>NC_136919.1:25699774-28276224 GCF_949752795.1 Hyperoodon ampullatus | reverse complement strand
TGATATATCAATATCTTTACAATGGAATACTGCATACCCATTCAAAATGAAAATATTTGTTGACACAGAGAGATAAAAAGTGTACATTGTATGTAAAGTGTAACCTTCTGTAAAATATAAAGTCTAGAATTTTATTTATAAAAATGTTAAATGTGATTGTAACTGAATGGTAGAAGTCCACATTTTCCCCTGTGCATGCTTCTATTGATATTTTTCTAAAAATAAGTATGTATTACCTACACAATTAAAAATAATAAGAGAAAAAAAGACAAGTTACCTTCACATTTCCTCACCAGTGCTTTTAATACTTCATATGAAAGTATAGACTTCAGGAACAAATTAATTATAGTATATGTTTAAATTTATCCTTTCACATCTGTATTTCAATTTTATCCTCACAATTATTTTGTGAAGTGAGCAAGACAGTATTTATTTTACAGACAATAATAACATATAGATGGAAGAAATACAAAGTAGGGGTGAAGAGAATAGGTTTCTGAGAAGCACAGACCTATGTTTGAATCTTAGCTCTACAACTTTCTAGACATCTTTCCTTGAGAAAACATGCCTGATGTCTCTATGCCTCAATTTTTTTTTTTTTTTTTTTTTTTTTTTTTTTTTTTTGCGGTACGCTGGCCTCTCACTGTTGTGGCCTCTCCCGTTGCGGAGCACAGGCTCCGGACGCGCAAGCTCAGCGGCCATGGCTCACGGGCCCAGCCGCTCCGCGGCATGTGGGATCTTCCCGGACCGGGGCACGAACCCACGTTCCCTGCATCGGCAGGCGGACTCTCAACCACTGCGCCACCAGGGAAGCCCAGAGCACTGTGTATTCTTATTCTAATGATCATTCTTTTAGCACATAGTGTTGATGTAGCTTATTAAAAAAACTAAAATAATCAGAATGAGAACTCAAATATTCTAGCTTGCTCTCTCCAGAGTACTTCTACATGCATTTTCAGTATGTATATGATATTTAGGCTTAAGAGATCTGGTTCCAGTGGACCAAGCCTAAGAAAAAGAAAAAAAAAATTCTTCTGTTTTGAAACCCCACTTGGAATTCCAACTCACTGAGGTGCACCTCAGGTTAGGTATGTGTAAATTTGGTCAGCAATGAAGTGAACTTTGAGGTCCAGTTTCAACTAGTTGCTTTTTTTGTATGGATTCTAAATGATTGCATCTTTGGACCAGTTACGTCAGAGGTAAAAAGTAGTGTTCTGTTTCTATCTGTTGGTATTAGTGAGGAATTCACAAGTCTTATCTACTACCCTGATTTCTCGTAGGAGGCTTCTAGGATCTAAACTTAAGGAACAGTAGAAACATGACCCAGTTGACGGTCTAGACTTCTTGGGGGAGAAGGGGAGAAAGGGGTTGTTAGAAAGGGGAGAGTCTCACCTGACATGGGTTGAATGTTCAGAAGTTTCCCTTTTTTTCATGCAGGCTTTATCCATACTAATGGAACTGACTTGTGGCATTTATTAGATCAAAGTTTAGACAGTAGCACTGTTATATACTAAGGATTATAAAAAAGGATATCCATAAGGCAGACTGTTTGGTTGAATCCTGACTATAACAAAATTGTTTGATGCGTACAATTTTCAGGGACTTTTAAAATGTGTACCGCTTTTCTGATTATAAAAGTAATGCATATGTGCTACTACCCCATGGGTGTCCTCATATAACCTTGAGTAACATTTTGATATATTTTATTCTCTCAAGGATAATGGTTTAAAATTTTTAGAAACACTTGGGTCCAAGTAAAAAAAGCCTTTTTGTCACTCCAATTGGATGATGGCATCAAAGAACAGGAGAAAGGAATTCATCTTTTTTTCTTTTTCCTGAAAAGTCAGAGTTGACATGGCTTTTGAAGCATGGACATTCTGAGTTGATGGTATTTCTGTATTAAAAGGTGGTATTTCCTTTGTATTTGAGTCTAGCTTTATATTTTCATTGCTCTGCAAGTGCTAAGCCTGTACAGTTCCAGACAATGGCTCTGTCTGGATATTTCAGTAGCATTCTTAGGAATGACTAAGACATGGGTTGTCACTACTTTCTTCTCAGTTAGGGGTGGTCATTAACTGAACTTTCAGTATCAAGCACTTTGATGGCTGCACAACCTGCATACAATCAATTGGTGTATTTTTCTATTGAAAGCCTCAACTCAAAGCCAAACAAAAGTTGGGTGAATACTCTCCAGTTTAAAAATAAAAATTTTTATTTCCATAAACGAAGTTAGATGCTCAGCATGTCTTTATCTAATAGAATTACAATCTGGCTCAGTTGTGGAATTCTATTTGTTCAGTCCCAACCAGATGTACTTAAACAGGGATTCCATTAAACAAAGAATTTGCTTCTATGTGTTGTGAATTTTATACGTTCATATAGAGCACAGTTATTGTTTTAATGCTATACAAGGAGTTAATTTGAGTCACGTCACACAGTGTGTTATACACATAAGGAAATGCTTCGGTGTATACCTGAAAATGAATGATAAATGCAAACCTGAATTAATCCAATGTGCCTTCACCTGGTTGCAGGCACAGGGCGCCATCTTGTGGTCTCTAAAATATAGCTTTAAGTTAGAGCATCCTAAGAATCCAACCTCTAAAGGCAGGAAAGGACTCCAAGCAGTGCTTAGTCCATTTCTTGGTCTTTTGACTATGGGAAATCTAGGTTAGTCCATCTAAGAAAAGATCTTCTTCTGCCTTCTAAGAAGATCCAACAATCTCTGCTGTTCTGTCACCATAATTGCAGTTATAAACCTTAAAGTAAGATATCTCAAGAGTGTGTGTCTAGAGAGGTTGGGAGGAAAATGTGAATGACTAACTTTAGAAATGTAGGATAGATAATTATTTTTAGCAGCTGTATTTACTATCACTCTGGTTTATGATGCAGCTTGAAAAGATGTAGCCATTTTATTGTGTTAAGCATATCATTTGTTCCTTTATTTCTGATTATTAAAAATTATGTTCTTTGTAGATAATTTTTAAAGTTAATAAAATGCCAAAGAATGAAATTAAAATCACCCATAAACCCACAGCCCAGAGATCTAGACATATGTATGTGTTATAAAATTGGGATAATGATATTTTATGAAATTGTTTAACTTATGTATTACAAACATCTTCCCATATCATTAATGATTTTTCTATTTTTTTTAACGGCTAGATAGTTTGAATGAGTTGTTTCATGATTTGTTGAACCAACCCCTGTTGTTTGGACCAGGTATTTACTGTGAAAGGATAAATAACACTGCTACTAATGGGACTTTACCAGACTCATCCTCCTTAGTTTTTGGTGCTGTGGAACACCCTCTACTTGAGTTCTGTGACACCATTATGGTTTCCTTTTTTCTTTTCTTTTCTTTTTTTTTTTTTTTTTGCCCTTTCATTGTCTTTTACTGATTGCACTTCTTGTATTCGACCTCTTGTAGTAATAACTATAGTGCTGGGCTGTCCAATATTGATAGCTACTAGCCCTATATGAATACTTAATTTTAAGTTTTTGAAAATGTTATAAAATTTAAAAGTCAGTTTCTTAGGCACTCTAAACCCATTTCAAGTGCTCAGTGGCTACATGCGGGTAGTAGTTCCTATGTTTGACAGCACAGATATACATTTTCCACCTTCACACAAATTCTGTTGGACAGTTTTACTGCTGTCTGGGCCTTGGAGTTTGAAGGAACAGAAAACTCCCTCCATGGAGCTCAAAAACAAGGGGTTTGTGCTGAAAAACTACAGGAAAATGACAAGGAGTGGAACTGCTTGAGGAGAAGCTGGACTGCACCACTGGGGAGTGTTGGGCAGCTACTCTCTTCTTCCCTTCCTCTGGGGCCCAAAAGCTCTTCTCTTGGCTCTCACTTCTCATCTGCTCCATCCTCCTGTCTGGACAGCAGCTTCTTCCTCTGCCCTGCTATAACTTCTGCATGGACGTGGTTCTAATGTACCATGACAGGACTTAGCCTGAACTCTGTATGACTTTATAACTCTAATCAAATCATCTGACTGTGTTCCTTAAATCTCATAGCCCACATTCGCCAGACACCTGATTGGCTCAACCCACATAGAATGGTTTCCCCTCCATGCCAAGTTATATGTCCTCCCTTACTCCAAACAGCAGTGACCAGCCTCCCAAGTTAAGTGCTCAATATAAAGCTTAGAATACAGCAAGAAATAAAATAGCAAAGCCCTTGCTCTTAAAGAACTTATATTCTAGTCAGGGAGGCAGACAATAAGACATACAAACAAATAAATATATAATATGGTATTATTAAGTAAAGGCAAGTACAATGGAGAAAATAAATCAGGGTAAAGGATTAAAGAATGATGACGGTTAGTCACAAAGTCCTGTCTGAAGAGGTGACATTTGACCAGAGATTGAAGTAAGGAGTGAGCCATGCAAATTTCTGAGGGAAAAGCATAACAAGCAAAGAGAACAAAAGTGCAAAGACCCTGAGGTAGGAATGAGCATAGCAATAAATATTTGTTGAATCCGTAACACTATTTGCTAACAAATTCAAACAATTTCAAAGAAGGAGGTATAAATAATGAGGTAATAACGAGCTTTAGTACACTCCTACATCTGGGCATTTCCCAAGGTTGAGACTCTTGATTTTGTCTCTTTGCATATGGCAACACCAGGAATTTCTAACTGGAATCTCCAGTTATATCTCTCATTCTCACCTTAAACTCAAAATATTTAAAGACATCCTGAGATGGTGTCCCCTCCCACCTATAACGAGATTTCTCATAGCATCTTTGACTTCTCCCTTTTCTTGGCATCTGGTTCTGTTGCCTTCCTCAGTATGTTTTTTTTGTTTGTTTGTTTGTTTTGTGGTATGCGGGCCTCTCACTGTTGTGGCCTCTCCCACTGCGGAGCACAGGCTCCAGACGCGCCCGCTCAGCAGCCATGGCTCACGGGCCCAGCCGCTCCGCGGCACGCGGGATCCTCCCAGACCGGGGCACGAACCCATGTCCCCTGCATCGGCAGGCGGACTCACAACCACTGCGCCACCAGGGAAGCCCCCTCAGTATGTTTTGCATGTCCTTATTCTTCCTTCTTATTTTCACAGGACATTAGCTCCTCCCACCCATACTCTTGAATAGCCCCTAATATCTCTAGTTCCTTTCCTCCAAATCATTCTGCACACCACTGCTAGATAAATCTTCTTAAAGCAAAGCAACTTTCATTCATTTATTCATTCTTTCATTCAGCAAACATAAAGTATACTGCACTGAGTCTAATGCCTCCCCATTGCTCAAAACACACTTTACTATGGCAATATTATCATTCTTTTTCCACTCATCAACACTCCTGATGGATGAAACCCATACCTTAATAACAATCACTACAAGAGTAATTCACAAAATTGGAGCAGGATCCACCAGCCTTAAAGGAATATATCAGAATCTCTAGCTTTTTTGAGTATAGTTCAAAAAAGCATTCCATCCCCAAATCCCAAGATTCTGACATGCCTCCCCTAAAGCCAGAGAAATACAGGTCAATAACTATCAATCTTACAGAACCTGGTCCTCAAGGCCTTCCACAAACATGTGCAGATAATTCTTTCCAATTCGTGACATTCTGTTGAGATACAGGTGCCCAGAAAGCATAAAATCTCTAGGAATTAAAATGTGTGTGTGATTTCTTTTTAAAAAAATCAATAAATGTAAATCATTATATTAAAAAGCATTTCTCTGTTATATATCTATATAGAAAGATATGCACCAAGTTGTCGTGATTTGCAGATGAATTAATCTCTAATACAGAATTGATTTTTCCATTGAAACAATGTCATCTGTTGCTGTTAAGACCTCAGGCCAGGACACAAGAGCCTGTTTGATCATAATATAGCAGAACTCTGATTTTTATAGTTCTGTAGACACCAAACACTATCTGTAACAAGGCTCTTCTTGTTTGAGATCAAGGGGATGTGGAGTGAGGAGGGGAACCAGAAGACCTGTCTTCAACAACCATCTGTATGGCTTTGGAAACCTCTCTGAGCCTCAATTTCTTCCATTATAAATTATAAATAGTACTCATTAAACAGGTATTTATTGAGCACCTACCATGCTATTTTAAAGAATTGATAAGGGTTTCAGTGAGTTAATACACATAAAAACACTTTGTACATTCAAATTTTAAAAACAGATGAGAAGCATTTTTATTGAAACACCTTTTTCTTTGGGAAAATGATTCTAATTTCAGTTTGAGAAGGCCAGGGCACATCTTCCTGGGCACTCATTTGGCAGTAGGAGCAGCCCACCCATGTTCTATCGCCCTGCATTGAACTGGAGTGGTCCTACTGTAACTCCTAAATGGTCAGCGGCAGCTGGAGGGGGAGGAAAGAGGAGCAGGGTTTCCCACTTCCCAAACGGGCTAAAAAAGTGCTCCCCCTAACCGCCTGCATAGTCTGCCACCTGTCCTAGACCTGAGGGGCGCTGAGGGAGCTTGAGGAACTAACAGGATAGGAGACCCCCAGCCAGGACACAGATTAGAATGAGACACTTTGGAAATCAAATACTAAAGCTAAGGGGCTTCCCTGGTGGCGCAGTGGTTGAGAATCTGCCTGCCAATGCAGGGGACACGGGTTCGAGCCCTGGTCTGGGAAGATCCCACATGCCTTGGAGCAACTGGGCCCGTGCGCCACAGCTACTGAGCCTGCGCGTCTGGAGCCTGTGCTCCGCAACAAGAGAGGCCACGATAGTGAGAAGCCCGCGCACCGCAATGAAGAGTGGCCCCCGCTTGCCGCAACTACAGAAAGCCCTCGCACAGAAAGGAAGACCCAACACAGCCAAAAAAAAAAAAACTACCATTTGTCAAATTTAAAAAAAAAAAAAAAACTAAAGCCAAGATTGCCGGCTTATATTCATAAAAATCCATTAGTTAAGAGTTTTGAGATTGTATCAATTTCTAAATAATAGTCCATCATACGTTAGAATACTGGAAAATAATTAAATCTCATTCTGACCTTTATTTCAAGTCTGCCTTTAACACTTGCTGGGCAGCAGCCACTTAAAGATCTTTGCATCTTCATCAAGCAATAGCCGCAGCTCAGGCAAGGAGAATGTTTAGGATTCCCCTCATGTGATGATGTAACCCTAGGAAAGATCGGGAATAAACCAACAGGCTAACCTTGGCCACGCCACGTCTGCCAGTAGTTCAGTCACCTCCATTCTTGACTTCTCTGCCTCCATTCTTGGGTCCTCCATTATATTCTCCAAGCTGCTGTCAGAAGAGTAATTCGCTAGCTGCTTGAACCCTTTCCCTACTTCCTAAAAACAACAGCATTGTTTCCCAAACTTTAGGCTTTCATGTACTTCCCTCATAATTTCTGCTGTATCTCTGATCACCTATTGCTATTTTTAAAATTAACTGTTTTATTTAAATTTATTTTTAAAGATCTTTTCATCATGACACTAATGAAAAACCAGTACCCCTTGCCATAAATAGAAGTTAACTGTGAAAATAAGTACACAATGAAAACAAAATAATTCTGGCTAGGTAGAATTGCCTGAGTTATTTTTTAAAAGGGAAATTTTCCAGGTGTTAGAGAAGTGTTAAAGACATACTGACACCAAACTGAGGCTTTCTCCTTGATTTAGCAGAAGGATTAAACATTTAATTGAAAAGGGATTAACTTTCTCACTATGCAATTCAGAGTTTTTTAACGTCAAGCCCCCCAAGCAACCTAAAATCCTCTCAGGAACCCCTGACACTCTGCAAAGCTCTAACCTATAGGATGAATTCTAAGCAGCTTTCTAAGACCTTTCATCACCTGAGCCTGGCTTAATTCTTCTTGTATCTTCTAGATACTAACCCTCACCCCGTGCACTCTGCTCAGCAACGCCCATGTGCTCATGCTGCTCTCACTGCCTGGAATGCCCTTTTCCCGGTGTCTGCATGAAACTCCTATTCAACATTCAAAACTTTGCTTACATATCACCTGTGCAGTCCGCTGCCCACCCTATCCCTACCCCAATTTATCACTTTAACTTCTGTGTCATTTCTACCATAAGCATTCTTCTTCTCTAGATCTGTTGCACAGCCGTGTAACTATTTGTTGACATATGTGTCTCTTTCCTCCACTAAACTGAACCCTAAGCTTCTAGTACAGTGGGTGGCTCATAAGAGATGTTCAGTGACTATTGATCAAACTGAATCAATGGTCCGTTTCCATCCTTTCCAGTGTAGTGGAACTAGGTAACACCTGTGGAAAAGTCCTCATCTTTCAAGGTGGGGGTGATGTGAACCTAAGAAATGTCCCACTTTATGAAAAAATATTCTCATTCACTGGGTGGATAGAGTTCACGACCACCCAGAACTTACTGTGTTATGTAGAACAAAGCTGGAAGAGTAAGGCCTTGAGGAAATTGATTTTGTAAGAAGTAGAAAAAGTGTTTCTACTACCCTATTAAAATTTTCATTGTCCCCAGATAAAAGTGATGTCGTTCTCCTGGCTTTGAGTCACTGCTTTCCCAAATTCTCGCCCACGTCCCCCAGCCAATGTCACTATATTGCGTGGCCAAAAATTCTTGACATGTAAAATTAGAGAAAGTCAGAGTTGATGAAAAGTAAAGTTACTGGAAATATTCATTAGTGAAAAAGAGAAAAAGCCTGGAATTGTATTTTATCCTGTCATCTCTTACCAAACAAAGTATCAGGGAATCAGACAAGAATTCAGATCTGGCTAAGGTTAGCCAGTTCTATTCTTAGCTTCCCATTGTACTCACTGTTTTTCTGTCAGTAAGTGTAATTTCTTAGGCTTTCAGCCCCTGGAGTGGTGGCCATCTGTGTGTCAGCAACACCCAGATAACTTTTCAAAATATGGATTCTCAGACTTATCAAATCAGAATCCCTGGGGTTGGAGTGTAGAAATCTATCCAAAAACCAAACAACTTCACTGGTGATTGTGTCCACAGGTGATTCCGAGTATATTTTGTGAACCACATTATCCTAAGAGTCTCCCCTAATGTTCAGACTGTGACTGGGTACCACCTGAAACAAAATCACAAGTAGGTAATTTCTTTAAAGTCTAGATTCTAGACTCACTGAATTCCACTAAGTTATATGCCGTGGCCTGATATCTGCTTTTTTTTTTTTTTTAAAGAAACTCCCCCAGGTCATTTCTATATATGCATAGTACAGTTTGAGAATCTATGACCTGGGGCAGAGGTCTCAAACTCAGATGCCATACAGGAGCCAGGATGGTAATGGAAATGTGAAAAACAGTCCCAAATAATTCAGTAGGGAGTAGTAAAAATTTTAGGTAACTGAAGGGTGCCTAGCCTTTGTGAAGTTTTTTGTTTGTTTTTAAATTGGGTGGAAGGAGTTCTTATCCTAGAACAATAAGAAATCTATCTATACCCTGTCTGCCATGAAACAGACTGCTTAGATTGCTAATTGCCTTACGTTGAACTCACTTTTCTTCTGACTAAATCCCCTTCTAATAAATAAAGCTAGACAGGACATTACTGTGCCTATTGCCTAAACCAAACCTCAGTCTTTAGCAGTCATCAAGCATGTGGTGTGACTCTGCTGAACCAAGCTGGAATCTGCTTCTCTGAATCAGCAAATTTGCTGAGTCATTTTCGGATAATATGAGTGACTCTTAATTAGTTCCTCAACCTAGGCAACCTTTTCAAAATATACACCTAGGCTCCATTCTAGACCTCTTGGCTCAAAATCTTGAGAGACATAGGGTTGTGTATGTTAAAAAGTTCCCAGGTGTTTCCGATGTGCCCTCTTTGTTGAGAATCATTGATCTGAACCAATGAATTACATGAAAAAAACAAAAACAAAAAACCACCATAGCAGTTGGTTTTGCATGTTTCTAGAGTAATTTCTGATCTTGCTACCTTCTATGGTGCTTTGCTTGTGGGCATTAAACCTCTCCTATACACACTCCTCTTGGATATGCAATTTCTCTTTTATCTAGATTCAGGAATTAAAATACTAATCAGAGAAGGAAAGTAATTGAATGTCATTCTGACTACCTCAAAATCAAAACTCATGCAATGGAGGGGACTTGGTGACTCTTCTAATTGAGCTAAGTGATAGAAGGAAAGAGGTGATAATCATTATAGGAGTTAAAAACCAGGGGGCCCAGATTACCTGAGTTTTAATCCCATCCCTGCCATTGACTAGCTAAAGGTAACCAGGTAAATCACTTAACCTCTCTATGCCTTAATTTCTTCATTTATAAGAGAGAGATAGGAGGATCTCTATCCTATTTTGAGTTTTAAGGAAGATTAAATGAAATAAGTTATAAAAAAGTATTAAGAAATGCCTGGTATATATTAAGTATTCAAGAAATATTAGCTATTATTTTCAGATACAATATCAATTTCATATTTTTTCTTCTGGTTCCACTAGCTTGCAGTTTGTGCAACATCTTTCCATTCTAGCAAAAAGTTGGTTGTTAATAGAAGCTTGTAGAATTGTGAGCTTTCATATTTTTATGTCTTATTTGATATTTTAATAGGAAGTTGAGGAATGTTGCATCAGACCAGTTCCTGAATTTTATTGGAATTTTATGGATAAGTTCTAGAATGGTGATTCATCACTGTAGTTTTGCTTTGAACAAGCATCGATCATTTCATTTCTATTCATGCCTTCATGCCATTTCCTACTGGCTGCCTTGTCTACCTCATAACTTCCACCTAGTTATGTGACTTTGGAGCAGTAACCTTATTTGAAACATGTTGATACTGGATAAGCTGGTGAAATTCAGAAAGTTGTTCTGTGTGGTTAAAAAGGCCCCCCTCCCTCAAAACCGAGATCTTTCTAAGCTGTCCAAATGATTAAACTGTCAGATATTGAGTGTGTTAGTGAGGGCTACTCAGGAAGTAGAAACCATACCACTTATTTGAAGAGAGGAAATTTAATACAATAAATAATTAACTAGGTACAAAGTTGTCAGTCTGGTAACTGGAAGAATAATAAGAGAACTCTGTGGTGTGAAGACAGCAAATCCTGAAAGGGGTTACCATCCCTGCAGCTGAGGAAACAATAGGAAGAGACTAAAAATACTAATACTTCAAAGCTTAGAGGAAGAGCCCTGTGAAGCTAAAACTTGGACATCTGAGAAAAGGGGGTGCTGCTCAACTAGTGATAGTGCCTCTGAGCTCTAAGGAGGGCCCATCAGGGCTCAGACACAGAGCTCTAACTGGCTGGTTGGTAATGGTATCTCTGAGTGTGCAGGATAAAGTGGTTCTGCAAGTGCCGGAAAAGCTGCACTGGATTTGGCTTCTGCCCTGGAAAGAAACTGCTGAAAGAATGAAGAAGCATTGCTTCAATTGAAGCAATACTTAATGGAAACTGGAGCAGGCAGAAAACCCACAAGAAGCAAGTCCCTTCTCTTCTCCAGCCCTGCAGTCTCCCTCTAGTGGCCTCTATTGGCAGAGCCTACCAGAATCCCCTGGCAAAACAGAAATGTGATTTGTAGTACACTAGCTCCAGCATCCCAAAGCAAAGAAGAGGAAGGTGGGTTTGGAGCTGAGAGACAATAGACACAGTGTGTCACTCAGATTTCAAAGAAATAGTAGTAATGATTGGTAACATTCAATGCACCATTACTATGTGCTAGGCCTCATGCATTATCATATTTAATTCTCACCAGATCTTCTCACATAGCTAATATTTTTCTTCTTACATTATTGGCAAAGAGATTAGGGAGTACTTACCTAAGGTCACTTACTTAAGGACCTTACTTGCTTAAGGTCACTCATCTAGTAAGAGGCACAGTCAGGAATCATATTCATTCTTTGTAGCTCCAAAGCCTCTACACAGCTCTGACTAGGCCTACAGTGGATGCCATTGATGCTATGATATCTTCTAACTCTGAGACGTATTTGTGAGTGATTAATGTCTCCTTGTTCAACATTGTTTGATACTGTTTTATTCTCAATAAAATTATTATTTCACAACATTAACCATAGTATGTTAGGCATGTGTACCTGAGTGCTGAGAACTGTGGAGAGTGGGCAATTTTCCAATTCATCTGAACTAAACAGATAGTTGAATCAGACAGTACAGAGTTTAAAGAAAAATACATTAATGTGAATTATTTGCTTTGGCTATCTACTTTGTCTTTCAGATTGCCTGGGACAATGCCTAGGTGCCAGTTGACTTTATGCCACGTAAGGTCACTGTAATTGTTTGGCAAAATTCCTCCCTCGGGTACCTCATCACCAGAGGTTGACTCTCTTCAGTAGCCTCTCCATTAAGAAAGCAACTTGATTAAACTGACTATACAATTTTGCCATAAATATAAATCTCTGAGTTACAATATGGATCTGTGGACCAGGGTAGAAATTGGCAAGTATCAGCCTACTACAGACCTCTACACTAGCTGAGCTCTCTTTTTAGGTAATAAATTATTACTGTTGACAATAGACTTGGGACATTGGTCATCTGTCAAGACTTAATATATCCACTGATAACTGCAAAAGATTACTAGCATTTGCACATATTTGGGCATTCTCCATGCAACAATAAATGAACTTTTGTGTTAATTTATATTTATGCTTGATGCTCAAAAAAATAATAAGAATTCTCTGACATAGAGAATTTGATTCAATACAAAATTGCTATTATCCGTCATTTGAGATTTTTTCATAATTGAGACTTAGGTCCTCAATAATCTTAGCTCCCTAGTTTCCACTCACCCACCCCTACTCTGCCCAGACTCTCAATTATCATTTACCTATAAATAATTCTCCGGTTTTTAAAGACTGGACTGTTACTGCCAGCACTTTAGTTCCTTCTTCCAGCATTCCAAATTACTGAGGTAAAATCAAGAGTTCTCTAAAACAAAAGATTTCCATGCAAAAGAATTTAGAAGAATAATAGTAACTAAAAGAGACAGGTTGTATATACAATAAATTTGTTTGGCATATCCAAACAACACTTTTTGAAAGGCCTTTTACACCATCATATTGATAGCATAAAAACACCATTCCTACATTCTCCAACAGACTTTTATAACTGAAGAAGGAATAAGTACAGTGTAAGGTTATGACAGAGTGTCTCATTCCCTTTAGGTCTTGGGGACAAGGCATGAGCCTTTTTTTTTTTTGTTTTTTGTATCTGTATAATAAAAACAATCACTCTCATTTGATGAGTCTTTTACAATTTACAAAATAATTTTAGTTCACATAACCTCACACAACACCCTACAACTCTAGGAGGAAGATATTAATCCATCAAATTACAAATGAAGTTTTAAAGAAACTGAGCCTCAGGTGTACTATTTACCAAGCAAGTATTAAAATGAATTTTTCTGATCTTAAGTTCAGTCCTCTGTTTTCTAAATCACTACAGATTCAGAGATTCTCCTTCTGAGAACTTAGATAGTGAGTGTGTGAGCTGCTCTGGCACCAACTTCAGAATCCAAAGGTCCTGGCTTCTCTCTTGAGACTTTAATCACCAGGTTCTGCTGCCTCAAAACACCAGGGATATTCTATGAAAGATTCTATAAGCAGGTAGCTGTACTCTGTTTCAATAAATGGTATGTTGTTTAAAACTGCCTTTAGATGACCGCTTTGGCATCTTAAAATATTATCATTGGAAGCTCCTGAGATGGACAAATAATGGCTCTTGTTTCTTTCTGGAAAAGATTATTTAAATTTTCTGAGACCTATCTGACCTTGAATACATATTAACATACCTACCATTAACTTCCCTTACTCATGTCCAACCTCTAGAAATGTTAAGCAACCCATCTTCCTAGGAAAAATCAATTTCAAAAGAGAAAAAAAAAAGAATCAGGATACAGGTTATGGCTGGGAAAATATGAACATACCATTAAAAGAGTAAGCCCAGGGCTTCCCTGGTGGTGCAGTGGTTGAGAGTCCACCTGCCGATGCAGGGGACACAGGTTCGTGCCCCGGTCCGGGAGGACCCCACATGTCGCGGAGCGGCTGGGCCCGTGAGCCACGGCCGCTGGGCCTGCACGTCCGGAGCCTGTGCTCCACAACGGGAGAGGCCACAACAGTGAGAGGTCCGCGTACCGCAAAAAAAAAAAAAAAAAAAAAAGAGTAAGTCCATTGCCAAGGGTCACGGGAGAATTTTGAAATTGCCTGTGTGTTATGATCATTTTGAAACCTTTTCAAAGTTTTTTGAAAACATTTATAACAGTCAAAAATTTAATCCTGAGCTTTCTGCTATTCTGTGAGATTCATAAAATACGTCCTAAGACATATGCATATGTTGGGGAATTTACTGCGAAATTTTATGTGAGAGTCTGTATAGTTACTCCGAGGACTTTTTATAAACATCTGGGAGACATTAGTGTAGACCTTATAACTTTGGAGCTACATGCTCACTCATCTGGTATAAAAATGTCAGGCTAGCCATAGAAATGCATAAGACAAATCATTATCCCATTCTTTCTGAAGATTTATGTCTTGAACAGATGATAAATTTAATTCTGGGTCTCTAAACCAAAATGACTTATTCATTATTAATTATAATTATATAAATAGAACCCTGTCATGGTAGGTATCATACAGATAATTCCCAGGCCACATTAATATCTATGACCTTCAGCTCACTGGGGGCTAAGCCACAGTACCCCATCTCTTCCTTTCATACAGAGCATTCTACTCCCACTTTGGCTTAGCAATACTATCATGTAGTCCTCTAGGGCCGCTGGAGCAAAATATGCTTTAATTGGCTCTACCTATAAAAAAAAAAAAACAAAAAACACACTATCTTGTTTGAAGAGGTATTTAAAAGGCATATGATGCTGGTCTTCCCACCACTGGACAACCCATTGCCCATAATAAATAATGTTAAATCCCCGAAAATCATAAAATCCAATTAGCTATTCAAGTCCTAAAATGGGATTGCATTAGTCACTTAGTGACCTTTCGACTACTATTAGCACTCAATCACTGACATGGCCTCAGGACCCTTTAGAATGACAAATATTTTACTCTCATCAGCAAACTCATTTTAGGCTTTTCCTCCAAACGGTAGGATTGTTCTCATTCTCTTCCTGTCTATTACACATGCAGCACCTCTGAGTACCGCCCCCTACCCCAGTCTTTTTCATTGAGGGACTCCATCTTTTCTTCACCTAATGATTGGGGAGAGGCAATTAATTGGTTAATATTAAAGGGAAAGCCTTGCCAAAGAACTATCAAAAGCATAGTGAGTAACTTCTGACTTCGTGCTCCTTTTCACTCTCCTCTTTGGCAGAAATATTAAGCATATAAAAGAGTAGAACATTACCCTAACATTCCAAGAAGGGAGTCAAAATTCACTGTCCGCTAATCCCAAATTCTTAGGATGCCACAGTTAAGAATGAAAACAACTTCCTTGATATTACCTGAAAACTGTAGGCATATTGTATAGTGTTAGAAATGTCTCTATTAGTACTGGGAGCAATTGTAAAAAGTTAAATCAAAACAAAAGCAGTGGGCTTCCCTGGTGGCGCAGTGGTTGAGAGTCCACCTGCCGATGCAGGGGACACGGGTTCGTTCTCCGGTCTGGGAAGATCCCACATGCTGCGGAGCGGCTGGGTCCGTGCGCCATGGCAGCTGAGCCTGCGCATCCGGAGCCTGTGCTCCGCAACGGGAGAGGCCACAGCAGTGAGAAGCCCGCGTACCGCAAAAAAAAAAAAAAAAAAAAAAAAAAAAAAGCAGTGTTTGCTTAAACTAGAAAGGTTAAGTGCATTAATAATTTGTTTACTTTTTAAGTGATATGACTCCCATCTATATCCATTTCTTATTTCTGAGGAGCTGCCCATCTGGGATATTTTAAAAGACATATGAGGAAAGCATCACCAGGGCAACCAAAAGGGGGGCCTTTCTTGACTGTGCCAAAGATATGCAGGATCAGACAATAAACTAGCCTTCAAGAAGAGCAGTCAAATGGGTGATATAGGATTCGGGTTGGAATTTCATCGTTTAACCTTATTAGACATAGACAATTAACTGGTGATAATAAATTAAGCTAGCCAGTGTGTCCCCAGTTGCATTCACTAGTGATTACCATGGACAGAGAAGTAAAGAGATTTCTGCTGATGTAGCTACAACTCTGGGGCTACTTATGGACTATTGTGCATAAAGCTACACTTCATAAGACAAAATATACTGCTGGGAAATTTTGCACTGCATTTTTAACATACTATTTCCACAGTTGACATTTCAACATGATTGTTTACTCTTGTTTACTCTCCTGGGAGATACTGGCATATTTTGCAAATTTCAGCGGCTGTTGAATTGCTGTTGGGATGTTTCCTGCTTCTCATTTGCTGATTTAGTCTCACCACCTCATTACACGTCTGTGACTTCTTTTCTGAAATCTGTAAGTTTCATCTGCAAGTGAAAAAAATAAAGAGATCAATCCTCTTGGATTTGAAAGACTATAAAACTTTGTCATTTGGCAACACATTCATCTTCATTCTTTCTCTTGGTCTCCCTTGCGTGCAACGTTCTACATTTTTAGATAAGTGCTGGGGTGAAGAATGAAATCTGTACCCAAGGAACAAATTGAAGCATCCTGGCCTATGTGGGAATTAAATGAGCTGTTGCTTAAAAAGAACCTATGATGACATCCTCTGGCAGCACATTCTAGTGCTCTGTCACATGGACGGTGAGGACTGTTTTCCTAATGACCTGTGTTAAAAGGAGAGGCGCCATTTCCCTGAAATGATTTACTATAGTGTCATAAATTAAATGCAATAGTGTCAGTCCTTCCAGGACCTTAATTGCATAATCTGATTATGATGCTCTTAAATAATTCCTCTCCAGATTATAGCTTTATCTACAAGTGGCTAGAATGGGTCATCAAAGAATTGGAGTTAATATTGTTCACTTGTTAGGTTTATTATTGAAGGTGCCACATTCATCCTAAGACAGACCCCATTGCCACTCAGGGTGTTTTTACGTGTATCTGACCTATATTCATTTGTTCTGACTTTGCACTATGTTAAGCAACAGCCAAGATTGATTATATTGCAGGAAGTGGAAAGGTCAGAGAATGAATTAACTACCAAATTGTCAGTGAGGAACTTCTTAATTCCTTTGAAAAGAAGGTTCTTGTAGTATCAGGTAGGGCAGAATAGGGCTGGAGGGAATGAAATGTAAATTAGTTAAAGCCTCCCCCTCTCTTCCCTAAGAAAATCTTCCCTGATTTCCCAGACTAGGTCACTCTGGACTGTACTCTCTTTTTACTGTTCACTTTAGGTTCATAGAACTTATCATTATAATTATGAATTTACTTGGAATGATTCTTGCCTTTCATTTTTTTTTTCAGCAAGTCTCTCCAGGCAGGAAAATGTAGTGATTAAAAGTATGGCTTCTAGAGACTGATTTTGAATTCCATCTTGGTTTCTTACCAGATATGTGATCTTAGTTTCATCCTCTATAAAATGGGCATGTTAGTAGTTCCTACACCATAGAATTGTTGTATGGATTAAATGAGTTAATAGTTGTAAGACACTTAAAACACTGACTGGCACATAGTAAACATTCATCCAATAACTGTTACCTACTATTATTTTTTATTTTATTAATGGATTATTTTATTAATATCCACCTCCCCCTTAAGACTCTGAGCTCCATAGAGACAGATGACATGTCTGTTTTGTTCATTCCCATCACACTTCCAATACGTATTACAGTGCCTGCCATATCGTAGCAATTCAACAAATATTTTCAACAAATAAAAATATACTTAAAGTATATTGCCTAAAAACATGAGTTACTCTGAAAGTGAATACGACTTCAGACACCAAATAATTAAATTGAGACTCTCTGTAACATTACATTAATTTATTGAATGGACTAGCCCTATTCTGTTGAGAAATACCGTATGAGAATATTTTAGGAAACATGATTTGATCCACAGATTGCCAATTTTGCAGTAAAGAGCTATGCCATAATGAGGTTTTTAAATAATAGCTAAAATATCTCATCTTTCCAAGACAATAGCCAAAACAGCAGGCTGTTTGAATACGATAATGGTTTCTAATGTTCAGTAAATACAGTCACTTGCCATTATTATGTTCCTTTTAAAGGAAGCCCTTTGCTTGTGTTTAAACAAGAGGGAAAGCTAGAGACAGGGCCACAAAGGAGACAAATGTTTAGACAAAGAAATTTAGAGACCAAGATAGAGATTAAGATCAAGACAGAGACAGAGGGAGAAATAAAGGCAAAGGGAGCACCATGGAGGCGTGGATAGAGACAGGTAGCAAAGAAGACAGATTTCTACAGATTAACCGCCCCAAAATTATTCTACTGGGACAACTTCTAGGATACACCTTATTGCTCAAAAACTGAGCTTTTGAAGTTTTTGGTAGAAAGTTCAGTTTTAATATGTGATAGAGAGATATCTTGAGTCAAACACCATTCAACAATACTCTAGGCCCTGAGGAGATAGTAGGGATCTAGTGTCTGGGCCCTCTAGAAACTTTCGTTTTAGTCATGAGAAAATATTCAACAAATTCATCAACAAATGAATAAGATAATTTGTTTTTTTAATAAATTTATTTATTTATTTATTTTTGGCTGCATTGGGTCTTCGTTGCTGCATGCAGGCTTTCTCCACTTGCTTCCAGCGGGGTCTGCTCTTCGTTGTGGTGCGCATGCTTCTCATTGCAATGGCTTCTCTTGATGCGGAGCACAGGCTCGAGGCACGCGGCCTTCAGTAGTTGCGGCAGGCGGGCTCAGTAGTTGTGGCACATGGGCTTAGTTACTCCACAGCATGTGGGATCTTCCCAGACCAGAGACCGAACCTGTGTCCCCTGCACTGGCAAGCTGATTCTTAACCACTGTGCCACCAGGGAAGTTCCAATAATTTCTGTTATTGAAGAAGATAAAATCATGTTCTGTGAAGAAAATGATAGGATGGTGATGCAGTGGGGAGGCTGCTCATGTTAGATAGAAAGACCAGAAATTTGAGCTGAGGCCTCAATGTTGAGAAAGAATCAGCCACATGGGGGAACAGTATTCCCACTTTGCATAAAATAAGAAGGAACACCAGATACAGGTTTGAGTATAAGGGCTTTGAGACCACACAGGTAGAGTGGGGAATTTAGAGAAATAGGCAGAGCCAGATCATTTAGGGCACTGGGTAAAGAGCTTACATTTTGCTTTAGTTGCAGTGGGAAATTATTAAAGTGTTTTAAGCAAAGGAATGATTTTAGATTTTAGATTTTTTTAAAAGATCACTTTGCCTGCTATGTATAGAACTGATTGCTGGACCAGCAGTGGTAGAGGCAGGGAGACTAAATGAGGAGGCTGTCACATTAGAGTAGGTGACAGAGGGGAGGGAGGCGTGCTCTAGAAACCGTGAGATGGGGACTTCCCTGGTGGCGCAGTGGTTAAGAATCTGCCTGCCAATGCAGGGGACACGGGTTCGAGCCCTGGTCCGGGAGGATCCCACGTGCTGTGGAGCAACTAAGCCCGTGCACCACAACTATTGAGCCTGTGCTCTAGAGCCCGTGAGCCTGTGTGCCACAACTACTGAAGCCCGCCCACCCTAGAGCCCGTGCTCCGCAACAAGAGAAGCTACTGCAATGAGAAGCCCATGCACCACAATGAAGAGTAGCCCACACACCACAATGAAGAGTAGCCCCCGCTCTCTTCAACTAGAGAAAGCCCGCACATAGCAACAAAGACCCAACACAGCCAAAAATAAATAAATAAATAAATGTATTTTTTAAAAACTGGGAGCGCAGATATCTTAAAAAAAAGAAACAGTGAGACGATGAAGGTGATTGAATTTGAGATATATTTTGGAGTGAATGAGACTTACTGATGGATTAATGAGGGATATGAAGACTTCTTAGTTTTCGGTCGGAGCAGTCAGTGTGGATGATAGTACTTGGGGAGGGCTTTCAAGGAAGTGGATTTGGCAGGGGTGGAGTGGGGGTAAGAGGAAAGAACACAATGAATCTCTTTGGACTTGTTAGGTTTCAGGTGCCTGACAGGAATCCAAAAAGAGATATCAAGAAGGCAGTCAAATACACAAGGCCCAGGTTAGAGAATAAAGGGTATACGTGGTACTTAAACTTAGTAGGGGGCCTCCCTGGTGGCGCAGTGGTTGAGAGTCCGCCTGCCGATGCAGGGGATACGGGTTCGTGCCCCGGTCTGGGAGGATCCCATATGCCGCGGAGCGGCTGGGCCTGTGAGCCATGGCTGCTGAGCCTGCGCATCCGGAGCCTGTGCTCCGCAACGGGAGAGGCCACAACAGTGAGAGGCCCGCGTACCACAAAAAAAAAAAAAAAAAAAAAAAAAAAAAAAAACTTAGTAGGCTGTAGCGCAGATGAGAAAACAGGAGGCAAGGACAGAGCCAGGGGCATCAAATTTAGAAAAATGATAGATTGATAAACTGGTGAGGTAAGAAGAAAACAAGGCCCATCTATGGAATTGAGAAGCCTAGAGGATGAAGTGTCTCAAGAGGGAGTGAAAAACTGTGTTGTATGGTATTTAGAGGTGAGTTACCTATACAATGAAAATCATCCTTTCACTTCAGTAGTATTTGGTCATTGTCTGCTTCAATAAAAGTTGTGGTGGTGAATTCAAAAGCCTGATTAGGTGAGAAAAATGAAAAATGAGGAATAAGTAATTTTAAGTATTGATACATCTTCAGACTTGTGCTGCAGAAAAGGAGTAATAGCTAGAATAGAAGCTGGAGTAGGAAAGTGGATGATATGGAGGATATTTGTAAGCTTATGGGAGATCCCAGGGGAGAGAGAGAAACTGCTGAAGCAAATTCCAGAACAAGGTCATTAGGGAGGTGAGAGAGAAGAAAGAAAAAATTCCCCATCATTTCTCTAATTGAAAATTGCCGGGCTTCCCTGGTGGCGCAGTGGTTGAGAGTCCGCCTGCCGATGCAGGGGACGCGGGTTCGTGCCCCGGTCTGGGAGGATCCCACATGCCGCGGAGCAGCTGGGCCCGTGAGCCATGGCCGCTGAGCCTGCGCGTCCGGAGCCTGTGCTCCGCAGGGGGAGAGGCCACAACAGTGAGAGGCCCGCCTACAGCAAAAAAAAAAAAAAAAAAAAAAAAAAAGAAAATTGCCAGGACTTCCCTGGTGGCGCAGTGGTTGAGAATCCGCCTGCCAATGCAGGGGACATGGGTTCGAGCCCTGGTCTGGGAAGATCCCACGTGCCACGGAGAAACTAAGCCTGTGCGCCACAACTACTGAAGCCCACGTGCCTAGAGCCCGTGCTCCGCTGCAAGAGAAGCCACCACAATGAGAAGCCCGCGCACTACAATGAAGAGTAGCCCCCACTTGCCGCAACTAGGGAAAGCCTGCGTGCAGCAACGAAGACCCCACACAGCCAAAAATAAATTAAAAAAAAAAAAAGAAAATTGCCAGACACTACAGGTACCAGTTCTGGACCCACCTTACTCATAACAATCTGCACTTTATTTTCTTGAGGAAGAGTAAGCATCTTCATACTTCCACCATCTACAGCAAGTGGCAAAGTAGACTAACACAGGGCGAGGAGAGGGGAGAGTTCATACTGTAGTTCAGGTGTCCATGTTCCCCTCTCCCACTCTCCAAGCCAAGTTGTGTCTCTGAACTCAAGTAGAAGCTTAATTACTTTATCTTTTATGCAAACTCCAAGATACTCTGTTATTCATAGTAATAACAGGTGTGTTATTTTAAGGTTTAAAATACTGATAAGACTTCTGTCATCTTCCTTTGTCCTCTTCTTTCCCTTAACATAGTTTTTATTTATTGTCATTTCCAGTTACTTTGTTAGAATCCCACTGTAGGTTGGTCACAGAGATTTCAAAGTCATTTCTCCAGTTCTGTAATGGTACCTCACTCTAGATAACAGGTAACTGAAAGGTTGCCTCAGTATTGATACTTTTGTATATTGAATCATGTTTTAAATGCATCACTGTTGAGCATTTAAACAAATTCAATTACGAATAATTTATAAAGCACAATAAATATTTCTCCACAACCGTCTATAGTGTAAAGAAAATGACTGACACACACTGAGTTTGAGCATATCATGATTCACTTGTATTTCTAAACAGTGCCTGGGGCGAATATGCATTTGAGCAATTCTGTCAATCCTCTTGGCATTCAGATGCCACTTTTCTGATTGACATCAGAGAAGATTTGTGTCATCTGGAAGGATAGGATTTTATGGGAAAGCAGATAATCATTCTTGGCTCTAGAGAGACACCACATTAGTCAAACAGGAAGGAAAATGACATAAAAAATAGACACAGGGCTTCCCTGGTGGCGCAGTGGTTGAGAGTCCGCCTGCCGCTGCAGGGGACACGGGTTCGTGCCCCGGTCTGGGAAGATCCCACATGCCGCGGAGCGGCTGGGCCCGTGAGCCATGGCCACTGAGCCTGTGCTCCGGAGCCTGTGCTCCGCAAGGGGAGAGGCCACAACAGTGAGAGGCCCGCCTACCGCAAAAAAAAAAAAAAAAAAAAAAAAAATAGACACACATCTCAGCTAAGGGTCAGACTTCTCCTCTAAATCTAAACTTACATATCACCATTTATTCATTCAACCAACACTTCTCTGTGAGTCTCTTATTTTCTGGGCAATGTAACTCAGGATTTCACTATATAATGGAAGATCTCTAGCCCCCAAATATTCCAGGGGAGGAGAGAGATGAGTAAACTAATGATTATGCCATGTAATAAATGAGAGGCAAATGTACAAAATATGGTGGGGCTGCAGATAAAAGACAAGCAAGTAATATAACTTGAGGGTGAAGCAAGTAACAATGTTTAACCAGAGAAAAGAAACCTGAGCACAGCCTTGAAAGATGACTGGGAGTTAGTGATGCAAAAAGAGAGGTAAAGAGTGTTCTGGGCAGAGAAAATGATCCATGGATGTAGAGGCAAGAGAGCTGGGAATTCCAAGGTTTTTGAAGTGGCTTCCAAGATCAAAGGAAACTAAGATATATTTAGACAATTGAATAAACAGTACCACCCCTGTTGTGCTTCAAAGGAGATAAGGATGAGGGCTAGAAAACAGAGAGCTCTGATGGATCTTGCATAATCTGGAACAGTCAGCTCTGATGGATCTTGCATAATCTGGAAAGGGAGGCAAGAAATAAGATATCAGGACTCTCCAGGATCACCCAGGACACAGGCAGAGGGAGAGAGAAAATCATCAACATTGTGAATTTAGCCCTTTGAGATGCTGGACTGGGTTACAAAGGCTGGGTTATCAATTCTCTTTTATTCTGGAAACAGTAAAGACCTCTCAAGGTCCCTGATCTCTTTGTGGGTCTATGTTCCCTGGACTGACTTAGAAAACATAATGATGATCTTTGGTAGTTCTTCTCATTTTAAAGCCTGAAGGCCTTTGGTGTGATATGCAAGAGTTTTTTTAAAAAATGCCAATAGAGGCTAAATAATGCTAACAGAATGAATATATATGGACAGTAAGTAATTCCAGAAAGAGATCATTCCAGAGTTCATATAGTAAGTTGGATGGAAACCCAGAAAATCCATTTTATTTGATTTAATTCTTTTTAGCACTAGATATGTTAGTGATTAATGTTTCCCTTTCAAGACATGATGTGATTGTATATGTTTGTCACAGTGGAGAAGAAAAATTAGTGAATTCATAAATCAGTACACTCTTTATACCTCTTTTATAAAGAGCAATTATTTGTGGTTTAAGGACTGCAGAGAGATATTAGAGTATGCAAGTTTGGGCTGAGCCTGAATCTTTCCTTTAAAATAAAATTAAACACAAGTAGATATATTCATAAATATTAAAAATTTAGTCATATTCACAAAAGACTGTCAGGAAGACAGACCACCTCAATTAAACAAATTATCAACTTTCCAAATAGAACGAGAAAGACCTTTAACTCACTCTTGCACCTTAATACATGGCATTCTGTAAACTGTACAGGAGTTTGAATTAAGTGAGCTTTTAAGGTCCCTTATAAACCAAATGATAAAATCATAAGTGCACTAATTAGCTTTTGGTGGACCTTCAAACTTAATATTTCTGCCTTATCTGATTATCACTGGGCTTGAATGGATACAGGCAATGATGTGACAAGTGAGTTCACAACAGGGCCAGATGCAATCCAAATCTTAAGTTTGAAAATTAACCAAATAGTTCATTTTTCATTTCATAATAAGTGACAATGCTCACATAGACCATCCTGAATGAACATAGGTCTGTTCATTCAGGATTCATCATTCTAGACCTGAAGGCACCAGAACTGCTTATAGAGGCTTTAAGAGTTTGAAGGCTCTAATTCTACTTTCTCTAATTCATGAGAAAGTACTGCCTCTGTGACCAGAGACTTTGAAACTAAATTCAATACTTCTAATGCCTTCTTACTTTGAACCAGGATTTGAAAGGTACAAAGAATTAACTACGCTAATGTGTGCCTATTAATGCAAGTGAAATAAAATGTATTGCAGCAAAGCTTAATCACAATGAATAGATCACAAGTTTTGAAATAAGGTGGTAAGATGGAAATTTACTTAGATACTATTTAAGGTCATGCTAATACTATTTCTAGTATTAAACTGCTCAATGTCAGGTAGCAAGCAATGAATGTGAGTCCATCTAATTTTTCAAAATTTTCAAATGAAATAAGAAGCCATTATGCGACTAAATTGATTTTATAAATTTTATGATATTATAAAAATTAATCTGGAATGCTAAACCAGAATATACGAAAGTCATGTTACATCACAATTAGTTGAACCATGGTTTAAATGTACAAAACATGTACTTGTATCAATTTAAAAAATGGCTTACGGAATCGAGAAAACAGTTTATGTCAACTGTGGTGTCAGTTAATAGAAATAATCAATATTTAGCTGACTTTTCATTCTTAGTATAATAAAGCAAATTAGTATGTGACATAAGCCATCTCTTAATAATAGTTTCAAGCTGCATTGACATAAAATAATCAAATTTCCATAGGAAATTTAACTTGCATGCTAGACAGTTTATCTGGTGCACATTTCAACAGTTCCCATTATAAGAAAATATGCTGCAGTTTGTCACCGAGAGAGTGTCTATAATAGTTTGAATACATCAATAAATTTTAATTATCTTATAGATCATCTGCCCTGCTGATACCTGTAAATGTGGAGGTTTGTTCAAATACTACTTAATTTGACAAAAACCTGAGCGTGGAAATAGGAACTAAAATCAGTCTTAAACCAACATCTTTATTCCAAAAGTTTTTGAAGTGTAACAAATAATGTTATCCTCTGTAATATGAAGATGAAAAAGTTGGCATAGAATTTGAAAATTATATCTAATTTGAATATTCTACTCTAGAAATGCCTCCTTTACCTCTATCCAGCTTATTGATCCTGCCAACCCCCTACTGTCCAGAAAACAGACATGCAAATGCATCGCGTCCCCTATTGTAACAGTGCTTTCTACTTCATAAATCACTTTCACATGCATATCATCATGTGGTCTCCAGAATGTCCTGAGGTAGTTGGTTGACTATTATTATTCTCTTGCCACAGTTAAAGAAGTGGAAGTCAAGTTCCCCAGAACAGTCCTGATATCAAATCCAGGCCACAGCCTCCTTAATATTTGCTTATAAGATGGTCTTGATGTATTTTACTCTTATTTGAGACAAAATAGTGACATGAGAGTTATATTCTTTCTAGCTCAAAGTATACTAAAAAGAGGCTGCAAGGAGTTGATGAAAGTTGTCAAACTGACAAAACAAAAGGGGATAGTAGGTAACCCTACGCCGTGGCAGGAAAGAGAAAAACTATACTTTCGAGAGAGGCTCAAGAGCTCCAGCATTTCCATAAGCTCAGCCCTACTTAGTTCAGTCAACATGGAAAGCAGCTGGCTCCATGGCCCCTGAGCACATCATGGTTCCACAGTCAGGCACAGTAACTGGTGCTGACATCAGAATGTTCTGAGTCATGAGGGAAGGATCAATTGTTCCAGCCCAAGTAACTGGGCTAATTTTGTTAACAACACCAATGATAATAATAAGGCTAACATTTATTAGGTACTTACTACATGTTGGGTGTGAGGACACCTCCTTAATTGTCAGATCCTGCCTTTTCTAGCCTCCTCCTCCCTTCCATGTCATCCATGACCTTCACCTGTAAACTTGGTCTTGCCCCCGTACCCAGGGCTTGTCTGAAATTCAGGAAAGAAGGGTGTGAAGATATTTGTCTCATAATCTAAAACTGAAAAACTAAATCACCATTCCTTTTAGCCTGGCTCAAACTTTGGGCCCTATTTCTTGTCACTGGTCTGCTGCTTTATGTCTAAATTAATCCTCAGTTTGTGTCTTGGTGCTGATAATAGTATCCTCTAGACTTTAAAGTCCATAAAAGAAAAGACAACTTTGGCCTTATTTGCTACTGTAGTCCCAGTCAGTACCCAATGACTGGCACAAAACAGATACTCAACTATTCATTAAATAAGCTGAATGTACCACCAGTCTAGCCCTTATACTTCAGTTCTCTTAGTATAATATTCCTAACCTCATCAGCAACAGCATCATTATTATAAGCTACCGCTTACTGTTTACTGTGTGCTGATGCTTTATATATATTATGTTATTTAATACTCACAAACCTTGCAAGGTAGGTGGTATCATTTTCAATGCGCAGAAAAGTAAAATGAAGCTCCACGAGGCTAAATGATTTTCATAAAGTCTATCACACAGAACTGGTAAATGGCAGAGCCACAATTCAAACAAAGATCTGAGTTACTCCAAAAAGAGCCAAAGTGTTCTCTCCTCTGGGCTCCCTTGGGAGTTGCAGTGACCTACTGAACCCCAAACCAAGGTTTTGGACCTTGCTGCCTGCTACTAGTCTTTCCTGATGTCAAAGGGCCACATTTTCAGTGACTCCCTGTCCCTGGTTCACCTTTTCCTACACTGGGCCATTTTGCCTGTACTGACTGCTCTCTTGAGCACCATATGACTACATATCTTCTGTAGCCAACATCCTTTTAAACAAAGTCCTCCCCCTCCCCAAGTATACTGGTGACAGTTTTTTTTAAGCCCCAGAATTTGTACCTGGGCAGGGTATATCTTGTATGCATGGGCTGAGAGGACAGAACTCAGAGAGTGAGTGGCAGCTAAAGGCTTTCAAGATTACCAAAGGTCAGGTGAGAGAAACAAAGTATAACCATCCACAACAAAAAGTAGAAGTGGGTGGAACACAGATGAAAGAGTTGAGTGTCGATAATTAGATGGATCTAGAATGGGAAAAAAATACGTGATCGAAAGCCCAGCACAGGAAGCTTGAGTGATTGCCACAAGCTGACCTGCTATGCCCCTGACTTCTCTTTCTAGAAATTGGCCTAAGGTGAAAAAGGATTGAGTTGGTTCAAATAGTACCTACTGCATGCGTCTGCTCATTCCTCTGCCTGAAGACACGCATCTCTGTACCCATGGCCTGACATATAATAGCCTTTCAACACTTGCTTTGTTGGATGAATCCATCAGCCAGTTGTTGTCGAAGACAGTGTATCTGTACCAACACTTCCTCCTAAAACTGAGCCAGTCTACCAGTGTCTGCTCTACTTCCAGGAGGGAAGACTAGCTTTCCTCAAACTGCTGCAGTGAAATAGACCACACCCAGCATGATTGGCAGGATTATGCCAACTGTACCATGTATCCATAATCCTGCCTTCTGAAGCATTCATTGTATTTTACTGCTCTCTTATATATTGCTTCATATATCACTCAAAAATCCTGAGGGATATATCCTAAGATCTTTGTTGACACTCCCATACATAACAGTCAAACACCATTGTAGATTATAGTTTCGTCCATGAAGTTCAGTAGGATCTAAATGAAAAACTTAAGTGACCTTCTCCAAACTTTCTTATTTTACCAAACACAAAACTGATGTCATTAATTATACCACTGGCTTTCTTTGTTAAATTGTCATTATTGAAGAAACACAAGTCTTGTTTCACAAGAGTTGCTACAAATGGGAGGATGAGGGAAGAAAACGGCTGAGAAGCCGTGTGCATGCTGAGCAGCAGGCTTGGCCTCCCTCACTGGCTCCCGTGTGCCAGCCGCACAGGGCATGTCATTCTAACCCATACCATGACACATCTTAAAAGGGACTTGATTCCATGGGCTTTTAGGATTACCTGCAAATAACTGGAGCTATAAATTTTAAATCTACAAATGTCAAGACTCTAATGCACATTTTATTCTTACCAAGTGGAGGGAGCAGTATAGAGTACTGGCCCAAAGCACAGGCTTTCAAGACTTACAAACTTGGATTTTGGACCCAGGCTCTATTTCTCAGTAGCTGTGCAACCTTGGGGAAATTACTCACTCTTTCTGAGCCCCATTTTTGTCATCTGTTAAAGGAGGCTAATCATCGTAATCACCTCATGAGGTCATTGTGAGGATAAAATAAGACAATATGCAAAAAGCACTAGGGCCATTGGTAGGTATTAGCTTTTCATTTGTATTATTATTATTATTAGATTACAATTTCTGGGCAGGGACTATGCCTTATGTTTGCCTGAATCCCTAATGCAACCGCAAAAACAGTTAATTTATTTAAAAGCCTGGGCTTCTAAAGGAATAAGCTTTAATTTTCAGAAAGAAAAAGACTTCTATATAATATAGGTCAAATGAGCTGTGCGGTAATGAGAAACAGCAAACTTCCTGCAGCCTCCTTGGCTGAGGAGAAGCGAAAGCAGTGTAGGAGGCGGTTCTGAGCCCCTTGAACACCTTTAGCAATCAGCAGACTTAGGAATAGAAGGGAATTTCATCTCCATTAAAAGTAGTGGAAATATTATGCTCACTTGAGCTTTCTGAGCTTTGGCCTAGAAGTCAAAACTAAATGGGTGTGCTTGCCCAGGAAAGAGCTGAGAGAATTTCATCTTTTCTCCTCTCTTGAAGCAAACCCAACCTCATTACCTCTTTTCTTCTTGTCAAAGCATCTGACAAGCTCGTTGCTGCAATGAATCCTGTTTTTGAAACTTTTACTGATCCCCAAAATAGCTGAATCTGTGCTCTTGGGAAGAACAAAGATTGATGGGGGATCTCCAGCAACTGGCACCCAAAATTCCCTAACTCGTGATGTCACACTGGAGCTAGTTACCAAAGAAAGAAGTTTTTTGCTTTGGGGGTTTTTTTATGGGGGGGTGTGCTCTGCTGTGAATATGATGTCTTCCAAATAAATAGCGGCTCCCATCTGAGATGGAGTTGCTCTTTTCCTGCTAAGGAGTTGGTATAATTGGTATTTGTAAAAGATATTTATTGCAGGGATCATTGCATGAAAATAGAAAAGAGAAAGGAAAAAGAGCAATAATAGCAAAGAAAAACAATTGTATTGCAGTCACTTTAGCAGGCATGTCCAACACAATGAATTAACTCTAAGAAAATTGTAATAACTATTACTTACTGGGCCTTCACTCTGGGCCAGTTACTTTCCATGCATTATCACATTCTCACATTTCATTCTCTAAATGAACCTGTAAGGTAGGAGGTAGTATTTTCCTCGTTTTAGAGATGAGAAATTTATGACTCAGAGACACTGAGTGACTTGTTGAAAGCCACACGGCTTGTAAATGATGGAGCCAGAAGCTAAGGATAGGTTGCTAGGACTACTAAGTCCTAAGCACAATACTTACTGTCCCACAAAAGGAGAGAAAAGCTCAGCTGACTGAAGACAGTGATCCAGCCAGAAGGGACAGTTTAGGATTTGAGCAAGGACATTGAAGACTCTGCAAAAGGGGACGGTAAAGAATCAAGCAGGGCCTCCCTGGTGGCGCAGTGGTTGGGAGTCCGCCTGCTGATGCGGGGGATACGGGTTCGTGCCCCGGTCTGGGAGGATCCCATATGCCGCGGAGCGGCTGGGCCCGTGAGCCATGGCCGCTGAGCCTGCGCGTCCGGAGCCTGTGCTCCGCAACGGGAGAGGCCACAGCGGTGGGAGGCCCGCGTACCACAAAAAAAAAAAAAAAAAAAAAAAAAAAAAAGAATCAAGCAGAGGGGACTTCCCTGCTGGCGCAGTGGTTAAGAACCCACCTGCCAATGCAGGGGACACAGGTTCGAGCCCTGGTCCGGGAAGATCTTACATGGCGCGGAGCAACTAAGCCCCTCTGCCACAGCTACTGAGCCTGCGCTCTAGTGCCCACAAGCCACAACTACTGAGCCTGCATGCTGCAACTACTGAAGCCAGTGCACCTAGAGCCTGTGCTCTGCAACAAGAGAAGCCACTGCAATAAAAAGCCTGCGCACCGTAACGAAGAGTAGCCCCCGCTCACCGCAACTAGAGAAAGCCCGTGAGCAGCAACAAAGACCCAACACAGCCAAGAATAAATAAATAAATAAATAAATAAATAAATAAATAAATAAAATTAAAAAAAAAAAAAGAATCAAGCAGAGGGAATGTAGAAGCAGGTAGTGGCTCCAACCATTTATCTGGGACTAGGAAGATTGTACCTAGTCAAAGAGGAATGGATGGTCAAAATGAAACTACATTTTTAGTTAAATGTGTATTTTTTTTAAAATCAGTATTTGTGTTTACCTATATATAGTGATTAATCATTTTTATACACATCCCTTATTTTTTCTGAAGTCCCAGTTAGAGAGTGCTTATACAGTGCAAATATGTGCATCCACCTACCCTACTAATCATAATTATTACACTTTTCCTGGGATACTCTTTCCCCTTTCCTAGTCTTGCTACACCCTATTAGTTTCATTTACAGTAATTTCCATAATTTATAATTATATTAAGTGTTTATTTGTCTACTTATCTGTAAATTGTCTCTCTCTCACCCACTGTATAGAAAACAGGGAATTTTTAGAGAGTATGGCTCACAGTAGGAGCTTAAAATTAATTTTCTTGATTGAATGAATGCTCAGTCAAGGGTTCTATTTCCTGATTAGTAAATGTTCTTTACATTTTGTGACCATTAACTCTGTCAAATATGTTGCAAATATTCTTTTGTTTCTCATGTTCCTTTATTTTTTTGTTTGTTTGTTTATGAGAGGTGTTTAATGCTGGAAATAAACCATATTGTAATATTTAGTTTAATGTATTTCTCTTTATCATTGTGATTTCTGACACATTTACCTATTTGTTCTAACTTTTAATGATTTGACATTATACTTTTAACTCTTAAATGGCCTGGAATTTATTTTTAATATATGGTAGAACTAGGACTTTAAATGATATTTATTTTCCCAAATAATCTATTTTCTCAACTCCTAACTTCATATGTTTCTTCTATATTCCTTTATAACTTTCAGTGTATAGTATTCAATATATTAATATAGTATATTAAATCAATGTACTTCTTAATGTACATTAACGTCTGTTCTATTTATTTACCTGTTAATCCTTTTGTTAATACTTACCTGTTTTAATTATTACGGTTATATAAAAATTGCATTTTCTGTTGTGTCCTAATATCTCTTTAGGCACGGCCCATCTATCTTTTTATTTTTCCACATTTTCTTACCCTTCTTGCCTGGTTTTTGTTTCTGTGGAATTTTAATCTTTTACTAGTTGTAAATCCACTGTGCTCCATAACAGCTAAAGCAATCTTCCCTTACACAATTGAATAAATCTCTGACACTTCTGCAATTCTCTGACACTGGCAACTGCACTGCTGTCTTGGCAACTCCTCTCTCCTTCCAGCTCTGCACTTGACTTGCTGAGATTTCATTCCATGAGTGCATTTCAACATGGCCATTTCCCATCCACACTTCTGGCCCATACTTTTGGGAATGTCAGCCCCCAAATAATGTAGAAGCAGATTATGATGGGAATAAAAACCTAAAATTCAATGGAGTGGAGAGGCGTGTTATCTTGCTTAGAAATAAAGACTCAATTCAAAGTATAGGAAAATTACATTAGAAAATTCCTTAAGTTAGCGAAAACATAGAAACAACCTAAGTGTCCATCAAAAGATGAGTGGATAAAGCAGATGTGTGATACACACACACACACACACACACACACACACAATGGGATATTACTCAGCCATAAAAAGGATGAAGGGCTTCCCTGGTGGCGCAGTGGTTGACAGTCCGCCTGCTGATGCAGGGGACACGGGTTCGTGCCAAAAAAAAAAAAAAAGGATGAAATCTTGCCACTTGTGACAACATGGATGGATCTAGAGGGTATTATGCTAAGTGAAGTCAGACAGAGAAAGACAAGTACCATATGGTTTCACTTATATGTGGAATCTAAAAAACAAAACGAATCAACAAACAAAAACAAAGCAGAAACAGACGTAGATAAAGAGAACAAACTGGTGGTTGCCAGAGGTTGGGGCGAAGGTTGGATGAAATAGGTGAAAGAGACTAAGAGATACAACTACCAGTTATAAAATAAATAACTTATGAGGAAGTATTAGACAGCTTAAGGAATATAGTAGTCAATAATACTGTAATAATTTTGAATGGTGACAGATGGTTACCAGACTTATTATGGTGATCATTTCATAATATATTTGAATGTCAAATCACTGTTGCACACCTGAAATTGACATAATGTTGTGCATTAACTATACTTCAGTTTTTAAAAATTACCTATTTAATTTGGCATATATGATTTTGTGTATATAACTGTGTGCAATAACATGTATTTATTACAATACATAATACCTATATATAATAGTCATAGGTAATAAAGAATACACTCACTTAGAATAATTAGAATTATCAGTACTACTTCATTTTTCTCTCCCCTTACCTCTTCCTGTGCCTGTATATTTTAATTTATAGAAATTGAATGCACTTATGAAGCAGTTTTTACTGTCAGCATGGCTGAGAGAGGCTTCTTGACTCAAGTTGTTTTGTTATTGGATCTCTGATTTAGGAGATAAACAATGTAGAAATTTTTTTAAAATTATACCTTCCTTCAGGCTATGGGTTGTTCTTCTGCAAACAGCAAACTATCTGTCAGACGTAGATTTTGATTCTCAGTTTCATTTGATAGGTCTTGTTTAATTTTTGTCCCAGATTTTGATGAAAGTTTTACTATTAGGCTTGAATTTTTTGTTATAAGTTTTCATATCTGTGTGTGTGTGTCATGCACACACACGCACACGCACCTTTCCCTTGATTATTATATGGAGAGAAATTAGGAGATTTTGCTTCTGAGGCTGCCAGATAAATACAATATCACTAGATGTTTCTAAACTATTACTTAATAAATATTTATTTGAAGAATTGTGTTCCTTAAATTCGTGTAAGGATTAACTTCCACATCTAGACTTTCTTACTAGAATTGTTTGTAGGGATGAGTGTGATTATACGGATCACATAATCCACAGGGAGGGGCTTTCATTTTACTCCTCTGTCACTCTCTCAGGCCAAATGCATTTGTCTCTCTGGTGCTGAATGCTCAATGTGATTAGCTAATTTTACTTCCCTATTTAGCAAGAGGAGAACATTTTCATCTCTGCCTCCATTAGAACATGATCTTCACATACTGATTTAATAAATCTCTCTGTAGGAAGTGGATAGATGGGCCTTTGTCCCCACTGGGGGCAAAATATTGGGTCGTGCAGCTCTGCAGGAAATGGTTTTCTTCTCAGTCTTTCAGTGACAAGATTATGATCATAGCCCAGGATGGACAAAAGAAAATTCCAGTTGATAAATACTATCTCTGGTTAACTAATAACTGTGTTAGAAGAGATGATTGAGATATGGTCCTTATCCTAAAGGAGCTTCCAGTCTAGTGTGAGAGATAAACACTTAACCAAATAACTAACTTACGGTATGAAGGGTGCTGTAATAGAGGGATGAACAAAATGACACCCTGACACAGACATGAGACGATTAATTCTGCTTGGGCAACAGTCAGAGGGGCAGTCAAACAAAAACCCAGTTCACCATTGCAGGAAATCAAAAGGGCAAAAATACTGCGAGAAAAAAAAGCTCAGCAGCAGAAACAGTAGTAAGTGGAATGTAAGCTAATTTCTGGAAATCTGCATGCAAGAGTTGAGTTCTGAAGGATGAATGTGAGTATAGGCAAGTACATTCACACGTGGAGAATTCAGCGTATCAAATTTGTGTAGATGTGAAAATGCTCACTCTGACACAAGAAAAATAAATTGTCCACTATGACCTGTCTTGGGGTACGTGTTTGGAGTGTTACAGGTGAAGTTTGAAATTTGTCCTATGGGTGGTTCAGAGGTTATGGTGCAGAAGAATGATACGGTCATATTTATGTTTTAGAAAGAAAACTGGCAACAGAATAGGGAACTGAGGCCAAGAAAACAGTTGGGAATAATTTGTTCCTGCCACCTAAATGTATAGCTTGCCTTCCATTGCTCATTGATTCTGGAAGAGGGTTAAGGCACAGGAGGATATAAAAAGGAAGAAGGAAAGGAAGAAAGTTAAAAGAGGAGGAAAGAAAGAACTCTCTGGAGCAATTTATATTCATCAGTAGTAAGAGTGAGGAAATGAAGCTTCTGGTCCTTTATCTTATATGGCATCCCAGGCCTAGAAACAGGAACTACCTACCTCCTGGATTTTTGACACCTTTCTCCTTTTGCTTCTTACATCTGACCTTGTCACTAAATTTTAATTTTTAAAAAACCTTTTTTTTAAATCACTCTTCCTATCATTACCACCACTGGCTTCCAGTTTAAACCCTTAGCACCTAATCGAAATCCTAGAAGGCTTATTTTCCCTCTCCCTTTTGAATGCTACCCATAGATGATCCTTCAAAAGCTCTGGTTTTATCATTACAAGTCCTGCTCAAAAGCTTAATTTAGAAGGACAAAAGTCAAGTTATCAAAATAAATTTTAAGACTCCCTCCTCCTTACCATTATGATTACTCTCATTTACTGCCTTTGGTAATAGTTTTTCTCCCATAAATTCCTTTGGAATCCTCACTCCTTATTCTACACATATCAGAATGCTTTTAACCTTTCAAAGAATTCAAAGTTCAGCTCAAACTCTATTTCTTGTTATACACTTTTTGGTAGATAAAGGAAGGCCACACTTCTTTCCTTTTGTACAAGGGCATGAAATTTTACTGCGAAAGCCCTCCTCATGTTATTGACCTGAATGTTTGGCAAGTTCTCAAAAATAGTTCAATAGTCTAATAGCTCCAAAATGGGACCATATTTAGTCAATTTGGACTGTGTCTATTGTACACTACCTTGTGTAAAGCATTGTGCTAACCATCCTCAGGATGTCAGTGTTAAAGGATAAATATGTCAAATGTCTACTCTTAGAACAATTAACAGATTCATTCATTAGAGGACTATTTCCACTTCATCTATATGATTAATAGTTTGTGATTTTTCAAATAAGATACTTTTCTTTCATTGAGTTGGTGAGTTCTATAAGTAGATGTAATTGTGGCAGAAGTTACATAAATGTGTTCAAATGGCACACATTTCACCTTTCACAGCAAGAATCCAGTCTCAGTAGATACAGAAATGCAATCAAACCTTCAATATTAGACTATGTATTTAATTTTTATAAGTATATTGTTAATTATTCCATATGTATTAGTGTATTTAGGCTGCTGTAACACAGACTGGGTAGCTTGTAAACAACAGAATTTCATTTCTCACAGTTCTGGAGGCTAGAAGTTTGAAATCAGGGTCCCAGCATGGTGGCAGACTGCCAGCTTCTCACTGTGTCCTCATATTGTGGAAGGGGTAAGGGAATTCTTTTGAGCCTCTCGGACATTAATCTCATTCATGAGGGTTCTGCCCTCGTGACCTAATTACTTCCCAAAGGCCCCATCACCTCATACCATCACATTGGGGATTAGGATTTCAACATATGAATTTTGGGGAACATAAACATTCAAATATAGCACCACGTATATTAAATGTGCCTTCCTCAGGGGCTAGAACTTTGGGAAACTATGATGCATCCTTTTTCCACACCATCCTTAATACAAGCACCTGCACTGTTTTAAGATTTTTCTACTAGTAGTTTTAAAGGAAAGCAAAAGTAATTTCTTTAAATTATTTCACCTGACAGGAAAATTGAACAAATGAGTTAAGAAGAGGGATAGTTAGAAATGTGATGCCTAAAGGAGACTGTCTGTAGGAAGTAGACAAGCCTGATAAAAACTTAAGACTAAATGTATAGTTGTGTCACCCCTGACATTTACACCAAGAATCATCTGCCCTCTGGTACTCTGAGCAAAAATTATAAGGAAATCAGTTGTAAGGAATCAATTCCATTAGACAGGAAACATAGCTTTCAAAATTACGGGAATTTTATCCCAGAGGCACTTGAATATCATAGGGAAATATAAAAGATGAAGCCTCATAAGAAAGCAAAAATACCCTATATTATAATCTTTGGCCATTACTTTCTAATTCTTCTTTTTCATATCTTTAAATACAGAATCCCCTTCACCTCCAACTGAGTTTAGAAAATTCATTAAGTTCTGATGCTGATGTCACTGTCTCAATCCTGACCATGAACAACTGGTACAATTTTAGCTTGTTGCTGTGCCAGGAAGACTGGAACATCACCGACTTCCTCGTCCTTACCCAGAATAATTCCAAGTTCCACCTGGGCTCTATCATCAACATCACCATCAACCTCTCCTCCACTGAGGACCTCTTGAGCTTCCTGCAGGTCCAGCTTGAGAGCGTTAAGAACAGTACGCCCACAATGGTGATGTTTGGCTGCGACATGGAAAGTATCAGGCGGATTTTTGAAATTACTACCCAGTTTGGGGTAGCACCCCCTGAGCTTCATTGGGTGCTGGGGGATTCCCAGAATGTTGAGCAACTGAGGACAGAAGGTCTGCCCTTAGGGCTCATTGCTCATGGAAAAACAACACAGTCTGTCTTTGAGTACTATGTACAAGATGCCATGGAACTGGTTGCAAGAGCTGTAGCCACAGCCACCATGATCCAGCCAGAACTTGCTCTCATTCCCAGCACGATGAACTGCATGGATGTGGAAACTACAAATCTCACTTCAGGACAATATTTATCAAGGTAGGATGCAAGACCTGGTTTACATCCCCAGTCATAGGGCTGTGATAGGAAGTAAAATCTCCCTATCTATCCCATTTGCAGAAAGCACATGGCATATAGTGGGAAATCCTCAGTCCCACTTTTAAATCCTGGCTTAGTCCCATACTAGCTATGTGTTCTTGGCAAGCTATTTAAAAACTCTGAGCCTCAGTTTTCTCATTAGCAAACTAAGATAATAGCTTGATATATTATAATAAAGACACCACAAAATTCTATATGAAAAGTACCTAACACTGCTCAGCTCATAGTAGATGCACAACAAATGTTTCCATCCCTGCTCACTTTTTCCTGTATCAACAGACTTGGACAAATCTCTCTAAATCTATACAGAGAAAAAAATCAGTCACGCTGGAGATAGACTTTTCTCTCTACTTCCAGGCTATGATGAATAAGGCAGAATAGAGAAGTGACTAAAGACATAGACCCTGGAGCCAGACTCCCTATGCTTGAATTTTAGCTTTGTATGACTTGGTCAAGTGATTTAACTTCTCTGAGCCTTAAGTTTCCTATGTCCTATACCCACTTATGTAAAAAAGATATAACAGTAGATCCTACTATCCATGGAGGAGTTGTGATAGGTAGATAGTAGATGATAGGAAGTAGATAGATAGAACTAAGAGTTCCACAAGAGTAAAATGTATACGTTTTTTTTTATGTTATATATATATATATATATATATATATATATATATACACTTTTTAAAATTAGCTACCTTTCTTTTCTAGTTCCTCAATCTGGTTCAGAATCTAGAATGAAAAAGCCTGTTTAAGTTAAAGAATAATTCATCCTATAGACATGGTTTTCATGATCCCTGGAAAAAGGAGAAATCCTTTAAGGATATTTTACAGGGGCCTAGATTTTTTCCTGAAAAGGACCACCTATGGTCAGAGAGGCCAAATCAGAGAATTATTGCTGTTTCAGAGATGAAGGCTTAGCTATAGTCTGGCCCCATTTTAGGAAGTCCTCTTGGAACAGGGACATCTGACTGTGTTGAGGAGCACAAGGTAACCTCATGGTGTCTTGCCTTTTAAAAGACATGAACGTGTGAGGAAAGATCAGAAGGTGCCAAGCATTTTACATTTAATTTCACATGTATGGATTGAGCACCTACTATGCACAAGGCAACATGCTAAAAGCCATATATATGGCAGAATTTAAGCACAGCCTACATACTCCTTAAAGAATGTTGTTAATAAAATATCTCAAAAATTCACTTATTAGGAATCTATAAATGATAAAATTAGATGTCCTATCATCAACTGAACTTTCCATTTTTTCCATAATGTATTTGAATTTCCTCAAGATTAAAGTCTATGAAAAAAAATAAGGTCTATGCATGTTTTATTTTATAGCCACTATCCAGAACTAATCTGGTTTTTTTTTTTTATCTTTTTTTTTTTGGCTGCATTGGGTCTTCGTTGCTGTGCACGGGCTTTCTCTAGTTGTGGCGAGCGGGGGCTGCTCTTTGCTGTGGTGTGCGGGCTTCTGATTGTGATGGCTTCTCTTGTTGCGGAGCACAGGTTCTAGGGTGCGCCGGCTTCATAGTTGTGGCACGCGGGCTCAGTAGTTGTGGCGCACAGGCTCAGTTGCTCCGTGGCATGTGGGATCTTCCCAGACCAGGGCTCGAACCTGTGTCCCCTGCACTGGCAGGCAGATTCTTAACCACTGCGCCACCAGGGAAGTCCTAATCTACTGTTTTTCAACTAGCACTTCACTGAGGCTCAGGATTTTATCTGGGATAAGAAACATCCTCCTTCATAACAAAAATATAAGCAAAGCCTTTTGTTATAATTTCAAATAGTCATTAGTTTGGAAGGACAATCTTAAACAATAAACAGGAAAAAACACTTGTGAAAACTATATTAAATTTTTTAATGTTTTTCTGTCTCATATAAAATGTAGAGCACAAGAAAAATAATTCTGTTTGGATCCTAAAAATGTTTAGAAGCTACAGAGAGAAATATTTGTTGACTTGGGTTGTATATACTTTAGGGGTTCATTTTATCAAGATCAAACTGATCTTTCTGGCTCCTCAAAATTTAATTTATATTAAAGTTATGTGCCTCCTTCTATAAAGATCCCATGGCACTTTGTACATGAAATTATATGATGGTACTTAGTCTATTCCATCATCATTATTTGTCTATGTGTCTGACTTCTAAACTAAAATATAAATTCTATTAAGTGGAGATACTATTGAACTTAGTTTAATGCCTGGCATATAGCAGCTACTTAATAGACATTTATTGAAATTAACAAAGAAAGAAAAGGAAATTTTATATTATATTTACATCCTACACCATCTGTTGCTCTAGAAGAATAATGGGTGGTTAATAGATAAATAAAATTTTGTCTAAATTAAAAACAGAGTTTTATTAACTTACCTAGATACCATCCAGTTTTCTTTTCCTTTTTTTTTTTTTTTTTTTTTTTTGATAGAACGTTAGGTTAGCAGATAACCTCTGCCCTTGTGGCTATTTCCACATGATTATTCCACAAACTTTGAAAGTTGTGAAAGAAGAGTGTGAGATTTGGAGCCTGGAAGCAATTCACCGTGTATACAGGTCAGCAACAATATCTTCATCTCTGTGGATGTGTTTGAGAATGAACTTAAAGAACTTCAGGAAATATGCCTAGGACTTCTTAAACTCCCTGAGGAATACAGTCAAAGAGAAAGTTTCAAAGTGTTCAGGAAAGGGTCAAGGGAAGTGAGCAAAAGCCTTCAAGGGGTCTTCATAATGAATAACTGAAAAGCTGTCTTAAGCTATAAAACATCTGTGGATTTTTCATCATCCTTATTTATTTTGTTGAATACAGTCTTTTTAGAAAGTTCGTTATTCTCAGTCCATAAGTCACATCTCCATATAGTAATTTTCTTAATTATTCCTAAATTTTGTGAGGCTGACCCTACTTCCTCACTGCATAATGAAAGTCATAAGGATAATGAGCCATGAATATCGAGTGTCAGAGTTATGCAAGCTTTCATTTCTCACACAGTCATTTTCAGTTTAGGCTGACAGAATTGTTAACATTTTTAAATGTTAATGAAATCACCAAAAACGTGGCTTTTTCAGCATAGGCCTTTAGACTAGAAAAAAATCATTTCTCATGGCAAACTACATAGACGTAATAACAGGTAAAAAGGATTTAATTCCTCCTGGGTCCCCACATGCCAGAGCAAACATCCATCATAACTAAATGTAGACAAAACCACTTGGGGGCCAAGTTCATACTGTGATCTTTAACAATTTATTTGCAAGTTGTTTTATTAAATGTTAATTACTTTGAAGCAATGATATCTGATATATTATTTGGCAATAACTTCACAAATACATGTGCAAAGGTGTTTCTGTGCAGTCAGTGACTATTTGTTGAACTAGGGTGAGGCAGACAAAATGAAGAGTTGCATCCTGCCATTTTGGAGCTGACAGCCTAGTGCATGAGGTTGAAAAGTAAGTAAATGGTTATAAAACAAAGGGATACGTTATTCTTAAAAATTCAAATACACAGAGGAGGAAATAATTAACTCTTCTCAGAGAGTTGATGATGAGGAAGAAATACTGGAATTGGATCTTGATAAATGAATAGGAGTTCTCTGGTTTGGAGCAAACATTTCCTCACAGGCACAGGAAATGGCATATGCAAATTTACCAAGATCTGAAAGAAATTTAGTAGAGTTGGTGTGCACATTGCATATGAAGAGAATCTGACATGATTCTGGAAAAGTTGTTAATTTGATAGCATGCCACACAGAGCTTTTTTGCCAAGCTAAGGAGTATGCATTTTATATGCATTCTGAATGTCACTTGAATGGCAGAACATTAGGCATGACATATTTATAAAATCAAAATCCTGTAACAAATTAACCAAATAAAGTAATACAGCATAAAATCCTTGTGACTAATTTTTTAAAAACCATTAAGATATAAAAAATTGTTTTTATTTCTCCAAATCTGTTTTAGCTTTGCCCACATTTACTCCCTTACCTCATTCTAAACACCAGACTCTGTTGAAAATGAATAGGAGTTTGAGGACTTCCCTGCTGTTCTTAGGGTTAGGATTTGCCCATGCTCATCTGAAGGCCCTGGGTGGTAATGAATCTATGTTTCTGGAGAAAGAGCCCCTTGAGTTATTCATAGCCTGGTCAAAGGCAGTTATCCTTCCTTTAATAATTCCAAGACCCTAGACATCTATAGACACCTTGTTCCCCTTGGCCTAAGAAGTCTCTGACCCTTTAGCTAATTAATCATAGTCCTAATAGTTATTCTAGCTTCTCAGCAGGCTATGGAATCTTGCCTTTCTTCTTGGAATAGCTTCTGCAATTCAGTTCTGTATCAAGTGGGCAGTGATTAATTCATTTATTCATCCACAAACATATGTTGAAGCTTACTAATATTAGGCTAGGACCTTGGCTAATGCTGGAGACACAAAGAATCGAAAACAGGGGCCCTGCTCCCAGGAAGCTTACAACCCCCTTCTTTTGTTCTTTCAGCGAGAGACAATATGCTCCTCCACTCATCCATAATTTTTATCCATTTTTTTTGACCTAGCAGTTTGGTTATCATTCCTCACTGAGACAACACCCATTCTACTAGTGATTATCCTCTGGCATTAGCTGGCACTGTTAGGCCCGCTCCTCAGTTGTCCCTGAAAAATGGTTCAATGTGCTAGAGAGACTATTTCCCCTCCAGGCTATGTTCATCTTTATGCTTACACGGTCAAGCAATACCAAGATTCACTGGCCTTTCATTAATAGTAAATGTTGCTTTATTTATTGATTCTGCATGTATTATCCAGAACATATATGTGCCATGTATTATGAGGCACTGGGAAGCTTCAGAAAAAAAAAGACTAAAACAAATACCCATTCAAAAGTCCCAAGGTATAAATTGATGATGTTCCTGGTCTCATTGCTGGATACTAGAAGAGTTCCAGGAGAACTCGAGGTGGCATGATATAATTCTAATCTGGAGTATTCCCATTCACCTTTACAATAATTTACTGGCATTGTGACCCTGCCAAAGTTATTTAATCTCTAGAAAATTTAATTTCCTTAATTATAAGGATTCCTACCTTGAAAAGTTGAAAAGTTAAGTGGTATGCCTAAGGTCATTCAGTTAGTACTTTATAGGGGAAGGTTTAAACTGTCTAAATCCAAGTTCCAGGCTCTTTCAGAATTAATATAAACTTTCCTTAATTGGGATTCCATTACTTTGTCATTCATATTCTTTTAGCCAAAAGCTATATAAATCAGGAGGTGCGATTACCCATGTATAAGTGTTCTTGTCCTAAAGACCTCTACTGAGCCAAACTAGTTAGCCTGTGTGTTTCAACATGTAATCAAAAGAAATGCAGTTGCATTGAACCTGAAAGCCAGGGGTTGGATGATGTTAACACTGGTTCCTTGGGTCCCCAAGGAGAACCCATTGCTGTGGGGTGACCTAGTGTGTCCAGCTGTTACTCCTAAGTTAACTTGCTCTGCAAGGCTACCACGGAGTCAGTACTTCTAGAAAACACATGCTTTGGTGTCATGAATCTTAAGGACAACAGTTAAGGTCTGTGTTTCCAGATGTTTCCAGTAAGAACTCCTGTCACTGGACTAATTTGGCTAAATCCTTTGAATTTGCCCATCCCTCTATGTCACGTAAGTCATGCCAAGAGCTGTGTCGAAAATCTTCTCTAAGTCATGGGGGCCTCAAACAAGGAACAGTAAAAGATGTGTATTCCCTCAGGACACTGTTTTGAAGAATACAGCTTAAATTTGCTTAATCTAGCTTCCAGCAGGTTTTAAACTGTGGAAATTTCCCACATTACGAGAACTTCCAAGCTTCTATTTGCCTGAGTGGAAATTGTGATTATATTCTTTGTTGAATAATTTTACTTTGTATGCATCTACTATAAAATTTGGAAATATGTCAAAAAAAGAGGTACTCTGAATTCTAGATCTATTCCAGGCCAACTTCAACCTCCAGTGGCAAATACTACATAGTGTCCCATTGACAGGGCTATGCTAAGGGAAGGGATATCAGCACCTGGACTAGTGCTGGAGCCAGATCTAGAGAGCTAGAAGGAATTAAGGTTGGATATTACACAAAGCAAGAGGAGCCATCCAAGGGATGGGCACAGGCCATAATTGTGGAGAGAAGTCAAGGTTTATATCAAAAAATGAAAGGAAAGGAAAACAACCTAAGAATATGGAACAAATCTAACTACTGTGGGAGAAAAACACAGAAAGAAAAGAAGTACCAGCTTGCCAGTTGTGCCACATGAAAGCAGAAAAATAGAGCACTATGTCTATGTGTCTGATTTTTTGACTTAGTGATCCCATCACATCACACACACAGCCCAAGAAGTATATTCAAACATGACTCAATCACAAAGATTAGTATTGATATTTTTCTCCTCTTGGGAAAAAAGTCAAGGACAAGAGCTCTCCTTCCACTCTATAGTTTCACTTATTGGCAAAACAGACCCCAATGGTCCATGGGTGTACGTATGTACATTTAATATGTTATTAAATTGCTGTTTGCTGATTAGCTGATGGAAATCTATTTTAAAAGATGAGCTTTGGGGCTTCCCTGGTGGCGCAGTGGTTGAGAGTCCGCCTGCCGATGCAGGGGATACGGGTTCGTGCCCCGGTCTGGGAAGATCCCACATGCCGCGGAGCGGCTGGGCCCGTGAGCCATGGCCGCTGGGCCTGCGCGTCCGGAGCCTGTGCTCTGCAGCGGGAGTGGCCACAACAGTGAGAGGCCCGCGTACTGCAAAAAAAAAAAAAAAAAAAAAAAAAAAAGATGAGCTTTGTAAGTTGTTTTAAAAGAGGACATAGTCATTGGTTACAATGTGGGGCCCTCTGATTTAAAGACTGAAATTTAGCAATTTCCAATTCCTATTAAATTCCTTATTGTTAGAGAGGTTTCCAATAGAACTAATTTCTATTTTTGATACTCTCCATTGTTCAGGGAGAAATGTATTAGAATTTTAATGCTCTGAATAATCTATAAATTGCAAATACAATATCAATACTTCCTGGCTGATCGAGTTCCATTCTTCTGGCAATGTGAGGAAGTGCCCTTGAAGAGACCCATGTCTGATTTGCACAGAAAACATGTGTTTAATTGCATTTATCCCAAAAACATCACTGAGCAGTTATCCTGTCCAGGTACCGTGTTGTGCCTAAGATCCAGAGATGACTCAGTGTGATAGATGCTTAGATGAATGCTGAAGTCTCAGCTGGACAGCCTGCAGTGTTATGAAGCAGAGCAGTGGGAAAGTGAGGATTTGTTCATTCCTCACAGCAACTGTACAGAAGAGACTGCTCTCAGAATGTGGAGAATGTAGAAATCCATGCCGTTGAGGATCTTACAGTCTAAAAAGTCAAAGATGGAGTTAATTGGCTGCAATTAGGTGGTTGCTAGGAAAAGGAAACATAAAGGTGACACCAAAGTTTTTGCCCTGAGCAACTGGAAGGATGGAGTTGCCATTAATTAAGATAAAGAAAACTGTGGAAGAATCAGGTTGTGAGGTGGGTGAGAACCACCAGGAATTCAATTTTGCTAATGTTAAGTTTGAGATAATTCATAGATATCCAAATGGAGTTGTCAAGTAGGTAGGTGGTGATCTTCCAGAGTTCAGGAGGAGGTCTGGACTGGAGACACAATTTTCCCCAAAGGAAAAAATAAATTTTAAGGACTTATAGAGCAAAACAGATATTCCCAGATACAGATATGGTTAATGGAAGGCAACTATAACAGGGGGAAAAAGCAAAGATAAGAGGGCAATTTTAAAAGAAATGAAAAACAAATGAGAGAACAGACATGCAAAGAGACAAGCTGATGCGTGAAGAAAAGATCAAAGTAGAAATAAATATATGACTTATAAACAACTGGGCATGGAAGAAGACATAAGGATGATGATGCATTCGGACAACACAAAAGTAGATTCATACGTCTCCAAAATGAAGACTGGAAAAAACGGGATTATGATAGAACTAGTTCAAGACAAGAAAAGATAACAAATTTATAATGAATATAAAAACATAAGATTAGTAAAACTTTATATGCTGAATAAGAAGAAAAATCAGGGGCAACAGGTCTTAAAATCTTTAAGAACATGGCAACATTATTTACAGTAGGAGATTTTTATTTAACTTTAGTAAATTTTAGAGCAAGTTTTTAAAAAGTAAAAATAATACATGAATATGTAATTAAGCCAATAAATTAAGATAAATACTGCAGTTAACATTCTATTATTAAAGAATATATGAACACAAATATTTCATCTTCCAAAACCCCAGAAAAGAGAGAGGTGGGAGGAGATCTAGAAAGATGGAATTAACAAAACCCAAGTTAATTAATTAGAAAAAATCCTAAGATTAGTATAAATGATATTATACAGTTCCATAGCAACAAATTCTTAGGAGGATATCATTCGCCAAGATGGACCCAGAGAAATAGAAAGTTTAATAGAAGAGATTGAAAAAGTGATTGAAAAATTACAATTTTTTAGAAAGTGGTAGGCCCAGGTAGTTTTACAACTTACTCTTGCAAACTCAAATGGGAAAACAAAACACTAAAAATTTTAGTTGGAATTGATCTAATACATTTCTTATGAAAGTTATTCGCTTTCTGCATTTTTAAGAGTGCCTTTGGTCTCATTTTGAGAGTAATACAATAAACCTTCTCTCAAATGAATTATAAGGGGGAGAGTATAATGAGCTCTATAATCTACTTTTTAAATGCCCTAAATGAGATAAAGCAATCAAGAGAGAACTTCCGCAAGCTCTCTTGTCCATATCCACCCACCTACTTGCCTCTGGACCCTGTATTCTCTCTGCCTTCTCTCATGTCCATGCTCCTCTTTTGTCACAGCAAAGAGCATCACCCCCTCTTGCACCTTAGAGCACAATCCCTTTTGCCCCTCAAGGGAACTGTCCCAGGAATTCTCTCTCTTCTATCCTACATCAACAATTTTTCTATTTTTACTAGATCATTCCCATCATCATAAAAGCCTGCACATATATATATACTTATATTTATATATGTACTTAATTTTTCCTCTCCACCACTATTCCATTTTTCTCCTCTTTATAGCATAACTCTCTAAAGAGTTATCTCCAGTTTCTCTCTTTCCATTTTCCCTTGAAACATTAGGCTCCAATACTTCACTGAAATTACTCTCATGAAGTCACCAGTGGCCTACGTTTCTAAAGCGAACGGTCAGTTCTCAGTCCTCATTGCATTTGCGCTGTTAGAAGCACTGACACAGCTGATCAGTGTCCCCTCCTTGAAAAATCTTTTTTACTTGGCTTCTAGAACACAACACAGCCCGCTTTATGTCTTTGGTTACTTTTCAGTTTCCTTTGCTAGTTCTTCCTCACCTGCACCACCTCCAAATGTTGAAGTGTCCTGGACTCATTCCTTGAACTTCTTCTCATCTACAATTACCATTGTGATCTCCTTAAATACCATATGTAGACTTTGGGCTCCCAAATTGTACCTCCAGTCCACACGTACTTCGTGAACTCTGGAAGATCACCACCTACCTACTTGACAACTCCATTTGGATATCTATGAATTATCTCAAACTTAACATTAGCAAAACTGTACTCCTGGTGGTTCTCACCCACCTCACAACTTGATTCTTCTACAGTTTTCTTTATCTTAATTAATGGCAACTCCATCCTTCCAGTTGCTCAGGGCAAAAACTTTGGTGTCATCCTTATGTTTCCTTTTCCTAGCAACTATATGAGCCATCAGAAAATCCTATCAGTTGCAGCTTCAAAATTTATCAAGATCCAACTAATTCTTCTCACCTCCACTGCTACTACGTCAGTCTAAACCATCATCAACTTTTGTCTGGTATTTGAAACAGCCTCCTAACTGGTCTTCCTGCTTCTGCTCTTGTCTCTCTGTAGTCCATTCTCAACACAACACTGAGATGAGCCTGTTAAAATGTAGGTCATGGGCTTCCCTGGTGGCGCAGTGGTTGAGAGTCTGCCTGCCGATGCAGGGGACACGGGTTCGTGCCCCGATCCGGCAAGATCCCACATGCCGCGGAGCGGCTGGGCCCGTGAGCCATGGCCGCTGAGCCTGCGCGTCCGGAGCCTGTGCTCCTCAGCGGGAGAGGCCACAGCAGTGAGAGGCCCATGTACCGCAAAAAAATTAAATAAATAAATAAATAAAATGTAGGTCATATCTTATCACTTCTCTGCTCAAAACCTACCAGTGGCTCTGCATCTCACATAGAGAAGAAACAAAGTCCTTACAGACATACCCGGTACAGTCACACTCAAGGACATTGGACTCCTTGCTCCCTATACAGGGAATGCTCTTTACCCAGATATCTCTTGGTCAGCTCCTTCCCTTTCTTCAGCCCTTTACTCAAATATCACCTTCTCCTGGCCTCTCTAATCTAAAATTCCACCCTACTGCCACCAACCCTGACACATCTTATCTCCTTACTCTGCTTTTTCTCCTTTGCACTTAGCACTAACATCCCATTCATATTCCCTAGTTATCATATTTATTCTGTTCCCTCGATAGACTAAAAGCTACATAGATTTTTGTCTTTTGTTCACTACTATATCCCCCAGAATCTGGAATAGTGCCTGGCAAAAGTGAGTATTATGGAATGAATAAATGATTGATTGGGTGATGTTTTGTTAACATCTTTGTTCATTTATTTTAATGCATAAGAAAATCTTTTAATTAGTAAGTTGTTTCATGTGCAAATGTGACTTCTAAAATATATTAAATACATTAAACATTGATCTTGCTTATATTTGTGAACTGTCTCAAAAACATTTTTTACATAATTTGAAAAGTTCAGATTTTATCTCAGCTCCTATTCAAATCAACACATATTCTTAATTAGTGACATAATTGGGATTTTACTGAAGTAATAAGTTACCTCCATGCAGATTAACCAATGACCTTTATTCTTTCAAGCAGAGTGGTATCTTGGGAGATCTGCTGATAAGAAAGATGTATACCTGAACTGCTTTGTTAAACACTCACTATGCACAAGGCACAGTGCTAAACCAGATTCTCACTCATGGAGTGCGATTCAGGCCCTTATCATACCATGACAGAGCTATTGTACTAGTCTTCTAAGTGGTCTCCTGGTCACTATCTCTTCCTTCCTATGGACACATTGTACCTGTTGCCAGAGCAGTATTACCAATGCAGACTTATGGTTACATCATTACTCTACTTCGAAATCTTCATTGCTCCCCTTTTCCTGTTAAATAAAATCCAGTCTCATAAAATGGACATGCAAAGCCTCTAGAGTCCAGTTGCAACATGAATATATTTCTACTCTGCTGTCCAATCAGATTGTTATACTTACCACCCCTTGTTAAATTTTCCACCTCCTACCTTTCCTCATCATATTTGAACTGGAAGATTTATTGAGAATTCATACCTAGGCTGGAGCGGTAGTATGATCAGCACAGCACAGAATGTAGTGGTATTATTATTGGTCCCTGTGACCCAGGCTCTAAATTACTATTAAAAGAATTTAAGATTACTTTTCTTTTTTTCCCCAGAGTGCTCTGTGGGCTTACATTTAGCTGATAATCAACTTAAATACTCCAGGTCTTATTTATATGACCTTCCATCAAGCCGAGTTTTACACATTCTTAATACAGTTTGTGAATTAAATGCAATCATGTGCATTTGACCCTCTCAAAATCACTACTTTCCTTTCTGAAACTATGTATCTCTTGATTTTGCCATCTTCTCCACTTCTGTTATTACCTTAGTGCTTGTCACCTTAAGGCCCTTGTGAAACAGGCAGAGAGAGGAAGAGAGGAAGCAAGAGGCAGAAAGGAGCATTATTCCTCACAGCTGAACTGTGCTCAGCCACCTTCTCCTTCCAAACCATTTCCTATATAGCTAGCAGGAAAACAAAATCTTTCTAAAATCAAATCTGATGATCCTGTCCCTCCCCAGAAAAATTCTCTCGATGGCTCTCCATTAGCTTCATCATGGCCTCAGTACTTTTGTAACTCATTTCCCACCCTCATCTCCAGCCTTATTTCTCACCACTTACCATCATGTAGCTTGCTCTGTCTCTGGCTTTTGCACATGCATCTCCCTGTGTTGACAGCATCAAGCCCCAGCTTCTCTTCCTGGTTAACTGTAATTCCTTCTTCAAGACTCAGCTCTCGCACCTGCTCCTCTCAGAAGCTTTCCTTGTCACCCCTAGATTGTGGGTGCCCTTGCTTTCTGTTCCAATGGCACCCAATTCTACCTCCATCAGGATGCTTATTACACTGGTTTAGAATTGCCTGTTCGCTTTTCTTTCTCCCCATCACTAGACTTTGAGCTCCTTGAGAACAATGAGTGTGTCTTTCATCTCTATAACTCATACTAAGAACAGTGCCTGGTATTCATATCAGTTTATCTGGCCAATAAAATTATTCCTAATTTTCCTTTTTCTTGTTCATCCAAGAAGAGTCCAGGGCAAGATAAAAAGGAACATGGTAGAAATCACTTCAAGCAAAAGCAAGATTTCAACACTGTAATCTTCTAACTAACATAGTGAATATTCAAACTTGGCTATGCATTGTCATTCCATTACAAAGAATACATAGTGAAGGTGACAATAACTAAAGCTATTAATGAGATTATTTTAATTTATCCTCTCTGTAAAACTGAAAATAAAATAGAAATAATCCATCATTAATGGGGATTCTCTGAGACCCAATTTCTTGGTGCCAACTGCATAGTGAAACAAACACTGGATTTTCCAATCTGGGAAAATGAAAGACATCTAGATCCTGATTGTCTTTCTGTGATAGATGAGTGCCTCAGAGACAACTGAGCATTGTTCTTTAGTCATGGCCATGTTGAATGCTATTTAACATCGATAATGAGGAATAGGTTTTACTGGAATGAGGGAGTTATATAATCTCTAAAAGATTCCTGAAGACCGCTTTTCTGAGATGATTTAAGTATATATTTACTCAGTGGTAGTCCTTCGTAGGTCCATCCAGTTAAAAGTCTATAATCATTAAGCCCCAACTATTCTTAAAATAATGAAGGGCTTCTCTTTCTACAACTTTAACTTTACTTTCCTGATCACTAAATTGACCAAATAAAATTAAACTATTTACTAATAACTGTTTTATTCCCTAGACTATGTCAGTGTGTGTGTATGTGTGTGTGTGTGTGTCTGTGTCTTAACAAATCTAACAGTAAATTGCTCATCAGAGACACAGTTGTAGTTACCCTTCTATTATAGTACCTAGGTAATTATCAGTTGATTAATCTGTATATTTTAATGATTTGGTTCCCTACTTCCCTAAAGAAGCAGAAAACTGTTTGAAAGTCTAAGATAACTGAGACTTCATTACTTGTTGCTAAATAGAATTCATTTTAAGTGGTAGAGTCCCACTGGGGAGAGCTAACATGAATAATTACTATTATACGCAATCTACCAAAATGAGCAGTTTCATTGCATTTAGTGACAGTAGCATCTTCAAATGTGACTTACATTTATACCTCTAATGAAAATTAGTATATTCTTCATACTTTCTGATTTTTCTATGTTTCTTCTGTGGCAGCACAACTTCTTACTACTGGTATTTGCATTTATAAATTACAGAGTAATGTTGTGGCAAGCAATGGATGAATGTGTTTCACGAAGCAACACATTCTGTATCATCCAACTCCTCATAAAAATCTTCTATGTTACAGTCCATATTTCAATTTAATTTCTTTTAATTTGAAATAAGTCTTGGGTAGCCTCGATGAGTTTATCATAATGCAGTACTTTGTGCCTCCAACTAGAAAAGTTCTATGAAAAGACTAGGAAAAGTGATCTGGGACAGCCTTGATTGAAAAAATTTGAACGACATTAAATATTAGTTACCATATCTGGAACATCTGTTCTATGTCAAAAGGTGTGGTATATACTTCATATGCATTATTTCTAACCCTTGCAGTAGAAATACTTTAAAAATAAAAATGTAATTACCTCCCCCATTTTGCTGATGACAAAACTGAAGCTTAGAGTTCAGTAAATTTGTGTCCAAGGACAATACTAGAAGGTGGGTGGACCAATATTCTAACACAGGTGTGTTTGATGTCAAAGTGTGGGCTTTTATTCTGACACAAGACCATAATTAAGAGTACAGAGGTGCCTCGAGCTCATATATTACCTCTTATTGTCTTATCTTCCCAAACTCAAGAAAGACAGAGACTAACCAAGCATTTCCCTGCCTTGTCCATAGCAGAACATATACTGACCGTGCCCTGGTTCCCAGGGTTAGGAAACAGTATATGATTCAGTTGGTAATTTTCCTTTCTTTGACTTCTGGCAGAAGCTCTCTCTAGAGCCAGAGCCAATTGTTTTTCTCTAATGACTTAGAGGGAGGTTAGCCTGAGGCTGTCCTGGGAACTGCAAGTCTATTTATCATCTTTTTCTTTATTCCATGGATGGTATCCAACATGCAGCTTAGACTGGCCTCATGGGGACAGACATGTTGACTGTTTACATGCTAAAAGGAAAAACACTGATAACAAGATTTGGCTATTTTCTAGAATTATGAATATAATTTAAGCAATTATAAAAGTATATACATATGTATTATAACTTATTCCTTGCACCAAAGATAATATATTTATTGAGCTGACTTATTTGCAATTGAATGTGGTGAGCAGTAGAAATGAGACATGTTAAAGATGCTGAGAACCTTCATAGCTTGGAAATTTGTGAGAATATATAATTAACCATTTACAACAGAAAACAATTAACACATTCCTTAACTAGGAATAAAGATTTGGAGTAAGACCACAAGTCAAGCACCCAGCCCAGGTGTTAGAACCTGAGGGTGAGATCGCATTTGCTCAATGAAATAGGACTCTTGTCCTAGAAAGAGTCCAGCTTATTAATTCCTAAAGTAATTACAGGCAGTGCCTTTTGAAAAAAAATAGAGTTTCTTCTTATTAAGACAGAGAAGAAAAGATGAGCACTGCTTCCGGACTTTGGCCTCACCTCTCTTCCTCACTTTTTGCCTTTGCTCCTCTTTGCCAGGTTTCTAGCCAACACCACTTTCAGAGGCCTCAGTGGTTCCATCAAAGTAAAAGGTTCCACTATCATCAGCTCAGAAAACAACTTTTTCATCTGGAATCTGCAACATGACCCCCTGGGAAAGCCAATGTGGGCACGCTTGGGCAGCTGGCAGCAGGGGAAGATTATCATGGACTATGGAATATGGCCAGAGCAAGCCCAGAAGCACAAAACCCACTTCCAACACCCAAGTAAGCTACACTTGCGAGTGGTTACTTTGATCGAGCATCCATTTGTCTTCACACGGGAGGCAGATGATGAAGGCTTGTGCCCTGCTGGCCAACTCTGTCTAGACCCCATGACTAATGATTCTTCCATATTGGACAGCCTTTTTAGCAGCCTTCATAGCCGTAATGATACAGTGCCCATCAAATTCAAGAAGTGCTGCTATGGATATTGCATTGATCTGCTGGAAAAGCTAGCAGAAGACATGAACTTTGACTTTGATCTCTATATTGTTGGGGATGGCAAATATGGAGCCTGGAAAAATGGGCACTGGACTGGGCTGGTGGGTGAACTTCTCAGTGGGTCAGCCCACATGGCAGTCACTTCCTTCAGCATCAATACTGCACGAAGCCAGGTGATAGATTTCACCAGTCCTTTCTTCTCCACCAGCTTGGGCATCTTAGTGAGGACCCGAGACACAGCAGCTCCCATTGGAGCCTTCATGTGGCCACTCCATTGGACAATGTGGCTGGGGATTTTTGTGGCTCTGCACATCACTGCCATCTTCCTCACTCTCTATGAATGGAAGAGCCCCTTTGGTATGACTCCCAAGGGGCGGAACAGAAGTAAAGTTTTCTCCTTCTCTTCAGCCTTGAATGTGTGTTATGCCCTCTTGTTTGGTAGAACAGCAGCCATCAAACCCCCAAAATGCTGGACTGGAAGGTTTCTGATGAACCTTTGGGCCATTTTCTGTATGTTTTGCCTTTCTACATACACGGCGAATTTGGCTGCTGTCATGGTAGGTGAGAAGATCTATGAAGAGCTTTCTGGAATACATGACCCTAAGGTAATACTTCTTTTAACTCTAGATCTCCTTATTGTCAATTTTAACTCCATATATTGTATTTTATGCTGTAGTATGTCTATATTCTTTCATCTAACAGAAGAATATTCTCTGAATCATCCATAGAGACTAGTCCAAAAAAGCCTGTTGCCTGGTTGCACTAAATATTTCATTGTTTTATTAAATGAAACAAAAAGAGCAAGGGATGTTTTTAGGAGATGTTTGTTCCAGAGAAAGTCCTTCTGGTAGAAACATCTATTTGTGCAATTTTTCCTTTGTTAGTTAACCATCTGGCAGAAGAGCTATCAGGGAATAGTCTTTTTTTGAGGTACGCGGGCCTCTATCTGCTGTGGCCTCTCCCGTTGCGGAGCACAGGCTCCGGACGCGCAGGCTCAGTGGCCATGGCTCATGGGCCCAGCCGCTCCGCGGCATGTGGGATCCTCCCAGACTGGGGCATGAACCCATATCCCCTGCATCGGCAGGCGGACTCTCAACCACTGCGCCACCAGGGAAGCCCAGGGAATAGTCTTACAAAGTATTTTCACCTAAAGTAAACTTCAAAATTGATTAATTACTTCTCTTGGGAATTAATGGAAATAAATAGTAAGGTCCATATTTTAAATTGTAAAGAAACTTTTTTTCACCATGAAAAACTGTAAAATGGAAAGAACTAACATTTTATCATAAGCACCCAAAGTCGGATGCTAGAAAACTCAATGGGTATAGACAAGGAGTACTGAGCTAACTGAGGTGGCAAGGTTAGCTAGGAACAGGGTGTCCTTATAGAGTAAGAAAAACTGATCGCCTTGGGGTTGGAGGAGTGTGCCAGCAGTCACATTACAACATCCAAGAACATTCAAGAAAATTGTAGCTATTCTAGGCCACATTTGATATCCTAGACATCTGACTGTAAGGGTAGAAGGGAGGAAGGGGGTGAAGTTCAGGTAAGCAGGTAAAGCAGTGGTGATACTTGAGTAAGGACAGCCATGTCTATGTTCTCTCTGGATTGAAACAAGACCTCTTTCGTGACTGGGAGTATGGAGAACTTGGTCCAACCTGGTGGGAGTAGAGAGGAGGGGGTTGTCAGGGCTCAATGCAATTAGAATAGGACTCCAGGGAGTACTACAGTCCCAATGGGGAACAGAATGCAGATCCAGAGCAGAAGTGTATACCAATGTGTAAGACCCATCTAGGAGAGACTGGAGAAAGCTGCAATTCAGTGGGCATCCCCAGGACACACTGTGTTTAAAGCAACTTGAGTTAAGCTGAGCGTTTCAAACTGTGAAACATTCACCACGCCTTTTCAAATATCCCTTTTCACATCAAATCTCATGGCATTGAACCATTTACTACATATTTTTATCAAACATTTAAAATTAATTACACGGAGTACGAACAAATAGGACATTTACAACTGTCTTTGTTAAATGATGGAGTGGCCCAGAAGGCTGGTGGCAGGTTTGGAGAATTCTCATAAATGGTTTGGATTAGGATATGGTCTGTTTTGCAAACAAATGAACATGAGAAATTTGACCCATACACTGAAAACCTCCTCGTAAGAGACGTGAACCTCATGAAAAGATTCAACAAACAATGGGTCATTGACTAGGCAATGAATTGCATCACTTCTTATTGTGCACTCAGGACTTTAGGTTATCAGCTGGAGTTTAGTGAATACAAATAAGTTCTGTAGTATAAATACATGTGTTACCCTGAAGAGAGATTTTGGTGATGCTTCAGCATTCACACTGCACTGGTATTAGCGGCCTCTATTTATTCTTTGCCCCAAGAGGCCTATAAATCTCCCAAAGGTTCACCATCTTAATAGAAGCTTACTCGAATTTTCTTGCAAGAATCTTGCAATGTGATGCTTAAATTACAAACTCCACTTGGAAACCATTCAATCCAATCTAGTATAAGAAACAATCTAATATATATGCCTGTTGTTGTGAAGATTCCAGACCATTATCGTATGTAAAAAGGTGAACACAATACTGACTAGAGTTTCATTAATCAGAACCAAAGATTACCAAAATTGTTATGGATGTTATGCATGACAAACCTGAAGTAATGATTATTTTAGGAATTAGAAAGAAAGCATAAAGATAAACCATACACAGCAGTAAAAGTTTTTTTAAGCAAAAAGAAACAATCATTCCAACCCCAACTCCACCAGAATAAAAAGGTGACATTTTTATAATCTAACCCAGCCCACAAGACAGAGTGAGAGGAAAGGGACAATGTAAACTTTGTGTTACATCTAGTAAGGTCTTAAAGAAGTGGGACAAGCCTAAATCTAAAACATTTTCAACTTTAGATAATAAATGAAGATCCACTAAGGTTCCCAAAAATGTATTTCTCTTTCCTAATGTTGTTTCTATATTAAAGTCTCTCACTTTTTTTTTCATATAAAGACACCCAGATTACTTGATTAAGCAATACTCTACACCTGGGCTTTTGGCAAATAATGTTGGTGACAGAATTGTTCAGTTTTCATCCAGATGTATGGTATTATGCAGATGACATAATGTCCTCACCTTCCCATGGAGAGGTATGATCAAAATAATTTCCATACCCTTTCAGTCACTCAGCATTCATTCTTAAGTATATTCCACTCACTCACATGAGCTCTTTTCTCTCCTACCAATGCTCAATTCTTTGAGTGACTCTATCCTTTTTTCACACTAACTGATGTGGAGAAATTCAGAAGTAAATAAGTCAAGTAGGGGAGAAAAGATAAAAAAGATAAAAACACAGGGAGAAATAACTTAGAAAGTTATAAGTGTTGGTAGGATTGAAAATTGGTACAGCCGCTATGAAAACAGTCTGGAGGTCCTCAAAAAACTAAAAGTAGAACTACAAAAAATAAAGTTATAAGTATGCCAAAGTTAAGAAACAAATATGTAGAAGTTCAAGGAAAGTGTGATCACCTTCAAGGGAAGGCTTAATTAATAAGATAAAATGTGTGCGTATTCTTGAAGAAGACTTGGAATTTGGACATGTGCGTCAAGGAAAGAAGAATGGACATTCCAAGCAAAAGAACAGGATGAACTACTTGGAGATGGAAAGTATAAGGCACAGTCAGGATATCTTGAGGAGTTCACTTTAGCCACAGCATGAAAGGAAAGAGAAGATCCAAGTCTGAAAAGTAAGTTCGGTTGAGATATCACAGGATCTTTGACATCAGGCTAAGGAAAGCGAATACTTGACACTAGAGATCCACTGACATTTTTGAACAGTGGAATAGCACAGAGGAGCAGAATCCATTTAGGATGGGTTTTTTTGGCAGCAGCATGTAAACATGATTAGAAGAGAAAGACACTGGACAGATTGAAGTTATAGCTACTGTCACTGATAAAAAGAAGAAAGAGTCAAGAAACATTGCGGTGACCAGGTCAGTAGGACTTGGCAATTAATTGGATATGAGAGGCAACATAGAGTCACACCTTCAAAGTTGCAGGCCCAAGTGTCTGAGGGGATGGTACCATTCAAGGAAGCAGAAAAGGCTGTTTAAGAGCTAGAAAATATAATGATCAGGTCAGTTTCATACTGGGCATTTTAAAAGCTGTATTGGACATCCAGGTGAAATCCACCAGGCATTGGGAAACATGGAGCCAGAGTTCAGGAGTGACATTGAAGCTGGTGGGAATCTTGGGCAGAGAGGTGACACTGTGTATTAAAGCACTGGGGGAGTATAAGATCCCCAAGGGAGAAGGCAGTAGGGAGAAAAATTACTGTCTGAGGAGAAGCAGCAGGCATAAAGTTGGAATATGGGTTTGTGGAGAGATGAGGTGTAGAAGGTGAGGAGATAAAAGTACCTTGAAGCAAAGTCATGCAGGCCCTTGAATGCCTCTCTGTAGATTAAATTTTAACTTTTTGAGATGAAGAGTGATATTATCCCATCTGCCAAGGCAGTTATCAAATAGGACACAGGCTGATCAGTGCCCAGTCCAAACCATGAGAATTAGTGTGTGTGTGTCTTTGAATGTCTGATGAAACTGGGTTTATGTGGTTTGCTTTTTTCCGGTATTTTTCAAGATTCCATTTTCATAGCATTTTAGCTGAGGAGTGAAAAGGTGTCATTTACATAGAAGTCACAGATCTCCTGTGGATCTCTTGGGATATTTGTTTTTCCATATAAGGTAAAAATCTCTTACATCTGAATGAGAGGTGATTTATATGGAGTGTTGGTCACACTCTGAAAATTCTTCTGCCCCTTACTCACAGTCTGTCTCATTTATTTTCATATGTTTTCATCCCCCTGACCTACTGGGTATCAAGACAGGTCCCACTGTACTATGCTGCCATTTTCATTCCATTTTCCCACAGCTCATTTAATTCACCCCAGGCAAATTTCCCCGTGCCTCCACATTAATGCTCTTGAACACCGGCATCTTTCCCTTCTCTAACTCTTCTTTAGTTATCTTGGGATAATCTCCCCATGTCTTCCTGTTATAATTGTGTGCCTGAAAACTTTAATAACAACAACTCCCAGACTTCCCTAGAAGAATTTTATTAAGAAACATGCTCCTGGAGGACCTTCAAGATGGCAGAGGAGTAAGACGTGGAGATCACCTTCTTCCCCACAAATACATCAGAAATACATCTACATGTGGAACGACTCCTACAGAACACCTACTGAATGCTGGCAGAAGACCTCAGACTTCCCAAAAGGCAAGAAACTCCCCAAGTACCTGGGTAGGGCTAAAGAAAAAACAAAAAAACAGAGACAAAAGAATAGGGACGGGACCTGCACCAGTGGGAGGGAGCTGTGAAGGAGGAAAAGTTTCCACACACTAGGAAGCCCCTTCACTGGTGGAGACGGGGGGTGGGGGGGCAGCTTTGGAGCCAGAGAGGAGAGCGCAGCAACAGGGGTGCAGAGGGCAAAGCAGAGAGATTCCTGCACAGAGGATCGGTGCCGACCAGCACTCACCAGCCTGAGACGCTTCTCTGCTCACCCCCTGGGGCAGGTGGGGGCTGGGAGCTGAGGCTCGGGCTTCAGAGGTCAGATCCCAGGAAGAGGACTGGGGTTGGCTGCATGAACACAGCCTGAAGGGGGCTAGTGTGCCACAGCTAGCCGGGAGGGAGTCCAGGAAAAAGTCTGGAACTGCCTAAGAGTCAAGAGACCATTGTTTCGGGGTGCATGAGGAGAGGGGATTCCTTCCTAGTCTGCACACAGAAGGCAGAACACCGTGAAATGGGCACGAGTCGCGGCTATCAGCGTGGACACCAGAGACAGGCATGAAAATGCTAAGGCTGCTGCTGCAGCCACCAAGAAGCCTGTGTGCAAGCACAGGTCATTATCCACACCTCCCCTCCTGGGATCCTGTGCAGCCCGCCACTGCCAGGGTCCCGTGATCCAGGGACAACTTCCCCGGGAGAACACACAGCACGCCTCAGGCTGTTGTCAACATCACACCAGACTCTGCCGCCACAGGCTCGCCCCGCATTCCATAACCCTCCCTCCCCCAACCGCCAGCCTTAGTGAGCCAGAGCCCCCTAATCAGCCTCTCCTTTAACCCCCTCCTGTCTTGGTGAAGAACATGCGCCACAGGGCAACTTACATGCAGAGGCGGGGCCAAATCCAAAGCTGAACTCCAGGAGCTGTGTGAACAAAGAAGAGAAAGGGAAATTCCTCCATGCAGCCTCAGGAGCAGCAGATTAAACCTCCACAGTCAACTTGATGTACCCTGCATCTGTGGAATTCCTGAATAGATAACGAATCATCCCAAAATTGAGGCAGTGGACTTTGGGAGCAACTGTAGACTTTGGGTTTGCTGTATGCGACTGACTAGTTTCTAATTTATATGTTTCTCTTAGTTTAGTTTTTAGGGCTTGTTATCATTGGTGGATTTTTTTCTTGGTTATGTTGCTCTCTTTTTTTTTTAATTACTTATTTTTTTGTTTAATAATTTTTTATTTTAATAACCTTATTTTATTTTATTTCATTTTATTTTATTTTTCTCACTTTTCTTCTGAGCCGTGTGGCTAACACGGTCTTGGTACTCCTGCCGGGTGTCAGGCCTAAGCCTCGGAGGTGGGAGAGCCAAGTTCAGGACATTGGACCACCAGAGACCTCCCGGGCCCATGTAATATCAAATGGTGAGAGCTCTCCCAGAGATCTCCATCTCAACACTAAGACCCAGCTCCACTCAACAACCAGCAAGCTCCAGTGCTGGACACCCCATGTGAAACAACTAGCAAGACAGCAACACAACCCCACCCATTAGCAGAGAGTCTGCCTAAAATCATAAGTTCACAGACACTCCAAAACACACCACCAGACATGGTCCTGCCCACCAGAAAGACAAGATCCAGCCCCACCCACCAGAACACAGGCACCAGTCCCCTCCACCAGGATGCCTACACAACCCACTGAACCAACCTTACCCATTGGGGGCAGACACCCAAAACAACAGGTACTATGAACCTGCAGCCTGCAAAAAGGAGACCCCAAACACGGTAAGTTAAGCAAAATGTGATGACAGAGAAATATGGAGCACTTGAAGGAGCAAGGTAAAAAACACCAAACCAAATAAATGAAGAGGAAATAGGCAGTCTACCTGAAAAAGAATTCAGAGTAATGACAGTAAAGATGATCCAAAATCTTGGAAATAGAATGGAGAAAACACAAGAAACGTTCACCAAGGAACTATAAGAACTAAAGAGCAAACAAACAATGATGAACAACACAATAAATGAAATTAAAAATTCTCTAGAAGTAACCAACAGCAGAATAACTGAGGCAGAAGAATGGATAAGTGACCTGGAAGATAAAATATTGGAAATTACTGCAGAGCAGAATAAAGAAAAAAGAATGAAAAGAATTGAGGACAGTCTCAGAGACCTCTGGGACAACATTAAACGCACCAACATTCGAATTATACAGGTCCCAGAAGAGGAAGAGAAAAAGAAAGGGACTGAGAAAATATTTGAAGAGATTATACTTGAAAACTTCCCTAATATGGGAAAGGAAATAGGCAATCAAGTGCAGGAAACAGCGAGTCCCATACAGGATAAATCCAAGGAGAAACATGCCAAGACACACATTAATCAAACTATCAAAAATTAAATACAAAGAAAAAAATATTGAAAGCTGCAAGGGAAAAGCAACAAATAACATACAAGAGAATTCCCATAAGGTTAACAGCTGATCTTTCAGCAGAAACTCTGCAAGCCAGAGGGAGTGGCAGGACATATTTAAAGTGATGAAAGGGAAAAACCTATACCAAGATTAGTCTACCCAGCAAGGATGTCATTCAGATTCCATGGAGGAATTAAAACCTTTACAGACAAGCAAAAGCTACGAGAATTCAGCAACACCAAACCAGTTTTACAACAAATGCTAAAGGAACTTCTCTAGGCAGGAAACACAAGGGAAGGAAAAGACCTACAATAACAAACCCAAAGAAATTAAGAAAATGGTAATAGGAACATACATATTGATAATTACCTTAAATGTAAATGGATTAAATGCTCCAACCAAAAGACATAGACTGGCTGAATGGATACAAAAGCAAGACCCATATATATGCTGTCTACAGGAGACCCACTTCAGACCTAGGGAAACACACAGGCTGAAAGTGAGGAGATGGAAAAAGATATTCCATGAAAATGGAAATCAAAAGAAAGCTGGAGTAGCAATTCTCATATCAGACAAAATAGACTTTAAAATAAAGACTATTACAAGAGACAAAGAAGGACACTACATAATGATCAAATGATCAATCCAAGAAGAAGATATAACAATGGTAAATATTTATGCATCCAACATAGGAGCACCTCAATAATTAACGCAAATGCTAACAGCCATAAAAGGGGAAATCAACAGTAACACAATCATAGTAGGAGACGTTAACACCCCACTTTCACCCACGGACAGATCACCCAAAATGAAAATAAATAAGGAAACACAAGCCTTAAATGACACATTAAACAAGATGGACTTAATTGATATTTATAGGACATTCCATCCAAAAACAACAGAATACACTTCCTTCTCAAGTGCTCATGGAACACTCTCCAGGATATATCATATCTTGGGTCACAAATCAAGCCTCAGTAAATTTAAGAAAATTGAAATCATATCAAGTACCTTTTCTGACCACAATGCTATGAGACTAGATATCAATTACAGGAAAAAATCTGTAAAAAATACAAACACATGGAGGCTAAACAATACACAACTAAATAACCAAGAGATCACTGAAGAAATCAAAGGGGAAATCAAAAAATACCTAGAAACAAACGAAAATGAAAATGTGATGGCCCAAAACCTACGGGATGCAGCAAAAGCAGTTCTAAGAGGCAAGTTTATAGCAATACAATCCTGCCTCAAGAAACAAGAAAAATCTCAAATAATCAACCTAACCTTACATCTAAAGCAATTAGAGATAGAAGAATGAAAAATAAAAAACCCCAAAGTTAGCAGAAGGAAAGAAATCATAAAGACCAGATCAGAAATAAATGAAAAAGAAATAAAGGAAACGATAGCAAAGATCAATAAAACTAAAAGCTGGTTCTTTGAGAAGATAAACAAAATTGATAATCCATTAGCCAGAATCATCAAGAAAAAAAGGGAGAAAACTCAAATCAACAGAATTAGAAATGAAAAAGAAGTAACAACTGACACTGCAGAAATACAAAGGATCATGAGAGATTACTACAAGCAACTATATGCCAATAAAATGGACAACCTGGAAGAAATGGACAAATTCTTAGAAAAGCACAACCTTCCGAGACTGAACCAGGACAAAACAGAAATTATAAACAGACCAATCACAAGCACTGAAATTGAAACTGTGATTAAAAATCTTCCAACAAACAAAAGCCCAGAACCAGATGGCTTCACAGGCGAATTCTATCAAACATTTAGACAAGAGCTAACACCCATCCTTCCCAAACTCTTCCAAACTATAGCAGAGGGAGGAACACTCCCAAACTCATTCTGCCAGGCCACCATCACCCTGATACCAAAACCAGACAAACATGTCACAAAAAAAGAAAACTACAAGCCAATATCACTGATGAACATAGATGTGAAAATCCTCAACAAAATACTAGCAAACAGAATCCAACAACACATTAAAAGGATCACACACCATGATCAAGTGGGGTTTATCGCAGGAACACAAGGATTCTTCAACATACACAAATCAATCAATGTGATACACCATATAAACAAACTGAAGGATAAAAACCATATGATCATCTCAAGAGACGCAGAAAAAGCTTTCAACAAAATCCAACACCCATTTATGATAAAAAAAAAACAACCCCAGAAAGTAGGCATAGACGGAACTTACCTCAACATAATAAAGGCCATATATGACAAACCCACAGCCAACATCGTCCTCAATGGTGAAAAACTGAAACCATTTCCACTAAGATCAGGAATAACACAAGATTGTCCACTCTCACCACTATTATTCAACATAGTTTTGGAAGTTTAACACAGCAATCAGAGAAGAAAAAGGAATAAAAGGAATCCAAATTGGAAAAGAAGTAAAACTGTCACTGTTTGCAGATGACATGGTATTATACATAGAAAATCCTAAAGAGGCTACCAGAAAACTACTAGAGCTAATCAATAAATTTGGTAAAGTAGCAGGATACAAAATTAATGCTTAGAAATCTCTTGCATTCCTATACACTAATGATGAAAAATCTGAAAGAGAAACTAAGGAAACAATCTCATTTGCCATTGCAACAAAAAGAATAAAATACCTAGGATTAAACCTACCTAAGGAGACAAAAGACCTGTATGCAGAAAAGTATAAGACACTGATGAAAGAAATGAAATACGATACAAACAGATGGAGAGATACACCATGTTCTTGGATTGGAAGAATCAACATTGTGAAAATGACTCTATTACACAAAGCAATCTACAGATTCAATGCAATCCCTATCAAACCACTGCTGACATTTTTCACAGAACTAGAACAAAAAATTTCACAATTTGTATGGAAACACAAAAGACCCCAAATAGTCAAAGAAATCTTGAGAAAGAAAAACGGAGCTGGAGGAATCAGGCTCCCTGAGTTCAGACTATATTACAAAGCTACAGTAATCAAGACAGTATGGTACTGGCACAAAAACAGAAATATGGATCAATGGAACAGAATAGAAAGCCCAGAGATAAACCCACACACATATGGTCACCTTATCTTTAATAAAGGAAGCAAGAATATACAATGGAGAAAAGGCAGCCTCTTCAATAAGTGGCGCTGGGAAAACTGGACAGCTATATGTAAAAGAATGAAATTAGAACACTCCCTAACACCACACACAAAAATAAACTCAAAATGCATTAAAGACCTAAATGCAAGGCCAGACACTATAAAACTCTTAGAAGAAAAAATAGGCAGAACATGCTGTGTCATAAATCACAGCAAGATCCTTTTTGACCCACCTCCTAGAGAAATGGAAATAAAATCAAAAATAAACAAAGAGGACCTAATGAAACTTCAAAGCTTTTGCACAGCAAAGGAAACCATAAACAAGATGAAAAAACCTTTAGAATGGGAGAAAATATTTGCAAATGAAGCAACTGACAAGGAATTCATCTAGAAAATTTACAAGCAGCTCATGCAGCTCAATATCCAAAAAACACAACCCAATCCAAAAATGGGCAGAAGACCTAAATAGACATTTCTCTAAAGAAGATATACAGATTGCCAACAGACACATGAAAGAATGCTCAACATCACTAATCATTAGAGAAATGCACATCAAGACTACAATGAGTGGGGCCTCCCTGGTGGCGCAGTGGTTGAGAGTCCGCCTGCCGATTCAGGGGACACAGGTTCGTGCCCCGGTCCGGGAAGATCCCACATGCCATGGAGCGGCTGGGCCCCTGAGCCATGGCCGCTGACCTGCGCGTCTGGAGCCTGTGCTCTGCAACGGGAGAGGCCACAGCAGTGAGAGGCCCGCGTACTGCACAAAAAAAAAAAAACCTACAATGAGGTATCACCTCACTCCAGTCAGAATGGCCATCAACAAAAAATCTACAAACAATAAATGCTGGAGAGGGTGTGGAGAAAAGGGAACCCTGTTGCACTGTTCGTGGGAATGTAAATTGATACAGCCACTCTGGAGAACAATATGGAGGCTCCGTAAAAAACTAAAAATAGAACTACCATATGACCCGCAATCCCACTACTGTGCATATACCCTGAGATAACCATAATTCAAAAAGAGTCATGTACCACAATGTTCACTGCAGCTCTATTTACAATAGCCAGGACATGGAAGCAACCTAAGTGTCCATCAACAGATGAATGGATAAAGATGTGGCACACATATAGAGTGGAATATTACTCAGCCATAAAAAGAAAAGAAATTGAGTTATTTGTAGTGATGTGGATGGACCTAGAGTCTGTCATACAGAGTGAAGTAAGTCAGAAAGAGAAAAACAAATACCGTATGCTAACACATATATATGGAATCTAAAAAAAAAAAAAAAACAACAGTTCTGAAGAACCTAGGGGCAGGACAGGAATAAAGACACAGACACAGAGAATGGACTTGACAACACAGGGAGGGGGAAGGGTAAGCTGGGATGAAGTGAGAGAGTGGCATGGACATATATACACTACCAAATGTAAAATAACTAGTGGGAAGCAGCTGCATAGCACAGGGAGATCAGCTCAGTGCTTTGTGACCACCTGGAGTGGTGGGATATGGAGGGTGGGAGGGAAACACAACAGGGAGGAGATATGGGGATATATGTATACGTATAGCTGATTCACTTTGTTATACAGCAGAAACTAACACAACAATGTAAACAATTATACTCCAATAAATATGTTAATAAACGAAAAAAAAAAAGAAATGTGCTCCTAGGAATTGATGTCTTCAGCTCTTAGAGGACATCTAAGCAGCCCCAACCTAAAAAAGATATTTCCAAGAGTTCCATCTACTGTTTCCTTAAAACTACTTGTCTGTTACATAAAATATTTTAAATTATAGAAATAGTGTTTTCTTATTTTCGTGTAAATAGTATCTATTTCTAGCCCAAAAATTTGGCTATAGTTTTTTGATATCAGTCTTGGAATCTATAAAAAATACTTATAAAATATTCCTAAGGGAAATGTGTTTGGATGAAAACCTATTGACTTAAAAAGTAAGATTTATGATCTGTATTTATACCCAATCCATCAGAAAATTGAGTCCTGGCTTAAACGCATCTGTAACCATGATATTAGATAACTTACGATGACTATAATAGCTCCATTTTTCTTCTTGGACATAATTGTTTCGCATGCTGGCTATACATTTAACACAATTAATAAAACTGTTAAGCGTTAAGAGTGTGAACATTTTATCACCCTTTCAGAGCTGAGATTCACTGGCTTCAACCAACCACTTTGAATCAGAAATAAAATTAAAGGCAAAAGGCTGTGCAGGATAGACCAATTTATGATTCACTATATGTTAAAGCAGCCAAGGCAAGTTGGAATGCTTTTTTTTTTCTGACAGGGTGTCGGAGGGAAGAAATAATCTTGTTGCTGGCTGCTCCTACAGATAACCCCAAGGGAGAGGGAATGGCCTGCTGTACAAATGAAATTCAAGAGGATAGTTCTATCCTCACTTAACTAAACTATTTTGCCAGAATAATTTACTTTACACTAAAAGTAATATATGTAGCTTCTCACAGCCTCCCACCAACAATTCTGGGAAGCAAGCTCCGTGTTTCAAAGCGGGTGGGCTCTTGAAGCATCAGACCATGAAAGCAAGAATTTGTGAGTAATATATTTAATAGAGCTTATATGGATATGTCTCTGGCATAAAACTAGTACTACTCACTACAGGCAATGCAGAAAATAGAGTAATGTAGACAGATGGAAGCAAGCACCCATTGCCTCATCATCCAGAGTCATTTACTCTTAGCCTTTTGGGATGATTGACAGGTGGATAAAACCTACAGCATTATTTTTATCCAGTGAGCTCTTCATCTGGGTCTATGGTCTAAGGAGTAGACCTGGGCATTTTTAGAACATTCTAGCCATTGACATACAATCTGCTGAGGTATAAGAGATAAGAAAATCACTTCATAAATCATAAGGTACACTGAAAAATAAAGCCCTGCCTCCCCTCATAGAGTTGAATTGACCCAGTTGAAAGGATACATGAGCAGTTAAAATGAACTATTTGCTGATTTTAACGCACTTTCTAGTTGTTTTTTTCCAGCTTCTCATATAAAATGCCCCTTTTAGCCCCGTGTCTCTAACATATTAAAAAAAGTCACCTCCTTAGAGGGATTAGGAGACTAATGTCATTTTTTGTACAGGCAAATGATGGTGCTGCTTTAGAAAGAGTCCTGGTGAACATTCAAGTAAATATTAAAAATTAAACAGTCCTGCCTATGAAGGCAAGAGAAACTTTAATAAGAAATATTAAAGGACACTCACACAGCCCTAGTATGAAATGATAAGCATTTCCCCAAATAATAAAAACCACCTTCACTGATCTTCATATAACAGCATGTGGCTGCCCAATAAAACATATGAATTCATATAATAAAAGCTGGCCTTAAAGAAGGGACGGGTGCCAGAACTCTAGGTCAAACAAGACATTGAAAATGGAGTTTGAGGTGGGAGGGAAGAAAACTAAACTACACCATACCATTTATTTGTTCTCCCTTTAATTCATCCAATAACAGCAACTTTTGTTCCAGGCACCATGCTAGGTGGCTGGGAACTTAATAGTCAGCAAAACAGACACTGTCCTTGCAACATGGAGTTTAGTGGGGAAGAAAGATATTAATCAAGGGAACACATAAATCAGGTAATGATTTAAACCGTGGTTAGTTACTGTGAAGGAAAATACATCAGAATCTGAAAGCCTCGCAGGAGACCTGATCTGAATGGAGAATCAGAGAAGCCCCTCCCCGACCACCACCCTGAGGAGAGAAAGTCTGGCCGAGATCTGAAGGATAAGACCTGAAGGAGGGAAATGAGAAAAGAGGAGTTGGGTGGGGTGTTAGAGCATGTCAGGAGAAGAGCATCTCAGGGTGACATGGTAGCCCGTGCAGAAGCCCCAAGACTGGAGGGAGAGGGTGTAGTCGTGACCCTCCATCATGTGCTACAAGATTGGAAAGCCAAAAAAAGGGGAACAAGAATACGTCAAGCAATAAACTAGAAGGGTTTTATTACCAGACATTCTAGAGAGAAAATTTCTCAAAAGAAGAAAAATGTAAGAAATGCTGTAGTTTGAGTGGAGTGGCACTTCCCATGGGCTCCATGTACTTCTAGATAGAAAACATAACAGGAGAAACATCCCAATCACTCTAGCAACAAAAATTCATGATAGATCAGGGAAGTGTCCTCTATAAGAATTGCATTAAAAGAAAACAACTTTAATGTACAAAACATAAAAGATGGTTTGGATAAAAAATTGAATGTGCTGATTGTTGCACATATCTTGTGAATATAATAAAACCACTTAATCATAAATGGGTGGATTGTATGGCATGTGAATTATATCTTAATAAAGCTATTTTAATAAATTCTAAACTGCCATATTACCAAACTGAAAGACTAAGTATTATATTTAAAGATGTCAGGGCTTCCCTGGTGGCGCAGTGGTTGAGAGTCCGCCTGCCGATGCAGGGGACACGGGTTCGTGCCCTGGTCCGGGAAGATCCCACATGCCGCAGAGTGGCTGGGCCCGTGAGCCATGGCCGCTGAGCCTGCCCGTCTGGAGCCTGTGCTCGCAACGGGAGAGGCCACAGCAGTGAGAGGCCCGCGTACAGCAAAAAAAAAAAAAAAAAAAGATGTCGAATTTTTCCTTGATTAGTTTATAGGTGTAAAGCAATTCCAATCAAAATCCCAAAGGATTTTTTTGTCCGTTTGATTGTTGCAGAATCTTCTAAAAAATTTATACATATATATATATATATAATTTAAAAAGAAGATTCAAGGGATTTTTTGTTCTAAATATTGAAATATTAGTAATAATAAGAGAAAAAGCTAATACTCACTGACCATTCCTATATGCCAAGCACTGTTATAAATGACATTAATAAAGTACCTGCCCCCATTAAATAGTCATAGAAATTAAAATAATCCAAGTAAAGCAACTTGCATAGTGTCTGACAACTAGGGGGCACAAAATAATAATAAAAATAGTTAAAAGTCTTGTCAGATTTTAATACCAATATTAATTATATTTATCTTGAACAATTAGTTCTCTCTCTCTCTCTCTTTCATTGCCAGTGTGAACTGGATAAATGGCAAGATTCTCTTTTTGAGCTCAGTTCTACAGAGCCTGGAGGCAAAATTCTTGTGCACTAATAGCAGATTTATTATCAGTGTGGTATGCATTTTAAACATCATTCCTGGCTTCATATAGTTTCTTTTTCTACTTCACCCTATTTTAATTTATGCTATCTTGTATTTTATGTGACCACTAAGCTGCCTTAAATCTTTCCAGGAAGAGAGGAATGTATACAATAAGTAATGTTTAAATCAAGTAATAAATAAAGAATATTAACAGCAATTCAGAAAAGAAACAAAATTGACCAATAATTTTTTAAAATATTAAATCTTACTTGTAATCAAAGAAATGCTAATTGAAACAGTAATGAAATGATGTTTTTACCTATCAAAATAGGCATCTTCTATTGATAGTTCTAAATCTTGATGGAAGCACATTAAGACTAGCACCAGCATACACTGCTATTGTAAGTTGTTACAATATGTTCATAAATCAATTTGGCCATTTATATCAAGAGCCTTAAAAGGGTTCATGCCCTTTCACCCTTGACTTCCACTTCTAGGAATCTGTCCAAAGAAAATAACTTGACAGATAACAAGTTATTGCAAAGATTCACTGCAGCCTTTCTCAAAATAGCAAAAACTCGGAAACCACGTAAATGTCCAGCAACAGCACAGTTAATGCATTACAATGTTCCTATGTGCTATAAAAATGCATCCAGTAGAGACGATTCTGAAGTGCTTTTAAAATGTCAAAAAATCAAAATATAATGTTAAGTGAGAAGTTGGGATACAAAACCATATATTTCCAATTTTATAACATGCATATGTTCAGGAAATATAACATGCATAGAAGGAAATATAACACAATGTTAACAGCACTGGTATCTGAGCAGTGTAATTACAGAAAATATTTATTTTATTATTTCCACTTCATATTTTCTACAATGTTCATGTATTATTTATGTTATGAGAAAGTGCATAATAAGCCAAGTAAGAATGAGAATAATTCAGACATAACAATAGTCACAACAGCAATATTTGCTATACATGCACTCCTGCTGTCTGCAGCATTTCAAGTCCAGGTAGAATGAGTTCCTCACTGAGTAGCACTTCCACAGTAAAATGTTTACATCCTTAAGATGCTATGCTTTCACAGAGACTTGAGGAAGCATATTTTCATTCCCATCCACTTTATTCCCTTCATAGGACTTAACACAAACTGAAATTGTCATGTTATCTATTTGTTTAGTTGTTAACCGTCCCACTGTGTCTTGCTCATCACTGGATCCTCACAGTGTTGGGGAAACAGTAAATATTTTACAAATGTTCTTCAATTAATAAATGAATGAAAAATGGCAGCATCATAGGAATAGGGCTATAGCATTATGCAGGGATTACTTTGTAATCGATCAATCAATCAATCAAATGCTTTTGATAAGACCATACAAAAATGTTCTCATACTAGATGCTATGGAATGAATAAAGCCCCCCAGTAAGGGACAATGTACTGTGATACAAAGAGCAAAATCCTGGTGTTGGACAAATCTAAATTTGATGTATGTTTGTATGGAGTTTGGCAGGTTACTTGCCATGGCCTCTGTATCCTCATTTGAGAGGATTACAGGAGATAATGGATGTAAAATATCTGTCTGAAGTTCTTATTCCATCCACCACTAGATTATAAACTCCATGACAGTAGAAATCAGATCTATCCTATGCACCTGTATTCCTAGAGCCTAAGCATATGTCAACCACTCATTCAGATAATGGACTTGGCCAAGAGCCCAAGCAGAGGTGACCAGCATGTGTCCAGCAGGAAAGAGGCAGAGGGCAGGAGCACCTCTCACTTGCATCTGGAGAGTATACCCAAATGAGTTTCAAATCCAAGAGTGACCCATAGTGTTTGAGCCATGAGATTGATATAAACAGATTATCAAAGCAAAGAAAACCTAAGACCATGATGCCCATAGTGGAGCCGGGGGTCAGAGATATAGGATCCTTGAATGGGAACATGAGACAGATTAATGCTGCCACAGCCTAGGTGGTTCTGGGTCCCTGGCAGCAGATTGTGGAGTTAGGTCAGAAATATTTAATGGTCCAGTAAGGATCAGATACACAGTACATGACACTTAGTAGGAGTTTTGAAAAATGGATATTTCTCTTCCCTTCCTGAATATTCTTTAATTGAAGGAACTTTAAAAAAAAATAAGACTTTGCTAATTCAGGCTGATAAATGGAAAACTGAACAAATGAGCATGCAATCTGTTTATTTCCTTACCTACTACCAAAATAATTTTGAGACGGCATCTTTATAGAATTTTTTAAATAACTGAAGCTTTATTACTTTCAGATACAGTAATTCATACTAACTGCAGCAAAATGTTTTCAATTAGACACCCTGCTGGGTTTTCTTTAATGAATGTCAAACATCACTTCCTTCATTTGAATACAAACAGAAAACATGTCAAATTTTTGCAAACCCTTCCCTTAAATTAGGGGAAAATTGGCCTATAACTTTGTTTACATTATTAATCTACTTAGCAAGCACTGTCTTTATACATAGATACTTTCTAAATCAATGAATATGTCCTAGGATATCTGTAAATATTCACATATATATTTTGTAGTTATAAACAATTATCTGTATACATGTCTATGGACTGTATGTATGTTCACACACATACATTTATATTATATAAAAATTAAAACAGTTTAAATGGGCACACACATTTGTAATTAGAAAGAACAATTACTCCAGGTCACTGCTGGACATAATGTGGAAATCACCTGGCTACACCCTTCAACTGCAGGTAAGAGGTGCTCCCACCCTCTGTCTCCATCCTACTGGACTCATCTTGACCACACCTCACTGCTTGGTCTCACAATCATTCAAAGCATTCAGACCATTCCATACTCAATGTTATGGAATGGATAGATGGAGAGCCCTGGTAGGGGGTGAGGTACTGTGATACAAAAGGCAAAGTCCTGATATTGAATAGATAGATGTTTGATGCTAAGTTTGATGCTTTGCCCTCTGAAAAATCTCATTTTCATCCTCAATAAATATCTATGTGGTAACCCCCAAAGGGACTCCTTTTATGTCTAAAATACGTATTTTAGTTCCATTAATAATGTGAATTAAGGTGAATGTTGGATTTTTATGATTTAGTCTCAACTTGACATTTTGGTTCTTTATCAAATCAGAAGCTATGTGATCTAACCACCAGTGTATCCAGTGGCAAGTCAGGAGGCTTAACTGTGAGTTCACTTCTATTATGAACTCAGTCTGGGATATTCAGCCAGTTGGGGCTCATTTTTCCCAGTTGCAACTGCATATAAGCCTGCTCCAGCCAATGTGATTGCATTGTGTGTGTGTGTGTGTGTATATATATATAATATAGATTCAATTGCACTATATATGTAATATTATATAATAATATATTATTATATAATATATAATATAGATTCAGTTGCACTATATATATCATATATATATATATATACATATAATATAGATGATGTTATGCATAGCTGAAGTTCAGACAGACATCTTGTCAGAATCCATTCATATTTTTCAAACTTGGAAGTGCACTTACCATCACATTTTATCAAAAAGCTGCTGCCTAAAAAATGCCAAAAGACAGTAAAACTTTAACAGTGCCAACCAAAACAGAACCTATCAATGTTTATTTAAGTTATATTTGAACTAGGCTTTTTTCTCATGCATGATCTAAAGACGTAGAATTAATGGAAGTGAATCTTACTGCAAATAAGAATGTAAGTGAAAGTAGGTATATAAATATGTGCATTTCCTGTGGTTTATGTGTTTAAAATGATGATCAATCAGCATCCTGAGGGTCATATATGAACTACTTAGCTTCATAATAAGACCACAGACATAACGTCAGGAATAGGAACTGAAAATATCATCAATAAATAATATAATATTTATTGGACTCCCGCTATGTTCCAGGGACTATGCTAATTGCTTTACATGGATTTTTCTCATTTAAACTTTACTGCATCCATACAAATGAGGAAACAGGGCTAAAAGAAATTAGGTAAGTTATCCAAGGTCATATAGCTAATAAATGGTAGAGGCAGGATTCATTTCCACCAATATCTGACTGTAAATTATTCCCACTCAGTGCTTCATTTATACATGCAGTAAGAATGTCCTCCCCAACCTGATTTACTCCAACCAGCCCTTTCCCCACCCCTGGACTTAGTCTGGGAAAGCTGTTCATGTACAAAGATGATTCAAGGGCAGAGACAGCTGCTGAGGCTGTGACATTTGAATTTGTGCACACACAGTATGGTATGTGACTCAGTATGTGATGACGAAGTGAGAGAGACACAGATCCAGGAAGGATTAACTCCCATCCCACCCTCACAATCAGCATCATTACAACCCTACCCAGGGAAGTGTTGCAGCAAGACTATGCCCTCCTGGGTACTTCATACACTAAGAAGAAGCAGCTTTTTATCTGCAGAGTGTCTTCCATCTACCACCGCTGTGGCATAAGGTCACAGTCTCAGATGCTGCCCTGCTCCCCTGTCTCCGCTTCCTGTGAAATGGTCACTTAAGTTCTCCTCTTAGCCTGCTGTTGGAAAGCTCCAAATGAAGCTGTAGTGTCTGATTATGAACTCTGGTGCTAATTAATCTTCCCCCTGTTAAATCCCTCAAACTGGTACTCCACTCCACCTTCAGCACTGCTCAGGTCACATAAATTTTGTTCAAAGAGACTAAATCAGTCTCTATTCATCAAGCTATTGTTTATACTATTAAAGGCTAGACATAATTCATAGTCATTAAGAGGAGGCTGATACATAATGATGCCGTTAACAAAAAAAATGAGCTAGATATGTTATATATCATCAAGTAAAAAAAGTAGATTATACAAAATATGTATATAAAATAAGACAGTAAAAACATTCTACTAACATTTTTAGTTTTACTGAATTGGCACTCATGTAAAAGGTTTGCTCACCCCTAGAAATAATGATATCAGAGGCACCTCAAATCTTTCTTCCTGCCACTGAAATTCTCCCATCAGCCATTTCTTTGTATTAAGAAAATTTCCTCCAAAAGGCCCCCCTATATACTCTGCATATATTTTGAGAAAAGACCTGTTCCCTGAAGGAGGGGAGAGACTTCTCTTGGTTTCTTATATGGGTTAATTTAGACTAGATAATTCTGCTTACATAGAGCAAGGAACATATGTACCACTGCACAGTTAGATGAATTTTAGGGAGAAGACACCAACCATCAGGTTTGTGGAACAGATCAAAGGAAAAGGCAGCCAGCATAGCTTCCTGCCAAGATCAGTTCCCTCTATCTCTACTTCTTATAGCTGATGTCACTTCTCCCTCACGTTCAGGCACAGCCCTCTTTCTTATCTTTCCCCCAACCAGGTTCAGGAACTAATCCCAATTTCATTCAGGGAGAATTTAAGTTGTGCTATCTAAATCATTTCTCCTCAGAAGTGTGGTCCAAGTACCAATATTTTTGGCATCTCCGGGAGCTTGTTGTTAGAAATGCAGAATCTCAGCCCTACTCCATACCTACTAAATCAAAATCTGCATTTTTAACAAGATCCCTAGGTGTTTCATTTGTACAATAAAATTGGAGAAGGATTTAATGTTGTATCTCCATGAGATGATGGATGTTCACTAAACTTATTGTGGTAATCATTTCATGATATATGTAAGTCAAATCATCATGCTATACACCTTAAACTTATACAGTACTGTCAATTATATCTTAATAAAACTGGAAGAAAAAATTGGATAAATAGATAAATTTCTTTAAAAAGACTGAAGAAGCATCTCTGTTGGTCAGTTCTCACATGAGCGAGCATCAGGTCACTTTGCTCCTGGCCCTTTACCCTTGAATCATGACATGTTCCAGGACTAAACCTTACCTCCATCTTATAAGTGGTGCCTTGCCTATTAACAAGTTTAAGGCTCCAGTCACTTTCATACTGCGATCCTGTTTAGCTCTGGTCCTCTCCCAGCATTGGGGCAATGCTTTGACTCAGAGCCCCAGCCTTAATTTTAGCCCAGCTGGTAGACATCTTGGATAATGGACCTATAACAGTTTAGTTCTTCATGGTCCACCCAGAATTCTCCCTTCCCCACTGTCAAACTGACCTATGCTGCTTCTGCACCTTCCAGCCAAACCAGTAGCACAAAAAGTCCATCTTCTAACGAGTTTCGGAAAAGAACCCCTCGCCTCTGTCACTGGTTGATCCTCACTGCCAAGAAGCTCTTCCTTGTGTTGCTTTGTGAGCCTTTTCACGCTTCTTCTTTCCTCTGTGGAGATAGCAACCGGCTTATCAGCTTCTTCTTTGAACCATTATTAACCCATTTCTCACCCTGCTCTTCACATCTTACAAATCACTGGACAAAAAATTGTTTCCAGATAGCCTGGAGGAATGAAAGGAGATGCCCGTGTACTCACATAAGGTTGCCATGGGCACAGGCCTGCACTAGTTCTTATCTACAATTGAGCGCTAAAAGAAGAGAAAGTATTACATATAGGAAATACAAGCTTTTAGCCTGATCCAGTGATTTTCTTTTCATTTTTACATGGTTTTAGAAAATGACTATTTTGCTTCACTACTATGACAAATAATAATGATACAAATGATTTTTAAAGCTCTCCATTGCTTCCCAAACGCTTTCACTCCAGCACCTCAATTTATCCCTTATGTCTTTGGGAGGCAGAAAAGACATTTAATAACAGAGAAGACTGAGGCTCGGAGAAGTTAAGCGATTTTTTGAAAGTTCAAGCTGCTACCTGAACCAAAGTTTCCTCATTTCAGATCCATCACAATTTTCAGCACAACGTTCTGCCTCCTATTAAGCTATGTTCAAAAACTTCTTAAGGGCTTCCCTGGTGGCGTAGTGGTTGAGAATCCGCCTGCCAGTGCAGGGGACACAGATTCGAGCCCTGGTCTGGGAAGATCCCACATGCCACAGAGTAACTAAGCCCGTGCTCCACAGCTACTGAAGCTCACGCGCCTAGAGCCCATGCTCCGCAACAAGAGAAGCCACCACAGTGAGAAGCCTGCGCACCGCAACGAAAAGTAACCCGCGCTCGCCACAGCTAGAGGAAGCCCACGCACAGCAATGAAGACCCAACGCAGACAAAAATTAATTAATTTTTACAAAAAAACTTCTTAAGCATGCAAGGGTAGGAATGCTCGCAGCTCCCAAAGCTCTGCTTAGCATTTCAGGAATGTAATTTGAGAAAAATAATTATCAGAACAAATAAGAAATTCATAATATGTTCAGTTAATTACTGCTTGAGGTACACCTAGTACTTGCGAATTACCTTAGATTTTTAGATGGATTATCCTTTCAGGGAGCTGAATATTTTGCAGGTCAAATATAAAATCGAGCAGCCAATATACTAAGAGCCAAACTGAAGTCTGAGAATGCAGAATATATTTTGCTTTGTGTCATGTACCAAATGACTAATAGGCAGCAAGGGCTTTCAGGGTTATAATTTTACCCCAAGGTTCTGGTAACTACATGAAATCCTTGAGTGGTTTATGATATCATAAGGTGAAATTATAGCTCCCCATGGGCAAAAGTTGTTGAAATGCTTTCAGCCATTGAGTATCATAACTAGCCTGTCCTCTATAGTAATTATAGGAAAAACTATATTAAATGCCTAGTCATACTGACTAATGACTTTAAATATAGAAATTATTTTTTAAAATGAGAATGGCAGGCAGACAGGCGATTCATTCATCCATCCATTCCATAAATATGTATGTCACCCTATGTCTGCCACTAAGATAAGGCCTGGGGTTACAACAGCAGACAAGTCAAATCCCAAAGCCTCCCCTTGGAGAACTTTCATTCCAGCAGGGGAATCAGACATTAAATGACCATAATTATGAGACAAGCGTTATGATGATGAACAGAGTGCTATGCCAGTATATTACAGGAAGCTTACCAACTTGGGGGTGGGGGGAGCAGGAGACACAATCAGAGAAGGCCTCCTTGAGGAAGTAAACATAGAGCTAAATGAACTCTGAATGATGAAACAGAACTATGAAGGATAAGAGGAGAGGAAAGCTCATTCTTAAGCAGATAATGAGAGTGAGAGAGAAAAAAGAGACCTTGAAAGGAGAACACAGAAATCTAACCTCCTCCCAGATGATGAGAACGGCTGTGTGGATATGCTACAGGAAAAAGGGGGAAAGAATCAGAAAATAATGTAGCCTAGACATTAGCAAGAAATATGCATATTATATTATATATATAATATACATAAGAAATATGTATACACATATATAACATAATGATATATAATATATATTATGTGTATACATATTTCTTATGTATATGTATATTCCATATGCTAATATATGATATATATGTCTTGTTATATATACATTTATAATACATGTTATATGCTTATATATTGTATATGTATATGTCATAATATATTGTGTATAATATTTGCATATTATATATGTGTATATCATGAGAAACACAGTATATATAGTACAGTCTATGATATATGTATATTTTATATATGTGTGTATGGATGCATATACGTGCGTGTGTATGTACCAGAACAGAATTTGCAATGAGAAAACACCTAGCCATTTTCTGTAAAATGCCTGATCTCCAGTCACAAAAGAAAAGAATAAGGATTTAAAGACTATAGAGATAATATTCAAAGGGTAACTAATCAGGATGATAAGCTCATAAAATATTGTATTGAATAGAATAAAGGTACAAAATTCTAAAAGAGACCAAGAGGTTATTCAGTGTGAAATATTTACCTAATGAAGATGTCATTCATTTTGGACAAGAATGTAAAGATCGTCACCAAGTGGAAAAGCCGAGAAAGAGCTACTGACCATACAAGACAATTCTCAACAATATTTCAATATCATTGCAAACAATTAATTGTATTATTATTTTAAGTGATAATACAATTTTCATTTGTATCAATGAATGTACAATTTTCAATTGTACAATATACCTAATATTTTCTCAGCTTAGTGACTAGGTACATTGGCAGTATTTTAGCATAGGTAAAACATAAATCAATTATCTAAAGTCATACACATAAAACAAAAAATAGCCACAAAAAAGATTATGGGGGCTTCCCTGGTGGCGCAGTGGTAGAGAGTCCGCCTGCCGATGCAGGGGACACGGATTCGTGCCGTGGTCCGGGAAGATCCCACATGCCGTGGAGCGGCTAGGCCCATGAGCCATGGCCGCTGAGCCTGCGCGTCCGGAGCCTGTGCCCCACAACGGGAGAGGCCACAACAGTGAGAGGGCCGCGTACCACCAAAAAAAAAAAAAAAAGATTATGTTTCAGAATATCAAACTATACCAATAATAGGTGGAAGGGAAAAACAAGTTAGAGACACAAACCAATAGAACAAAACACTTACTACATACGTGCCCCAAGTTCTAAATAGATATTCTCAGATATGGGAAGAATTGGTTTTGGTTTTATGATAATTATTAGTAATTCTGATCCCCAAAAGTTGGTTTCATTTTTTTTGTCTCAATACTGTTTCATTTACAAGAGACACACTTAAAACAGATCTAAAGAATTAAAACCACGATTAATATAGTTCAAAAAGTATAGAAATTATTTTTAAATGTATTTTGTCAGAGTTCATTATAAATTTGAAAGTAGTAAAAGTAACCTAAATATTTATTTCCACTGTGAAAAGCTGTGTGCTAACCAAGCACTACAGTGAAACTCTGAAAATAATGAAATATTTTAACCATTTTTGCACTAAATGCTATAATATGGTTATACAGAGAATCTAGCCTTTGGGAATTATAATTCTTTTACAGTTGTACTCAGATGTCATTCCTGAGACAAGTGGCATGTGATGACTGAAGTTTTAATAGCCATTCATACTTGGAATATTTTATGCATTAATACTTGGAGTAAAAATGAACAGCATTTTCCAAATACAATAACTCAAGAAATAAATGGAGGCATTTGTGCAAATGTTTCATTTTTGAAAATCACCTTGGGCTGAGTCAAACCATGGAAAATTTTAGCTCAAAGGAAAGTTCTACCTCCCCTTAATCCCCCCTAAAAAATCATAAGGATGTGAAAACAGGATTATAATGGAAGCTGTCTTGCAACATTAACTGCAATGTTCATTCCCCTAAAAGCCATAATTCATGGCTGCTCTACAGCCTTTTCCTTTCAGCAATTATGCATATTAGAGGAAAGTCTGAATACATAAAAACTAAATGCTGATAGAAAACCAAGCCTCATAAAAGAAAAGTTTACTTTACCAGTTTGCTTTGAAGGAAAATATGAAAGCCAGTTTGTCCCAGGTGTCCCCTGGTCCAAGGAGGTTGTAAAAAGCACGTAAACCACAGTCACGGGGCATGATGCAAGGCTTACTGCCTGGGATCCCTGATCAACCCACTGGCGGTCAGTCATCCCTAGGGGACTGTGTCTTCAGTGGGAACAGAATATTGGGAACTTGTGGCTCTCCAGGGAATTCAATGCAAAAATTGCTCTTCTAAATTGACAAATTGCTACACAGAACCCCTCAAACCCACTCTTTCCTTTTCTCTTCTCCCTCTCTTATTCGGAGGTTTATGGGGTGACAAAAAATCATCTCATGGGAATTGCCCCATGCCATTTTGCTCATTTTTGTATACAGAGCCTGGTACTTGATAAACATTTCCTGACAAAAATGAAAGACCTCTAAATCCTGTTTCAAGTCAGAAAACTTGTATTTGAATCTTGTCTCTGGGAAATAACTGGGCTTTGTGATCCTAGGCAAGTTACTTAAACTCCAAGCCTCAGATTCCTCACCTAAGAAATAGAACTGAAAATAATACCTACTCATAGCCCTGTCTTTATGCAATTATGAGATAATGTGTATAAAATTTCTGAACACAGTGGCTGGCCAGTATCAGTGCTCTGTAATTAACTGTTAAATCTAAATTCTCCAGAGTTGTAGATGACCATAATCCCAGATGACCAGATGAATGAAGAAGAACAGATTATATCTAATATAAGGACTGAGGATCCACTCTAGCTATTTTTCTCATACCTCTAACGTTAGGGCAAGAACAACTGCATCCTTGACTTCTCCAGGAAGAATTACAGCCAACAGTCATGGCATTCAGGATTTATGCTTTGACATACATCTTCAAAATAAAGCCTATGACCATTTCCAAATGGGAAATCTCAGAAGAAGCCCAGAAGTATTACCAAGGAATATGAAATTTATTTGTAGAATTTACAGACTTATAATAACCCTCCAAGCAAGTGGCATAAATTTCAAAATCTGAAGGGAAGACACCACACAAACACACACACATACACACAGACACACACACACACACAATGAATTTAATAAATCAGCCAGCAAGCTATTCTCTGTGCCTAGAGTCTATGTAAGATGTAAAGAACATTACACCCAATTTTTGTTCTCAGAAAATGTATAATCAAGTTAAGATTAAACCCTGCAGTAAAACCAGGAAAGGAGGCGTGTTCACCATTAAGTACCAAGTGAGGATGTCAATATCCCTGACTTCCTCACCTGAATTTCTATCTCATCATACCATATTTTTTTCTTTCTTTCTTTAATGTGTCACTATGTGTAATTATCTAGTTTGCCTTTTGTTAATCGTTTTTTTCCATTGGAGTAGAGACCTGTCCTATGTTACTCATGGTAATGGTACACAGTATATATAATATATATGTGCTGAATTAATGGATTCTTTGTTCTTGAACCTTCACCTGACCTAGGGATCCTAACTTAGAGAGCAGGCAAAACCAAATCAGAAATATGCTTAAAATCATTCAGCAAGAAATTATTCCTTTCTTCTATCATGTTCTTCTACCAATTACTATAATTCTAAAAAATATTAATGAGGACAATATGATGATTTCTAAAAGAGTTCAAAGAAAATCATATTCCCTTCAGAAATACATGCAAATAAACAACTAATTGCTCTGCAATGTGATTAATGAAATAATAAAAATATGCAAAAGGGAGAGGTGGCACCCACAAGGATAGTTAACTCTTTCTTGGGAAGATCAGAGAAGGCTTCTGAAAAGAGATGGTACCTAATCTGGATTTTAAAGGAAGAATAGGAGGAACAGAAATAGGAATTCCACGCAAAGGTAATAGCATGTGTAAATGCAAAAAGGCAAAACTGGGCCAAATGACATGAGCACCAGGCTTAGAGGCAGAGTCTTAATTAAATTTCTGGATTCTCATTTATAGTTATTACCACTGTATCAATTTCCTATTACTACAGTAATACCACATAACAAGCAGCCATAAACATCAGTGGCATACAACAAAAAAATTTATATAGCTCACAAGTTTGCAAGGTTTGGCTGACCTAGTACAGGCTTACTTATGTATCTGGGGGCAGGTAGCTGTTGACTGATCTGGGGTGGCTTTAATATTTGCTGGGGTGACCTGGCTCTACTCCACATGTCTCATCATCCAGCAGGCAAACCAGGCATGTCCTTCTCGTGGTGACAGCAGAGGGTTATAGCACAAGCAGAAAGGTACAAGCACTTTTCTGAGACTGTTCTAACATCATGTCTGCTAACATTCCAATGACCAAAGTAAGTCACCTGCTCGGGACCAGAGTCCAAGAGGGAGGGCACTCATGGTGAAATGGCAAAGGAAGTGAATCAAAGAGGGGAGAAGAATTGGAGCCATTAATACAATCAATAGACTGCACCCACTTAATCTCTCCAGAGTTTGGTTTCCTATTCTATAATGGAGAACACAACAATTCCTTCCTCCTGACACCCAGGATTGTTGGGAGAAAATGTATGGAAGGCTTTTTTGAAGTTCTTTAGCTGAAAATAGACAAATACAAAAGAAGACTTACTATAGAAATCTAAGAGGTTGGGGTCACTCTGTTTGAGGCTTGCATGCCAGCTAACTCCATATTTAGGCTTAAACTCCTATTTCATGTTCATTAAAACAGTAGTCTCAAACAAGTTAGAACATTTTCCAGGCTGTAATCAGAAAAGGACATCGGAATACCAAATTCTGCCCCTTAGAGAGTGAGGTAAGCTCAAGAATATGCATGATGACAACTAAAATATTAGCAATGGCTACTTCTGGAGGAGGCTGTAGAATCAGGAAGGAAAAAGAGCTACTATAATGTTCTATGCTATAAAACTTCTGTTTGCATTTTACAGTGAGAATAGATTCATGTTATGTTGTGGCATTAGGTAAATGAATGTTTTTTTCATAAAATGAAACTAGTGAAGTTTTTCCATAATTTCCATTTCAACAACTTAAACATTGATCTGGATATTCAAGGTTGTTTCTGTTCAATTTTCATCCTCAAATATTACCTATTTAGTCATGCTTTATTTTTATTAATATGACTCATGTTATCTCAAAAGTCCAGGAAACTAGGTTCTTGTCCCAACTTTGCCATAATCAAGTCTTTGACCTTGGGCAAGTCATTTAACCCTGATCAACTCTATTTCTTCATCTGCAAATTAAGGATTATGAATTAAATGGTTCTAAGATCACCTTGGGTCTAACATTCTATAGTTCTCAGAAGAAATGGTCTATTTTTTCAGATAATCCCACTTATCTGAAAATTATTCTTCAGAATATGAACCCAAGAAAAGAGGAAGAGTTAATTCAGAGTTCAATAAGTGATCAAATTTTATAATTCAATATTTGTAGTTAAAAATATTTTACTACTTTTTAATGTACACTGATGTTAACAGATGATCTTAAAACAATCAAATAGCTTCCACTTACAATTACTTCTAAACTGATGAGATACGTTTAAATTATCTTTTTAAACTCAGTGTAGATTAATTAACACCATGAATTTTTGGTTCTGAGCAAACTGTTTTTTCTCTCCACTCTGGGCATATTCATTCATCAAACACTTAAAAGCATTTACTGCTACTATCTAGACACTAGAAAAAGTTCCTGGACCTGCTTTTTCAGTTTGCATCAAGCCAGTTTCTGCATATGAATTATAAACTCCTCAATTCACGCTCCTAGTTTGTTTGTGAGAATACTCAAGATAGTGGAATTTAGAACTTGCATTCAGGTTAAATTCTAGAGGCAGCACACAAGTTCAATCTGTTAAATGTGTATATGACATAGTTCCACTTAGCTATCTAATCTTGGTCAAACTGCTTAATCTTGCTGATCCTCATTTTTCTCAACTGCAAACTAAATGAATCATTGCATGTCATTTTTATTGCTGCATGAAAATTTTCTGAAATTTGCAAAAGGAGGAGAAAGAAAATGCCTCTTTAACTCAGCTGACTGCTACCCGCTGGTGCTTGGCTCACAAAGCAAAAACGCTACTTTAGTTGTGCTGCTCTTGTGATTCATTTAACAGGAGCAAGTGTGCTGAACAGAAGAGAAAGATAAGCAAACACCAGCTCACTCATAAACTGGGAGATGGTCTGAAATGGAAAAGCTGGCAGCAAGGCTACAGGCAGGCTGCCCTGGAGGAGGGGGAGTGAGGAGATATCTTCTCCTGGATGCATATATTAAGGATAGATGCTTGAATCTTTGCAGGCCCCTCCATCATAATGGCTCAATCACTGATTCCCTGAGCACTCTAGAGCAAAGACAGATTGACTCTTCAGCCATGGCAAACAAAATTATTAAATACAGCCCAAGTCACCACCAAGGGTTACCCTAAGGGAAAATTAAAGCAAGAGGAAAGCATTTCTCTTCTTTCTGTTATTCAGTAGTCTTTCTGCTTGTTGGATGCTTTGCTTTAGCGGATCTCTAAGAGGCTGGTTTCCTGGGGTCGATGCTGTGGGATCACTGACCTTTAGGCTAAACCTCCTACTGTACCTTTGTATCCAGCCCACCCTGAACGAAGGCCCAATTGGACATACTTTAATATTTAATTATTGTTATATAATAAAAACTGGCATTAAAACAAGTCCCTGTGCCATAAGGATTTGGGTAGAGTTGTCCCAAAAAGCTTACATCACTAGACTGCAGGTAAATTTATAGCTGTTTTCATTCATTTGCATTTAATCAGCCCAGAATTGCTGAGTCTAGGTTCAGCAAGCACCTTACTGCCTGCTCAGTCTGCAGGGTACAGTACTGCTAGTGATGCGCAATGACTCAAGTGAGAAGTTTGAGTTCCACAGTCCACAGGTCATTTTTCACCTTGAAGTTTGGCTGGATAGCAAGTCAACTATATAAACAAAAAGACAGGGCTGTTCTGATGCCATGAGCTGAATGGAATCCTCCCATTTTCTGTAAGACGTGTCGGTTCTGGCCTCAGCTGACCTGGTTCAAACTTCAATTCTGTCACAGTGGAATTACATCTTTAGAGGAATTATGGTTCTAAAGTAATTGCACTGTGATCATAATTACCTTTGAAAATCCCATTAAGACAATAATTTTACCTGTAGCTGGGTTCTAGAGTCAGCTGATAAGTGGGTATAACAACAGCATGGGCTGAAGAGCCTGGGGAAAGTTATTTCAACTTTCTGAACTTGCCCACAACCATGAACTAGAGCTATTAACAGAACCTATCTCATAGGGATATAGGAAGGCTGAAATGAGATTATAAGTATGGAGGGTCATGCATGTAATCAACACAACAGATAGCTACTAGTATTAAGAAGTTGTTAGGGACTAATTAAGCTCCCCCATTGGCTGTTGGGCTACATGTACAATGGCTGAACTCTTTCAGTTAGCCGCTTTACATATAAGGGAACTGAGTCTCACAGCAATTAAGAGAATAGCTGGTAAAGCCAAAAACTTTTGTGCTATGTATAATGGTAGTCAAGAGCATAAGTAATGGAGCCACACAGACTGCCCAGTTCTGTCATTTACTGGCTCCATAGCTTAGACAAGTTAGTTAGTTGCTCTGCGCCTCAGGCTGCTCACCTATAAAATGGATATAATGATAGAATCAACCTCATATGATTGTTGTAAGGATTATAAAAGTTAATATGTCCAAAGTATTTAAACAATGCCTGGCACAGGGTGAGCTACATCATCATCATCATCACCACCAATGTAATTATTATTATTCTATGTCTCTGTATTTAGAAACACCAGTAGCGTTACAGTACCCATAGTGAAATAATTAATCTGGCATATAAGGGGGAAATGGACATAGCTCCAAAAGAGCACACAGCATAAAATGGGATTTGAAGGGGATTTTGAATAAATTGGAATGGTCTCAGTGAACTGAAAAGGGGAGCCTGCTCCAGATGAATAGAATGACACATTAGACCAGGGTCAGAGAAGAAGCAAAACAAAGTGAATTTCATCAAAGAAAGGGAACAGTCAACAAAGACAGAGATTGAACATTTGTAGCAGAATAGCAATAATTCCCCTCTAGAAATCCTATAATATCTAGCTTTTAGACACTACAAAGACCATGATAATAGATCCTACCCTTGCATGACTATACATGAGACAGAGAAATACCAAGGACTTCCAAAGGCCTAGTAAATGAGTACCATAGTGCCATTTATGGATGTTGCTGAGCAAATTTAACTCAGGAAATTATTTTTTAGAGAAGGACATAAAGACTGGAAACTTGTGGTTTCATAAATAGTAGATGGGAAAGTGTTGTTGAACATAGCTTACTATAAAGAAGAAACAAAGAACAATTTTTCTTATCAGCCATACTCATTTGGGGAGGGGATTATACATTCAACAGGATTCTACTTGGGCCTGAGTTCAGGTTTTTCAAGCTCACCTCTGCATTATTTGTGTGACCTGGAGCAAGTCTCTTGTTCACCTTTTTCATCAGAGCATAAGTCTCCTTATCGTATAGATCAGGAAGTAGTACAGTGGAATTTTACATACAAAGTCTCTACAGTCCGACTAAGTTCAGAACCTTCCTATATTGGCTGAGCAATCTTGGGCAAGTTATTTAAACACATACCTTACTTCTTATGTGAAAGCTGGAGATGATAATAAATAGCTCATAGGGTTGCTGTGAGGCTTAAAATATACAATCCATGTTAAAGTTTTAGCACAACACTTGACACATAGAAAGTTCTTAATAAATGCAAGATATATATATAAATGAATGGACTAAATGATCTCTAGCATCTCCTGCAGCTACTCATCTTTCCTGTAGTCTGGACTCCTTATTTTTACAGCCTCCCTGACTTTGATACCTCTCTTCAAGTTCAGTCCCTAGCCCCCACCTGTAACCCAAGCGGAGTGGAAAAAAGAAGCATTAAGATGGCCAGTGTGGCAGCAGAGATGTGGGTGAAGATGTGGTGATGCCAGCAAGGGGAGGAAGGAGCAGGGAGGGCTCAGTTCTCCTACGGCCACTCCCAAGACAGCTAGGTACTGAACACAAGTATTGGACCCCCAGGGATTCAAGGATCAACGTGCTTGTTTTAGCGAGCTTGGCCGATCCATCAAGCTTGTTTTAACCTTTTATGAACAGAACACCCACAATAACAAAAAATGATATTAGCTGTTATTTTTTTATTATTATCATTATTATTACACATTCAAATAGATAGATTTGTTGGGTGGAACACAAAGGCATCCTTCCTATACAGAAGATATGCTTCAAGAGAAATGATTTCCTTGTCACTGGAGACATTCAAGCAGAGACTTAACAGGCAAATAATAGTGACATTATAAGTAAAGCCTTGCTACTTAACATCTGGTCCATGAACCAAGGTATCAGCATCACCTGGGAGCTTGTTACAAATGCAGATTCTCATGCTCCAACCTAGACCTAATGAGTCAGAATCTACATTTTGAAGAAATTCCAAGTAATATATTTAGCTTTGCTATCAAAGATTCAAGCATCAGTGAACAGAGTAGATGACTTTTAAAGCCCCTCTGAACTCTGAGACCACTCTCTATTATACAGTCCATAGGTTTTAACTGGACATTATATTGGCACAGGGAGGAACTATGGTCCCAATACCTAGTATATCCCATTCCATTGATGAAATTAAGAATGGCCTTTTCCACCCACCTCCAAAGGACATTTTACCAGATCTAGTGACTACATTCCACTCATACTTAAGTAACAATCTCAGATAAACACAAATGTAGAGCTTAAATGAAAATACTCAACATTGAGATTGTTTTTGAATCTAAATCATCATATCTACCATGGACAGAGCAGTTTGATTATTTCTTGAGTTTGCTTCCATCTTGTTTTGAGCCACTTCTCTGCTTTCTGCAAAATGTCTGATTATTCTCCACACAGGTGCTCTGGGTAGAGTTCAGTATTCCATTAATACTGAACAATTCACATATAGATACATGGTTTAACCTTAGATATTTCTGCAAGGCCTGAAGAGGCTGACACAAATATAAACAGAATTGGAAGAGCTGGTGAAATATTTAGCTGAAACTTTAAAGAAATTTTTCTCTCTCTGGAACTTCCTGGTGATGCTTGTAATGCAGCTCAACTTCTTTAGCTCTTTGTATACTTTTATCCTCCCTCCTAGATGCAGGCTTTCTGACATCCTTGGCTCTTTGAATTACACACCACATGGACATAAAGGGCAGACTATGCTAGTCCATCCAATTGCATCAATAGCTTCTTAGATCCCTTTTCTGATTCTATTATTCTGTGACTGCTCAGTAGCTCATGCTTTTTTTTTTATTGGAACTCACACGTAGAAATAAAAAAGAACATAGTGTTTTGAAAGAATTAAGATAAGAATTAAAGGAAAATTTTTAATGTTTAAAAGGAAAGAAAGACAACATGAAGTGTGACAAAAGTATCTAATTTGTAATGTATCTAACCTAAGAGAATTTGTGTTAATAATGAAGACTTATTACACCAATACTTATCAAACATCTGCTCTGTACCAAGCACCGTGTTTGCTGCATAATGATGATGATGATGATGAGAGTAATAGCAGCTAACATTTGTTGAGAACTTATGACTACACGAATGAGACAGGCATAGGCCCAACCCTCATGGAAGCTTATAAGCTAGCAGGAAAAACAGACATTGAACAAATAATCCCAAATGTTATTAATGCAATACGAAATTGCAGGGTACAATGGGAGGGTGCTACAGGTGGCCTAATCTAGTTTAGGGGTCAGTGAAGTCTTCTCTGAGGAAGTGACATTTTATTTTTTTTAACTTTTTATTTTATATTGGAGTATAGTCAATTAACAATGTTGATAGTTTCAGGTGCACAGCAAAGTGACTCAGTTATACATATACATATATCCATTCTCCCCCAGACTCCCCTCCCATCCAGGCTGCCATATAACATTAAGCTGAGTTCCCTGTGCTATACAGTAGGTCCTTGTTGGTTATCCTTATTAAGTATAGCAGTGTGCACATGTCAATCCCAAACTCCTTAACTATCCCTTCCCTCTACCCTTCTCCAGGAAGTGACATTTTAGAGTTAGCTACACAAAGGGAAGTTAGGGTTGAGGAGATAGAGCATCCCAGGCAGAATGAAGGCTATGGGCAAGAGCTCTGATCAAGCAAAAAGTATATGTTGGAAGAACTGAGAGAACTGGCTAAAGCTTAGAGGCCAGGGGGAGAGTGGGGAGAAGAGGCTGGAGAGAAGAAGGCAGGAGAAGGATCATGCTGAGGCCAAGTGAGGAATTTCAACTCCATCCCAAGGGCTATGGGGAGCCATTGATAGGTATTAAGCAAGTGAGTGACATGATCAGTTTTCCGCTCTAAGAAGATTACCCTGACTGGATTGGAGGGGAAGAGAGGGAATGTGCAGGTGGCTTGGACTGGAGAAGTGGCAGCATTTGTAATACATCTCCAGGTTAGAGTGGGGTTCCTGTCGGACTAACAAAATTCTTCCTCCCATAGAACCTAGTTATTTATGTTAATGTTGAAGGAAATTTCCATTCTCAAAACTGCTCCTTCACAGGCATGAGAGCCATGTCAGGGAGATGTGGGAGCCCATGGGCAAAAGGCAGCGGGAAAACATGAAAAGGAGATAACACAAAGGGCTAGCTAGTCCTCCTCTGGAATTCCGAGCTTTGATCTGCTGGTTCACAACTCCCTCCAGTGTCTTGGGAGGGAGTGCTGTATTGATGCACTCAGCAAAGAAAAGAGGTCCAGAGTTTGCCTAGAAATAGTTCATGGGCCATAAAGATAGTGTCACAGCATAATGTGAGAAAATGGACTTCTAAAAAGGATTATTTTCATGTGTAAGACAAAAGTATTCTAATTACTGACCAGGACCCTTTTACCTTAAAAGGAGGGTTCGTTTCAAAAGCTTGAGTTGTAAGCTATATCATTAGTCCCTTTTGTGCTTAGTGGGATGACAAAGCTCTCATCTCCCTGTGGTTCAAAGAATCTGTCAGTCATTCATCAAGCATATTATTGAGCAACTACATGGTGAAAGGCATTGGAATACAACAGTTAATGTTTTACATAGACTTCCAGTCCAGTGAAGAAGCTGAAAGTCTAGACATTAAACTATTACACAATTAAATTTTAAAAGTGCAACTGTAATAAGTTCTACAAAAGAAAGGTATGCATGCTATGAGGGCTTAGGAAAGGAGCATCTGGCCTAGACAGCAAGTTAGGGATGTGATTACTGAGCTGAGAATAGAAGGGTGAATAGAAGTTAAATGGGTGAAGAGAGGATAGAAGAATAGTGGTAAAATTAATTGATTTGACAAACCTGTATAGAGCCCTTATCAGGTGCCAAGTGTCATAATAGGTAACTGTGGTCCACAGATGAATGAAACCTGGTCTGCATGTTAGGGAAAAGAATAAGCTGAATCTTGCTAATGGCTAGCTATGAGAATTTGATTATTAATTTGCCCGAACCTCAGCATCTTAATATGTAAAATAAGAAAATAACATCTATCTTGCAGGATTATTGTGAGAATTCAAAATGTGCAAAGCCCTTAGCTCACTGCCTGTCACATAAGTAGCAAGTTCTGTAATGACCAGACCCAGAGTCAGTATGACATAGTGTCAGAAGCTCTGTTCATGGTGTTCAGAGCTCACTATTTTCCATCAGACTATCTGGGTTCAAATTCCAGATCCAATGTTTACTAGCTCTATGACCTTGGGCAAATAACAAACTTTCTAGTCTTTAGTTTCTTTATCTATAAAAGGAAGATAAGAGAAATACCTCATAAGTTTCTTGGGAGGCTCAAAGGAGATAGGCATGAAAAATGTGAAAGATGGCTAAATAAGTACCTAGCCTACATATTCTGTATGTTCAAGGTGCTGTATCAGCACAGATAAATAAGCAGTAAATTATTTTTGTTTTTGTTCTTCCTGGATAGGAGGGTGAAGCTAGCTAAGGCCAAAGACTTCATACAGAGAGTCTTGTTCTAGGCCTTAAAAAATGAATAGGTGTTGGACAAACAGAATGCTGATAAATTTGCCTTGCTCAAGCCATAGAGCTGCAGTTTGCTATTGTGAGAGGAGCCTAGGCCTAAGGCTTAAGGAGAATATTTTAAAAGACTAGTGAGTTCATTCTAATAAACATCTTCTCTCCATTTGCTACCATGAGCTGGAAGGCAGGGTGGTGTGGTCAGTAACAGCGTGGGCTTTGAAGTCAAACAGACATGGGTTCTAATCCAGTCCCTTCTACTTATAGCTGTGTGATCTTATTACTTTTATTACTTACTCTTACTTATTACTTACTATATTTCTCTGAGCTTCAGTTGATTAATCTTTAAAAAGGAAGTATTAATAGAGCCCTCTTCATAAAATTTTTATGAGGATTAATCAAGATAATGCAGGTAGACATCATATTTGGCATATAATATTTAATAAATGTTAGCTATTATTATTATTGATGCCTCATTAAGGTTATGCTGGCATAAAACATTAGAATTTGTTCAGTGTATGAAACACAAGGGTTTGCCATATCACCTGCTCAATAGTGGGATATCCAAAGAAATACCACAAACCAGGTGGTGAGTCCCTTTGTGGCAATGATTGCAGGTATTTACCTTTGTGGGCCCAGTAACTTTGAAAATTATACAAAGCCCCCCCCCCAAATATTGAATAACGAGAGATTTATTTCACTGATTGTAAAATAAAGGTTTTTTTACTTACAAACATGAGGCATGTTTCTATAAACAATCTATAAATAAATAAATACACCTGTAGTTTCACCATCAATGGAACAACCATCGTTAATATCTTGATATATTTTTTCCAAGACGTGTGTGTGTGTGTGTGTGTGTGTGTGTGTGTGTGTACGTGTACATATATGATATCTGTGGGGGGGAGTCATAGCATTTAAAATAATTATATACATATTTAATTTTGATCAGACCATACAAAAGCTTTTTCTCAATCTGTCATATGAGCATTTGCTTTGTTTTATTAAATATGCTTCACAAACATGATTTATACATTAGATAACATTCTATAAGGATGTGGCATATAATTTATTTAACTATTGCCATATTGTTAGACCTTTGGTGTGTGTCAAAACTAATTAATCTTCAAATATAAGTTATTTGTTACCAAATTCAGTGATTTCTTAACCTGTAGGGGCTATAAACAACTTGAAAACCTAATTATTTAAAAAAATATGAAACTCTGTACTATCTTCCTTATAGAAGAAAATTACAAACACATATTTACATAAAATGTTGCCTAGAATTTCAGGAGACGTATAAACTCCATGAAGCCCATCAGTGAATTCCTATCCCCAGGGCCTCAGTCAGAACCAATGATATCAAATATGTTAACACGAAGCAGAACAAAAAAGTTAAAGAACTGTAACATAATTGTGGAGAAGTATAATCTCTAATATACTGCTTACTACAGTACATTCGACTATTTTCATAATACAGCCCAATCCCAGTTCATTCTTATATTTTAAGTAAGTCTAGATTCTATATTAACACTTCTGTACAACTTCCATGAACTATACTGCCTCATGTGCTGTATCCTTATCATCCTTAGTGACAGAAAGCTTCTACAGGACTCCCAGTACACTGCCTCTCCTCACTGTGAGGTCTTACATTCTGGAGAACTGTGCCATTACTGGATCTATTCCTGCTACCCTCCTGCTCTGTTGCTCCTAATTGTCTTACATACCATTCCATTTGAGCAAATATACAGCATGACTGGTAATACAGTTATTTAAAGGAAAGAGATCATTTTGTAATTACACCAAAAACAAACTCAACAAACTTAAAATATACTGCAGCATAAAGACTAATAAACATAAAAGAGATGTATTCACTCTTTGGGGTCATGTATATTTCAATCTCAGGATGCAAGGTTTTAACTTAGCCTTTGTGTAGTTCTAACCAAGGAAAGGCACAATCTTTTATTATCTTAACTTTATGCTTTGTCTGACACGCAATTTTTAATACCAAGTTTGATTCTACACACCGTTTTATAGTTTCGAAAGAATTCTGACAGGTTCTCAATATAAAGGAGAAAGCTGTTTTGTACTTTGTGTTTGTTGTTTTCATCTGTTTGCTTCTTAAGACAGAACAATTATTTATGTGAAGATACAACAGTTACTGATGTGAAAGCTTGTATGAAAGAGCATGTACACATGGCACATGGAAATTTGTTTATGACTGTGTGTATTTGAAAAATCCTAAGTCATCATTAGATTCCAAAGAATGATGGAAAAGAACATTTTGAAAACAACTCTAAGAATAATTTATATTAAAGACACTTCTTTTTCTGCCTCATAGCTACATCATCCCTCTCAAGGTTTCCGCTTTGGAACTGTCCGGGAAAGCAGTGCTGAAGATTATGTGAGGCAAAGCTTCCCAGAGATGCATGAGTATATGAGAAGATACAATGTACCAGCCACACCCGATGGAGTGGAGTATCTGAAGTGAGTGTCAACCTCTTGCATCCAAAAAGTCCTCAATGAAAAAGAAGTCTTGCTATTGATGTAGTGTTTGTCGGTTTTTTAAAATGATAGCTAAATATATCCATTGTGTGTTCAGTAATATCTCACACCATGTGAGATCCAGGAGGCAATGTGGAATGTGTGCATTTAATTATGTGACCTAGTTTACTAGTTCCTGCACAGTCCCAAGTTGGCCGTAGCTTTGATCAAAGTGCCAGTGCAGTCATTAGTGTAGCAGATGGTGGGGGAAGTAAATGTTGGTTCGACATCACTTGGGAAAACAATGGTGCTGAAATGATCAAACACTCAGGGAATGTGGCCAGAGGATAAAGTGCCCCAAAGCAACCCTTTCCTTCACAGTGAATCTCTAAGCATGTGGACTGTCTCCTCTTATCACAAGGAAGTGGACTTTATCTTAGAGCTTTCCTGTAGAAAGAAAATAAGATAAAAGGCAATGATTCCCATGCCTGCATCCTTCTCATCGGCATTTATGAGAAGCAATCAAGAGCAATCACATTACCATGGCAGATTATCAGAGCCTGTAATTCCGTGAAGCTGAATGCAAAAGAGGTTGGTGCAGTTATGGGTCTGCTCATCTAGTCTGCCTGGGAGAAGGGGATGAATGTGATAAGCACCACAGCATGCAGGCAAGCAGTCCTCTCCCTCCTGCCTGATGGTCTCAGGACAATGACATACATTCAAACTCCAGTCCCTAGAATTGTGCAGCACCAGGAAACTGGTTTCTCTATTGTCAAACACAATAATCTCCCCAAAGGACAACAAGACTTGGCACCTCAAATTTTTTTTAAGAAAGGGAAATAAATAACTTTATGGGACATAGGGGCTCTGTGTTTCTCAAGTTCTAGTAATCAGCCCCTAAAACAATTTTATGGACTAAGCTAGAGTCTAGAAAGGAAGCCTTGTGTTCTCAGATTTGCAGAGTTATATATAGTGTTGAAGCACTATGAAATGGCACTTTCAATTTTGCAAGAACATTAAAACATTAGAGTCCCTCTCTGACACAGAGTTTAGTGTTCCTTTGCCTCCCAGTTCCTCCTCTTTATCCTCTCCTTTAGGGAAATGCATGGCTGAGAAAAAGAATAAGATGTCAGGGAGACAGCGATGGCTCCCCGCTAGATAGTAATGGCTGACAAACTGGGCCCTTATGGCAGTGTGAAAGGGTGAGATAAGCCACTGCTGCAGTCTCCAGTTCCATTCCACTCAGGGTATTCATTTATTCTGGAGGCTTCATCTAGAAGGCCCAAGTGCTCAGAGTTGGCCCTCCTCTAGCCTGGGGAGAAGAAATTGTTAGGTAGGAAAACAGGCACAGATGAAGGAGCTGAGTTCCAAAAGAAGCAACTTGTCCATGGAAATACAGCTAGCAAGTGGCAGTGTCAGAACTAGAACCAGGTCTCTAGAATCCAACCACTGCTGCAGGCTAGTCTGGAAACCAAAACCGGAAAGTAGGTCCTTGGTGTTCAAAAAACAGTCCATGTTTCAGCAGCATCCGTGTACCAGATAGCATTTGGGTGCATGTGAGAAATGCAAACTCTCAGGCCCTGTCCCAGAATCGGCATTTTAAAAAGCTCCCCAGGTGACTCATAGATTGAGGTGAAATTGGAACAGAGCTTACCATCAATGCCCTCTGCCTTCTTCTCTCTGGGCTTCTCTCTCTACTTTTGGCCCAGATGAAGCCTATGCTCTTCGCCACCACTCCAAACAACCAGTCTTCAAGTTACCCCGACATCCCAGTGCGCTGACCTGCAAGCACAACCCTTGGAGTCGCCCATAAAGACAGGTTCCTGTGTTACACCTGTCCCTCCCCCCATCTCCCATCAGAATTCCCCCGGGCTTCATCCTACTCACTTAGGGCCCTGCTTTCTGAGGTGACAGTATTCCAATAAATTAATCCCAAGTATTAATTACTTTTAGTATGTTTATATCTGACTGGTTTTTGTGGTATATGTGTTATTAAATGAATGCTCAAAAAGACAGCATGATTTTATAATGGGAGAAACAACTGTAGGCCATGGCCATGCCAACTATTAGGATGATTCAACCAGTCTGTAAGGTCCTTATACCTGGATCAAACACTGCCACTTCCTCACCAGTGACTCAGGGCCCCATGGGAGTCTGTGAGCTAATTGCTTCTTGCCTTGCTATGCAATAGAAACCTGCCATAGATAACTTCACTTTGCAATTCAAAATCATGAGGAGTTATTTAGGGATACCACTGAGATGGACCTCTGGAAATACTGGTTAGAAAAACTGAGCCCTAATTTTTTGTATTGTTATTGCTGCCACAAATATTTGCAGAGTATTGGTAAATGGTAACTTGTTCCTGTGTAGCTCACAAGGTACATTCTGGTACTGTGAGCGTCAAGATTTGACTGGAGAAGCATCTTTCAGCTTGATTTTTATCTTACTGCCAGGATTCCATTAAGGTTCCTCATCTTCAGCTTCCAGGAGACAATTCTTATCCCCAGCCCTTTTAGAAGCTTCCTACAGCTCTGGACCTGGGATATGTTTTTCATTTTGGCTAAAGTTAAACATAGGCCTCACTGTAACTTAAATTCAATAACCCTGGAAAAGGGATTTATTTTGAAGTGCCTATTTTACCTCCTAAAAGAGTAGAGAAAGGAAGCAATGGTCATTGGCACCAAGAAGGGATGTTGACCTACTTAATGTGTGTCCATGTGTGGCTCAGACAAAGCCATCAAAAAGGTACTTGCTGCTCAATGATGAATCTTAGAGATGTCTAAGGGTGTCTTTCTCTTTTAGATGTTTGATGGGCCCTAGCCATGTTCTCCTCTGAGTTTAGAAGCTACTCCTATGTATTGAATTCCAACAGCCTCATTTTTGGCTCTAAGAGAGGAATGACTGGACCCAGATGGAATAGAGAAGAGCTGTTCTCTTTGCCAAGCTGTTTGGACAGCACTGAGGGTCAGAAAGCCTTTATTAAATGGATATATGTCCTGTATCTTTCAAAAAAAAGTTTGAGGTAGCTGAAAACAGAGTCATTGCATACACCTTAAACATTTCCCTTTGAAGCTCATCCTCCCTTGCCACCTTTGTGAGTGGAGCTCAGCCAGTGCTGACTGCCTTCCTTGGGACCATCTCTGTGCCTATGTCCAAAGACTGGGGAGAACACATGGAGGATGCACAAGGATGTCTGCTGGCACCTTGAGCCCAGCCCACAGCTGACTCACTGATATAGTCCAGAAACAACTGCCTTTAAATGATTTTTGCCTGAACTGCCTCCTGGGATGGGAGTGAAACATGAATCTCTGGAGATATATTAATAAATCAGATTACAAAGATCTATTACATATGCTTCCCATTCCATTTATTGAACACCAGCCTATGGACTTTAAAGAGACCTGAACTCCCTTTTCACCAAGAGTGCTGGATCTCTTATTTGCCCTTCCTTAATATATACTCCCAAATATGAAATAATGCCTGATCTCTGAAGAATATGATAGTGATCATGACAGAAAGAATTAAGAATTTTCACACACTGATTAATGAGACCCCCAGCTCCAACATTTACTGGCTATGTAGACTGGATTAAGTTACTTTGACTCTTTGAGCCTGAATTTTTCCATCTGTTAAAATGGGATACTACCACCCCCTTCAAGGTTATTATAAGGGGTAAAATGTATGGAAAACAATAAATACAATGCTTACACAAAGAAGTCATTCAGTGATTGTAAGAGAAATGAACCTTGACTATCTACCTTCCCATTCAATTCATAGTCGCTCTGGTTTTGTTGTTGGATTTAGAATGAAAGAAACTGGTAGATGAATCCACTGGAAAGATGTCATGCTCTCTTATAAGAGTGTCTGTTTCCCCTGATCTATTCTCTGCAGGTCAGTGAGATGTCAGCAAGGCAGAGCCAGCAGCTGCCCAGCTTGTACTGCCCTTATTGTCCATTCCCTAAACAAAAGCCAGCTGTCAGCCTTAGTGCTTCCTGTCTATTAATGAATCATTTTTCACTTTTCTTCTCTTCGTCTTAAACATAGGAATGATCCAGAGAAACTAGATGCCCTCATCATGGACAAAGCCCTACTGGATTATGAAGTGTCAGTAGATGCTGACTGCAAACTTCTAACTGTGGGGAAGCCATTTGCCATGGAAGGTATTAATCAGTCATTCTTGATTCACTTTTACTCGGAATGTGCTGTTTGCCAACCTAGCAAGTCACAAATGCCAATGTCAGAGGCAAAGAGCTATTCATCTTCCCTTGCTTTCATTTTCAGCTCTTAAGCACTCAGCTATTAAGTTGCTGAAGTTAGGTATTTATTTTCTACCTACTCCACAAACATATTGTTATCCAATTGTTAGAAAAACAACAACCAAAACGCCATTGTTATCCCAACAATGTTGCTTTAGATATCTGGGAATGGTGACAGTGTAATAAATAGGGGGTCCAGTTTTAACTTAATCTGTATTTTCTAATGTCCAAATCCTGTAATGAATCTGATGCTAAAACTAGAATGATTGCATTACAACTGGAAGGGCCCCAGTGTTGATTTAATCCAGTCTACTCAGCTTTATCCACAAGAAAACCCAGAGACATTTTATCACTTTCTCATAATCACACAATTAGATGACAATACTGGAATTAGAATCCAAATCTCATGGTCCTTAAATAAATGTTTCCACTAGTTGAAAAATAAGTAGAAAAAAATCAACTTTTGTGGTTTAGTAACCTCTAAGAGTCCTAAACAAAACCTTGTTTGGGACCTTGAGTTTGTCTTTCTTCCCACTGGCAGCAAATTTTTGCTTTCAATTTGGTCAACCAATCAATCAAACTTCGGGACCAAAGAAAGATTGCTTTGTCAGTAGCTCCTTGCATTCTGGACAACAGTTGATATACGGAGCTGGTAGTTTGAACCAGCAAATTTCACATCTCCCAGTTCCCAGCTTCCCTCCTCTGACAGTACATGCTGGTTCCCAAAACAAGCCATACTCACTTGTCAGAAAGCACTTTGACTTGAAACAATCCCACGGGGGTGCCCAAGTCCTATTTCCAGAAAACTATACTTTCCTGTATGTAAATTAGTATATCGAGACTATTCAGATTCCAATTCCCCACCCACAGTTGGTCCCTGTCTCCCCTAAATACATCAGCAAATTTTTTACTTCAGTCTTCGTTTTTGTGATGAATGAGAATGTAAAAGCTGATGCGGTTTCTTCGAGCCTTCTCCTAAGAGAAATCAATCCCCTCTCCAGGCAATGCTACCTCCACCTGAACCAGGAATAGAACTCAGGAAGAGAGAGATTTAGTGGTAGGGATCTTCTATTAAGATGACAGTCTGACACAAGAGAGAGGAGATATGGAGATATATGTATATGTATAGCTAATTCACTATGTTATAAAGCAGAAACTAATACACCATTGTAAAGCAATTATACTCCAATAAAGATGTTTAAAAAAACATTACCATATGACCCAGCAATCCCACTACTGGGCATATACCCTGAGAAAACCATAATTCAAAAAGAGTCATGTACCACAATGTTCACTGCAGCTCTATTTACAATAGCCAGGACATGGAAGCAACCTAAGTGTCTATCAACAGATGAATGGATAGAGAAGATGTGGCACATATCTACAATGGAATATTACTCAGCCATAAAAAGAAACGAAATTGAGTTATTTGTAGTGAAGTGGATGGACCTAGAGTCTGTCATACAGAGTGAAGTAAGTCAGAAAGAGAAAAACAAATACCGTATGCTAACACATATATATGGAATCTAAAAAAAAAAAAAAAAAAGTCATGAAGAACCTAGGGGTAAGATGGGAATAAAGACACAGACCTACTAGAGAATGGACTTGAGGATATGAGGAGGGGGAAGGGTAAGCTTTGACAAAGTGAGAGAGTGGCATGGACATATACACACTACCAAATGTAAAATAGATAGCTAGTGGGAAGCAGCCACATAGCACAGGGAGATCAGCTCAGTGCTTTGTGACCACCTAGAGGGGTGGAATAGGGAGGGTGGTGGGGAGGGAGACACAAGAGGGAAGAGATATGGGGACATATGTATATGTATAACTGATTCACTTTGTTATAAAGCAGAAACTAACACACCATTGTAAAGCAATTATACTCCAATAAAGATGTTTTAAAAAAAAAGATGACATTCTGATGTAGCAGGGCACAAAAAGAAAAGCCAAAGAAAAACTAGAAAACCAAAGAACATTCATTATATAACCTCATTTTGATGTAACAACGGGAAAATTCCCATTTTTCGTGGCATCTAGGGATATGGAAGAGATGTTACTTTTTTTTTCCTGTCCTAGATGCACTGGGTAATTGAGGTCCCTTTTGCCATTAGCAGCTGTTAACAATGAATTATTTGTAGTGGGCAAAAGAATGAAGGACTCTAGTTTCCACCTTTGTCTTAGGGGCCAACACTATCTTGTCAAAAGGCAGTGGTGAGATGGCTTGTTGGCCTCTGCTAGACCCCAGTGCCAGATGCCACACAATGAACTCCCCACTGGTTTCCTGTTTACATTTCCATCTGTGCTCCTGAGACTTGGTGTCTTGCAGTTCCCATCATCTCCAGATACCACGTTGTTTTCAAAGGGGATAAATACAAAATGGCACAAGGAAGTGCTCTCTCTGCAAGAGAGCAGAGAGACTACAGATTTGAATACAGAGAACAGTCTCATCATTATTGGCTTATTCTAAAAAAACCATTGCAGGTTTATTCTGGGTGAGGTTCAAATCAGAAATTTTAATTCAATACTGCCTCTGTGAACAAGTTCACAACCTAAAAGCAGAACTTTGTAAAATACAAAGGGAGGACACATAAGTTAAAAACAACTTGATAGAGATACTAGTAAGTCTTGATTGATGCTTTTAACAAAAATGTTAATCTCATAGATTTTTATGGAATATTTCTCTCTTCATGAAAAAATTTTAAACTATTATATGCTTTCCTTTAGCAACATTTAGGATTTGTGAACTTATGAAAATCTGGACTTTATTATTAATTAATTAGACTTCATAGGCATAAATATATCATAAAAGCAATTTATGAATAATTTTTACCCATTTAGCTTACAGGAATGTTTCATATGTCTATCTGTATCCTGTCATAGGACCTAGTATAATGCAAAGCATATAACAGTTATGTCATAAATGATGTATTACGTATTATATAACTCATTAGGTTGTATTTGAAATAAGTACCTAATTCACTTATTATTGTAGGTAATCAAAAGCACCCTGAAGGTCTGCATACACTTTCCAAAGTGCTTAAATGACTTTGGGAACTTAGGAAAGAAAACAGAGTCAATTGATTCCTTCATGCTGAATGTACATTCTCTCTCTGTAGTAACGACATTATACCAACTCGGTGTGACTACTGAAAACCCCTCCCAACTTCACCATCCTGCATTTATTTAAGGCTTAAAGGTCAAGTGGGACAAATGAAAGATAATAGTCCACATTGAGTTTGAAACCTTTTCGTAAGTCTTCAGTGCAGCAAACCAAAACTATTAAGAATTCAAGAGCATGTGGAAAGTCTCTGGTCATATTAAAAATCATACACCAGGGACAAAAAGACATATTGTATGCTCTGGAAAAAAAGAAAGTGTTGAGATAAATGAATACATGTCCCAAATTTATGCACTGGAGTTAGCTGACAGTAAAGGTCAAATGAGAAGAGTAATGGAACTGCACAGTACTGATTTGTGACCTTTCTGCTGAAGACTGCCCGTTTTTGAGTTTGTTCTGTTACTTGCTTTCCACTAATTATTTAATACAGTGCTTGGAGCACTAGCTCTGGAGTCTGAGTACTTGGGTTAGAATAGAGTTTCTGTTACTAACTGTGCTACATTGGGCAAGTCACTTAATCTGTTCTTTAGCTTCCTCATCTGCATAATGGGTTTGTGAATAGTACATCTATGACAGAGTTGTCGTGAAGAGTAAGTAAAATAATATATGTTAAGCACGTACAAACACACAGTAAGTGCCCAATAAATTATTATTATTATTCATTATATTGAATCAATAGATTGAGACCAATTCATTATAAATTATCCTAGGATAGATAGCGTTAATATATCTCAGCTTCTCACACATACTTCTCTCTCCACTATGATGTGCTGGGGGTAAGGGAAACCCATTTTTAAAGTCTCCTTTAAGGTTAGGACTATTCCAATATGTTCTCAACCATTGCCCTGCAGTAGCTAAATATGTTATTCCAAGGCCAGACCGTAAAACGAAATTAATTTTACTTCCTGAAGTCTTTTTAACCCTATCTAAGATCTTATTTTCAAAATATCTATTTTCCAACCACATTTCAGGAAGATTTTTGAAGTCTATGAATTTCTAACTATACATTTGCTAGCCAAAATATATTTCCACCACTCTTAGCTGAGTAAAGCTGATTTATCCATGGGGAAAAGATCAGAATTCTATTCTGAAAATTGTTCTCTTGGGCTATTAAGCTGTATCCAATTTCAAGGGTGCCTGAAGCCTTCATCTCTAGGGTTGAAGGATTCCATTTTGCTTCATCTATCAACCACAAAATAGTTAACCTCATCTTTATTGCAAAGCCACGTTTCTAATGATAATGAAAGCAACTCAGGCTGCTAAGTTGAGTCAGCAATTTAAAAATAAGAATTCTTTGACCAATAAAAACAATCAAATTTGAAAAGCAGCTGATAAAGAGGACAAAAATGGTTTTACTATTTTGTCTCTGAATAAAACTGATTTTTATGTCTTTTAACACATACCTCTTCTAACTGCCACATAACTTTGTTTTTCTGTTTCTCCCCTTGTTCCATATGCATAGTTTGTTTTAACTAGATAATAATAATTTATGCCAATAATTATTAAAATATCAATATTTAATATATGCATTAACATAGAAAATTTTAAAGAACAGGAATCTATTTTTAGTGGTCAATTACAAATTAACCTTGACATGATGGAATGGAGTAATTTAATATTTATTATCTCCTATGTATCAATTTTTTATAAATGTCTCTGCAACTTCAACATAGCTTTTTCCCTAAGGCAATTTTTATACATTTGTTGTAGTGCCAAAATTCTATTCTTAGAATATGTAAATTTATCGTAAATATTAATTTCTAAACTTTCTTATCATGCATTTTGGTCTCATCTATCCAAAATACCACTATCAAGAATCACTCCAAGATGCCTTCTCTCATCCTTTCATCTGGTAGCAATCTCTCTCCTCCTAACAACAGTTTTCTTCATCCTCTTCGTTGCATCTTTGTCATTATATTTTATGTTTATTGAATTTATGACTCACCTCTCTTTCTCAAGAAAAGTCCTATAACATCCTACCATGCTGTGTAGTTATTTACATATGCCTCATCTCCCCCGTGCCACCATGAGCTTCATATGGATAGACTTGGTGTCTAATTTAACTTGGTAAATTCCATAGCACTTGGCAGAGTGTCTGGGACAGAATAGCATTCAACCCCTATTTGTGGAATTAATGAATAGATGAATGCAATAAATGCTTATCAAATGAAAAATGAAAACAATTCTGCCATGATTACAGTAACCTGTGCTGGAATTACTGGCTTTAAGGGGATTTTTAGGAGAAACAATATAGTCAGGGAGGGTCCTTGCTAGTTAATTTCCTCATTTATGTACAATCATATACCAATTGGGGCTGTACTTACACTATATTTACACAACTTATTGAAAAGTTTATGACAAAATTTGCCCGTGAATAATATATATTTGTGTCTGCTGAATTCAAACCACCAGTTTAGATGATTGTAGTTTTTTACTGCATTGCCTGGTTTAGGGAGATTGTATCAATATGATTGTAGTGATAGGGCCTGTTTGAAGGGGAGGAATAGGTCAAGTATTCCTTTGCCTTGGTCACATGCTATAATGGATACAGTGGAGGGAGCATTGGTTTTAGACTCAAACAAACCTAATTTCAAATGCTAGCTTTGCCATCTATGAGCTGTGTGAACTTGGGCTGTATATTTATTCAATCTTTAAGTTTCTATTCTGCATGGGTTCACATAGGGGTTAGACACATGTGGAATGGTATCTGGCACACAGTAGGGCTCAGTATGTTCTAGTTCTCATTATTAGAATCCCAGAGTGATTTAACTGACCTGTATGCCACACTCCAGTATGCAATCTTAGACTAGTGCATGATCTACAAAGTGGGGTAAGACATGTAAAAAGTTTATTACAGAGTAGTACTTGGTGTATAGTAAGCACTCTATAAGTATTAGAAATTGTTGTTGTTGAAAATTATTGCCTCCAGGGGAAAAAATATAAAATATTCAGCAAACCTGGCCTAATGATCCTGACCATAATCCCATACCCACCAGATAGTTCCAAGATCTTCTACTATTTGTTTGTATAAGTCCCAGTTCTTCTCCCTCAAGCTGGTACAAGCTGGGATGTCTCAGTTGTAATGAAATAATCATTATGCAGTGCATTGTTTAATATCTGTCTCCCTAAGAGATTGTACACTCCATGACAGCACGGACCATATTTACCTTGCTCACTGCTAAATCCCAACCACTTAACACAGTGCCTATTCACTCATAAATATTTGTTGAATGGATGAATGAGTGAATGAATAAATGTGTGAATTAGTCAGTGAAAATTATCATACACATGACTAGTATTGTGCCTGACATGTAAATAGGTACTGAATGAAAATCTGTGCAACTGAATTTGTCAATAGCATTCATTATAATAAAAGTTTCTAAAGAAAATTGGTTACTTCCTTATAGTTACCCATTACTTTAAATAAATGTTATTTCATGGTAGAATCAGCAGAAGAACAGACTGCCTGTGTAAAGTCTTTTATTGTCAGTCTTGCCTTTCAAGCCAAAACTACTAGGCACAAAATAGGCACTCAAAATAGCTCTCTGAATGGAAAATTCTAATAATGCTCTTGACATTGTCATCATTTCCTTGACTCGCCATTGTTAAGGAACAATCAAAATTACCAGGGGGGGGAAAATATATAGCTCTTTAAAACACATACATTTTTTTCTGTATTACTTATTTCCTCTCTTTTATTAGTTATACACAAATCTCAAGCCCTGTATTTTTTGAAAAAGGATTTGTGTATCTGTAATTTAAAAAAAGAACAAAAACTAATGTCCTTGGAAATAAATCGTAAGATGGAATCATTATAGCAAGTATTTGTTTCCATGAAGTATCTTTGGATTCTTGACAGCCTTTTGGTCTTTATATGTGAAAAAAGGAGCTAGCTATAGTTTCAGTTTGTCTTCCTCAGTCATCTTGAGGGCAATACATCTTTTTTCGACTATGCTATCCAATAGCTACAGACAAAATGTAGGTAATTAGCTCTTTCACATGGCTCTTCAAAGAGATTAACAGTTTGGAAAGCAAGTTAAGCCCCATACTAAGTGAGGATACGGAGTCCAAGCTAATTAATAAAACTCTGACAATTACATCTTCTTTACGCTCCTCCTTCATCCTTCTCCCTTCCTCTCTTGCCTTGAATAACCACTGCCACAGATATTTGGTTTATCAATTCCTTGATTTTTTTCTGAATATACTTTTATCACATACATATGAATTCTTAAAAATACAGTGTTTTGTTTTGAATGTTTTTACATTTACACAATGGATTCAGGCTATAATCTTCTGGGATTGATCTTTTTCATTCAGTGTTGCTAAGAGTCATCCATATTATTCCATGTCATTCTAGTTCATATGTTTCACACTATACAATATTCCATTGTGTAAACATTCCACGATTTATTTACCCATTCTCTTGTCAACATTTGGGTTGTTTCCAATTTTTGCTATTATGAACAACGCCTCTAAGAACATTCTTGTACATAGCTCCTGGTGTGGTTATGGAGGAGTTCTTTAGGAATGTACTTAAAGTTGCTTGTTTTAGAGCTTATAAATCTTCAACTATACAAAGTAATAGCAAATGGTTTTCCAAAGTGGGTACATCAATTTGCATTCCCACAAGCAACAAATAAGTGATCTTATTGATCTACATTTGTACCAACACTTGGTTTTATCAGACTCCCTTTTTTTTGACAAGTTTTTGTTGATGTTTTAGTACTTATGCTATATTGTACATTCACATGGTCTCATTCTATTATTAAAAAATAAAAGTAAAAGAGGGTCATGCATGACCAATGATAAGAGTATTTCATAAACCAGGGATTGTAATTCATCTAATTTTGTGTATTTAAGGTCCAGGGGAGGTGTTCTGGGAGAAGTAGATAGGGAATCCTAGCCCTGGTAAAGACCTCGAAGATGGCTTCTAAAGAATATCTTGAAGGGAAGGGCAGAAAGCCTTGGAATACAATGTGCCCCAGTACACAGTACACAGCTCATTCCTCTCCTTTCCAGACTCATCTCTTTTACTCAGAGGGGTAGCAGACCCAAGGTAATCATAGCTTGGACATTTTTTTAACATCTTTATTGGAGTATAATTGCTTTACAATGGTGTGTTAGTTTCTGCTGTATAACAAAGTGAATCAGCTATACGTATACATATATCCCCATATGCCCTCCCTCTTGCGTCTCCCTCCCACCCTCCCTATCCCACCCCTCTAGGTGGTCACAAAGCACCGAGCTGATCTCCCTGTGCTATGTGGCTGCTTCCCACTAGCTATCTATTTTACGTTTGGTAGTGTATATATGTCCATGCCACTCTCTCACTTTGTCCCAGCTTACTCTTCCCCTTCCCCATATACCTTGGACATTTTGAGTCCTTTGAAGGAAAGATGGTGAAAGCTCACTATGCCCTTGTCACCAGGCCTGACAGCAATATCATGCAAGCGTGGTGGCAACATCTCAGGAACCTCTCAGGTCAAACACTCACCTGAGATTATATTTTCTCCTAGGATACGGCATTGGTCTCCCTCCCAACTCTCCTTTGACCTCCAATATGTCCGAGCTAATCAGTCAATACAAGTCACATGGGTTTATGGATGTGCTACATGACAAGTGGTACAAGGTGGTTCCCTGTGGCAAGAGAAGTTTCGCTGTCACTGAGGTAAGGGAAAAACTGCTGATAATGTTGATGCTTTGTACAGCTTTACCTTGAAAAATATGAGGAAATGGTGTCATATGTGGCCAATAATCCAGGCTATTACATCTCCTAAGACTCACCACGGTATTTAGATTACTCCTAATTTCACTTGAAGGATGCCTATTCAATAGGAATTTTCCGTAAGACAAGTTTGTCTTGGATTTAACTGTGATGCTATTTTGATGAGTAAATGTCTGAATTTCTATTTTTTGCCTATATGTTATATCCACAAGTGCAGAAGAAATGCTGTTCTGCATTACAGCAATAGTATCTGAGATTGACATTAACAGTGTTTGGTTTAACTGTTAATTGCTGGTCACAATGTGGACTTCAAAATATTCTCAAGAGCTAACTTCCCAGTGGTCCAGTGATGAATCCTGCTTAGAGAAATAGATATGAACTTATAACTGGTAATTCTTAGATAATCCTAGATTTTTTAAACTGAAAACAACCAATTCCCTTCTTTTAGTGATGGAAAACTAATATCCAGAGATCCTAAGTGATTTGCCCAAGGCACACAAATAGTCAGAATCTACATCTTTTTATTGCAATGCTCTGCCTTTATGATGTAATTAGAAGGAAACCTGCAAAGTGAGCCAGAAATTGGATGATTAAGATAGGAGACTAAAAGGTGTAACAAGAGCCATAGGCTCCAGTATTTAAAAGAGAAGCCAAATAAAGCGTATGCGGTCTGCCTGACATTTGAAAAAAAAATCTAAAGCCAACAATAATGACTCCAAATAGCCTCTCTTCGCCAACAACTTTCACATTTGTATTTCAACACCAACTCTTCTTCTGGGCTCCAGAACCATATATCTACCTTCCTATTTGACATTTCCACTTGAATATCTTACAGGCATCTGACATTTAACTTGTCAGAACTGAACCCTGCTCTTCTCTCCTAAATCTGCTTTTCTCCCTGTGCGTCACATCTTGGATAATGGCACCTCTGTCCATCGAGTATCTCATTCCAGAAACTGGCAGGGATCCTTAATGCCTCCCACATCTCACCTTCTGCATCCATCAACAAGCCATATCTTTTCCTCTATAAAATATGTCTCAAATATGCCCATTTATTGTCATCTCCACTGTCAACACTCTAGTCCAAGCCATCATCCCTCACCTGGACCACTGCAAAAGTCTCCTAACTGGTCTCTCTGTTTTCATGCCTGCCGTTCTCCAATTTGTTTTCCACATGGTAGATCACTCTCCTACTTAGAAGCCTGTGATGGCTTCCCATGTTAATTAGGGAACAATCTGAAATGCTGAACATGGCCTGCAATGCCCTGCGGGACTTGACCCTGCCTATTTCTTCAGCCTCATCTCATGCAACTTTCCTCCTGGCTCATTACACCCCACCACAATGGTCATTCCAGATGGAGATACACGAGTGGCTTTCCTGCCTTGAGGTCTTGGCGCATGCTGTTGCATCCTCCTTCCCAGATACTCTTCCTCTCCCCACCCCCCAACATTTACCTAGCTAATGCCTTCTCATTATAAACTCCCAGCTGAAATCTCCCTTCTTCAGAGCCTGCCCATAGTCCCTGATGCAATCTGAATCATATCTCCCTTTATAATCTCATATTATGTCTTATTTAGAAGATCGTCACTGAGCAAAGATTTAAAGGAAGCAAAGAGGAAAATAAGGAATTAGGGAACTAGCATGCTCTGTTTCTTATCACATGACAAAAACTGTATTAGGGACATTAACTCATTGGTTCTCACTACAACCCTGTAAGGCAAGCATTTTTATATTTTTTGGAGATATTTGCATGGCTTTTCCTAAAAGAAATAAAATTGGGCTTACACTGGTCAGCTGAATTAATTCAGCCAAGAAAATAAACAAACCAATTGCTTAAGCTGTGCAAAGAAAGCAACAATCATTTCGTGTGTCCTACCATTTGTTGTGACCATGGTTAACTCAAGCCAAAATCTCCAAGTAATTCAAAGTTGACAGCAAGACATTAGACAAGACAAAGGGAGCCTCCCCGTCATGCCCCCAAAGCCAGCAATATAGAATGACTGGCACCTCCCTGATCACAAGCATACCTCGAGGCTGTGCCATTTCAGAGGACCATCAGACCAAGACATCAGCTGGATGGACTGACTCCCAGGGCAAGCCTCTGAGGGTGCAGGGCTCTTCAGGCTCAGAACCTAACTCCACCTGGGCACATACAGGGGAACATACTTTTGGAGACTAACAAGCACTAACATAAATCTACTGATTCTAGTATGAAAATATCTAACACAAAGCATGATAAATTTGAAGCCATACATTTCTGGACTTGCATCCAATTAACAACTGAGTGACTTAACTGCTCTTAAGTCTGAATTTCTTCATCCATGAATGGATATGATAAAACCTGCCTTGTCATTTTGTTCTGAGAATAAGAGATCATTTATGGAGAGACCAAGTAAAAAACCTGGCATAGTAAATAATAGAAATATTAATACTTCCTCTCCTTCCATCAGGAGAACTTCCTGGGGTTCACAGATATCTTCAGGTATCTTTCTGCAGCTTTATTTAGAAGTAAGGAAACCTTCCCAGAAATTCTCCAGTAGATTTCCTCATATTCATTGGCCAAAATTACATCATCTGTCCATGTCTAAAGCCAACCAGTGGTGAGGGGAATGAGATCACCATGATAGATTAGCCAGTCATGACTCATCCTCCAGGACTTATTAGCTGCTCCAGGGGCAGCTTCCCTTGAAATACATGGCCCCATAGAGAATGGGGTTCTCTAAATGAAATGAAACGAAAGCAGGGCTCCCTTAGGAAGGAGGAGACAGGAGAATGAATGCTAAATAGGCAACCAACCACCTCTTCTACACTCCCTCCCATCCTACCCACTTCTAGTCATCATTACAATGAGGTATTTGGATTTAATCATATGCAAGAGCCCTCCCACCTTTGATACAGCGATTACGGTCTTTCCTTTATGTCATCCTGAGATAAGAATATTTAATATATTTACAGTATAGCATAATGGTTGAAAGCATGGGCTTTGGAAACAGTTCTAGGTTTGAACGTCACCACCTGTGTGATACAAGACATGTTACTTGTCCATTCTGAGCCTCAGTTTCTGCAAATTGGGGTGATAATGTCTACTTTATAGGATTGTGGTGAAAATTAAGGCAGATAATTAATGCTTATAAAATACTGAGCCTATACCCAAATATGATAACCACAAAGTAACTTATATCCTTAAGGATGATGAGGTTTCAACTGTTCCAGGGCTGTATGGATTTATCAGTAATTTCAAACAAAACCAAATTAAGTGTGGACAAAAAAGGCAGATTTTGAAAAACAAATAATCAGCAAAAGCCATAAACTGTTCAGATGATATGTGCAAAACACACCACATATTTTTTCAACCATGGTTTTTAACGGGACAAATTCAGGAGAGAGGCATTAGGGAAATTCTGGAGGTAGTGAGCTGGAAGCAACTGGATAAGAGGCTGATATCAGGATCAAGTTATGGTTGTTAAGACAACCCTGGGCCCATTTTCCAGGTCAGCTGAATTTGGAAGGGGGCGAGAGGTAGGAATGAGGAGAATGGAAGAGAGGTGTACCCTTAACTGGAACTTCAGAGACAGAAATAAAGATTATGATAACATCCATGTGTGTATAGAGATGGGGGTGCCACCCCCAGCTTCAGGGAATGTTAAGAACATGTATGGAGCACTTCTCAGTGATGGTGGCCTGCACTACTGCATATTCTGGTCTGTGCAGTAACAATCTGCTTTGCAATGTTGCTCACCTGTGTGCATTTAAACGGAGTGCATATCCTTGCGCACTGACTGGCACGTTTGTCTTGAACAACCTAAGACAGAATTTCAGGATGTCACCCTCACAGAACCTAAAGGTACAATGTAATTAAATGAAACCCATCTTCAGCTCATTGGCTGAGCTTAGTCTCCTCTGTGAAGGCCCTGTGCCTGCTGGATTTTCTATCACTCAGTCCCTGAGTCTCTACCTGCTGTTTGGGTGGGGGGTTTAGCTTTCTCCCAGAAAAGGTCAGAAGAAGGAAGCATGCTTGTCAGTACTTTGTTTGCCATCCCTTTTGCCTCAAATGTCATACATTGTTGGGCTATTAGTGTGAAGAAAGTAGGACTGGATTTGAAATCAGAGAAGCCATATTTGAAGCCTGCCTCTACCATCCACTTGACTTGGGAAAAATCACTAACCTACCTCAGTCTCAGCTTCTTCATCTCTTCAGTAACTTCTTGTGAAGAGTTAATAAAATGGTAGTTTAATGAACACATCCCTCCTCCTTCGTTCTCCCCAGGGGGAGGGGTGCAGAGCACAGCACAGCAGAAGCAGGTATGTTCTGGAGGGTACCTCTCCCAACAGGTGCTCTTGAGAAAGACATTCCTCTGACTTCCCATTTTCCAGGTACAGTCCTAGTCCATGTATGTTGTCACAAAGTAATTAAACAATTTCACTCTGAAAAAAATATCCTCATTTGCCTAATGAATAATATATGGTCACCTAGTAACATGACATGAAAGATGCTTTTTTTCCACCTGTTTCTCACAGTTGGACATTAATACTTGGTCCCCTGTCAGAACCTTGATCTATTCACCTCCCATCTCTTGGCAACACCAGAGCTGTCTAGCTGCAATCTCTCTGGAGGATAAACTCATTTTTTTTAATTTTAGGGCTTTATCTGCTCCCAGAGTCACCTAGGAAATTGCAGGTCCAATTCTGCAGGCCAGACTCCAGCAATTTTCAGAGAGGAATTTTAAACTGACCTCAGATGTTTCTTCACGATCCTCCTAGCATAGCTGTGCCTCTGCCCACAGTGGACTCGTGGATCGATTCCACAGGGGAACACGTATAGCAGGCTTTAAATTACCTTCATTTCCCTCTGACTCAGCAAAAAAATGTTGTGTTTTTTTTTTTGAGTCACTGACTGAATTTAAGAGTTCCAGGGCAACAGTTTTGTGAAATCTGTTATTTACAAACCAGGAAAAGGAAGGCAGCAGATCACAGCTTAGGAAACTCCCAAAATTCTTCAAGGAATTATTAAGATATATGATGATACCTCTTTTTGAAAGTCTCCTTTAAATACTGGGTTGAATAATGTGCCTTTTAACCAACTTGGAATAGGCAAGAAGGAAGAGGAAACAGTTTGGGCAGGGAATGGATAGCATACTCAAACAGTCTAAGGAGAGTTTTCAAGAAACTCTTGGCAGAGATATGGTTTAAGTAAACCAACAGAAATAGTGCAATCTCTCAGGGCAGGTAAAGTGAAGGAGCCATTACCACACCTTAGCTCAAAGGGAAAAATGGAGAGAGCCACTCCTAGAACCCAGAGAGGCACAGGTGAGGGCATTCTAATAGGAGCTGCAGCCTTTGGTTAGGGACATAGCCATGCCACAGTGACCTGGCTGAGAGCCAGGAAGTAAATACCTGGCCTTAGTCTCCTCTGGCCCTCCAATATTCCACCACTGCCTTAAGCCAAGGAAGCCTGTCAATGTGGTCCATATAGGACCTCCCCAGGGCACAAAGCAGGATGGGAAGAGGTGGAAAGTGGATCTGGAAGGGCAAAAGAAGGTCCAGAACAGCCCCTCATGGCAAATGAAGGTGGGGATGGGCCCAGCTGAAGGAAAGCGCTGGCAGCCTGACCATCTATGAATGTGCAGCTTCTGTAACTGCAGAGGTCCAACCTGCAGGGAGAGAGATCATGCCTTGCACTGATCAGGAAGAAGGGAGAAGGACAACCAGGCCACTGGAATGACCTTGGTCTTGGGAGTCACCCTTGCTCCATCATTACTGTGAGGAGGCAGTTTTATGTCCTCGGGAAAGTTACTGAATCTCTGTGAGCCTCAGTTGAATCCATATCTTCCTGGGTTTTTACAAGGTTTTCTGCCTCTGAATCCATGGGTCTCCTTGTGTTGTCACTGTGTATTTAGGGAAACAAATACGTACTAAGCAAGAAGTGGAACACTGCACTGGAGAGAGCTCTATTTCAGGAATCCAGAGACCTCGATTACATAGGGTAGGGAAAAGGAAAAGGAAATGTTGAAATAGTCTAAGAATAAATCACTAATCTTTTCAGTGTTTTTTTATTACTAAGGAAAGTGCACATTAAGAAACTCTGCCCCATTCTACCCATGACCTCACCTTCAACTTGACCCTCACCCCATTCCTGGCACCCAACCCCAACCTGACCTTTAATTCATTCTTAATCTTACGCATCCTTGGCAGCCCCCATTCCTGAACTTCATCCAGTAAGGGATGAGGCCATGGAACAGGGGTGGAGTGAAGATGTTTGTGAAGCTCATTATTAAGTCATTTTTATAAGCTGAAGTGTAAATGGTCTGTCTTTAGGACCACGGTAGAGGTGCAAATGCAAAAACAACCATGGTGTCAAAATATCCACATGTAAAAGGTACATCAAAACATCATGAACACAAATTACTTAACCTCTCTGAGTTTCCTCCTATGCAAAATGGAGAGAAGAATATTTGATGATTCGCCTTGGGGTAAGGAACAGAGATAATGTACATAAAAGTGTCTGACATGTGGTAGGTGCTGAATGAATGGTAGTTACCATATTTGTCCTGACTCTGCCATGAACCAACTGAGTCACCTTCAGCAAACCTTAAGTTCTCTGATACCTGTTTCCTGCCCTTAAGATTGAGTCAAGCAGCATGTCCAGCTTAAGAGAATGCTGTGGTTCTCAAGCAGGTGCGTTTAGAGGGATCCCAACCTAACTAGCTGAAGATCTGGATCCTGGGACACAGAGGAAGACAATGAACTGACTGGCCTCCAGTGTAGGCTCTCCATCCCTGACCACTGCCCCAGACCACCAAAACGTGCATCTAGTGTGAAACCTATTAATATCTGTTCACTGAGAAAATGGAGCTTTCTCACGGCAGACCCATTCTTCCCTCTGTTAATTTTTTGTGGGGAGGAGTAATGGGTTAGTCAACTATACACTGAAATCTGAAGAGATCACACAGTCCCATCAAGAAGCTTCAATGCCTGTCAATTTTCTTTGCAGTTTATTTTTAAAGACCCAAACGGAATGGTATGGGAGTGGGGGAGGGGGGAGTCTTAATGCAGTCCTTTTTTGCTCTTGACAACTAGGTCACATCTCAACAGCCTCCTGCACCTCTCTCATCCCTACTCCTTCCTTTTTCAATTTAAAATGTCTCTGTCTGCTCTTCAACCTGATGAAAGTTATGGCGAGGCAGGGAGAGTTAATGATTGCAGATTGCTTTAAATTGAAAACATGTGTAAGTCAAGAACCACCTTGACAGCTGAGTGCTTCCCTTGGACTAGCCTAAGTAATTAAGTTTAGTATTTAAGCCAAGCATAAGGTCAGATGGAACCTATCCAGGTAGCACTTTCTGGAAACCTGAAGAAACACAAAGTTGTACCTATGTCCTTTTATGATGTGGAGTGAAATTGTGCATGAAGAAAGGGAGCCCAGTCTCAGAAAGGCCTCACCTTCCCTTACTCCGCTACCAGGACAAATTCACTTATTCATTCATTCACTCATTCATTCATTCATCTTTCAGCAAACATGTCTTGAATCCCTGTGTGCCAGCTCCAAGCCAGGTGCAGCTGATGCAAAGATGAATACAGAGCTCACAGGCAGGTAGAGACAGACTTGTGAAGAAACCCCCTGGATCAGCAGTCCCCAACCTTTTTGTCACCAGGGACTGGTTTCGTGGAAGACAGTTTTTCCACAGACTGGGGTGGTGGGGATGGTTCTGGCGATAACGTAAGCAGTGGGAAGCGATGGGGAGCAGCAGAAGAAGCTTCGCTGGCTCGCCTGCCGCTCACCACCTGCTGTGCACCCCGGTTCCTAACAGGCCGTGGACCGGTACCGGTACCAGTCTGTGGCCTAGGGGTTGGGGACCCCTGCCCTAGACCACACCCCACAGGGGCAGCAGTAGAAGAAGATGCAAGGTGGAAGAGTGACACAGGCAAGCCCATGGTTCACTCACAGAAGAGCAAGAAGGAATCAGAGAAGGCTTTCTGGAGGAGGGAAGCCCCTGTAGAGTGAAGAGCCCTCTGGTCAGAGCGTGAGCAAGACACCAAGGCACGAAATTAAAAGCAATGCAATTTGGCCCCACCCTCCAGAGACACCGCACCAAACCACACTGGATGCACAGGACTCCACATCCTTTTAGTGGTGCCCTCCTCAGGGATTCTAAAATTACAGGTGGCCACCTTCCCTGGCCCACTTGTTATGCAGCCACAGCTAGACCCAGGAATAAATTATAGGTCTTTGACTTTTCCTGTGTTCTGCCTTGGAGCCCACCATTATCTCCACGAGGGCAGGGGACATCCTCTCTAGTATTGAAGGCAGTCTGGAATAATGGAAAGAATTTCAGTTCTGGAAGTGGACATCCTAGGGTTTGACTCCTGGCTCCATCATTGTGTCTGTGCAAGCCGTGAAACTTCTAAAACTTCACATCCTCACCCCAAAACTGGGAATAATAATAGAGTCTGCTTGTAAGTAATAAAATGTATTTAATGAGACGGTTTATGGAGAACACCTAGCTTAGCAAATGTTCCCCCCTCCTTCCCTGAGTATAGAGCTATGCATATGGAAGAAAAAATATTTGATAAATAATAAACACATGCAAAAAATTACTCCTGGACCCTTCTCCAAAAAAGCAGAAGCACCTTATAATTCCAACATAAATGTTCTTTTATATTATATTACTTACACGTTCTAGAACTGAAGACTTTTGGGGGGAGGACTTGTGAAATACATGATTCTGGAATTTTCTGTTTTGCAATGTGCTGGATAAACCAGCATTTACGGTATCATGTTATTCCTTCTGTCCAACTCAGCTTCTAGGTTGAGTGGGAAAACATGAAGGTGGCTTATACAAACCATTAGCCTGAACTTAAAACAGATATTTAAAGAAACAACAGTAACTACTTTCTTTAAATGTGGTCAATGGTATTTCAAAGTCCGGTTGCTGGGTGCACAAGCTGGAGACCTACAATTCTCTAGTCTTGTTTTCTCGTCACCCCATATCATCACAAAGCTAGGGCTGCTTCTCTGTTGCTCTCTGGTTACTATAAATGACAGAAGTTTTAATTCTGATACAGTGAAAACTAATTCCAGCAAGTGTCCCGCTTTACCCATGCTAATGAGCAATTAAACAGATAATGTGGAATAAGGGTCTCCTCTTTTATACACCAGAGATGCTTGAGCATCCATTATACCCATGATCGCATACTGTCAATAGTCCTTGTTTTTCCCCTGGTTGAATTCAATGAACTCGTGAATATTTACGAAATGTTATTTACTATGCAACTAAAAGGTGTGAACAGTGCTCAGACTGATTAGGACTATTGTGAGAGACAGTCTTCCTTCCACTCTATATTTCCATACACTGAAATCTGTGGGGGAATCACATGAAACAGAACTCCTCCCTAATTATTCCCAGTGCTAAACAGTTAACTCTCCAGGCTCTGAAGATTCCAGCTTGAAAAAAAAAAAAAAGGGAAGGAAATGTGTGAAGATCATCACCTAGTGGCTATAATGTGAAGTGTCACAAAATATCAGAAAACCATTTTTTTATATCTCACAGATGGTATTAACCAAGTCTAAGAATGTGAGAAATTGCCCCGACATTTCCTCTGAAGACACTTCCTCCCATGTGGCTGTGGGAGTTGGATAAGAAGCCAGTATCGTCAGGGGGTGCGGGGCAGGGAGCCCTGGAGCCCTTACACACACCATGTGAGCCCTTCATCACACAGCAGAGGTGGCTTCCTGCAACATCCAAGCACAGGGCTGGTCAGCCAGGGAAGCCAGTTCAGTCACATTTGGAGTCTCACCTTTGCTTCCTCCCTCTGTCCTTCTGTCCAGTAAGACACTGGGCCTAGTGTTATGGGTCTAATTGTACCCCCCAAAAAGATAGGTTTAAGTTCTAAGGAGCTAACCCCTTGGTACCTCAGAATAGGGCCTGGTTTGAAAATAGGGTCATCAAAGATGAGATTAAACAGTCACACTGTAGTAGAGAGAGTCTCTAATCTAACATGACTGGTATCCCTATAGGAAGATAACTAGCATGCAAAGACAGACACACAGGGAGAACACCATGTGACCACGAAGGCAGAGGGTGGATTTATGCAGCTTCAAGCCAAGGAATACCAAAGATTGCTGGCAAACTATCAGAAACTAGGAATAAGCAAGGAAGGATTCCTCTACAGGTTTCAGAGGGAACATGGCCCTGACAACATCCTGATTTCAAATTTCTAGTTTCCAGCACTGGGAGACAATAAATTTCTGTTGAAAGCACCATCCAGTTTCTGGTACTTGTCATGGCAGCCCTAGCAAATGAATACACCTCACCTTTCACCTCTAGTGCCTCTTTCATCCTAGCTCAGGCTCTCATATTCCAGACAAACATGCATGGTTGTCATTGTTCGCTGGCCGCTCTCCCAACTCTCAGGCGCTCTCCCAACTGTCAGGCACTCCCCCTGTTCAGCTCACCCTTAACAATGCCAGATTTATCTTTTTAGAATAAAGTTCTGATTTGGTCACTCATCTGTGCTTTCCCTGTCATATGGAAACCAAGTGTCTTCAGCCAAACATTCAAAACTCCCCTTGATCTGTCTCCTTCCAGCTAACCTTCTCATATTTTGCTCAAGTATTTCAGCCGCATTAAACTAGTTGCTGGTATCTATGCCTACTCCCTTTCCTACTTCTATGATTATGGTATTTGTCACCCTTGTCTTCATCAGGATCAAACAATACTTCTTTGTATTGTTTGTATTGGGGAAAAAAATCTTCTTCCATTTGTCCCCAGCAAGAATTCTAGGAAGTTCTCAACAATTTCTCAGTTCTCTGAATTCTTATAGCTCTTTGCCCTTACCTCTCTGATGACATCTTTCTTTTTCCATCTTGTGCTGTAATTAATCACAATCGCTAATGCCTCAGTTCACTCAGCAGTAGGTAAGCTTTCTGAGTAGGGACCATCTCTGAATGCCCTCAATGCTTTATATGTCAAAACATAATTGGATAAATGATGCCCTGTAAAGGAATGATTGAATAAATGCTGCCCTTTCTTCAGTGTCTAAGGCATGGTCAGATCATCTCTTCACTTCATCTAATACCATGCTCTCCCTTGACCTCCCTGTTCTGGCCACACTGGCCTTTAAGTTTGTCTTACTTGATATACTCTTCCTGCCCCAGTGCCTCTGCACATGGAAGTCCTTCTTCCTGGAACACACATCCTTACCTAAACATCCAGTTAACTTCTCCCTGAGATTTCAGCTCAATCATCACTTCCCCAATTAAAGTTCTGTTAATCTTTCTGACTAGATTAAGATTAAATTCCTATTGTGTTACTTCTCATCTGTGACACTCACCACAGGTGCCCCTGTACATTTATGGGCATGATAATTTGGTTCATGTGCATCTTCCCTACAAATGGTAAACTCCATGAGGACAGAGACAGCTGGGAAAGTATCTGCCTTAGGTCACTACCATATGCCTCTCATATTGCAGATGCTCAATAGATATTTGTGTAGAAAACAAATGAGTACTTGAGTATATTTGCATGTGTATATATACAATCTACTAGAATTAGAATTTTCTAGACAAGTCTCCAGTAGGCAATAATTGTAATATCTACCATATTTGTACCTACTATGTGCTAGGCACTGAGTCTAATACTTTATGCATTTTATCTCATTTAATTCTGAAAATGATGCTCTAAGTTAGTAATTGTATCCTTGTTTTACACATGAGCAAACAGTGGCTCAGGTAAGTAACTCTGCCCAAGATCACAGAGTTGTTAAATAGCAAAACTATGATTGAAAAACCGTATGTTCCAAAGCTCATATTAAACACCATCCCAGAATTACAAAAGAAAATCAAGCATATTACTCTTGATCCTTTTGAATATACATGATAAACATAAAAGACTGAGCAAATAGTGATACATCCTTAAAGCCATACCACTTACTAAACTGTAGATTTCTCAAGGGACTGTGTCTTGTTCACCACAGAAAATTCCATTACCTGGCACAGGGCCTGGCACATAGTAGGTGCTCAATATATATGTGTTAAATGGATTGTTTTATTATTGAAGTAGAGTTGACTTACAATATTAGTTTCAGGTGTACAATATAGGGATTCACTATTTTTATGGATCATACTCCGTAAAAAGATGTTATAAAATATTGCCCATATTTTCCCTGTGCTGTACATTACATACTTAAATCTTACTCATTTTATACCTCGTAGTACCTCTAAATTCCCTTATCTTCCCTTGACCCTCCCCCCACCCCTCTCCTCAATGGGAGCCAACTAGTTTGTTCTCTGTATCTGTGAGTTGGTTTCTGTTTTATAATATTCATTCGTTTTATTTTTTAGATTCCATATATAAGTGAAAACTGTATTTGTCTTTCTCGCTCTGACTTATTTCGCTTAGCATAATACCCTCTAGGTCCATCCATGTTGTTGAAATATTTGTTAAATGGATTTAAACTTCAAACAAGGTTTGTCACATCCAAGAAAGATAAAACACATAGAGCCAGAGTCAAATTTCTGCTTTGGAGAAAGCAAATAAAGGAGGAGAGGGAAAAGTAAGGAGACAAGGTATAAAATTTCTTGAGCCCCTAATGTGCGCTGGTGAGCTCTTTTAGTTGTGTTGTGTTGTTTTTTTTTTTAATTTTTAGATGTTATCCCACTTAAACCTATAATAACATTATATGACACCATTATAGTATTTCTGAGTTGCAGTTGAGAACTCTGATGCTCGTGAATGCTTTTAAACTCACGGCGATGTGGTTCCACAGTCTACACAGTGGCTACCTCAATACAAATAGATGTTAAAGATGGTGCCCAGCAAAATCACAGAAAGGTGAGGGCTTCCAACTGTAAAGCTCCCAGAGTGACTGTGTGAATTACTCAGAAACTTGTTCTGCTGAATAACTTGGAAGATGAAGCTTTATATGAGCCTCAATTCTCATTACTTCTGTTTCTATTTTATTTTCCAGTGTCAGTTCTATTTGCATGTAACCCCTCACAGTCCTTTTCCTGAAAACTCTTGAGGAAAAAAAAATGGCTTACTGAAATGGAAGTGGTGTCAGGATCCTGATTTCTTCCAAAACAATCAGCCAGTCCTTTTAATGTGCTTCCTGCAGTGAATGTCCAGCAATCCAAATCCCCCCACAGTGATAAATGGAAAGAGTGACAAATAGTGTTTTCCATGGAAATGACTAAGAATAATGGCTGGAGAAAACTGAAACAATGGCATTGAGTCCCATAATAATGCTGAACTACAAAGTTTATAATATGTGGAACAATGGGGAACTCGACTTCACACTGACTAAAATTTCAGATCCAGCATCACATTACCTCCTCTACAAGGCAGGAGTAAAGCAATTCTGATTGTGCACCGTTTTATTTCAAAGAAGTGGTACCATCTTCCTGGTAATGTCTGTTTCACCATTAAATTAGTTAACTCTTGGGATGATATTTCTCCTTCTACATAATATTTCTATATGCAATCCCTCATCTCACTCTTAGAATATATAAAGCAAGTGATTATTATCACCACTTTACAGATGAGGACACCGAGGCTGGGACAGTAACAGCTCCTCTAAGAGCTCACAGCTCATGGGGCACAGCAGGGACTGGAACCTGGTCTATTTAATTCCTATGCTCTCACCACTGCCCCTCGCTACCTCCTAAAAACACACCGTATAGAGGAAGACACTTACTTAAGAGTTTCCACACTGATGACTCCTTCCTAAAGGACAACCATCAAGGCATTACTCAGGAGAAAACCATGAGGACTCCCATAAGAGTACGAGTGAGGTCCGTCACTGCATTCCTCAAGCCTGCGATGGAAAATCTGCCATCAGCCCCCAAAGAACAGTGCTCTGGAGGAGCTGAAGTTAATGCTGGCAAAGGGCTTAGAGCAGCGATTGGCATATTGTACACGGTACACAAGGAGTGTTCATTAAATGAATGCACATACACTTAAGTGCCCAGGCTGCCAAATATTCTTTCTTTAAGCCTTCATCTCCACCAGCAGGGTAAATAGTAATAAAATTAGTAATAATAACAACAATAATAATGATTTATCATATTGGCTAGTAACAGCTTTAATCCTCATACAACTGTTTAAAATATATTAGCCCCATTTTACAGATGGGGAAAACTGACATTAAGCAAATTCTCCAAGTTGTTTACTGCTATTAAGTAGACAGTTAAGATTTGATTGCCCTATTGTTACAGAATGCAAGTCCGTGTGCCCCATGCGCAGTGAGGCCAAACAATCCCAAAACATCGGAGTTTGGAATAGAGAAAGGTTGATTACAGGGCCATGCAAGGAGACGGGTGGCTCATACCTTGAAAACGCCGAACTCCCAGAAAGCTTTCAGCAAAGACCTTTTATAGGAAAGGTGAGGGAGGGGCGTGGTTAGTTGACGCAGACTTCTTGGCGTCAGATCCTTTGTTCTTGAGGTCATGATGTTCCTGTAAACCTCACCAAAACAAATGTTATTCTTTGTTCTGACAAGAAAGGGAAGGGGAGGCATTTAGTTCTGTCTCCATGCCTCCTTGCGGCTTTTAACACAACAAATTCAAGGTCGCAAGGCTCGACTTTCGCCCTCTGAGGCCCAGGCCCTGGCTAAGAGGAAGGGGTCCGTGCGGGGGGCCAGTTACCCTGCCCGGGAGCGTTAGTCCAGCACTCAGTCTGGGTCCTCCTGCCAGTGCCCAGCCCGACTGAAGAGGCAGAGCTCAGCTGGCAGCACCCTCAGGGCTAGGTCCCCAGATCCTGCGCAGCCGTCATCACTGAGGGAGCCAGGCGCCCAGGACCCAGCCGGCCCTCAGGCTCCTCAGACCCCCCAGACGAGGGCCGGGTCCCACGGACGGTGACCCACGGTGACTGCCGCCGCCACTAGGTGGCGGAGGTGGGGATGGGGCAGAGGTTCGCTGCTGCCTCAAGGCCTGGGCCCGGCCAGTAGGGGGCCATGGCGAGGGCTCTGGAGCTCTGCAGGACACAGCCCTCAGCCTGTGTGCGGGCCCGGCCCCCCCCCCCCCCCCCCCCCCGGCTCAACCACCAGCCCGAGGCCAGAAGGCCTGGAAGGGAGGGCCCCTGAGAGAAGACCGCGATCCGCCTCTCACCGCACTCTCTACTATGGGGACTACAGCCCGCTTGGCTGTCTGCAGAGCGAGACCTCTAGCCGCCGAAAACTACTGGTCTCGAGGTCTCGAGGTCTCGAGGTCTCGCGCTAACCATCTCAGTCTCGCGCTAACCATCTCGGTCCCGCGCTAACCATCTCGGTCTCGCGCTAACAGCCGCCGCCCCGCCCCTATTATACTATTCTAGTTCTTTCCACCCTTCCATGCTTCTTTAAGATCTAGTTAATTCAGTCAGGATAATAATTCAGTCATCAAATATTTTAGCCTCGGGCTTCCCTGGTGGCGCAGTGGTTGAGAGTCCGCCTGCCGATGCAGGGGACACGGGTTCGTGCTCCCGTCCGGGAAGATCCCACGTGCCGCGGAGCGGCTGGGCCCGTGAGCCATGGCCGCTGAGCCTGAGCGTCCGGAGCCTGTGCTCCGCAACGGGAGAGGCCACAACAGTGAGAGGCCCGCATACCACCAAAAAAAAAAAAAAAAAAAAAAAAAAAAAAAAAAAAATATTTTAGCCTCTAAACCTTTCCCTTTCTTTTAAACTGTGTAGATCTAATGGTAAGGTATTCCATGGCTTTGTTGTGCCAGTTTCAGCATGGTTACCTACAGGCTGATATGCAAGCAAGACAATTTTTTGAGTGGTTACGTATTGATTAAAGAGTTAACGGCTTCCCTGGTGGCGCAGTGGCTGAGAGTCCGCCTGCCGATGCAGGGGACACGGGTTCGTGCCCCGGTCCGGGAAGATCCCACGTGCCGCGGAGCGGCTGGGCCCGTGAGCCATGGCCGCTGAGCCTGCGTGTCCGGAGCCTGTGCTCTGCAATGGGAGAGGCCACAACAGTGAGAGGCCCGCGTAACGCAAAAAAAAAAAAAAAAAAAGAGTTAACGGAGTGAGATTGGATGGGCTAGAGTGAGCCTGTGAAGAAGTAAGTGAAGCCATAAATGCCTGAGATTTGCCTGTGGCTAAATCCTGGGACAGTCTTCTCTCCTTGGCTCTTGAGACTCCAGAAGTGTGTGGCTGTGAGCTATCAAATGGGATAAAGTAATGGGATGAAGAAAATAAAAAACTTATGTCTGTTTGCATTTCTTTGCTTTCATTAATACAGCTCTTGACAACATGAGACTGGGCTGTGATTGCATTTCTGAATGTGATGTTTCTACTCCTGTCACTTGCACCTGCAGTCATTATTTTGTCTGCATCACTTAAATTTATTTTAAAGATTGACATTGAATATTCATTGCTCTTCTTCTTCCTCTGACCAGTGATAAATGTCAAGTTGAGCAAGTTCCACTCTATCAGACAAAAAGTTTTCACTTGATAATGTGGTGCCGATGCACATATGTAATGCATAGCACATTGAAGCAGTGTGGTCCTAGGGGAAGGACAGCTGAATTACAACTGCAGCGGTACATCTTATCACTGAGACCCAGACACAGTATAAACATTTTCATTGGTGCCCAAAGGCAGATTATAGTGGATTTTCTATTCAGATGGTGAGTTCTGAATAAAATTTTTTGCAAGTTGTAACAGGGAATAGTAAGAGTTCAGATAGCAAGGGGTACCTGTGAATGGTGTTCGCTTAAAGGCAGTGCGGGCTTTGGCATCAGACAATCCTGGATCCATAGCCTGGCTTCCCCACTTATTAGCTTATATGATCTTGGGTATGGTATTTAATGAGCCTCAGTTTCCTCAAATGTAAAATAGGGATAATAATACTTAACTTACAATGTTATTATAAGATCATAATATGCATATATGGTGTCTGGCACACAGATGTCCAATTAAAAAAAAACACAGCAACTACTTCTATTAGTCTATTAGCATGTGGATGTAAACAACAGAAATTTAAAGAAAGAAATGTATAAAATAAACTGAATACAGCCTCTTTGTTATTGAGATAATAAGAGGAAAATGAGACTAATTACTGTTATGCAGAAAAAAACAGAGGGAACATCATGCTTTTAAAAGCAGGGTGATTCACTGTAAGTTACATTTTTCTTCTTCATCTTGGCAGCACCTTATAAGAAAGCAACACCAGTCTGTTTAGCGTTTTGCTGAGTGTTTGATGCTGTTAGTGTTAAAGTCCAAAATTAATTCCCCCAGGGCGTTCTTCATCCACAGCAGTAGTAATTGAATCCTTCTGTAATAGCCGTATCCTTTACACATTACAACAGGCCCAGGCCAAGGGAGGTTTTCAAACACATTTGTGTATACTTTCTGGAGGTCAGGTTGGTCACCACTTGTACAGAGATGTCCCAGGAAAAGCCCTCGTACCCGAGTAGCCTTCAGGGTCCGATACACCTCTCACATTTCCTAGACCAGCATTTCTTGTTGCCTAAGGCTGGGCTTCCTCCTTCATTCTCAGGTGTGTGCTAGTTTTCCTGCCTGTGTCCCAGTCTCCTAAACCTGGTGCATACTCTATGCCCCTGCTCACCTCGTCTTTTCTTCTTCAGGGATCCTAGCACCCATCTTTGGTCCAGAGCCACTGCCAGAAGTAGTGTCATGGAGGAAAAGAGATTCCATGACCCAGGCTCCCCCAAAGACTGAAATCTCCAAACTCTGCCTCTGAGTCTGGGTCCCCAGATAGACTTCCTGGCATACCACGGAGGTCTAGCCATGTCTGAGCCATCCCGAATGGCTGCTTCTCCAGGACTGGGGGTAGAGGTGGAGAGAATGAAAGAAAGGAAGACCCATCAAGAGGACAGGAGGATCACTCATGTCAGTCAAATGATGTGGTTAAGAGTGTAGGCTCTGGAGCCAGACTACCAGGGTGTGAACTCCAGCTCTGACCTTTACTAGTTATGTGACCTTGGACAAGTCACTTAATTCTTTTGTTCCTAAGCTTCCTCACCTGTAAAATGGAGGTAGTAACAGTACCTCTCTCATAGGTGCTTAGGAAGATTAAGCAAGTTGCTACATTGATAAAGAGCTCAGAACTGTGTCTTCCACATATTAAGTGCTAAATAATTGTCGATGATGATGGTGACCAAAAGCCTCCAGCAAAGGAATGACACCTAGGCTCCTTAGCATTGGTTTGTATGATCTTGGGTGAGGTACTTAATCTAGGCTTGCCTAGTGCGGGCCTGTTTCTCCCTCAGGACACAGACCTTCTGCACCCTACCCCTGAACACAGCTCTCTATTTCACAAGCCCCCAGATCACTGTGCTGGAAGTTCATGTCTTTGTTACATTCTTTGTTTCTGCTTCCCTCAGCTTAGAGTGCTACTTTCCCACCCGAGCCTCCACATTCTACCTCCCTTACTTTAAATCTTATCTCATAAGCCAGCTTCTCTGCAAAACCCAGGAGGCATGGATCAATTTACCATGGGGTATAAATGTTTGCTTCCTCCCTTGATTCAAGCTGATTGAAGGCAGGGACATAACCCTCCTATCTTCACCCCCCAGTACTTGGGAGAGTGCCTGGCACATAGTAGGCACTCAAGGTATCAAATGTCTTTCTTTCTGCAGGACTGATTGGTCATCGATGTCGGTGACTGGATGATACGTATTTCATAAGGACTTCGTGTAAATCATTTAGCAAAGTGCCTGTCACAAGTGTTAAAGTTATTATATTTATGGCTGTTGTTGCTCTTTTGTTGTAGAGTAGAAAGAGCCCAGGCTTTGGAGCTAAACAAACATTGACTTATAGACCAGCTTTGTCACTTAAATGCTGCAGGAACTTCAGTTTCCTCAACTATAAATTGCAGTTATTGTACCTATCTCGGCGCAAAAAAAAAAAAGTAAGCAATCAACAAATAGGTCCCTTCTCTTTCTCCTCTGTGGCTGTCTAATTTTGTGACCTGGCTCAATTTCCTTCACTTCTCTGGCCCAGGTTCCTCATCTTTAAAATGAGGACATTTAACTAGATGATCTCCATGTTCCCTGGCAGATCTAAATGTCAAAATTATTGAACTCATCATTTTTTCCCCTTAAATCTACTCATTCTCTGTCCCTGAGAGAGGTTCTTTCCTTGATAACTAATGTTTTGATATATTATATTGTTTCAATTTTCAGTTTCTCTCGATGTCTATCTCTCTGTGTCTCTCTTGAGACCATAGGGTAGTCCAGATGCAGGGCCTCTGCACGACTCCAGAAACCATTCATACAATAGGACTGTATGTGAGTAGCACCCCAGGAATTGTGCCCTGCAGCAACCCTCAGTCCTGGATGGATTCCCTTCACAGTGTAGTTTAGTGATGTCTGCGGAGCATGCAGAGGAACAATCTCCAGCTTTCCTTGGGTCCAGCAAAAAAGAATTTGCATCTAAGAGTGAACAATCGTGGGACCAGATGGAGCATCACATTCATTGCCTTTCCTTTCCTGTTCTGCCACAGACTTTGCAAATGGGCATCAAACACTTCTCTGGACTCTTCGTGCTGCTGTGCATTGGATTTGGTCTCTCCATCTTGACCACCATTGGTGAGCACATAGTGTACAGGCTGCTGCTCCCACGCATCAAGAACAAATCTAGGCTGCAATACTGGCTCCACACCAGTCAGGTGAGTGCCACAGGCATCTTCCTCTAATATTCCTAACCGTCAGAATTCCCAGTAATGGGAGAATCCAGGACCCCAAGTCAGACTGACAAATGACAGGTTACCAAGAGAACCAGGGCTGTGTAGACACTCTCAATGTACAAGATGGAGTTCCCTCTATCCCATTAATTCACTTGCCCCTTAAATTAAACTATCCCATAATGCTCGTGCCTTTCATATAACCCTCCACTGTTGCTCACAGCGGAAGCAATAGCATCGCTTTTAACCTGGCTTCTCTTAGTGACAGTCTGAAGAGATGGTGTGAAAGATTTGTTTCCTATAGACTCTTTTCTTGCCAAAATTGAAACACATTAGGGCTTCCCTGGTGGCTCAGTGGTTGAGAGTCCGCCTGCCGATGCAGGGGACACGGGTTCGTGCCCCGGTCCGGGAGGATCCCACATGCCGTGGAGCGGCTGGACCCGTGAGCCATGGCCGCTAAGCCTGCGCGTCCGGAGCCTGTGCTCCGCAACAGGAGAGGCCACAACAGTGAGAGGCCCACGTATCGCAAAAAAAAAAAAAAAAATTGAAACCCATTACATGAGCTTGAAGTCCATTTCCCTTTAGATGAACCTACCAGCCCCTGTTCTCACTGCATTTCAATGGTCCAGAGCTCTGAAGTCCACTGGTGCCAAGGCCAAGCTCATAGGATCAAAGTTCCTTCATGTAATCCAGACACCTACACACTCACTTACAGAGAGAACTGAAAATGTCAGGCAGACCACCATGCAAGCGTATCCCTTTGCACATCTCACCCTGATGGAAACTGGCACTGAGAGCCAAAATGTACTCCGAAGGCTTCTTACTGATGAAGGAGCTCTAGCAAAGGCAGCAGATCCCCCGAGCGCGGTGTCGAGCGAGGCCGGAGGAGCCATCCTGACCTCCGACGGACTCCCTCCTACTTCCCAGTGCACTATCATCGCAGCCTCTCAGTAGTGAGGCTGCCAGTTCTGCCACCTTTGCCCCCTGCATTGTTATGCTGACTCGCTGCTTTGTTAACGCAATACATTTTTCCAAATAGGTCACTATCATTGGTTTGGTTACCTGTGAACCCTGTTGTTCCTACTTTCATCCTAGGACCTATTTGGTCTCCTAAGGAGGACGCTGCAGACAACTGATCCTCTCCGTTGTATGCTAGCATGATTAATTTAATTAATCAGCAGTTCTTACCTTCTTTGTTTTGGCTGTTAAGAAGTCAGACTTAAGTTTTTGACTCACCTTTAGCGATTGTACCAGGCCCTTTGCCACGTGTTGGTTATAACTCTTCTTTATATCGCATACCTTTTTACAACTCAGAGTATTTCTAAGCTTCCCATCAAATTATTTTTCTTTCCTCCAGGTAGAATAATAACTTATAATCAGAATTTTTGCTCTCTTGAGATTTGGGACTGAATATTGATCTTTTTTCCGGCATCGTTGTTAAGTTGTTTAAAGAGGCCTAGGTTTGTAGTGAAGAGATTAAATCTCAGGGGGTACTTTGTCCCCTGGTTGTGTGTTTCTAACAGTCTCTGTGTGTGAATCTGTTCTTTCTGCCAGAGATTACATAGAGCACTAAACACCTCATTCGTAGAGGAGAAGCGGCAGCGTTTCAAGACTAAGCGTGTGGAAAAGAGGTAAGAGGCCGGTTCCAGGTGTCATTTATGTTTGTTAGAAGTTTAGAGATGTAACTGAGACTTCATGCTCAAAAGGGAAATTATGTATAATGAATCAAATCAGGACCAAGTTGTTGATAAACACCATCAGTAAAAATACGTGGTCTCAAATAGAAGTAGAACAGACAAAATAAAAAACATATCTGTACATAGATGGACACTGAAATGCAGTAGAGGCAATATATGTTGTGGTTTAAGTGCTGGTGTGATCTCTAAGGTCAAGCATCTGGATCCAAATACTGACTCTGGCACTTACAATATGTGTGGTCTTCGGCAAGTCCTTTATTTAACCTCTCTATGCCCCAATTTCCTCACTCGTGAAAATTAGATAAATAGAGTACCTACTTTCTAGAGATGCTGTAAGAATTCAATGATAAAACACATCTAAAGCCCTGAAAACAAAGCTATTTTAGCTATTATTGTGTACAAAATACAAGTTAGACTTAATTCATAAGTACCACAGGCAATTTCATGCAATAGTGCCCTTTTGGCATGTTTCCACTCCCCACTCCTTTCCAGCACTCCTAGGAATATTTGAAATATGCAACAGACGTGTTCTGTTTAACCTATTTTCCGGCACTGTTACTACAAACTCCCCAGAAAAGAGCATCTCATTACTAGGAAGTAACAAGCATTAAATGCATAGTTGACATTTGAAAATTGAAACTGCATCTTCCCCACATCCAGCCTGTGGAAGACTGTTGCCTCATTCATGGTGGCTAAAGATGTTAGAAGTATCTGGGTCTAGTACCTGGCTGGCCTCTGTTTCATGCTGCCTAAGACAGCGTCCTGGTTCTTTCTTATGTCCAGAGGCCTCGGTTTACAGCATTTCCTCCAAGCAACTCTGTCATCTATGTCAGATCCTCAGCTCCAAGCTTGGCTTTCTGGGTAATTTTAAAACCTGACACGCACACTTCTTATTCACAATAGAGGACAAGGAAAAGGGGGTGGAAAACATGATTCTTTTTCATTATTTTTACCTCCTTGGGGACTGCTGCAGTCCCCTTCTCTGCAGTTTGCATCGAGCTTGTCAGAATCATTTCCGTTATCTCTTAAAGCCTCTCTTTCCAGGCAGCGAGCACACACCCCTCTCCCTCAGGGTCTGTGGTGTTCCTGTATCACACTGCGGCCCCATCAGCAACAAGCTGCAGGCTAATCAGGTCACAGCTGTTCTATGTCGTGTTACATATTTTTTTTCTATAATTATTTTTAACATAAATTTTTAACGAGAGAGGAACACAAGAAGACATAGCAGCAAAGACACCATCTCATAATAACAAAGCATTTGTTTTCCAGCCATAATAGAAACAGGGAGCTGCCAGTGATCCCATTTCCAACTGTGAGATGACTCCTATTTGCATTTCTCTCACCTAAATTCAGAACCAAATGCATCTTTCACTCAGCTTATCCATTTTTGTTGACAGATTCCCTTCTGAAATCCCTTATTTTGAGAAGGAGCTAAGGCAATACACCCTCATGGCTTATTGGGCCCATGTTTCCTGTGGTACCTCCCTACAACCCAACACCCACCTATAACCTTTCAAACGCAGTGAGTGTTTGAGGGCTCACAGCTGTCACATCTCTTCTGAATGGTCTAGTGGAGTATTGAACCTCAGCATTACAAAATTGTCCTGTGAAAGCTTTTTAGTGTTAAATTTAGTTAACTCACTGGTCGCCTTACACTCTAAGGCTGAGGAAGCTTGCAAACCACAATCAAAACACTGTAGAGGCCAACAATATAACACGTTCATTTCTTCCAATTAGACACCATATCTGGCATTCAGCACCTATCACCTTGCATTCATAGGTGGCTCAGAGCCGCATGTCAATCATCAGAGCACTTGTGATGCTACCACCTAGAGTATGTCATGGAAGCCAGCTTTTGCTTATTCTTCTATATTATATTCCCAGATATATGTACAAAGCTCTGGAAAAAAACAGATTGGCTATTTCTATTTGCCTGATTTCTGAGGTTGCCTGGACATTCCAGGAAAATGTGTTGATGCCTAACTCCCAGGATTTCCCCCACTATGAATCATTCCATGATCCTAGAGTTAGGTCCGTTGGCTCAAAAACTCTCTCCCTCTTTTTTCTTTGGAAGAATATCTATGCAAATACCTTTATCCACTGCAACTTGACATCCCTCCCCTATGTTTCATATTTATTGAGTGAATAAAATAATAGATAAGTGAATGAATTACTAACATACGGGTTTGAGGAAAGGCCTGAGGAAATTATGGGCCATGGTATGAAAAGATTTTGCTCTTTTTCTATTTAAAGCAGAGGAAAAAAGTATATATTGCAAAAGACTATATATATAGTCCTTATTCAACATGAGATTTCATGTAAATTTTCGTCTGTCCTTCACGCCACCAGGTTTCCAATACACCTCCTCTTTTCTCTTTCCTCTCACCTCAAGATATACAAAACTTGTAAACCATATATATACAAATAACACATGCCACAACCAAGATTGTTTTGAAATTATTCAAACTCAATAGTAAAAGATTTGAAGGAAGAATTAAAGGGAACTGTAAGGCTAGAAGGAAAATTATAACCACACCTTTGACCCAGTGTAAAGACAATGGAGCTGTAAGTGAGCTCATTATAGAACTTTTACCCAGCCCAGAACACAGGAAAGCTGGGCTGTGGTGCTCCCTGCTCATTTATATGGGACTTAAATCATGAGAAATGTTAAAGAACTGCAGAGTGGTTTGGAATGTGTTTGTGTGTTTTAATGGCTCGGAGCACGTATCAATCAGTTTTTGCTGTGTGAGAAATCATCTCAGTTCATAATGTTTTAAACAACAGCGAGTTGCTTATGAATCTATGTGTCAGCTGTGCAGGCTACTGATTTGGGCCAAACTTGGCTGATCGTGGTCACATTTGCTCCTGTGTCTACAGCCAGCTTGGGGAAAGGAGGGAGAAGCAGAGGGCTGGTTGGTCTAGGATGGCCTCAGCTGGTCAACTGGGAAGACTGGGGACTCTCTCCAGTGGTCTGTTATCAACCAGTAGACTAGTCTGGACTGGTTCCACTGTAGCAGCAGGGTTCTGAGAGAGGCAGTGGAAGTGTGCAAGACTTGGAACCACCATCTGCCACTTCTGCCACTTTCTATTGGCCAGAACAAGTCATGTGACCAGGCCAAATTCAAGGGGGAGGGAAAGAAGACTTTCCCCTGGAATCCCCCTTGATAAGGGTGAGTTGCTAAGTCACACTGCAGAGGGATATGGATGAAAGGAAGAACAAAGGATTATGATCACTTTTTCAATCTACCACAGGGCAAAATGAAACAGGATCACCTTAGTTAAGTCCTTGTGTTTTTGTTCTTATCCATGTAACTGAATCAACACTTAATTATCTCTCCCTTTTCCCCTCGCCTGCAGGTCCTTCCCTTCTCCTCCTGGTTAGTAAGAGTCCAGGAATAAAGTCTTGATTCAGTTACATGGATGGGAACAAAGACACAAGGACTTAATAGAGTGTTTCTATTTTGTTTTGCCCTGTGGTAGATTGCAAAAGTGGTCATAATCCTCCTCCGCCTCCTCTTCCTCCTTCTCCTTCAACAAGGCTAGAAGAAATTAGCAGCCACGTGCTCAGGGCTCTAATCTGTTCTTATAGCAAGAAGCTCTTCTCATTGCATCTGTCAAAGTGTATGTCAGAAACCAGACCCCCTCTTCCTGTGCCTGGTCAGCAATAACTCTTTTGCTGTCTACAGCCATCTCAAGGATGGTGGTAGGTGGCTTGACATGAGCCTGAAAGAGGATTATGAATCTATTTCAATTTGACTTTCATTATTCCAGCAAGAACTTGAGGCTTTCTTGGGTCTTTTTTTTTTAAGCTTCAGACCTCAGCTGTCATTCTCAACTCACAAAGTCATCCTTATAATGGGACACTTTGGGCTGAAACCTGCAGCTTGAATGCTTTTATTCTCCTCAAACTCAACTGTTAAACATCAGGGTTGTCCTGCAGGGCCAAGGATGAGTCATATTAGAGTATCTACCAGCAGGACCATGCTTAGAGTCCAACAGCTGAATAAACAGAATCTCATTTCTACCAAAGCATCATCTTCATAGCCATAGACTGTTTCAAGTCAGTGCGGCTTTCTGAGCCTCACTGGCAGGAAGAGAATAGAAAAGCATCTAAGGTTCTTCATAAAAGAATGTGCCATACCTTGGTCCATCAGCCCTCCAGGTGAAACACCCATTCCAGTTTCAGGACAGCATGAGACTTGATGAAACATTGAACTTCAGTTGAAAAGAACTGCATTGGCTCCTTTTATTCCCCTGACACTCCAGCAGGCAGTCTGTCCATGGTTTTGTGACTCCATCTCTATTTGCGTACCCAGTTCCATATTACTCACAAGGAAGTGCTAAAAGATGGGGAGAGCTGCAGAGTAGAAAGTCAATCTAAAGTGTCTCTTGGTTTCCTAGGTCCAATGTGGGACCCTGTCAGCTCACTGTGTGGAATACGTCCAATCTGAGTCATGACAATCAACGAAAATACATCTTCAGTGATGAGGGGGGAAAAAACCAGCTGAGCCTCCGGACCCACCAAGACATCCCTCTCCCACCAAGAAGAAGAGAGCTTCCTGCCTCGCTGACCACCAATGGGAAAGCAGACTCCCTAAATGGGGCTCGGAACTCAGTGATGCAGGAGCTCTCAGAGCTGGAGAAGCAGATTCAGGTGATCCAGCAAGAGCTGCAGCTGGCTGTGAGCAGGAAAACGGAGCTGGAAGAGTACCAAAGGACAAATCGGATTTGTGAGCCCTAAGTGGCCACGCTGCTCTCTTTTCTCAGTTCCTGGCCTTCTTCTGAGCCCTTAAGACACTTTGTAATGCTCTTTTGTAATTACTGACCAAGGTGGGGGGAAGTTGAGGTCTGGGTCTTCTTAGAGGTCAAGTCTGCTCTCCCTAGCCTGCAAAGCAGCAGGCTCCTCAAGCTCATTCCTAGGTTTCCAGGGTAGGAGGATTTTTCAGAGCAGGAATCTTACATTAGTCAGAAGTAAACACCCTGTGAGGGATCTATGAATAACCAGACAACTCCAGCTCCTGTTAATCTTTTCACCTGGTGCCACAGTAACATTTCTGGTTTTTAGCCCTTTCTCTGCACTATCAACGAGAGAAAATTGTTACTCATACCTGTGTCTTACTGGGTTGTTGGTTTTAATCTTAGTATAGAGCGGGATTATTCAGGGTTGTGACTTTTGCTATAACTCCCCAGTGTAGATTTGTTCCTACAGTCTGAATGGGGAGCCAGGGAAGAGCTAGAGAAACTTAAGACAGAAAGGTGGGTACTTAGATAAATTAACTGAACTCATTCACATCATAGCAGGCCAAGGATTAATTGGATCAGGCAAGAGCCATGTTTTTGAAAGGGTCCTGGATCTCCAACATCATCCTGACTAACATTTAGTAGGAACATGTTTACATGCCACTATGAAAGGGAACAGGGATATAGTGAGCGGAAAGAGCACAGGCAGAAGAGGCATTAAAATGTATACCATGTTCTTCAAACAAAAGCTCTGGGCCAGAAAAGCAATTTGGTTAAGGAATGAATAAGCCCATACTTCTAATCTAATTAAGCATCTCCACTATAGTGTGTGCCTTTCAGAAAGGAAAGTGAGAAAGGCAAGGCAAGGATGTGGCCTTAGGATGAAACTGGAATATTCCTGCTAATTGCCTGCACAGGACATGTGAGCTGGCACTGTGAGTTAAGGGAAGATGTTCTGCAAGCCATATATTTGGCTATTTCCAGATCAGCAGTCACCTGGGTCTTAGCTATAGGAATCCCAGAAGTGAACTTCAAGCCTGTGAACACCACAAGCTTAAACATTCAGAAATGTGCCCTGTGCTTTTCATATCTATATGGATCACTAGCAAGTCAGTCTTGCAGCCTCACACCCCCTCATCTGTGAGAAACTGTGAACAGGCACTGGTCCCTCTGATTCTCCCCCAAACCCCATCTAATGCCCCCAAGAGATTGATATGAGTAAGCTGTTTCCCCTCTGCCTAGGCATCCCTTTTCCAGTGTGCAAAGGCTTGGACACGCAGAAAGGGAAAGGAATACGTGAACTATAGAACTTCAGTTCTCAGTCACCTAGGAACTCATTAGGATGCTGACTGCTAGGGCTCTTCTCCCAAAGGATGACATGGGAAAGGCATGAATGTGGGCTCAGAAACCTGTTACCAACACTCCCAGGTGACTGACATGTGGTCTAAAAATTACTCTTCAAGAAACATTGTTCTAGAAATTTGGCTGCTCCAGGCATGGGGAGAATTGAGAAGAGCCTTTTTGAGAGTTTCTCAAAAGGCTTCATCACACACCTGATGATTCACTGTCCACACAGCCACGCCCACCCCAGGACACCATGTAGGACTAGACTTCCTTGTCTATCAATTAATTGCTTTATCTTCTCAGTTGCTTATCACCTTTGCTCTGCCCCAATCAGTTTGAAGGCCTACAAAGAGTTCTCAGCACTGTGCCAAGCACCGTGCTCTGTAAGCTGCAGATCATTAGGAAGGCTCCTCAATCACAAAATTTCTTCCCCTACTTTTGGATGCAGCCCCTGCATTTCCACCAAGAGCTGCCCAGTCCCCCAAGGAAAGATAACACTTTAAGCTGCAATTAGATAAGACTCTAGCAATTAGCTGTCTGAGAAAACCCTGGGGGTGGATATAGGCTTAGAGATTCTGATGAGGGAGGTGGACGGGTTCTAAAGTTAGACTTCATCAACCTCACAGATGAAACAGTTCAACAATGAGGGAACAGTGATCCCTGGAAACAGAAAGGACAGCTCTGCTTTGAAATGCCCATCCTCCCATGTTCTCACCCCAGACACAAAAGGAGGTTTGCAACTGCCTTTGGAAGATTATGCCCCTTAGCCATCCCCACCCATCTGCAACAGCTAAGGATGCTCTAGAGACTCTGCCATCATGCTCTGCAGCCCTAACCTCTGCGCAGCCTGGAAGGCTGATGTACAGGTGTACCTCAACTCACGTAACAGCCATGCTCCTAAAGTTGTACCTGGACATTTTTTATAACTCAGCTCAGATTCTGACTGTACTTGAGAAGTGGGATATTTAAAGGAACCCAGAGGTGAATTCTTTTTTAAAGAATCCTTTTTTAATGCAATTAATTATCCCTTAATGTATTTGTTTTGTAAGTTTGGATTTTTGTATATCAGGTTTACCTTAAGCTTCTCTACTGAGGAATTCTGAGCAGTGGTGATAATATTCCAGATCACCCTGCCTATCCACAAAAATGTAGATGACCAGGGCATGGCTCCTCGAATATCTTCTGAGGAACTACTTGGCCAAAACTGCGGCCAGGATGTGGCCAGAAGCAGCAGGAGCTGAAAGCAGGCTTACTGCCGTCAGCATTGCTTGAAATGCCTCCATGTTCTGGACAAAGAAAAACAAAGCATAATCGCTTGTGTTGAAATGATGCAGTCTTAAGTAGGAATGGTAATTGAACAGTGTTTTGCAATTTGTGAAAGTGTGTTGTGTTTTGTAAAAAGATTTCATGAAATGGTGGGTCCTTTGAAAACCTTCCTTCCTGTTCTGCTCCACCTCTGTTCTCTCAACTCCCCTCAGGCTCAAGAAACACAAGGATCAGAAGTCTTCAGGTGGAGGGTGGTTTTCTGGTAAAGAAGGAGATAAGGGATGCTACCTTGCCTCCTATTGTGGGCTTCTCTTCCATGAGATCAGGAAGACCTCCTTTTTTTTTTTTTCATTTTAATTTTTGGCTGTGTTGGGTCTTCGTTGCTGTGCATGGGCTTTCTCTAGTTGCGGTGAGCGGGGGCTACTCTTCGTTTCGGTGCACCAGTTTGTCATTGTGGTGGCTTCTCTTGTTGTGGAGCACGGGCTCTAGGCACACAGACCTCAGTAGTTGTGGCTCATGGGCTCAGTATTTGTGGCTCACGGGCTCTGGAGCGCAGGCTCAGTAGTTGTGGCACACGGGCTTAGTTGCTCCGCGGCATGTGGGATCTTCCCAGACCAGGGCTCGAACCCATGTCCCCTGCATTGGCAGGCGGACTCTTAACCACTGAGACACCAGGGAAGCCCAAGACCTCCATTTTTTCCCAAGCTCTGATGCTAGGAAATCAGGTGCACGACAAGTCCACTATCACACCCCCCAACCCTGTTTTCCAAGGGGGAATTCCTGGCACAGGAAGCATATAATAAAGTAGGACTGGGCAAGTTGGAACAGATAAGGCTATTGGTTCATGTAAATAATGAAAATAAGGGGCCCAGAGTGTGGATGCCCAAGGTGGAGGAGCAGGGGGATCCTTCCAACAATTGAAGACAAGTTGGAAGAATGAGTGCGACAGACAAGTGAGGCAGCCACAGGGACCCAATCATTCGAGGTCTTTAAGGTGCCTGGAGGTAACTCTCCATTATCCACGGATCTTGCTGTTGCACAAACCTTATATGGGAGCTGCTGCTTCTGTGCCAACCAGATAAGCAGTAAGTGGAGCAGCTGCTGAGCAGGACAGAGCTATGTCACCTGGGCAACAGACTTCTCAGTGATGGTGCTGGGTCTGTTAGAGCCTCGGAGCTAGTGACCACTTCCTCGGTATGGATAAAGACTTAAGGGGAAAGAAACTACTAGCCTCTCTTCCTCCCAACTCATATATTTGATGGGCAAACCAGAAAATCCATCCAGTCTTCAGAAGGAACTGCTTTCTAGTCATCAAAACCACTTCACTCTGCACTGTTTACTTATTCCTTTCTTCACCCACCCACACCCATCTAATCCAGGATTCCCTCATTCTTAAGTTTAGTTCCTAATCGTTTTATGAAAATAATGTACCTATAAGTATTTTCTTAAGGTTTGTAAAGAGTGTTTGCATTGTGTCTTCACTTTAATGTGTTTGCAATCGCTCCCTTCCAGGAAGAACTGAAATGCTGTCTTGTGAGCATGAGGTGAACAGGCTGTTTTGCTCCAGCCACTTTTCTTGTACAACCACGTGGATGGACTAGATGTCCTCAGGCCTTTTCCATTTTCAGTTTCTATGACTGTGGAATAAATGTTGAGATAAAAACTTCACTTCCAGATGTACTGCTGGCATTGTCTTTGGGGACTCAAATGTTGACATGATACCAGCCCCTTCCTAACAGGAGACCCAGTGATGCTGTGACTTATGCTTATTTCTTTGGTATAGTCCAAAGCGACACAAAACATGCTGAGCAAACTCAGAGCCCTGGCATCATGCAGTTAAACTGAAATAGCTTCGTCTGAGACATTCTAGGAAAAGCCACACTATTAAGAGATCTCTAAAAAACTCTGCTCCAACCACCCTCATTTAGTAATTCAACAAACATTTGTTAAAGAATTTATATTTATGTGCCAAGTGCTGGAGACCATCATAAGATGGGCATGGTCTTTAACCTCAGGGACCTTCTCATCTGTCCTTCTCACAACCTGTAAACTGATAATACTATATATAATAGCTGACATTTACTGAGCACCTATTTTAGTAACTGTGATCTCATTTAATCTCCATTAAAATTCCGTGAGATTGATACTCTAGACCTAGTCTAGAGTAGATAAGCTGGACCTCTAGTTTATAGATGGAAAGACTAAGGGTCGGGGAACTATGAGAGCTGCCCACAGTCCCACAGCTAATATGAGTAGTGGCAGAGATTCATATGCAAGCAGTGCAATTCCAGAACAACCATACTATGTTGTCAGCATACTGATTATTTCCTTACAACTTCCCCTTCTTCCTCTAACCCTCCCCCTCTAGTCTTTCTGCCATACTGCCTCCTGCCCATGCCTCAGCCTGGTCCCCAGCTCCACAGAAAGCTCACGTGGTAACTGCACCTGCCATGGTCCACTGAACTCCACACTGTAGCCCTTGAGTAGCACAGAAATACTGTTTCAGGCATCTCTTTTTGCTTTCTAGTCCAACCAAGAACTGGTGCAAACACAGCTGCAAATCACTCAGCAGTCCTGCAGTCTCAGGCATTTTACGATTAGCTGCTGGCAAACTTGCTGTCATGAATCTGCTAGCTGGATGGATGCATTCTTCCCACACAATCTTTTGGCATATACCCAAATCAAATCCTACAAAAATATAGACCTACTATATAACCTAGTTCAACCACCAACTTACCCAAGTCTGTTGTGCATCATTCAGTCATTCATTTTTTAGATGCTTATTCTGAGCCAGGCATTGGGCTGGCTGCTGGAGATAGAAAGACATAAAGCAGATTCTGATCCCATGGAGCTCAGTCTAGTGGGGAGACACAAACTGGGAAAACAATGTGGCGTGTACTCTGATAAAGAAATGCACATCGGGTACTACGGGAGCAAAGAAGACACTTTTTCCCTTTTTCCTGTGTGTGTGTGTGTGCAGTGTGCAGTGGAGAAATTGAGTGGAGGGTAATAGGCATCCCAGGTTAAAAAAAAACAAAACAGCACGTGCAGTTCTGGAGTTGGGAAACTATGGCAATCAAGGCACTTAGGAACATCAAATAGTTCAATATGACAGAAACATAAAGCACACAGTGGGTAGCAAGCCATCAGGCCCGGAAAGAGAAAAGCAGAGGCAAGATCACTGTGCTAAATTGGATTTGTATCCCAAAGACTACAGGAACCATTCAAGGATTTTAAGCTGAAAACGGATTTGTGAAAAGATCAGGATCCTCACCACTAGGTGGACCTGGCTGTCATTCACATGCATTTGTTTGTAGGGCAGTGAGCAAATGAAGTTAACCTTTTGATGTTCTGGAATGACTTGGCCATGGCATCATTTAACAGGGACAGGTGGACTTAGAGACAGACAGACACAGATAAACACACATGGCCTAGATTCCAAAGAACATGTCAGTCTTGTTTTTCCTAGAAACAGAAAGAAAATGTAGAAGAAAGAAAAACTGACCTCTCAATTTCTTTATTTGCAAAATGCTGTCTTGAGCATTTACTAGGTGCAAGCACTGGGCTAAATGTTTTGTATATATTGTCTCATTTCATCCTCAAAACAATCCTACAAAGTAGTTATTATTTTATAGATGAAGAATCTGAAACAGAGAGAGCTGAAGTAACTTGCTAAGCAGCTGGGCCATACTCACCCAAGTCTGACTTCATGAGAAATACGTTTAGCATAGTGCCTGGAATCTCAATAAGCACTCCACAAATGCATAAATGGGTTGAGTGAGCAAGGAGAAACCTAAGATCCTTTTGGTTCAATTCTACGCTAGAACAAAATGCTATGGGAACTCTCATTAAACAAGGGAATAAAATGTAGTCCTAGGGACTTCCCTGGTGGTGCAGTGGATAAGACTCCACGCTCCCAATGCAGGGGACCCGGGTTTGATTCCTGGTCAGGGAACTAGATCCCACATGCATGCTGCAACCAAGAACCCTCATGCCACAACTAAGACCCGACACAGCCAAATAAATAAATAAATAATTTTTTAAAAAAAGAACCAAGAAATCCCACTGTAAATTCATATGAGAATGCAATCACTAGCAGAAACAGCCAAAGACCTTTGAAAAAGATCCATAGAGTAGGTAAGAAGGTAAGAGCCAAGCCATGCAGTTAAGATATATGCCTTAGAGCACACCAACCCTGATTTTGGTCCAAATTGCCAAGATAATTTCCAAGGTAAGAACTAAAGAAAAAAGAATAAGAGACCATCTCTACAAGACCTGAAATGTTTAAAAAAAAAGAGAGAAACAGAGACTCTAGTACTTCTACAATAATCTTTGAAACTGGCATTTATAGGGATTACTTGAATCTTCAAAAAAATCTCTTATGGATCTAGGGCAGTGATTCTTAACTTTTTTGGTATTTGTTAAGTTTCAAAATTCCTTTAAGAAATTTTGATTCTTTAAGGATCTGAAAAAAGCTATGACTAATGTACACACACACAAACAAAATTTCGTATACCATTTGTGGGTATTCCTGAAGCCCATTCATTGACCTCTTCTCTAATGAGAAGCCAGAGTGCACCAAGTCACCATCGTTTTTGGTCGTTATCTAAAAATGACTTTAAGAGCTCCTCCTGTATTGCCTGGACCTGAAGCTAGTTGGGACTAGGGGCTCCCTGCTCTCTCCAGCTAGAGGAACTTCCCCTAAATCCAGCTTCCCATTGGACTCCTGGTTTCTTCCACAACATTCCACAGGCTCCAGGGTCCCCTGATGCTGGGTAAGCTGGCTTTCCTAGCCAAGTGTCATAAACAATTAATATGCAAACCCAAACCACTAGCTGCCCAAATAGTCTGTTTGCCCTCACAACAAACTTATGCTCATGCTTGCCTTATAAGAAGAGAACAGTAAGGGGAAAGTGCCCTATTAATGAATGCAAAGGCACCGTGTATCCTGAAGCAGGGCCAGACCCCCTTATGGCTCTGTGTGTGTGTTGGGTAGGGGGGATCGAGAGGCCCGTGACCTCTTTGCTGACACTGTAAGGTTTCTCAGTTAGACTCGTTTATTGACCCATTTCCACATGACTCTGCAGAACCCATCGCAGTCCTTCTAATTACAGGTAGTGACCACAAAAGGACACGCAATGTGTCCTTACCCATCTTCTAGGACAGGTAATGATCAAGAAGGGATCCATTTTACACAACCCCTTACCAGAGATATAGAAAACCTCTGGTTTTCTGGTTACTATAAATCTTGTACTTCAAGAACTCTCAAACTAAAGTGCCAGGCAGTCTGATACCCTCTGGAAAACAAATCACCATCTCTTACCCCCATAGCGAACTATGAGAGAGAACTAAATAGTCAAATAAACCATTATATTTTAGGCATAATCTCTCCCCAGAACAGATTCAATAAAACAACTGGGAGAAAAGTGCTTCAATTAATCAGAGAAATAAACACGTTAAACAGAGCTAGCCCCTTAATCTAAAACTGATTATTTCTGTTCAAGAGAATTCAATTCTAAAACAGCAGGTATAAAATCAACTAATACTGACAAATAGAAAAATTTCAAAGGAAAACATGAGCACAAAAGCAAACTGAATCCTGCTTTAATTGAAGCTTGTGGAGTATAAAGTCCTACAGAAACGTTACAGAGAATCTCCTGGAAAACAGGAGTGACGACAACCCCTGTGGAGAGGCAGATGAGACTAATTCATAGCTCACCAAGGCCTCCCTGTATCGAGATCCCAGAGTACCTAGAAGATCTCTTCACCACCTCAGTCCTGTGCCCCATCCTCTCCAATCTTGATTTCATTATAAGATAAAAGGGGCTATAGTATTTGAAATTATTCTGGCCTCAAGAAACTTAAAGGCATCAATGAGTAGAACATTCAAAACTTAAGTAACTGTAACGAGGAGGCCAGCTGACCTTAACAAATTACTTAGCTAGTGAATAGGAAATGGATTGAATCATCCTGGACATAAATTTTATTAAGGCTTCAAACTATCCAGGAATAAGTAGCAGGATGATACCATTTTATAATCCAAGTTTACAAAAAGTTTACTGCCCAAATCAAGTACTGTTTATGCCTGCAGACAGCTTATTTCTAAAAGATCACCGCCCACTGCAAGTAGTCATGTGTCTCTACTCGTTTCTTTCTCTGTGTCAAAAATACCAATTTGACTTCTTCAGGAGGAATGGACAATCCAAGATTATACAGTAAGCCTGAAGATGTTGAAAAATCTAAAAGCAGGAAATACACAAAGCTGGTAGGGAAGACAAATAAAAGTTTTTTCTAATTCTTTCCAAAACCCAAGACTTGCATTACCAGTCCTTTCCTCCCGAAGTCACCTAGGTATTAGTGAGGAGAACCTGGACGTAAAGTCTGTGAAGGAAAGGGAGTTGACGGACAAACTGCCCTGTGGGTGACAGTCAAGGAGAGAAGAGGTAGAGGTTTGGTGGTTAATGACTAAGTGCCTGTCCAGCCTGCCCCTCTTCTTCTCTTGGCTTGGATCAACCAATGTAGATGCGATGGAAATCATTGGCACCAAAAGCAGCATTACACTTGGGACATTTGCGCTGGCGGGTGTCATAGCGGGTCTTCACACACTCAAAGCAGAAAACATGAAAACACTTGGTAAGTACAGCATCCTTTTTACGCATGTTGCAACACGGACAGGTCAGGCGTGCCTAGAAAAAAAAGAAATCAGAGTCAGAGCAACCATAAAGGTTTATGACCCAAATGGCTCTTATATATAAGCAAAAAATCCACTAAGCACTAAGACAGTAATAGCACCACACACACACCCCCACACACATAATAAAGCATTCTCTGTTACCTTCAAGTAAAGAGGTTCAGTATTTATTATACTAATCTGTTAGTAGGCCACTGTAGGCCAAAACAAAAAAACACACAAATCACTGAGGCAGTTTTTCTAACCTTGTAATCCTTAATCTCCTCCATCAGAATCTCATCACATTTGGGTACATTGTCTGGTTTCTTTGTGGTCTCCAGCTTCCTTCGAAGTCTAGAGATGTCCTCCTGTGGTGGGATAGCATACCCATTACACACTCCCCAAGATCTGTCATTTTTGAGAAAAATTAATTGCTCCAACCTGAACTTTCTGTTGCAGAAAGAAAGGACTTTCTGTCCTTTCATGCCTAACTATATTTTAGGAATGTAGAGAATTGCAAATGACAAGCTGTTTTCTTTTTTTTCGGAACAGGCAACCATAATCATATCACCAAACTTCAGTTGCATCTAACTACTGTCAGTTCAGTTCTGCAAAACTCCAGTCTAAGTTTAGAGGGATTAAATTTTAAAAAAAGAAAAAAAAGATGAAAACTTGATAGGCCACCTTATTTTAAGGCAATTAGTTTTTAGGCTGAAGACAGACTGGATCAAAATTTACAGATTTATAGGTAAGTATAGAAAGGCATCATGAGAAACAGTTGGCATGCAAAAAATAGAAAAATTGTAGAAGAATTTAAAGAAGAACTTTAAAATTCTCTAGTTTTTTTTTTGCTGCTACTTCTTTATGATTTCACTAACCTATTCATTTAAATAAATAAGTATTTATTTCATGCCCATTAGGTGGCAGTCACCATGATAGGCTTTGGGGATAGTTTTCAGTGAAGAAAACAGACTCCATCTCTTCACTCAAGGAACTTACAGTTAAATAGGAAATGACATATTGATACAATAGACCAATGACTCTTTGTAACATAGGTCATCTTAGAGCTCAGAAAATACCTAAAAGTCAAAAAGTGAAGAAAAAGCAACTGACCTGGGCCCGTTTGAAATTGAACATATCTTTTTCTCTGGTGACACTGTTCTCCACGATCTCATCCTGAAAATCATGTAGCTTCTTCTGAGCCAACTCCAACTGTGCTTTGAGGTCATCTGCAAGCTGGGCTGCCTCCATTGCCTATGAGGGATATATGAACAACATTATCTTATCACCACTTATTTCCAGTGAGACAAAATGTTACCAAGGCCAAGGAATAAAGTGAACCTGTAATTTCATCAGTGTTAAACTTATTTGTTCCTCTGAAGACTAACTGTCACTTTAGACCACAGAGTAATCAATCATACCTTGCGTTTATTCATCTCTAAGGCTTGGGTCCTAAGACCCAGCTCCTTCTCCCCTGTGCCAATGTTGCTTTGTAACAGATGCTCCTTCTCTTCCAGCTTCCTCACTACCTGTAACTGGGCATCAACCTTAGAAAAAGAAAATCACATTTTAACACAAACAGGAAGGAAAAAAACAAAAAACTGACTAGGCTCTGTTAATCCACAGGCCCATAAATGAGAATCTGTTAGAAAACTCCAACTATTGCTGATTTTATCCATGAACCCTTCAAATTACATGCAAGACTACGGTAATTCTCCCATCCCAATGTTCAGGCGTAATCAGGTAACCACTGTTACAGCTTCTCATGCAGCCTTCCAGAAACTTTTAAGATACACAGCACGTGCACACAAAGACATACACATTTTTAACACAAAAGGGATAAATAGATGAATCCCTTAATGATATATTTAAACATTTTTCCTTATTAGCAGATCCACTTTTGTTTAAACAGCTGCACTGTACTCCTCTGTAGGGATGTATAATTTATTTACCAGTATCCTAATCATGTACATTAGTTTTGGGGAGTTTTTCCTATTACAAAAAATGCCACAATAATCATTTTTTTACTTGTATCTTCGTGTAGAAAGCACCCTATTTCAACAGGATTCTGGAAAGCTTTTTTCATTCTAGTTACCTGAGTCTTCAGAGTCAAAACCTGGTCTGCCAGCTCCTCCTTCTCTTCTTTTAGCAGCTTATGGATCTGATTGGACTTGATACGTTCTGACATGAGCTTGAAATTTGCATCATCCTTCTCCCTCAACTGCTGCATCAAACGGATATTTTGCTCCTGCATGTCTTCAAAGGCCTGGCCTGTGACGTCCATCTCAGAGAGGAGAGCTTCTTCCTCCTAAAATAAGAAAGAAGAACCTTCATTTTAATAGAATCTTCTAACTCCAAAGGAATGCACACAGGAAACTAAACTTTCCTACTGTTGTTATGGAAATAACCTAGTGACAGAGAACACAGTTTTAAGAAGCTTAGTTTTGTCACTAGGTTAGCCCTAGGAATCTGAAGCCATTGGCATTGATTGTTGGTCTGATGCTCATTAATTGATCCGTATTTGAGGTCAGCTGAAGCAGACTAAAATTATACACACCATGATCTAGCAAACTGATCAAGCAGGAGTTGGTTAAGAAAATTTCTGTCATAAAACCTCACATTTTCTCATACTTTTCCACAATTATAATACTGACTTGAATCTACAGACTTTTCAACTCTGAAAACATCTGTTTCATAACAATCTGATAGGTGAAAAACTGAATGTAAAAATAGTTTTAATTTACATTTGTCTTATTATAAATTACACTGAGCATCTTTTCATACGTTTAAGAGCCATTTGTTTTTCTATGAATTATTAATATCTTTTGTCTGTTCTTCTATTGGGCTTTTGAGTTTTCTTCCCTATCATTTTTTGGGGATTTTTAAATATATATCAGAAAGATAAGCCCTTTCATGATAAGAGTTAGAAATATTTTTTCCAGCTTTCTCATTTACCCTTTGGCTTTGCTGCCATGTAGAAGTTTTGTGTGGTTTTTTTCATAAGTCAAAATTATCAATCTTATCTTTCATATTTTTTAGACTTTTACTAATAGTTAGAAAGGTCTTCTCCACTTCAAATTTAAAAAGAAATTTATCTGTTTTCTTCTGGTTCTTCTATGGATTTCTTTAACATTATATATGTTCCATTTGGAAATTATCTTAGTGTAGAGTGTTCAAATATATCTCCAACTTTTTTCCAAAATTATTTTGTTTTTGCCCACATTTAATCGTCTTCCTTTTTCTTGCTGATTTAAAACTATATCTTTTGCACATATTAAATACCCATGTGTACTTTGGTTTATTTAAGTACCTATATGGTTTTTCCAACCATTTTTGGTATATTTATTATCGAAAGTTAATAAAATTCATTGGGACTTAAAAATAAAGAAATATATGTTCCTTATGAGAAGGGGACAAGTCTCTATAGTTCTATGATACAGAAACCACTACAGTTGACATATTGGTTATTTATTTGTAACCTATTTGGGGAACATGTTTTTCTTGGTTTCATGTATTTATAATCATAATGTGTATAAAATTTTATATCTTTTTATAAAATTTTATATTCATTACATCCCCTGATTGCAGATCAGCAGAGAAACGATACATCCCTCAAGAAACAGTTTTTGAATAACTGGCTATCCATTTGAAAATAGAAGTAAATTTCCTTCCTCACAAATACACAAAACAAATTAACTGAAGGATGAGAGACTTCAATGTAAAAACAAACATATAGGAGAAAAAAATATTAACCAAAAAAAAAGACTGGAATGACAGGGCAAATTTCACTGTCAATAACTTACTTATCAAGTAAAATTTACTTAAAAAGCTCATTAGGGCTTCCCTGATGGCGCAGTGGTTGAGAGTCCACCTGCCGATGCAGGGGACACGGGTTTGTGCCCCGGTCTGGGAGGATCCCACATGCCATGGAGCGGCTGGGCCCGTGGGCCACGGCCGCTGGGCCTGCGCGTCCGGAGCCTGTGCTCCGCGACGGGAGAGGCCACAGCAGTGAGAGGCCTGCGTACCGCAGAAAAAAAAGAACAAAAAAAAAAGCTCATTAAATAAAGAAAGTATGCCCACCTGCTTGGCCATGGCCAGCTTCTTCTGCAGGTATTCTATCTGCTCCTCTACTGCCCGGATCTTCCTCAGGGCATCTTCATCAGCCATTTTCTTGTTCTCTTTTTTCTCCTTATCCTCCAGATCTTTGAGTCTTTGCCTTAAATCTTCCAACTATAGGAGGAAAGAAATCACACAAAAAGAAAAACAAAAAAGCTATAATACAATTTCAAAAGTTAATACTGTGCACAGATGAAGGGCCCATAACACCAAAAGAACCTTTACAGGATTATGGAAGGAGACAAATGATACACTAGTACACCACATCACAACCCTGCTTTAACATCACTCCATTCCAACATCACACGCTTCTGCAAGTGGCATTTTTGAGGAGTGCAAATGTACTTTTCTTTAGAATAGTTGTCACCCTTTTTTTTCCTAGGCTCCCAATTTTAAAAGAATAAGGCATTCTTCCCAAAAGTAACCAGAAAATCAGTATGACAATGATTTATATGGCACAAAGGGGAACAAAAAGTTTGAAAAGGTTACTCCTATTCCCCGTAATTCTGATATACCTTACCACCTAGTGGAAAATCTGGAAGACTCTGTATTAGATGGTCTTTGAAAGGGAAGAAAATGTTGCTAAGTCTTAAATGCTAACTTTAAAGAAACTACAGCCTTCAGAAGTATGAAGGAAAATCCCACAAATGGAAGATTTTGACCAGAAAGACAGGTAATGGCAGATTAGATTACCTCTCCCTTAGACTTCTTCTCAGCTGCCATGAGCTGAACCTTGTCTCTCTGTTCCTTTGGGGCAGAGCGGTACATATCTAGCAATAGTTTCATCTCCTTTTGGCTCTCCTGTGCCTTCCTATGATGAGGGTGGTAGAGGGGAATGGTGTAATGAGAAAACAAAGGGCATCAGAGCAGGGGAATTTTGAATTATGCAAAATATTTTACAACAGTCCTATTTTACACTTTATGTAACACATCTAAAAGACAAAACTTTTGCACAGACTATCAAGAGATTTCTGGATACACTCAGAAAGTATAGAAAAGTAAGTTGTATAAAAGACTCATTTCTCCCGTCAGACCAAGTTCTCCAACATAGTTATAAAATAAACACTTATGGCACTTGTTAAATAGGCAAAGTTCTGGGGCACCACTCTTAGAAACTGAGACTCTGTAGGTCTGGGATGGAGTCCAGGAATGTATTTTAAGTAAGTCACCCAAATGATTCTGATACCACACTTGGAGGAAAAAAAATTGCCTTAAAGAGAGCAAGAGGAAGCGAGAAAAAAAGGGAGAAAATTCAAAGTTTAAAATATACTGCTAATCCTAGATTTGACAATTGAGTGATTAACCATCAGCTAAAGGCTAAAACTTTATCTTACTAAATTTTCGAACCTCTTAACTATCCTTTTATATACCAAAGAAGTTCAAATGTTTTGAGCACAGTAGTCCTTTAAATCCAAACACCAATAAAGGCTCAACCATGACCAATGGGGAGCAAGAAGGAACCAGTTCTATCAGAAAAGGCACGGCTGAGCAGGATGAGAAGCGGCGATATGTGAGATTATGGCAGTGTTTCTTGACTTAAAGGTCTGTCTTACCGTTTCAATGCCTGTAGGAGTAAACCTCCCAGAAATCTCTTAAAATGATCTGATATATACACAGACTACTTAATTGTCAGGCAAAGAGATCAATATTGTTCAAGTTATAGCAATACATATTCTACCTACTATAATTTAAATTATAATTAATGCCAACAATTTGCCCAAATCTAGTAAACAGCAGTATTTATTTCCAATAATTCTCATGAGTATTACCTCAATCATGACATCCTTTTCCTTAATTTGGATTCATGAAAAATAAGGCTACAACAATGGGGTTTACTGAGACCTGATCACTGAACCAGACTATACAATAGCCACACAGGCCACTGAAGTTGTACACTTGATCAAGACTTGAGACCGCATTAATTGTACATTTAGTTACACCTGATACATTACAATTATTGAATAAGCCACACCATTATTCAAACATTTCATGCACGATGTCCTAACCTTAGCTTTTGAGTCGGAAACAGTTACTCTAAACATTGCTCTTACTTGAGTTCAATCTTCAATTGTTTGATAATTTCTGCTTCCTTTTTCCTTCCATCATCATGTTTCCCTTTCTCTTTATCCTTGGCAGAATCTCTCTCTTTTTCTGACTCTTTTAGTTTCTGTTTCTCTCGTTCTCTCTCCTTTTCCTTCTCCCGCTCTCTTTCTCGCTCCCTCTCTTTCTCCCTCCTTTCTCGTTCTCGCTCTTCCTCATCGCGTTTGGACTTAATTTCGTTGACTTCCTCCTGAGATGCCTTCGATGCGGTGGACTGGGCAGACAAGTCCTCAGGATCTTGTTTTAGCTCTGCAGGCTCGTCCTTAGGGTCCTCAGTACTGGACTGAGACTGCAGGAGGGCACTCCCACTGCGCAGCCGTGTCTGAAAGGGCAGAGAAAGGAAGGCAGCACCCACACTTATGGTAACCACATCACTCTCCTCACCCCAAGACAGCTTTGCAAACTTAACAGAAAATAATACTTATTCTCCTCCTCCTTGTTACCTTGTTCAGGTCAGACTGGGCTTCTCTCAGTTTCCGCTTATACCTTAGGACCTCCCCTTTCAGCTGGTGATTGTGATTCTGGAGGCTACTGATGAGGTGGCGCATCTCCCGGTTTATGGGGCCTTAAATACAGTAATAGCAATGTCAGGAAGAACTGTGACAAGGGCAAAGGCACAAGGAGAAAAAGTGTAGAACACATGAGGGACCTCTGAGAAACAGGGAGAATTGACAAAAGGAAGATTCCTTCTCAGAAGATGAAAACAAAACTGGGCAATCTGAGTTAAAAAACAAGCACCCAGGCTGTAAACCAAAATGAATGACAGGATTTGAATTAAGGTTCTTTAGGACTTCTGAGCTCTATAACAAACCCTGGTGACCACGCTGTGTCTTTCAAGGAAGGCATGTGCAGCAGACGAACTACAGGGTGGAGCCAGAGTAACTGTACCTGCTTGCTCATTGGCAGCAAGGGTCTGCTCAAATTCTATCCTCAGCATTTCATACTCCTTGCGGACCTGGGCCAGTGTATCTTCCAGCTGGATCACTTCGGTCCTCAGCTTCTTATGAAGACTAACCTCATCTCGCTACACACAGAAAAAGGAACCAATCAAAAATTCTTATCAAAATGTGGACATGTCATCATATTCTATTACTGTTTCCTAAATTTGATCTATAAGGATCAAGATCCTTATCTATGTATATAGATCCTTAATCTATAAGGATCTAAGAAGAAAAAGAGAAAATATCAAGAAAAGAGGGATTACTCTGAAAAGTTCCAATTCAATCAATACTTAATGAGCACCAGACAGCTACAAAACACTGATCTGAGAACTAGCAGGAGACTCAAGAAATATAGGAAATGGCTCCTAACTCTGAGATATTACAATCTGGTTGGAGAACTAAAGAATAAAACAGTATATAAACAGTAAAGTAAGATATACTCAACTCTTTGGCAGACATACAGTAAAAGACAAACTACTATTAACATAACCTTAAAGGCAATGGAAAATACAGAAGTGAACACATGAATGAAAGTTTCTGCCTTAAAAAAATTATTTTCATATGCCATTATATAATGGCTTGTAAGCAGTGATACAGCTTCTAGACACTCTTCTCCCCAGTGCACATAAGACTCCAGCCATACTAAACTATTTTTTTTACATCTGCTGTTCTCACTGCTGGGAATGCCCTTCTCCTATTTTTATCTACCAGTAAACTTGTATTTATCCTTAAGAGTCATACTGCATTCTGGCAAGTGGAATCAGGACGGCTCCACAGTCAAATCAGATGTTCTGTCTCCTTTATCACTGCACCTTTTGGATATGCTCTATTGCAACACACTGCATTCTACTGGATACTGTTCTCCCCACCAGGCTCTAAGATCTCTGATGGCAGGATGCCCACCATCTAGCAGAGTAAAGACCTACAGCCACTCTATAAATGTTTGCTGAATGAATAAAAGATTGAGCATAAGAGAGTAAAATTATAAAATTTATGAGGGAGAAAGCTTATATACAGAAGACAAAGCTAGGCTGTTACCTCAATGAGCTCAACTTGGCGTTGGTGGGTCCCCCTGGTGCCATGAAGCAGGGTCCGAGCCTCATCCAAGTGGGCTTTCAACTGCAGGCTCTCGTTGTACAGGACAGAGAACTGTGACTGCATGCAGCGATATTCTGGAGTCTCCTTGACCACTTCCTCCACAGCACTCCGCAATTCCACCTTAGGAGGGCCCAAAGTAACGAAAAGTCAGAAGCAGAATCTAGGATGCTAGCCTGGAAATAAAATCTTAAACTCTCTGACGTCTTATGCAACTGAGACAAACTTTATGAAATCTATCTACCTATTCCTCTAGTTACATAAAATCTATCCTGACTTAAATTAGACCCTTCAAGAGGTGGTACCTGGTACCTGTATTCTTCCACCCAAGGATTGTTTTAATTGATACATGTCTTACATTATGTGTCAACCTAGATCCAAGGACACTAGAAGAGCCCTATGACATCTGTCAGATCTAGGGACAGAGAAGAGCACTATGAAATTTGTCAGGATACTTATTTTAAGAACATAGTTGAGGACCCTAGCCACTAACTTGTTCTCTTTATTGACAGTCACAGAGAAGAATATTTTTGTTATTGTATCAAAAATACTTATGCTTCTCCTAAGTAACTGTTTACTTTAATTACCCAAACACTTCAACTGATTCAACTCAGGTTGTTTTTGTTCTTTTTTTTTTTTTTTCCAGTTCAAACATCTTTATTCATATATTTACCTAGAAACAAATCAAATTATAAAAGATGGGTGGTTGTGACCGAAAGAGGGGTGGGAAGACTTTCGGAATCTACTTTCTTCCCCCCAAGAACCAGGGAGAGAAAATTCTAATGGGCAGGTTTGAAAACCAACAGGATCACTGACCATGTTTCTTTCTCTGTTTTGGCAGACAGAAACTGCAGAGGCAAATTCTGTGGCCCACATTTGGCAATTACTGACATGGGAGTGGCCTACGTACTGTAGCTACATGCTTCTTGCATGTATCTTGTATACAAGCCCCATTTTTATTTTTTTATTTTTTATTTTTTATTTATTTATTTTTTTGCGGTACGCGGGCCTCTCACTGTTGTGGCCTCTCCCGTTGCGGAGCACAGGCTCCGGACGTGCAGGCTCAGCAGCCATGGCTCACAGGCCCAGCCGCTCCGTGGCATGTGGGATCTTCCCGGACCGGGGCACGAACCCGTGTCCCCTGCATCGGCAGGTGGACTCTCAACCACTGCGCCACCAGGGAAGCCCAACAAGCCCCATTTTTAAAACCCACTTTGGATCCTCACCCTAGTTCACCCTACTCCTCATGTTTTCTCAACAATTCTTAAGTTAGTGCACTTTGATTCAGCCAATGTATTTTTGTAGGTTGCTTTAAATCCTTTTCAGAAAAGGCAGGGTACCAATATTGAGTATATATAAAACTAGATAAATGGATATAGCAACAAAACTTACATTTTTCTTTTCCGTAATAAATTATGACGGTTCACAACACATATGTGAGTTGATCAGCAAAAAGTTTCATTTTACTGCCTCTCAGAGTTGTGTCTCCTACCTTCAGCTTTTCATTTTGTGTAGTGACCTCCTCAAAGTCTTGCCGAAGTTTCTCCAGCTCACAGTGACGGTTCTGAGCCAACTCTTTGTTCTCCTCAAGCTCCGCGTTCATCTCCTCAAACTGGAGAAAAGGAGGAAATAGCAAAATGAGAGTAAAGAAAAGGAATTTCTAAATCATTCCCATTCCTAAGCTTCCAGCTCCACTGATCCACTCTTCTAGCAAAACCCCACGTTGTCACTTGTGAACTTGTGAACACAATCCTAAGTACCTAACACAATACCTGACACCAGGTCAAAAAAACACACCCTCAGGGAGTCGCGATTTTACCTTCCGGGCATTGATAGTGATTGTGCCGCCATAGAGACTGCTCCCTGCACCGTATACTTTATAACCTTTTGAATTCACCTATGGACAAGACAAAGATTCTTTAGTGAGAGGCCCTAAAATTTTAGTCTGATAACCAAAGTACTTTCAAAGAAGTCCATTTTTTCTCCAAGTACTACTACCCAAGTCCATCTTTTCTGAGTAGACTCCTTAAAATGATTCTAGTCTTCAAACTATGAATAAAACAGCACTTGCCCGTTCTAGGACTTCTACTAAGTGTCGATTGAGTCGCTGTTCCCTCTTTCGAATTTTGTCAATATCCCACTGCAGGTCATCAATCATGGACTCCAGGACAGATACTCGTGACTCAGCTGTCTCCACTTTACTCTGCAACTTGGAGAACTACATCCCAAACACAGGTGTTCAGAAAAATTCAGCAAAAAAAAGACCAAGTTAGAAAAGGAATGCCTTATATCCCAAATCCCACAAAATTAACCCTTGCTTAAGTGTCATTAAAGAAAAGATTTAAGTAAAAGCTACTTCACCCTCTTCCCAACACATGAGTATAAAACTGAAATCACAGGTTTAACAGTTCTGGGTAAGTCACAATCATGAAAACTGTACAAGTATAAGAACTCTCACAAAGAAAAGACTACTTAAGATTCAATAATTTTTCTACCTCTGAGAAGCACCATTTCCCTATATAGACCAAAAACCCATCAGAAAATATGTTAAGAGACAAAAGATAACATCCTTGATTTTACCAGACAAATATTTTAGGAGATAAAAATTCAAACATTTATTTAGAAAAGACAGCTTATCTTTACCCTCTACTTTCCCTTCCCATATTCCAACAAATGATAATCCAAAGAGAATGGACGGAAAACTTCCATTCTCTTTTTCAAGCTGAGTCCAGGGCAATCTAGAATCAGATGCTATAAAGATACAAAAATCTATGTTGTTCTCTGCTTATTTAGGAGATATACACAGCTAATGCTATTTAATACTTTAATTATAAAACTGTTACATGTTCACATTAATCTACACGTATCTTTTGTGTTGGTTTTAAAATATGGCCCCAAAATTGACAGTCCTCCCAACAAAAGGTGAGGTCACTGTGCCCTCCTCTTAAATCTGGGTCAACTTTGGTGACCCAGTGGAAATGATGCTACATAACTTCAAGGCTATGTCTGAAAGGCCATGCAGGTTCTGCCTGATAGTCTTGAAACACTCATTCTCTGGAAGAAGTCAGCCGCCATGTAAGAAGTCCAACTACCCTGAAACTTCCATGTTGGAGAGGCGACACTCCAGTGGACAACTAAGATGAGCTCCTAGCTGACAGGCAGCATCAACAGCCACCCATGAGTCGGGAGTTCCCTAGTGGCCCAGTGGTTAGGATTCAGTGCTTTCACTGCCGTGGCCCAGGTTCAATCCCTGGTCAAGGAACTGAGATCCCACAAGCCATGTGCCATGGCCAAAAAAACCCAAAAAACAAGAGAAAACAAAACAAAAGAACAACCAGCCATGAGAGCCATCTTGGATATCAGCTCAGCTGAGCAGAGCAATATGTCTCTCCAGCTTAGTAATGCTAAATGAGATTTGGGAAAGGGCTGGTAAAGGAAGACCTTTTCATCTTGGTAGCACCTAGCTTATGCCATAAAACATGACAGAAAGTTATACTGATTTTTTTACTACACTCCAATTTCTTTATAAGCATCACTATACTCTAACCCCTTTGAAGGTTGATGAGAAGTATTAATAAACTTCCCAGATGATTCCCAGGCAACCAGCCCAGCATGCACCTTGGCACTGGAGTTTAGGAAGAGGGCATAATGAAGAACATAGGCTTTGAAGTTAAACAGACCTACATCCAAATCACAGTTCAATCACTTTCTGGCTGCGTGCCCTCAGACCAGCCACCAATTTCTTTGAATTTGTTTCCTTAGCAGTAAGATGAGAGTTATTTCACCATGAGAGATAATATTCGTAAAGTACTTAAGTGCTAGGCACTAAGTAAACGGTTAACTATTAACTTACCAATAAGCATAAGAGTTGGGTGACCAAACTAAGGTAGGTCAAATTTCAGCAGAAGGCTTATCACCACATTGTCTCAAGCATTTTATACAATAAACAAACACCCAAATCTTGACATGGTTTGGTCGTGGCACTACGTGTGTCCAAGTTGGGACTGAAAACCCACATTCCTAGTTCATAGGTCATCATAAATGCAGTATTTCCTACTGCTCCATTCTCAGATAAATTTCTACCAACCTATTCCTCAGTAACATTGTACATGGTCTTTTATATTTGGAGTAATTTAATATTTGGGGGGCTGGTGTGTTGTTTTGCAAATCTCCATGATGGTAATTCTTCCTAAAAACTAAGGTACTAAAATGTCCACTTAAACAGAGGCAGAGTCAAGGAGAAACGTTCAATTATTTCCTTCCCTTAACCTTTACTCGGATTTTGATTTCTCAGAGCTGGTTGCTTTAACCTGCCCTGCATGCTCTTCAGTATAAAAACAGGCTTTCTAGAGTAAGATCATCTTTGAAGCACTTAGTGTTGAGTCAATGTCTGCCACAGGCCACTGGAAACTGCCATCTCCTTTCTGGTCAAGTACCTCCTGAGACATGGTGCAATGCTTCTCCTGAAGGAGGTCTGTCAATTCTTGTAGCCTCATGTCCTCTTGCGCAAGGAAGGAATTCAGCTCCTGCACTGCTTCCTCCACTATCAGATTATCTGAGGGAGAAGAACTGTACTTTAGTTTAGCATCTATAGTGTCAGATTTTACAACTGTGTATCCCACCAAAGCATTAACGTGCTATCTCACTTTATTTTCCTGAAAACTTCAAGAAGTAGGCTGGATTTTATTATCTTCACATGACAGATTAAGAACCCAGCCTTGCTTAGAGGACTCAGTCCTTCGTTAAAGCACTTGCTTAAGGAAATAAGTCAACTTTGTGCTTCTGTAGAGGTAGACACAGAGGCAAGGTCACCTAACACCCATCCCTTTCTATAAAATTAAAATGCCTTGAGAAAAGAAAAGGAGAGGTCCTATAACTTTATTCAGATAAGGCACAATCACCCAAAAAAACTGCATTTTAGAATTGTAGACAAGACAGAAGTATCTCTAATCAATGTCAGACTTAATAGCAATAAAATTCTATTTTCTAAGGCTGTCACAAATTCCTATTATTCACTAACACCAACATGAAGCATCTCTCTGTTGGGAGAGAAGGGAAGGGCAGGGCAGGGAGCAGTAATTTCCTTGTTCAAATGAGCACCTATAAAATCATGAAGAATAAAGACAAGAGCATAGAATTACTTATCATATTCTGGTATATTATGCCAGAGGCACTCCTGAGGCTCAAAAACCAAAGTGTAAAAAAAAAAAAAAAGGTCATGAAGAACCTAGGGGCAAGATGGGAATAAAGACACAGACCGACTAGAGAATGGACTTGAGGATATGGGGAGGGGGAAGGGTAAGCTGTGACAAAGTGAGAGAGTGGCATGGACATATATACACTACCAAACGTAAAATAGATAGCTAGTAGGAAGCAGCTGCATAGCACAGGGAGATCAGCTCGGTGCTTTGTGACCACCTAGAGGGGTGGGACAGGGAGGGTGGGAGGGAGGGAGACGCAAGACGGAAGAGATATGGGGACATATGTATATGTATAACTGATTCACTTTGTTATACAGCAGAAACTAACACACCACTGTAAAGCAATTATACTCCAATAAAGATGTTAAAAAAAAAACAAAAACAAAAAAAATCAAAGTGTGCAGTATTATTTACAAAGAAGGTAGTAAATCTACAGAACTTACCATACCAAATTAGTATGTTTAAAATCAGAGTCACAAATACTATAGCTGAAATCCAAATGTTAGTAAATGAAACCACATACTCTCGGGTTATATACTGCCCCTAGAGACAGTTATCAGGAAGTAAAATTGGCACCACTCTTAGAAACATAATACAGGTTGGTCATGCGGTGGCTTTCATGGTTTTCAACCAAGATTACCCATCAGAATCACTTGTGGAACCTCTAACATTAGATACCTAGGACCCATCCTATACCTACTAAATAAGAATAAACATGGGCAGGGCCAAAAAAGAGCGTGCTCCGAAAACTCTCAAAGTGATTCTGATTCATAACCCAAGCTAAGAACTAGGGGCTGAATTTTAGTCCTCTTAATATCTTAAAACATTGAGAATAGGCCCAGAATACAATAAGAGCTCAATAAGTATTTAGTGAATTAATAAACAAGCTGATAAATGTAACTCTTTTGAATCAAGGACCAAATAAACATGAGGAAAAAAATGAACCGCCAAAAGTTACAGTTGATGCTACAATTCATACTTTATACACCTTTATCTCTTAGAACGTTCAGCTTATCAGTGGCAATTGCCTTTTATGTTATAAATAATAGCTTAGCAGTTCGTAACTTGTAATGAATGTTTTTATTTTTTAACTTAAATCCTACCTTAAAACGCATGCCATCAAAAAGAATAATTTTAAAGTACTGTTTAATGCGCTACTCATTTTAGTTACTTTTTAAATACAGCAATTCCTTTACTTGATATTCATTTATGAAATCAATTTTCATAATGACATAGCCTCTGCATATAGCATATTATCTGGTACACCATGCATATTGTATAAACCATAATGCATATGGTATAAACCATAATGCATATGGTATATCCATGTGGCATATTACTAATGTTTAATAATACCTTCTAACTATTCAAGTGGAGCCAAGGGAGAAAGAAGTAACATACAGCTCGGTTTACATTAGGTGACAGGGAAGATTTATAGCCATTCATTCACCATTATGTAAGCACCCACTAGACACCAGAAACAGTGCTAGAAAATGGAGAAACAAAGAAGAGTGAGGCAAGGCACTGCGCCAAGAGACATAGCTTAGCTGGGAACACACAAGTAGATGTAATATATGAACACAAAAGTCTGGGAGGACACAAATAATATTGTTTACAATGGCTGTCTTTGGAAAGTAAGATGGAAGGACTTGTGTAGTGTACTTTATGTGATTTCTGATTTGTGTATCTTAAAACAAGTATCTGTTATCCAAATAATAAAATACAGAAATACACAAACACCCTATTGGAAAAGCAAAGGAAACCTCTGCCCACAAAATATTCACAGGTCTTTAATATGCCTCTTCTTTTAATTCTATTGATAATTTAACCCAAGTATCTTAAAAAACAAAATTACAGAGTAAGAAAATTCTTATTTTCACAGCCAATGGTTCAACCTCCATTGCATTCGACATATTTCTTTCAGAAATGAAAGGTTAAACATCTTAATGACAATCAGAGAAATTAATATATTACAACTAAACCAGGATTATTATTTAAAGCATGAAATCAAGGCACTTAAGAAGATGCAACCTGGACTTCCCTGGTGGCGCAGTGGTTAAGAATCTGCCTGCCAATGCAGGGGACGTGGGTTTGAGCCCTGGTCCGGGAAAATCCCACATGCCGCGGAGCAACTAAGCCCATGCACCACAACAACTGAGCCTGCACTCTAGAGCCCATGCGTCACAACTACTGAGCCTGCGTGCCACAACTACTAAAGCCCGCGCATCCAGAGCTTGTGCTCCGCAACAAGAGAAGCCACCGCAACAAGAAGCCCGCGTACCACAATGAAGAGTAGCCCCCGCTCGCCGCAACCAGAGAAAGCGCGCGTGCAGCAACGAAGACCCAACACAGCCAAAAATAAATAAATTCAAAAAAAAAAAAGAAGATGCAACCTAACTACACAAATACTTAACTACACTGAACAAATGTAAGTTTTTGCATTAAATCTAATTAGTAACATAAAATAATACTTTTATTTCAAATAGACACTTTTCCATCCCTATAATATTTTGTTTTATCTTTTTAAACACTGAAATCTAACAATTCTAAAGCCTGAGTCAACTTTTTTTGAAAATATTAGAGATAACAGAAAAACAAAAAACAAGGACATATTAAAACTGACTCCAATATCAGCTCGGTGCTTTGTGACCGCCTGGAGGGGTGGGATAGGGAGGGTGGGAGGGAGACGCAAAAGGGAGGGGATATGGGAACATATGTATATGTATAACTGATTAAATTTGTTATAAAGCAAAAAAAAAATAAAAAATAAAGATGAAAAAAGAAAAAAAAAACTGACTCCAAGAAATTTAATTAAAAATAAATATGTAAGTCTGAAAACTACAAACTAGCATACAAAGGTGAGTTCCTATTTCTCCCCCTCTGCTTCCAGTCTCCTGGTTTTTGCCTCACCTCCACTGTTCAGCTTCCGTGATAAGAGCTCCACTTTTTCTTGCAGTTTATCATAGACAGTCACAATCTGGGACACAGCTCGGCGGGAAGACTCCACGCGCTCCTGCAGCTGAGATTCCATCTCTTCACTGGAACTGCTGGCCAAAGTAGCAAGGAAAGAGAAAGCTGGCTCTTGCCCTTCCCCTGAGGACACAAGGGGAAAAAAGAAGCCCCTAAAATTATAAAACTGGAAATATCAAAATCTATTTTTTCCCCTCAAATGGAGAGCTTCAAAGCAAAGCTCTACTTCAAACACCCAGAAAGCGTGCAGTCGCAAATCCGCCACCGACACTCACCTCTCTCTCGGTCATCTTTCCGTTCCTGATTGCTATCAGAGTCTGGTTCCGGCTCAGGCACCACAAGGGCTTTTCTTTCTGTGAGTAGGTCTCCCAAACCCTGCTCCAGATCATAACGTTTAAGGATGATACGGATGTTTTCATCAAACTGGAGGAGGGAAGGTACAGTTACGAAAATACAAAAGGAAACAACTTTGGAAATAAAGAGTCTGCGAAGGAGAACTACAATGCTCAGATAAAAACCTGAGTACATTAACAAGCTAGCTACCTGACTCCAGTATCGGTTGACGATCAATAGTGAGGCATCATCGGTGGCCTGTCTTCGTTCCAGTTTTTCAATGTGCTCACGGAGTTCATCTTCAATGGCTTGCCGTTGATCCAGCATTTCTGCCAGTTTGCGATTTTTGGCTTGCAGTGTTCGAATGTCTAACTCCTCCTGCCCCAGGAAACCAGTCTTATTAATCTCCATAAAGAAATTAGACAAATCGGTGGTTAAACTCAACAGGGGCTAATATGTGCATTACTTAGTTCCTATGAAAAAAGCTATTTATTAACAAAATCTTACAGCAAATAATGGGATAAGAAGTAGAAGCAGAGGAAATAAATAAAGGTAAAGGTCTGTGATGATGGGAGGAAAGAATGACACACACAAATACACTAGAACCTAGACTTCACCCAGCTCACGGTTCTAGTCACACGTACATCCACAAAATACTGCTACTGTGAGGCTCCACCATCCAGCTAGATCACCCTCTACCCCAATCATCAGCTATCTCCCAAACACTGCCCGTCATTTATTCAAGACTTTGACAACCAGGTCCTTCTGTATCCCAGTCCCCGTCAACACATCTGGTGACTTCAATATACATGTGGACATGTACATGTGTGGACAAACCATCAAATCCTCTAGCATCTACACTGTCGGCATTTTGAATTCCTTAACTCCAATGATTACTTCCTTCACTGTTCTTCAGCCAGACATTTCAAAAGCCACATCCTAGACTTTTGTCATTATCTGGAACTGTGTCACATCTGAAATCTTAAATTCCAACTTTCCATTCTCTGAATAAATCCATCTTTCCAGATAGCTCATGCTCTTATCTCAATATACCACTCTTCATCTGGATCTCCAAAATTTTGAATTTTCTCCTTTCTCCTCTGTCTCCACTATCTTCCATACCTTGACTATACCCTATAATACATTCCTTCAAACTCCTGCCTGTCAGGCTCCTCAAGTTCTCTGCCTTTAATCTTTTTATTCTACCTCTGCGAACAAACCCCAATCTGAATTAATCCACGTATTAGACTATTCCAGTCCTATACCCAGTATGCTGAGACTTCTAAATAAGGTCATTAAACCAGGGAGACTGGTGCCTTCATAAAATGAATTCCAACCTGAGCAGATCTTATCATTTGTCCGGAAATGTTTCTTTCTGGATCAAGTGATCTAGCTCCTATTCTACACTGAGGCAACGTCAAACTACCAAACCCTGTCTCCTCTCACATCACACTAAGCAGGTGACTTGGCCTCCGTTTAAAAGAGAAAACAGAAACCATCAGATGGAAAGTTGTTCAATTTCCCATCTCCTAAACCCATCCACACAACTTACCAACTTATGCCCATATTCTTAAAACCTCAACTTGTGCTGAGGATCCCATTCTCTTCTGTTTCTGCAAAAATGTCACTCCATCAGTAATTGTGTACCCCTCTCAGTATCTTTAACCTCTCTCTAAGAAAAGCTGGTGGAGGGCTTCCCTGGTGGCGCAGTGGTTGACAGTCCGCCTGCTGATGCAGGGGACACGGGTTCGTGCCCCGGTCTGGGAGGATCCCACGTGCCGCGGAGCGGCTGGGCCCGTGAGCCATGGCCGCTGAGCCTACACGTCCGGAGCCTGTGCTCCGCAACGGGGGAGGCCACAACAGTGAGAGGACCACGTACGGCAAAAAAAAAAAAAAAAAGAAAAGCTGGTGGGGGATGGGGGGATGGGGGGATGGGGGGATGGGGGGATGGGGGGATGGGGGGATGGGGGGATGGGGGGATGGGGGGATGGGGGGATGGGGGGATGGGGGGATGGGGGGATGGGGGGATGGGGGTGGGGGGGAGGGAGGGAGAACCTCAGACAAAGAAACAGCATGTCGAAAGGATTGCATTTTTACTTTACTTAGAAATTAATGAATATTTTAAAGTAAGAACCATTTATTAGAGCACCAATTTCTTGTTTTACTTTTACTTTCTCTCTTCCATTTGGTTAAACAGTCTTGATACACCAAAACAGTCAACAGCTTCCCAACTGTACCAGTTTATGAATACTATTAATAAACTATACCTTTAACCTCTTTTCTGAGCATCACCTTCCCCTTCTTTGCTCCACCTGAAACCTGGATAAGAACACTGTTTCCCTGCAGGCTTCTCCAGTGATGGCTGTTTCTCTCCCACACGCTTTGAAGCCCTGTGCCTGGAGGCAGGTGGGTGTCCTCCTTGCTCTCCACGGCCACTAAGCCATTATCCACTTTGCTCCCTAAAACCTCCTAGCTTTGCAGCTCATGCCATTGGTCTGGACCACCTGCCACCCTGCCTTGCTGCACTCACCTATAAATGCCCAGGTCACTTCCCCACATTTCCTGAAGATGGAGCACCTGGCTTGTCATCACTCTCTCCAATACTACTCATGGTGTACTTCTTACTGATTTCAATTCCCATATAGATGATCATTCCTATATCTCAGATCCTGTATCCTGACCTCCTGTCCTCCAATGATCTTGTCCTTTACCTCCCTCAGTCACCAAACTCCCAGTTATTCCTATTCTTGGTCTTAGCTGTACCTGGATGTTCTCTATAAACTCAATTTCAAACAACCCATTCTCTACAATTACCACCTGTTTTTCCAGCTCACTCCCTCTAGTTTATCAACTCCAACAATTCTTCAACTCCTCCAGGATCTATTATACGATCCACTGGTCCTATACCTTCGTCCTGTGCCTATGTCTTTCACTCCTCTCACTTCCTCACTTCCTTATCAAACTTAAATTCCATGATCAATCACATTGTTTTCTAAGCTTCTCCTCCCTTGCTCCATATTTGCCTGCTAAAAACCCCAATCCTGGTAACATCCAACTCTCCACCTACATCCATGAAGCTAAATGTGACTAGAAAAAATAAAGCACCATGCTGACTGGCCTCACTTTATTTATTTATTTATTTATTTATTTATTTTTTGCGGTACGTGGGCTTCTCACTGTTGTGGCCTCTCCCGCTGTGGAGCACAGGTTCCGGACGCGCAGGCTCAGCGGCCATGGCTCATGGGCCTAGCCACTCCACGGCATATGGGATCTTCCCGGACTGGGGCACGAACCCATGTCCCCTGCATTGGCAGGCGGACTCTCAACCACTGCGCCACCAGGGAAGCCCTGGCCTCACTTTAAACTCACGCTCACAGACTCAGGTAGGTCCTCAGTGCTGCCCAGCAGCCCTACTCCCTCTCTCTAGTCCATTCTCTCTTCAAGACGACTACTTCCTACCTTCTCCTGTCTCTTTGCACCTCCAAAACTTCCTCCCCCATCCTCACTCTCAGATGAGTCCTGCTTCTGATTTCACTGAAAAAAAAACAGAAGCAATCAGAAGAGCATGTCCACATCCATTTCCCACAACCCTCACTACTGCCCTGCTTACGTCTGAACTCACATCCCTTGCCTTCCTTCTTGTCGATAAAACATCCCTCTCCTAGTTAAGGCCCGTTCTCCCACTTGTGCATCATATTACATTCTTTCTTCTGTTCAAGGACATCACACCAGTAACTGTCTTCTTTTTCTGCTACATCATCAACTTTATCCTCTCTAGCAAATCATTTCATCAATAAATAAAAATGCTGTAATATCTCCTACTTTAAAAAACAAATTAAGGGCTTCCCTGGTGGCGCAGTGGTTGAGAGTCCGCCTGCCGATGCAGGGGACACGGGTTCGTGCCCCGGTCTGGGAAGATCCCACATGCCGCAGAGCGGCTAGGCCCGTGAGCCATGGCCACTGAGCCTGTGCTCCGGAGCCTGTGCTCCGCAAGGGGAGAGGCCACAACAGTGAGAGGCCCGCCTACCGCAAAAAAAAAAAAAAAAAAAAAAAAAAAAAAAAAAAAAAAACAAATTAAGAAAACCTTCCCTCGACCTCACATTTCCCTCTGGCTAAGGCCCCATTTTCTTTGTTCTACTTTACATCAATACTCCTCCAAAGCAACATCTCTGCCCTCTTTTCCCTAATTCCCCTCCTCTCATATTCTCTTAAGTTCACTGCAGTCAGGCTGCCATTGCCGCCACTCCACGAACACAGCTCTTGTCAAGTCTCCAGTGAAATTTCTATGGCTAAATCTAAGTCTCAGTCCTCCCTTTGCTCAACCCATCAGGAGCACCTGATCAACTCCTTCTTGAAACACTTTCTTCTTTTGACTTCTGGGACCCCACTCTCTCTTATTCTCCTCCTACTTCAATGGCCCCTCTTAAATTAGTCTCTTCTCATCTCCTTGACATGAAGGGTTGCAGTGCTCCAGGGCCCTGTTCTCAGACTTCTTTACCTATGCTCATTCCTTATGGGAGAGCCTACAGTCTCATGGATTTAAATACCATCTAAAAAATAATGATTATCAAATGTACATCTTTAGCCCAGATCTCTCCACAGACTTCAGATCACCTCATCCAACTACCTATCCACTCACAGGTCTAATAAATACCTCAAACTTATATGTCCAGTTTCAAACTCATGATTCATCCCCCAAAGCTCCCAGAAATCTGCTCCTCTCATACCCCTCCCTAGCTCAGTTAGTGAAAACTGCATACTTCCAAAATCCTGGGGTCATCGTGCCTCCTTCCTCTCATATACTTCACCCAATCCATGAGCAAATCTTGTCGACACTACCTCCACAGTGGCCCAAGCCACCGTGATCCCTCAAGATTACGGCAACAGCCTCCTACATGTAGCAGACACTTTTGCGCCCCATGCCACGATCTGTCAGCCTTCCAGACTTCAGCACGCCTCCGGTGGACAGCTCCAGTCACCCTACCAGTGTCCCACTTCAAGCATACCTTGCAGTCTCAAATTTTTTTGCTCCGAAATCTCAGTTTATTTACTACAGCAACCTCAAAGTGCAAAGGAGGAGTTATTGCCTTCAAGGGCAACCTTCAACCAACTGGGGCAGGGATCAGTGGATACATGCCCCAGCTCCCCACCCTTAGAGAGGGAGAGTGGGAGGGAGGAGAGGGAGAAGGAATGAGGGAACAATTTTGCTAACTGAACTCCTGCTTACAACCCTTGCTCCCCTAGAGTCTATTCTCCAAACCTAAGTCAGAGCATGTTACTCCCCTGCTTAAAACCTTCCAGTAGCTCCTCACGGCCTTCTGGATAAAGTCCAAAATGGGACGTGTGTTCGGTGCTTCCCTTAGCACATGTGGTTATCCCTGTGAAGAGCACGTTTCCCACTCTATTATGACAGTCTGTTCCCTTCTCAGTGCCAACCTACAAACTGAAATCCAGGGGCTGTCCTTAGGGTAAAGCACAGTGTTTGGCAAATAACAGATTCTCAACAAATATTTATTATTGAATGAATAAATGTCCTTGGGATGCATGACGTGAGACAGTGCCAAGACAAAAATCCTGGCAACAGGAGGCTGATGAACCCCAGACAACTTCAGAAATGATACTGATCAACAATTTACTCTGAATGTTCCTATTATTCTCTCTGATCCTCAATTTCCAAGAGTAGATGTGGTTTTGTAGGCTATACAAATGTGAAGCATTTTTACACCATATCACCATGGCTGAGTTCCAAAATACAGACTCCTGACCTATTATAGTGAGCTTCTGATGTCTAATGGACATATAACATTACTATAAGCTGTTGGTGTATAACAGTCTAATAAAACTGTCAACTCCATAACAGCAAGGACAATATCTATTTATTCACCATTACAGCCACAATGTCTAGCCCAATAAAAACTATTAATAGTACATTACCATGTTAAAGGTAGTATTCCTTAACAGGAACTCTTTCATTTCAACCTCTTAAAAACCCAGTGAGTAGGCTTCCCTGGTGGCGCAGTGGTTGAGAGTCCGCCTGCCGATGCAGGGGACACGGGTTCGTGCCCCGGTCCGGGAAGATCCCACATGCCACGGAGCGGCTGGGCCCGTGAGCCATGGCCGCTGAGCCTGCGCATCCGGAGCCTGTGCTCCGCAACGGGAGAGGCGACAACAGTGAGAGGCCCGTGTACCGCAAAAAAAAAAAAAAAAACAAAAACCCAGTGAGTTAGGTACTATAATTACATTTTACAGACAAGGAAATAAGAAGACACTCTCTCAGTGATTTTGCTACATTGCTTCTTAGTACCTGGCACCTAAGTTTTCAGTGAATGAAAAATCAGTGTATAGCTCCCTCACTGCTAAATACCTATCATGCTAAATACCTCAATGCTGTATCAGGGAACAGACTCTTCAGAGAATATAAACATACCTTTAAAAATAAAGATCAAATGTCAATATATTTCTTCTTCAGAAATGAGCAATGCATCATTTCATCTACTTCTGGCTGTTTTATTTCCCTCTTCCTTTCAAATCAATTTCCCTTACTCCAGAAGGCTTCCATAAATTATTACTTTCAGGTTGCCACTGACAGAAGAAAAACACACTCTCACAGCATTGTTTCCACTTACCGTTGAAGAGACACCCCCGAGCTTAATTGTTTCCACCGTGGTCCCTGAGTCTTCAACAGCTGTCTTCTTCTCTGGAGGCACAGATGTGCCAGGCTCTCCAGCTGCTCTTTTATTTCCAATTCCTGACATCTTGGCACAAGATGATAGCTGTTTTCCTGGAGAGAAAAAAAAGACAGCAACTTAGGTAAGTTTTGCAAAGAGAAGTAAAGAGGGTCTACCTATGATGTAAAAACTAGCAGTTTTTCTGGCCAATCCTTTAACCTGGATCCATTAATTCCACACTCAGCAACATGATCCTTAAGTTCCTCTTGGAAAGAGAAAAACTGTGGAGTAAGAGTCACAGCTGAATTTACGGAACTACATATTTCTAAATAGGATGCTGCTAAGAAATAAGACAATGGGCAAAGGGTGAAGAGACCAAGAAAAATTTCAGGAATCTCATTTCCTGAAATGTCAACATCTGAAAAGTTCAGTTTGATTAGAAAAGAAGTTAATTCTATAGCGTTGGGAGAATTAGAGAGCTGAAAGAGACCTGGGAGATGTCTACTAAATTATTAACACTGGACAAGTCATTTATCATCTCCGAGCCTCAAGTTCCTAAACCAGAAATAACAACAATATAAGCTTCTTATGCTCCTTATAAGGAATAAATAAGTACAGAAAGAACTCAGCATAATGCCTAGCATGAAGTATGCACTCAGAAATGCTAGCTTTCCTTTATATATTTGCAGTTTCTTCTCTATTTCCAAACGCTCTCCCCACGAATTTGTGCAACCCTGTGGAAGCTAGACCTGGGTGTGAATCCCAGTTCTAACTTTTAGGGAGCCATGCTGCCTTGGAAGAGTGAGTTCTCCATATACACAATGCAAGAGAACAGATATTCTGTCTGCCCTACTTGCCTCCCAAGGTTTCGGAGCTCATAGGAGGCGGAATAGATGCTAAAGCATTTTACTACTTTAGGAAATAGCCCTGACATCAACGAGACTATACACTACTCTGCTTCCAATTCAAGCTCCAGGAGAAGGGTATCGGTAGCAGCAACCTGAGTGGGGCCTCGCCTGGAGAGAGAGGAGCAGGACAAGGGCCTCAATCCTACTCGAGAGGGGCCAAGGACCCCAGCCTCCGGATGGGCCAACTGCAGGCCCCGGAGAGGGAGGCCTGGGAGCGGGAGAGGGTGGAGATTCCGTTGCCTGCAGAGTCCCGTCCCACCCTTGTCAGACATCTAACCTGAGTTCTTCCAACTTGCGCCGCCCGGGAGCGGAATTCTGGGCAGTTATTCACCAACGTCCGCATAGCACCCCCACCTCTCACCCCTTACCCGCGAGCGAAGACCAAGCGAGGCTTCCGGGAGGCGGGGCCAGGGAGAGGAAGAAGGGAAAGAAAAGAGGAAGTCGCTTCAACCTGGCGCAGTGGGCCACAAGACCCAACCGGGCGGAAGTGACGCGCTTCCAGGGCGCCCCGGCACAGAAGTAAGCGCCGTCTCTCTAGCAACGCTTGGGGATTCGGCGGCAGCTCAGATCTCCGGGTGTCCCGAGGCCTCGCTGACGCCGGAGGGGGTGCCTTTGCTTTTTTCCTCTTGTTGGCCATTGCTACTGCGACCTGCTTTTTCTACTGAGACGAAGTGCCTGTTTATTTAAAGTGCCTATTTTTTTGTTGCCTATTATAGGTTCTACCGAGACTCAATTGGTTCTCCTTAGACTGCCGATTGGCTGATGGCCCCGTCAATCTCCAGGGGAAAGAACTAGTTTTCAGACACTTGGGGAAAGTATTACTTCTAGCCCCTTCTTGCTGAAATGAAGGGTTCTGGAGAAAACCCAAGAGGTTAGGTAGGTTTCGGAGCTTGTAGACTTTTCTTACAGGGAAATGTGTAAAAGCTCTGTCTACACATTAGAGTCACTCGGGTAGTTCTCTTCCCTCTAGGGTAGGGCCTGAGCATCCACACTATTTAAAAAAGCATTTCCCAACCCTCCCGCACCCGCACGAGATTCTAATGTGCAAACGGGATTGACAATTGCTTTTGTGCTTCTTTTGAAGCAGAAATTGAGCAGGGAAAAGATAAACGTAAATCAATAAGTAGTTTCTGATCTCAACACTAGCCTATTTTAAGCTAATTAAGCATTGATTTTTATAGTTAATAACAAACTACTATTTCCCGCTCAATTAAACTAAATGTCTGTGCTTTAATGATAAGAAGGTAATCAATGTATCGATAAAAAGCTGTATGCCTCGCAGAGCTATGAAAAACTACCTAATAACGTCAGAACGTAAACAGTGGGATACAAGTGTTCACTGTTCCTGGTACTATCACACTTTGCCTAACCTAGAAAGAAGTAGCTGTCTCCAAATGGACTTCACGTTTTGTTAGGTGAAGCAGAAGCCTGAGAACCGTGTTTGGGGACCCACCATGGAAAAGCATTGTATGAAATAATGACACTCTCTGACTTCCCTCCTTTGGCTACTCGGCCCTGCTCTCGGCAAGCCTTGCATCCACAGAGCCACTGAATGGCAAGCAATGATTCTAGCCCAACGTTTGTAAACTTGAGGTTCACAGGCTGTATGTGGCCAACAGGTATGCTTTGCTTATTTTGGACGGTATCGGCTGCCTTTTATGGTTAAAAACAAAAACTGACTTAGTTGCCAACATTTAAAATAAGATATTTTACATAAAAATCCAGATTACCAACTTCTCTTGAAAATGTTGAAGATCTAGTAACACTGGGTTTATATTCTTGCATGGCCACATTGCCCAGAATTGGGTTGTTCTTTTATTCCTGTTTGCCGTGATCACCACTATTCATTATCAATTCCCTGACACTAGTTGAATTTCATTTGAACATTATCACCTGTGTGTTGTATTGTGCTAAGTCAATCCCTGATACTAAGTGAACGTTGTTGATTGCCTACTCAGCATCCATTTCCCCTCTCACCTTCTTAATAGAACACAACCAGGATTTTATTCATATGATTATTTATATCCATTTAGACCCCTTCATTCTATATGTCTCAAAAGAAGCTGACTTCACTTCCATCTCCAAGGATTGTCTTCATTTAAATAGTAAGTCCCATTCCCCAAGCCAAAGTCCTAGTCTAAACATTGGGTAGTTTAATCAGGGTGAATTGCTTGGAATACTAGGACTGAAGCAGTTTACTTATCTTCTGAATTTCTTGTGAGGCCTGAAACTGTTGGAGCCTTCTTGCTACCAGGCTTGATAATGAAACCAACACAGAGATGAAAGAGAATCTAAGGGATGTTAAATAACAAAACTCTGAGTAAATATTAAAGACTAATTAGCTTTATTGAATGATTCATGAATTGGGCAGCATCCCGCTTAGCAAGTAGAGGGGAGCTCTGAAAGGCTATAGAAAGGGAGAGGTTTTTAAAGGTAAGACAAGGAAGTCAAAAACAAAACAAAACATAAAGATTATTTCAGGCTTAGATAATCTATCTATATGGGATGAAGGGGATCTATGTGCCAGGTTACCTCATCTTCCTTTTGGAGGATGGAAAGGATTACCTCATTGGTGCTGACCGGAAAGTTCCACACTGACCAGTTAGGATTACATTCTTGGAGAAGGTTGTAACTGCAATAAGGTCAGGTATTAAGTCTTCCTTTTAGCACAGGTGACTCCATTTTGGGCCTGTCATTTCTTTTTTAACAGGGAAGTGGCACCAGATCAACTCAGCTAGGACACCCCTACTCCACCCACACTTCAGAGTGCTGGAGAAGATATTGAGAAGAAAGCAGACCTTTATAGAACCTTTCAATTCTCACCATGTAGATAACCAGATTCTCCAGCTACTGGTGAGATCTATCTTTTGCAAAAGCCACAGTCATCTGACACCTTCCCAATAGCCTGTCCTGATCCAAAGAGATAGCCTAACCCTAGAGATTTGGGAAAATGGAATAGATGAAATGGAGTATGGCAGAGACCTCTTTCATTGACCATGTTTCCAATTTCTGATCAGCTACCACATGTTCACAATCGTAATCAAGAGAAAAAAAGAATAACCCTGGAAAAATAATTTTGGCCCTCACTACTAAATGGCAGAACATTTGCTGTGCTATAAGAATACTTGCTATTTTATACTACTTGTCTTCAAAAGTTCTAATTGCTTGTATCAACAACATTATAATTTAAGTAATATGGTAATAGTCCTTTTTTTAAAGGAGCAAACAGTCATAAAGATTGCAAGTGATTTTTCCTAGTTGATGAATATTTCTCAAAGGACCCAAGTCTTTAGACTTGCTGCCTGTCTTCGTTAAATATACAGTTCTGCCACCAGGTGGAAGCAGGCAGCATGCTTCCACCCCCAGTTCCTCTTGTAAAACTTTGCTTGCAGAGAGTACTGTACTTAATCAGGGTGGGGGTACAGAGCATAATTACAAAGGTGAGTTTTGGAATTTTCATTTCCAGCAGCACAGTATTTGTCACACTGGGCAAATATGAACTTAGGTTTTCATGGCCTTGAAGGGCAAGGTGGGGCAGGAGACAAAGCCCAGGAACTATCAAGGTTGGGTGCCTATTACAGACCCCTCCCCAAAAGAGTAAACTAGATATAACTCTTCTAACATCCAAGGGACTGAAAGAAAATTGTCTGTTTCAAACCTTCGTATAAAGATTTTTGCTGATTGATCAGGAATTCCAGAAGGCACTCAGAAAGAATTTCAAAGAATGCAGAGGGGTGAAGGAAGGTTACATAAAGGCCATGGGCAAAGCCAAATAGGAACAAGAGATTGTTCCTTATCGGAGTCTTCAGGAAATAGACTCTGAGATGGAGATTTGTGTGCAAGAGGTTTAATACCTAAGGGAAGTAAAGGAAGCAGGACTGGGGAGAAGGAGAAGTTGGACTGTGTTGCTGTCACAACAAAGGCCTCTACTGGTAGGATGGGTAGCTCTAGAACTGGGAAAGCCTTTCAGAGCTGCCCTGAATTGAGGCAGGGAGGCCAGGTTTTTATACCCCTACATCAATCAGTCATTGGATGTAGATATTGGGTGGCCTGGGGAAGCGGGCAGGAGCTTGAACGAGGTGGCTTCCTTCAGCCAAGGGCAAACTCTGGAGGGGAACTTAACTCACCGCTGTCAACGTCCAACATTCCCAGCAGCTGGGGAAAATGAGTTCTTCAGTTCTCATGGGGGGTGGGGAAGATGTTGGCAGCACACCATGGCATCCACTGGTTGAGCAAAGGATAGGGGTAATCAGTGCTGGAGGTCCTAGAGCTATGAGTGTTGAAAGAATGTCACTTTAGTCTTGCTAAGAGACAGAGGTTGGGGGCTCCCACTTGACTTCTGCAAAAGAAAGTGTGGTGTCTTTGCTGAAAAGTGGTCTAACTCCTAGCATATAGGTACTTCCTTGATCCCTTCAGATGATGGTTTGTATGGAGATTATTGTATTTTACTCTGAAATTATGGCTCTGTTTTTATTCCTGCAGAGATAAAAATGGAAGAAGGGCCCATTTCCCAACACTTCCAATAACCCAGTGCTATGGACTAAATTGTGCACCCCTCAAACTCGTATGTGTCCCCCAATGTGATGGTATTTGGAGATGGGGCCTACGACAGGAACAGGGAATCAAAACCATCTGTAAACTTTACAAACAAAATTCCATTGAGATTTTGATATAATGCATTACATTTATAGACTAATTTAGAAATGAACATTTTCTAATATTCTTCTCAACCAGGAACATATCATATCTCTCCATTTTCTCAAGTCTTCCTTTATGTTTCAGTAAAATTTCATGGTTTTCTTCTTATAACTCTTTCACATTACTTATTAGGTTTATATCTAGGTAGTCCATAGGTTTTTCTACTACTGAGAATAAGACTTTTTTTTTTTTTTTTTTTTTTTTTGGTGGTACGTGGGCCTCTCATTGTTGTGGCCTCTCCCGTTGCGGAGCACAGACTCCGGACGCGCAGGCCCAGCAGCCATGGCTCACGGGCCCAGCCGCTACGCGGCATGTGGGATCTTCCCGGACCGGGGCACGAACCCACGTCCCCTGCATCGGCAGGCGGACTCTCAACCACTGCGCCACCAGGGAAGCCCATAGAATAAGACTTTTTAAATTATATTTTCCAATTGTTTATAAGTGCTGTATAGGACAGTGCTATATTATATATGTATACGTGTGTATGTGTATGCATATATATATATACACACACACACATATATATACATATATATAGCTTTTGACTTGTTATCTTACAAAACTCTTGTTGATTCTCTTGGATTCCTTTTCCTTTTTTTGGGTGGAGAACAACCATATAATCTGCAAATAATAATATTTGTCTTACTTCCTTTTCAATATATACTCCTTTTATCCCTTTTATTATCTCATTATGTTTTGAAGAGAATGATGATACTGAAGATTCCCTTCCTCATGTGTTTTTTCCCCACCACATGTATTTTCCCACCATGTTTGTTTTCAGTCCATGCCAATCACCTTATATACTGTCATTCAGAAGTTGACAGCTGAATTTGCTTGTGTGATGCGACCCTCATTTATTAATCACCATGCCCCATCTGGGTCACCCATCTAAATCATATCTGTCTTTTAAGGCCCAATTCAAATCTCTATTCCTTTGATTAAGACTTTCCAGATCATGTCCCAGACTCTTGCTGCGGAAACTCACCAACTCTGACAATGAAGGTAGTGTTAAAACTTGAAATGCAATGCAAGAAGGAAGCATCCCCTAAGGAAGGCTGGTCTGGTTAACATAAAGATATCTCTCCAGGTGGTATGTAGGTGAAGTCACCTTATTTCCTATTCTGGGGCAAACACAAAACTGATTAGAGTTTTAGGACCCCCAAAGGTGATCAGGGAGTAAAGAAAACACTCATTATCCAAACTTCTATGTAATGTTCTAACAAAAATGCCCTTTTGTTAATTATTTCAACAAGACAAGAGTTTTCATTCTCTGGCTATTAATTTCTCTTCTTGTAGCTGGTGTGTGCATGAAGCCACATTTATAGATAATCAGAAGGCTACTTTGTGAACCTGGAATGAAAACAAGCAGGATTAGATGTATTATTTTTACAGTACATATCAAGAATGGCTGGCTAAATAATGATACAGCTTCACAATGGAAAACGTATCTAAATTTATAGTGCTAATATGAAACACCATGACAATATAAATAATATGCTCATTTTCGTGAAAAAAAAATTAAACCATATTTATAATTAAAATTTACTAAAAGAGAAGAACTTAAATGTTCTCACCACCCCCCCAAAAAGTTTTTTTTTATAATGCAGTAATCATTATCCCAGCCCAGGGTAATTGTGCTTGCTTGTTCAGTTCAACCCCTCTAAGCACAAATTTGGGGAAGTCAGGTTTCCAGGCACAACTCTCTGTCCCCACCCTTGGAGTTTATAGGAGTCTCAAGGGAATCCACATGGACAGAGGTCAGGCATCTTCCCCAATGCGCAGTCAAGAGTTATGAGATGGATCACTGAACTCCAAAGAATCTATATCATACCATATTCACATTTTGGGTAGGATCTTAATTTCAGCAAAATGACATCAAGTGTCACATCAAATGTTGTTCAGGTGAAGCTTATTTGACTTTATTTATATTGAATTTGTAAACATGTTTTGGTTTTATAGCTTAAGCGTAAGGCATTTATACCAAGATTACGTTGATATATTTTTACCAAACATTATAATAAAAATAATTTATGTAAGCACTAAGTGGTCCATGAGAAGTTTATTTTCCTTTAGACAGGAATCTGTACATTACGTCTTGTATATACGTCTTGTGTGGTTGGTTCATGATTATTACTTATTTCTAGTCTTTTTCATTCTCTATCTTTTAAATTATTCTGAGATCAATAAAGGAGAATTGATATCAATATAACTGGCATAGTATATCAATTTAAATATTCATTGATTCTAACAAACTACATGTATTAAGATGTTACTCACATTCATTTGGATATATTCAGTTACGAATTTCTGGGGCTTGAAGTCATGTGGCCAAACTTAGCTGAAAGGAGATCTTGTAGTAGTAGTATCAATATATGGCCAGGACCCCGTGGATGTTTAGAATCTTGCCTTATTGGCACTCCTTCTCCACCTCAGAGGAAGAATAAGGCTGACAACACTGATGACTAACTCCGTTACAGTTACTACAGAGTTGTGAAGTCAGCCAAGACTCCCTCCAGCATCCCAGCTCTTGTAAAGTCCTCAAAGCTGTGTTCCTACTCCCGTCACCTCTGTGATACCTCAGCCAACTCTCTTCTCTCTTCTCCTTCTCAGAACCTCAGGAAACACTCTGACCTTGTACATACACATACTGACTATTATGAATTTAAGCTGATGTGTTACCTGTCACAAGTGACTCATTCACATTTGCAGTTTGCTTGATCTTTACTGTGGGATGATGATAATATTTCCTGTTGGAGACATTTATAAAGCAGGAGACACATGATCTTATTTGGAGCAGGTGAGAGAGAGTTCAGATGACATCCCTTCCCTATTCTTCCTCCCAAGCATAGTCTGGTACGTAACCTTTCCCCTTCATATGGATTAAGTTGTTATGCCTTACTTATTGAACTAAAACCTCTGTGAACAAAGAAAGAACAAAGGGTGTCACTTATCATCCAGTTATACAAAGGGTTAAGTCAAAACCCACTGCAGTTGCCCAACAACAGTGCACCCTGAAGGGAATCAAGATGGAAAAACAGGATGAAGCATTTTGTGCTTTGGAATAGGTCCCTAGATAGTTAAGATACATATCTGAGGAAGAATTTCAAGAATCCCAGATTCTTGCATCTTCCCATACACAGAAAAGCACTAAATTCATTAACTTGAGATATCTTTTCTTTGTGATTAGCAGTAATCTTTTACAAAGATATGTGCTTGACTACATGTATTTCCTAGCCCCCAAAATTCATATATATGCTGGCTCCTCCCCTACCTCTTTGGAGCCGTTCCTCAGAGCTGCTGCCCAGCCTCTCATCCTCAGTAAGTTCCCTCAGTAAAACTGAAGCAACTTTTAGATTGTATGTTTTTCTTTCAGTGGACAGTTTGGGTGACCATAAAGGGAACTGAGCAGATTCTCTCCTTTAACTGAGCTCTATGAGGATCCAGAGCCTTGGTACCAGCAAGGGCCCCTTGTACCCATCTACCTCCTCAGGGAGTCCAGACACCTGGGTATATCTCTCCTGGGTCTCAGACCTCCCATATTGGTTGATAATCCTGAGTGTTATCTGGTGGTGGATAAACTCCTTGCTGTAAGGAGTAGGGTTTCCTTGAACTTCAGCCTGTTCAGGAAAGAGGTACCCTCTTTGGTTTGTTGACCAGTGAGAGAATTCTCTTTGGTCTCTGCCATCTGAAAGGTATGCATATGGCGTACATTTGGCAGCCAATCAAATACACTGGGATTCCAGACAGTCTCTTTGTCTGGCCATGCCAGCTCTCAGGAAAATTTGTCATAAGGGGTCCCAGTCCACAAGGGACCCTTTGTCATTTCAATCTTCATTGCATCCACCTGTAAAACAAAGACCTTTTACTTTCCAGACTTTTTTTGAAGGGGAGTAAACTTTCTAGATCTTGTAAGGGCTACATCCTTTGCACTGTCTTGTGGGGACACCTCTTGTGTGTTGTTGATTTGAGTTGCTATTAAGATCCTCTAGATGAGGGACCCTTTAAATTGTAATAAACTTCTAAACTGGAAAATTTTTAGAGAGCTCTCATCATAAATAACTGCTTATTGGTACCTATGGAAAGACCAAATTAAAAGGTGGATACAAAGACATAATGGCTAACCTTAGGAACAAAGGTTATTTTAAACAAACAAACAAAATGGTTTGGGAAGACTTTTTGAAATTGTGATCTCACCTTCCCCTCAATGGGTCTTACATATGTTAATAAAAACATGAAGTTAATGCTAATTAGGTTTGTTAACAAGGGAATAAAAAACTGAGAGGAAAGTCAAGAGACTCTTCCCAACAGGTGGAAAATTTTAAAAGGACTTGTCCCAGCAGAATGGAAGCCTTTAGATGGCCATTAAGAAATCGAATAGATAAAACAGACATTGATGGGATTAAAACAAAGGTTTGAATACAGCACTACCTAAAGTTGGATGAGCCAAAAGGACACCCTTTGGTCCTCCAACATTAAAGGGCCCCAAACAATTGATGAAATAAAACTCTTATTTTCTGGCAAGACAAGAAAAATTTAAACATAGAATTTTTCTTTTCGCGTTTGGGCCTCCTCCTTCCCCTTTAGTGTGTGTTGTGCATCTGCTTTAACCAGACTTCCCGAGGAGATAACATTTCTTCTTAATTTCATCTAGGCTCACAACTCTTTAGGAGATAATTTTCCTTCTTAATCTTGTAAAGGGCTTGATGACCCATGACCCACTCCTTGCTTTGTACTTTCTTTAGATCTGGATTCTGTAAACTGTCAATAATACATCATTTAATGTACAACCCTCTGTCTCAAACACTTATGTAACTGTGCTTTGAGCTTTCTGAGAACTGTTCTCAGGTTATAATCAGCAATTTGGCTTGAATAAAATTTTCCATTGTTTTTCCTTAGATCAACTGATTAATTTTGTCGTTGTTGTTGATACAAGTCTACTCTTTCACTTTAGAAAAATTTAAAAGGCTGGAAGATAAAATTACACTGAGAAACCTGACCAGCAATTGCTTGGGGCAACAGTTAGGCCAATTAATCAAGTTAAAGATTGACAAATAGGCCTGGGTCCCTTGGCTCCACCCCTCACCAGAGACCCCAGAGCCTTTTTATATAGGAATGGATAAAATTGCCAGGGGATGAAAAAGTTTCCGGGGCTCCTTGTGAGACCAAGACTTTGTTAATGGGGTCCTAATGGATGCTAAGGTTAAGGGGGTAAGAGTTAATAGAATTGAGATGAAGTTTATAAGAAAGTTGGTTTATCTGAATAGCTTTATATAAGACGGGTGCATCTCTTTTGGTTGATTATATTGTGGAGATAGACATGTCTCAACTGTTGAATGTTTTCCCCACCTGCTATGATAAAACAGGGCATATAAATCTGCCCCCAGGCAATGTTAATTTAACATAATAAAGGGAAACCAGTAGGGTTACTGGAGCCCACACAGTATGAGGTAAAAACTGGGGCCTAATATTCAGGGGCTAATAAAAGCAATAATGGAGACTTTTTTGCCTCTAGGGTTAATTGGTCTGGGTTTGACTTGTGTCCCTTGGAAGAGGGCCTTTGTTGAATGCTTTGTGCAAACTTTTGCAAGCATGATACATTGAACCTTAGAGTTCCAGAACATGGAACTCTTTTGATTTCCAGTTTAGTGGGAAATCTTCTCACGGATATAAGGAAGCAAAAATTTTTTAAATATAGTTGTGTAATAGGGAAGAACCTTTGTAATCTATTACAAGTTAATCACTAAAGGGATGTTGCCTATAAGTTAAATTATACATAATGGAACATCTCTGGGAACTCTGCTTCCCAGGTAATGAGCATTAAGCTAAAATAACTTTGTTTAGTTCACAGGAAACATCCTGACCAAGCCCACCTGTGAATGACTGCAGGAAGGACGAAATTAACACATCCCCTCTGGAAGCTGACCAGAAGCAGGTATTGTTTGACTTTACTCCCTCCCCTTTTAGTGTAAAAGAAGCCTGAATCCTAATTATGGCAAGATGGTTCTTTGGGACATGAGTCTACCATCTTCTTAGTCTGCCAGTTTTCCAAATAATGTTGCTATTCTTTGCCTCAACATCTCCTCTCTCAACTGATTGGTCTGTCATGTGGTGAGCAGTATGAGCTTGGACTCAGTCAATCTTTTGATATCGTTTAGGCAGCACCCCAGTTCTTTGGGAAATTGAAAGCAACTGTCTTTGTCTTGCAAGTATTTGCAAGATCAGAAATATAAACACAGCCCAAAATGGCCTGAGACTGAGCCTAGTTAACTCAATCAGGTAGAACCTGAAACCTAAAGGGAGAAAAAAAAAGAGGAAAAGAAGCCTTTTTAAAAGTAAAAACTGCTGGCACCCAGACATTTTGTAATTATTCCATTTATATGAAATATCCAGAATAGGCATGTCCATAAAAAGCTCATTAGCGGTTGCCAGGGACTGAGTGGGAAATGGAAAGCAATTGCTAATGGATACAGGGTTTCTTCTTGGGGTGATAGAACTAATGCTGATGATTGTACACCTCTGTGAAAAAAACACTGAAATGTACACTTTAAAAGGGTGAATTTTATGGCATGTGAGTTATATATCAATAAAAATTACAGCATTCATGAGAAAAAAAGATGTTTTGTATATATATATATATTTACAATGGAATACTACTCAGCTATAAAAAGTTGAGATCTTGCCATTTGCTATGACATGGATAGACCTTGAGGATATTAGGCTAAGTGAAATAAATCAGACAGAGAATGACAAATACCGTATGATTTCACTCATATGTGGAATATTTAAAAAGTAAAATAAAACCAAACCAAACAAAAACAAACTCATAAATAACGAGGCCAAAGTACTGGTTACCAGAGGGAGAGTGAAATGGGTAAAGGGGACCAACTGTATAGTGATGGGTAGAAACAAAACTTTTGGTGGTAGGTGCACTGTAAGTGTATACAAAATTTGAAACATAATGTTGTACACATAAAACTTCTATTATGTTCTAAACCAATGTTACTTCAATTTTAAAATATCCTTCTGAGGTCTTTAAAAAAAGAAATTATGTTTTATGATATGTCTATTTAAATAGTTTCTCCAAATCTTTTTGGTAATTTAAAACTTTAGAGTTTTTCTAAAGTAAGCTAAATGATGGAAGTTTATTGAATATCCAGATCATTTCCAAATAAGATAAAATAATGAAACATTAATTGTTGAGCATGTCTAAGTTTAACTACTTTCATCTTCTTATAAGATTAAGAAACCAAAGATGTTTGGGTTTATCCCATACATTCCTTTATAAAGGAATCCTTTAAAATCCTTTATAATCTTATAATCCTTTATAAAGGATTATAATCCTTTATAATCCTTTATCCTAGTCTGGATACTAGCCGTGTGTATTGCCATTTGAGGTAGCCTTGATAAGGTGGGGACTGCAGTTGATTTTATTATTATTATTATTATTATTTTTTTTTTTGCGGTACGCGGGCCTCTCACTGCTGTGGCCTCTCCCCTTGCGGAGCACAGGCTCCGGACGCGCAGGCTCAGCGGCCATAGCTAACGGGCCCAGCCGCTCTGCAGCATGTGGGATCTTCCCGGACCGGGGCACGAACCCATGTCCCCTGCATCGGCAGGCGGACTCCCAACCACTGTGCCACCAGGGAAGCCCCTATAGAACTCTTTATAAGGAATCTCAGATTGACTGTTGAAAGACTCCTGAGGCCAGGAACGTCATTCCAAGGACTCACCATGAGATTTGACTGTAATACCTATAGAGTTGGGTGAATTCCTTTCTTCTCAAGGCCCCCAAAATATCTTTAGGTTCTTACACCTGCCAGGAAGTGACCTTTCTTAGTCACCTGGTAAGGTTGCTGGGAACTCTGTAAGCAAGGTATCAGACTGTTTTTTCCTAAGGAAATCGCTCCATAAAGTCCATCTTAGTTCTTTAAAGCTGTCTGGTTATATCTGATTCTATGTAATTCTCAAACATGACATTCCAGTCAAAGCCTTGGTAATATAACCAATGTTCCCATTTGTGTCCTGTTATAAGGAGAACAGATTTTTATTGAACTTATGCAAATAACTATACTGCCATAAAGATAAGAATACTCACTAAGAATTTCAAATTCTGGAGAGGTGTTACAGAGAAAAAGACAAATGTTTTAATTCTGCTTACAAAGGTGTAATTTACCAAACTGCTCCAAGTTATAGTTAGCTTAAGCAGGAAATTTTCCTTATGTCTGGAAAAGGAAGATTAAAAGACAGTAATATTTCAGATAGAAAGTCATAAAAATGATCATTCAGCCCTTTGTAACTAATTCTTGTTGATCATGATTTCCATTAACAGTTTATGAAGTCATAAAGTTTTTCCATTAGTGTTCTGGAATTTCTTACCCAGTTCAGTGGTATTATCTAAAAGTTATCAGAAACCTGCACTTGTCAAAAAGTCCTTTTTATTAATCTTCTTGAAGAGTTTCATCTTTGTAAAGACATCAGAGTAAAACAATAACTGTCTGTAAGTGACAAAAGACTTTAAATGGCATGGTTAAAGACATGACTACAACGCAATTGAAAAGGAAATTTTGATATTTCTGTGACATACAAAATTTTAAGATAATAACCAGAATTATGACTGACAACATACCAACACATATCTGAATTTTAGGAATTTCGTATAACTTCTAGAACATTTATATTAATAATATTTGCCCATACAATATAATCTAAGAAAGTTTATCATCACTCATTTGACAATGCTTCCAACATAATTCAACATACCAAAATAAGCCTCATTAGTTTAATACCTCTCTTTGAGATGTTTCAGGGAACCTCTGAAACACCCCAAAGTTAGCTAGAGGTCAAAAGGACTTCATTCAGAATTGATTTGGGGGGTTTGTCAAAGATATCAAAAGGTTTTAAAACACTTGGAAACACTTGGTCAAACAGAATCACAGTCACTGTGAAACAATACTCAGTTAATTATTTAACCAAAGTGACACTAAAAGATTTCAAAGGTAAACTACAGAAAGTTATGAAAGGGAACTTAAAAGGTAAAGAAACCTTACAATCTATTATCAAAAGCAGATCAATACTTATAAAGGATTATAAAGGATTCCTTCTTATAAAGGATTCCTTCATTTGCTTTTTAACTCACTCATTTCAAAAATATCTATTATCAGTAACTGGTGTGTGAGAAGATAGCTCCATGCCCACGTGGAACTCATTTTCCAGAGAGGCAGTCCTGCCTGGGCAGGAGCTACTGGCAGAGGCCAGGTTATGAATGGCCTTAAATGTCATGCAAATGACTCTTTGGCCAGGTGGAGTGTTTTAAGCTGGAGAAAAACCTGATTTGGTTTATGTTTTTAGAAAACTCAACGGGTAGCCCTTTGGGAGGTGTGTTTAGAAGCCAAAGACTAAAGAGCCTGAGATAGAATAGGAGACTATTACCAAATGAGTAATATCTATGAGTATCTATCTATGCCCTGCTGTCCAAAAGTCAGGTGAGTGGAGTAAGTGCTCTGACTATTCATAGATTCAAAATGTTAGTTCTGGCTAATCAAAGTTTTACTTAAATAAAAATAGATTAGAATGTCTACTTTTAGATTTACCCAGGAGGATCTCTGCTTTTTGGTTTTTTCTCTTTTGTGAAATGGGAAGAATCACAAGATTAAGTGATGGTTAGAGGTTACCATGGCACCATTTCCACACTGAGGGTGATGAGCAATTGGAGATACTTCTGGATGTGGGCAAAGAAAGAAATCAAGCATGTTCAGATAAGTTGTAGGCACTTCTTGGGACACAGTCTGTCATATGTCTTTAATGAAGTGTTTATAGTGTTTTGCTAAAGTAACAGTTTTAATAAATTAAAGGTTTAAAATTTCCTATACTTATGAAAAGAAAATGTTTCTGCCTATGACTAGTGACAAATACAACAACAAGACACTTATATAATGACACTGCCAGTACTTCTTCCTCAGAGTACTAAAAAAATTAAAATGGTGGGCGTTTCTAATCATGTTATGGAAGTATGCAGGTCTCTCTTTATCCTTTGACATAGCCCCCTTATAAGGATTACTTCAATTTCTCCTTGTACCTTCTGTCCCAGTACATTTTTTAAAAATATTTATTTATTTATTTTGACTACGCCAGGGCTTAGTTGTAGCCCACGGGATCTTCGATCTTCATTGTGGCATTCAGGATCTTTAGTTGTGGTGTGCGGGATCTTTAGTTGCAGCATGTGAACTCTTAGTTGTGGCATGCAAACTCTTAGTTGCAGCACGTGAGATCTAGTTCCCTGGCCAGGGGTTGAACCCAGGCCCCCATTGAGAGCGCACAGTCTTAGCCATTGGACCACCAGGGAAGTCCCCCAGTACATTTGATATGGTGAGATCTTTAGAAAAATTCAAGGCTGATATCTCCTTTTCCCTAAGGGCCAGCTTAATCTTGAGGTGCTGAACCTTTTTGATAATTCATCTACACAACAACTAGAATTTAGAATTCCAGTGCTGTAATAGCCAAGCAAACCAATAATAAATTGTTAGAATCTGTTCCTCCTAATTTGTGGTCACAATCTTTTAATGATATTGGTCTCATTCATTCAACTCCATCCATTAAAATTCAGGTTGATGCCTCCAAACTCTTAGCTAATATTAAGCAATATCCTCTAAGAGTAGAGGCCCTTAAAGGAATTCATCCCATAGTAAAGGCATACATTGCCAAGCGCCTGATTATTCCATGTACTAACTAACCCCTGTAACACTCCAGTCCTTCCTGTTTGTAAGCCAAATGGGCAAGCATGGATGTGTGTTCGAGACCTTAGAGCTATCAACAACATTGTTGTTCCATGACACCCTACTGTGCGTAATCCATACACAATCTTTAATTCCATTACTACAGATAGAGCCTTCTTTACTGTTATAGATTTATGTAATGCCTTTATTAGCATCCCTGTTGACTCAGAAAGTCAATTCATTTTTGCCTTTTCTTGGGAAGGCTGACAACACACCTGGGCTGTTAAGCCCCAAGATTATACTGGAAGTCCATCCTATTTCTCCCAAATACTTAAGCAGGATTTGGCTGGTGTAGTTTTCCCTCAAGGATCTACCTGTTACAAAATGCTGACAATCTCCTCCTTTGCTCCTCCTCTGAGGAACAATACATTCAAGACAGTCTTTTCCTCTTGACTCAGTTAGCCCTAAGTGGACATAAAGTCTCTAAGGAAACCCTTTAATTTGTTAAAACCCAGGTTAAATATTTAGGACATCTAATCACACCTCAGGGGTTAGTTAATGCTGGACCCTAACAAGATCCTGGGAAGCATTCATGTCCTTCTCCCTGAAACCAGAAGTCTTCTCAGGATATTGCAAAAACTGGATTCCAAATTTTTCCTTATATGCTCAGTATTTATCTGCCCTGTTAAAGGAAAATGAACCGAATCCAATCATCTGGCCAGGAATATCTGAATCTGCCTTCCAGGCTGGAAAACATGAATTAATAAAGCCCTACCTTAAAATATTTCAACTATTCTCTCCCCTTCCCTTTTCATCTGTGAATGAGAAGGAAATGCCTTGGGCATCCTAGTCCATTAATAGGGGGACCATAGAAGACCAATTGGGTACTATAGCCAACTAGACCCTGTTGCTAGAGAACTCCCTCTTTGTTTACAAGCTTTCTCTGCTACTGCCCTCCAACTCAAAGCAACCGAAGAAATTGCCATGGGTTCCCCTTTAAGAATGTACGTGCCACATTCAGTGGAAGCACTTTTTAAAATATTGAAGTATAGTTGATTTACAATATTATGTTAGTTAAAGGTGTACACCAAAGTGATTCAGTTATATATATATATATTTTTTCAGATTATTTTCCATTGTAGGTTATTACAAGATACTGAATAAAGTTCCCTGTGCTACACATTAAACCCATGCCACTTATCTATTTTATGTACAGTAGTCAGTAGAAACACTTTTAAACTTTCACACACTCAACATCTTTCTGCTAGTAGATGCACATCTTAGGAGATTTTGTTACTGACCCCTTTGAGTCAGGTCCCAACAGGTGTTCTCCGGCCGGCAGTTGAACAAGACCAAGGAAAGCTTGAATCTGATCAAAGAATGGAGGGTGTGAGCTTGTGCTCTAGAGCACACACTGTCCCCCATCTCCACAAGCCATGGACAGAGCTGCTTTACCGGGTTCCCAACAGCGGGACGAAAGTGGAGTCCTCAGCTGTCCGGTGAAGCTGCTCTGCTCACACTCCACATCACAGCACGAGGAACATCTCTGCACACGACCCGCCGCCGCCATCTTGAATTGAGTGTCGTGCGCAGCTTCTGAACATGGTCCTGAGCTGAAGTGTTGGGCAGCCATTTCTCACTAGGAACTGTGGTCTGAAGTGCTGGGTGTGAGGCCTCTACACGCAGCACCTTATGAGCAAGTGAAACTAGACTAAGCACAAAGGAAAAGAAAAAAAAAAGGTTAGATTTATTTAATTACCCAGATTCTATTTTTACTTCCTGGGAATTGTTAATGGGCTTTGCTGATGACAAATCCTGCCTCCATCGCTAGTTCGGCTCCTCATTCTTGAGGGCCACTGAGAGGCGCAGGTCTGTTTTCTGTAACTGCTTCCTGTTGAATTGGAATGTAGTTATAACCCCGGGGAGAGGAGCAGAACTTTTCCCCAGCCACCTTTAGATGTGTTTGATTGTCGCCAGGCCTCAGCCCTAAGCATTCATATCCCTGAGCAACCCCTTTTTGTCTAACTTTTTAGAGACAAAGAACACCAGACAATTTAAGATATATGGCTCAAATATTAGCAAGAGAATAATCGTAACATGTCATATTTTCCTAAACATGAAGGTATCTAGGTCTTTTACCTGTAGGCAAAAGTGTGCCCTAATGTGCAGGCTCACTGCCATGGCCTGAATCTCTCTGGTTATACTTTTGTAGTTTTTTGAAAGAGAAGCTTCAGGTCAGAGAGGTTCACTCTCAAATAATCCAGGGGGTCTGTTGCCCCAGGTTGTCTCTCTGGAGGTTGGGGCTCAGGGACCCTCTACACTTGAGTGTAATGTCCCCACAGAGTGATCCTCTGCTACTTCAGGACAGAGTGGGTGTTTAGGATCACTAAGTGGGGTCCATTCCCCTTAGGAGTGAACTGACCTTGCAAGCTACCAGTTTTTCAGGTTTTTAGGTGCACCCAGTCTCCTGGCTTCAGCGGGTGGAAGGCCAATTCGGTGGGTGTGGGCAGCATTTGGTTACCATGTTCCATGACAGCTTTCGTGGTTTCTCCTACCTGGAGGGCATACTTGAGTTGTTCCATTTCAAGAGGGTTAAGGTGTCCCTTCTCTCAGTCTTGGCTCTACCATACATGAGTTCAAATGAACTTAACTTTAAGTTAAGCTGCAGTTTGGGGAAAGAAGTATTGCCCATGGTCATTAACTAGCCACCCAGGGCCTCCTAGATCTCTACTGAAGCCCCATTTGGGGGCTGTGCCTAATTCTTCCTTTGTATAGACTGGGAAGTAATTGGATGGATCTGGCCTCTTAGGTATGAGGGGTAATTGCCAAGTTAGTAGTTCTAGGGCCATCCTTTTGGCAGTTGCCTCTGCCTACTGTTTCCCTTTATTACCTCTGCATCCCCTTTTGGTGACCCCTATGGTGAATCATTGTCACTTTTTTTGGAAGCTGCACTGCTCCTAGGAGTCTCAATATGTTTAAGCCATGTTTCACCTGCTTATTCTCCACAATAAGCATAATTCTTTCCTTCCAAATAGCCCCATGTGTGTGTAGGATGGCATACAGATACCAAGAGTCTGTGTAAACTATTTAAAGTCTTCTCTGTCCTGAGCTCTAAGGCTTGGGTGAGGGCTATCAGCTCTGCCTTTTGGACAGAAGTCCCTGGGGGTAGGCTTCTTGCTTCTATGACCTAGGTGTGGGAGGTCACTGCATATCCCGCCAGCCCTTTTCCCTCCCTCATAAAACTGCTCCCATCTGTGAACCATTCCTTTTCGGTGTTTGGGAGAGACTCACTTCCTAGGTCAGGATGAATGGAAAAGATCACCTCTATGATTTCTATAAAACCATGCTCCAGGGGCCCCATTTCTGTGCATAGCAGGGTGGAAGCATTTAGTGTGTGACAGATTTTTATGGTAGCCACTGGGTTGTCTAAAAACATAGCCTGAACTTGAATCAACCTTCTGGGAGATAGGTATTTTGTTTCCTTCAAACTTACTAAACCCTGAAACTGGTATGAAGTCCATATGGTGATTGGCTGACCAAATGTTAACTTTTCAACCGCCTTTAGCAAGGCTGTAGTAGCTGCTACTGCCTGTAGGCAAGGAGGCCATGCCTTAACATTTTGATCTAATTGTTTAGAGAAATAAGCAACCACCCGAGTAAGGGGTCCCAGTTTTTGAGCTAATACCCCAAGGCCGATTCCCCTTCTCTCATTAATGTAGAGGTCAAAAGGTTTAGCTAGGGCTTCCCTGGTGGCGCAGTGGTTGAGAGTCCGCCTGCCGATGCAGGGGACACGGGTTCGTGCCCCAGTCCGGGAAGATCCCACATGCCGCGGAGCGGCTGGGCCCGTGAGCCATGGCCGCTGAGCCTGCGCGTCCGGAGCCTGTGCTCCGCAACGGGAGAGGCCACAGCAGTGAGAGGCCCGCGTACCGCAAAAAAAAAAAAAAAAAAAAAAAAAAATCATCATTCTTTCTTTTCAACTTTTCATGTAGAGGCCTAACTATTAGACCATAGTTAGGGATCCAGATGCAGCAAAACCTGGCCATCCCCAGGAAAAATCCCTAAGCTGTCTTCTAGTTTTAGAAGAGGTGAGGCTTCAAATGGCTTCTTTCCTTTCCTGGCATAGGCTTCTCTGACCTTCTGTGAGAAAGAAGCCTAGGTGGGTCACCCTAGTTTGTGATATTTGAGCCTTTTTGGGGGGGGCACTTTACATCCTTTATTGGCTAGGTGGTTCAGAGTGGTTACAGTATTTGTGTCAGAGGCCTCCTTAGTAGGGCTGGCACTGAGAATGTTGTCTACATACTGGAGGAGGGTAGGGAAGAGATCAAGAAGGTCCTCAGGGGGAGGGTCAATAACTGGTATTATCTCAGTGGAGGAGAGCCCACATCCCCTTTGAAGGCCTTTGTTCTGATATAAGGCTATTTAAAAACTGGACATAGGGAATTTCATCCCATTTCTTTTTTTTTTTTTTTTTTTCATTTTTTTGGCCACACCGTGTGGCATGCAGAGCTTCCCAGACCAGGGATCAAACCCATGCCTCCTGCAGTGGAAGCATGGAGGCTTAACCGATGGACCACCAGGGAAGTCCATCCCATTTCTTTTGTCTCTGGCATAGCAGGTGCAACTGTAAAATGGTGTTGTAATATAGAGACCCATTGACGGGCCAACTTTCCCCATCTCCCAGCCAATATTGGGGCCAGGCTGTATTACATAGGAAGATTAAATGTTTTGGGGTCAGGGGGTGATACCCAAAAAACTTCCAGTTCTGTGGGGTACACCCTAACGGGCTATGGTTTAGTATGGTGGATGTTTTGTTCCTTATACCTTAGATGTTCTGTTTTGGATTTGTTTCCAACTACCCACGGTGGTGGGGGTGGGGAGTTGGGGGGTGGTTGGAGTGATTTGTTGGCAGACAAATACCACCATATTTGACCCAAATAAGGTTTATGGTTCAGGAAACTTGGAACCAGTACCAAACTGTTCATGGATTCCTCAAAAGACCAAAACAGGAGGTGTCAAATTGGCATGGATTCTGATATAACTGAGGGTCCTCCTTGAATTTATAATGATCCATGCTTGAGATAGTAAGTCCCTCCTCAGTTGGAATATCTCACAGGAGGTAAGACTGCCTCTGGGCCAGAGCAGCTTATCCACCTTAGTTCCTGACCAGCTTGTTCTGTTAGGGAGTGGCACAGCTGTCCGAGGCAGGGGTCTCTTTCCTCCTTTCCACTGAAAAAGGAGGGGTTTTTGGACTTCTGAGTGAGGGCTAAAAGCAGGAGGGATTCCCACGGGGTACTTAGCAACTGGCATTCTGTGCTGGTACTGGGAGGAGAACCCTAGAATCTTGGTCAATAAGGAATCCAAGGTTCGCTTCACAAGCATTTGGGGGAAGAGAGGTTGGGTGGTGGGTGTTTCCTTTCTCGCCAGCAGCTCACAGGGCATCCTGATAGTGGGGTTTCTGGTCTTGCAAACAGCTTACAGGAGAAAGTGGCACTGACCAGAAGAGGTCAAGTCACTGGTCGAGTACCTACCGTAAGACCTTTTCCCACTCGGGCGTCCCTGGTGTCCTTTCCTGAACTCAGATTGAGCATCCTCTTTCTGTTCTGTCAGGTGGTCCTCATTATCTGGGCCTTTTCCTGGTCTTGCCTCTTGGCACATGGGGCTGACCACTTTCCTTTACCAAACTGAAAGTGACTATGGAGAATGCTACTGTTGACCCCAGGAGGTCAGTGAGGAGGGCAGAAAGCCCTGGTGCAGCCAGTACTGCCTAGTATAGGGGTCAAGAGGACAGCACTACTGGCAAGACAGCAGCCAAGACTGCGGTGGTTCCTTTTCATCCACAGGTCCCCTCTGTCCCTGTGTTACCAAACCAAACTTGGGTCCGCTCACTCACATGAAGTAAAGCCAATCTACTGACACCAGGTTGTGGTGAAGGAAAGTGCAGCATTTTTTGTAGACACCATACAAGGAGTCCAGGGCAGCCAATACTCAAATAAACCTGAACTCCCTGATGGGTTTCAGGTAAGCATTTTTAAAGGCAAGGTGAAGGAGGGAAGTCACAGGGTGTGTGATCAGTTCATGCAAAATTCTCTGATTGATTGATGGTGAAGTAACAGGGCAGTGTCACAGGGGTTAACATTATCAGTCCTCAGGCTCCAGTAGGTCTGGGGGCTATGTGCTCATGGTCATCAAGTCGTTAACTTCCTCCATTTGGTGGAGGTTTTAACATCTGTAAAACAACTCAGGAAATGTGCCTCAGATACTGTTATCTAGGTACTTCAGGGAGGAACTAAAGACTGCCATATGGCTGATTAACTGTTTACATTCTTACTAGTTCTTCTAGCTCAACTGCTATTTTTGTCACTACATGTTCACATCCTTTCAATCATTAATTCTCCTAAATAATTCCTATGCTATTGCCTTGTTAGATGCCATCTTACTGCCAAAACAATTAGCAATTATTAAGGTGCCTGGTCATTTGAAGTTTGATATTGATGAAGGTCATGGAAACCATCAGACTTATGAGGCAGCTAAAAGAGCTGCTCTCCCAAACTCTTCTTGTTTACTTATGATTTCCCCCATTGTGAATGACACTAGAGATTTGAAGGAGGTAATTAGACATGGGAACAGCATGCTACTGCTAAAGAAAAGCAAAAATGGAAAGATGCTATATGCATCTATAATCCTGAGTCTAAGTTATGGGATAGGCTAGACATCGTCTGGCCCTATCCAATGTCACACAAGAAACAAATAATATTAAAATTGACACATGAAATGATACATTGAGGTACAGACAAAGTGTTAGATTGGGGATGACAATATTTTTGGAACCCTTCTCCCAGAGTTGCCTCTGAGTTATTTCAAAGGTGTCTTGTTTGCCCAAAACATAATCCAGGCAAGCTTGTACACACATCAGTGGGCCATTTCCCTTTACCCAAAGGCTCTTTCAAGTTATGGCAATTAGATTTTACTCAATTACCTCCTTCACAAGGTTGTAACTGTTTTGGTAATGGTTTGTATGTATTCTCATTGGGTGGAAGCTTTTCTTGTCAAAGGGCTAGTGCTCTTGCCATGGCCAAAATTCTATTGGAAAAAATAATTCCCACTTCCAGAATTCCACTGGAATTACCTAGTGATAGAGGAACCCATTTCACTGGTCAAATTCTTAGTGCAGTCTGTGATACTTGGCCAATTTTACAACATTTCAGTTGTGCTTATCACCCTCTGTTCTGGGTTGGTTGAGAGGACAAATGGTATTATTAAAACACAATGCTAAATATGTAGAAATTTTTAGCCTCTCTAGATCACAATTTCTGCCCATTGTTTTAATGAATTTGAAATCTATCTCAAGTATCTATGTGCTGCTAAACATAAGGGTGTTGACCCATGTTTCTCATTTAAAGAAGGCTCCTGTCCCCCAGTGGACAGTGGAACCAACTGGAAATTTTAAACTCAAGTTGACCTGGAATTGAAGAAGATGACATCTGAATGAATAGCTTTCCCAAGACTGGACCAGGTCTGTATTTTTTTCCACAGAACAATTTGTTGATTTGCTATTGCCTTTCTAATTATTCTACTAGGAGAATTTTCTATATATTATAAACACGTTACCATTTATAACCTGTATTCTTGTATTCTTTCTTATGGACCTCCTTGCACATAGTGAAGGCTTATGCTTGATATTTAATTTAAAGAGCATCTCACAAATTCTTTGGAAAACTGATGAAGAATTGTTAGATTGAAGTATTTGGACTGCTGTTTATCTTAATAGGTATTCTAATGGTTTTTGCCTTACTACACACAATAGGAATTCTCAGTTGGTAGTAAAACCCCATGAAATCAGAGGAACTTGCTGCCTTTATATTGCCCTGCAGTTTGAATGCCTTGCTTGTTGACTGTTTTTTCCTGGTACTCATATACTGGCCAACATACTGAACCACCCCTCCCTCTTTAGATTCTCCTTATAATGACTTTTGTTATTAGGAATAATTTTATCTCTTGGTTTGGCCTTTTATCTTCTCTTGTGACCCTCATTGCTGATAATGATGCCTTACCACTCTTTTGTTTCTACCCTACAGAAACTTTCTGATTTTGCAAATCTTATTGACTGTTGGATTTGTGCTAGAGCAAACCACACTCATGATGCTCCAGAATTAGTGGATTGACCTCTGTCCTCAGGGGAATGGAAGGCCCTAACAAACAAAAATGTAGGGTTCTGTTTTGGTATCTTTGAAAGCAAGCACTCATCACCTTCCCTCTAGGAGACATGTCCCAGATATTACTACTTTCCATTGTTTTCCCCTGCTCATAAAGGAATACTTCTTACTTGAATCTGGATGTTGACTCATAATACTTCCCTATGTTTTGAAAATATAAATGGTACTGGTAAAACATTATATTACCTTCCATTGCATGTCTGTGACTATACACTCGTATGATTCAGATGATCCTGAGTTCACTCCTCCTTGGAGTCTACATGACTACTGTGTAACTTCTCACAATGAATCCTTGTGGTAGGGCAATGAAATCTATAACAGAACTGGATATTGGGACACTGAGGTACTCCCCCTTAATAGGACAATGTGGGGAATTTATCAGAAATCTGTAAAATGGTGGGAATTTAATTCTACCTACCTCTTCTCTGGAGACTCCCCAAATCTTAGGCAAAATTTTGATCCATAATAAACTCATTTATTACTTCAGGCATATAGAAATATAAGATGTTCTTACAGCCACTTACACAATTCCAGTCAACCAGATTATCGTGTACTCAGTGAAGATGAATTTTTTTGACCATGAAATTTCTTCTTTTGAAACTGATAAAAGAATTTCAGTTCAAGAACCTACTTATTCTTTGTCCCTAGAAGGTTCTGGACATTTTGTGTGTGTAGCATAAATATTTACTCAACTTTTCCTACTAAATGGAAAGCGTGTTGTGGAATCATTGCTCTTGCCCTTGACGTCACTGTTAGAAAGACCCTTCCCTCTACTGCTCACATACCAAACTTAAGGTCTTTCTCATATCAGTTAAAAAGATCTCGGAGAAGCTGAGAAGGTTATAATTTTGAATATATGCCAACTAATAACCCAATTGTAGACAGAAAGGGTTTGGTCATGCTTTTGCCAGGGCCTTCCTCCCTTGGTTTGGGGTAGAAAAAGCAATACACAATTATCCAAAGTTATGACCAACCCCTTCAATGCTTCTGTCTAAGCATTTGAATATCATGAAACTCAAACTGATAGCCTGGCAGAAGTTGTCCTACGAAATAGATGGGCACTTAATATCTTGACAGTTCAACAGGAGGCACCTGTGCATTACTAGGGGAAGAATGTTGCTTTATATCAGTCAGTCTGGCAAAGTAACACAAGAACTAAAGGTAATAAAAGGTAATATCAATCTGCTGGCTGAAATAGGATACACACCAAAACCTGAGGATTATCTAGATCTCTCTAGTTGGTTACCATCAGGAATAGGGTCATGGTTAAGAACAGTATTACAAACTAGATTATTATTGTTTATCTTAATAATATGCATTGTTATATTAACCAAATGCTTGCTAAAAATTATAACCTCTGTTATAACTTGCTTAACTACCCATTTATGTTTGCACAGATGGCTATGTTAGATGTTCTTCACTGAGACAGACTTTATGAATCAGAAGATTTGGAAGAAATTATTGATAGTGCCTTCACAAGACCCTCCCCCCTCCAACTGAGGAACTAGATGGAACTGGAGCAGGTAATCAAACCACTCTGGCCGTGAGCGACTAATGGTGCTCTGTTGATATTTTGTCAGGAAAAATCATGAGCCAAAGGGGAAATGTGGAAGGAGTTGTCAGTAATAACTCCACTTTGTACTTTAGGGCTCCATTTTGTTAGACTGTGAATTGTGTTTACCCTGCTGGGAAAAAAATTATTTGCTCAGAAAGGAATCCCTAAGAATTGTGCAAAAATGTGCCTTAACTAATAACAAATGAGACATCATTGACAAGCCAATAAATTGTAACAGAAAAATATATATATACATTCCAATCATATCTCTTGGCAAACAAATTATGTAAAACAAATATACTTTTCCATTTTCCTTTAAAAACCCTTGCTTTTTGTTCCCCAGATGGGACACTGTTCTGGTTACTGCTGGAATCTGTGCTACCCAAATTATGATCCTAAGATCCCTGAAAAACAGGTTTCTTTGTTTTATAGCCTGCCTCTTTTTTCTCAGGTGACACTAACAAACATTCTTCACTCAACAAAACTTTAGTCAGGCTCTTAAATCTTCTCCTAGATCCATCTGTGCACTTCCCCTTTGGGGAGGAGGGGAGGATATTCTGCAGTGCTCATTTGGATATGGAGTTGGCTTGAGACATCACTGCTCTTTTAAGTGGTCATTTCATTCATGATATGTGAATGAAATAAAAGTTACAAATTATGATAAATCACATCTTCAACTACCATTTAAATTAGATTTATTATATACTTAGTGAATACTTAATGCCTTCACAGTAAACACTAAGTTATCTTGCTCAGCTATCACCTAGTTATGTATAGCATCTTTTATTAAACTGCTGTGGCCTATGAAATAAATGATTTTTGAGAGGTGAAGCTCAACAATGATCTCTCTCAATGCATGAAAGCCCTTCATTAGTAATTACAGACACTTTTCAGATATTTCCTTTATGATTCTCTTCTACTTTTGCAGTTTTCTCTCCTAGATGTTCTGTGCAATATGTTAGAATTAAAGGGTAGAACCAGGAGTTCATAATCATTCATTTTTCATTCATTGTGGAGAAGAATAAAGGGAGGAGTACAAGGGATGGGAGTTCTGGGGTGGGAATAGGGATATGCAAGATGATCAAGGACAGCAAGGGAGCAAGCCACATGGAAATCTAGAGAAAGAATGTTCTAAGCAGAGAAAGAAAGAACAGCAAGTGCAAAGGCCCTAAGGTGAGAATGTGTTTGATGCATTGGAGGAACAGCAGGGTCAGTGTAGCTAGAGTAGAGGTCAGAAGGGGAGGGTGGTTGGATAGGAAGCCAGACAGGAGCCAGCAGCCACATCCTGCAGGACCTTGCTGGCCATTATAAGAACTTTGGCTTTTGTTATGAGTGAAATATACCCAACTCTGATCTGCCCCTAGAAATTATGTCTGGTGCTCTTCAGGAAAAGCATCAGAATCCATAATAGTACAGCCTGGGCCCTATACACAGAAAGCCAGCCACTGACTAACAAATACTTCAGTTTATTAAATGCTGTGCACGTCATCCAGAAGATGCCTTGGCAAATGAGCTCAGTACTAGGCTAGATGCTGTTACTATGTCCTGAGCCTCTGGATAAAAGTTAGGTACTCCACTCCTCTCTGGCAAAATCTAAAAGTAGTGGAAGGAGCAAGAAGCTGCATAGTGTAGGGAAAGAATGGGTTTGGAGACTTGAAGCATCGTAGACAAAAAGACCTAGATTTAAATCCAAACTCTGCCACTTACTAGCTGTGTAACTTATACAAACTCATAATCCCTCTGAGCCTCAGCTTTCTTAACTCGGAATGAAAATAGTAGCTTCCTTATAAGAGTGTTGTGAGCACTAAAATAATGTGAATTATGTGTTTTGCACAGTGCCGGCAAATAACCACTTCATTATTAAGTATTAAGCTAGGCTGACCAGCTCTGTCACTTGAACAAGATCATTCCTTTGGCCAAACCTCAATTTTTCCATCTGTAAGATGAGTATGACTATCTATCTGCCAAAATTAAGTGTTGAGGGTGCTTTGGACTCAAATGAACCACCAAAGCCACTCCTGGGAGAGACTGACAGGTGAGTGGAAAGAGCCACAGACCTAATTCCCATGCCTGGCTAGGTAATTTGATTAGAGCAAACATTTCTGTTTGTTTCTTTGTTTTTAAATTCTGGCTTTTGGAGTATTGCACTTGGCAAATTACCTTCTCAAATATTTTTTCCTCATTTACAAATTGGGAATGACAGTCTCTAATGTACAGGAGTAAAGTGAGAGGAATTTTCATACGGTATCTGGCATAAAGTGGGGTACAGTGGGGATTAGAGGTGGAAGTGGTGTCAGCTATTATTTTTATTATTGGCAAAAACAAATCTCCTAATGGACCTGAGGACACGGGGAGGGAGAAGGGTTAGCTGGGACGAAGTGAGAGAGTAGCATTGACATATATACACTACCAAGTGTAAAATAGATAGCTAGTGGCAAGCAGCTACATAGCACAGGGAGATCAGCTCGGTGCTTTGTGACCACCTAAAGGGGTGGGATAGGGAGGGTGGGAGGGAGACGCAGAGGGAGGAGATATGGGGATATATGTATACGTATAGCTGATTCACTTTGTTATACAGCAGAAACTAACACAACATTGTAAAGCAATTATACTCCAATAAAGATGTTAAATAAATAATAAAAATAAAAAAATAAGAATGCACATAAAAAAAAAAAACACCAAATCTCCTCCCACGATTAAGAGAACACGCTTAATGGCCAGCTGGGGCTGTGAACACTGCAGATACCTAATCCTTCCAGCATTTCAACTTCCTTTGCCCTGAGCCTGCTTTTCCCTTTCTGTCCAGCAGTTGGCGCCTTTTGCCGTCCGTTTTTCCCCAAGCTGGCTTCTGGGGGCTGCAGTGGCTCCCCAGCTCTCAGGTCACATGGCCTGCCAGAGCGAGGGGACTCCGCGCCGGAGCTGCGCCGCAGGAGGTGAGGCTTCCGCGCGCACCCGGCTGCGCCCGCTCCTCCGAGGCCTCAGGGTCCGGCGATGGCTCCTCCATGGGCATGAGCCAGATAGCCGAGGCGACACCAGCAGCGGCCCTCAGCGTGCTCAGGGGACGGAGTTGACCGCCCCCACCGGGTAGGTTTCCGCTGCGCACGATCTGCTCAGCCCCCTTGGCATCATGACTGGAGCGCCCACCCCGGAGACGTCTCCAGAGCGAGGGAAAAAGAATTAGGGTTGCTGCAGCTGGCACGCGGAGAGCAATTGCAGGGTCTGGCGCAGCCTGGGAGGGCCTGCGACCCCGGCGGTGTTCTCTGGGCGGGCGGGCTTCGCTGCGGCCCCGCTCGTGGCGGTGGCTGCTTCCTGCCGGAGGACAGCGGGGACCCCAAAAGGGCGTCCCCCGCGCGGCCAGGACCGGGATCTGCGCAGGGATGACTGAGTGTCGCAGCGAGCTTGCCTCCCTACCCCTCGTCCGCTTCCGTGGCGCCGCGAGGCCGACAGAAAGGCGGGAGCCGGACGTGTGCGAGTCCAGGTAAGACCCAGCTCCTGCCCAGCGTGGTCCGGCCGAGCAGCCTAAGGGAGGGATCGCCTAATGGCCGCCCGCTCGTGGCTGCCTCTGCCGCGCGTCGGCCCCTCGGGCCAGCCCCGCGCACCGACACAAGCGCTGCTGCGGCGTTGGGTTTCTGCGGGCGACCTCGCAGCCCCGAGACCGAGGAAGGGCAACCGGGCAGAGGAAGGCGTCCTTCCCAGCTCCCGGAAAGACCGGACCGAGGGAGGCAACCCGGCGATTGAGACTGTTCGTTTCTTCCTACGGGTGGGGAAACAGACCCGAGCGCGGCGGGGACTCCCCAAGGTCAGTGGCAGACACTAGATCCACTCTGGTCCTCCGCTGCCATTCTCTTTCCATGAGGGATAGTTAGGACCACCCCGGCTCGTCTCTCCCTCTTCCTGGCCTCTGGGTGCGGGCGTTGCCAGTGCCGCACTGCGCCCGCAGTATTGGAGAGTGGGTGTAACCCGGGCATCCCCTGCTTGTCCCTTTTTCTCCCCTAGGTGAGGGGACACAAGGGCGGATCCAATGATGATCTCACTATGCCGATCATTAGCAAAACCTGCAGGGGTGTGTGTGTGTGTGTGTGTGTGTGTGTGTGTGTGTGTGTGTGTGTGCGCGCGTTTCCCCTAGAGAACTAAACCTTGTAAGGCGGATTGGCTTTTAGGGATGCATTACTAGAGTGCACTGCACCAGGTATTTTAGGGGGTGAGAAGAGAAAACCATGTTTGTCTAACATTATTAAAATTAGAATTTTTTTAAAGGATAAGCTTATTACGAAACATTCAGGAAACAAAAAAATGTAAAGGAGAAACTAAAGATGACTTAAAACTTCATCTCCTAGATTGTTGAGATTTCCTAGCTATATTAAAAATTTCTCTGCATACACATTTAAACCAGTAATGTGGGCAAAACAAATTGTTTCAATTTGTACGTCTGATTACCCAGGGGGAGTCAACTCTTTTTCCTCTGTGTATTGGCCTTTTGCATTTGTGTGTGAGAATTGACTATTAATACTTTTGCCCCTTTTTCAGTTGGAGTGTCTTTCTGTTCCTGATTTTTAAGCGCTCTTTATATATTACACATTAAGTTAGTAATTCTGTCATCTATGTTGCACAGTCTTTCCCAATTAATGTTTTTGTCAGTTTTTCATCTTTGGCCATTCAGCTCTATTCTTCTTTTTTTCTTTATGGTTTCTGCTCGAGTATTTTGCTGAGAAAGGCCTTTCCTAACCCAAGTTTGTATAAATATTCTCCTGTATTTTCTTCAGGTACTTTTAAGCTTTGGTTTAAAAATTTTTTTTTTTAATTAGTTTCTGCTTTATAACAAAGTGAATCAGTCATACATACACATCTGTTCCCACATCCCTTCCCTATTGCGTCTCCCTCCCTCCCACCCTCCCCATCCCACCCCTCCAGGCGGTCACAAAGCACCGAGCTGATCTCCCTGTGCTCTGCGGCTGCTTCCCACTATCTATCTACCTTACGTTTGGTAGTGTATATATGTCCATGCCTCTCTTTCGCTTTGTCACAGCTTACCCTTCACCCTCCCCATATCCTCAAGTCCGTTCTCAAGTAGGTCTGTGTCTTTATTCCTGTTTTACCCCTAGGTTCTTCATGACATTTTTTTTTTTAATTCCATATATATGTGTTAGCATACGGTATTTGTCTTTCTCTTTCTGACTTACTTCACTCTGTATGACAGACTCTAGGTCTATCCACCTCATTACAAATAGCTCAGTTTCGTTCCTTTTTATGGCTGAGTAATATTCCATTGTATATATGTGCCACATCTTCTTTATCCATTCATCCAATGATGAACACTTAGGTTGTTTCCAGCTCCGGGCTATTGTGAATAGAGCTGCAATGAACATTTTGGTACATGTCTCTTTTTGAATTATGGTTTTCTCAGGGTATATGCCTAGTAGTGGGATTGCTGGGTCATATGGTAGTTCTATTTTTAATTTTTTAAGGAACCTCCATACTGTTCTCCATAGTGGCTGTACCAATTCACATTCCCACCAGCAGTGCAAGAGTGTTCCCTTTTCTCCACACCCTCTCCAGCATTTATTGTTTCTAGATTTCTTGATGATGGCCATTCTGACTGGTGTGAGATGATATCTCATTGTAGTTTTGATTTGCATTTCTCTAATGATTAATGATGTTGAGCATTCTTTCATGTGTTTGTTGGCAGTCAGTATATCTTCTTTGGAGAAATGCCTATTTAAGTCTTCTGCCCATTTTTGGATTGGGTTGTTTGTTTTTTTGCTATTGAGCTGCATGAGCTGTTTATAAATTTTGGAGATTAATCCTTTGTCAGTTGCTTCATTTGCAAATATTTTCTCCCATTCTGAGGGTTGTCTTTTGGTCTTGTTTATGGTTTCCTTTGCTGTGCAAAAGCTTTGAAGTTTCATTAGGTCCCATTTGTTTATCTTTGTTTTTAGTTCCATTTCTCTAGGAGGTGGGTCCAAAAGGATCTTGCTGTGATTTATGTCATAGAGTGTTCTACCTATGTTTTCCTCTAAGAGTTTGATAGTTTCTGGCCTTACATTTAGGTCTTTAATCCATTTTGAGCTTATTTTTGTGTATGGTGTTAGGGAATGATCTAATCTCATACTTTTACATGTCCCTGTCCAGTTTTCCCAGCACCACTTATTGAAGAGGCTGTCCTTTCTCCACTGTACATTCCTGCCTCCTTTATCAAAGATAAGTTGGCCATATGTGCGTGGGTTTATCTCTGGGCTTTCTATCCTGATCCACTGATCTATCTTTCTGTTTTTATGCCAGTACCACACTGTCTTAATTACTGTAGCTTTGTAGTATAGTCTGAAGTCAGGGAGCCTGATTCCTCCAGCTCCGTTTTTCGTTCTCAAGATTGCTTTGGCTATTCGGGGTCTTTTGTTTTTCCAAACAAATTTTGAAATTTTTTGTTCTAGTTCTGTGAAAAATGCCAGTGGTAGTTTGATAGGGATTGCATTGAATCTGTAGATTGCTTTGGGTAGTAGAGTCATTTTCACAATATTGATTCTTCCAATCCAGGAGCATGGTATATCTCTCCATCTATTTGTATCATCTTTAATTTCTTTCATCAGTGTCTTATAATTTTCTGCATACAGGTCTTTTGTCTCCTTAGGTAGGTTTATTCCTAGATATTTTATTCTTTTTGTTGCAATGGTAAATGGGAGTGTTTTCTTGATTTCATTTTCAGATTTTTCATCATTAGTGTACAGGAATGCCAGAGATTTCTGTGCATTAATTTTGTATCCTGCTACTTTACGAAATTCATTGATTAGCTCTAGTAGTTTTTCGGTAGCATCTTTAGGATTCTCTATGTATAGTATCATGTCATCTGCAAACAGTGACAGCTTTACTTCTTCTTTTCCAATTTGGATTCCTTTTATTTCCTTTTCTTCTCTGATTGCTGTGGCTAAAACTTCCAAAACTAGGTTGAATAAGAGTGGTGAGAGTGGGCAGCCTTGTCTTGTTCCTGATCTTAGTGGAAATGGTTTCAGTTTTTCACCATTGAGGACAATGTTGGCTGTGGGTTTGTCATATATGGCCTTTATTATGTTGAGGAAAGTTCCCTCTATGCCTACTTTCTGCAGGGTTTTTATCATAAATGGGTGTTGAATTTTGTCGAAAGCTTTCTCTGCATCTATTGGGATGATCATATGGTTTTTCTCCTTCAACTTGTTAATATGGTGTATCACATTGATTGATTTGCGTATATTGAAGAATCCTTGCATTCCTGGAATAAACCCCACTTGATCATGGTGTATGATCCTTTTAATGTGCTGTTGGATTCTGTTTGCTAGTATTTTGTTGAGGATTTTTGCATCTATGTTCATCAGTGATATTGGCCTGTAGTTTTCTTTCTTTGTGACATCCTTGCCTGGTTTTGGTATCAAGGTGATGGTGGCCTCGTAGAATGAGTTTGGGAGTGTTCCTTCCTCTGATATTGTTTGGAAGAGTTTGAGAAGGATGGGTGTTAGCTCTTCTCTAAATGTTTGATAGAATTCGCCTGTGAAGCCATCTGGTCCTGGGCTTTTGTTTGATGGAAGATTTTTAATCACAGTTTCAATTTCAGTGCTTGTGATTGGGCTATTCATATTTTCTATTTCTTCCTGAGTCAGTCTTGGTAGGTTGTGCATTTCTAAGAATTTGTCCATTTCTTCCAGGTTGTCCATTTTATTGGCATAGAGTTGCTTATAGTAATCTCTCATGATCTTTTGTATTTCTGCAGTGTCAGTTGTTACTTCTCCTTTTTCATTTCTAATTCTATTGATTTGAGTCTTCTCCCTTCTTTTCTTGATGAGTCTGGCTAATGGTTTGTCAATTTTGTTTATCTTCTCAAAGAACCAGCTTTTAGTTTTATTGATCTTTGCTATTGTTTCCTTCATTTCTTTTTCATTTATTTCTGATCTGATCTTTATGATTTCTTTCCTTCTGCTAACTTTGGGGGTTTTTTGTTCTTCTTTCTCTAATTGCTTTAGGTGCAGGGTCAGGTTGTTTACTCGAAATGTTTCCTGTTTCTTAAGGTGGGATTGTATTGCTATAAACTTCCCCCTTAGAACTGCTTTTGCTGCGTCCCATAGGTTTTGGGTCGTCGTGTCTCCATTGTCATTTGTTTCTAGGTATTTTTTAATTTCCTCTTTGATTTCTTCAGTGATCACTTCGTTATTGAGTAGTGTATTGTTTAGCCTCCATGTGTTTGTATTTTTTACAGATCTTTTCCTGTAATTGATGTCTAGTCTCATAGCATTGTGGTCGGAAAAGATACTTGATACAATTTCAATTTTCTTAAATTTACCAAGGCTTGATTTGTGACCCAAGATATGATCTATCCTGGAGAATGTTCCATGAGCACTTGAGAAAAATGTGTATTCTGTTGTTTTTGGATGGAATGTCCTATAAATATCAACTAAGTCCATCTTGTTTAATGTATCATTTAAAGCTTGTGTTTCCTTATTTATTTTCATTTTGGATGATCTGTCCATTGGTGAAAGTGGGGTGTTAAAGTCCCCTACTATGATTGTGTTACTGTCGATTTCCCCTTTTATGGCTGTTAGTATTTGCCTTATGTATTGAGGTGCTCCTATGTTGGGTGCATAAATATTTACAATTGTTATATCTTCTTCTTGGATCGATCCCTTTATCGTTATGTAGTGTCCTTCTTTGTCTCTTCTAATAGTCTTTATTTTAAAGTCTATTTTGTCTGATATAAGAATTGCTACTCCAGCTTTCTTTTGATTTCCATTTGCATGGAATATCTTTTTCCATCCCCTTACTTTCAATCTGTATGTGTCTCTAGGTCTGAAGTGGGTCTCTTGTAGACAGCATATATATGGGTCTTGTTTTTGTATCCATTCAGCCACTCTGTGTCTCTTGGTGGGAGCATTTAGTCCATTTACATTTAAGGTAATTATTGATATGTATGTTTCTATTCCCATTTCCTTAACTGCTTTGGGTTCGTTATTGTAGGTATATTCCTTCTGTTGTGTTTCTTGCCTAGAGAAGTTCCTTTAGCATTTGTTGTAAAGCTGGTTTGGTGGTGCTGAACTCTCTCAGCTTTTGCTTGTCTGTAAAGGTTTTAATTTCTCCATCAAATCTGAATGAGATCCTTGCTGGGTAGAGTAATCTTGGTTGCAGGTTTCTCTCCTTCATCACTTTAATTATGTCCTGCCACTCCCTTCTGGCTTGTAGAGTTTCTGCTGAGAGATCAGCTGTTAACCTGATGGGGATTCCCTTGTGTGTTATTTGTTGTTTTTCCCTTGCTGCTTTTAATATGATTTCTTTGTGTTTAATTTTTGACAGTTTGATTAATATGTGTCTTGGCGTATTTCTCCTTGGATTTATTCTGTATGGGACTCTCTGTGCCTCCTGGACTTGATTAACTATTTCCTTTCCCACATTAGGGAAGTTTTCAACTATAATCTCTTCAAATATTTTCTCAGTCCCTTTCTTTTTCTCTTCTTCTTCTGGAACCCCTATAATTCGAATGTTGGTGCGTTTAATGTTGTCCCAGAGGTCTCTGAGACTGTCCTCTATTCTTTTCATTCTTTTTTCTTTATTTTGCTCTGCATCAGTTATTTCCACTATTTTATCTTCCACCTCACTTATCCGTTCTTCTGCCTCAGTTATTCTGCTATTGATCCCATCTAGAGTATTTTTCATTTCATGTATTGTGTTTTTAATCGATGCTTGATTCATCTTTAGTTCTTCTAGGTCCTTGTTAACTGTTTCTTGCATTTTGTCTATCCTATTTCCAAGATTTTGGATCATCTTTACTATCATTATTCTGAATTCTTTTTCAGGTAGACTGCCTATTACCTCTTCATTTGTTAGGTCTGGTAGGTTTTTATCTTGCTCCTTCACCTGCTGTGTGTTTTTCTGCTTTCTCATTTTGCTTATGTTACTGTGTTTGGGGTCTCCTTTTTGCAGGCTGCAGATTCGTAGTTCCCGTTGTTTTTGGTATCTGTCCCCCGTGGCTAAGGTTGTTTCAGTAGGTTGTGTAGGCTTCCTGGTGGGGGGGACTAATGCCTGTGTTCTGGTGGTTGAGGCTTGATCTTGTCTTTCTGGTGGACAGGTCCACGTCTGGTGGTGTGTTTTGGGGTGCCTGTGGCCTTATTATGTTTTTAGGTAGCCTCTCTGCTAATGGGTGGGGTTGTGTTCCTGCCTTGCTAGTTGCTTGGCATAGGGTGACCAGCACTGTAGCTTGCTGGTCGTTGACTGAAGCTGGGTGCTGGTGTTGAGATGGAGATCCCTGGGAGATTTTCGCTGCTTGATATTATGTGGAGCTGGGAGGTCTCTTGTGGACCCGTGTCCTGAGGTTGGCTCTCCCGCTTCAGAGGCACAGCACTGACTCCTGGCTGCAGCACCAAGAGCCTTTCATCCACCCGGCTCAGAATAACAGTGAGAAAAAGTAGAAAGAAAGAATTAGTAGAAGAAAGAAAGAGAGAGGGAAAGAAAGGAAGAAGGGAAGAAAGGAAGGAAGGAAGGAAGAAAGAAAGAAAGGAGGGAGGTAGGGAGGAAGGATGGAAAGAAAGAAGGAAAGAAAGGAGGGAGGGAGGAATGAAAGCAAAAGGAAGAGTGAATGGAAGAAGGGAGGGAGGGAGGAAGGAAAGAAAGAAAGAAAGACAGGAGGGAGGGAGGGAGGAAGGAAAGAAAAAGAAAGTGGAAAGAAGAAGGGTGGGAGGGAGGGAGGGAGGAAAGAAAAAGAAAGAAGGAAAGGAGGAGCGGAGGGAGGGAGGGAGGAAGGGAAGGTAGGAAAAAAAGAAAGAGCAGGTAAAGTAGAATAGAATAAAGTATGAAATATAGTAGCGTTATTAAAATTAAAAAGTAATTATTGAAAAAAAAAAACACGGACCGATAGAACCCTGGGACATATGGTGGAAGCAAAGCTATACAGAGAGAATCTTACACAGAAGATTACACATACACATTCACAAAAAGAGAGCAGGGGGAAAAATCAAAAATCTTGCTCTCCAAGTCCACCTCCTCGATTTGGGATAATTCGTTGTAAAAAGAGGAAAAGGGCGAGAAGTCTGAAATCTTGCTAAGTCCACCTCCTTAATTTGGGATAATTCGTTGTAAAAAGGGGGGAAAGTCTTAAATCTTGTCCTCAAAGTCCACTTCCTCAATTTGGGATGATTCACTGTCCATTCATACACTCCACAGACGCAGGGCACATCAAATGGACCGTGGAGCTTTAATCCACTGCCTCCGAGGCTGCACAGAGAGATTTCCCTGTCTCTGCTCTCACAACTCCCGGGTCTCAGCCTTGGACCTGGCCCCGCCTCTGCGCGTAGGTCGCCGGAGGGCGTCCGTTCTTCGCTCAGACAGGATGGGTTTAAAGGAGCCGCTGATTCGGGGGCTCTGGCTCACTCAGGCAGAGGGGAGGGAGGGGAATGCCCTCTCCTCGCGCACCAGGCAACAAAAGGGAAAAAAGTCTCTTGCCTCTCCGGTAGCTCCAGACCCTTTCCCCGGACTCCCTCCGGGCTAGCACTAACCCCTTCAGGCTCTCTTCCTGCCGCCAGCCCCAGTCCTCTCCCTGCGCTCCGACTGAAAGCCGATACCCGAGCCTCAGCTCCCAGCCCCGCCCGCCCTGGTGGCCGAGCAGACAAGCCTCTCGGGCTGGTGTGTGCCTGAGGGCACCGATCCTCTGTGCCAAAATCTCTCCGCTTTGCCCTCCGCACCCCTGTTGCTGTGCTCTCCTCCGCTACTCCGAAGCTTTCCCCCTCCGCCACCTGCAGTCTCCGCCCGCGAAGGGGCTTGTAGTGTGTAGAAACCTTCCCTCCTTCACGGCTCCCTCCCACTGGTGCAGGTCCCGTCCATATCCTATTGTCTCAGTTTATTCTTTTTTTCTTTTGACCTACCCAGGTATGTGGGGAGTTTCTTGCCTTTTGGGGGGTCTGAGGTCTTCTGTCAGCGTTCAGTAGGTGTTCTGTTGGAGTTGTTCCACGTGTAGATGAATTTCTGATGTATCTGTGGGGAGGAAGGTGATCTCCGCGTCTTACTCTTCTGCCATCTTCCTCCGGCTCTCTAAAATTTTTAATGTGTAATTTATTCTAGTTTAAGTTGTAAAGTGGAGAGCTAATTACTTTTCCTAAATGGTTAGCCAGTTGCTACAAAGCTATTAAGTTCATTTTTTACACCTAATTTAGACTGCTACAATTATGGTATATTAAATTATTATATATTTATATCTGTTTGTAGATTTTTGCATGTGTCTATCAGTATATTTTGGTGCCAGTGCCATGTTATTTTAATTACTGAAGTTATATAACAAGTTTAATATCATATTACCCAGTATCACCTTCCTGGCTTTTTAAAAAACTAGTTTTATTAAGGTATAGTTTCCATGCAGTAAAATGCACCATTTAAATGTATATTTTGATGAATTTTGTCAAATATAACCAATATCACAATAAAAATTATGGAGCACTACATAAACTTGATGTCATCATTGCACAGGGGCCATGCTAATCTTCAATATATCATTCCAATTTTAGTATATGTCCCAGCAAAGTGAGAATTTCCTAGCAGTTTTTATTAGTACTAATTCCAGGTTATCTTCAGAATACTGTGGTCAAATTAACCAGCCTCCTCCTGTTCCACCAAAAGAAACAAATCATGTTTGGATTTCTATTGGATTTTTGATAACTAGTGTCCTGAGAGTAGGACCCCTGAGTGTCACGTTCACTATTCCAGTGCCTGGTACAAGACTCAGTATTTGTTGAATTAAGCTTTTAACAATGATCATAAAAGTAATATATGCTCTTTGAGAAGTGTAGAGGGCAAAACAGGAAACCTCCATCCTGCATACCTTCATCTCTCCTTCACTAAATTATACTCCACGTTAAAAATAAAATGATCATACTATGTACACTTTTCTACAATTTGCATTGACATAGTTTGCATTTTTCCCTTAGAGACTTTTTCAAACTGCCTGGTTCGATATAACGAATTACCATAAACTGGGTGGCTTAAGCAGCAGAAACATTTGTTTCTCACAGTTCTGGAGTCTGGACGGCTACGATCAGGGTGCCAGCACAGTTGGGTTCTGATAAGGGGCCCTCTTCCTGGTTTATGGATGGCCACCTTCTTGATATGTTCTCACTGGCAGAGGAGAGAGAGGAAGCAAGCTCTCTTCTTCCCTTATAAGGGCACTAATCCCAGCAAAAGAGTTCCACAAACATGACCTAAATATCTCCTAAATACCCCATCTCCAAATATCATCACATTGGGGATTCAGATTTTGATATATGAATTTGGAGGGAACACAAACATTCAGTCCACAGCAGAGGTTTAGCTAAGACTTTTTAAATGTCAGTATATTTAAACCTTTCTTCTTCCTTTTAATGTCTCCATATCATCCCCATGTGTAATTATCTAAACATCTGTTCCCTATTGCTGGCCATTTCCTTTCCCTGTAGTTTGTCTTTCCTTCTCCCTGCCCTGTCCTCTATTCCTCTCTGCCTCTTTCTCCCTCTTTCTTACTTACAAACAAAATTGCTGTGAACATTCCTTGTCTATGTTTGGTAGCATGTGTTGGCATTTCTGCAGGGTAGATTCCTAGAAGTAGAATTTCTGTGTCAAAGGAGATGCACATATAAACTTTTTGTAGATACCATCCTAACTTTCCCTCCAAAGGTTCCACCAATTTATATGAAAGCACCCATTTACTGTACTGGCCCACTCCCTCTTGAAGTAAATTGGATTGACATTATGTTAAATATAGAGATTAATTTTGGAGAAAGAGACCTCCATCTCTTCTTTCATTAGTGAGACTTCTCAGCTGGGAAAATGTTATTTTTATCCATTTATTACACTTTTAGAATGTCCTTCAGTAGAATTTTATAGGTGTGTATATTCTGCATATTTTTAAAATTTATTGTAGATATTTTTGGTTTCTTTTCTTTTCATTTTGACTGAGATATTTTATCCCATTGATTCATTTAGTAATTTATTAGATGAAAGCAATCAGTGTATATATGTAGTGTGTGTATAATATTATATATTATTTTTGCATATTAACTCTGTTACTGAACACATTCTGAAAGTCTGTTACCATTTCTAATGGTTTTTCAGCTGATTTTCTTGGGTTCCCAATCCATGCAGAGACAGTATTGCGTATTGGTTGAGAACATAAGTTCTGGAAACAGTCTGCCTGGATTTCAAGTTTTGCTACCCATTTAAAGCTTTGTTAACCTAGGGTACAATTTAATTGTGCCTTAATTTTTTTCAGGTATAAAATGGACTTAATAATAGTACTTCTCATAGGCTTCTTATGAGGATCAATGAGATGCTTAGAACAGTGCCCAGCACATAATAAGTGCTCAGCAAGCACTTCCAAGTAAGTTGATCTCTGCACATTAAATTGGGAGTCTTTGATACTCCCAATTTTATAGCTGAGGAATTGAGACCCATAGAGATCATTTATTTGCTTAACAAATATGAAACCTTTTCTATGCATAGAATACTGTGCTGGGTCTGTGAGGGGTATCAAAGATAAATTAGACTGAATCCACTAATGAGGGATTTATAAGGCCAATTGGGTTGTAAATCAAGGGCCATGAAAAAAGCCATGTAAGGCAGCAGATATCATGAAAATAGCATAGACTTTGAAATTTTTCCTGTGTTTGAATTTCCTGCTTTCAACATGGTAGCTTTTTTTTTTTTTTTTTCATTTAAATGAGATTAGTTCCATTACTATTTGAGAGTTGCTCTTTTGGTCAGAAGAAATATACGTAAGAGTCCAGTACAGAACTTGGTTATGTAGTAGGAGCTTAATAAGTGGTAACTATAAATAGATACAGTCTAAAGTAGAAAATGACAAATGAATGTCCTTGGATGAAAGTTCATGTAAAGGGCCTTAGCACTTGAGGAAAAAGAGACATTATTTCTGGTTGGGAGTGTTTACCTAAAACAAATAGACTGGCAATTATTTCTCCAACAAAGATGGGTTTATTTGGGATCAACAGAGAAGTGCAATTCAGGGTCTGCAACCATGGTGAGTCATGTGCAAGTCCCTGCACAGCAAGGGAAGGCGAGTGCTTTCATGGAGGGGAAAAGAAAGTTGGAGGGCAATAGTAAATAAACAGCCATGGCTTTTTGTTGGCTGAGTCCTTGCCAGGAAAGAAGAATCTTTCTTCCTCTTGGGCTCTGCTGTCATCACAGGACAAGAGAGCTCCCCTTTCTGGTCTCCACACTCTATTTAATTGAATTTTCTGTTTAATAATTTTTTACATTTCCTCCTTTTGATGAAGATCTTTCTCTGAAAGCATTGCTGATCAAGTGTCAGGTTTTCTACTTTCAGAGGCTCTTTGTCCCTCAATGTCAGGAAATACCTTTCCTGGGTACAGTGTCTCATGTCGGAGGGAATAGATTAGGAATCTATTGAGGTCACATGTAAGTAACAAGGAGGGGTAGGAGGGAGAACTCTCAGGCACTTTTCATATAAAGCCTATTTGTTATCAAGATCATAGACATTAGAGATTACTTGAAGTGTTGTCATTTTCAGTGATTTGGCAACAAACTTCCAACAGGCCTGGTCTGGATATCTTGAGAAAGCTGTCTCATCAGATGCTTCAATTCTGGGAAATCTTTACTTTCAGGTCACCAGATGATGGGCAGGTCCATTCAGGGTTTTATGCTCTCTTTAGGTGTGTCACATGTATCCAAGAGTCTATTCCTTGGAGTTTGGCAGCACAAGGGTTGGTTTACCTGATAGGGACATTTCCAGTGAGGTTGAAGAGAGAGTCTTTCTGGAGGTGACTTTTTCAATAGACAAAATCTCCAGGTTGCAAGACGTGATGCTTAAGGTTTTCATCTCCCTAGAGTGCACTGTGAAAAGATTGCTTTACCACACATGGATATTTTTAATAGGAGCAATAGGCCTCTACACTATTGCAGTATCTCTCCTTTTATCAGTTGTGAGTCAAAAGAAACAGGAGCGGGGCTTCCCTGGTGGCGCAGTGGTTGGGAGTCCTCCTGCCGATGCAGGGGACACGGGTTCGTGCCCCGGTCCGGGAAGATCCCACATGCCGCGGAGCGGCTGGGCCCGTGAGCCGTGGCCGCTGAGCCTGCGCGTCCGGAGCCTGTGCTCCGCAACAGGAGAGGCCACAACGGTGAGAGGCCCGTGTACCGCAAAAAAAAAAAAAAAAAAGAAGCAGGAGCCAAGTTCATTGGGTGTCCTGGGACTATCCCAAAGTGTAAGAGTTTTTGAGTTATAAAAGAAGTGACTCTTACCCACTGGACCACCAGGGAAGTCCCTCCAATTGAATCTTAATGACATTAGTGCATTTGACTAAACCAGAGGATTGAGGGTGGTAAGCACAGTGAAAGTGTAAAACTGGCCAAACGGTGCAGAATTATCAAAGTACCTGACCAGTAAAATAGGTTCCTCAATCATTATGAAGTTCAAGAGGAGTTCCCTAAGTAGGGATAATCTTTTCCCAAAGGACGTTAGCCAGAGAAGAGGCAGCAGCCTGTCTGCAAGGGAAGGCTTCAGTTCAGTATGAAAATATACAGACCATGTCTAAAACATATTTATATCCACAAAATAGAGGAAGTTGTATGAAATCCATTTGCCAGACATCTAATCATCTGTTAGATAGTTTAAACTGTCCAGGAGCATTACGAACAGACTTCCTAGTACTTCCCACTTGTACTCAACAAGTGGGACAGTGAGGTGTAGGCACTTTCTGTAGCCTTGTTAATGTTCCCCCACCAATACTGATTCGTGAATGTTACCATTTTGTCAGTAGACCTTATGGCCTAGTGCATGTACAGTAATGAGGAGTGGGAATCTCAGTGTCTCTGGTAGGATTGGGTTATTCTTTGGTCCCAACCAGCGATTTCTCTTTTTATCGAATCAACAGTTGTTGAATTTCTAAACTTGTTTTTCCTTTTCAGAAGCCAGTTGTTGGGCTTCTCTAGCCAGTTTTTCTAAGTTACCATTTGGGGAGCCTTTGGATCATGATAGAGGTTTGGCTGCTGAGGGTTTCTTTAAGGGCAGCCTTTTTTTGCAGAAATGTCAGCAAGGCGATTTCCCTTAGCTTCCAGAGAGTCAAGTTTAGAACACCTCAGAATCTTAATAGCTAACGTGCCAGGTAAACGTACTGCACCCAATAATTTCTAAACATAGGAGCGATTTTAAATTTTATTTCTGCTTGACGTAAGGAAGCCACGTTTCTTCCACAACATTGCAAAATCATGAACTACTCTGAAAGTGTATCTGCCATCAGTATACATTATTGGCAGCTTTGTTCTTGGCTAAAAGTACAAGCCCTTGTAAGAGTATATAATTCAGTTTGTTGGACTGAAGTAGCCATAGGTAAAGATGCTGCCTCAACAACATCAAAAGGAGTTGCAATGGCATACACAGCACAGTATTTGCCATTGTCACTTTTTAAACAAGAACCATCAGTGCACCACGAGACGTCAGTGTTACAAAAAGGATTTTCCTGCAGATCATCATCAGGGGTCAGGAGGTGATTTGTCAGCGGTAAGCAGTCGTGAGGGACTTCATCATTGATGTGGGGGGAGAAGAGTAGCAGGGTTAAGGTTATTACAGTGTGAAAGAGTTATGTGAGAAGCAGTTAACAAAAGGACTTTATAGGAGGTGAGGCAGGTAACTGAGAAATGTTGAGAGTGAGCACCAAGATTGTGGTTCCATTGTCAGTTAGGACTGGAAGAGATTCATCCCCAATCTGGAGAAATGTTTCTCCAATTCTATTAAGTGGGAAGATTGGGAAGAGCCCCTATAGTCCCCTCGAGCCCCATTGTTGAGAATTCAGAGGACATTGAAAAGACTGGTTAGAGGGTAGAGGTGCTGAAAATGCTTAAATTTCTAACAATCTCTTTTCTGATGTCCTGGCTGTTTGCAACTAAGCCAGGCCCTCAGGGAGTAGCTTGTAAAGTATTCAGTCAAACCCCTACCCGGGATGGGCGGTTTTTGCCTTTTCCCTCAGCACTGAGCCCTGGGGGTTCAGCAATGGAGAGTGCTCCCGTACCCATTAAGAACAGCTTCTTTGCTAGTCCTGTTGGTCTTATGGATGTATTGCCGCATTGGCTTTCAGAGTTACGTGTTTTGGGGACTGTCCCTCAGGTGGGAGTCTTAAAAGTTGGGGCTCTGGGTATGTGGTCCAAACCCTTCACTCCTCTGGGAGCAGCTGGTTGTTGGGAGGTTGTTCCCAATTGTCTGGCACTGTGCCAGGGGTGGGGTTTATGGAAAGAGCATGTCTTAGCCTTTCCTGACTGTTTGACATGGGTATTTTCTCATTTGCCTGATGTCACTCAGCTAGTTTCTGGATTTCTCTCAGAAGGAATTTCTCCTCATGTACATTCGATGTGTCCATGGGAGGAAGGACGATAAGGAGCCTTCAGTGTCGCCATCTTGGTCTCTCCCTGAGTTTGCTTACTCTGTGTGTGTGTCATCTTGCCGCATAGTCATACTTGCTTTGGAATAGGAAATAAGCATTCAGTAAAAACATATAGGCAAAATACATTTTAACCATGCAACTGTTAACCTACAATCACTATGTATTGGGTTGACCAAAAAGTGCCTTCAGTTTTTAAGTAAAAATAAAAGACACATTTTTTGTTTTCACCAAGAACTTTATTGAACAACGTGTTCACCCTTTTGTTCCACTACCTTCTGCCATTTGTCAGGCAACTTCATAATTCCATCTTCCCAAAACCTTTTATCTCTTTGAGCAAAGAACTGTTCTAGGTACCTTTTACCGTCTTCCAGGGAATTGAAATTTTTTCTCTTAAGAGAATTTTGTAAAGACCTAAATAAATGGAAATCCAAAGGTGCAATGTCTGATGAATACGGTGGATGAAACAGAACTTCCCAGCCAAGCTGTAACTGTTTTTGTCTAGTCTTCAAAGAAACATGCAGTCTTGCATTATCCTGATGGAAGATTATGTGTTTTCTGTTGACTAATTCTGGACACTTTTTGTCGAGTGATGCTTTCAGTTGGTCTAACTGGGAGCAGTACTTGTTGGAATTAATCGTTTGGTTTTCAGGAAGGAGCTCATAATAGAGAACTCCCTTCCAATCCCACCATATACCCAACATCACCTTCTTTGGATGAAGACCGGCCTTTGGTGTGGTTGGTGGTGGTTTATTTCATCTGCCCCACGATCTGTTCCGCATTATTGTACAACATCCACTTTTCATCGCCCATCACAATTTGTTTTAAAAACGGAACGTTTTCCTTACGTTTCAGTAGAGAATCACATGTGGAAATACGGTCAAGAAGGGTTTTTTTGCTTAACTTATGAAACCCAAACATCAAAGCGATTAACATAACCAAGCTGGTGCAAATGGTTTTCAACGCTTGATTTGGATATTTTGAGTATGTCGGCTATCACCTGCGTGGTATAATGTTGATTGTTCCCAGTGAATGTCTCGATTTGATCACTATCAACTTCAACTGGTCTACCCGACCGTGGAGCATCGTCCAGTGAGAAATCTCCAGCACGAAACTTCGCAAACCACTTTTGACACGTTCCATCAGTCACAGCACATTCTCCATAAGCTGCACTAACCTTTTTTTGCGTTTCAGTTGTGCCTTTACTTTTCTTGAGATAATAAAGCATAATATGCCGAAAATGTAGCTTTTTTTCTTCCACCTTCGGTATTAAAATGGCTACACAAAAATTCACTAATTTTGATGTCTTTTTTTAAATGCACACTGATATGACAGCTGTCACATACAATCTAACAACATTGTTTCGAATGAAGTTAAAGACAAAATGCTACTAGACCCATCTTACGGAGAAAACCAAACGAACCTTTTGGCCAACCCAATACTTTATATTTTTGCACGTAGACCTAACATTGCAATTAAAAAAAAAAAAGTAAACCAGATTGAGTCCCTTAGGAGGATTTTCTTTTGGGGAGGGAGGCAGGTAGATTTCAAAAAACAACATGAATTTTCTATAATTAAATACAGAAAATATACTGGTTTTCCCAAATGAATACTTTGATATGTTAACACTTCACCATAAAGAATGTATACCACCTGGATGGGATCCTAGCGTAGGAAAAGGACTTAGCTAAAGTGTGAACTAGTTAAAAAAAATAGAATTAGTAGCCTCAAACTATAAGGCAGTTACTTTGTGAGTTTGCTTACTTTTAATGGGTACTTAGTATTCCATTCTTTGGAGGTACCATAGTTTATTTGACTCACTCGCAACTGATGGGCACTTGGCAATATTTTGCTCTTACAAATGATGCTACAAGTCATTTCTCACACATAAGAATATATATCTAGGAAAGAATGCTAGAAATGGAATTGCTGAGCATTACTGTGTTTTGTTAGATATTTCTAAATTAATTCTACAGAGGTTGTGCCAATTTATACTCCCATTTTGCTAATGCAAAATACGTGAGTACTTGTTTAGTAGGTCCTAAGATAACACAGGCCAGGATGGCCCCTCTAGGAGATTGTATTACAGGATGAGAAAAAGCTATCTATGTGAAGAGACAAGGAAGGTGTGGGAATAAGAATGTTCCAGGGTAAGGGAGTTGCATGAGCAAAGGCCAGGAGATGGGCAAGAGCTTAGCATAGTTGATGTTCGAAAAGAAGGTCAGCATGTCTAGAGCTGCCCTGCTCACTGGCCACATGTGGCTATTAAGCACTTAAAGTGTGGTTTGTCTGAATTGACATATGCTGTAAATGTAAAATACACGCTGGATTTCAAAGACTTAGTATGGAAAAAAGAATGTAGAATACCTCATTAGTAATTTTTTATATTGGTTTCACATTGAAATAATAGTTTTGATGTGTTGTAGTAAAATATATTATTAAAATTAATTTCATCTGTTTCTTTTTACTTTTTTACTGTGGCTGCTAGAAAATGTTAAATTACATATGTGGCTTGCATTATATTTCTATTGGACAGTGCTAGTCTAGAGCAGGGGTTGATAAACTACGGGCTGCAGGCCAGATTTGGTCTACAGCCTGTTTGTTTGTTTGTTTGTTTGTTTTCCTACAGCCTGTTTTGATGTGGCTGGAGCACTAAAAAATATATTTTACATTTTTTTAAAGAGTTAAAAAAAAAGAAATAGTCTAAGAGGAGTATGCAACAGAGACAGTGTGTAGCCCACAAAGTCTAAAGTATTTACTATCTAGCCCTTTGCTAGTCTGGAACTTACAGAGAAAAGAGGGCAATAGAACAAGATGCCAGGGGAAGGCAGCGTCCAGATCATAAAGGGCCTTTTGTATCACGATAAGATGTTTAGGTTTTATTAAAAGATCAATGGAAAGGTAAAGAAGGGTTTTAAGCAGGAGAGTGACATGATCAGATTTATATTCTTAAATGATAATTGTCTATGTGTGTGCATGTGTCACATTCTTGCATTACCAAAAACTCACTAGAATAGGGTATTGAAGGAGGTTGGATGGTAGTTTTACACCAAACACTGAACTCTGCATTTCCATCATAATCGCATTGTCATCTTAGCACTTAATATGTGCCTGGCATTTTCTGAGCTGTGTGCCTTATCTTATTGACTGTATTTTGTTCCTTCTTTAAGTGGTTACAGCTCTCTTGGGTAATAGCAAGGGTAGGGAGAACAGTGTGAGCAGGAAGCCACCTGAATGACTCCATTCCCAAGATCAACTAAGGTAGAGTGTGAGCTCAACCCAGTTTCAGCCCTTGGCTTCCACAGGAAGTGATATGGAACTGGCGAGGCCATGGGGACATGCAGCCACATGATTTATTAACTCCATTGGCTTGAACATCACAGGGCGATGCAGCAAGTCTGCAGGTCTTTGGAAGTCCGCATAACAGCAAACCTGGGGTCTCATACTACTCAAACCTCTCCCTGCTTATTTTCCTCTTTAATACTATCCAGATCTCTTACTAGTACTGGGCTGGTCTGTCTCACCTCTGGGGTCCCACAATATAATCTGCTGCTGTTGCTGAAATGAGACTTATCTCTTTACTTCCTTGAGTTACTATGTCATCATGCCGTAGAGAGAAGTTTGGTATTCTACACAACTCTAATGGCAGGGTAGGCTAACTGCTGTAATAATAAGCAAGTCAAAAAATCATTAGTGGCTAGAAACAACAGTTTGTGTATTACTCACAACACAGCCCACTCTAGGTTGGGCGGGTGCTGGGAGGTGAGCTGTAGGAGGGACCTCTGTTCCAGGCAGTCATTCAAGGACCCAGGCTCCTGCCATCTGGTGGCTCCTCCCTCCTCTAGATCCACCAAGGCTGTCCAGTCAGCAGATGGAGAAAGAGAAAGTCAAGAAGGCACATCTGCTCTCAACCACCTTGTTCCAGAAGTCATAACTGTCATGTTGCTCACATTTTACTGGCAAGCCCTAGTCACATGACCCCACCTGGAAGAAAGCAGGCTAGGAAATGTGGTCTTTCTGTGTGCCCAAGAAGGGGAGAATGTATGAGAGCACTAGAGACTGCACCACAACAACCTCGTATGGTACCTGGGCAGTCCTTCTTCAAGATAACTCACGAGCTAGGCCATTTTCTTCCCAATATGTGCAAACTTTATTATGCTTCTGAGGTAAGAGGTTTACCTTTTATTCTATAGACACCATTTAGTTTGGCATTGACCTTACTGGAGTTATACTGGCTTTGTCCTTATAGTTCTGTTTTTGGGTGCAAGTCTGTTTTCCCTCAGATTATTAGACCTACTTACTCCTAAAATATTACTAAGTTTGTACATATAGGGAGATTACATATATATTTATATATATACTTCTATTTTGGCTGCGCCATGTGGCATGTGGGATCTTAATTCCCCAACCAGGGATCGAACCCGCACCCCCTGCAGTGGAAGCATAGAGTCTTAACCACTGGACTGCCAGGGAAGTCCGGATTTGGATATATTTTAATGGCATTTTTATTCTGTATGATTTTGCTCTGTAACACATTCAATCTTCACAGTAACCCTGTGAGATAGGTATTATTATTACCTCCATTTTAGAGGTAAGGAATCCAAGCTGTGGAGAGGTGAAGTGACCTTTCACCAAGTGGCTGAGCTGGTATTCACTCCAGCATGTGCCTGACCTCAGGCTTGTACTCTGAGAGGTGATGTCACACTACATTCCTTCCTGGACCAGGCTTGCGGCAACTTTCTGTTTCATCTTCATCTCTGCCTACCCTCTCCCTACCACACTGAAAAGCTGCTTATGGATCTTCCTTCAGATATTTCCTCCCCTCCCAAAGTCTGGGGCTCTAGAGTTCTCTTGAATATGGGGGAGAGATCCTTTCTCTCACTGGTTCCCATGGCAATTCTGTAAAATATAAAATGGAAGAACAATCAGGATTAAATTAACATGTAATTTTTTTTTTTTTTTTTTTTTTTTGTGGTACGCGGGCCTCTCACTGTTGTGGCCTCTCCCGTTGCGGAGCGCAGGCTCCGGACGCGCAGGCCCAGCAGCCATGGCTCACGGGCCCAGCCGCTCCGCGGCACATGGGATCCTCCCAGACCGGGGCACGAACCCGCATCCCCTGCATCGGCAGGCGGACTCTCAACCACTGCGCCACCAGGGAGGCCCAATTAACATGTAATTTTAAGTATAGTTGCATGAGGTTAGAGAAATAGGAATGGAAGATCTTGATAAAGACATTTCAGGGAATCCTAAATAGTCCTTTTCTTATTTGGGATGTGCAAAAAAGTTTTCAGAAACTACTATGCACCGTTAGTCCACAAGTACTTACAATGTACTTACTTTGGAACTTACTTTAAATGTGTCTTTCCTTTGTGCCTTGCTTTTTTGCATCTGTTTTAAGAACCTGTGGCTATGTAGCTGCTGAATTGAAATAATGATTTTGCTAGCCTATCTGGTGATTTTCTGGGACACTGTAAACCTTAACTAAGCATCTGTAGGTGTGAAGACCTGGTTGGATGCACCAAGGTTTCATTACTCATAGAAATGATCAAAGAATCCCAGAGATCCTTAACAGATACAACCAAAGAAGAGTATACTGGAGAAAATACGTAAGTCTCTAGTAGCTACAGAGCCTAGAATTAGAATTTCTGGTTTGACATGTGCTGAGTTCCATCCCTAGATTTTTTAAAGCCCTGTACCATTCTTTACTTTTCTCTCTTTAGGTTTGCCTTGCACTGATTTTGGCCTGAGGTCCAGGATGGTTTGTTCTTGGGACCAGACCTGACCAGAAGTCGACCTCATGAGCACTTCAAGCTCTCCAGCTGCCATGCTCCTCCGGAGGCTGAGGCGGCTCTCCTGGGGCAGCACTGCTGTCCAGCTCTTCATCTTAACGGTGGTGACCTTTGGTCTGCTGGCCCCCCTGGCCTGTCACCGGCTTCTGCACTCTTACTTCTACCTGCGCCACTGGCATCTGAACCAAATGAGCCAAGAGTTCCTGCAGCAAAGCTTGAAAGAGGGTGAAGCTGCCCTCCACTACTTTGAGGAGCTGCCCTCTGCCAATGGCTCGGTGCCCATTGTCTGGCAGGCCACTCCCCGCCCCTGGCTGGTCATCACCATCATCACTGTGGACAGGCAACCTGGCTTCCACTACGTCCTGCAGGTGGTGTCCCAGTTCCACCGGCTCCTTCAACAATGCGGCCCCCAGTGTGAGGGGCACCAACTCTTCCTGTGCAACGTGGAGCGGAGTGTGAGCCATTTCGATGCCAAGCTGCTGTCCAAGTACGTCCCTGTGGCCAACCGCTATGAGGGCACTGAGGATGACTACGGCGACGACCCTTCGACCAACTCGTTTGAGAAAGAGAAGCAGGACTATGTCTATTGCCTGGAATCCTCCCTGCAGACCTACAACCCAGACTACATCCTGATGGTGGAAGACGACGCCGTTCCAGAAGAGCAGATCTTCCCAGTCTTGGAGCACCTTCTGCGGGCTCGCTTCTCCGAGCCGCACCTCAGAGATGCCCTTTATCTAAAGCTCTATCACCCCGAGAGGCTCCAGCACTACATCAACCCAGAGCCCATGAGGATCCTGGAGTGGGTCGGTGTCGGCATGTTGCTGGGGCCCTTACTAACCTGGATATACATGCGGTTTGCCAGCCGGCCGGGGTTTAGCTGGCCTGTCATGCTCTTCTTCTCCCTGTATAGCATGGGGCTGGTGGAGCTGGTGGGCCGGCACTATTTCCTGGAGCTGCGGCGGCTGAGTCCTTCCCTGTACAGTGTGGTCCCTGCTTCACAGTGTTGTACCCCGGCCATGCTCTTCCCTGCCCCGGCGGCCCGGAGGACCCTCACCTACCTGTCCCAGGTGTACTGCCACAAGGGCTTCGGCAAGGACATGGCACTGTACTCACTGTTGAGGGCCAAGGGGGAGCGGGCCTATGTGGTGGAGCCCAATCTCGTGAAACACATCGGGCTCTTCTCCAGCCTTCGGTACAACTTTCACCCAAGTCTTCTCTAGCCTGCCAAGAAATGCCTTTCTGAAATTGGCCACTTCTTGGAGATTCAACTATTGAGCTCTTTATTTGGACATGGTTGCTTGCAGATATTTCATTGTTTTAGGGTTGCTAGGGATATAGACACTGGGATGGCTGAGGAACATACAAGTCAAGAACCTTGGCTTTGGTAACTCTCTGGCAGGAGCAAGCTGTTCACCGTGGGTCCAGACCTCTGGCCCTCCACACAGCCACACTGCCTCATGCAGTCTGACCCACCCAAAGAAGGGCATTTAAATACCACTTATATTCTCCAGTTGTTTTTCGCTCTGCTTCATGACAGAGTTTGTGACTGCCAAAAGTATTGTACACAGTGATATGACCAGTTTAGGATTTTAAGCATAGAATTTGGTGAAAGGTGAGATTCTTTTGCAATGATTTCTTTCTCATTGGGAATAAGAATGGATGTATGTTTAGAATATATGTCCCAAGAGGCAGGACCACATTGATAGATTCTATTTGTTTCCTTGACCTGGAGTAATAAAAGCCACACAGGGCCCGGCATCTTGGAGGCAGGTGACCCAGCTTTTGTTACCTGGCGTTTTCTTTTCCACACATCTGTAGTGCACTAATACTCAATTTTGTTTGTGAGAACTTTAAGGCACAGCAAGATCTGAAATCACCTTCTGGATCATCAAAGTCAGATTGCTTATGTTTAGTAGTGATTTAATATTGAAGATTTCTATCATAATCTGATTCTTTGAAAGTTGGACATTGCAGAATGATATAGAATGGGTGAGATTTTTACTAATAGCATATCCTTTTCCCTAACTTTGCTGGCTAATCATTCATCTTCACTTCTTTTTCTTCTATGTAGCATGATGTTATAGAAGAAAAAGCATGGATTGAAGTCAGAAGACCTGAATTTTTATTTCAGATCTCTGTTATGTCCTAGTGGTGTGAACTTGGGCAAGTCATAAGCACTCTGAGTCTCAGGTTTGTCACCTGTAAAACGGGGACAGTGATATCTACTTTTTTAAGTTGCCTTGAGGATTAAATGACAGAATGTATGTAAAACACTAGCAAGTACTTATCTCACAGAGGGCACTTGGTGAACATTAGTTCTTCTCTCTCCTATAATAAGCATATGAAACTCAAGTGTATTTTGGATAAAGGTATTAGTGATATTATTTAAAGTATGACATGGGGCATAGGGCTGACACCTATGGAGCAGCTGTTCCAGACCAAACACTGCTAGAATAAAGGCTGACTTTTCCTTGTGACTTCAGAGGGACATGCAGCTCAGTTTCATCTAGCCCCACCTCCAACCAAACCCAAAATAAGAATTGTTCATTCAACTGGCAATGATCTGAGACTCCTCTTGAGCTTATTCCAAGACTAGCATCTGAAAACTACTCTTCTCAAAAGTTACAAGTAAATTTCATTTGACAATACTTATCAAACCAGTGGCCAACTGTCCCTTTGTGGGGATGGATGATTATATCAGAGTGCAAGCAGCTGTCCTCTTTGTTTCAGTGCCACATCTTCCCTTTGCTTTTAAGTTTCCACAGTGAGCTAACATCTTGGGATCTGCTCGAGAACACTGAGAGAGTAACAGGGGCTCATCACCACACTTCATAGATGAACAAACAGGCCCCGAAATGTTAAAGGATTTCTTCAGGTTCACACAACTGAACAGCAGCAGAGAGGACTGGAATGTAGTAGATTTTCTGACTTCCAGCCCCTGTACTTTTTTCTTAACTGCATTCATTTTATAAATATCTATGTAGTCAAATTCTCTTTTGTGAAATCTGATTGTAACCTGACTAAATAATGTCTCTGTAAGCTAAGATGGTAAAAACTCACTGTGGTGTTGGTCTTGGGGAACAAACAGGTATCAATATGTGTTGTGTTATTATAGTGAGCTGTTATGTATCCCCCAGGAATGTCCAAAGTGACTAGAGCTACTAGATGACTTATTGAGATTCTCAGATTCCACCCCTTCATCTCTCCTCTCCCAGTAACTGGTTCAGCCCCATGTTTGAGAATTGAACCACCCTCAACCTAGAATTCATTTGAGTTTGTTGCATTAGTGATTGGATCTCCTCATGAAAAGTTTGTGTCCAATGACAAAACATGTAAGCTGGCCAAGCCCTAGATCAGAATCATTGCTGATTTCCATTTCTGCTCTTTCTAATTCAGTTGTCTACCACACGCAGACACTCCTTCCCCTGACTCCTTCATTCTCGATGGCTAAAGTCATCTTTGCCTTGTCTTATTTCTCTACCTACACACTAAGACATCTTCCCCCATTGATCTTAACTAGAGTCTGCCATCCTTGGACATTTTCTGCAGAAGCAGACATCCTACCCACTTCTATCCCTACCCACTTTCTAGATCGCCCTTCCTTTTGTCTCTCATTCCTAGAGTCCAAATTGTGTATTTTGTCCTGGATTAGGACAGCTGACAGCTGTCTCTCATTTAATTAAAGCCGAAGTCTCTCATTTAATCCTAAGCAGAGGGCTAGGGGAGAACTGAAGCCCCCTTCCAATATCAAGGGACATAGTTTACCAGGAGGGTAAAGGCCTCTAACAGTCCTGCATACTTTTCAGAAGTTAAATTATTGTCAGGCCTAAGAAGCTCCCTATTGTGACTCACTGTATTTGCATAGACTTATCGGTTCAAATAAATGCACCCGTTTCACCAAGGCATCCTGAGAAAACTGGTCATTCTCTTGTTTCTACAGATGAGTTTTTCTGATGTGGTGAATAGTATCGAACACACACACACACTCACACTATTGTGGGGTGTGAGCCATTCAAAAATATGGGCTGTTTGCTTAAAAATTCATAACTGAATCTTGTATTTCTTCAATGGAAACATTTGAATTGTGCTTTCTTTTTTCTTTAAAAAAGTGGTGAGAATACTATAGTGCAACTGGAGAATACAAGTAGGATGACTATAATGATAGGGCTAATTTAATTTACCTTGGATACAGTCCTCATTTGGGGGAATTTATTTAATTGGTAACTTAATTTGGGTAAAGAGGCGTTCTCTTTGGATGTGATTACTGTGGGATTTTTATATACACTATGATGCATTGTGAATTACTGTAACACAATATAAAATTGGGCAATTTTAAGTCACATTATCCATTTGGATATTTTTATCCCAGCTACAATGAGTTTGCTGAGAAATGCTCATTAACTGGCACTGATTTTTTTAGGTTGGATTTTGTTTGGAAAAAAACCCTGGAACTACATCAAAGATGATTGGAAATGTAATTTTAAAGTACTTAATATAATTGCAGTGGAGATGTGCTGTGGCTTCCAGGTGATTACAGTACTTGGATTACAACATTGTTGTGAGTCATCACTCTGCAATGAACAGGGATTTTGGGGTTAAAATTTAACAAATTTTCTTGATCTTTTCCCTAACAACCTATGCAGAAACATGGATGAGTGATTAAAAAAAAATCTATGTTAATAATCTGGGGGTAAAAACAGATGAAAATATAAAGGCAAATGATGAATTTATCAAAAAGAAACAAGAACCAGATAGCATAAGTATGTAGGAATGGGTAGCTCAGAGAGATGGGGGAAGTAGACAAAGATGTAGAGTGAAGCAGAGGGTCTCACATTTGTCACCTGTTGTGTGTCCCAAACTCCCTTATGTAATAAATCCTTTATGTCTGCCCCACTGTCATGAAATCTTTATAGGACCAACCTATGGAGAATACAAAGGAACGAAACAATGGATAGTCAGTGTTCTGGATAAATAATTCATCCTTTGCTAGGACCTGGCTTCCTATTGCATTTAGAATAAAATACAAACCTTTACATTACCTCCCAGGCCAGATGTGACCTGCCCCTGCAAAACTTCATTTCTTAACCACTTCCATCCTTTTTCTCCAAGCTCTAGCCACACCTGCTTTCTTTAACTTCCTCAGACTTGTTACAGCAGTTCTTACTACAAAAGGAATTTTCACTGCTATTCTCTCTGTCTGGAATGCTTTTCTCTTAGCTGAATCTTTCCTGTAATATAGATCTCAATTAAATTTTAATCCCTCTTCCCCCAACAGACTTTCCATCCCATCTAAAGCAGTCTTTCCCCTTCCCAACCACCAGGTCATCTGTCACATTACACAGTTTGATTCCCTTCAAAGCTCTTCATATTACCTGAAATGTATTATTTTTGTTTTTCTCCTCTATTCTACACCCCCCCAGAATATAAGTTCCAGAATATCAGGGGTCTTCTAGGCTTTATTCACTGCTCTATCCCTAGAACCTAGAACAATACCTGAGACATAGTAGGAAATGAATGAGAGAGAGAGATGGTGGTAGTAGAGGGAGAAAGAAAGGAAGAAAGGAAGGGAGAAAAAGAGCAAAGGGATCTACAGTGGAACTGCCTCCAGAAAAAAAGAAGACTGGAAGAAAAGAAATGGGACTAGGGAAGAAAATTAGAAAGAGAGGAACAAAGAGGGATCCAGGTAGTGAGGGCTTGTTATGATGTACAATTTTGACACCTGTAAAAAAGTTTTTTATGTGTTTTCCAGGCAAAGGGAATGACAAATGCAAAAAGGAACTTTTTACACCACCACACAGCTACTTTTTTCTCTGTTGTTATTAGGGTTTTGTTTTCAGTGTGTGTGTTGGGGTTGTGTGTGTTTTTGGTGGGGTGGGGGGGTCCCTGTGTGTTATTCTAAGGGGAGGGCTGGGTTTTCTCCTTCAGGCTTCAACTGCTGCATCTTCCTGGTATTACCAATGGGAATCATCTAGACATGACCACCACCCTTGGTGGCTCCATGGCCTATTCTAGGACTTTTAGGCAAGAGGCTGGAAAGAATGAAGGAAAGATCACCACCTGGCACCAATGAACTCTTCTCAAGTTCTCTCAGTAAGTGGTGAGATAGTTTAAGTCTTACCATGTAGCTCTGGGTGATAGCGGTGGGCTTTCCAAAACATTATGACTTAACACAAACCAAGTATAGAGAGGTAAACCTCCCCAGAGGATGGGAGGGACAGGAAACTCTTATAAGGATCACTTTTTTTGTACATTACTTGTGTGTCCTTTATGTTCTGTTAGCGTGGCTTTGTTTAAATGTGAGCAAGCTGAGTCCTCCGCAAAATTCATGCACTGGCAACATGTTAGACAAAGAATGCATCCCACTCCAATTTGTTTTTATCCAGAAGAACTGTAAACCCTGGCATTGCTGTGACCGAGGACCTAAGACTTTGGTTGCTTGTACAGGCCAGCAGCTCATACTTTTGAAACACAAGTCAAACCAGTGTTCGTAGATTTCTTTCTAGCAACATGTATGGGCAATTACTCTTGTCTTCAACCAAACCCCTTTCCAGCCTCAGTACATACAGATCCAGAATCCATAACTAGCTGGGGTTCAGCAAAAGTAGCTTGGCTTCCATCTAGCTCCCCCTCCAATGAGGTTTATGATAAAGGAGAGGTAGGATTACATCTTCTTCCTGCAATGTGCACAGGAAGCAATCATATTTTAAAAGTTATTAAAAAAATAGTATGTATCTGTCACATTCCAAATTGTAGTTCATGTATTATTCTGCAAGGAACTACATCAAACAAATTAATCACAAGTAAATCTAAATTTAGCTGTTTATCCCCAACTTAATAAATGCCTAAATCATATTAGCAACATTCAGATAACTCAAGCTTTTTTTCTTTTTTAATCCAGCTGAACTATTAGCTTAAATGCCCCAATCTGCAGAAACACATTCCTGTATTTGAAACAGAAAAGGCTTTGAAGAGGTTAGAATCACATTATTTTTCATTTACCCGTTAACACCAAAGGAAGAAAAGAACTGTTTCAGCCAAATTAACACCTTATTGTCACACTTAAACATTAGTCCTCACACTAAGGCAGACACACATTAAAATTCTGAATTGCAACTCAGGAGCCCTTTAGGACAAAGAATTTCTGTTTTGTAAAAGGCACCAGGTGTCATGTCTCACATATTAATTTACATTTGGGGTGGCAGGGAGGTGCTGAATGCTGCAGACACAAGGCTGAGTGAATAAGACATGGTTTCTTCCTTTCAGGACCCTGGCATCCAAGGGGGCAGCTAGTACAGGAAGGTGAGTCCTGGGTTGGTGGGGTCACAGGATGCTGTCTGTAAATTACCCCAAAGTGCCAGGAGTCTAAGGTACCCCAACTTCCTCAACTCTTCTGCAACCACTTTTGCCCAGGACAACGTGGTCCACCAAAGAAGTCTCCAACTAACAAAGGAAATTTTTTACATAAACATTTATTTACAGGATAAAATGAGAGGTGTGGGTGAAGGGGAATGAACTTGTCCCAGCTAGAGGGAGATAAGGAGGGTGAGTTAACTCTTGGAGAAGGTGCTGTTGGGAGAAGATATGTATCTTTTGCTGTAAGAGGAAGATCCAGAAAATTATCCTTGAAGGGTTATTTCTTTCTCTTGCATTTCCGGAAAAACAAGCCTCTTAATATCCTATTTTCTAATCCAAATTCATGTGACATCTTTTTCTGAAAGTGAATAAAATTGACTTCCAAAGAACTTTGCTTGCCCAGGGGTGACACACCTTGTTGCCGCACCTTGCTGTATCTCAAAAAAGAATCAAGAAAACCTCACTCCAGATGTCTTACTGTCCATCTCTTCTTGCTGACAAAAGCGTGCTGATCCTCAAATGGAGAGAGGGCTGTGAGGGTCACAGTTGTCCTCACTCCTTTAAGGTGAAAACTGATGCTTTCCTGCCAGGTCATTGCCCTTGCCCAGGCTTGTGGCCTTTGGGTTTCTTGTGTAAAGTGTGTTCTCTCCACAGCTGACTGCAAGTTAGATCCAGTCTCCTGGAGCTTTCTGATGACTTCCTCAGGCACCACAAGTTGTGAGTGAACACCCTTCTTTGAACTATGAAGAATGTTTAACTGAGGGCCACAAATTTCTTCTGCTTGTCCTCATCAGTTTCCATATGGATCTGCAAGCCAGAAGACACTCATTCCTTTTAAAAATTATTATTTTCTATCGATTCACATTGAAACAGTATTGGCCAAAGTTGTCAGTCTGGCTCTAAGGCTAGCTGGTCAAGTTGCTGCTCCACAAACAGTGGAATATTTCTTAATTCACAGCCATTGTTCATAACTCTTCAACTACTCTAATCCTTACCTTCAAGGATCCCACATATGAATGAACTAAGCAGAATAACACAAAACAATGAGAGAAAGACCTGAGTTTTCAGCAAATGTAATTCTTAACTAGTTAGAAAGCATTCACTAATCATTTCTAACCATGTGCCAGTAAGTTTGGTTTACATATGAAAATTCTGATTTCATTTGCCAAAGATCAGACATCTCAAATGAAAAGAAAAATATGCTGTTATCAATCTACTTCTCTAAAAGAGATGTTCAGAGTGCTTTTTTACATACATCAGGAGAGTGTGTTGTGAATTTTGCAGGTTGGTTTCAGCATGGGATGCTTGTAGCATTAGGATGCATTCAGCTGCAAATAACAGAATCCAGTCTCCCAGGGCCTTAAGCAATAACGATGTTTAAATTTCTCACCTAACAAGAAGTCTGGAGAAGGCAGTCTTAGCAGTGCAACGATGTCATCAAGGACCCAGACTCTGTCTGTCCTGTTCTGCCATCTTTTGCCACTTCATGGCTATTGCAGCTTCAAATATCAAGTCCTCACAGGGCTGCATTCAAAACAAGAATGAAAGGGCTGAGGTAAAATCCTTTCTTCTTGTGAAGTTATGTGGGTTTTTACCAGGAAAACAATTTCAGGAAGTCTCCCAACAGACCTCTCCTTTTGTCTCATCTGCCAGATATGTGCCACAGGCCCATTCCTAGACCAATCAGAGGCAAAGGGAAATGGGAAAAGCCCAACCACAACTTACTCCCTTGTGGTTTGTGTGAGAAGCTTAGCTTGTGAGAAGCTTAGCTTCTCAGATTCCTAGAGGCCCATAAGATTGCATTTTCTTTCTGATATGATAGGACATCTGAGCAACTGAATGTGAAACATCATGGGAACAAGATTGTTGTTGCTAGTTTCAAGGAAGTACAGATATTCAAACTCAAATTAGATATGGGGATTGACCAGTTGACAACTGAAAACTATGCTTTCTACCTATTGTTAAACTGTCCTGAATTATTGATTTGGGGCCCATGAAGAGCTTTTTTCCCCCCAAATTCACAGTTTTGTAAAGTGGTCACATGAATTCTGATGCACAGTATGAACCATGTTGTAAATTTCTGAAACTCTCTTTGGCAGGCAAACCTTAATATGTCTGCATTTGAAAGTATTTTCCTGTCTGTATTCAGTGTCAAGAGAAAACAATGAAATTGAAATCAAATTATGTTCACCCAGAGAACTCATAATCCCTGGAAATTTAGAGGTGAGTCCAACATCTATCCTAGGGAGATCCCAAAATTTCCAGCGATAGGAAAAATATTTGGCAGTTTACTCTTCAAGAAAGGAATAGGATGAAGAGAAGAACTACAGTCAGCTCTGCCAACTAGAATTGGAATTGCAAGCTCTCCCCAACCAAAGGTATCCCACAACTCAGTCAATTAATACCTAGGGACACCAGGTCTCACCAGACTGTGGACACAAATGAAGTCATGTTCATATCAAAGAATGCATAGTTTTCCTTTGTTGACACACTCTTCCCCACCCCCTAAAAGTCTCACTCAAATATTTCTGGGAATCTCCAGAGAGAAAGGTTACATCTATGTTCTCTCATAGTTTGCTAACCACAATCATCACACAGCATCTATCTTGTCTTTCCTCTCTGATTTGGCTCCACATCGCCTAGTAACTCTAAAGTACTCTAAAGGGCATCTCTCTTGCCTCTGCTCATGGTAACCATTTTGGGAACATCAATACATCTGCTAAGGTTACTATTTTTTAATGCATAACAAACTCAGTCCTCCAGGCTAGGCTAAACTAGCACAGCAAGAACAAAAGCCAATGTCTCAGTCAGTGGCTTGCCATGACAAATGTTTATTTCTCACTGCCACAAAATCTAACAAAGATCTGGGCACCCTTTAGGGCAACTATTTCACTTATAAGTGTTGCTATACATGAAATAGTTGCCCTAAAGGGTGCCCAGATCTTTATTAGATTTTGTGGCAGTGTCCTGTAGTTGCCCCACTGGGAGCAGGAAACCTCCCTGGTCAACCAAGCAGGCTTACAGGGATACTCACCAGATAAGGGCCTTAATGGCTCCTCACCAGCTCTTCTCTGCTTTAGACTGCATGTAACCAGAGCCACGGGCCCACTCAACTGCAAGAGGGCCAAAAAGTGCAGAGAGGTCTTCCATATATATAAAGGCGAAGAGAACAGATTTTGGTGAATGCTAATAATATCTACTTTACAGGTAAGTGCTGGGTTCTTGGAAAAAATGGAAACAATAACCCTTCTCCAACTCTGTGCTCTGTTTCGTCACTTGATCCTCACATCAGTACTGCTTATGCCCAGAGTCCCCCAGACTTGCTCATGAGTAAGCTCCCTTGTTTAGTTCTAATCTCTCTTTCTATAGGAGTTTCAACAAGTGCAAGATTGGGGGAAAATGCTGTGCCATCTCTCATTCTCTCTGATTTTTTTTTTCTTTTTCCTGACAAATTCACATACACCCCCAGTTTTCTCCCATTCCTCCCTCAGACAGTGTCCGACTTGTTCACTACTGTATCATAAAAGTCACAGTCCAGTGCCTGGAACTCAGAAACGTGTTGATGAGTGGATGAATGGATGGATGAATAGATGGATGGATGAATGATGGTTTCCTCTCTACCCACAGATGAAGCTCAAAGGGAGCCTGTTTCCACTTTCTATTTACCCTCTGAACTTCTCCTGTCACCTTGACCCTAGTTGTGGCCCTTCTGTCTTAGATACTGCTTTTGCCTCTTTGGGGCTCCATTTGGATTGGGACCTTGTTTAGGATTAATTTTGGAAATGTCAGAGTTTCAGTTTAGGGGCTGAAATCCTACCACTCAAACCTCTTCAGTGATTCCTGATTGAGGAATGTGTGCATGAGAACAATAACCAAATGGAAAATAAAATACCTTTTTATTAACTGATAGGCACCCAATTGTCTCCCAGTGCAGAGATCTTTGTCAAGCCAAATCAGATTATGCTGTTTAGGTCTGGAATCCTAAAGAAGCTTCCATCGTTTCCATCATTCAGGGGTGATGGAAAGGTCTGGAACAGACCAGAGACAGTTTATGCAGAGCACACATGTAGAAGAAAGAATGGTCAGACCCTGACCCAGTGAACTGAAATAGGGGACTGTAATTGCAAAAGAGGGAACATCAGCTTAGAGACTCCATTCTCTATGTGTTTAGTATTTTGTAATTATCCTGTGCTTTGTGTTTAGTAATGTGTTTAGTAATTACCCTGTGCTTTGAGCGCTTGAGTAATTCTTCCTCCCTCAGAAAGAAGCTAGTCAGAAGGGTAGACAGAGGGTGTGGGAGCAGCAGAAATGCCCTCTCCCCTACAGGCCAAGGCAGAAATGGAAGGAGAGCTGGCCTAAAGTTGTCTATCTTCTCTTCCTCTCTTACATGACTAGCTCTTCTCTCCTCTTCACCTTAAATGTTATCTTCACTTCTGCCCTTGCCCAGGCCTTTCAGTCCTTTACCCTGCTCACACCCATTCCACTCCATGACAAACTGTCTCCAATCTAGATCACTGTCCTCACTCTACCTGCTTTCTAGAGAGACAAGGTCAAACTCTAGGCTTATTACTGCACTTTTGTATAAAGTCATTTTTCAAAATACAAAACTTGCTATATGTTAACACTGGCATATGGATAAACTTTCTTCTGGGTACACATGGATTTCTGATCAAGTGGTCCACTATTGAAAATTCTTGACAATCTTACCACAAAGAATAGCATATAGCTAGTTTCCTCTGCCGAACTAGGGTTCCCATCTCCTTAACATATTTGCTATAAAATAACAAAATGTTCATCCATAATAATGAAAAAAAAAATGGGGGAAAACAAGACTATGAAGGGTTGGCCATGATATAGACAGTGTGGGAGGAGAGCTTTGGATGGTGTGAAATCAATATTGCCCTGCCTAGCTTCTTTCTCTCAACTTATCCTACTGTCTCCCAATTATATGCCATATTTCCCCACTCACCCTTACTTTTGCAAGCTTGAATGAGTGTGAATAGTCTCTGGTTTTGCCATAAATATCAGCCGATTTGGATAGTTCTCTGTTAACACAGATCTTCTTTGTTTCCAACTAATAATGCTGTTTATCTAATAGTTCTGTCAACAAAATTTTAGAATAGACAAATAGAGTGTAAAATGCCTCAAAGCATTCTCATTACTGCAGAAACTTTACAAGGAAAAAAAACCTAAAGAGTTAAAAGACTTATAAGTAGTGGTACAGACACTCCACCACAGAAGATGGCCAATAAGCACAGCAAAAGATGCTCAGCATTATTAAGTCATTATGGAAATACAAATTAAAACCACAGTGAGATACATCACACACCCAGTAGAATGGCTAAAATTTTTTTAAACTGACTATACCAAATGTTGGTGAGGATGCAGAGCAACTAGACTCTCATATACTCCTGTTAGGAATATAAAATGGTACAGTCACTTGAAAAACAAGTGGGAAGTTTCCTGAAAATTTAAATATACACATACCATTTGATCAGATCCAGCCATTCCACTCTGAGGTACTTATCCCAAGAAAAATGAAAACATACATCTACATTAAGACCTGTACATGAATATTTACAGAGCTTTATTTGTCATGGTTAAAAACTGGAAACCACTCAAATGTCCATCAGCAGCAAATGGATAAATACAGTGAAGAATATCCATATCATGGAATACTACTCAGCAATGAAAAGGATGAATATGGATGAATTTCAAAATACTTACGCTGAGTGAAAGAAGCCAGACCAAAAAAAAAGAATATATATTGAATGATACCATTTATGTAAAACTCTAGAAAATGCAGACTAATCTCTATAGTGACAGGAAGCAAATCAGTATTGCCTGGAGATGGGGTAGGGTGAGGTAGGGAGGAAAGGTTTATAAAGGTACATAAATAAACTTTTAGGAGTGATGGATATGATCAATATCTTGATTGCAGTGATGGTTTCATGGATGTATAGATATGTCAGGACATCAAATGTTATACTTCACAAAAGTGCAGTTTATTATAAGTCAATTATATCTCAATAAAGTTGTTATTTTAAAAAGATGCTTAGTGGTTTGCACCAGCCAAAGATGAAAGAACTGGCTTGCATCTTTTCATTATGTTTCAAACTGCTCTCTAAATGTTCCTTTTAGAGTGTATGTCAGCAGAGAGGAGGGGTGGGTATTCTTGGTTACCTATCACCCCACTGTGCTTTTATCTGTTGGTGTGTATATAGTTTCTCTAAAGATTTATTTCAAAAAAGGCCATGTTTAAGAAAAAAATAAAAAATAAAAAAGTATTTAAAATCTGCTGGATCATCTGATCTTTAATGCCTACTAGCTAAAACATTTTATCAATCTAAAGTTCTGTAAATATACTCTCTTTGATTTGAAGATGCCCTCAATTATAAAAGGCACACTAAATCTCTAGCTTTTAATGGCTTTTTAGGGGGAAAAAAGTAAAAGCAATATATTAAAAGTACACTTATTATAAGATTCACTCCTATTTCAAAAATATTAAAAGTATGACTTAGAGTACTCATTGTAGCACATGGTCCCCAGGTTGTAGAAAGGGATGTTTTGAGAACTAAAAGTGTTTGCATTAGTCAGGGTACAAAGTGTAACAAAGAGACCCCAAAATACAACAGCTTAAACTGTGTAGAAGTGTGTTTCAATCTCACTTAACACCCAGCAGGTAGGCAGTCCGAGACTGGCTTAATGGGTGTTTGACCTGTGCAGTTCCACAGAGCCCCACACTCAGAAGGGCCCAGAGCTTGGTTTAATGTGCTGCTGTTGCAACCTTGAAATTCTTAATAATCTTATGTTTGAACTTATGTTTTAAAAGCAAAGTCCCTGGGGAGAATGGAACATGCATGTGAGCAGAGGAATACACAATACGTGTCTGTCATTCCTGCACTCTATTTGCATATCATGTTGGGAATGCTTCATGAGTGAAGAATTCCAGTGGACCCACAATGCATGGAAGTTCAGAGAAACTCAAAGTAAGTATAAGTGTGTTATGTTGATGACTAAGGAAGGGACTGAGGGAGGGCACTGGTAGTCCTGGCAGTCGTGGGAGGCCATACTCTCCATTTGAACTAGAATTTGCTTCTAATCCAAGGAATCTTATCACATCCTTTCTTACCTGTGTTACTTCCCTGTATTAACAAGCCACTTACACTGCAAATGATAACATAGAAAGAAAGGGAAACCTATAGTCTTTTTTTCCTTTCAATCTTTCCTTACTCAATATGTGTGTATGAAGAAGTGAAACAAAAACATTTGAGTTAGTTTTGTGCTGCATTTATAATCTTCTGATGAGAATGAAATACATATACATGTAGGAACTACAAAACACACATCATGTAATTTTGGTGATTCTGCATATGAGTTAAATACTCTTATATTTGCATTTATAAACTGGCATCGCACAATATAATGAATGGTAAAATTCATGTTAATGATCTAGGTTTTAGGTTTACTTAGAGCAACACTAAATAGCAACAAAAAATACCATGAAAAATCAAAAGAAAGAGCATGGAGAGAAGAGAAAACTTTAAATTTTACTACCTTTAATGGCAATTTTCCTCTCCTTTTTGAACAAGAGGAGGCCCTGCAGTTTCATTTTGCAATGGGCCTCACAAATTGTAGCTGGCCCTGCTGCTATCTGCAAAATGTGACTTCCACTTGTGGGTTCAATTTGACTGCTTCAGCTTCTGTCATCTTCCAGCCAGTGAAGAGCTGGAGAAAGACCAAGGAATTGAAGAAGAATTCCTTTATGGGCCCCCATCACTAAACTCAAATACCATCAGCCAAAACTTAGTCACACAGCCACATCTAGCTTTGAGGCCGGCTGGGAACTATCTTTAGCCAAGCAGCTATAGACTCAGCTAAAATGCTTTTACTTTAGAAGGGGAAAATGGGTATTGGGAACAACATGCAGTTGGCCACAGTATTCATTCAATTGGACCTAATATTTCCAGTCCTAGGAATTTATCTTAAGAAAATAACAGAAATGTATAAAAAGTTTTAAGTATAAGGATACTCACCGCATCTCTTTTTATAATTACAGAAAAAAAATTAGAAACAACCCGCATTTCCACAACAGAAATTGGTTAAATAAATAAATACATACCTATATTCTGGAAAATTATAGACCCATTAAAATTATGTTCTCAAAAAATATTCAGTGGTATAGGAAAATGCTCAAGATGTAATGGTACATGAGAAAAGCCGAATGTAAAACTCTGCATATAATACCTTTTAGAAGCACTTTTTCAGCTAAATGGGTATGTCTGGGTTTATCACAGGGATCAAGGGAACAAGACTATAGCCCTCAAAGAGTAAATTTCTCACAGCATATATTTGAACTACAGCCCTGCAGGATCAGAAACTAGATTTTGTTTACAGACTCAGAACAGATTTGTCTCTCAGAATGAGACATTTTAACCAGAATCATAACATAAATACATACATCATGAAGGCAAGTTTATTCATTTATGAGGACATATAATAATGACATGAACTGCATATATATATATTATATATATATATTATGTGTATACTATATATATATTATATATATGCAGTGCCCTTCCTCAGTCCCATACTAAGTGCCAGTGCCCTCCCTGGGGGCAATATAGTATAAAATATTGTATCATTATATTCGATGATACTACAACACAGCCAAACAAATTTCAGTCCAGTAACAAAGTCAAGCTCTTATTCTTTTTTTTTTTTTTTTTTGCGGTACGCAGGCCTCTCACTGCTGTGGCCTCTCCCGTTGTGGAGTACAGGCTCCGGACGCGCAGGCCCGGCGGCCATGGCTCATGGGCCCAGCCGCTCTGCGGCATATGGGATCTTCCCGGACCGGGGCATGAACCCGTGTCCCCTGCATCGGCAGGCGGACTCCCAACCACTGCGCCACCAGGGAAGCCCCAAGCTCTTATTCTTAAAGAATTCTCCATGAGGATTTTTCGAGAAAAGCAGCCAGAGTGTGAAAACAACCACATTTTTCAGAGGACTCTAAATGTCTTTCTGTAAAGGATTACTGAGAAACAGAGGCATAGAGCCCATATGTCCTTCAGCTATTTTCAAGAGTCCTATAGCTGATGATCAGGAACAAAAATTTTCACTTCCATTTCCTGTAGGGAAGAAATGTGGAGGGGCACAAGAAACATGAAGGGGGATGGAGAAGATTCTGTCTGGAGAGGTGTGTGGGAGAGCTTTGGAGGAGAGTGGACATGGAGAGTTTGCGATAGTGACTCTGAAGCTCATGGGATATAAGATAAAAACAAAAGGAGATTTAAAGAAATGTTGCTGTAGTTATAAGCTTGACTTTCATTAATGTCCCTTGAGAAACATGAATAAATCTGAATTACTTCTTAATTGCTTTTGGTTATGTGACCTTGAAGGGACCCTGGAGTAATATTCCAGGGATACACAAAATACAAAAGTAATTAATGATTTTTAAATCTACATTATATCAACAGGTAAAAAAATCATTTAAAAAAAGACACCAGACTTTGATAATATTCAACATTTGTTTTTATTTTTTGAAAGATGAGAAGATTTAATATATGTATCCATTGAAGAAAAATTCTTAAGTAGGTACTATTAAGATACTCTTAAGATATCGTCTTCAAACTGTGCCCAAGTGTTTCCACAAATAATTTTGAGGGACTATGTACCTTTGCACTTTAAATTAACATATACAATTTCCATCTAAATTTAAAGAGTTCCAAAAGATGTAATATCCAATGTTTTACTATCGGTCACTATTTTAAATATATACAAATATTACAGTGATTAAATATTCACTATCATCTTTTATTTTTTTATTTTTTTATTTTTTTTTTTATTTTTTATTTTTTTTTTTTTTGTGGTACGCGGGCCTCTCACTGTTGTGGCCTCTCCCGTTGCGGAGCACAGGCTCCGGATGCGCAGGCTCAGCAGCCATGGCTCACGGGCCCAGCCGCTCCGCGGCATATGGGATCCTCCCAGACCGGGGCACGAACCCGTATCCCCTGCATCGGCAGGCGGACTCTCAACCACTGCGCCACCAGGGAGGCCCCACTATCATCTTTTAAAGAAAACTACGCGTAGTAGTTCAGAACATGTATATTGTCCTTTTCCACTTCCCTCACAGAATTCTATCTAAATAGAATTATATACAATATATTTCTAGGCTTGAAAGTCATATTGATCACTATATCATACTTCTCTGCAACAAACTAAAAAAACTTGCTTAGTTTTCTGTAACCATAAAGCTTAAGTCTACCTGCCCAATACTGTAGCCACTAGTCACATGTGGCACTGGAAATGAGACTAGATTAACTAAAAAACTAAACTTTTAATTATATTTAAGTTTTAAAATTTAAATTTAAAAAGTTTTTTTTAATTTTCCCATAGAGATCTTACCTATTTGTTAGGCTTATTTCTAACTATTTTACTTGTTTGATGCTTTTGAAAATTATTTTATAAAAGATACATTTTCTGTTTGCAATGTAAGGATAATTGATCTTTATATACTGATTTTGTATCCTATAACCTTGCTAAACTATGATTAATTCTAATAATTATTCCATTCAGGTAGAAGATCTTATCACCTACAAATAATAAACAATTTTGTTTCTTCATTTCTAAACTTTATACTTTCTATTCTCTTTCTTGTCTTAATTCATTTAATTCATTGGCTAGGATAATGTTGAACAGAAGTAGTGATATCGGGTACCCTTGTTTTATTCCTTATCCTAAACAATATGCTTCTAATACTTCACCATTAACTAGGATGCTTGCTACAGGTTTTTCATAGATCCTTTTATTAGATTAAGGACAGTTCCTTCTGTTGATAACAAGCCTTGAATCACGAGTTTTTTCTAACACCTTTTCACTACAAGATGATTATTTTTCCCCCTGTAATCTGATAATATCATTACTTATATTATTTTATCTTCTCATGATAAAGTACGTTTGCAACCCTGAGATAAATCCACGTCATGGTCACTTTTACAATTTATTGTATTCAATTGGCTAAAATATTCTTTAGAATTTTTCCATCTATGTTTACTAAAGAGATTGGCTGTAATTTTTCTCTTTCATACCATCTTTTCAGGTTTTACTTTCAGGTTCTTGTGAGTCTCATAAATATGTTGGGGAGTGTCCCCTTTTTCTGCACTCTGGAATAGTATTGAGTAAAATCAGAAGCATTTGCACTATGGTTAAAACAAACCAATAAAACTGTGGCCATACAACTTTTTCCTTGTGGTAAGAGCAACTTAAGTTTCTATTTCTTTAATGGTTATTCTATTTCTTCTTGAGTCAATTTTGTTAGTTATATTTTTCCAGTAATTGTCCATTTTAGTTAGGTTTTCAAATATATGGGCAACAAATTTCTTGATATCCTTGTTGCCTTTTTAAAACCCTTTTTAAAATTCTTAACTTGATGAAGACAAGAAGAAGGCAAAATAAATAATCTTGGTAGAGCGTTTGTCATTTGTCTTTTCAAAGAATCAACTTTTACCTTATTTCATTTGTTTCTACTCATATCCTTTCTTTAGATTTATTCTGTTTTTTGAACTTAAGTAGCATGCATAGCTCAATTTTCAGTCTTTCTGCTATTCTAATAGAAGTACTTAAGGCCAAAAAAAAAAAAAAGTGCTACTTTAGCTGCATCCCAAAATCTTTAATACAAATTATTTTCATTATTTAACTCAAAATATTTTCTAATTTCCATTATGATTTTTTCTTTGGCCTATGGTTTAATCAGAAATATGTTTATTTCCAAACACATGGATTTTTTTCTAGTTTTTTTTTTTTTTGCGGTACGCGGGCCTCTCACTGTTGTGGCCTCTCCCGTTGCGGAGCACAGGCTCCAGACGCACAGGCTCAGAGGCCATGGCTCACGGGCCCAGCCGCTCCACGGCATGTGGGATCCTCCCGGACCGGGGCACGAACCCGTGTCCCCTGAATCGGCAGGCAGACTCTCAACCACTGCGCCACCAGGGAAGCCCTCTAGTTATTTTTGATACTGATTTCTAATTTACTCATATTAAGGTGTATATAACATAGTAAGCCTCTGGAATTTCCTAAGACATGTTTTATGGCCTGGGATGTGGTCCATTTTTGTAAATGTTCTAAACGTCCTTAAAAATAATGTATGTTCTGCAGTTATTAGATGCAGTGCTCTATTAGGTCAAACTTGTTAATTATGCTGTTCAAACTTTTACATCCTTAAAAAACTACTAAGAAAAGTGTAAATAAAATCTCCCCATGGTCCTGGGATTCATCTGTTTGTCCATATAGTTGCTTTTTTCTTGTAGGTTGAGGTTCTATTGTTAGTTGCACTAATTATAAGATAAAAATTACTTGTTCCTGGTAAATAAATCCTTTTATCATTATGTAGTAAGCCTCTCTATTAATGTTTTTTGCCTTAAAGACTACTTCAAACTTAATATAGTTACATCAGTTATTTGCCTGCCAGAACTTTTTTCATTCTTTTCCTTTGAAATTTTATGACTCTACATTTTAGCTGTGTTGCTTTAAACAGCATATATTGATTTTTTAAAAAAATCTAGTATAAGGATATATTCATCAGACCTTAATCTATTTACATTTATCACAATTGAGATTTTTGTATTTATTTCTACTATGTTATTCTGCACTATCTCTTCCTTTTTTTGTTTCTCTTTCTATCCTTTCTTACCTTCTTTTGGATAGAATACATCTTTTCCCCTTCATTCTTGAAGCATTTTTTCACTGAGTATTAGCAGTTATTTTCTTTTATCTCATTGATAACATTTCACTTTCTTCTGGCTTCTGCTGTTGCTGTTGAGATGTCAGCTGTAAGTCTGACTGTGGTTCCTTTGAAAGTTATGTTTTCTCTGGTTGCTTTTAAGATTTTTTTCTTTGTTGTTGTTTTACAGTTTTACTATAAATCATTTAGATGTACTTTATGAAAAATATTTGTCCTGCTTGGAATTCACTGGGTTTCTTAAATCTGTGAATCGATGGTTCACCAGTTTGGAAATTTTTCAGCCATACTCTTTTCAAATACTACTTCTGCCTCATTTTTTCTCTTCTTCTGCTAATCTATTTATATGTAGGGAAGAACTTCTCACTGATTCCCTATGTCTTTAACACACTCCTATATATTTTTATTCTCTTTCTCTCTCTCTGCTTTGGGCTAGATATCTCTACTGACCATTAAATCCAGTTCATTAATTCCCATTCTCTCTTCATCTATGCCTAACCTGCTATTAAACTTATCCATCAAGTTCCTGATTTCAGTTATGTTTTTCAGTTCACTTGTCTGCTTATATTTTAAGGTGTGCTAGATACTGTATTTGAAAGCTTATGTGTAGAAATAACTTGGGGCCTAAAACAAAGTTATCTTCTTTCAGGAAAGGAATTAAAAAAATTTTTTTTAATTTAATTTTATTTATTTTTTTATACAGCAGGTTCTTATTAGTCATCAATTTTATACACATCAGTGTATACATGTCAATCCTAATTGCCCAATTCATCACACCACCGTCCCCAACCCCCCATGGCTTTCCCTCCTTGGTGTCCATACATTTGTTCTCTACTTCTGTGTCTCAATTTCTGCCCTGCAAACTGGTTTATCTGTACCATTTTTCTAGGTTCCACATACTTGAGTTAATATACGATAATTGTTTTTCTCCTTCTGACTTACTTCACCCTGTATGACAGTCTCTAGATCCATCTACGTCTCAACAAATGACCCAATTTCATTCCTTTTTATGGCTGAGTAACATTCCATTGTATATATGTACCACATCTTCTTTATCCATTCGTCTGTCGATGGGCATTTCGGTTGCTTACATGACCTGGCTATTGTAAATAGTGCTGCAATGAACATTGGGGTGCATGTGTCTTTTTGAAGTATGGTTTTCTCTGGGTATATGCTCAGTAATGGGATTGCTGGGTCATATGGTAATTCTATTTTTAGTTTTTTAAGGAACCTCCATACTGTTCTCCATAGTGGCTGTATCAATTTACATTCCCACCAACAGTGCAAGAAGGTTCCCTTTTCTCCATACCCTCTCCAGCATTTGTTGTTTGTAGATTTTCTGATGATGCCCATTCTAACTGGTGTGAGGTGAGAGCTCATTGTAGTTTTGATACACATTTCTCTAATAATTAGTGATGTTGAGCAGCTTTTCATGTGCTTCTTGGCCATCTGTATGTCTTCTTTGGAGAAATGTCTATTTAGGTCTTCTGCCCATTTCTGGATTGGGTTCTTTGTTTCTTTAATACTGAGGTGCATGAGCTGTTTATACATTTTGGAGATTAATCCTTTGTCCATTGATTGGTTTGCAAATATTTTCTCCCATTCTGAGGGTTGTCTTTTCATCTTTTTTATGGTTTCCTTTGCTGTGCAAAAGCTTTTAAGTTTCATTAGGTCCCATTTGTTTATTTTTGTTTTTATTCCCATTACTCTAGGAGGTGGATCAAAAAAGATCTTGCTGTGATGTATGTCAAAGAGTGTTCTGCCTATGTTTTCCTCTAAGAGTTGGAGAGTTTCTGGCCTTACATGTAGGTCTTTAATCCATTGTGAGCTTATTTTTGTGTATGGTGTTAGGGAGTGTTCTAATTTCATACTTTTACATGTACCTGTCCAGTTTTCCCAGCACCACTTATTGAAGAGGTTTTCCTTTCTCCACTGTACATTCCTGCCTCCTTTATCAAAGATAAGTTGACCATATGTGCGTGGGTTTATCTCTGGGCTTTCTATCTTGTTCCATTGATCTATGTTTCTGTTTTTGTGCCAGTACCATATTATCTTGATTACTGTAGCTTTGTAGTAAAGTCTGAAGTCAGGGAGCCTGATTCCTCCAGCTCCGTTTTTTTCCCTCAAGACTGCTTTGGCTATTCGGGGTCTTTTGTGTCTCCATACAAATTTTAAGATTTTTTGTTCTAGTTCCATAAAAAATGCCATTGGTAATTTGATTGAATCTGTAGATTGCTTTGGGTAGTATAGTCATTTTCACAATATTGATTCTTCCGATCTAAGAACATGGTATATCTCTCCATCTGTTGCTATCATCTTTAATTTCTTTCATCAGTGTCTTATAGTTTTCTGCATACAGGTCTTTTGTCTCCTTAGGTAGGTTTATTCCTAGGTATTTTATTCTTTTTGTTGCAATGGTAAATGGGAGTGTTTCCTTAATTTCTCTTTCAGATTTTTCATCATTAGTGTATAGGAATGCAAGAGATTTCTGTGCATTAATTTTGTATCCTGCAACTTTACCAAATTCATTGATTAGCTCTAGTAGTTTTCTGGTGGCATCTTTAGGATTCTCTATGTTTATTATCATGTCATCTGCAAACAGTGACAGTTTTACTTCTTCTTTTCCAATTTGAATTCCTTTTATTTCTTTTTCTTCTCTGATTGCCGTGGCTAGGACTTCCAAACCTATGTTGAATAATAGTGGTGAGAGTGGACATCTGTGTCTTGTTCCTGATCTTAGAGGAAATGCTTTCAGTTTTTCACCATTGAGAATGATGTTTGCTGTGGGTTTGTCATATATGGCCTTTATTATGTTGAGGTAGGTTCCTTCTATGCCCACTTTCTGGAGAGTTTTTATCATAAATGGGTGTTGAATTTTGTCAAAAGCTTTTTCTGCATCTATTGAGATGATCATATGGTTTTTATTCTTCAATTTGTTAATATGGTGTATCACATTGATTGATTCGCGTATATTGAAGAATCCTTGCATCCCTGGGATAAATCCTACTTGATTATGGTGTATGAGCCTTTTAATGTGTTGTTGGATTCTGTTTGCTAGTATTTTGTTGAGGAGTTTTGCATCTGTATTCATCAGTGATATTGGTCTGTAATTTTCTTTTTTTGTAGTATCTTTGTCTGGTTTTGGTATCAGGGTGATGGTGGCCTCATAGAATGAGTTTGGGAGTGTTCTTTCCTCTGCAATTTTTTGGAAGAATTTGAGAAGGATTGGATGTTAGCTCTTCTCTAGATGTTTGATAGAATTCACCTGTGAAGCCATCTGGTCCTGGACTTTTGCTTGTTGGAAGATTTTTAAGCACAGTTTCAATTTCATTACTTGTGATTGGTCTGTTCATATTTTCTATTTCTTCCTGGTTCAGTCTTGGAAGTTTATACCTTTCTAAGAATTTGTCCATTTCTTCCAGGTTGTCCATTTTATTGGCATAGAGTTGCTTGTAGTAATCTCTTAGGATACCTTGTATTTCTGCAGTGTCTGTTGTAACTTCTCCTTTTTCATTTCTAATTTTATTGATTTGAGTCCTCTCCCTCTTTTTCTTGATGAGTCTGGCTAATGGTTTATCAATTTTGTTTATCTTCTCAAAAAACCAGCTTTTAGTTTTATTGATCTTTGCTATTGTTTCCTTTGTTTCTATTTCATTTATTTCTGCTCTGATCTTTATGATTTCTTTCCTACTAACTTTGGGTTTGGTTTGTTCTTCTTCCTCTAGTTCCTTTAGGTATACGTTTAGATTGTTTATTTGAGATTTTTCTTGTTTCTTGAGGTAGGCTTGTATAGCTATAAACTGCCCTCTTAGAACTGCTTTTGCTGCATCCCATAGGTTTTGGATCATCGTGTTTTCATTGTCATTTGGCTCTAGGTATTTTTTGATTTCCTCTTTGATTTCTTCAGTGATCTCTTGGTTATTTAGTAATGTAATGTTTAGCCTCCATGTGTTTGTGTTTTTTAGGTTTTTTTCCCTGTAATTGATTTCTAATCTCATAACATTGTGGTCAGAAAAGATGCTTGATATGATTTCAATTTTCTTAAATTTACGAGGCTTGATTTGTGACCCACGACGTGATCTATCCTGGAGAATGTTCCGTGCACACTTGAGAAGAAAGTGTAATCTGCTGTTTTTGGATGGAATGTCCTATAAATATCAATTAAATCTATCTGGTCTGTTGTGTCATTTAAAGCTTCTGTTTCCTTATTTATTTTTATTTTGGGTGATCTGTCCATTGGTATAAGTGAGGTGTTAAAATCCCCCACTATTATTGTGTTACTGTCGATTTCCTCTTTTATAGCTGTTAGCAGTTTTCTCATGTATTGAGGTGCTCCTATGTTGGGTGCATATATACTTATAATTGTTATATCTTCTTCTTGGATTGATCCCTTGATCATTATGTAGTGTCCTTCCTTGTCTCTTGTAACATTCTTTATTTTAAAGTCTATTTTATCTGATATGAGTATTGCTACTCCAGCTTTCTTTTGATTTCTACTTGCATGGAGTATCTTTTTCCATCCCCTCACTTTCAGTCTTTATGTGTCCCTAGGTCTGAAGTGGGTCTCTTGTAGACAGCATATATATGGGTCTTGTTTTTGTATCCATTCAGCAAGCCTGTGTCTTTTGTTTAGAGCATTTAACCCATTCACGTTTAAGGTAATTTTCGATATGTATGTTCCTATGACCATTTTCTTAATTGTTTTGGGTTTGTTTTTGTAGGTCTTTTTCTTCTCTTGTGTTTCCCACTTAGAGAAGTTCCTTTAGCATTTGTTGCAGAGCTGGTTTGTTGGTGCGGAATTCTCTTAGCTTTTGCTTGTCTGTAAAGCTTTTCATTTCTCCATCGAATCTGAATGAGATCCTTGCCAGTTAGAGTAATCTTGGTTGTAGGTTCTTCCCTTTCATCATTTTATGTATATCATGCCACTCCCTTCTGGCTTGTAGAGTTTCTGCTGAGAAATCAGCTCTTAACCTCATGGGAGTTCCCTTGTATGTTATTTGTCATTTTTCCCTTGCTGCTTTCAATAATTTTTCTTTTTCTTTAACTTTTGCCAATTTGATTACTGTGTGTCTCGGCATGTTTCTCCTTGGGTTTATCCTGTATGGGACTTGCTGTGCTTACTGGCTTGGGTGGCTATTTCCTTTCCCATGTTAGGGAAGTTTTCAACTATAATCTCTTCAAATATTTTCTCGGGTTCTTCCTCTCTGTCTTCTCCTTCTGGGACCCCTATAACGCGAATGTTGTTGCGTTTAATGTTGTCCCAGAGGTCTCTTAGGCTGTCTTCATTCTTTTTTCTTTATTCTGTTCTTCAGCTGTGAATTCCACCATTCTGTCTTCCTGGTCACTTATCCGTTCTTCTGCCTCAGTTATTCTGGTATTGATTCCTTCTAGTGTAGTTTTCATTTCAGTTATTGTATTGTTCATCTCTGTTTGTTTGTTCTTTAATTTTTCTAGGTGTTTGTTAAATGTTTCTTGCATCTTCTCGATCTTTGCCTCCTTTCTTTTTCCGAGGTCCTGGATCATCTTCACTATCATTATTGTGAATTCTTTTTCTGAAAGGTTGCCTATCTCCACTTCATTTAGTTGTTTATCTGGCGTTTTATCTTGTTCTTTCATCTGGTACATAGCCCTCTGCCTTTTCATCTTGTCTATCTTTCTGTGAATGTGGTTTTTGTTCCACAGGCTGCAGGATTGTAGTTCTTCTTGCTTCTGCTGTCTGCCCTCTCCAGGAAAGGATTTTTAATTTCCTTCCATCAGAAGGTGTGGGTGGGGTTGCAGAGGCAGTTCAAATCTATATCTTACTTGTACAAACAGCTCTTCTGTTTCCTTTATTAATATCTTATTAAGTAATTGATTGCATGCACACTCCCTTACTTTCCTATTACTCAGAAGTGCTTGCATAGCTTCCGTTTGTTTTGGAAGTGAGAGAAGATGATACATACCTATATCCTTATCTATATCTGTATCTATATCTATATCCAGGGATCTCTCCCAGCTTCTCTTCTTTACTTGCAGTATACTGCTGCGGTCACACATTGTATCGTACTTCTAAGGTTAATTCAGCTGACTGTACTGGCACCTAGAATTATGGTTACTGATGAACTATACTTTTTAGTAAGCTGCCTGGAGACACGTGGTTTATATGGTTACTCATCCTCTTTTCTTCCACATCCGTCTGAGATTTGATCAGGAAAACAGTTCCTGCCCTGGGAAGGTCACATACGTTAGATTCCAAGGCCAAATACTCAGATGGTTCTGCCTGCTGATGTCCTGCAAGTGCTGGTGCTTGTGGCCTCTGGACTCCAACTCTGCGTACTGGGCCGCCGCCTGGGCCACGACATCCTCATGCGCTGCCTAGTGGCCTCTCAGCTTGCTTAGAGCGGGCTCTGGGGACTCGCAAAGGGTCAGTGCGTTCCCTTCAGAATCCCTGGGCACTTCGCTCCTTCTCACTGCTGCTGTGTCCCAACCCCACCAGGCCCAGCGACAGCCTCTGCCATCACAAGATCATGACCTGGCCAGAACAGGGTCTCTGCCTCGGCCCCATACCCCATGCCCCGCTGGGGCAGAGTTGCTTCTGACAATCGGGCCCAGCACCTCCTGCAGCGCCCCGCGGCCTCTGGCCGGCCAAAGCATCTGCTTCAATGTTCTATTTTTCTTTCTTTCTTTTTTTTTTTTTTATGTGAATGAAGATAGATGATTTTCTAAAAGAACGAATATCTCATGTCTCAAACTAAAAAGCAGTATTACACTTAATGAAACACTGATAACATTATCATGAAAGAAAATAAGCACACTATTATCACAAAATTTTAGCCTTTTTTTGTAAGTCACAACCAATGTATAAGTAAGAAGGTATTGAAAAGGATGATAATTGTTCATTATTTCTACCCTATATCATTTATCTTAGATTAAATTTTTTTTCCAATGGAAGATAATCAACTGAAAAACAATTAGAACTAGTTATGGATGTCAAAAAGGAGGTGAGTTACTAAAGAAAACTTTTCTATAATATATAGATTTCTAACAGCATTAATAAGTTAATATATAATGAAAAATGTTCCACTTATCATAGAAACAACAGCAACAACCAAAGTTCCTAGGATAAACTGAACAAGAAATGCAAAGGGCTAATTAGCAAAAGAACTATAAAAATTTAGTGAATTACAAAAATTAAGGTGTAAATGGAGTGGCATATTATTTTTCTCGATGGTAAACTTTAATAACACATCAATTACTTCCTTATTTGTTTATAAGTTTAGTATAATTTCAATCAGAATGCCAAACTGAGAATTTCATAAAACCAGTCTAAAGTTTGTTTGGAAAATTAAAATGTAAGAAAAGCCAAGAAATCTTTGAAGATTGTAGGGATATATTCTTTTAGATATTTAAATGTATCATAAAGCTACAATAAAACAGTGTTGGGTAGTACAAGGATAAACAAAAATGCATCAATGGAAAAATAGAAAGCAATACATTGTGTGCGTGTTCATGCTATGCATGCACCTACAATTTATGTATTAATCAATATTTTATGGGCAGCATTTCAAAAGAATGCTGAATTGTTTTAGAAGGAGTATTGAGATAACTGATTAATGTAGTGGAACTCTGCATTATGGCTGTCCAACATCTTTTGAATACCCTTCTGACATTCTAATTATGTCTCACTGTGTAAGCAAGTCCTGCTTTCCCAAGAGAATCCATAAACCAGGCATATGACTTAGAGTCTATATCTCCCCCCACCATCGACATCTGATGTGGAAGGGAGCCATGTAGGGGGCATATTCAGAGAGACTGGTCTGGCAAGTGTGGTGTCAAAAGTGTTTGCTCCTTTGGAGCAGCCATGTCAGAGTTGCAAGTGTCCCACTGAATCAGTTTTATTTTTTTTAAGTTTATTTTTTTTTGCTGGAACTATCCTGTGGTGTGGTCAGGTATTTCTTCTGGATATGTAGACCATGCCTGTCTTGTTCTTGGCTGTATAGCCTACAAAGTCTAGTTCTCTGGCTCTCTCAGAAGTCTGTGAATTACCCAAAAGCCATATGTTGAAATCCTAACCCTCAGTGTGATGGTCTTAGGAGGTGGGGGCCCTGGGAGGTGATTAGGTCATAAGGGTGGAGCCTTCATGAATAGGATTAGTGACCTTATAAGAAGAGACAGGAGAGAGCCTGTTTCCTCTCTATCCCCCCTGCCATGTCAGAATGCAATGAGAAGATACTCATCTGCAAACCAGGAAGTGAGTCCTCATCAGAACCCGAATCTGCCTGGACCTACCTTGATCTTGGACTTCTCAGCCTCTAGAACTGTGAGAAAAATGTTTGTTGTTGTTTAAGCCACTCAATCTATGCTATTTGTTATAGCAACCCAAGCTAAGACAAGTAGAGTCTGTTATTTGCAATTTAAGAACATGCACGACTTTCAATTTACTATTTGGGGGAAAAGATACATTTACATTCCTGCCTCATACCATTCACAGAAATAAAATACATCTGGATTAGACCAAGATATTAAAAACCAAAATAAAATAAAAAACAAACATATACTAAAATACCAAAAACAAAAGCCCAGAGATAAACCTGAAAAGAAGTAGTCAAACTAATTACAATTAACTAAATAAACACAGTGGTCCACCACTTGGTATGGGTAGATCAAAAATGTGTCTCTGAATGAACCAGCAGGCAAAGAGAAATGGAAACCTGGCCAGTTAGGCAGTTTCACAACATTATAAGATAAAATTAAACTGGTTACTCAGGAGAAGAACTAATTATTCTTAGTTCTCAGATCAGACAAGAATTTCTGTCTGAGCACTTCATAATGAACACAGTCTGTGATGGTATTTTATTGGACAATGACGAGGGAGTGAGTTGCACACAACTATTTTTGATGATGGCCCTCAGGCAAGTCAGATGGTCTCACACTGAAAGCACACTAATGCTATTTACCCAGAACAATTCCAGCAGCAAAGGTATAGGACTGGGTATGCAATGTGCCCATTCTCTGTACCTCTGATATCATCAAACTGGATGGACTACATATTCTTCAAAGAATCCCTTCCTAATATTTCTTTCAGGTGATCTTTTGATAAATAATCTGGGGACTGGAGCCCAAGTTTATACTCCTTTTTTTTGTGGAATAAAGATCTCTCTGTATATATAAACAATCAAGGTAGGTGTGGGACACAGCCTCTCAGAGGCCACGAGAGATCCAGGCTACTTCTGTAATTTTAAACTTCCAGTAAATATATTGAAAATGAAGAAATGGCAAAGCCAGAGTTACCAAATCTGTTGTATAATTTGAATGTATACATTTAGTAAATAAATGTTTTGAACACGTACACAAAGAAATAACTGTGTGTCTCATTTGGCAATAACATCTAAAGGGAATCTGAGGTCTTTTTTTTTTTTTTTTTTTTTTTTTTTTTTGCGGTACGCGGGCCTCTCACTGTTGTGGCCTTTCCCGTTGCGGAGCACAGGCTCCAGACGCACAGGCTCAACGGCCATGGCTCACAGGCCCAGCTGCTCCGCGGCACGTGGGATCTTCCTGGACTGGGGCGCGAACCCGTGTCCCCTGCATCGGCAGGCGGACTCTCAACCACTGTGCCACCGGGGAAGCCCTGAGGTCTTTCTTGAATGTGAAGCTCAGCCCCTCCTGGCCTCTGGCACTGGTCCTGGTGAAAGTTGAGGAATCTGTCAGGATGACCCTAAATAGGAGACCAGCCTTTCCTCAGCAGAGAGCCACAGGTATGGAAGTCAACACAAAAATTGTTTTATTCATGTTAAATGGGTGCCTGAAATGCCAAAAAACATGCAGTCTGTACGTTAATGGCCACATAGTTTTAACCTTGGCTAGACTCCCTCCTTGGCCAAGAGAAAAATCTCCTTGATACATACCTAAATTAAAACAATGCTATTCCTGGCTTTCACAGGCAAACATGGAGGAAGGTCACTCCTGTGTGGACTGGATTTTCACAACCCAGTTTAAAGGAGGTGGAAGTCTATAAAAAAATAACTTAAGGTTCAGAATTGTCCATTTCTTCCCTTGCCTTTCTTCCTGGCAGGATTAGCTAACAGGGCCACCATCTGTCCTGGTCATGCCTAGCTCAAGAAAATGAAATTACATCATCTGGTATAAAGGAAAACTTGTCCTTTGTTAATTCTCCTCTGGTGTTTTCTGATTCTGTTTCACTCTCAGTCACAAAGAAGAAGGGCGGTGCGGGGAGGTGGGGAAGCAGGCCCACGGAAGGATTGCCCCTCCTCGCAGCGTGGCGCCCATCTTGGTTCCGCGCCAACAACACGCACCGGAAGTTCTGTGTCAGAGCAGGAAACTTGCCACAGACCCACCTCCGGTGAGTGCATCCGCATTTCCGTTTTTCCCTCAGAGAGACTACATTCGTTCGAACTCGCTGAAAAGAGGCTTGCCGCCCTCGTGACCCGCGCTACACAACCTTGGAGTATCCTGAAATGAGAAACCAAAGTTGTGACGTAACATCAAAAGCGCCTTTTAAGGAAGGGGGAACACGGTAGAGGAAGTCTCAGAGTTTCAGAGCGCGCGCCACTAGCAGAGGAGACGGCCCTGTCGATAGCCGAGCGAGTGGATTTGTTTGGAGATACGAAGGTGTCGAGGTGAGCTGGGCGGGGGTACTGCCTCAACTGGTAGAGTAAGAACAATTCAGACTTCCAAGGGGCGTTCTGTGAGGGAAGAAATGGGGAGCAATGGGGGAGGAGAGGAATGGAAACTGCGGCATCTGACCTCTGGTGGGAGTTTCAGAGGACTCGGGATTAGGGGTGACTCATGCTCAATTTAAATTGTCCTATGGCCACCGTGAAATTCCCCTTCCTCTCTGCAAACCTTTAGGTACGTCTGCTGTTAAACGAGTTAAGCAAGGAGGCCATGAGACAGAGCTGGCTCTAATGCCGTGGCACGTGTGTAAGCAAGCCGGCACCTAAACCTGTAAGTGCCTCGAGGTTAGGAAATTGAAACCTAAGGACCACCAGTCACAAACAGCCAACTAGGTTTTAAGCTATAGGCAGTCAATAAGTTCCTTACTTGGCTTCCACACTTTCTCTATAAAAGCTTTCCCCCAGCTCCCTTCTGCAGGGCACTTCTAACCACCTGGCATTGCTCATATAAATTCTTAAATTTTTAATCTTCCTCAGTTTATCTTTTAACACTACCGAAGGGCTTTGTGCAAGTGAACTTTTTGTCTGTTTTTGCCTTTTTATGGAAGTCTAATGAGGGAGTGGAGCTCCCTGTCTAGGTCACCAAGGCTTGGACAGGGTTGGTGCACTGGGGCTGGAGGGATGACCCGGATGCTTGACTGAACTGTTAGTGAAAGGAGAAGCTCTGAGCCAGCGTGACCTTCATAATTTCCCAGAGCCCCCTTGGGAAGTTCCTTCAAATTGGGGGAAGGCATTGGGCTTTCTGGGGGTTGTAGAATGGAAGTTTGAGCCAACTGTATGTGGATCTAAAAAGACAAGGAGAGCAGAGCTGAGATCTCAGTTATATACACCTATTTGTGGTCTTGCCTACTCGTTCCTACTAGACCCAGAAGGGACCTCCAGTTTTGCAGAAGCGCTATAGGCAGCTAACCTCATAGGTCTGGGATGGATGTGGGAGAAGTTATGAGGGAAAAGACCCTAGAGACATGCCTTTGTGGGTGGGGGAGAGGAGAAGACATGGAAGAAAATGACTGGCAAGTTTACCTGCACACGTGTGAGCAAGAGCTCTAGCAAGAGGTAACTCTTGTTTTCTCTGACCGTTGCATTCTAGAATATAATTATTTTTAATAAGTGACTGCCTTTTCTCTTCCCAGTTTTTTTTTTTTTTTTTTTTTTTTGCGGTACGCGTGCCTCTCACTGCCGTGGCCTCTCCCATTGCGGACGCGCAGGCTCAGCGGCCATGGCTCACAGGCCCAGCCACTCCGCGGCATGTGGGATCTTCCCGGACCGGGGCACGAACCCATATCCCCTGCATCGGCAGGCGGACGCTCAACCACTGCGCCACCAGGGAAGCCCCCTTCCCAGTTTTTTAAGTGACGGTTTTTGCATTCCTCCCTGGGATTAAAGATCTCTGTTCTCACTTGGCAAATGGCCAGAGGGGGGCCAAGAAAATGAGAGGCAGAAGAGGGTAGGCCTCGGGCAGGAAGCAGATTAAAAAAGGGTGAATGCTCCCCTTATCCCCCACTACAGGGGAGCCAGGGCATCTGCTTCCTGGTCACGAGCATTCGGCGTGCAGCCTCCTCTGCTGGGGTGCCAGTGATTGGATGAGGACCTCTCTAGGCTCTCTGCCACAGAGATAATTTGTTCCAGCCTATCATTTACACCTCCATCTGGCAGCCCAGCAGGACCTAGCATGCCTAGCAGTCAGCTGTGCCGCAGAGGACAGGCATTCAGTGGCCATGGGGCAGGCCAGTCATGCGTTGTGAATGGTACGGCACAGGGGTGCTAATGACGTCAGCTTGTCTGCCTGCCTGGCAGGATGACCCTTCCTGCCACTCAATCAGCTTCTAACTCCGGAAGCCTGGGTGCATGGCCGTCTCTCTTTATTCGTCTCATCCCCTTCATTCCCCTTTATGCCTTCCACAAATAATGTTGCCATTTTCTTCAGTGTCCTCAAACCTGTTTCAACCTCTCTTCATCTCTTTCGGTGGGTAAGTCATATTTTTTTCTGGTTCACATACTGGGTGAAAACCGCTGTTCCTCATCCACAGCGCTCACCACCTTCTAAGGGGGAGGGTACCTCTTCTTGGGTATAGGTATGCAACATTTTTTTTTTTTTCTGTACACGGGCCTCTCACTGTTGTGACCTCTCCCGTTGCGGAGCACAGGCTCCGGATGCGCAGGCTCGGCGGCCATGGCTCATGGGCCCAGCTGCTCCGTGGCATGTGGGATCTTACCAGACCGGGGCACGAACCCGTGTCCCCTGCATCGGCAGGCGGACTCTCAACCACTGCGCCACCTGGGAAGCCCGGTATGCAACTTTTGAGATGCACTCAGCATCCAGCTTAATTTTTCTGCATATTAAATGGAGAAAGCTTTTGAGAGTAGGAGTGAGATGGAAGGATCCAGGATGAAGGCACAGGAGATGATGAGGTTGGGTGCTGTGGAAGCAAAAATTTTGGAACAACTCCTTTTGGTAACAGAAAGAGAGAAGGGAATCTGGAGAATGTGGAGAGGAGAAAAGAATGATGATGATGTAGGCAATAGCTGCTATTTATCCAGTACTTTATTTTTGCCAGGCATTATACTTAACTCTTTTTGTTCATTATTCAATCCAATCCTCCAACAAAATGTTAAGTTTTATTATTTTCCTTTTTCTGCTGAGGAAACTGAGGCTCAACAAAGTTAGAGAACTTGCCCAAAGTAACACAGCCAGGAAGCTCTGAGCTGGAATTGGGAGCAAGTTCTAGCTGACTTCAAAGTCCAAATCCTTAATGACTAAATTGTATTGACTCGCCAAAAAAATTTATGGCTGGACCTTCAGAAAGGCAGAAAGTTGAGCTTGTAGGTGACTGGATTAATTACCTGGGAGGCTGAGTGACCCTGTTCCTCCTTTTGTGAGAGGGTAGGTGACACTGAGGTGGTCGCTCAGCAATTGACTGGCCTGCCATCTGCATATACAGGTTGGCTGCCTGCCCCTCAGTGTTCAGGCCTTTAGTCCAGCTTTCCAGGAAAGTGTAATTCTGGATCTGGTCAGCCTGGCACTCTTCATTCCTAAAGCGTGCTGAGGTGTGATAAAACAAACCCAAAGAGCAGGGGAATAAGAGACAAGGAGCTAGAACCAACCAGTTTCTTTCATACACACCAGTATTTTGAGTAATTCTAGTCAATAAATAACTCATTTCAACAGTACTTCCCCAAAGAAAACTTTTTATGGTCTAATTTAAGTTTCTTATATTGTTGTTTAAAACCGTTTCCATAACTGTGTATGTAAAAAACATGCAGTTTTGGGGGAAAAGACCACAGAATATCGCAGCTAGAAGGGACCCCCGCCTTCACTATGCAGATGATGAGTTCAAGGTCCCAGGCTGGCTTAGAGTCACAGATCTGTATTTCAGTCCCTGCCCTGCTGCTTACTAATGGTGAAATATCTCTTTAGCCAGAGATAGGATCAACTCCCTCCTCTCCAAAAGAGTACCTACCCTGGTGATGGATGAAGTGGGGATTAAATGAAGTTTTCTTCCTGAAGTGCCTAGAAAAGACCCTGTAAGAAGTAAGTGCTCAACAAATGGCAGTGCCCTTCCTTGGGCCATGTCATCCAGCTATTCAGGGTAGAGCTAAGGCCAGAACCTTGTTTTCTGATTCTCCTACGCGCGAGCGTGTGTGTGTGTGTGTGTGTGTGTGTGTGTGTGTGTGTACACGCTGCAGAGCAGTGTAATGTCTGCTTCCATGAAGTAACATGGTTTACTACACTTTGTAATTCTATAGCAATCATTTAGATGATATTATTCAGTCAGAGCAACAAAGTGGTAGAGTTAGACAGGAATGGTATCACTAGGTCCACTTTACACATCAGGAAAGGGAGACTGGGAGAAGGCAACTTCCTTCAGTCCCATGGCTAGTCAGGGGTACAACTAGACCACCAGGCAGTTTCATCAAAGAGATAAGGAAGAGTGGAATGTTATGCTGGAGGTTATAAGTGACATAAGTAACTGACAGTCCTGATTAGATAGTGAGAGAAAAAATGCACTTTGAGATGATTGAGCAAAAGACCAAGAGAAAACACTGACAAAGCAGTAAACAACCCACCATGAGGGACTAGGGGAACATGACAGTGGTGGTCACAGCTGACGACAGTGCAACTCTTTCCTGTCAGATAAGTACTGCTCACTCAGCAATTCTGAAATTCTCCAGCCCGTTCTTTCCAATTCACTCTGCCTGTGCAACATCCTAACTGCACATACACATTTTCTCAGGCAAGGAAATCCTCAAGTTCTTTATCACATTTCAAGTTTCAGTTTTCTCTCTAGTCTCAAGGGGGTGGTATTCTAAACCCTAGAGTTTGGATAACTTTAAATTTACTTACCTGAGATACATGAGCATACACAGGCACTCTAGTCTTCCTAGAATACATGGAGTTCAGACTTCACAGTGATATAGAAAAAAATCACCATGAGGCAATGCAAGGTGATCCCTGACTCTTCCATCCCCATATCTGCTGCACCCAAATGGCTCTTGCCCCTGGGCTTCATTCTGATGCTTTAAATTTACACCCTCAGATTCTGAGCTTTTAAAAAACCTACAACATTTCTCTTACGAACTGACATTTAATACTCTGTGAATATACCAAATATCATTGGATTGTACACTTTAAATAAGTTAATTATATAGTATGTGACTTCTCCTTCAATCAAGCTGCTAAATTAATAAAGGGACCATAAAAGAATTGAAAGCACAGTCTTGAGATAAGTGTACACCCATGTTTATAGCAACATTATTCACAATAGCGAAAAGGTGGAAGCAGCCCAAGTGTCCACAGACCAATGAAGAGATCAGCAGAATGTGATATCTATATCTATATCTCTATATCCTATAAATGTGATATATATATATATATATATGATATGTATACACACACACTGGAATATTATGCAGCCTTTAAAAAGAAGGAAAATCTGACATGTGGTACAAAAGTATGAAACTTGAGGGTATTATGCTAAGTGAATGAGCCAGTCACAGAAATACAAAACGGTATCATTCCACTTATATGAGATATGTAGAGAGGTCAAATTCAGAGAGAGAAGCTAGAAAGATAGTCTCCAGGGGCTGGTAGAGGGGGAAGTGGAGAGTTGTTGTCTAATGGATATAAGGTGTTAGTTTTGCAAGATGGAAAGTGTTCTGGAGATTGGTTGCACAACAGTGTGAATGTAACACTACTGAACACTTAAAAATGGTTAAGGTGGTACATTTTATATTATGTGTATTTTACCACAATTTTTTTTAGAAGGGAAGAGGGGGCCGTGGTTCATGTGTACCATTTCAGGGGAGCTGCAGCCTGGATGCCTGTGAAATTCCAAATAAACAGTGATAGAAGAGCTTTCAGAACCTAGTATAGTTTTAGAAAAAAGTAATGGTCATATTCTACCTCTAAATTATTTCAGAGTTCTCAGGGATAAGAATTATAAGACAGTTACTCCAGACTTTTCTGAGATTGATGAGAAAGCATTCATATATTTATTGATTCATTTATTCACAAAAATTGATTGTGTGACTGCTGTGCTTTAGGCATGATGCCGGATGCTGGGGAGACCCACATAGGTTCTGTAGTCTGATGGGCTGAATCAGTTGATATGGAACATGACCTAGACTTGTAAAAATCCAGACTATCTAGACTTTTCAGTCATGTATTTCATAGAGTCTTCCATGAACACTGCAATAACAACCACCGCCACAACTGTCTCTTGATACTTTCATGTACGTTCTCTTACTTGGTTTGGTTTAATTTGATTCTGACCTCAACCCTCTCCTCCCATCTCTTATAATTTTCTTGAGAACAGGCCAGTCTTATTCATCTTGTATTCTCTACAAAAGGTCCCTGTAGCTAACAAAGTGCCGTACACACAGAACCTCAATAACAGTTTTGTGAAATATGCTGACATAACAACTAGCCCTATCTCTGTGACCCAAATAGTGACTGCTGGTTTCAGGGTCCTGAAACCATCCCAGCCACCAAAGCAGGTTGCAATACAATAAGAAAATGTCTGTCCCACAAATTAGAAAAGATGTTTTTAAATGTCATGTTGATCCATCCATGGTTCTTCCTTGCATTGTGTAGATGTAGCCCGTTTTTATGAAAGTTCTTTGTCTATAATGTTACTAGTACTACAGTGAGTATAACTATGAAACATGGGATTTATTTGCATGTACAAGTTTGTGGACTCAGACCTCATACTGTGCATGAATACATTTAACTCATGTAAAAATCATATTCAAATTGGAAGTATCTAGAGTGGGGCAGACAGTGGAGAATAAATGAGGCAGTTGTTGGAGGTTTTGAAAGTAATGATCCTGAATGATACCATATTATTGCCTGTGAGAAGAGTCTGCATTCAGAGACCTCTAAATCAGAATTATATGTTCAGATCCAGTTATTTAATGATATAACTGTACTAAATCCCTAGTCCTGTGTTGTTTCATTCATCTTCTTAATCAGTTTCTGATGGAGGCATTACTAGCCCATTTTACAGATGGTGAAACTGAGGACTAAAGAGGTTGGGGGATTCCACAATGTTTCACAGCCTCCAAGTCCACATATCATGATATATCAATTTTGAACATTTTACTGACTCAGAGACTTAAAAAACTGCAAGCAGTCTGTGTTGCTCAGGAGTTGCTATTTCTCTAAGGTCCATTAAGCCTTATCCTTGCTTTACTGAACTTTGAGTTTCAGCTGCACATCAGACCCTGGAAGTGGCCAAATGCTGATGCCACGGGAGCAGCAGCAGGCGGCACCACTCAGGGACAGGTGTACTTATGCTCCTCGGACATGCCTGGCCAGTCTGCTGTTCACGTGCAACGATGCTTAGCAGATCAGGGCCCTCTAGGTCTGCCGATGCAAGTCATTCTTCCCTGATTAATATAGTTTTAATGTCCAAGGTTATAAGCTGCTGGGAGTTGGAGAGGGAAAGAACTAATCTCTGCAGTCTGAGGTCACCAAAACGTAAGCAGCTCTGCTTTAGACCACTGACTTGCAGTGAGACAGGCACTCCCTCTACCTGTCCTGTGACTCTAGGCGAGTTACTTAACCTCTCTGAACCAGAGTTTCCTTTCCAGAAAGTGGGGCTAATAAACCTTTCCTCAGAGAGGTGCTGAGATTAGAGATCATATATAAAAAGAACCAGGTGCATCCTAGAACTCAAAAAAGAGCTCTTATTATTGTTATTGTTGTCATTGTTGTAACAAGAATAATTAGTACTAGTAGCCTAAGGAAAATTATTTCTACCATACATTTCTCAGCAGGTAAAATGTTTCAGTTACGGTTCTGACCACCCCAGCCCTGGCCCCCAACATAGATCACTAACCCCAGTCTCCATTCTTACATCAGCATCCTCCTCTTCTTCCTCCTTTCTCCTTTGACAAAAATCAAATTTGATGAGATCTCACATGTCCCCAGATCAATCATCTTGGTCTGATGAATCAAGCACCAGGTGGAGATGGGGAAACCAAAAAGTGTGCCTTGGGGAGGCAGGTGGAGTCAAGAGAGCTGACGGGAACTTCAGCTGGTCTAACGCTCAGTTACCCTTAGGACAGGCCTTGGCCAAACTTCCCCAGACAAATGAGCCTCAGTTTTGTGCTCCAAACGTTTCAATTTCCTTCAATAATCACATTCAATGTCTAGCACTCTCCACTTTTAGAAGCTGTCTGAGCTTCAACTCTATTTAGACAACCCAGCTCCCTGCTTCTTTTTCCTTCATTTCACTGATATTTCACTCATTATAGTGTTACACTCTGTACCATAGAGCAGTTTGGTTTTTTAGGGTCTTTTCTCCTATTTTATGAGTTATTCCAAAGGAATGTGTTCCTGAGAATGTATACTTTCTTGTGATCATGGTCATTCCATTATTCTTAGATTCCTCCACTACTTTTATTTGCCTCTTTGATTATTTGCCTCGGGAAGCATACACTATTTTTATTTGCCTTTTCTTGAATTAGATTTTGGTTTAATACTCAGAGAAAAAACCCTGTAGAATGAACTTGTACCTAGACAGTGCTGTAACTAGGGGAGCTGATGGCTTTCATCAGTCACTTTAAGTTTTATTCCAGTTTTTACCACCTTTAAAGACAAAAATGTACAGGTTGAGAGAGAATGAGAATAGAGTAAAAGATACTGTGTTCTGACATTAAAAACCTCAGGGAGCCCAGCTTGGTTTGGGGGAACTGGGAAGGATCTTTGAATGCCTCCTATATGCAGGTACTTTATAAATTCACTTAATGCTCTTGTGAAATTCAGATCCCACTTTACAGAGGAGGAAACTCAGGCTCAGAGAAGTGAAATAAACTCGACCAAGGTAATGTGTGTAGTAAGTGCTGGAGCTAAGCTAACGTGCTTCCCAGTTTTCCTTGGTGGACTCCAGAGCCCAGTCATCCACTCACTGCGTTACTGATCCTAATCCTCTGTGTCTCCGTTTCCTCACCTGTAAAACGAAGAGTCTGGATTGAGAACTACAAGGTCTCCAGATGTCCCTTATAGCTTTAACATTCTGTGAGTACAGAGAGTGTGTGAGCATGATTAGAAGGATTGGCTGTTTATGAGCCAATCAGAGTTATTGGTTAAACACCTCTCTACCAGGCCAAGGTGGGAAGGGGAGGGTAAAAGTTAAAACAAAAAACAAAACAAACAAAAAAAAACCCTTGGGTGAGAAGTCTATAAAAACTGTGTGTTCCTGAAGATTCATCCTATTTGGCAGCTGCTGCCTCATCCACAGCTTCTGATAGATCTAAGAGGACTCTCCTCTCTCAAACTGTAAGTAAAATAACTTCCTTTGTCTCTCAGGACTGCACCAGGGAGTCAGGGGTTAAGGATAGCGCTAAGCCTGGCGAGGGGAAAGTTTGTTTGCTTTTGTTTTCAGGAAAAATGTGATGGTGGCTGAAAACGTGGTGATCTGCTGAAATGATTGTTTTTCTCCCTAGCTCCCCTGGCTCTTTGAGTGGTGGCAAATGCTCAGGATTGATGCCAGTTACCAGTGTTACCTGTAGGAGGGCTCTTCTGAGGCTTTGAATACTCCTGTTTGGTTGGGTTCTACTCAGTGTTTGAGATTCCTGTTCATTTCTACTCCCTCCATAACAACTGCTTATTCCGATGATTTATTTACATATCTATCGCCTTATGCCATTTTCTTCATTCTCTTCCCACACCTACTAGTACTAGCACTGAAGTTTCTTTGTCACAGAAATGAACTCTTGGCCTGTTTTGCCCTTCGTCTTCACCCACTGCTCAAAACGAGAAAATGGAACAGGCATCACAGAGTATAATCGTCCTTTGATTATGAATTGTCAGACCTTTCCCTTGTTCGGTACTTTCTATAACATTTTCTGCTCTGAAGATCCTACAGCTTCAGATATTTGGAATCAAAAGCTGCTGATATATTTTGGTACATTTGTTTTACTATCTGAAGAATAGGTGAGGATATGTTGCCTTTTAAAATAAACTTCTCTTTACATAGTTACTTAGGGTTCCGTTAGCTAATATGGATCCAGCAGGGACTCTAGCGCTGCTGCCACCATCACTTTAGCCAAGGCTCATCTGCAGACAACCCAGACCCAGACTAGACCTGAGGTGCTGGGGCAGGGAATGGAGTATAGTTGCTGTAAACCTAGGAGTTCCTTTGGCTTAGGTGCCAGTTTAGAGGAAAGAGCAACACTCAGGTCTCTTTCTGAGCTGCTTCATGTGTGTTCAAAGGCTCCAAGGATCAGGCTGTTCTAGAGCATCTCACTGTACTTACCACTGTGGCATCAGATATGTAACGAAGCTGTGGGCATCTTCCTGCATCTGTCTGTAAAAAAGTGCTGCATGCAGTGCCTGACAATCATGGGCTTTCAGTGAATAAGCCCTTCACGTCTTCTTGAAAATCTGTCTGCCTTGTACATGGAGAAGCAAATGGATTTTCTACTCCCTTATATTTCTCCAGGAGTTAAATATTGGTATTTTACAAATTATTATATTTTCACAGAACCTCTTCAAAGAAGGCAGAAAGAATTATACTATAGGATTTCATCTGTTATTCTGCTAAAGAAGGATTGGGAAAAGAATTCCAAGTCATAAGCCAGTAGCATGTGATTTACAGTCCTGAAACATCACAACTTAGATGGGGCATCAGACGTATTCTTCCTGGGCCTCAATTTCTTTATCTCTAAAGTTAGCAGGGTTGATACAGATATCTCTGAGATCACTTGTAGCTCTGTTTTTCTGTGGTTGCCCTCTATTCATATATGTTTGTACTCGCAATCTTCTCCCAGATTTGCATATATATCAGTATTACCTCTTAATATATTATGTATAGTAAATAATGTAATATATAAACTTACTCACTGAGAAATCAAACATTACAAAAAATCCATAAAGTGAACTGTGTTCATTCCCCAGGAGTAACCTCAGTGTGGTTATTATCTGCTTATATAGACCCGTGAACAGTATGTGTGTATTCCATTTTTTTAATTAAAAGGTGATATTATGTATTGCATACTTTTCTGAAACTTGCTTTATTTTTTTACTTAATCATATAATGTGAACAACTTCCTGTCACACTTTTTAAAAAGTTGGCTTGAGACCTCAGTAAACAGAGGCTTAGGGGCACAGAAATCATTCTCTATCATTGCCCACTTCCAGCTGGCCTCCTCTCTTCCAGTGGTCAACAGTGGCCTGTGACCCTGTTTTATGATTAACAGGAAAGCAGCATTTGTGCTGATGTGGTACAGAACTTTAATCCCTCTGTAGAAGTTTAACTTCTCATAAACAGTATTTTTTCAGTTTGACCTTTTCTCTGTTTTTCTTTTCTGGTTGAGTCAGCACACTCAGACTGAAGAAAATAGCTTGGTAGTAAACAGAAATATGGAAGTCCCTTAGGCAATTACTTTTTTAAATTAAAAAAGATACTGATACCTGACATTTTCATAATGCATTATAAAGCATCTTCATGTTTATCATGCGATTTAACACATATATTCTGAGCAACTACAATGAGCAGGGTGCTCACAGGTTACATGTGATCCATTTGGCAGTGAGACAACCAGAGCAGATATTATAGCCATTTAATCCATAGTAAGCTAAGACTCAGAGAAGTTACCACTTTGCCCATGGTCCCAGTGAAGAGGAGGCAGAGCTGGTCCTTGAGCCCAGGTCTGTCTGATCTACTTCTATGTGAACGTGTCAGATATTTATGAATTGGTAATGTGATGTGGGGATAATGATCCACAGCCCAAGGATTTTGGGTACTCTGGGGGTGTCATCAAGGACATTAGAGTCATCCAAAGGCCAATTCCTTTCACCAGTCTCACTCTTTACTTGAAAGAGGGAGTACTAGTACTGCCCTTTATCCCAACTTTGTGCCTTATTAGCTATTTGTCCTTGGACAAATAATTAAACTGTCTTATATTCTTTCCTTATCTATTATATGGCAGAGGGTGGGGGAAGGGGGAAGTCTGACTACCTTTTGAGATTATTGTGAGGAATAAATTTTACAGTGCATGTAAAGCGATTAGCAGAGTGCTTGGCAATAAATGATCATTTGCTATTATTGGGCTATGTTTTCCTTTTGTTTCATTAAGGAAACATCATTATTTTTTGGTAGTTGTCAATTCCTTTGTGCAAATATCTAAACTGAGAGAGAAAATTTGTACTTTGGCCTGAAGGTTACCAACCTCAGGTTGGCTTTTATCTGCCATGAAGATCTGGTAGTCAGGTCCAAAGCTAACAGTCCCTGACTACAATTTAGGAATTAATATATAAACAGAAGAAATACTGTCTTCAGTTGGCTGGGATGTGAAGGGCCTTGGAAAATCATCTTCTTTAGAAATCATTGCCCACTAACCTGTCCTGGTACCCCAATGACAGCATCGTGGTTCCATTCCTTGGGGTTAAGTATTGAAGTTTGAGTAGCCACAGTAAGAGCGCCATTAGTTATACTGTCTCAGGAATTAGTTCAGTAACCATTGACTTCTCATATCAAGGGACAGAATTCTGAGAGCCTGCCTTGAAGGGATACAGAAAATGTGAAGAAATCAATTTGCCATGAAAAGGAGAACTGGGTGGGGGACTCTGCCTCATCCTAGCTGGGACCTTGGACAAGTCAGTTAACTTCTTGGAGTCTTAGCTTGTTCATTAATTAATGAAGATAATACCTGTCCTGGTTACCTCATTGTCGAATGGATCGAAAGAAAACTGAGGTGTCCCTTGGCTTCCAGAAAGTAGAAAGCAGACACAGGGCATCTACCCTGTGTATGAGTGTATGAGGGGAGAGGAGACTGGGGAAAGGAGGAGGCCACAGGGTTGGATAGGAAATTGCTCAAGGTAATCTTTACTACCATTTTTTTTTCTTTGATAATCCAACCTATGCAAAACCATTCTTTCTACATCCAAGATAAGAGTCCTGTGAGCTTGCATTTTCAAGACTAGCCCAAAGTGGCAGCCAAACAGGAGCAATGATCCCCTTCAGATGACCACTGCTAAGAGCTTGCTTGGGTAGGGGATCTTTGAGCCAGTCTCTCCTTGCTAAAGCAGTGAAGCTGCGAATTACTGGAGCAGGAATCAACATATGACGTCGGCATCCTTAGAGCTAATGGGAATCTCCAGCCCAGAGATGCTTAGGGAAAATCCTCTGCATCTGCCCCAAACGGTCTCATAGGTGGTTGAATATAAGAAAAAGACACATCCCACCCTCTATGTCTCAAAGTTGAAGGGAGGTTAAATTCAAGGGCAAATAGTGGTTCCTCCTCTCAAGCTTGCTGCCTAGAGAATACTCTGGGGGGACTACAGGCTAACAGAGCAAAGTGAGGAATGGCCGCAGAGGCTGAAAGCCTCACTGTCCTGGCCTCAAGCCATCCAACCCCTGATGGTACCAGGAATCCATAGAATAAAGAGATAGTCAATTACTGCCATGCCCTCTATTTGTCAGATTTAAGTGGATACTCATTAGCTGGTTTGGTCTCAGGATCAGTGATCCCAAAAGTTTTCTGAAAGGCATTCTTTTCAGGATCACCATGAACTTTGTCATCCCACCTTCATCCATTATGGCTAATCGCAACTACTTAGGCTTAAGGGGGAAAAACCCAAAACAGAATAGACCTCATTTGTTTAGCCAGTTGTGGAAATGGGCCAGAAATGTCAGAGGGGCCTATGGAGCTTTTCTGCACACCTACTGTCTTGGTCATGAGTCCATTTGAGCGACCCACAGTTCTGTTCACAACTAACTCTCCTGCACTCTTTTCTAGACCTGTCACCATGGCCTACCAATTTCCAGCCCTCACTTCAGAACAGAAGAAGGAGCTCTCAGAAATTGCCCAGCGCATTGTTGCCAGTGGGAAGGGGATCCTGGCTGCAGATGAGTCTGTAGGTGAGTGCAAGAAACATCACACAACAACCATACTCTTGATTCTACACTTAGCAAAGACAACTTGATAATCATATTCTCTTTCCTCTCAGAGGAAGTAAAGGTTTATATACACAGGAGTGGGAGCAGAAGACTCAGTAAGCATAGACCTTTTGCGTCTTGTCATTCCAGAAGGCAGATTTCTGAAGACCAAGCAAAAAGGCTCAAGCCCTCCATTTTAAGACCCCCTTGCCAGGGATCATTTGAATCCAAGCTGTAGCAAGGCCAGGAACTCAGTAAGCAGGATGAGACCTCTGCCGCTAATGAGAAGTCAGTGTAAAGTCAGCCAGGGAAGGGCAGTGAGAGCAGGGAAACGTCCACATCAGGAACAGGGCAGCGCTTGTGACTGAGAGCAGCTCAGGATGGCACACGGGAGAGCTGTGGTGGCCTGCATGGCCCACCATAAAATTATAGAAGCCAGAGCGGCCAAGAGCCTGCCCTACCCCTCCTTCCACTGTCTGTGTATCCAGTCAGATCCGGGCTGGACCAGAGAGGCCTGAGGGCCGTGCAGCCCCACTTGGACCCTATGGTAGCTTCCACCCTGACCCTGACACGACCAGCCCATGCACTTCCTCATCAGCATCCTGACAGCAACAACAGTCTTTCCCTGGGGAGACAAAAAACGAGGCAGGAGCTTTGATGATCTGAATTAAAAAGAGAGTGTTGCTGTCCATCCTGGTGAGGGTCGCTAGCTGGCATGGAGGAGGGCGGCAGGGAAGCCCTGGCTTGCTCCTATGCTGCCTTTACTCGCCCACACAGGCACCATGGGGAGCCGCCTGCAGAGGATCAAGGTGGAGAACACTGAAGAGAACCGCCGGCAGTTCCGCGAATTGCTCTTCACCGTGGACGATTCCATCAGCCAGAGCATCGGGGGCGTGATCCTTTTCCATGAGACCCTCTACCAGAAGGACAGCCAGGGAAAGCTGTTCAGAGACATCCTCAAGGAAAAAGGGATTGTGGTGGGAATCAAGGTGAATACATCTCGCTCCCACCTTACCACAGGCCCACTCCCAACACAGTGGCTGGGTCAGGGCCACTCTCATCATCTAATTGCTCTTCTCCTTTCCATCATCACCTTCCCACTGAGAACCAGATCCTCTTCTAGACCTTTCCAGTACCCTCTTCCTTCAACCATTTTTCTACAAGGTACTGAATCTCTTTGTGTCTCAATTTTTTTTCATTTCTAAAATGGGAATAATAGTACCTTCCTCATCAGGTTCTTATAAGGATGAAATGAGTTTGTAAAACAGTTCCTGTCACACCCTTATTATTTAGTTCATGATAGCTGTTACTGTTAAAACACTTACTGTTCTATTGTAACTGGGTCTTCCAAAACGACGTGAACTCGAGTGATCGTTAGTATTTGTCAAGTGCTTACAACTCCAAGCACTCATTTACTCCTCCTCACAACCTCTGGAGGTAAACTCAGTTATTATCCCTATTTTAGAGATGAGGTTAGAAAACAGAATTACAAGTAGTATAATTTGCCCACAGCAAGGCAAAATTTTTGGAGCCAGTTCAGGCCCAGACTGTCTACCTCTTGGGCTCATGACCTTAGCCTCTGTTATGCTGAGGGTAGAGGCTGCATCCTTATTCTTCTTATCTCCTGTAATAGCATAGGGCTTGGCATGTACAGTGCTCAATAAATGTCTCTTGAATAAATGAATGAATAATTTAAAGGAAGTGGCTCTTATATGGCACCTCTGCATCTCAGGTACTATGAGATTACTTCTTACTTCCCAAGCTCCAGCCCTGTGCTTTCTACACTTTCCCTCCTCTTAGGGTTGACAGTCTTACATTGGTTCTTTCCAGGTAACTTCCCTTCTGCTGTGGACTGAGTTGTGTCCCCTCAATGCCTAATATACAATACCTTCCTAATTCAACTCCTTGGTTTGTGAAAGATGAGAACTAATATGTAGCACCAGGGGCTCTGCTTGTGTTTTACTGGGATACCTGACACCTGCTAATTACTTGTTAATTATTTATATTCACAGTTAGACCAAGGAGGTGCTCCCCTTGCAGGAACAAACAAGGAAACTACCATTCAAGGTAAGGACATTGCCCACTGATATGAATCATGCCAGTATATGCCAGAAATGAAGGAAGCAAAGAAGTGATTGAGGGAAAACAAAATATGAATTATCACACTGGTTTTAGAGCCACACACCTGTGCTTCAGCCCCAGCTCCTCTATTTAGTAACTGTGTGCCCTCAGGCTAGTCACTTAAATGTTCTGAGTCTCAGTTAAAATGGGATAACAATATCTACTTTGCAGAATAGTTGTGGGGATTAAATTAGACAATGCACATAGAGTGCTTATCACAGTGTCTTGCACAGAGAAGATATTTTATACTTGGGAATATTATTTTAGAAAAATCTAGCAGCAGTAGAGAGGAAAGAGTCCAAACTGTGGGACCAGATATGCTTGGGTTTGAATGCTGCTTCCCTCACTTACTGCTTAGATAATTTTGCAAGGTACATCACTGCCCAAGTAGACAAGTATAAACCATAGCATTGGATTAGCTAAGCAGAATTTGAATCCCAGCTCTGTCAAACTTGGTGAAGTTACTTTACTTCTCAGAGCCTCAGTTTCCAAATCTGTAAAATGAATATACAACTATGAAGGTTGCGTAATATGACTATTAGATCATAACAGTATAACAACTATTAGGTTTGTTATGATTATTAAATGAGATAAGGTGTGCAAAATGCCTAGAATCATGTCTTGGAGCAAAGTAAGTGCTAAATAAATATTAGTTCCTTTTATTCTTCTTATCCAATATGTATTATATATCAAAACCATATTTATTAACCCAGGTCTTTTGGCTCAGTACTGGGATGTTTATTTCTTTGCTGGATGTAATGTTTCTTTGCCTGGATGTCTTGGGTCCTCAAGCTGTATGACTGAAAGCTAAGCCAAGGGTGAACTTCACTTTATCAGCAGCCCCAGGGGTCAGGGGTGCAAAGAAGCCTTTCTCTCTCGTGACTTGCAGGGCTTGATGGCCTTTCTGAACGCTGTGCTCAGTATAAGAAAGATGGTGCTAACTTTGGGAAGTGGCGTGCTGTGCTGAAGATTGGCAACCAGTGTCCGTCCCACCTTGCTATCCAGGAAAATGCCAACACCCTGGCCCGCTATGCCAGCATCTGTCAGCAGGTGCTTTTCCTTCCCCTCGGGCTAAAATACAGGAAGTGAAAGCTTTCTTCAAAGCCTGTCTTTCTAATTTTACTGTAACCACACACGATCCCCCTCCTTTTCTCTCACCAGTATATCCTGATGGCATTTTTCACTGCTTGTACTAGGTGTAGTAGGGTAAGATTTGGTTCCACAAGTCAACTATGAGTCCAAAAGGCAAATGCCATCAAGTGTAGCCCTCTACGAAAGAACTGTAAGCTGAGTCTTAAAAGAATAGGCTCTTGAGGGCAGGGCATCTGCTTGTCTATGCTCCACCGTGTCCAAGGACATGATCCTCTTAAGTCCCCAGCTCAAGGGTGACAGCTTTGATCTGGTCCCAATTCAGATAATTTCTTGGAGGATGGTAGCTTGATGCTAAAGTTTCCAACATATGTTGAAGTGTCTCTGGGATCCAGGTTAAGTCTGATTTGCTTGTGCGGGTGCTATGCTGAGGTTACCTGAGTTCTGGGTACCTGGAGCTTCCCAGTCAGAATTGTAAACTCTGCTTGAATTCCTTAGTTAACTCATGCCAGAGGCATCTTTATTGGTGATTTAAGCTTGACGGCCCTAAAAGGGTGACAGCTAGGTTCTGATTTAGCTAGATTAGTCTCTAGAATAAGATATAGAAATTAAGAAAATAAATTGAATTTATTTTACCCCATTTCCAGGAAAACTTTTTTCCCTCACTGTTCTTTTTTGGCTAAGCCACAAATGCTTACTAGACATCCCATTAAATTTCATTGCCTTTAAGTCACCTATATGGTATATCTCCATAAGAGCTTCAACCTTGTACCAATGACAACTGTTAAATATCTTCTTAAAGAAAGGATCCTAGTGAACAGAGCTTCATTCTGTCCACTCCTTTTTCCTTTTTAGAATGGGCTAGTACCCATTGTTGAACCAGAGGTAATTGCTGATGGAGACCATGACATGGAACAGTGCCAGTATATTACTGAGAAGGTAAGTCTTAAATATAAAGGTCCCAATGCCAGTTGAAAAATCTGTTTTAAACAACAGTTTTTACTTAACGTATATCAGCTATTATATATGAGGTATTCTACAGTTAGAATCACTGTGTAGCATTCAGAAGGTAAAGAGGTATTATCAAACCTTGTACTTTTTTGGGCACATGGTACACTCCTTATGAAAAAGCACAGGATCTGCATTACCAAGATTAGGGTTTGAGCATCCATGTTCCCAGCTGTGGGACCTGGTGCAAGTCATATTATCTTTTTGGACCTCACTTCCATTATGTTTAAACTAAGAAACTTTAAAATAAGCTGAGGCTCCCATGAGACAATATAATTAGAAAGTAATTTTTTCACATGTGACTTTCTAAATTAGCCACAATATATCTGTAAGAAAGTAAGAGAGTCCTCAGTTTCTCTACTTGCAAAATGAGGTGGACTGAAATGAGATCTGAAAGCACTTGTGTCTCTAAAATGTTTATTTTTATGATCACTCAGCTTCTATGGGGATGGAGAATGGAGGCCAGTTTACATGTCCCCAGCTAACTAAATTAAGTCAGGTTTGACTGACCAAAGGGAGTAATGGGAGGGAAGGAGTGAAGGGCCTCTAGGAAGCAGAGCCATGCTGGTAGTCCATGCGGTGAGCAGTTAGGGGAGGGGCAGCAGGGACAGGCCAACTTGGCTGTGCTCAGTGGCTATGGTTTGCAGGCATTACCCTGACTTAGCCTAGGGGCTAGTTGGGAAGCTTTGGCCAAGTAACGTATGGGAATTCCTTCACCCTGCGTCCCTGCAGTGTAGAAGTGTCAAGGTCAGGTAACTCTGCGGCTGGCTCTAGGTTTCACCTATTTGGGCCTCTTGTCCTTCAGGTCCTGGCTGCTGTCTACAAGGCCCTGAATGACCATCATGTTTACTTGGAGGGCACCCTGTTGAAGCCCAACATGGTGACTGCTGGACATGCCTCCACCAAGAAGTATACTCCAGAGCAGGTGGCAATGGCCACTGTCACAGCTCTCTACCGTACTGTTCCTGCAGCTGTTCCTGGTAAGGTTTTCTTTCTTCTCTAACTTGAGGTATTAGTCCTTATTCTTTGAAGGAGTGCCATAAGCATTTGCATTTGTCCAGCAGTAGTCTGCTTCTAGCCATGAAACAGACCTCTGATATCTCACATGCAGCCAGCACTTCCCTCTCGAACTCCGTGATACCACCTATGCTGAGTCTGTCCAAATGCACACAATCCATTGATTTCCTCAACATTTCACTGCCCTCTTATTTACTAAAGCCCTTCTCTCCTTAGTCCAACTAGCTTCAGCAAAGGCAAACTAATTTCTCCAACCTAGTCCCATGCAAATCAATTGGAGGAAAGATTGAGACATTACATTTCTTTCAGGCTCCTTGCTTGCTTTTTCAAGCAGGGTACATACTGGGACTGGCTTCTCTCCTTCCAGGCATCTGCTTTTTGTCTGGTGGCATGAGTGAAGAGGATGCTACTCTCAACCTCAATGCTATCAACCTTTGCCCTCTACAAAAGCCCTGGAAACTAAGTTTCTCTTATGGACGGGCCCTGCAGGCCAGTGCACTGGCTGCCTGGGGTGGCAAGGCTGCAAACAAGAAGGCAACCCAGGAGGCTTTTATGAAGCGGGCCCTGGTAAGATGCTACTACCTCTTATCTACTTGATCAAGTGGAGACTTGGGGCCTGCTTGCATTGCTTTCTTCAGGCCACGAAGGTATCTCCAGAGAGTTGTCTACCACGCATTTTCAAATGTGGCATTAGAGCTGAGTAGGACGGTTAAGGCTGCAGAGAGTTTTGAATTATCTGCACTGGTAGTATGGTTGATGATGGTAGATTGAAGGACGGTTACAGAGGCACTTTAGAGGGAAGATGAGAGGGCCAAGGAATGAACCTGGGGCACGTTTCATTTTGGGAAGATGAAGAGGAGAAGCCACCAAGACAAGCAGCAATAATATATTAAGATGAACCAAGGATTCTGGGAACAAACAGAATGAAGTTTCAAGGGATCAATAACAATACGCTACAAAGAGGTTAAAAATTAAGGCAGAGAAAAGACTGATATTGTCATTGAGGGGCATATCAGTGACCCTCAACAAAACAGGTTCAATAAAGGAAAGGTGCCCATTCAAGACACTTGTCAGGAAAAGACACAGAAAGGTTACCAGGAACAATGAGGACAAAAAAGGGGCTTATTTAGCTACTAGCATTGCTTTCTGAATACCTGCTAGGAGCCAAGCACGGGGGTGAACAAAGCAGACACAGCCACTGCCTTCAGGGAGCTTAGAGTTGAGCCAGATAGGAGACATTGTCATGTTTAACTGTAAAGCAGAAGGAGCCAGAGGGGAGATTAAAGATTAGAAGAGGACAAGGACTTAGAGGAAACAGCACTGCATGAGACTAAATATTAAATATGGGTGGCGGAGTAGGTCTTAGAAAGGAGGGAGAGAGAGGAAGGAAGAAACAGAATGGGTTTGGAATCAGGTCTGTAGAGGTGGAGAGATGCAATGGTTGATCACTGATTACAGGTGAGGGCATCTGTTGAGAATGATAAGGGTATGGAGATTTCAGTCTTTACAGTGGGGAACTTGGAATAGCTGTTGAAGTAGTTGCTAGGAAATTGACCAGAGGTTATGGCCAAGCATCAAGCAAGATGCAGCTGAAATGATAGTTTGTGGTACATTAACTTAGATCCTGAATGTCCCTAATAGCTCTCTTATGCATGTAGCAAGATTCAGATCAACCTAAATGGGAAAGAGCAGGGTTGAAGAATCCAAGTTTAACAGGGAGATGAAACAGTACCAAAATTTGAGTGACAGCCTTATTCAGCTTGCTGATGACAGAGGAGACTGGGCAAGGAATCAGGTGTAGCCAGAAGTTTGATGATGAGGCACTAAAGGAAAGGAAGTGTACAGAGAAGCTAAAAAAATCATCTCAGGGGCATAAGAGAGGTGTGAGATTTTACAGTAGTGCTTTATCTTGTGATGATGATGGATATGGCTGTGCTGGTGTGTGGCTGATGAGGGGGAAGCTAATATAGCTAATAGGATGGAGGGATTATGAAAGTAAGGCTCAAAAGGGTCATCCACACAGAAGAAGGGATGCTGAGTTTATCATCTAGAGCTGCAGTTCTCAAACTTGAGCATGCATCCGAATCACCTGAAGGGTATGTTAAAACGCAGGTGGCTGGACCCAGCGACAGAGTTTCTGATTCAGAAGCTCTGGGGTCAAGCTAGAGAATTTCCATTTCTAACAAGTGCTTAAGTCCATGAAACCTAACTTTGAAAATCACTGTAGATGTAGAAATAAGTCCTGGAGAGATTGGACAATAGCAACAGTGACTTGAAGACAGGGTACTGCTAAGTGGCATTTGAGTATTATTACAAGTTTCATAATTCTTAACTCACCTTCAGTTGGAATTTACACAGGGTATCAAATGATATTATGATAACAACTACATAAAAATTATATATTCTTATGGACAAATATAGGTAGAAAATGGAAAATGTATTTAAAAAATTTTTTTTTCTTCTAGTAAAGCTGCATCTGCTTGATGCTTGACGTTATGTCTGGTCAGTTTTCTAGCAGAATATTTCAACTATTCCAAGGTTCCCAAATTGGGACTGAAATTTCTATTTCCTTATCACTATATGAGTGAGAAGTTTCTTAACTTGAATTTCTAGTACTGTTGTTGCAATATTGTTAGTACTAAAAAGAAACCTTCTCAGTAACACAAACCTCAGGCTTGCCTGAGAAATGCTCAGAAAACTGGGATAAAAAAAGGAAGTAACATTATAGAAGGAAAGGAATGGTATCAGCAGCAATATTTAGCAAAATCACTGTACAGAGAAAACTCACATGAAGGTGAAGCTGATTTCAAATGAGAAGCAAAGAGGGTCAAGCAGAGGGTTGCTCTAACTCGGTCTCCTCTATCACACTTGTTTTTTAGGCTAACTGCCAGGCAGCCAAAGGACAGTATGTTCACACGGGCTCTTCTGGTGCTGCTTCTACCCAGTCGCTCTTCACAGCCTGCTATACCTACTAGAATCTGAGGCCGACCAGCCAGGCTCTGGTGCTTCTAGGTGTCTTGGTAGGAGGGCAGAAGGGAAACAACAACCTTTCGACTGACCCTGGAAATTAGGTTGGAACTACTGGAAACACAATGTATGTTAAGTTCTTAGACACAAGGAAAAAAATCAGTTATTGAAACCTAAGTCTGAATATCAAGGATCTGATGAAATTTCACACAGTGATTTCCTTACAACACTTCCAGCTCCCCATGGCCCACAGTATCCATCAAAGAAAAGAATAAACTTTAAAACAGTATCAACTCTCCATCCAAATAACCAAATGAGACACCTCATAAGCTGAGTGCAGAGAATTGTGTCTTATTAAACAGTCCTAGCAGTGGTAGGTTATGAAGGAGACAGCTACAACCAAAAAAGAAATAAAATGTTTTACAAACCTTCAGTTTGTATCAGGTTTTACTTTCTGCTCTTGCTTTCAAAGGGCTCAATATATTTCATTACATTTGACTCCACAGACGCGACTGATATTAGTGGTCAGGATCCTCAACCTTGGCTACTCATTGGAATAACCAAAATTTAAAAACCCAGATACTCAGGCCACACTCCAGCCAAGTTTGAGAACTACCAAGGTAGATTTCAAGTTTGAGGGTATTTAGAAATGAAAGCTATTCATAATGTGAAGCAAGCTACAATGTCAAATGATTTCAAGCAACATATAGAGTGTAATAAAAGAATCACTGTGACTTTGATGCTTGGAGCATTCCTCTTCAAGTGGCCCAGGTTGGTGACATAGGACTGCATCTTCCTCTGCACATCCAAGCACACTACCTAGTTTTGCAGTAAGAAATATTCACATAATTATACCTTATTGACTTCCAGTTTTCAGAATTAGCCTATAGAAGAAGCATTAAAGACCACCATAGTTACAAGAGAGAATTTAAACCTTATAACTTTGGACAATATAAAAGTAATGATTTTGGTGGGAAAAAAAGTAATTAAATGACAGGAGGTGGGAAATTCAGGGGGAGGAGAAGTGAAGGAAAGCAAAGGGAACACTAATTTACTTAGTGGGGAGTCAGGATACTACTTGAAATTCATGGATTAAGAAATAGTGCTTTGAAAAAAAACCCAGTGCTTTAAGTCTATTAAAGTAACAAGGGAAATGGATATAAATCATTAAAATATTCATACCTATAATTAAAATATAGGAGAAGGTAGTAAATTCTTTGTCTTGAGTACAAAGATAAATGGTATTATTTAGAGTAAATAAATTAGGAAATAGAGGCATAAGCATATGATTTAGAATAATAAAGCAGAATTCGTTCAAAAGGACTTCTGAAGAAAAAGACCTGGAAATGGGGCACAGGGAAGATTTTTACATACATGCTTTTACAATGTTTTTTTTTTTTTTTTTTTTTTTGCGGTACATGGGCCTCTCACTGTTGTGGCCTCTCCCTTTGCGGAGCACAGGCTCCGGACACGCAGGCTCAGCAGCCATGGCTCACGGGCCCAGCCGCTCCGCAGCATGTGGGATCTTCCCGGACTGGGGCACAAACCCACGTCCCCTGCATCGGCAGGCGGACTCTCAACCACTGCGCCACCAGGGAAGCCCCCTTTTACAATGTTTGAGTGTTTATTTCCATGTATCTGTATTACTTTTCTAAAAACAACTACTATATATTCATATAAGCAATTCAGACCTACCTTAGAGGTCATTTAACCCAAGGCTTTCATTTTACAGATGATAAAACCAAGCCTAGAAAAATTAAATTAATTGCTGATGGTCATATATTTAGGGGTTTAGGATAGAGTTGAGAGATTAGAATTCCGGTCTCTTTCTCCTGTAATGGACACATGGCCAAGGAGCAAGGTAAGGGCAGGGCAACAGGCAGTGTTCAATATCTCTGTTACCAGTGCTATAGGTCTTTTACATTTCTTTTTGTACTCATCCACTCAGCAAGTAGTTGATGTGCTAAGCTGTCCTAAATGCTGTAACACCTGGTGTGACAAAGCTTTTCTGCCAGAAAATTTTTATCTAGAGCTTATTCAGCATCACTGACCCTAAGTTGTAAAGAAACCTCTCAGATTCTCATTTATGGGTTGGGTATGAATTTATAATCAAGGCTGAGCTATTTATGTCTTTTGGTCAAGGCTGAATTACATTTCACTCAGCGTGCGGATTTATATAATGCATTTTCCCTGGCTATCATCTGATATATTTTCCCGACTAAAGCACTACAGTTGTCTTTGAAACCTCAACCCCAGTAATTTCCTTCACTCATGGTAATATGAAGACAAGTGTTACAGACTGCACTTCCTATTAACTGTGTGATCACTGAGTGAATATATTAGTTGCGTCCTAGCCTTTGGTACACTGTCAGATTTATTCTAGTAGTTATTGAACACCTACTAAAAATAAAACCTGGTAGTAGGCACTGAAAGTAATTAAAAGAAGTTTCAGCTTTAGGGTAGCCATGGTATTTGCATACCAGACAATTAAGTTTGAGTAGCTGAGCCAGAAACACAAATGCCATTGACTGGGGGTTGGGAAGTGTAGAGGAGAGTCTGTCAGTGTGGCTGGCTGCAGAAAGGGAGGAGGTGACATTTAGGTTGGACATCACAGGGTGACAAAAGGGAAGGATCTCTTAGAAAAGGAACTGCCTTTGTGTGAGAAAACACTTCAATAATTCACTGGGAGAAGATGATACCTTGAAGGCATAAGGAGCAAAAGCCGAGGCCAAGAAAAAATTACTAAATGCTGGGAGAAATAAAAAAGGAATTTGGTTTTGCTCTGAAAAGGAAGAGGGAGAGAAGGGAGGGAAGGGGCAGGAAAATGAGTGAGGAGAAAGGAAGAAATGAGAAAGGAGGGGAAAGAGAAGGTAGGGAGAAGCTAGGGCAATGTGGAATTGTGGGGAAGTGACTAAAAGACTTGAGAACGGGAGAAATATCAACCGTCTATAAACATACTTGTTTTCTTGAGAGGGAGAGCTGCGCTTCACATATGAGTCCACATCGTCCTTTACAAAAACAAGATGCTGAGATGACTCATAATGATTCATAATGTGAATTGATTTAGCAGAAGCAGAAGCCAACTGTGACGATGAGAATATAAGCCTCTAAAACTTGCAGAAATCTTGGAGCAGGCTTTAGGCAAATCAGGAATGGGACTTCGAGACTATCTGGTCTAGCTGTCCTGGGGTAAAAGACTCCATCTGACATCTACATTTCACTCACAGCAGCAATGGAGGAAACTGGCATTCAGTGTGCTAGGGCAGTTGTTGAAGGTCACATAAACAGTAGGTGAGACTTAGGCTAGTGTGATTTGCAAAGTGCTCTGGGGAGGCAGTACTCTTGGAGGTGAAAAGCACACGTTTTGGAGTCAGACAGTCTAGGTTCAAACGCTGGCTTTGCTGCTTCCTAGCCATGTGACCTTGGACACCTTATACAACCTTTCTGTGGTTCAGTTTCTTCAACTCCAAAATAATAGTATCGCAAGTTATTGAGAGATTAAATGAATCAGTACATCTCAATTACATGTTCAAAATCCCTTGTCCACAATTCTGAAATCCAAAAAGCTGTAAAAACCAAAAATTTTCTCAAAAGTTTGCAGCAAATTATTTGGTGGCAAACCCTGACTCGAGGCTGTCATCTTGATTCCACTTGATGGGAAGCAGAGGTGTGTCTGATCTTAGATGCTGACTCAGATACTATAGAGGGAGTTATACAATGTATAGCATAAACATATATTTGCTCTCTAAAATATGAAAGATACAGATTTCCAAAACACATATACCCTCAAAGCTCTTGGATAAAGAGTTGTGAACCACCTGCTGTATAAAAAAATTAAATTAAAAAAAAATTGTGAACCTGTCCTTAGAACAATATCTGCCATGCTTCTAGAGTAACAGATGAACTATCCATGCTCAGTAGAGCCCTGAGGGCTCACGTAATGCTACCAATTCTCTAAGCCTATTTTCTAGAGAGGATGAATTTAGACAGGAGTAATGGCAAAGCTCGACAGTCAGTTACAGCTCTTATTTCATTACTCATATATGGTTTTCTAGCTGTAACATACTCTGTCCTAAGGCTCCTGAAATAGTCTAACACTCAGTACTGGGTGTCAGTATATGCAGACATATATAAAATCAGTCGGCAAGTATTCATTTTGCACTACGTATGCTTGGTGCTGTAAAGATACTACATGGTCCTTGTATGCTTACCACTGTGATGAGCAAGGCAAGGATACAGTTAAGAAACAAAATCGTATACAACAATGTGCTAAATTACAGTGGCATAGGCAAGGTGCTGAAATCAAAGGAGGTGGGATGAATTGCAGACAGTTTTATTGCTAGTTATATGATCTTGGGATCTTGAGTCTCAGTTTTCCCATCTATAAAATAGGGTTGCTGTGAGGTTAGCAATATTTTATGCAAAGTGCCAGATATATAAGTCATGAATAAATATTTTATTTTTCTCTGTCAGTTGGCTCTTGAAGAATGGCACAGGCATTTGAGTGGAAGTGAAGATGAAAACTGTGTCCTGACTAGAGTTCAGATTGTGTATTTTGGGGAAATTAGGTTAAAATGGTGAGGCCAAGTGGAGTGGTACAGTAGAGTGGGAGGGTAGATAGGACAGGGATTTTATGAAAAGTTTTGCCTTGAAGTAATGAGAAATAGGGACCTGTGAATAATTTTGAGCAGGGAATAACATAATAGAAAAGTATTGCTGAAAATTAGTTTTTAGAATGTAGAAGATTGGGAGGAAACTGGAAGCCAGCTAAGTGTGCGTAATAGCAATTCAACATAGGGCCTAGCCTCTTGGTGGTGGAAGCCAGTGAGTGGATGTGACATCTTTAGATTGGGGAAAACAACACCCCCAAACCCTCCTTACGTAGCATAGCTATTTAGCATCCCCATAAGTCTCTGTTATACTGGAACTTGAGAGGCAAGCACTGAGACAAATGAAAATTCAAAATTCTTTTACATCTGATTCTCAAAAAGAGGCTTACATACATGCATAGACTCAGCCCTTTGAGTATGCTGGCACAGTGAAATATAGAGCATCTTCTAACCATAGCACTAATTCTTCCAGCAGTTCACAACAACCAGGGTTAAGCTGTAGCCCGAGGTCTCAGGTGTCAGAGAATTCTACCCTTCTCTCTTACGATATCCAAGGTCAAGGCATCTTTATGCGGAAACTTCCAACTTTTCCTTGTCCTGCCCTGGTTTTACCCTGGGGGAATTTACAGGCCAAAGAAGTCAGAGTGCAGTTCTTGGGTCCAGGGACACAATGACTGTCATGTGATATGGAGGTTTATCTTAGTCATTGGACTGACATCAGAAGCATGTTCTTGAGAACATGGCTCCTGGACTGGAAATAGCACAGGCAAAGATATGAACTATGTTTTATTTGTGCAAAATGTATCTAAACTATGTGTCTTGGAAAGCTGGGTGATTTTTTTACACCCAGTCTTTATGTTATGGAATACGTATGACTTGCTATTCATTCCCCAGTGAAGAGAATAAAGGACTGCTGGATGCAACTATGCAACTAATAATGCCTATACTATTAACATAGTACCCAGCAGATATTTTAAAAAATACAAGTCAATTGGACTTGTACCATTTGTGCAGTAAAGTAAATGTATCTGGCCTTTTTCTGTTTGTCCGTGCGTCAAGGTTATAGAGATGGCCTTAATTAAAAAGAAACCCGCAGACTTCCCTGGTGGCACAGTGGTTAACAATCCGTCTGCCAGTGCAGGGGACACAGTTTCAATCCCTGGTCCGGGAAGATCCCACATGCCGCGGAGCAACTCAGCCTGTGAGCCACAACTACTGAAGCCCATGTGCCTAGAGCCCGTGCTCCACAACAAGAGAAGCCACTGCAATGAGAAGCCTGCGCACCACAACGAAGAGTAGCCCCCGCTCGCCGCAACTAGAGAAAGCCCACGTGCAGCAACAGACCCAGTGCAGCCAAAAAAAAAGAAAACAAAAACAGAAAAGAACCAATCAACTCATCCCTACCATACCCAAGGCCACAAAACATTTTTGAAGGAGGTGGAGAAGGAAGGATAACCAATACAAATTAGGAACAATAACTTCAAAAAATGATTGGAATATCTGAACTAGGTTTTTTTTTTAAGTTGAAATGTACTCTGCAAGAAAATATGCTCAACTGGGTGTGCTGTTTATGCCCCTAGATTTGCTGATGACATCCTCCTTTAGGAAGATGAAAGTGAAAGGCCTCACTCATCAAAATTACAGAGAAATGAAGTATTACAGTAATTTCTTTTTTTTTTTTTTGCCACCAAAGACTCCTTTCACTTGTTCATTTTATTTATTTATTTACTTTGGCCGTGTTGCATGGCTTGCAGGATCTTAGTTCCCCAACCAGGGATTGAACCCAGTCCCACAGCAGTAAAAGCACCGAGTCCTAACCACTGGACCACCAGGGAATTCCCTCACCTGCTCATTTTATTTATTTATTTTTTTTTATTGGAGTATAATTGCTTTACAATGTTGTGTTAGTTTCTGCCATACAATGAAGTGAATCAGCTATATGTATACCTATATCCCCTCCCTCTTGGACCTCCCTCCCACCCCCCACTCCACATCCCACCCATCTAGGTCGTCACAGAGCACCAAGCTGAGCTTCCTGTGCTTTATAGTGTGTTTCCACTAGCTATTTATTTTACGCATGGTAGTGCAGATAGGTCAGTCCTAATCTCCCATTTCATCCCACCTTCCCTTTCCCCCCGTGTCCACATGTCCGTTCTCTATGTCTACATCTCTATTCCTGCCCTGCAAATAGGTTCATCTGTACAATTTTTCTAGATTCCACATAAATGTGTTAATATATGATGTTTGTTTTTCTCTTTCTGGCTTACTTCACTCTGTATGACAGACTCTAGGCCCATCCATATCTCTACAAATGACCCAGTTTCATTCCTTCTTATGGTTGAGTAACATTACATTGTATGTATGTACATCTTCTTTAGCCATTCATCTGTTGTTGGACATTTAGGTGGTTTCCATGACCTGGCTATTATAAATAGTGCTGCAATGAATATTGGGATACATGTGTCCTTTTGAATTATGGTTTTCTCAGGGTATATGCCCAGTAGTGGGATTGCTGGGTCATATGGTAGTTCTATTTTAAGTCTTTTAAGGAACCTCCATACTGTTCTCCACAGTGGCTGTTGCAGTTTACATTCCCACCAGCAGTGCAAGAGGGTTCCCTTTTCTCCACACCCTCTCCACCTGCTCATTTTAAACTGTTACCTACTGTGATGGCTAATTTTATGTTTCAACTCCACTAGACTAAGGGATGTCGGTGAAACATTGTTTTGGGGTGTGTCTGTTGAGGGTGTTTCTGAAAGAGATTTGTATTTAAGTCCTTAGACTGAGTAAAGAAGATTGCCCTCAACCATGCTGATGTGCATTATCCAATTTGTTGAGGGCCTGAATCAAAAATGAATGAGGTCAAATTTGTTCTCTGCCCAAGTGGGGCATGCATCTTCTGTCCTTGGACATCAACGCTCCTGGTTCTTAAGCTCCTTTGGACTCAGATTGAATTACATCATTGGCTTTCAGTTTTCCAGCTTATGAACAGCATACCATGGGACTTCTTGTACTGCATAATCACATGAGCCAATTCTTACTATCTATCTATCTATCCATCCATCCATCCTATTGGTTTATTGGTTCTGTTTCTCCAGAGAACCCCAAAACATATACTAATTAATATTTTGCTTCATCTACTTTAACCCTAATTTTCTTTCAAAATTGTTCCATGTGTTAATTCACATAAGGAATTTGAGTAATGCCATTAAAAGTTCAGCCTTTTACTTTAGTGGGGCCCTAAACAAAACCCACAAGCCCTCCCCAAGTTTTTGTTTGGTTCTCTCTTCCATTGTCCCTAATTGCTACTCCAAACTTTTACTATTGACAAGGCTCCCAACTCTACCCCTCATGGTGGCCACCCCTCTCCTTCCCTAACTCTCAAAACATGAATTTGACTATTTTTTGGAAATCGGTCATCTCAAGTGTATTCTATTTCTTCCCCTTCCCCCAGACACTAAATCTGTCCTCTTTCCTTTTCTCCCAAATGGGAGGAAGAAAGCCTTCATAGTAAATCCTTCCATTAGTGCTAAAATTCATTTTTGCTTATCTAATAACTCAATCAGTTTTCATCTGCTCTCCTTTATCTTCAACTTCTCCCTCAACTGGCTATCTATTCAGAATGGAAAAATACTTTTTCTCTTTAATCTTGATCTATATCCCTCCTCATATTCACAATCTACTTTTTATTCCCTTTTACAGACCAGTAAAATTAAGACGAATAATCAAAAAAGGATTGCCGTTTTTTTTAACTAAAGACATACATTCAACAGGCCAAAATTACTATTATTTCATGAAAGGACTTTTTTTATTTTAAAAGGGGGGCATTATTTCAGAAAAAGATTAAGTTCTTGAATCAACTTAGCTTTTTTTTTTTTTTTTTTTTTTGGTGGTGTGCAGGCCTCTCACTGTTGTGGCCTCTCCCGTTGTGGAGCACAGGCTCTGGACGTGCAGGCTCAGCGGCCATGGCTCACGGGCCCAGCCGCTCCGCGGCATGTGGGATCTTCCCGGACCGGGGCACGAACCCACGTCCCCTGCATTGGCAGGCGGATTCCCAACCACTGCGCCACCAGGGAAGCCCTCAATTTAGCTTTTTTTACAAAGCTACTCTATTGTCCTTGTTTTTACCATTTGAATGTAGAATAGTAAACTTTTCACCATGAATTGATAGTATTTGAGAATTGATGATCTACACTCTTCAGACACTATTTAAGCCCCTGAAAACTGGCCCTTCCCAATTTCAGAAGCTGTTCTTATAGTACTCATTAATGATTTTCTAATAATCCAATCTAAAGGACACTCTTCAACCTTTCTTTGATGTCTCTGCAGCACTCTTCTAGGTCACTTTCTTAGTTATCACTATGTACTGGGTTTTTGATACTTCTGGCTATTCCTCTCTGTCTCCTTTGAATCTTGCCCATCCACTAAACAAGAGTGGGCCTCAGGATTCCATCTCTGGATTTCTTTTCTTGCTTTATTCTTTCCTTAAATCTTACTTAATTCAGTTCTGTGTTCTAAAATTCAGTTCTGTGTTCAGTTCTGTGTTCAGTTCTAAACACTGGTGGATTCCTAAATCAATTTCTAACCTAGATGGTCCCTGTGCACCATTTCCACATCTCCAATTATCTTCAGACATGTCTATCTCACAGATAAGCCAAAGATTACATGCTCAAAAACTTTAGTAATTAATTCCTTACTCCATACCAGGTGCACTGTCCTCCCCCACCCTTTTAGTAAGAATACCAACCACCCAAACCCACCTTGAATCTTTACTCTTTTTCACCTTCCTCATCCAATTAGCAATCAGGTCTTACTCTGTATTTCTCAAGTTCATCTCCTTTCATTCCCACTGCCTTAAAGACACCACAGTCTCTCAGTAGTACTACTCTTAAGAGACTCTTGAAGTTAACACGGAAACCACAGGCCCTTGAATGCTTACTTTGTGCAACTTCCTGAGGTTAAGATCCCCAGATCTTAAAAAGGTCAAGAGCCAATTTTTTCCCTCCTATTCACTTCCACATTGTCTCGAGTTAAAATGGAGGCACCACAAGATGTGTGTTGTGTGTGTAGTATTTGGAAAGGTACATAAGGGAAGAATCTGGGGTACCAGTAATATTTAAGCTGGGTACCAGTTATATAGAGGTTTAGTTGTGGAAATTCACTGAGCTATATTCTTAAAATGCGTCCTTTTCTTATACACACCACACTTACCTACAAGGAAAACATTACCACAGGATTTCAGGAGATATCAAGTCCTATCTCTTGAGCACTACAACTCTTGTTTATGGGCACCTTACCTCCTGCCACATTCCCATCACCAAACAGTCAGTTCACTCTGTAGCTACCAGATCCTCTCACAACTTCGTCTCTTCAGACAGTATTCATCTTTCCTGGTACATGTCTTTTAGTCTCATCTTAGGCATTATTTCCTCTTGAAAGACTTAACTTTCTCCTTCCCTCATCTTCTAGGCACTTCATATCCCTCTCTAAAGTCCTCCACACATTTCTATCTTTTTCTTGTAAAATAGCAGTGTATACTGCAGTGTACTTGCTTTAAAAAAAAATCACCTTTTTTGGCTATGCTTTTTACAGCCAATGAATTGTATACGTAAGAACTGTTTCGCTGTTACTGGAGTTTGCAGCTGTCACTCTAGATTTACATTCAAGGATGTTAAAAATTATGTACTTTTAGGAATATCTCAAATGACCATGGCCCCAAATTACAGTGGGGTCAACAGCCAGAACTTCTGCTCAGCAAGACAATCATACATGATACAATGCAATTTCAGCAAAAAGCAGAGAAATGTTTTCGTGTGCATGCAGTGAAAACATACACTTTGTGTTAGGTTTTTCAAAACACAGGATTCCATCTCTGGATTTCTAAGAACCTCATTATTAGTTGTGACTCTGGGCTGGGGAACCACTGGTGCAGAACAAGTAAAACAGATTTAGGGCAGGAGGATATAATTTTATTGAAAAATTAAGTGCATTATCAGCTACCTTTTGTACTTTTCACTGAGTTACAAACTCTGTTTTGAAAAGTTAACTGTATCATAACTATGAGTACTTAGTGTGAATAAGGAAGTGTACAGAGAGGTGTATTTCTACACATACCATAACATCCACATTTACGTGTGCATGCACACACATACGCACATATTCAGAGATGGGAAGATGAAAGTTTGGAGGTGATGTTTAGAATGTCTCGGTTATAGTTGAAAGTGAGGTCTTTTGCTTAAACTATTAGGAAATTAGAATTACCGAGTCCTGGTGATTTGGAATTATATACTCAGGAACTAAAGAACCTGGATTTAACCTTAACTGAACTATCCCAGAAAAGGTAATGAGTCAGAGGTAGAACAAGTGAGAGCAATTTCCTTTAAATCCTTGATTCTAATTTTTAAATGCTGTAATATATTTGACAGGATAGATTTTACACTAGAGTAACAAATAACTCTTACACAAAGCAAAAAACAAAACAGGTTTAATGATTAGAAGAGATGAATAGGTTTATAATAACCATTAACTAAGGAAGCCCTAGAACCAGAAATAAGGATTTTAAAATTGCATGCAAAGTCTAGTTACCATAAAAATCAAAGCAATACCAAAATATCTCAGCTTCCTAGCATAGACTCCAGGTCTTTTTATTTCCAACTCTTGGTAATCAAAATATTTACACTTTCACATGCTACTGGTAATGGAGGAATAAGATTTAATTTGTCTAGGACTACAAATATCTTTCACAGATTGGAGGGCACAAAAAGAACAGTGTCTTCCTCCACGTTTTTGGGCCCATCTTGGGAAAAAAGAAAAGGCACTCCCAAAGGCTCCTTGGTAACACCTTTGCTAGGTTTGTTAATTACATAATCTGTACATTTACTTTATATGTAAAATTAATGGTCCACTCATTTCACAGATCTGGGAACCACATGGCATTGGAACTGCCTTTAACCCACATGCCAAACAACTGGATTAGACAATGACAAAAGCTTTGGATGCCAGTTTTTTTAAAAATGGGGGTTTTGTTTCCTTGAAAACTTAAGCATATGCTTAATTATTGGACTTGGCATGCATAGCCAAACATATCATGGAACTGAAAGAACCACCATATATTATGGTGCCAGAAGACTGAGCAATTATGCTAGTTTTCTAACATCAGCTGCTTCCAACTCCCTTACGCCAATGTAACTTTGTTTCTTCTCCCTTTATTAATTATAGCTAAGTGCTCTGAACCTGGGTTTAACCTCTCTGCTGAAAGATTTGTAAAAGAAAGATGCTTAAATTACTGAGTCCTTCTCTATGTTCGTCAAAGCAGAGAGTAATGGAAGTCTTCAACTGCCTGTGGGCAGCTGCCTATTATTCACAGAACCTTCAGAAACCATTTGCCTGAGGCCAAAGAGAACCTGCTTTATCACTAAATCTTGACTCACGTTGAGCCATACTGAAACTGCACTTGGGTGCTGGTCTCAAGTCAAACCAAGCTTAAGTATTTCTCTACGTTTACTGCATCCATGTAGTGTGCAATTTTTGATGCTGAATAAGAGATATATGGCAATTGAAGGCTTCCCCACAAGCATCACATTCATGGGTTTCTTGAATTTTCACCTCTGCATGGATCTTCTGATGGTTGACAAGGCTGCGCTGTTGACTGAAACTTTTGTCGCACTTCTCACACTTATAAGGTTTTTCTCCTGTGTGTATTCTCTGATGCTGAATAAGGCCTGAGTTCCGGCTAAAGGCCTTCCCACATTCATCACATTTATGGGGTTTATTACCTGTGTGAACACCCTGATGTCGAATAAGATTACAGAGTTGACTAAAACTTTTGCCACACTGTCTGCACAGGTAGGGTCTCTCACCAGTGTGGATTCTCTGGTGTTCAATAAGAAATGAGCTCCGACTGAAGCTTTTCCCACATACAGTACATAGGTAGGGCTTTTCACCAGTGTGGATTCTTTGATGTTGTACAAGATGAGCACTGACACTAAAAGTTTTCCCACATTCATCACATTTATAAGATTTTTCCTTAGGGTAGACTTCCTGCTGTATAATAAGATTGCAATTTGGATCAAAACTTTCCTTGGTTTCATTGTATGAATAAGTCTTCTCTCTGGTGTGGATTCTCTGATGCTGAATAAGACCTGAGCTTCTACTAAAGGCTTTTCCACATTCCTCACATTTATGGGGTTTGTCCCCTGTGTGAATTCTCTGATGACGAGTAAGGTTGCAAAGTTGACTGAAGCTTTTCCCACACTCTTTGCACTGATAAGGTCTTTCACCTGTATGGATCCTCTGATGTTCAATAAGGAATGAGCTCCGACTGAAGCTTTTCCCACATTCAATACAAAGAAAAGGCTTCTCACCAGTGTGGATTTTTTGGTGTTGTATAAGGTATGTACTTAATCTAAAGGCTTTCCCACATTCACCACATTTATGGGGTCTTTCCCCAGTGTGAATTCTCTGATGTTCAACAAGTAATGAATTTCGACTAAAGCTTTTCTTACATTTGGTACAGTGATAGGGTTTCTCACCAGTGTGAGTTCTCTGATGTTCAATCAGGTGTGACTTCCAACTGAAGGCTTTCCCACAGTCACTACATTTATGGGGTTTCTCACCTGTGTGAATCCTTTGATGTTTAACAAGGCTTCTTCTCTGGCTGAAGCTCTGTTTACATTGGTTACACTGATAGGGTCTCTCTCCAGTGTGGATTCTCTGATGTCTAATAAGGGTTGAGCTCACACTAAAGGTTTTTCCACAGTAATTACACTCATAGGGCCTTTCCCCAGTGTGAATTCTCTGATGTTCAATAACAAATGAACTGCGACTGAAACTTTTCCCACATTCATTACATTGAAAAGGTTTTTCTCCCGTATGGACCCTTTGATGTTGAATGAAATGAGCCTTGCGGACAAAACCCTTTCCACATTCTTCACATTTATGACATTTCTCTTCTGAATTTGGTCTCTTACGGATAATGCTAGTGTTTCCTCTGAACATTCTTTGTTCCTGGGTCAAAGATTCCCTTGGTATTTCCCATAAGAAGATTCCTCTCTGTTTATCTAACCTACCAACAAGTTCAAAGGTTTCTCTACCCATAGGATCCTGGTCAATTTCACTTTTGATTCTTGTAACTATTACACCCTGTGGTTCCACTTCCTCAATTTCCTCAATTTCTTGTTTCACAGTTGGCTCCTCATCCTTATCTCTGTTCAAAACATCTGGAATGATAAATGGAAAATAGAAACATCAGCCTAGCTCTTGCCAGCAAGGAGAAACTGTCAGAAAAATAAGATAATTAAGGTAAATGATCTACCATGTGCATAAAATGTAGTTTACTACATCACAGAATCCTTGTGATGATTACATTAGTTCATATACATAAAGCATTTAGAACTACCTGGCAAACAGTACAAGCTATATAAATATTTAGTATTAGTTATCTGATAAAATGAAATGTTTTTTTGGAGAAAGGGTATGAAAAGAGTGTTTACGAGGCACAAAATGCATCAGCAGGAGAAAGGAGGAAGGGCTGATAAATCAACAATGAATTATGCAAGGTAAGATGGGCAAACAAAGATGTAAAACAAGTAGTGGAAGGATAAACTAGCCTATCAAGGAAGAAAGGATAACATGGGAAGAAAACAGTAGGTTCAGGAAAATTTAGGATGAGGTAGCATTATGGGAATGTGAATAAACCAAATAACTGACAGGAAAGAACACATAAAATGATGCTGAGAAGGATAAAAGACAAAAACCAGGGGAAACAACAATTCAGTCATTAATAAGAATTTATTTATTGTGATCAAAAGCATTCCAGGCATTGTATAATGAGTTAGGATTTAGAGATAAGGCAAGAAGCCCCCTACCAAATGGAATAGGTGACAAGTACAAATGGGGAAAGAATATAATATGGTAAAGAAAATATTAAGTAAAATAGCTCCTACATCAAGAGACAAATGGCTTTTAAAAAACTGGGTTGAAGTGACATGGACTCTATGATATAGAAAAACAGGAAAAAAACCAAAAAGAACACGGTTAGAGCTAATGGAAGAAACTAAGAAAAAGAACAGTCTGTGGTAGCTTATGACTTCACCTACCACAAATACTACATTCTTCAAGTATACATAATTCTCATGCCTTTAAAGATATAAGACACAAGTTGGAACCATCTACTTCCAACTGAGAGTCTGCATGACATCTGAGAAATGATAATCTTGCATGCGTTGGAAGAAAGATAACATAATGGTCTATGATATAACAGAGCAGCATAGAGGACACTTAAGTCTGCCTCTGACTTCTTTCCTGATTTTCTGTCTCTTGCTGCCTGTTGGATAACTCCATGAGAAGACTGCATCACCACCAAATTTATATTTGGCCCTAAACAATTTCCCTTTTTAGACTTCCTCTTTCTTTCAATTTTGTAGTCTTCTAACTGTGGAGTCATCTTTGAATTTTCTTTTCACTTACTTCAGTCATTATTTTATTCCAAAAAAACTTCTTCTTATTCCCCTAAGAAACTTTATTTCTGCCTAAGTCTACTTACAGTGCTTTCTCTCAAATTCACTTTCAGTACACTGTGTTTTCTTTCACTCAATGAAAAAGTATGAGAGAACTCCCTCACCATTCTACCTCCTACCTATAAAATTACCTTCAGTGGTACATGAAGATATATCCCATTCTTATCCAAGGCTAATTCATCTACTCTCTCTTGATCCCACTTGCCTCTGGGCACTTGTTCAGTTATTACCATTTCTTCCTCTTTCTTCAATCTGTATTCTCCATTGACACCTTCCTACCGACATACAAATATATCCAACTTTATCCTGAAACCTGAAATCCTTTTCTAGATGAAATCCAAGCTTTGAAAAAAATCTTAACACTGTACCTCTTCGTTTCCTATGTTTTCAATGACCAACCTCTTCCCATTCAATCTATTCTGTTTTATAAAATCTGATTTGTTTCCAGAATCTAGAGAAACTTCTCATTAAATCACCAATGACTTTCAAGTAACAAATACAATGGACATATTTAGTCCTTATTTTACTCAGCAGCATCTGGTACTGTGGGCTATTCCTGTTTCTTGACACTGTTTTTGTTTCTGTGCTATTATATTCTAGTTCCCTCCCTACTTCTTTCCTTTGCCCTTTTCTAATACATTTCCCTCATGTATTTCTCTTCCTTTGTCAACTGTTTAAGGTTATTGTTACCCATGTTTACATCCATATCTTGCTCTATATACACACCCTCTGAATACTGCACTTAAATGTCTCAAAAAGAGCTCACAATTAACATGACCATCATCATTTGCTGTCATGTCTGTCTCCACCTCTAATCATCTTCCCTTGAGAGGCATCACTGTCCATCACACTGAAGTCCCAAAGCAGGAAATCATCCTAGATTTCTCCCTTTTTCTTACCATTAATCAATCACCAAAATCAATGATTCTACTCTTTAGCATTTGCCTTCTCTCTCTGTTTTCCTTGGATTATTGCAAAAGCCATCTAATAATCCTTGGCTCTTGTCTTTAGGCTGTATCTATTTCACTGAATCCAGAGAGGTTTTCATAAAATGGAATTCTAATCATGTCACCACCTGTAGATTCACTAGCACTCCATTATCTCTAAAATCAAATCAAATCTCTTTACACAATGATGCTCAGCACTTCATGAGGTCTCTTAAGCTTTAATTCACCCTCCTACCCATGCTCTCACACTTCAAGCAGCAAATTGCTTGTGCTTTAGTCTTTTATGCCATTTCTTGGCATATCTCATTTATGAAATGTCCACCAACATTGTTTACTTGGGAAACTCTTGGTTTCTCTTTAAGATTCAGTGCAAAGCAACAGTTCCTCTATTAAACCTTCACTTAGTCCAATAGATGATTTAAGCGCTCTGTTTTTGATCACCAGCCCTTGTCCATGACTGCATTATAGTATTATTACACTGTACTTTTAACTGTTTGTCTTTTCCATTGGATTGTAAGTTCTTTTTGAGAAGGTAAAATTTCTTCATAATGCTTACCCAGTGGATATTGTTCCAGGGTTTTACTCAAAGGAATAATACAAAATTACATTATTTGCAGATGATATGAATGCCTGCCCAAAATTCCTAAAAGAATTAAATGAAATATAATAGTGATGACAGGACTGACATATAAAACAAATACTGGTTCTTACTACCAAGAATAACCAGTTAGTAAATATTATAGAAAAATAGAATATGCTCTTCATGATAATAAAACCCATAAAACCTAGGAATGTATCTACAAGAAATGCAAGATTCATAAAAATAATCCATACAATTTTTCTAAAGGACATAGACAATTAAATAGAGTCAACCAAATTGCTAAAGAGATTCAACATTATAAGGATCTTATTTCTTCCCAAACCAACCAACAAACCTAACTGTATTCCAACAAAAATCCCACGAGCCAGTTAAAAAACCCCAAGTAATCTAAATTTCAACCGGAAGAATGCAGAAAACTAGTTAAGTACAGTTGACCCTTGAACAACATGAGGGTTAGGGGCACTGACCCTCCACACTGTTGAAAATCCACATGTAACTTTACAGTTGGCCCTCCATATCCATGGTTCTGCACCTGCGGATTCAACCAACCACAGACTGTGTAGTACTGTACTACGTATTTAGTGAAAAAAAATAATGTATAAGAGAACTCAAGCATTTCAAATCTGTGTTGTTCAAAGGTCAACTGTATACCCTGAAAGAGAATATGAGTGACTTAATCTTACCAGACATGAAATATACTGTATTGCTGAAGTAAATAAAACAGAGAGGCACTGGCATGAAAACAAATAGGTCAAACAGAAAGACAGGTAAAATAAGTGAGTCTAGGCTTCCACATATGGCAGCCTAGAAATGACTAGCCATTAGACCTGGGCTTGGTAGCTATAACCACCTTCTGAGGTATCTGCTGTGCTTGTATGTTCCCATCCTCTGGTCATAGCTAATTTTTCTAGAGTAGACAGTTGCCTCTCAGTTTTCTAGGTAAAAGAATGAGAGAGTGGGGAAGGACTTGCATTCCTAGGCCTAGCACAGTGCTTTATAATTATTTATCAAATGAATGAGTAGTTGAACAAATAATTGGAAAGAGACTATAATTAAAGGAGGAAAACAGTGAATTTAAGGTCTTATAGGTACAGCAATTCCCAATTCTGTCAAGGTCCAATCTGGCTCAAGTTGTCTGGATATAAGTCATTAAAACCAAAGAAGTCTATTTCAGCTGAAAGAACTGAAAGATCAAGAACTAAGAGATCAAGCTGTCAGCTGTATCATCAATATAGTTCCTAAAGTTTTTAAAGAAAAATAGAAAGGATAGGTATGACTGAAGAGGCAAAATTACAAAGCGAGATGAGTTGTGTTAAGTAGAGCAACAGGATGAAGTGGGGGAGAACACTATAGTGGAATAGTTTAATAATTGTAATCTCTCATCAAGGGAGCACTCATCAAGGGGATGGATATAGAGTTTACAGAGGAGGACGAAAAGGTTGTGGGGGGAGAAATAATAACTGATGAAAAGCTGCATTTCAGCTACAATAAAGAAGACAGCCTAAAAGTAGGAGATCACAGATGGGCTCACTGCCATTTTACAGTACTAGGCACAGGCAAGGCTGGGCATTTGCCTGGTATTATCAACCAGGGCACCATATGGGTGGAAAAAGCTGTCAGTGACTCAGAGATACCATAGCTAAATGGAAAAAAATACCTAGCCTGACATGGCTGGAGACTGAAGTGGTATTCTGGAAATAACAGATGAGGCTAGAAAGCTAGGCAGGGGCTGTATAACGAGGTGCTAGTATGTAGGACAAAAAATTAAGATTTTTATCCTTTAAGCTGTCAGAAATCACCAAAAGTTATAAGCAGTTAACTAACACAAAATCACTTCAGTGGCAGTAAAGAGAACATATTAGAATAAAGGGAGACTGGAAGCACAGGGCTAGTTTACAGGCTAATGCAATAATTTTGTCAAAAGATACTGAGTCTTAATTATATTCACTCAGTCACCCAAATATTTAAGAAGCATATAATACATGCCTGGCTCTGTGCTAAGTGCTGGAGAAATCAAATGAAAAAAAAAAATACAGTTGCAGGGCTTCCCTGGTGGTGCAGTTGTTGAGAGTCTGCCTGCCGATGCAGGGGACACGGGTTCGTGCCCTGATCCTGGAAGATCCCACATGCTGCGGAGCGGCTGGGCCTGTGAGCCAATGGCCGCTGAACCTGCGCATCCGGAGCCTGTGCTCCGCAATGGGAGAGGCCACAACAGTGACAGGCCTGCGTACTGCCAAAAAAAAAAAAAAAAAAAAAAAGTTTCTGTCCTCTTGAAGATCAGTCTGTTTAGAGAAATAACATAATGATTATAGTACACTGAAATAAATTCAACAATGGAAGCGTATACAAGATAGCACAGAGAAAGGAGTACTTAATTCTGAAGAGGAGGCCCTTGAGATCTTAGTGGATTATCTGAGTTATTTATGTGGTCTTCAAAAGGAGATGACTAAGAAGTTGGAGTTCAACAGAGAAGATAATGACGATGATGAAGATAACAATTGACATTTATATTGTACTTACTACATGCTGGTCAGTGTCCTAAATGCTTTACATATGTTAACTGAGTTAATGCTCATAATAATCCTAAGAGGTAAGTGCTATTATGATTTCCATTTTATATTAAAAAAAAAAGAAACAGGCACAGAAAGGTTAAAACACAAGGCTAGTAAGTGGTGGAATCAGGATTTTTTACTTGGACAGTTAGTCTCCATACTGCCTCTCTTAAGTAGAGATTAAGATTTGGGACTTACCATCACATAGCAGTAGCTGATGACCTGAGTGTAAATAAGGTCTGCCAAAGAAGGTATATAGTCTGAGAGGAAGTCTGAGAATGCAAGGCAATAGAAGAAAGCAATAAAAAGTTTCAAATATCTATAGAGAAGAATTAAATACAGTCCAAAAAGAGTCTACTGCATTTGATAATTGGGTTATTACAGACCAATGTTAAACAACTGAAGGCAAGTGGTAGAGGCACAAAAAGGGGATTAGAGATAATGGGAGGTAAAGAAGTAGAGAACACACCTTAACTACTCTTACAAAAATCTGGCTGTGAAGCAAACAAGTAGTAGGTTACAGGGAGCAGCAAGAGAGACTGTGGCTCAAAGGGGAGGTCTAGAGCCACGAACATATCTATCATCAGAATAAAGGGACCAGGGGAGAAAGAATAGACTGAAACTATAAGGAAAAAAAAGACTGATAAATTCTTGGAGAATGTGAGAACATAGGCAACCTTAAGTGTGCAATGAGGGGCAGAAAACTTGAGAGTTCATGTGTAGTGGCCACTATCTTCTCTGTGAAACAGAAGGTGAGGTCCACCACTGAGTGATGGACCCAAGGAAAACTCTCTAAGTTTTTGGAATAGTCACTAAAAGGAACAGGGGCATGAGCAAATCAATGATAAAAAATTTGCTGAAATATGAAAACCCAGTGGAGACTACAAGAAAGAAAAATCATGTATATATACAGGGCACCAATCCGTTCGGATAAAAAATTTCTCTTGCTGTGTTTAGCAACTCAGGTAGGAGAAAAGACAAGGCAGATTTTATAATCAGTACAGGATTTGAAGTTTGCAGAATGGGTAGAACATAATGACAAGGTGGCAAGACAGCATGCTGGTGATCATTTTATATATAGGTCCATGGATTAGATAAGGAGGTGAAGTCAGGAGGGGATCGAGAGCCTGGGGGAGAAAAGAAGTCAAGAAACAGGAAAGATTAAGAATAAATAGGTTTGGACTTCCGTGGTGGGGCAGTGGTTAAGACTCCGCCTGCCAATGCAGGGCACACGGGTTCAATCCCTGATCCAGGAAGATACCACATGCCACGGAGCAACTAAGCCAGTGTGCCACAACTGCTGAGCCTGTGATCTAGAGCCCACGAGCCACAACTACTGAACCCGTGTGCAACAATGACTGAAGCCCACGTGCCTAGAGCCCGTGCTCTGCAACAAGAGAAGCCACCGCAATGAGAAGCCCGTGCACTGCAACAGAGTCGTCCCTGCTCGCCACAACTAGAGAAAGCCCACCCACAGCAACAAAGACCCAACGTAGCCAAAAATAAATAAATAAATAAATAAATTTATTAAAGAAAAAAAAAGAATAGGTTTGGTAGGAAAAGTAGACAGGTAAGAATTTACAGTAAGCTCCACGTGGGCAGAGATCATGTCTGTTTCGGTAACCCCTGTTTAGTTATAGTCGATAAACATCTACTGCCTGAATATAAATAAGATATTGGTCAAAGTATAAGATATTGGGGTTTAAGATTTGCCTGTAATGACAAAATTGAGGGTATGATCATTGATGTGAGGTGCTGAATAAAAATGGAAAGCAGGGTCCCTGAAGACAATATGGTCAAGATACAGTGAGGCTGAAGTAATGACAGCATGATCGATGGTATGGGTTAGCAAAGAGAAGATTCTGAAATGTGACAAAATCTATGTGTGAGGAACCAAAAAAAGTTGACAGATGATAGTGAAAAGGAATTGAGAGGGTAGGGCAAGACAGCTGAGACCTCAAAAGAGAGAAACTGTGTTTGAAGGTGGAAAACGAATGCTTTGGGAACAGCACTGAAAAGTTAGGAGAACAATTATTTTTCCCTTTCAGCCTTGAGACAAAGGATGAGAGGAAGGAAGAGGATGTAGGAGAATAAGCAGCCCCTGCCAGAGAAGTGGTGTCCTTGGGAAACTGCCAGGTTTCAGTTAAGGCCAGAAGGGGTAGGGAACATTATGTGAAGAGGAACAGGGGCTCCAGAAGGCAGAGTGAAAAGGGGTGGGAGGAAAGCAGTGGGAGGATGAGCCAGGAGGGAAAGTACAGAGCAATATGGGAATGAGATTACGAAGATAGGAAGCCAGAAAAGCTTGTATTTTGGTCATTGCAAGAACGGTAGGGATGAGAGTCATGGAAACAATTCATGGCTGAAAGGTTTGAATCAGAACTTTGGAACAAATCAGTTTGGTATGGTGGTAGTTCAAGTGTTCTGATTTCTTATAGTTTCTTAGATATTTTAATCAGAGAAACAGCAGATTCTTACCCAGTGAGACCAGGTTTCCATAATTCTCCATCATGACATCTTTATACAGGCTTCTCTGAGCTGGATCCAGATAATCCCACTCCTCCTGGGTAAAAAACACAGCCACATCCTCAAATGTCAGCAACCCCTGAAACAGTATGATTTCTGTAGTCAGTTCTTGTCTCAAGGACAATTCTACCACTGAAAGTAGCAGAAACAATCACTTGTCAGGGCCCGGTAGGCTAGGAGGAACATGATACTAAGAGTTCCAAATGGGGCCCAATTCTGGGAACCGACAGAATTCAGACAAGCACCTCAAATTAGAGGATAACTGAGCTGGATCTTTGTCCTCTGTAGTGAGGAACCTAAGGATAAGGCTTTCTGATTTACTAATTATGCCCTAATATTTGAATTTTAGTAAGCTGCCCCAAGGCCTTCCCAAGTTTCCTGCACCTTACTGCCCCGCTCGATTCTCTACAAGCACTGCCTTGAGACCCGTTTCAATTCAAATTTCTCTAAGCGTACACTTTGGGTCCAGGCATCTCGGCAGGTGCAGAAGACACAGGGGAGGATCAAAAAAGATACCTCACCTGGAAACACTCGTAAATGAAAACGATAGTTTGGAGCATTACCAATTTTCTTTAGCTGATTTATCAAGTCGCTCTTGAAAAACGGAGCCAGTGGTCAGTTTGATCGCGAACGGCACCCCAGTGTACCAGGGGGTACTTCACTGCACCGCGCTGGCCCTCAAGACCGCGACCCGAGAGGTGGGGGGGCGGTGGCGCGGCCTAGCTCGGGAACTGCGAGAGAACGGGGATACCCGGAGGGGCGACTTACCTTTGGCTCTGGCGGGGGGCTAGGCGAGGCCATCTCTCGGACAGAAAATCAGGGCAGGAATCCGGGGTGGCCGCACGAAAAGGAGCCTCTGGCAAGGCCTACCCGGCCGCTGAAGATTAGGCCCGAAGAAAGCGAGGCCTCCAGCCTGGATCTGGCCAGGTCCTGCCTCGGTCCCCGAGCTGTCACGACCCCAGCAACATGTCAGATGCGCTACTTGGCCGCCCCCACCCCGAAACCCCTCCCCTGCCTGGCTGCGCCGCTTTCAGGCCTCGCTAGAGCCTCCTCCCGGTTGCCAGTTCCTGCTGCTTTCAGCCAAAGAACGCTATGCTCGCCCGCCCCCGGACCAGAAGGCGTCACCCGGAACCTTCCCGGGGCGCCCCTCAACTACAACTCCCGTCATGCTACGAGAGAGCTCCTGGGTCCAGCCTCCCCCGGCAATGGCTACCGAACTACACTTCCCGGAGTGCAAAGGGTGAGGGAGCCTCTGGTGAGTCTTACCGAGGAAAAAAGGGATCACTTGCCACTAAGCTTACATTTGATTGGCTGATCTTGTGGCGTCCCTGCCGGCTGGGGGCGGAGCTCTGTCTTGAAGCTCTCATGAAACATGGCGGTCCTCTGGGTTTCCGGCGTTGCCAGAAGAAGCTTCACGTGGATAGTCTCAGAGGCGCCACGCAGAGAATTTTGGTCTCGATTCAGGTAAAGTGGAAGGTTAGACGGTGGGTCATGCTACGGAAAGTAAGGAGAGAAACTGAGAAGGATGAACTAAGACGGGACCCTGATCCTGCGCCACCAGGGAAGGGGCAGGAAAGTGAGCGAGGGTTCTGAGCTCAGAAGCTTCAGCGCCGGTTTCCGCGAGCGGTGGGGTTCCGTCACTTCTTTTGGCGTCAGTTTACTCATCTTAGAACCGAGTTACCACCCCCTTACCCTTCCACTTCACTCGTTAATTTATTGTGTAAACCGTACTGACCGTGTGTTCCAGACACAGAGTGTAGTGTGGTGTCGGGAAACAAGTGACTCATTTGGGACGAGCAGCTCAGGAACATGAATGTGAAAGTACTCGATGAACTAAATTCGTTTGCGGGGTATATTTCTTCACAAGCAAGATTCAGAGATGAAGTGCAACCTCCTCATTTTGTTCGTTCATTGATTCACTCAGCAAATGGTTTTTAGACAGGTGTCCTGGCCCAGTATTTCTCTAAGTAGGATACAGCAGCGGAAACAAAATCCCTTCTCAAAGCGTAAGTACTCTGGGCAAGAGAAAACTGAGGCCGCACAGAAAGGGAGTATTTTGCTAAAAGTCAGAAAGCAAGTTTATGACAGAGCTGGATCTGGAACCCAGGCCTCTTAACTCCCCATCTACTGCTTTTCCCACAATACCATGTGGAGTTTTGTAAAGGTAAGTCTATTTGACTCAGTGTTAGGACATCAAAATTTGTAGGAACCTTAGGGAACAATATATGCCCTCTTAGATTTCAAACAAAAACTCCTTCAATCCAAAAGGGTTTTTATCATCAGCTTATGCATTTATTAGCTTCCCCTCTATTTTGGTTAATATTTATTATTATCTTTCACATCTCCTTCAAGTTTGTTTCGTTCGCTCATTCAACAAGTTATTTCTAGAGTGTCTGCTATATGCTGGGCATCTAGGTATGAGGGATACAGTTGTTAATAAGACAGACTAAGTCTTTGTCTTCATAGAGCATATGTAATGGCGGAGGAAAAAATGCACAAATATAATTTCAGAAAGTGGTAAATTATGAAGAAAACTAGAGCACAGACGTGTATCTTGGAGGTACTGCGGTTTGTTTTCAGACCACAGTAATAAAACGAGGATCTCAAAGCATGTTATACAAATTTTTTGGTTTCCCAGTGCACATAAAGTTATGCTTACACTGTACTGTAGTGTGTTTAACGTGCAATAGCATTATGTCTAAGAAAACAATATACATGCCTTAGTTAAAAAAATACTTTATTGCTAAAAAATGCTAACCATCATCTGAGCCTTTGGAGAGTCATAATCTTCTTGCTGGTGGAGGGTTTTGCCTTGATGTTGATGGCTGATGATAGTTCAGGGTGGTGGTTGCTGAAGGTTGGGGCGTCTTGCAATTTCTTAATATAAGACAACAAAGTTGGCGGCATTGATTGACTCTTCCTTGAATGATGATTTTTCTGTAGCATGCAATTCTGTTTGATAGCATCTTACCCACAGTAGAATGTCTTTAAATATTGGAATCAATTCTCTCAAACTCTATGCCTTCTTTATCAACTAAGTTTTTGTAACATTCTAAATCCTTTGTTGTCTTTTCAAAAATCGTCACAGTATCTTTAGCCCGAGTAGATTCCATCCCAAGAAACTATTTTCTTTGCTTATCCATAAGAAGCAACTCTTCAATGATGGGGTTTTATCATGAGATTGCAGCAATTCAGTTACATCTTTAGGGTCCACTTCTAATTCTAGTTCTCTTGCTATTTCTACTACATTTGCAATTACTTCTTCACTGATGTTTTGAACCCCTGAAAGTCATCCGTGAGGGTTAGAAACTTCCAGACTCCTGTTTATGTTGATATTTTACCTCTTCCCATGAATCACGAATATTCTTAATAGCATCTAGAATGATGAATTATTTCCAGAAGGTTTTCAACTGACTTTGACCAGATCCATCAGAGGAATCGTTATCTATGGCAGCTGTAGCCTTACAAAATGTATTTCTTAAATAATAAGACTTGAAAGTAAAAATTACTCCTTGCTCCGTGGACTGCAGAATGGATGTTGTGTTAGCACACGTGAAAACAGCATTAATCTCGTACGTCTCCATCAGGGAGCTCTTGGGTGACCAGTTGCATTGTCAATGAGCAGTAATATTTTGAAAGGAATCTTTTTTTCTAACAGTAGGTCTCAACGGTGGGCTTCAGATACACAGTAAACCATGTTGTAAGCAGATGTACTGTCTTCCAGGCTTTGTTGTTCCATTTATAGAGCACAAGCAGAGTAGATTTAGCATAATACTTAAGGGCCCTAGCATTTTCAGAATGGTAAATGAGCATTGGTTTTAACTTCAAGTCACCAGCTACATGAGTCTCTAACAAGAATCAGCCTGTCCTTTGAAGCTTTGAAGCCAGGCATTGACTTCTCCTCTCTAGCTATGAAAGTCCTAGATGACATTTTCCAAAAGAAGGCTGTTTTGTCTACATGGAAGATCAGTTGTTTAGTGTAGCCACCTTCATTATCTTAGCTAGATTTTCTGGATAACTTGCTGCAACTTCTACTTGCTGCTTCACCCTGCACTTTTATGTTATGGGGACAGCTTCTTTCCTTAAGCCTCATGAACCAGCCTCTGCTAGTGTCAGACTTTTCTTCTGCAGCTTCCTCACCTTTCTCAGCCTTCATAGAATTGAATAGAGTTGGGGCCTTGCTCTGGATTAGGCTTTGACTTAAGGGAATATTGTGGCTGGTTTGATCCACATCAGTAATAAGGCTGTTTTGCTTTGTTAACATTTGTGTGTTCACTAGAGTAACACTTTTAATTTCCTTCAAGAACTTTTTCATTGCATTCACAATTTGGCTAACTCTTTAGCCAAGAGGCCTAGCTTTCAGCCTATCTTGGCTTTCAGCATGCCTTCCTCACTCAGCTTAATCATTCTAGCTTTTGATTTAAAGTAAAAGATGTGCAACTATTCCTTTCACTTGGACACTTATAGGCTGATGAAGCGTTACTAATTGACATAATTTCAGTATTGTTGTGACTCAGAATAGGGAGGTCAAGGAGAGGGAGAGAGACCAGGTAACAACCAGTTGGTGGAGCAGTCAGAACACACACAACATTTATCAATCAAGTTTGTTGTCTGTATCAGCATGGTTTGTGACACCCCAAAACAGTTACAATAGTAAATCAAAGATCAGTGGTCATCACCATAACAAATATAATAATATCAAAAAAGTCTGAAGTACTGCGTGAATTCCCAAAATGTGACAGACATGAAGTGAGCAAATGCTGTTGGAAAAATGGCGCCTGTAGACTTGATTGATGCAGGGTTGCCACAGACCTTCAGCTTTTAAAAACACACAGTATCTGCGAAGTGCAATAAGATGAGGTACACCGGTATAAGAAATTACTGAGATGAAAGGAATAGATTACATTTCACTATGATGAGATGTGACTGGAGTAGTTTGAGGAGAAAATGAGAGGTGAGGAAATAGAGACTATAAGCATAGTCAACTCTTTTGAGAAGTTTTGTTATAAAGGAAGCTGGAGTGGAACATGGAATCTGGGGAGAATTTCCTTTAAAGATGGGAAATCCTACAGCATATTTGTGTGTCATGGGGATACTCTAGTAGATAGGGAGAAATTGGTAAAGAATTGATGCAGAAAGAGGGATAAATAGCTGGAAGAGTCTTTGAGTAGGCACAGAGGAATAGTGTTACAAACGATTTTCTTGGCTAGACATTGTTCATTTCTGGTACCCTCCAATTTCTGTAGGGATGACCAATCCCAATCAGATGCCAACTCCATAGAACACAGGAGTTAGTTTATGTACATAGAAGCACTGAAATAATGTGTCAAGACAGATTCCTTCACATTGGCCCATGTACTCAATAATAGTTACACAAGCAGTTTTAAAGGACCCCAAAATTAATAAACAGATCTCCGTATTCAGGAGTTTATAATCTGGCACAGTGGTTCTTAACCGGGGACAGTTTTGCCCACCAGGGGACATTTGACCATGTCTTTTGGTTGTTATGACTGGAGGACAGGAGTGCTACTGGCATTTAGTGGGTAGAGGCCAGGGATGCTGCTGAGCAACCTGCAGTGAACAGGATAGCTTCCCACAACAAAGAATTGTCCGAAATGTCAATAATGTTTGGGCTGAGAAACCCTGATCTAGTAAGAGAAGTAGACTGTAAGTAAAATTAAAACTCAGGTAGGATGCAGTATGCTCTGAGAGCAATATACAGTGCTCTGATATATGTGGAATCTTAAAAAAAAAAAGGATACAGATGAACTTACTTACAAAGCAGAAATAGACCTACAGACATAGAAAACAAACTTATGGTCACCAAAGGGGAAAGTGAGGGAGAGGGATAAATTAGGAGGTTGGGATTAACGTTTACACACTACTATATATAAAATAGGTAACTAACAAGGATGTAAGGTATAGCACAGGGAACTCTTTTTTTTTTTTTTGCGGTGCGCGGGCCTCTCCCGTTGCGGAGCACAGGCTCCGGACGCGCAGGCTCAGCGCCCATGGCTCACGGGCCCAGCCGCTCTGCGGCATGCGGGATCCTCCCGGACCGGGGCACGAACCTGTGTCCCCTGCATCGGCAGGCGGACTCTCAACCACTGTGCCACGAGGGAAGCCCAGGGAACTCTATTTTGTAATAACCTATAAGGAAAAGAATCTGAAAGAGAATATATATATATAAAACTGAATGTACTGTACACTTGAAACTAACATGACGTAAATCAATTATACTTCAATTTTAAAAAAGTACTATGAGAGATCAGAGAAGCTTACAGTTATACTTGATTGGGGAAATCAAGTAAAGCTTGAGAGAGAAGAGTTTTGTCCCAGGACTTAGAGGATAAATAAGATTTCTATAAGTGGAGATGAAAGATAGTTATTTCAGATAGGATATAACTTGAGCTAACGTGACATCAGGAAAGTGGGAAACAGAATGTAGTTTAGTTTGGGTAAGGCATAGAATGTATATAGAAGATTAGTGGGAGATGAGGTTAGAGAGGTAGATTGGGTTTGGATCTGGGAGGACCGGAAATCCCAGAGGATTTACCTTCTTCACCCATTCTTGGGAATTCACATAGCATGTAAAATCTGAAATTAGTTTTTGTTTTCTCTTTGTGCCAGTTTAGTTCAACTATAAACTTCCAAGGGCAGGGGCCTATCTGACTCTTCTCTCAACACTGCCCAGAAGAGTAGTAAGTGTGCAGTATATTGATTTAGATTGATGGGCAAAATTAGGTCTTCTGTTGGTCAACTTCTTTAATGCAGTGAACTAAAGATTCACATATTTGTTTTTGATCATTCCAGAAAAGAGAAACAGCCAGTGGTGGCTGAGACAGTAGAAGAGGTGAAGAAAGAACCTATTCTGGTGTGTCCACCCTTACGAAGCCGAACATACATACCACCCGAAGATCTCCAGGGTCGTTTGGAATCTCATGTCAAAGAAGTTTTTGATTCATCTCTTCCTAACAATTGGCAGGACATCTCCCTGGAAGATGTTCATCTGAAGTTCAGCTTCTTGGCACGTTTAGCTGATGACTTGGGCCATGCAGTGCCTAACTCCAGGCTTCACCAGATGTGCAGGGTCAGAGATGTTCTTGATTTCTATAATGTGCCTGTTCAGGATAGATCTAAATTTGACGAACTTATTGCCAGTAATCTGCCTCCCAATTTAAAAATCACTTGGGGTTACTGAGCAGTTTAAAGGAGGAACACGTTGAAATATTTTTTTTTCCACCTGAGAAGGGGGCTGCTTATCAGACATTTTGATACTTTACCATGTGAAATGCTGTCAGAACTGGTCTGTAAATCCACTTTTTTCTGTGGAAGGATGTATCATCTCCTTTTTTTTTAATCATCATGAATTGACAAATAAGATTTTCTTTTCACATTTGCTGAAACTTTTTTTTTTAATGGAACCAGGTCATTAATAATTTATGAAAATATATGTTACGTAACAAGGTAACATTTATAAAAGAAACATAAAAATCTGTGTTGTGTATTGTGAAAGTTGTTTCACTATTCGCTTTACTGTATAAGTAGAAATAGTAGAAAATAATACTGTTCAATCTAGATTAATCTCTTGGAATTAAAGTAGATTTCTTAAAGTGTGTTTGAAATTTTTTTAATGTGAAATTTGCTTTTCTGCCTTGTCATTTTCTTAATTTAAGTATTATAAATGAAAAAGTTAGAATATGTGTTATTTTGGTAAAAGATAGAACAGATTCTATACCTAAATGAATATTCTCTTCAAAGGAGATGATGTTTATTTCAAACCCTTTTTCTTTTCTGTAACTTTTAAAAAGTGGCCTTGAGTACTTATGAATATCCACTAGGGTGATAAGTCTGCAGACTTTCATGTACTTAGTTTGTGGAAATTACTCAAATAGTGAGCTAACCAGATGATTCTGAATGATAAAAAAAAATGAGGAAGTGATTAAATTAGGAATTATTCTTTTTCAGACTTTAGATATGGCTAGAGAGTAATGACACAAGAAGGAATTGCTTATATTTTATCTTGACTACAAATAATTCTGAAAGAAAAGTGATAGGTTTTAAACAAAGGAAATTGTATTTATTTTCTTTTCTAGGGTGACTCCTTGGAAGAGGGAAGAAATTAGTTGGATATATAAATTCTGGTATGTTTATTAGAAAAATAAGTTACAATATGGTCATGCCCTATAAATGTCATCAGTGGACAATCAGATTTTCAATAACCTCTACATTGAAGAAATTCAGAAGTACCTGGAATGTCAAAGTGTTTGGAGCCCTGGAACTTAAACATTAGAGCTGTTTATCCCTTCTGCTTCTATGTGAAATGGGTTCAGCGTGGAAACATTTGAATTTCATGTACAGGATTTGATTATCTCATTTCCCACACAACTTTTACTTCTAATCTGGAGACACAGAAAAATGTGCAAAGGGTAAGGTGGAAGTAAGAGATGGTGAGGGCAGTGTGGAAAAACACTTGGTTTCTTCTGGAGAGCTGCAAAGCCAGCATTCATGTAAATGTTAGGGCCAAAGAAATTACTCCTTCATAACCTGGAGCGGTTTCTCAAAATTTAATGTGCTTATGAATCACTTGGGATCTTTTTAAAATGCAGATTCTGATTCTGTAGGTCAAAAGTGGGTCCTGAACTTGTCTATAAAGCCCCTAGGTTATTCTGATGATGTTTTGAGTACCATGACCCTAGAAGCTAGTATTGAGGTGGGAGACTAGTACTGCCCCCTGAAACAGCAGTCCTGGAATGTTTAGCTGACAGGGAAGGGAAACTACACATTCATCAGTAACTCTAGAGGGCATCACTGGTTTACAGCCGAATATAATATATCAGAATAATGACCTATAGTTTTCCTGGAAAGATTAAATTAGGTTTGCTAACTTGTTTCCTGAGATAACTAAAAACATGATATAAAAGGTTTACCTTTTAAAAAATTAAATGATTACTATATAAAAATGTTAGCAGTTTTACTCTGTTGGGACATTGAACTCTGTGTATGCTTACATAAAAACTAATAAAATAGAGATTCAGTGTTAGTAGAATGAATGGTCTTACACAAACAGTGCTAAATAACAAAGATTCAACTGATTAATTTGAAGATTCTAATTGGCTTTATTAAATGATTCATAAATCAGGCAGCATCCCCTCCAGCAATAGAGAGCTGCTCTGTTGAGCTTCAGAAAAGGAAAGGTTTTTAAAGGCAGAGAGGGAGCAGAAAAAAGGAAATTACTAGCAAAAATGCATTGTTTTAGGCAAGGTCACCCTCTTTAAGGGGAATGGATAGGGTCTATCAGTGGATTACCTCCAAGTGCTGACCAGGAAATTCCAGATTGGCGGATTAAAGGTCACATTCCTGGGGAAGGTCGAGTCTATAATGAGGTTAGATATTGTCTGGGTTTGCTGCCCTGTGGCACAAATGACTTCATTCTGGGTTTGTCTCCTTATTAACAACAGTATATATTTCAAGCAGCAAAAAAGAAACTTCTCCCTCTCTTCTTTTTAATTTTAACGTGTCATTTATAAAAGCACTTTTTTTTAGAAAATTGGGAAAGACAGAAAAAATATCTTTTCCATCCACCAGATAATCACCTAACATTCTTGTATATTAACAAGTGAAAAAAACCTTTTTTCCTGTATTTTAAAATTTGCTATGACATCCTGTCATGTGACCCCTTCACACCATGACTATTTCTACTCATCTTTAAATAGTCTTAAGAATAATAGATTTGATTAATAACATATTCCATAAATGCATGTTACATAGTTATTCAACCAGTATTCTATTACTGGATTTTAAATTGTTGCCAGTTTTTTGCTTTTATGTTATTTTATTTTATTTTTTTTTGCGGTAGGCGGGCCTCTCACTGTTGTGGCCTCTCCCCTTGCGGAGCACAGGCTCCGGAGCACAGGCTCAGCGGCCACGGCTCACGGGCCCAGCCGCTCCGCGGCACGTGGGATCCTCCCAGACCGGGGCACGAACCCGCGTCCCCTGCATCGGCAGGCGGACTCCCAACCACTGCGCCACCAGGGAAGCCCTATGTTATTTTTTTATTTGGCTTTTCTAGTTTTTTTTTTGTGTGTGTGGTACGCGGGCCTCTCACTGTTGTGGCCTCTCCCGTTGCGGAGCACAGGCTCTGGACGCGCAGGCTCAGCGGCCATGGCTCACGGGCCCAGCCGCTCTGTGGCATGTGGGATCTTCCCGGACCGGGGCACGAACCCGCATCCCCTGCATCGGCAGGCGGACTCTCAACCACTGCGCCACCAGGGAAGCCCGGCTTTTCTAGTTTTTTGAGTGTTGGTGTGCCATAAAACACCTTCCTACTCAGAAGTCATTCCACTGTGTCTTTTTTTTTAATTTTTTCTTGTTACGCTTGTTTTTAATTACACACATACAATGTACAAGTTAATTGTAGAAACATTAGAAAACAGATAACCAAAATTTTAAAAAACTCACATGGTGATAAAAATTATTCACACCTAAAATACGTATTTTTACAAAAGTGGTTTTGTATAATACAATATGTATTGATTTGTTACTTCTCTCTTAAAATATGTATTTGTTTTGTTAATAAGTATATTTCTCCAGAGTCGTTTTAAATTACTGCTTGATTCTTCATTGAAAGATACACGCTATTTAATTCATCCTAAACATACAGATTGGTTTTATGTTTTGCACATATAAACAATACTCCAGTGAACCCCCTTGTACATATACTTTTTTTTTTAAACATCTTTATTGGAGTATAATTGCTTTACAATGGTGTGTTAGTTTCTGCTTTATAACAAAGTGAATCAGTTATACATATGTGCCTATATCTCTTCCCTCTTCCATCTCCCTACCTCCCACCCTCCCTATCCCACCCCTCTAGGTGGTCACAAAGCACTGAGCCGTTCTCCCTGTGCTATGCAGCTGCTTCCCACTAGCTATCTATTTTACATTTGGTAGTGTATATATGTCCATGCCACTCTCTCACTTTGTCATAGCTTACCCTTTTCCCTCTCCATATCCTTAAGTCCATTCTCCAGTAGGTCTGTGTCTTTATTCCCGTCTTGCCCATAGGTTCTTTTTTTTTTTTTACAACTTTATTGGAGTATAATTGCTTCACAATGGTGTATTAGTTTCTGCTTTATAACAAAGTGAATCAGTTATACATATATATCTGTTTCCATATTCCTTCCCTCTTGTGTCTCCCTCCCACCCTCCCTATCCCACCCCTCCAGGCGGTCACAAAGCACCGAGCTGATCTCCCTGTGCTATGCGGCTGCTTCCCACTAGCTATCCACCTTACGTTTGGTAGTGTGTATATGTCCATGCCTCTCTCTTGCTTTGTCACAGCTTACCCTTCCCCCTCCCCATATCCTCAAGTCCATTCTCAAGTAGGTCTGTGTCTTTATTCCTGTTTTACCCCTAGGTTCTTCATGACATTTTTTCCCCCTTACATTCCATATATATGTGTTAGCATACGGTATTTCTCTTTCTCTTTCTGACTTACTTCACTGTGTATGACAGACTCTAGGTCTATCCACCTCATTACAAATAGCTCAATTTCGTTTCTTTTTATGGCTGAGTAATATTCCATTGTATATATGTGCCACATCTTCTTTATCCATTCATCAGATGATGGACACTTAGTTTGTTTCCATCTCCGGGCTGTTGTAAATAGAGCTGCAATGAACATTTTGGTACATGACTCTTTTTGAATTATCGTTTTCTCAGGGTATATGCCCAGTAATGGGATTGCTGGGTCATATGGTAGTTCTATTTGTAGTTTTTTAAGGAACTTCCATACTGTTCTCCATAGTGGCTGTATCAATTCACATTCCCACCAGCAGTGCAAGAGTGTTCCCTTTTCTCCACACCCTCTCCAGCATTTATTGTTTCTAGATTTTTTGATAGCAATTCTGACGGGTGTGAGATGATATCTCATTGTAGTTTTTTTTTTTTTTTTGCAGTACATGGGCCTCTCACTGTTGTGGCCTCTCCCGTTGCGGAGCACGGGCTCCGGACACGCAGGCCCAGAGGCCATGGCTCACGGGCCCAGCCGCTCCGTGGCATGTGGGATCTTCCCGAACTGGGGCACGAACCCGTGTACCCTGCATCGTCAGGCGGACTCTCAACCACTGCGCCACCAGGGAAGCCCCTCATTGTAGTTTTGATTTGCATTTCTCTAATGGTTAATGATGTTGAGCATTCTTTCATTTGTTTGTTGGCACTCTGTATATCTTCTTTGGAGAAATGTCTATTTAGGTCTTCTGCCCATTTTTGGATTGGGTTGTTTGTTTTTTTGCTATTGAGCTGCATGAGCTGCTTATAAATTTTGGAGATTAATCCTTTGTCAGTTGCTTCATTTGCAAATATTTTCTCCCATTCTGAGGGTTGTCTTTTCATCTTGTTTATGGTTTCCTTTGCTGTGCAAAAGCTTTTACGTTTCATTAGGTCCCATTTGTTTATTTTTGTTTTTAGTTCCATTTCTCTAGGAGGTGGGTCAAAAAGGATCTTGCCATGATTTATGTCATAGAGTGTTCTGCCTATGTTTTCCTCTAAGAGTTTGATAGTGTCTGGCCTTACATTTAGGTCTTTAATCCATTGTGAGCTTATTTTTGTGTATGGTGTTAGGGAGTGTTCTAATTTCATACTTTTACATGTCCCTGTCCAGTTTTCCCAGCACCACTTATTGAAGAGGTTGTCCTTTCTCCACTGTACATTCCTGCCTCCTTTATCAAAGATAAGTAGACCATATGTCCGTGGGTTTATCTCTGGGCTGTCTATCCTGTTCCATTGATCTTTCTGTTTTTGTGCCAGTACCATACTGTCTTGATTACTGTAGCTTCGTAGTATAGTCTGAAGTCAGGGAGCCTGTTGCCTCCAGCTCCGTTTTTCATTCTCAAGATTGCTTTGGCTATTCGGGGTCTTTTGTGTTTCCATCCAAATTGTGAAATTTTTTGTTCTAGTTCTGAGAAAAATGCCAATGGTAGTTTGATAGGGATTGCATTGAATCTGTAGATTGCTTTGTGTAGTAGAGTCATTTTCACAATATTGATTCTTCCAATCCAGGAACATGGTATATCACTCCATCTGTTTGTATCATCTTTAATTTCTTCCATCAGTGTCTTATAATTTTCTGCATACAGGTCTTTTGTCTCCTTAGGTAGGTTTATTCCTAGATATTTTATTCTTTTTGTTGCAATGGTAAATGGGAGTGTTTTCTTGATTTCATTTTCAGATTTTTCATCATTAGTGTACAGGAATGCCAGAGATTTCTGTGCATTAATTTTGTATCCTGCTACTTTACCAAATTCATTGATTAGCTCTAGTAGTTTTCTGGTAGCGTCTTTAGGATTCTCTATGTATAGTATCATGTCATCTGCAAACAGTGACAGCTTTACTTCTTCTTTTCCAATTTGGATTCCTTTTATTTCCTTTTCTTCTCTGATGGCTGTGGCTAAAACTTCCAAAACTATGTTAAATAAGAGTGGTGAGAGTGGGCAGCCTTGTGTTGTTCCTGATCTTAGTGGAAATGGTTTCAGTTTTTCACCATTGAGGACAATGTTGGCTGTGGGTTTGTCATATATGGCCTTTATTATGTTGAGGAAAGTTCCCTCTATGCCTACTTTCTGCAGGGTTTTTATCATAAATGGGTGTTGAATTGTGTCAAAAGCTTTCTCTGCATCTATTGAGATGATCATATGGTTTTTCTCCTTCAGTTTGTTAATATGGTGTATCACGTTGATTGATTTGCATATATTGAAGAATCCTTGTATTCCTGGAATAAACCCCACTTGATCATGGTGTATGATCCTTTTAATGTGCTGTTGGATTCTGTTTGCTAGTATGTTGAGGTTTTTTGCATCTATGTTCATCAGTGATATTGGCCTGTAGTTTTCTTTCTTTGTGATATCCTTGTCTGGTTTTGGTATCAAGGTGATGGTGGCCTCGTAGAATGAGTTTGGGAGTTTTCCTCCCTCTGCTATATTTTGGAAGAGTTTGAGAAGGATAGGTGTTAGCTCTTCTCTAAATGTTTGATAGAGTTCACCTGTGAAGCCATCTGGTCCTGGGCTTTTGTTTGTTGGAAGATTTTTAATCACAGTTTCAATTTCAGTGCTTGTGATTGGTCTGTTCATATTTTCTATTTCTTCCTGGTTCAGTCTTGGCAGGTTGTGCATTTCTGAGAATTTGTCCATTTCTTCCAGGTTGTCCATTTTATTGGCATAGAGTTGCTTGTAGTAATCTCTCATGATCTTTTGTATTTCTGCAGTGTCAGTTGTTACTTCTCCTTTTTCATTTCTAATTCTGCTGATTTGAATCTTCTCCCTTTTTTTCTTGATGAGTCTGGCTAATGGTTTATCAATTTTGTTTATCTTCTCAAAGAACCAGCTTTTAGTTTTATTGATCTTTGCTATCATTTCCTTCATTTCTTTTTCATTTTTTTCTGATCTGATTTTTATGATTTCCTTCCTTCTGCTAACTTTGGGGTGTTTTGTTCTTCTTTCTCTAATTGCTTTAGGTGCTAGTTCAGGTTGTTTATTCAAGATGTTTCCTGTTTCTTAAGGTGGGATTGTATTGCTATAAACTTCCCTCTTAGAACTGCTTTTGCTGCATCCCATAGGTTTTGGGTTGTCGTGTCTCCATTGTCATTTGTTTCTAGGTATTTTTTGATTTCCTCTTTGATTTCTTCAGTGATCACTTCGTTATTAAGTCATTTATTGTTTAGCCTCCATGTGTTTGTATTTTTTACAGATCTTTTCCTTTAATTGATATCTAGTCTCATAGCATTGTGGTCGGAAAAGATACTTGATACAATTTCAACTGTATTAAATTTACCAAGGCTTGATTTGTGACCCAAGATATGATCTATCCTGGAGAATGTTCCATGAGCACTTGAGAAAAATGTGTATCCTGTTGTTTTTGGATGGAATGTCCTATAAGTATCAATTAAGTCCATCTTGTTTAATCTATCATTTAAAGCTTATGTTTCCTTATTTATTTTCATTTTGGATGATCTGTCCATTGGTGAAAGTGGGGTGTTGAAGTCTCCTACTATGAATGTGTTACTGTCGATTTCCCCTTTTATGGCTATTAGTATTATCCTTTTGTATTGAGGTGCTCCTATGTTGGGTGCATAAATATTTACAATTGTTATATCTTCTTCTTGGATTGATCCCTTGATCATTATGTAGTGTCCTTCTTTGTCTCTTCTAATAGTCTTTATTTTAAAGTCTATTTTGTCTGATATGAGAATTGCTACTCCAGCTTTCTTTTGATTTCCATTTGCATGGAATATCTTTTTCCATCCCCTTACTTTCAGTCTGTATGTATCTCTAGGTCTGAAGTGGGTCTCTTGTAGACAGCATATATATGGGTCTTGTTTTTGTATCCATTCAGCCAATCTGTGTCTTTTGTTGGGAGCATTTAGTCCATTTACAGTTAAGGTAATTAGTGATATGTGTGTTCCTATTCCCATTTTCTTAATTGTTTTGGGTTCGTTATTGTAGGTATTTTCCTTCTGTTGTGTTTCTTGCCTAGAGAAGTTCCTTTAGCATTTGTTGTAAAGCTGGTTTGGTGGTGCTGAACTCTCTCAGCTTTTGCTTGTCTGTAAAGGTTTTAATTTCTCCATCAAATCTGAATGAGATCCTTGGTGGGTAGAGTAATCTTGGTTGTAGGTTTTTCGCCTTCATCACTTTAAATATGTCCTGCCACTCCCTTCTGGCTTGCAGAGTTTCTGCTGAAAGATCAGCTGTTAACCTTATTGGGATTCCCTTGTGTGTTATTTGTTGTTTTTCCCTTGCTGCTTTTAATATGTTTTCTTTGTGTTTAATTTTTGATAGTTTGATTAATATGTGTCTTGTTATGTTTCTCCTTGGATTTATCCTGTATGGGACTCTCTGTGCTTCCTGGACTTGATTAACTGTTTCCTTTCCTATATTAGGGAAGTGTTCAACTATAATCTTTTCAAATATTTTCTCAGTCTCTTTCTTTTTCTCTTTTTCTTCTGGGACCCCTATAATTCGAATGTTGGTGCGTTTAATGTTGTCCCAGAGGTCTCTGAGACTGTCCTCAATTCTTTTCATTCTTTTTTCTTTATTCTGCTCTGCAGTAGTTATTTCCACTATTTTATCTTTCAGGTCACTTATCCGTTCTTTTGCCTCAGTTATTCTGCTATTGATCCCTTCTAGAGAATTTTTTATTTCATTTACTGTGTTGTCCATCACTGTTTGTTTCCTCTTTAGTTCTTCAAGTTCCTTGTTGAACGTTTCTTGTATTTTCTCCATTCTATTTCTAAGATTTTGGATCATCTTTGCTATCATTATTCTGAATTCTTTTTGAGGTAGACTGCGTATTTTCTCTTCATTTGTTAGGTTTGGTGGGTTTTTACCTTGCTCCTTCATTTGCTGTGTGTTTTTCTGTCTTCTCATTTTGCTTATCTTACTGTGTTTGGGGTCTCCTGTTCGCAGGCTGCAGGTTCGTAGTTCCCATTATTTTTGGTGTCTGTCCCCAGTGGCTAAGGTTGGTTCAGTGGGTTGTGTAGGCTTCCTGGTGGAGGGGACTAGTGCCTGTGTTCCGGTGGATGAGGCTGGATCTTGTTTTTCTGGTGGGCAGAACGACGTCTTATGTTGTGTTTTGGGGTGTCTGTGGCCTCATTATGATTTTACACAGCCTCTGTGCTAATCGATGGGATTGTGTTCCTGTCTTGCTAGTTGTTTGTCATAGGGTGTCCAGCACTGTAGCTTGCTGGTCTTAGAGTGAATCTGGGTCTTGGCGTTGATATGGAGGTCTCTGGGAGATTTTCGCCATTTGATATTACGTGGAGCTGGGAGGTCTCTTGTGGACCAGTGTCCTGAGCTTGGCTCTCCCACCTCAGAGGCACAGCCCTGACTCCTGGCTGGAGCACCAAGAGCCTTTCATCCACATGGCTCAGAATAAAAGGGAGAAAAGAAAGAAAGAAAGAAGATAAAATAAAATAAAGTAAAATAAAATAGTTATTAAAATAAAAATAATTATTAAGAAAAAATTTTTAAAAAGTAACAAACAAACACAGACAGACAGCACCCTGGGACAAATGGTAAAAGCAAAGCTATACAGACAAAATCACACAGAGAAGCATACACATACACACTCACAAAAGGAGAAAAAGGGGAAAAAATTATGTATCTTTGCTCCCAAAGTCCACCTCCTCAATTTGGGATGATTCGTTGTCTGTTCAGGTATTCCACAGATGCAGGGTACATCAAGTTGATTGTGGAGATTTAATCCGTTGCTTCTGAGGCTGCTGGGAGAAATTTTCCGTTCTCTTCTTCGTTCCCACAGCTCCTGGGGTTCAGCTTTGGATTTGGCCCCGCCTCTGCATGTAGGTCGCCTGAGGGCGTCTGTTCTTCGCTCAGACAGGACGGGGTTAAAGGAGCAGCTGATTCGGAGGCTCTGGCTCACTCAGACGGGGGGAGGGAGGGGTACGGATGCAGGGCGAGCCTGCGGCGGCAGAGGCTGACATGACGTTGCACCAGCCTGATGCGCACCGTGTGTTCTCCTGGGCAAGTTGTCCCTGGATCACGGGACCCTGGCGGTGGGCTGCATAGGCTCCCGGGAGGGGGTTCTGGATAGTGACCTATCCTTGCATATAGGCTTCTTGGTGGCGGCAGCAGCAGCCTTAGCATCTCATGCCCATCTCTGGTGTCCGCACTGATAGCCGCGTCTCGCGCCCATCTCTTGAGCTTTTTTAAGCGGCGCTCTGAATCCCCTCTCCTTGCGCACCGGGAAACAAAGTGGCAAGAAAAAGTCTCTTTCCTCTTCAGCAGCTTCAGACTTTTTCCCGGACTCCCTCCCAGCTAGCTGTGGCGCACTTGCCTCTTCAGGCTGTGTTAACGCAGCCAACCCCAGTCCTCTCCCTGGGATCTGACCTCTGAAGCCCGAGCCTCAGCTCCCAGCCCCCTCCCGTCCCGGCGGGTGAGCAGACGAGCCTCTCGGGCTGGTGAGTGCTGATCGGCACAGATCCTCTGTGCCGGAATCTCTCCGCTTTGCCCTCCGCACCCCTGTTGCTGTGCTCTCCTCCGCGGCTCCGAAGCTTTCCCCCTTCGCCACCCGCAGTCTCCGCCCGCGAAGGGGCTTCCTAGTGTGTGGAAACCTTTCCTCCTTCACAGCTCCCTCCCACTGGTGCAGGTCCCGTCCCTATTCCTTTGTCTCTGTTTTTTCTTTTTTCTCTTGCCCTGCCCAGGTACGTGGGGGAGTTTCTTGCCTTTTGGGAAGTCTGAGGTCTTCTGCCAGCGTTCAGTAGGTGTTCTGTAGGAGCTGTTCCACATGTAGATGTATTTCTGATGTGTTTGTGGAGAGGAAGGTGATCTCCGCGTCTTACTCTTCCACCGTCTTGAAGCTCCTCCCACTGTAAATGTCTTGACCCTAAACCTAGGAATGGCCAATTTAGTCCTGCTTCTTTGATTTGTAATCCCATTACTATGTTTTGTGCATCCTGCAGTACAAAGTGACAGGTAGCTTTAACTCAATCATATCTGCATGCATGAAATAAGTCTCATCTACAATTACTTTCATTTTAATTAGGTTGTTTCACAGTGCAAAGGTCCTAAAGGTTTTACTTGAATTGTTTATGAATTCAGAAGTAGTCAGTAAAGTTAACTTCTGATTCCATAGAATTACAGTGTTAATCTTAGTTGTATAGGAGCAGACTGCAGCTGCCATCAGCATAATGTGTGTGCATAACTTAGCATAATGCCCTCAAGGTCCATCCATGTTGTCACAAATGGCAGGATTTCCTTCGTTTTTATGCCTGAATAATACTTCATTGTATATATATATATATATATATATATATATATATATATATATATATATACTATTTATTCATTCATTCGTCAGTGGACACTTAAGTTGTTTCCATGTCTTGGGTATTATAAATAGTGCTACAATGAACATGGGGCTGTAGATATCTTTTTGAATTAGTGTTTTCATTTCTTTGGGATAAATACCCAGAAGTGGAATTGCTAAATCATAAGGAAGTTCTGTTTCTAATTTTTAATTTTTTGAGGAGCCTCCATATTGTTTTCCATAGTGGCTGTACCAATTTACATTCCTGTCAGTGATGCACAAGTGTTCTCTTTTCTCCACATCCTCATCAACACTTGTTATTTCTTGTCTTTTTTTTTTTTTTTTTTTTTTTTTTTTTTTTTGTGGTACGCGGGCCTCTCACTGTTGTGGCCTCTCCCATTGCGGAGCACAGGCTCCGGATGCGCAGGCTCAGCAGCCATGGCTCACGGGCCCAGCCGCTCCGCGGCATATGGGATCCTCCCAGACCGGGGCACGAACCCGTATCCCCTGCATCGGCAGGCGGACTCTCAACCACTGCGCCACCAGGGAGGCCCTTCTTGTCTTTTTGATAATAGCTGTCCTAACAGTTGTGATTTTGATTTACATTTCCCTGGTGATTAGTGATGTTGAGCACATTTTCATGTACGTGTTGTCCATCTGTTTGCCTTCTTTGAGAAAATATCTATTTAGATCCTCTGCCCATATTTTAATCAGACTGTTTATTTTTGCAATTGAGTTGTATCATAATTTTTAATTGATTGTCAGACGTGGTATATAGAACAGTAAAAATCAATATAAATATTTACATCTTGAACTAGAAATACCTCTTCTGCTGGTCTGTTAGTGGGGTCAATCTAGTCAAGAGTTGAGCTCATTTTTTTTGTTGTCATTTTTGCTATGGTTATATTCGCTATAATCACCAACTTCAAAATCTTTTGGTGTTACATTGTGTTTAGAAGGAGGTACGTTTGCTAGAGTATTTTTCTCAATGTTCACTTTCCACCCTCAACTTTAGGTCTTCCCTGTGTGCCTGCACATTAGAAAGTGTCTCTTTCCATGTTTTTACACACCCTACATGGTAGACTGTTGTTGCTTGTTACTTGGTGCTCACTAGCCTGGTGGTGGGGAGGTCATGATAGTTTTCTGTTATCCTAGATGAGCCTCAGTCTTTGACAGGCCCTGTGCCCCGCTGTCTGGGGGTGGAGATTTCTCAGTGATCCTGCCCTCTCCAAATGATGAGAGACCTCTAATTATTTGAGTCCAGGATGGTTTCCTGTCCTTCTCCAGGGGTAAGGTTTTTTTTTTGTTTGTTTTGTTTTTTCCCCATTCATTTTTTCCTGCCCCCAGCAACAATAGGTCTCCTGTGCCTTGAGAGTGACAGGACTTGGTGTTCTTTCTCCAGTAGGGTGACCAACTCCTCCTGATTTTTCTGGGACTGTCCCGGTTTTAGCTCTGAAAGTCCTGCATCTTGGGAAATGCTTCAGTCCCAAGAAACTGGCTCAGTTGGTCATCCTCTCTCCCAGTGGCTTAAGGATTTTATTTCTCAGGGAAAAAAGGTTCAGGTGGGGCTTTGTGCCTTTCTTGCAGTGGTGGCTGCTACCCTCCTCCAGGACTGCCCAAGTCCGGAAACATTTTTCCAGTTTCTTGTCCTACCCTAATCTTTCTCATAACCATCTGGTGAGGTACACAAAGAAGAGCCTGTTATTGGGTGCAAACTTCTCTTGAGTCTGCAGCTTCTGGGTGTTTTCTATGTTTATGCTAGCTCACACAGCCTTTAGCAATTCACTGAAAATTTAGCTGAATTCCAATTATCTGCTTGTATGGAGGCCCCATCTTGTGCTCTGCTGCAGGTTTACCAGGTTGTTTCATCATGAAGGCACCCTTCTTTTCTTACATTTCAAGCTAGTTAGTGGCCCTGCAACCTCACCTCTCTGATAGATTCAATATAAGTTATGATTTTCAAGATTATTCACATTTTCTTGTTATTATTGATGGAACAACACTCTTTCTAGCTGCCTACATTCTAAGCAGAAATCAGTACTTGGTTTCTTTAGAAAGAATATATATATTTTAGTTTTGAGGTGTAGTGTTTTATAAATGTCAGTGAGATCAAGTTGGTTGGGAGTGTTGTCCAAATCTTTGGTATCTTACTGAATTTTTAAAATCGACTTGAACTGTCATTTACTGAGAGACAGTTGCTAAACTTCTCAACTATGATCGTGGATTTTTAAAAATTCTTTCAATTTTGCTTCATGTATTTTGAAACTCTGTTATTACAGAGTGTATATACATTTAAAAATATTTTTTCTTGATGACTTGATTTCTTTATTATGAAATATCCACCTTTATCTCTAGTAATACTCTTTGTCTTGACATAAATGGCTATAAATATATATATATATACTTATATATAGTCTTTTAAAAAATATATTTATTTATTTATTTGGCCATGTTGGGTCTCAGTTGCAGCACACAGGATCTTCGTTGTTTCATGTGGGATCTTCATTGCGGCATGCGGGGTCTTTAGTTGCAGCATGTGAACTTCTTAGTTGCAGCATGTGGGATCTAGTTCCCTGACCAGGGATCAAACCCAGGCCACCTGTACTGGGAGTGCAGAGTCTTAGCCACTGGACCACCAGGGAAGTCCTGTATATAGTCTTGATATAAACTGATATAAAGTTGATATACATATAGCCCCACTAGCTTTCTTATGTTCAGTATCTGTGTTGCCTATATTATTCTTCCCTTTTATTTTCAATCTGTGTCTTTTATCTTGACAATACCTTTCTAAAAAACCAGCAATTTGCTTTTTCAATTATTAGTCTGATGATCTGCATCTTTACCTAATTAGTGTTTAGTTCATTTATATTTAATGCAGTTATTAATATGGTTGGATTTAAGTCTCTCATCTTGTTATATGTTTTATATTCATCCCATTTATTATTTACTTATTTATTCCTTCTTTCCTGTTGTGGCAGATTGCATTTCCCAAAGATGGCTACACAAATACACATGTACACACACACATGTCCCATTCCACATTTTTTTTTAACAACGTGAGTAAATTTCTCCAACTGTGAGGAGGGGTCTATGTTCTCTCCACTTGAATTTTGATGAGTACTTGTAACTGGTACAACAATATAAAATGGGAGAAATTATGTCATATGACTTCCAAGGCTAGGATATAAAAAGGATGTAGCCTCTATCCCTCTTGAGATGGTCACCCTTGGAATCTAGCCACCATGCTATGAGGAAGCCCAAACTAGCCCATGCAGAAAGACCACAGTGAGGCGCACATGCAGGGAAAATGATGCCTCCAATTGTGAGCCAGCATCAACTCTCAGACATGTGAAAGAATAAGCGTTCAGGTGATTTTATCCCCCTGCCTTTGATCTTGCAGTTGAATTACCAGACATCATGGTATGGAGACAAGCTGATCCCAGTGAGCCCTGTCCTAATTCCTGACCCATAGAATATATGAGCATAATAAATAACTGTTGCACATCTCTAAATTTTGGAGTAGTTTGTTCACAGCCATAGTAATTGGAACACCTACCTCTTTTGGGGTTAATTAAATGTGTATGTGTGTGTGTGTGTGTGTGCTTTCTTTAGAGATTATAATATGTAACTGAGGAGTCCAGCTCTGGTTAAAAACCTCTATGTGATTTTTCAGGCCTTACCATGGGCAATTACTAAGTCTTTACCTGGCAGGCTTCATGGGGGAAAGCTGCTCTCCCCACATCAGACTTGAGGTACAGACAGTGCATGACAGTCTCTGAAGAAAGTAGCAGTCAAGGACTCAGACCACTCTGGTTCATCATACTCTTCTCATATTTGCCTTCCTTGACCAGGCTTCATCATCTTTTTTTTCTTTGATTTTTATTTTACATTGGAGTATAGTTGATTTACAATGTTGTGTTAGTTTAAGGTGTACAGCGAAGTGGGTCAGTTATACATATACATATGTCTATTCTTTTTCAAATTATTTTCCCATTTACGTTATTACAGAATATTGAGTAGAGTTCCCTGTGCTATACAGTAGGTCCTTGTTGGTTATCTATTTTAAATATCATAGTGTGTATATTTCAATCCCACACTCCCAATTTATCCCTCCCCCCACCCCAACCTTTCCCCTTCGGTAACCATAAGTTTGCTTTTTAAGTCTGTGAGTCTGTTTCTGTTTTGTAAATAAGTTCATTTTGTATCATTTTTTTTAGATTCCGCATATAAGCAATATCATATGATATTTGTCTTTCTCTGTCTGACTTACTTCACTTCGTATGATAATCTCCAGATCCATCCATGTTGCGGCAAGTGCCATTATTTTATTCTTTTTATGGCTGAGTAATATTGTATTACTTTGTATATATGTACCACATCTTCTTAGGTGTCATCATTTTTTTAAATCTTTATCTCAGGCCTTTTTTTAAAGTCTAAGGTCTTCAGACGTCTCTACGGAGGCCTCCTTATGCAAAGAGGAAGGAAACTTCAGGACACTATTTCCCACTCTTAACTCAGCATCCCATTCTTTTTTTACTCCTAGCCCTTTCCCCTTGCTATCTTCTGACTCCAAATTGCTGGGTCCTTTGGGGCTCCCTCAAGGGTGAGACCACTTCCATGTCTGGCTGATCCAACAACCTTCCTTGACCCTTGTCTTGTCCCAGGCACTTTCTCCCATCACAGTAAGTGATCAAAGGCTTAACTCTGCTTTTAGCTTGTTACTTTAATCAGCTACTCTGACACCTGGCAGCTCAGCTCTCTGTCTCCTCCAGCTCAACTGAGCTTCTGACAGTAACTTTAAGTTATTTTAGTCTGCTGGCAAATAATCTTGCATTACTTGAAAAATAGTAATACAGTAATCTTTCAACAATATAATTCTATATTCCAGTCCCACCTTTTTGTCATTATATTTTATTTCTATGTATTCTATAAGCTCCACAGTGCATTTTTATTATTTTTGTTTTAAACAGTCTTTTAATTACATTTAAATACACATACATGTGTGTGCATACATATTAAAGATTTTTAAGGGCTTTTATAATTACCATTTTTGTGGTCTTCATCCTTTCCCACAGATCCAGTTGTCCATCTAGTATCATTTCAACATTTTAACATTTCTTGTAGTGCTGGTCTACTGCAGACATAATCTCTCAGGTTTCTGTTTCTGTTCTTTTTTCCTGGAAAAGTCTTTATTTTGCCTTCATTTTTGAAGTGTATTTTTGTTAGATAAAGAATTTTAGGTTTTTTTTTTTCCTTTAAGCATTTTAAAGATTCATTTTATTGTCTTCTGGCTTACATTGTTTGTGATGGGAAGTCTAATGTTATTTGTGTTGTTTGTTCTCCTGTATATAATGTTTCCGTTTTCCTCTGGCTGCTTTTAAGATTTGCTCTTTATATTTTATTATTATCAGTTTGACTATAATGGCATAGTTGTGGTTTTCTTAGTGTTTGTCTTTGTGGTTTGCTGAGATTCTTGCAATTGTGGCGTGATGTTTTTCAACAGTTGCAAAATTTCAACCATTAGTTTTTTAAACATTTCTTCTGTGCCTGTCTACCTCCTCTCTTTCTAAGGCACCAACTACACATATATTAGAGCATTTGATATTGTCCCACACATCGCAAGTGCTCTGTTCTTCTTTTACACCCTTTTTTCTTTTTGTGATTTCGTTTGGGTACTTTCAATTGAGATGTCCTTAAGTTTGCTCGTCCTTTACTCAGCTGTTTCCATCCTCTGTAAAGTCTATCTAGTGAATTCTTCATTTCTGATATTTTATTTTTTTCTAACTCTTCTCTTTGGTTATTTTTTTCTAGCTTCCATGCTCACATGAAATTCTCAGTCTCTTCATGTATTTTGTCTGCCTTCTCAATAGATCCTTTAGCATTTTTATCATACTTATTATTATTATTATTTTTTAAAAGGCATGTGGAATCTTCCCGGACCAGGGATTGAACCTGTGTCCCCTGCATTGGCAGGTGGACTCTTAACCACTGCGCTGCCAGGGAAGTCCCCATACTTATTATTTATTTATTTTTTTAAAGGACAGTTTATTTATTTATTTATTGCGGTATGCAGGCCCCTCACTGCTGCGGCCTCTCCCGCTGCGGAGCACAGGCTCCGAACGGGCAGGCCCAGCGGCCATGCCCCACGGGCCCAGCCGCTCCGCGGCACATGGGATCCTCCCGGACCGGGGCACGAACCCGCGCCCCCCGCATCGGCAGGCAGACCCCCAACCACTGCGCCACCCGGGAAGTCCCCCCATACTTATTTTTTTTTTTTTTTTTTTTTTTTTTTGCGGTACGCGGGCTTCTCACTGCTGTGGCCTCTCCCGTTGCGGAGCACAGGCTCCGGACGCGCAGGCTCAGCGGCCATGGCTCACGGGCCCAGCCACTCCGCGGCATGTGGGATCTTCCCAGACCGGGGCACGAACCCGCGTCCCCTGCATCAGCAGGCGGACTCGCAACCACTGCGCCACCAGGGAAGCCCCCCATACTTATTTTTTAAATTAACCTTTTACTTTGAGACAATGGTAGATTCACATCAGTTGGAAGAAGTAATATAGAGCGAACACATGACCCTTTACACAGTTTCCCCTATGATAAGATCTTGCAAAATTTTAGAACAATATCGCAACAAGAATATTGACATTGATACAATCAAGATATAGAATATTTCCACCACCACAAGGATTCCCTAATAGTACCCTTGTATAGCCATCTCCCCCCAACCCCAATCCCTGAACCTTAGCCACCACTAGTCTGTTCCCCATAATTCTGTCATTTCAAGACTGTTATATAAACAAAATCATACAGTATCTAACCATTTGGGATTAGCTTTTTAAAATTCATTTCATTCCCCTGTAAATCATCCAAGTTGCATATATCAATAATTCAATCTTTTTTTTTTTTTTTTTTTTTTGCGGTATGTGGGCCTCTCATTGTTGTGGCCTCTCCCGTTGCGAAGCACAGGCTCCGGACGCGCAGGCTCAGCAGCCATGGCTCACGGGCCCAGCCGCTCCGCGGCATGTGGGATCTTCCCAGACCGGGGCACGAACCTGTGTCCCCTGCATCGACTCTCAACCACTGCGCCACCAGGGAAGCCCCAATCTTTTTTTTTAAAAATTGCTGAATAGCATTCTATAGTAGTTGTATCAAAGTTGCTGTCTGATTATTCCACCTTTGGAATATTTCTGAGTCTCCTCCTACTGAATGTTTCCTCTCATGATCATGGGTCAATTTTCTTCCTTCCTTTGTGCCTGTAATTTTTTTTTTTTTTGTATCCTGGATATTTTGCATAAAATAAAAGTAATAGCTAAAATAAGTAATATTTACCTCAAGAAAAGAGCATACTTCTATTTTGTCAAATTGTTAGAATTAGGGGCTGAATCAATCTGATATGTAGTTGAGCTGGCTAGAGATTTTTTTTTGTATTTTATTGTCATGTTGCTAGCTTTTCTAACTGTGGGATATTTCTCCCTGATTTACAATCCTTCTGGAAGGAGTGTCACTAAGGTATTGCTCTGTCATGCCACTCCTGGTTTTCTGAGCCAGGGGAAATCTATTTTGATACTCTGCCTCCATCTTTTGGAAGGCAGCTGCCTTACTTTGTAAAAAGGCCTGCAAAGCCTCAGAGGGATTTCCCTCAGCTCACGTCCCTGCTGTCAGTCTTTGACGTATTTGTCCCTGAGCACATTGTCAAATCCTAGAAAGAGTTGGCAGTTGGAGAAAGACTTACTCTGTGGCTGGAGTTTCTCAGAATTCTAATCTATCAAGCCAGCCCCCACACACCCATTACAAGTGCATTAAATTTTCTATGGATTTCTCTTTATTTTTCTCTATGGGTTTTTGTTGTTATTGTTATTGTTGCTTCGTCATAACTGAAAGTCACCATGTAGGAGTGAAAATTTCTTCTCTTCTATGAGGAGCTTGTCACTTGCTAGAGTTTAATTCATTTAGATTCTTTGCATTCTTGGCAATCTAATGAGTTTAACAAAACAAAAACACTTCTGTATACCTGAAGGGCTTGTCAGTTTCTAGTTTCGCTTAGGACTGGGTAAATCCTAACTACGAAGCTATGAGTATTTTTTTTTCCTAGGGAGCAATATGTCAGCCTTCTTGTTCTCCCTAAAGACTTTATTCTCATTCTTTTGAAAGATCATTCTATTTTTTATGCTCTTGTAGGTAAAATTTTAGATGCCAAGGCATTCTGTTTGCAGGACTCAGGGAGGGGATTAGGAGTATAGTTACCTGTTTCTTACATAGAGACGTTCATCAAGTCCCCCTGTTTTCAACCCCACCTCTCACTCCTATTCTCCATTGTACTTGGTTTTTCAAGGGCTCTAGATGGCAGATTGTGATGTTTTCCTTGGATGTGTTAGTATCATTCATGCATATTTTGACTGCTGCTTCCTCAGCCTTGGATCACTATTGTTATGAAACTTATCATCTTGCTATATATCTTCTAGAAATTTGTTGAACACTCCTAGGAATCTTGAACTTGAAGATTATATCAGGATATTTGCTAACTAACTGGAGAGTTAGAGCTGAATCCCAAGCATCCTGATTCCTGGTCCAGTTTACTTTTCGTTAACCTTATCACTGCCTTATTTCATTCTCCCATATTTCTTTCTGTGTTGAGGTTTACTGAAGGCATTAGTGAAGAATCATCCAAGGAGCCACACTGTAACAAGGATTCAGCTGACAGCTACCCCTGCAAGTGCACTCATGTTGATGAGCCAGCACATAGCTAAAGACCTAACTCCATTTCAGATAGTGCTTCTTTGGACATCACTGGAAGATGAAAAGGAAAACCTGTTTCATTCTCAAGCCTACTCTAGGGCCAATGAAGTTGGTGAGGTGGACCTAGAGCATACATCTTCTCTTGGAGGTGATTATGTAGGAGTCCACCCTATGGGTCTCCTCTGGTCCCTGAAACCTGAGAAGATATTAACTAAACTGCTGAAAAGAGATGTTATGAATAACCCCTTGCAGGTCCAATTAAAACTTTATGATTCAGATGTAACGGTTACCCACATCACCATCACTACTCCAAAGGTCAGCCCGACTTTGGAGAGGTGGTATGTAGCACCTGGTGTCACCCGAATCCAAGTCAAAAAAGGCCACCTTCGGGGAGCCCTCCTTCTCCCTCCAGGTGAGTGGAATTACCCTGGTTATTGTCATCTTTTTTTTTCTTCCTCTTTTAAATCCCTTATCCTCCTAGAAGTTTAGCTTGGATGTGGATAAAATAGAGAGCATTCCTTTCCTGACTTAGAATCAGAGTTAACTTTGGGTCAGAACAAGAACGTGGTGATAACTTCATTCCAACTCTAGTTTTATCTCAGCAATTCTGGAGCCTGTCTAAGGATATAACAGTAGTTTATGGAGTCCCTGCATTATGGGATTTCCATAGCTTTGGATTTATGTGAAATTCATTCACATTGAAGCCTAGCTATCTGAAGACCCACATCCTGATATGGAACTGTATCCCAGCTTCTTTTGAGGGTTCTGTCATGTCTGAGTTTTAATTTAGGCATAGGTCATTGCATGATTGTCACAATAAGCTGATGATATAATGGATTGAAATATGGCAACAAATATAGAGGATGCAAAGAAACTTTATACCCTCTAGTTCCATAAATATTGCATATTTATAGGATATTCCATAAATCAGCAGCTAATATAACATGCTCCCTAATGGCTATAAAACTTTTCAGAACATTCAGTTTCTCATAGTGATCTCAACATACCAAAAAGTGGTTCAAAACATCTATTGGTACATTTCTCAGAGTTTATTGTGGGGACTGAATGAAGCAAAGTTAATTTCCCAGAAGTAGCCCTCAGTAGGTCCAGGTTTCAGGTGTGTCTGAGGTTGCCTTATTCAGACATGTGCTTTGATTTGGGACACAGCCGTCACATCATCAGGAGGTATTCCCCCTCTCTCCCTGCCTTTTTTTTTTTTTTATAGTCACCTTCTAGAACTGAGATGGGTTAAGGAAACCTGAAGTGTTAGAGGTGGTTTCTGACAACATAGAGCGTTAGATGGCGTAAAAGGAAAAAAGCTTCCCTTTGCAAATTCACCATGACCCATGCACCTTTTTGGGTAAATCTGAAAAATTTTTACCCCCAGTATTTAGCATATAGACCACTTTATTGTGTGTAGGGATCAGGAAGTAAGTGGCACAAACCTCCTTGACGCTAATATTCAGTTAAGAATCTGAATATTCAGCTCAGTGCTTTGCGATGACCTAGAGGGGTGGGATAGGGAGGATGGGAGGGAGGCTCAAGAGGGAGGGGATATGGGGACATGTGCATGCTTATGGCTGATTCGCTTTGTTGTACAACAGAAACTAACATAGTATTGTGAAGTAATTATACTCCAATAAAGATCTATTTAAAAAAAAAATCTGAATAGTAGTTCAGGCCTTTCACCTTGGGATGATGTGCTGGTTTAGGGTGTGCTATTTGCGAACCCTCTTAGACATTGTGTGTGCTGGGTCTCCTGATTTGGTGCTTATTCTGTTGGGGTACAGAAAAGGGTTGTGTTCTGTGGAGCCAAAAATGGTTGAGTCAGGTCTCAAAGAAGTTCTTAACAACAACATTTTTCCAGAATAAGAGGCTCAGTAATCTTAAGTACTGTCAATCAGAATATGCAAAAACATCCATTCATGTATTCAAGTGGTATTTTTAAACCAAGATGTATTCAGTATCACTTTATTTCTCCTTTTCTCAAGGTGAGAAAATATAGCAATATTTTGTTTTGACAATTCCCAGTACTCCTTTAAATCAAGTCACTCCTTTCAAATATGGATAGGATCAGGCTTTCTTAGCTAAAATCACTTATACAATAATAGTATATCCCCAATAAGGGTATGATAAATTACTTTCAATATGTGAGCTCTGCTTTATTTTGGAAGCAAGCTGCCTACACAGTGAGTGTAGAATGATACCCTGACCATCCCTATTTTGGTGTAAAATTTCGTCACTGTATAGTCAGATGAGTGTAACAGAGCAGTGTTAAGTCAGGATTTTAGCTAACATAATCATTTCAATACTTTTTTTTTAAAGCCATATACTTCTTTGAGAACCCAATTAAATCTGTGGGTGCTCTCATCAGTAAAATGCACATATAAATGTATAGTCTTGCATGTAATTTCAGGACCTTCGCTGATTTCCTGAAGCCTATTTGTGTAGGTTAAGAAGCCCTTGCCTAATTTCTTTGGCTTTCTTTACTTCAGCGCTATAGATATGACTCATTAAGAGTCCTGAATTCTCTTTGGCTGTAGAAATTAAACATGTCAATGAACATGGTGTCCAGTGAAACTTCTGAATATTATGCTCCATTATATACTCAGTCAGCTTTAATTCTGCCCCAGAAAAAAGGCTGAAAATGTGGAAATTCTATTGAAATTTTATACATTAATTCTAAAATTTGTGATGCATTTCTTCGTGTTGTCATATTTGTCTTCTCTTCTTCTCACCTTCCCTTCTTACTCAATTCTGTGTTTTTTTTTTGTTTGGTTTTGTTTTCAGGAGAGGGCCATTTCCCAGTGGTAATTGATTTGTTTGGTGGTATTGGTGGACTGATTGAAATCCGAGCCAGTCTCCTGACCAGTCATGGCTTTGCTGTCTTGGCCTTGGCTTACTGTGACTATGAAGAACTCCCTTTCCAACTAGAGAAAGTAGATTTGGAATATTTTGAGAAAGATGCCAACTTTCTCCTGAGACATCCTAAGGTAAATTTGACCTTTTCAGTCAGTTTCAATCCCTATTTTTCAATAAGCATGATATTCTGTGACTTCTTTTAACTTCCAAGTATGATTCTCCCTCAGTGAACTTGAAATTCTATTACATATTTGTATTATTCACATGATTTATCTTGTATCCCGTGTCTTCTGCTCAGAAAGATGAAATGCGTAGTTAGCCTGTGTCTGTCATGGAATCAAAGGCATTGGCTTTGGATTCAGACAGAAATGGGTTTCATTTCTGGCTCCATCCCATCTGGTTGTGGGAATCTGGGCAAGTTACTAAGAACCTCTAATCCTCAGTTTCTTCATCTATTAAATAATGTTGTAGTGACACTACTTCATAAGGTTACTGTGAGAATTAAAAGGAATACTAGAAGCCAAGTGCTTATTAGAGTAACAGGCAACACTAAATACTCAATAAATCTGATCAATTATTATTATTATCACCTTCTCTGATAATTATTAAATCACCATACTTAACCAGGTAGATAATCTATTTCTTTGAAGAGTGGGTCAGAATTTTTAGTTACTTGACAGGTCTTAAACATAATGCTATAGTACTTTCTAATCCACATACCTTCTTTAAATTTTAAAATGTGCTTTGCTGCTGTAAGAGGGTTGATGCATGTTAGCCCTTATTTATTGCTAATTTTTTTTCTTAATAAGAAGCAGTCTAAGTAATTAAGAGTCTGTACTGCATCCTTTCTCATATAAGGATCACCAAAGTACTGTGAGAATTGCAATTGTAAGATGAGCAACAATTGCTGACAATCTACTGATGCACTGAATTTTTAAATAGCTTTTTTTTTTTTTTCTTTTTTTTTTTGCGTTATGCGGGCCTCTCACTGTTGTGGCCTCTCCCGTTGCGGAGCACAGGCTCCAAATGCGCAGGCTCAGCGGCCATGGCTCACGGGCCCAGCCGCTCCGCAGCATGTGGGATCTTCCCGGACTGGGGCACGAACCCGTGTCCCCTGCATCGGCAGGTGGACTCTCAACCACTGCGCCACCAGGGAAGCCCTAAATAGCTATTTTTGATGCATATAATGGAATTGTCCTTGGACTATCAAATAGGCATTGTTATCATTGTGCTAGCCCTTTGCTTGGCTTAGATGAGAAATTAAAATGTTATGTGATTCTGCTTTTCACTCTTTTAGCCTGGGTCGCCTTGTAGGTGCTGCGTGACTTTTCTATCATTCTTTCTACCGATATCACACAGATAGCTAGTTAGTGACTAAGCCAGGCCTGGAAACCTGATTTCTTTCCTAGGCTCTGAGTATTTCCATTAAACCTGCTTCACACTGTCTCTTCTGCAGGAGGATAGACCTCAGATACTTCAATTCCTTGAAAGTCTTATTTCTCCATCTGTTGATTTGAAGTGTCTTCTAAGGACTCGAAATTCCCCAATTGAAAATTTGGTGGCAGAAGTTGTAATAAGAGTTAGTGTTCTGCCAAAGGCCAGAAGTAAATTAGATAAAGCCTGCATATATCTGAGTCACCTTTTTTCTGTTCATCCATGTTATACTGGCTTTTACTTTATCTTCCATGGCCAAATCCATTCCGAGTTCTCGTCTCTCCTTGCCATAACTGTGACTATATCTTTTAACTTGATATAGAATTTCAGAGCTTGAAAGTTTCTTTTAACCCAAAGGGCAGGGGGGAGGGTGGTTCAAGCCTCTTCTCTTAATATGCAGGATGAAAAATGGAGTGTATATATGATTCAATTTGTTTCATTTTTTTCCCCTTTACCATAAGAATTTCTCACATTTGTGTCAGCTAGATACAAGTGGTACATTCATTCATATTTTTCTAAATAGTAAAAAAAAAAAAAAACCCCAAACATTACTTAATAAAATGTCTTTTTTTCCTAAGAAAATCTAGGGAATCAGTAAGGCTTTAGAAGAGATGTGACTCTCTGAAACTATCCTTGCATGGGGCCAGTGCTCAAGGAGAATGAAGGCTTTATTTTGTACCATAAAAAACAACAACAAAAACTTTAACTCCTTCTTTTCCTTTGCTCTCCTATACCAAATTGGTAACTAGGAGCTGTATATTCTGCACTCATAACTAACTCATTGTCTTGTTTCCTTTTTATCCCTGCTGGTGCTGCTTAGCTCAGGGCACCATTATTTCTTGCCTGCACCATTGCAATAAGCTTGGCTTTTCTGCCTCCAGTTTTGCAAGTCAGAGTCATAAGACTGGTTTTTTTAGAGCACAGTTATTTTACTCTCTTGCTTAACCATCTCCCAATTTACTAGGCTTCCTAGTCAGGCTTCCTAGCATGTTAGATAAAATTTTCCATAATCTGACTTCTGCGTACTTCTGCCTTATCTTATGCCTCTCCTTAAAATCTGTCCTGATTCCCCTCTGTAGTTAGGAAAAGAGTAAAGGCTGCCTATTAGCATGTTCTTCAAAGACATTCCCTGTCAAGCTGCTGTTTTCTTTTCCAGCCTTATTTTGCTATTTCCCGTCTGATACTCTAAACTCAAGTAATGAAGAGCTACTATGGTTACCTGAATGCACTGCTCCTGAGTTTTAGCATGTGTTCCTCCCATGGTGAATCCATTAGGAATGTTCTGGCTATGTTTCCAGAAAAGTCACTGAGTGTGGCTTAAACAACATCAACATAAGGCATTTTATTCTCTCATGTAACAGATCTGGAGATAGGTGGTTCCAGCTTTAGTTTGGAAACTCAGTGGAGTTTCTTACTGAGGAGACTGGATTGGCATTTCTGTAATTTCCTGGCCTTCTTCTCAAGGTCACAAGATGGCTGTGGCAGTTTCAGACATTAAGTCAACATGCCAGCATTATCAGCAATGTTAAATCCGTAGTATTCAGTCAGTAGAACCTGACATATTCTTGAAGGAGCATTGGACATTAGTTACATATTCCAAAACTCTAGAACTGGGCGCATGGGTGGGATTAGTACGTGCTTTGTTCCCACTGGCCATTGAAGTTCTTTGGTTGTTTGAGATTGTAGGGTTTTGCTAAATGATGGATAGAATCAACATCTCATTTCTATTATTTTCGGGACTAGTGACCTAAAACAAATAGACCTCCAGATATTTCTCTCGCAAAGATGGGTTTATTTGGGATCAGCAGAGAACTGCAATTTGGTGTCTCCACCATGGAGAGCCACGTGCAAGTCCCAACACAGCAAGGGAAAGAGAGCACTTTTATGGAGGGGAAAAGGAAGTGGGAGGGGGAAGAGCTATAGTAAACAGACTCTATGGCTTTTCATTGGCTGAATCATTGCCAGGAAAGAAGAGTATTTCTCCTTCTAGTTGGACTTTGTTGCAGGGCGTGAGAGCTCCCCCTTCTAGTCTCCCAACTCTATTTAATTGAGGTTTCTAGTTTATTTATTTTTTTACATTTCCCCCTTTAGATCAAGATCTTTCTCTGAAAACATCACTGATCAAGAGTCAAGTTTTCCAGTTTCAGCAGCTTTTTGTCCCTCAACGCCAGGAAGGACCTTTCCTGGGTGTAGTGTCTCACACTGGAGGGCAAATGCACAGATTGGAAACCAGTTGAGGCACCATGCAAGTAACAGGGAGGGACAACTGTCAGGCACTTTTAATCTAAAATCCATATGTTATCAAGATCATCTAAAGCATTATGTCATCATCAAAAGTTGGCAAACTTCCAATAGGCCTGGTCTGAATATCTTGGGAAAGTTGTCTCATCAGATGTCACCTGCTTCAATTCTGGGAAATCTTTACTTTCAGGTAACTAGATGATGTGCAGGTCTAGTCAGGGTTTGATGCCTTCTTTAGATGTGTCACATGAATCCAAGAGTCTATTCCTTGGAGTTTGGTGCACAAGGGCCTTTCCTGTGAGGCTGAAGAGAGCTTTTATGGAAGTGTCTTTTCCAGTAGATGAAATCTCCAGGTTACAGAATGTGAATCATAAGGTCCTTGTCTCCCAAGAGTACACTGTGAAAAGATTGCTCTCCCAAAACATAGTTATTTTTAATAGAAGCGATTAGGCCTTTGCAATATTGGAGTATCTCTTCTTTTATCAGCTGTGGGTCAAAAGAAGCAAGAGCCAAAACACTGGGTGTCATTTGACTGTCACAAAGGGTGAGAGTTTATGGGTTCCAAAAAGTATGGATCTGAGATTTAGAAGGACCAATGGCAATGTTTTTGGTCAAAGTACTTAGAGGGCCTATACCAGTTTTGCTAACTGAGTCTTAATAATGCCACTGGTGTGTTCGACTAAGCCAAAGGTTTGAGGGCAGAAAATACAGTGAAATGTGTAAAACCAGCCAAACAGCACAGACTTATCAAAGCACCTGGTCAGTAAAAGGTTTCCTTGATCACTATGAAATTGAAGAGGAGTTCCCCAGGTACAGATAATCTTTTCCAAAAGGGCTTTAGCCACAGAAGAGGCAGTAGCCTGTCTGTAAGGGAAGGCAACAGTCCATTGTGAAAACGTACAGACCATGGCTAAAACATATTTATATCCATGAGGTGGAGAAAGTTGTATGAAACCCATTTGTCAGACCTCGAATGGTCTATTAAGCAGTTAAAAATGTCTGGGAGCAGTATGAACAGGCTTCCCTGGGTTGTATTTTGGGCAAGTGGGACAAGTGAGGTATGCACTTTTCATGGGTTAGTGTTTCTCCCCCAGTATTGATTCATGAATGCTGTCATTTTGTCAGTAGATCAATAGTTTAATGCATGTGCAGTGGTGAGGAGTGGGAATTTTAGAGTCTCTGGTAGGACTGGGTTGTTATTTGGTCTAAACCAGAGCTTTCTCTTTTTATCAAACCAACAATTCTTGAACTTCCAATCTTGTTTTTCCTTTTCTGTGGCCAATTTCTGGACTTCTCTAGCGAGTTTTCTTAAGTTACCACTTGGGGAAATAACGCTTTAGACCATGACAAAGGTTTGGCTGCTGCTGGTCCCTTTAAGACCAGGATTTTTTTGCAGAAATGTCAGCAAGGTGATTTCCTTAGCTTGCAGAGAGTCAGGGTTAGAATGCTCCCAAAGTATTAATAATAGCTAAGGCAGCAGGTAAAAATTTCTGAACATAGGGGCCATTTAAAATTTTATATCTGCTGGAAGTAAGGAAGCCATGTTGCTTCTACAACATTCCAAAATCATGAGCTACTCTGAAAGCATATCTGCTATCAGTATAAATATTGCCAGTTTTGTCCTTGTCTAAAGTACAAGCCCATGTAAGAGTGTATAATTCAGCCTGTTTGGCCAAAGTAGCCATAGGTAAAGATGCTGCCTCAACAACATCAAAAGAGTTGAAGTAGCTTACCCAGCACAGTATTTGCCACTAGCACCTTTTAAATAAGAACCACCAGTGAGCCATGAGAGGTCAGCATTACTCAGAGGATTTTCCTGTAGATCATCATGAGCAGTCAGGAGGTGACCCCTAAAGTTAAGCTGTCAAAAGGGACTTCGTCAGTGATGTAGAGAAGAGTAGCAGGGTTAAGCTTAATACAATATAGAAGAGTTATGTGAGGGGCAGTTAACAAAACGACTTCATGGGGGTGAAGTGGCTGACTGAGAAATGTTGAGAGTGATGAGAATTCAGGAAAGCTTCTAATGCATGAAGTACAAAAAAGGTTAAAGGGGATCCCACAACGATTTTCTCAGTGGTTTTTTTTTTTTAACATCTTTATTGGAGTATAATTGCTTTACAATGGTGAGTTAGTTTTATAACAAAGTGCTTTATAACAAACTGAATCAGTTATACACATACATATGTTCCCATATCTCTTCCCTCATGCGTCTCCCTCCCTCCCACCCTCCCTATCCCACCCCTCTAGGTGGTCACGGACCACCTAGCTGATCGCTCTGTGCTATGCGGCTGCTTCCCACTAGCTATCTATTTTACGTTTGATAGTGTATATATGTCCATGCCACTCTTTCACTTTGTCCCAGCTTCCCCTTCCCCCTCCCCATATCCTCAAGTCCATGCTCTAGTACGTCTGTGTCTTTATTCCCGTCTTACCCCTAGGTTCTTCATGACCTTTTTTTCCCCCTTAGATTCCACATATATGTGTTAGCATATGGTATTTGTTTTACTCTTTCTGACTTACTTCACTCTGTGTGACAGACTCTAGGTCCATCCACCTCACTACAAATAACTCAATTTCGTTTCTTTTTATGGCTGAGTAATATTCCATTGTACATATGTGCCACATCTTCTTTATCCATTCCTCTGTTGATGGACACTTAGGTTGCTCCCATGTCCTGGCTGTTGTAAATAGAGATGCAATGAACATTTTGGTACATGACTCTTTTTGAATTATGGTTTTCTCAGGGTATATGCCCAGTAGCGGGATTGCTGGGTCGTATAGTAGTTCCATTTGTAGTTTTTTAAGGAGCCTCCATACTGTTCTCCATAGTCGCTGTATCAATTTACATTCCCACCAGCAGTGCAAGAGTGTTCCCTTTTATCCACACCTTCTCCAGCATTTATTGTTTCTAGATTTTTTGATGATGGCCATTCTGACTGGTGTGAGATGATATCTCATTGTAGTTTTGATTTGCATTTCTCTAATGATTAATGATGTTGAGCATTCTTTCATGAGTTTGTTGGCAATCTGTATATCTTCTTTGGAGAAATGTCTACTTAGGTCTTCTGCCCATTTTTAGATTGGGTTGTTTGTTTTTTTGTTATTGAGCTGCATGAGCTGCTTGTAAATTTTGGAGATTAATCCTTTGTCAGTTGCTTCATTTGCAAATATTTTCTCCCATTCTGAGGGTTGTCTTTTCATCTTGTTTATGGTTTCCTTTGCTGTGCAAAAGCTTTTAAGTTTCATTAGGTCCCATTTGTTTATTTTTGTTTTTATTTCCATTTCTCTAAGAGGTGGGTCAAAAAGGATCTTGCTGTTGTTTATGTCATAGAGTGTTCTGCCTATGTTTTCCTCTAAGAGTTTGATAGTGTATGGCCTTACATTTAGGTCTTTCATCCATTTTGAGTTTATTTTTGTGTATGGTGTTAGGGAGTGCTCTAATTTCATACTTTTCCATGTAGCTGTCCAGTTTTCACAGCACCACTTATTGAGGAGGCTGTCTTTTCTCCACTATATATTCTTGCCTCCTTTATCAAAGATAAGGTGACCATATGTGTGTGGGTTTATCTCTGGGCTTTCTATCCTGTTCCATTGATCTATATTTCTGTTTTTGTGCCAGTACCATACTGTCTTGATTACTGTAGCTTTGTAGTATAGTCTGAAGTCAGGAAGTCTGATTCCTCCAGCTCCATTTTTCATTCTCAGGATTGCTTTGGCTATTTGTGGTCTTTTGTGTTTCCATAAAAATTGTGAAATTTTTTGTTCTAGTTCTGTGAAAAATGCCATTGGTAGTTTGATAGGGATTGCATTGAATCTGTAGATTGCTTTGTGTAGTAGAGTCATTTTCACAATGTTGATTCTGCCAATCCAAGAACATGGTATATCTCTCCATCTGTTTGTATCATCTTTAATTTCTTTCATCAGTGTCTTATAATTTTCTGCATATAGGTCTTTTGTCTCCTTAGGTAGGTTTATTCCTAGATATTTTATTGTTTTTGTTGCAGTGGTAAGTGGGAGTGTTTTCTTAATTTCACTTTCAGATTTCTCATCACTAGTGTATAGGAATGCCAGAGATTTCTGTGCATTAATTTTGTATCCTGCTACTTTACTAAATTCATTGATTAGCTATAGTAGTTTTCTGTTAGCATCTTTAGGATTCTCTATGAATAGTGTCATGTCATTTGCAAGCAGTGACAACTTTACTCTTTTATTCCAATTTGGATTCCTTTTATTTCTTTTTCTTCTCTGATTGCTGTGGCTAAAACTTCCAAACCTATGTTGAATAAGAGTGGTGAGAGTGTGCAACCTTGTTTTGTTCCTGATCTTAGTGGGAATGGTTTCAGTTTTTCACCATTGAGGAAGATGTTGGCTGTGGGTTTGTCATATATGGCCATTATTATGTTCAGGAAAGTTCCCTCTATGCCTACTTTCTGCAGGGTTTTTATCATAAATGGGTGTTGAATTTTGTCAAAAGTTTTCCCTGCATCTATTGAGATGATCATATGGTTTTTCTCATTCAATTTGTTATTATGGTGTATCACCTTGATTTATTGCGTATATTGAAGAATCCTTGCATTCCTGGAATAAACCCCACTTGATCATGGTGTATAATCCTTTTAATGTGCTATTGGATTCTGTTTGCTAGTATTTTGTTGAGGATTTTTGCATCTATGTTCATCAGTGATATTAGCCTGTAGTTTTCTTCCTTTGTGACATCTGTGTCTGGTTTTGGTATCAGGGTGTTGGTGGCCTCGTAGAATGAATTTAGGAATGTTCCTCCCTCTGCTATATTTTGGAAGAGTTTGAGAAGGATAGGTGTTAGCTCTTCTCTAAATGTTTGATAGAGTTCACCTGTGAAGCCATCTGGTCCTGGGCTTTTGTTTGTCGGAAAATTTTTAATCACAGACTCAATTTCAGTGCCTGTGATTGGTCTGTTCATATTTTCTATTTCTTCCTGGTTCAGTCTCGGCAGGTTGTGCATTTCTAAGAATCTGTCCGTTTCTTCCAGGTTGTCCATTTTATTGGCATAGAGTTACTTGTAGTAATCTCTCATGATCCTTTGTATTTCTGCAGTGTCAGTTGTTACTTCTCCTTTTACATTCTAATTCTATTGATTTGAGTCTTCTCCCTTTTTTTCTTGATGAGTCTGGCTAATGGTTTATCAATTTTGTTTATCTTGTCAAAGAACCAGCTTTTAGTTTTATTGATCTCTGCTATCGTTTCCTTCATTTCTTTTTCATTTATTTCTGCTCTGATCTTTATGATTTCTTTCCTTCTGCTAACTTTGGGTTTTTTTTTTTTCTTTTTTCTCTAAATGCTTTAGGTGCAAGGTTAGGTTGTTTATTTGAGATGCTTCCTGTTTCTTAAGGTAGGATTGTATTTCTATAAACATCCCTCTTAGAACTGCTTTGGCTGCATCCCATAGGTGTTGGGTTGTCATGTCTCCATTGTCATTAGCTTCTAGGAATTTTTTGATTTCCTCTTTGATTTCTTCAGTGATCACTTCGTTATTAAGTAGTGTATTGTTTAGCCTCCATGTGTTTGTATTTTTTTTTTCTTTTTTTGCCGTATGCGGGCCTCTCACTGTTGTGACCTCTCCCGTTGTGGAGCACAGGCTCTGGACACTCAGGCCCAGCGGCCATGGCTCACGGGACCAGCCGCTCCACAGCATGTGGGATCTTCCCGAACTGGGGCACGAACCCGTGTCCCCTGCATCGGCAGGCGGACTCTCAACCACTGTACCACCAGGGAAGCCCTGTTTGTATTTTTTACAGATCTTTTCCTGTAATTGATATCTAGTCTCATAGCGTTGTGGTCGGAAAAGATACTTGATACAATTTCAATTTTCTTAAATTTACCAAGGCTTGATTTGTGACCCAAGATATGATCTATCCTGGAGAATGTTCCATGAGCACTTGAGAAAAATGTGTATTCTGTTGTTTTTGGATGGAATGTCCTATAAATATCAATTAAGTCTATCTTGTTTAATGTATCATTTAAAGCTTGTGTTTCCTTATTTATTTTCATTTTGGATGATCTGTCCATTGGTGAAAGTGGGATGTTAAAGTCCCCTACTATGATTGTGTTACTGTCGATTTCCCCTTTTATGGCTGTTAGTATTTGCCTTATGTATTGAGGTGCTCCTATGTTGGGTGCATAAATATTTACAATTGTTATATCTTCTTGGGTCGATCCCTTGATCATTATGTAGTGTCCTTCTTTGTTACTTGTAGTAGTCTTTATTTTAAAGTCTGTTTTGTCTGATAGGAGAATTGCTACTCCAGCTTTCTTTTGTTTTCCATTTGCATGGAATATCTTTTTCCATCCCCTCACTTTCAGTCTGTATGTGTCCCTAGGTCTGAAGCGCATCTCTTATAGACAGCATGTATACGGGTGTTGTTTCTGTATCCATTCAGCCAGTCAGTTTCTTTTGGTGGAAGCAGTTAATCCATTTACATTTAAGGTAATTATCAATATGTATGTTCCTATTCCCATTTTCTTAATTGTTTTGGGTTCATTATTGTAGGTTTTTCCCTTTTCTTGTGTTTCTTGCCTAGAGAAGTTCCTTTAGCATTTGTTGTAAAGCTGGTGTGGTGGTGCTGAACTCTCTCAGCTTTTGCTTGTCCGTAAAGGTTTTAATTTCTCCATCAAATCTGAATGAGATCCTTGGTGGGTAGAGTAATCTTGGTTGTAGGTTTTTCGCCTTCATCACTTTAAATATGTCCTGCCACTCCCTTCTGGCTTGCAGAGTTTCTGCTGAAAGATCAGCTGTTAACCTTATTGGGATTCCCTTGTGTGTTATTTGTTGTTTTACCCTTGCTGCTTTCAATATGTTTTCTTTGTGTTTAATTTTTGATAGTTTGATTAATATGTGTCTTGGCGTGTTTTTCCTTGGATTTATCCTGTATGGGACTCTCTGTGCTTCCTGGACTTGATTGACTATTTCCTTTCCCATATTAGGGAAGTTTTCAACTATAATCTCTTCAAATATTTTCTCATTCCCTTTCTTTTTCTCTTCGTCTTCTGGACCCCTATAATTCAAATGTTGGTGCGTTTAATTGTCCCCAAGGTCTCTGAGACTGTCTTCAGTTCTTTTCATTCTTTTTTCTTTATTCTGCTCTGCAGTAGTTATTTCCACTATCTTATCTTCCAGGTCACTTATCCTTTCTTCTGCCTCAGTTATTCTGCTATTGATCCATTCTAGAGTTTTTGTTTTTTCTTTTTTTTTGCGGTACGTGGACCTCTCACTGTTGTGACCTCTCCCGTTGCGGAACACAGGCTCCGGACATGCAGACTCAGCGGCCATGGCTCACGGGCCTAGCCATTTCACGGCATGAGGGATCTTCCCGGACCAGGGCACGAACCCATGTCCCCTGCACGGGCAGGCGGACTCTCAACCTCTGCGCCACCAGGGAAGCCCATTCTAGGGTATTTTTAATTTCATTTATTGTGTTGTTCATCATTGCTTGTTTCCTCTTTAGTTCTATGTCCTTGTTAAATGTTTCTTGCATTTTGTCTATTCTATTTCCAAGATTTTGGATCATCTTTACTATCATTATTCTGAATTCTTTTTCAGGTAGACTGCCTATTTCCTCCTCATTTATTAGGTCTGGTGGGTTTTTATCTTGCTCCTTCATCTGCTGTGTGTTTTTCTGTCTTCTCATTTTGCTTATCTTACTGTGTTTGGGGTCTCCTTTTCGCAGGCTGCAGGTTCGTAGTTCCCGTTGTTTTTGGTGTCTGTCCCCAGTGGCTAAGGTTGGTTCAGTGGGTTGTGTAGGTTTCCTGGTGGAGGTGACTAGTGCCTGTGTTTTGGTGGATGAGGCTGAATCTTGTTTTTCTGTTGAGCAGGTCAACGTCTGGTGTTGTGTTTTGGGGTGTCTGTGGCCTTATTATTATTTTAGGCAGCCTCTCTGCTAATGGTTGGGGCTGTGTTCCTGTCTTACTAGCTGTTTGGCATAGGGTGTCCAGCACTGGAGCTTGCTGGTCGTTGAGTGAAGCTGGGTGTTGGAGCTGAGATGGAGATCTCTGGGAGATTTTCACCATTTGATATTATGTGGAGCTGGGAGGTCTCTTGTGGACCAGTGTCCTGAGGTTGGCTCTCCCACCTCAGTGGCACAGCCCTGACACCTGGCTGGAGCACCAAGAGACTGTCCTCCACATGGCTCAGAATAAAAGGGAGAAAAAATAGAAAGAGGATAAAATAAAATAAAGTAAGATAAAATAAAATAAACTTATTAAAATAATTATTAAGGAAACAATTTTAAAAAGTAAAAAAAACAGACAGACAGAACCCTAGGGCAAATGGTGAAAGCAAAGCTATACAGACAAAATCTCGCACAGAAGCATACACATATACACTCACAAAAAGAGGAAAAGGCGAAAAAATAATATATCTTGCCCCCAAAGTTCATCTCCTCAATTTGGGATGATTTGTTGTCTATTCAGGTATTCCACAGATGCAGGGTACATCAAGTTGATTGTGGAGCTTTTTTCCGCTGCTTCTGAGGGTGCTGGGAGAAATTTCCCTTTCTCTTCTCTGTTCGCACAGCTGCCGGGGTTCAGCTTTGGATTTGGCCCTGCCTCTGCATGTAGGTCATCTGAGGGCGCCTGTTCTTTGCTGAGATATGATGGGGTTAAAGGAGCTGCTGATTCGGGGGCTCGGGCTCACTTAGGCCGGGGGGAGGGAGGGGTTCGGATGCGGGGTGAGCCTGCTGCGGCAGAAGCTGGCATGTCGTTGCACCAGCCTGAGGCGCGCCGTGCGTTCTCCCGGGGAAATTGTCCCTGGATCACGGGACCCTGGCAGTGGTGGGCTGCACAGGCTCCCGGCAGGGGAGGTGGGGATAGTGACCTGTGCTCGCACACAGGCTTCTTGGTGGCTGCAGTAGCAGCCTTAGTGTCCCATGCCCGTCTCTGGGGTCCGCTCTGATAGCCGCGGCTTGCGCCCGTCTCTGGAGCTCCTTTAAGCAGCGCTCTTAATCCCCTCTCCTCGCGCACCGGGAAACAAAGAGGCAAGAAAAAGTGTCTTGTCTCTTCGGCAGGTCCAAACTTTTCCCCGGACTCCCTCCCAGCTAGCTGTGGCGCACTAGCCCCCTTCAGGCTGTGTTCACACAGCCAACCCCAGTCCTCTCCTTGGGATCCAAGCTCCAAAGCCCGAGCCTCAGCTCCCCGCCCCTGCCCGTCCTGGCGGGGAGCAGACAAGCCTCTCGGGCTGGTGAGTGCTGGTCGGCACCAATCCTCTGTGCAGGAATCTCTCCGCTTGCTCCTCCGCACCCCTGTTGCTGCGCTCTCCTCCGTGGCTCTGAAGCTTCCCCCCTCTGCCACCCGCAGTCTCCGCCCGCGAAGGGGCTTCTAGTGTGTGGAAACCTTTCCTCCTTCACAGCTCCCTCCCACTGGTACAGGTCTCTTCCCTATTGTTTTGTCTCTGTTTTTTCTTTTTTCTTTTGCCCTACCCAGGTACGTGGGAAGTTTCTGGCCTTTTGGGAGGTCTGAGGTCTTCTGCCAGCATTCAGTGTGTGTTCTATAGGAGCAGTTCCACGTGTAGAGGCATTTCTGATGTATCTGTGGGGAGGAAGGTGATCTCCGTGTCCTACTCTTCTGCCATCTTCTCCTTTCTCTCTCAGTGGTTTTAACTGAAAGAGCTGGGGCCTAATGACTCTAAGGCAAGGCAGGTATCCCCATATTACAGGGTCCAGTTGCTGGCTATAATACCTATGGGTCAATGGTGGTCCCTGTGTTATGGGATGAGTACCCCAAGGGTATTTCCTTCTTTTTCATATACAGAAAGGAAAAAGGGAATCTGATAATTGGGATGCCCCAGGGCAGATAGGTTCTTCAAACTCTCCTTTAAGGCCTTAAAAGCTACGTCATCTGATTTTTCCCATTAAATTGGGCTGGAGTTGTTGTTCTTGAATAAAACATACAGAGGTTTGGCCATAAGAGGGAAATTTGGGATCTCATTTCAGCATAACCAACTAACCCATGAAATAGTCACAGATAGTGTTTAGTTTGGGGTTTTGGGAAACTTAGGACACTATAAAGTCTATCTGGATATAGGTGTAGTTCTTGTTCTGATATCAGATGCCCTAAATATCAAACCTGGGTTTGGACAAACTGCAGTTTTTCTTTGGTAATTTTATGTCCCTTTGAGGCTAAAAGCTTTAGCAAGTGGATGCTGTCTTCCTATGAGGAGGCTTGAGAAGGAGAGCAAAGAAGCAAGTCATCCACATATTGCAACAAAATAGAACCTCTAGGGTAATTTATATCATCCAGATCAGCTTTCAGGATTTGAGAAATAAGGACTCAGTTAAACCTGAGGCATTAGTGTCCCAGTGAATTGTTTTTCTTCCCAAGTGAAGGCAAAAGTTATTGGCTGGCTTCGTCAACTGGGATACTAGAGAATGCACTGCATAAATCAATTACAGTAAAGAATTCACTTCCAGTGAGAATGGATGTTAGTAACATACGAGGGTTAGGAACAACAGGGGGTTGAGGGATAACAGTGTTGTTTATTACTTGGAGGTCCTGGATGAACCTCCATCCTGGGTCCTTAGGTTTTCTCACAGGTTAAATAGAAGTGTTAGAAAGACTAGTACAAGGGATAATGATGTCTTGAGACCTGTAATCTTCTATTATGGGCTTCATGCCTTGAAGGGCTTCTTTACTTATAGGGTATTGATTAATTCTGGGAAGAGGTTTTGAGGGACTTATCTGAATCATGATGGGAGGCATGCTGTAAATTTTGCCAATATCAGGTGGAGATTTTGTCTGTAGGAGGGTGGTAGCTGATTCAATAGGGACAAATAATCAAGAGTTTTCAGAATCAGCTCTAGGACTGTCAGAGCTGAAGCAATTAAAGATGTCAAAGGGTGATTTAAATTACATGTTTGGTTACTTTGATGACTATTGTCAAATCTAGAATTATTACCCCCCTTTGAGATAAAGAAACTCTGCCATGGATACTTCTTTAAGAAGTCTTGACCTAATAAATGGATAAGGGCAGATGAACTAAGGAGAAAAGGGTGTGTATCTCTCAAAGGGCCTAAACAAAAGGGAATATGTTCAGAGATAGGAAGCTCTTGGGGTTCATTAGAGATCCCACTGTTTGAACTGTTTTAGTACTCCAAGGCAGGGACTGCTTTGTAGTAGTGGCGTTGAGTACCAAGATTGTGGTTTCATTGTCAGTTAGGACTGGAAGAGATTCATCCCCAATCTGGAGAAATGTTTCTCCAATTATATTAAGTGGGAAGATTAGGAAGAGCCCCTGTAGTCCCCCTGAGCCCCATTGTTGAGAATTCAGAGGACATTGGAAAGACTGGTTAGAGGGCAGAAGGTGCCTAAAATGCTTAAATTTGTAACAATCTTTTTTCTGACATCCTGGCTCTTTGTGACAATAGCTCTTTGTGGCAAACTGGGAGGGTTTTGGTTTCATTTAGGGACCTTCATTTGGTGGAGTTGAAGATTAAGAATTTAGTGGTTTTTCATTGAGGTGACTCATTTAGAGTGAGAGACAGCTGGTTTGCCAGATTCACTAGACTCTGGAGTGGAAAACTCTAGTTTCCCATCCCATCCTGGTTCTTTTTACTAGAAGGGAATGGTCCTGGTTCAGCCCATTAATAAATATAAAGTTTAAAGCTATCTGAGTGGAATCAACCTCTAAAAGAAGATCAGAATTTTCTTTAAAGATAATCTGAAGTCGATTGTAATAGTCATGAGCAGATTCATCAGGTTTTCAGGTAAAAGCCTGAATTTTGTTCCAATCAACAGGTTTTGAAAAAGTCACCTAGCAATTGCCCAAGCTTGACCATATGTAAGTTAGCAGGTTGGTCTCCATGTTTTACTCTTAGGTGTTGATGGAAATAATCAATAAACAATCTGTAATAGGAATAGAAAAGTTTTATTTGCCAAACTGAGGACTGTAGCCCAGGAGACAGCCTCTCAGATAACTCTAAGAAACTGCTCAGTTGAAGCACGGTTTTTAGCATAGTCATATACCTTATCAGAGCAAAGAACATACATCAAACACGACAGGGGTATATTCCTTCAAGTATCCACAGGAGAGACAGGTTCAGTATATAGAGAGTGAGACAACAGGACCCTGGTGTCTGGGAAGTGAACATTATCTTTGAGGGAGTGTTAATATGTATGTCATAAGAAGGGAGTTTTTTATCCTTATCTTCAAAACAGACATTCTTTACCTTAATGGTTAAAGCAGATGTGTTGTGTGTGTTTGACAGGCTGTTTTAGTTCACACAAAGTTCAAGCTGAACAATGTATAAGCCGAGATGACTTATCCATACCTCAATGTGTGAAAATTTTCTCCATCAGAGGGAACTTTCAGGATTTTCCCAATTAGGAGTTTTCATCTAATGCTGGGCCTGGCCTTCACTGACAAGCATATGAACTAGTAGATATACGTTAGAAAAACCAGGTTGATAAGTTTGAATGACTATATTAAATTACTTACCAAACCTGTGAGGATCTTTGGTTACTTTGGGAAAATCTTTGACTGTGGCTCACAGTTCAGCTTTAGTTCAGGAAATATAAAAAATAAAGCCTTTGCATCCTCAGAAGGCTTAGTTGTAAAGGCACTGGCTCTGATAAGTTCAGAGAAAAAGGGTATGGGGAGAGTTTCAGAAAAAAAGGGAATTTGGTAAGAGAATTCGTATGAATAAATTGAGGGTATAAAGGTGGTGTAGGTGGCTTTGAAGGGAAGGAGGAAGATGGTGCCCGGGGCAGAGTCTGGGCATGAGTGAGGGAGGGAGACAAGACGGCATCAGAGGCAAAGGCTGACACGAAGAAGCCAAAGAAGAGTTTGAGGCTTCAGGATCCATTTTATCTTTTTTAATCATTCATTTGCCTCAGTTAATCTTAAAATCTTATTTTGCAGAGAGGCAATTTTAGACTCCTGATAATGTTAGGAAGTCACTATGGATGAAAAATTAATCAACAGTTGATCTTAAGGAGAAATAGAGAATTTTATTCAAGCCAACCTGAGGATTTTAACCCAGGGGACAGTCTTTCAGAAAGGAAAAGGACTGTTCCTTTTGAGGACTGTTCCGCTTGTTTAGAAGTCAAAGGCACAGTTATATTCTCAAAACAAAGGATCATACATCAAAATGGCACACTGATGTTTTATGTAAAGTTCACCAAAGATATATAGTCCCAAAACTGACACCATTTCTACTAAGATCAGAAACAAGACAAGGTTGCCCACTCTCACCACTATTATTAAACATAGTTTTGGACGTTTCAGTCACAGCAATCAGAGAAGAAAAAGAAATAAAAGGAATCCAAATCAGAAAAGAAGAAGTAAAGCTGTCACTGTTTGCAGATGACATGACACTATTCATAGAGAATCCTAAAGATGCTACCAGAAAACTACTAGAGCTAATCAATGAATTTGGTAAAGTAGCAGGATACAAAATTAATGCACAGAAATCTCTTGCATTCCTATACACTAATGATGAAAAATCTGAAAGAGAGATTAAGGAAACACTCCCATTTACCACTGCAACAAAAACAATAAAATACCTAGGAATAAACCTACCTTTGGAGACAAAAGACCTGTATGCAGAAAACTATAAGACACTGATGAAAGAAATTAAAGATGATACAAACAGATGGAGAGACATACCATGTTCTTGGATTGGAAGAATCAACATTGTGAAAATGACTCTACTACCCAAAGCAATCTACAGATTCAATGCAATCCCTATCAAACTACCACTGGCATTTTTCACAGAACTAGGACAAAAAATTTCACAATTTGTATGGAAACATAAAAGACCCCGAATAGCCAAAGCAATCTTGAGAAAGAAAAATGGAGGTGGAGGGCAGACTCCCTGACTTCAGACTATACTACAGAGCTACAGTAATCAAGACAGTATGGTACTGGCACAAAAATATAGAAATATAGATCAGAACATAGATTTCTGATACAGAATGCAGAAATATAGATCAATGGAACAGGATAGATAGCCCAGAGATAAACCGACGCACCTATGGTCACCATATCTTTTTTTTTTTTTTTTTTTTTTTTTTTTTTTTTTTGGTGGTACGTGGGCCTCTCATTGCTGTGGCCTCTCCCGTTGAGGAGCACAGACTCCGGACGCACAGGCCCAGCAGCCATGGCTCACGGGCCCAGCCGCTCCACGGCATGTGGGATCTTCCCGGACTGGGGCACGAACCCGTGTCCCTTGCATCGGCAGGCGGACTCTCAACCACTGTGCCACCAGGGAAGCCCCTGGTCACCATATCTTTGATAAAGGAGGCAAGAATATACAGTGGAGGAAAGACAGCCTCTTCAATAAGTGGTGCTGGGAAAACTGGACAGGTACATGGAAAACTATGAAATTAGAACACTCCCTAACACTATACACAAAAATAAACTCAAAATGGATTAAAGAACTAAATGTAAGGCCATACACTATCAAACTCTTAGAGGAAAACATAGGCAGAACACTGTATGACATAAACAACAGCAAGATCCTTTTTGACCCACCTCTTAGAGAAATGGAAATAAAAACAAAAATAAACAAATGGGACCTAATGAAACTTAAAAGCTTTTGCACAGCAAAGGAAACCATAAACAAGATGAAAAGACAACCCTCAGAATGGGAGAAAATATTTGCAAATGAAGCAACTGACAAAGGATTAATCTCCAAAATTTACAAGCAGCTCATGCAGCTGAATATCAAGAAAACAAACAACCCAATCCAAAAATGGGTAGAAGACCTAAATAGACATTTCTCCAAAGAAGATATACAGATTGCCAACAAACACATGAAAGGATGCTCAACATCACTAATCATTAGAGAAATGCAAATCAGAACTACAATGAGGTATCACCTCACACCAGTAGAATGTCCATCATCAAAATATCTAGAAACAATAAATGCTGGAGAGGTGTGGAGAAAAGGGAGCCCTCTTGCACTGTTGGTGGGGATGTAAATGGATACAGCCACTATGGAGAACAGTATGGAGGTTCCTTAAAAAACTAAAAATAGAACTACCATATGACACAGCAATCCCACTACTGGGCATATACCCTGAAAAAACCATAATTCAAAAAGAGTCATGTGCCACAATGTTCATTGCAGTGCTATTTACAATAGCCAGGACATGGAAGCAACCTAAGTGTCCATCAACAGATGAATGCATAAAGAAGATGTGGCACATACATACAATGGAATATTACTCAGCCATAAAAAGAAACAAAATTGAGTTATTTGTAGTGAGGTGGATGGACCTAGAGTCTGTCATACCGGCTGAAGTAAGTCAGAAAGAGAAAAACAAATACTGTATGCTAACACATATATATGCAATCTAAAAAAAAAAAAGGTTCTGAAGAACCTAGGAGCAGGACAGAAATAAAGACGCAGACATAGAGAATGGACTTGAGGACACGGGGAGGGGGAAGGGTAAGCTGGGACGAAGTGAGAGAGTGGCATGGACATACATACACTACCAAATGTAAAATAGATAGCTAGTGGGAAGCAGCTGCATCACATGGGGAGACCAGCTCTGTGCTTTGTGACCACCTAGAGGGGTGGGATAGGGATGGTGGGAGGGAGACGCAAGAGGGAGGAGATATGGGGACATATGTATATGTATAGCTTATTCGCTTTGTTATAAAGCAGAAACTAACACACCATTGTAAAGCAATTATACTCCAATAAAGATGTTAAAAAAAAAAAAAAAAGAATGTTATCTTTCAAGGAGTTACATTGCCAGTGTATGAAGAAGGGAAAATGTTGATCTTTATGGTCAAGCAGGAATTCCTGCTTTGAGGCGATTTGCTTAATGTATAATCAGATGCATATTGCACATAGGGAGGGCCCAATACATACAGGGACTATGTTATGCTTGAATTTTCTTGTCTGGACTCAAAACGTAAATTTTATTCCATCACCTCAAAATACCAGTCAGAATAGACATTCCTTTCAGTTCTGTAGATTTTTGAGCTCTTGTAATCCAATTTGGTTTTAAGAAAATTAAGTTCAGGGATTTCAAAATTACCCATAATGGCCATTGATATTCTAAATTGCCTGTGGTCAGGTCAGTCCATTTAGTTAGAAAGTTGCATGAGGAAGAACCAAGGTTTTTAAATATAAAATTGGCTAGAGTCTCAGTGTGGGGGACGGGAGGTGCCCTCAAAATATTTATATAACTGGGATCCCTTTTCTCAGAGATTTTTCTCTAGAGTAAAAGAATAATTTTCCAACAGCTTAAACAATTTACAGCTCAATTTAGACAGCTTGCATTCACAGTGTCTGCAGGCCTAATACCAGCCAGTTCTAAGGGAACAGGTTGGTCCTGGAGGAGCCAGGCCAAAGGCTTCTCAGCTAGTTCCCATGGAACAGCTCCTATTCCAAAGGAAGGGCTGATGGCTGAACTGACTGAGTTTCAGTGAAACAGCCCCTGTACCTGAAGGAACTCAGCTGACAGCTTCTCAGCCAATTTCAGTTGAAACTGTCTGATCTCAGAATCAGATTGAAGTGCCAAAAGAGTACTTGCATACAGAGCAAGGCTTTAACCAGAAAGAATGAAACTTTAAAATAGATCCCGCACACAGCCTGAAGAGCTTCAAATGCAAAGAGGTGTCAACTGAAAAAAAAAAAGAAAAATGAAGAGAAGAAAAAAGAAAAGCACAACCTCAAATTTGAGAATTATGTTTTTGTGGCAGACAAACTGAGGACTTAAGCCCAGGAGCAGTCTCTCAGATAGCTCTAAGGGACTGCTCTGAAGAGGTAAAGGAGAAGCCAGGATATGTAGGAGTTTTGCAACAAAAACCTGGTACATCAAAAGATTACTATTAATTAAAGAAAACCAGACATCTCAAGTTAATGAATTTAGTGCTTTTCTATGTACAGGAAGATGCAAGAGTCTGGGCTCACTGAAATCATTCCTTTGATATGCACCTCAGCTATCTAAAGCCAGCATCCTCTTTGTTTCCATCCCAAGTTCCCTCAGGGCTCTCCATGGGGGGTTGGGGGTGGGCAGGTGCGGCTGTAAATGACTGATGGCTTGATGGCCACAACATCTTTTGTTTACTGATGTGGCAGACAGTGTTCTTATTCCACAGACCACAGGGGCTCGAATCCAGGAGAAAGATGTACCCTCAAACTCCAGGGTCAGCGAGAGAAGCAGTGAGCAATAAAGGGCTCAACCATGGATACTGCAACTCTTTGCTCGCCAGCCCTAGAACCTTTGGGGGTCTCCTCTGGTCCTTGTATGAGCCACCAAATGTTGCTCTAAAACAAATAGAATGCCAGATATTTCTCCAGCAAAGATGGAGTTATTCAGGATCAGCTGAGATTGCAATTTGGGGTCTGGAACCATGGTGAAGCATGTGCAAGTCCCTGCACAGCAAGGGAAGGAGAAGGATTTTCTGGAGGGGAAAAGGAAGATGGGAGGGCTTACAGTAAACAAAGAGCCCAAGGCTTTTCACTGGCTGAGTCCTTGCCTGGAAAGAAGAGCAGTCTTTCTATCTTTTGGGCTCTGCTGTTGTTGCAGGGTGTGAGAGCTCCCCCTTCTGGTCTCCGGATTGTATTTAATTGGGGTTTTTGTTTATTACAGGTTCTTAGCCTGGGTATTAGGGTAGTCTCCATGTCCAAAACAGCAGAGACTGGACTCTCCATGGCTATTCACCTAAAGCAAGTCACAGCTGCTGCACTTATTAACGGGCCCAACTTTATTCTTGACATTCCACAGGTATATCATGGTCACATAAATCAGCTCTGGCCATTCTCTCCTCATTCACTATCCATCAGTACCTTAGGATTAGTAGAGTTACAGCACATTTTTGAGGCTATTAGAGCTGAAGCCAGTGAGACTTTTTTTCTCCCCATTGAAAAGCCCCAGGGACATTTCCTTTTCATTGTGGGAGAAGAAGATATGAATGTCAACAGCAAAGTATACGCAGAGCAAGCCACAGAACATCTGAGGAGACATGGGAAGAATGACTGGACCCTGCTGTCTTACCCAGGGGTAGGCCACCTGATGGAGCCCCCCTACTCCCCACTGTGCTGTGCCTCGAGGATCTCCAACCTCCACCTCTTCATGCACTGGGGAGGAGAGGTGATCCTACATGTAGCTGCACAAGAACGTTCTTGGAAGGAGATCCAGAAGTTTCTCAGGAAACACCTTATTCCAGTTGTTGCCAGTTGTCTCTGAGAAGAGCAGATATTTCTGGAAATACAGAAGCAATAGGATGCTTTACCAGCCTCCACTTGATTTTCATGGAACAATGCTTTTGACCTCTTCTTGTAAGAAGGAAGTTACGGCAAGAGAAGGCAGGAGGACTGCGAATGGTACACTTTGACTTTGGAAAGGGAAAAATGGCTTCCACTTAATCTAATATCATAAACTGAGGCGTTTATATTTTTAGAAATATAAACTTAGAGCTCTGCCTGTTCTAAAATATTTCAGTTTACAATTACAGCAATTCTTAGGGGAAAAAAGTACCAAAAATGAACCACAGAATCCCCTGGCTTGTAAAACAATCATGAATAGAATCAGGTGCTGATGAGTTGATTTCTTCTTTATTTTTAAATTTATTTATTTTATTTTATTTATTTTTGGCTGCATCGTTGCTGTGCATGGGTTTTCTGTAGTTTTGGAGAGCAGGGGCTACTCTTTGTGGTGGTGCACTGGCCTCTCATTGCGGTGGCTTCTCTCACTGCCAGGCACAGGCTCTAAGCACGTGGGCTTCAGTAGTTGTGGCTCACGACCTCTATAGCGCAGGCTCAGTAGTTCTGGCACACAGGCTTAGTTGCTCTGCGGCATGTGGGATCTTCCAGGATTAGTGCTCGAACATGTGTCCCCTGCGTTGGCAGGCGGATTCTTGTTTTTTTTTTTTTATGGTTTTCTACTCTTTTTGTGTGTGTGTGTGTTCACTTTTTTTTAAACATCTTTATTGTAGTATAATTGCTTTACAATGGTGTGTTAGTTTCTGCTTTATAACAAAGTGAATCAGCTATACATATACATATATCCCCATATCTCCTCCCTCTTGCTTCTCCCTCCCACCATCCCTATCCCACCCCTCTAGGTGGTCGCAAAGCACAGAGCTGGTCTCCCCATGTGATGCAGCTGCTTCCCACTAGCTATCTATTTTACATTTGGTAGTGTATATATGTCCATCCCACTCTCTCACTTCGTCCCAGCTTACCCTTCCCCCTCCCCGTGTCCTCAAGTCCATTCTCTATGTCTGTGTCTTTATTTCTGTCCTGCCCCTAGGTTCTTCAGAACCTTTTTTTTTTTTTTAGATTGCATATATATGTGTTAGCATACGGTATTTGTTTTTCTCTTTCTGACTTACTTCAGCCTGTATGACAGACTCTAGGTCCATCCAACTCACTACAAATAACTCAATTTCGTTTCTTTTTATGGCTGAGTAATATTCCATTGTATATATGTGCCACATCTTCTTTATGCATTCATCTGTTGATGGACACTTAGGTTGCTTCCATGTCCTGGCTATTGTAAATAGCACTGCAGTGAACATTTTGGTACATGACTCTTTGAATTACAGTTTTCTCAGGGTATATGCCCAGTAGTGGGATTGCTGTGTCATATGGTAGTTCTATTTTTAGTTTTTTAAGGAACCTCCATACTGTTCTCCATAGTGGCTGTATCAATTTACATTCCCACCAACAGTGAAAGAGTGTTCCCTTTTCTCCACACCCTCTCCAGCATTTATTGTTTGTAGATTTTTTGATGATGACCATTCTGACTGGTGTGAGGTGATACCTTATTGTGGTTTTGATTTGCATTTCTCTAATGATTAGTGATGTTGAGCATCCTTTCATGTGTTTGTTGGCAATCTGTATATCTTCTTTGGAGAAATGTCTATTTAGATCTTCTACCCATTTTTGGATTGGACTGTTTGTTTTTTTGATATTGAGCTGCATGACCTGCTTGTATATTTTGGAGATTAATCCTTTGTCAATTGCGTTGTTTGCAAGTATTTTCTCCCATTCTGAGGGTTGTCTTTTGGTCTTGTTTATGGTTTCCTTTGCTGTGCAAAAGCTTTTAAGTTTCATTAGGTCCCATTTGTTTATTTTTGTTTTTATTTCCATTTCTCTAGGAGGTGGGTCATAAAGGATCTTGCTGTGATTTATGTCATAGAGTGTTCTATGTTTTCCTCTAAGAGTTTTATAGTGTATGGCCTTACATTTAGTTCTTTAATCCATTTTGAGTTTATTTTTGTGTATGGTGTTAGGGAGTGTTCTAATTTCATAGTTTTCCATGTAGCTGTCCAGTTTTCCCAGCACCACTTATTGAAGAGGTTGTCTTTTCTCCATTGTATATTCTTGCCTCTGGCAGGCGGCTTCTTAACCACTGCACCACCAGGGAAGCCCTGAGTTGATTTCTTAAAACTCAAATTAAATATGCTTTTTAACACAACATTGTAAATCAACTATACTTGAATAAAATAAATTTTTTAAAATATTCTTAGATTTCTCATATTTGAAAATATGCTCATGATTCGTGGTTACTTCATTGATTTTGGAAAACTAGACCTGGTAAAAAAATATATTAGTTTAAGACAATATGGAAGCAGGTATGGAGGTAACATTATTGAATCAGCCTACAATCAATAATTCAACAAAAGTTAGCAAAAGAAAATGGTTTTTTGTGTGTCTAAACATATACAGCATTTTGAGAGAGGAGCAATCTGAGATTCACAGAATTTCAATTTAGGATAGTAGTTACGATGGTGTGGATTGTGTGCCTCTAGACTTGGGGCCAGCAGACTCTTTCTAGTAAAGTACTAGATAGTAAATATTTTTGGCTTTGTAGACCATAAGGTCTCTGTCATTATTATTCAGTTCTGCCATTGTAGCACAAAAGCAGCCTTAGATAGGATGTAATGAGTGATTGTGTCTGTGTTCCAGTTAAATTTTATTTATGAACACCAATGTTCATAAATAATTTTTTTTTCCAAGTGTTTACAAATGTAAAAACCATTGTTAGTCCTGGGCAGCAGAAAAAGGGTTGTAGGCTGGATTTTGTTTGCAGGGCATAGTCTGATGACCATGGGTATGGAGCAATGCAAATTACTTTGTCCAAGGTCAAATTTGAGGTATGTTCTCTAAAGGGCAAGTCACAGGCCAAATATTCCTGAGCTACTGAATTGCAGTGGATCGAAGTAGAGGAGATTGATGGATAATCAAGGTGAAAATGAAGCAGTACAAAAGTCTTTTGAATCATTTTGTAGGTATGATGGGGAGCCAATAAATAGAGTAATAGAAGCAACATGAGGACACTTCAGTTTTATCTGCCTAAACTCTTTTTATTTTATCTGCTTTCTGATACCCTCTCTGTTTGGAGTAAAATTATTCCATTCAGTATGTGTGGGGCTGTTAGCCTCCCTCCTCTCTCAGTCACAGAAGTTTTCACATTTCCCAGACCTGGCCAATCAGAATACCTCACTCCTTTAATTATAATAATCATGTAATTGCAATGGCTAGTACCCCCTATGAGTTTTACTATGTATTAGTTATATATGTTACATGCTATATATATTAGTTATATATGCAATATGCTATATAATAGTTATTGTAATGAGTAAAGTCAGTATAATTTTTCTTGTTTACTGTTTTGGACTGTAGGAAGAATGTTGGTGTTTGGCCTGCTGTATATCCTTGATTTATATTTTATGTATTTTTCTTTTAAACCAGGAAGGTTTGGGATTTTTTTAAGTGTTTTTTTCAGCATTGGTAGAAAAGATTATATGGTTTTCTCTGTAGATCTATTAATATGATGAATTATTTTTCTAGTATTGAATCATCTTTACATTTGTAGACTAAAACTCAGTTGGTCATGATGTATTGTTAATTAACAATAAATAAGATCAGACTTTTTTTTGTGGGGTGTTTTTGGTCAAGTATTATATCAATGTTGTACTTGTTTCATAAAAAGAATTAAAAAGTTTTCCTTTTTTCCTATAGCAGTTTAATTAGGACAGAAATTTTCTCTTCTTTAAAAGCTAGTTGCTCTATCCTGGGTATTACATTATTCCTGGCAATTTTTTTAAAAAGACAACCTGGATTTTTATTGATATTTAGTATATTATATCTTTCTATATTATAGTAGATATTTTCAATCCAAATAAATTCTTTATATATGTATGTATACTTTTTTGCATTTTATCAGAAGAATCAGAAACATTTAAGATTTAAATTAAACTATATGATAAAGTCTAAAAAATATAACAAAGTAAAAGAAAAAATCCCAGTTCTGGCATATTAATGTTGCTAGAGTTAAAACAAATGAATTCCACATTAATTTTATTTAATTTTTGAAATTATACAAACAAAACTTTATAGAACATCCTGGCTTTTTTTTTTATTGTGGCAAATAGACAAAACATAAAATTGTCACTTTGACCATTTTTAGGTGAATATATGCTGAATTATACAGTGGTTTTAAGTACATTCATATTGTTGTGCTACCATCACCATTATCCATCTCCAGAAGTTTTTCCTAATTGAAACTCAAAGCCCATTAAACAATAAGTCCCCATTTCCCACTGCCCCAATCTCTGGTAACCATCTTTCTGTTTTTTGTTTCTGTGAATTTAACTACTCTTTATATAAGTGGAAACACACAATATGTGTCCTTTTGTGCCCAGCTTGTTTTACCTTCAAGATTCATTCATACTGTAGCCATGTATCAGAATTTTCTTCCTTTTTAAGACTGAATAATATTCCACTGTATGTATGTATATCAAAATTTTATTTATCCATTCATCCATCAATGGACATTTGGGTTCATGTCACCTTTTGGCTATTGTGAATAATGCTACTATGAATGTTGGTGTATAAATATGTGAGTCCCTCTTTTCAATTCTTTTAGGTATATAAGTGGAACTGCTAGATCATATTGTAATTCTATGTTTAATTTTTTGAGGAACCATCATACTGTTTTCCACTGTGACTACATCATTTTATGCTCCCACTATCAACGCACAGTTGTTTCAACATTTCCACATCCTCACTCACACTTGTTATTTTCTGTTGTTTTGATAGTACCCGTTGTGGCCGGGTATACCTTGAGTGAGGTGGCTTTATTCAGCTGAGGTAATCCCTGAAGAAGGCTGACAGGTAAGATTTATCTCCCAGCAGTACTTCCAGCAACTGGTTTGTAAATCCTTTATTACCGTAGGAGGATCACAGCATCACTGTGTCCACCACATTGGCTTTCTGAGTTGTTACTTATGGATTCCCCCCTCTCTATTTCTGAAATTTCCCTCTCTGCCTCACCTGGAGATTGACCTTCTCAAAGCCATCCCTCTTCTAGTAGGGCTGTCTCTTTCTGAGAGTAAATATTCATAATTTGTTAGATTTATATGTCTTTTAGGTCACTGAAAGTGTGTTTGTTTGTTTTTGTTGTTGTTTCCCATTTGTAATTTACTGATTTTCAGGAGAAGGGAAGATTTAGAACTAAGCAGCCACCATATTCTTATTGAAACTGAAAGTTAGGAAAATTCTTATAATTATCTTCAGGGGTTTTTTCAAGTCTTTGGGACTATTTGGATGTAGCTGGAAGAAGAAAGAGAAATCTAGGGTGATTCCCAGGTTTTGACTCAGGAAACTTGCCGGATGGACAACATTCATTGAGATAAAAAGTGTATATAAAAGAGAATGTCTCAGAAGGTGAAGAATTTGGTTTTGGATATGTTAAATTGGAGATACTTATCTTATGTTCAGGGGGAGATAGAATCTGGTCACAGGAGATATGCCTGAGTTGGAGATATCAATCTGAAGTGCCCAGCATTTAAATAGGAAATCACCCAGGGAGAACATGCAGTATGAGGAGGGATGAGTGTCAAGGAGAGATTGCTGAGAAAACAATAAAATTTAATGGACAGGATAAGAAACCGGAACCTACAGAGAGGGCTAAGCAGGGCTAGTTGGAGAGGGTGAAGACATGCCAGATATGAATCATTTCACAGAAACTAAAGAAAGAAAGTTATAAGAAGCTGGATATGACTACTGTACAGTGTAGGAAACCAAATTCAAGAGGAAGTCTTCAAGAGGAAGACTAAAATGCTTTCATGAGATTTGAAAATTAAAGAATTCGTGGTGAGCTATTTTATTGGGATAGGACAGAAAATAGAGTGCAGCTGGCTGAGTGAATTAGAAAACAGGAGGTAGAGATTATGTGTTGCAAAACTCCCAGGCAAAACAAACTGGCTCATGATTTGTGTTTTGTTTATGGTACATGTTTTGTTTTTCTTATTAATTTTAAGTTAATATTGTTGGCCCTGGAGGTATCTTGGAATGGTAACTGAATCACAAATTAATAAAGAAGAGTTGGTGTGTTAATGTGTATAAGCTTGAGCTAAAAGCATCTGAAATTTAAAAAGCCTTTCTCACTATTGCAGAGATTGGCACTAGCCTTGAGGTACTGTTCAGAAGAAACCCAGATTCCCCAAAGTACACATTTATTACCTCAAAGTCCTATCCCCTAGTTCTTGGTATTTGACCCGAGTCTAAACATCAAGCTCTGTCATTAAAAGATTAACTAAATTGTATTTGTCATTTAGATTTCAATTTCACATGTGTATAAATGACATTATATGAAAAATATTGATCCACATTTTTTCTAATACTTTGGGAAATAACATACTTGTATGTTATTTCAAGTGATCCTTGCCATATTGTCCACTCTATATTTACTAGAGGCTTACGTTTTACTTCTAGAATCAAGAGTCAAAGTTATAATGCCAAGAAAAAAAACCATACTTCCTCTTAGCTTTCAGCAATGGTGGGGTTGTGTGTAAATAAAATCATATTGAGCAGATGCTCACTAAACATTTTTCCTTAAACCCCACAATGCAATATTTTAATTTTTGCTTTAAGGAATCTGATGCATTTTAAAGAAAACTAAAGAGAAAAATGGTCTTTTATATTTACCCATATTTTAATTTTTCTAGTGTTCTTTATTACTGCCTGAATATTTGAGTTTCTGTTTGCTAAGATTTTTCTTCTGTATGAAGAACTTCATTTAACAATTCTGCTGGCAATAAATTCTCAGTTACTTTCATCTGAAAGTCTCTTCATTCTTGAGTGATATTTTCACTAGATAAAGAATTCTGGGTTGACATTACTTTTAAAGATGTAACTCTACTGTCTGTCACCTTACTTCCGTTTCTGATTAGAAGTTAGTCATCAGAATGTTGTTCATCCACATGTAATGTGTCATTTTTCTCTGACTGCTTTCAAAATTTTCTGTTTATCTATGTTTTGGTAGTTAGAATATGATCTTCCTAGGTGTGATTTTCTCTGAACCTGTCTTGCTTGGGGTTCACTTCTTGAGATCTATGAATTAGATCTTTCCCCAAATATTGGGGAATTTCAGGTATGATTTTTTCAAATAATTTCTCTGCTTTATTCTCTTTTCTTCTTCTAGGAATGTGAACACTTGCACTTTAAACTTTTCTCTGGATATTTCCCAGAAATCTCTAATAATGCAAATGGTATTATTTCATTGTTTTTTATGGCTGAGTAATATTCCAGTATGTGTGTGTGTGTGTGTGTGTGTGTGTGTGTGTGTGTATTTTATACTAAGTTTATATATATACACACACACACACATATATATATATATTATATCTTTATCCATTCATCTGTTGATGGACATTTAGTTTGCTTCCATGTCTTGGCTATTGTAAATAGTGCTGCAATGAACATAGGGGGTACATGTATCTTTTTGAATTATGTTTTTTCTCTGGATATATGCCCAAGAGTGGGATTGCAGGATCATATGGTAGCTCTATTTTTAGTTTTTTAAGGGACCTCATTACTGTTCTCCATTGTGGCTGTACCAATTTACATTCCCACCAACAGTGTAGGAAGGTTCCTTTTTCTCCACATCCTCTCCAGCATTTATTATTTGTAGACTTTTTGATGCTGGCCATTCTGGCTGGTGTGAGGTGCTGCCTCATTGTAGTTTTGATTTGCATTTCTATAATAACTAGCGATGTTGAGCATCTTTTCATGTGCCTTTTGGCCATCTGTATGTCTTCTTTGGAGTAATGTCTTTAGAAAGCCCTGAAATAAACCCATGCACATATGGTCAATTAATCTATGACAAAGGAGACAAGAATATACAATGGAGAAATGACAACCTCTTCAATAAGTTGTGCTGGGAAAACTGGACAGCTACATGTAAAACCTACACCATACAAAAAAACTCAAAATGAATTAAAGACCCAAATGTAACACCAGATACTATAACACTCCTAGAGGAAAACATAGGCAGAATATTCTTTGACATAAATTGCAGCAATATCTTTTTCAATCTGTCTCCTAGGATAATGGAAATAAAAACAAAAATAAACAAATAGGACCTAATTAAAAGCTTTTGCCCAGCAAAGGAAATCATAAACAAAACAAAAAGACAGCCTACAGAATGGGAGAAAATATTTGCAAACAATGTGACCAACAAGGGATTAGTCTCCAAAATATATAAACAGCTCATACAGCTCAATATCAAAAAAACAAACAACCCAATCAAAAAATGGGCAGAAGATCCATGTGTCTGTTTTTTGTGCCCGTACCATACTGTTTTGATTATTATAGCCTTGCAGTATAGTCTGAAGTCAGGAAGCATGATAACTCCAGCTTTGTTCTTCTTTCTCTGTTTTGGCTATTTGGAGTCTTTTGTGGTTCCATACAAATTTTAGAATTATTTTTTCTAGATGTGAAAAATGTCACTAGTATTTTGATAGGGATTGCATTGAACCTGTAGATTGCTTTGGATGGTATGGACATTTGAACAATAATAATTCTTTCCATGAGCATTGAATATCTTTCCATTTATTTGTATAAATGTTCAGTTTCTTTCATCAATGTCTTATAGTTTTCAGAGTAGAGGTTTTTCACCTCTTTGGCTAAATTTATTCCTAGGTATCTTATTATTTTTGATGTAATCAAAAATGGGATTGTTTTCTTGATATTACCTTCTTTATAGTTCACTATTAATGTATAGAAATGCAAAATATTTCTGTATATTAATTTTGTATACTGCAACTTTACTGAATTCATCTATTAGTTCTAATAGTTTTTTGGTGGAATCTTTAAGGTTTTCTATATATAGCATCATGTTGTCTGCAAATAAATAGTGATAGTTTTACTTCTTCCCTTACAATTTGGATGACTTTTGTTTCTTTTTCTTGTTTGATTGCTGTCACTAGGCCTTCCAATACTATGTTAGATAAAGTGGCAAGAGTGGGCATACTTATCTTATTCTTTTTTTTTTTTTTTTTTTTTTTTTGCGGTATGTGGGCCTCTCACTGTTGTGGCCTCTCCCATTGCAGAGCACAGGCTCCGGATGCGCAGGCTCGGCATCCATGGCTCACGGGCCCAGCCACTCCGCGGCATGTGGGATCTTCCCGGACCGGGGCACGAACCCGTTTCCCCTGCATCGGCAGGCGGACTCTCAACCACTGCGCCACCAGGGAAGCCCACTTATCTTATTCTTGATCTTAGAGGAAAAGCTTTAACTTTTATTAACTGTGGGTTTGTCATGAATGACTTTTATTATGTTGAGGTATGTTTCCTGTACACCTACTTTGTTGAGAGTTTTTATCATGTATGGATGTTGAATTTTGTCAAATGCTTTTTCTGCATCTATAGAGAAGATAATGTGATTTTTATCCTTCATTTTTTTTAACGTGGGGTATCACATTGACTTGTAGAATTTGAACCATGCTTGCATCCCTGTAGCAAATCCCACTTGATCATAATATTTAATCCTTTTAAAGTATTGTTGAATTCAGTTTGCTAATATTTTGTTGAAGATTTTTGCATCTATGTTCAGGGATATTGGCCTGTAATTTTTTTTTTTTTTTTTTGGTAGTGTCTTTGTCTGGTTTTGGTATCAAGGCAATGCTGGCCTTGTAGAATGAGTTTGGAAGTGTTCCCTCCTCTTCAATTTTTTTGGGAATAGTTTGAGAAGAGAAGGTAGTAAGTCTTCTTTAAATGTTTCATAGAATTCCCTTGTGAAGCTGTCTAGTCTTAAATTTAAAAAAAAATTTGTTTGTTGGGAGGTTTTTTTAAAATTTTTATTGGAGTATAGTTGATATACAATGTTGTGTTAGTTTCAGGTGTACAGCAAAGTGAATCAATTATACACATACATATATCCACGCTTTTGTTGATTCTTTTCCCATATAGGCCTATTGGGAGTTTTTGAATTACTGATTCAATTTCACTAGTGTAGTCAGTATGTTCAGATTTTCTATTTCTCCCTAATTCAGACTTGGAAGATTGCATGTTTCTAGGAATTCATTTGTTTCCTCTAGGTTGTCCAATTCATTGCTGTATAACTGTTTATAATATTCTCTTATGATTGTATTTTTGTGATATCAGTTGTAACTTCTCTTTCATTTGTAATTTTATTTATTGGGTGCTCTCTTTTTTTTATGAGTCTGGCTAAGTTTATCCATTTTGTTTATCCTTTCAAAAAACTAGCTCTTATTTTCATTGATCTTCTCTATTGTTTGTTTTTTTTTTTTTTTTTTTTTTTTTTTTTTTTTTTTTGCGGTATGTGGGCCTCTCACTGTTGTGGCCTCTCCCGTTGCGGAGCACAGGCTCCGGACGCGCAGGCTCAACGGCCATGGCTCACGGGCCCAGCCGCTCCACAGCATGTGGGATCTTCCCGGACCGGGGCACGAACCCGTGTCCCCTGCATCGGCAGGCGGACTCTCAACCACTGCGCCACCAGGGAAGCCCTCTATTGTTTGTTTTTATCTCTATTTTATTTAGTTCTGCTCTGATAGTTATTATTTCCTTCCTTCTGCTAACTTTGGGCTTTCTTTGTTCTTCTTTTTTTTATTCCTCTAGGTAGAAAGTTAGGTTTATTTGAGATTTTTCTTATTTCCTGAGGTAGGCCTGTATTGTTCTTAATTTACCTTTTAGAACTGCTTTTTGCTATGTTCCATAGATTTTGAAACATCATGTTTCTATTTGCATTTGTCTCAAGGTATTTTTTGATTTCCTCTTTGATTTCTTCATGGATCCATTGATTTTTTAGTAGCATGTTGTTTAGTCTCCATGTGTTTGTGTTTTTTCCAGTTTTCTTCCTGTAATTGATATGTAGTTTCATACCATTGTGGTCAGAAAAAAGTGCTTGATATGATTTCAATCTTCTTAAATTTATTTATTTATTTATTATTTTTGACTATGTTGGGTCTTAGTTGTGGCACACGGGATCTTTGCTGAGGCATGCAGGATCTTTCATTGCAGCGTGTGGGCTTCTCTCTAGTTGCGGTGTGTGGGTTTTCTCTTCTCTATTTGTGGCGCGCAGGCTCCAGGGCACATGGGCTCTGTAGTTGTGGCACATGGGCTCCAGAGCACGTGGGCTCTGTAATTTGTGGCATGCAGGCTCTCTAGTTGAGGCGTGCAAGCTCAATAGTTGTGTTGTGCTGGTTTCATTGCCGTATGGCATGTGTGATCTTAGATCCCTGACCAGGGATCAAACCCACATCCCTGCATTGTAAGGCGGATTCTTTACCACTGGACCACCAGGGAAATCCTAATCTTTTTAAATGTATTGAGACTTATTTTGCTGCCTAGCATGTGATCTAGCCTAGAGAATGTGCACTTGAAAAGAATGTGTACTCTGCTGTTTTGGGACGGAATGTTTTGTAGATATCTGTTGAGTCCATCTCGTCTAATGTGTCATTTAAGACCACTGTTTCCCTTCTGTCTGGATGATCTATCCATTGATGTAAGTGGGGTATTAAAGTCCCCTACTATTATTGTATTATTGTCAGTTTCTCCCTTTATGTCTGTTAATATTTGCTTTATATATTTAGGTGCTCCCATCTTAGATGCATCTATGTTTATGAATGTTATATCCTCTTCTTGGATTGACCCTTTTATCATTATATAACGGCCTTTTTTGTCTTTTGTTATATACTTTATTTTAAAGTCTGTTTTGTCTGATAGGAGTATTGCTACCGGAGATTTCTTTTTGTTTTCATTTGCATGGAGTATTTTTTTCCCCTCCTTTAACTTTCAGTCTGTGTGTGTCTTCATTTCTGAAGTGAGTCTCTTGTAGACAGCATATAAATGGGTTTTATTTTTTTAATCCATTTAGCTACCCTATGTCTTTTGATTGGGGCATTTAGTCCATTTACATTTAAAGTGATTTTTTGATAGGTATGTACTTATCGTCGTTTTTTTTTTTTTTTTTTGCGGTACGCGGGCCTCTCACTGCTGTGGCCTTTCCCATCGCGGAGCACAGGCTCCAGACGCGCAGGCCCAGCGGCCATGGCCCACGGGCCCAGCCGCCCCGCGGCATGCAGGACCCTCCCGGACCGGGGCACGAACCCGCATCCCCCACACCGGCAGGCGGACTCTCAACCACTGCGCCACCAGGGAAGCCCCTTATCGTCGTTTTGTTACTTGTTTTATGGTTGTATTTGTAGTTCATTACTCTTCTCCTTTTAGTCTCTTCCCTTGTGGTTTGATTTTCTTTAGTGTTTTGTTTGTGTTTCTTTTTGTTTGTTTGTTTTTGTATCTATTACAGGTTTTTGTTGTGTGGTTACCATGAGATGTGTGTGTGCGTCTCTGTGTGTGTGTGTGTGTATTAAACTGATAGTCATTAAGTTCAAACACATTCTAAAATCTCTATATTTTTACTCCCCCACACCATGTTTTATGTTTTTGATGTCATATTTTACATATTTATATGAATCCCTTCATTGCTTCTTTTAGTTATAGTTGATTTTACAATTTTGTCTTCTAACCTTTGTCCTAGATTTTTAAAGTGGTTGATCTGATGTCTTTATTATATATTTACCTTTACCAGTGAGATTTTTTCCTTCATATATTTTCTTATTTCTTGTTATGGCTTTCCCCCCCACACCCCACTTAAGGAAGACCCTTTAACCTTGCTTTTAAGGCTGGTTTAGTGGTGATGAACTCTTTTAGTTTTTGCTTGTCTGGAAAACTCTCTCTCTCCTTCAATTCTGAATGATAACCTTGCCAGGTAGAATATCCTTGGTTTTATGTTTTTTCCTTTCAGCACTTTAAATATATCAGCCACTCCTTTCTGGCCAGCATAGTTTCTGCTGAAAAGTCAGCTGACAGCCTTATGGGGATTCCCTTAGTATGTGGCCCTTTGTTTTTCTCTTGCTGCCTTTGGAGTTCTACCTTTATCATTAATTTTTGCCATTTTGATTGTGATATGCCTTGATGTGGGTCTCTTTGGGCTCATCTTGTTTGGGACTTTCTGTGATCTTGGAACTTGATACCTGTTTCCTTCTTCAAGTTAGGAAAGTTTTTAGCCAATATTTCATAAAATACATTTTCTGCCCTTTGTTTCTTCTTTTTCTGGGATCTCTATAATGCAAACATTAGCATGTTTGATGTTGTCCCAGAGGTCCCTTAATGTATCCTCATTAAAAACATTTTTTCTTTTTTCTTTTCTGATTGGGTGATTTCCATTATTCTGTCTTCCAGGTCACTTATGCATTCTTCTGTAACACCTAATCTGCTGTTAATTTCCTCTAGCGTATTTTTCATTTCATTTATTGTATTCTTCAGTTCTGGTTGGCTCTTTATAATATTTCCTAGTTCTTTGTTGAAGTTCTCATTGTGTTCTTCTTTTCTCAAGTTTGGTGAGCATTTTTATGACTATTGTTTTGATTTATCAGGTAAATTACTTTTCTCTGTTTCATTAGGATTTTCTTTCCCCCCCTGGGTTTTATTGTGTTCTTTGGTTTGGAACATATTCTTCTGTTTTCTCATTTTGTTTGAATTTCTCTATTTGTCTCTATGAAATTAGGTGAAACGGATACCTCTCTTGGTCTTGAAGGTGTGTTCTTGTGTGAGAGCATCTCTATGCAGTCTGTATGTGCCCAGTGACTTTGGTGGGAGAGCTTGATCTGAAGCAAACACGGGCCAGAGCTTTTTCTGGGGCACACTGAATCCATCACCTTGGTGGGGGTGGGCTGGAGCCTGGGGGATGGGGGGTAGAGCAGGAGCCTGGCATGGGCCAGGGCTTCTCCTGAGTTGCAGTGGTGGCTGCCACCTTGGCCAGGGTGGACTGGAGCCAGGGGGCAGCTAGAGCTAGAGTCCAGTGCAAGCTGCAGCATCTCCTGGGGTGTGCTGGTGGCCATCACCTCGACGGGGGGCAGGACAGGAATTGGAGGGGCTGGGCTGGGGTGTGTGCTGGGGCTGGCGTGGCAGGCCAGCCAGAGCACCAGGCACTTTTCAATCTGCTGCTTCTGTGCTGGGATTGGGGGCAAGCAAGTCTGTGTACATGCCCTTTAAATCAGTCTTGGTTTCCTACAGCCCTTCAAAAAGCCTCAGTGGTTTTCAAAACCAGACAAGGAGGATTGCTGTCTCAGTGCTAGACCCCAGTGTGGGGCTTGAACCCCTTGCTCCTTAGGGAGGATTCCCAAGTTTGTGGTTTCCCCATCCTCTTCTGAGTTGCCCACTGGTGATATGGGTCCTGAGTAGATTGCTTCTCTTCTCCTACCAGTCTCAGTGTGGTTGTTGTCTTTATATGCTCAGTTGTAGAAGAGCTATTCTCCTAGTCTTCAGGTCATTTTTGGAGAGAGTTGTTCTACATGTAGTTGTAGTTTTGTAGGTGAGCTAGGGTTTTCCTATGCCACCACTGATCCTGCCTTCTCTTTAATTTTCTGTAACAGAATCAGGCTTCCTTTCAAACACCTGTTTCCAATGATGATGGAAGGGAAAGAAAACATAAACCAGCTCATTAAAGGTATCTTAATCTTTTCTTGTTTCATACAGCCCATGTTCAGGTAAATAATTAATTTGAAGTTCAGATATTAGCAGAAATGTTTCTATTTCCTTCAAAGATATCCTCTAGGGCCTCCCTGGTGGCGCAGTGGTTGGGAGTCCGCCTGCCGATGCAGGGGATACGGGTTCGTGCCCCGGTCTGGGAGGATCCCATATGCCGCGGAGCGGCTGGGCCCGTGGGCCATGGCCGCTGGGCCTGCGCGTCCGGGGCCTGTGCTCCGCGGCGGGAGAGACCACGGCAGTGAGAGGCCCGCGTACCGCAAAAAAAAAAAAAAAAAAAAAAAAAAAAAAAGATATCCTCTACCCTCTTTTCTAAATCTGGGTGCAAGAGGGCTTGTATAATCTCAGGGCAAGGGTGTGTGGCAGGAACACTAGATCAAATAACTATTCTTGGCCAGCTTCTTAACCTGGTGGAAGTGTAACTCATCTGGTCTCCAGGCATTGACCTTTTGCGTGTATGCATTCGCAGCTCATGGTTGTTCTCTCAGAACGGTCAAGGCCAGGTGGCAAGCTCACTCTCACCCTCTGGGTCAGGTGGTGAAACCACTCAAATCCCCTGGGTTTGCCCCACTTGTCCTTCATTGTCCTTCAAAATTCCCCGAGTGTCAGCTGTGTCCTTTGTAGATCCCTGGTAGAGCTACATACCCCATACCCCGTGCTAAAGAGTCACCTCACACATTGTCATAATGGTCCCCAGGGAGGTTTGATGGCCTTCAACTCTCAGCTGCTTTCCATGCCCATACTTGTGAGAATATGGGAACTTCCTGAACCCTTTCACACAACAGGAGTGCAAAGAGAAACTTATGTGTGCTGTCTTTGCATCTCTCTCTGCTTAAACACACAATATCCTGTTTTACTCTACTTTCCAGAACTCCAAACAGGAAGCAGGACAAAATCTTCCTCTGGGGTTTCCAGTTTCTTGTAATTCATTCTCACTTTTGGTCAAGGCCTAGACCTTTTTTCTAGGCAGGGATGCCTTCTCCCCTAGCACAACAGGTCCAGGGTCTAGGCTTAATGTAATAAAGCTTCAGAGGAAGAATAAAACAATTACTGAGAATATAAACACATTGGGAGGTATTAATAAAGATTTTTCCTTGTAAGTAATAAGTCAGGGTGTACACAGATACGGCTAAACTTATGCAGATGCTACTTAATGACTGAAATATTTTGGAATACTGATCTATGTTAGCCTTCTCATGTTACAGCTAAGTAATAGAGTCTTGGAGAAATTTTTACAATGAATTAAGAGCAGTGCTGGGATCAGAACCTGGGGATGTAGCCCTAAATTTTCTGTTACACTATGTTGAGATTTCTTTCCCATAGGCTGTTAAATTCTAAGGAAATCTGAAATACATTTTGCTGTATTCACTAGCACTGTTTTTGTCTCTGGAGAGCTAGAAACACTTCCATTTCTATGTTTACTCCTATTTAGGGAGTACATTTTTTTAGGTTCTAATGATGATTAGAAATGTTGTTAGGTCTGTCACCAAAAGGGAGTCACAGTTTTCCACTGATTGTGCTGCAGCTCTGCAGAAGCTCAACGAAATCCCTTAAGTACACCTGATGACTTTCACCCACCAGAATGGTCTTCATTCCATAGTCACTTATTTTTGCTGCTTTTCTTTCCTCTCCTTCTAAGGAAACCAGAATATATCATCCCAAAATAGGCCTCTTTGCCATAAAAATACTAGCACTTTAGAAAAACAGCAGCTGCAAGAGAGCCCCTCTGACCCTCCCCCTTTTCTTCCTGAAAGCAGGAGATAAAACTCCCAGATGGAAGGTGTCCTCCCTACACCAGAAGGAAAGAAACATTCTTATCATCAAGGACAAGAAGTTGAGACTGAGATAATTCTGTACAAATAGACCTTGTTAAAAACAATTCTTATCTTCCTTTAGGCTCCCCACATAGTATAATTACTTTTCCACAATTGCCTCTCTTTGTTTAATCTAATATAAAACAGGTAGGTTTCACTATTGCTTTGGGTCTTCATTCCTTGTGAGGGCTGCTGTGTCACATAAAACTTACACTAAATACATGTGTATGCTTTTCTCCTGTTAATCTGCCTTATGTCAGTTAAATTCTACCCTAAAATTATATATTGATGTAATCGAAGAGACAGAGACAGAGAGGGAGAGAGAGGGAAAGAGAGACAGAGACAGAGGGACAGGTATTTTAAGGATTTGACTCATGCGATTGAGGGGACTGGAAATCTGCAGAGTGGGCCAGCAGGCTGGAGACCCAGGGAAGAGTTGATGTTACAGTCCTGGGTCTGAAGGCAGGCTGGAGGTAGATTCCTTCTTCCTCAGAGGACTTCAGTCTTTTCTGCATGGTTCACACCTGCTACTGACAACTGCTAATGCCTCCCTTGTACATGGTTAGCACCTTACTGCCCAGTGCTCCCACCAATGTCCCCACTCTTAATTTGCTATATCCTTTGAGGGTCCATGGAGTGCCAGGTCCCTGGTGTCTTCTGTTCTAGGCAGCAGAGTGAAGAAAGTCTGACTCTGTGCCAGTTTAGCATGCATCTCACTTTATTACCTGGGTGCTGGAGCACCCTTTCCTGTGCTTCTCTTAGAGTCTTACTAAAAACAACACTATTTCTGCTGCGTTCCTCCCCAGCCCACCTCCCATCCTTGGATCAAGTCCTGGGAATTAGTCACTAAGCTGGGAGCCTTGCTAGCCTGCCAAGGTACCTCTCATCCTGTGTAAGAGCTGTGTGCTGAAACAGCCTCCTCTTCTCCCAGACATTCCAATCTGCCCATGACTTCCAATATTGGCCCCTTCTCCTCAAGGCTTATATTTCACTTTTAATACATTTTATTGTACCATTCCCATTTCACAAGTTAGAAAGCTGAAGCCCAAAGAAAGGTAAGTAATTTGCCTGAGGTCAGTCACAATGACAGATGTAAAGGAATCAGGGTTCCAATCTAAGTCTTTCTGATTCCAGAGGCCAGCTACACCTCACTGGCTGCAAGAGATGCAAAAATTAAAAGACATGGTACCTTCCCTCAAGGAGTTCACAACCTGGACGCACAGTCTGCAATTTGTAGCTTGGATCACTTGTAAATTTTGACAATGGACATTGACTGATGGGATTAACAATAGGACAGATTTCAGGGGTTCTGGTCCTGAGGAGGCATTTTTGCATGGGGAGGGCTTTTGCTGTCCTTTCGAAGAGTGGTTTGCAAAACTGGGCTATGCTTTAGAATCTGCTGTTAAAAGTACAGATCCCAGAAACTTAGCCCAAACCTATCAAGTCAGAATCTCCAGCTGAGGGGCCTGGGAATCTTTATTTAACAGACTTGTCAGATGAGTCTGAAACCCAGGCCACTCTGAAGATGGATATTTGGGACTCATCTTAGAAACCACTAAAAAGGCAGCTGCCTAAGAGACCACTGACTTAGAGGAGGAGATAGAGAAGGAATTGAAGCAAAGGAGAAGAGAGCCAGGAGTTGAGAGGAGGAGTCCAGGGAAGAGGTGTAGAAACCAGACCTATGTGAGGAAATAAAAGATTCCTTTATGAAACACCTGGATTGAAAGGCACACCAGCTAAACCGAGCCTCTGCCCAGACACGGTGGCAGCACGTGCTCGTAGCCCTGTCCCTGGGAACTTAAAAAAAAAAAAAAGAAAAAGGAGCAGCTGATGGTTTCTATGGAGACAATTTCAACTTTGAACAGTAGGCTGGGGTATTTTGAACGATATAAATTGGCAAGCAGTAGGCAAGTGTCCAGTGCTTCTAGCCAGCTCAGTAAGCCATCGCGCTCCAGACTGCTTCCTGCAGCTGAATTCAGGGTGAGTCAGGGCTGTCATGGCCAAGTAGAAAAGGTCTGCTTTCTGATTTCAGCAGCAGGGAACCCGGGAAAGCTGCTTTGTCTTTCTGTGTGTGTTTCGCTCACCTCAGTGGGTAGCACAGTTCTCTGAAGAACCAGAAATTACTATCCCAGGTAGTTTATTGTTCAAACACTGATTTATGTCAGATGCATAAACCTAACCAGAAGACTGTTTAGAGGCTATTTTGGAGGTGAAATGCACACTTGGCTGCAAAAGTCAGGGTCCAGCCTAATGTGACTAATGGAGAGATTTTTTTTTAATATACATTTAATTAATTTATTTATTTATTTATTTTTGGCTGCATTGGGTCTTCGTTGCTGCGCATGGGCTTTCACTAGTTGCAGTGAGCAGGGGCTACTCTTCATTGCGGTGTGCGGGCTTCTCATTGCAGTGGCTTCTCTTGTTGTGGAGCACTGGCTCTAGGTGCGTGGGCTCAGTACTGGCTTACGGGCTCTAGAGCGCAGGCTCAGTAGTTGTGGTGCACGGGCTTAGTTGCTCCGTGGCATGTGGGATCTTCCCGGACCAGGGCTCGAATCCGTGTCCCCTGCGTTGGCAGGCGGATTCTTAACCACTGCGCCGCCAGGGAAGTCCCTGGAGAGATGTTTCTTGACTCAAAGAATTTCTCTCTGGGATTTATTGGGAGGAGGAAGTGCTGTGATGAAGGAAGAAAAGCAACAGGATCCTAAAGGAAATGGAATTTTTGTTTCTTGATTGGTAATGGTAATTTTAACTTCCATGGGACCTTGCGCTCTCTTTTATTCTTTGTTTCCTGCCTTCTGATGTGTTGATGTCCCCGCCAGTTCTTGACTGCCCTTCCTCTAACAGGTCAAGGTCTCCCAGGCTTGATCCCCGTCCTTCCCCCTGGGACTCTGGGGAGTCTGAAACCTGCTCAGCAATGTGGCTATCAGCTTTCAGACCCTATCAGGTTGCTTCCATTTTGCTGAGGGCTCCCTCTCCAACCACCAGGAGGCTATGCCTGTGAGAGGCAGCTGAGTTCTTGTTTCTTGCCCTCTGGCTGCTTTCTATCTTTGGTTTCATTGACAGTCTGCAGTGTACATTAACTGTTTCATTGACAGTCCTGCCTTCTGCTGCAAAGAAGTGAGGAACCCTGGAAATTGTATCCCATTGGATTTTGAGGAATTTTCCATCTTCAGAAGTAGCCTATAAATATTCAACTGGGCTTCTGTTCTATCTTCACACTCTCTCTGAGATATGTCACTCAACTTTTTTTTTTTTTTTGCTTTTTTATCTATCATTTATTCTTTCACTTAATTCCTCAAACATTTACTGAACGATCACTATGTGCTGGCACTATTCTAGGAACTGAGAAGTAGAGTGTTGAACAAGGTATAATTCTTGCCCGTGAGGAATACTTTACAATCCAGAGTAGTGCTGTCCAGTAGGATATTCTGTGGTGATGGGAATATTCTATAGCTACATGGTCCAATACAGCAGCCACTAGTAACATGTGGCTACTGAGCAATTAAAATGTGGTTAGCGTGAATGAGAAGCTAAATTTTAAATGTCAATTTCATGCATTTTTAAGTGAATTGAAATTTAAGTAGCTGTACATGGCTAGTGGGTACTATATTGGATAGAGCAGAAAAGGGAGAGACATAAAGAAGCAGATTTTGACAATATCCTCTGCTAGGTTTGTAATGAGATGGTTGCTTAGACTAGTAAATAGGTCGCGGGGTGGTGGTGAAAGACTTTGATTGAATTAGATGATAAAGGGTGTCAAACACAAAGGGAAGTCCAAGTCCAAGACTGACAGGTTCAGCTGGAAAAGAAATAAGGAGCCCCTTTTAGATTCAGACAGTTTATTACTTATATAGGCAGTGAAGGCAAGAGGTGCCAAGGGTGCAGCTCTCTGGGTCCTTGTCTCACCCACCGAAAGGATGGCACTGAAGCAAAAGGAACCAGACGTTTTCAGCAGAGTTGTGAGATATTCAGTGGCTGAGGAGCTGATCCTAGACTGCAGCTCAGTGGTCCTAGAGCCTGCAGCTCTGCCTTAAAAGGGTGTAAGTATGAGACGGAGAGTCCCATGCCTCTCTGGAACCAGGGAGGTGGATGGGAAAGCTGCCTCATGGCAGCCTCCCACAAGATAGGGAGAGACAGATGGGAAAACTGTCTTGTGAAGCCTCTTGTAAAGACTGCTTCTCATGCCATGCTCCTGGGAGGATCACAAGGCATTCCACCCAGATTTAGGTCATATGGTGGTTCAAGCTGTGCCTGTGGAAACATGGAAGATCTCCAGGGTGCTATGGTAGAGCCATTCCCTTGCAAAGAGTCTTAAGTGCTAGGACAAAAGATTTAGACTTTATCCTCAAATGAATCTGGCTGCCACTGGAAGTTTAAAGCACATGAGAAAATTGATTATTTTTGAGTTTTATAAAGATCTGTCTGACAACATTGTCGAGATTAGACTGGGGAGCAAAAACGACTGTCAAGAGAGAGAAAGAATTGGGTAAAAGAATGAGAGTTTATGGGAATGGAGAGGAAAATCCACAATCATTTAATGAATACATGGGATGTGAAGGGCTCCTGTGCAGTGAAAGTGACAAAGACACATCAGACAGGATCCTGCCTTCAAGAAATTTACAGAGTAACAGGAGAGAGTACACACAGCATACATGACTCATTAATATTAGGTTCAGGAATTAGGTGCTCTGAGTGACATGGTAGAGAGAGAGCCCAGAGGAGGGACAGCCCTCTTCAGCTGGGTGTCCCCGTACAGTGTAGGTGCTTCATTGATGATGATGACAATTGAGTGTTGAACAGGATAAGTTTTAAGTCTTCTTACAACTTATTTTGAACATCTGTGAGGGACGGGCCCTGGCAGGCAATAAGCCTTAACAACTAACAAAGATATTAATCCCTATAGCAGTATGTGGATTAGTTGGGATCCAATTAGAATAAGACAATAGAAATGGAACACAGGGAAAGCAGGAAAAAATCATAAAGATTCAGCATGGTGAGAGGTGACAAGGAGAAGGTTTGAGGGCAGGGTTAACTTGCCATATACCACTGGAAATATTAATGGCTGAGTCCTCACTCCCAATTCCCATCCCACATTCTTGTATTTTTATTTTACCTTGTTTTCCTTCTTCCTCCAGAGGGAGATCAGTTGATACTTATTGCTTCAGGAAAGAGAAAAACAAAGATCTTTTCCTGGCCTTTATGTTGCAAAAAGCCTAATAGATGATGTGAATTTCAGAAGTCACAAATGGGTGTATTTCGTTTGGTCCATGCCTTGGGTTGTTTTTTCCTTTGGTTGGTTGGTTGTTGTTGGGTAGTTTTGTGTGTGTGCATTTTTTTTTAATAGAATACATTTGAATGCCTTAGATGGGCAGGTAGTCTTAGGTTCACTGCAGTCTTACATTTTGTTCATCTCTGTCCTGTATCTACAAATTTATATTACCTGCCTGGCCCCTATAGGTATCCGAATTTGGAACCACTGGTATCCATTGTAAAACAGGTTTAGAAGAATGCATAGTAACATATGAACAGGGTCTCCCAACCCCAAGTCTCTGAGCACTGCCACAGTCACAGGGAGCTTCCTTGAGCTCCCAGGAAAAGCAGGATGCTCTGAATTCTGTGATTATATCTCTGCCATCTGGAGGAACAAGGACTCAAAATAGAAATTACTCTGAATCTAGAAAAATAGAAAAAAAATTACATTTCATGCACATGTGGGTTTGTGGACTAAAGTTTACTCCTACTCTTCCATTACTACTCCTGCCACCCTGTACACCAGGGTATATATTTAACTAAAAGCTTCAGAGTTAGGGAAAGGGAAAGATGAAGTTAAGGTCAAAAAAGAAGTAGGAAAGAAAAACAAGAGGGGGAGGCTAGGAAAAGAATGAGGTCTCATATGTCTACCCTCATTTGGGGAAGATAAATAAGGTTTATGTGTAGGGTCAGACGGTACTGGTTAAAATTCTTGCTTCATCATTAACAACATAGGCAAGCTTGGGTAAGTCATTGCACTAGCTGAGCTCAATTTCCTAATTTACAATGTAAGGATAATAATAATTTTTTGTTCCCACAGGTTTTTTGCAAGGGTCAAGAGAAATAATGGTCATAAAAGGGTCCTGAAAAGTGAAAAGGCTTTACTATGTGGATTCATATTACCCAGTGACTAGCCGTTAGTAAGTGCTCAATAGTTGTTTGCTGTTACAGAAAAAAGGGAAATGAGGGGAGAGCTGAATTCCAAAGGCCACTTAAAATTACCAGCCCCTTTACTTGTCAAATAATTGTGATATTTTATTTGTCTTTTCCATTTTCCTGGAGCCATTGCTGCATTTTTTAGTTGTTTGTTAAAGACCATGCCCAATGGAACAGGACAACTTGTATTACCAGCTGATGTAAATTCCACTGATAAGCAGCTTCACGGTAAAGACAGACTTTCTCAGTGTGTGGCCTCTTGTCAAATGACTCAGAAAATGGCAGTTCTCCGTCACTAGTCTTCTGAGTCTTGTCCCTAATCCTGCAATTCCCTTCCTCCAATTTTAAATTTACCTTCAAATTTATCACTCCATTGGACCATCAGACATATTTGTAATGCTTACTGAAATATAAAAGAGTTTCATAATAAGTAACAAAATGAGAAAAATTCCCTAAAAATAATTCTGTATGAAAATTCTCTTCTTACACTATCCACACTTCACAATGTTTACAAATAATGACAAAGTGTCAGGGTGCAGCTGACTACAGTGTGTAAAAATTCATTTTTTGGAATGCCACTTCCCTTCCATATTACACCAATAGAGTTTGTTCACTCCTTTAACTCCGTCCATGGAGCGTAAGGGGAGTTTGGAGGAGGTAATTCAGGAAGGAGAGGCACACATCAGCCCACCATGCTCTTCCCCACATCGAGCTCGCCACTAGCCATCAACAGCCTCCCCTAATCTTGCATCCCAAACTGAGAATGGTCTCAGCCAATTGTACGTGGTCCTTTCACACACCACCCTATGGGGCTGAACAACATGTAAAGGAACAGCTCAGTCACTGTCTCCCTCCATCATTGCATGCACTAGCATCACATCACACTTGAAGTTCAAAAACTGTTTCTCTTCTTTCCAATTAAGAGCTCTTGTGGAAACCCTAGTGACATTTTGCAGAGCCTCAGAGCTCTTCAGAACCCCAGTTGAGAATCCCTGGTGTATAGGTATCAAATCTTCTTTCGTGTATGTGTGTGTGTGTGTGTGTGTGTACATGTGTATGTATGTATGTATTTATTTATTTATTTTTAGCTGCGTTGGGTCTTAGTTGCAGCACGTGGGATCTTTTGTTGCGGCGCTCAGGCTTCTCTCTAGTTGTGGTATGCGGGTTTTTCTCTTCTCTAGCTGTGGTGCGTAGGCTCTGTAGTTTGCAGCACGCGGGCTCTCTAGTTGAGGCTCCCGGGCTCAGAAGTTGTAGCGTGCGGGCTTAGTTGCCCCATGGCATGTGGGATCTTAGTTTCCCAACCAGGGATTGAACCCGTGTCCCCTGCATTGGAACATGGATTCTTTACCACTGGACCATCAGGGAAGTCCCCATGTGTATGTATTTAAATCCTGGATTTTTCTTGTTTCTTGAATATATAAGGGGGTGTTATATAAAGAACAGATGGCACAAGGCTTGAATAAGTCTGAGGTCTGATAGACTTACAATCAATTTCTGAAGAGGTAATCTGTCAAACTTTGCCTTGGATCCCTACCAAATCTTCATGAGGGCACACCCTATCTTGCCAGCCTGTGAAAAGTGACTTTGTTTAGCCCATGTTCCAAAGGCAGTGACTGTGGGATTGCTGATCATGTGGCTGCTTCCTAGTCTTTGGTCAGGAAACCTGAGACACCATTCACAAGCACACACTGGTGACTCATCAAGTGACCTCTCTCTCTCTTTCTCTCTTTGTTTCACGTGCTCTTGGGAGAACGCCTGCTTCTTATAGGAAGTTTCATTATAATCTAACCCCTTGCATATACCTTGGTGCAAATGGCAAAAATCTAGACATAGAATACTAATGACCATTATGGGGAATTTCTGAGAAGTCAGAATCAATAACTTAACACATTTAACAGGAGCTCCAGAAAAATTAGGAGACAAAACAGTAAGCATAGTCAGCTAAGTGCTGAGACCCCAAAATAAAATTCTAGCTCTAAGATAGATACCTTTCAAAGACTGAAGTCTTCTGAAACCTATCTTCTTCCATCTCTCTTTTCTCTGACACTTATTTACATAACACCAGACCTTCTAAATGACCTACCCTTTCTTTCTTCAGGGGTTTCTCAGGATAGGAGCAATCTAATTTCTCTTTGTCCCTGTATCTTTCTCTCTTTCCTCAAACTCCCATACTCTACTGCAAGACTGTCTTTCTGTGATTATCTGGATACAGCTTCTGAATTTTATGGATACAGCCACGTAAAAGGAGTCCAAGGCTAAGACTAGGCTGAGGCAGGAGGACACCTAGAGTGCAAAATTTCAGGACTTCAGGGGCTTGGTCATGCAAGTAAATTTTGCTACCTAGGTGCCTTCTTGCTTCACCTTTAGTCCATACCTTGATAGAGTGACTGGTGACTCTGGGTCTCCATTCCAAATTGGCAAGGGGGGAACATCCCTGGCACATCTTGAATCAGGTATCCAGTCCTGATCCTGTCAGCAACGGTCCCCGGGGTGGAGGTCACATGGTATAAACATAGCTGCTGAGTGTCCATCTCTGGGCTTTAGGGAGCAATTCTCAGATAAAGAGGGACCATGACTTGGGAATAGACTCTAATATTTTATATTACAAAAGCACTATATAAGTAAAGTATTTTAGTTACATTTTTGGTGCTATTTTTTCCTGGCCCTGTTACGAATTTCATAACTCTGAAGCATGTACATTGTATAATTTACTATATGAGTATCAATAGGATTCCTAAAGTTTTAACACATAGTTGCTGCCCTTGAAGAATTTGCAGTCCACCTGGAAGAATAAGACCAGCTGCGGGATGCACGCAGGAATGCAGGAGAGTAGTTATGTTAATTAATTCAATTTGAAAATAAAATCTGTATTGAGTCAATAAATTATATAGAAGTTTTGAGAAGGAAGAAGAATTTGTGGAATAGGGCACGCAAGTACCCCTTCTTAATGATCTCTTTTTGGGAAGAAGGAAACAGAAGATACAGAGAGTTATAGGAAGGACCAGATCAGAAAATACCAAGGGAGCACTGAAATGTCACATGGGACATGGGGTGTTCTTATTCATATTACAGGTCCCATTTCCCTGATACATATGAAAGACCCAGGAAGTTTGAATTGATGACACCTTCTTCTGCCAAGAACTCTGCTGGTATTGAGGGAAAACATTCACAATCATTCTATTTATTCCATATTATTCTATTGACCATGAGTTTTGAAATGGTCAGTAATGCTGGTTGTTGATGGGGGTCAGGTGGGAGGGCGTGCGTCCTTTGCAGAAAATCACTTTCTTAAAAGAAGCACAAAATGCATTTTTCCTTGACCCTCTCTTTCCTCCAAAGACCCCCTTTCAACAGTGAAGAACTGGGCATTAAAACCCCTCTTCTGCCCCTGCACTGCCAGAACCTGTTTATTTTCTCCAGAATCTTTTCTGCTCACAAATCTAAACCCCAAAGCCTTCACTTTGCATTCCTCTGTAAAATAAAATCAAGGATCCCTTGGAGGATCAGGCTTTCTGAGAGGACACGTATTACTACCATTTGTGTGAAGATATTGTTGGAAAAATGATGTATACCTATGTCAAAGTTTCATATGAGAAATTTATTTTAGGAAAATATTGGAAAGGTCTCACTTTTTCCTTTCCCTTGAGAAACTGGTAACCCTTTCTATGAGGCTAATTAGAAAAACACAACTGAGAGATTGCCTTTTTTCCTTTGGCTGTCATTCATTCAGTGTCTCTGATGCTAGTTCATATTTTCCCAGATCCTATTTTATTTTTATTTGTTTATGCCTCCTTTATCTATAAACAGGTTCAAATCCTTTGTGGAATGAGGTATAGAAGAAAGGAGGGAAAGTAAAGAAAGAAGGAATGTACAGGGGGAGGAAGGAGGGAGAGAGTACCCCAAATTTTGCTCCTAAAATGAGGAGAGTGTGAAATAGCGGATCAAATGTATATTTCATTCGCTTTGCTACAAACAATATTTTATATTTATCACTCCGTTGGAAAGCCACAAAAGCAGATCATGAAGTTTTATTTTCCCTTAAAAAGAACAAATAATGGGAACTCTGAAAAGAGCTGGCAGTCCGTCTTACAATGGCAGGGAGGGATTGGAAACTAAAAAAAGAGAAAAGAAAGAAAGAAACAACAGCGTAACATGTTTCTTGTTTATGTAGGTGTGGGAGTTGAAAAGCAGCACTGATCCTTCCAATAAACCCTTAATCATGCATTACCCCCTCGGATCCTAACAAACACCAGTGAAATAGGTCACCTGGGAATGATCTCAACTGAAGATATGAAGCTCAACTTACTCAAAACCACAAAACTAAGATTTCCTACAGTGTTGTAATGGATAAGACAGGAGGCTGTAGTGTCAAACCTAGCTTGAGTTTCAGGTTCTACTATTAATTATTTACAAGACTTTGAGCATGTCACTTAACCTGTTTCCTCATATGTAAAATGAGAATAATGAGTACTGTCTGCACACCCTATTTTCCCTCCTCCAAATGTCCTGTGTATTTTGCACTAGTATCCAGAAATCTGCCTTGGCCAGACCTAATATAAGCCTTGTCTGGGCCTCTTCCTTGGAACTGAAATCTCCAACTCAGAGTTTTCTCTCCCACTGCAGGTCAGGAAATACCACTTGGTCCCTTTGCTGGTTGCCAATGTTCCAGCTGACAGCCACCCCGGCAAGTGCCCTCGTGGATGAGCCCGTGCACATCCGAGTGACAGGCCTGCCCCCACTGCAGATGGTGACCCTCGTGGCATCTATGAAGGATGAGAAGGGGAATCTGTACCAGTCCAGAGCCTTCTACAGGGCCAGCAAGGCTGGTGAGCTGGACCTGAAGCAGGATCCTGCCTTGGGGGGCCACTACGTGGGGGTCCACCCTATGGGCCTCTTCTGGTCTCTGAAGCCTGAGAAGGCTTTTGAGAGGCTGGTTAAGAAAGATGTGATGAACAGCCCCTTTTGGGTCACTCTGGATCTATATGACTCCGTTAATTTACAAAAGTCAGGGGAGATTCAGCCCAGGGCCAGCCAGGTGGTGCAGCGTTGGTTCTCCAGCCCTGAGGTGCAGCGGGTGCAGGTCCAAGAAGGTCGTGTGCGAGGAGCCCTTTTCCTCCCTCCAGGTGAGACTAATCTTTCGTGATCTAGAAGACATGGTTCATGGAAATAAAAACAAAAACAAAGGGCAACAAACTGTTGGAGAACTAGTATTTCCCACAATATTTTTAAAGTAATAAGCCGTTTCGTTGTGCGTGTGAAGGTGGAATTCATTCTGCTGAGCCTGTACTTTTGCTGCTACCTACTTGACCCTCTTGTTACTCTTTCTGATCTCATTCTCTTCTCTTTTTTCTTGCTCTTAGGGGAAGGCCCTTTCCCAGGACTCATTGATTTGTTTGGGGGCATCGGGGGTCTAGTTGAATATCGGGCCAGTCTTCTGGCTACCCGTGGTTTTGCAGTGCTGGCTCTAGCATATTTTGCCTACGAAGACCTGCCCAAGCAGTTGCAGGAGGTGGACCTGGAATATTTTGAGGAAGCTGCCAACTTGCTACTAGCTCATCCCAAGGTATTAAAATACTTTTCATTTTACCTGGCAACATTATAGCCAAAAAAAAACCTCACAAATGTCCGTTCTGCCTATATTACCAGTCTGTTTAGACTTGGGCACAGCACAGTTGAGTTAAAATGCAGATAATAATACATACCGTGTAGGATTGTTGGGTTGATTAGGATCAGCTTAGTGCTTACTGGCACAAAGGAGACAATAAATGGTGGGTATATTATGATTCCCTTCATTTGCTAGTTCAAAAATGTTCAAATATCAGGTATTTCTTAGACTCTATGCTAAATACTTTATATGCACTATCTCATTTAATGCTCATAATTACCGTACGAAGTTAGTACTTTTGACATGGTCCTCATTTTTCAGATGAGAAGGCATACCCATCTCAGTTAAGTAAGAGGCCAACACCCCACGGCCAGTAAGTGACAGAGCCCTTGGGGCAATGTCTTTGCTCCAAACCATTAAGTCATCCTGACTCCCCAACTTACATCGTTCTCTCCTGGAGCCTTGACTCTTCTCAAGAAGAGATAGGAGGTGTTTCCTATTGGAGCATCACCGGTATCCTCATCTTCAGTGTTATCGTCATCATAATCAAATATACGTGTGATTTTCCTAAGCATATTTGGCTCTGTTTAAAGGATTGCCTAGAAGGAATTAAATCCCAGGTAAAATGTTTTCAAGTTAATTTTTTTTTCACTTCAAATTTAACTATTTGTGACATTGTATGAGGAGAAAGGGCAATTGCCAAAATTCAATTTGTAGCTAGATTCCACAGAAGAGGTTCAATTCCCACCTCTGCCCCTTGATACTGTTGTAACCTTGAGTGAGACTTACACTTCCTCAATCCCCGTTTTCTTGTTGGAGGGCCGAGCATATAGTAAACGCTCAATGAATCCACCTTGGGCTTCCCTGGTGGCGCAGTGGTTGACAGTCCACTTGCCGATGCAGGGGACACGGGTTCGTGCCCCGGTCCGGGAAGATCCCACATGCCGCGGAGCGGCTAGGCCCGTGAGCCATGGCCGCTGAGACTGCGCGTCCGGAGCCTGTGCTCCACAATGGGAGAGGCCACAACAGTGAGAGGCCCGCGGACCGCAAAAATAAATAAATAAATAAATAAATAAATAAATCCACCTTGTCACCTGTGCCCATCTGGTTTCTTCCCTCTTCCTTTCCCCACACCATCAACCCATCCCAAAGTGTTTTAGGTTCTTTCTCAGTACATCACACCCTCTTCACCCTCCCTGCCGCTGTCTTAGTCCCTCATCATTGCTCAGCTGTGATGCTGCAATAGTGCATTAATCAATTTCCCGTCTCCAGGTATAGCCCTCCTCCCTCACTTCCCAATCCACTCCTCACGTGGATGGTTCCCAGATGTGGATGCACACTGGATTTCCTTGGGGATATTTTATAGTATCAGATTCTTGGGCCCACTCAGACCTACTGAAGTAGCTCTCAAAAAACTGGATCTCAGAAAGTTCAAATTTTTAAAGTTTTTTTTTTCAGGTGATTCTGATGATAGAAAGGTGCTGGGGATACCACTGTGAGCCAAGTACACACACAGAGTCACTATGTATTTGCTGTTGTTTGTCCAGAATGCCCTTCCTTTCCTCATTCGTCCCTCAGACTTCTTCCCTTCCCTCTGGTCCCTGGGCCCACCACAAAGTTAAGGACTCCCTCCTGTGACCTACTACTTTTCCTAGTGGACTGGGAACTGACATTCAGTTTTTTACAGAATCCAAGTCTTTCATCTTTACACTCCCAATCCTTCCAGGATTAGCCTTTGTTTTAAAGAATATGCAAATCCTTTGTAGCTGTAAAATGCTGTTTAAATATGAATTACACTTACCTAATATTTGAAAGAAACCAGGACACCTCTTTTACTAGCTGGAGAGAAGAATTTGATTCTTCAGAAATCTTACCTGCCTCTGCTCTTGTGATGTCTAATGTTGCTGGTGTATTAGACCCTTTTTGCCTTTATAGAGCTCTGCTTTGGGTGAAGAGTTTTAATTTCTATTTTTTCACTTAATCTTCACAACTGTCCTACAAGGTGGGTAATATTATGACCCCCATAAGACAGTAAGGCTTAGGGAGGGTAAGTAGGTAGTATTCTCTCTCAGTCGCAAAGCTGGTAAACCTTAGTGCCAGGACTCCACCCCACATTTTCAGACTCTTCCCATCATACTAGCTTACTGGCCTGTAGCACAGCTCCTTCTCAGAGAATGTCCTGTAATGGGTTTCCTTTATTTTCTCCTTCAGATCCAAAAGCCAGGAATTGGAGTGATCTCTGTGAGCAAAGGTGCAGAGATCGGGCTGGCCATGGCCTGCCACCTGAAGGAGGTGGCAGCCACTGTCTGCATCAATGGGTCAAATGCCATCTTTGAATTTCCGCTCAGGTACCGGGATCTGGTTATAACACCCGTCCCCTCGCTTCCGGAGCGCATGGTGTTCAACGTCATGGGCGCTTTGAGCCTCCGTAACTACAAGGGGAACCCCCGAGATGCACTGAATCAACACAGTGTGCTTCCTGTTGAAAAGGCCCAGGGTCCGATCCTCTTCATTATAGGGGAGGGTGACGAATGCTTCAAAAGCAGAGAGTACGCTGAGCAAGCCCTGGACCAGCTGCAGAGGCACGGCAGAAGCAGCGGAAAGATGCTGCTCTACCCCGGGGCGGGCCACCTCATAGAGCCGCCCTATTTGCCCCTGTGCTATGCGTCCTGGAGCCGCGGCCTCTTCTGCCCCATGCTCTGGGGTGGGGACCCTGTGGGCCACGCGGCAGCCCAGGAGCACGCCTGGGGAGAGATCCAGAAATTCTTCAGGCAACACCTTGTTCAGAGCAGAAGCACACTCTAAGGGTGATGATAGGGGAGGGGAGACCAAAAAAACTGGATGAGGCAGGGATGTGGGTGGGGGAGGGGACTCCTGATTTCTCTAGATTCACAGTCATCTTGAATCAACTGGAAGGAAATTGGACAAAGTCAAAGAATCAGGTGCATCTGAAATATTTCTAACAAAATTGTATGTGCTTTGAATTTTTGTAAATTGAATCTTGGTTTATATGCACCAGGTACGTTGCTATTTCAAAATTGTGATACCCTTGCAAATTGAATAACCTTTTGTACCCTGGTAAGGGAAACCTTGGATCCAGGTATTGCCAATCTAGATGAATGTCCTGGAACTTGGAAGTCACTTGTGAAATCATTTTCTGTTTAAACCATTGTGAGTTAAATTTGACATTTGATATGAAAAGTTCTGATGCCACCATCAAGGGTAATCCTTGCTAGAGATTTCCAGTAGATACGTTAATTCTTTTTTAGAATAGTGACACTTCTTTTTATTCCTAAAATATATTTCTTTTTTATAATTTTAATCAGGAGTGGGGCTAAATGCTCAAGTGCCTTTGGAGCATTTAGGGAAATTAAATGAGCTATATTTAAAGTGATTAGAAGAGAGCCGGGCACATAGCAATTTCTATATCAGAGTTAGCTATTATCATTTTCATGATGCTTTTCTCCTTTAACCAGTTAATGTGGTGAATTGCATTCACTAATGGACTAATTTTGCTTATTCATCTAATTCTACTAGGTCAGTTTCTCATATTGACTAGTTTGGGCTTTAAAATTTCTTTTGAAGCCAACCTAGTCATTTATATTTTCTCAGAATTTCACCCCTATTTTCTGGAACACATTTTTCTCTTATAATTTTTTACATATCCCCTGTTGTTTATTTGCATGCTTTCTCCTTTTCCTTTCAGTCTGACTTGCTAAATATTTGTCTATTTTATTAATCTTTTCTTAGAATAGCTTTTGGGTTGTTTATTGGTCAAATCTAATTTTTCCTGATTCATCAGCGTATGCTTCTTTGAAATAAGTTCATTCCTTCTGCTGTATTTGTGTTTTCCTGGCTTTTTGATATGCAGTGTTCTCATTTTGTTAATGTCTAAATAGTTTGATTTACTTCCTCCCTCCCCCCACCCTTAAATCCAAGAGTAATTTTACCAAAGTACAAAGTATCATCCTGTAGATAACTTGCTGGTTATAAGGAACCTCACTTTGCAATGGAGAGGTCAGATTGTCTCCACCTGAACCCACTGATCAAACTTAGCATCTCTAAAAATGGTCAATTTGACATGTTGTGTTTCATGACAAGATGTAATGTGGAGTGCCCAGCACTACTTAGAACTATTTCTAACAACACTGTTCAACTTGAAGCTAATCAAGCCCTTAGATCAAACTTCTTATTAATGTGGTAGTTAGTGAACAAGTTAAATGGTACTACAAGGAGACAAACATAGATTGTCCATCATTCTATGACCTGGTCTCTTCACAGGTTAATTACCAACTGACCTTGTCTCTTTTCACAAGTTAATTGCATGAAAAAATTTGGAATTTTTCACTCTGTGGGATTTTGCTTTCCTTTTTACATTGGAGTGAGCTGGGGGATTGTTCAAAATTAAAAGGGACTTAAGAGGCATATCAACCAAATGCTATGTATGGGCCTGGTTTGAACAAAGTAACTGTAAAAAGACATTTAGGGGATAATTAGAGAAATCTGAAATGACTGGATATTAAACGATACTATGAAATTGTTATCTTGTTGGGGTCAAAATGGTATTGGGGTTATGTAAAAAAGTAACTTTTTAGAGATGCATACTGACATATTTAGAGGTGAAGCGTTGCAGTATCTGGGAATTGTTTTAAAATACTACAGGAATATGGCAAATGTGAAAAGTTACTATATCCAGATGATCGGTATAGTGAAGTTTGTTTTCTCTACTTTTATGTATGCTTGCAAAGTTTTCATAATAAAAAAGTAAGAGATATAATCGGTATATTTACTTTTCTGCCCCAACAGACAAGAACTTTAGCATGCATTACATCTTTTCTCCATGACAACCCCATTAATTTCATATTAATTTTTTTGCAATCAATAATTATTATTTTTAAATTAATTTTTATTAGAGTATAGTTGCTTTACAATGTTGTGTTAGTTTCTGCTGTGCAGTAAAGTGAATCAGTCATACGTATACATATATCCTTTTTAGATTTCCTTCCCATTTAGGTCACCCCAGAGCACTGAGTAGAGTTCCTGGTGCTATATATTTGGTTCTCATTAGTTATCTGTTTTATACATAGTAGTGTATAAATGTCAATCCCAATCTCCCAGTTCATCCCACCCTTGGTAACCATAAGTTTGTTCTCTACATCTGTGACTCTATTTCTGCTTTGCAAATAAGTTCATCTGTACCATTTTTCTATATTCCACATATAAGTGATATTATACATTTGTTTTTCTCTTTGACTTGCTTCACTCTGTATGACAATCTCTAGGTCCATCCATGTCTCTGCAAATGGCACTATTTCATTCCTTTATATGGCTGAGTAATATTCCATTGTATATATGTACCACATCTTCTTTATCCATTCCTCTGTTGATGTACATTTAGGTTGCTTTCAGGTCCTGGCTATTGTGAATAGTGCTGCAATGAACATTGGGGTGCATGCATCCTTTTGAATTATGGTTTTCTCCAGATATACACCTAGGAGTGGAATTGCTGGGTCATATAGTAGCTCTATTTTTAGGTTTTTTAAAAATTTATTTAATTTATTTATTTTTGGCTGCATTGGGTCTTCGTTGCTGTGCGCGGGCTTTCTCTGGTTGTGGCGAGCAGGGGGTACTCTTCGTTTCAGTGCACGGGCTTCTCATTGGAGTGGCTTCTCTTGTTGCGGAACACAGGCTGTAGGTGCATGGGCTTCAGTAGTTGTGGCATGCGGGCTCAGTGGTTGTGGCTTGCGGTCTCTAGAGCACAGGATCAGTAGTTATGGCGCGTGGGCTTAGTCGCTCCGCAGCGTGTGGGATCTTCCCGGACCAGGACTTGAACCCATGTCCCCTGCATTGGCAGGTGAATTTTTAACCACTGTGCCACCAGGGAAGTCCCCCTTTGCTTCTTATAAGAGGTTGATGAGGAGTGTCCAGTGGTGATATTTTTCATATCTTCATTTCCAGGTCATGCCATAGACTATCAGTATTCTCCTTACTACTTGAAATAGAGTTATTAGCAACTTTAAATCTAATCAGGTTGAAGAGCCAGTTCCAGAAACGCCAGAACCAATTCAGAAAACTCATCCTTAAAACTCTGTTTCTTTAGAAACACTCTCAGTACCAAAATCTCAGTCAGGGTTCTCTGGAGAAATAGAAGCAACAAGATAAATATACAGAGAGAGAAAGAAATTTATTATAAGGAATTGGCTCAGGCGGTTATGGAGGCTAAGTCCCCAGATCTGCAACCTGCAATCTGGAGACCCAGGAGAGCTGATGCTGTAATTGTAGTCTGAGTCTGAAGTCCTGAGAACCACAATAGTTAATAGTGTAAATTACAGTCCGAAAGCGGGCAGACTCGAGATCCAAGGAGAGCCGATGTTTCAGTATGAGACTGAAGGCAGGAAAAGACAGACGTCTTAGCTCAAACAGTTAGGCAGGAGTTCCCTCTTTTTAAAGGAAGGTCAGCCTTTTTGTTCTATTCAGCTTTCCATTGATTGGGTGAGGGCCACCCATATTAGGGAGGGCAACCTATTTTACTCAGTCTGTTGAATTTAATGTTAATCTCATCCAAAAACACCCTCACAGACATACGCAGAATAACGTTTGACCAAATAACTGGGCTCCCTATGGCTCAGTCAAGTTGATACATAAAATTAACCATCACAGGATAGGTAGTCACTAACTTATTTCCATTTTACAGATGAGTAAACTAAGCCTTGAGGAGTTTTAACATACCTAAGCCCACACAAGTATAGATGACTTTACAATGGGATTGAGTTTATAGTCTTCCTCCAAAACTCATGTAACTATTATTTCACCCACCTGACAGCAGTTATCTACCCAGGCGCAGTAGCTAGGGATGAAATAATCCAATCTTCTCTTGTCTGTTATATTATGGCTTCCACTATAATTGAGGTTGGATGTGATGTCTTTATAATTTTTTAGTTTTGTTAGCTCAACACATAATATTAAAAGACAGACTAGTTCAAAGACAGAGAGCCTTACAATACTTTAACTGATAATACCACACATACAGAAAGAAAAATTCAGACCAACCAGAGGTGTGTTCTGGCCTCAGGGAGAAAGGTTTAGTGAATGTCCATCATTGCCCTGAATGAGAAAAACTGGGTCAGAGAAGAAAATCCACCAATAGAGGAAATATAGATGGGTCAACAATAGAAAAGTTATCTTAGCCATGGGACCAGGACTGTGCAGCAGGCTTTTCCCATGGCTTATTCAATGATCTGTATACACTATTCACCTTAAAAAATTTTTCTTTTCATGCTAACCAAGCAACATTTTAACTAATAAAATGGTTTTCTAGACACCCTGATTACAAGATGGGGTATGGGTAGGGGATGTCAAATTCTGGACACAAATTAGTGATGATTGGGGCCTCCCTGGTGGCGCAGTGGTTGAGAGTCCGCCTGCCGATGCAGGGGATACGGGTTCGTGCCCCGGTCTGGGGGGATCCCATATGCCGCGGAGCGGCTGGGCCCGTGAGCCATGGCTGCTGGGCCTGCGCATCCGGAGCCTGTGCTCCGCAACGGGAGAGGCCACGACAGTGAGAGGCCCGCATACCACAGAAAAAAAAAAAAAAAAAAGAAAAATTAGTGATGATTCCACCATCAATTAATAAATGTTTTTTGAGCTTATATGTGGTGTGATAAAGGTAATATTCGAAAATATATTTACAGGCTTTTCTCATCGCATTTCCTTTTATTTTTCCCCTGGTTCTATCTGAAACTGTGCGTAACGATTAGTCAAATCCATTTCACTTGCCTTCATTAATCAAGGTCGTTTTAACACTTGCATGTCCTCCAAGCAGCTCCTAGCCTAAACAAGATGTTTGCCTAAGTTATTTTCCAGGACCTTGGAGTCTCAGCTGTGTATAGTTCAAGATGAGCTAGTTAAGGGTAGCACCATCGACCCTCCAGCTGGGCAGGTGCTAGTGTCCGCTGGGTGACCTTTTGAACGTGGAGAGGCCTGTAGCTTAGCTACACCTGTGCAGGACCACGATTATCGCACCCTTTCCCAATCACCTTTCACCACTCCCCCCACGCCTCAGCCTTCCCTGCTTCTTTATTGGTCATCCCATAAATAACCCAGCCCCTTGGTTTCTGGGAGGTGGATTTGAGGTTTGTTCTCCGGTTTCTTCTCTTGGCTGCCTTGGGAGTAAAATCTCTGCTTCGAGCCTTGGTGACTCAGCGTTTTGGCTTGCTGTGCCTCCTGAAAAATGAACCTGGCTCAGTAACAAATTTGGTGGGTCAACTAGGAGGTAAGTCCAGATGGGAATTTTGCCTGTTGGTTTGTCGGCCTCTTGCTGGTGCTGAGAGCCTGTGCACGAATCCAAGCAGCTGCCTGGTCCATTTGTAATGGGACCGTCCTTGAGATTTCTCTGGGGAGGTGCCACCAACCTTCAGCACTTAGTTTCGTTTTGCAGTGAAAAAATGGTTTTGGGTGTTTGGGTTTGGAAGATGCCTTTTGGGTAACCTCGTTAAAGAAACACACCTATGCCCAGGTTGTTTGTGCGATCCTGACCCGGTCGTGGGTTGGAGACCCACCTGGTGGGATGTGGGCAGACAGTATAAAAGGTTACAGCCGCTGAGTTACCTGGGTTAAAGGCCCTGGATTTTGTTTTTTGATCTTGTCAGGTGGGGCAAAATCCCTTAAGGCAAGTCCCCACTGGAGGTGTGATTGCTGAAATGGGGTAGCCAATGGGATTGACCTGGGCCCATTCTCGTTTTTCAACTTCAGATTTAATTGGAATTAAACAGTATGTCAACTTATAGAGATGACCCAAAGAGGATGGAAAACTTTCTTTCATCGATTTCTTGCAACCCACAACCTGACCTGGGCCGGTGTTCAAAATTTATTAACCACCCTCCTCACTTCAGAAGCATGTAGAATGGTGCTGGATAGAGCTGGGGAGGAGGCAGGTGAGCTTCATTCAGAAACCCCTGGCGGCCCGATACAGGCTGCTTGCCAGCACAGCCGAACCAACAGTGCATCCTAACTGGGATGTGATGCTGGGGATAGGCCCAAACTTGGACATTATCGAGACTGCATTCTTGCAGGATTGTGAAGAGGGGGCCGAACAGCCTTAATGAAGCACAGAAGGGAATGCAGAAACGGAATGAGGAGCCTTCAGAATTTCTAGAGAGGATCTTTAAAGCCTATGGGCGTATACAGACACAGTCCCTGAGGCCCAGAGAATTTAAAGATGGTTAATATGACTTATTGGTCAGAGGGCCTCTAATACACAAAGGAAAATGCAAAAGGTGGAAGGGGCTTTAGGAAGGGGCTTTAGGAATGCCTATGTCTTAGCTTGCTGAAATTGCCTTTAAAATTTTTAATGGCAGGGACCATGTTTAGGGAAAAGGAACAGTGGAGAATGAAACAACAGGCCACTCTGCTGGAGGCTGCCTTAACACAGAGACGAGCTGGACCCCCACAAAGAACTCAGCAAAAGGTAGGGGGCCCCAGGCCCTAAACTTCTCCTGGAACGGGTTACCCGATAGTGGGTGTCACTCTGGCTTTCTTTCAGTTCTTCACATGTGTAAAACTCGTTTTTGCCCCAGGACCTTTGTACATGCTGTTCTCTTGGCTACTTTCTGTCTATTCATCTCCAACTCATTGTAATGTGTATGTCACTTTAAAGAAGACATAACACTTGCCCTATCTAAATCAGGTCTCCCTTCAAAGCGCTAAATGTTTTGTGGTCCTCCTTTTCTTCCACTTGACCCAAAATTCCATAAGGGTGAGAAGTAGGTCAATTTTGTTGCATATTCCCAGTTCTTGGCATGACTCTTAACACATAATAGATGCTCATTAAATACCTGTTGAATGATTGTATCACTCAATCCTGGGATATTTGGACCAAGAACTAGGATGCAAGCAAGAGATTTGATGTTCATTCCAAAATTCCCATGATAGTAGAAGGGATGACAGTAAATAACAGACAAGTTCTAGTACACATCTTGACTTCAGCAGGGCAAGAATAGTGTAACAGCCTTAAGGCAACCTCCTTAAAACGAACTAGGGCAAGCTGGTATTTGTGTCTGCCTCCAAGACACTTAAACACCCTCGAAGTTCTGGTAGTTGCATATAATAGGGAATTCAAGGCAATTTTTTGGAAACAAAAATGCTATTCCTGTCTCTTCTGCTCTTTAAATCATACCAATAATGTCTGCTTCTCCTCCTGTATATGGGATTATGCCTGCTTGCATTCTGATTCACTGGAGCTACATACAGTCCTTCTGTCTATTATAGTCTAATTAGAGAGATCTCTAGAGTTTACCAAGAGAGGCACCCACATCTTCGTAACCGCTGGGTGCAGTTTCCTCACCCTTATTTCTGTATCTAAATATACTTATCTTTCATTTACCTTCAGGCCCCATGCAAATTCTCTTTATTTCCAAATGAGTCACAGTCTCCTTCAGACAAATTAAGTGGAACCCTGGAACCTGTCTATTTGACAAACTTGGCTCTGTCAGATCCTATTCTGGGTGCAGAATCAAAGAACTGAAAGATGTCATAAATATCCTCAGGGGCTAATAGTCTCATGAGGTTGCTTACGTCCACACTATATCAGCCTTTCTTTTGTTTCTTCCTGCTTCCCTCTCACAGTGAGTCAGACTTCTCAGGCTCCTCTGGGCTTTCTTTAAAAAGAGGAAGAAAAGCTCATTGCAGAATTAATCCTGAGGTGATAGTGACCACTCCTCCTACTTACACAGAGGGCTTTGTCCTGGTTAGAAGGCCCATGTGGGGGGTCTCTAGCCTTAAGAAATGAATCTCAAATGGCAGGCTTCCAAGATCAATATGAAGCCAGTGAAATGACTTGGGGCTAAATCAGGGGTAACACTAAGTTTCCCTTGTCATAATGGGAGGAATCAGACTGGCTCTGTGATCCCAGGGATGTGAGCCCAGAGATGGTCCTTAGTTCCAAGTGCCCCAGTGTCGTGTCCTGTGGAGCATCACTCACTGAAGTCATCAATAACATATCAAGGCCAGGAAATTGGAGTCTGTGGCCAGAGATCTCAGAACACTTCTAATTGGTTCTTCCAGGTCGAAACCAGAGAAAAGAGTAGAAGGGTAACCCTCACTTGGTCAACTTATGTTCTTGGAAATGTGATATCTGGTAGTTACCTATTTAGATGGTCTCCCATTGTGATAAGAAATGGGCAGTGTAAAATCAATAGAGTCTGCCAGTATTTTTCAGAATGTCTTATGAACAATGAAATTGAGCTCTCATTGCCGTTATTAAAAAATTATATATTTAGAAGATGAATCACTCTGAAGTTGGGCAACATTATACTTAGGTAGTTTATACAAGATTGGAAGCCTCAGAACTTGCAAATTATTCCTTCTCATAACTAGAATGCATCTTTCTCATGATGTACTTTGGTCAGCTACACATCTAATTATAGTCTAATACCTAAGTAGGTAGATGACATTGAAAAACCTTTGAAAAGATGTGGACTTGGTTCGCAGACATTTTGGTGTAGTGGAAAGAATGGAATTTGGAGTTGGGCAGACCTGAATTCTAATATCAGTGCTGACGTGTATAGCACTGCCTTGGGGTCATCACAGCTTCTCTGGGTTCCTTGTTTTGAACAACCAGATTATGGTTGTGATGTAGCATCAGGGATGAGTAGGGCTTTCAACACTTTCCTTTCTTGCCCACTTCCCCAACTTTTAGTCAGACTTCACTCAAAAGATGTGTGTGAGTGTATATACATGTAAGTGCAAATAAGTTTAGGCCAGAATGAGATGGGGGATGAGTTTTAGCAGAGGTAACTTTTCCTAAAAATGATTCTGACTTTTTACTGACACCTTAGAAGTATCTATGGGCAAGCTGAAGACAAAGGTAGCTTGCTAGGCATCCAGAATGTGCCTCTGAGTGTCTTAATTTCCAGAATTATTTTGTCTAAACACACACTCCTTCATGAAAGGACATATCAGTCATGCCTCTGTTAGGATTGATCCCATAGGCATGGAACTGAGGAGGATAAACACTTACTGAGGTCACGTCATTGTGACTCTTCAAATACCTTTGCCCAGTGGATGAAGCTTCAAACAAAGGACACGAGCCAAGATACATTTTGTGATAACTTTTTTCTTTAGAAAAAAATATGTACAAAAAAAGCTAAGAAGAACCAACATGGAAGTGTCGAGAAAACGTTCTGATAGATACAGACAAGGGAGCTCCTGCTCTCAAGGAAGTTACACATTAGTTATTACCATGCTAGAAAAATGTGATGCAGTTAAAATTCTAGAACAATTAAAAGCCACAAAGTCAAGCTGTTGCTCTGGGGCTCTAGATTGTAGATGCTCTGATACCCTTTCTGCAAAATAATACTGTGCAAACTGTAAAATATTCATTTTCATATAAAGTCCATACAATATGATCTACAAAACTGAGTTGACAGGGGACGCTGGTACTGGCAGTTTTTTGGAAAGAAGGCTGCAGTGTCACCTGCCAGCCCAAAGACATAATTGCAGAAAGATCTTGAATTTCTTGACCAGGAGAGGCCATTACCTAAGAATCATACCCAACATTCCTGAAATCCAGAATTTCCTGCCATTGTTTATGTAACTTAGGTGATTTTATTAATATGTTACTTTAACTTAGAATGTAATCACATGTTAAGAAATCAGAAAAAGTTCTTTTTCAAAGTAATACTTCTTTCTACACAATTGATTTTGCGATTTACCGTAAACCAACATTGTCTTCCCTGCAACTCAGAAGTTTTTTTATTTTTAAATTCAAAAATTCTGGAGGAGGCAGCAACTGTTATAATAAAAGATTAAACTGAATTATTTCATTTCAGTGTCTATAAAACTGAGAAAAGAAGGTTTGTGTACAAATATCACAAAACAACATCAACCATTGAATAAATGTGGTTCTTCAATGCACACCTGAAGAAGAAGAAAATTTTGTTTAAAATTCTGGCATAAATATATTAAAGCTGACTAAAAAAAAAAAGAAAATCAGGGCAAGCTACATCACTTCCTCATACAAAAAATGTACAAAACATTAGCCTCTAACTAGATAAACATAATACGTGTCTTCACAGTTTGACATCAAGTAACTGTGTGCCTTGAAGTATCGAATTGGAGGGTGATTTAAAAAAAAAAAAAACAGCTTGTGACACGTCAGCCGTTTCAGGTAACTTCGGTCATAGAGGCAGAGTGATTCTGCAAACACAAGCAGATAAAACCTTAGTTGACTCATGCACACACTCTCCCCAGAATATCCTCTTGCTTTCCTGTCTCAAGTTCATTCTGTTCCCACTCCCTGACATGGTCTTCCAAGGACCCTCAAATTGTTACCTCTTCTATTAAAACTTCCCTGATTTTCAACCCAAATAAGACCATGTCTTATATCATGCTTAACTATATTCTATGAAATAGATTTTCAACCCAAATAAGACCATGTCTTATATCATGCTTAACTATATTCTATGAAACATTTGAAGATCTAAAAGTAACTTTAGCTTCATCCCATATCTTTTTTTAACATCGTGGCTTTAATTTTGAACAGTTCTAATCTTTGAAAAATTTCCATATGATATATTCCGAGTCATGAGTTCCAGAGCAATGAGTTTAATATTTTTGGATGCACAAGGGTTTTTGGTTTAAGGTATCTTTGAATTTCTAGAGAATGTGATCTAGATGCTTTTGAAGTTTCTTGATTTGCTTTATAGTCTTGCATGTGGTCTGTTTTCAATGTTTTGTGTGTTTTGAGAAGGATTATATATGTGCCTTAGATCAACTTTATTAATCATCTGTCTTTTACTATATTTCATTTGCTTATTACTGAGAGAAGTGTTAAAATCTATTATTGCAGCTTTGTCCACTTTTCCTTGTAGTTCCATTAATTTTTGTTTATATGGTTTGTTCATAATAACCCTTATCTCTTTTGTTTTATATAACTTATATATAATCCCACCTTTTTTCAGGCCCAAGTCTTTCTCTTTTGTTTGAACTTAAACCTTCCAGTCCATGGGATTGGTAAATACCTTAAGAAATGGTGGCTTTAGATCTAATTTATTATGGGTTTCCAGATTCCTGTTTGTTTTTAGGACACTAGAGATGTATATTCTTGAGAGTTCAACTATGAATTTTAGAAACTGAATATTCCACATTTTTCAAGGTATTTTTATCTCCTATATTTGTGAAAATTGAGGTTTTTATATTTCTTGCCATAATGTGAAAAATTTGTTTTTACTTTTATAATATGCTTTCTTTTTAAATTTTTTGGTCAATAATTTGGTCATTTATATGTTTATAAGAGTCCATTTAAAAGTGGGTGGTAAAGATAAAGTAGTTTAACAGCCTAAGATAACTAACTGGGTGACTTTGGGCAGATTTCTTTAACTCTCTGAGTCTTTTCTTTTTTCTATTTATAATTTGAAGTCTATAATATCACTAGTTCTAAATCAAGGGGTGGTGACCATTAGAATTCCTCTGGGACTATTTTCTTATATGGCTTTGCACCCCAGAATGGCTGAATCAGAATCTTCTGGAATAAGGTCATAGGTATCTGAGTCTTGAGATAGATTGGATCCTCTTTTTTGTTAAAGAAAAAAACATCATCTCCCCCCTATATTGCCCCACCCCCATCAGGAGACTTTATACCACACACAGTGAGTTAACACACTGGCTCATCTCTCATTTCTCTGTTAATATAAACTGTGTTCAGCAAAGACACAGTTGCTCAATGCTAAGCTTGATTACACAGGTGAAAGTTGGTGTGAGGCCACAGGACGAGGATAGCTCGGAGCTTTGGAAACTTGACCATTTTTATTTCATTTGGATTCTGTAATTTTTTACTTTCTGGTTTCTCTTTAGTATTGGGGAAAGATGTTAGAAAATGTACCGTCTCAACCACAGAAGGCAAATACTCAAATTTGAGTTGATCTTTTGGAGAGGAGGAAAGAACACTGAAGCTCTGGGGCTCCCTGTGGCAAAGGGGAAAGGATGTCTCTGGAAGAAGGCAAGGGAGGGTGAGGGCATTCCCTCCCCAGCTAGACAGTCTTCTCCTTGAGGCACTCTGAACAGCTGGATGGATTTCACGTGTGAGAATGTGTGCTTTAAAGGCAGGTTCATATCTTGTCTCAGATCCCACAAGTCCTCCTCCCGGGAAGATGGTTCTATCCCAGAAATTACAAAGGAGCAGCTTCTAGTAGAAGCCATGGCTGCTGCTGTTGCACAGGAAGCTCTCGCCCACAGGGGAAAACACAGGGCATATTTATTTTGGAAGAGCTGTAGCTCAGTGTAAACTCTGCCAGCCCTGTGCAGCTTGGCTCACACACACTGTTCCCTAGAGCATGTTTCCATATTCAATGCTGAGAGTTGTGGATTTCAAAATGGAATTTTCCTCAAACGTCAGGCCGTGTGGTGTACAAGAGCAAGCAGGGCCTTTAGAATTAGATGGGCTGGGGTCTTAATCTTGACTGGGTGACCTTCGGCATGTTACTTAAACTCTTTGTGCCTTACTTCATCTATAAAGTCGAAGAATAATGCAAATTGCAGGATTATTGTAAGGACTGAATGTGGGGGCTTGCAATAATTGCTCATTTTCTCTTCTTGGCCCACAAATAAAGGGTATGTCCTCCTAACTACCCATGTGGAAAGCAGATGCTTGGTTACTTGGATATTGCACAACTAGTATGGAAGGCATCACTTAAGAGGCAATACTTTCCATCCGGCTTCCTGTAGCTTTATTTTGACTAGCCTGCAGAAGTCCTGTTCATCATTACTCATAAACTTCTACTTACCATGGAGTTTCACATATTGACTAGAGCCCAATTGTAGGTTCTCAGTTTTGACTAGAGGGTCTAGTTCAGGTTTTGGTTCTGGCTTGCATCTGTCCATCTATCACATATTTATTTCACCCCTAGTGAATGCCAGGAAATATAGAGAGTAAGAAAGACATGGTTCATATACTTAATCTCTCAGTCCTTGTGGGAGGCAGATATGAGGGGATTACTGACATTAATTGTGAGGGGCAATCACACCTGGGGCCCTGGGGTCCCTTTGACCCAAGCCTGGTATTCACGAAAGGCCTCAAATTGTGCCCAGATGAGAGGATATACATGGAAATAAAGATACATGGACAGATTTGAAAAGTTCAACAACTGCCTGTAGTGAATAATAAACTAAAACATATTTTTAAAGAATTTTAAAAATCTATATTGCGAATAGCAGGTTTTGAAATCAGGTTGGCACTCCATTTTTCAATGTAAGTAGAATCCCCCAAAACATGGCCTGGATGTCTCTTGGCCTGGTCAACTACTACTGGTCCTGAGGGAGAAGAGAGAAGTCTGGAGAAGGCTTCAGACAGAAGGTGATGCTTGAGCAGTGCTGGGTGAAAGGATGGGGCAGAAACAGGGTGCTCTTTGACCAGGACATTCAGGGCAAAGTCGACAGCATTTACAAGGACAGACTGATATGTTTGTGGAACTTGGCAAACATCTCAGCTTGCTTTTTAAATTCACCTTTGTCATTAGTTGCTTCATCTCAAAAAATAGAGGGAACCACTCTGACCTCACCAGGTACAAGAACATAATTAGGGAAGAAAAACTGGGGAGAGTCTATTTCACCATTTCATTACAAGGTTTTATTATTTAGCTAATTCGTCATTCAACCTGCATTAACTGGCTATATATAAACAAACCAGTAGTAAAAATTTCACTATGTTATTTCTAATTGGACCAAGTCAAAATTTTCACCTTAATACAGGTGAAGGGAAAACGAACAAAATACTTGGCACTGGGTTTAATGGAGAGCCCTAAATATTTTTCCCAAGGTGAAAATAGCTTTTTTTTTTTTCTGGTTCATTAATAAAATTAGACTTCATTAAATGTGAAAAGAAGTAGGATAGTTTCTCAGATGTCTGATAGTTACTCTTTAAATAGTGAAATATTTTATACTATATTGATAGGAAGTACATGATAATTCCAGTGGGAGGAGATTTGCTTCTCTTGCGCTGTGTAAAAATGATTTAGTAAGGAAATGCCAAATACAACAAGATTTCAAGATAGACTATTACAGAAAATAAACATTTTAGCAGGATTCAGCTACATGAAAAATGTGTCATGATATAAAAACCCTGTTTTATTATTAGTTATCCCCATTCTGTCTGCTTAAAGAGCCGCTCACCCCAGTTTTCCCACTTGCTGGCCATGTGGCTTGGGGAAGTAATTTACTGTTGCTATTTTCATATTCCTCTCGATCTGTGAAATGGGAATTATACTACTGATTCAGTAAGTTTTTGTTCAAATAAAAATATATTTGTAAAGCACCTAGCAACTGTCTCAGGCAAAAGTCAGTGCTTTATACCATGTTTCAGGGCTCATTTCAGGTGGCAAGTCTTCTCCGTGGCTTTCCCTGCCTTAGAATAAATTTCTTCTTCATCTGTGTTCACAAAGCGCTTCGTGTATCTGATTCAGCATGCCATATTATGGTTACTGATTTATATACACCTTGCCTGATCATCTGTGAGTTCCTTGAGCACAGGACTATGTGGCTAGTTATTCATCTCTGGCATGAAGCAAGGTTCTGGTGTAAATAAGTGATCAGTTAGTACTGTTGCACTGAATTTTTGAGGGTCATCAAAACAGATCCAAAAGGACGCTTAGTTACCTTTTTTAATGTGCTGCCAATTTACATCTATCACTGGATGTACAAAGCATTTCTTTCCAAATGTTGTCCTAGTTACTAAATCAAATGGGCCTCCCCCAAGAGTTGGTGTAAATTTCACAACTGTGTTATTACATTGGAGGTCAAGGTATCCTGAAGCAGTTGGGGTTTAAGTTAGACATGACTAAGAACTTCCTGAGGAAGGGCCAAGCCCTGGAAGGAATTGAGGGAAGCTGTGAAGTTCTTGAGGGCCTTTATGTCAGATTATTATTGTTGCTGGGTGGATTCAGTTATGTCCTGTTTTCAGTAGAGGAATGGATTAGTTGACCTCCAAGATAACAGGCCTGGAGCCTCCAGGTTTGGTTTGCTAAAACCACTTTACTGTACCTGTGCACTTAAGGTTTCCAGAGGGCTTTCTATCCTTGGGAAAGCCATTAGGGGTACTCCACGGGGGTCCTCGGGTTTGGGTTTGGAAGGAGATCCTTGTGTTCCTTTAAAGTTATGGACCACACACATTCCCTGCAGGATGAGGGGAAAAAAGATTGGGGTCAGACTGCAGCCGTCAATGCCTGGCCATCTCTGTGGATGGCAGGCCTTCCCCCTTAGAATGTCGTTGCATAGTGACTTGTGAGCCAGTGGGTAGGGACCATGGAAAGACCTGGGGCATGGTTCAGGCTGTCTGCTGCTGAGCATGTTCTAGGTGCTGAGGAAGCATCTGTTTGATCACCAGATGGCCAGGGATGCTCAGTCTACCCCCACTGAGCTTGTTTCCTCACCTGTAAAAATGGGAGTAATACCTACCTCATAGATTTACAACAATTAAAAGACATGATGAATGTAAAGCACCTCATAATAACAGCTAACATTTACTGAGGGCCACTTATGTGTCTGGTACTGTCCTGAGGGTTTACCTTATTTCATCTAATCCACTCAGCAATCTTATAAGGGAGGTACTATTATCCTCTCCAACTTAGATAAGGAGGCACAGAGAATTTAGATAACTTGCCCAAGGTTACACAGATTTAAACTCCATAGCCTCTAAATCACACCACCGCTGTAGGATTTTGCCACTTAACAAGTGCCAAACATACAGCAAAAATGCAATGTTAGCTAGTCTTTAACTCTTACCTAAGATGATTACCCTTAAGTTCCTTAGCAAATAGTCACATAATTTATTAGTGGCACTTTTATTGCTTCCATTAAAATTCCCTCTCTAAATTACTACCCACTTGTCTTTATTTCCTACTGAGCCCCCTTCATAACTGAGTCTGTTCTAACCATCTTGTCTCTTTCCATACTCTCTTCCATTGTTCTGCATCGTTTTTTCTATATCCAGTGCCTCTGAATCTTTCCTGTAGCTCCTCAAACCCCACAGAACGTTCGCATGAATATTCTCTACCTGGCTCTCCTCTACCTTACTCTCCAGCCCTGCTTAAACTTCCCCCACTCAGGAAATGGGAGAAGTGGAGGGTGTAGGAGCTCTGGGGTTGGAGAGAGCAGGTCAGATTCCTGGCTTACTGCTTGGGTGGCCATTGGGCAAGTCACTTATCTGTGAGCCTCACTTTCCTCTTTTATAAAATGAGGATAAGAATACTGTTAGGGCAAGATAAACAAAACAAACACAGAACTGATTGGTGGTTACCAGAGGGGAAGGGGGGCGGAGGGAGGGCAAAATAGGTTAAGGGGGTCAATTATATGGTGGCAGATGAAAAGTAGACTTTTGGGGGCGAGCATCTGTATACAGATGTCAAATTATAGTGTACACATGAAACATACGTTATAAACCAAAGTTACCTCAGTAAAAAACACTGTTAGGGTTGTCCTGGGAGCACATGATCTGGTGTATATAAAGTGTAGGGCATGTAGGAATTGTTCAACTAACTTCCTTCCCCTTTCCCCCACTTTCCTCTTCATAAGAAACACAAAACCATAATGAACATAGGCCACAAATATGCTCCTGTTCAGACTCTTCTTTTTCGGCCTCCTCCAAGTCTCTGCTTTGGAATGCTTCCGTTCTCTTCTACAAGGTCCGCTCCTCCCATTTCCCAGCTTGGCGAGTGTATATGTGAGGTGTGTACGTGCAGATACAGTGGGGGACAGTGTGGCCTGCCTCCTACCAGACCCGTTCAACAGCAGGTATGGGTCTTACGTAAAGATCATTTGTGGAAAACAAATTTTGACATTCATCATCAATTGGGAAGGCAATACAAGACTTAACAGTAACCAAGTGGTAGGAAAGAGGGCTGCAAGTTACTGAGAGAACACAAGTTGAATGTTAAAGCAGAATTTGTGCATGGGGCCTCGGCAAACACAAAGTTTTTGGATTTCATCCCCTAAAGACCCCATGAAATTGCTTGGAACAGTCAGTACCACTTTTTCTCTTTAGCTGGGGTTGAGCTGGGTCCAGGACTTATGGGAACAGCAAAAGTGTTTCTTTGGAGTCCAAGCCTTCATTTATGTACTATTGATCTCTGTTTGTAAAATCCTCTCTTCTCTTGAAGTCACCTGTATTCTCTCCCCCTTTTAAAAAGCACCCTTAGGGAAATATCTTCTGAGAGCTCAACATCTCAGGATCATCTCAGCACCACTTTTCCTGCTGCTTCATCCAGAGAATTTGCATTTAAGTCCCTCATCTTTCACTTTAGAAAGAAAGACTGGATCCATTAAAAATAATTTTGAATTCAAATGGAGCTTGCCAATTAATGTTCCGAGTAAATGCAAGCATTTTCTGTGTGTGTCTGAGCAGGTAAAAATATTGGGAAACTCTGAGTTAGAGGTTGGGAGAGGCATATGTGCATTTTGTATGTTGGGGAGGACATACATACAGAATCCCCGTATGGAAGGGATAGGACAAGGAGAAGTTAGGTCGTAGGCCTGTGAAATCTATCTGCGTGTGATGTTAGTCTTAACGGGTGCCTTGGACCAGAAAGGGCAGAAGGGGAGGAAGCACATCCAGGCTGTGATGGCATCTGTCTCCTAGGGGAGGCCTGCTGAATGTTATTAGGAGGTTGATTTCATGCACAACATCTGCAGGCCTAGTGATTTACTGTAAATCCTTCTGGGTGTATTTTATTTTATTTTATAAATTTATTTTATTTATTTTTGGCTGCGTTGGGTCTCCGTTGCTGTGCACGGGCTTTCTCTACTTGCAGCGAGTGGGGGGCTACTCTTCATTGCGGTGCGGGGCTTCTCATCGTGGTGGCTTCTCTTGTTGCGGAGCATGGGCTCTAGACATGTGGGCTCAGTAGTTGTGGCATGCAGGCTCAGTAGTTATGGCATGTGGGCTCAGTAGTTGTGGCATGTGGGCTCAGTAGTTGTGGCGCACGGGCTTAGTTGCCCCACAGCATGTGGGATCTTCCCGGACCAGGGCTTGAACCCGTGTCCCTTACATACGCAGGCGGATTCTTAAACACTGCACCACCAGGGAAGTCCCTTCTGGGTATATTTTAAATCCTTGAAGATAATTTTTAAAACTGAACCTCTATGGTATGCCCATGCAATGGAATACTACACAGCAAGAAAAAGGAATTACTGATAACATGCTTACAACATGGATAAATCTCAAAATAATTATGCTGGGTGAAGGATGCCAGGAAAAAAAATACATACTGTATGATTCCATTAATATTAAATCTTAGGGTAATCTAATACAGAAGATCAGTGGTTGCTTAGGAATGAAGGGAAAGGAAGGGTGGGAGAGAAGGATGTATCTGTAGGTCAAAATTGGTCAAATTATACACTTCCTGTGCCATTTATTGTATGCCTGTCATACCTCAAATCTGCAAAAATTTAAAAAAACAATAAAAGTTAACTAGAACCCTTCTCCAGGAAGTATTATGTGGTTGAGAGGCCACTTATAGTGGAAATAAGATGCCCAAGAGGCATGTTCAGATAACAGAGGCCCCCTAAAACGTCTGGGTGTGGTTAGCTGAGGGTTTTCATATTTCTGAGTGGGATATGCAAGTCTGGGCCAGAGTGGAGTTTCTTGAAATGCTGGAGAAGGAGCTGCCTGCTTGCGTCAATACTTCGTTCTCTGTTCTTCCCCCAAGCAACACTTAGCTTATGCTCCCAGTACGTTCTGAACAAGTATTTAGAGAATCATGGTTTGAATGTATGCTAAATTGTGTCTGCCCAGCCCCAAGGCCAGGGTTGAAGCAAGTGGAGCAAGCTGTCCTTCCTGAAGCCATCCTACTCCTGACCCACAGGGGGAATATGCAGTCATATTAATGAAAGAAAGGGCACAGGATACTTGGCGAGTAATTGCAACTCACAAGGTTGGGGCCAGAGGAACTTGGACTTAGACTGGAGTCTGGGGAGCTTGACTTGCCAGGATCTTGGGCAGCATTTCAGAGGGCACCAGAGGGGAAAAAAGTAGAGGGAAGCTGACCTACCAGAAACAGGGCTACAGCAGTGCCCAGGATGAAGCCCGCGATCACATCCGAGCAGTGGTTCCGATACTCAGAGACCCGGTTGAGGCCCATCAGGAAGGCTGTGCAGAGGGTCCCGAGGCACAGCACCGGCTTGGCCAGTCGACTGCTTTTCGTCTTGATTGTGCTTGTGATGTACATCTAGGTTAGGACAGAGACCGGGCAGTGACTGGCAGCCTCTGCATACGGTGTATATACACACATGCACGGACATACACCAGCACACACAAACGGGCCTGCACCAAAGGAAGAACGATGAATGAATGTACATTGGTCTCGGTGCTTTGCATTCTGGTGGGCATGGGAACAGAAATTACAGTGACATGAATGACTGCATAACAATCAGGTTCAGAGCCTGCAGTTTTTATGCAACAAACTAAAGAATCACTTGGGGTATTCGGAAACCCAAGTAAGAATCTCAGATGCCAAATAAATCTTCTATGAGAATTAATTTTATGGAGAAGACCAGGTAGGTGAGTGGCAATACATTTCACTTTTTGTGTCCCCCATAATCCTAGCGGATTCTTCACACTTTCAACGAATATAAAAGCATTGACTGATTAGTTAATTGACTGAATTAGAACTTCCAAACCAGTGTGTCACATAAATGCGTTTCGGTTGTGCTGGGAAATTGATTCTCACAATCCTTGGGATAGCTTGATCAGCCCTATCCATTCATTTACTCCAGCATGTTTTAAAGTAAAATTATCTATGTGGGCCACGACATATAAAAAGTTGGGAAGTCCTGATGTAAGTAAAGGATGATGCAACTTATGACCTGTGAGTTGTAGGTTGTTCTTATTCCATTGTGAGGAGCTGGGTAAGACTCTTAAGTATTTCATAGGCTCAGTTACCAAATGTGTCCCTTGTGGCTTAGAGTTAGGAAGATGTGCCTCTTTCAAACAAGTAAATACTTTGTTACACAACCTTTGGTAATGGTTACAAGAAACCACTAGAGGGCGTAATTGATCTATCATCGCTTCTTAACAAGTGTGCTAAATGAGTTTGCAACCCAGAAAAATAGTCTGCCAATACTTAAATTACAATCTATGGTGTGCTTGTATGGCCTGAGCACATGTAAGTTCACATAGATGCATTTCAAAGTAGTATAGTGGAAACTTAATTTCCTAGAATGATCCTTCAGCGCTGGTGTGAATACAGGAAGATGGGATTTTCTTTGTTACGTGTAATAGATACCTTATAAAACTGTGGTTAGATCAGAGTTACATAAATTAAAGCATATCATTACACCATTCTGAGGCTGTGTAGGAAATGTTACTTAACATCTATACTAGATATATTTAAATTTAGTTTTTTATGCTTCTATATTGTTTTTTAATTATAGCCTTTATAAATCTTTCCTATAAGATTATAAACTTTTTTTTTTTTTTTTTTTGCGGTACATGGGCCCCTCACTGTTGTGGCCTCTCCCGTTGCGGAGCACAGGCTCCGGACACGCAGGCTCAGTGGCCATGGCTCACGGGCCCAGCCACTCTGCAGCATGTGGGATCTTCCCGGACCGGGGCACGAACCCGTGTCCCCTGCATCGGCAGGCGGACTCTCAACCACTGCGCCACCAGGGAAGCCCAAGATTACAAACTATTAATAACATGGGCCAATGGTTAGTTATTATTCTTCACAGCATTAACTAGTACTTAGGAAATCCTTGTTGAGTAATTTCTGAAAGCACACATAATAGGGGCTCGGAAAAATGTTTACACAATTGGAATCTTGTATCAGGGTTTCTGATTATAGTCTGTCTGTGGGACATGATTTGAATTGGATTATATCTGAATCCTTGAAAACGTGCTATATAAGCATCTATTCTGAGTAAGATAACTTCTTTCTTCCCAAGAGAAATTTATATCTCACTTGATGAGACAGTATTTTTTGATGAGTAACAGATTTATTTTTATAATGGTGTTGTAAAAATTGGTTTCAGGGCCTTTCCTGGTGGCGCAGTGGTTGAGAGTCCGCCTGCCGATGCAGGGGACACGGGTTCGTGCCCCTGTCCGGGAAGATCCCACATGCCGCGGAGCAGCTGGGCCCGTGAGCCATGGCCGCTGAGCCTGCGCGTCCGGAGCCTGTGCTCTGCAATGGGAGAGGCCACAACAGTGAGAGGCCCGCGTACCGCAAAAAAAAAAAAAAAAAAGATTTCATACAACGATGACTTGAGTTTGATAAAAATACAGAAAAAGGTGCAAGAATACATTGCTTCATATAACTTAGGTCCTAGATAATCTAGGATACAAAGTGGTATTTTGAAAACTGGTAACTATGCCAAATGCCTGAAAAGACTTTGTTTAAAAAATACCTGGTGTAGATTTTTTTGGGGGGTGGGCAGTAAAGCCAAGAAACCTCACTGAGCTAAACTGGTCTGTTTATAAATCAGACGTCTGTATTATTTATGTTCATGTTTCCTTAATATGGGGGTAGCTGAAATCACTTTTGACATGTATTCATTAAAGAGTAGATCTAAAAGAAATAATTAGGCTTATTTTGGAAAATTGATCCTACAGATGTTATCCTATAAATTGGACAAAAAAGCGCCATTGTTTTAAAGAGAATATTCAGCAATTTCTTTCAAACTCTACTAAGTGGACCAGACCTGTAGTCAGTCACCTTCACTCCACCCTGAATGTACGTATTTGGGGCGATGGCACGGACACACTTCCATCAGAAGCAGACTCAGTAGGGAGTGCAGTGACTGTCGTTGGACGGGAGGGGACATGCTCCGTGGGGGCGGGGCGAGGGCACACTCAGTCTCTGGGAAGACTGCGTAGTTTGAAAGGGGTCTTTCCTCTGCCTTCTCCTACCTCACCTTTCACTGAGAATCACTAGACTAGTCACACCCCGAATATAAAATAAGTTGAAGGAAAAGGGGTGTTTTCAGCCAATAGTCACTCATCCACAGGTAAATACACATGATATCCAGCAGTGGAACCTTTGCACTGATCCCTCTACTTCTATACGCTTGGTTCTAAGGAAACAGAGGTCAGAAAAAGGTCAAATGAGGTCATTTCCAAAGTGGATGCAATTAAAGAGCAGGAAAAAAAGATGGACACCATCATTTCTTCTATTTTAAGATGCGAGACACACTTTGGGCTTTCTCTCTGATGAGAGCACAAAGTTTAGAATATTATACCCCAGTGGGGGCAGTCAAAGCTTGTGTGACCTACGGAACAGTGAGAAGTAAACTTGTGGGTGTTGGGGGTCTTTTAGGATCACCCATCTGTCCTGGCAAAGTGATGAAGAAGAGTATTAGGAGGAGCAGAGGAAAGCCATGTCTTTATCCGGGTTTGCCTCACTGCCCAGGCAGGCGTTCACCCGAGGCACACACCTGCAAATTTGTAGACAAGTGTGAGAAATGTGTGCTGTTCTAGAACCAACCAAAGCTTTGGCAAAGAGTGCTGTTCTGGGCAGTGAAAGAACCCCATACCCGGTGCCAGGAGCCTGGGCCTCCGCTCTGACTCTGTGTTCTTAGCTATTCTCTGGGCCTCAGTCTCTGCATCTGTAAAATGGGAGGATGTGACTAAGTGATTATCAACAGTCTTGCCAGAATTAACATCCTCTGGCAGGTCTTACATTGGGATGTTGAGGGTGGGGGCAACAGCATGATATAATAAAGGAGAAACATATTGTAACATGACTTTAAAAGTCACCAGAAGTAATGAAAGAATGGGGGGGAGGATGGCGGAGAGACCCATCACAGCCAAAACTCCACGTGGGTCATACTCACCGTGGCATATAAGGCGGAGTAAATGCTCAGAGCAGCATGTTTGGAGGGAAAGGACCTCCTAGCCTTCTCTATCACCTCCAGGTCCCCAGTACAGACGTTCCCGTTGTTGATGAACTGGTGGTGCACCCGGCAGTCTGCGCTGGTGTAGTTGGGCTTGCACACCGTCAGAAAGTACGGCGTCAGGTGTCCCGTGACCACTTGTCCGGCGTTTACAAAAATGTCAGTAGCAAAAAGCCCAAAAGCAAATACTCCTATGAGGAGATTTAAAATAATTAGGAAAGGTGACATACCCCATCGATTGGTTTTGTCCCTGAGAGAAAAACAGCGGTGAGAGTCCATGACAACCTATCAGAAAGGTCCTCCCCAGAGTCAAATTGTCCCCTCACCTTTGTCTTTCCAGGGAGTGGTGCCTGCTTCCCAAACCACTGTTTCTTCCAAATTGGTGCAGTCACGCTGCTGTTAGCATTTCATTATTTTGTATAAGTAAATTAGAAGCAGCATGTGCTAATGGAAAGAATTTGAATTTTGGAGTCATGTAGCGCTGGGCTCCAGACCCACCTTTGGTGACTCGTTCACAGTGTAAGTTGTTTACCTTCTCTGAATCTTGGTACCCTTATCACAAAGTGGTTGGGGGGAGTGATACCTCAGAAAGGAGTTGGAAAGATGAAATAAAATATGTGCAAAACACCCGCTGCGTGCCTGGCATTAAGTAGTTACTCAACATTAGTTCTCTTTCCTTCTATAGAAAATACCTTCCCCCTGGTCCTGTTGGAAATGCAGATACTCCTTGGAGGAGTTATCATGGCAGGTGAGAGAATGAGGTTGTTAGGAAGTCGTCCCTAAAAGAGAAAAAGATCACTCTAGAAACCTTGATTTAATTGGATGTTTCATTTGATGTTGGAAACAGAAAATGAGGAGGAAGAGTGTTAAAGATGAATGTTGTTGACTGTATCAAGTTACCACAAACTGAGTGGCTTAAACCAATACAAATGTATTGTTTTACAGTTCTGGAGGTCAGAAGTCCAAAATAGGTTTCACTGGGCTAAAATCAAAGTGTTGGCAGAGCCGTGTTCTTTCTGGAAGCTCCAGAGTGGAATTCATTCCTTGCTTTTTCCAGCTTCTTGCCTTCATTCCTTGACTTGTGCCCCCGCTCTCCCCCTACCTCCCCAGCAATCATATCATACGAGCTCTGCTTCCATTGTCACGTTCCTTTCCGTGACTCACTCTCTTGCTTCTCTCTTATAAGGTTACATTGTCTACCTGAATAATCCAGGATAATCTCAAAACCCTTAATCCAATCACACATATAAATTCCTTTTTGTCATGTAAAGTAATATATCCACAGTTTCTAGGGGTTAGGACATAGACATTTCGGAGCAAGGAAGGTGTTCTTTTACCCACCATGCTGACTTGGCCTGCTTGGCCAAGAACCCCGTGGGTAGGCTATATTTCCTGGATTTTATCTGTTCTCTGGTAAATTCCACAGGAATATAGGATTACCCCCAGCAAGCTTGAACATGAATAAGCAGAATTCCCTATAGGAAGTTTCACTGTGGATCTTTCAAAGCCTATACATACATCTATGGATTCTCTGTGGACTGTTTTCTGTTAAATATATCAAGAGCAGCTGTGCAGAGGCAAGGTACATACAAGTCATTTGAAGAGATAAAGAAGACTTTTCAAGTGTGACTCAATTATGGGAGAAGTTGGCAAGTGTGAGAGGCAGCATTAACCCTTGTAAATGTCAAGGATCTGCTATATTTTCAATTACATTTCTATCCAATTCTGACTTCCATATTCAATGTCTTGAATCTGCAAATTGTGCTGACTTCAGCACCTAAAAGTCAATCCATTAGAGCAGAAGCAAAGACAAGTTTGGCTGAAACCTTCATCCGGTTTCCATTTTGACCTGTATTGATTGTTATAATTTTCTTTTTTGTGGCTTTGCCAGTATGTGCTTTATCAGAATGAGAACTGGCTCTTTTAATACCTTTAGCCGGCTCACATTCATAGCGTCTGACCTCTGAGAGTAGGCATTCACTGGTCATTCGTGGTAATTTTCACCCACAGTTTCTGAAGTCTGGTTAGAAATTTTGTTACATCTTCAAGCAAGATTCTCAAAGACCAGGTCCCTGGCTTTTTCAAGGGGCAGTAAGTCTGTCTAGACATACTTTTCCAGGAAACTAGGGTAACGTGATTTAAAAAGGGAAAAGTGACAGCATTTTCCTCTGGGATTTTATTTGTCAGAATGCTTCCAATTAGGGTGAATTCTTTCTGAGATAGAGGATTTCTAGGCTCCTTGGATAGGTGTCTGAAGTGCCAGGTCCATGGTCACAGTGAATCTGTGACGGGCAAATTTCCACTTTGCTGCCATGTGATATTATTGCTGAAAGTTGCTTTCCCCTCTTCTCTTTGCCTCTCTTGGATTTTGTCTGCTTCTCCTGATGGCTTAACAAGCATTTGCTTTCCAAACATTTCATTCTGGTGTATTTGATTTACCTTCAGAAGGGCAGTCCCGGGGATTCCACTTGCCTGGCATGGGCCATGCCAGCAAAGTGCAGTGGAAGCTGCAGCGGTGATTCACAGACAATGTCAGATCATACGGGGCTTTTGTAAGAAATTCCAGCTATTCCTCTGTTAATCCTGAGCTCCTTGTGTGTATGTTACAAGCTTCAGAAGCCAAACAGAGCTGCTTTTGTCCTCAGAGTCAGGTAGAACACTGTTTATGGTCTCCTGTACTGCAATATATGATTTGAAGGAGATGCTTTTAAAGGGTCTATATATCCTACCTTGGTGTCTAAAATTCTTTAAGTGAGATAATCTTTTTGAAATTTTAACAGATACATTTCTCATTCCTGTAACCCTCCCTAGCTGGTTCTACTTATGGCTCTGCTCCCAATGGTGTTCCTTGTTTCAGCGGAGCTGATCACATTTCTGAATGGATTTATAGCAGACACAAAGTCTAACAGTCAAGCTCTTTTGGCTTGCCAGAGCTATGTGCTTGAGACACGTACTGCTGTTTTTGTTTGGAATTCTGAAAAGACTTGGATGGGAAAACCAAGAGCCATGGTCTATAGAATATGACCATTGAGTTTCTAAAATAAATCCTAGAATGGGGAAGATGGGGCTGAGGGTGTCTCCCAAGGAGACAGAACCCTGCCTGGTCTGGCTGTGAAGGAGTGAAGGGGCACCCCATGCTCCTTGCCACATGCTGGCTGTCAAACCCCAGGGGCAGGGCAATAGAAACCTCCAGAATGATTTTTGGAAATCAAGTTGAAGCATGTCCTGTGCCTCCCAGGAGTGTAGCTCAGGAGCCCTGGACAACTTTTAGAGAAGTTCCACATCCAGCGCAGCATCAGAGCTACAGAAGCCTGCATTAGCAATGTTGGAGGGAGGATCAAGTTGTTTGAGCCCTAGGGTACCTCCATGCCATACATTCTGGCATGGAATGGGCTAAGCACTTGTGAATTCCCACATCCCTAAGGGGTGAGGGGCAGTAGAATGCTGAGAGGACCAGGAGGCTAGAAAAAATGTGGCATTAAGACAGAGACTGGCATCTGTTGATGGTGTTGTCTGTGGTCCCTGTTTTGATGATACAGATCGCTAAGGTAACCTGAGCATGCCTCTTCTTTGTGGCCTAAAAGGATCTGACACCCATCAGGCAAGTCACAGGATGAAGAAAGAGGAAGATGAAAGTGCTTTAAAAAAAAAAAAAAAAAAAAAAAGTCCTTTTTCCCCCCTCTCAGGGTTTTACCAGGATCCCTCTGATCTCAGACAGGACGTCTTTGGACAAATCAGGATCTTTGATCACTAGTAAATTAGGACATGTAGGTGAAACTCTGTGATCTGCCTCTTGCCAAGGAATCAGTGCAGGGTTCTATCCTTTTACTCAACCAAGAATGTAGTAGGGGAAAGCAGTGACATAAGCGGGAAATGTGTATGACAAAGATCTTCTCAGCCAAAGATAACTGGTCAGGATCTCTTTAGGCCTCCCAAACAAAGAGCTGGTCAAAATACAGAAACCAGACTGCTTGTTGCTGAGGAGGAGCCTGTTGCCTTCCACACAGGAGGCCTTCATTAGGAAGCCTAGACCCAGGCCGCAGTGTAATAATTAGCAGGGACTGCTGGGGTGAGCAAAGAAAGGAATAAATTGCTTTTAGCCACAAAGAACCTGTGACTTTAGGTGGAGCCTCTGAACTGAAGGCCAATTATTCCATATTAAATTATAAGTGTATAATTTTCCAGTTTAAAATGGCACTTTGCTAACAGCCTCTAATAGAGCACCTCTCAACTGTCCACTAAAACATAAACAATGACAGTGAAAAAAGATGGAAACTCACAGTGCCAACCTGAAGGGATAATCAGTGAGGGATTTCTGTCTCTCTCTCTCACACACACACACACACACACACACAGTTTTACCTCATGGAAAACCTGAGCTTCTCCTCTGAAGACAAAGATCATGGGAGAAAACCTAGGGAGATTTCCTTTCTCTCCTGTCTTCCCCCTGAATTAGAGATCCAGGATTTAGACTGCTCAGAAAATAAGGATGCTGTCACTCCACTGGATGAGTTCTGCTCTTTGAATTTGCCTGGGACTGTCTCCTCTGCCCCCTTATTCTTCTAACTGTATTTAGAGACACATTGTGGGACAACTAGGAAGGAAGTGGCAGGGGCACTGGCGCTTGTGTCTTGCTCCTGAGAGGAACAGACACGCATGCTGGGCGCCATAGCTTTGCATGCACTGCACTGTCATGGCAGTGGCGGTATGAGGAGATGCCAGTTCACTGGAGCTGAGGCACTCCAGTAGGAAGCCTGCTAATTTGGGATTGGACTTAGCCCTGTGCACACCAACCTGCTCTTAAGCTTAAGCTCTGAAGAGAGGGCCAAGAGCTTCTGTTGAGGAAAACTGAGTGTGTATAGATCTTGCCCCACTTAAGACTGAAGAGGGAGAAATAATCACATATCACATGGGGTCTTGGGGAAAAAAATACTCCTATTTTATTTTTATTTTTTTATTTTTTTACATTGTATGGTCAATTTATATATAATGTCTAAAACAGGTAAATCCACAGATAGAAAGTAGAATAGTGGACATCAGCGTCTGGGGAGAAGGGAAAATAGTGACTGCTAATGGGCATCGGATTTTTTGGGGGGGATGAAGAAATTTTCTGGACTTAAACAGAAAAAAGATGGTTGCTCAACTTTGTGAATATACTAAAACCCACCAAACTGACCACTTTAAAAGGGTGAATTTTGTGGTATGTGAATTGCATCTCAGTAAAAATAAAATAAAAGAAACGATATCTTTGCATATTTGAGATATAGACTTAAATTCATAACTGCTATATATATAAAGCCCTTTTGAGATTATAAAGTTTTTGTTTTTTATTGAAGTATAGTTGATTTACAATGTGTTAGTTTTAGGTTTACAGCAAAGTGATTCAGTTACACATATATACATTTTCAAATTCTTTTCCCTTATAGGTTATTACAAAATATTGAGGCTAGTTCCCTGTGCTATATAGTAGGTCCTTATTGGTTATCTATTTTATATATTAGAAGTGTGTATATGTTAATTCCAAACTCCTGATTTATCTCGCCACTTCCCCTTTGGTAACCATAAATTTGTTTTCTATGTCTGTGGGTCTATTTCTATTTTGTAAATAAGTTCATTGCATCATTTTTTTTTTTTTAGATTCTACATACAAGCAATATCATATGATATTTTTCTTTCTCTGTCTGGCTTACTTAGTATGATAGTCTCTAGATCTATCCATGTTGCCGCAAATGGCATTATAGCATTCTTTTTTATGTCTGAGTAATATTCCATTGTATAAATATACCACATCTTCTTTATCCATTCATCTGTTGATGGACATTTAGGTTGCTGCCATATATTTGTTATTGTAAATAGTGCTACTATGAACATTGGGGTGCATGTATCTTTTCAAATTATGGTTTTCTCAGGGTATATGCCCAGTAGTGGGATTGCTGGGTCATATGGTAGTTCTATTTTTAGTTTTTTAAGGAGCCTCCACACTGTTCTCCGTAGTGGCTGTACCAATTTACATTCCCACAAATAGTGTAGGAGAGTTCCCTTCTCTCCACACCCTCTCCAGCATTTATTGTTTTTAGATTTTTTTTTTTTTTTTTTTTTGCGGTACGCAGGCCTCTCACTGTTGTGGCCTCTCCCGTTGTGGAGCACAGGCTCCGGACCCGCAGGCCCAGCGGCCATGGCTCACGGGCCCAGCCGCTCCGCGGCATGTGGGATCTTCCCGGACCGGGGCACGAACCCGTGTCCCCTGCATCAGCAGGCAGACTCTCAACCACTGCGCCACCAGGGAAGCCCTGTTTTTAGATTTTTTGATGATGGCCATTCTGGCCGGTGTGACGTGTTACCTCATTGTAGTTTTGATTTGCATTTCTCTAATAATGAGCAGCTGAGCATCTTTTTATGTGCCTGTTGACCATCTGTATATCTTCTTAGATCTTCTGCCCATTTTTTAAGTTTTATTTTATATTGGAATATAGTTGATTTACAATATTGTGTTAGTTTCAGGTATACAGCAAAGTGATGCAGTTATGCATATCTTCTGCCCATTTTAAAAAAATTATTTTATTTTTTTAACATCTTTATTGGAGTATAATTGCTTTACAATGATGTGTTACTTTCTGCTTTATAACAAAGTGAATCAGCTATACATATATGTATATCCCCATATCTCCTTCCTCTTGCATCTCCCTCCCACCCTCCCTATCCCACCCCTCTAGGTGGAATATTACTCTGCCAATTATTTTTTAAAATTTATTTATTTTTGGCTGCGTTGGGTCTTTGTTGCTGGGCGTGGGCTTTCTCTAGTTGCGGTGAGCGGGGGCTACTCTTTGTTGCAGTGTGCAGGCTTCTCATTACAGTGGCTTCTCTTGTTGTGGATCACGGGCTCTAGGTGTGCGGGTTTCAGTAGTTGTGGCACATGGGCTCAGTAGTTGTGGCTCGTGGGCTCTAGAGTGCAGGTTCAGTAGTTGTGGCGCACAGGCTTAGTTGCTCTGCGGCATGTGGGATCTTCCCGGACCAGGGCTCAAACCCGTGTCTCCTGCATTGGCAGGTGGATTCTTAACCACTGTGCCACAAGGGAAACCCTCTGCCCATCTTTTTGATTGGGTTGTTTTGGGTTTTTTTGATATTGAGCTGTATGAGCTCTTTGTATATTTTGGAGATTAATCTCTTGTTGGTCGTATCATTTGCAAATATTTTCTCCCATTCTGTAGGTTGTCTTTGTTTTGTTTATGATTTCCTTTGCTGTGCAAAAGCTTTTAAGTTTAATTAGGTCCCATTTGTTTATTTTTGTTTTTATTTCCATTACCCTAGGACACAGATCCAAAAAGATATTGCAGTAATTTATGTCAAAGAGTGTTCTACCTATGTTTTCCTGTAGGAGTTTTATAGTATCTGGTCTTACATTTAGGTCTTTAATCCATTTTGAGTCTATTTTTGTGTATGGTGTTAGAGAATATTCTAATTTCATTCTTTTACATGTAGCTGTCCAGTTTTCCCAGCACCACTTATTGAAGAGACTGTCTTTTCTCCATTGTATATTCTTGCCTCCTTTGTTGTAGATTAATTGACCATAGGTGCGTAGGAAAAAATACTCCTATTTTAGACTAGTATTGTACCGTTATGCTTCTTTTTTGTAACTCTTATCTCAGTAGGAAATTTATATGTGTGATTATTCAGTAATGTCCATCTCTCCCATTAGGATTGTAGAATATGCAAGCTCTAAAGAGCAGAGAACACATCTATTTTTGTTCAACACTGTATCTAAGCACCTAGTATCAAACCTGGTCCATAGCAAACAAATATTTGTGGAATCATGAATCAATTGCTGAAGAAACTTCAGAGAAGATTGACAGAAGAAGAGGGTAAAAGAGCATAGGAGGGCCTCCCTGGTGGTGCAGTGGTTGAGAGTCCGCCTGCCGATGCAGGGGATACGGGTTCGTGCCCCGGTCTGGGAGGATCCCATATGCCGCGGAGCGGCTGGGCCCGTGAGCCATGGCCGCTGAGCCTGCGCATCCGGAGCCTGTGCTCCGCAACGGGAGAGGCCACAACAGTGAGAGGCCCGCATACCGCAAAAAAAAAAAAAAAAGAGCATAGGAACTTGTCCAAATTTTCTAACTCATGTTGGTGTCTCACATCCCTGATTCTGTTGAACATGGGTTTGACATGAAACCACTTGGCATGTATGATGTAGGGACCATTTTTCTTTTTAATAAATGTCACAAAATCCTGCAGGGTGCTAGGTGCCTTAGAAAACAGAGGATAATTGAAAACAGGGGCTTTATAAGTGTCTCAGGAGTCAGAAAACTTGTAAATCGTAATTTGGAAATCAAAGCACTCTCCATTTTCAATGCAGCAAGAATGAGAAAACAACCTTAATTTGGAGTCTGAAGATCCATGCTATATATACAAGAAAGACTTCTTACTGTAGATATTTGTGAAGCACAAGAAATTGGAAATCATGATGCACCTGGGTACAGTTTTATGTAGACATGCACATCTTTGGGACAAATTGCCCCATTTTTGATTCCGAGAAGTTGCAATGGTTGTCAGTTTAAATATTAACACATGGGTACATGAAAGCATGGCTCCTACATATTTTTCATGTGGAGGAACTAACACATAGAATTTAAAAAAAAAAGGATAGGGCTTCCCTGGTGGCGCAGTGGTTGAGAGTCCGCCTGCCGATGCAGGGGACACGGGTTCGTGCCCCGGTCTGGGAAGATCCCACATGCCGCGGAGCGGTTGGGCCCGTGAGCCATGGCCGTTGAGCCTGCGCATCCAGAGCCTGTGCTCCGCAATGGGAGAGGCCACAACAGTGAGAGGCCCACGTACAGAAAAAAAAAAAATAAATAAATAAATAAATAAATAAATAAATAAAATAAAAAAAAAAGGATAGTGGAAAAGACATAAAACAAGTTATCTGGGTTAGGTTGGTAATAGTACTCTCTGAAAAGGGGAGGGGAATCTTACTCCTTCCTCAGCATATGTTCTCAACCTCTTATCAAACATTTCTGAAAGAGGACTGCTCTCCTGTCTATGTTAGCAAAACAATGCAATGAAAGAGAATTCAAGAACTGTGTTGTGTGAGATTAAGTATGGTTGAACGTTTTCTCATTTTCAGAAGTTAATCAGCTTTGTGAATCTTTTGTGTAGTTATTCTACAACGATGTTCAAAAAACATGGAAACACACTCTCAACTCAATTCCTGGCCTTTATTTTAGTGGGAAAATTGATGAAGATCTTATCCCACACAAACAAGTACAAGCAAGTGGCATGTGGTCACCATTTTGACAGCAGAAGGGGGGACATCTAAGGAATTCTTATGTTCACTTTCCTCAAAGTACATTCTGATTCAATCACCAGGTCTTAATTCTAGATCACACCTTTGATCCAAGCACCATTGCAAATGGAATACAAGATACAAAGAAATGAATACAGTTCCTTTTTGCTTTTCTTTTTGCCACATCAAGTTCCCTAGTGGGAAATCTCAGTGGAGAAAGTAATTCTGCTGTTGCAAATGTGCTCTCAATTCAGCTGTGAAGAGCCTTCCTTCAGGAAACAACCATTTCTTTAGAAAAAGAAGACATGGTGAAATGTTTTCTCCGTAACATGTTTTATTCAAACTAGAAGTTTCCTAATGAAGACGTTTTATCTGCAGTTACCATGTTCATCCCATTTCCTAGCAAGGTGTACTGAGCTGATGAGATGTTTAAATAAGACTGCCATGGATACTAGGTAATGATGATAATAATGTAGCCAATACACCGTGGTTAGTATGTACTAGGTATTATTCTAAATGCTTTGAAATATTAGTTCATTTACTTCTCACCACAACTCTGAGGTAGACACCATTATCTCCATTTTACAGATGAGGAAATTGAGGCACAGAGAGGTCAATTAACTTGACCTAGTTCACACAGCTAGTAAGTAGAAGAGCTGGGATTAGACACTAAATAGTTATGGCTCTAAATCCAAACTCTTATTCACGACCCTCTAAGCTTGTATTTTCATGTACTTAAGAAAATATATGGGTAGGCGTCAGGCCATGAAAAAGAGCACTTTAGTTCTCACCCACGCACTGAGAAGAGGCAAGGATTTAGAACATGCTCCTGATGAAATGTTTGCCCTGTCACAACAGAACAAGAATTCCTCAATATCTTAGCCAATAATTTTCCAACAAGAAGATGATAGATTACCTAAGATATGTCATCATTGAATGAGGCACTTTTCTCATCACTTTGAATGAATGAATCTGACTTTGTTTCTATATAATACAAACACCATCAGTGCAAATTGATCTACACACATCAAATATTGTGCTTCAAAAGGAAGTTTCTGACAGAACTAAATACATCAGTTCCTTGGATAGTTAATATTAAGGGTTCACAGAACAAGATTCTTGGGTCTGTCTTTCCTGTATATGTCACAGAAACACCAAAGGCTGACAGCAGTCTACTGGTCTGGATGTCATGGTTTTAATCTGAAGAATAGATTTTATTAAAATCAATCTGAACCTCAGTTACTTTATCTGTAAAAGAGGTTTTAAATAGACCTAAATCACTGGGTTATTAATGCAAATCATAGAAAATAGTTGTAAAAAACATTTTGTAAATTGTGAGATCTATGTAGATATTAGGGACTCATTTTTATAACTGAGGGATGTGGATATCCTCAGTATTTCAAATAAGTTGATTATAAAATTATTCTGAAAACAGGAAAGAGATAAGAGCCCTATAATTCTAACAACCTCAAACATATATTCAACTCTGTGTGTTATTCATCCTTTGTATTAGTAAAGCACCTTTTTTACAATACGATGAGCCAGTGGTGTTTAAAGAATACTGTGTCATTACTATAACTACGCATCGTGGTAAGGGAAGAGGAAGAGTAATCAACCAGAAAAGCCCCCAAATCTTTTTATAAATGAAAGAGCAAACCAATACACTTCTACTCCCCCAAAGCATAAAGTTGCCTGATTTCTTGATAACACGGTTTTATCTCGACAGGAGGGTCTTTACTCTTCAGTCAGGACAGCTCCTGAGGGCTTTCTCTCTCAAGGGTCAGCCTCCTCTCTCCCTCTTGCTGCCTTTCAGTATCTGCTTCTCACTTCCCCTAGGCAGTGTGGATCCAAACGCTGATAGACAAAATCCTGAAAGTTCGCCAGAGGCAATGATAATTTTACAATAAAATGACTGGAGGAGGAGGATACAGATAAGTCTAGAAAGTATACCTAGATACAAACTAAATGTGGAGAGGGAAGATTTTCGATTCCTTACCTACCAAGAAATCTAAAATCAGGCAAGCAAAGCCTGGAGGGCTTCCAAATAACAGCCTTCAAATTCTGCCCTTTCTGATTCACATTTATAAGAATACGAAAATATGAATAAGTATGATTCGTATCAAGCTGTAGATCTGAATCCACCCCCATTCCCACCACCAGACCAGCCTCAGGTTCCATCAGCAGGCAGCTGCCAGCCCTGTTGGTGACCAACCCGTACTGATCTGGTGCTGTTGCCTTCTGCATCAGCATTTCCTGATCACTTTTATTATGTTCTAATGTAATAATTTACATTAGTTTCAAAGCACACACCACTGTATTTTTCTTTTTTAAATTGAGGTGTGAATGACATGTAACGTTATATTAGTTTCAGGTGTACAATGCAATGATTCGATATTTGCATATATTGTGAATTTTATTTTTTTATCGTAGAAGACTTTGAAACTGCCCTTTATCCGTTGTTGGGAGTCATTTCTGATATTCAGACAGTATTTTTGTACCTCGCTGTGCCTGATTTTGGGTATGTAATCTTGCATAACATAAATATTAATAAATCTTTATTAATGCTAATAAATATTAATAAAACACAAATAATAATTTTTTAAAAGTCTTTGAAATACTTTTTAAAACCTTTACAGTAGTGGATTTCGACTGAGGGTGATCCTGTCCCCAGGGGACATTTTGCAATGTTTGGAGACATTTTTGGTTGTCTCTAATGGAGGAGGGGCTGTTACTGGCATCTGGTGGGTAAAGGCCAGGGATGCTACTATGCATCCTACACCCTACAATGTAGGATGTCCCCTCCTCCATACAGAAAAGAATTAACTGGCCCGAGATGTCAATAATGCTGAGGTAGAGAAACTCTGCTTTACAGCAAGTAAGTTCACTGAAATGCCATGAATTTGCACTGGTTAATCTGAAAAGTGCTAGAGAAAGCAGCAATCTTTAGTCCTTTTAGTTAGGCCTTAAGCATCAATCTTTACTTGTCCTTCTAGTTAGTCCTAAGCAGCTCAGTTAGACCTTTTATTTGAGTCCAGCCTCTAAACACTGGTGCTGGGAAGGGCCCTCAGAAAAGCGTCACTTGAGTTTCATGACTAAATAACTTTGCTCTTGACAATTCGAGTAACTTACAGAGTTCTGGGCCAGGAGCCTTGTTTGGGTCTGTAACGCTCTGGTTCAGTGTGGATGACATCCAAAGAGGAGCAGACTCGTTCTCTGCACTGAGCAGAGCAACCAAAAGCAGCCTCATCACAACTTCTTGAGACCTGAGCAGAGCTTGATCCCTGGTTATGCCTTTGAAGTCAGCCAAGGCTCCCAGCCTCAGCATGCCTCCCCTCCCTGCATCCAGAGCCAATCCTGGTCCCTAGTGGGAAGCACCAAACATCTTCGTCTCAAAGTCTCGTGGCTTGGCTGCTCATGGGGTCCAGAAACTGAGGTTCCCTTTATTCCCTAAGATCCATCCTGGCTTTCTCCTCCTCATCTATTTACCTAGGCTTCAAATCTGGTTCTTATTGCTGAGTTCTAGAAATATCTCCACCAACTTATAGGCCCACGCCCTGCCTTGCTTTTGACATTTCTCTTTTAATGTCCAGCCTCTGGACTCGGAACTAAAGTCGGGTGCCTGGGCACTGCAACTGATTTTTAGACTATGCAGCCAAGGTCAACTTCCACAGTTAGCACATGGACCTGGCCTAGTTCACTGGGCACCTAGTTTCCTGGGATGGTCACTGTCCTGCTATGAAGTCGCTGCCAACTCTAGACAATTCTCATTGTAGGGCAGCCTTTCCCTTCCCATTTAAAATTGCATATCTGCCTCCACAAACCCCCTATTTCCTTTTTCTACATGATTTTCCCCCATAACACTTACCTTCTCACAAATACTATGATTTACATATGATTTATGATTTTTAGTTTAATGCCTGGCTTCCCCCACTAGAATATAAATTCAATGAGAGCAAATAAATCTCTGTTTGGTTCAGTAATATGTCCTCAACACCTTAATCAGTGTTTTGCATATGGTACATGGCCAAAAAATTACTTGTTGAAGGTTGAAAATATGATCAGTCCCCCCCATTTATAATTATAAATACAGAATGCAAGTAGAAATGGTCTGATTGAACCAAATGGAGTCTCCTTTTAGATAAAGTACATCTAAATGACTTTCAAAATTGAGAAGGATTTTCTAGTTCTTGAAAAGGCTGAGCTTGTCTCAGGGTATCAATTCTTACAACCATAAAATACTGTGACCTTTGAGGCTGCATTTAAAATATTCATGCTTCATTTAGATCACACTTAATTTATGGCAATTAATTAGCATTACATGAATTAACTGTTTACCATGGTACTTTCTATTCTGTCCAGTGCTACCTAATCCTTAGACCTGACCTAAATGGCCTAAGACTTGCTTGGTATTTAATTAAATTTTTATTGGAAGTAATAACGGAGCAACTGTGTGATCCCAAATGAAAAGCCCATAATAAGCAGTTTCTGGATGACAGGCTATTTTAGGTGCCAAAAGACAATCTAATCTTGGTATATCTGGATCAGTTTTTTCTTTAACTCAAAAGAAATGTATTCAAGAAGTCAAACAAACCAAAAACCCTCATGGAATTCTAATGCTTTTTATTCATACTTTCAGTATTAAATTAAAAAGTTACTATTTCATATTTATAAGAATATGATTACTCAAGTATATTTGTGAATGAAAAAATTTAAATATGACTTCCTTATTTTGTCTTTGTTGCTGAAAAGAGAATGTACAGGTTTATCTCTTTTGAGAACTTAAATCTGTGTATGGTGGTTGTTCCATTTAATGCATACCAAAGGAACTGATGTAGGAAGGGAAGGAATGGAGAGGGAAAAATGAGGAAAAAGAGAAGCCTTAAATATGTATCACTAATTTGACTACATTTGTTTTGATAAAACGTTGGTAAAATTTGTTAGTTCAGGCAATTTCTTTCCTCCCTTCCCACATCATGTAACACAGTGTGAGAAATTATACAACAGTTTAGAAATGGTTACAGAAGTTAACTATGAAGGTTAATAGCTAAAGCCTGGGAGACCAGGCATCCTCTTTTTGTTTGTTTGTTTATTTGTGGAAGTATAGTTGATTTATAATATTGTGTTAGTTTCAGGTATACAGCAAAGGGATTCAGTTTTATATATATATATATTTTTTTCAGATTCTTTTCCATTATCGGTTATTACAAGTTGTTGAATACAGTCCCCTGTGCTCTATAGTAAATCCCTGTTGCTTATTTCGTACGTAGTCGTGTGCATCTGTTCATCCCAACCTCCTAATTTATCCCCCTTGCCCTTCCCCCTTTGGTAACCATAAGTTTGTTTTCTATGTCTGTGAGTCTGTTTCATCCTCCTTATAATGATGAGAACCTTGGGGAAAAAATTTATTGTTGGATTTGTGGATCAGAGGAATTCAATCCTCTCTGTCAAGGTCAACACAATTAGCATTTGTCTACAGGAAGAGATGGTTTAATTTGAATGTTTTCCCTTTGACTTGGCTATTGCCATTTTCTCAGTTAAAAGTGACTTTGACTCTGTGGGGTGGGGTGAGGGGCTATCTGTTCAAGTCCCTGCCACACAGCCTAGAGAAGACAGGGAATTCGAGAGCCGAGGTGCCACTTTCAGCTCTGCTTTCGATGACAAACACTGTGTTAAAGGACTTGGCCATCCTTTGGGATAGCCTCTATTTTTGCCACTCCTCCCAAAATGTCTAGCTCTTTTACTGATTTTAAAATTATACATACTTATGATTTAAAAAAATTGGAAATTACAGAATAAAAAGCAAAATATAAAATTATTCACCTATTAACCTACAACTCAGGAATAACAACACTTAACTTCTACATTTCTTCAATCTCTTTTCTATGGGATACATGTACACACACACAAATACGTACACACACAAATACATGTTCAGATACATATACACACATATGTATCATGTTGCATTCTTTTTATTTAGAAATAATCATAGGTTCCTAGTGTCTTGACTTTTTCCACATAGTGTTACATCATGAATATTTCCCCTTTCATTAAAAATTCTTAAAAAATACCATTTTCTGAGATTGTACCTTATGATGGTTAGCATTATTTGTAAAAATTATATTATTGGATATTTCTAATTTATGTTATGACAAAATAATTTTAGTCCATAAAAATTAATTTACATTTCTGATCATTTCCTTAGGAAAGATTATTTGAAGTAGGATTTGGGGTTAAAAAGGAGGCTTATTTTAAGGCTATTGAAATATACTGTCAAATTGCTGTGCAGAAAGGGTATATCAACTTAGTCTCACTAGAATTGTACTAGAATCCCAAGTTTTTTCTCATCCTTGACAGCATAAAGCATTATTTTTTTAAAAAATATTTTGCTAGTCCACTGACCATTTTTGCAATGCGAAGCTGATTGTATTTGTTGGGTAACACTGTTGATAGTGGGTTCTAGAATAATTACATAAACTGCAAGAGCAAAGTCATGCCATTTCAGCTTAATTAGAATAGTTAGCTGAAACAGTTGTTATTTTCTAATGCCAACTGCATGGTGTGTATTTTGGTGGCTACTGGGCTAGAAAAAAAGACTGTTAAGATCTTTACAATAACATTTCTAATGCATTTTATTACCTTATTTTACTTTAATGTTTTCAAAGGAAACATCTCCATATAAAGGATCTTTACTTCAAGTAATATGTTTTTTTCTCTTATGGAAAAATTTAATCCACAGATACTAAGAAAAAGTTACCCATCTCAAGATAGACCCCTCCTCCCATCTTCAACTCTCCTATATGAAAAGTCAGAATAGGCTTTTGACTTTCTCTTAGAAATTGCCTTATTTATGTACCTTAATCTTTTAGAACTAAGCTGAAGAGAGGTAATAAAGTTAATTAAACAGGAGGCAAGTGAATATTTAAGAATCAGCATTTATGGAAGCAATTTTAGGCAAATCTATGATTTAACAGAGTTTAGTTTTTGCTCTTTACTCCTCCAAAAAAATTATGGAAAACCTACTATGTGCCAGGCATTTTGCAATATGCTGTTGATACAAAGTGAAAAAGATATAGTCCCTGCTCTCCAAGGGATCACAAATTACAGTAGTCCCCCCCTTATCCACGGAGGTATGGTCCAAGACCCCCTCAGTCGATGCCTGAAACTGTGGATCATACCAAATCCTATATATACTATGTTTTTCTAATACATATATACCTATAATAAGGTTTAATTTATAAATTAAGTACAGTAAGATATTAACAATAACTAATAACAAAATAGAACAATTGTAACAATGTACTGTAATTAAAGGTGAATGTAATCTCTCTCTCTCAAAATATCTTGTTGTACAAATTTAATGCCTTTTCTGTCTTAACTAAGCACTTACCATGGCTGTGGCTGTAATTTTTGCAGTTTGAGGTGTGACAGCAGAACTAGCATGTATTACTTTTTTTTTCTTTACGATTTCACAAACAGAAGATTTGTTCTTACTGTTCAACCTCAGCATGTGATATTTTTCTTTCCTTATTGAGAACTTTTACCTTTTCACTTAAAGAAAGTGCTTTACGGCTTCTCTTTCGCATATCCAAATTGCCAGCATCACTACTCTTGCGCTTTGGGGCCATTAATACGTAAAATAAGGATTACTTGAACATAAGCCCTGCCATATCATGACAGTTGATTTGATAACCAGACGGCCTCTAAGTGACCGATGGGTGGGATAATTTGGACAAAGGGATAATTCATGACAGAGCAGGATGGCACAAGATTTCATCATACTCAGAATGGAGCATGATTTAAAACTTATGAACTGTTTATTTCTGTAATTTTTCATTTAATATTTTTGGCTGACTGTGAGTAACTGAAACCACGGAAAGCAAAATCGTGGAATGAAAACTTAAAAGTTAATAATTACCATCATCTATTGAAAACTGGGTGTCAGGCACTTTATTATAGTATTTTTCATGCTTAGAAGATCCCTAATACAGGCATTATTAGCCTTACCCACACACTCACAGTCCTTGGGAACAGTTACTTTATCCCATTTTATATCATATTCTTCATCTGCACAGTTAGAACTATAACCTACCTTATAGGGTGTTGGGTGGATCAAATGAAATTATAAAGTGTCTAGTCCAGTGTTCTGTATAATAAATATTCTCACCTCTCCTCTTGTCTTCCTTGAAGCCACTCTGGTAGCAGGTGACCAAACTCCGGATGTCTTTGAAAGGCATCATTGTTTGGAATGAGTAAACTAGATAGAAGTGACATCATATGGATGAGGGTATACCCAGTGAGCCGACTGCAGACGCCCACAGGTCATTCTGCAAATACCATCAGTAAATGCTGAAGACTATTTTAATGTTAAGGGTTACTTCTTTTAACTTAGGTTTTCTTAGCCCTCCCACTCTACTACTTCCCTAACTCCCATGCCAATGTTAGAAGTTACTGCATATTTTTAAAAAATTTTATTGAAGTATAGTTGATTTACAATGTTGTGTTTAATTTCTGCTGTACAGCAAAGTGATCCAGTTATACATATATATTCTTTTCATATTCTTTTCCATTACGGTTTATCACAGGATATTGAATACAGTTCCCTGTGCTACACAGTAGGACCTTGTTGTGTATCCATCCTACATATACTAGTTTGCATCTGCTAATCCCAAACTCCCAGTCCTTCTCTCCGCCCCCCACCCCACAACCACAAGTCTGTTCTCTATGTCTGTAAGTCTGTTTTTGTTTCATAGATATGTTCATTTGTGTCATATTTTAGATTTCATTTATATGTGATATCATATGGTATTTGTCTTTCTGGCTTAGTAGGATAATCTCTAGGTCTATCCATGTTGCTGCAAATGGCATTATTTCATTCTTTTTAATGGCTGAGTAATATTCCATTGTGTATATGTACCACATCTTTATCTGTTAATCTGTTAATGAACATATAGGTTGTTTTCATGTCTTGGCTATTGTAAATAGTGCTGCTGTGAACATAGGGGTGCATGAAGTTACTGCATATTTGATTTTGATATGATCATTTGCTCATGACTTGAGGAAATTTGACCCTTTTCTATAACAGGAAGAAAAGGATTAAGGATAACCAAAGGAGCTGTGTTCTGGCCCTCACTTTCTCAGTTGTCAGTTCCATATGTTCTAAATGGTATCATGGCTTGTTTTAGCACCATGTTGATACTTTCAGAGTTTTATCCTGGCTCCCATGAACACCTGACCAGTAGGTATTTGCAGGATCTCATTAGAACACTAATAGTTACATACTGAGTACTCACCGTGTAGGAACTCTGAGAGATCTATATTCCTACCTTTACTCACATACACATTCATTCCCATATTTATAATCATTATCCATATATCTTCAGGATTTTTATAAAAGTCCTAGAAGGAGGGTTATAGAAAATGTCTTAATTATTCCTCATCATGAACACTAATAAAACTATGTGTTTTCCAACTTTGGAAAGGCATTCTTTTTAAGACCTGATGGATTAGATTTTCCATACTTTTTAAAGTTCCCTTTATAACAAAGTTACTGGATAGGAAAGTTTTGTCAGGAAAGTTGATTATTTCTAGTTCACTTTACTGGTGTCTCCTGATGCTGTACCCCCTTGCCTGACTCAGCTAAAGGGTATATGGCAATACCCAGTCAATATTAAAATATATGTCCCAAGGGAATCTCAGATAAGTATTGTGTAGGAAAAAAAAATCAAAGTTGAAATCATTTGTAAAACAATAAGTATTGCTTCACTTTAAGGATCAAAAATTTGGCTTGGTACCAGGATCAGGCTCAATTTTGTACTTCCTGGAAAATCCCCCAAACAACTCTTGCTTTTAAAGTTGATGCTTCCATAGCTTAGGTTATTTTATCAAGTGTGTTCATCTTCAGTAAGTTTAGTAAGTTTTACCTATAAGCGAGGGCTTAGTCCAACATGCCCTTGTACTCACCTATGAATCTTATGATCCTTCGGAGTAAGGGGTTCAGGTAACAGCATTCTCCGGTCAGAATTGTTTTCTCCTGGGCAATCAGAGATTCTCTGGTTGACTTTATGAAATACATGGATATCTCACCAATAAAAATCTGGAGAAGGAATGTTGAAGAATTGTCAAGTTGGATAGCTGTCTGATAAAAGAGACCAGTAGCTTAAGAAAAAACTCAAAACTTTTGAGGCTTCACAATTATATTAGAAGATATCATGTTGGAGAGATGGAGAGTTAAATAGTAATTTGTAGTTAACTCTTCAAAAGAATTAGAGAAAGCAATAATTGATGATTTCAGATAGATTTCAGGCTATAATATTAAATTCTAAAGTCATATGAAACCTAAGTTGAAATAATAAATTGAAGAATAGAATCTATGATAAGGCTCACTCAGGCTGGATTTGAATTTTTTTTTTTTTTTTTTTTTTTTTTTTGTGGTACGCGGGCCTGTCACTGTTGTGGCCTCTCCCGTTGCAGAGCACAGGCTCCGGACGCGCAGGCTCAGCGGCCATGGCTCACGGGCCCAGCCGCTCCACGGCATGTGGGATCTTCCCAGACTGGGGCACGAACCCGTGTCCCCTGCATCGGCAGGTGGACTCTCAACCACTGCGCCACCAGGGAAGCCCTTGAATATTTTTAACTGAATGTGTGCATTGCAATGATGCGGAATGACTGGGACAGCCCAGGAGGGCATTATATGCACCCATCACAATATTACTCCATTATGTGGCAATACTGCCATCTTTATTCGAACACATTTGCCTGATCAATATTCTACTCTGAACTGGTTGACTGTCACACTTTTATGATTGGCATCTCTTGTTATCTTGAACTAATACATGTATATTACCATTTAAATCATAATGCCTTTGTGTACATTGTAAGCTTCCTGATGACAGGGACCATATCTTATATTTCTTCATTATGCTTATAGCACTCAGCGCACTGTATTCCCATTTAAAGTAAGGATCTGGCATGAGGGAAGTTGTCACCAACTTTGACACTGTCGCGGCTGAAGACTGAGAACCTTCAGTGAATAAAAAGTTAATAATTACCATAATCTATTGCAAACTGGGTGTCAAGCACTTTATCATAATAGTTTTCATGGTCACAAAATCCCTAGTGTAGGTAGTATTACCTTTGCTTTACTGGTGAAGAATGGAAGTTCAGTGTAGTTAAGTAACTTACCCTCCAGAGCATACAACTGGCATGTGGAGGCCTGGGATTGGTATTCAGTACAACTGGGTTCCAGAGTCCACATTTCCCACCACATCATATGCCACTTTTATTTTCTAAACCCTCATTTCAATATTTCCCCAGAAGAATGTGATCTTATAATTGTTCTTCTTTGCTATGCGTGTGCTTGTGGTTTTAGATAAACTTCATCAATGTTTTAAGAATTCCTATGGGGCTTTCCTGGTGGTGCAGTGGTTGAGAGTCTGCCTGCCGATGCAGGGGACATGGGTTCGTGCCCCAGTCTGGGAAGATCCCACATGCCGCGGAGCGGCTGGGCCCGTGAGCCATGGCCGCTGAGCCTGTGCGTCCAGAGCCTGTACTCCGCAACGGGAGAGGCCACAGCAGTGAGAGGCCAGCATACCGCAAAAAAAAAAAAAAAAAAAAAAAAGAATTCCTATGCCTTATACTCTTCCTATCATTATAGAATATCTGTTTAGATGGATCAAGATGCCAATGTCATGAATGGCACATGAGAGATGGAAGTTAAGCTATAGAATAGTAAAACTGGAATCGTCTACAGATGTTTTCCCCTTCCTTTTATGAGGGAGGAACCCGAAAGTCTCAGGGGCTTGGCCACACACAGCCAGACAGTGTCTGAAGCAGCTCTAGCAGGTGGTCTATAAATAGATACTGTTATCCCATTGTACAGATAAGACACCTGAGGTGTAGAGGGGTTAAATAATTTGTCCAAAGTCGTCACAAATCCCAGCTCTGAAGCCAGGAAAACCTGGCTGCGGAGTCCTTTCTCTTAACTGCTACACTTTTACTCAACAGTGATAAATAAAATATTTGTTGAATTTGTGTTTAATGTTGACAACATAGAAAATAAAACAAATGCAATATGCTTTAAACACTAAAAAATGTAGATGATATTAAAGTACAAGATAGAATGGTGTAATGGAAATAGAACTATGGGCAAGTCAGAATGGTATGGAAGTTGGCAGGAAAAGAATGAGTTCAGGGTCAGACAGACAAATGATGGGCCAGCATGGATCACCTTGGCAGGTGCTGTCTATGTATGTCTAAGAATATTTTGTGCCTGACATCCCTTGGAATTAACAATGAGTTGTTGATCTGTCAGGTGAAAATATTTGAATAGTTTCAAGAACTCAGCCCTCCCTCTTTTCTCGTTAGACCTATCTCTGCCAAAACAAGGTGCCAAGGGGCTTTGTTTGTCCCCACTGCAATGATGGCACTGCATTACTCTTCTTTATCTTAGTGAACAGATAGGGATAAATTCATGCATAGTCGGGTACATGAAATAGTATTTCCTTGAGGGAGCTTTCTCTGCTCCCACAGACTAGCTTAGGCATTCATGTTGTACATGACTCTCTTTCCTTGTGTTTCTCCTTTCCATTTCTATCACAAATTACAATGATAGTACGATTACATACTATCATTGTTATTCCTTGTTATGGGATGTCCCACATGTCTTATTCCAGTTATGTCCCCAGGGCATAGCTCAGTGTAAGGTACATAGTAGTTATTCAATGTTGAATGAATTAAGCATATCAGATTAATGCAGGTTTTTTGGAATACAGGTTTAATGAGGTAGACTGTAAAGAAACTTTGCCAGGTCCCCTCAGGAAAAGGGAGATCCTGCCTTGTCATTGTTCCCACAACATATTACACAGATCTCTATCCTGACATCTACCCAATTAATTGCAATTATTGTCTGTATGTCCCTCTTCATTTGACTATGATGTCCTTATGGGAAAGACTTGCCCTTCCTTGCATGGTAACTAGAACAGGGACTGGTATATAGTAGATTCAATCAATATTTGTTGAATGAACAAAAGACTGAATCTTTAGAGTACCTATGTATGGGTAGAACCCTCTGACCTTAACTTCTCTGAAGATTCCTCTGCAGGAAATTCCCCATATGGACCAGAAAGCATGCAATTTTTGCTGTACTGCTTAGGAATATAGTAAAAAATTAAGGATTAACAAATACAAAGTAAAGTATCTCTTTTAAACTAAATTTACTCATATATGCATTTTACATTCAACAATTTTGGAGAGGGAGCACCTATTCTGCCAGGAATTGTTCTAGCATGGGAGACGTAGCTGTGAACAGAGAATAGTGGGGGAGAGCACAAATAAACCAGTAAGTATATCGTGTAATGTTGTGAAATGACATGATTAGAAAGTAAAGCAGGGAAATGGGATGGAGAGTGGTAAACACATAGGGATAAGAAAAGAAATAAGCAATTCTTGCCTCAGCCATTTCAGAAGCCCAAAATATCCTTACTCTATAAGAAAGAGAGAAGAAAATTCTAGAAGTTCTCCATTTAGTGAAGGTTGTCACTACTCACACAAGAGGCAACAAAGCAAGAAAATGTGAGAGAAAATCTACACAAAACATGTTCTTGTTAAAAATACACGTGTGCACACATACACACAGATCTAAACAAAATAACTCCAAGGCATACCAAACAAAACTTGTCATGTGAAAAGGGTATGGGGCTCAAATAAATCCATAAGTAAAATGTCCTGAGACTCTCATGTCAAAGGTGATAAGCATTATAAGAATTGATACTATTGGGACTTCCCTGATGGTCCAGTGGTTAAGACTCCATGCTCCCAATGCAGGGGGCCCGGGTTCAATCCCTGGTCAGGGAGCTAGATCCCGCATGCTGCAACTAAAAGATCCCCGCAGCCAAAAAAAAAAAAAATCAACAAACAAACAAGGATTGATACTATTGGTCAACAATATTCATATCACAATTGAGGTGTGAAATACAAAAGAAAAAAAGCAGAGCAAGGATATATGCTAACGTATATATCTAATTATCGACATAATACTTTGAGTATATTAAGTAATAATGTTTACATAAAGAAGGAAGGAAGAAAGAAAGGGAGGAAGGGGGTCATTTTATAACTTCAAGGTAGGACAGTATTCCTGGTCCATCCAGTTCAGACTGTGATGGACATAAAGGTTGCTGATAAAATAATCCAGTTCTTAGATCTCAGTGAATGGGCTTCATGGATGTTCATTTCACTGCGTTTCTCTGATCACACACAGGATGCTATTTCTCCATCCAGTGGGTTCCATAGTCTCATACAGGGCCTGATTCTGCTTGGAGAGAGAGACGGAAGGTTCTGCTTGATAAAGGTAGAGGTCTCTTTTCTTTCCTGCCTGGCCCCAGCCGATGTTGGAAGCCGTCTACCCACTTGGCAGATTTATGACTCTGGTTCTGGCAATGGTTGTGTTCCTCCATCTGTATCTTTGCCACACACACTCTGCCTCTATCCACCACTCTTTTCAGAGAGCAGCTGGGACATGTGGGACTCTCCATGTGTTCGGCCCTGGCTGTCCTGCCTATTATGGCCTTTCAAATTGTTGGCTAACAAGCATCCTATCACTCATAGCAAATGAGCATACCCTCTGGTGAGAAATGATCAAGGCCAAACTCTAGACCTGGCCATGAACAAACAGCAAGTGAATTCCATTGGTGCATCTCTCATCCCCCAGCTATGCTGGCTACAATCACAAGTGACATGACCTAAGACACTTAGATAACAGTAAATATACTTTTAGTGAGGATAACTCGATAAATTTGTCTTTCAAATATGGAAACCCAAATGGCAAAAAAACAACCCTGGAATATACTACATCAGTTTGGTGTGTTATCTTGCAGACTTCACTTCTTTACAATCTTTAAAGGAGATCTGTTAAGTCATAAATAAGTGATATAAATGCAAAATATTTAGGGGATAGTGTTCAGATTTCAAAATATAAAATCTGCAGAAAAAGTCACTGGAAGATGTATTATAATTTTATATTGTAAGGGGGACTCACTGCATGTTCTATGTGGCTGTCATCATAAAGTGTGTCTAGAATTCCTGGAATATATGTTTTGGGTTCACACATATGCTAGCTGTAGCTCTGGTACTTGGCAATATCAGAGTCATTGCTGTTTCTTGAATGTGGGCTGTTGAGTTGAAATCTCAGCTCCCTCCCTTCTTGATGTGTGACTTTGGGCAGGTAACTGAAACTTTCTGAGCTTCTGCTTTTCTTTTGTTCATGACTTTGAACGTGAGGAAAATAACTATATCAGAAAATTATTGAGAGTATTAGAAAATGTATGTAAAAACATCTATAGGTGCTCAAAGAATGTTTGTTGCTTTCACTTACTGGTCCGTCTAGGCAAGAATGTGTATTGAAATTGCTTGAAAAATTGTCCTGGATTAAGAAAACGTGGTGTGATTCTAGCTCTGCTCTGCCCCTAACCAGATGTTCGATCTTGGACCACTTGCTTGACCTCTCTGGGCCTAGTTTCTCATCTGTCAGTTTCTTATCTGTTGGACTAGGAGAACTTTAAGTTGCTTTTCCAGCTCCAACATCTTTGCCTTTATGAGAGGAACTGACAAGAGAGGGCTGATTAAGGGAACTGAAACCATGTAACTGGGCTTTAATCTCTCTCCTGTTGGTTAAGCTCTCCAGGGCCAGTGTAGTTTCTTGCAATGCTTCTTCCTTCAGCCTTCATTCACTTGTTTTTTTCTTTTGTGGTATGCAGCCCTCTCACTGCTGTGGCTTCTCCTGTTGCAGAGCTCAGGCTCCAGACGTGCAGGCTCAGCGGCCATGGCTCACGGGCCCAGCCACTTCGCGGCACGTGGGATCCTCCCGGACCGGGGCATGAACCTGTGTCCCCTGCATCGGCAGGCGGACTCTCAACCACTGTGCCACCAGGGAAGCCCAGCCTTCATTCACTTTTAAAATCCCATGGGGCTTTGCCCTCACCAAGTAAGCTTCCCTAAAAGCAAAGTGGACACAGCCTGCTCCAGAGCCGTCACATTCCCTGATACCTCTGTCACCTGTGTGCCTAAGGACAGCAGAGGCTGGCAGCTCTGCCCTGGACTTCAGTGTGTCAGACTCTGAGGAAGAGGAGAGGGTTCTTTGCATACTTCTCAATATGAATGTCTAAGTAGCTTCAGAGCTTTCAGTCCCAGGGATTTTTAGATGCTTCCAATATCCTCCTTGGGAAGATTCTTTACTCATGAGCATTTCCAAGAAAGGCAGGCATGGTTTTTGCCGTAGATTTTGTTTAAAAGTGACCCAGGGGATTTTAAATGGACAGACTATGCTGCCAGTCCTGGCTGCTGACGTCTAAATGCTCTGCTTTCATCTTTCCTGATGAATGCCAGTGACGACTCAGATGTGCAGAGAGGTTCTGGCCCTCTGACCTGCTGAGCTGCGCTTGGTTCAAGAACTCTTGACTTCTGCTTTATCACACCTGAGTGTAAATGAAGGAATTCAGCTCTAGACACTTCCTATGCCTTTCAAAGCTGAACGCTTCAATAGAATCAAGGCCATGTGGATGATGGCATTTTGGAAGTCATTCAGCAAACTCACATAATAAATGTTTTATGGGTTGGAGCGTCATTACTGGTCTTAATCCAGGGGTGGCATCCACCCAATCAAAACGCTCTTAAGTTGACACTTGCTATATAATGCAACACCAAGGTGGGATGCTACATTTCCAAAGCAGGGTATTCTCTTGAGCCTTTTTTTTCCTTTCTGGATGGTGGATGCAAGGGAAATGGGAATTTAAAATGAGTTAGCTAAAAGACTGCTCTTAGTAAAAAGTAAAATGCATTGTGATCACCAAGTAAACTGACCATCACATAATTTTAGGCAAACAGTAGTCTTTTCAAGAAACAAATTATCAAAGCTCCTAACACAATCATCTATTCACCAATCCTTAAAAGGGGCATCTCAAAGGTGGTGAGCAAGTCTCTCCGTGGGATGATGTTAAGAGAAAAAATAATCTGTAAAGGAATTGGGAGCACTCACCGGCCACATGGATAGTAAATAAGGAAATGGATATTTTTCTTCAAGGTTTAAAAAAAAAAATCCACAACAATTAATGAGCCTATCTATAACCCTTTCCCAGAAAAAAATGTAAATTGTAATGACTAAGTACATTTGCAACAAAGAAAATGTGTTCACGGTAAAAAAAAATAAAGTCATGAGATAATGTACAAAAGGGAAAAAGATGTGAATGATGAAGTGTTAAAAAGGGGTTTCAACAGATGAGGTTGTTCAGTACAGGCGCCCACACTGTCTCCTTTGCTCTGGCAGCTGCATCCCTCGCCAGCCAGGCAACAGATGTACATTTACTCAGAGCCCACTCTGATCCACACTGTGCATTGAGCTTTTGTATTCACTGCAAGAGCTTACGGCCCAGAAACCCCCAGGTGAAGAGTCGCAGTTTCCTCCAGATTGTGCCTTTCTATCAAATTATGCTTGTCTCTTCCTTTCCCAGGAAATTCTAGATGAGTCTTGTGTGTGTGCGTGTGCACACTTGCACACAAACTGTGAGCTGTGTCAATTCTCTCAGGCTGGGCATCAAACGTTCTGCTGCTTCAGTTCTAAATACTCCCATTACTTTGTTGTGAGGCCAAAAAAAGGTTTACTAGCTATTTTCTCATGCCTGTGGTGCTGGGGCTGAAATAAAATAAGGGTAAATCAGATTCTCCACCGGGTTAAATCCTCTTCTCCAAACAGGCTCTCTGCCTTTGACTCTGAGTCTGTGAGTTTATTCAGGGCGCCTAAGGCAGTTGTTAGCCAGGGTTTCCACGTTGGTCAGAATGCACCCTGCAGGTTTCCTGGACATGTGGGGCAACACTTTTGGCTAAATCGTTCTGGACACAATAAATCCCCCAAGCTCTAACCTTTCCTCAGTCCCTGTACAGCTTTCTCCTGTGTGGCCTTGCCTCAGCAAGATGCTGATCCTTTCTGACAGTGAAGCACAAAAGGAGAAATAGGAAATGACAGGTCAAACCCACGGCAGTCTTCTCCCTCATGCCTTTCTCGTGTGTCCCTGCAAGCAGCGCCCATCCTTGGAGACACACGGCAGTTTAGGGTGATAGGTTTTTCTATGGTTAATGTGCTAGAGCAGCGGTCCCCAACATTTTTGGCACCAGGGACCAGTTTTGCGGAAGACAGTTTTTCCACGGGTTGGGGGGGGGGAAGTTCAGGCGGTAATGTGAGCGATGGGGAGCGGCAGAGGAAGGTTCGCTGGCTTGCCCTCCGCTAACCTCCTGCTGTGCGGCCCAGTTCCTAACAGGCTGACGACCGATACCGGTCCGCGGCCTGGGGTTTGGGGACCCCTGTGCTAGAGAATACACAGAGCACCAAGGACGAGTCCAGTTGAACTACCTTTTTTGAGAATTGCCATTAGTTTGTGTCACATAAGTCACCCCCGAGGAGTCTTGCCTTCTTTCTACTGCAGGGACACACACACACACACACACACACACACACACACACACACACACACACACACACACACACACACACACACACACACACACACACACACACACACACACACACACACACACACACACACACACACACACACACACACACACACACACACACACACACACCCATTCTGTGAAACACCTGTCCAGGCACAGATTGAACTCCCAAAAGAGCCTAGGGAGCTGGGAATCTGACATTTGGAGTCTTCCAACTAGAAGGTTCTTTTTTCATCTCTCAAGGAATATTAGAACCAGAAAGATCTTGGAGATCATTTAGCCCAACCCCACCTTTTACGGATGAGAAATCGAACCCAAAGAGGGAACATGCCTTATCAGAGGTCACACGATTACTGGGGGCAAAGCCACAACTGGGATCCCTCCCTCTCCTGGCAGATCAGGCCTGAGACAGGATGACTGCAGTGTGAGGATAATGGAGGATGCACACTCAGGGGCGGGGGGTGTGCTGAGCTAGGCACTTGGGATCCGTGTTCAAGTGGCCCAAAAAAGACTGCTCTAGGATACACCATATCTCTCCAGGAAGGGGCAAAAGTAAACATGGCTCCTGGCTCCCAGGAGACGTCCCTGAGCATCAGGGGAGTTCTGCTCTCTGTCCCGCAGCTGCTCACTTATTTTCAGGTCTTGGGGGGAAGATCAAGCACCACAGCAGGGTTTCAAGATCACTCAGCTCTCTGCCATTAACCCATCAGCTGTAATCAGCGCTGGTTCCTAGCAATGCCCCTCATTCGGGAGGAACATAAAAGTAGAACCCAATGGGTGGGTAACTGTCCAATTACATACAGAACTAACTGCGACCTTCAGCAAATCATTTAATGTAGCTAAGTCTCAAGTTACAAGTAACGTAGCTAACAACTGGCCCCCTGAATGAACTCACAGACTCAAAGTCAAAAATGAAGGGAATTGGACCACAAACTCTATGTTCTTTGGGATGTCTCTTTTCTATTTCACTGGGATGCTGTGAGGATAAAGTAGGCAAGGACTGCAGAATACAACTAAATTAAAAGATGTTATTCTTGCCCTTATCATTTATGGAATATTCCTCAGCACGTATCTTGGAGGGCTGCCATCATTATTGGTCACATTTTTCACCCAGAGAAGCAAAGGAATGGAACGGCTGAATCAGGGCTCCATACTTGAAAACTAGAGTAGAACCGTAGGTCCTTAATATTCAGTTCACTATCCATTGGCCATATCCCCATGGCTTCCCATCAGAGCATTTGACCCCATGTCAGTTTGTGTCCCTTGGGGAAAAGGAACTGGTGGAAGATATGTGATCAAAATTTGTAGGCGGGAGAAGAGTTTTTGCTGAAAATCTTAGAATGAAAGATCTATCATTTTTACCCAAAGAGAAGAGAAAATTCATCATAAAGTTCTGTTTTGTTTTTTGGCCATGTGTGTTTTTGTTTATTAGAATTGCTATTTTCAAGTCTTATTAAACATTGGTCATTTCATAATTATGTCAGAACTGGAATGTTTTAAAAATATATCTTTCAATTAGAAAATACTGCATTGATGTAGAATTTAAACATATATATAAAACAGAAGAAAAAAGACTGTACCATTAGCACTCAGAGATAACAGCTATACATTTTTAGTTTATTTCTTACTAGTCTTTTATTTGTAATTATAAATTTGGGATTATACTTGTAACACACATGGTGTCTTGTTAGGGTCTATTAAATATTCAGACCCACAGACAACCACATGCTTCATCTGGCACTGGTCCACTTGGGAGGAACAACAGCTTGCCAACAGGGCAACATCACATGCTCCTCTTTAGCACATGCCCTTGCAGTGGTCCAGTACAGTTCAGGTGCAAGGAGACTGCAGACATATCAGAGGATGCAGGAGCCACCAGCTTAAAAGACTCATCATGTCCCTTAGGAGTCAATATATGGGATAGCAACTCCATAGACATAGCTTCCAAGTTCCCACACTGGACATGCCAAGTGTCCAGAGTCACTGTACTTGGAAGTCACAGCATGGCACCTTTTCAGGTAATTATAGTTCTCTGAGTCCAGATGCAATTCACCAATCAGGGGTTAATTTTGCCTAGTAACACAGCTGATACATATCTTTTTCTAAGGAAACAGAGCTAGAAAACTAAGGGAAGTTCAAATTCTCTTATAGAAGAGAAAAACTTTTATCTGCAATAGTATATACAATTTTTTAGCCTTCATAAAAATCATTTCACTAAATCACAAGCATGTTTCTTTGCTATTAGAGGCTTTTCAGAAACATGACTGCCCAAAATGTGTTTAGACAATCCTCTAGTGCTGTGTATTTAGCCAAGTTTTCCTTCCACTCTTAAAACTATCACTGACATGAACATCCCTATATACAAATCTTTGTATTTATATAAAACTCTGGTTATCTCCTTAACATAAATTCAGGGCATGGAATTAATGACTGAAGTTTATAAAACTCTCAGTACATCTCGACCAGCTGCTCTTCAGAAAGAAAATGTCAGTTTACATTTGAATTGTATGAAAGTATCTGCACCTTTAACAACACGGGTTAAACTTTAAAACATTTGCCAAACTTATATGGAAAAAATACTGTATTTAAAATAATTTTTCTTTGATAATTGATGAGTTTAGAAATGTTTATATGCATATAGTCAATTTATTGTTGTTAATTGTCTATTTTTGTCCTTTCTCATTTTTATTTTGGGAAGCTCATCTTTTTAAGTATTAGGAATATTTACATTGGAGTCTCATGCTGCAAATATTTTTTGCAGTCTTTATTTACTTTTTCTTTTGGTAGGAATGCTTATTTTCAGGTAGACAAATCTATCAATCCTTTTCTATCTGCCTGCAACAACATTCCTAATTGAGGATGCTTTTGTGGGTGTGTATGTAGACTTTCTAAGTGTTTGAAATCCATATTTTTCTCACCTCATAATGTGCGTTGAAAAGCTTTCCACTTACTTTAAGGCTCTGGAACAGTTTACATATTTGTGGGTTTTATTCTTTTTTTTTTGATTAATTAATTTATTTTTGACTGGGTTTTTATATTTGTGTTGAGTCTTCGTTGCTGTGCGCGGGCTTTCTCTAGCTGTGGCGAGCAGGGGCTACTCTTTGTTGTGGTGTGCGGGCTTCTCATCGCAGTAGCTTCTCTTGCTGTGGAGCATGGGCTCTAGGTGCGTGGGCTTCAGTAGATGTGGCACACGGGCTCAGTAGTTGTGGCATGCGGGCTCTAGAGCGCAGGCTCAGTAGTTGTGGCACACGGGCTTAGTTGCTCCGCGGCATGTGGGATCTTCCCGGACCAGGGTTTGAACCTGTGTCCCCTGCGTTGGCAGGTGGACTCTCAACCAATGTGCCACCAGGGAAGCCCAGCTATGGGTTTTCTATCCCTTGAAAGTTTGAAGGAATTTATACTATAGTTATGTGTCCCCAGTACTATTTTGTGCGATAAATTTTAGACATGTTTAAAAATTTGTATTCATTTATTCAGCTTTTCTACATTCTTAAAGGCATTGTTAGTAAGTTATCTTTTCATAGAATATTATCAATTTTATTGAGAAGTAAGCATGTATTGGCATAGAGTTGAATATACAATTTAAATAAAACTACAGTGTAGACTTTAAAGGTTTATATATTTTTGCTTATATATTCTTTTTCTTGACTTTTTCTTTTTTAACTTTTGCCTTTCTTATATTAGACTAACCAGGGGTTGTAAATTTTACTTATTAATCCTATTGTTTTCTGATTCACTGATTTTTCATAATTTTTATTGATCTGTTTCCCTTGCTTTCCTTAGGTGTTTTTGTTTTTTGGGTTTTTTTTTTTAAAGGGAAAAAACTCTCTATAATTACAAAAAGCAATTGCAGGAGAACCTAGGCAATGAATTTTCCTGGGACTGGGAAGAAGAGAGGAAAATATGTTAGTTAGTGGATCACTCAGGGATTTATGTCTGAGTACATGAGAAAATGATATGTTTATGGGACAGGAAGAAACCAGGACCTGATTCCAGACTAATTCTAGGACTAGGCAGAGCTGCCATTAAACCATTACAGACAGAACCCAATGTGGCCTCCAGGTTTTATCTGAGGAGTGAAGTGTGTCACCTTTTAAGGTACTCAGAAGGGTGTCTTTCATGCTTTCTCTTAGTCCTTGGGCTGGTGAGAAAAGAAAAGGGAAAGGTAAGAGGAACATGGAGATCAGCCTTCCTCTGGGAGAGGGCACATCCCCCATCGCTCTAAAGAGGAGGTGATACCAGGGTTTCAGTGGAATCTCCTTCTCTGCAGGGAGAGGAAGTTGGTCTGTGATCCTGAAGAAGGTAAAGATCGGTTTCCAGCCAGGTTCTTTGTTTCCCTGACTTCTAACCATTTAGTCCATGACAGACGCTGTGCCAAGTCATTTGTATGAAGCATCTTATTTAAGTCGTGACAACTCTGTGAAATAGGCAGTCACGTTATCCCCCATTTTGGGGGGAGGGAACAGTAGAGTGACTTGCCTGAAGTCACATAGACAGGATGTGAGCCCTGGAAGGTCGGACTGCAAAGCATGTGTTTTAAACCACTGTAATAGATCATGTTTTATCACTGCTGACCTTAATTCCTATGGCATAGCCTTATTATTTAAGGGGGAGCTTGTCAAGTCTAGGATCAATGATCAAAATGAACTTAAAGTACTACGACTCATTATGTCCATATTATTTCCTCCTCAAAATTCTATTCTATTTCTCATCTTAAAGCAAGTAAAACATTTGCATAGAAAACAATACTCGAACTGAATGTCTGAGCAATCAGTACATTCCTCAGCATGCCAGTCGGTATTTTTATTGCTGCTCCAAGGAGAGGGGAGTGGGAGAGGGCAGGTAGGGGACGGGGGAGAGTTGGGGGGCGGCAGCTTTGGGAGAGAAAGCGGGGAAATAATAACTGAAATTACATCCCAAGTAATCTGACGTTGTAGCATGTTCAGACACAGAAATGTTTATTTTAAAACACTCACAAAGTCATTTTTTAAAAATCAAATTAAGATGTCTAAATGCTAAATCATTTTACCAGACAATATGGATCTGTGAGCTTTAAGCTTTTGAAATAGTCTCCCAAGAGGCCTGTCTGGCCACTTTTTTTTTTTTTTTTTTTTTTTTTGCCTCTTGAGAGAGAAGAATGCAATCAATGAAGGTAAATTTGCAACTTAATTGAATGTGATGTAATGTGAGCAGAGCCAGAGCTGCCCAGAACAATTCACAGCAAACTTCAGGTCAAGCGGTTTCTTTCATCTCTGGCCTCTCTGGAAGTTCAGTCAGAAGAGCAAGAGATACAGGCCTGGGGGATTCTATTCCACTCAGATTGAGGCTTTGTATCAAGGCCAGCATTTACATTCAAGACCTCTTCTGAATACACACAACGCACAGCATATTGTTTCAAGAGTACAGTAGCTGTTCTTAACATGGCAGCCACTCAGGCCTGTTCATTTAAAAAATATATACGTATGACATTCAGATATTCTTTTAAAAAATATATGTATATATACTTAAATTCAGGAACCAAAAAGCAAAAGCCACCTATAAAAGACAAGACCTATTTTAATAAGATTTTATGCACAGCTCTACTCACTCTGTTTGGCTGAAACAGGGCATGCCTGATAAGGCTGCTGGTGAACGCCCAGGAAGAGAGGAAAGAGGAGAAAAGGCAGACAGAAAATGTTGTTTAGGATCCAACAGTAAAGAAGGAAATCCTTTTCTGTACTTACAATAGCAGTTGGGGTGGCAGCCAGCACACAGTAGAGCACCAGAGGGGTGACGAAGCTTTCTTCCTCTGTCCCCGGGTAAGGCTTCATCAAGTCTCCGTCCTGACAGAAGAATCCTTGGATATGCACCTGAAAAGTGTCAGTGCATTCGAAGTAGTAGGCAAGCAGCACTGTCCCAGCCATGATGACAAGCTGAAAATACAGCATGGCCACACAGAGACATTAGCAGGGCTTCGGAGCCGCGCCCGCCCCTCAGAGCACACTCCCTCCATCACCCAGCAGCTCTCCTTGTATTGGTATTGGCACGTGTGTGTGCCTGGCTCCATGGGCTCCGGGCTCAGGGAGTGTGTGCTTACTTGTCTGCCTTGTAACATCTGTTACATAAACCTTCCAGAAAATAATGAACAGCTCCCATCTGAGAAGCAGACCACAGCAAGGCTTGTAGAGAGACCCAGGTTCTGCTGCGCCCCTCTCAGGGGATGCATGGGAACCAAGGCAATACTGCCATTCAGGACAGAGGTGAAAAGTCAAAGGATAGTGGCATATGAATTGGCAAGATGTAGAGTGAGATCTGTTCATGGGCAATTTCATAAAATGTTAGAGAGAGACTTACTTTATTATAAAGTATGAGAGGCAGGTCAATGATGCATGAATGAACAAACAGGAAAGCTAAAGCCTAGAAAGGTTAAGGGAGATCTTCAGAACTTAAATTACCGGCGTGGATGAAAACATTGTACAGGTATCCTAGATCAGTCATAACTTTTATCCTTTTCCAAAAAGATTTTGCCTTTATTCCAAAATGCTTTCTACCAGTAAGTAAAGGACTTTACTGATGATCACATCTTATGATAGATATATATATCTAGAGATATATATATATATATAGATATATATATAGATATAGATATATATATATATAGACATATATCCTTCATAAGGTTTGGACACAAAAAGGGACACAATTATCCTTTCATTTGATTCAGAAATGTCCCAGATACTCACCGAGGTTTAGATGTAGCCTTTAATGGGTATGAGGAGTTGGGGGAGTATGGAAATGCCATTATTTTTCTCATTCCCATTAGGAAACACCAAATGGCAAGATGAGACGGTAATAAAGGTAGACAGAAAAGAGGTCTTTTTTTTTTTTTTTTTTGTGCGGTACACGGGCCTCTCACTGTTGTGGCCTCTCCCGTTGCGGAGCACAGGCTCCGGACGCGCAGGCTCAGTGGCCATGGCTCATGGGCCTAGCCGCTCTGTGGCATGTGGGATCCTCCCAGACCAGGGCACGGACCCATGTCCCCTGCATCGGCAGGCGGACTCTCAACCACTGCGCCACCAGGGAAGCCCAGAAAAGAGGTCTTTGAGGTCACAAAATTACAGAAAGTTAAGATGGAAAAGATCTTGGAGATCTTTCCGTCTAACATCTTTATTTCATAGATGAGAAAACAGAGGCCCAGCAAGGAGAACTGACAACAGCTAGATTATCCAACAAGGAAACCAAACATGTCCTTAGACTGACAATCAGCAAAGCAGGGAAACTAAAATGGGGAAAAATATTTTAAAATGTTGATTTGTTTAAAGGTATCAAAGTAATCATTTTGGGAGAAGAATCAGAACTTGGTAGGGCATCTTTGTACATCCTTTATGGCTTAAAATTGGTTTCTATTTGGAAGTACATAAGGGGCAGGGAGGGGGGAACTATAATCTTTTAGGTTTTAGTCTCAAGTTCTTATTCCAGCCCTGGAATGACTAACCTAAGGTCACATAGTTAGTTAGTGTTAGACCCAGGACTAGAATCCCACATTTTCTGATCCCCAGGGGGCAAAACACCTGGGTCACAGCATCAAAATCACATCATACACAAAAGTGTGGAGAGTTATGGGGAGAGGCAAAGTAGCTCAACTCCAATGAAGAGAGTTGGCATCTTTATCCACGTTCACCATTTGGCATCTTTATCCACGTTCATATCCATTTCTTTAGCCACCACACTGAAGCAGAGCCTTGCACTTTGGCCACTCTCTCACACCTGCTTCTGGTACGTTAGCTCTGCAATTCCTCCTCACTCTAGCAGAAGCCATCATTTTCTTTAAGGGTCATTTGGATTAAGAATCTTCCCCCAGGACTTCCTGGTGGCACACTGGTTAAGAATCTACCTGCCAATGCAGAGGACATGGGTTCAATCCTTAGTCCGGGAAGATCCCACGTGCTGTGGAGCAACTAAGCCCGCAAGCCACAACTACCAAGCCCGCGTGCTGCAACTACTGAAGCCAGCACACCTAGAGCCCGTGCTCCGCAACAAGAGAAGCCACTGCAGTGAGAAGCCCGTGCACCACAACGAAGAGTAGCCCCCACTCGCCACAACCAGAGAAAGCTCACGCACAGCGACGAAGACCCAGTGCAGCACTCCCCAACCAAAAAAAAAAAAAAATCTCCCTCAACCCTCCATTTTCTCTCTTTGGTTAGAAGGCTTTCCTCTTTGGTTCAGAAGCCTCGAGTATCTCCAGCGTTAACGTGTCGAAAGTACAAACGCCTAACCATCCTGTTATAAAGGTCTTTACCTTTCGGCTGTATCCATCACCACCTTTATCTCCAGGTAGGCTCCAAATCATACTTTGCAATCACTCTCTCTCACACATGACTTGTTTCTGGCTCTACAAGGATTTTGTTCCATTATCTGACATTTTCTACCCCTTCTCCCCCGGTGGACCTTCTGGCACAACTTCTGACCATCCAGTAATCTCTAGACATTCGCGTGTGTTTCTCTGTGCCTGAAGTTGTTTATTGGCACGTGTAAATTACCAATGCTCATGCCTGCCATCTCTACTGTTTCAAGCATTTTGTTTATTTCTTTTCTCTTGAGCAATAGAGAAGAGACTTGGACAAGGATGTTTCCTATAGGAATGAGAGATAGGTGCTCCCAAGCTGCCCCACTGATTGGTGCTCTTTCTAGTAGCTAGTTTATAAAGTCAAGGCCATGAAGTTTCTGTTTCTTTTGTGCTGCACTAGTCAATTGAGTCGACCTGACAGGAGGGAACCTAGCCAGCTGACCCGAATGTTTTGGAGCTAACACTAGGATTCCAACAGTTTGGGGGCTCTGCCTCTGGGGCTGTTTCTGTCTCCTGCACAGGCTTGATCTGATTTCTCTGTATCTCATCCATGTGGCAGGAAACACATTTCTCTCTCTCAGCTTCATCAGCCCTTAGGAGAAATAAGCTTGGAGAACAGGCAGGATCGATGGGGGCTTTTTGGATAAAACAAAAACAAAAATGGCATCTAGCTTCCTCTATTGAGGAAGAATATTATATTTTACAAGGGACATTTGTGCTACCACTTCCATTTAAAAGAGAAAAAGGTGAAAATGAAGGCAAAATAATGTGTGTGCGTGTATATATATGTATGATCTCTCTATATACGATCTGTGTGTATACATATTATATATGTATATATATTATATATATGTATATATGTGTATATATATGTAAGAGGACTCAGAAAAATGAAGAATAGAAACTTTTAAAACAGAATTGTCTTAACATCAAATATGTCAAAATCAACAGTAACAATAAAAAAGCCAAGGTCAATATATCTAAATTTGCTATACATAGAAAAAATCTTGAATAGCTGCTTGGCCAATTTAACTATGGAAACAGCATTCAGAGAGAAGTGGATGAATGCATGAATCAAGTGCAGGACATAAAGAACAGAGAACCTTGGAGACGCAGGGTGGTAGAGGTAGATGGGAACTTCCACAGCCTACGGGACAGAACTGACCCATCAGCATGAGTCACCTTGGCCTTGGTTCCTCCCCTGAGCAGCCAGAAACCCCTTCCTGTCATTTTAAAGCCATCCTCAAGCGCCCCGGAGAGTCCTCAATAAAATACCAGTTAGAGTTGCACGGAAGCAAATATAGAACCATTTGGATCTTGATTTCTAGGTTTCTTTTCTATTGAACATTCTCTTGCGACCATATATGAAAAAGAAGCTTATGCATTTACTGCAGGAACAGAAACAGCACGTTGATTCTGCTTCCACAGGCAGAGAGCTCTGCCTTGCAGCACTGATGACACACAATTAGCCGTGGGTGTCCTCCCTTCCTCCACCCTGCCCTGGCCCACAATTCATCACTGTCTAGGTTTGTGTCACTCGTGCCAGCTGGCACACTTGCCGTCTCCGCTGCCTTCTCCAGCCCCATTTAGGGAGGCATGGAGGGAGGCCATAATGTTGGTGTCACATGAGCAGATGGTGAGGCTGTGCTGGACCCAAGTGCTGGTGGAAGGGTTGATGGTATTAGTGTGAAAAAAGCAATTACGGCTGTGGGGAGATAATGAGGTAGAAGGAGCTCATGTACCAGGGATTTTCCTCAGCTGTCGCTTTCTAAGAATGACAACCCGATATATGAAAATGCATTAAATCCTGATCATTCCACAAAGATTCAGAAGGCAGAAGCCAGCAATATCTGAAATCCAGCCTCTCAGAGTTGAGAGTGCTGTGTTTCTACCCAGGTTCTCTGCTGATTGGAGAAAAATGAATGTCACGGAGGGATAAGTGGGGAGGTCACAAAGCTGAGAGAAGAGGCTGAGATGACAAGTACATTTTTCTTTGGTCGGTAAAGTCTGAAGCAATTGTGGACCACTAATTTATATGACAGGATACAAGCTGGGAGAGCAGGGGATAGATAAATGGTGCTGTGACTCATGTTATGTATATGTATCCAGGGATGTAGGGGCAGACACATGACGTGGAAATGAGAGGACTGGTAGCTGGTCTGGAGTGTAAAGGGCGTGGTTTGAACTGGGGACTCCTGGGGCTGGGTGACCAACCATCTCAGTTTGCCCAGGACCAAGGGGTTTCCTGGGGCATGGGACTTTTCAGTGCTAAAATGGAGGTAGTCTTGAACAAACTGGGGTGCTAGGTCACTCTACCTGAGACAATGTTTCCCTCCCCAAAGAGCTTTCTTATTCTGGTCTGGCCAGGAGCTATCAAGACCAATGCCAATTAATCAGCCAACCAACAACTGTTTCCGAAAACCGCCTCTGTGTTCAGTTCTGAACTAAGTGCTGTGAAGGTGAGGAATTCTCAGACGTGCTCTCTAACCTCAAGCAATTTGTGATCAAGCTAAGTGGGGAGCGCTCGCCAATACAGGAAACAGACAGTGATCTGTAGGAGGGTGTCAGTTGATCCCAAGCTGGGTTTCACACATGGCTGCATGGGTTTGGGGAGGGATGGGTATTGGCAGAAGGAGAACAAGGGAAGGGGCTCCTGCGTGGAGAAGGGGTGAGGGCAAGGGGATGGAGAGGGCAGCGTGGCGTGCGTTCAGGATACTGGTTTGGACTAAGCCTCAAGGACATATGTTCAATTCCATAGCGAGATGGGCTAAAGGAAACTCAGCAGGAGGAACGCTGCATCAGAGCTTAGGTGATAAGATTTGGCATGGCTGTGATGCAGAAGCAAAGTCTTAGGACTCCAGGGGATCGTACACGTTAAAGATTTCCATGTTGTTCAGTATTGAGGAAGCATGTTAGGCACAAGGGTCAGTAGCTGCACGAAAGGGCTGGGCTGGGAAACCCTCAAGTGGCACTGATGGAAGTGGGAAACAAGGTAGTAAGTTAGAGGGGAAACACCTGAGAAAACTGACAGTGGAAACACCTGAGACCTCACTGGGGACCCTTAGAAATAAGGATAACACTTTGAGAGGGGCTGAAAGTTCTCCATAAACAATATGGGCAAGATCCAAGGAGAAGAGGAAGGAGTAGGAGATGGAGGGGGACGAGATGGTGAAGGTAAAGGCGATGACCTATATTATGCATGTGTCCTCGGAACTGTTGTAAGCACTTGACATAAATTAACTCTTCTTCTGCCCAGCCACTCTCTATGTGGCACATATATTATTTCCATTTTATAGAAGAGGAAACAGGCGCAGAGAGATTACATGAATTGCATTAAAGTCACACAACTCGGGTGAACCTAGGATGATTACTATAATTATGGTGTATTTCTCCACACAAACTTGGGCAGCCTGGGGAAAATCAGGTTACAAATACGTCAGCATAATATTAAGGGCTAAACTATGCGCTACAGACTTGAGTACTTTATTCAAATGTCTCCTAGTATCAATTTCATCTGTATGAAGGTTAATAATAACTCATAAATATGCACTGAGGCATGTTTATGTATTCTCATTTTGTTCCAAAAAGACGTTATACCAACTTCCACCAAATAAAGTAAGCAAGCATCAAAGAGCAGTTGGAACAGAAGAAGAAATAAATATGGAGATAGGAGTTACATCCTTGAGTATAAGTTGTCTAATAGTCAACACAATAAGGAAATACTGGTCATTTTCACATTTCACAGTAGCTATATGATAAAAACCAACCAACGGTTGAAGAGTAGAATCTTTCTGATATAGTGACTGGATAGGAATTCAGCCTGAGTTCTCATAAGGGACATGATAAACAATGACAATACGGAGTATGTTGGTGCTGTTCTTTATATGGGACCTCATATCAACTCTTAACATAGGCCGATGACATCACATCAAAGCTAAATTCACAAAAACAATAGTGTGAGATAGAAGGGAGGAGGTCGGCATCATGATTCGGTCTAGGTTGAACTTGAGAGATACAGCACAATGAAAGGTTAAGACTGCTAGGCTGGAAACCTGCTCTGCTGCTTTTACTAGGTGTGACTTAAATTCCCATGCCTCTGTTTCTTCGTTAGTAAAGTGGGGCTAATAATGCTACAGCACCTACCTCTTCAGGTCATCATGAGGATTAAGTGAGGATTGTGTAGTACTTAGAACAGGATCTGACTCATCATAGTAAGCATGCTCTAAAAGAATGGGTAGACCATATATTCTTCACTCCTTCCTAATTACAGTTTCTCTCAGGTTAGCTTATTAAAAACTACTGGGTAGCAGTGAATTAGATACTACCTTTTAATAAGTTTCCTGCTAGTGAAATACAGACCTGCATCTTTTTTAAAAAATGGATTTCATTGTTTAATAATACTACAATGTTATTAGTAGAGTAGACTAGCGGAAGGAACCTTTGCTCAGGCTACTCTCTGTAGGACAAATCTTTTAACCTTTCCTCATACCGGTTTCTTCTGTGAAAAAAGATTGAGTTACTTTTCAGGGTTGTAATGAGAATTGAGGATATTATACATAAATATCAATGACACTATTTTGGCACATAGTAGATGCTTAATAAATGACATCCCTAGTTATTAGTAGCTTCATTTAGTGTTACTGTGTCTTATATATGTCCCTTATTGTGGTTTTCCAAACTGCAGGTCTCAAATCATTAGTCGATTGTGAAACAAATGTACACAAAGTAGGGTTCAACTAGAATTTTTTAGTGAAAAAGAATGGAACAGAATTGAATATATTAGAGTTTTATACATAGTAAGGACAAGTGTTTTCTTTTTAATTTTATTGAAGTATAGTTGGTTTGCAATGTTGTGTTAATATCTGCTGTACGGTAAAGTGACTCAGTTATACATATATACATATTCTTTTTCATAGTCTTTTCCACTTTGGTTTATCACAGGATATTGAATATAGTTCCCTGTGCTATACAGTAGGACCTCGTTGTTTATTCATCCTGTATATACTAGTTTGCATCTGCTAATCCCAAACTCCCAATCCTAAGGACAAGTGTTTTTATGTGAAACTTTTGTTGAGTATGTAACATGTAGGCAGAGGGAGAATGCATAATACAAAGTGAAATATATTTCTTCCTATGGGTTGTATTTAAAAATCCTTCAATAAAACGTGATTTTATTAGATACTTGTCTCATCATAAGCAATTTATTATACTTTAGTGCCTATGGCACGTAGGTTCAAATCCCAAATCCACTAATTACTACTGTATGTCTTTGAACTTAACCTGTCTATGCCTTAGTTTCCTCACCTGTGAAATGAGTTCTCATAAGAGTGGTATGAGAACTATATGATTAAGTATATCAGAATCACTAAGCAGGCACTCAATAACTGTTAGCTGTTATTTTATTAAGACTTAAGTAGAATATATATATTTTTCTGAATAAGCAAATAATACCACATGCACTATACATAAGAGAATATGAAGTCATCGCATTAGCCAGGACTGAATAATCAACTAGTTTTTCCATCTATAAAATGATGCTTCTTGACAAGCATCTTATTTCCACAAATATGAATTTTCAAGAGTCAAACTATTCTTAGTTTTGCTATTTGCAAATGATATTATCTCAAGATATGAAGGAATAAAAGTAAAATATTAAGCAATCAATTAGTCCTCTTTTGTCAATGTATTTGATCATTGATTGTCTATTATATTTTTGTATTTTATGAAAGATTTTAAAAAATTATTTTATTGTGGTAAGAACACTTAAAATGAGATCTATCCTCTTAACAAATATTTTAGTACCATCTGTTATTGTTGACTATAGGTCCAATGTACAGCAGATTTCTAGAGCTTCTTCCTTTTGCTTAACTAAAACCTCATGCCTATTGATTAGTAACTCTCTATTTCCCCCTCATTTTGGGATCTTTTAACTAATAGGCAAGTAAAGTGTGGTTAAGAATGACATCCTCCTGTGAAAACTGAAAAACCTACAATGGACCAGTGCATGTATATGAGAATTCATTCCTTCTTTAAGGAGAACCAAAGGTGTACCCATAGGCAAGGATATGTAGATGAAATGAGATTGTTCAGTTATTCAGCTAGTATTTATTGAGTGCCTACTACTTGCAGACATTGGAGATTTTCAGTCATTGACAAAACTGAGTAACAAATAACAAATAACACAAAACACATGATTTTTGGGCTCATGGGGATTTCTGTGGGGGAGACAGATATCATAAAAGAAAACCCAAGGGAATAATAATAATGACTCTCATTGACCACATAACCAGCTACATACCTTGAAATGCATCCTGTTACACGATCCTCATGCCACCCTGTGAGATGATGAGTCACCCTCATTTAAAGCAGAGTACGTTTATCCAAGCTCACAGAACTAGTGAACAGTGGAGCCAGGATTTGAACCTCTGGTATCAATTAAGCATAAAGAGATGATGCCTGTAAAATGCTTAGCCTAATGCCTACTTAGTAAGTGCTCAGTCCTTTCTCTTACTCTTTGATTTCTGTTCACTTGTCCTTTTCAATGCTTCTTGACATGGCTCTGGGGTAAGACTGATCACCACCCCCATCACTTTCCTTTCTTGGTATTTAAGAGCACTACTTTCGCCTGCCTCTGACTATTCTGGCTCCTTTCATTTTTCCTTTTCTTCTACCTGGTCTGTAAATGGTAGTGCTCTCCTAGGACCTATCCTTTCCCCTCTTTTCATTTTCTTTCCATGTATTCTTCTTGGGAGATCTCATCTTCCTATGGCTTCCACTCTTATATTGATTCCATTGACCCTCATATTATCATTCTTGGTCCTGTTTACTCTCCTGACCCCCAACCTGTCTGTGCTCCACAGACACTCCAAATACCACAAGTCTGAAATGAAATTCAGCAGGTCTCCTCCCCTCAATGTGCAACCTCTAGAGTTCACTATCCTGGTAAATCCAACCAACATCTTCTCAGTCACCCAGGCTAGAAATCTCAACGTCATCTTAGACACTTCCTCCAGCTTTCTTTTCTTCCCACCCCATACCTGGTCAGCTCCCATGTCTTTCTTACTGTAGTGCCCGTCCTGTGTATCTCATTTTTCCTATGCCAACTGCCATGTTCTTATGCAGGCCTCCATGTTCTCTCATCTACACTACTGAAATCTTGTCCTACCTGCTCCTGCTGCCTTCGAGATCTCAACCCCTTTATGCCATAAGTTACCCTGCTACTAAAGAGTTATGATTCTAAGGCACAGCTATGATTGTGTCTTTCTACTCCAAAATCTTCAGTGATAACTATTTCAGATAAAACAAGCAATTTTCTGTGTATTTTAACACACTGGGGTCTGTTCCACTCATGTTTTTGATAATGTAGAGAAGCCCGCCATTTGAATAGAGACCAACCCAGGAAAAACCCCATCAGGCATTGCTCCTCAGGTAGCAGAAAATACACAGGTCTACCTCTCAGCCTCGGCTGACTACATGTCCCTATTTGGCCACTTCTTAAAGAACAAATGCAAATACCATAACCTTGTCTTTGCGTGTGTGTGTTTCCATCCTCCAGCATCCTGTTGGTTATTTATTAGTGAATGATATGAAGAAATGTAGAGTGTATGATAATATTTTCAGGTAGATTAACAGCTACACTGAGGAAGGGATTATTATTGGATCTAAGTCAAGCTAAATTGGGCCACAAAATTTTCTCTTTGATCTTCTGCTGTTAGGGATATGTATATTTTTAATTCAAAGACACAGATGAATACATATAAGGAATGTTAAATGTATAGTGACACAAAACTGGCAGGCATAGCTAATATTAGAGAAAGCAGAAAAAAATTCAAAATGATTTTGGTGTTTGAGAACATTGCTTGGGGACAAATGTAAAGTCCTACAGCAAGGCTTTGCTATTCCTTAACTTCAGGGGCTGGTAGAGTGGAAAGCCGAGAACTCTGACCTGAGAGGCTCACCAGCCTTGGCCTTCACTGACCCTGACCTTCCTCAGGGATGCTTCAGACTCAGAGACCAGGAAGGTCAGAGCTCAGTAGATGTTACATGTGTGGGAAAATGAGTGATGAGATGAGGAGTCAAGAGAAGTCTTTGCAAAGCAAGTCCTGGATGACTTTGATGCACATTTTATTTACTTACTTAGTAAGAGAGGTGTATGGAAGCAGTTTGCAAATGATCCCTATGGTCTAAATGGCTGCAGTCCTACTACCTTTAAAAAAAAAAAATTTATCTGGTGCACCGGGTCTTAGTTGCAGCTCGCCAGCTCCTTAGTTGCAGCATGTGGGCTCCTTAGTGGCAGCATGCGAACTCTTAGTTGTAGCATGCATGTGGGATCTAGTTCCCTGACCAGGGATCGAACCTGGGCCCCCTGCATTGGGAGCGCAGAGCCTTATCCACTGTGCCACCAGGGAAGTCCCACCTACTAGCTTTTTGTTAACAAACTAAATTGATTTGGGTGATAATCTAAGGTTTCTCAGCAGAATCATTAGAAGTCAGCAAACTACTATGAACACCAACTATGTGCCAAATCCTTCAGCTAGTTGGTAGGAACTTAAAGATGAAGGAGTTCTTAGTTTTTCAAGATATGAGCAAGTGACAAATTGATGGGTGTTTTTTAAAAAATTTATTATTTTTTATTTTAATTTTATTGGGGTATAGTTGATTTACAGTGTTGTGTTAACTTTAGGTGTACAGCACAGTGATTCAGTTATACATATACATATATTCATTCTTTTTCAAATTCTTTTCTCATATAAGTTATCACAGAACACTGAGTAGAGTTCCTTGTGCTATACAGCAGGTCCTTGTTGGTTATCTATCTTATACATAGTAGTGTGTGTATGTTCATTCCAAGCTCCTGATTTATCCCTCTCCAACACATTTCACCTTTGGTAACCATAAGTTTGTTTTTGATACCTGTAATTCTGTTTCTGTTTTGTAAATAAGTTCATCTGTATCATTTTTTAAAATCAGATTCCACATATGAGTAATATCATATGATATTTGTCTTTCTCTGTCCAACTTATTTCACTTAGTATGATAATCTCTAGGCCCATCCATGTTGCTGCAATGGCATTATCTCATTCTTTTTTATGGCTGAGTAATATTCCATTGCACATATGTACCACATCTTCTTTATCCATTCATCTGTCGATGGCCATTTAGGTTGCTTCCATTGTCTTGGCTATTGTAAATAGTGTTGCAATGAACACTGGGGTGCATGTATCTTTTCAGATTATGGTCTTCTCCGGATATGTGCCCAGGAGTGGGATTGCTGGATCATATGGTAGTTCTATTTTTAGTTTTCTCAGGAACCTCCATACTGTTCCCCATAGTGGCTGTACCAATTTACATTCCCACCAACAGTGTTAGGAGGGTTCCCTTTTCTCCACACCCTCTCCAGCATTTATTGTTTGTAGATTTTTTGATGATGGTCATTCTGAATGGTGTAAGGTGATATCTCATTGTAGTTTTGATTTGCATTTCCCTAATAATCAGCAATGTTGAGCATCTTTTTGCGTGCCTCTTGGCCATCTGTATGTCTTCTTTGGAGAAATGTCTATTTAGATCTTCTGCCCATTTTTTGATCGGGTTGTTTGCTTTTTTGACATAGAGCTGCATGAGCTGTTTGTATATTTTGGAGATTAATCCCTTGTTGGTCGCTTCATCTGCAAATATTTTCTCCCATTCTGTGGGTTGTCTTTCATTTTGTTTATGGTTTCCTTTGCTGTGCAGAAGATTTTAAGTTTAATTAGGTCCCATTTGTTTGTTTTTGTTTTTACTTTCATTACTCTAGGAGTTGGACCAAAAAAGATACTGCTGCCATTTATGTCTAAAAGTGTTCTGCCTATGTTTTTCTGTAGGAGTTTTATAGTATCCAGTCTTATATTTAGATCTTCAACCCATTTTGAGTTTATTTTTGTGTGTGGTATTAGAGAATGTTCTATTTTCATTCTTTTACGTGTATTGATAGCAGTCCAGTTTTTCCAGCACCACTTACTGAAAAGACTGTCTTTTCTCCATTGTATATTCTTGCCTCCTTTGTCATAGACTAATTGACCATCGGTGTGTGGGTTTATTTCTGGGCTTTCTATTCTATTCTATTCCCCCCTGCTCCCACCTCTGGTAGCCACAACTCTGATCTCTTTCTCTATGAGTTTGTGAACCTTTTCAAAAATAAAACACTAATACATATTGGTATAAATTGAAAATCTTTATCATTGGAATTAATATGTGGTATGTCTTTATTTTTCTAGACTTTAAAGTACATAAAGTAGAATCATACCGTACATGCTGTTCCACAGCTTGTATTTCTCCTGACATATTTTGACCATCTTTCTATGTTAGTACATAGAGATCTTTACAGTTATGTGAGCTAATATGTTCTGATTGACACAGGTGTATTCAGGAACCAGAATAAAAGAGGAGAAGTAGGTGCAAACTCAAAAGAGGAGAGCTCTGCGTGGCAGGCAGAGGAAATCAACCTTTTATTATATACTCAGAAGGAAATAACTGAAGGATTTTGAGCAGAAAAGTGGCACCATCAAACATGTCATTGAAGAGGGTGACCTTGATAGGAATCTGTATTAGATTATAGCAGAGACCCTTAGCAGAGAAATCAGAGTTGGTATTGTACAAAGGTTAGTTTACAGGTCAGTTACCAGGTACTCGAATACCAGTAATAGTGCAGTGCTATCACATTTCCAGAGCAAGCTCACAAAATCCTATTTAGCTTTCTCCCTCACATTGGAGTAGGAGTAAAATATTGTCTGTTATACATTTAGTTTTCAACTACCATTGTGAATATAAAGTAAATGCATTCATTAAACTTTTATTGATAAACTACTACATGATAGGCATTAGGGAAACAGCAGTGCACAAAATAAAGTCTCTGTCCACATGGGGGAGGCAATAGAAAAGAGTAGATTTGGGGGCTGGGGAAAATAAGTTTAATTTCGAACATATAAATTTTGAGGTGCCTATTAGACATTCAACAGAAATGTCAAGGAGGCAGTTGTTATATAAGTTGGAGACATATTTGGGGAGTCATCAGAGTATGTGATCGCCTAGTTAGCGAGCATACACAGAGGAAAGGGGGAGTCCAGGAGATGTGATGAATGAGCAAAGGTGAATGAAGAAGCTGGTGACAAGATATGGGTTGGTGGGAAAGTAACAGTGAGCCCAGAACAAGAATCTCCAAAGATGGGAGATGGGGTGGTCCAAGACTTCATATAAGGGCACCAAGCAGGCAGAGTGAGTGGTACTGACTGATGGTATGAGTCTTCAAGCTAAGTGACTTTTTTATTTTTTAATTGAAGTATAGTTGATTTACAATGTTGTGTTAGTTTCTGGTATGCAGCAAAGTGATTTAGTTATGTATACATATATATATACATACATATATATATACATTATTTTTCATATTCTTTTCCATTATGGTTTATCACAGGATATTGAATATAGTTCCCTGTGCTATACAGTAGGATCTTGTTGTTTATCCATTCTACATATGCCAGTTTGCATCTGCTGATCCTAAACTCCCAGTCCTTCCCCCACCCACCTTCCTCCCCCTTGGCAACCACCAGTCTATTCTCTATGTCCCTGATTCTGTTTCTGTTTCATAGATAGGTTCATTTGTGTCATATTTTAGATTCCACATATAAGTGATATCATACGGTATTTGTCTTTCTCTTTCTGACTTACTTTGCTTAGTATGATAATCTCTAGGTCCATCCACGTAGCTGCAAATGGCATTATTTTATTCTTTTTTATGGTTGAATAATATTCCATTTTATATATGTACCACATCTACTTTATCCCTTCATGTGTCGATGGACATTTAGGTTGTTTCCATGCCTTGGCTATCGTAAATAGAGCTGCTGTGAACATAGAGGGGCATGTATCTTTTTGAATTATATGTCTGGGTATATGCCCAGTAGTGGGATTTCTGGATCATATTGTAGTTCTAGTTTTAGTTTTTTGAGGAACCTCCATACTGTTCTCCATAGTGGCTGCACCAATTTACATTCCCACCAACAGTGTAGGAGGGTTCCCTTTTCTCCACACCCTCTCCAGCATTTGTTATTTGTAGACTTTTTTATGATGGCCATTCTGACCGGTGCAAGGTGGTACCTCATTGTAGTTCTGATTTGCATTTATCTGATAACTACAAGCTGAGTGACTTTTAAGGAGAGTCTACAAGAGGCAATGAGGAGCAAGGAAAACACCCACCCTGTCTCTAAGTCCAGTAGCACAAGGGGTGTAGGAAATAAAACTTGGCCAATTGGGAGGGCTGCAGGGAAGCAATATAATTAAGAAAGCCAAGTTCACGGTAAGAAGAAGAAGGAATTGTTCAGACAAGGTTAAGAAGATAAGGGGCTTTACTGATGACAGACCTGTGAGTTTTGGAATTTGTAGGGCAGCAATGTAGGGGCTGAGGAAGGTGGGTGATGGGATCAATTAGAGATGCATGGAGCTGTGTGGGCATGAGAGACCACAGGGTGAGAGGTGATGATGTGGAGTCCTTGTCTTCTAATTGTGGTTAAGACAGACAGGGACGAAGGGCAGGACAGAATTAGCCCTGATGTTCTCTGAGGCAGATTAGTGGGGATGTACTGAGAAGGCAGGAAGAGACAGAGGAAGCTCCTCTGCATTGTGTTGTGAGTTAAAAAAAAAAAAAAAAAAAAGCCTGTGCGTGCTAATCCAGGAATGTGACCATTTAAAAAATGTTTTCTGAGTTGTGGCAGTTTCGCGCATCTCTAGGCAGCATGGATTCCACCCTTATCTCAACAAATAACATGTTGAATATCCACTATGGTACCAGGCATGGAAAAGAATGGAGAGAAAGGAAAGCAGCCACATCTCCAGGAAACGTCAGTCCTCAAGTGCAGCTGTGCCTGTTGTCTAGCAGGTGATAAGAAGAGACCTGGCGGTTTCAAAACCTTTTCTTGCTCTTTGGGATTCCAGGAGGTACATTTCCCTCCCTGTCTCCAGAACAGAAAGGGCCAGTGGTCCACTTCTCCAAGTATTCCCATGCTGGAGACTGTGGTTCAGAAATGCCTGTACCATTTTATAATAAGCATCTAACAAACTGTCAGAGAATGACACAAATATAGGACCACCATCTTCATTCTTCAAACTGCAGAGGACCTAAACCCACGCCCCCACCCCCAACCAGGTTTCCTTTCCCCTGTGTTTTTAAAGAAATGAGAAAATGCAAGGAAAAATCGTAGTTTGAAGTCAACAGAACTAGAAATGACAAAATCATGCCAAATGTGCCATAATTATGACTGACAGCACCAGTTGTCAGAGAGTTGGGTCTTCAAATCACTTTCCACATGGCACTTCAGACAGTCATTACCAATCGATTAGAACTAGGCGACCCCTGATGACATAGGGGTACCACCTTTTCAGATGTATGACATGGGTCCTAAAACAGGTTAGGCTGCCATGAGGCTTTCAGTACATGCTTGAATGGTTCCTGTGCTCCTTCAAAGTACTCCACATTCCTGAGACAAGAAAACTCTGGTTCCAGAGTTTCTTCTCCAGAGGAGAGGCACATGACAGGCAATCCAGCACGGGGTACTGCCAGACATTTGCTCATCAATGGTTTCTTTCAATTTTGGAGGAAGCCAGTAACTTCAGTAAAGACGGTTACCTCTTGCCCTAGGTAAGAACCCCAATTCTGTCAGCTGAGAATGCTGACTGATGAAATCATGTGATTCAATTAAGTCCAGAACATTGAATGGAACAAAGATTTTTTCTTCCCTCTAATATTAGGTTAAGTTGTCCCCAAACATATTTCATTAGGAAGAGGTTATTATACCCCTCTAACAATCCTAGGACCACTTCTCAATTTGATTCTTAGCCTGGGAGAGGCTTTCTTCACCGTGTCTTTGGAAAGAATGTCCAGCTATGTGGTCAGCCACATAAGCCCAGAGCGTTGGGGTTACTTAAACAATTTTTAAAAATTAATTAATTTATTTATTTTGGCTGTATTGGATCTTCATTGCTGCGCACAGGCTTTCTCTAGTTGCAGCAAGTGGGGGCTACTCTTCGTTGCAGTGCGCTGGCTTCTCATTGCGGTGGCTTCTCTTGTTGCGGAGCACGGGCTCTAGGCTCATGGGCTTCAGTAGTTGTGGCATGTGGGCTCAGTAGTTGTGGCTCGCAGTCTCTAGAGCGCAGGCTCAGTAGTTGTGGTGCACGGGCTTAGTTGCTCCACTGCATGTGAGATCTTCCCGGACCAGGGCTCGACCCGTGTCCCTTGCATTGGCAGGCGGATTCTTTCTTTTTTTTTTTTTTTTTTTTGCAGTATGTGGGCCTCTCACTGTTGTGGCCTCTCCCGTTGCAGAGCACAGGCTCCGGACGCGCAGGCCCAGCCATGGCTCACGGGCCCAGCTGCTCCGCAGCATGTGGGATCTTCCCAGACTGGGGCACGAACCCGCGTCCCCTGCATCGGCAGGCAGACTTTCAACCACTGCGCCACCAGGGAAGCCCGGCAGGCGGATTCTTAACCACTGTGCCACCAGGGAAGTCCCTAAACAATTTCATTTAGAGAAGCAGATACTGAACAGATACAGCATTTTTGTTCTTATGTTCTCTCTAAATTGAACTAAGATAAGAACAGGCATTAAGCTGCTTAGAGATTTGAATTAGAGAAACAATTATTTTAATACACGATAGGAGAAAGGCTTTCAGAGCCCTTAATCTCCGGATTCTTATGAAAAACTGTTACTCTTTGGATATCCATGCCTGACTGGAGGTTCTGCAAAGCAATCTAAGCCTCCTTTTCTCATTTTTATCCTCTTGGGTTGATTTTTGTTCCTTGAAAATGATTGTTCCATTTTAAAACTTTCTGAACATGGCACAATGCATAATCTGTATCATTTAGCCCTTTAAATACTCTGCCATTATACTAGGGTACTTATGACTGAGCATGCCTTTTCAATGGAAATTTATTCACTGAGATGTGAAATTACTTTAGAAGACACATTTAGAGCATTTTTTTTTTAAGAGGAGGGAACACTTCTTTTTACTTATTTATTTATTTATTGGTTGCATTGGGTCTTCTGCGTGCAGGCTTTCTCTAGTTGAGGCGAGCGGGGGCTGCTCTTGGTTGAGGTGCGCGGGCTTCTCATTGCAGTGGCTTCTCTTGCTGTGGAACACGGGCTTTAGGTGCATGGGCTTCAGTAGTTGTGGCATGTGGGCTCAGTAGTTGTGGCTCGCGGGCTTTAGAGTGCAGGCTCAGTAGTTGTGGCACATGGGCTTAGTTGCTCCGTGGCATGTGGGATCTTCAGGAGCAGGGCTCGAACCCGTGTCCTCTGCATTGGCAGGTGGATTCTTAACCACTGCGCCACCAGGGAAGTCCACATTTAGAGCATTTGATTTGAGCCAGGCATGCTGAGCTGAAAACGTTCAGGAAGTTAGTTATATTCTTAAGTAGTTAATAATTGTTCATCATAAGCTATCTTTTCATTCTTGACTGCTGCCTCTGCCTTCTGACCTCACAAAACAGCCAGTAGAAGGTAGGGAATCCAGTATATGAAAGAACATCTCAATGGTGTCTTCACATTTTCACATCATCTTTGAGGTCAGAACTGTTTTAACTAGAGTGTGCAGTCAGGGTGCTGGTTTGAGCCCTACCAACTGACACCTTACACCTCACATCATCTGCCTCTTACTGTGTCCAAAAGTAGTTTCTGAAAACTGTCAGTACCAGTGTATGAGCTAACTCAGGCTTAGCCCCACCCCTTCCTAGGCACAGGCTCTCTGCTTTCTATGAAGTAGGATAGGATCTCTGTTCTCTAGGGATCAGGAAATATATTTTTCGCCAGATATGTTGAAGAGGAGGTTATATTCACTCATAAAGACAGAGAGGTGTGGGAGACAGAATAGTAATAATCATGCTACTTTAATTCCTAAAGGTAGTCCAATGAGCACTCTGGGTCTGGAAGACACATCCTTCCACCTGGGAGCCTGTGAAAAATCAGGGCAGCAGGCTAAGAGGTCCCCAGGGATTGTGAACACAGAACAGCTATTGTGTTCCCAGAGCCTCGTGTAGGTGCTCCATGCGTCCTTGTTCAATCAATGAATGAAAACCAGAGGACAATTGTAAGACCCAGATGCCAGCCAGATGGGTGCCAGTCCACAGACGACCGTACCTACAGTTCACATTCTCTCAGGTGCCTCAAGGCAACTATTAGCAGCAAGCAGTGCCCTGGAAATTGCCACGTAGTAAATCTAAACCCTAGTAGAAACTGAAAACACTTTCCTGCATAAATATCTCTTTAGATTCCCTTCCTCTCCCTGTGACAGCTGTAAAAATCCTCCTCTCAGACGTTGCAGTGAAGGACAGGTTGATATTAGTACCCAGTTAGGTCATCTAGAAGCCTGAGAGGGGAGGAATGAGAGGGAGTTGGAGTTGACTTTGTGTTGCTTCTTTGAGTTTTCTCTCTTCTTGGAGAATCTTCTCTGGAGGTCAGATTTCTGAATCCAGTTGTCTGAAGGGCTTGGCTCCAGAGGACATGTTGTTGGGACCTCCCTCCTTTTGGGAGCCGCTGCCCGTGGCCTCAGGGAAGAACCCTGACACAAGTGGAGAGGCCTTGTCATTGCAGCAAAAGCTTCTTTTTTGGTACCTCTCAGTAGATACTGTGGTCAGTGAATGGCCCCAATTCTTCTCCTCTCCCTGTGTCCATATCCTTTCTTGTTGTTCCTCATACTGAAAAGCAGTGACTTACTTTGGCCAAGAGGATGTGTGCAGATGTGACTACAAGCAGAGGTGTGAAAAGCACTTGTGTGTCCCCATTTGCTCTTGCACCTCTGCCTCTGCCAGGAGAACATGCCTGGGTTAGGCTGCCGGAGGGATGCCTAAACTACATGGAAGAGGGCCAAGTCACCCCAGATGACAGCCAACTAACCTCAGGATGTGTGAGCCCCTGACAATAGCTGGTCAGCTCACCTATGAGTGAGCCCAGCCAAGACCAGAACCGCCCAGTAAGGTCTAAGCAGCCATCCCATGAACTCGTAAGCTAAATAATACCCACTGTTATATACCACGGAATTTTGAAGTAGTTTTTAATGCATCATGCAATAGACATCAGACACAGATACTTTTTCTTTTTTTGCTGTTGAGGAGTAGTATAGTTCAGTGTTAAGTGGACCAGACTCTAGAAGCCAAGAGGTCAGATTTAAATTTTGCCTCAGCCACTCACTGACCCTGGGGACAGTCGCTTAAACTTTCTATACCTGTTTCTTCACCTGTAAAATGGAGACAATAGTACTTACCAACAGGGGCTGATGTGAAGATTAAGTGAACTACTTATATATGCTGGCATATAGTAAGCACTATCAATGTGCTATTATCATTTGCTACTATGTTGATTTGCATTGGTGAAAAGAGAACCAAGTAGTTTGATCCTGCATGTCTGAAAGCCTGCTCCTGTCCTAATTAAGGAATGTCAGTGGGATTTTTCCAATTATTATTATTATTATTATTATTTTGCTTTACATGACGCTGCTGGTTTCTCTGGATGGTCAAGAGGTTTTATAAGTTGGCCGCAGTTTCTTTTCCCTTCTTCTGAGTCAATCTGTACCACATCTGTGGATATTTATTGAGATTTTTGTCATTGAATGTCATTTTCCTCTAGATTTCAGTGTTCATACAAACTTTTCCTTGTTTTTAAAAATTTGAAAGGGATATGGGAAGGGTGATTAGGAGGCTTGTGCACAAGTAGCTATTTGATCCAGAGGTAAGACAGTATAGTTTCAAATAATCTAATGCAATCTTGTTTATTTAGTCTTTCCTTGTTTGAATTTTTCATTTATTTATAATAACTTAGCCGATTAATATTCCTTGTCCCTTTCCTCATATTTTGAGTCTGTGTCAACATGTGTAAATTGAAAACTAACTGGGGAAGTTCCTTGGTTTACCTACTGTGTTATTTCTCTGGATCATGGGATTAGAGACTGTGGGAATTGGAAGACACTTTGCAGATTAGCCAGTCTCTTTACTGATGAGGGAACTCAGGCTCAGACAAGCTAAGTCCCTTGTTTGAGGTACCAGAATAATTTAGCCAAAGACCCTGGATCAGAATATAGTGCCCTCCCAAGTCCAGTGGGTTCTTATTGTTCAGTATTTGATATATGTAAAATTAAGAGTTTGGGATTAACATATACACACAACTATATATAAAATACACACTACTATATATAAAACAGATAAACAACAAGGACCTACTGTATAGCACAGGGAACTATATTCAATCTTGTAATAACCTATAATGTAAAAGAATCAGAAAAAAAATGTATAATTGAATCACTTTGCTGTACACCTGAAACTAACACAGCATTGTAAATTCACTATATATATATCTATATTTATTGAATTATAGTTTAAATTAGATACATAATAAGTACCTGAACATATCACCTCATGCCATAGACACTTCCTGTATACAGCTGACCCTTGAACAACCTGGGTTTGAACTAAATACATGGGTCCACTTAAATCCAAATTTTTGTCATTACACAATCCATGGGTTGGTTGAATCCTCAGAAATGGAACTGCAGATAGAGAGGAAGCACTGATGCAGAGTGCCTACTGTAATTTATACTATACTTTTATCATTTAGAATTTTCAACCATTTGGAGAGTTGGCATCTCCAACCCCTGCATTGCTCAAGGGTTAACTGCATGTGCTCTAATCTCAACCTACTGGATCCTACAGCAACCCCAACCTAAGGCATCTCCCAAAGAGGCCACCATTTTCCCGAATTTTATATTTTTCATTTCCTTGCATGTTTGTATGTGTCCCTTAAAATAAAGAAATACATGTATGTATGTATGTGTGAATGCGTGTAAACACACACACACAGCCTACTTATGTCTTTTTTGCACTGTCTTAGAAGTAATTTTTAATAAACTCTGGACACTAATCTTATCAGATACACAGGTAACAAATATTCTCACACATTAATTTATCTTTTTACTTTTTTAAAGACATCTTTTGATGAAGACAACTTCTTGGTTTTAGCATTTTCTTTAGTATGGATTTTAACTACATCAAAGGTGTATTCTATTGTATGTCAACATAGAAAACAGACTGTCTCCAAATTAGAGGGATTTGATATGTACAAACGTTTGTCCTAGTCGATCATATATCAAAAATAAGCTAAAGCAATTACTTCATCAGTTATAACCTCTTTCTGATAATTAATTCAAGCCACATTGGTAGTTGAGAAATATAATTTTGTGTACCTATTATGCCACATAACTTTTATTTTCCATTTGCCCCACAATTCACATGCAATATTTATCAAATTTGCAGTTAATTTTGATATTCTTATAAAATAAGGCAGTGGATTATTTATAGGTAACCTATCAGATCAATATGCTGTAATCCATGAAAAATAATTAGATCAAAAATAAATTGCCTGAAGTGGACGTAGTAGGAAAACCCTGACCATGTAACTTAGGAGCTCAGTGTATCTAAGAAAGGAAAGGTTGAGTTTGGTCAGACTCGTGAACTCATGAAATAAAAAATTAAGAGATCTCAAGATGAAGCAGACACGGGTCTAAGACATGAGAACCTAAAAGAGAAATCAGTCTAGATCATTAAAATTCTCACAAATGAAGTTCTAATGAGAAAGAAGAGGAGAAACAACTGAAAGAAACTCTCTGGGCTGTATGGGGAGCTCTATGATGAGGCCAGATTTGGCAACTGGATGTATATAAGATGAAAGGAAAGAGACAGCCAACTGAGACCAACATAAGACAGGGGGTTCTCTTTTATAGTGTGTTCAGGTGTCTAAAATCCAGAGTGTAAACAGTGGTTAACAAAAACGCTACAATTAAATTTGATGTAACAAGACAGAATGATGATGTGAATTGATAGATGATATTGATGGATGGATGAGAAAGATGCTTTATTTAATATTTATTTGTCTGTCTTCCCTGTCTAGAGAAAACATCTTTAGATTTAAAAAGTGAGAATGGCATTGGTCCCAAATGTAGGGAGTGATCAAAGAAAGAACAAAGTTGCTTTAAATGAGTTTAAATATGCTTTACAACAGAAATCACATTCAGGACACTGAGCAACTTGCAAATGAGAGTTTTAAGAAATTACTGAGAGTAAAAGAGAAGCAGGAAGGTTAGATATGGGCAAACATTATTTCCAAATTTCAAAAAATGAAGTATATAGACTTAAAAGCATTGCTAATGATGATGACTGAATTTTATAGTTATCCGGGGCATGACTGTAGAATGTTACAGGGCAACTTTCTTTTCTCTTAGAGGAGGAAGCACTGATCTCTCTGAGCCAGGATGGGTTCACTAAGCATGAGTTGGGTCATCTTAGGCTGATCTTATTTCACTCTTTAACAGAACTACTCGATTGGCATAGAAGGGAGATGAGTTATTTGTGGTCTATCTTGGCTACATCCAAGAATCTGGCAAAAGTTGACCTTGAGAAACCTGATGGGCAAGATAGGAATGTGAACTGGATGACATGTATATTGAATATTGGATGAACTCAAAATGAGTTTATTAATGAATCAGTAGTAATACTAATGGAAGAATCTAGGTTGTGTGCATTTCTCAGTCTTATGTCAATGAGTTAGAAGTCAGCCTTACCAAATCTGTGAATGATGAATGTGAACTTTGAAGGGATAGCATCTATACCAAAAGAAAAATCAGAATCCAGAAAGTCCTCAGCAGCCTGGAATGAGAAACTGAAGTTAACTCAAAGAAATTTCATAGAGATAGAAAACAGAAGGCCTAACACTTGGGTCTAAAATAATCTATTGCTCAAATATTGGGTGGTGGATATGAGAGGGGCATAAATGTAACTTAACGGAACAGCAATAAAGAAACAAGACTGAGGAAAAAAGCTTTAAAAAACCTTTCCCCTCAGCTGTTAACTAATTTGTCTTTCTTGAAAACTCTGCTCCCATTATTTTTCTTCTTTCTGCATCTTGAACCTCTCCATCCTCACTGCTTTTGAGCACATCTTAAACATTAAAAACAAAATAAGGGGCTTCCCTGGTGGCGCAGTGGTTGAGAGTCCGCCTGCCTATGCAGGGGACACGGGTTCGTGCCCCGGTCCGGGAAGATCCCACATGCCGCGGAGCGGCTGGGCCTGTGAGCCATGGCCGCTGAGCCTGCGCGTCTGGAGCCTGTGCTCCGCAACGGGAGAGGCCACAACAGTGAGAGGCCCGCGTACCGCAAAAAAAAAAAAAAAAAAAAAAACAAAAAAAAAACAAAATAAAACATAACACAGAACAAAAAATAAAACTCTCCCTTGATCTTATTACTGCCTTTAGCTACCAGACACTTTTTTTTTTTTTTTTTTTTGTGGACGCGGGCCTCTCACCGTTGTGGCCTCTCCCGCTGCGGAGCACAGGCTCTGGACGTGCAGGCTCAGTGGCCATGGCTCACGGGCCCAGCCGCTCCGCGGCACGTGGGATCCCCCCAGACCCGGGCACGAACCCGCGTCCCCCGCATCGGCAGGCGGACTCTCAACCACTGCGCCACCAGGGAAGCCCCCAGACACTCTTTTTACTTTTCTACAGGGCAAAGCTACTCAGGGGTTAACTTCACTTGCTCTGGCCAGTCTTCTCAAATTGGCCTCACTTAAGTCATCAATGACATCCTAATTGAAAAACTCAAACACTCTTCAGTCCTAAGCTTATTTGATTGATGCCTCTGCAGCATTTGACACTCCCAGTCACTTTTTTTATTCTTGAATTTCTCTCTTCCTTTAGTTTCCTTTCTTTTGTGGTTATTTTCCTGGTCTCATAATTCCATTTCAAGTCTCTTTTGCCACCTCTCTTCAAGGGCACACCTCATTCTACCACTGGCTCTGTACTTTCTTCTCATTGTTTGTTGCTGGGGGATCTCGTACTCCCAGGGTTTCAACTGCCTCATATGCTGAGATCTTTATTTCTTACATAACCCCTTTCTTGAGTTCTAGACTTTACTTTCTCCTCAACTTCTCTAATGGCTTCAATTACCACCTATACTTTGATTATTCACAGAAACTCTAACCCAGACCTCTCTCTTGAACTCTAAACCCTTATTTCTATATCCATACTCAACACCTTCCTCTAGATGTTTCTTAGGCATCTTACACTCAAGATTTTCAATCGGAATCATATCTGTCCTCCCTCCACCTCCTAAAACCTCTTCTTGCAGTATTTCCTTCTCTAAAAAATCACACACACACACACACACACCGCCATACAAGCCAGAAAATGAAGCATTGTGCCTGATTCTTCCTTCTTTCTTTTTTTCCCCTCCATGTTCAGGCAGACTCCAAGTCTGGTCGATTCTATTTCATTAATATCACACTGCCACTAGAGCACTTTTCCTCAAACTCAAGTCTATTTATTTCCTTTTCTGGAGGATAATAATCCCAACTTCTTAGCATGTCACCCAAGATCTGATGAGCTGGGTCTTCTCCCTACCTTTCCAATCCCATCTCATAGTTCTCCCCTGCAAGTAGCCAATAGACTAACCATCCATTTCTACTAAAAGTAAGGTTACCTACGTATGTCTTTCTTCTGTTATACTTCTGTGCCTATTCGTACGCTTTTCCCTTTGCTTCAATTGTTCCTTCTTCCATTTTTTTTGCCTGATGAAATTCTTTGAGGCATAATTCCTTGTTTTCTCTAGGCAGCGTTTGAAACTTTCTCTTCTGTATTCCCATAGAGCCTCATTTTCCTATTACAGTGCAAAACACAGAGCAGTAATTACTTGTTTTGCATGACAATCTTTACCACTAAACTGTGAGCTCCTCAAGGAAGTGACTATTTATCTTTGTAGCCCCAGCACTTAGCATAGTTCCTGGTACACAGTGAACACTTAATTCATGTTTATGAAATAGATTAACCCAATGTGCGTGAATACTACAGTGTCACTTCCACAAATTTGTTCTCCCCTGGCTCTGTTAACAGTTCTAGAACTTATAGACAGTGATAGTGCTGCTTTTCTCTGGGTGCATATTTAGAATATTTTGCTTTGATGTGATGCTGCACTTACATTGAGGCAGCAATAAACTAAAAAACATTAAAGAAGTACAATAAGAAATCTAACACCATGTCAAAGAGGCAATGATTGAAGAAATGGGAAATATTTGTGTGAGGCACAACAAAAAGAAAATTAACAGTACCTATTGCAGTAGTAGGTGATTGAGAGCAAGGCGCTTTTTTTTAAATTGAGGTATAATTGACAGATGACATCATATTAGTTTCAGGTGTACAGTATAATTCAATATTTGTATGCACTGAAACTATCACAGCTGACACTATATGTAGTTACAAATTTTTTTTCTTGTGATAAGGACTTTTAAGATTTACTCTCTTAGCAACTTTCAAATATTATGATACTTTCAGTATTGTTCACCATGCTGTACATTACATCCCCAGGACTTATTTTTTTTTAAATAAATTATTTATTTTTGGCTGCATTGGGTCTTCGTTGCTGTGCATGGGCTTTTCTCTAGTTGTGGCGAGCAGGGGCTACTCTTCATTGAGGTGCATGGGCTTTTCATTGCGGTGGCTTCTCTTATTGCGGAGCACAGGCTCTAGGTGCCCAGGCTTCAGTAGTTGTGGCGTGTGGGCTCAGTAGTTGTGGCTCGTGGGCTCTAGAGAGCAGGCTCAGTTGTTGTGGTGCACAGGCTTAGTTGCTCCGAGGCATGTGGGATCCTCTCAGACCTGGGCCTGAATCAGTGTCCCCTGCATTGGCAGGTGGATTTTTAGCCACTGTGCCACCAGGGATGTCCCTCCCAGGACTTATTTATTTTACAGCTGGAAGTTTGTACTTACTGACCCCCTTCACTCATTTTGCCCACTCCCACCCCCTCAAGCCACTCCTTTTCTTTCTTTCTTTTTTTTTTGCAGTGCGCGGGCCTCTCACTGTTGTGGCCTCTCCCGTTGCGGAGCCCAGGCTCTGGACGCGCAGGCTCAGTGGCCATGGCTCACGGGCCCAGCCGCTCCGCGGCATGTGGGATCCTCCCGGACCGGGGCACGAACCCACGTCCCCTGCATCGGCAGGCAGACTCTCAACCACTGCGCCACCAGGGAAGCCCACTCCTTTTCTAATAAAACACAACTATGGCAGATTAAATATGATGACAGATTGTTTGCTGCTTTTCTCACTAAGAAGTGGAGTCAAATTATCCTACCCTTGAAGGTGGTTTGCTTGACCAACAGAATGAAAGAAAGGGACACAAATGTATTTAATATAAGTTTTATATTAAATACAAATATGAGAGCCTTCATAAGGAAATGAAGACCCAAAGAAACAGACCTGAGTATTTTATGCTAGGCTTGGTGAGGTGCACAGCAGTGGAGGAATCTGATAGATTAAGGAGTATGAGGTAATTGCAGTGAACTGGGGGAAACTTAGCAAGACATGTTAAGATTCTTAGCATCCCTTTGTCTTCAGAGGTAAGGATGTTCCTTTTCTCTGGGTGTAGGGAGAGCATCTCTCACATGAGCATTTCTTGGCCTGTTTCAGGGAAGAAGCGTGATGGACGGGAGGTCAGTTAGGTCAGAAGAAACCTTGCAGTTTCTGCCTTGGTCTCTTGTAATGTTTCTTCTTGGGGTGTTTCCACTCCAAAATCAAGACGCCCAAGGCACATAAACAGGCCCCATGAAGGTGATGGTGGTGCCAGTAGAACTCCTGGCTGACAGCCGGCGGCAACTGCCATCAATGAGTGAAGCATGCTGGACACCAACCCGAATGAGCCTTCAGAGAACTGCAGCCTCCACCAACATCTAACTGCAACCACATAAGACACTTAAGCAAGAAAGACCCTTTTCAAATTTCTGATTCACAAATTAAAAAATTTTAATCACTAAATTTGGAGTTTTAAACCATTAAAATATGTATTGCTGTACAACAGCCAACTCTAAACCTAAAACAACAACTACAGATGTTGATTGACTTAAGAGTGATCTGGTAACAAACCATAAACCACTGTGGCAAAAATGGAGATGGATCGGGCTTCCCTGGTGGCACAGTGGTTGAGAGTCTGCCTGCTGATGCAGGGGACACAGGTTCGTGCCCCGGTCCGGGAAGATCCCACATGCTGTGGAGCGGCTGGGCCCGTGAGCCATGGCTGCTGAGCCTGCGCGTCCGGAGCCTGTGCTCCGCAATGCAAGAGGCCACAGCAGTGAGAGGCCCGCGTACCGCAAAAAAAAAAAAAAAAAAAAAAAAAAAATGGAGGTGGATCACTCAGCTCTCTCCCTGCCAGAAGCACTTGCTGCCCAGCCTCAAGGAATGTGATTAGCGGGCAGCCTCCAGCAGTGAGCTCCTTCAGGGCCTACCTCATATTCTGAGCTGTGGTCTTGCTCTTTTCAGGACAGGCCCCAGCCAGTGACTGCGCAAGACAGTTGTAGCCAAAGCCGTGTTCTTGGAGTGTTCCCAGTCAATGGCTGAAAAAGATGTGGTACAAAGGCCTAGCTGCTTCTGTCCAACTGTGGGGCCTCCTTAAATGAGCAACCTTTGCTCTCGCGCTCCCCCCTGGGCTGGCAGAGGCCTCCTCTGGTCTGTCCCGTAAGATGATGCCTCCACCTGTCCAATACTGCGCCCGCCTTTTCACAGGTCTTACGCCCCAATGAACTTTTCTCATGCCTCTTCCATCTCAGTGTCTGCTTCCTAGAGAATATAACATACACAACCATCTTGCATTCTCTTAGGAACATTGTAACAACAAAGAGCAACTCATTAGGACTCAGTGGCAGAACAAGCCCAGCGATACAAATGTGGCAGTTGGTTCTCGGCTTAAGGTCATCGCTCGTTTTATGATTAAGTACAACATAGCAATACCCTTGATGACTGGCTACCCAGACAGCAAAATTAAGGCTGCAGATAAAAGGAGGGGAGGAGTGAGTTATACTGAGAGCACCAGGCATCTTGGTCATGTATCTGCCTGGAGAGAAGGGGCAGAACTCGGTGGGATGACAAACATCTTACAAAGATCCAGTGGTCCTGTGAGATATTCGCTACTTAAAAAACCACAGTCTAAGTTTCAAACCTTGTTGGAAACCCTCATCTAACACTGCTTGCTTAAGTGTATGTGGACTGAGCAGGGACGTCTAACAATTTCCAGGCACTTATGAAGGTAGCTTTGAGATTGGATCTTCTTAGAAACATTCAAATCACAGAAGCCGAATTGTTCTCCTGCTTCCTTTACCAAGTTCAAAGATGGCCATTTTTAAAGTATATTATGGTAACCGTGAGATGTGTGTGTGTGTGAGAGAAAGTAACAATTAGTACATCATTTGAAAATAGGAATTTTATACCCTACTGGCATTCTGTCCTAAACCTTTGCCCCTTCGATCTCACCTTTATAGAAATATTTGCCTTTTCTCTAACAGTTGACATTATTCTTCCTGGGGAAAAGAATGCCAGGGGAAGAGCATGATCTTTCTGTTCAAATATTGAAGAATTAAGAGGAATTATAGTTGTTATATAGCAATCAAAGGGTAGAAATTGCCCAATATTTTATTTTACTTATTTTTTTTTTGCGGTACGTGGGACTCTCACTGTTGTGGCCCCTCCCGTGGCGGAGCACAGGCTCCAGATGCGCAGGCCCAGCGGCCATGGCTCACGGGCCCAGCCACTCCACGGCACGTGGGATCTTCCCGGACCGGGGCACGAACCCGTGTCCCCTGCATCGGCAAGTGGACTCTCAACCACTGCGCCACCAGGGAAGCCCTGCCCAATATTTTAGAAGCCGAAGAGAAAAAATTTTTCCATGAAGTTTTTGCCAGAATTGTTCAAAGATGCAACGGGTTGCTTCGATAGGTGGTGTGTTCTCTGTCACTAGGGGAAACCAAGCAGTTACTTGATGGAGATGACATTAGAAGGGATTCCAGTAAATCTGGAACATTAGGTATTAAAGCCTTTCTATGCCTGAATTCTATAAATACTGAAGATACAGGAAGACAAATATGAAGCAATTTGGAGGGACTTCCCCCATTAAATATAAACACAATGTAACAGGAATTACATTACCATAATCGAATGTTAGTTCTGGTTTGCATTTTGTCAGGTATAAAGCTCTGCTGATACCTTTAAAATTGTTTTTCTAATAAAGTCAGCCAAGCATGAAATAACTTCTTGCTGCTTTAGTAAAGACTAATTAGAGGAAGTTACACTAATGAAACGCTAATAAAGCAGACTAAGATGACCCCAGAAGTACTCGTCCTTTTCAGATAAGGCCAGTGAATAGCATGCCTGTGAGGGATTTCTGTTCTCATTCTCCAAAGGAAGGTTTTGGGAAATTTACCAGTAGGGGGCATTGGTGTTCTATCAGCAGGAGACCTTGACTCAGAGAATAAGTGCTCTTGGTAATTCTGAGCATTTTATAATGAAATCAAAGCAGAGAGGGAAACTATTTTTCTTAGAAAAATCCACATAGAAATGTCATCTGTTCTAAATGAACAGCATGTACATATTTGGTTTTTCCAATATAAATGAAAGATGCTGGAGGCCTTAAATTTTTTTTTTTTTTTGAGAGTGAAAAAAATATCCCAGCAGCTGCAGATTCAGCATTTCCAAGTCCTAGGAATTGGGAAGACAGATGAATTGCCATCGTGGTAAACTAGTATCACTAGTGCTTACAGCTCTCATTTAGCTGTAATGAGACTGAAATTAAACAGTTCTTTCTGTGTTAGAAACTTCTCTAATACAACAAATACTGATCTGTTTTTCTCTCTCCCCTTTTACTGGCACAGGCAAAAGCACGTGCATGAAAGGAATTGGGGGAAAAGGAAAATACTTAGATTTGGAATGCACAGTATATGAGATAAAGAGCTGCCTTTCTTTAACACATACACAAGCCCCACATTTGGTCACGGATAGAAAGATTATTAAACAACAATAAAAATAAATGCAAATTTTCCACAACTACCATAACATAAATGCTAGATGGCAGATATAATTACTTAGGAATTATTACACTTTCTAGGAAAGTCTGATATCCCATCTTTCTGGCCCCTCTACCCTCAAAATTCTTTTAGCTTTATATCTTAGAATTCTGGGACTTCAAATTGGAGATCTTAAGGAATAACACAAAGGAAGGATACATCAAAACACACATATACATATCTATAGCTTTCTCTAATTCAATTCTATTTCAAGCAGGGGAAGACTGCCTAATTCCCACCCACCCTTAATGCTCATCCAGCTTTTTACCTTCATGCAACCCCTTCTAGGTATATGGCAGCACTGGCTAGGTACTCCTCTATAAAACTTTCCTTGACCTCTGGGGCCATACTCTGAACTCCTGGAACATGCATTTCTAGTTGGGCATATTTTTCTCAATTTAATAAACCCTTATAGCATTTCTTCCCAATGCTGTCTACAGTAACAGAAAGGAAAACAGCACAACTCTAAAAGAGAGTGGTGTTTTTGCTTCACTTTTGTTTTTGAATCACCAGCTTTTGTGTTTTGTAAATAGAACCTGTTTTAGCCCTCCAAGTGTTTTGATCAATTAAGAGAGAGAGAAGGTGTCAGATCCAGACAGTCCCTTGTTACTTCTAACGGTTGGGTTGGAGGATGTGGCTTAATTGAATCTCCTGATACTGAGCCATAGACTTAGGTGGACTTACCTACTCAGTCACAGAGAGCTAGAAAACCACAGTCCTTCCCCACATAGGAGGAACAGACTAGAACGCATGTTTCCTGTGGTACCTGGCTCCCACGGCAAAGGAAGAAGAAGCTGAGCTACGCACGCCCAGGTCTTCTTCCAAACCCACCAACAGGGAAACTTCCACCCCAGGGGAGGGGCAACTGAAGGGGTAGAGAGAGAGGGGCCAGACATTGTTCCCTTATAGGTATCTCTCCACCCAAAAGGAAGTACCAGGAGTGGGGAATATGATTCTGAGAGCAAAATGATCTCAATTCATTCCCGTTTGGCAGGATGAATTGGATTTTTACAATAATGACATTTATTATAAGTAACAGAACTCTGTGTCCATATCCTTAATCTTTAAACAGACCACATTTCATCACCCTGATGAATACATCTTGGTTTTATTCTGGAATGGCTTGAAATGAGACATGCTATGTCTGGATTTTCCTTTTCTTTATTGAACTTTTAAGGCATTTAATTTCCAGAGATAAATGGATCCTTAGCAGGGGAGGGAGGGGAGAAGTACGCTTGCATCTGTAATGATCTCTGACAGCGTGACATGGAGCACTGATTTTTACAGCAGTCACCAAAATTACAGTAATTAGAGAAAATATCCACATCTTTATAAACAGGGTGTTAACTCATTCAAAAGGAACTTAATGAGAATTTACAAGAGGAAGCTCACTTTTGCTGATCAGTATTAAACATTAATTAAAGTCAGAACGCAATAGTCAAATTGCCTCTCCACTTCAGTCACTTGGCAAGGCACAGAAATTGGAGAGGCTTTAGAATCTGCTGACTTTGCTGGCTGTGACCCTCCAAATAGGTTCTCTAAATTTACATTCAGATTTGATGCTGAATTTTACTTCCTGTTAAAGATTTTGTTAAAATCTTACTGCAGAAACTGAGAGATGAAAACTTTCAAATGCATAGCATTTTAGATTTAGGCATCTTATTTTTAAAAAGCATTTTTAAATGCCCTCTTTATTATTAAGATAAGTAAATGAAGCCATATATGAAATAGAGAATGACCCCAACTATGAAATAAAATATGCATGGAAAATACTGGAAGGACATACATCACATTATTAGCAGTAGGTTGCTTTAAATGATTGAACAATGGATGATTTTTTTCTCCTTTTTCTTTTCTGTATTTTGTATGCATTGCTTTTATAAATAGAAAAAAATAAGTTTTAATTACTAAAAGTCTGCTTGTTCTCATGGAAGAGCTAAATCAGTGCCCCCAAATTAGCCATAAGATACTTAGGAGAAGCAGCTTTTATTTCTAAGATCTTGGGGGTGGCAAATTTGACGAACTGCAAAATAATAAACAGATTGATTGATCCTTACACTGTACTGTTTTATGACTGAATGATTGCCAATAGACTTTATTTTCATTTCAATACAAAATTATGCTTAAGAACCAATGTGTAATTGTGGCTTTGATCCAATATCAAACCTCTGACCCAATAACAAACAAGACAAACTTCTTGAAGCAGACCTAATCATTTTTTCATTCTGAGTTAAGAACTGGCTGACTTTGACAGGGCGGGTCATGGAAATGGCCTATTTGGTCACATGAATCTCCTTGGAGGCTGCAGCTCAAAACACTTTATATTGATTCCTAGGTAAATAATATAGTGACTTGGGGGGGAGGGATTTTTCCTCATTTGATTCTTTCAGCTCACTTATTTTGTACTTCTCCCCTGAAATTTTCCATTAACTTCCTATTTTTCCTCCCCAGCTAACTCACTCTCCCAAAGAGAGTGCAACCCTATCCAATCACCTTCTACCGCTACACTGAATTTACTATTTTACTCTTTTAGATAATGACTTGCCCATTTTCTGGCTGGCATCTATGATAAACTTAATTGGTTCTGCTTTTAAATAATCTCCTGAGTATATCATGTCACCAACAGTCCCACTGTAATTTAATAAATTTAAATGAGGAATAAATTTAAATTTAATAAGTTTACTGTCAATAACTGTCAACCTCTGTCCAGTTTCTCTTCTTTTGTGTTTAAATTTGTTGATTAAATAGGCTTTATTTACCCTTTCTACTTCCTTATAAAACTTTTTTTTACACTGCACTTTTAAGCATATTGTCACCAAGCCTCTGAGGCAAATATTACATCCACTTACAGGTGAAAAAATTGAAGAAACTAAGATCTGAGTAAGGGATTAGAACCTAACTCCTTGCTTTCAAAATCCAGAGTTCGTATGACTGCCCCCTAACTGCGTGTGACTGGCCTGGATTGGCATTTGTATCAGAGCTTCAGTCAGATGGGCTTATGTTAGGCCTGGAAGAGGGTCCTACAGGGGGTATGAAGGAAAGGGAATTAGCAACATGATTATTTTTCACCATTTACATTGGTTTTGCCTGCACTCTCCAGTAGGCTGGGAGCTGGAGTGTGTGTTTGTGCGCACGCGTGTGTGACTTCCTCATGGAACAAAGTGCTCCAAACATACTAGGTATTCCCCTTGAGTTTGTTGAATTGACCCAAGTTGAAAGCAGAAGCAGCACCAAGATTGAAAAGCTAGAAACCTCACACCTTCTAAATAAATTTGGGCTCTCCTGTTTCCATTCGGTCAAATGAAGAATGCACGGGTTTGGGGTGTTTTGTTTTTAATCTCAAAATGAAATTATGTGTTGCCTGAGCTCCTGACCCATAATTTACTCTGAAACTCTTTTGAGGGAAAACGCTATAGGAAAGCCACAGCTCTGACTGCAGCATAATATAGATTTACTGATGGTCTCTTACATGCCTGCATTTGTGCTGGTTTGAAGGGACACATAGTCCTATACACAAGTAATCATACACAGAGGGTCAAGTGCAATTAGAGATGCATTTACAAGATACAGTAGTAGTAGCCCAGAGAAGGGTATGTCTGGTCAGGAAAGGCTTCACAGGGCAGACAAAACCTCCACCACACCATAAACCTTTCCAGGGGCAAATCATTACTTTTTTTTTTTTCTTTTTTTGGTACGCGGGCCTCTCACTGTTGTGGCCTCTCCCGTTGTGGAGCACAGGTTCCGGACGCGCAGGCTCAGCGGCCATGGCTCACGGGCCCATCCGCTCCACGGCATGTGGGATCCTCCCGGATCGGGGCACGAACCCGTGTCCCCTGCATCGGCAGGCGGACTCTCAACCACTGCGCCACCAGGGAAGCCCCAAATCATTACTTTTGAAGTTGGGTCTTTTCACACACTGAAAATAATGTTGCCAGGATTCCAGTTGTTGAGGCAAATGTAATACCCATGCTTTGATAAGATTTTAAATACAAACGTAGAGGTAAAAATCTTGGCTATAAACTAAGTTGTTAAAAAAAAGAATCCCACCTTGGGGCTTCCCTGGTGGCACAGTGGTTGAGAGACCGCCTGCCGATGCAGGGGACACGGGTTCGTGCCCCGGTCCAGGAAGATCCCACATGCTGTGGAGAGGCTGGTCCAGTGAGCCATGGCCGCTGAGCCTGCGCGTCTGGAGCCTGTGCTCCGCAACGGGAGAGGCCGTAACAGTGAGAGCCCCGCGTACCACAAAAAAAAAAAAAAGAGAATCCCATCTCTTTTTTTTTTTAAGTCAATATCTGAGTTTGAGCCACCATCACACTGGGCCACAGGAAATTTATTTGTTGTAACTCCTAGGACTCCCCTACAGGATCTTAGTGTATCAGGTAGGCCCTTGGGATGATGGTCTATACTGGGTAGCCCTGAAGCTCACAATATCCAGCTCACATAGTTCCTTTAAGCTCCAGGGGCTCTGCTGCTTCTGTGTCACAGTTGGGGCACAGGCATCTCTGCTGGGCTCGGAACCCCCGGGCCCAAGTTCTAGCCTCCTTTGGTGTCCCAAGTGGTCATCACCTGTGAGGTCTTGCCAACTCACAGAAGTTCTGCCACCCAGCAGGATATATGTCCTATTAGTTGAAAGACCCATCCATTTTGTTCCTCTTTTCTAGTCTTGGGGAATATCCTCCTCCTCCCTCTCTCTGAGGGCCCTCAAAGACCCACCTTCTTCCCAGTCCCTCCAGGTCTCCTAGCATAATTGCTTTAAGGAGTATAAGCTTTGATAAAAGATAAATCAGTAAGTTTAAGTAGCTTCAGCTCTTTTTCCCTGGCATATACCTCTGCGATTAACAAAGAACACAGAGCCCCTGGCTGCTTGCTTGGTGTTGGAACAATGCAATGGGGTGAGGAGGGGTATATGTGTGTGTAGGGTAAACATCCCAGTACATTGCTCTACCACATGAGCAACAATTTTTCCAAGAAATTCACTTTCAGAAAAAGCTACCATGACACCTGCCCAGTAGTACAAACATTTGACCCATCAGGTCAGAGAGTAAACTTGGGAAATGAGATTGTAAGAGATGAAAAGCAGTTGTGGTCTCTTTGGTCCTGGAGGAAGAGCACTAAACTGAGAGTAGGCACCATGGGTTTGGGTCTCACTTCTCTCACTAAACTTACTGCGTGACCCTGGACAAGTGACTTTCTCCCTCTGGGCCTCAGCTTCCCCAGCTACAAAAAATGCGTTGATCCTAAACACCCTCCAAGCCCCAAGATTTGCATCTGGTTTGGTGTAACAGGAGTGGATCTATCATTTTTATAAAAGCATCTTAATAATCATCATCTATACTATTTGGCACTTTTAAGTTATATGGTTTGGCTAGACAGGTACAGGGGACAATGAGGGAACCATGTGAAGTGGGGCTGTATGAAGCGTCCAAAGGTGAATGTAGCATGTAAATAAGCATAGGGTGTGACAGGTTGTGCCAGAAGCGTCTCACTCCCACTGATGCTGTGAGCCTTTCTATTACTGCTCACTTCTAGCTGTCTGCATCGTATGCTCCTCTTTAGGTTCAGCTGCACAGGCAAATTTTGCAACTGGGATGAGAAGTTCTGGAAATCTGGGAGTTTGTGGGTGGAATCCTTGTGTGGTTGTGGTTTGGCTCTTTCTTCGGGTGGGCTGTGTGGGGCCAGAACGAGCCAATCAGTGCTGCACAGCCAGGTGAGGCATGGTCCTTGTTAAATCTGTCTACAGGGCCCTCTATTTTGGGGAAGCAGCAATGTGAGCAGTGATAATATTTCACTCCACAAATGGCCCATAAGAAACATGAAAGATGTCATGTGCTCGAAAGGAATTGACAATGATTCTTTTCACTTAAGGAGGAATTGCTGGTAAAATTCATTCCTCAAATGACTCCAAAAGACAGATTCTTCAACAGGCACAAATTCAGGCCCAATGTGCTAACACAGTCTTTTACACCCACAGATCTTCTCCACGGTGTCTGTAAACGCCCGCCCTCGGCTGTCTACAGGCCCTTGGAAAGAGCCCACAGTGTATTTTCTCTCCCAAGTAAAACTGCCACCAGAATGCCCTCTTTGTAAAGAAGTAAAACACTCCCTCAAAGACTCAGTGACGGAGGCCTGAACATCAGTAACTTTGGGTTCAGTGAGAAAGGAAAAAAAATTCAGTCGTCAAAATGGAAGCTTTTAATTATGCTTCCCTCCATGAACGAAAATAAATGCTCAAAATTCAATAGTGGATTGTATCTTCCTGGATATGGTGCTGGAATCCTCACTATTTTCCTAGCAGAACACTTTTAACTCTTGTTAGTGTGTAACCATTAACAATAGCAAAGAAATTTACCACCTGATTTGTAGAGAAAATTCTTTTTGCAGCGTCTTTCTCCTTTATCCAGCTTCTTACATTTGTCAATTGTCAGAGGCTAAAAGCACAATGGCAACTTTTTACTATTCCTCAAAATAGCTCTTCTAAGGAGGTAAGAGGCTTTGTTATTTCATCCTCATAAGACAGATGGAGGTTTAGACCCAGATACCAAGCTGCAGGTTCCAACACATTAAGAGGAACAGGAGAGGAATTCGGGGAGGGGTTTCATCATCTTATGTAAGTCGTTGAAAAATTTTAAAAATACAAACTAAAAACAGACTACCTGTTTTCTGCAATGATGAAGTACTGGTTTGGTTATATACATTTAGATATTATATGTATATGTTTCACATATATTCATATATAATTTTCTTTAAATGGACAGAACTGGGTGTTTCATTTTACACCCAGTAAAATTTAGAATCGTCATGTGATTTCTCAGAGGAGCTGAGAAAATACTGCAAAAGTTTCCCACTCTTTGTCTTAAATGCATTTCCCAATACTCCTAGGTGGCAGGTCAGGTGGAAAATAGGCTGTAGCCTCCTTTCACTGCCCCACCAGTCGGGATGGACAATTAATTCAAAGGCTTAAGGCCCTGATGCTTTACTTAGAACTTACTATAGGTTCTTGTTGGGCGAAGGTGAATTAGTAAAAGGATTTAATAATTGGGGAAGGAGGTATCTCAGACTATGATGGATGGTCTTCACAAAGTTCTGGAAATTCTATTTTCTGGATGTCATGCCCAGCACTATTATATACCAACCACTTGTTCCCATGCAAATTCAGGAGACACTTGCCCCCAATAGCTGGTGTCCTCCAGAGCTGTTGACTTCCATATTGTTTTAGGAACTGTCATTCTGAGAATAACTCAGACATTTCAGAGGCAGAAATATGGTGTTTCCTTCTAGGACTGTGGCTTGTAAACCTTTGTTAGTGGTGAAATATTCGCAGACACAATCTCATGTAGAGCTCCAATATTAGAAGCGGGTGCAGTGGAGGTGCCAGGGGGAAGGGGAGGAGGGAGGAAGCACACAGGCTTCCCCCTGGTCCCACCCCTTGCCATCTTAGAGACCCTCTCTCAGAGGCCTAGTTCTCCACAGAACCCAATCTGAGGGCCCCTGCTCTAGGCTATCTGCAGAACAAGCCAAGTCATATACAATAGCCCGTAATCTTAAGACACATAATGGAGAAAAATGACTATCTGTTTTTGTGTCATCCTGCTGTGTATTACAAATCATGGGCAAAGGAATGAGTTTAACTCACAACCTGTCCAAGTTTTACATGGGTTTAGGATGACAGGTATAAGGTACACAGAGACTGAGTTGGGTAGAAAGTTTGTTGCATTTTGATGCGGCTAAAAGCGATATTCTTGCCAGAGCCGAAAGAGATCCACATAATACCCTATCAGGTGGAGAGTACACACAAATGTTATAGCTATGTTAGCTTTTCAAGCTAAGCCAGGAATGAGCAACGTCTCTTCCTGCTTGTTCTATTTCAGACTGCAGAGTTTGAATTTTAGCAAAACCCATGTTTCCTGTGTATTGCTGTACCACCTTTCTCTAGCAGGAATCCCCTTAGGGCACACCAATCTCGGGGCAGAGCTGAAAGACTTTATGATGGGACTGGCATCCATACTGCCCACTTGCCCTCTTTCTCAAATGCTGCTTTGATTCCCACATTGCTGCAGGGCTGCCCCAGCCACTGCTAATTTCTCTGGGGACTCGGTGTCACTGCCTAAAGAAGTCTCACCCTGCACTTCTGCTGAAGAAATTGCTTCACTATTGCTTCAGATGCTCTTGTTATTACACATTGGTTGCTGATTTTCTAGGCACTGTGTGTACCCCTGGGATGGCTAAGGATCTTCTCATTACACAAGGGTTTGCTCTTTCCTGTTTTCTCTCTTTCCCCCTTCCATTCATTCATTCCTGGGGAAAAGGGGAAATGTTTTATATTTACTCATACGTAAATAACGTTGAGCATCTTTCTTGATAGACAATAGATTTTAAATAAATACATATTCATTGATTTTCTTGAGGGTTCATGAAAAGCACAGGCTTTGGGATGAAAGACGTATCAGTGAATCCACTTTCTGCTTCTTATAGGGGGTGTGACTTTGGACCAGCTGCTTCACCTCCCCGAGCTTCCGTTTCCTCATTTTTAAAGTGGGATAATAATACCTACCTCACAGGGTGGCTGTAGGAAGACATGATACAGCATGTGGCACTTGCTTAGTACACAGTTGGTGCTCAAAAACAGTAAGTCCCTTTCCTTTGCTTGAGGAATGAAGTGCTATCCTACTTGCAGTGAGAACAGTCTTGCCCTGGAGTCCCCATGATCGAGAGAGGTTGTGATTGAATGATAGGGACTGGCTGGGAGGCCTCACCAAGAAGCAAGAGCCCTGATCTGGCCCTGTCCTAGGCTAAGACCTGCTCTGTGGGTGTCAGTTCACCAGACTGTCTACTTACGGTACCTGGGCACTTGTCAAGGAGTTTCCAACAATGCCAGGTAAAGGAAACATGTCTATGGTAAAAGCTCTGTGATAGAAGTGGGTGGGATGGGGGTTGTGAAATAATGAAAACTACTAACTGTAGCAGGCATGTTAACAGAATTGGTGTAGAAGCATATCATTGGGTCCTCCCTAGCAACCATTTCCCCATCTTCTGGAAACAAATTCCTAACTTTCCTTGAGGAACCACTGGTTCTCAATTTTGGCTCTATTAAGTTAAAGGGAATGGACCCCACAACTAGTCCAGAGCTGAGCCTTGAGGAGCTAAAGCAAATTACACATCCAACCTTCTGGCTGCACCGATTGGTTCAGGGGTGGGCATATGACTCAGTGAGAGCCAAATATTTTCTGGGGCTTAGAGAATCCATTCCTTTTTCTCTTTTCTCTTGGGCTACCACAAAAGAATCTCTCCTCTTTTTGGATGGTGTAAAATGAAGCTGTGAAGCCTGAACTACTACCATAAAGGGAGAGCCTTGTTCTCCTGTGTAGAAGCTGAGAATGAAGTTAGCATTAAGAAAGGCAGCTGAACGATGGAGGGGAAAATGTCTTTGGTGAAAGTGTTTGAAACCCGGATCAAGCCTTACCTGAGGTCAGTATAATATCTGGATTTTTCAGTTATGTGAACCAATCAGTTTGAAATCTGTAATGTAAAGCTTCAACTGAGAGACCCAATATGTTGGGAAAAGAAAACTTCTATGAATCTAATTACCCTCAAAGATAAATTACTTTCCATTTAACTAGAAGGCAGAATTATAAGAAAATTATTTACTCTAAAAGATATTTGGTATTTTAATAATGTAATAACAGCTGAACTGATGTAGATCTTTGATGTTTTTCTTTGTTACTTTACTGCTCCATGTGTTATATGTATATTGTTATAAACTGAAGGTTTGTGTCCCTCCCAAATTCATATGTTGAAACCCTAAACCCCACTATGATAGTACTCGGAGGTGGGGTGTTTGGGAGGTGATTAGGTCATGAGGGTGGAGCCCTCATGAATGGGATTAGTGCCCTTATAAAAGAGACCCCACAGAGCTTTCTTGCTCCTTCTGCCATGTGAGGACAAAGGCAGAACACAAGCTATCTATGAACCGGGAAGTAGGCCCCCACCAGACACCGAATCTGCCAGTGCCTTGACTTCCCAACGTCTAGAACTAAGAAAAATAAATTTTTGTTGTTTAAGCCACCCACTCTGTGGGTTGTCAAGGTGGCCCAAACTAAGATATACATATATAGTTAAATAATACTCTGGTTTGCACTGTTAAGTAGTAGAAAGAACATGAGAGTTGTCGTTGGAGAGAATTGTGTTCAAATCCAGATAGTACCACTTATTAGCTGTATTAACATTTGGCGAATAGAAACTCAATTTCCTCACCTGAAAAATGGGTTTGTTTAATAATTCCCTTTTAAATTATAGGTGATGAATAATGATATTTAAATCACTGTGGTCATTTAAGTGGAATTTGTACATAAGAGTGGTCAGGAGGTCATACAGAAGTACCATCTAGAAGAGTGGCTTTTAACTAGGAGCTATTTCACACACACACACACACCCCAGCGGACATTTGGCAAACTCTACAAGCATTTCTGGTTGCCACAGCTGGAGGGGAGCTGCGGCTGGCACTTGGTAGGTAGAGACCAGGGATGCTGCTGAACATCTCATAATTCACAGCACAACAAAGAACCAGCTGGTCAAAAATGTCACGAGTGCCAAGGTTAAGAAACTCAGATCTAGGAGATAGGTCTACTGGTGTCAGGAGAGTGCTCAGATTGGGCCTGGATTTGCATTATTTCTGCCAAAACACTTTGGGGAAATGAAGGAGGAAAAAAGAGTGAGCACGTGAGGTAGTAGCACTGGGAGTGAAAACAGAGGGATTCCCTGCCCCTGTGCCAAGGCTGGGGGACTTCTACATGTGACTGATGGGTTTCAGAGTAAACGAGGGAGCTAAGGGCCCAGCTGAGGAAACACAGAGGTTATGGAGCACTGGAGAGTGCAAACGGGAGTGCCCAGCTAGGGCTCATGATAGTGCCACAGCAAGAGGATGAATGTCGTCCCTGTGGGTAGGGGCATGGCAAAGCTCTAGACTGGAGTGCTCCCTGCATCTGTAAGTGTTGTGAGGTGAAGCACAGTTAAAACGCTGAGAACTTGGAGTTAGGAGGAATAAGCCATCTTACTTTCATTAACCAGCTACTGAGCTTCTCTAGGTTATGTATTGTTTTATACTCCTTAAACAGATTAGATTACATTACATTATATATGTGTATACACGCTGAGGATGTTTGAAAATTCTGGCATGGTGAGGAAACAGAACACTGCCTGGTTCAGTCTAACAGATATTCCCAGGCATGACAGAGAGAAAAAAGGTGGGGAAGTCCTATAAGTCATAACCTGGCCCTTTGGGGCAATGATCATCATCACGAGGCTGAAGAATAAGAAGTCCAGATTTACTGTGTTAAATGCTTCTTTTCTCACGAAGCTTCTTGGCACCAAGTGACTAGAGTAAATTCAGTGTCATGCCAACCCTGAGACCTGGGCAGAGTTGCTGAGAGTAACCCAACTGGGAATCCCCCCCGCCAGACCATCCAGCTACATACATGGTGTCTTGAAGCCCCATTCATCTACAGTGAGAGGTGAGGACAGGGGCACGGACCAGGTGTGAACAGCAAAGCTTCCCAGCAGTAATGTGATGATGTGACTTCTCTTGCTCTCTCACCATGAGGGAGAAGCTGGGTGAAGGAGAGTGTTCACATGACTGGTTTAATAATTACCCCTTTCTCTGCTCCTCTGTTGACTTAATCAGCTTCCCTAAAGGACACAGAGATGTGTGTGAGTTTGCATGTATCTGGTGGCAGCTTTAATTATCGCCACTCGTTATCCTTCCCTGTGCTCATTCCAATTGTCTTTGTGACTTGTCTTACATAAGTTGCTAAGCAATTTCAGCAATTCTTTTCTCTTTTCTATTGGTGAAATCTTTAAAATAGTCTTTTTATTGTCCCTGCTTTAATAGTTTTAGTTTGCTACCTGCTGAGATTGCTGTAGTCTTAATCATTACATTTTAAAAGACAGCTGTTAGAAGTTCCTTTAACTGCACAAATAACATCATAACAACTGAACTAAGAATGAAATAAACTGTTTTAATTTCCCATGCTTTGCTAATAGTAATAATAGCTAACATTTGAAAGCTTCCCATGTGCAAAGTACCGTGCTATATACCATATCTATCTTTTCACTTAAGTCATGCAACATCCTCATGAGATAGTATAATGTTATTACATCTATTTTGAAGAAAAGGAAATTGTCTTAGAGAAGTTAAGTAACTTGTCCACAGTCATGCCACATGGGGCCCTGCTGAACACCACAGGCCCAGGACTCCAGCTCAGCACTAGCCTGAGCTGGAACTCAAAGACTGTGTTCTAGTTGCTCTCTTGTTGGTTCCTTCCAGAATTTATCATTATCCATGCACAATTTTTACATTTCTGCAAACACAGCATTGACTGACTTTGCTCTTTTCACTTAGCAGAATACTAAAAACACTTTCCAAGTAGCTGTCTCATATTTATTGATAGGGAATATATTATTTCAAAAAATCAATAGATCATACTTGACCTACGCATGCTTCCATTGTAGCATATTTATATTGTTTTCAGTTTTTCACCTTTTTACAATAAATCTCTAGTAAACATCTTCATGTATGGCATGTAGTATTTTCTAATTTTGACTTATTTCTTGGGATAAATTCCTAGGAGTGAAGGTACTGAGTCAAAGGCTAGGTGCCTTTTTATAATTCTTCAAACATATTCTTCAAAAAGTTTTCTGAGTTATGCCCCTGTGAGTGCTTTTTGAGGCTACCAGGTTTACCATGATTTCATCAGTATGGAAATTCATCATTATTAAGTTTGTATTAATTCAGCAGTTGTCTTTTTGTTAATAATCATTTCTTTGAAAATCACTGAAGTAGGACATTCATTTATGCGTCTTTTTATCAGTTTCTATATACTTTATGTATAGTATAGACAAGGGCAAACTATGGCTCAGGAGCCAAATCTGGCCCACTGCCTGTTTTTATAAATAAAGTTTTATTCAAGTATGACCACATTCATTCATGTATTGTCTATGACTGCTTTTATGCTACAACTGCAGAGTTGAGTAGTTTCAACAGAGAACATGTGGCCTGCAAATAGAACTGGCTACATAATTTGAAGGGTAAAAAAATGAAAATGTGTGGAGCCCATTGTTAAAAGATTATTAAGAATTTCGAAATGGCAATGACAGAGCATTAAGTCAAGTGAAGGTCATATGCCCATGAAGCTGGCCCTGCCCATGCAGTCAGAAATATTTATTATCTAGCCCTTTGCTGATCCCTGGTATACATACTAATCTTAAATCTGTTATAATGTGTTTAAATGTTTTTCCTTGTCTGTAATTTTGTTTTTTTAAATTATGTCACTTGTGTCAAAACACTGATGTTTGTTTTTATATATGATAGACTTTTTAGATGGTTTCCTTCAACAACCACTGCCCCAGAGATCAGATACATAGTTAATTCTATTCACAATGTTAATTTTAATGTGTAGTATGAAATCTGATTGTGCAAATCTATTTTAAAATTGTTACTCACAATTCTAATCATAAACATTTTTCTTATTCATTGCCTAGTGATGCCTACTTTATCATAAATAAATTTATCTATAATTGGACAATTTTTGAACTTTTAAACCTGTTTCATTAATTTCTGATTGTATTTTTTGTTCTTTAGCTCAGTGGTTCTCAACCAGGAATGATTTTGCCCCCCATGGGACATTGGTCAGTATCCAGAGATGTTTTTGGTTATCATAACCGAAGGAGGAGGTACTACTCATCTAATGAGTAGAGGCCAGGGGTGCTGCTAACCATCTTAAAATCTCAGGACAGCCCCCATAACAAAGAATTACCTGGCCCAAGTGTCAGTATGATTGAGAAATCCTACTTTAGCTTTGTACTTTATTTAGTGATGCTTTATAGTGACATGCAGCCAGCTACCTCCCCCATTTCTGCTTCTTTTCAAAATATCAATTGGTCTTCCTGATTGCTTATTTTTACAAATGAATTTTAGAATAGCCTCTGTCGGGCTTCCCTGGTGGCACAGTGGTTGAGAGTCCGCCTGCCGATGCGGGGGACACGGGTTCGTGCCCCGGTCCGGGAAGATCCCACATGCTGCGGAGCGGCTGGGCCCGTGAGCCATGGCCACTGAGCCTGCGCATCTGGAGCCTGTGCTCCTCAATGGGAGAGGCCAGAACAGTGAGAGGCCCGTGTACCAAAAAATAAAATAAAATAGAATAGCCTCTGTCAAGGAAAAAGAAAATTCTTTTCAGATTTTGGCCAGAATTGAACTAGTGCTACAAATTAACTTATATTCCTAATCAATCAGCCTCCTATTATAGCTCCGGTTTGTAAGTAAGTCTTTACCAAGTAAAATTTCCAGTCAAACTTTCTAGCTTTCTTACTTTGTCATAAACATCTCTCAGGTTTATTCCTAAGTATTTTACAAGTTTCTTGCTCTGAAATGGGACCTCTTTGTTATTAAATGGCTATTTCTGGATACTACTTTTTATTTCAAACAATTTTACTAAAACTCATAATTTGAGTAGAGTTTGCCTGGTTTGTTTCAATTTTCAAGCCATAAAGTAATATAATTTGTAGATTCTTTCCAATGCTTATCTTATTTTTGTTTGGTTCATATAGCATAGGCTTGGACTTCCAAACTAATTTTAATAAATTATGTTGATAGAATTAAAAATGTAAAATATTTCAGAAGTAAGTAAATATTCTTGACTTTAACTTAAAATGATAAATGTTTAAACAGCTTACGGGACTTCCCTGGTGGCGCAGTGGTTAAGAGTCCTCCTGCCAATTCAGGGGACACAGGTTCGAGCCCTGGTCTGGGAAGATCTCACATGCTGCGGAGCAACTAAGCCCATGTGCCACAACAACCGACGCCCTCGCGCCTAGAGCCCATGCTCCACAATGAGAAACCACCGCGATGAGAAGCCCGTGCACCACAACAAAGAGTAGCCCCTGCTCGACGCAACTAGAGAAAGCCCGTGCACAGTAATGAAGACCCAACACAGCCAAAAATAAATAAACAAACAACTTACAATGATCCTCTATATGAAAAATTTAAGCTACAGATCTGTGTTTGAAAGTAGTTATTACTGGTCTTTTGATTTTATTATATAGTAAGTATATGTGTATGTATATATGTGTGTGTAGGTGTACATATACACACATACACACATAATAGACCTCTAAAAATATTAATGTGACATGGCAAAGTACTGCTGTGCTAGCTGGGTCAGGATATGTTGGCAGTTCAATGATGTGCTTAAGCTCCTTGAAGAACAAGGAGCTATTCAGAGGCCATCAAGGGTAAAAGATTCCTCTGCAGCAGGTCAAATTGTAATTTTCCCCAGCACCCCTGCAGAATAAAATGATTGATTCTTGAATGAACTTGAACAAAAATATTTCTGACCTAATCTTTAGTGCTTCAGTGATAGCAATCCCTAAACCCTTCTTTACCAGGATCTGTTTTGTCACCTCATCCATCTCCACAGATTTTTCTGGAGGCCTCACAGAATAGTCAAGAGTGACTCAGCTATACATTCTCTTCACAGATCAAAACTGTAGACAAACACATCTCTCCAAACCGACCTACATTTGTAATTTTCTCTATGAATATATACAGTCATAGGTGTTTAGAATTAGAGATACAATACTGAGGAGATGAATTATTTAATTAAATTATCACATACTTTTTTTCTGTCCGTATTTAACCTTCTGTGAATACTATAAAAAGAATAGTGCATTTGCATCTGAGGTGCTTATGACTAAACTTTTTCCTTCACTTTTTCACAATATGCTTCCCTTCTTAGGTACAGAGCATTAGACTTAGAACCTGTTTGGCAATAAGGAGAAATGGAAGGATTGTGAAAATGAATTGCAACCCTAATGATATTAGGTAGGAACTGATGAACGTTCTACATACAAAATGCTGAGAAATATTTCCCCAAGGCTCAGGAGGTCATAGGTTTTCCCATGATTGCTCCAGATAACAGACAGAAAAGCATACTATAATCATGTCTAAACCATGACTTTTAATTAATAAAGTTGACATTAAGGGACAGGAAGGTAATATCTGTTTATAAACTTTATTTTTCTGCATATTTACTATTTTAATATTAACCTTAGAATTTCTACAGTGTATCAATGATGTTAAGCATATGCTTTATTTTGAATATAGTGCTTAGTAAAAGTATTTGTAAGGATTATACCTTTTTCTGAGTGCTTACTCAAAATATTTTATGCATTTTTGGATATTCAAATAAGCTCTTGATTTATTACCTAACATTAATAGAAGACTTAAAGGTTTGAAGAGTTGTAAAAATGGCTAAACCATTATAAAAGTTCTGACAAGTGGTAGAAGAAATGGTAAGTTAGCATTAAAGGAGTGATCAAGTAAACTATGAGAGTAATAAAATCCCTCATGACTAAGATGGACAAAAAACATGAGACTGAAAATAATGGTTGGAAAAAAGAAGAGGTGAAACACCGTACAACAAATCAAGTAGTACCTCTCACTATAAATACCCAAAAAGCTGTTACCAACAAGGAAACACTGGGAAACACTCATTACAATTGACACCACCATAATATACCTGTACTCAGTACTCATGTTACACATATTTCTCATTCCTTCTGTCTACCTTATTCAAAGAAGACAGTTTCCTAAATATTTATATCAATATTTTACAATGACCCTCGATAACACAGAGGAATACACTTTTAACAATATTTGCTCATACATTCCGAAACCTATAGTTATATATGATGATAGTATCTGACTCTCAAAAATTTGATCACTGGACTCATTAACTATTGTAACTGAGAAGAATGAGGCTAATAATTACACTTACTATAAAATAAAATACGCCAACATTTTAATAACTATTATTATGCCTTCCTAGAATTACATATGTTACTCCAGGTAATAGCATTCTGAATTACTACTGTCTAGATTCTGGGAAATAGAGGAGATATCTCAAAGGCAGTAAAATGTAAAAGTTAAAGCAAAGGGTGGGGAGTTAGACAACTTAAATTTGAACCTTAGCTGTGTAATCTTGGGCAAGTTAATTCACCTGTGTTTCAGTTTGCTCATCTATAAAATGGGGTAATAACAGCATCTACCTCACAGGCTTGTCTCAGGATTAAAACAAGCTAATTTATGTAAAGCACTTAACAGTTCCTAACATGCAGTAAATATTAGATGTTTAATATAATAATACGTACCCCATCCATCCACCCATCCAACTGGTTCTGTTTCTCTAGAGAACCCTGACTAATACACATTTTCACTTTAGATTCTAAGGTGACTCTTTCTGCTCAAAGGACTAAAATCTTTTCAGCATATGAACCCATTAAGAATGAATCTCCCAAAAGAATTGAAGTCAGAGAAGGATAGAGCTGCTGCCTTGGTAAGCCATGCCCAGGGTTAAGGAGGTACAATTCAGATTTATTGTCCAGAATGGACATAAGCAAATAATCAACGAACTTATAGAATATTCTCTGGCCAAAGACTACCAGGAACACACCTGTGGCTGAACAAGTTGGGTTTGTTACTCACTGCAGTGAGAGACTGCACACCATGGGTAATCATGGGTTGTCTCAGAAAGAGGGTGTTACATTTATGATAAAAACTCTTCAGAAAGTGGGCATAGAGGGAAGCTACTTCAACATAATAAAGGCCATATACAACAAGCCCACAGCAAACATCATTCTCAACAGTGAAAAAATGAAAGGATTTCCTCTAAGATCAATAAAAAAGACAAGGATGTCCACTCTCGCTACTATTATTCAACAGAGTTTTGGAAGTCCTAGCTATGGCAATCAGAGAAGAGAAAGAAGTAAAAAGAATCCAAATTGGACAAGAAGAAGTAAAACTGTCACTGTTTGCAGATGACATGATACTATACATAGAAAATCCTAAAGATGCTGCCAGAAAACTACTAGAGCTCATCAATGAATTTGTTAACATTTCAGGATACAAAATTAATACACAGAAATCTCTTGCATTCCTATACGCTAACAACAAAAGAAAGAAAGAAGGAAAACAATCCAATTTACCATTGCAACAAAAAGAATAAAATACCTAGGAATAAACTCACCTAAGGAGGCAAAAGACCTGTGTTCAGAAAACTATAAGATACCAATGAATGAAATCAAAGATGGCACAGGTGGAGAGATATACCATGTTCTTGGATTGGAAGAATCAGCATTGTCAAAATGAATATACTATGCAGAGTAATCTACAGATTCAGTGCAATCCTTATCAAATTACCAATAGCATTTTTCACAGAATTAGAACAAAAATTTTTACAATATGTATGGAAACAAAAGACCCTGATTAGCCAAAGCAATCTTGAGAAAGAAAAATGGAGCTGGAGGAATCAGGTGCCCTGAATTCAGACTATATTACAGAGCTATATTACAGTATATATATTACAGTATGGTACTGGCACAGAAACAGAAATATAGATCAATGGAACAGGATAGAAAGTCCAGAGATAAACCCACACACCTATGGTCACCTAATCTATGGCAAAGGAGGCAAGAATATAGAGTGGAGAAAAGAGTCTCTTCAATAAGTGGTGCTGGGAAAACTGGATAGCTACATGTAAAAGAACGAAATTAGAACATTTTCTTACAACATACACAAAAATACACTCACAACGTGTTAAAGACCTAAATGTAAGACCGATACTATAAAACCCTTAGAGGAAAACATACGCAGAATACTCTCTGACAAAAATTGCAGCAAGATCTTTTTTGACCTATCTCCTAGAGTAATGAAAATAAAAACAAAATAAACAAATGGGACCTACTTAAACTTAAAAGCTTCTTCACAGCAAAGGAAACCATAAGCAAAATGAAAAGACAACCCACAGAATGGGATAAAATATTTGCAAATGAAGCAACTGACAAGGGATTAATCTCCAAATTATACAAACAGCTCATGCAGCTCAATATCAAAAAAAACAAACACCCCGATCAAAAAGTGGGCAGAAGATCTAAATAGACATTTCTCCAAAGAAGACATACAGATGGCCAAGAGGCACGTGAAAAGATGCTCAACATCACTAATTATTAGAGAAATGCAAATCAAAACTACAATGAGGTACCACCTCACACAGGTTAGAATGGCCATCATCAAAAAATCTACAAACAATGCTGGAGAGGGTGTGGAGAAAAGGGAACCCTCCTACACTGTTGGTGGGAATGTAAGCTGGTACAGCCACTATGGGGAACAGTATGGAGGTCCCTTAAACTAAAAATAGAGCTACCATATGATCCAGCAATCCCAATCCTGGGCATATATCTGGAGAAAACCATAATTCGAAAAGATACATGCACCCCAAAGTTCATTGTAGCATTATTTTCAATAGTCAGCACATGGAAGCAACCTAAAATGTCCATCAATGGATGAATGGATAAAGAAGATGTGGTACATATATACAATGGTATATTAGCCACAAAAAAGAACAAAATAATGCCATTTACAGCGACATGGGTGGACCTAGAGATTGTCATACTGAGTGACGTAAGTCAGATAGAGAAAGACAAGTATCATATGATATTGCTTATACATGAAATCTAAAAAATGGTACAAATGAACTTTTTTACAAGACAGAAATAGGATGTACACAGATGTAGGAAACAAACTTATGGTTACCAAGGGGAAAAGAGGTGGGGGAGGGATAAACTGGGAGATTGGGATTGACATATACACACTACTATATATAAAAAAGATAAGCAACTAGGACCTACTGCGTAGCACAGGGAACTATATTCAATACTCTGTAATGACCTATATGGGAAAAAAAATCCAAAAAAGGAGTAGATATATGTATATATATAACTGATTCACTTTGCTGGACAGCAGAAACTAACAATATTGTAAATCAACTCTATCCCAATAAAAATTAATTAAAAAAAGAATACTGACTATAGATTTTCTTATATGGTTTATATCTAAGCAGGTCTACTTTAAATCCCCATAGCATAATAGTAACAATAATAATATAAGAATATGAAAAAGAATATATATGTATAACTGAATCACTTTGTTGTACAGCAGAAATTAACACATTATAAATCAATTATACTTCAATAAATTTTTTTTTAAACTGTAAAAAAAAAAAAAGGGTGTTAGCAAGGTTTAGGATTGGGGCTTTGACTGAGTGCTTTGAGGAGCATCCAAGGAAGTGGGCTTCTATCTCTGCTGGGTACTTTCAGAAAGCAGGGATAATTTTTTAATTACTTGATGAATCTTATCTGAGGGCAGGGCAGACTAACCCTATAATTGATAGGGAAACAGCAGTCACTCCTACCAGCTGAGAGGGAGGATGTTGGTGTTTTGTCTGTATTCAGATGTGAATTCAGAGTGGTCTTGTTTTCGTCTTGATCCATCATACTCACAGAATGGCCTTGTCTGATGTTGATGTCCATGAAATTGTCTGTGTGCAGCAGGAGAATGCCAAAACCTCACTGAAAGCACTCTGCCAGCTCATGGGTGTCAGGGTTCTTTTTTCTCTTTCTCACTGTCTTAATGAAGCTCATTTCTGACTGGTGTGGATGACCCTTTGTGAAATCTCCAGTCCTGTCTGTTCAATTATTACTTCCAGCAGCAACATCTGAATCCTGAAATTAACCAGGGGCTCATAAAACCATAATTATGATTACAGCATGAATATAAAATTAAATTTAATTAAGATTAAAAATGGAAGGATGACCAACTCAATTGTGAAGATAGATAAAGAAGAAAATTGCATTCTTCTTTTAAATTCTAGGTTTTAAATGTCTATTTTTACAAGCAAAACTGGCCAACAGTAATGTGTAAATTTCATCATATTCATAGGATACAAGGCCAAATTTGGGAAAAAATTGATGGGAGACTATGAATCCTCTTATACTCTAAGCCCATTATAAAGAACCAGAGGAAGAAAGATGCCAAGTCAAGTAGCCCCTGCAGAGGCCTCCGGAGAAAGGGGTGGGGATGAGTACACAGACTCCTTCCCTGTCTGTTCCTAACCACTGGTCACTACCCACACGAACCTCACAGGGCCCAGGGAGCCCCTGTGCCCTGGAATTGGAATCTGGAGGCCTCCAAGCTACTTGTGTCATAACCTACACATATCTTTATCTTCTCCCAGATGACCCTGCAGTGCTCTGAAGAAGTACCACAGGTCACATTAATTTCTGGGAGGTGCATACAATTCTTATCCCACTACCTCAAAGTCAGCAGTATTTTTGCCTATGACAGAATGCCATAGTATATGGGATTGCGGCACTAACCATTGTTTGCAGTGTTAGCAAGCACAGCTGATGAATGCAGCTTAAAGCAATTGTCAGGACATAGCAATTGTACATAACATTTGGTTTTATAATTCTAAAAATAATTCTACTCCTGATGGAAATGTAAGTGATTATGAAACTAATTCCTATACTTCTAGGAAGTACTGCTCATTTTTCACATCTAAGTCTCCATTATTCCTGAGCTCAAACCCAGATTAACAGTCACTGTACAAACTGCCTGCAAGAATCAGTGTTAACCTTGAGAACAGAACTAATGATTAGATCAGTGAGTCTATGATGCAGAAGATAGCTGATGTGCTATTTTTAAAACTCATCACTGGTATAAATCAACTATACCCCAATAAAATTAAAAAACAAAAACTTCTCACTGGTAAAAGAATCCACATTTGCAGAAATTCCTTAGAGGGACTATCTCAGTAGCTGAAAAATGGACAAACCTGGAATGGTCAGATTCCTTCACATTCATTTGATGTGGAAATCAAATACTTTGGCTAGCAAGAAAACTGCACTGTCAAAAACTGCTCAAGGGCCTCCCTGGTGGCGCAGTGGTTGAGAGTCCGCCTGCCGATGCAGGGGATACGGGTTCGTGCCCCGGTCTGGGAGGATCCCATATACCGCGGAGCGGCTGGGCCCGTGAGCCATGGCTGCTGAGCCTGTGCATCCGGAGCCTGTGCTCCGCAACGGGAGAGGCCACAACAGTGAGAGGCCCGCGTACCACAAAAAAAAAAAAAAAAAAAAACTGCTCAAAATATGTTGCTGATTTTACCCTATGCATCTTCATGGTTTGGACCAAACATAAGTCCCTCTTTGTGAATTCTTCGATTCTATGTCTGATCAATCGACAGTGGAAAGGAGATTGTGTAAAGGGAAGAAGCACAGATTATTGGGCCGTGGAGGTGCTGGTGGGCTGAAGATGCCCAAGAAATCTGAGAAAGGACCCTAAACAGAGAGACAGACAAGGAGCAGGTGATTCATTCACTCCACAATTACCTTAAAGGTTGATCCTGTCTATAACATATCTATGCTTAAATAGCCACACAGCACACAGCTCTACTAGATAGGAAAAACTCACAGAGGAAAAAATTCTGCCTCTTTGGATACCATGGACCTCATGCCTTAGCTTATTTGTTTCGCTTCTGAGGAAGCTTTGTGAAGAAACCTGGAGTATAATTTATGTGAATGGAACACAAGACACTTGGGTTCTCAAAGGTTTATGTATGTCAGAATCACCTGGAGGGCTTGTTAACACATTGATTTCGGGGCCCACTCCTCGACTTTCTGGTTCATTACATCTGGAGTGGGAGTTGTGAAATTGCATTTCTAACAAGCTGCAAGGACACTGAGGCTACACGTTGGGGCCTGCCCCTCGAGACCCACAGGTCTAATTCTTCACTTGATTATTAGTTTCTGAGTTCTCTGAGGGCAGGCCTCTTTCCTCACCCGAGGCCTTAGTGGGTTTGCTCAATAAATGATTGTTAGGGAGTGAATGAGGAAGCAGAGAGACCAAGCGGCAGGCCCAAACTGGATGTTCCTCTTTGTTTAGCCAGGCCAAAGTGGGGAACTATTAAGGAGGATGACAGTGGCCAGAGAGGTCTATCATTGTAAATGTGAAGGGTACCAAATTACAGTTTATGACTAATTAGAATTTGTATGAGTGTTTTACAAAACCACTCCAAAGGATTCATTAGAATTTTTCTATATCCTTTTTTCTGACTGCTGTGGCAAAAGTACTTAATGGAATTACCTTTACAAGTGTATTAATTTATTCTACCCTGAGGATATTATATTCAGTGATTTGGCAAAACTAATCTGAATAACAGACACACATTTACTAAGATTAAGCAATTTTTCCAGGAGAGAGATACTTAGCCATTTGGAACAAATGAAGGTTGAGGTATAAAGATTAAAGAATGGCTGTAATGTCCAAAAGAGGTGCTAGCAAGTGTTTACAGACAGAGCAGCACAAATTGACTAAAATGCAAAGCTAAAATTTGTGCTGACAAAGAAAACTGTCACAAGGGGGCAGAAAGCCCACCACCACCACTACCAAGAAGTCTTCAACCACCAACAGATGCTCAGGTTCAAGAGATGTTCTCCATACATGTGTCTCCTAAGGATGTATAAGCAAGAAACACACCTTCTCAGAGCCTTTGGTTCTCTCTGGTGGAGTCAGGCAGTGACTGCCATTCACTTCCATTCTGCCAATGAAATATCCAGTGTGTACTGTCCCTTTGAAAATCCTAAAATCTACCCCACAGACCAGAGTTGAAATCTCGCAGCCTACAGGGACCAATATAAGTGAGTGAAATTGAGAGAATATAAGGTAACAGGTAGTAATGGGTCTTGGTTAACCAAAAACTCTATGTTCTGTTTAAAGGGGAAGCTCTTTCCCAGCTCCAGGAGATTGCTGCATTATGGGATGTGATCCCAGTGTTACCAGATCTCCCAATTTTCCAAAAGGGATCAGAACTTGGAATTTCATGTAAGTTTCCTATTAAAATACTGTGTGACCCAAACAAAATATGTTTTCAGGTAGGATGAGGCTGCCATCCTTCCATTCAGGACCTCTCCTTAGACTATAGGAAGCCCTGTTTCCCTAGTTATGTCACTGCTTACTTCTGGATATGTATTCTGTCCCCTCCCTGAAGAGCATTCCTTCCATTTTCAAACTCTCTCATAGGCTCAGAATTCTTCCCCTAATTCCTGGAGGACAAGAGGTAGATCATGGTTCCATCAGAAATTCTTTGATCACTTCATATGTTGAGATACTGTCCATTACTGAGGTATTCGCCATTGGTGGTGAGTGGGGGGGGCCTGATGTCACACAGCCTGAAGCTGACTTAAGGGGTAGAGAAGCTTGGGTTCTGTTCCCCATGCTTCCCCTCACTTTCTCCTCACCCCCATCATTCCATCTCAGGCTGCTGGAACAATATTCTGAAAATGCATGCAGGCTCCAAGAAAGAAAGCACTTTACCTAATTACTTAGAGTATGAAGACTATCAAACCACAGCTGGAGAAAACCAGAGTACCGGAAAAAAATTTAAAAACTGAATCAAAGAATTAGAAGGTTTGAAGACAACTCCGCTTAATTCTTCCAGGCCAGGTGCAATTAAAAGATAGACAGCAGCGCTTGTACTAATCCTGCAGGTCAGTGTGGTCTAATGTTTCTAGTTCCTTCTCTATCTCATTCCTCTTCATTTCTCGGAAAAGGAACAAGTGAGGGGAAAGGAAGGGGGTTGGATATATTTTTCTTGAGGGTTTATTTACCTGTCTATTCACTGAACCAATATTTATTACCTTCATTTGTTATGCATGGAGCTTACAGTCTACTGAGCGAGACACAGAATAAAAAAGCAAATTTAAAAAATCACACACAGGGCCTCCCTGGTGGCGCAGTGGTTGAAAGTCTGCTTGCTAATGCAGGGACACAGGTTCGAGCCCTGGTCTGGGAAGATCCCAAATGCCACGGAGCAACTAGGCCCATGAGCCACAACTACTGAGCCTGCGCGTCTGGAGCCTGTGCTCCACCACGAGAGGCCACGACAGTGAGAGGCCCGCACACCGCGATGAAGAGTGGCCCCTGCTTGCCACAACTAGAGAAAGCCCTTGCACAGAAACGAAGACCCAACACAGCCAAAAATAAAAATAAATAAATTAAAAGAAGGCTCAACATTAAAAAAAAATCACACACAAAAAAACAAACAACTTATAGATTGTAAAAAGTGTAATCTGGCAAATAATCAAGATAATGCGAATAATCACATTTAGCTCACATGTATATTTTGTGTGTCCATACTCCCTACCTAGGGTAGGAGGGGGTAGGTGATGTCCTTTTTTGGAGGGATTCCAACAGGGAGGGGTTATGTTTGCTCTAAGTCCTGGGCAGGCAATGGTGGGGTTACTCTGGTGGTCTACTTTATGCTCTTACAGGGGATGTCAAACCCCAAGGCCCTGTAGACCTAGTGATGCTGGGATGCACTTCTTCCCTGGTGGGTTCCTGGAGCAGTTCTGAGTTCCTGGAGGAAAGAGGGACTCCAGGTGCCGGTGGAAGTTCCAGAGAAAATATAATTATCCCACAGAAAGTCCTAGACTCAGCAGTTTAGCAGGAAAACCTGGGTGTCCTAGCTAGAAGCTGAATCAATGTTCCTTTCCAACACCTTTCAAGAAGATAATCTGCTGGCAAAGGATCCAAGTTTAAACCTTCTCTTTTCCTGTACCCACCTCTGCCCCTTTGCTGTAGAGCAAGAGAACCCTGTGTGCTTGTAACACAAAAGGACAGAAGAAGAAAGGTTGTTCTGTTCTATGCAGAGAGCTCAGACCCTGGGAGAAAGCTCAGGCTGCAGACTGGAGCCATGGAATCTCGGGTTGGTATGTCAAAGCAGTGGGCATTTACTAAACATCCCCAGATATACTACCTTGAGAACCATTGGATAATGTCTACACTCAAAGTGGACTTCCAGAAAGTTAATGAGAAGGCTAAGGGTGTGTGCCTGGACATCGCATGTGTTTATTGTGTGTGTGTGGCCAAGTCTGTTCTACTATCTTCCTTTCCAGAGTATGGATTCAGACATTCACGGAGTCTTTTTGTTGTACTGACAGAGTCTTAAGTCAAAAAGGCTTCCAGGCAATCATAGTTTTTAAACCTTTTTCAACCTCACTTTTGAGATATAGTCTAGCTCCTATAAATCGTTTGGTCACTGTGACTTTAATTCTCACATTTGCCCAGTCCCTGAGGAAATATGTTGGTGTAATTTGTGGTCACACTCCAGCTCCCACCCACATGACCATCTTACCCTCTCTTCCAACCATCAGCCGAGGTGCTCTATAAGGGTACATAGAGCACTCCTCTGTGTCTTTCTCACAATTACAGGAAAGGTTATGATTCCTAAACTGAGCAAAACTAAGTAAGCGGCACCAAGTAGTCTTAAACAAAACTTATGTTTGACTGAGCCTGTGTATTGTACACAAGCCCCAAATTTGTAGGACAGTCATATAACATTCACGGGAGAGTGCAAATGTGGCATCACTTCAGTGCCAGCATAGGGCCCAGCACCAAGAAAACTTATAATAAATATGTATTTAATAAATGTTAAGTAAATCATTTGAATATTTTTAAGGTCAAAGACTAGTCCATGATATGATAGATCTTTTAAGTGGCTATATTTGTCATGTTCAAAGTGAATTGTCAATGAGAACTCAATAAATGTCAAAAAAAATAGGTGAAAATATAAAACAAAATGCTTAAATGCATATATGCCCCCAATAACAACAATGACTTTCGGGTGTGCATTCATACCTATTGGCTATTTTCCTATAGATGACAAAGCACTACTTATCCATGACTTACTTCTGTTTAGAAACACCCAATTTCTGGCAATGACAAGACCTCTTCTTGGAAAAGAGAGTTTTCAAAAACACTTGTCATATGAGCGTCTCTAAAAGAGTTTTTCTTAAAGTAAGATCCACCTGCCAATTGCATTTAGCATTACATGGAGTAATTGTTTAAAATGCAGATTCCTAATCAACCATCTTATCTGAATCTAATCTCTGAGGAGTCACAAATCTACATTTCTAACCCTTCTATTGATTCTCATACACTTTGAAGTTTTAGAACCACTGCACTAAGACCTTGAGGGTAGAGAAAGATAATTTCCAAAAAGAAACAAAAACATGCCTTGAACTTATGAAGCCTCTTTGTAGATACAGAAGGATTTTGCAAGCATTAATGGCTCCATTTTTCTTTCGACGGACATTTAAACATAACCATTACCCACTCTAAGGTTTGTGCTAGACTAGACTGAACTGGGGTGAGCATGGGCTCCTACATTGTCCCCAGCTGTTAAACAGTTCCAAAGTTGAATTTGACTCAAAGGTCTGCTGGGAACTCAGACATACTGATTAGCCCAGTAAGAAAATATCAGCCCTACTAGAGAAGCTAGAGAATCTCAGAAACCCATTCTGTACTTCCAGGGCTCTGAAGACCCAGTCTGGAGTGGGGTTGGTCTCCAGGGAGATGAACAGGCATGCACAGTGGCAAAGCACTAACAGAAGGGCCTGGCTGTGGCTTTGCTTTCCCAATACATGGGGGCAGCAGTGGCAGAGTGTCCATAAACGTGGCTGGACCTCAAAACCGGAGTGAATCACATTCTGCATCCTCAGCTGATCAGCAGCCAAGCCCAGGCCCACTCTCTTAAAGGAACCAAATGGGAAGGTCAGAATCAGGGGTGATTAGCTGTGGTGCTAGCATAGAACGTGAACTTCCTTCTCTTTGACATCTCCGTCACAACATAATGTTCATCTTTATCTCGAAATACTGGATTTCCCTATTCATAGTATGATATGAAGTCCTCGAAGAGATAGGGGTTGGGGTACGTGAGCTCTACTAGTGGGTTTGAACTGGTTGCTCCCAGCCCTTCACACACCACTCTGTATCTCTTGGGAACAAATGGGATAAAACCTTACATTTATTAGGGTACAAAACCAACACTTAGGCTAAATTAGCAAAACAAAAACAAAAACTGCAAGGTTGGGTTTTTTTTTTTTAACATTTAGAAATAGGGAATCCTTCTATACTGGTATAATCCTGCTGAGTTTATGAAGACAGATGGGAAATTAAGAGAAACTTACATTACCTGGGGAAGCAACCTTAGGTTATTTTAACACAATTTGCAACCAACATTCATCTTTGTAGACCACTTAATCATGTCAGTCACAAGAAAACAAAGATAGAATTCTCATTCTCAAATTCCCTTTCCTGTTGTGATCCTACGTGGAAAATATATTCTCATTTGTAAGTGGGAGGAGAAATCATTTGCTTTCAGAGGAAAGAATTATTAGAATAGGATATATTCTGAATGCCATAACAATTTGTTCTCTCATTTTTGGAATAAAAGTAACTACAGAATAAAGACACACACGTTACAGAAATAAATATGTGTAATTTGCACATATGTGTAAGTCTGTATTTTTGTCTCCCAGTCTCTACTTCATCCACATAATATATACGAGTCCCATTGCCTTATTTCATAGGACAATCATACTTGAAGCTGGAAGAAACCTTAGTGTTCAATCTATCCATTTCACATGTCAGCAAATGAGGCTAGAAGGTTCAATGTGATTTCTGCAAGGCCACATGCCTATAAGGTCATTCAAGAAAGAATATAAAAGCCTAAACTCCCCAACTCCTGGCCCAGTACTGTTTCCAAAGGACCATAGAGTCTTTCTTCCCTAGGGTCTCTACTGAGATCCCATACTGTTCCAGTCAGAATGGCCATCATCAAAAAATCTACGAACAATAAATGTTGGAGAGTGTGTGGAGAAAAGGGAACCCTCTTGCACTGTTGGTGGGAATGTAAATTGATACAGCCACTATGGAGAACAGTATGGAGGTTCCTGAAAAAACTAAAAATAGAATTACCATATGACCCAGCAATCCCACTCCTGGGCATACACTCTGAGAAAACCATAATTCAGAGAGAGTCATGTACCACAATGCTCATTGCAGCTCTATTTACAATAGCCAGGACATGGAAGCAACCTAAGTGTCCATCAACAGATGAATGGATAAAGAAGATGTGGCACATATATACAATGGAATATTACTCAGCCATAAAAAGAAACGAAATTAAGTTATTTGTAGTGAGGTGGATGGACCTAGAGTCTGTCATACAGGGTGAAGTAAGTCAGAAAGAGAAAAATAAATATCGTATGCTAACACATATATACGTAATCTTAAAAAAAAGGATTCTGAAGAACATAGGGGCAGGACAGGAATAAAGACACAGATGTAGAGAATGGACTTGAGGACACGGGGAGGGGGAAGGGTAAGCTGAAATGAAGTGAGAGAGTAGCATTGACATATATACACTACTAAATGTAAAATAGATAGCTAGTGGGAAGCAGCTGCATAGCACAGGGAGATCAGCTCGGTGCTTTGTGACCACCTAGAGGGGTGGGATAGGATGGGTGGGAAGGAGACACAAGAGGGAGGGGATATGGGGATATATGTACACATATAGCTGATTCACTTTGTTATACAGCAGAAACTAACACAACATTGTAAAGCAATTATACTCCAATAAAGATGTTTAAAAAAAGTATATAAAAAAAAGAATGTAAAAAAGCATAAAAAGTACTTTCATTGCTCCATCTGTAACATAGCCTGGGTATGGAAGACATCCCAACGGTGTGATGGAGTTAGAATAAACACTGCCCTCCTGCTGCTTTTAGAGATGGCACTGCTCCCAAATCATTCAGCCCTGACAAAGTTGATACTGTTGAAAACATGCATCTGCAGGAGGTGAGTAAAAATCAGTGATTTCAGATCTTAGAGTCATTTGACATTCCTTATAGCTCTTGGCAAATTCCATTCAGTTCTGTACAATAAGAGTTTACTGAGCCTTACAGCAGAGGCAGCCGGTGCCCTGCCCACAGTCTCTTGGCACTCACTGTTTTCTCACAAACTGATCCTCTGCCTGAGGGATTTCTGAGATGTGGGAGTGTGCTGGATGCGTGCAGGGCTGGCCAGAGCGCCCAGGAATCAATGTCCCTTGGAGTAAACCTCAAACAACAATGCAGCTACCATATGATAAATACTCCAGCTTCCTCATCCCTCCATTGAGATAACTCTGAGGCATCTCCTAGGCAGCCTCCTAGGAGTCTCCAGCATGCACAGAGCCCGGTGCTTCACCCTGGACACCTGCTCTCACCATGTCTTGGCTTCATTCCTTTCCCATTCCTAACAGGTACTTTCAAACTACTTGCACTCAAATCTTTATTTTAGGGTCTGTTCTGGAGGAATCCAACCTAAGACAAGCATATATGCTCTGTACAAATCACTTTTCTATAATAGGTATCAGAGATATGAAGAGGAAAAATATACCACCCTAGCCCTCAAAAGGTAAGACCTCTAAGAATGTAACCACAAAGGTAAGACAAGAGAAGACAGAGTACACAGAGTACTTTGGGAGAAGACTGGGGATATATATAATACAACAAAAATATGTTCACTAATGAAAGACTCTCACAATAAAAAGTGGAATTTGCCGTTAAGGACTCAGCACGAAATTCTCTACAGCAGGAAGGCATCAAACAACTTAAGTAGTAACATTACACACATCAAAGAAAAAACCAAGGTGCTGATTTCACTTGGAAATACGTGTTGGAGGATTTGTCATTACTTACAACGCAAGCTTGAATGATCAATCTAAAAGGAAAGATTTTATACAACCCAGGGTTGTTTCTTTTTTTGTTTTTTTTTTTGCGGTACGCGGGCCTCTCAATGTTGTGGCCTCTCCCGTTGCGGAGCACAGGCTCCGGACGCGCAGGCTCAGCGGCCATGGCTCACGGGCCCAGCCGCTCCGCGGCATGTGGGATCCTCCCGGACCGGGGCACGAACCTGCATCTCCTGCATCGGCAGGCGGACTCTCAACCACTGCGCCACCAGGGAAGCCCCCCAGGGTTGTTTTTTAGTGGCAAGGGCAGGTACATAAACCCCTAAACTGGCTGGACAAGATCAATTGGCTATTTTGCATCTTGTGTTTGAAGAGTGTCAGAACTATCTGTCTTTCCCTTCAGTTCTGTCAAAATAGACTAATTTCCGTGGAGGGCAAACAGTTAACTTTTGTGTATGTCACTAGGCTGAAAGTCAGCCATTTGGATTTTCACTTGAGCTAGAGACTATGCCAAAGTCAGCCAAATGTTTGCAGGTTGCAGACACCAGCTACACAGCATCCTATAAATAACTCTCCTTCAGCCCAAGACAGTTACTAAGTAAAAATGACAGAACAGAGCGAGTTGAATAAAAGTAGATAAGAAACCTTCGGGCATTCCTGAGCTGATAAATGCTGGCTGTTTCATGGTATGTGGTTCTAGCTGGGCTGTCTTGTGAGCTAATGAGTAGTAAAGCATCTACCTGCCATGTGCCAGGCACCTTAAAAACACTATTTCAGGGCTTCCCTGGTGGCGCAGTGGTTGAGAGTCCGCCTGCCGATGCAGGGGACGTGGGTTCGTGCCCCGGTCCGGGAGGATCCCACATGCCGCGGAGCAGCTGGGCCCGTGAGCCATGGCCGCTGGGCCTGCGCGTCTGGAGCCTGTGCTCCACAATGGGAGAGGCCACAACAGTGAGAGGCCCGCGTACCGCAAAAAAACAAAAAAACAAAAAAAACCACTATTTCAGCCTTAAAACAATCTAATGAACCAGGTATTATTACCCTTTAACAAGTGAGAAAACTGCAACTTGGAGATGCTTAGTAAGGTCTGACAGCTGTTTTGTCAGACCCTCAAATTCAAACTTCTCCCAAAATACCATGTTTTAGGGCTGGAAAGAAAGCACACCAAATTTTAGCTTCAAAGTGTCTTGTCTTAGGACATGCCAAAGATAAGTTTGAACAATTGAGCCCTCAACTGTTTGGTCAAATAACATGTAGTTCCAGTGAAAATGAGTGTTTAAATTTTTTTTTTTGTTTTTTTTGGCTAAGCATTCTTTTGTCTACTATCAAAAGAAAATTAATTCCTCAGTTATCTAAATTACATGTAGTATACACAGAATTAATATTTATCTCCAGAAAAATCTGAAGATTTTCAAGAAAAAGCTACAGGATTTAATATCAAGTGATTAGGATACTTTCGGAAGGATGTTGAACACATTAAACTTCATAAGGGGATGCACATCCACACAAAAATAATAGCAAACAGTGTGAAAAATAAAATTGCCTGAATTGACTCAATTTTAATTAGGTGGATTTAATAAAATTTCCTTTATCAAATCTCTTAAAAAATTTTTTTCACCCTCCATTCTTCAAATCTTATCCCCTAATTTAGCTGGAATAAAGTTGTTCTACTCCACATACAGTATATTCTCTGCCTTAGTTTGAGATCTGCTTCCCCCCACCAAAGTGGACCTTGAGACAGTGATGTGGGTGCAAGTAGTTTATTTGTGAAGTGATCCAGGAAGCACCTGACGGAGGGGGAAGGGAGACAAGGAAGGGAGGGAAGCCAATGAAGGTGCATTAGTGAATAGGTTACCACTAGGGGCAACTGGCATTCTACCTCGCTGGGAACCTCTCAGAGACTATATGAAACTCCCTTCAGAATAGTCCTGCTGAGGAGTGAGTAAGGTAGACAGTTTATCCACCATCATGCCTTCTTCACTGGTCAAGGGGAACTGAAGGTAACCCCCCAGCAATCATGGCCTCCTTAACTTGTTAGGCCTAGCATGTTTCTACAGCTAGAGAATGGCCCCTAGACAGAGGACAGAGAAACCTGTATGTCTGTTCAGGACTGTTTGCAAGTGTCCTGGGTCAAGGAAAAATGGGCAGGGTGTTGCCCGCATTTGCTGCACTGTGTCTGTCCACAATGAATTGCTTTACTGATCGACTTAGTTTTCAACTTTACTGGACATAATGACCAGAAAGACATAGAAAAATACATACCTCTAGCCCCCTGCCCCCATTCTGATTAAGATCAGTAGTTGGGTTCAGGAACCTGAATTTTAACAAGTGCCCAATTGTTCCAAAGCAAGTGGTCCCTGGGCCACTGTGTGAAAATACTGTGCTAGTATCGCCAAAGACCATAAATTCATCCCATGTGTGTTAACCAGTGTCTGGGAGAGAAAAATCTCTAAATTGGCCACAGATGGATCTTACTTTCCTATGTCCCATTTTTTCAAATATGAGCTGTTGCTTGTAAGGGGACTATAATGAGAGTATGTGGATGGTTAGCACTTTGGAAGTCTAATTCTGGAAAATCACTTTAAATATAGATGCATCCAACTGATCACGGGTCAGGAGCAAAATTACCAGATACCCTTATGGTGGAGTGACCATGCTTTTCCAACAAGATGGTGTGATGACTAGGAGTGAATATAGGGGGAACTAAGAAGAGTTGACACTGAAAACAGAAAATGAAGTCATTGTACCTACATGTGTTGGTCAGGATTCTTAGGAAAAAAATATCTTTAAGTCTTTGTTACAGGGAGCTTGCATATAAACCAGTGCAGCTTTGGGAAGCGTCAAAGCCAGACCAATTGTTGAAACCATCTTTTTCAAAGTTTCCTGGGTTATGATAAAGGGTGACATGGTACTTCTAAAAGCAATTGGCTATGCTTAGAATTTTTTTGATGAAGTATTGTTCCTTTCACATTCTTCTCATGTGTCTGATACGTATTATGGAGAGAGGGCAATGAGGGCCCTAGGGCCATGACACTTGTTCATCTCTCTAAGAATGATATTCTACAGTCTGGAGAGAGATGGTATCTATTGTAAATAGTGCAAATTTGAGCTCATGTCTCCTCTTCTTGGCTCCAGGTTCTCATCATCACTTCTCCCTGACATTTCCTGTTATCAGATAAGGTATAAACTTAAAATATCCAGAAGTATCCTGGTTTCCCAAAGCCTTTCGGATAAATACATTGCTTAATATGGCCTGCAAGGTACTTCATGACCTGGCCTCTGTCTGCCTTGCCAGTCTCCTCTGTCACTAATCCCTGTTTTATCTTTTTTTTTTTTTTTTTTTTGCGGTACGAGGGCCTCTCACTGTTGTGGCCTCTCCCGTTGCGGAGCACAGGCTCTGGATGCGCAGGCTCAATGGCCATGGCTCACAGGCCCAGCCACTCCGCGGCATGTGGGATCTTCCCGGACCGGGGCACGAACCCGTGTCCCCTGCATTGGTAGGCGGAGTCTCAACCACTCTGCCACCAGGGAAGCCCCCTGTTTTATCTTTTAAGCTCCAGCCTTATTAAAACTCTTTCAGCTTTTCAATTCTCTGTAGATCCTTAGTTCTGGCTCATGCCAAGCTGTCTCTTCCTCCTAGAAGACTCCCCCCTCCTCCTCTTCCTTAAGTTGAGTGAACACTCACTAGTCTTCAGGTATCGCTCTAAATGAACTTTCTCTGGGATGCTTCCCCCGCCCCTTTGGAAGGTGAGTCAGAGGTGTTACAGGAATCTTTGTAGGCCTTGGGATCTAACACTTTTGAAGGCTCCTCCTCACATCACATTCAAGTAGATTCAGATATAATACATTATACATTAAATAATTGTTCTTGCTATAAATATTAGGAGATGATTTTTATATTTCTACTTTTGAAATTATTTGGCTATGAATAATTTAATTTGCTATTGATTATGGCAGGGTCAAGAGTTACAGGTTTGGTTGCTAACTCAGTTAATAACCAGCTGTATGACCTTAGACAAGTCACTAAACCTCTCTAAATCTCAATTATCTGATCTGAAACAAGAGAGATTTGCAAAGTGATCTAGGCCCCCATTTAGCACTAAGAGCCTTTATTCTTAACTGTGAGGAGAGATGTTTTTGGTGCTGGTAAATGTCTGGGGGTAGGAGTGGGACAAGGATTCTTTACTCCACTGACATAACAGGCAACAAGGAGATACAGCCACTGGTAGGCACTCTGGCCAGAGCTGCCAGTTGAGTAGAAAAAGACAGTTCCACAAATATGTGTAGAAAAGACAGTACTTCTAAAACTGAAAATAAGAACAATCATTATTTTATATAATGAACAATCTAATATACCAACCTATAACCAGAGAAAAATCCAGAGCACTCAAATATATTTTCCTAAATATGTTTTTCTAAACAAGACTGACAATTGAAGCATGATTATAAATATTTATAGTAATGCCCCCAAAGCTTCTGTTGGTGACAAACATATAGTATGTGCTGTAAAAAACAACAGTGTTAGAAAGAGCAACCCTCACTATTGTTTCAATTAATTCTACACTGAGAAATGATATGAGACTGCAGATTTTTTGTGAATGAGTTAAAGTTACAGAAGAAGTAGCCTGTTTCTATCTTTGTACAAAGGTATTTTCATATTTCATACTATACACATCAATAACTTAGCGTAATTTTAAAAGGAAGTTATTTTTTCTCTGATAGAAAAAGTAATCAAGTTCTTTGCAAAAAATGTACTACTAATCCCAACACCCAGAGATGAACACTGATTTCTGCACATACCTTTTCTTTCTAGGCAGCTATATAGCCACATATGCATATTTTCAAAATAGCATCACGTTTTACAGCTGTGCTGCAGAATTTGAATGGAGAGGTTATCTGGCTTGGAGGCTACAATATCTACTGCCATGACCCGAACACACCTGGCATGTCTGAGAAGTCAACGCAGCAGATGGTCCACAAAACAACATTTTCCATGAACTAATATGCATGGAAAAAGGGGAAGGAAAAACACGAATAGAGGAGACAAGTGTGTCTGCCTTAGGTTTTGGTCCTTCCACAAGTACATGGATTCAGTCAGGTCTGAGTCCTGTGAACAGAAGGCTGTAGAGACAGAGCAGCGCCCCCTGATGTTCAGGTGACCAAGTGAAACATCAGGTTGGGAGCAGGGTTTTTTTCCTATCTGTGTAGACAAAGTACCAGTGGCTGAGATATTAGCATCCCCCATGGGAGCAAAGCCAGCAGTGGTAGGGATGAGGCACCTTTATGTGGCTTCTTTGCTTGAGAAAATGGATATGCATGGCTGGAGCTGATGAACAAAATTCTCTAATTCTCTGGGTAACAAGAGCCCAGAGACTGCTTCATGAGCACTGGTATCAATCCCAGGCTTAACCAGGGAAGACTGGAGAGCTTCTGGAATCCTCCATGAGCAGGTGTGAGCAATAGACAGTAGAGAACAGACTTGTGGTTGCCAAGGGGGAGGGAAGGATTGAGAGTTTGGGATTCGCAGATGCAAACTAGTATATATAGGATGGATAAACAACAAGGTTCTACTGTATAGCACAGGGAGCGATATTCAATATCCTGTGATAAACCATAATGGAAAAGAACATAAAAAGGAATGTATATATATGTCTAACTGAATCACTTTGCTGTACAGCAGAAATTAACAGAACATTGTAAATCAACTATGCTTCAATAAAAAAAGTGTGCTTTGGGGGTCAAAAAGGGAGTATAAAGTCGAAGATTTTAGGACACAGTGCCAAGCTGCTTCTCCCTACAGACTGCTATTTCAACATTCCTATAAATTATAATTTTTATATGCTGTGAGATAGATTTGAATTTGAGGGATTTTTGTCGTCGTTGTTGTTGTTTTAGAATAAATGATCATAACATTGCATTGGTTTAAAAATTAGGCTTGAATCCTAATTCCAAGATTACATCAAGAGAAATACAAAGAGTTTGGCCAGCCACATATATCAGTGACAATTTAGACTGCTTCATATTATATTTAAAGGATGAATTTTATAAGAAAAATGCATCACAAAGCAAAGAATGAATTCACCTGCAGCCTGTGCAAAATAATATACTGCAGTAGGGACAAGATGTTTTTATAGTTCTTGAAGAATATAACTGTTCAATCCAGAGTCTGTCATTATTTTGGCATGATTGTCTGGGCTCGTGACCCATAAGGTAGAATGTAAAATTCTATGAGGATAAGCGTATTGGTGCATTCATTCAACATTATGAAGAATGCTTTAAGGTGCTATGTCAATTATTAGGGAAACTGATAGGAAGCATGCTGCCACATTGTATACAGCATGGGAATAAGGTGGTCTGGAAAACGACACAAAGTAGGTGGCTGAATTAAGGAAAGCATTCTTGGGTAGAACCTGGGAAACGGCACTTGGGTGTGGATGGTTCTCGACATTGGTATTTTGATAATATGAAAAATAGATACCTAAATGTTGGCATCGCCCTTTTGCTCCAGTACTGCAAACAGTAGTCAAAATGATGATTAAATAAGGAAATGCATGGGAAAGTACTTTATAACGTGCATTTGTCATTGCAAGTTTTAAAAGACCACAGATTTTTCATTACTTTGTTTGAAACCTTACCCGATAACATCTCAATATATTCTAAAAACATTATCCCCCTAAAGCCAGGAATGTTGCATATCTGAGGATTAAACTGCCAGAGTTCCTCTCTAATTGTCATGTGTTTGGTGTCCATGTATATATGTGTGTGAGTATGTGTTTGGTTAGCTTTATTTTTCATCTTTGTTGATTTTGTTTTATATTGGGTAGAATCTGTTATTTTAAATTATTTTTATGCTAACATTTGTTAACCACTTATTACTTGACAAGCACTTTCAGGCGCATTACCTCATTTCTCCAAAGTGCTCAGAAAGAAGCTGTTTTTATTTCCACTTCACAGATGAAGCAACTGAGGTTCAAAGAAGGTGCGCAAGTTACTAGCAGCAGTAAATGGCAGAGCCAGGACTCAAAGCCAGTGCTTCTGACACCAAGTTATTTTCTCATTCTACGCTACTATGTATGACGATAAGATTTTGATACTTTCTCCTTACAAGAACCAGCAGTGTTTTTTTCTTTTTTTTTTAAAGGAGAAAAAGATCTCAATGTGACTTAAATATAAATGCAATCTAAGTCTCAGAAACAAGGCAATCAGAGCTGCTAAATCTTAGCAGCTGCAAGTAAAGAGCAGAAAGCAAGGCCAAGCAACTCTTCTTTTAAAGTTTGAGGCGCATGAAACAAAGATACTGAAATGGCACTCATTGTCCAAAAATGATGAGGTGGAATTCCTTAATTTCTGGCCCTGGAGAAAGACACTCAGAATCACCGAGTTCTTGCAGAACATTATGAGATTATTTACCTTCAGGCTGGGATTTATAACAATCACCTTGTAGGTTACAGCAGAGAAAAATGAGTTGTCAAAAAAGGCAATAACAATTGCAAGTACAAGCAACTGTCAAAATGATAAAACTGTCACATCTCTACATACCAAGCAACAGTTGCATTCATTATGTACAACTCCTGGTACTTAATACGGTCTGCCAAGGCAGCTAAGTTCCATTTAGAGTTTTGCTGTTAGCACAAATATATTTGAAAGAGACTTGACTGAGTTTTTCATGATTTTACAGGGAATGCAGTGAAACTGGCTTGAGAGGAATCCACTGATATCTGGGAAGATTTGTCAAAAGGGATATCTCAGCCTTAAGTATTTTGCAAAAGTACACCAGTATTGATTTTGGGGACATGTGAGATCTCAAACAGCTTGTATTCTTATTTTTAGGGAAAACAATTATACTTCAATGACCAATTTGAGTGTGTTTTCCCTCAGGGAAATTCTCCATTTGTAGATCTTCAAGCATGAGAGGTATTGCTGAAATGACAGAGAAAAGGAGAGAGAGAAGGAAAGCATGGAGAGAGGGAGAGGGGATCAGAAATATAGTAAAAGGGAGAGACAGAGGTAGGGAAGGCGGAGGGAGAGAAAGAGCAACATGGACTAAGGATGAAAACCACAAAGAATATTTGATTATTTTGATCACTTTTTTGAAGAGACTTTGTTGTACATTTATCCTCACCAAAAATTAATATTATTGATTTCAAGGAGTAAAAATGAGGATGAGGAAGTTAATGTCCTCATGTTCATTTATAGGTTGATAACTTTCTACCACTTTACCTACACCCTCTGACTTTTCTAGCTTTTGTCTAGTTCAGCATTTGCTCTTTTTTTACTTGTTCTAGTAGAACCAGATCAGTGAAGAGATGAAAGCTGGCCAGAAATATTGTTGTGGGCCATATTGGAATTTTAGTGATTCTGAAGTTCCCTCTCATTAGTGATAGAAAAGTTTATATTCTGGCCCTTAAAGTCATTATTCTCTTGTCAAGGGCCTTCCATTTAAGAGGATTAAGCCAGCATGGAAAGGTACATTTTAAGGATTAGCTGACACTGGGAGATGTATACGAGACGTTTTTCTGAATATCTAACATTCGAGGGCTTGGTTTCTGGAAGCACCTGCATTACCCATTGCATATCATACTTCTCAATCTGTTCTGCTGTCCTCCCACTGTTAATCCCCTCCTTTCAGCCCATTACCTTCTATATGTACTCTCTTAATCTACAAACTTTGCTCTCTCTCCAATGACATCTTAACCTTTATTTTGGTTTGTGACATTCAAGGATTACCTAGATTAATGCTCTCCTGACTTGTTACCATCATGAGACCTTTCCTGCTGCATACTGCTTTGTCAGATAGCCTCTCTAGCACTGTTTCAGCCTTCTGGGTGAAAAATTCACCCAGAAGGCAGGCTTCTGCTTTGTCAGCACATTTGAATTTTAGAGACTGGTTGGCATCTATTCTCTTCACCAATTGCCACAAATAAAACACCCCCCACCCCCCAGTCAAAATTTTGTGCTCATATAGTTGAAATCACCAAGAAAATACACATCAGTGTTCCAACTGTGGGCACTTTGTGTCTCTCATCCCCACTCTCCATCCCCCACACATGTTAAACATGGCCCAACAACCATGGACCTGCAAAAAGCTTGGTGAGATCCAAGTTACAGAAACCTAGTTAGTATGTAAAGTATGCAAAAAGAGCAAAAACACTTAATGACTTGGGAGAGAAAAATAAGTTCTAAAAAAGTGAGTGTTGAATGAATGAATGCATTCATGGAACAAAGATGGCATGAAAACATTCTAATGCAAACATCTACAAGCAATGGTTAGCGTTTTTCTTTCTTTTTAATTCACAGGTGAGCTCAATCAAAAAGCATACTGAAAATAAGAGTGGTAACTGAGTAAACTGATGATAGGTGAACCTAAATGGGACTAGAGAAAGGGGTACATGTCAATCTTAGTAACAAGGTTTGGGTTTTAATGTCCATGAGGATAGGACATCCTGAAGACTTGAGTTGGAACTGAGACTCCTATGTAAAAACCAGAATTTCTGAAAGCTTGCTTTTCACTTCGGAGAAGAAGTGTTCTATGTAAATCCACCTGCTGGCACAGGAAGACTATAAGGAAGATAAACTTTGATTAATTATACTTTGGGATTGTGCAAATTTGACTTATGAATATAGTAGCGTAAACCCAAGAGAAACATGCATGTAAAAACTTTCCAAAGAGATACTCTTAAAACCTAAGGCTCAGAAGAATTCTATAGAGGAAGCAAGCTCTGCCAAAAATGAGCTAAGAATAATTAAAAATATAAATAAACAATCCACCATGAGCTAGAGACAACAGACACAACATACGGGAGGATTACAATATCAGTAATTTCAGAAAAGAGAATAATCTGAAAGAATAAAAAATAAAAACCATAAGCATAGAAATACTATAAAACAGATTTTTTTAAATGCACCTAGACCTTCTAGATATTAAAAAAAGATGGGTTAAGAGACATGGACTATAGAAAGAATGAGAAGATCCAACATACATCAAATAGAAAAAGAGAACAGAGAATGGAGGAAGAGAATATTTGAAGATGTGATGTCTGAGAGTTTTATAGAATTGGTATAAACATGGCTTCATATTCAAGATGTAAAACAAGTCCTAGCCAGTACAAATACACACTTAGACATGTTATACTGAATTTCAGGACACCAAAGAAAAATGTAAAAGCAACTGGAGAGAAAAAGTGGATTACCTATTAAGAACAGTAATAAGAGAAAAGAGTTTTTATAGCAATAATAAAGACATGGGATGGAAGGAGAGTGAAATGGATTAACATTATGAAAGTTCTGAGAGTAGAAAATAAACTAGTCAGTCTAGAATTCAATGCCAAGATAGATCACCATTCCAGATTAATTGTAATGTAAAGATGACTTCAGATAAATATTAAGAAGTTTTACAATTCACTAGATCCTTGCTGAAACAACTACTAAAGGATAAATTTCATGAGGGAATTAAATCCTGAAGGAGAAGAATAAAAGGAGGAATGGTAAACAAAAAACCTCCAAACTGATGAATATGCGGGTAAAGTCACTGAAGCCCTGACTGAAAAATTAATGAAAAATTTAAGGAAGATATAAAAATCATGAATGACACTCAAGGTCCTGAAGTGACCTAAAAATAGCATTAAAAGAAGCATAGAGCTATTGATTAACCTCAATTTTTGTTGTTTATATATTTAAAATTTAGGACTAAGCTTTAAAAGAATAGAAATAAAATCTATAATTTGTAACATAAAGGGGGATTCAAACAAGGAATCTAATTTAGAAGGCAGAACAGAAAAAAAAGTCCATGCTTATTTATAATTTAATATTGAAACACTTGAAGTATTTCCTTTAAAGTCAGCAACAAGGTAAGGATGTCCTCTACCATTGCCTTTATCCAATATTACACTGGGGGCCTTAGCCAAAGCAATAAGACAAGAAAAACAAGTTAATCGTAACAATCAGAAAAGAAAAAAAACAGATCTGCTACTGCTTGCAGATTATGTAACTGAAAAAAATCTAAGAAATATACAGATACTAGTAAAACCAATAATCAAGTTTAACAAAGTTTTTTCAAGAAAATTGATTTAAAATATTAATATTGTTTCTATAATGAAGCAACAAACAACTGGAAAATGTAATCATCTCCCCACAATTCCACCACTAGGCAATCCAAGGAAAGCCCTTGCACACACGTGCATAGAGACAGAAATAAGACTATTTCCTGAAAAAAAATAAAAATAAAAAAGCTGTAAGAGTATAAAACTTAAAAAACAACAACAACAACAAAGAATCAACCAAACCATCTCTCAGTAGGCATAGTCACACAATGGGATAAAATGCAACAATTAAAAAGAATGAATTGCCAATCTGGACAAATCTCAGAAACATAATGTTGAATGAAAAGGTAAGTTGCAAAAAGAAAGTTCATTATGGTATCATTTATGTAAAAGCTCCCTAAAATATAATTTATGAATATATGGACCTGTAGGGAAAATATGCGTAAGAATCACGCAGGGGAATGAAGCCTCTAACTTCACATACATACAACTGACCCTTGAACAATGCAGGGGTTAATCCACATGTAACTTACACTCAGCACTCCAGATCTGTGGTTCCTCCACATCCACAGATTCAACCAACCATGGACTGTGTAGCACTGTAGTGTTTACTACTGAAAAACATCTGCATATAAGTGGAATTGTGAAGTTCAAATCAACATTGTTCAAGGGTCAACTGTAGTTACTTCTGGGTCTAGGACAATAGGACTTCAGCCATAGCTGTAATGTTTTATATTCCTTGAGAAAATATTTGAAGCACATATGGCATAATTTTAAGATTTGGTCTTGATGGTAGGTGCAATGATGTCTGTTATATTATTTTCTCTGTTTGAATCTTTTCATAATTAAAAAGCAATGTGAAGAGATATTTATTGATCATATTGACATTTTAACCAAGTTTTTTTTTTTTCCGGTATGCGGGCCTCTCACTGTTGTGGCCTCTCCCGTTGTGGAGCACAGGCTCCGGACGTGCAGGCTCAGCGGCCATGGCTCACGGGCCTAGCCGCTCCGTGGCATGTGGGATCTTCCCAGACCGGGGCACGAACCCGTGTCCCCTGCTTCGGCAGGCGGACTCTCAACCACTGCGCCACCAGGGAAGCCCCAAGAGAAAGGGTTTTAACATTGAAAAATATAGTGTTACAGCCTTCTACAATTTCCCCCATGAGCAGTGGGAGAAAGGACTCCTTTTTCTACATTACAATTTCAATATGAACAATAGTAACTAGAACCCACAATATATATAATGTATAGTTATTGTCTGAAAGGAGTTATTCTTGGCCTTGTACAGCAAGATAAGAGTATTAAGAATATGTGTTTATGTTGAGAGATGAGTTCTTTGTTTACCCTTTCAGAGATATAGCTTGAGTCTGAGTATCTTAACTTGTATCAACACCTCTGTCCCCACCTAATCTCCTATATTTCCACCTGGTTCTGCAATACAAACAGGTTCACAAATATCACCAGAAAATATATCATCTAGTAACATTTGTTCATCTAAACTACAAGGGATATCTATAAGGTGAAACTCAGGGATCAGCCAAACATATATACTTGGCCCCAAAATCAGAATGCTCAAAATGACCCAACTGACTATGTAAACAGCTAAAGTTGTTTCAAGAGCTAGAAGATAAAAACAAAACAAAACAAAACAAAAAACAAATTTGTTTCATTGATTCATAGGCTGTGTTTAAATAACATATGTACTGAAAGTACATTTTTGCTAATATCAGTAGTGGTTTAATTCAAGTGTCTGTTTTCACACAGGTAATAAAATGGATCAATGTGCATAGTCCTCCCATACTCAGCCAAAAAGATCCCCTGCCCCATAACATAAGAACAAGCTACAGCTGATCCTTGGGATGGAAAGACTATAGGGGTAGTTACCCAGAAAGGAAACTTAGGACATTTACTTTTCAGCTCTTTATATCATCATACTTGAAACACAATTTTCAGGATAAAAACCAATCTGTTAGATGCTCTATCTCTTGGAGAAGGCAGATATAATATCATCTCTGGCAAATAAACATCTTATTTTGAGATAACCTGGAGTAGCTTTTTTTTTCATCATATTATTCCAAATTTCCTAAAATTTCCATGTCTTTGTCTCTTCCATAGCAAACACTATAGAAAGGGAGGTACGGGTAAGCTGTGACAAAGCGAGAGGGAGGCATGGACATATATATACTACCAAAGGTAAGGTAGATAGCTAGTGGGAAGCAGCCGCATAGCACAGGGAGATCAGCTCGGTGCTTTGTGACCACTTAGAGGGGTGGGATAGGGAGGGTGGGAGGGAGGGAGACGCAAGAGGGAAGGGATATGGGAACAGATGTATATGCGTAACTGATTCACTTTGTTATAAAGCAGAAACTAATACACCATTGTGAAGCAATTATACTCCAATAAAGTTGTAAAAAAAAAAAAAAGAAAGGGAGGTACAGTGGGGAAAGGGTGCAGGAAGTTTAACCCAAAAGATGCTGGAGAAATTGTTTGCTGGTACAAAGTTGGAGCAACTCAACAAAATCATTTATGAACAAAAGAAGTTGCACACTATACAAGTTCTCAATATCCCACTAAAGAAAACTGCCCAGTGGAGAGAGTCAACTCTAAGCTTTCTTTTTCTCTATATGGGCTCCAAGGCAAAAGGCCATCAACTAACATCATCTGTAAACCTCATTTATTGAATTCCTAAAACATGATATTGATTTTTAAAAAAATAATTTAATCAAAATGCTGCATTCATAATTAATAATATATTCAAGTCACCACTGAAAATAAAAGAAATCTAATAAAACACAATTATATTGTACCCCATACATTAACCTTGTTCTATGGCTTCCTATTCAAGAAACACTTGGCATATCTCATTAATTCTTTACCAATATTTGTGCTATCAAAATTTCATTATCATAAGATTAAATAATTTTACAAAATAATCCAAGTTCTCAGCATAAAAACTGCTACAATTATTCCAATTTGTCTGTAAAGGCAAATAAATACACCTACCTCAACAAATATAAAACACGGGATGATGGAATAACTTCGTTGAGTGTTGTTTCCTACAGCCATTTCTTACAACATGTAGCAAGGCTGCACCGTCTTAAACTGTCCAGGCTGAAATAGAAATAGATGGCATGGTGTTAAGAACCATATGTTTAGCAGTCCTTTAGGTATTTACATAAAAATACCAGCTACCCTCTAGATAAGCAAGCTGTGTACAAACAGTGCAAAATACTAATCTACAACACAGTCAAGTCAGACTAATAATCAGTCCAGAGGGGGGAAAAAAAAATGTATACTGGCCATGAACAGTCTTTGAGCCTAAATGACCAGGTAGGGAGCTCCTGTGCACACAGTTATAGTGAAGAGAATTCTAATCGCCTGGTGCTGCACAGTACCTTAACCCAGTAGATTGTGCTCATGCCATGAACGCAGTTTTTGCGACAAACCATTTGTTATTGTCCATTCTGTATGGATCTCCCCTTTCTGTGCCTGATCCTTGCAGTTTGCAATCTAGGGACTCCTTTATTTCTGCCTTTGCCTCTCCCTTTGGAGCTGACATTTAGCACTGAGGCACTAATCCCTGACTTCCTTCCTTGACCACTCTTTGCCCTTGCTCCCTTGACTGCAGGGCTATTAACTACTCTGGATTAATACATCACTGATCCCTCTCACTGGGTTCCCTCAGGTGTGTGTGTGTGTGTGTGTGTGTGTGTGTGCGCGCGCGCGCGTGTGTGTGTGTGTGTTCCAAACACAAAACATTGACACCATAAACATTCTCCTATAAGAATGGAGTAGCTGGGCTATAGCAGAGTATTTTAAATATTTGTTAGAACTCTTCTGTCCTACTTTGAACTGAGAATATTCCTGTATTAAAAGATCAGTTAATTTTGGTTCTTCTTAAAACAATAACAACAAATAGAGATTTTAGACTTTTCTGAAACTTCCACAGCCCAGTAAAAAGAATTTTCCACTATACCTTTTATTCTCTATCCAAAGCAATACTTGACATGTTTCAGGTATCTGCTTTCAAGAGTCATTATTTTTTGTTTGTTCTGTTTCTGTGTCAGACTTCCCAATAGTTCTTTTTTTTTTTTTTTTTTTTATTTATTTTTTTATTTTATTTATTTATTTATTTATTTTTATTAGTTTCTGCTTTATAACAAAGTGAATCAGTCATACATATACATCTGTTCCCACATCCCCTCCCTCATGCATCTCCCTCCCTCCCACCCTCCCCATCCCACCCCTCCAGGCGGTCACAAAGCACCGAGCTGATCTCCCTGTGCTCTGCGGCTGCTTCCCACTATCTATCTACCTTACGTTTGGTAGTGTATATATGTCCATGCCTCTCTTTCCCTTTGTCACAGCTTACCCTTCCCCTTCCCCATATCCTCAAGTCCATTCTCAAGTAGGTCTGTGTCTTTATTCCCGTTTTACCCCTAGGTTCTTCATGACATTTTTTTTTTTAATTCCATATATATGTGTTAGCATACGGTATTTGTCTTTCTCTTTCTGACTTACTTCACTCTGTATGACAGACTCTAGGTCTATCCACCTCATTACAAATAGCTCAGTTTCGTTTCTTTTTATGGCTGAGTAATATTCCATTGTATATATGTGCCACATCTTCTTTATCCATTCATCCGATGATGGACACTTAGGTTGTTTCCAGCTCCGGGCTATTGTGAATAGAGCTGCAATGAACATTTTGGTACATGTCTCTTTTTGAATTATGGTTGTCTCAGGGTATATGCCTAGTAGTGGGATTGCTGGGTCATATGGTAGTTCTATTTTTAGTTTTTTAAGGAACCTCCATACTGTTCTCCATAGTGGCTGTACCAATTCACATTCTCACCAGCAGTGCAAGAGTGTTCCCTTTTCTCCACACCCTCTCCAGCATTTATTGTTTCTAGATTTCTTGATGATGGCCATTCTGACTGGTGTGAGATGATATCTCATTGTAGTTTTGATTTGCATTTCTCTAATGATTAATGATGTTGAGCATTCTTTCATGTGTTTGTTGGCAGTCAGTATATCTTCTTTGGAGAAATGCCTATTTAAGTCTTCTGCCCATTTTTGGATTGGGTTGTTTGTTTTTTTGCTATTGAGCTGCATGAGCTGTTTATAAATTTTGGAGATTAATCCTTTGTCAGTTGCTTCATTTGCAAATATTTTCTCCCATTCTGAGGGTTGTCTTTTGGTCTTGTTTATGGTTTCCTTTGCTGTGCAAAAGCTTTGAAGTTTCATTAGGTCCCATTTGTTTATCTTTGTTTTTATTTCCATTTCTCTAGGAGGTGGGTCCAAAAGGATCTTGCTGTGATTTATGTCATAGAGTGTTCTACCTATGTTTTCCTCTAAGAGTTTGATAGTTTCTGGCCTTACATTTAGGTCTTTAATCCATTTTGAGCTTATTTTTGTGTATGGTGTTAGGGAGTGTTCTAATCTCATACTTTTACATGTCCCTGTCCAGTTTTCCCAGCACCACTTATTGAAGAGGCTGTCCTTTCTCCACTGTACATTCCTGCCTCCTTTATCAAAGATAAGTTGGCCATATGTGCGTGGGTTTATCTCTGGGCTTTCTATCCTGATCCACTGATCTATCTTTCTGTTTTTATGCCAGTACCACACTGTCTTAATTACTGTAGCTTTGTAGTATAGTCTGAAGTCAGGCAGCCTGATTCCTCCAGCTCCGTTTTTCGTTCTCAAGATTGCTTTGGCTATTCGGGGTCTTTTGTTTTTCCAAACAAATTTTGAAATTTTTTGTTCTAGTTCTGTGAAAAATGCCAGTGGTAGTTTGATAGGGATTGCATTGAATCTGTAGATTGCTTTGGGTAGTAGAGTCATTTTCACAATATTGATTCTTCCAATCCAGGAGCATGGTATATCTCTCCATCTATTTATATCATCTTTAATTTCTTTCATCAGTGTCTTATAATTTTCTGCATACAGGTCTTTTGTCTCCCTAGGTAGGTTTATTCCTAGATATTTTATTCTTTTTGTTGCAATGGTAAATGGGAGTGTTTTCTTGATTTCATTTTCAGATTTTTCATCATTAGTGTACAGGAATGCCAGAGATTTCTGTGCATTAATTTTGTATCCTGCTACTTTACCAAATTCATTGATTAGCTCTAGTAGTTTTTCGGTAGCATCTTTAGGATTCTCTATGTATAGTATCATGTCATCTGCAAACAGTGACAGCTTTACTTCTTCTTTTCCAATTTGGATTCCTTTTATTTCCTTTTCTTCTCTGATTGCTGTGGCTAAAACTTCCAAAACTAGGTTGAATAAGAGTGGTGAGAGTGGGCAGCCTTGTCTTGTTCCTGATCTTAGTGGAAATGGTTTCAGTTTTTCACCATTGAGGACAATGTTGGCTGTGGGTTTGTCATATATGGCCTTCATTATGTTGAGGAAAGTTCCCTCTATGCCTACTTTCTGCAGGGTTTTTATCATAAATGGGTGTTGAATTTTGTCGAAAGCTTTCTCTGCATCTATTGAGATGATCATATGGTTTTTCTCCTTCAACTTGTTAATATGGTGTATCACATTGATTGATTTGCGTATATTGAAGAATCCTTGCATTCCTGGAATAAACCCCACTTGATCATGGTGTATGATCCTTTTAATGTGCTGTTGGATTCTGTTTGCTAGTATTTTGTTGAGGATTTCTGCATCTATGTTCATCAGTGATATTGGCCTGTAGTTTTCTTTCTTTGTGACATCCTTGCCTGGTTTTGGTATCAAGGTGATGGTGGCCTCGTAGAATGAGTTTGGGAGTGTTCCTTCCTCTGATATTGTTTGGAAGAGTTTGAGAAGGATGGGTGTTAGCTCTTCTCTAAATGTTTGACAGAATTCGCCTGTGAAGCCATCTGGTCCTGGGCTTTTGTTTGATGGAAGATTTTTAATCACAGTTTCAATTTCAGTGCTTGTGATTGGTCTATTCATATTTTCTATTTCTTCCTGAGTCAGTCTTGGTAGGTTGTGCATTTCTAAGAATTTGTCCATTTCTTCCAGGTTGTCCATTTTATTGGCATAGAGTTGCTTATAGTAATCTCTCATGATCTTTTGTATTTCTGCAGTGTCAGTTGTTACTTCTCCTTTTTCATTTCTAATTCTACTGATATGAGTCTTCTCCCTTCTTTTCTTGATGAGTCTGGCTAATGGTTTGTCAATTTTGTTTATCTTCTCAAAGAACCAGCTTTTAGTTTGGTTGATCTTTGCTATCGTTTCCTTCATTTCTTTTTCATTTATTTCTGATCTGATCTTTATGATTTCTTTCCTTCTGCTAACTTTGGGGGTTTTTTGTTCTTCTTTCTCTAATTGCTTTAGGTGCAGGGTCAGGTTGTTTACTCGAAATGTTTCCTGTTTCTTAAGGTGGGATTGTATTGCTATAAACTTCCCCCTTAGAACTGCTTTTGCTGCGTCCCATAGGTTTTGGGTCATCGTGTCTCCATTGTCATTTGTTTCTAAGTATTTCTTAATTTCCTCTTTGATTTCTTCAGTGATCACTTCATTATTGAGTAGTGTATTGTTTAGCCTCCATGTGTTTGTATTTTTTACAGATCTTTTCCTGTAATTGATGTCTAGTCTCATAGCATTGTGGTCGGAAAAGATACTTGATACAATTTCAATTTTCTTAAATTTACCAAGGCTTGATTTGTGACCCAAGATATGATCTATCCTGGAGAATGTTCCATGAGCACTTGAGAAAAATGTGTATTCTGTTGTTTTTGGGTGGAATGTCCTATAAATATCAATTAAGTCCATCTTGTTTAATGTATCATTTAAAGCTTGTGTTTCCTTATTTATTTTCATTTTGGATGATCTGTCCATTGGTGAAAGTGGGGTGTTAAAGTCCCCTACTATGATTGTGTTACTGTCGATTTCCCCTTTTATGGCCATTAGTATTTGCCTTATGTATTGAGGTGCTCCTATGTTGGGTGCATAAATATTTACAATTGTTATATCTTCTTCTTCGATCGATCCCTTTATCGTTATGTAGTGTCCTTCTTTGTCTCTTCTAATAGTCTTTATTTTAAAGTCTATTTTGTCTGATATAAGAATTGCTACTCCAGCTTTCTTTTGATTTCCATTTGCATGGAATATCTTTTTCCATCCCCTTACTTTCAATCTGTATGTGTCTCTAGGTCTGAAGTGGGTCTCTTGTAGACAGCATATATATGGGTCTTGTTTTTGTATCCATTCAGCCACTCTGTGTCTTTTGGTGGGAGCATTTAGTCCATTTACATTTAAGGTAATTATTGATATGTATGTTCCTATTCCCATTTCCTTAATGGCTTTGGGTTCGTTATTGTAGGTATAGTCCTTCTGTTGTGTTTCTTGCCTAGAGAAGTTCCTTTAGCATTTGTTGTAAAGCTGGTTTGGTGGTGCTGAACTCTCTCAGCTTTTGCTTGTCTGTAAACGTTTTAATTTCTCCATCAAATCTGAATGAGATCCTTGCTGGGTAGAGTAATCTTGGTTGCAGGTTTCTCTCCTTCATCACTTTAATTATGTCCTGCCACTCCCTTCTGGCTTGTAGAGTTTCTGCTGAGAGATCAGCTGTTAACCTGATGGGGATTCCCTTGTGTGTTATTTGTTGTTTTTCCCTTGCTGCTTTTAATATGATTTCTTTGTGTTTAATTTTTGACAGTTTGATTAATATGTGTCTTGGTGTATTTCTTCTTGGATTTATTCTGTATGGGACTCTCTGTGCCTCCTGGACTTGATTAACTATTTCCTTTCCCATATTAGGGAAGTTTTCAACTATAATCTCTTCAAATATTTTCTCAGTCCCTTTCTTTTTCTCTTCTTCTTCTGGAACCCCTATAATTCGAATGTTGGTGCGTTTAATGTTGTCCCAGAGGTCTCTGAGACTGTCCTCTGTTCTTTTCATTCTTTTTTTTTTTTTTTCTCTGCATCAGTTATTTCCACTATTTTATCTTCCACCTCACTTATCCGTTCTTCTGCCTCAGTTATTCTGCTATTGATCCCATCTAGAGTATTTTTCATTTCATTTATTGTGTTTTTAATCGATGCTTGATTCATCTTTAGTTCTTCTAGGTCCTTGTTAACTGTTTCTTGCATATTGTCTATTCTATTTCCAAGATTTTGGATCTGGGAAATAGAATCTTGGATCAGCTTTACTATCATTATTCTGAATTCTTTTTCAGGTAGACTGCCTATTACCTCTTCATTTGTTAGGTCTGGTAGGTTTTTATCTTGCCCCTTCACCTGCTGTGTGTTTTTCTGCTTTCTCATTTTGCTTATGTTACTGTGTTTGGGGTCTCCTTTTTGCAGGCTGCAGATTCGTAGTTCCCGTTGTTTTTGGTGTCTGTCCCCCGTGGCTAAGGTTGTTTCAGTAGGTTGTGTAGGCTTCCTGGTGGGGGGGACTAATGCCTGTGTTCTGGTGGTTGAAGCTCGATCTTGTCTTTCTGGTGGACAGGTCCACGTCTGGTGGTGTGTTTTGGGGTGCCTGTGGCCTTATTATGTTTTTAGGTATCCTCTCTGCTAATGGGTGGGGTTGTGTTCCTGCCTTGCTAGTTGCTTGGCATAGGGTGACCAGCACTGTAGCTTGCTGGTCATTGACTGAAGCTGGGTGCTGGTGTTGAGATGGAGATCCCTGGGAGATTTTCGCTGCTTGATATTATGTGGAGCTGGGAGGTCTCTTGTGGACCCGTGTCCTGAAGTTGGCTCTCCCACTTCAGAGGCACAGCACTAACTCCTGGCTGCAGCACCAAGAGCCTTTCATCCACCCGGCTCAGAATAACAGTGAGAAAAAGTAGAAAGAAATAATTAGTAGAAGAAAGAAAGAGAGATTGAAAGAAAGGAAGAAGGGAAGTAAGTAAGGAAGGAAGGAAGAAAGAAAGAAAGGAGGGAGGGAGGAAGGATGGAAAGAAAGGAAAGAAAGGAAGGAGGGAGGGAGGAATGAAAGCAAAAGGAAGAGTGAATGGAAGAAGAGAGGGAGGGAGGGAGGAAGGAAAGAAAGAAAGAAAGACAGGAGGGAGGGAGGGAGGGAGGAAGGAAAGAAAAAGAAAGTGGAAAGAAGAAGGGTGGGAGGGAGGGAGGGATGGAGGAAAGAAAAAGAAAGAAGGAAAGGAGGAGCGGAGGGAGGGAGGGAGGAAGGGAAGGGAGGAAAAAAAGAAAGAGCAGGTAAAGTAAAATAGAATAAAGTATGAAATATAGTAGCGTTATTAAAATTAAAAAGTAATTATTGAAAAAAAACACGGACCGAAAGAACCCTGGGACATATGGTGGAAGCAAAGCTATACAGAGAGAATCTTACACAGAAGATTACACATACACATTCACAAAAAGAGAGCAGGGGGAAAAATCAAAAATCTTGCTCTCCAAGTCCACCTCCTCGATTTGGGATAATTCGTTGTAAAAAGAGGAAAAGGGCGAAAAGTCTGAAATCTTGCTAAGTGCACCTCCTTAATTTGAGATAATTCGTTGTAAAAAGAGGAAAAAAAAAGGGGGGGGGGAAGTCTTAAATCTTGTCCTCAAGGTCCACTTCCTCAATTTGGGATGATTCGCTGTCCGTTCATGCACTCCACAGACGCAGGGCACATCAAATGGACCGTGGAGCTTTAATCCGCTGCCTCGGAGGCTGCACAGAGAGATTTCCCTGTCTCTGCTCTCACAGCTCCCGGGTCTCAGCCTTGGACCTGGCCCCGCCTCTGCGCGTAGGTCGCCGGAGGGCGTCCGTTCTTCGCTCAGACAGGACGGGTTTAAAGGAGCCGCTGATTCGGGGGCTCTGGCTCACTCAGGCAGAGGGGAGGGAGGGGAATGCCCTCTCCTCGCGCACCAGGCAACAAAAGGGAAAAAAGTCTCTTGCCTCTCCGGTAGCTCCAGACCCTTTCCCCGGACTCCCTCCGGGCTAGCACTAACCCCTTCAGGGTCTCTTCCTGCCGCCAGCCCCAGACCTCTCCCTGCGCTCCGACTGAAAGCCGATACCCGAGCCTCAGCTCCCAGCCCCGCCCGCCCTGGCGGCCGAGCAGACAAGTCTCTCGGGCTGGTGTGTGCCTGAGGGCACCGATCCTCTGTGCCAAAATCTCTCTGCTTTGCCCTCCACACCCCTGTTGCTGTGCTCTCCTCCGCTACTCCGAAGCTTTCCCCCTCCGCCACCTGCAGTCTCCGCCCTCGAAGGGGCTTGTAGTGTGTAGAAACCTTCCCTCCTTCACGGCTCCCTCCCACTGGTGCAGGTCCCGTCCATATCCTATTGTCTCTGTTTATTCTTTTTTTCTTTTGACCTACCCAGGTATGTGGGGAGTTTCTTGCCTTTTGGGGGGTCTGAGGTCTTCTGTCAGCGTTCAGTAGGTGTTCTGTTGGAGTTGTTCCACGTGTAGATGAATTTCTGATGTATCTGTGGGGAGGAAGGTGATCTCCGCGTCTTACTCTTCCGCCATCTTCCTCCGGCTTCCCAATAGTTCTTATGGATTGTGATACGAAGACTGTCATGGGGACTGCTAGTCTATGCAACTGGCCAACCGCATTTTTTCTTAAAGGTCATGAATTAATGTTTTTAACTTAATTCTGTCTTTAAGTCCGTCCTTATGTTTTTCCAAAATAAAACTTTAAAATACATTTCCTGGGCTTCCCTGGTGGCGCAGTGGTTGAGAGTCCGCCTGCCGATGCAGGGGACACGGGTTCGTGCCCCGGTCTGGGAAGATCCCACATGCCGCGGAGCGGCTGGGCCTGTGAGCCATGGCCTCTGGGCCTGCGCGTCCGGAGCCTGTGCTCCACAATGGGAGGGGCCACAGCAGTGATAGGCCCGCGTACCGCAAAAAAAAAAAAAAAAAAGAATGAGGTAAAATACATTTCCTTCTCTTTTTGAAATGCCAGCTTCTCACGTGTCAACTAAAACTTTCTCTGATCAAATGTAGCATTATGTGTAGTATTAAGTCCATACCAATCATAGTGTTTAAATTATCTAATTTTTAGGCAACTTAATTTTTTCAATTAAAATTGGATATTATCTGTTATAAAATACCCATAATATATCTGTTATTTCATCATCTATTTCATGATTTAGGAATAAATAATATTTTTTTACAATTAGAAAGGAACCCATACATAGAACACACATTGAGTTGACTTGGCAACCATGTACTTGTTTCATTTTATCCTTACTTAATCCAACTATCTTAGAATTCACTTATCAGTATTTATGATTTAGATGAGTCCTACTGTTAGCGTCAACTAAACACAGAACCATACATCTGAAAAGAAAATTAAATTTTTAATCACCTTGAAGTAGGTAGGGGCACCAGAAAAAACAAAGGCATTAGACATACCTAGTATTTTAGATGGCTTCTCCATACAATTAATAAAAAATAGCAATGAAATGGAGAATACAAGACAGGCTTTGGATATCAGATAAAATTCTCCTTTCTATTCACTCTTCTGGTTCAAAACACAAACTAGCTTTTTATATGTGTATGGAGACTACATATGTACATATATATACACACATATATGTATCTATGTATGTGTATTATACATAATCAGTAACTATAGTAAGGTATATTTCACATATAATTCACCCATTTCAAGTGTACAATTCAATGATCTTTTAGTAAATTTACCAAGTTGTACAATGATCATAAAACAATTTTAGCACTTTTTCCTTCACCCCCCAAAATAATTGTCATCCCCATCATCACCTCCCTCACCACCCCTCCAGCCCAGCTAGTCACTATTCTCTCTGTCTCTACAGATTTGCTTTTTCTGGATATTTCAAATAAATATAATCATACAATATGTGGTCTTTTGACCTGGATTCTTAGCATAATGTTTTTGAAGTTTATTCATGTTATAGTGCACATATCAGTAATTTTTCCTTTTTATTACTGAATGTATTTCATCGTATGGCAATAGAACCTTTACCAATTGGTGGAAATGTAGGTAGTTTCTAATTTTTGCTGTATCCAATATTAGGTTGTATCCAGTATTATGGATAATGATGCTAAGAACATCTGTATACTTTCATTTATTGTGGATGTATACCTAAGAGTGGAATTACTGGGCCATACGCTAAATTGTTTAATTTTTTAAAGGAAACTGCAGAAGTGTTCTCCAAAGTGGTTGTGTCATTTTACACTGCCGCCAGCAACAATAAGGGTTCTCCTTTCTCCACATCCTAACATTTTTATTGCCTATCTTTTTTATTATAGTCATTCAAGTGGGTGTGAGATAATACCTCATTGTAGTTTTCAGTTTGTAAATAACAAATGATATCGAGCATCCTTTCAGGTGCTTATTGCCCATTATTCTATCTTCTTTTGTGAAATAATCAAATCAAAAAACCCAAAAGATTTGGATATTTTCAAGATATAAGTGTTCTTTGTATTATTCTGGAATCAAGTCCCTTATCAGATGTATATTTTGTCTTTTGACTATTAATGTGCCTTGGTGTGGATTCCTTTAGGTTTATGCTGCTTAGAGATTTCTTACTACTTGAATCTATGGGTTTATATTTTTTTCCCAAATTTGGGAACATGTTAAGCCATTATTCCTGGAAAACTTTTTAACCCACTCTCTCATCTCTTTCTGGGACTCCCGTGACATGAATATTAGATCTTTTGTTATAGTCCATCATGTCCCTGACACTCTTAATCACCCCTCCCCAAGTCTATTTTCTCTCTTTTGTTCAGATTGTATATTTTCTATTATTCTATCCTCAAGTTCACTGACTCTTTCCTCTATCATCCCCATTATGGTGTTGAGCCAAGTCCATCCATTGAGTTTATTTTAGTTGTTATATTTCTTAGTTCTAAAATTTATATTTGCTTTTTCTTTATATTTTCTATTTCTTTGCTGAAACCCTATTTCTTTGCTGAGACTATTTTTTCATGTTTCAAGCATGTCTGTAAGTATTTATTAAAGTACTTTTATGATGGCCACTTAAATTATTGTCAGATAATTTTATATCATCTTGGTTTTGGTGTCTGTCGATGGTCTTTTCTAATTCAGTTTGCGATCTTCCTGGTTCTTGGTATGAAGAGTGATTTTTGATTGACCTTGGGTTGTTACATTACAAGACTCAGGATCCTGTTTAAAGCTTATGTTTTATCATACTTCCTCTGACACTCCCCTAGTAGGTACGGGGAATGTCACCTTGTTAGTGCCATGTGAAGGTAGAAGTCCGGGCTCCGCACTTGGCTTCCTATGACAGCTAGTTGTGGGGGGACCCCTTTTGCTGGGCAGCAGTAGAGTTCAGGCTCCTCAACAGGCCCCACTGATACCACCCTGGCTGGGGAGGGGGTTAGGTACTTCTTTGCGGCTCCCCACATGGCCTCCACTGACACTATGGCCTTGCTATTGTTGTGTAATGATAAAACTGAATTTCCACTAGTCCCCCTCTGATACCACTCCAGGGAGGAGGAGGTAGGGATGCCTCATTACTGCCTAAAGGGGGTAAAAGTCTAGGTTCCCCACCATGTTTTCCCCTGATACTGTAGAGCAGGGATGGGGGCCTACTCATTACTGCCCAGCATGAACTAAAGTCCTGGCTCCCTACTTGGCCTTCTCTGATATGACCCCAGCAGGAGTCTAGGGGAGCCTCCTTATAGCGTGGTAAGGGTAGAAGTCCAGGGTCCCCACTTGGTCTTTGCTGACAGAGACAGAGATGGGACTGCAGTTTTTCTGTGGTTTTTGGATATAGTCAAAGGGTTATTTTCTAAAAGTTTGCTGCATTGCTAGGCTGCCCTTTTCCAGGCCCTTTGGCTAGAGAGGTGGCAGGCTTTCTTGGGGCTGTTTTTTCTGCAAGTATCAATATCCCAGGTTGTCAGCTTCTCCAATATCCAGTCTGAGATATGAGGTAAAAAGAAATCCTGGGAACTCAATATTGTGTTGGTTGTTATGTGAAGTCCCCAGCCAGTCCACCTTTTCCTTGTCTGAGCTTTGTTTACATGTAACATCCAAGATTTTTGGTTGATTTAGTGGGAGGGATGGAGAACGTACATCTTACTCCATCCTCTCAGAAGCAAAAGCCTCCAGAAGTCTTTTTAAAAGAGTACCAAACGGCAGTGACCAAGGTTCTTGAATAGGCTAGCCCCGCTGTGTTCTCATGAATCTGAGTCTTTTGGTGCCCAAGGTTTCAAAATACCAGAATAGCATTATTTGCTTGTTCATTTGTGAGTCCCTAATTCATGCCAGGTATCCCATTAGACACAACTAGAAGCAATGAATTAGCCAAATACCCTGTGTTTAAGAGACTAATAGTCATTAAGAAAAGACTGTTATACTTGTTTGTATATTTGTTTTTCAATAGCAGCACAAATGACCAATTCTAACTCTTGAGGTCAGGGATCTCTTATCCAACTGATGTAGTAGATACACTGTCTAGGACCCATAATACTTTTAGGGGCCTATGAAAACATTAAAATTTTTTTTAAATAATAAATTTTTAGGTTAGGTACAAAAATATTTTAATATATTATTAAATTCAGTTTTATACTAATTCAACTATAAAAGATAAATTTTAACTTTAATAGAGAAAAGGGTCCACAAAGGCAAAATTTCTTAAAGTCTACAAAAGTAATAAGACAGTCCTAGCTGGGAGAAAGTTAAGGAAAGGTTTCTTAGAGGAGATAGCTATTCAAATTGATTAAAATAGAGGTAGCTTCTCCCCTATAAGAGGAGGACAAGAGAAGCATTTCAGCTAAAGGGAACAGCAAGAGCTAAGGTTCCAAAGATATAAGCTGGCCTAACATATGTTTGGGAAACTAAAAACACTACCAGCTCAAATGTATGAAAACATTTGAGGATAAGTATAGATGTTACCAAAATTTGTTTATGTATAATACACATAGCATTTTATACACAAACTCAGAAGCAGAACACCTCAAGGATAAGAAATACAAGGTTGGTTCATTTCCGTATCAGATAAGAACATAGGAAAAAAAAGAGAATATTGACAGACAGTACTGTTTCCTAGTAATTAACTCAGACAGAACTCTTCATTTCTAGGCAGGTAAGTATATTATAAATCAGACCTGTCCAATAAAGGAGTTAATGACATCTCATGTATTTCCATTGGATTTTCCATGTAATCCCCTCTTGTTCATAAGAAGTGTAACAATTCCTACTCAGCCCAGAATACAAAAATAATTGCTGATTATAAAGTATCTGTTTTAGTGAGAATGAAAATGGATGGTGATGGAGCATGGTCATAGCTAGATGGGGACAAACTTCATTGATTTCTAAGTTATGCAAAGTTGGCTCTAGCTGAGCAGTCAATGAAGTAGCAAGGAACAAAAATGCCCTTGAGAAAGAGTCACCATGTTTCAGTGGATATTCTGCCCAGCCTTGGTATGAATCTATTATTTCCAGTGGCCAAAGTCACAGCCTGTGGTCCTCCTCAGGGACCCAGAGTCTATGATTTTAGGGAAGCTAGAGCTTGCTCTTTTTATAGAATATTTTGAGCTAATTTTGCTAAAAATACCATGGTGGTTCTCTTCAAAGTTAGAATGATATGAATTAATCGAGTTCACTAAGACAAAAATCTAAAAAACAAATAGGTAACAAGGCCACCAGAAATGGTGCTTTTCTGAGTAAGCCCAAGAATTCTGCATTCTGAGGCCACATTGATTTAGGACAGTGTTTCTCAACCCCATCACTGTAGACACAGTGGGCTGGAAGATTCTTTGTTGTGAGGGGCTGTCCTGAGTACCGTTGGATGTTTAGTTACATCCCTGGCCTCTACCCACAAGACACCAATAGCAGCAACCCTCCTCCCCCAATATTGTGACAACTAAAAATGTCTCCAGACATTGCCAGATACTCCCCTTCAAGGTGGGAAACAGGGGATGGGGATAGCCTTGGGGGAGAACCACTAATTTTAAAGGATTGAAAGCAGAGGCCCTAGGACATGAGAATTTTTGAGCTGGTGAAGAACTTGCTTCACCAAGGATAAAGGCCACAGTTTTGCCCAAGGGGACAAACCTATTCCTGCTTAGTACCTAACAGAGGAAAATATGGAAATTGTCGAGATGCCTTATTGGCATTTGGGGAAACAAAGAGCATCTCATGCTCAGAGACCATGATTGGGGTGATAGTAAAGGTACTATAAGTAGTAGTTACTACCACTTTGAACCTCAAAAGAAAGCAGGGCTGTTTTACCCACTGGGGACTATAGGCCCAATTCCTAGGGGCTGTGAGCTATTTAACAGCCCATGAAAATATATAAGAAATTTAAAAAAGGCAGCAAAACTATGTAAAACCAAATGAATAAATATGTAAGTGTATACCTAAAAATGTAAAATTCTTGCAATTTCATTACTCAATTTAGTGTTAACAATTTGAAAGTGATTTGTAGGTGAAATTCTTAATTCTAAAAATTCCTTTGCTAAGAAGCTTTAAATAATTGTAAATTAATAGTTTCAAAAGAAAAGTCATAAAAATCTTTTCATGCAAAACAAAGATTTACTGTCAGATCACTCATTATGTATTTATCTTCATATGGATTGGGGCCTCAAAAAATGAGTGTCAAAAACAAGGTTAAACAACCTTAAAATAGCCCTGGAGGGATTTTGCTTTCAGCCAAGTGAAAGTAACTAAGACTGGATTTCATGCCTGGCACAACTAAAAGATACAGACAAAATAAATGAGCTGATGGTATTCAAGGCACTGGATGTGAAGCAGTAAAGGGCAGTGATCCCTGAAAGATGGGAACAAACAGAGGCAAGCCCTACAATTGCCCTAGCTTACTGCCTGGAGAGAGTCTCCGGTCCACAGCACAGACAGGGGAACCCAGAAGAATGGCCCATGGCCTCCCTGAGTTGAGTAGACAGAGATGGGAATGTGGGGAGGCCCAAGGGACTGTAGTTCACAAGGCAGAGAACCAGAGAGAATTCTGCACAGATGGAGCTGGGCTGCCCTGCAGAGAGTCCCCTCGAGTCTTCATCAGAGTACTGATGAGCATGGGAGAAACTAGCTAAGGCCGGGAGTGAAACCATCCAAAAAGATTAGAGAAAAATCATCATCAGGGCTCACAGGAGACTAAGAATACTTTCTGTTCCCACCAACCCAAGTTAAAAGACACCTAACTCACCAGATAGCAGGCAGAAGACTTTAGCTTGGGTTAACTAATAACTCCAATATTAAAACATTTCTCATCCAGGGACCAGAAGTATTTCTAGAAAGTTGTTTTTTCTTTGTCTGTTGCAGGATACTGAGTATTTATTGAGATTCTGGGCCACTGAGTGATGTGCTTTCCCCTGGTGTCAGGAGGCCCCAGAAGCAAGAATATGTTGCACAATCCATGACCCAGGGCACATCAAAGGCAACTCTGACATGAGTTTTACAACACAAACTTTCTAGGATTTCCTCAAAATTGGGTTGGTGTAAGATTGAAATGAGATTATGTCTAGCAAGGGGAAAAATAGGGCTTATTTCTATGTGATCCACATCTTAATTGGAGGTAAGGGGGGTGGGGATTGGAGTAGAAAAGGGAAAGTTAAAAGGTGAAAAATGAGTTGTGAGAGTTAACACTTCATTTTGTTCCCCAGTACTCAGGGTGAGCCGTAATCCCCAAATCCAGCTCATCTTTTTTTTTTTTTTTATTAGTTTCTACTTTATAACAAAGTGAATCAGTCATACATATACATCTGTTCCCACATCCCTTCCCTCATGCATCTCCCTCCCTCCCACCCTCCCCATCCCACCCCTCCAGGCGGTCACAAAGCACCGAGCTGATCTCCCTGTGCTCTGCTGCTGCTTCCCACTATCTATCTACCTTACGTTTGGTAGTGTATATATGTCCATGCCTCTCTTTCGCTTTGTCACATCTTTAACACATGTTAAATAGGCATTAACTTCCTCGGTGGCACTGACCTACCCCTCACTGTTCTGGATCATTTCTATTCAGTGCATTACCTCCAACCAGGATCACAGTGTGCATTTAATTTCCCAAAGCTGGGAAACCTAACTATGTATTTTTTTTAAAGCAACTAAGACATTAAGAGATAGGAAAAAATCGAAAGAGATTGTAGATGAGTGCAAAAGAGATTTCATCACAAGATGGTGTGGGATTTAGGACTGTACCACTCAGGCTTTCAAGAGAAATGCTTTACTCTGTTCAATTTCAGAGATGCTTTTCAAAGCTTGTAAAGATGCTTTTCAAAGCTTGTAAAGAATGACAGTGTGAAAGCCCCACATTATAGGAGAGTAGCATTGACACCTCCCCCTTTTTTTTGGTCCAGTCTCTCCCCTCCACAGTGTCTCACAGCTAGATCCATGGCCCAGCCCTTGAGTCAGCCCAGAATAAGGCAGAGAGATACAAAGAGCATGAGACCCATGATCCAGGGAAATCTAGACTTTAGTGAAATCTTTACAAAATAAAGACTCAGGGGCCCTGTGAAGATACCAGGGCCCCACATTGTTCTTGAGTCGCTTTTCAGACCCGAGGATAGTTCCAGGTGCCCTCTGGGCTCCCATATTACATTGGCCTGGTCTGTATGACCAGCCATTAGCTTTGTTCCTACTGCTTAAATCTGATGGCTCACTCTCATACCTCAGTCTCTTTCCAAGCCTGCAGTCCTATGTGGACTGCACTCAGTAACTAGAACTCAGATAGATGCTCATTTATCTAGGTGAGTCCTTTGAACCTACAAGTATGCCTGGTTCACACTTCAGCCCTAAGCCTGAATGGATAGTCTGCAGATAGCCATTTCCCCTTGCATCTAGGATCCCTGTTGCTGGACCTCTCACAACTAAGGCACAAGATTGCCTGGCTAATGTCTGAGCTTGTTATAACTTTTAGACTGTGTTAAACCTTTCCAGTCCCATTTTGCAACAATCTCCACCCCGTGCCCATCCCCAGCCTCTTGGCACTCCAGCCACTCGCTCAGTTTCTGCAACATGCCAAGCTCTTTCTCACCTCTGGGCCTTCTCATGTACTACATCTTGGAGAACCCTTTCCTCCTCCATTATTTGCTCTTCCTTCAGATCTGCAGTTAAATGCCATTTTCAATGGGTAAGTTTCCTTAATTGCCCTGACTGGTTCAGTTCTATTACACACTATCATGCTCCTTCAGAGTATTTATTGTGTAATTGTTTAATATCTATTCCTTTTCTAGGAATGTTTGTCTGTCTTGCTCAGCACTGCAACTTTAGTACTTTGCACAGTGCCAAGCACATAGTAGGTATACAGTAAATGTTGACACTAACAGTGTGCCTCAGCCACTCAGCTCCATCATTTGATTTCACATTTGCTCTGTGTCCATTCCTTACTCCTGACGCAGTCCTAATCGAGGTCTTGGTCAATCCTTTCCAGGTCGTGCATGAACTGAACAATATGGTACTAATGTAGGTCTTGGGTCAAGTCCTTCTGCCCATCCCAACCAGTTAAGACCCACTATACCTTGGACCCAAAGAACAATGAAAAGTGAAGTGTCTGAAAGTCCTAGAAATCAAAATGTAAGCCAGAACACATTTCAAAATGTAAAATTGAAAGGGGAAGTTATTCAGCTGGATTCTACCTCTGAGGTCTTTTGACTGTAAAAAAAAATTGCTTTAGATTGTTGCTTTAAAAGGTATATGCCTTAAAGTTAAAAGTTTAAATTGGAAAAAAAAAGTCCAAGTCTATCTAAAAGTAAGCTGTCTCTGTTAGAGACTGATCTTCTATAAACAAAGAGCAGAAGGATGACGCAGACTACAAAGCTCAGCAGGTGACCTGAGACAGTTGGAAGAAAGCAGAAAGCATATGAATGTCAAAATAGCTGATGGGAAGGAGTACCTAGGACCATCTGATGGGCCACGACCAGAACTACTTAATAGGAAGACAGTGCCCAAACCAGCAGGGTGTTTCCCTAATTTCTTTTTCAATTGTTGATATTGTTTACCCCTAATTTTACATCAGGAAAAAGAAAAAAACAAAGCAGGAAGTAGCAGGCACAAAGAGCTTTTCTTAATTATAAAGCAGTGAGTTAATGTTTCTTTCAATAAAATCAAAGGCTAGAAGGAAATGAGGTTTTGATGCTCCGTGAAACTGAAACCTTGAAGCATGGGAGCAAGAACCAGAAGTATGCGTGCGCGCGCACAAACACACACACACAGCGACTGGGATGGACACCCACACACACCCCTCCCCCTCAGAAATGCTTAAAGGTAGTAAACATTGCCCCTCAGGCAGTGTTGTGCTCAGCTTAAAGTCTGGGGAGAAAATAGGCAGAGAATATGCTGAATTGCTCTTAATTAAAAAGTAGTGAATGTGATCTTAAATATAATTAAGTACAGGTCTTCCTTGCTTTATGGTAGAATTCCATCCTGTTAAACCCATCGTAAACTGAAAATATCCAAAGTCAAAAATGCATTTAATTCACCTAACCTACTGAACATTGTAGCTTAGCTTAGCCTACCTTAAACACGCTCAGAACACTTACAATTAGCCTACAGTTGGGCAAAGTCACTTAACACAAAGCCTATTTTATAATAAAGTGTTGACTATCTCAGGTAATTTATTTAATACTGTACTGACTGTGAAAAACAGAATGGTTGTATGGGTACAAAATGGTTATAAGTGTATCAGTTGTTTACCCTTGTGATCACGTGGCCCGCTGCGAGCTGCAGCTCAGTACCCTGCCCGGTATCACAAGAGTACTATACCTCATATGTTAGCCCAGGAAAAGATCACAATTCGAAGTACGGTTTCTGCTGAATGGCTTTCACACCACTGTAAAGTCGAAAAATCTTAAGTCCAACCACATTAAGTTGGGGACTGAGTGTTTCTCCTGTATCTGGCCCTGGTTATAAAATTTCAACTATAATTTCAAAAGTAATTGCAGTTAACAAAATTTATAATGATGTTATGATCTGTGTTATAGGACTGACTATATTAAAGGTAAAGATTGTCTTATTATGGTCTTTCACACCGTTCCAGTGAAAAATGCCCATTGATAAGATTTAAGGTAAACTTGTACTATGTAAAAGTCTGTTCTAAAATGAGCCATATTTTGGAAAGGCTCTGATGTACCTAGTACCATAATGCCTTTTTACTAAACTATTTTGAAGACAGGCATTGAGAAGAGGTGCCATTTTGTCCATTCACCCATCAATGAGGTTTTATTAAATACTAAGTGCAAAGCCTTAGGCTTTGAGTGATGCAAATACAAGTCAAACAGTCATTGACAGCCAGTAGCTTACAACCTAGTAAGAATGCAAATGCAGTCAAATGCAGTCTATTTATAAAATGATATAATTGATGAGAATTCATAGGAAGGAAAGACTGTTTCCATTGATGATATCTGAGGTGGACCAGTGAGGACAGGTAAGTGATCAACATGCCCAGGATGGATTTCTAGGCATTAGGACTGGAATGAGCAAAGTATGGAGTAGAACAGCCCCAACGATACCTATGGTCTGGAATTACAGTTAGACAAGTTTGGCCAGCATGTAGGAGATGAAAATAGCATTGGGTATCGCTAGAGGACTGGGGCTGGGTTGTTGAATGCAAGCTAAGGATTTTAGATTCTCTCCGTTTGGTTTGGCTTACAGGATGTAAAATGGGTGTGGGTGGGTGAAACTAGAGTTAGCAAGACTTATGAGGGGCCACCATCATCCAGGTGAGACATAATCAGAACCATGCAAGAGCTGGCTTCAATCTAGTTTTTTTTTTTTAAGTTTGAGATGAACAGGGAGAAGAGGTAAATAGGAGCACCTGTTTGAATTGGGGCCTCTGTAAAGTGGCCTAGAAGGGAACTTGTTATGTTACTAAGGTCAGAGGGACTAGAGTGCTCTTTCAGACTTCCAAGTCATTGGTTCCTCTATTTCCCTTTGAATTCTGTTCTGATTGGCATCTCCAGGGCCACCGTGGGTTTCTAATGATCCCTTCTAAGAGATGGGGTCACTAATTACATGGAGAGAAATGAAGCAAAAGTTCAAGTCCAGGGTGAGAAACTGCCGGAGAAGAGAAGATAGGTCCCACAGACTAGAATTCTAAAGAAGTTGCACAGGAAAGTCCTTTTGGGGATGGTGGTTCCAGGATGTTAGACAGCCCTTTATGGTCCTGCCTGCAGGGATGTATGTCACAAGCTGTTCTGAGCAGTGGGGAGGCTGTGATACTGTTGTTTCGCCAAGCAAGGCTGCATTTTCCAATTTAAAGCTAAGCTGCCCAGGAGCCAAGCGGTTTGTTTTGCAGAAGACAAGGAGAGAGAGAAAGAGAATGTGCGTGTGTGCGTGTGCGTGTGCGTGTGTGTGTGTGTGAGAGAGAGAGAGAGAGAGAGACAGACACAGACAGAAACATCCAAGAGTTGAGATACCAAATCTATCCTCATATCAACTCTCTGGAACAGAGTGATTCTGTTTTTGTCATTAGATCCTCAATCCTCGGGCGCCCTCAGAAATCACAGCCAGGAAGTCCCTATGCCCTCATGACAGGGTAATTAATTAGCTCTGTTGGACCCTGCTAGAGTCTCACAGGAGACAGGAAAAAACAGTGAAAGGAATTCCCTTTCACCACAGGAGATTTCAGAGAAGGATTAGACAACCCTGGCGTAAGCCTTGGTTTGCCTGCTGTGCAACCAAGGGAGGACTGCATGTATTCTGTGACTGACCCAAACTTAGAATTTTGCATGCATATAATAATAATGATAATATTGTCCACTAGTCGCCTTGATAAATATGTATTGAGGACTTTCCCATGCCAGGCTTTATACAGGGTTATGGTTTTAGTTTTTACATTTAACACTATAATATTTCTTGAGTTAATTTGCATATGGTATGGAGATATGCCCACCAGTCTTTTCAGTATTGCAGCATGCTTCCTTCATCCAGCATCCCTGATCCTCCTTACTCTAGTCTACTTTCTCTTTTATCTATACCACTTATCATCCCGCATACTATGATTTATTTATTGTGCTTATTATCTTCCTCCAATGGCCAGAATGTAAGTTTCATGAGCCTTGCCTATTGTGTTCACCAATTGTACCCCAAGTGTCTCTTGGAAAGATGACATCAAATAATTACAAGTGAGATAAAAATAGTCTCTCTGGGACCTAATGGGGGACCTAACATCGTCTAGGGGGCCAGGAAAGTCTTCCCTGAGGAAGCAATCTTTGGCTACATAAAAGAGAGGGGAACTGTATTCGTGTCAAAGGGAACAGCATATGGGAAGTTCCTGAAATGAGAGAAAGCAGTAACACATATGGCTGCAACATACAGAGCACGGGCAATAGACACATATTGAGGCCTGGGAAGAGAGGGCTTACAATGCAGGGCCAGGTGGGTCACGTTAAAAAGTTTGGGAGGGCTTCCCTGGTGGCGCAGTGGTTGAGAGTCTGCCTGCCGATGCAGGGGACACAGGTTCGTGCCCCGGTCCCGGAGGATCCCACATGCCGCAGAGCGGCTAGGCCCGTGAGCCATGGCCGCTGAGCCTGCGCGTCCGGAGCCTGTGCTCCGCAACGGGAGAGGCCACAACAGTGAGAGGCCCGCGTACAGCAAAAAAAAAAAAAAAAAAAAATTTGGGATTAGTTCTAAGAACAATAGTAACCTATTGAAAGGCTTTAAGGAACAAACCTGCCACGCCCTGATTTGCTTTTATTAAAGACTGTTCAGGATATACAGAGTGGTTTGGGAGGGTGGGACAAGAATGAATATGGTGAGGTGGCCAGTTGAAGGGTCCTGTTATCATCTAGGCAAGAGGAGAAGGTGGCTTGGGTTAAGGCTAAGGCAATAGAGACAGACAGGTCAGTGAATTCAAAAGATTAGAAGAGCAAATAATATTCAGTAATTGATTAAAGTAGGAGTGGGGGGAATATTAAAATGTCTTTTCTTATTTATTTAAATCCCTCAAACTAAACCGTATATCTTACTTGTGCTATCTCCAGTAGTGATGAATAGCTTTCTGTTTACTCTCCTGTTAAATCACCTGCAGCCTCCCCTTTAATCTTTCCTCATGACTCCCAGCCATGTCCTCTCATCCTTCAACTGGCCCAGAATTAGGCACAGCGTGGAACAGACTATTCTTGAGAATCACCTCACAGTATCTCCTTTTGAAATGCTGTGTTTAAAGAAAAATAACAAAACCAGTATCTTATTGTAAATTCATTCCTCAAATAAGTTGGGATCCTTTAACATACACAAATACCCTTCCTTCTTATCTTTTTTTTTTTTTTTTTTTTTGCGGCACGTGGGATCTTCCCGGACCGGAGCACGAACCCGTGTCCCCAGCATCGGCAGGCGGACTCTCAACCACTGCGCCACCAGGGAAGCCCCCTTATTTTCTTTTTGCCTTTCCAATTCCTAGGTATCCTTCAGAACACAATTCAGTTTCTGCCTCTGCCAGGAAACTGCCTTAGTTTAGTCATTCACAACAATCTGCTTTGATCTGCCCATAGGCTGTGCATGCTTACTATCTGAGCCATTGATTTAGTGTTTAGTCACAGGCAACATTAGGACATCAATGGTAGGATAGGGTAAGGCGATGTCTTAGACCCTTCCCAGCCCACGATTCCCTTTTGTATTCTCATTTTCATCTTTCAAACTCCAAAGTTCTTAGTTAACTTTCTATGGACAAATGGGTTATCTTTTCTTCCAGATCATAAACTACAAGAGTGATCTGACTTTTAAGTTTTTGTGTCCCTCACAGCATCTAGCCCAGTGCTAAATGACAATATATGGAAAGTATTTATGGTTATTTCAAAGAGAATTGTGCAGGAGTTGACTACTACTTAGCTCCAGCTACGTCTCCTCTCACATCCCGGACCTCTACAATAATGCCCAGCTGGGCATCGAGTGGGCAGGCAGCACATGCTGGCTGTAATAACACTGTCAGATCTTCTGTGAAGACTAGATGATTAAAGCAGAGTCAATTCATGAATATTCATATTAGAAGGGAAATGAATGAACTCAAGCTATTGATCTAATTTCAGATCAATAGACTCACCTGTCCTTTTGCTAAAATTACTTAAAAAAACAAAACACTAAGTACTTTGAGTTTTCCTTCCTTTTTGCCTTTCCATTTTTTAGTGGAAACATTTATAAAGGTGTCAAAAGGCCAGGATCAAAGGGATGAAGGCAATAGCAAAATGTATATACCATTTACTTAACACTCATACATCCTATGAAATATTTAGATCCAATTGTGAATTGTATTTTGGGAAGAAAACAGACAGAGAATTTAAGCGGAGTGCCCAGGATCCCATAGGTGGTGAGTGTCCAAGCTGGGATTTATAACCTAGGCACCTGACCCTAAAGTTTTTGTACTCAGTCACTGCATCACTTCCTTCTCCAGAAAAATGAAAAAGGAAGCAAGGGCTTAATCTACACCCCTGGTCCCAGCCTGCTAGCTAATGGTCAGTTTGCTCTCTGATGCACTGGTTCTTTTTAGCGTCCAATAAACATCCAAGGATTGTGATTCCCTGATGTGATTCCCTGTGATTCCCAAGTTTTCCCTAATTTTAAATGAACTTCCACAAGTTGTGGACCAAGACACCTTCAATGACTGTACTTAGGAGACCTCTCATTCTTTTCTGTCTCACTGAAATTCCACACTTCAGAGGATCGTAAAATTATTCCAGGGACTTGATGTTACTTTGTGGCCCAATCTAAAGTTGCCTAAGAATAAATGTTAGCCCCTCAAAGGTACCTGTTTGCTGATGAACCATTCAGTATCTACAAACAAGCTCTGGGATGAAGTGAACACCTGTTCCAGTGTTCTCACCAAGTGTCCTCCTTTCTCTCTACACTTTGCTGGCATGTACCCTACAGAGTGAAACCTGGGCAGGTTCATTACCAACCTCCCCAGTAGAATGCCACCAGAACAGGAATTTCCTTCCTGGGACAGCACCAACTGTCATCACACGAGTAAATGTAACTCTGCATCTAGATGAAAAAGCCCCAGTTCCATGGCCTTGAGCACTAGCTTTAGAGTCTGATGGGTGTGGATCTGGACCCAGGTCACAAGGAACCAAAGTAAGTAAATTAGAATAAGTCCCTATGGCTTGCCGTGTTTTCTATGCCTTGGTATTGTTGTGGTTGCACTGGGGTAATTGTTGTGAGGGGTAATTACGTGATGTGTGCAGTGGTTAGCATATGCCAGGTGTTCTGTAAACATCTGTTGAATGAAAGCTCGCTACATCCCTTACTCATAGTCACTTTTCTACTTTTGTCCTTCAGTGCCAGACATCACCAATTAGGGAAACACTGCTATACTGTTCCGCTTAATGAGAAGGGACTATTTGTAGACAACATTAGCCATACTATTATATCCTTTTTTTTTTTTTTTTTTTTTTTTTTTTTTTTTTTTTGCGGTACGCGGGCCTCTCACTGTTGTGGTCTCTCCCGTTGCGGAGCACAGGCTCCGGACGCGGAGGCTCAGCGGCCATGGCTCATGGGCCCAGCTGCTCCGCGGCATGTGGGATCTTCCCGGACCGGGGCACGAACCCGTGTCCCCTGCATCGGCAGGCGGACGCTCAACCACTGCGCCACCAGGGAAGCCCAGCCATACTATTAAAAATTCTCCTTATTCACCCAGATAAAAAGGTTATTAATTGCTGAGCTTTGGCTAATTCCCAGGACACCTAATTTGTTCACATCTATTTTCAGAAAACCTTCAGATTTGAATGAGTTAATTTCACTATTTTTCTTTGCCCTCATAGAGAAACCACAGGGCAGTCAAGCAGGTAGCAGTACGCAGGCTACATCTCAGCCAGTGGGGCTTTATAAGGAGGAAATTCAGTCATGAGATCGGAGGAGAAATGTGGGTAATGAGAGAAGGGAAGCGATGGGAGGAGACCTTCAAGATGGCAGAGGGTAAGACATGGAGATCACCCTCCTCCCCACAAATAAATCAGAAATATATCTACATGTGGAACAGCTCCTACAGAGCACCTACTGAACGCTGGCAGAAGACCTCAGACTTCCCCAAAGGCAAGAAACTCCCCACGTACCTGGGTAGGGCAAGAGAAAAAAGAAAAACAGAGACAAAAGGATAGGGACGGGACCTGCACCTCGGGGAGGGAGCTGTGAAGGAGTAAAGGTTTCCACACACTAGGAAGCCCCTTCGCGGGCGGAGGCTGCAGGTGGCGGAGGGTGGGAGCTTCGGTGCTGCGGAGGAGAGCGCAGCCACAGGGGTGCGGAGGAGAGCGCAGCCACAGGGGTGCGGAGGGCAAAACAGAGGGATTCCCGCACAGAGGATCGGTGCCGACCAGCACTCACCAGCCCGAGAGGCTTGTCTGCTCTCCCGCCTGGACGGGAGGGGCCTGGGAGCTGAGGCTCGGGCTTCGGAGGTCGGATCCCAGGGAGAGGACTGGGGTTGGCGGCGTGAACACAGCCTGAAGGGGGCAAGTGCGCCACAGCTAGCCGGGAGGGAGTCCGGGAAAAAGTCTGGACCTGCCGAACAGGCAAGAGGCCATTGTTTTGGGGTGCGCGAGGAGAGGGGATTCAGAGCACTGCCTAAACGAGCTCCAGAGATGGGAGTGAGCCCTGGCTATCAGCGCGGACCCCAGAGATGGGCATGAGACGCTAAGACTGCTGTTGTCGCCACCAAGAAGCCTGTGTTCGAGCACAGGTCACTATCCACACCCGCCTCCCGGGAGCCTGTGCAGTACGCCACTGCCAGGGTCACACGAGCCAGGGACAACTTCCCCGGGAGAACGCATGGCACGCCTCAGGCTGGTGCAACGTCACGCTGGGCTCTGCTGCCGCAGGCTCACCCCGCATCCGTACCCCTCCCTCCCCCCAGCCTGAGTGAGCCAGAGCCCCCTAATCAGCTGCTACTTTAACCCCGTCTTGCCTGAGCGAATAACAGATGCCCTCAGGCGACCTACACGCAGAGGCAGGTCCAAATCCAAAGCTGAACTCCAGGAGCTGTGCAAAGAAAGAAGAAAAAGGGAAATCTCTCCCAGCAGCCTCAGGAGCGGCGGATTAAATCTCCACAATCAACTTGATGTACCCTGCATCTGTGGAATATCTGAATAGACAACGAATCATCCCAAATTGAGGAGGTGGACTTTGGGAGCAAAGATATATATATTTTTTTCCTTTTTCCTCCTTTTCTGAGTGCGTATGTGTATGCTTCTCTGTGTGATTTTGTCTGTATAGCTTTGCTTTTACCATTTGTCCTAGGGTTCTGTCTGTCCATTTTTTTTTTAACTTCAAAAATTTTTTTCTTAAGAATTATTTTTTATTTTAATAACTTTATTTTATTTTATTTTATTTTTTCCTTCCTTCCTTCCTTCCTCCCTTCCTCCCTTCCTTCCCTCCTTCCTTTTCTCCCTTTTATTCTGAGCCATGTGGATGAAAGGCTCTTGGTGCTGCAGCCAGGAGTCAGTGCTGTGCCTCTGAGGTGGGAGAGCCAACTTCAGGACACGGGTCCACAAGAGACCTCCCAGCTCCACGTACTATCAAACGGTGAAAATCTCCCAGAGACCTCCATCTCAACACCGGCACCCAGCTTCACTCAATGACCAGCAAGCTACAGTGCTGGACACCCTATACCAAACAACTAGCAAGACAGGAACACAATCCCATCCATTACCAGAGAGGCTGCCTAAAATCATAATAAGGCCACAGACACCCCAAAACACAACACCAGATGTGGACCTGCCCACCAGAAAGACAAGACCCAGCCTCATCCACCAGAACACAGGCACTAGTCCCCTCCACCAGGAAGCCTACACAAACCCACTGAACCAACCTTACCCACTGGGACAGACACCAAAAATAACGGGAACTACGAACTTGCAGCCTACGAAAAGGAGACCCCAAACACAGTAACTTAAGCAAAATGAAAAGACAGAGAAACACACAGCAGATGAAGGAGCAAGATAAAAACCCACCAGACCAAACAAATAAAGAGGAAATAGGCAGTCTACCTGTACAAGAATTCAGAGTAATGATAGTAAAGATGATCCAAAATCTTGGAAATAGAATGGAGAAAACACAAAAAACGTTTAACAAGGACCTAGAAGAATTAAAGAGCAAAAAGACAATGATGAACAACACAATAAATGAAATTAAAAATTCTCTAGAAGGAACCAATAGCAGAATAACTGAGGCAGAAGAATGGAAAAGTGACCTGGAAGCTAAAACAGTGGAAATTACTACCACAGAGCAGAATAAAGAAAACAGAATGGAAAGAATTGAGGACAGTCTCAGAGACCTCTGTGACAACATTAAATGCACCAACGTTCAAATTATAGGGGTGCCAGAAGAAGAAGAGAAAAAGAAAGGGGCTGAGAAAATATTTGAAGAGATTACGGTTGAAAACTTCCCTAATATGGGAAAGGAAATAGTCAATCAAGTCCAGGAAGTGCAATTGTCCCATACAGGATAAATCCAAGGAGAAACACGCCAAGACACATATTAATCAAACTCTCAAAAATTAAATACAAGGAAAAAATATTAAAAGCAGCAAGGGAAAAACAAGAAATGACATACAAGGGAATCCCCATAACGTGAAGAGCTGATATTTCAGCAGAAACTCTGCAAGCCAGAAGGGAGTGGCAGGACATATTTAAAATGATGAAAGGGAAGAATCTAAAACCAAGATTACTCTATCCACCAAGGATCTCATTCAGATTCGATGGAGAAATTAAAACCTTCACAGACAAGCAAAAGCTAAGAGAATTCAGCACCACCAATCCAGCTTTACAACAAATGCTAAAGGGGCTTCTCTAGGCAGGAAACACAAGAGAAGGAGAAGACCTACAATAACAAACCCAAAACAATTAAGAAAATGGTAATAGGAACCTACATATCAATAACTACCTTAAATGTAAATGGATTAAATGCTCCAACCAAAACACACAGGCTGGCTGAATGGATACAAAAACAAGACCTGTATATATGCTGTCTACAAGAGACCCACTTCAGACCTAGGGACACATACAAACTGAAAGTGAGGGGATGGAAAAAGATATTCCATGCAAATGGAAATCAAAAGAAACCTGGAGTAGCAATTCTCATATCAGACAAAATAGACTTTAAAATAAAGACTATTACACGAGACAAAGAAGGATACTACATAATGATCAAGGGATCCATCCAAGAAGAAGATATAACAATTGTAAATATTTATGCATCCTACATAGGAGCACCTCAATACATAAGGCAAATGCTAACAGCCATAAAAGGGGAAATTGACAGTAACACAATCATAGTAGGGGACTTTAACATCTCACTTTCACCAATGGACAGATCATCCAAAATGAAAATAAATAAGGAAACACAAGCTTTAAATGACACATTAAACAAGATGGACTTAATTGATATTTATACGACATTCATTCCAAAAACAACAGAATACACTTTCTTCTCAAGTGCTCATGGAACATTATGCAGGACAGATCATATCTTGGGTCACAAATCAAGCCTTGGTAAATTTAAGAAAACTGAATTCATATCAAGTATGTTTTCTGACCACAACACTATGAGACTAGATATCAATTACAGGAAAAAATCTGTAAAAAATACAAACACATGGAAGCTAAACAATACACTACTAAATAACCAAGAGATCACTGAAAAAATCAAAGAGGAAATCAAAAAATACCTAGAAACAAATGACAATGAAAACACGATGACCCAAAATCTACAGGATACAGCAAAAGCAGTTCTAACAGGGAAGTTCATAGCAGTATGATCCTACCTCAAGAAACAAGAAACATCTCAAATAAACAACCTAACCTTACACCTAAAGCAGTTAGAGAAAGAAGAACAAAAAACCCCCCAAAGTCAGCAGAAGGAAAGAAATCATAAAGATCAGATCAGAAATAAATGCAAAAGAAATGAAGGAAACAATAACAAATATCAATAAAACTAAAAGCTGGTTCTTTGAGAAGATAAACAAAATTGATAAACCATTAGCCAGACTCATCAAGAAAAAAAGGGAGAAGACTCAAATCAACAGAATTAGAAATGAAAAAGGAGAAGTAACAACTGACACTGCAGAATACAAAGGATCATGAGAGATTACTACAAGCAACTATAGGCCAATAAAATGGACAACCTGTAAGAAATGGACACATTCTTAGGAAAGCACAACCTTCTGAGACTGAACCAGGAAGAAACAGAAAATATAAACGGACCAATCACAAGCACTGAAATTGAAACTGTGATTAAAAATCTTCCAACAAACAAAAGCCCAAGACCAGATGGCTTCACAGGCGAATTCTATCAAACATTTAGAGAAGAGCTAACACCTATCCTTCTCAAACTCTTCCAAAATATAGCAGAGGGAGGAACACTCCCAAACTTATTCTACGAGGCCACCATCACCAGGAAACCAAAACCAGACAAAGATGTCACAAAGAAAGAAAACTACAGGCCAATATCACTGATGAACATACATGCAAAAATCCTCAACAAAATACTAGCAAACAGAATCCAACAGCACATTAAAAGGATCATACACCATGATCAAGTGGGATTATCCCAGGAATGCAAGGACTCTTCAATACATGCAAGTCAATCAATGTGATACACCATATTAATGTATTGAAGGAGAAAAACCATATGATCATCTCAATAGATGCAGTAAAAGCTTTCAAAAAATTCAGCACCCATTTATGATTTAAAAAAAACCCTCCAAAGTGTAGGCATAGAGGGAATTTACCTCAACATAATAAAGGCCATATATGACACACCCACAGCCAACATTGTTCACAATGGTGAAAAACTGAAACCATTTCCACTAAGATCAGGGACAAGACAAGGTTGTCCACTCTCACCACTATTATTCAACATAGTTTTGGAAGCTGTAGCCACAGCAATCAGAGTTGAAAAAGAAATAAAAGGAATCCAAATCAGAAAAGAAGAAGTAAAGCTGTCACTGTTTGCAGATGACATGATACTATATCGAGAGAATCCTAAAGGTGGTACCAGAAAACTGCTAGAGCTAATCAATGAATTTGGTAAAGTAGCAGGATACAGAATTAATGCACAGAAATCTCTTGCATTCCTATACACTAATGATGAAAAATCTGTAAGAGAAATTAAGGAAACACTTCCATTTACCATTGCAACAAAAAGAATAAAATACCTAGGAATAAACTTACCTAGGGAGAAAAAAGACCTGTATGCAGAAAACAATGAGACACTGATGAAAGAAATTAAAGATGATACAAACAGATGGAGAGATATACCATGTTTTTGGATTGGAAGAATCAACATTGTGAAAATGACTATACTACCCAAAGCAATCTACAGATTCAATGCAATCCCTATCAAACTACCAATGGCATTTTTCACAGAACTGAAACAAAACATTTCACAATTTGTATGGCAACACAAAAGACCCCGAATAGCTAAAGCAATCTTGAGAAAGAAAAACAGAGCTGGTGGAATCAGGCTCCCAAACTTCAGACTATACTACAAAGCTACAGGAATCAAGACAGTATGGTACAGGCACAAAAACAGAAATATAGATCAATGGAACAGGATAGATAGCCCAGAGATAATCCCACGCACCTATGGTCACCTTATTTTTGATAAACGAGGCAAGAATATACAATGGAGAAAAGACAGCCTCTTCAATAAGTGGTGCTGGGAAAACTGGACAACTACATGTAAAAGAATGAAATCAGAACACTGCCTAACATCATACAAATAATAAACTCAAAATGGATTAAAGACCTAAATGTAATGCCAGACACTATAAAACTCTCAGAGGAAAACATAGGCAGAACACTCTATGACATAAATCACAGCAAGATCCTTTTTGACCCACCTCCTAGAGAAATGGAAGTAAAAACAAAAATAAGCAAATGGGACCTAAGCTTTTCACAGAAAAGGAAATCATAAACAAGATGAAAAGATAACCCTCAGAATGGGCCAAAATATTTGCTAATGAAGCAACTGACAAAGGATTAATCTCCAAAATATATAAGCAGCCCATGCAGCTCAATATCAAAAAAACAAACAACCCAATCCAAAAATGGGCAGAAATCTAAATAGACATTTCTCCAAAGAAGATATACAGATTGCCAACAAACACATGAAAGGATGCTCAACATCACTAATCGTTAGAGAAATGCAAATCAAAATTATAATGAGGTATCACCTCACACCAGTCAGAATGGCCATCATCAAAAAATTTACAAACAATAAATGCTGGAGAGGGTGTGGAGAAAGGGGAACCCTCTTGCACTTGGTGGGAATGTAAATTGATACAGCCACTATGGAGAACAGTATGGAGGTTCCTTAAAAAACTAAAAATAGAACTACCATACGACCCAACAATCCCACTACTGGGCATATACCCTGAGAAAACCATAATTCAAAAAGAGTTGTGTATCACAATGTTCACGGCAACTCTATTTACAATAGCCAGGACTTGGAAGCAACTTAAGTGTTTATCAACAGATGAATGGATAAAGAAGATGTGGCACATATATACAATGGAATATGACTCAGCCATAAAAAGAAATGAAATTGGGTTATTTTCAGTGAGGTGGATGGACCTAGAGTCTGTCATACAGAGTGAAGTAAGTCAGAAAGTGAAAAACAAATACCACATGTTGAGACATACACATGGAATCTAAAACAAATGGTTCTGAAGAACCTAGGGGCAGGACAGGAATAAAGACACAGACGTAGAGAATGGACTTGAGGATACAGGTAGGGGGAAGGGGGGTTAGCTGGGACGAAGTGAGAGATTGGCATGGACATATATACACTAGCAAATGTAAAATAGATAATTAGTGGGAAGCAGCCACATTGCACAGGGAAATCAGCTCGGTGCTTTTTGTCCACCTTGAGGGGTGGAATAGGGAGTGTGGGAGGAAGATGCAAGAGGGAGGATATATGGGGATATATGTATATGTATAGCTGATTCACTTTGTTATATAGCAGAAACTAACACACCATTTTAAAGCAATTATACTCCAATAAAGATGTGGAAAAAAAAAGGAAGCGATGAACCAAACAGCAAGAAAAATTAAAAAGCACTTGCAGGTTGTGCCTGAAGCTCTTAATTAACCACATTCTCCACAACACAGAGCAAACCCATCTGGGCAACCCAGGAAATAAAAACATAGCATGTAGAGCTCAGTGACGGGTCAATGCTGGCAAAGTGGTAGGTTAAACCCTGAAGATAATAGAAGCTCCCCAAACTCCCAAAGCAAAAGCAGTGGTGAGGCTGAAGCTAGGATGCACTCAACTTCATGAACTAATACATCCATTTCTTCAAATTCAGCACATCGTGCTAAGATAACCTTGCCACCACAGCTCTACAAAACGGGAAGCGAAAGCCACAGCAACATGTATTTAAGCTGTTGGCAGAAAATTTCACAAGTTCTTACCTAAGCAAAGAAAGCCAGTCACATAATCATTTGCTTTGCCCTTGGGATGCCAGGCACTTTTGTCGCTGAGTTGTGGACGAGCCAAAACTGATTCTAACCAAAGCATTTTATTTAAGGCCTTTATATTAACACAAACTGGGTGCAATCTCAAAATCTTACATCCTAACATTTGGGCAAGGTAGAAGATATTCCTACTGTTTAGAGAGTGGGAATAAAATACTGTCGGGCTGTGTTTAATCATGCAGGCACACCTGGCTAAAAAGTGAAAATTGTAGTCAGCAGAAAAATCATTTCCTGGATACCCAGTAGTATATGATATAACATGGACTAATTCATTACATCTTCATTCCAGATATTCTGGATATTATTTTATCCTCATTTTACAGTTGTGGATATTGAGGCTCAGAGAGGTTAAGTAACTTGCCTCAGGTGGTTACCAGCTAACAGGTATTGGAAGCCAGGATATAAACTAGGTCCACAGGGCTCCAAAGTCCACTGAATTCCACTCCACCACGCTAGCTCCTCATCCTACACAATGCTTAGTCAGGATAGCCAGGCTATTGATATTTGGTGAAAATAAATATTGAAATGTTTACCCTAAGTGAATACTATGAATCAAATATTCAAAATAACAGAGTCTCAGAGTAGGAAGCTACCTCATGAGTCATCTAGTCCAAGAACCCATCCTATGCTTAGAATTTCAGAAGAGGACTTTTACATACTTTGAAATAAGATAGTAACTTTCCAGAGAGATGAGTAGTCTTGGGGCTTGGGAAAATCCCCTTATGAGACACTCTTTTCTCCTCCTTTTAATAAATAATATATTTTGAATGCCTCCCATGTGCTAGGCTGCGCTAAGCTCCAACATTGCCTTCAGAATTCCCACGATGATCTTATAAAGCAGTCTATCATTGATATCCCCATTTTACAGATATGAAACAGGTTTAGAACCATAGTATAACTTGTTGCACAACAAGTAAGCCTTAGTACAAGGATACAAACCTAGTTTATTCATGGGGTCTTCAAGGTATGTGGAGACACACACTGACACACAGAAGTAAACCTAATGACTTGTTACTATTCTCTAGCTTGATATCAGTAGACAGTTGTGCTTATTTGCAAGTTTGTGGACAGGTGGCAAATAACCCAATACTTTCTTCCATCTAAGGCATGTCCAAATACTTCTCTCTGGTTTCCTAGGGTCAAAACACCTTGGGGTAACTGCGCTAACATGTTAACTACCACTTACTGAGCCTGTATTTGAACATCTCCAGTGAACAAAAACACTTATAGCTTGTTCCATCTATGAGCAGCTCTGATGATCAGAAAATCATACTTATATTCAGCTGACAATACAATTCAGTTAGGAACCTCTCACTTGTATCTCTCATTGGGTCAAGGGCAAAAAATCATGCTGATGAAGTGACATTACCAAAGCAAAGAGGTTTAATACATTCATTGAAGCACAAGTGATCTTGAAGGAAATTGAGAGAGATTCTTTTTCAAGAACAGCTTTAATAGCTGAAGGGGAATAATGTTTTATATCCAGTCAACCATCCAGCTACAGACAACTTGTCACACCAAAGTGGTTAAATTTTTTTTTTTTTTTTTTTTAGTATTTCAATGACATTTTGAATGCACATAAGAGGTTAGAATGAACAAGGAAATTAAGGACTTTTTTAGAAATCACATTTGCATTTAACTTGAAAATCTCTCCAGTCCTATGACTTTTGCATAAACACTTATGGACTCCTGACAGCTAATTGGATTATAAGCCTTTTGTCTAGGAATTTGTCCAATTTTATGCTCTCCATGAAACCTGAGCTCTTTGCTGATCTTGGTTTTGTCCATGTTAAATAAGAAATTGTTTTTAACATCCTTAAAGGCTATATTTTAAATTCTCACATTTGTTATGCATACTACATCATGAAATTTATAATCCTTATTTTTGGACAAATGTTTGAAGACCAAAATACCATGATAAAATGGATTTCTCATGTGAAAGCATTCATTCTGATCAAAGAGTAATAAAGTACCAACTGCCCCCCCCCCAAAAAAAGAGCAAAAAGCACAAATCAGCACTTGATATCATCAGCCAGGCAGCCTTTTGCATAGATGACTTCATGTGATTCCCCACAACCACCCCTGGAAGTGGAGATTACCATTCTATTTTACTGTGAAAGAAACAAAGGAGTAGAAAGCCTGAGTAACCTATTCAGTATCATGTGGCAACTAAGCAGAAACAGTTCTCGAGCCAGTTCTCAGATGCAACACCATTGCTTTATAGTTACAGAGAAAGGCAGCTCACAACTACCCAGAAGGGAATAGATGGTTCTGTCCTTGTTCTGCCTATTTCTAGAAGGCTCATGCTCTCCCCAGGCATACACTTTAGAAATCTCAACAGGTTCTCAGGAGGCCTTTTCATTGATGCTTAGCACCCTCACTCCAACTTCTTATCCCTTAAGGGTAATGCTCCCACCACCACCACATTTTTCTTGGCCCAAAAGACTTGCATTTTGTTTGGGTACCATTATGTTACAAGAAGCAAAATAATACCATTTTGAGGAAGAATCTTAAGTTACAGTCTGAAAAGTGAGATGTAAAGGCTATAATATCAACACACAGCTTGGAACACGAGGCCTGTTCATTTTAACCAGCTCAGTCCCCACCAATGCCCTCTTCCCCTCTGTGGATGTGTTTCACATGATGTTCCTTTGTGCTTGTGTGTGGAAGCGGCCACTTTATCATCCTCACCTCCCAGAACTTTGTTCTTCTGCACTACAGTTCTGGTACACCACCTCTTTCCACTCATCTCTTTTAGCCTCTTTGTTCCACAAAATATTTTTTAAAGTTTCTATGAAAAAATAAATGTATGTGCCAAGTTTAAAAGGTCAAGTAAAACTAGCAATTTATGACCCCATTAGCAGTCTCCTATTTTGCCGTTCTTCACCCCGATGTCCCATCCTTGAGAGGCAATTACTTTGAAACATTTTAGTTGTTTCTGCTCATATTTAGTGACTAGATTCACACATTAAAGGGAAAATAAAGTGATTAGTATCATTATGTATGGGAAAAATCATTTTCAGTTTGATCAAAATCTAAGAGAAGTCTAGAAGAAACATATCACCACAGCCTAAACTGCCACTCATATCTTTCACAGCAAGACAACTCAAAATAAAATAAATCTGAGGTCAATGCCTAGGTTTGTCTCTATAATAAGAGAGCCCAAATATTATATGACTTATCTTAAGCTTATGAAGTCTGTGGGTTTTTTTGCACCTTCAATTTCACTCCTTAAATACCTAGCCCACCTCATTGATGATTTTGAATTTCTATGTACTTAGGCACAAACTTGATTTTTCACAGTAGAATTCCATTTCCAGGTGCTCTTGCAAGATCAGTTACAATAAATCAAATAACATCTTATATGGATTGAGAATGGAGTCTTACATCAAGATTTTTAATTATCTATATAAGACATAGGAAAAAGTTTTTACCTTATAGATTACTATTCAAACATAATTTTAACTCTTAAAATTGCTATATGATGAAGATATTAGCTAAATTTAGCATACACACACCAATTACATGAAATGTAATGGAGAATCCACTCAATCCCATGCCTTCATTTACTCAGCAAAGAGTCAATCTTCCAAGCTGTAGGAGAAGCTGTTGTTGCCCAGCACATACCTCCTGAGTAATACTATTTCAGTTGACCTGGCCCAACTCACAACCTGCAGTACCTACAACATCTCTTCACCTGGGGATATTTTACCAGAAGTAGAAGATAACTGCTCAGCCACCTGCAATGCAGGCTGGAAGTGCCAGGGAATTAAAACTCCTGGAAGCAGCAATTCCTCAACCAATGTCTGATGGTAGTCAGAGTTAAATGCCCAAGATTCCCCCATCCCTTAGGATGAGAAAACTCTGTGGCACGCACTTCACCCTGTTTCCTAGACTTTCTCCATGGGGTTAAGCTCCAGTCACCCACAATGGTAGCTGGTTTGAGAGTTTATCCTTTATTGGCTGTCTTCCTTCCCTGTCCCACTTTTTACCTTCCTGTTATTTCCTGAACTCTTGAAGAAACTACTTGCCCTTGCACTCTTGTCTCAGCATGTTTCTAGAGAGATCCAAACTAAGATGAAGGCCAGCTCCTTCACTTGAATTCTGTTCCTATCACTTCCCATCTTACTCTGTGCTCCACTGACTTCCTCTTCTTCCTAGGAGCCAATTTTCTCTCGTGCTATGAAGAAACCTTCTGGCATCCCCTTCTGGTTGTTATCCTAATTTCCCCTCCCCTTTCTTTTTCATCCAATCTAAAGAGTGCCTTATATGTTGTAACTTTCTCATCTTCACCAACTGCAATCTGCCTTCTTTATCCATCTCTATTGAAGCTCTTTTCACCAAATGTCAGCAGTGACCTTATAAATGCCAAACCTAACACTTTTATGCCCCTATTTCACTTCTCTACATTACAAAAACCATCTTCTGGACTTCCCTGGTGGTGCAGTGGTTAAGAATCCACCTGCCAATGTAGGGGACATGGGTTCGAGCCCTGGTCCAGGAAGATCCCACATGCCACACAGCAACTAAGCCCGTGAGCCACAACTACTGAGCCCGTGTGCCACAACTACTGAAGCCGGTGTGCCTAGAGCCTGTGGTCTGCAACAAAGAGAAGCCACCACAATGAGAAGCCCGCACACCACATTGAAGAGTAGCCCCTGCTCACCTCGACTAGAGAAAGCCCATGCACAGCAACGAAAACCAAACACAGCCAAAAATAAATTAAAAAAAAAAAAGAAACCATCTTCTTTAAATTTCATTAACCTTCACTTTTGTGACCTCACGCTCTTGATTTTTCTCTTATATTATATATGACTACTCCTTTGCAGACTGCTTTGGATTCTATTCTTCTGCAAACTAAATGTTGATGCTCCCCAGGGCTCTCTTCTCAGGTTCTCTTTTTACCACACATGCTCTTGCTGGGTAATTTCATTTATCCCCCTGGTTTTAACCATCATAATATGCCAACAATGCTGAAATCCGTAATTTTTAGGATTGACAACTCTCTTGAATTTAGATCCATATATCCCTTTGGACATATTTACTGAATGTTCACAGGCATCTAGATTTCATACATCCAACACTGAGTTCATCATTTTTTTAGCCCAAACCTCCTACAATATGCATCTTACTCAGTAAAACCTGCATAAGCTCAATCATCCGTCTTCTCTCCCAGGGATCATGACCTAAAAATTAACAAGTCCTGTGAATTTTACCTCCTAAATATTTCTCAAATGTGTTCTCCCCTTTTCTTCTCCATTATCACAGAAAAAGTAAAGTGGAAACAAAAAGTGTAAAATGGATTAGGTATTTGGATTTGGGCATTTTGAATCTGTCATTATAATATTCCTCATTAGCTGCCTCACGTGGTATCATAACCTCCTATTTGCGTTCCTTATCTCCAGGCTTTACTTCACCCACCAATCCATCCTCAATACTGCCACGAAATGATCTTTCTGTAACAAGTGGGACTATGTCAATGTCGGTCTAATCAGTACAAAAAACAATAATAAAGTTTAAGGTTCTTTATATATCATAGAGGGATCTTTATTGTGTTAAAGCTATCACTTGCCACTCAGAATAGCTCTCTGCAAACACTAGGCAGAGGCTCTCCTTTGCTTTCGAATTCTGGCTATTTCCTCCATCTGGCAAGCCTCCCTCCCTGTGTGTACCTGCCTACTCACACCCTATTCAACCCATTACAGCCTCCCTCGGGTATTCCCTATGTGTTCTTCCCTGACTCCACAAAATGGAATTAATCATTCTGTCTTTAGCGCAGCTTCTATTCCTTGTACATTACTATTCTATTGTTCGTGTCATATCAAGTTCTACTTGCTTGCTTCTGTGGCTATTTCTATTACTAGATGGCAAACCCCTTCACCCACGACAAACTCAGAGCCCCCATCAAATACCAAGAGTAGTGCCCTTCTACAACTCTGAGGAACTTTATGTACTTGTAATTAGCTAACCATTATATGTTTTGATTTCCCATCTTCCCTTCTAGACTATGTGTTCCATGAGGGCAAGGTCAGGGTTTGTTTTGTTCACTGCCGTAACCCTAGCACCAGGCATTGCATCTGCCAAAGGAAGCGTTTAATAAGTATTTGGACTAATTGGCTAACTTCTTGAAGACAGGGTCTAAATTTTATTCATCTCACCCCAGTTCAAATAGCACCCAGAGTAGGCATCAGTAAGTTTTTGAACTGAATTCCAGTCACCCTATCCAAACATCATAGAAAACAAGCATATGGAATGTTTTCTGATAGTTAGGAAATCTCATTTTCTTCACATAATTTCACATTTCTGCCTGCTCATTATTTTGGGAATATCATCAAATCGAGAAGACCAGCGGTGAGTTAGAGCAGGGGTGGTAAGGAGACTGCTTCTGTCTTGCCATCTTGAATAAATTCATAGTAGATGCTTTTGTGATGGGAAGGATTGATGCCATGTTTGATCTCAGTGTAAGGTGTAAAATGATAAATTAGCACTCAGTCAGGGGCTCAGCAAGAGGGGAGCAGCAGCATGTGTGCTACATAGTTGCCATCCCTTTGTAAACCAAAGAAGGGGTAACAATAATACAGCCACACAAAAGGCTTCACTGTACACGCTCAAGCATTCATCCAGAATGTCAGAGAATCTGACAATTAACTCATTACTTATTAGGATGTTGCTGTGCTATGTGGTCTGATTGAATAATATTTTAAAGCAACAAGTCCTTATCTCTTATTTCTGCAAGAACTGATGCCTTCCCCTGCTTAAAGAACACTAACATAGTTTCCTTTTAAAATAAATACAAATATTTGATGCCAAATCAATAAAAAGGCCTTAGGGTATTCCAACCAGTAAATTTCTTAAAATGACCTAGATTTGTATAAACTCTGTTCTATAATGAATATTACCTTACACTTAAACACTGTCTAATATTTTTAAAGTTGTTTCCCATCCATTATTTCATGTGAGAAGGGTTCCAAAGAATTACACAGCCAACTCATAATGGCAGCAAACACCCATTACTTTGGTGTTATCTAATTAATAGAATATTTTTTATTAGCCACACATGGCTTTCTTTTCATCTGATTTGGTCTTTAAAGACATTATCTGGACCTTTGCTTAAAGATGTAGAAGTGTTTCCATTTGACTCTATTCTCTCAAATACTACACACACACACACACACAAAAAGCTATCAAGGAAAAAAATTCCATTTATTTGGAAATGGCAATGCTGTCCCAACTATAAAGCATTGCTGATCAATACTGTGAAATCTGTATGTGTGAGAATGAATACACCTCCTCAGAATGCAAGCAGGAAGTGGATTTCACCAAGAGCAGGAGGTATGGCCATAAAGACTCCTTGAGAAGTCATTTTGTTGAAGCAATGAGATTTGGGAGCCCAGGCAGGTCAAATCACTGCAGATCTGCAAGGAAGGGAATCTGAAGATGAACCAAACCTGAGTGGCTCTTTCTACACGCCACAGTATCACCATCTAGTTGATAGGGACCATCAGAGAAGAACAGGGTAGTGGATGCAAAAGAGGCAGCAGTCCTCGGATCATGACACTGACAGCCTGTCAAGAGGTTTCGCTAAAAATGACACCAGCTTTTGGAATGACAAAAACTTAAATTTAGTCAGAGCCCTGAGTGTAAGATAAACAAGCATAAAGCATAACAGATTTTGTGGAAAGGTATTTGAGACAAGTCTCAACCAAAATTGTACAATGCTCCAACTTAAAAGCTCTCTTTCGGGCTTCCCTGGTGGCGCAGTGGTTGAGAGTCCGCCTGCCAATGCAGGGGATGCGGGTTTGTGCCCCGGTCCGGGAAGATCCCACATGGCGTGGAGCGGCTGGGCCCGTGAGCCATGGCCGCTGAGCCTGCGCGTCCGGAGCCTGTGCTCCGCAACGCGAGAGGCCACAACAGTGAGAGGCCCGCGTACCGCAAAAAAAAACAAGAAACAAAAAAAAAACCCTCTCTTTTACTCCACTCTGAAATATTCTTCTGAAACTAGTAGCCCAAATCAAAGATAATAATCAGAAATGAGACCTATGCATAAAATCTATAAAACTAAAGTAAGCAATTAAACACTAAAACCCCACAACAGGAAGAGAGGGAAAAATGAGATTAATACCATTTTACAGAAAAAGAAACCAACAAAATGTTTAGACAAATGAATCTCAGTAGACACAAAAATATTAGAGAGCTGTAGAAAGAGCTCAAAGAAGAGATACAGGATTTTAAGTAGGCAATTATTATTGAGATTATAGAAGATTTTAAAAGTTGGCAGTGCTCAAGAAAGAAATGCAGGGGACTTCCCTGATGGCACAGTGGTTAAGAATCCGCCTGCCAATGCAGGGGACATGGGTTCGATCCCTGCTCTGGGAAGATCCCACATGCCGCAAGCAGCCAAGCCCATGCGCCACAGCTACCGAGCCTGTGCTCTAGAGCCCACGAGCCACAACTACTGAGCCCGTGTGCCACAACTACTAAAGCCCATGTGCCTAGAGCCCGTGCTCTGCAACAAGAGAAGCCACCGCAGTGAGAAGCCCACGCACTGCAAGGAAGAGTAGCCTCTGCTCTCCACAACTAGAGAAAGCCAGGGCGCAGCAAAGAAGACCAAACGCAGCCAAAAATAAATAAATTTAAAAAAAAGAAATGCAAAAGTAAAGTAGAAGCTTGACAAATGAAAGCTTCATTAAAAGAACAAATATAAAATAAACAACTGAAAACAGAGCTAGGGATATAGTGGAGAGGCTTCAAATGACATAAGACAAGAACAAAGATATTAACATGATTATAAGGAAGATGATGGATTAGAAGGCAAAGGAAATCTGACATCCCTAAAACTAGTGTTCCTGAAAGAGAGTACAGAAAAAAAATGGAATAAAAACAAAGATATTAAAGAAGAAAGCAATCCTGGATTAAAGATTTGAAGCTGCAGATAAAAAGACATACCACTTCCTAAGAAAACCTGATCAAATACTAGGGAAGCTGCTGAACTCCAAAGATAAAAAAAAATTCTACAGATATCCAGCTGTGAAAAACAGCATAAAAAAAATTATGTTGGCTCTGACTTCTTTCTAACAACATTAAATATGGAATAGTGAAATGATATGGACAAAATTCTAAAGCAAATGTGACCTAAGAATTTCATAACCAGTCAAACTGTTCTTGTTTTCCTAACTGCCTCTAGGACAAGCCATAGGGACTCACTGTGGGTCCAAGACTGTATACACGAAGATGTAACCCCAGATAACTGGAATACTGTGTGGCCTTCTAGAATTCTGAGGACTCATAGATAAGCCCAAGAAGTGTATGAAGTGGTAACGGTCACGAGTAGGGTCAGGGTTTTTTCCTACTTAAAAGCTGAGCTTAAGAAATTTTAATTTGCCTATTTTAGCCATTCATTTATCCAACAGATATTCATCAAGTCCCTGTCATACTCCAGTGTCTATACTCTACATGCTTTATTTTAAGTATATGATCAGTCGTCCTTCATAGCAATCACGGCTTTTAACCATAACTCTGGTGAGTGTCTCCCCATTATCTGAGAACTGTGGAGGAAACATGGGAAGCATATGTCAGCTGGTCAATTCTATGAAGCAAATTCCCAGAAGGGTACATAACACAGGTACTTATTACCTAAATATTTCTAATACAAAATTTTAAATGTAAAGACGCCTAAAACGGTTTAATGCTCTGTGATGGGAGTTCAGTGATGGGAGATAGTCATCTCAGGCAGAAAGGGGGAGGAGGACTTTTACAGAAGGTTTTTGTGGTAACTGGTACTTGAACCAGGCTTTAAATTACAGATGGATTTTGACCTTTGGGGATGAGGGAGAATGACTTCCAAGTAGGGGGACTGTGGGAATGAAGGCACAGAAGTGGGAAAAGTTCTGGATGTGTTCTGGAATTGAGAATATTGTGTGGGGACCCTAGAAAGTAAGGTGGGGTGAGTCTCTGTGGGACCCAGTAGAGGGCCATGAAGGCCAGACCATGGCATTGGAGTTTCATCCTGTGATCAGTGAGGTGCTACTGTGTCAACATAGAGCAAAACCAACATTGCACCTAGGGACGATTAATCTGGCAGAAAATCTGTACAATGAATAGAGAGAACACAGGCGGGGGGCCATTTACAGGGCTAAAGGAGGGTTTAGCAAAAGACTGGGAGGACTTGGCCTGACACAGTGGAAGTAGGAACACAGTGCTGGAGAGAATGTTAGAGATTCATTCCGGGGGTGAAGCAGCAGAGAACCAAGTTGGGCAAATGGCTGAACATGAAAATGCCAAATGAGAGGAAGTAGGGGCAGAACCCAAACCTCAAGTGGTTTCTTGGGAGCTGCTAGCAGTTTCCTCACGAGGCAAGTGAGCCCATGACAGGGTTTACAGTCAGATCAGGAGCACCTTAGACTCTCCTAATCCAGAGGCAATGAAATACAAGACTGGAGAAAAGATCTGAGAATTTACTCTATGAGGGCCCCTGAGGAGAGAGAATGGAAGACACTACCCCCTTCGAAGTTACACCAAGGGAGGGAGCCTGGACACCTGGCACTCTGTCAGTCCACTCCAAGCAGAGGTCACTTGGGGACTGTGAGGCAGCTTGGTGCCAGCCTAACTGCACGTGTAGAGGATCCTCTCCCAACACGCACTCTCAGGTGAGTGGGCATCCAAATCTGACTGCCTTTATGACCATGGTTTGCAGAGCACCCTGAGCCAGGAAAAAGATGGTGCCTCAGATTTGGTTACCTTAGGAATGGGCTGTGGGGTCAAAACACACTTGGGCTTAAATTCCCTTTCTGCCACTTAGTGACATTAGGTAAGTGATGTAACTTCACTGAGCTAGCTTGGATAGTAACACCTCACAGGGTTCTTATGGGGATGTCACAAGATAATAAAAGTGGACGGTAAAGAGCCTGAGACGTTCCAACACTTAGCAGGTGAGCGCCCTGTTCCCCTCACCCCATGCTTCCCAGTGTACCTGCTGCATCAGCTGCTGGTTTTCTGCAAAGTCACCCCCAGTTCCTGAAGCTGCATCTTCTGTCTTCTTCCTGTACGTCCTCCACTCTCCCTCTCCTTCCCTGGGACACTTTTCTCTCTGTCCTGTTTCCTAGGAATTCGGTCTCTCTTCCTCCTCCTAAGTCTTGCTCTTCTTTATTCTTTTCTTGAGTATCTGTCTCTTTATGCTTTTTGCTATTCTTCTCCTCCCTCCTAAGGGGTTACGACTGACTCAGGAGGAGCCCCAAAGGCACTTAGTATAGAAACTCATCTCCTTCTTGATTTGCAGAGCAGTTGTGAATATCATACCACAGTATTAGGAAGAAATGGGCGTCTTGCAGGGACAGAGAGTGACTGTTTTTCTAAAGCCCACCCAAAGACACAAAACTGTGGTAATTCCCACAGAAAGCCTTACTGTGGATGAATACAAGACATTCCTCACAAATTATAAATATGCAGACATGAGAAATATACTAGACCACTAGGCACTGGGTAGGATTCTGCTCTGAGCCACAGAGCTATGTTTGAGTGAAGTTCACATGAGGCCGTTGAACCAACCAAAAGGTAATTCCAGGCACAGAACCTATTCTGTGGGGTGAGGATGGCAGCCACTCTGAGCCACACACGCGGCTCCTATTTAGTTCTAAAGTTATCAGGTGGCTGGACTGTGACCACACTGTCAGAACTGCTGAAGTGACCTTTTGCCCAACAACGTGATCTTACAATATCCTAGTCCTTTCTTATTAAGCAAGATAAACCAGAAACAGAAGTCTCTTTTAATTCTTAATGCCGCGTGGAATTGAAACAGGGCTTGAAAATCGCAAAATATCAGTTTTAACAAATAAAGCATCTGTCTTCTCTATGTGCTAATGCCAAGTGTTCTGGGCAGCATTTTAAGTTTCTTGAAGGCGCAGACCTTGCCTGCTGGCCCTATGATAAGGGCTTGTCATCACTGTGAGCCCAGAGCTTACAATGGGTTTTGTCCTAGTTTGGGGGAGGGGAGGTTTAGGAAGAGATTCTTCGGTCCTCTGCTGGGGAGGAAGGGAATTCACTCCTTTGAGGCCTCAGGCTCAGAAACTGTTTCCCCAGGTTATTCAGCGGTACCTTCACTGGTGATGTTTTCCTGGTTTCGGTTGATGTAATGTCTAGGCAATTCAAGCTTGGATTTGCAAACATTTCTTTCTGCATAATCAATAGATCTCTTCTCTTTAATTGGCCTGGCTGGCTGGGTGGGCTAACCGGTGCGGTCTTCTGAGGGAACTTCATTTTCTGCCTCACAGGCTCCTGTCCAGCAAGGCTTAATATTGGCACATTATCAGGTATTCTTCCTACTTTTATTCAAGACTGCTCTGAGGGGCCTTCTCTGACCACTATAAGCATCCACCTACTTAACCAGTCATTTGCCAGCAAATGATTCTTGAGCATCTGCTATGTGCCAGGACCTGTGCTGGTCACTGGGGGTACAGAGATAAATAAACTGTGGTTTCTCAAAGCAAGAGACATATAAAGAGTCATGTTATGCTATGAGAAAGAGAGAAAATTGTGGGAAGATGGCGGAAGAGTAAGACGCGGAGATCACCTTCCTCCCCACAGATATATCAGAAATTCATCTACACGTGGAACAACTCCTACAGAACACCTACTGAACGCTGACAGAAGACCTCAGATCCCCCAAAAGGCAAGAAACTCCCCACGTACCTGGGTAGGGCAAAAGAAAAAAGAATAAACAGTGACAAAAGGATAGGGACGGGACCTGCACGAGTGGGAGGGAGCTTTGAAGGAGGAAAGGTTTCCACACACGAGGAAGCCCCTTCGCGGGCGGAGACTGCAGGTGGCGGAGGGAGAAAGCTTTTGAGTCGTGGAGGAGAGCGCAGCAACAGGGGTGCGGAGGGCAAAGCGGAGAGATTCCCGCACAGAGGATAGGTGCCGACTGGCACTCACCAGCCCGAGAAGCTTGTCTGCTCACCCGCCGGGGCAGGCGGGGGCTGGGAGCTGAGGCTCGGGCTTCGGTCAGAGCGCAGGGAGAGGACTGGGGTTGGTGGTGTGAATACAGCCTGAAGGGGTTAGTGCACCACGGCTAGCTGGGAGGGAGTCGGGGGAAAACTCTGGAGCTGCCGAAGAGGCAAGAGACTTTTTCTTCCCTCTTTGTTTCCTGGTGCGTGAGGAGAGGGGATTAAGAGCGCTGCTTAAAGGAGCTCCAGAGACTGGCGCGAGCCGCGGCTATCAGCGCGGACCCCAGAGATGGGCATGAGACGCTAAGGCTGCTGCTGCCGCCACCAAGAAGCCTGTGTTCGAGCACAGGTCACTCTCCATACCTCCCCTCCCGGAAATCTGTGCAGCCCGCCACTGCCAGGGTCCCGTGATCCAGGGACAACTTCCCTGGGAGAACACACGGCGTGCCTCAGGCTGGTGCAATGTCACGCCGGCCTCTGCCGCGCAGGCTCGCCCCACACTCCGTACCCCTCCCTCCCCCCGGCCTGAGTGAGCCAGAGCCCCCGAATCAGCGGCTCCTTTAACCCCGTCCTTTCGGAGCGAAGAACAGACGCCCTCAGGTGACCTACACGCAGAGGCAGGGCCAAATCCAAAGCTGAGCCCCGGGAGCTGTGCAAACAAAGAAGAGAAAGGGAAATCTCTCCCAGCAGCAACAGGAGCAGCGGATTAAATCTCCACAATCAACTTTATGTACCTGCATCTCTGGAATACCTGAGTAGACAATGAATCATCCCAAATTGAGGAGGTGGACTTTGAGAGCAAGATTTATTATTTTTTCCCCTTTTCCTCCTTTTGTGAGTGTGAATGTGTATGCTTCTGTGTGAGATTTTGTCTGTATAGCTTTGCTTTCAGCATTTTCCCTAGGGTTCTGTCCATTTTCTTTTTTTTTTTCTTTTTAAAAACATTTTTTTCTTAATAATTAGTTTTTTGTTTTTTTTTTTTTTTTTTTTGCGTTATGTGGGCCTCTCACTGTTGTGGCCTCTCCCGTTGCGGAGCACAGGCTCCGGACGCACAGGCCCAGCGGCCATGGCTCACGGGCCCAGCCGCTCCGCGGCATGTGGGATCTTCCCAGACCGGGGCACGAACCTGTGTCCCCTGCATCGGCAGGCGGACTCTCAACCACTGCGCCACCAGGGAAGCCCAGTTTTTATTTTAATAACTTTATTTTATCTTACTTTATTTTATTTTCTCCTCTTTCTTTCTTTCTTTCTACTTTTTCTCCCTTTTATTCTGAGCCCTGTGGATGAAAGGCTCTTTGGTGCTCCAGCCAGGCGTCAGAGCTGTGCCTCTGAGGTGGGAGAGCCAACTTCAGGACACTGGTCCACAAGAGACCTCCCAGCTCCACGTAATATCAAACAGCAAAAACCTCCCAGAGATCTCCACCTCAACACCAACGACCAGCAAGCTATAGTGCTGGACACCCTATGCCAAACAACTAGCAAGACAGGAACACAACCCCACCTATTGGCAGAGAGGCTGCCTAAAATCATAATAAGGCCACAGACACCCCAATACACAACACCAGATGTGGACCTGCCCACTAGAAAGACAAGATACAGCCTCATCCACCAGAACAAAGGCACTAGTCCCCTCCAACAGGAAGCCTACACAACCCACTGAACCAACTTTAGCCACTAGGGACAGACACCAAAAACAATGGGAACTACGAACCTGCAGCCTGCAAAAAGGAGACCCCAAACACAGTAAGATAAGCAAAATGAGAAGACAGAAAAACACACAGCAGATGAAGGAGCAAGATAAAAACCCACCAGACCTACCAAATGAAGAGGAAATAGGCAGTCTACCTGAAAAAGAATTCAGAATAATGATAGTAAAGATGATCCAAAATCTTGGAAATAGAACAGAGAAAATGCAAGAAACATTTAACAAGGGCGTAGAAGAACCAAAGAGGAAACAAGCAACAATGAACAACACAATAAATGAAATTAAAAATACTCTAGAAGGGATCAATAGCAGAATAACTGAGGCAGAAGAAAGGATCAGTGACCTGGAAGATAAAATAGTGGAAATAACTACTGCAGGGCAGAATAAAGAAAAAAGAATGAAAAGAGCTGAGGACAGTCTCAGAGACCTCTGGGACAACATTAAACACACCAACATTCAGATTATAGGGGTCCCAGAAGAAGAAGAGAAAAAAAAAGGGGCTGAGAAAATATTTGAAGAGATTATAGTTGAAAACTTCCCTAATATGGGAAAGGAAATAGTTAATCAAGTCCAGGAAGTACAGAGAGTCCCATTATGGATAAATCCGAGGAGAAACATGCCAAGACATATTAATCAAACGATCAAAAATTAAATACAAAGAAAACATATTAAAAGCAGCAAGGGAACAACAACAAATAACACACAAGGGAATCCCCATAAGTTTAAGAGCTGATCTTTCAGCAGAAACTCTGCAAGCCAGAAGGGAGTGGCAGTGCATATTTAAAGTGACGAAGGAGAAAAACTTACAACCAAGATGACTCTACCCAGCAAGGATCTCATTCAGATTTGATGGAGAAATTAAAATCTTTACAGACAAGCAAAAGCTGAGAGAGTTCAGCACCACCAAACCAGCTTTACAACAAGTGCTAAAGGAACTTCTCTGGCAAGAAACAGAAGAAAAGGAAAAGACCTACAATAACAAACGCAAAACAATTAAGAAAATGGGAATAGGAACATACATATCGATAATTATCTTAAATGTAAATGGATTAAGTGCTCCCACCAAAAGACACAAACTGGCTGAATGGATACAAAAACAAGACCCATTTACATGCTGTCTACAAGAGACCCACTTCTGACCTAGGGACACATACAAACTGAAAGTGAGGGGATGGAAAAAGATATTCCATGCAAATGGAAACCAAAAGAAAGCTGGAGTAGCAATTCTCATATCAGACAAAATAGACTTTAAAATAAAGACTATTACAAGAGACAAAGAAGGACACTACATAATGATCAAGGGATCGATCCAAGAAGAAGATATAACAATTGTAAATATTTATGCACCCAACATAGGAGCACCTCAATACATAAGGCAAATACTAACAGCCATAAAAGGGGAAATCAACAGTAATACACTCATAGTAGGGGACATTAACATCCTACTTTCACCAATGGACAGATCATCCAAAATGAAAATAAATAAGGAAACACAAGCTTTAAATGATACACTAAACAAGATGGACTTAATTGATATTCATAGGACATTCCATCCAAAAACAACAGAATACACATTTTTCTCAATGGCTCATGGAACATTCTCTAGGATAGATCATATCTTGGGTCACAAATCAAACCTTGGTAAATTTAAGAATATTGAAATCATATCAAGTATCTTTTCCGACCACAACGCTATGAGACTAGATATTAATTACAGGAAAAGATCTGTAAAAAATACAAACACATGGAGGCCAAACAATACACTACTTAATAACGAAATGATCACTGAAGAAATCAAAGAGGAAATCAAAAAATACCTAGAAACAAATGACAATGGAGACACGACGACCCAAAACCTATGGGATGCAGCAAAAACAGTTCTAAGAGGGAAGTTTATAGCAATACAATCCTACCTTAAGAAACAGGAAACATCTCGAATAAACCACCTGACCTTGCACCTAAAGCAATTAAAGAAAGAAGAACAAAAAAACCCCAAAGTTAGCAGAAGGAAAGAAATCATAAAGATCAGATCAGAAATAAATGAAAAAGAAATGAAGGAAACGATAGCAAAGATCAATAAAACTAAAAGCTGGTTCTTTGAGAAGATAAACAACATTGATAAACCATTAGCCCAACTCATCAAGAAAAAAAGGGAGAAGACTCAGATCAATAGAATTAGAAATGAAAAAGTAGAAGTAACAAGTGACACTGCAGAAATACAAAAGATCATGAGAGATTACTACAAGCAACTCTATGCCAATAAAATGGACAACCTGGAAGAAACGGACAAATTCTTAGAAATGCACAAACTTCCTATTTCAGGAAGAAATAGAAAATATGAACAGACCGATCACAAGCACTGAAATTGAAACTGTGATTAAAAATCTTCCAACAAACAAAAGCCCAGGGCCAGATGCCTTCTCAGGCGAATTCTATCATTTAGAGAAGAGCTAACACCTATCCATCTCAAACTCTTCCAAAATATAGCAGAGGGTGGAACACTCCCAAACTCATTCTACGAGGCCACCATCACCCTGATATCAAAACCAGACAAGGATGTCACAAAGAAAGGAAACTACAGGCCAATATCACTGATGAACATAGATGCAAAAATCCTCAACAAAATACTAGCAAACAGAATCCAAAAGCACATTAAAAGGATCATACACCATGATCAAGTGGGGTTTATCCCAGGGATGCAAGGATTCTTCAATATATGCAAATCAATCAACGTGATACACCGTACTAACAAACTGAAGGAGAAAAACCATATGATCATCTCAATAGATGCAGAGAAAGCCTTTGACAAAATTCAACACCCATTTATGATAAAAACCCTGCAGAAAGTAGGCATAGAGGGAACTTTCCTCAACATAATGAAGGCCATATATGACAAACCCACAGCCAACATCGTCCTCAATGGTGAAAAACTGAAACCATTTCCACTAAGATCAAGAGCAAGACAAGGTTGCCCACTCTCACCACTCGTGTTCAACATAGTTTTGGAATTTTTAGCCACAGCAGAGAATAAAAAGAAGTAAAAGGAATCCAAATCAGGAAAGAAGAAGTAAAGCTGTTTGCAGATGACATGATACTGTACATAGAGAATCCTAAAGATGCTACCAGAAAACTACTATAGTTAATCAATGAATTTAGTAAAGTAGCAGGATACAAAAGTAATGCACAGAAATCTCTTGCATTCCTATACACTAATGATGAAAAATCTGAAAGTGAAATTAAGAAAACTCTCCCATTTACCATTGCAAAGAAAAGAATAAAATATCTAGGAATAAACCTACCTAAGGAGACAAAAGACCTGTATGCAGAAAACTACAAGACACTGATGAAAGAAAATAAAGATAATACAAATAGATGGAGAGATATACCATGTTCTTGGATTGGAAGAATCAACATTGTGAAACTGACTCTACTACCCAAAGCAATCTACAGATTCAATGCAATCCCTATCAAACTACCACTGGCATTCTTCACAGAACTAGAACAAAAAAATTCACAATTTGTATGGAAACACAAAAGACCCAGAATAGCCAAAGCAATCTTGAGAACGAAAAACAGAGCTGGAGGAATCAGGCTCCCTGACTTCAGACTATACTACAAAGCTACAGTAATCAAGACAGTATGGTACAGGCACAGAAACAGAAATATAGATCAATGGAACAGGATAGAAAGCCCAGAGATAAACCCACACACATATGGTCACCTTATCTTTGATAAAGGAGGCAGGAATGTACAGTGGAGAAAGGACAGCCTCTTCAATAAGTGGTGCTGGGAAAACTGGACAGGGACATGTAAAAGTATGAGATTAGAACACTCCCTAACACCATACACAAAAATAAGCTCAAAATGGATTAAAGACCTAAATGTAAGGCCAGACACTATCAAACTCTTAGAGGAAAACATAGGGAGAACACTCTATGACGTAAATCACAGCAAGATCCTTTTTGACGTACCTCCTAGAGAAATGGAAATAAAAACAAAAATAAACAAATGGGACCTAATGAAACTTCAAAGCTTTTGCACAGCAAAGGAAACCATAAACAACGTGAAAAGACAGCCCTCAGAATGGGAGAAAATATTTGCAAATGAAGCATCTGACAAAGGATTAATCTCCAAAATTTACAAGCAGCTCAGTAACAAAAAAACAAACAACCCAATCCAGAAATGGGCAGAAGACCTAAGTAGACATTTCTCCAAAGAAGATATACAGATTGCCACCAAACACATGAAAGAATGCTCAACATCATTAATCATTAGAGAAATGCAAATCAAAACTACAATGAGATATCATCTCACACCAGTCAGAATGGCCATTATCAAAAAATCTAGAAGCAATAAATAATGTAGAGGGTGTGGAGAAAACGGAACACTGTTGCACTGCTGGTGGGAATGTGAATTGGTACAGCCACTATGGAGAACGGTATGGAGGTTCCTTAAAAAACTACAAATAGGGCTTCCCTGGTGGCGCAGTGGTTGAGAGTCCGCCTGCCGATGCAGGGGACGCGGGTTCGTGCCCCGGTCCGGGAAGATCCCACGTGCCGCAGAGCGGCTGGGCCCGTGAGCCATGGCCGCTGAGCCTGAGCATCCAGAGCCTGTGCTCCGCAAGGGGAGAGGCCACAACAGTGAGAGGCCCACGTACCGCAAAAAAAAAAACAAAAAAAAAAACTACAAATAGAACTACCATATGACCCAGCAATCCCACTACTGGGCATATACCCTGAGAAAACCATAATTCAAAAAGAGTCATGTACCAAAATGTTCATTGCAGATCTATTTACAATAGCCAGGAGATGGAAGCAACCTAAGTGTCCATCATTGGATGAATGGATAAAGTAGATGTGGCACATATATACAGTGGAATATTACTCAGCCATAAAAAGAAACGAAATTGCGTTATTTGTAGTGAGGTGGATGGACCTAGAGTCTGTCATACAGAGTGAAGTAAGTCAGAAAGAGAAAGACAAATACCGTATGCTAACACATATATATGGAATCTAAGAAAAAAAAATGTCATGAAGAACCTAGGGTTAAGACGGGAATAAAGACACAGACCTACTAGAGAATGGACTTGAGGATATGGGGAGGGGGAAGGGTAAGCTGTGACAAAGTGAAAGAGTGGCAATGGACATATATACACTACCAGACGTAAAATAGATAGCTAGTGGGAAGCAGCCACATAGCATAGGGAGATCAGCTCGGTGCTATGTGACCACCTAGAGCGGTGGGATAGGGAAGATGGGAGGGAGGGAGATGCAAGAGGGAAGAGATATGGGAACATATGTATATGTATAACTGATTCACTTTGTTATAAAGCAGAAACTAACACACCATTGTAAAGCAATAATACTCCAATAAAGATGTAAAAAAAAAAAAAAGAAAGAAGAAAAGAGATATCATGAACGTGCTATGGGAGCTCAGAGGAAGCAGTCATTAGTTTCACTGAAGTGGTGGGATAAGGGAAGGATTCCCAGCGGCGGTTGTGTTTAGGCGGGGACCCGAAGGATGAGGAGTTCACCAAGGAGAGAAAAGAAAGAGCGTTCAAGGCAAGAGAAACAGCATGAGCAGAGGTAACAGATGATGAAGCATTTGGCATGTTGAAAGTGCTGCAAATAGTCTGGCTAGAACACTATCTAAATGAATGAGAGAGTGGAGAGGTGAAGTTGGAAATAGGCTGCCTTACTTTATGAAGGAGTTAGCAAACTGTTCTTCAGGACAGTGGTTTTCAAAGTGTGGTCTCCAGACCATCAGCATTAACTGAAAACTTGTTAGAAATGCAAATTCTCAGACCCCACCCCAGACCTATCCCCAGACCTATGGCATCAGAAACTTTGGTAGGGAGGTGATGAGAGTGAGGGAGGAGACGGCAGTCAGTGTGGTTAACTCTCCAGGTGATTGTGATACATTAAGGATTGAGAATCACTGTTAGGCAGAGGGGGCATCAGAGATCTCTAGTCAGAGCAACAGTATAACACCCCTATGTTTACAGAGAACATGCTAGCATCGATATGGAGTTGGATAGAGGTGAGAACTGGAGGTAAGGGGAACCACTCAGCAGGCTTTTGCAGTGACCTGCATAAGAGATGAGGAAGAAGTGAAGAAAGTCATCCATCCACCTTGCCCATGCCTCATCCAAGCAGGCAAGTTACAGGAGAAAAAAAAATACCCAACTGGGATCACTGGTTTCACAATAGATTCATGAGCACCCACTTCACAGATGCTTTAGATACCATCAGACCGCCCCACTATGCTCTCTACCCCAAGTTTGATTCTTTTCATTTATCACAATCTGGATCTTGGTTAGAATCTCTTTCCCTACAATGAGAACTTCTTGAGGTTTGAGCCTTGTAAGTTGTGTTCCTCACTGAAATCTTAATGCCAAAAAAATGGGCTACATGAAGGAATTAAAGAAGTGACAACAGAAAATTAGAGGAGACAGAGTCAAGAGGTAAAGTTTTAGGAGGGTATGGGAAGGATTCTAGGCTATTCTTGGATTCCATCTGGAAGACTGTCCTTAAGGGCAACAGGGAATATAGGAGAAGAGCTAGCTGAGGCCAGGAAAGAGTCAGTGGGGCAGCCACTCTGGCCACGTAGGATGCTGGGGCAAAGGGAAAACTAAGTCATGGAGGAAGTTCCTGGTAGGAGTGCCTGTGGTCTCAGGGGAAGAACCAGCCCAGTAAAACCAAGTCCAAAGGCATGTGGAGTCAGGCCACGTTTAGTACAAGCCTAATGTCAAGTGACAAAACTAAAACAAGTTAGGAGTCCGATGTCCTTTATTCAAGAGAAAATACTCCATGGACTGGGGGAGTGCAGTGCCTCAGAAGCAGTGGAGCATTCTTCCCAAGGGATTTGGGGCAAGAGTGAGTTTATAGAGCATTAGAAAAGGCAATGTGGAAACAGGGCATGAGTGGCTAGGAGGTCAGGGATTTCCTTACAAGGCCGGTAGGTCCTATTTTCTAGGGTAAGGTGAGCTAGCTAAAGCCAAGTTGGAGGATTGTGATTGGTGTATGTCAGGTTTCCTTGACAGGCATTCCTTGTAAGTACAGGCTGGCTTAGGTTTACTTTTGTGACATGAACCAGGCTACTAAGGTGGCCTCCATTTAGTGGGCCCCAATACAAAAGTTAACCTTATCAGTAGCTTCAGAAGTACAAGCAGAGCCGGTCTGGCTACTATGGGCCAGGAGCAGGCCAAGTTTCAAATTCTGGTCTTGAATCCATCCATTCGTTGATTAATTGACTCATCCAAAGTATATGACCAGAGAGGCAATATGGCATAGTGGTTAATAGGGCAAAGTCTATAGCCAGACTGAGAAGGTTTGAAACTGAGAACTGCCATCACTAGCAGTGAGACTTGGGGCAAGTTACTTAAGCTTTCTGTGCCTCAGTTTACTTCTATGTAAGAAACTCTACAAGGTATTCTCTTGGTGAAGGAGGAAGCTTGGATCATCTAGTGAGAGGGATGTTCAGATAGAGTTGGACTGAGGAATGTGGTAAAGGTTTGGAAGAGCCACTGCAGGACAAAGAACAGAAGTGCTGACCAATCGGGAGAAACAAGTCGGGGCTGCGAATGATAAATATGCAGTGATGGGGCCAATTAGCCGGGTTATGCTTTTCTTCCGCCTGTACTGTTAGGTATCAAAGGAACAGGAGCGGAGAAAGTCAGCAATGAAGTTGATCTGATGTGGGGAATCACGGAGTAGGTAGAGGAACTGAAATTCCAGAGCACATAGGGATAAAGGATGTTGCCGATGGAAGTTCAAGAACCAGGTAAGGATACGTGTCCTAATGCAGTTTCCCAATTTCAGTTACTTACATACTTATTCATGTCTTTCCCATGTCCATCCTATTGCTAGATAATTACCTTTAAGTCTACCATTTTTACTTAGTCTCATTCTAAGAACAAGAACAATGAAATCATGGGTTAGATTCTTTCAAAATCCTCGTTCAGTAAATATATGTTTTAAAATTGTTCATCCATATACAACCAAGAATCCTCTTGCTCATTCTGTGCTAGGAAAAATCCATCAAGATTTTGTTAAGAACTTGGGCTTTGACCTGAGTTCAATTTCATCTAATAGGAGTAGTGAGATTTTCCACGTAAAGTGTGATTTTTTTGGCAATGTACTTAATCTCTCTAATCCTCAAGTTTCTAATCTGAAAACTGGCAAGGACACTATCTACTTCAGAAATCATCATGAGAATTAAATAAGGTAATTCACACAAAAGACTTACCCCCACTCACCTCCCCCAAGTGATAGGCACAGAGTAGATGCTCAATAAAGTATGGCTATATTTGCTATATCAACTCCCATAGTGCCTAAGCACTTATGACGTTAATGATTAAATGAGACAGTACAGCTAACACTTTCACGGACTAGAATCTTCCCTGTTGCCAGAGGAGATTCCCATAGGTTCTCCTACGAGACCCATCTGTCCTCCCAATGTCTAACAGGACGCCATGTCCTTTGTGGTTGGAAATTAATGCTTATTTTCTATTCAAAGAATCCTTATTCCTTATGACACTCCTACACAGGGATACAGGAGTGCCATTTTCTTCCAGACAGAAACTTCCATAGTTGGATCATTTTCTCATGGGATTCCTGCCAGGTGTCATCCCTGTGACACCTCTAAGCAGAATATTACCTACTGACAGGCTTTGAGGTCACTCACCTGTGGAGCACACTCTCCACCTCTTCTCACGTTTGCCTGGGTCTTGTGTTGCTGCTTATTTTATTCTCTCATCCTAGTACTGAGTTATTCCTGCTGTTTGGCTAGCAAGAGGACACACATATCAAACTGTGGGGTTCAGTATGTCTTATTACACAGTCCACCAAGACAATCTTCCCTACAACACGTGGGCCAAATTCTACTGTAGGTAACTGGCTGCTATCTTCTGACCCGTTTTCCCTCACTGTCTCTAAGGGGTATGACAATCTTGTTGGTTTCTTCTGTTATGTCATATGTCATTAAACAGCTGTCATACTGTACCCTCTAGAAGGAGCCATTTATCCCACAGCAGATGAGGATGGGGAGCTATTTAAATGAGGGCAAGTCCCTGAAGAAAGCGGCTGTTCTGTAAATATATAAGGTACCCTCCTTCTGACTTTTAAGCACTTGCCAATGCACATAGAATGCAAAGAACATTTTACAGGGTGTGTAACCCAGTGATTTCTGTGCTAACAGGGTCAATGCTGTTTCGTTTTGGCTGGTGTTTAAAATACCTGTTTCTCCTATGTGCAGTACTAAGTGAAGATTCTGGTATACAGTAGACCTCAAACACTTGAATGAATGAAACTTAAACTCAGCTTTAATCCATATGGGGAATCTATTTTTTTCCTATCTCTTAACCTTGTCTTTGTGTCTCTAGGAAAAGCCAAACCCATTCAGCAAAAGTAATTTTTAGGAGAATGTATACAGTCTTAGCCCTTTCGGGTAAAAAGGAGGGGGCAATGACCCCCTTCTAACTCCTTCTGTACTCACATTATCCCTCTCATTTGGGATACCACAACTTCACAGGTTTTGCCTCATTCATTCTATTAAGCGGTCTATGTGTAGTAGATGTTTACTCCATTTGTTAGGGGAGCAATTGAGGCACAGGGCAGGGGAAAGCTCTCCAGCCGATACAGATCTGGATCTAGATTCCAGTTCCTCAGCCCTTGATTCTGGCCTGACACCCACCTATTTTACTTCAAAGTAGCCATTTTATTAACCAACTATAATTATATTATCATCTTTAGTTTACATTTCCATGCCTACAAAAATTAATACAACGATGCCACTTCTAATGTGAGTACAACACACTGTCTTCACTCTGCAGTCACCTCCCGCATGTTCTCCGACTAACCCCTTCGCTGCACTGTCAACCCTGAGAGGGAAGACGAACTCATCTTGGAGGAGCTCCCATGCATGCCAGGCACTCTGCTAGGTCTGCTCCATCTGCGGTCTCCTTTCGTCCTCACGGAGTGCCTGCGAAGCAGGAATTCTCACCCTCCTGTGAGAGCAAGGCCAAGGCTCAGTGAAGATAACACCTCACCTAGAACAATAAACCTAGGAAGTGACAAAGCTAGGATCTAAACCCGTGTATTTATTTTTCTTTCAAAGTTCACATTTTGCAGGCGATCTCTGTAGTGGGGTTTGGTAGGATGGGAGCTGCCTCTATTAACTGTGACCACATCTGGGTGCCTATTCTATTGCTGGCACCCAGTCACCTGCATTTCATATTAAGCAGGGGTGGCGGGGGTGGGGGGGCTCCAGCAACTCTATTTTTATTAGAACTCATTATAACTATTTATTGTTTTCTAAATATTTTTCCTGTTTCTGAAAGGTGAAGAAATATAGCTTTCACAACAAATAGAGAAAAAACCCCTACCCACCGCAATATTAATTGCTTTACCATGAGGCCTTTTGGGATGACTACATCATAAAGACAGAACTGTGTTCACCACCATATGGGACGTTAGTCACTTTTGGCTGCCCCTCTACATCCTTGGAAAGAAGCCAGCATCAATGTCTCTCGTGCTGCGAGACCTGTGAGAACATGCATCGCCAGAGCTAATGAGGGGTGTGTTTAAAGGAGAAAAAATCATCTATTGGTGCCCTAAGAAATTGTCATCACTGAAAGCATGATGGGGCAAAGAAGCTGGTTAGTCAGTCTTCAGAAATTAGGCTTCCAGTTATTTATCAACTGAAACCTTTATATGATATTTATTCTTGAGACATTTTGAAAGTGGTCATGAATTTTGGATTTACAATTGGAAGAGGAAATTCTCATTGATCAAGCATCTGTGTTACATACTGTGCTAGGTCCAGTACCTACTTTTATTTAGTCCTTACAACAATTCTTTTTTTTTTATTTAAAAACACTTTTATTTATGCATATATAATTACATACTGATACCAACTTTTCTACTAACATGAAGAATTAATCAGAATCTGAATCTCCTCTATCTCCCAGAGCAGACAAATCCTTAGCTTACTTTCTCTTTAACAATGCACTGCATCACCAATTTACATTTGAAGATTTTTTGGAATCCTTTTGGATTGATTTGGGTGTATTTGCATCCTCTTCTATCACTGTGTTTCCGATTGCTGATGAATCATTTCTTGGCAATTGAATTAACTTTAGAGTCAATTGTCAATTGCTACTTGAACTTAACTGCAGGCTTTATCTTTTATTTGCTCACAGTTTTTCCTTATATGAGCCTCTTTCTTAAATTCTGTTTTTAGTTATAGTACATTATTTTGTATTTTTTCATAAAGATTATTGGTGTTCAACTCTTAGACTTTTCATATTATTATTTGCCCTGACTTTTAAATGATAGTTTACTTCTCACAACAATTTTAGTAGCTGTGAGCATAAGCTTTAGGATCAGACAATCCTGTGTTTGAATCCCAGCTCTGCTGTGTGACCTCTCATAAGTTACTTCACTCTCTGTGCCTTGATTTCCTCACCTGTAAAATGGATGTCATCAGACCCGGCCTGCAGCTCTGTGGTGAGGAATAAGTCATGTTTACAAAGCACTTAGCCCAGCCTAGCACCCAACATTCAGTAAACTGTAATATCCATTCATTCTTTCAAAAAATATACATTGGGCAGCTATTTGTGCCAGGTGTTGTTTTCGTCTTTGGAGACACAGTGGTATATGAAATAGACAGAAGCCCTGTCTTGTGGTAATCAATATTCAGAATCATAATTATGATTCTTAACAACCTAGTGTGTTATGGGGTAGATATTACTGGCCTCAGTTTACATGTGAGGAAACTGAGGCACAGGAATTCATTTCTCCAAGTTACCTTGGTGGCAAGAATCTACCAGCTCTACTGGTACAGACAAGATGACACAGGTGTCTTAATGACTGCATATGCACGAGGAGTGGTCATGGTAATTCACAAACGCAGCCTCATTTATTCTGTATGCAGTCAATGTGGGTAGCCTGACACAGCAGGAAAGCTCAGGATTTACAGTCAGAGGGTTTGATTTAAATCATGACTCTGCCACTTACTTGATGTCATGTATCCTCTGTGAGCAACTTGATCTCTTTGAACCCGTCCATCTACACAGTGGGGATAACAGTATACTCAGGGCTATGTGAGGGATCAAATGAGGCAGGGAGATTCAGGAACTTTGTAAATCCTACTACATTATTGAAAGGAATATTAGAATATGACCATTTCAGAGCAGACTGTTTTCTCTTCAGAGGTAATACATACTAAAAGTTGTACCACTGCTTTTTAGAGGATATTCTTGTCCTACACTCAGAGTTGCCATGGACAGTAGGCAGGCTGTGCCTTGCCCAAGGGCACTGAACCAAGGAGGCAAACAGTGACTAAAATTCAGCCTACTCTCTGTTCGGCAAGCCATGCACCCAAATACAGGACCACCTTTACCCAGAGGAACCAGCACCTTCTTCTAATGTTGCCCCAAGGCAGAGTTATGGGCTAGCAGTGTCCTTGCTTAAACTCTGTTCTCCTTTAATCATCTTCCATCTACTTCTCTCCAAATAATTCTTATTTCTTATCCCTCCAACTTCTATTCCTTCTGGCCTGTGCTCTTCTCTCTTTACCCTGACTTTTTTTTCTCACTGGGAAGTCCTTCCAACAGCTTGTTTAAACCAACACAGCACTTCTCCCTGCCAGTCACTTTTCTTGCCTGTATGTATTTACCAAGCCCGATATGCAGAACATCCCTCCATCCCATCTGCCACCCAGTCTGCCAAAGAATGTCACCTCTCAGACTGCCCTTCAGGCCTAAAGGAACGGGTGCTATGAGGAGAGCCAGGCACTATCACTAAGAAACCCAGTAACCACATTCAAATCCTCACCATGCAATTGTGACATAAAAATAACCACACAACCCATTTTCACACACAGAAGTACATAAAGCCCTTAAAAGCAAATATAACAGAATAAATGCAATTCATAAAGAAAGACACGTACACCTAAGTGACTAAAAACTGAGTGTGTGTGTGGGGGGGCTTCCATGGTGGCGCAGTGGGTAAGAATCCGCCTGCCAATGCAGGGCATACAGGTTGGAGCCCTGGTCCAGGAAGATCCCACATGCAGCAGAGCAACTAAGCCCGTGCACCACATTCACTAGAGCAATAAAAGCAGCTTAATGTCAGAGGAAAAGAGAACATCGTCATGCAAAGCACTTGTTGAATGGCGTCAAATACGATCAGCAAAGGAGAACCCAGAAGACTATTTTTGTTCCCAGATTTTAACTCATCCAGTGAGATAGGTCTCCAATTTGACGAACAGACCTGCACTTATTCTCTCAACTCTAATGCCGGCAGTAAAAGCTGTTCCTATAAACATGCTTCTTCAGGGCGCTCTGGGTACTTTGCAACCTGCAAGCAGTATCTCAGGTTTTAAAGGGAAGTGGGCTGGTGATAAATGGTGCTAGAGAACATAATTATTCCCCCACTAATTCTGATTCACCTGCCCCTAAGGGCTGTGAAAGGAAATAGAGGGAAGGGGAAGAGGAGGAGGAGGTGAGGGTGGGAAAAGAACTCTGAAGTAATTTACACCCACTCAAAGGTGAAGGGGAGGAATTGAAGCTGATTAAAAAAATAGCAGAGAAACTTCCCTAAATCCCTGCACCCTCAGTCACAGCACATATACTTTGTATTTTATGTGCAGAGTTTCTGGCCTGTCTCCTCTTCCCTGAACAGCCATCTGAAATAAACCACGGCTGTGTTAACGTACATGATTGACTTGACTTCCCTGCTGCTCCTTTCCTCATTGACAGCCTGCTGGGCACACAGTGGCTGGAGGGGGAAACTGAAAAATGGGAAGGTGACAACAACTGCACCAGACGTAGAGAATGGACTTGAGGACACGGGGAGGGGAAAGGGTAAGCTGGGACGAAGTGAGAGAGTAGCATGGACATATATACACTACCAAATGTAAAATAGATAGCTAGTGGGAAGCAGCTGCATAACACAGGGAGATCAGCTCGGTGCTTTGTGACCACCTAGGGGGTGGGATAGGGTGGGAGGGAGGGAGACGCAAGAGGGAGGAGATACGGGGATATATGTATATGTATAGCTGATTCACTTTGTTATACAGCAGAAACTAACACACCATTGTAAAGCAATTATACTCCAATAAAGATGTTAAGAAAAAAAAAAACAACTGCACCTGCATGTAATGGCAAACAGGGATCTCCCAAGGATGTATGTGTCGGCTTTTATCAAGAAAGGACTCCCACAGCAATAGGACCTGCAACCTTCAAGCCAGAGATAACTCAGAGGAGGAGGAAAACATCATTCTAATCTAATGACCTACATGATTCAGGAACACAATGACAGAATATAGACTCCAGCTCAGCAGATCTCAGGAAGCGACAGGCAGAGCAATCCTAGAGGCTCCATTTAGGTAGATGATAACATTTCATTGATCTTAAGGGGGTTGGTAAAAGTGAAAAAATGAAACACACTCTGTAGAGGAAAAGAACAAAAACAAAAACCTGAGTCATTTAGCCTGGCAGGGATCGAAATAAGGAGATCCTTAAGAGAAGGGTTTGAAATCATAGTAAATTAGTACAAGTTGTGGGATACAGCAGAAAGCACTTTGCCCTGGGAATCGGATCTGGGTTCTAAGACAACGCTTCAATAATCAAATTACCTATTTAGGGTGGGTGTTCAAGTGGAAACTGATGAAGCCCTCGTTTCAGTGGCCTGTGAATTAATATTTGCTTTTTCCACTCTAGGAAAAATGGACAGAAAAAAGGGCATCAATTAATCTACAAAATTAGAATTGTGACCATGTGGGAAGCATCTAGGGAATTTTTCAGTCCTTTTAAGGATCTCTGTCATCTGACCCTGCAGAGTGATGCAGTTGCAAGTTCACTAGCCAAGGAGTCAGGGCTGATGGGGTGTCATACTAATTAGTAAGCGTAACTTGGTGTTCTTTATACCTCAGTTACCTCATCTATAAAACGAGGGGTGCAAGTTAAACCATAAACTTGACTCTTTAGAGGTCTTGTTACCTGGTGTGCCATACTCAGTTCTCACTGTTTGCTCACAGACACCGTCTGGGGTTTTCATTCCTCTGCTTCTCCCCTCCACAAATGCCATGCCCAGTCCCACCACCTCCCCTTTGCTTTTGCTGTTCTCTTGAACTAGAACTTGAACTACTCCCTTCCAAACTCTACCATAAGAGTAAGTTATTCCCAGCTCCTCTGATACCTGTCATTCTTTGCAATTTTCCTCTTCTTGCAGACCACAACATATCACTTAGCACTTGATTATATTATCTGATGCTGTCTTCAAATTATTTTCTATGACTTAGGCTTGTCTCTTTAACAATATATCAAATTCCTTAATTCTTCAATTTCTAATTCTTTATGGTACATAACTAGTCAATAAGGCTTAATACAGAGATATTGTCTACCTAGCTTGACACAAGTAGAAACTCTGAATGGATACCAACTTAATTTTCATAGAGTAGAACAAAACTGCACATTTCCTAGAACTCCAGACCTAAACTTGACTTTAGTTTTGTTGTTTACACTCTGCAATTTCCTTGACTATTCTTGAATATTAGTAATTCAAATATTTTGAACGTTTTCTATATTCTAAATGCCTTATATATATCATCTCACTTAATTATCACAGCCACCCAGTAAAGTAGTATATTACTGATCCAGTTTTGTAGATGGAGAAAATGAAGCACAGCAAGGTTAAGCAGCTTGCCCAAACCCACAGAGAAATAAAGGGTAGAGCTGGGGCTTGAACCCAGCTTGTCTAAATTCAGAGCCTGGTTTATAACCACCATACAATACTACTGTGTGGCTTCAGTATGATTTTGCTTTGCCGTAGTTTCCTTCACTTCCTTACAGGGATAAACTTGAGAACAGTAGGCATAAAATAGTCACCTTTCTTCGAGTATGAACATTTCCTATTATTTAAGCTGAAAACATTGAATAACAGTGATTTACTATTTGCTGCTCACTCTATGCCAGGCACGAGTATAAGCATTCACATATGTCATATTATTTAATCCTGATTGCCTAAGGCTAATATGTAAATATCATGTATAGTAGATCCAAATATGATTCCTTTTTAAAAAAACAGATAAAATAATTGAAGCTTAAGTTCAATAATTTATCCAAAGTCAAAAGTTTTTAGATGGTAAAGTTAGAATTCAAACTCAGTCCCTTTTGATCCTGCTTTCTCCTATTATCTATTATAGTGCTTACATGATTTAACACAAGTGTTCCTTTATAATGAACATAAAATCAGGGGAAAATAGTTAAATCCATTCCACCTGGCAGTAAACACTACACTTCTTAAAGGTAATGGTATAAAGTATAGGATAGTTTTATATTTTAAAAGCATGTGTTACATAAGGAGACAGGTGCCATGTGTTGTAAAGGGTATTGGTGGAGACAATTCATATAGATGAAAATAAAGGAACACTTTTGTTATTTCTAAGACTGTTACTCAAGCTTATCTTTCTGTAAGTTTCCTAAGTGAAGCTTGATCCCAAGGGATTTATACCACAGCTAAACACTAGTTCAGTTACATGGTTTTGTAGCATGATTGAATCTATCCAGTCGTCAAACTTAGACGTGAAATAACACGAACCATAATCCTTGGTTAATCATTCAAGACAAGAAAACATTCCAGAGACTGATGGAAAAAGAGTGAAAAAAAGCCACCTAAGTACTAGAATTCCCCATTGCATTTTTCATTCTTTAGGGCCTGTGCCCCGCTCATTTCTAGGGATTTAGTGGTGCTGATTGATCTTAATCTCTTACGACTTTCAGGTGTTGTCTGTGTACAGCCCCCTCAGTTTCCAAACTATCTCTGTTTTCAAAACTCTGTTTAAAAAGCTGCAGTGTCGGGCATCCCTGGTGGCGCAGTGGTTGAGAGTCTGCCTGCCAATGCAGAGGACATGGGTTCATGCCCCAGTCCGGGAAGATCCCACATGCTGCGAAGCGGCTGGGCCGTGAGCCATGGCCGTTGAGCCTGCGCGTCCGGAGCCTGTGCTCCGCAACAGAAGAGGCCACAACAGTGAGAGGCCCGCGTACCGCAAAAAAAAAAAAAAAAAAAAAAAAAAAAAGCTGCAGTGTCTTAAGATGCTACTGGCCAAATAGTCTAGGAGGAATAGAGTTATGGAAAGCCAGAACAATCCACTACACCAAATCTTTTCTTATGAAACCGACTAAGCAACGGTTCAAAAAATAATAATCAACATCGACACAGCACTTCCTATAAGCCAGGTACTGTTTTGAGCACTTTGCTTTGACTCATTCTATCAACAACCCTATGAAGCAGGTACTATTACTATTCATTTTACACATAGGGAAACCAAGACAACGTGAGGTTAAGTAACGTGTCCCAGATCACACAGCTAGTAAGTAGCAGAGATAAAAGTTAAGCCCCAGGTAACCTGAGTACAGAGTCTATAGTTTTAATCTCTTGGCTAAAAATTTCTTTCGAAGCAAAGTTCTTCACTACTTGTTTCTCTAGGACTTGGCTCCCCATTTGCAAAATTAGATTAAAATGCGTACCTTTCTCAGACTTTCAAGACCCCATGGAAAGTGAGTTAAGAAACAGAAAATAAGTGGTGACGAACCTTTCATACCCAGGAGCAGACGCTGGTGTCTGAGGGAGAACGCTCACAGCGTAGGTCACAGGGCTTCCCGCCCGGAGAAGAGTCCACATCCCTGCTCCTCCAGCCTCCCTTCTGCTTCCACCTTCCCAACTGAGCTTCTGAAGGCTGTTCCTCCTCAGGTGGTCCCTTTAAACCTGATGGCGCTATGCAGATACACCTGGGCCACGGAACGTGAGCAAGCCTTGGGAATTAGAGGCTTGGCTTGGGCACCTGCCTTCACTGCTTTGAACCAAAAATGCTGCTTTAGTTGCCTTCCTGCACTTAGAAGGTTTTAATGTGATAAAATTTTCTCCTTAAAAGAAATATTAATGGAAGGATTCAAGCGATCTGGTAATCACATTTACACACACACACACACACACACACACACACACACAATTATCCCAGAATGAGTTTACAAAGGGCTTTTAATAGGTATTGTTTTTAAACTACCATTAAGGCCAGGTTATATCACTTGTTTATCATTAGTACACACAGTTGGCCTTATCCAGAATGAGAAGGGGAATAGGGACCATTACACATATATTTATTCCTGAAATTATTTCTGATTATCAGTATAAATATTGTCACTACAAATTTGTGATGTGTGAACTGTTTATCTACATTTTTCAAATGAATAAACTGAGGATCACAGAAGTTTAATAACCTATCCACGGCTTCACATATAAATGGTAAGTGGCTGAGCTCACATTTAAGGTCAGACTGTGTAAACAAAAACCCACACTCTTTCAAGTACCTCTCCATGCTGTTCAGTTTATCAATTCCTACTTTGCCCCCGATACACATTTTCTGTATTATCCTATTCTCCACTTAGAACATCTGAACACACTTACACATATGCTGGTAATTCAGCTTAGCACAAATGATGGAGGATTAAGTGGATAGGTGCCCAGAAGTGATTTTGTATTATTTATATTTTCTAGCATAATCTGCTCTCTCTTTGCCAGTTGCTTTATTCTTAGTAATTGGTTAGGCATCAGCAAGAATTAAATCAAGCTGAGAAAGGTCTCAATAAATGTGTGCCAGTCTTGTAAAAAAAAAAGGTTCTTAACAATATATAATAAATAGTAGCTACCATTTATGAAGTGCCAGGCCTTTTATCTAATTTAATATTTATAACATTCCTCTGAGGTTGGTATATTATTCGTTCCATTTTCTAGAAGAGGAAGAAAATGAGGTCTAAGGACACTGAGTAGCTTGCCCAGGGTTATACGGCTGGTAAGAGGCACATTTTGGCTCACACCAGCTCTGTCTGACCTAAATGCCCCGATCTGCTTCATGTCATCTTGCATGCTGGTCTCAAAGAGGAAGCTTCCTGCCATGGAAACACAGCAGTGAGATACTGAAGGGAAAATGATGCATGTAGAATAATTTCGGTAATTTCAGTACTTTTTTAGCTTCCTGAGGCATAACTGACAATAAACCAGGCATATTTAGAATGTAAATTTGACGACATTTGACATATGTATATATCTATTAAACCATCACCATAATCAAGATAATGAGTATATTCATCACACCCAAAAGTTTCCTCACTGCCTTTATAATCTCCGCACCCTGCTCTCCCATCCCCAGGCAACAACATGATATGTTGTCATTATACATTACTTGGCACTTCCTAGAATTTTATATAAATGGAACCATACAGTATGTACTCTTTTTTTGGTGAGGCTTTTTGCATTCAGTATAATTATTTTCAAATTTAGCCATGTTGTATATATCAACAGTTTGTTCCTTTTTATTTCTAAGTAGTACTCCATTGTGTGGATATACCACAATTTGCTTTTCCATTGCGTTTTTCATCTAATGGACATACATTTTGGTTGTTTCCAGTTTGGGGCTATTACAAATAAAGCTGCTATGAGTATTTTTGTACAAATTTTTGTGTGGATGTATGCTTTCATTTCTCTTGAATAAATAATTAGGAATGGAATGGTTAGGTCATATGGTAGATGTATGTTTAACTTAAAAAAAAAACCTCCCAGACTCTCTTCTAAAGTGGTTGTAGTACCTTATATTCTCACCAGTAGTGAATGAGAGTTACAGTTGCTCCATACCTTTAACAACATTTGGTATAGTCAGTCTTCTATATTTTCAACAAGGAATTATTGGGTCCCTAGGGTGTTTTCTGCACTGTGCAAGAGGGCATGGGGGGTTAAGGAATTAGAGGACTAGCGACTCTATCTCATAGAGCTCAAAGTCTACCTGGGGAGACAATGAAGTAGTTAGAGCACGATTAGTATAATTGCATATCTAGCTAGCTAGCTATCTATCTAATAAGAAGGATCAATATGATAGGATAGGATATCTAAATATGATTAAAAGTATTCAAACGGGAATATAAAATAAGAGCATAACATTATTATGTATAGTTGGTCAGGTGCTGCTTCTGGTAAAAGATAACTTTTGTATCAATCTTGAGAGAACCACAGGACTTATATTGTTAGAAGAAAAAGATGGTGTTTCAGAATCCTCTATTGACAGGCTAACATGGGTCACTTATTTAACTTCTCTGTTCCTCGTAACAGGGAGTTATCATGCGAGACCCAAATTAAACCACAAGACAAAGGACTACAAAATCATCTCCTTCCAAAGTTCTCATCAAAGAAGTGCGTCAACCCTGCAGATTACATGGGCTCAGGCAAAGAAATGAATAATTACCTACATATTTTGAGAGATAGCACTGATTAACTTGGGCACATCAACAGAAAAAAATGCCACCCTCCCGTCACATTAAACTTGTGCTGTACTGCATGCCAAAAACTATCCAGTCACTGCTTTGAAGGGAGTGTGGGTTTTCCATGGAAACTGAATTTGGCACTCAGTAAACTGTCTACCACAGACTGACCCAAATAATATAAATATATTGGCAGGAGTAAATAAGATCATCATTACATCGCAAAGGAAAAATGATTTCTTCACTTAAAAAAAAAGCATTCATTCTTTTAAGGAAACAACTTCTCAGAATTTAAACAAAAGGCTATAATGGTAGGTTGGGATGAATCATGATTCCAGTGGGGAATTTTTTCCTTGGAATATCTCTACAACTGGATGTTTTGGTGGTTGTATCATGTGAGCTGCAGACCTCTTGGTTCTTCAATAATAGAGGTCTCAGGTTTTCCTTTAATGTGTCTCCAGACATAGCACCCAGGTTCTCAAAGAAACTTCCCACTATCCCAAAGTACCTATTCTTTTCTAGGTCCCCTGAACTACTCTTTCTAGGAATTCTGTCAACCTTAATCTCCACCCACATCCCAGCCCAATATCCCCTACATTGCCTGATGTGATTTAATTCTTCCTCCTCTCCCTCCCTAAGTGATTCTCTTGAAATGATCCTCCAACTACCTACTTGCTCTCACTCCACTCACACCCCACCCCGCCCCTCACGTGCACCAGCCATCACCAGGCACATTACATTTATGGTACCCGCATTTGTCCTTACTGGTGGGACCAGACCCGAGCTGTCTGATTTCAAAATTTGGAGGCCTCACTGTGAAGAGGTTCTATTTCTTAGTGTCTCAAAAGCCTTGTGATGGACTTAAAGGTAGAGCTATTCAACATTTCTAATTTGGGGGACTTTCAGATTTATAATGTTTGGTCTCAATTTTAGAGTCTGGACCCCTAATTTAGGGATTTAGAAATATATAGATACATTGATTTGGCTTACAGGGAACCATCCACAACAAAGTCTTGGAGGAGCTTCAGGAACACCAGTTATTGGGCATAAGCCCAGGTGAATCTACTGTACTGAAACTAAATTCAGGTCTAAGGGAAAGAATGCTATTATGAGGCCCTTAACCATTGCACTTAAGATAAAGCCATTTATATTCAATGTTACTTTGCAATTGTGGAAACAGATATAGAAGAATTCTGACCTAACTTCTACGGACAGACCTGAAAGCCAGCAGTCTCTGAGAGTAACCAGGTGCTGACTAGGTACTAGAAGGAATACAGTTTAGGGGTTGGCAGTGATGGAAGTAGTATACAAAAGGCAACAACTCCAATTCAGAGTTTACCCTGGGTCTGTTTTCAAAAAGGCTATTTTTTCATAGGGATACCAACTGTCTCAAATATATTTAATTAAGTAGAGCTATTGACTCTTATTAACTACAGAAATTATTAAACAAGATTGAATAGTAAAAAATATGACTACAAATAACTTCTAGAATACACATCTTTGAAACTGATTGTGTTTTGTTTAGTTTTAAATTGAATATCTACTTTAAAGCTGGCAGGGATTCTTATTTCAACTTTTTATTTTTTTCCTAGTCTATTAAGAAAAAAAAAGCCGGATGTAGTTTCTATCTCTGTAAGATGAGAATCATCACAAAGTTGTTGTAAGATAAAAAGCTCTTAAAGCAGTGCTGGGCACATAGCAAGTGCAATTAAGTGTTTGCTAGTAGTATTATGAAAACCAACAGTTGTCGACAATGGCAGTGTTTGTACAACAATGGGAAGATGAACAAGTTTTTAAATGCCTGGAAAGGGTATATATCTTTATGATGTATGACAGTGTTCCTATAGTGAGATTAGCTTTCAGTGACAGATCAGGGAAGACTGCCAGATAAGATTCCTTGTTATGGTTCAGATGCTACCTCTGAAAAATCCTTCTCTGCACATTCAAAGAGAATTGCAAGAGCAAACCTGGAAAACAAATGAGTACAAAGCAAGTTCAATGTCTGTTTTTATATGAAGGAAATAAATACCAAAAGGCTGACTGTTTGGATGGCTCCAGCCTTCCAGAGCATTGGGAAATGCTCCAGCCATGTTCCTGGGGGTGACTCTGGTCTTAGTTCTGCAAACCACGAATTAATGGACTCAACCGTACTGTCATGGTCACATGTGTGATCAGCCCTCAAGCAGCTAGCTGAGTGCATGTCCTATATCTAAAAAAGAGGAGATGGACTCAGCCGGTATAACAGCAAGGGGAAAAGCTGCTACCTTCTGGAAGAATTCACTGTTCTCACCTGCCCACACTCACAATTCTCACAGCATAACCAGTTATAAAAATCTTGTGACTCCTGTCAATCTAAGGCATTCAATCATTTTTCACCTTCCTTGAGCACCACATCCACTGCACTTGCTGACATGAAATGTGAGAACAAACCGACAGTGTACATGTTGTGAGGTGAATGTAGAATGAAGCTGAGCTATGTTTACCCTGCAGTCACTTATAAAAAATTACAAACTGCTCCTTGATCATAAATTACTGTTGTAAATGTTGTTACTTGTGACTAAAATGCATGGTATACTCAGAAGGACAGAGCCTTGGCAAGCGTAGCTTTCAATTCTTTATTAAAGGTGGCCTGCTGTATTGAAAAGACAGACTTTCAGACAGACCTGGCTCCAGATTTGGGCTCTGCTATGATGTGAACTTGATCAAGTGACTTAAACCCTCTGGGTCTCAGTTTCCTTACCTGTGGAATGAAAAGAATAAAAAGAAAAGTGCTTGACACAGTATATAGTAACTCAATGAATGCAAATTTATTATTCGTCTGCTAAAAAGAAGCTAGATACTGTTTCTAAGATGCACTGCACTATTCCACTGGCTAAGACTCAGGAATCAATAGGAACTTGTAAGAAACCCATTCTAGAAGGCCATGATCATTATGTGTCCTGAAGGCTATAAACAATCTGAGCATGAGAGAGAACCGGTGTTAACAAGTGGCCTTCCACCCTCTGCCTAAAACCCCAGTGACTGGTGTTCATCCCCTGTGAATCAGCTTCATTTATCTTTGGGAGATTCAACTGTTAGAAAATGCTTATTTAAACTGAGTCCATATTTGTTTCTCTGCAATAATCACCCACTGATGGATTTTGATTCTGTCTTCTAAGCCACCAAGAATAATTCCAGTAACTCCAATGCCAGGGATGTGATTGTGGCGATGAGAGGGAAGAGCCACTAAATCCTGGAACTAAGAGAGCAGGAAGGGTCTCACAGGGTCATATTCTTTCCCAGGGTACAGAGATTCTGAAGCCAAGAGAGATTGGTGGCTGAGCTAACTGATTCTCAAACGTTTCCTTTGGTGATGACCCTACACATATCTATTTAAAGAGGGAAGAATATGACCGTAACTATTTCCTTTGTTCAGCTTAAAAAACAGAATGGTCCTAGGATAAAATAAGGGGATGGTACTTAGCATATAATAGGCAATCACTCAACCATTCATTCAGTAGCACCTATTGCTAACTGAATAGCACGTGTTAACTGACTATGTAAAGAAGAGCATGAGTAAGTCACTTAGAAAGATACCAGGCAATGAAGTTCTAGCCAGTAAGGATATTTATGATGCTTCTTTGAGGAACAATAAATTTAGATGATAAAAACACAGACATTGATAAGATACATTGGCCACTGAACTTGGAAAAAACCAAACGGAACATTCAAACATTATCTCTTCTAAATAAGTCAAAAAGCCTACAGTCAGTAATTCTAACCATCAAAACTAACAAAAGGAATTCACAATTGGTTCCATTGGCTGTTAGGTGGGTAGGGTAAAAGAAAAAAAAAAGGAAAAGAGGAATTTCGAGAGAGTGAGTACACCTCATTCCCTATCTCTTTTCTCACACTCTGTGGATGATTATTTTTATTCTTGTGTGTGTAAAGACATTTTTTCTCCTGGGAAGCCATAGTAGGAGGAGGCTGGAACACTACGTTAGGGGTGAAAATGTGGGTAAACCAGCCACCAGAAAGAACCCAGAGATCTTGCCTAGCCAGTAAGCAGAAACTCAGTAAAGCACAGGCTAAAAGAAGGGAAGAACATCTCCTAAATTCTGCTAGTCATGGCAGTAAACTGACGTAGACTGCCCCTAGTGAGGCTGTAGAGATGCCAAGGAAAGCCCAGGTTTTTCCTTCAGTGTAGGACCAGCCTCCTCAGCCAGCTAAAGAACAAACACACGAGACAGAAATGAGTGGTTTAGGTGGGAGGGATGTGGAAAGAATATGGGGAGGGAATTTTTCCAGAGCCACTGCATTCTCCAAGGAAGTAAAGGGCCTAGAGGTCATCTGCGGTTCTCTTTGAGATCCTCTGGAAAATGTGCCTCATCCAGCTCACCAAGGACTCTGGTGGTCTTCAGAACACAAAGGGATTGTACAATGGTGCTAGCTGTGCCTTTCTCCACGTGCTCAGCTAAGGTTTTTAGTTTCCCATTGGTAGTCCCCAGCCTAGCTCAAGGCTTTCAAGGGGCAGCTTCTCAGTTTCCCTACAGCCCAACCTTGCTCCCAAGGTGCTACTGACTCTTCCTCTTGGTTGTTTATGAGCCCTTCCCTGTCACCTGTGCACTCTCAGTTCCCCTGCCCAGAGACATCTGGTGGTTCAGTGGGCTCTAGAGGGAAGTTCCCTTGAGAAGCTTGACCTGGCTCTGTTGCCTGTTGCTGCCCTCCACCGGCCACACGTGATGTCCAGGGTTTGTGCCTCAGCTCCGGGCAGTACAACGTGAAGTGGTTTTACTCCAAGCATCTCCCAGGAGACCAGGAGGGCTGCCACACTGCCAAAGCAGCACACCACCAAGGATACCATAACACTGGGGAAAGCACCACTCTGAAGTCCCCATCTATGGCCATCCTTCAAAGAAGAGGTACCAGTCTTTCACCTAGTAAACACATGTTGAGGGCTGTGTGCCAAGCATATGGTAAGACTGGGAAGACATGAAAAAGAGAAAAAGGACTCTCAGGAAGCTTCCAGTGCTGCAGGCCCAATTACAGCTTGCCCTACCTGAGCCCCAAGCCCAAGCCCTTCAGGAGTTTCTGGAAACAAACTTCTCATGGGATGTCATCCAAATCCGCACTTTATCTTTGTGTCCTTGTCCCTTTTTATTTTTGAAGGGATCAAAGTCTAAGACACAGGTCTTCTTCCTTCAAGGAATTTCACAATTGGGAGGAAGACAGTCATGGAAAAAAATAACTATAACATAAATCATGATGTGGCAACAACCAAGCTGCATGAGAGTGAGGAGGGAGAGGCAATTAGGGCTGTGGGTATAAGCAGACTGTGGCCTTCCTAAAACAGAAATCTCATCACACCACTTGCTTGTTTAAAAAGCAAGAGAAAATAAGAAAGGAATTTTATGACTCTCCATCGTCCATAGGCTCAGACTGAACTCCCCTGGAATGTCTAGAGCAGGCTTCATAATCTTCCCCCTACCTGCCCTAGAGCCTCTCATCACTCCCTAACATCTGCTGCTCCAGCTGCAGTCGCATCTTTACCTCAAACCGCTTGAAGCTGGAATCCAGAGAGAGGGTCAGGCATCCCCTTGCAGTTCATGGGACAAGTCCTAGATCCTCTGTGCTTCACTCCTCCTCAACTTCACTTCGTCTCATGTTCCATTCAGCTCTCTCTTTTCGACCCTGTTTCCCAGAAAGCAAATTTATTCTCTAACATGTGAGTCCAGACACTTTCACTCTTGGACAGTTATGTTCTTTGTCTCCCTCGTATCAGCCCCACTAAACCCAGATTCCCCAGAACCCCAGCGAGCAGCACCTGTGTCCTGTCTGTGAGGTGGCATTTAAGATTCTTGACCATTACTGCCCAGGGCAGGTCATGCTTGCTTCTATTGGCTTCTTGCCCATCCATGTCCTAGGATGTTAGTAATGAATCAAAACTGATACAGCTACACTGTCTTAGGTAATTTCTCTGGACTCAGCCTCTAACTTCTCCTCTGAACACTTGATCTTATCTGTTTTTTTTCTCCATTGGCTGCCCTCTGGATTGTTCCTTTATGCTTTCCCCCTTGAAACCACTGCTGATATAAAATTTGTCTCTGTTGATGGCATCTGACAAAGCAGCCCCTGGGTAGGAAATCCCCAATATCCTGGAGCCCTACTTATTTAAGAAGAGGGAATCAGATATAACAAAAGTAATGATGAGAATACTGGTAGGATTAGGTGATGTCTACTGAGTGCTCACCTGTGCCAGGCGCCATACAAGGTATGTCATTTCATCCTCACAACTAAATTTTGAAGATGTTCTTATTATCTCCATTTAAAGAGGAGGAAACTGAGACTTCGGAGATTAAATAACCTCCCTAAGGTTTTGACACATCTGATTTCAGAGCCTGCACTCTTAACCACATGTTTTTTCCTGGTTCCCTGCCTTACAGATAGTAAACGTTCCATAGCCGTTTATTAGATTGTCTACATGATATTGGCATTTGGCCACAGAGCCACATTGAGATTTGTGATCTTTCCTAGAGAATCTTCAAAGTTTTGTGTTTCTACAGAAGCTTCCTTTTCATTTTCTGGAAAACTGGGAGGACTTGAGTAAATTCCAAGAGCCACTGCTAAGTAGTGAGAATGATGCGAAACTCAGCAAAAAGTGATTGTCCTTAATGAGGTGACTTACTATTACTGTTGCTATTATTAGCTCTCCTAGCTAAACCTGAGGGAATTCTATGAGTACAAAGAAAGCAAGAAATCCCTCTCATTAAGATGGGATGCAGCTAAGTGTACATTCAAGTTGTATGATAAAAAACATAATGCACACATGCCATATGGAATATATGCATAACTTACCATCAGGTTTTATGTAATGGTTGTTTAAAAGGCTATTATGCAATATGGTTTTTTATGTCTCTCACATCTATGATTGTTTTAAGCTCTATTCTTTGCCCTCTCTTATATTCCCTAAGGGAGGGAAAGACACATCCTTCAATCTCAACTGGCAATTTGTATTTTTAAAAGTGAGATTCTGAAAGTACAATGACACCATGTCTGTTTTGTTCATCATAGTAGCCCCAAGTGTTTGTCCCCTGGTAAGCACTTGATAAATAATTGCATAATTGAAATCAGTCACTGTTCAGTCCCACAACTATCACAGCTGCCCTCGTAGGCTAAATTTATGCAGGTTGCTGATCCTCTATGTGAATCAGCCTTGGAGCACAGATATATGCAAATGTTTAGGCTGCCTCTTTTCCCATATGTTCCTGAAGCTCCCTTTGGAAAGAAGAAAAAGACCTTCTAGGAGTGAGCTGGGCACTTTGTCTCACTGGGGCTCTGTTGGGAGAATGGAATGAGGTCTCCTACATGAATGTCCTTCCCGTTCTGCGGGCATTGGACAGAACGTGATGAGGCAGCAGAATCAAACACAGGCTGGCCCCAGAGCGTGATGCTGAAATTACCTGGAGGGTCATCTCCAGCAGCTGCAAGACTCAGACTATTCTAAGAAACATAATTAACTCCAAGAGGTAGCAAAATAAAAAGGAGACCTCTCCTCCACCTCTGAAAAGCACTAAGTTAATTAATAAATGGTCCTTAGCTCTCCCCTATAGAGAAGGATGCTCAGCAACATCCACCTACTCTGCTTTTCAATGAGTGCAGGAAAAACAGTAACCTCTCGCTGATCTTTCAGGTCTTCATTACCTCAGGACCAGCCCTGATTAAGCACTTTGTACCAGAGAGAGAAACATGCGTCATTGTTAAGAGCATCTGTTACAGAACCAGATTAAGTTCAAATCCCTGTTCCATTGCTGCTTGCCTCCACATGGACCTTTCTTATCCTGTTCTGTGTCCCTAAGGGCTGATCTATGCAGATCACATCACTGGCTCCCTTGCTTTCCTGCTTCCCAGCAGGGAGCGCTATAGCAGGAGATAAAGGAGAAAGGAGAGTGTGGTATGGTTTCCTCCCCTCCTGCCTCCATCTCCGCTACATCCCTCACCTGTGTCTCAGCCTTTTACAGATGACCCTTTCCACACAGCCCTATCTATTTCCTGGATCTTTAAGCTGAAGGGCTCCTTAAATCAGGCAAATCCAAGTGTACTGTCTCTCCCTTGCTGGGATCCTGGCTGATATACCCTTTGCTAGTATGTGTTGATAGTTTGGGCAACTTACTCGACCTCTCTGGGTCTCAGGTAGCCATTTATGTTGGGGAGGATGGTAGGACCTCAGTCACACAGGTGACAGGTAGAGGGCTCCAGATGACTGTGACATGGTGTAACTGGGCAAGGGTCCTATAAATTAGAAAGTCAGGAAAGACCTCTCTGAAGGAGGTCACACTGAAGCAGAAACTTGAAGAAATAGAAGTCAGCCATGTTGAGGACAGTGGATGGGAAGTATTGGGACAAACAGGATTCCAGGCAGAGGAAACAGCATGTAGAGAGGCCATGAGTAGGGAAAAAGCTTGAAATGTTGGAAGAACCACAGGCAGGTGAATTTGCTGGAGCACAGCAAGCAACAGGGGAGTGGAGAGAAAGATGGGGCTTGAGGGGAAAGTGAGAGCTGAATTTCGTAAGACTTTGCAGACCTGGTAAAGACTGGATTTTTTTTTTCCCATGGGCGATGGGAAGGCATTGCTAGACGCTCAACCCTTGCTCTTGATGCTGCTGTTTGCTTTGCTGATTTTGTCAACAGTACTGATTTCAGGCTCCTGTCCACTTTTCAGGACACGTCCATGATGCCTTACTTGATCTCCTGTGGTGACACCTAAATTGCCCCTATTGTCTGTCATCTTACCCCCTCCCCTGCTGCCCCCCACCCCCAGCTGCGGCACCTCCCACCTTCTACTAAGGGGCCTGCCTCCAGGCCCCAGGCCTTCCTCTCCCTGCAGCCCGTGCAGCTCACCTGTACTGCTGGGCAGACACCATGCCACAATTCTGCCGTGGATCTAAAAGAGCCATAGGGGCTCAAGTTTCTGTAGAAATATGTAAATTATATTTTTTAAGTTTCTTGTGGAAAAAAAATTGCATTTGTCTATCAACAGTGCAGAGGTTTGCTTGATTTTTTTGTTTTATCTTTTCATGTGAAAAAGCTTCAGTGTCAGCATAAAATAGTCTGATTTTTGCTCTTCTTTCTTACCACCGCATTCCCCCCAAGCATATGGAATACTGGCACATTTAAGAAGCTGTAAAAAATTCCCATTAAGAATGCAAATTGAGATTCCATGGGTACATCTGAACTCTGATTTGTAAAGATCTTGGGATGATACATTTTCTAGTTCACCTTATAGGAAAGCGAATGATCCATTTCTTGCAGGAAAATTAAAAACATAATAGTCCTATAACCTTTATGTATATCACTTTCTTGTTGCTTCTCTAAAACAAACATAACTTACAGAGTATGAAGGCAAAAATGTACAAGAATACTGACCTGGTTTCTCTACATTTTGTTTGGGTTTGGTTTGGTTTAGCATAGTTTTGATTTGACTAAATCAGAACCAATACTGAGGGTTCTCACTGGAGGCTACTACGACATCGTCCAGGGTAAGAGGCATTAAAATGTTTAAGGATTCAGCGAAAGAATAAAATTCTTATCTCTCGCACTTCCGATTATCATTCTAGCACCTCCTAAACTTGACTGTCTATATCTAAAAGAACAAAGCAGTCAAAGTGGAGGTTCCAGGCTTATACAATTGCCCCCCAAACAGGAATTATCTCTAGGGATCTGTCAGCTCCCAAAAAACGAAGTAAAAAACTGGAGGAAAGGATCCATCTTTCAAGCTCCAAACCATGTTCATTGCAAACAGGCAACAATTGGAGGCAGACATCTGAATGGTGAGGTCAGTTTACTGCCTCATCCCATGAGAACTGACATGGACTCGTTTCTGCTGGGTTTCTCTCAACACAAAACATAAGCAAACAAACAAGCAAGCGCCACGACCTGGCATTTGACAGTGTGAGGATGAAGTTCTAACCTGCTTAGATGTTTCGTGGATAGACAGCTGCCAGCAGCACTTCCTATCTCATTTTGGAAGAAAGAAAGTGTGCTCTCAGCATTCCTCACTCCCACATTTCCCCCAGTGTGATGAGCCATATGGAAACTGTCAAGCTCAGTGCTGCACTGCTTGGGGTAACCAAGTAACGATGCAGGGCTCCTGTGTGCAGGGGGAGACAATGATTAAATGCAGGAGCAGATAGTTTCTGTACTAAAGCACTCAAATTACTGCTAACAACACTGGTGGTATTTGAAGCTGTTCATCTGAGATATTTTTAGATGAGAATAGTAGATGAGAATAGTAGCCAAATTCCTAAGTTCCAAAATTGCATCCTATGGGAATGTGAACCCTATATTAAATGGTAAGGATTGCATAAATAGGCAATCTCAGCTAAATGGTATTTGGGAAAGTGGGCTTGTATTTCCACCTGTACTCACTTTTAAATTCTATGTGTGAAATACCTGTTGCCTGTATGAGTAAATATAAATAAAGCCATATATGCATATGCTTCATAATATAATATAGAAATGACAGTATCTGAAAAGTTGTCCTTACCACCTTGAATGCCTTTGTGGTATAAGTGATGAACTAGGTGTTAAGCTAATATGCAGGTAGGGTGTCCAAATAGGACTGTAAAACTGCATTGTCTTTGAGTATGATTATCAATTTACTTACTGGAAAGTAACGGTGAGTGGAGAATATTGGATTTCAATTGATATGAAACATGTAGCCCACACCTCATATTTCTGTGCAAAAACTGTAGATCTGAAGGCAAATATCATTCTCAGAGAACTGACAAGATGGCCACCAGAGATTCTGCAATAGAAATGATCTTATCACAGAATATTGAGTGATAGAGTACGTACATGTGGGCAGAGAAACGCCAAATTATTCTCTGAGCTTAAATTTGTTTAAATAAAGCATGTTATGGGCTTCCCTGGTGGCGCAGTGGTTGAGAGTCCGCCTGCCGATGCAGGGGACATGGGCTCGTGCCCCGGTCCGGGAAGATCCCACATGCCGCGGAGCGGCTAGGCCCATGAGCCATGGCCGCTGAGCCTGTGCGTCCGCAGCCTGTGCTCCGCAACGGGAGAGGCCACAACAGTGAGAGGCCCGCGTACCGCAAAAAAAAAATAAGTAAATAAAAAAAAATAAAGCACCTTATGAAGTTGGGAGGGAGGAGCTAAGGTTGAAGCAAAGTTGTATGTATTTTAAAAGATTATTTGAGAGAATAAATTCTATTCATTTCTTCTACTACAAAGACTTTCTAATATTTAGGTGCCCTTCTAAATGTATCTTTATCAGTGGTGGGTTGGGTTGGCAGATGCCTTAAAATGATACAGTTCAGTTCAGCCAAGCAGAGAGCAGCTCATGCATTGGCCATGCTCTGTGGTCAGGGAGACTCAGAAAGTCATAATGTACAGTTTTTGTAACTGTGAAATTAAGGTTTTACCACCTAGTATCTGAATTTTCACAAAGTAAATGACAGTGCTTCATAGTTTTTCTATCTAACCAAAAAAAAAAATCTATTTATAAAATGCCACAGTATCATCAACAGAATATTGACAAACCATATCGAATCTCATTGCTCATTTAATATAGCTTAGATACACAAATACAGGTATAACAGGAAAATACTGTCCCCCAAATATTTCACTATACAAGCTCCAACATACTTTTATGAAAGGAACTGACTGCTGAATAGACAGGTCTTATGAATGCATCACTTATATGGGAATTCCACTGCATGTAAGCCAAGCAGTAAGTAGCATTACTAAGCTAAGAAAATAGTTGGGTTATGAAAATATGGAATCACATGTTCTAACAATGCTAAGAGGAGATTAATTTACTCTTAGCAGGAATATCTAAATGTCTTAGCCTTTATTTTTATTTTCTTAAAATGACCTGGGTTGTGTTTTTTTTAAAGCACTTAGGAACTAGATTTTTTTTTTTTAAAAAAAAGAAAATAAAAATCACTCATTATTCCACCACTAGTCACGTTTTGATACATCTCATCCCAGATATCTGAGTTATACTGTACATACTTTAAGGAGCACCATCTAACAATATAGTATAAATATTCTCTCACAGTATCATTTTTAATAACACACTATAATTCATGTAACCCATTTTCTGTGACTGGTCACTTAGTGCTTCTAATCCTTTACTTATTAACAATGCCAAAAGACCATCTTAGGACCAGGGCTCTGCATACATACATAATTATTTCCATAAGATTAATTCCTTAAATTTGTATTGCTGGATCAAAAAAGATAAGAATTTTAAGGCTTTTTATTAAAATGTTTTTAATTATAGAAGTAACACTTGAACATAATCTATCAAAAAGCAAAAGTCTCTTTTACCTCCTTCCCTGACTCCAACCTACAGTCCACCCTTCAGATGTAACTACTGCAAACAATTTCTTATTTATTCTCCCAGAAATTTTATATTCATACACAGAGATATATGCAATTTATACATATACCCTGCACCATTACACAATGGAAGCATGCTATATCTTAGCAAGATATCTTGGAGATCAGTGCCTATATCTCTACCTCAGTCCTTTTAATGATTTCATTAGATTTGGTTGCCTGAATATATCAGAGCTTACTAAAAAAATGGTCCCCATTGATGCATATTTCCATCATTTAATTTTTGCTATTACAAACAATGATATACCATCCTTGTACATGTATTTTGCAAACTTACATAGATGTTTCGGTGTAGAGGGAATTTGTTAAGTAAATGGATATATGCCTTTTAATTTTTCTAGACATCATCATATTGCCTTTTCTAAATGGTTATTTTTATTTACATTTCTTAGCAACACTATTATGCAGTCTTTTAATCCTTGCTACCCTGGAAGCTAAGACCCTGCATTATTTATGTTGTATTTTCATTTGTATTTCTTTAATTATGAGTGAGATCAATCACTTATTCAATTTGGACCTCAAATTCTAAATTCCAAGTGAATCATCATATGGATTCTGAAGACTGGGGAAAATCTTGCCCCTGCTGTTCTTCAACTAACTAATTCACTAGCTAAAAAACTGTATTGTGATTTATAGCCTTCACTTCACATTCATATTCTCCTGCTTTTTTTTTTTTTTTTGCGGTTCGCAGGCCCCTCATTGTTGTGGCCTCTCCTGTTGCTGAGCACAGGCTCCGGACGCGCAGGCTCAGCGGCCATGGCTTACGGGCCCAGCCGCTCCGTGGCATGTGGGATCTTCCCGGACCGGGGGACGAACCCGTGTCCCCTGCATCGGCAGGCGGACTCTCAACCACTGCGCCACCAGGGAAGCCCCCTCTCCTGCTTTTATATATGATAAGTTAAAACAATAACAAAAGCTATTGTGTCTTGGCACTGTTAACAATGGCCAAACTGTTCACATGTTTGGGATACTTTGCTGGGAGAATCATTTAACACAGAGTCTTCCCACTTTTCCCACCCCAAAGCAGAGTCACTCAGCTCCACATAATGGCCGTTTGCGTGTGCCAAGATTTCAAAGTAACTTTGAAAGTGCTGTCACGAATAAACCACCATATATATTATATATGGCTAGTTAATTATGATTAAAACTCATTAAAATATAGGGTAGTACTCAAATTCTCAAAACCACACCTAAAAAAATAAGAATTACTCAAAAATGTTCACAGTGATTATGCCTGGGTAGTAGGATTGCAGATTACTAACTTAATCTTTCTGTGGAAATGCTAAAACATCAACACCAAGTGCTCTGGGTAGAAAACTCCTACCTATACCCCTTGAAGAACATACTAGAAGGATTTCTAAAAATTCATAATAACCATTGATTCAATGAGTATATCTGAATACTTTCTGTGAAGCTATGACTGTGCTCCAGACCAGAAGTACATATGGCAGCGCCATAGATACATATCTGCAAGAGAAATGATTAGCAATGTCAAAAGATAGATGAGAAAAAAATGCTGATTTAAATGCAACAACTACACCCTTGAGGAAGTCTAGGTCTCCACTTCTTTACTGCAAAATGATGGCATTAAGCTAAAGTAGATGAAAGTTTCTCCCCCTTTTTTTTTTTTTTTGTCTCAGGATCCCATTACACTCTTAAAAATTATTAAGGACCCAAAAGAGCTTTTGTTCTGTGGGTTATTTCAATCACTTTTACTATGTTGGTAATTAAAACTGAGAAAATTTTAAACTATTTATTAATTCAAGGGTAACATTAATAAACACAATGCAGGTTAACATAAAAACATATTATTGAAAAATAACTAGATTTTCCAAAACAGAAAACAATTATAAGAGCAGCTCTCCTACATTGCTGCAAATCTTCTTTATGTTTAGTAAGTGGGAGACAGCTGGATTCTCTTGTCTATGTCTACATTCCATCTGTTGTGATAACACATGTCATGTAGCCTCTGAGAAACTCACTTTACACTAGTGAGAGTGAAGATGCAGGTAGCATCTTGGTATTATTACGAAAATAATTTTTACCTTGTGGACCCCTTACAAAGGTCTTGTGGATCCACGAATTATACTTTGAGGATCTCTGAATGAGAAGATTTCTAAGGTCTCATTCAGTTCTGACATGTTATGACTGTATGATTCTCCTCATTTAAAAAATGCCAGAATGAAAAATATAGAAAAAAACTGCAGCAAACTAAGATCTAACAGGAAAAACACGGAAATTTTTCTCTAAGCTTTGGTCTTCTGGAATTTGCTCTCTCTCCCAAAATTCAACTGACCTTCCTGAAAAGGAAGGTTATACATATATTACAAATCTCCAATTTAATGGCCAATTAAGATTTTATTTTATTCTACATGTTTTTGTGGGTGGAGTAAGGTGTATAAAAGGTATAAAAAATGTTACTTAGCCGTAATAACTGAACCAGAGGCAGGAATTCTGTGTGTGTGTGTGTGTGTGTGTGTGTGTGTACACAAAAGTATACGAACATTCAGATTTTATTTATAGGGCACATTTTAGTCATTTCATAAACAGATGAGATCTCTCTAAATAGAAAACAATCCTAGTGATCAGGCATTTCCTCTACAGGTGGAATTTCTATAATAAAGAAATTCTGGTGTCCAGTGGGGCTTTTAGACATATGTTACATTGAATATACCAGCCTTAGGTTGAAATGAATACATTAAATACATTTTTAATTATCACCTATGTTAAAAATAATAGTAAAGCCCTATAAAGCTGACTGGATCACCCGATTGCAGGCGTTAAGAAGCACATTCATTTAATGTAACTGTGATTAATAATAAATAGTTTTTCTTCATTCCTTACATGAATTTACATCAGAGAATGGTCTGTTTGCACAGTTGAATGAATGCATTAACCCTTATAAAAGGAGTAGATTCTGGCAAAATACTCCATAAAAAGCTTTTTGAGATGGCATGGCAGGAGCAGAGGTGAGCAGGAAGTGTGCTTATAATCATTTTCCCAACTGTCTTTGAAATAAAGTTTAAAGCTTCAAAAAGGCATTTTAAAAACTCAGCGTTTTTGGATTTTCTTTGGAGTATAGTTGCTTTACAATATTGTGTTAGTTTATACTGTACAGCAAAGTGAATCATCTGTACGTATACATATATCCCCTCTTTTTTGGATTTCCTTCTCATTTAGGTCACCACAGAGCACTGGGTAGAGTTCCCTGCACTATACAGTAGGTTCTCAACAGATAACTAATGAAAACTCAGGGTTTTAAGGATACATTCTGGTTTCTCAAACCAAAATGGTGCCTTGCAAAATAAACAAGTCTTTCATATAGAGTTCATTGCTAGTCTCTACTCCTTAGTAGGAAAAGCTGATTACTTAATTTATATAATTCATGTATGATATTCAGTTTACTCATCAGTAAAATGGGGATAAAACGAATAGTGCCCACCAATCGCAACAGGATTATTTGAAGGGCAAATAAAACAATGCATACAAACAGCTTTTAGCAGAGTTCCTAGCCCGAACTAAGCTCTCAGTAAATGAGAGCTTCAGTGAGGACGATTCTGTTTCTCTTTTTAAAATGCTACTTGGAAATACAGACCCACAGACACATGGAAATCTGAGCCTGCACTGAAAATCTATAGAAAAGAATGGCCTTTCCATAAAACAGGCATTTGGACTAGTTATCCACAGGAAAAATTAAATTAAATTTGTCCCATCTCATATCATACACCATAATTAATTCCAAGTAGATTTAAGACTTAAATGCAAAAGGCAAAATTCTACAGTTTTTAGAGGACAATACAGGAGAATATTTTGAGCCAAGGCAGTATATGTTTTCTTAAATATGACACAAATGGGTTGACAATTAAAAGAAATAGTTAAATTTGATCACACAGGGGGGAAAAAACAACTTCTTCCGACATAAAAATTTTTTTAAAATGCGCTGAAACTCAAACCACAAGTTGAGAGAAGATATTTGCCACACATATAACTAACAATTCATTAGTGCACCAAAAATATAAAGAATACCAACAAATCAATAAGAAAAAGACAATCAAGTAGAAAAATAGGCAGAAGATGTGACTAGGTACTTCAGAGCAGGGAATCCAAATAGTGGATAAATGTATTAAATAATAATTACCCTCTTTGTAATCAGGAAAGTACAAATTGAAACCATAATACGGTACCATTTATAACCACCAGATTAGCAAATATTTAAAAGCTGAACAATATCAAGTGTTGGCTAGGATATGTAGGTATTAGAAAATTCACATGCTCCTAGTGGTATTTCAATTTATTTTACCCATTGAAGAAAATAATTAGACATAACCTAGTAAAACTAAAGATGTGAATTATTTATAACTCAAAATTTTCCCTTAAATTCTTGCAGTTTCACACAAGGACACAAGTAAAAGAATGTTCATAGGACTATTGTGTGTAATAACAATAACAAAAAAGAAAACAAAGTCATGAAATACTTAATAGCATTGAAGGGTGAATTTTGGGCATACAGAGCAATATAAAATATAATTAAATTACAGGAATATTACAGTAAAGAGAAATAAAATCCAAGAATATGTACAGTATAATTTCATTAATGTCAAGTTAAAAAAGAGGCAAAATTAACTTATTGGACTTCACTGACATTATTAACTGTTTTCTGAAGAGAAGGACAAACAGTAGTGTAGAACCTGGCAGCATCCTAATGTTATCACTGATGATGTCCAGAGCAGCTACAAGATGTGTATCTGTTTATCTGTTTAGGCCTTCACAGTTTCTGTACTGTCCCTTACAGTTTATAAAGCACCTTCACATTAAGGTTCCCTTAATATTGTAACCTTCACAACATAACCTCTTTTCATAGGAGTAAAAAGGGGCTCAGAAAAGTTACATGAATTCCTCAGGTTCACACAGACATCTGAAGAGCAGAGTATGACTTTAGCCCACAGCCTTTTCTTCTAACTCTAAAGTCACTCTTCCACGCTGCCTGAAAGTTAGTTTGACCAGAGGATTCTGCAACCCACAAACAGGAGATGAAGCCCATAAACCAGAATGCAATTGTAGCCCCAGTTCATTCCCAACACCACGGGCTCTGGAGATTAGCTAGTTCTAGTCTGAGCTACATAAATGGATCTAATCTAAAGTGGATAGAAGTGAAGGCTGCACTACGGTCCAGAGATGCCTTAGGCAGAAACTTCAGACCAAAGCAGGCTGGGAACATTTGCGGTAAGCAAGAGGGTTAGGAGAGCAGTATTCCCAGGGGAATGTTTATTCTCTTTCCATAGGTTAAAAAAGCAAAAATGCAAATCATTACAACAATTTACCCCTCCGGCCAGCAGGCAAATGCCCAATTGCTCTCTGGGATGTTTTGAGCCTGCCCTCCAGTTTTTAGGACCTCTTGGAGATAGGAAGGATCTTGGGATTTCCAAAGTAAATAATATGTGTAGCTTAATTATTTAGAGTTAATTTATGGCATGGGGTGGTATTTAAAAAATGTTCAGGGGAACTGCACTGCAATGAATTGGCTTTTATTTTCCCTAAACAAAAATCTACTTTGTTGGTATCATCTTGATCCATAGGGTGATCAAATTTCCCAGTGTGTCTGGGAAGTTCTGGTCTATGCCTGATATCCTGGCATAATTACAAATGGTGCCTGCCTTCAGGAACAAAGAGTCCCAAGTTGGACAATAAATTATCGAATCACACTACTTATCCAAGACTGTCATTTATGCGTGTGTTTATTTCATTCAAGAAGCATCTATCGAACACCTACTCTGTGCCAGATTCTATGGTATAGGTCAGGAATACAAAATGGAATAAGCCTTTGCAAGATGTTTACAATCTAAGTCAACCCATGGTTCATGGATGGATCAACTGGTTGATTTAATCATCCATTCATTGATGCAATTAATCTCCCTCAACAAATATTTATTATCTCCATCTAAAACCTGGAAATACAATGGTATACAGATAAAAGTGGTTCCTACCCTCATCAAGTTTATAAGCTTATAGTCTATGGAAAAGATAGAATAACTAGAAATGTGATAAGTGGGAAAGAGTGGTACTCTATAAACAGCATTAAAGAGGTGATGGCATAATTCTCTTTGGGAGGAATAATGCTCTTGTATTTGGAAATATTCTTTTAAGGGCTTCTAGCCTGGTTTTAAAGGAAGAAGTTTAAAAAAGAGGAGATAATCTTCTCTTTAGTGTACCAATGTACGTGGGTTCGTGGATTTATTCTATTAATATATTTAACAAATAGTTTTTGAGCATCAGTTTTTGGGTATAAAGTGGTGAAGAATGTAGAAAAAAATCTTTGCCCTTAAGGACCTTACAGTCTTGTGTAAGGGTCTGTTGGAACTACCCAGTTCATTAATATCTAAAGGGTCTATAGATTTATTCTTTCATTCATCCATTTATTCTGAATACTCAACAAGATGGCCATATATCAGGTAAAGTATCCAATAAGAAATTTGAGGAAGAGTTGTGTCTGATGCCCAACTATTAGTTTTTCCTTTTTGTCCCTTCTTAAATTACCTCAAACTATCCTCAGGTCCTTACTAAGCATGTCAACCATTCTCCAAAGCTGATTCTGGAGCTGCATGCAGCTGGACCCAGAGGTAACATATGACAACAAAAACTCAGAAGCATTTACAGCAAACACTCAGATGTTTTCAGAAGGGGACTAGATTTCCTTTATGAAGTATTTAGTATTAAGATACTAAATAAAAGAGTGATCTCATAGGTCTGGAAAATCTAAGAACACTCAAATTATATTTTGATGGGGGAAATATATGTTACATAAGTAATCACTAGAGCATTAACCCAGTCTAAATGCACACACATTTTGATTGAGAGAGTTCCTAACATTGGTAAGTCCTCAAAGGGGTTCATGACTGCCACTACCATCCCTTATCACACAAGAAAAGTCAAGAACCACCAGTAAAGAATGAAAGAAACATAAACTAATTATAATACAAAGTAATAAGTATTATAATAAAGGAATGCACAAAGTGGCTGCAGCAAGCTAAGCAAAACACAAGCAGCAATGGGTAAAAGGATGTGCATTTCTTAAGGTTTAATTTACTTGCATGTGCTTTTTTGTAAACACAAGTACTGTGCAGTGGCTCAAAGAGTGGGTTTGGGAATCAGGCAGACCTGTGTTCAAATCCTACTCCATCACTATCTAGCTATGTGACTTTGGGTGAATAACTTTGCATCACTAACCTCAGTTCTCTCAACTACAGAATGAGGGAATAATTGTCCTAATTGTGGGCTCTAACAGTATCCAAGGAGTCTTAAGAATGGGGTCCTATGTAGAGAATGGACTTGAGGACACAGGGGCGGGGGAAGGGTAAGCTGGGACAAAGTGAGAGAGTGGCATGGACATATATACACTACCAAATGTAAAATAGATAGCTAGTGGGAAGCAGCCGCATAGCACAGGGAGATCAGCTCGGTGCTTTGTGACCACCTCTGTGACCAGCTAAGAACTAGGGTGGGATAGGAAGGGTAAGAGGGAGGTGCAAGAGGGAGGGGTTATGGGGATATATGTATACATATAGCTGATTCACTCTGTTATACAGCAGAAATTAACACAACATTGTAAAGCAATTATACTCCAATAAAGATGTAAGGAAAAAAAAAAAAAAAGAATGGGGTCCTATCTGTGAGGATTAAATGATAAAGAACTTGGAAAAGCACCGGGATTCAAAATGCTCAATAAATGTGAACTATGATCAAAACTAAACACAGACACACACACACACACACACACAGAACAAAGAGTAAATTATCTCTGACAAACTGTCTTTAAGTCTATCCCATATATTATCAGACAATAGTTCCTTAAAATTTCCTAAATGCTAGCATATAAAAATGTGTGTTCCAAAATACATTTACATAATAATTATACTGTTTTCAGGGTTTGAGAGCAAGGAGGTTGTATTTCAAGCAGGTAAGCTGGGCAAAGTGTGAGGAATTAGGGTGGAGGGCTTATACAGAGGCAAGCAACTCAAATAATACCTTGAAATGAAATTCTAGGTTTTTTTACAAATAAAAATAAAATGAGCAGAATGTAAAACCCAACTCTTACTCCTTTCCTGGGTGCAGCCTTTAATCCACTTGGTCTCTTTAGCCTCCCTTTTCATGGAGGTGAGGATGATTTGCATTGCAAAATAGACACTGTCACCACAAAGGTGAGATCTCATCTTCTCAATTTCCCTGCTCCACAGACTTTGAGTCAGACTTCTTTATCTTTCCACCTTGCTGGGTCCTAAATTTAGTCGGGGATCCATGTTAATAACCCACTTTTTGTCTATCTCATATTTTTCTAGATAATGTACATACGAAAAAATACCAACCATGCGACTCTCATAAAGAAAGTAATGAGACGCTCTGACCAGGTGTGATAAAAGGAAGAGGAATACAGCACAATACTAGCAAACAGAATCCAACAGCACATTAAAAGGATCATACACCATGATCAAGTGGGGCTTATCCCAGGAATGCAAGGATTCTTCAATATAGGCAAATCAATCAATGTGATACACAATATTAACAAATTGAAGAATAAAAACCATATGATCATCTCAATAGATGCAGGAAAAGCTTTCAACAAAATTCAACACTGATTTATGATAAAAAATCTCCAGAAAGTAGGCATAGAGGGGACCTAACTCAACATAATAAAGACCATATATGACACACCCACAGCCAACATCGTTCTTAATGGTAAAAAACTGAAACCATTTCCTCTAAAACCAGGAACAAGACAAGGATGCCCATTCTCACCACTATTATTCAATATAGTTTTGGAATTTTTAGCCACAGAAATCAGAGAAGAAAAAGAAATAAAAGCAATCCAAATCGGAAAAGAAGAAGTAAAGCTGTCACTGTTTGCAGATGACATGATACTATTCATACAGAATCCTAAAGATGCTACCAGAAAACTACTAGAGCTAGTCAATGAATCTGGTAAAGTAGCAGGATAAAAAATTAATGCACAGAAATCTCTTGCATTCCTATACACTAATGATGAAAAATCTGAAAGAGAAATTAAGGAAACACTCCCATTTACCACTGCAACAAAAAGAATAAAACACCTAGGAATAAACCTACCTAAGGAGACAAAAGACCTGTACTCAGAAAACTATAAGACACTGATGAAAGAAATTAAAGATGATACAAACAGATGGAGAGATATACCATGGTCTTGGATTGGAAGAATCAACATTGTGAAAATGACTACACTACCCAAAGCAATCTACAGATTCAATGCAATCCCTATCAAAATACCAATGGCATTTTTCACAGAACTAGAACAAAAAATTTCACAATTTGTATGGAAACACAAAAAACTCCAAATAGCCAAAGCAACATTGAGAAAGAAAAACGGAGCTGGAGGAATAAGGCTCCTGGACTTCAGACGGTACTACAAAGCTACAGTAATCAAGACTGTGTGGTACTGGCACAAAAACAGAAATATAGATCAATGGAACAGGATAGAAAGCACAGAGATAAACCCACGCACATATGGTTACCTTATCTTTGATAAAGGAGACAAGAATATACAATGGAGAAAAGACAGCCTCTTCAATAAGTGGTGCTGGGAAAACTGGACAGCTACATGGAAAACAATGAAATTAGAACACTTCCTAACACCATACACTAAAATAAATTCAAAATGGATTAAAGACCTAAAAATGTAAGACCGGACACTATAAAACTCTTAGAGGAAAACATAGGAAAAACACTCTTTGACATAAATCACAGCAAGATCCTTTTTGACCCACCTCCTAGAGAAATGGAAATAAAAACAAATAAATTGGACCTAATGAAACTTAGAAGCTTTTGCACAGCAAAGGAAACCATAAACAAGATGAAAAGGCAACCCTCAGAATGGGAGAAAACATTTGCAAATGAAGCAACTGACAGAGGTTTAATCTTCAAAATTTACAAGCAGCTCATGCAGCTCAATATCAAGAAAACAAACAACCCAATCCAAAAATGGGCAGAAGACCTAAATAGACATCTCTCCAAAGAAGATATACAGATTGCCAACAAACACATGAAAGGATGCTCAACATCACTAATTATTAGAGAAACGCAAGTCAAAACTACAATGAGGTATCACCTCACACGGGTCAGAATGGCCATCATCAAAAAATCTACAAACAATAAATGCTGGAGAGGGTGTGGAGAAAAGGGAACCCTCTTGCACTGTTGGTGGGAATGTAAATTGATACAGCCACTATGGAGAACAGTATGGAGGGTCCTTAAATAACTAAAAATAGAACTACCATATGACCCAGCAATCCCACTACTGGGCATACACCCTGAGAAAACCATAATTCGAAGAGTCATGTACCACAATGTTCACTGCAGCACTATTTACAATAGTCAGGACATGGAAGCAACCTAAGTGTCCATCATCGGATGAATGGATAAAGAAGATGTGGCACATATATACAATGGAATATTACTCAGCCATAAGAAGAAACGAAATTGAGTTATTTGTAGTGAGGTGGATGGACTTAGAGTCTGTCATACAGAGTGAAGTAAGTCAGAAAGAGAAAAACAAAAACACATATATATGGAATCTAATTTAAAAAAATGGTTCTGATGAACCTAGGGGCAGGACAGGAATAAAGATGCAGATGTAGAGAATGGACTTGAGGACACGACAGTGGCATGGACTTATATACACTACCAAATGTAAAATAGGTAGCTAGTGGGAAGCAGCTGCATAGTACAGGGAGATCAGCTGAGTGCTTTGTGACTAGCTAGAGGGGTGGGATAGGGAGAGTGGGAGGGAGACACAAGAGGGTGGGGATATGGGGATATATGTATACATATAGTTGATTCACTTTGTTATACAGCAGAAACTAACACAACATTGTAAAGCAATTATACTCCAATAAAGATGTTAAAAAAAAAAAAAGGAAAAGGAATAATCAGCCACCACATTTTCCCCAAGTCCATGACTCCTTCTGATTTTACTGCTATATTTTGAGAAACAAATAATCACCTGTCCCAGTGAATGCATCGAGGAAACAATTTATTACGGGTCATTAGTGGAAGATGCTCTTTGGATTCTGTGCAGCACAGGATCCTCAGATGTCTCACGGGGAGAGGAGGAGGGGCACTTTCTGGTGAGCCTTTTTTTTTTTTTAGTGTATTTGCATTTTATGTCAGTTTTTTTTCCCATCGGAAATATTTTTTCTTGACTGTGTAATATATGTCAGAAATCAGAAACCAAATCCTTCTTCCTCGTCAATATTTAGGTCATAAATGTCTACTGAGTGTCTCACCCCAGGATCACAGACAAAAAGAGAAACAAGCACAAAGAGTGTTGGGCTGGAAAAGACTTCAGGGATGATCTAATTTAACTTCCTCCATCATCATGAATTCGTGGGTTTTGTTGCTGCTGTTGATGGGTTTGTTTGTTTGAAAACTTACTCTGTACCAGGCATTGTGCTAAGCAGTTTATGTGGCTTGTCTCTTTAAATACTCACACAAAAACAACCCACTACTGTTTGACTTATTTTTTAGGAAATTGAGGCTTAGAGGGATTAAGTAATTTGCCCAGGGTCAAAGAACTAGGAAATGAATGCCTTCAGGATTTTAACCCAGGACTGAGCAACTCCAGAACTTGCCCTTGTTAACAAGAGTTCCAAGGACATTCTTTAAACTCTCATTCACAGGGAAAACAGAAACTACCAAGCTCTTGTTCTCTCACAGTCAAGATTGCCTTATCATTTTTCATATTTTAAAACTGAGGCCCAGAGACTCAAATTAATGAACCAAGGCCACAAAAGTACCTAGTAGCACAGCCAGGATGGAACGCGGGACTCCCTCTTGAACCGCCCACTCTCAATCCAGAACCACCTGCAAATCATTTAAATGAAATGGATTTCCCCCAACTTTTAAAGGAATTCAATGTTTCATGAGGTCACATGATTCTGCATGCCTCTACCTTTCTAACACTCCACCTAATTTCCTTTTGCTTGAGTCTTCATTTGCCTACCCCTCAAATGTTGATGATCCTGGGCTTCCCCACCTTTGGCCTCTTTGCTCTTTACTCTTCTCACCAATGTCTGGCCATTCCCATGAGTGTAGTTATCACTAACTAATCATTTCCAAATTTCTGTCTTTGGCCTGAACTGTCCTCTGAGCTCCAGACCCAAGTGTACAACATCCCTTTCTGAATGTCGAAGAAGCACCTAAATTGACGGTGTCTAATACTAAATATATGATTCTTTCCAATCCATTCTCCCATATTCCCTGTCTCTCCCATTCATTCCACCTGAGACTCATGACCCACCAGTGCACAGGTCCACAAGTCCTGTGGACTTTTATCTCCTAAAATCGATCCTAATTTTGTCCCTTATTTTCCACTGCAGTTGTTAATAGTTTAAGACCTCATCATCTGTTGTAAATATAACAGATGTTGCAGTAGACTTCCTGCTCCATTCCCAATCTATCTTCCATTCACGCTCCAGAGTGATATTTCTGAACATAAACCCATCACATTAATCCCCGGCCTAAAACCAATTCATTGATTTTGTATCTTTTACTGGGAGGGAAAAAACACCATATTCTATATCATGGTTCATAAGGATCTCCATGATCTGATCCACTGGGAACCCTCTAGCCTCAGCCCCTGCTCCCACATCATATTTTATTCTCGAAATCCCAAACTACTTTTGGTTCCCCAAACACACCAAGCTATTCTGTGTTATGCCTTTGCTTATGCTGTGCCCTCTTACAGAAAGACTTTCCCCACCTACCTCCTCCTGCCATTCTAGAGAATTCCTAATCAGCTTTAAAAAAAAAAAAAAAAAAAAAGCCTACAGCACTGGGTATTCCCAGTTGGTCTCCCATCCAAATACTAGCCAAGCCCAACCCTGCTTAGCTTCTAAGATCAGATGAGAAGCAGCACATTCGGGGTGGTATAGCTATAGACCTGATCAGTGTTTAAAACAGAACTCACAGGTCATCTTTCACCTCCATTCTCCTCTAGTAGCTTCTGCTCCTAGTGTAGCTACTGTTTCTTGTGCATCTTTATTCCCTGGACACTCATTGCTGCATTTTCCAGGAGGCACAGTAATTTATTTGTACAGATGTCTGTCTAGTCATATAGACAATGAGTGCCTTCAGATGTAAAACACATACACACCGTCTAGATATATCTACTCAGATGGTACTCAAACTCATTCAGATATTCCATGTGTCCTCATATTTATACATGCTTATTCAGATGTTTTTGCAAACATATTGAGGTTCACTTATGTTCCTCACACATCATTCCAATGTTACATGGGCTTGAATAGCTTTCACAGTGTTTGTTCAGGTGATACATATGACCCTTAAATGTTACATGTGTTCACTTAGATCTGCCATGTGCCCATGTAGCTGTTAATCAGCTCACTGAAATGCCACACATAGGTATCACTCATAGTTGAAACAGTAGTTCTCAAAATGTGGTTCCCAGACCAGCAGCACCAGGATCATCTGAATGCATATTCTTGGGCCCAACCCCTAACCTTCTGATTCAGAAACTCTGGGGAAGAGTTCCCAGCAATGTGTGTTTAACAAGTCCTGTAGGTGATTCCGGCACACGCTCAAGTTTGAGACCCACGAACTTAGATGTTACACATCCTCATTCATATGTTCTACTAACACAGGTGACACACACATTCACTAAAATGTTACACGTTAGTTGTTTTAAAAACAGATTCATTTCGATAGTAAATAGCTCAAACATTACACACTGATATTCAGATCATGCTCATGCTTATTCAGAAAGTCACACCTGAGACAGCACAAACCCTCATCAGACACTACACATGCTTGCTGAGATGATACACGTTTGCTGTGTTGTTAAAAATGCTTACCTAAATCTTACATATGTTAAACTATTCATTTTGATCTTCCACACTCATGTGTTTATTTAGATGCCACCTACCCTTTTTCAGGTAATATATCAATACATGTTCACTCAGACCTTACACGTGTTCATACATGTTTCACAATGCACACAGATGTTTCACAAGCCCATTCTGATGTTAAAGGTGCTTATTCAGATCACACGTGCTCACTTTCACGTCCATGGGACCATTCAGTTGTATGCTCACTTATTCAGAAACTGCCTTGCCCACCCTGTATGCACTGCTAACCAACCCCTGCTATAGATGAAGGCTTATCTTCTGCTCTAGCCACTTCCCATCTTGAGGATGGTATCTCCTTTAGAAAGGTTCCCCTTGACTTGGTCTCCTATGGCACCTGCCCTCTCTCCTGACGCTGTTGCTGTGTCTCTCCCTTTGCAGACTCTCCTGGCTCATCAGCTTCCTCACAGTTTCTGTGATCTCAGGGTAGCTCAAGCTCACCATTGTTTACACGGAATTCATTCCTGTTCCCCACACTCAAGTACCCTCACCTACTTGGGGAAAGTTGTTCCAGCAACTGTCAGCCTTTCACTGGGTTTGAATGTGCTTTTAACCACATCTTCTGTCACCTTTGGCAACCCCCAGTTATATACCTACAAGGCTTTCCAAGTTCAGAGAAGCTTTAGTTGGTTCCACTTCATGATTTTATCATTGCCTTGGCCACAATCAATAAGAGAGGCTTATGCAGTGATACTAGATCAACATCCAAAACAGGGAGTATTCATTGAGCACTTAACATGAACTCAACCTCCTTTAGTGGCCCAGAAACACTTCTGTGCTTGTCCCAAGTGTTTCTTCCTCCAATTTACAGAGAAAAGGCTATTTTATGTTTGGAATCAGAATGTTACTAATTTGAATCTTGGTTCTACCACTTACTGGCTATGTGATCTTGAGAAAGTCATTTAATGACTAAGTCCCTTGGAATAGGGATTAAGTCAGAAGTTTAGTCCCACTGATTGAGGCACCTGAGGAATAGAGGACGAGGGAATATTGAAGTTAGAAAACTGGGTACAAGGGGACAATTCTAGGATGGACAATTTCAAGGTCTGAGAAAGGAATAGAGAGCTTGATAAACATAAATTATAGGGTCACTGTTCAGATACCACACTCTGAGTCAGATGAGCTGCAAAGCCAGTGACAGCATGGCTTGGAACTTGTGGTCACTGCTTGTGTCTGACACTACCACTCATTGGGGAGGAGGACTGGGGCTTCTTGGAACTTCCTGCCTTAATAGCAGATTGTTTTTAGAACTGAGATAGACTGAAGCGTTCAGGGATGTCATTAGTGAGCTGAGAAAAGTAGAAGCAAGGAAATGGGGGTTAAAATTGGTGACAGAAGGGCTGCTAGAGTGGGTTTCACATTTCTGTGACATTTAAGTCATAAGGCAGTGCATATTAACCAAAAGGGCCACCAGGCTGTACACATTCACTCCTTAAATAGGTAACATGTATAGAGTGCTTAGAACAGTGCCTGATCCAGAATAAGGACCACATAAGTGTTTTCTAGTGTGATGGTATTTATGAATTAACTCAACAAATATATAGTATGCACCTGCTATGTTTCAGTTGTTAGGGATAGACAAAATAAAATCATAACCCCTTACCTCAAGAGAGAAATAATCTGTTAATAACCTAATTTAAAGAAACATAAAAACAAAAGGAAGGAATGTCCAATTCTGCCTGGGTCTGGTGAGGCAGGGGTGTTGCAGGGAGCATCTCTGATGTGTTTGCGTGGACTCTTGGGTAGTCAGCAAGAAGACGGAGAAAGTAGGGTATTCAGACAGAACGCTAGCAAGTGCAAAGGCAATACATTCAAGGAAATGGAGGGAGCCAAAGGAACTATACAGAGAATGGGGAAAGGTCAGGCAATAGAGGAAGGTTAGAACCAAATCACAAATGGCCTTGAATGTCTTGATAAGAGATTAGGCCTAAATCTGTAGGCAGTAGGGAGCTACTGAAGGGTTTTTTTTTGTTTTTTGGGGGGGTTTTTTTTGGCGGTACGCGGGCCTCTCACTGTTGTGGCCTCTCCCGTTGCGGAGCACAGGCTCCGGACGCACAGGCTCAGCAGCCATGGCTCACGGGCCCAGCCGCTCCGCGGCATGTGGGATCTTCCCGGACCGGGGCACGAACCTGTGTCCCTTGCATCGGCAGGCGGACTCTCAACCACTGCGCCACCAGGGAAGCCCCTGAAGGCTTTTGAGCAGGAGAATGACTTGAGTTGATCTATGTTTTAGAATCATCGCTCTTGCTACAGTGTGAACAATATCAGGAGGAAGGCAAGGCAGGAAGAAGGGAGCCCTGCTAGAATATTCTGGCTGCAATTCAGATGGAAGATGATGATGATCTGGATAAAGTAGTAGCAAGAAGGATGGAGATGGGAGGACAAACACCAAAGAGAGTTAAGAGGTAGAAAAAAAAAATGACAAGATTTGATGATTACTTGAACAGGGGGTTGGAAAGAAAGGAAGTATGTCCTTATCACACTTTCGGAAAAACCGTAGTTTTAAGTAAAGTATCCCAGTGCAGCTGGGGACTGATCTATGCTGATATCTGGCACTTGTTCAGGGCCACCCCCTTGGTAAAAGATCCAGGAACACTGACAATGATTCACAGATTCCAATCATTCATGCACTCTAGAGCCTTGACTGCTTCTTCTGGGATGCTAAAGCAGTATAGCTGACCTAATGAAAAGAGATAGTCACAATATCCATTTCATTTAGCCAAGAAGATGGAAGCATCCACCACAGCAATGCACTTACATGTCAGATGAGTCAATGAATGGAAATTTTAAAGTTAAAGCAGAAGGACCCAGGATCAAATACAAAATTGATCAGTGACTATGGTATATTTTCTGAATGTATCAAAACAGACAAGAAACTAATTACATGACTTCTGGGTCAACAGAAGCTTGACATTCTGAAATTTCAAAGCTCTATTATAGCTGCCATTACCAAAATATTCAGTTTAAAATGTCAGGGCTACATATGAAGTGGGCACTAAATTGAGTGGATAAATGAATGAATGGATTTCTCTGAAATATTAAATCTAGCTTTCAAGATTTCCTGGTGATTACATTATCAGTCACATTTTCCACATGGCTTTGGTGATGGCATATTAGTAACTGAGAGTGCTGATTAATTGATCAGAATTAACTTGAAGGGAAGTTTTAGTAGGATTCCCAGGTTTCTGTACATAGCTCAATCCTGTTCAACATTTTCATCTGCAGTTTGGATGAAAGCACAACTGTCACTCTTATCAAAATAACTCACAGCTGGGGATGTCCCTCTCTCCTTCCTTCCCTGTCCACTGTGATGATCAGGGTAGGTCTGATTTTTAAGAGAAAAATGAGAACTAGAGATCACCTAGTTGCTTTATATTATTTGGGAAATGAAGTAGGGAAAGGGAGGAGGGAAGGGAAGTGCAGAGGGAAACAAAAGGACAAGGGGAAGAGGAAACAGGAGAAAGGAAGGAAAGAAAGAAAATAGAAAAGGAGAGGAGGGAATGGAGAGGAAGGGAAGAGGAAAGGAAAAATGGGAAGAAGGAAGTAAGGGTGGGAGAAGGAAGGAGATAGGGAAAGAAGCAAGAGAAGAACCACCAAACACAAACAGAATGGCAATTGTTGAAAGGAATGGAACCTAGACAAGAGTCTTGGGCAATGGAAGAGAGTCCCTAATACCTGCCTTTAAAAATATGAAGGGAGCCACGTAGAAGAGAGAATAACTTTATCATGTATTGCTGCAGAGGGCTGAAATGGGATAAATGGGAGGGATTTAAGAAGATGGTTGCTGGTTTGGCAAATGGAGAGTTTTCAAACAATCAGAACTGTTGAAAAATATAACAAATTGAAATGTCATGAGCTGCCAGTAACAGAAAAAGTTCATAAGTTATCAGCCCAAGCCTCAGGCTGGGTGAATGAACTTCTCCCTGGTATGGAGATTGGTCCAGACAATCTCATGAGTCTTATATAGCTATTCTAATGTAGACAAAGAAACACTTTTGTGCTCATGTGTTTATGATAAGTTGCCCTAGCTAGCACAGTGAAGAGTAGAGAAAAGGAGTAAGGGAGAGAAAAAGGGAGAAACTCAGAGGATAAAAGGATTCATTCATTGCTTTTTTTTTAAATCCAACAAATATTTATTGGTGGCTGAATGGGAATAAAATGATAAGTCAAAATAGATAGTTCCTGTTCTTATGGAACCTAGTCTGTTAGTGAGATGAACATTAATTAAACATCCCCTCTAATGAATGCATAAATACTGAGATAATGGCTCTAACATAAGTGTTTTTGAAGAATATATAACAAGAGAGCTTGACTGGGAAAGGGGATGGGGTGTGTCTTAGTCAGCTCAGACTGCTGTAAACCATAACAAAATACCATAGACTGTGGGGCTTAATACCATAGACAACAGACATTTTTTTCTCACAGTTCTGGAGGTTGGGAGTCCAAGATCAAAGTACCAGCCAATTCAGTGTCTGATGAAGACCCTCTTCCTGGGTGCAGATGGCTGCCTTCTCACTGTGCCTTCATATGAAGAGAGAAAGACAGCTCTAGTCTCTTCCTCTTCTCATAAGGACACTAATCCCATCGTGGGGTCCACGCTTATGACCTCATCAAAACCTAACTACTGCCCAAAGGCCTGATCTCCACAGTTTAATATTTCAACATATGAATGGGGAGGCTGCACAAACATTTAGTCTATAAAAGGGGGACAGTCAAGAAAAATTTCCCTGAAGAAGTGATCCCTGGGCTGAGATCTGCAGGAGAGGTATGGGCACAGGAATTCATTCCAGGGAGAAGGTACAACATAGGCAATGTTCCTACAGCATGATGGAGCAGGGGCCCTTGGCAGCACTGAGAGGCCAGTGTGCATGGATCACAGAAAGGAAGAGTGAGAGACAGGCAGGATGAATTTCAAGAGGTAGGCAGGGCTGAACCAAGCAAGGCCACTTTATTTGATAAAGGACCATACTGATTTTTTTCTCTAACTCAACAAATTTATATTGAGAATTTAATATATGTCGGGCACCAGCTAGGCACTAAAAATACACCAGAGATGATAAGCAAGACAGATATGATGCTTACAATGCAAAAATAGTAAGTGCTGATATAGGGAAGTAGGGACACATAACTTCCGGAGGATGGGGAATAGCAAAAGACTTCCTAAAGAAAGTGATATTTTAAGTGAGTCCTGAAAGAGAAATAAAGTAGACTTTAGCAAAGTGAAAACTGAAACACAACTTATTGCAGTTTTAAGGAGCAGGTATGCAGGCCTGGAGGTAAGAGAGAGTACACTGCGTTGGAAGAAGATGAGAGAAGTTCAGAAGTAGCTAAAATAAAAGGTACAAGGAGATAGTAGCAAGAGATGGAGGTGGGGTTGTAAGCAAGGGATATATGGTGAAGGGACTCATACTCCATGTTAAGAAGTATAGCCCACATCCTGAGGGAAAGGGTCGTGTAGAATGGTTTGGGAAAGAGAAAGCCAAACACTGAGAGGCCATTTAGGAAACTATTAGCATAATTCAGGTAACAGTTGATGAGATCTGAATTATTTTGGAGACAATTGAGGAAAAGGGAATTGGACGGGATTGAGACATATTTAGGAGGCAGAGCTATTAGACCTAGTGTTTGATTAGCTAAGTAAGGTGTAGTAGGCAGTATCACAGCCCCCCAAAGATGTCCCTGGAACCTATGAATATGTTAGGCTATATGGCAAAGGGGAATTGAGGTTGCAGATAGAATTAGGCTGCTAATCAGATGACCTTAAACCTGGAGATTATCCTAGATTATCCTGGTAGGTCCAGTGGAATCACAAGGGTCCTTAAAAGTGGAAGAGGCAGGGGAAGAAAGAGAACCAGAGATGGCAGTGTGAGGACTGACCTTGCTGGCTTTGAAGATGGAGGAAAGAGGCCACAAGCCAAAAAATAGTGGTAGCCTCTAGACTCTGGAAAAAGCAAGGAAACAGATTCTCCCACAGAGCCTTCAGAAGAAATGCTGGCCTGCCAACATCTTGATTTTAGCCCAGTGAGAGTCATTTTGGACTTCTGACCTCCAGAACTGTAAGATACTAAATTTGTATGATTTAAGCACTAAATTTGTGGTAATATATTATAGCAGCAATATGAAACTATCACAGTGACAGAGAGGAAAGATCCAGGATGATGCCAAGATTGTGTCTTTGACAACACTGTGGAATGATGCTTCCACTAGGGAACATAGGAAGAGGAGGAACAGGTTATGGAGATAAATGTTGATTCACTTTTGAACATACTGATTGTGGGGCTTCTGCAATACTGGTGTCAGGTAAATGTGTCGGTCTGGAGAATCAAAAAAGAGTTCTAGATTAGAGATACAGATTTTAGAGTCATTAACATATGTGGTAACTCACCTGCCAAGTACAGGTGATCATCTAGGGAGAGAGAGCAAACATTTTTTTAAAAAGGAGGAGGAAGAAGAAATGGACCTATATGCAGAAAACTATTTATAGACACTGATGAAAGAAATTAAAGATGATACAAACAGATGGAGAGATATACCATGGTCTTGGATTGGAAGAATCTATGTTGTGAAAATGACTATACTACCCAAAGCAATCTACAGATTCAGTGCAATCCCTATCAAACTACCAATGGCATTTTTCATGGAACTAGAACAAAAATTTCACAATTTGTATGGAAACACAAAAGACCCCGAATAGCCAAAGCAATCTTGAGAAAGAAAAACAGAGCTGGAGGAATCAGACTCCCAAACTTCAGACTATACTACAAAGCTACAGTAATCAAGACAGTATGGTACTGGTACAAAAACAGAAATATAGATCAATGGAACAGGATAGAAAGCACAGAGATAAACCCACGCACCTATGGTCACCTTATTTTTGATAAAGGAGGCAAGAATATACAATGGAGAAAAGACAGCCTCTTCAATAAGTGGTGCTGGGAAAACTGGACAGCTACATGGAAAAGAATGAAATTAGAAAACTCCCTAAACACCATACACAAAAATAAACTCAAAATGGATTAAAGACCTAAATGTAAGGTCAGAAACTATCAAACTCTCAGAGGGAAACATAGTCAGAACACTCTATGACATAAATCACAGCAAGATCCTTTTTGACCCACCTCCTAGAGAAATGGAAATAAAAACAATAATAAACAAATGGGACCTAATGAAACTTAAAAGCTTTTGCACAGCAAAGGAAACCATAAGACGAAAAGACAACCCTCAGAATGGGAGAAAACATTTGCAAATGAAGCAACTGACAAAGGATTAATCTCCAAAATTTACAAGCAGCTCTTGCAGCTCAATATCAAAAAGCAAACAACCCAATCCAAAAATGGCAGAAGACTTAAATAGACATTTCTCCAAAGAAGATATACAGATTGCCAACAAACACATGAAAGGATGCTCAACATCACTAATCATTAGAGAAATGCAAGTCAAAACTACAATGAGGTATCACCTCACACCAGTCAGAATGGCCATCATCAAAAAATCTACAAACAATAAATGCTGGAGAGGGTGTGGAGAAAAGGGAACCCTCTTGCACTGTTGGTGGGAATGTAAATTGATTCAGCCACTGTGGAGAACAGTATGGAGGTTCCTTAAATAACTAAAAATAGAACTACCATATGACCCAGCAATCCCACTGCTGGGCATATAACCTGAGAAAACCATAATTCAGAGAGAGTCATGTACCGCAATGTTCATTGCAGCTCTATTTACAATAGGCAGGACACGGAAGCAACCTAAGTGTCCATCGACAGATGAATAGATAAAGAAGATGTGGCACATATATACAATGGAATATTACTCTGCCATAAAAAGAAATGAAACTGAGCTATTTGTAATGAGGTGGATAGACCTAGAGTCTGTCATACAGAGTGAAGTAAGTCAGAAAGAGAAAGACAAATACCGTATGCTAACACATATATATGGAATTTAAGAAAAAATAATGTCATGAAGAACCTAGGGGTAAAACAGAAATAAAGACACAGACCTACTGAGAATGGACTTGAGGATATGGGGAGGGGGAAGGGTAAGCTGTGACAAAGCGAAAGAGAGGCATGGACATACATACACTACCAAAGGTAAGGTAGATAGATAGTGGGAAGCAGCCGCATAACACAGGGAGATCAGCTCGGTGCTTTGTGACCGCCTGGAGGGGTGGGATAGGGAGGGTGGGAGGGAGGGAGATGCAAGAGGGAAGGGATGTGGGAACAGATGTATATGTATGACTGATTCACTTTGTTATAAAGCAGAAACTAATAAAAAAAAATAGAACTACCATATGACCCAGCAATCCCACTACTGGGCATATAACCTGAGAAAACCATAATTCAGAGAGAGTCATGTACCACAATGTTCATTGCAGCTCTATTTACAATAGGCAGGACACGGAAGCAACCTAAGTGTCCATCGACAGATGAATAGATAAAGAAGATGTGGCACATATATACAATGGAATATTACTCAACCATAAAAAGAAATGAAATTGAGTTATTTGTAGTGAGGTGGATGGACCTAGAGTCTGGCATACAGAGTAAAGTAAGTCAGAAACAGAAAAACAAATACCACATGTTAACACATATATATGGAATCTAAAAAAAAAGGTTCTGAAGAACCTAGGAGCAGGACAGGAATAAACACGCAGATGTAGAGAATGGACTTGAGGACGTGGGGAGGGGGAAGGGTAAGCTGTGACAAACTGAGAGAGTGGCATGGACATATATACACTACCAAACGTAAAATAGATAGCTAGTGGGAAGCAGCCACATAGCACAGGGAGATCAGCTTGGTGCTTTGTGACCACCTAGAAGGGTGGGATAGGGAGGGTGGGAGGGAGACGCAAGAGGGAGGAGATATGGGGATATATGTATATGCATTGCTGATTCACTTTGTTATAAAGCAGAAACTAACACACCATTGTAAAGCAATTATACTCCAATAAAGATGTTTAAAAAAAATGGACAAAGAATCTAAATAGATATCTTTATAAAGAAGATATATAAATGGCCAATAAGTACATAAAAAGACGCTCAATGTTATTAGCCATGAGGGAAATACAAATGAAAACCACAATGAGATATATCTTCATAACCATTAGGATGTCTACAGTCAAAAAACATTTAATAAAACAAGTGTTGGTGAGGATACAGCAAAATTGAAACCTTTATACTTTGCCACTGGGAATGTAATATGGTGTGGCTACTTTGTATAACAGTTTGGCATTTCCCCAAAATGTTAAATATAAAGTTTCCACATGACCCAACAATTCCATTCTTAGGTATATATGCAAGAGAAATGAAAACATACATCTACACAAAAAGTTGTACATGAATGTTCACAGCACTGCTATTCATAATAGCCAAAAAGTGGAAACAATTCAAATGTCCATCAGCTGATGAATGGAAAAATAAAATGTGGTATATCCCTACAATGGGCTATTATTTGGAAATAAACACATGAATTATTCATATATCTACAACATAGATGGTCCTTGAAAACACTATGTCAAGTGGAAGAAGCCAATCACAAAAGGCACATATTATAAGAATCCATTTATGTGCAATGTCCAGAATAGGCAAATCTAATGAGACAGAAACCAGATTAGTGGTTTCCTAGGGCTGGGAGTGGGACCGTTGAGAGAGAAATGAGGAGTAGCTGTTAATGGGGACAGGATTTCTTTTGCAGTTGGAGATAATGTTCTACAATATATTGTCATTGTGGCTGCACAACTCTGTGAATACACTAGAAGCCATTGAATTATATACCTTAAATGGTGAATTGTTTAGCACATGAATTATATCTCAATAAAGCTGTTTTGTTTGGTTTTTTAAACAGAGCTGGCAATAGAAAGCATGGAAGACGTTCACAGAATATGTTCAGGATGTGTTATATGTTCCCTGATACTAAGAAGGTAGCAATACCCTTAGAGTTCAGGTCCAGATGAAGATGAAGCCAGTAGAGCCATCCTGGTCCACCTCCAATGAGAGAAGAAGACCCCTAAGAAGCCAGGGTAAGTTCTGAGACAATCTAAAGAAGTGAGTCCACTTTATAGGCTGCCCCAGTAACTCCAGCTTCACCTCCTCCTTTTGAAAACTAGTCCCAGCTTCCCCTCCTTTAAGAGCCCTGTCTTTGACCTACTGAGAAATACCAGAATCCATTTTCCAACAGCTTTCAGGCAAAAGTTCATTAATTATGGCTTCGGCTTCAGTTCCAAATAGGAACTGAATTTCTTTTCTTATCAATTTTTCCCCCCAATTCCCTTAGTATCCTTTTGTCTTCTAATTTTGACTCCAACTGTTTGGTTTTGAGTACCCGTGTCTCTATGTTTAGGCTTATGAGTATAGATGGCCCCAGCTGGCTGTGTGCTCTCTGGATGGATCCAATACTCTCATCTTTGACTTTCTACCTCCTTCGTCTCCCTTACTGGGTTCACAGGCAGCCCTGTGAATTAATCAAGTCACTTTTAGTTACAAGTGGCAGAAACCCCTTAAACTAGGTCTGGCTAAAAGAGAAAGAGAAATATCTTGGAAGGATATTCTAGAGTATCATTTTCTATAACTGAAGAAATCGTTGAACAAATCACAGGAAAGGTACCACTGGGCCTTAGGGTAACTGGAACTGGTGATATGAATGCCATCTGGACTTTCCATGGCCTCATCTTTTGTCTCTGCTTCTCTCTGCAAGCCTACTCCATTCTCACTACAGTGGCATCCTTCAAAGCAGAGCATGGCCGTCAGTAGTTCCTAAGCCTCCATATCAAAATTTCCATATCACAGAGGTAAAGGTCCTCTGTTTTAATTTTAATATGAAAAATCAGAGAGAAAATATGATATTGGTCAAGAAATTAGAATATAGCTAGTCCATGAGTTGCAAAATAATGCCAGACTTAATCCAGCCCAGAGAGGGGTTCTGGTCATACGGCAGGAAGTTTTGTTGTTAATGCCGTTAAATTGGAACATCTCCAGTTGGCCTCAGTCCTTGTCATACTCATTGGTGTCATGCTGCATGGCTGCCCCTGAAAGAATTTGAGTTTGTAGCCCAGTTTGGGCTGAACTTCTTAAGGACAAACACTGTGCCATTTTCATTTCCCTATGCTCAGTCCCCAGCCCAAACCCTGCACACAGTATCCCAAAGAAATCCTCAAATCAAAAATTGAGTTGAATTGTATAGAGGAGCATTGCTCCGATGGAGCATTGCAAAGTGAACTGCCATCTTTTGCATCAGAAAAAAATGACTCCCTCAGGGAGATAATCAAGATGGCAGAGTAAGAAAATGTATAGCTCATGTCCTCCCGTGAACACATCAAAAATACATCTACATGTGGAACAATTCTCATTGAAAACTAACTGGACCATATGGAAGCAACCCAAGTATCCAACAACAGACAAATGGCCAAAGAAGATGTAGTATACATATCAATGTAACATTACTCGGCCATAGGAAAGAATGAAATCCTGCCATATGCAGCAAGGTGAATGGACCTAGAGAATATTATGCTTAGTGAAATAAGTCAGACAGACAAAAAAAAAATAAGTCAAACATATGATATCACTTATATGTGGAATCTAAAAAATAAAACAAATGAATGTATATGGCAAAACAGAAACAGACTCACAGATATAGGAAACAAACTAGTGGTTACCAGTGGGGAGAGGGAAGGGGGGAGGAGTGAGATGGGGTATGGGATTAAGAGATACAAGCTACTATGTATAAGATAGATAAGCAACAAGGATATATTGGACAGCACAGGGAATTATAGCCATCATGTTGTAATAATTTTTAATGGCGTATAACCTGTAAAAACACTGAATCACCATGCTGTACACCTGAAACTAATATAATATTGTAAATCAACTATACTTCAATTTTAAAAAAATGACTCCTGTGAAGCTCTGATTTTCCACATTTTTCTTTATTAACAGAAGTCAGACACTTTATTTTCTTCCCTGTAAACTTGGTATGATAATAATACCAACCTCATAGAGTATTGTGTTGATTAAAGAAAATAAAGTAAGTAGAATGTTTGGTTCTGGGCCTGCACGGGGTAGCACTTAATAAAATAAGTCATTAACATTGTCCTCATTTTCATCATCGTCATCATTACAGCCATTCCGCTTTCACTGTTTCACTGCCCCATCCACGTGGATCAAGTGACATATGACAACGTTTTAATCCTTCTCTCCCATGGTAGGAATTCTCACTGTGTACTTTACTGCACACAGCATCCCAACCCACCCAGATCCCAAAATTTAGGAAAGAGAAGAGGCCCTAGTAAGCCCCAAAGGCAGAGCACAGACTATGTTGCTCCAAGAACTGGAACCACCTGAACATTTCTAACAGATTTTCGCTGTTTCAACAGTCTCCAGGCATCCCATACAGGAAGCTCTGAGTCAAAGTCCCCTTGTGTACAAAGCTTAGAATGGGCTTCATTATTGGCACTGTAGAGACTCCTTTAAAACCAGCTATTCAGGGCAAATACAATTTATCTTCTATGTTCCACAGTTATTAGATCTACAGATTGAGGGACATTAAAACCGCATCCTCCTTATGGACCAACTGTAAAGATTAATTAGGCGATATCAGCCAAGCGGAGTTCTCTTGAGAAGTACAAATAAATATACTCCCTCTTGTTATTATGAGGCTTGGAGATATTTTTTCTCTCTGTTATTTAAGATAATGAATCTGATCATTAATAACTAAACAGATGAAGGGCTAAAGCTTATATTCAATATGGCAAGGACTAGGCATTGTATTCAATGTGGCATTCCTCAATCAAACCATCTCCTTTAAAAAAGACAACAGAATCTGTACTAAAGATGCTGCCTGGTGGGCAATCAGCCATCTTAAGGGGCCACTTCTTCAGAATGTGGACGCAGCTTCCAATACCATTTTGATTCCATCTTTTATTAAAGATCTAACTTGAGGAGGCAATTGATTTTTGTTAGTCCCTAGAGTAAATGCTTAAAGGAGGCTTCATTGTATTTATTTTAAGAGGTTCCTGCTCCTTTATGAAATGCATTTGATTTGATACACAGGAAAAAGAAAAGCCTTCATTTACTAAGTGTTATTTTTTTCACAGTCAATTTTGCATTACTTTATTTTAATGCAGGAAACCCAGTTCTGAATCATGGATCCTTTGAATCTTGTTTATTTTTCAAGCTCACTTTTTTTTTTTTTAAATACTCTCTCCAACTCCGAAAATGTATCAGCTAGAAGGTTCAGATAATTTTCCACGTTTACTACTTTGTACAACTACTCATATGAATATTTGGACATTTTAAAATATTTTAGTTAGGGACTTCCCTGGTGGTGCAGTGGTTAAGAATCCACCTGCCAGGGCTTCCCTGGTGGCGCAGTGGTTGAGAGTCCGCCTGCCGATGCAGGGGACACGGGTTCATGCCCCGGTCCGGGAAGATCCCACATGCTGCAGAGTGGCTGGGCCCATAAGCCATGGCTGCTGAGCCTGCGCGTCCGGAGCCTGGGCTCCGCAGCGGGAGAGGCCACAACAGTGAGAGGCCTGCGTACCGCAAAAAAAAAAAAAAAAAGAATCCACCTGCCAGTGCAGGGGACACGGGTTCGAGCCCTGGTCAGGGAAGATCACACATGCCACGGAGCAACTAAGCCCGTGTGCCACAGCTACTGAGCCTACACTCTAGAGCCTACAAGCCACAACTACTGAGCCCGCGTGCCATAACTACTGAAGCCCGCGTGCCTAGAGCCAGTGCTCCGCAACAAGAGTAGCCACTGCAATGAGAAGCCCGCGCACCACAACGAAGAGTGGCCCCCGCTTGCCACAACTAGAGAAAGCCCACGCGCAGCAACAAAGACCCAACGCAGCCAAAAATAAATTAATTAATTTTTAAAAATTTTAGTTAAAAACAATACATTTAAGGCTTTTTATTGCTCTACTGGGATTCTCTCAACAGTATCAATGTTCACTGCCTGTTGAAGTTGGACACAGGTAAGGAAGAAGTGTTCTTGTAAATGGAACTTTGAAATAGTATGATTTACCGAGCTTTTTCCTGGGGCCTAACAAGGATGTCTGGTGTGTGATAAGATAAATTCTAGGTAGAACTAGTGGACCTTCAATAAAGCAAGATTGATTTTCTAGTCTGTGCTGATCTTCCACTAGATTCTGCAGGAGGAGTAGGCTGAGCTCACTGGACTTTGCTAACCCCCAAGTCACTTCCAAAATGCCTTTTCCCACTTTTCCCCTAATGATGATTCCAGTCTTTCTTTGAATAGTAATAACAGCAATAATAATCATGGCAATGACAGGAGCTGTTTACTTATATTTGCTCATTTAATCTTCACAGCGGTCCTTGGAGGAGCACAAACATCATTCTCGTTTTACAAATAAGGAGGCTGGGGTTTAGAGAGATTAAGTAGTTTGGTCAAAGTCACTCACACACATCTGGACCCAGGTCTGTCTCACTCCAAAACCCATACTCTACTCCTGTGCAACACTGCCTTTAGAAATGTGGGATTAGAATATCCTGGTCAAATAAATAAGCATTGTATCAGTGTTGTCCCGCAAATTCAAAACCCAGAAAAGGCAAGGAGTGGCCAAGCTTCCAGTACAACGTAGTAAATGACACCTTTATTTTCTTTATTTTGACTCTGCAGCCAAACATAAATCCAACCCAATTTCATGGCAGGGCTAGGATAGCTTTCTCCCTGCAGCATTGGTTTCACACTATACAGTGACAAACGCACCTAAAGGGAACTTCACATGGGTGAACCATGCTCCGTAATCCCTTTCTTGAAAAAACAAAAGCTTTCCTGCTCACGACGACACCCCAACCCTCAAAGTAAAACAGAAAAAAAATTACCAGAAAATATCCCAATGAAATTATGTCTGTAAGTAACATGAAGGATAACAGAAAAGAAAAATAAAAGGCAGAGCAGGTAAACCTAAAGACTCTGAGAAAGTAGAGAGGTAATCAGCTATCGCTTCTCAAACAATAAACTGGAGAATATATTATTAATGAGTAGGTCGTATGTGATATTTTTCATAGCAGCTGCTACATCCCCCTCCTCCCCTCTACAATCCTCACTGAGTCTCTGCCCATCTGGCAGCAGCTATGCCCACCACTCTCAAAAACGATGCCCAGGCACTAATTGGATGTAAGTAACTTGATCTCAGGGATAACTCTTCAATATCCAAACATGCATCAATAAGAACGTTGTATTTGGTTAAAATTGCAGATATTTCTTAATCCAGACAAAGAGAAGAGTGTGCTTGCTTCTGTGCTAATTGCTGTGCCTCACAAAGGAATGCCAGCCAAGTTAAGATCCGTGCTTTTGCTCCAGGTTCTTTGTCAACTCAGCTACTCACAAGCTTCAGAGGATTCCCCTGATAATCCATTTCAACATCCCACACAGTCAGGAGATTTTATTATCTAATCTCCATTCCTCTTTCTGAAATTTAAATACATCCCTGCTCATCTTATCTTAAGCAGAAATAGAATTGGACCATGTCCATATGTAACACAGAGGGAAAAATTTTTTTAATCTAAATTCGTTGTATCTATTTCTGCTTTCTAATTGGGGAGTGTAGGGGTAAAGGTGCCATAATTCATATAACTCTCCACTCCTTCCAATCCAATTCAGAGACTAGAGGGGAGGAAATAAGTTTGAAAGTACTTCTGATTTTAAATGGTGAATTAAACACATGCATTTAATTCTGCTCCCTCTCAAATCCCATAAAATCTCAAGTAAAGAATTTTTTTTTAATGTATGAACTCACAAAGGAAAATGGGAGAGAAGACAATAAAACAAAATGTTAAGGGCTAGAAAGTAGATGAATGGGTAGAAAACGCCTTAGACTCAGAAAAGCAAAATTCTAAATCAGCAGCAAGGAGAGGCAAGAACAGTCTGCTTTACACTGCAGAACTCCCAGTGGGCTCAGGAATCAATGGCACCAAATACTTCTGGAAGGGGTAGAGAAGATGAGGCCAGCAACAGGAAGACTTGTTAAAAGAATGTTTAAGAAGCAGTTAGCTCACCAAAGTCTTTTCCAATTCTTCTTCCTCCATCCTGGTAGAATCCTGGAGACTTGTTCTCAGGAAAGGGAACAGAGTTTCTCTGAACTGAGGGACACCAGGCCCAGTTGAGACTTGGGCACCATACTGAAAACAATGGAATGACAGAGCACTGACTTACTGAATGTTCAGACCTCAGCCCTTTTTCACATCTACTTAACTCCCAGAGGTTGGCAGCCAGGGAGGGGATTGGAAGAGTCTTCCTGGGGATCGTAACCGAAGAGAAAATTCTAAAGATATTGACATCAGAAGCTCCCAAAGAAAGGAGTCCATCCAGTTACCCTACAGTGAAGACCAGATTCGACAAACCTCTTCTAGTGCCCAGAGCTTACAAACAGCTTCACGTTAAAATAAAATCAAACCACCAGATAGTATGGAGAAAATGGAGAAGAAATCACCAGTGAAATAATTCTGACCAGCATAATAGGTGAAAATACACCCACACCAAGGCATTTCACAGTGAAATTTCAGAATTCTAGAGGAAAGAAAAGATTCTTGAGAAAAAAAAAAGTTTTCATACAAAGAATGAACAATCTGAATGTCACTGGAAATGAGAAGACAATGGTACAATACCTTCAAAGTGCTAAGGAAATGGGGATTTTTAATCTGGAAATCTTCATACGTCCAACTATCACTATTTCATGTGAGGATAAAAGACAATTTCAGACATGAAAATTCTAGAAAAACAAAAACTTCCCCTCTAGTGCACCCTTTCTCAGGAAGTGAGGGATGTGCTCCTCCAACACAAAGAAGTAAGAAAGAGGAAATCATGAAATTCAGGAAACAGGATCCTATACAGGAAAGCAGAGAAGAGAATGCTGAGGATGACAGTCAAGAGTGACGTCAGTGATGAATGTGTGCTTCTTGCCTAGAGAGTCACCAGATCAGACTAGGGTAGGTGAGAAGACTCTAGGAAAGATTTCTGCAAGAATTTAAGATGGAAATCTTGCCTAATAAGAAAGAAAAGTGCCAAGAGGAAATTTATTCCAAAACACAGAAAGTGGATGCCCTTGGGGAGGTAGAAGTCGCCAGCATTCTGTCTGAGTCCCAAGGAGAGAGGAAACATAAGCAGGAATGGAAAAAGTGGCTTTCTCTCACAATGCCTGTGAGATTTGGAGGCAGCACTTCTTGAGGCTTAGTCTGTCTGACTGTGGCAACAACAGCGTGTGTGAGATTTGCCCCTTCAGTGGAGCAGCTTTAGCACTAGCCTAACTGGGAGGCTGACAGAGCTAAGAGGGCATATTACAAAAGGCAACATCTCTAGTAATGGGAGATGGTATAGACATACCTGTGGTAGTTGTGGTACAAATAACGTCATATGACTTTACGAAGCATATCTCAGAAAGAAAGTAAAGTAGAAAAAGAGAGAAGAGACAATGGCAGATTTAAATGGTGGTTGAAAAGATTTGTTCTAGAACAGTCTTGGATCATCCCTTGAAGACTCCATAAATATCTAGAGGGATTTTATGGTATGGAGGTTAAGTCCCCACATAGGAAGCATGTTTTACACACACACACACACACACACACACACCCTACCAAATCTGGGCTGGTATCCAGAGTAAAACAGACAGCGTATTAATTTACAACTGTCCTAATTATACTTCATTGCAAAAGCCAATTGGTGTTTTCAACTAGAAAATCTGCCCTACTTAAGACATTAGTATCTGAAGACAATTGATAATGGGTTTGCATTTCCACAATTGTGTTTGAGTTTCAGTGTCCTGACATCTCACAGTAGGGAATTACTATCTGCATTTTCAGGTACCTGACATCTGGAATTCAGGCATAAGATTGAACACAATTATCCTTCACAATAAAAGTAAACAGAGCTCAGCATGAATCTGCTAATTGTTCTTTCCTGCTGAGCTACAATTTTTAGTCAGAACAGATACATAAAAGAGTACCAATCTGTCCATTCTTCTCACAAAGGCCAAAGTTATCTACTCAAAGCCTAAATCACATTATTTCCCTCTTCTGCTTAAAACCATCCAGTGGAGAATAAAACACAAATTCCTTATACTGGAAAACAATGCTCTAGATCAGCAGGTCCTGGGTTTGAGCACGCATCACTGGGAGGACTGGTTAAAACTCAGAATGCCAGGCTCTTCCCCCGAGTCTCTGATGCAGTAGGTCTGGGGTGGGGCCTGAGAATGTGCATTACTCACAGATTTCCTGGCGATGCTGATGCTGCTGGTCTGGGGACCACACTTTGAGAACTATTGCTCTCCCTGCCCACGTACCTGTCAAATCTCTAGCTCCATCTCTTAATACCACTCTCCTTCTCGGATATTATACTTCAGCCACTCCAGCCTTTCTGACCCTCAACACTTCATGCTGGCTCCAGGTCAATGTCTCTGCACTTATGGTTCCCTCTGCCTAAATTTGTTCTCTCCTTGATCTCTCCGTGATCTTCATCTTCTTAGAAGGGGCTTCTTAACCACCCTAGCTAATGGAACTCTTCACCACTCTCCATCTACCCCACTGTCCTATTTCATTTTCTTGTCACTGGCGCTTATCTCTATCTGAAGGTATGTGATAATTATTTGCTCATTATCTGTCTTCTCTGCACAGAGTAAGTTCCATGTGGGCAGGGACCTCTCTGGCTTTCTGGTTTATCTGTAGCACTTGGAGGCAAACGATAAATAAATGTTTAGATGAACAAGTAAATCTATGGAACAGACAAGATCTGTGGTTTGAGAGTTCTAGTCATAAGAAGACTTTCATCACTAGCCAGACAGACACCTAACAATGCTCCATCAGTTGGTATCTTTCCATCACTCTCATCCAAGAACCTTTTGTTCCCCCAAGTCATCTGTAATTAGAAAATTTATTCCACATGTCATTTGTAATTAGAAAATTGGACCAGGAGGTATAACTTAGCACAAAGCTGGTGGAATGTCAGTTCTGCTAAGCAGGGATACAATAAAATTAGCTCTAGTCTAACGAAAAAGAAAATCAAGCTATTTTATAAAAAGAGGAAAGGTATTAGAAGCAAACTACATTTTAACATGAAGCAAAACTAAAATTGATTTTGACGTGAAGCTACATCTGTGATCCCAGGCATATAACCCTTGACAAATCACCAAAACTGCAAATCTGTAAAAGGAAATAATGATTTTCAAGGTTAAAAAAAATTTTTTAGAGCCATTTGAGTAATTCAGTTTTCAAACTAAACAAAAACATAAAACATCACTTCTCTTAGACACTAGATTATTTAACAACTGTCTGTTCCCTCAGCTCTTACAAAAATCTTAATTTTTACATCATTTGAGTGGTTTCTCACAATTGTTGGCCATGAAAATTTATCTTTAGGAGACGTGAAACGTTTGGTTCAAATTCAGCGGCTCACAGTAAGTGATCTCCCTTAATACCTTTTGGTTGGGAAGAGAAGTAAAACACTGCACTTTAGAATCAGATCACTGCTGAGGGTTTTTAATGGCACTTCATAAACTTCTATCCGTAATCTTCCACTCTCATAGTCATTGTAACAAGTGCATTTCTATTATGTGGACTTTTTTTCTGGTTAATTACTTGATAATTAGCTCAGTACCTGGCTCCACTCAGTATATAAGCATACTCACTCTTCTCTTGCTGTCCTGCTAACCCTTGCAGAATACCTACCACATGACAATATTCAGTGGCTACTTAATAAATGAATAATCAATATAGCAACAAAGAGAAAAGGAGCATAAAGTCATACTTAGAGAAAGGAAACCTGTTTTTACCATGACCATGATCTCAGAGAAAATATTTTCTTTAAGAATAGACAGAGCCTTGATGTTTATTCAAAGAAAGGAACATTTGTGGACACCTGTTACTGCCAATGGGCTATCATATGATATGGCAAAGTAATCATTAATTTGCTGGGTTATATTGGGCAAGCTGCTTCATCTCTCTGGACCTCACTTTTCTTTGGGGGAAAATTAGGGAGTTAAGATGATTATGAGATCCAAAATCCAATGTACAAATATTAGATCCATTTCCAATAACTCCAGGAAAAAGGAAAAATGCTACATCCCAATATCATACTTGATTTCTGTAACAGCTAATCACCTCAACTGAAACATGAGCATTCACAAACCATCAAGCTAATGTCTTGCACTTAATTGATCCACAAAGACACTGGAGGCTACGTTCAGTTTTCCTGATACATCAATACATCACCTAGTACTTCACAACTGAACAAAGACTTGAAGCCTCAGAGCCATAGTTTGTTCCATGGCAAGGCCCGGAATCATACTTTGTTTGCGTGCTCTTTCCCAGCTTCATTTCTTTGGGATAGAAATTATACAGGTGACCCAGGATCATTTCCTTTCATATTTTGAGATTTTTTATAGAGATGTATATGTATATGTTGTATATGTTTAGAATACCATCACATGATAATAGGATATTAATATTCATGGTCTCATCTTCTTTCTCCATAAATCAGATTATATAGATTAGCACCGTCTGCTTCATACACTGTCTGCAGACCCACAAAACATGAACCAGGGCATGGAAATCCATGTAAGGAACAACTTAGGAGTGAAACAGATCAATCTACTTTTATTCTTCAAGCTGAATACATTGTAAAAATTAAGCAAAATAAAAGTCAAATGTGACAAGGATTTTAACTGGAGACTGGTAGATTGCCATCATCAAAGCCCATAGGAAAAGACAAGGCTAATCTTATTAAGGTTATCTGGGTATGCGGCAACAACCAGCTCCAAGAAACCCACGGTTCTACAATCAATTTCTCCACTAAGGGAATTTAGTTTATTCAGGCTAATGAACTGAGAGGGAAGACATGGAACTGGAAATAACATCTAAGCATTTTTTGTTAACCGAAAATGTAAATGATCCAGGTTGTACACAAACCAATAGGTTGGTTCATTCTTAATGAAACAGGCAAATTTTCCTTTGCATGAGGCCCTGAGAAGTTGCCAATTGAAGAGAGCCTTTTCCCTGATTAGTGGCCTTTTGCATAACACCCTTCAAGATATAGTCATTGAAATGAAATGCATGCTGTGCACAGCTGCCTCAATTTGTGCAATAGATCGGCTGCAAAGCAAATTTCAGCTGAGACTCCTACACTGGTGAGCTGCTATTGAATTGGAAGTTCCTTTGAGAAATAACCCAGCAAAATTAGACTTGTAAAGTATCACCATGCTATACGAGCATGCCAGGATTTATTACTCGGTGCCTAGTTCACCTGACCTAGACCCATCCCTCCATAATTGTCTTTTTGTTATATCCACATAATAATAGCAGCTACCTTTTATTTCTAGGAGCTAAACACTGTACTGGGTTCATTACCTATATTTTCTCTACAATCCTCAAAACAATCTGTCAAGGTAGAGACAGGTAAGCAAAAGGTTTTCCCCACTGTGTTTATGCATTATTTATCCTTTAGTAAACCAGTAAGCATGCCTAAACCTCACCGATTTGGATGCATGCTTTCTTAAACTTTTAACTAACAGTACACATTCATGGTGAACTTATTTTCTTTGATAAAACATAGAATAAAAAGCTTTCAAACTGAAGCAAGAGCTTCTTCTCTGTGAATCTTCTCATGAGTTGCTACATTGTCTCTTCAAATAGAAAGCATCTGGGACAAGTTAATGTATAATTCAAAGGCCTGTGATGGAAACACCTTTTTACTCGTGGCAATTACATTTGGAGAATGTACCCTTTGCCATCCTGTGCCCAATCAGTAGCAATTTACCATTAATTCTACTTTCCCAGTATCTACTGAATGCATATCTCCCTCTATATTCCCTCAGTTAGCCTTTATTATCTCTCACCTTCATTACTGTGATGGAGACTTTTTTCTCTGGACACACAGCTAGCCTACTTCCCAGCCTCTCTTACAGTTAGCTGATGCCATGGGATTGCATTCTGGCTAATGGAAGTGTTGTCTGCTTCTGGATGACCCATAGAATCCTCTCAAGAGTATCTTTCTTTCTCTTTTGCAATCCATGAGTTGAATGGAGGAGACTCCAAAGGCCTAGAGGATGGCGAAACTACAACATATAAGGAGGCTGGGGGCTTCAGTTACAATTTAGAGGAGAGCTATCTGTCTATATGAGCCACCTAACCAGGAACTCCTGCAGTGGACTCTCACAAAAACCAGATACAAACTTTCATTGTGCCGACACTAAAACATGGGGATTATTTGACAGTAAATAGCCTACCTAATGCATGACTAGAATAGCCTCGTTTCCCAGCTTCTCCCCTTATAACCCAACATCTGTGCTGAAATCATGCTTATCTGCCCCAAACAGCACTTTGTAACCATCACCTCCCTTAAAAATGATTCATAGATGTACTGAATAGACACATGCTGAGCTCCTATGATGTTTCAGGCTAATTTCTTATAGAATCTTACAGTTGAAAATCTTTCACCTGGCTTTCAGGGATCTCCACCTGTGTTTACAAGTTTGCCTCTCATTATACCACCCCCCAACCCTTGTCTCTAAATTCCTAACAATCTAAATTATTTGCTACTCCTGACACATGATTTAGACTTTTTTTTTTTTGCCTCCATGCCTTTGATTCCTTTGTCCTCTCTCTCTTTCTAAATGTTACATTTACTTTCAGCTCTAGTGTAAATGCTAACGATCCCAGAAAGTTCACCTCCTTGAATTCCCAGATCAAAGGAATCTCTCTTTAGGTCTCTCTCTCTCTCCCCTTCTCTTTTACATCCTTCCTCTAACTCCCATACCACTTGATCTATTTCTGTTTATCAATTCCACATCTGCCTTGCTCATCACTGTATCCCCTGGAGCCAGCACCATGCCTGACACACAGTAGGTACTTTTTTGAATGAATATCACTTACACACTGGGGCTTAGCATAGTGCCAATGTTAGATATATATATATCACTGTTTAGTGAATGTAAAATTCAAATTTCCTCCAGGTTACCAGTCTAGAGTTCAATACTTCGCAATAGCTTTACTCTTTCCCTCCAAATCTCAGTTCTTCCTCAGCACTCTCTGATGGCTTTTCACCCCTCTCCTTGCCTAAACCAGAAACCTAGGATGACTTTTCTCTCTCCCTCACCCCCTTAGCCATCCCTGCTGATGCTACTTCCTAAGCCGGCCTGGAATGCATCCCGTCTTCTCCAGCCCCTATTCCCTTAGTGCAGGGTGCCACTGTCACCAAACTAGCCTTCCTGTTTCTAGCCTTTAACTTCCCTGTACCCAAAGTTCACTAGCTAAACAGCAGCCGGGTGGTCTTTCTAGAATCAAGTGAAAATCTGATTTTGTCCTTAACCCACTTACAGTCCTGAAAAGGCTCTCAGTGAATTTCACAATGAAGTTCCAGCACTTCACAGCTTGATTAATGCGTTAACTCAACAAATATATAGAAAGCAGCTTTTCTAAGTGCCAGATACTGTTTTCGGTGCTGAAGGATGCACTGGTAGACACCAAACAAAATCTGGGCACTCACTGAGCTTGCATTCTAGTGTGGAGACAGGCAGTAAATAAAGACAAAAAGTAAGTATATCATTTAGCATGTTAGACGGTTACAAGTGTTATGAAAAAAATAGAGCAGGGCTTCCCTGGTGGTGCAGTGGTTGAGAGTCCACCTGCCGATGCAGGGGACACGGGTTTGTGCCCTGGTCCGGGAGGATCCCACATGCCACAGAGCGGTTGGGCCCGTGAGCCATGGCCGCTGAGCCTGCGCGTCCGGAGCCTGTGCTCTGCAACGGGAGAGGCCGCTACAGTGAGAGGCCTGCGTACGGCAAAAAAATATATATATATAGAGAGAGAGAGCAAATAATGGCATCTGGGAGTGTAGATTTGGAAGAAGGATTACAATTTAAATGAGGTGCTCATGGTAGGCCCTTACTGAGAAGGTACTGAGAAGGCCCTTACTGGGATCATTTGAGGTGAAAGAACCATGCAGATAGAGGAGGTGGCCAGTGCCAAGTCCTGGGGCAGAAGCCAGTATGAAAAGGGTGATCTTATAACCTACTTTTAGTTCCTGAATGCGCCATTCTTCCTCTTCTGTGCATATGAATCCGTCTTCTAGAATGCGCTTCCTTTCCTTCTTTATGTAACTCCTCCTCATCCTTTAGCGGTTAGCTGGGCACTGCCACTCTTTTAAACCTCGGTGTGCATACAAATCACCTGATGCAAAGCCTGGCAATCAGCATTGCTAACAAACTGCCGGGTGGTACTGATGCTGATGGTCCCTGGGCCACAGGAGCAGCCAGTCTAGGTCAGTGGTTCTCCGCCTTGGATCATATTGGAACCACCTGGAGAACTCTTAAATCCCTCCCCCTGCACAACAATGCCACATCAGACCAATCAGATCACAGGGTGTGAGACTGGGATTCAGGAATCAGTATGTTTTCAAGTGTCCAGGTGATTCCAATGTGCAGGCAGCTTGAGAACCTGTGGTGTCTCTAAAAATCTCTTCTAACTCAGAAACCTATCACTGGGTTGGCTAGACCTTTCCAGACTGGGCACCACTGACACCGCTTGGGCAAGACACAGATGTTGCCATTCTAGACACAGGTCTGTAGTACTGTGGTTTTGATCACGAGCTCTAGAAATGACAGGTGTGGGTTCATGTCCCAGCTCTGTTATTTGACCTTGGGCAAGGTGCTTTACCTCTCTCAGCCTCAATGTCTTCATCTCGAAAATGAAAGTCACTATATCTAACATGTTGGACTAGGGAAGGATTTAAAAAGGTGATTACGCCAGCACTTTGCAGGTGCCAGTAATTTGAGACTGCTGTTGATATTAAAGATGAGGTTTTGCAGCACTGTAGGTTTTTGTGGTTTTTTTTTAAACAAAGATGCTAGTTGTCTTCTTGCTTTTCCTCCTGAAGAGCATCCACATGGAAAATAACAACAGCCACTAGGGAAGCCTGGATCAGCTTAAGTGTCATCAGGGGAACACTTTTCAGTAGTTAATTTCCTCCTCTGTCCTTAGCTCCCAAAGCTATTCTGAGAGGAAACCACTGTTTTACTTTATGAAACATTTGCCCATGATAACAGATGGGAATTCTAAGCACGCTTTTGGCACACAGACCCTTTTTTCCTATCCCATCACCCTTGCTGATAGTAAGCAAACATTCACTAGGAATAACGTTCTTGTCTGTTTTCTTCTGCTAGCAGTGGATTACAGTTCTGACTGCCTTACATGAATCAAACACTCCCTTGGTGGAAGCTGCAACAGCAATGAAATCATTATAGTGGTTCCACCTAATTAGTAAGTCGTGAGCACATTTGTCTCTCGGTTTTTGGGGAAGGGATCATGGAGACAGTGAGGCCAGGTTTCCATTTATTCTAAGCCATGGGCACCCGAGAAGTCAGAGTATTTTCCCTCCTTTCTTTTTTTTTTTTTTTTTTTTTGTGGTACGCGGGCCTCTCACTGTTGTGGCCTCTCCCGTTGCAGAGCACAGGCTCCGGACACGCAGGCTCAGCGGCCATGGCTCACGGGCCCAGCCGCTCCGCGGCATGTGGGATCTTCCTGGACCAGGGCACGAACCCGTGTCCCCTGCATCAGCAAGTGGACTCTCAACCACTGCACCACCAGGGAGGCCCATTTCTCACATTTTAGATGCGGGAGAGAATAAAGAGAACATTCCAACGTGAGTAAAGTCATGACAGTCGATATGTGTACGTCAGTATATGGATGGAAGCTGAGGAAAGTGAACCGAGCAGACAGGTCTGGGTGTGGGTGTCTTAAACAGGGGTGTTTAAGGGGTGTGCCACCAAGGAAGTCCCATTTTCCCTCCTTTCTGTTGATAAATCTCATCTGTACCAAATGTCTGAACATAAGGGCAGTCCTCAAATTCTGCCTCTCCCCCCCCACCAGGCCCAGCTAGCAAGTCTTGAGAAAGAAGGTATGGAAAAATTTACCATAAATTCAGGTCTGTCAAAACCCTTCAATAAAATGGTTTAACATCCTGTTCCAATACACCCCTGTTTAAGACACCCACACCCAGACCTGTCTGCTCGGTTCACTTTCCTCAGCTTCCATCCATATACTGATGTACACATATCGACTGTCATGACTTTACTCACGTTGGAATGTTCTCTTTATTCTCTCCCGCATCTAAAATGTGAGAAATGGGCCTCCCTGGTGGTGCAGTGGTTGGGATTCCGCCTGCCGATGCAGGGGACACGGGTTCGTGCCCCGGTCCGGGAGGATCCCACATGCCGCGGAGCGGCTGGGCCCGTGAGCCATGGCCGCTGAGCCTGCGCGACCGGAGCCTGTGCTCCGCAACGGGAGAGGCCACAACAGTGAGAGGCCCGCGTACCGCAAAAAAAAAAAAAAAAAAAAAAAGTGAGAAGTATTTTCCCTAGAAATAATATTATTTAAATGGTTGGACTTAGTAATATTAGTAGTATGATTAATTCAGTTGATGTATGTTAAGTGCTTAGAATAGTGACTTGTATATACATGGTACATGCACAATACCTGTTTGGCATTATTGTAACTATAACTATTGTTATAAAAATAGGTCAGCTATATTATACTTCGAAAAGGCTTTTGTGGGCTGACCTCTATTTTAGATACGTTTAAAGAGCAATCTAGCACCTTCTAAGCATTGAACATTATGCTTTATATGCTTTACCTCAGTTAATTCTCCCAGCAGCCCTAGAAAGATGGTACTAGTACTCCTCACTTAAACAGTAAAGAAACTGAAGCTCAGGTAGGTTAAGGAAGTTAAAGTCATACAGCTGGTCTGTGCCAGAGCTAGGATTCACACACATGGCTATTCTGTCCTTGAGTTTGTTCTCTTAGTCACAATGTTCAACTTCCTAATAGAACAGTGCTTGGTCTTCCTTGTCCATTTTTGCTGTTCTCAACCCTAAACTGTCAAGCTCATCAGAAACAAGGAAAGTGTGGAAAACTGTAACAGTCTAGAAGAGTCTAAGGAGACATGACAAGTAAATGCAATGTGTGATTCTGGCACAGAAAACAGACATTAGGTAAAAACTAAAGAAATCTAAATCAAGAATAGACTTTAGTGAATAATAATGTATCAGTATTGATTCCTCAGTTGTGACAAATGTACCAAAGTAACGTTAACAATAAGGGAAACTGGATATGAGTTATACAATAACTCTCTATAATATTCTGGCAACTTTTCTGTAAATATAAAATTCTTCTTTAAATAAAACATTTACTTTTTAAAAGTCAATGAACCCTTGTTCAAGGTTATACTTGGAACAATATAATTTTTCTAACTATAAGTAAGTTCTCATAGTAAAAGGATTACGTTGATTAATGTGCACTTTGGAGCTTGGCCCAATCTAGCAGTTTGTGTGTTTTCTAATCCAAATTATCCACCTTCTAAAACATCCCAGTAAGTAAGTTTAGAGAGATGGTTATAAAGCAGGATCCTAGAACTCATGGTAATTCCTTCCTCTGGAATTCTGACCAGAGTAAAGAATATTTGACTTACTGTTTAAAAAAAATTTTTTTTTAATGAAAACAGAGAATGTGTTATGTAGGATAATGAAGGCTGGGAATCCAAGACCAATTATTGTGAGAAAAGCTCTTTTCCACAAATGTGCCAAAGCAACGTTAAGGATCAATGCAGTCTAATTCCAATGGTATAAAAAGAAGCGGGTACTCAATTCAATGTCAGTGCACTCATAACATGAGCAGAGAAGGCACTTTTCAAATTGGAGGTCCTGAATATATACATATCTTAAAGAGGTCTGTGCAGGAAGAAAATTAAGTGCCATGGAATTCCTTGGTGGCCCGGGTAAAAAATAGAATGAAAGAGAAAGCCTGGTAATAACAATGCCTTAAAGTACTCTGCAAAGTTCAAGGATTCTATTCATTCCTTCCTGGTCAGTGTGATAGTTTAAAAATACATCCACAAATTCATTGGCACTCCTCCTATCCAGAGATGGGGTCTATGTCCTCTAAGCTTGAAACTGTATGCTTCCAATAATAGCATACAGTGGAAAGGACACAATGCTTCCAAAGTTAGATCATAAACACAAAAGTGCTTCTGCTTTGCTCACAGGAACACTTTATCTGGAAACCTTCAGCCTCTAGGTCTGCTCTGGTCCCACTGTCATTCTAGCTTCGCCCACTGTTTGACCATAACCATATGAGAAACTTTGAACCGGGATAATTTAGTCAAATATTTCCTGAATTCTTGACCCACAAAAATGTGTGAAAGATGATAAAATTATTGTTGCTGTTTTAATTCTCTAAATTCTGAGCTAACGTATTATGCAGCAATAGCTAACTGGAATAGTTGGGTTATGACTGTTCAAGAAAGGGTTGGGATAACATAAAGTGTCAGTGTAGGGCAATCATGATTCATTGACTGTGTTGTGTCAAACCTGACCATAGAATTATAAATACATAAACATATATTAATGATAAATAATGTGTTTTAGTTCAATATGTAATGATTTACTTATTACCCAGAGCCTCTGCCTTAATTTAGAAAATATTTATTAAGCATATACTATGTGTGAGGCACAATGACAGACATTAGGAATTCGATGATGTAAAAGACATATACATATACAGTTTCCTGGAGCTTACACTCTAGTGGGAGAAACAAACAAAAACAAGTAAAGGAACTAATGATTACCAATTATGTTAAGTACTATAAAGGAAACCAGCAAGGTGCTTGGGAATATCCTACTTTTGACAGGTGGTTAAGAAAAGTCTCTCTGTTATTTGTAGTGAGGTGGATGGACCTAGAGTCTGTCATACAGAGTGAAGTAAGTCAGAAAGAGAAAAACAAATACCATATGCTAACATATATATGAAATCTAAAAAAAAAAAAAATTGGTTATGAAGAACATAGGGGCAGGACAGGAATAAAGACGCAGATGTAGAGAATGGACTTGAGGACACAGGGAGGGGGAAGGGTAAGCTGGGACTAAGTGAGAGAGTGGCATGGATATATATATACTACCAAACATAAAATAGCTAGTGGGAAGTAGCCACATAGCACAGGGAGATCAGCTCGGTGCTTTGTGTCCACCTAGAGGGGTGGGATAGGGAGGGTGAGAGGGAGATGCAAGAGGGAGGAGATATATGTAAATGTATAGCTGATTCACTTTGTTATACAGCAGAAACTAACACACCATTGTAAAGCAATTATACTCCAATAAAGATGTTAAAAATAAAAAAAAGAAAGAAAAGTCTCCCTGATGAAATGGCATTGAAGATAAGAAGTAAAAGTAAAGAAATAACCAGTCATGTTAAGAGCAGTAGAAATATTCCTAGAAGAGGAACAATATGGGCAAAGGCCCTGGGGTAGAAATATGCCAGTACCAGAGTAAAGTCAGGGTGGCTGGAGCTTAATGTGTAAGAGGAGTGTGGAAGAGACAGCTAGCGTTTCACCAGAGAATGCCCCTCTGTGTTGTAGGCTTGTTTGGAAGGAGTGGCTTTCCAATAAGAGATTTTATTTCTCAACCTTACCCCCTTGCACACAAGCATAGCCATGTGACTGATCCCTGGTCAAAAGAATTTAGGTGGGACTGCCACAACTAGATGTGGCCCATACAAACCCTCCACTCGCTTTGCTTAAGTGCCAGTTGGACGTTAATACCCAGAGTGTCACAGAGAACCAAATGTAAAGATGCCATATACCTGTCAATCTGAGCCCCTGAATGACTGCCTGGAGCAAAGGCCCATCCTCTCTTCCTCTTTCTACCCACTGGATTTATGTGAGTAAATGCATCTCTACCGGTATTAAGCTTGAGAGCTCAGGGTTGAACTTTTAGGGCAGTTAGTATTATCTTAACTGACATAGGGGAGAGTGAGACAAGATTCAGCTGGAAGTCATCATGAGAGGTTGGATCACATGGTGAGGAATTTGATTTTTCCTCTAAGAGCACTAAGAACCCATTATTGTATACAGGGAAATGAGATGACCTGATTTATGTTTTAAGATCACTCTAGTCTCTGTGGACATTGGATTAGAAGGCAAAAGAGTAAAACTACTGTGGTGGCTTATTACAAAGGTTCAACGTGAAGTAAAGACATGGAAGCCCCATGTTCTGTCAACTGAGAACTCTCAGCTCGGTCCAGAAGAATGAGAATTTCTTTTAAATGAAAAGGAATAATCATCCCATTCAAGAGGGTGATTTGTACATGATCTAGCAGCTTTTAGACTTTCTGGAACTTTTAATAAACATATGTTTTGGAAAACATAATCTACTCATATACCATCTTTCCTGTTAAGGGAAGTTTACATCAGGCTCCCCACCACTTGAGATATCTGTAAAACAACTAACTGAGGTCACACAAAGACAGTGTGATCTGTATCAAGCCAAACCATACATTGCTGCTCCTAAAATCAGACTCTGAGCGTGACCTAAGACTCTACAGCAAATTAAGATACCACCACTATGAGGATTGAAAAAAGCTGGTAGACACGATGATGAATAAATAATTCAAGTAAAGGATACTTCCTAACACAAGCCCAGTGGGAACAGAGAAGACAGAACACCCTAGTTGGCTGGGAGGGTGTGTGATGGGGGAAGGGGGCAGAGTCAGAGGACCAAGAGTTTGAGTACAAGTTTATCCAGGCAAAGAAGCATAATGTCATATGATAATACAGGATCTATTACTTTTTGCCTTCTCTTACAATTGCAGTCTACTGGATCTTTCATTAGAGTCTTTTCTGAGAAAGAATCTGTGGCCAAATATAAAGTTCAGATGATTTTAGTTATGTTTCGTGAGTTAATGCTTTCAATGCACTGTTATAATTTGTCAAAAGATATTCTTTTTTTTTCCCCACATTTTTTTTTATTAGTTTCTGCTTTATAACAAAGTGAATCAGTCATACATATACATCTGTTCCCACATCCCTTCCCTCATGCATCTCCCTCCCTCCCACCCTCCCCATCCCACCCCTCCAGGCGGTCACAAAGCACCGAGCTGATCTCCCTGTGCTCTGCGGCTGCTTCCCACTATCTATCTACCTTACATTTGGTAGTGTATATATGTCCATGCCTCTCTTTCGCTTTGTCACAGCTTACCCTTCCCCCTCCCCATATCCTCAAGTCCATTCTCAAGTAGGTCTGTGTCTTTATTCCCGTTTTACCCCTAGGTTCTTCATGACTTTTTTTTTTTTTTAATTCCATATATATGTGTTAGCATACGGTATTTGTCTTTCTCTTTCTGACTTACTTCACTCTGTATGACAGACTCTAGGTCTATCCACCTCATTACAAATAGCTCAGTTTCGTTTCTTTTTATGGCTGAGTAATATTCCATTGTATATATGTGCCACATCTTCTTTATCCATTCATCCGATGTTGGACACCTAGGTTGTTTCCAGCTCCGGGCTATTGTGAATAGAGCTGCAATGAACATTTTGGTACATGTCTCTTTTTGAATTATGGTTTTCTCAGGGTATATGCCTAGTAGTGGGATTGCTGGGTCATATGGTAGTTCTATTTTTAGTTTTTTAAGGAACCTCCATACTGTTCTCCATAGTGGCTGTACCAATTCACATTCTCACCAGCAGTGCAAGAGTGTTCCCTTTTCTCCACACCCCCTCCAGCATTTATTGTTTCTAGATTTCTTGATGATGGCCATTCTGACTGGTGTGAGATGATATCTCATTGTAGTTTTGATTTGCATTTCTCTAATGATTAATGATGTTGAGCATTCTTTCATGTGTTTGTTGGCAGTCTGTATATCTTCTTTGGAGAAATGCCTATTTAAGTCTTCTGCCCATTTTTGGATTGGGTTGTTTGTTTTTTTGCTATTGAGCTGCATGAGCTGTTTATAAATTTTGGAGATTACTCCTTTGTCAGTTGCTTCATTTGCAAATATTTTCTCCCATTCTGAGGGTTGTCTTTTGGTCTTGTTTATGGTTTCCTTTGCTGTGCAAAAGCTTTGAAGTTTCATTAGGTCCCATTTGTTTATCTTTGTTTTCAGTTCCATTTCTCTAGGAGGTGGGTCCAAAAGGATCTTGCTGTGATTTATGTCATAGAGTGTTCTACCTATGTTTTCCTCTAAGAGTTTGATAGTTTCTGGCCTTACATTTAGGTCTTTAATCCATTTTGAGCTTATTTTTGTGTATGGTGTTAGGGAATGATCTAATCTCATACTTTTACATGTCCCTGTCCAGTTTTCCCAGCACCACTTATTGAAGAGGCTGTCCTTTCTCCACTGTACATTCCTGCCTCCTTTATCAAAGATTAGTTGGCCATATGTGCGTGGGTTTATCTCTGGGCTTTCTATCCTGATCCACTGATCTATCTTTCTGTTTTTATGCCAGTACCACACTGTCTTAATTACTGTAGCTTTGTAGTATAGTCTGAAGTCAGGCAGCCTGATTCCTCCAGCTCCGTTTTTCGTTCTCAAGATTGCTTTGGCTATTCGGGGTCTTTTGTTTTTCCAAACAAATTTTGAAATTTTTTGTTCTAGTTCTGTGAAAAATGCCAGTGGTAGTTTGATAGGGATTGCATTGAATCTGTAGATTGCTTTGGGTAGTAGAGTCATTTTCACAATATTGATTCTTCCAATCCAGGAGCATGGTATATCTCTCCATCTATTTGTATCATCTTTAATTTCTTTCATCAGTGTCTTATAATTTTCTGCATACAGGTCTTTTGTCTCCTTAGGTAGGTTTATTCCTAGATATTTTATTCTTTTTGTTGCAATGGTAAATGGGAGTGTTTTCTTGATTTCATTTTCAGATTTTTCATCATTAGTGTACAGGAATGCCAGAGATTTCTGTGCATTAATTTTGTATCCTGCTACTTTACTAAATTCATTGATTAGCTCTAGTAGTTTTCTGGTAGCATCTTTAGGATTCTCTATGTATAGTATCATGTCATCTGCAAACAGTGACAGCTTTACTTCTTCTTTTCCAATTTGGATTCCTTTTATTTCCTTTTCTTCTCTGATTGCTGTGGCTAAAACTTCCAAAACTAGGTTGAATAAGAGTGGTGAGAGTGGGCAGCCTTGTCTTGTTCCTGATCTTAGTGGAAATGGTTCCAGTTTTTCACCATTGAGGACAATGTTGGCTGTGGGTTTGTCATATATGGCCTTTATTATGTTGAGGAAAGTTCCCTCTATGCCTACTTTCTGCAGGGTTTTTATCATAAATGGGTGTTGAATTTTGTCAAAAGCTTTCTCTGCATCTATTGAGATGATCATATGGTTTTTCTCCTTCAACTTGTTAATATGGTGTATCACATTGATTGATTTGCGTATATTGAAGAATCCTTGCATTCCTGGAATAAACCCCACTTGATCATGGTGTATGATCCTTTTAATGTGCTGTTGGATTCTGTTTGCTAGTATTTTGTTGAGGATTTTGTCAAAAGATATTCTAAACACGTTCCTCCAAATGGAATGGGTTAAATCAGTCTGAAGCTATAGTCTAAAATATGTAAAATATACTATGCCTATAATCTAGCAGAGTATTTGTTGCTTTTTTATGCTTAAATTTTTTAAAATTAATTAATTAATATTTTTGGCTGTGTTGGGTCTTCATTGCTGCACACGGGCTTTCTTTAGTTGCGGTGAGCCGGGGCTACTCTTCGTTGCGGTGCACGGGCTTCTCATTGCGGTGGCTTCTCTTGTTGCAGAGCACGGGCTCTAGGCACGTGGGCTTCAGTAGTTGTGGCTCACGGGCTCTAGAGCACAGGCTCAGTAGTTGTGGCGCATGGGCTTAGTTGCTCCGCAGCATGTGGGATCTTCCCGGACCAGGGCACGAACACGTGTCCCCTGCCTTGGCAGGTGGATTCTTAACCACTGAGCCACCAGGGAAGCCCTTATGATTAAATTTTAAATGTAAAGTCTATCAAAAGGCTTCTTATTCAGAAAAACTCAGGGCTACCAATATTAAAGGAATTTAAGCCTATATAAGCCCTCAGAAGTATTAAACTGAAATAAATCCAGGCATCAGGGAGTCCAATTTACACATATTTTATCTGAAAAAATATATATGTATATTTAAATTAACTTGTTTCAGAGAATATCTGTTAGTTTGATGGGACTTTTGTTGTTGTATTGTGTGGTTAATGTTTTAACATGGTCTTTGAGATCTGCATGAAATCCTCAGGTTTCATGAAGGAAACTACACAACACACACACACATCAAACCTTGTCATAACTGTGAGTGCTCCAGAATTTGATTTTTGATTGACAGCTAGAAACTGTATACATTAACAATTTTTGGCTTTTACTCATTCTTTGGCTTTGACCCATGAAATTGCATGAACCTGAAGGACAAATATGCAGCTGTTCACAAATATTCAAAGTGATTCCAAAGTGGCATGACAGTTCTTGTCTCTCCTGGCGAGTCTAGACTCAAGCCAGCCATACAGTATTTCTTGACTTTTTTCACCTGAAGATTTCATTCAGATTTGAAAGGAGCTATCATAGCTCAAACTGATTTCCAGAGACCCTGACCAATCATTTGTTCATCCAATCCACAAACATTAATGAGTCTTCACTATGTACTAGTTATGCTACTATATATTGAGGACCCTACATAAATATGACATTATCCTTACCCTTGAGAACAGAACAATCTCTAAGGTAATGCAATATATGTTTGGGGAACATAGACAAGGGACAATTAACTCTGCCTGAATGACCTCAGACTTCAGTAGTCAAATGAATTCATCTTAACATGAATTCTCATATTTTGCTTGGAGTATGTTCCCTCTGAGACCCCAGCTTTGAGGAAAGCCTTCCCTTAATACTTCACAGAGCCTCTAGGGGGCATCGCATATAATCTTTCCATTTTCCCACTGGGCCTCTACATCCACTGGTCATCACAGTCTCCCTCACGCTCTGTCATTGATAGGCAAGGGCACGTCACTGTTGCCGTGACACCGAGCGGAGGACGTGTCACTCTCATATCCAGTGCCATACTTGGTTTTCCAGTCATCTAAGCAGCTTAAAGCTTCTGCCCATGATCTCTTTCTCCATAGGGCTCATTCTCAGCGGCAGTGACCACACTTGACACCCATTGCCTTTACGTTCTCTCCATTTCCTTATGTTTTATTTGAATTCAAATGCTACATGTATTCTTCTTCAACTTGCTCTTTTCCATTACTAGTATTATTTTAATGCAGTGTGTTGATATAGAAACACTAGACCATGCCCTTTAATGCCCTCTGCATTCCTCTGTATGAGTACACTTCCTACTCTCCAGAGTGGGTACCCAGCTGTTCTCTGTGGGAGCACCAGTTTTTCCACAACCAGCCAGCCCTAGAAACGATCGATTTGGCTTCTACCCATTTGACAGGTGAAAAACGGAATCTCATTATTGACTCCCTGATGAGTAGTGAGTTTGAGCATTATATTGGACACACCTTATCTGTGTCCCTAATCTCTTGACCTTGCTGGTTTCCTAGGCTCTTGGTTGCTCACTCTGCTTCGGCTGTAGCAGCAACCAAGGCACCTCGCACGCCCGGAGTCACTGCTTTTCCAGAGCCCAGCAGTTTGCTCAGGAATACAGGACTCTCCATCTTGGCCCACCAACATGTAGTTGGGCCAGCCAGCTCTCTGACTCCTCCTGACACTTGCAGGGAAGTGAAACACCACACCACGGGCAGAAGATCCTTCTGAGTGACTACTGAAAGAGCAGAATGCCACCACACAGAGGAGTTAAGCTTCCTCAGACTAACTATGGACAGCAGAGAACCAGGGGAGGATAGGGATCCAGGAAGATAAATTTCAGCCACTCCCTCCCTTCCACAGCCTGCTCTGAGGTGTAATACCTATGAATGAGCTGTTCCAAAGATAATCCGTGCAGCCAAGTAGACAGGCATGCCATTCAACTGGCTATCTCTTCCTGGCTTCTTGTGAGGCAGCGGCCAGAGTATCACACATCTTCTTATACTGCCGTTCCTTCCATTCTTCCTCATCTCCCTTTTCTCTCATAAGCCTGTAGCAGACGGTGCCCTTTATTTTGGAGGTAACAGGATTAACAATTTCTGAAGAATGTAATGCTTTGATTGGATCTATGTTTCAGAAAGAGGATGCTGGAGACATAGTGGAAACTCAGTAGGAATTTGGGAGAGATTAAGACAAGGAGACATATTTTAGGAGCTTCTTCCTTTGGGGCAGGTGAGAGAGTTAGGGCAACGATAACAGAAATCAAGAAGAGTCACACTGAAGAGAGCTTGGCGGATGAAATGTTGATTAGATCACTTCTGAGGAGAATGTCGCGGGAGAAAGAGCAAAGCATGGGGTCACAACAGTTGTTAAAGACTGGAGAAAGAAGAGGCATTGAAAAGACTGAAGGACAGGTTGACAGGTAAGAGAATTTGGAGAAGAGAGAGTTTCAAGAAGGAGAGCTTGACTAATGATGTTCAACAATGCAGAAAGGTCAAACAAACCTAAGACTGAAGGAGGAGCTATGAATCCAGCCATCAGGTATCACCGTAATAACAGCATTAGAGGAGGCACGGAGTCTGGAAGAGACAGTGATTTCAGATAAAGATACGTTGGTAAAAGAAGATGATTAAACAATGGTCCCAAGTAATAGTGAGAACCCAGGTGGAAATCCAGGTACAGGAGATCAGAGGGCCTAGGAGCCTCCACGGAGACAGGGCAGGGCTGCAATTGTAACACAGGGCTGGGGCAATGTGTAAATATATCTCAGGCAAGAAGGTAGAAGGAGTATTTCTGTGAAAAGATGGAAAATAAATATTTATTGCTAACTGTAAAGAGGTTCCAGAGAATTCAGGAGAATGGGGTAAAAAAGGAGCAGTGAGGGGAAGTTTTCATTACCAAGAAAGGTCCCACCTTTAATGATTCAAAGTTTTTTGTAAAGTTAGCCTCCACTGTCTAGCTAGCTCTGGGGTTCATAGTCATCAATGTGTTTGGGTCTGTGGTTTTGTGGAAAGTGATTCTGTCCCCAGTTACTATATATTCTCAGTGTTTGCAATACCACCAACACAAACCTGCTGCTTTGAAATTAACTTGTTTATAACTGCTTCTGGCACAATAACCTCTAATGTGGTGGTGAAGATTAGATGAGAACAATGCACTGTGGGAATTAGACTCTAGGGATGTCAGGGGATCCAGGAGGTAGGAGATGGTTTCTGTAAGTTTAAAGAGGAAGACATCAACGACGAAATTCACCTACTTCATTATTTTTATTTAGGATAATGCCTTCTCCCCAAACCCATAAAACAAACTGCTCCTTCACCTAAGTTATTATAGCTACTGCAATCACACAAAAAGGTACACACACACACACTCACTCTCTCTCTCTCTCTCTCTCTCTCTCTCTCTTCTCTCTCCCCTCCTTTTTACTTTTTAGTTGAGAGAATACAAAAAGAAACTTCATACCAGCCTGTGTGAATTATTGCAAATCCAAAAGAGGAACTCAACATAATATGCATCAACTGTTTAAAATGTGACCTGTGCTCCATAATCAAGATGTCTGGCTGAGCTGTTTTTTAATCAGGTGTCAGAAGTATATCCTGCAGCCAAAATCTCCAATTACTGAAAGCCCCCCTCAGAAAAAAAATGTAACATGTGCTGCAAGTTATATCTTAGTTAAATGTTATTTTTTAAAAGATGTCTTGATTGAAATTTAATAGGATGAAGAGCTCAAAAGAACACCTTACACTGGCTAGAAATCTGCTTCTGGTTTCATTGAAGAATCAAGATACTAGAATGTCAAAATGAGATCACGGAGTTATAAATGTGAGGCCACAGAGTAACACTGTATTTTTTAAGGGGAGACCTGAATGTGTCCATTCAAAGGCATGTAGGCCCAATCAGGGTATTACCTTCTTGGGAAGTTACCACATTATTCCCAACATTTTGGGAACTTCCTCCACAGTCCTTTGGATCTCTTCAGTGGTGACACTGAGACACAGGGCTTGGTTTTCAGAAATAGTCAAAAGCAGTTCAGAGCCCAGTTTGGTAAATCAGATAGATTATAGGATGGAGAATCACCACTTTCTGTTAACGAAGGGAGGGTGGTTATAAATTGATGAAAATTACTTCCATACACCTTATAAACTGACTCTGGGGGAAATTTACTCAGGGAAGTTTTCCCAATGTTTTAAGAAATCACAGTATTATTGGAATAAATATATATAGGCTCTAAAATGACTACTTTACAGAGGAGGACACACATTGAGATATGTAAAGTCCCTCCAAGCTTGCTGTAGAGTGGAGAGCTTATACTCAATACACAATTTTTAATGCATTTTAAATAAAATAATATGTGATAAGGGTTATCTAAATTCTTATATATTTTAAATCTTATTACTTTATAGCCGTACTGCATATTCCCTCCATGTGATTAGAGGAAGCATTTTATACACACTGAATTCAAGTCTTTTGCAGACAGGTGGCTGATGAATTACCAGATCTTTAATTCATAAATTTAACTTGTTACACTCATTTGGTTTATTGTGTGTAATACACACAAACCCTGAATGACTCACACAAACTATTTTTCACTCATAAAAACATGCCAAAACCTTTTCAGAGAGTTGCTTTTGTCTCTTTTTAGAGTGCTCATTCTTCAGTGTGTATAAACAAGCAAATGCTTTGAGATTCAAATTAATGAAAACAGTGGAAATGAGAAATGAATCCATCTGAAAATCTATTTGATGCATGTTAATGAAACGCTCACACACAAAAAAAGTTATCTGAGAAGCTATCTGTCTCACATGCAGTGAGAAACTCCTCTGCAGGTAAAACGGAATGGTTATTTTACAGTTAATCACATCTGAGTTCTAGTTTGGCCAGTTCCAGAACAGCAAGTGGCTAGAAGCCTGGACTTTTAGGTGGGGAAGATATAGATTTAAACCCTGACTCAGTTGTTTGTTAGCTGTGTGACCTTGAGCAGGTTAATTAAGGTCTTTTGAGCCTTAATTTATTCATCAATAATATGGAAATAATAGCAATGTTCATTTCACAAAGTAATTTTAAGAATTAAATAAAAGAGTGCATGTAACTTTCTTAGCATAGTATACCTGAGACAATTAGTTGTTACTAATATGATTATCAAATTGAGTATCTTTTTTCCTGTGCATCAGTTTTCTCTCCTATAAAACAGGACTGTTACCTAGTTAATCAGTGAGAAGTAAATGAGAAGATGTAGAACGTTTAAGGGAAGTTTCAATGCTAGGCAATTCTGGATATTGTGACATACAAAATGCTATTTTGTCTGCATTACAAAGAAAAATAAAATGCCTTATTCTCCATGCCATTACAGACTGAATGAGTGCTTGCACCTCCTCTTAGCAGTAGGGGTTTGGTAAGTTCAGTCTGAGGTGGTTGTGTTTCTCCAGGCTTCCCCAGAAGATGGGGTCATGGTTGGTAGACTAAATCAAATTTCAGTGGTTCCTGCCCTGTCTCTTCAGGCGGGACTGAAAGCAACCCCACTCCCCATACCCTCAGAGTCTCACTCAGGTATGTGTCTGATGGTCCCCACAAGGTATCTCATATGGGCTCACCATGTCTCTTATAGCTCCTGGCATCATGTGGCACTTGCTGGGTTCTTCCTCTCCTACCCAGCTCTCCTGCAACAATCAGGCTGGTGAGGATAGGGGAAGCCAATACAAATGACCAGGGCTAGTGGTCCAGCAGGGGGTCCAGAGTCCAACTATGCTGGATGTCAACATAATCTCACCCTTGCTGGGGGGACCCCAAAAATGTTTTCACCAAGGCCTGAACCAATTCCTGGCAGCCTTGTGCACCATGGAGGAATTCTGAAATCGAGCCCTTTCCCAGGTTCTAAGTAAAAAGAGAGGTGAGTCACCTCTGCTCTGTATCCCCAAACCTATCTTTTCTTTATCATGCCCCACCCAGCCTCTGCTTGGGCGAGTAAGGTGCAGAGCCCTTCCTCAGGTCCAGTCCTCAGCAAAGCTCTCCTTGCTTCTCTCCGGCTCTCTTCATCACAAAATATTTGTGGAATATTAAACAAAAATGGTGTTGAGAAAGTAAGAAACATTCCCTGCCTTCTCTCCCCCCAGGGCCTGGGGACTCTGGCTAGATGGAGGAGAGGGTTATAACCTGGAGAGGTAAAGTGGTTCAGGTTTTTGTGCTGTAATATTGATAGGTGGGGTCATTATTGCTCTGCAGTTTCTTTTTAATGTATCTAGAATCTTTTTTCTTTTTCTTATTCTGGCTAAGTAATTCTGCTTCTTCTCTTTCCTTTCTTCCTCAGTTAAATGGGCAAGGGTGCATACGGCCCAAAGGAAAACAAAGAGGGAACTTGAGATCTGGGACCTTCAAATTTCTTTCTAAATGTCCTGACAAGTGACCAGGGAGGAAAAGGAAGAAGGGATTAAACTGGACATTTCTCTCTGGGATAATGTGAGCACAAGAGACCAAGTACAAAAGCCCTTTGACCCTGTCTGGTATAACATTTACCAGAAGCTGTTTCTTCTTAACTGAGCCCAGAAGCAACAGGGGCCACCATTCTGCAGCTCAGCCCTGAGTCATATAACCAAGAGCTGCATGACCCCTCAGAGACGGGATTAAGAGATCTTCAATGACCCTGAGGCTTCTGTCAAACAAAATTTTACCAGCCTTAGAAATCTTCAAAATCAAAACAAGACTAGGGTATTATAAGGATCTATCATAGATCTACTTCAGATAGTCCTTAGGGTCAAGGACAGAAATTCTGACTTGTTAATTTAATCCTAGTTGGGAAGTTCAGGCACATATGGGTAGGTATAAGATCTTGGCTCTACTTGGCAATGAGGGGACCTCATCTCCCAAATCAAACTGGATCCCTTGGCCCTCCAACAAGTTGTCCTGACTCCATAAATTGACCTCAGAATCTGCAGATGACCTGGGAATGGCTGCAACTTGAAGGTGCCTTTGTCTTAGACACAGAGGATGCTGTGGGTGCAGCCTGGTCCAGATCTGACAGAGACATGTGACCAGAAAGAAGAATTATGGACAGAAATAACTCAAGACAGTGTTTTTGAAATACCAGGATGAAGAAGAGACATTAAAAATAGTCTCTATAAAAAGTTACATATTTCTGAGGAAAGAAAAACTCTTTCATGGGAATATATAACCCTAGGGGTCAAGTGCCCAGAACATACTTCCAGAAAGAATTAGAAATGTTTTGCCTGTTAAAAATAATCCAGAGAGGGCCTCCCTGGTGGCGCAGTGGTTGAGAGTCCGCCTGCCGATGCAGGGGATACGGGTTCGTGCCCCGGTCTGGGAGGATCCCATATGCCGCGGAGCGGCTGGGCCTGTGAGCCATGGCTGCTGAGCCTGCGCATCCGGAGCCTGTGCTCCGCAACGGGAGAGGCCACAGCAGTGAGAGGCCCGCGTACCACAAAAAAAAAAAAAAAAAAAAAAAAAAAAAAAAAAAAAAAAAAAATAATCCAGAGAGAGAACTGAAAGCCACTTCACCTAGCCAAAATTGTCAAAATAAGACCAGTGAGTAAAAGCTATAGACAGATTTCAGACGTTTAAGATAAAATGTTTCAACAACTGAAAAATGGAACAGGTTACCTTTGGAGCATATATAATAATATGATTAAGAGCATAGTTTTGAGGGTCAGAAAACCATGGATTTGAATCCTAACGTCTAACATGTACTAGTTGTGTTACTCAACTTTTGGGGGCCTCTCCTTTCTCATCTGAAGGTTATGGATAATAGTGCAGACTTTCCTGGAATACTGAAGGATTAATGAGATAATGTATATAAAGCACTTACAGAATGACACTTTAAGAAGACTCAATAAATGAAAGCTGTTACTATTACTGTTTTTGTATTAATAACTGGTGTAAAGCAGAAGTTGCCAACTACAGATAGAGGACACAGATAGCTTTTACATCGTGTAAGCAATGTTTATTTCTAAGCAAATGTATTGCGAGCAAACAATGACTCTGACAGTTCAAAAGAGAGGAAGTAATTGTGTCCACTGGTAAGAGAAGACTCAAAATGTGTAACTCTGTTCACTGTACCTCTCCATCCTGCCCATGTGATGTGGAATTGTATAGCCCAGCACAATAAACCAGACAGATCAATAAAGTTTAAACAAGAATTCCCACATGACGTAATGCAGGGGAAAAAAAAACCCATTAAATTGGATTATGACATAAAGGGCCTCTGTGTGCATGTTGAAAGTATCTGTAAGTGATTTTATATGACCTGAAGCAGAAGACCAAGGGCCAGTGATTACATAAATAATGGAGCCAGAAGATAGCAACAATATTTAAGGCTACTCAAGACAATGAGTAAGCATAAAGCTGCCATTTGAAATGAGAGTATCTAACCCAATTCTATAAGGAATTAATTAGCTAATCTTTCTGATTTACTTGAAACACTTGACCAAACTGCTTTCAGAAAGACAAACACAACTGTCTCAACTGGAGAATTAAAGGTAACCCCTGTCTTGAATGAAATAAGAACTTATAACATATTTCAGCCTATTATTTGGTTTCAGAGATTGTCTTTATTAGCTGGGTATCAAAAGGATGCTTCCTGGATTAGCATAAGAGAGGAAGAACTAATAAATTTAGATCTTTTCATTGTTAGCATAAAAACTCAAAAGCAAGCTAATGTTAAGATGATCCTGCACAGAATGCAGATCCTTCAAGGAAAAATTGAAATTGATCTTATTCAGAGTGTGAAGAACCCCATTCCAATAATAACCTCTTTATCCAGTTGTTGGTTCCAACTAAAAGGAATTCCCAATCCCAGACTGAACTGATGAGCTCAGGTTAAGCAGTCCACATGGAGCCTTTTGTTTATGAAGTGGCCATGCTGTTTCCGAGGAGCAGAGAAACAAGTGCCTCTGCTCAACTCCTGCTGCAGTCCATCCTGCCTTTACACTCACAGCAGGGCCAGGGGCTCTCCTTATCAGGCCCCTGCTGCTTCACCTCCTAATGGCCTTCCTCAATGCCCATTCTGTCTGCTTCACTTTGAGCTGACACAGCAAATGCACACGAAGAGGTTTGCAGCATAGCAGAAGTCAGAGACTTGGAACAAAGAAGGCTCCTGTTATTTATTTATTTATTGGCTTGTTTGTAATTCTCTCCATCCGTCGATGGTCAAGGATTTCAGTGGCTGGCACCAGGGAAAGGCACTAGAAGAAATCAATTTCCAATAACCTCAGAGATCACAGTGCACTGGATAATAAGCAATAAGTCTTTGTGAAGAACAAATCCTGCCTAAAAGAGGGCTACTGGGTTTGTGCAGAGCACAGCTGAAGACAGGTGGGAAGGCCTAATAGGAATATTACACCTCGACTCCAGTAAACTGAAACCATTTTGGATTCTGTTCCAATTGACTGTGTCATCAACATGCTTCAGAAGTGTTGTTGGGACCATTTTCTAATAGAGGTCAAAGGTTATGTCCAAAGAAATGAATGCATGAAAGGGGCTCCAGAAATCTCCTTGTGAATTTGAAGACTTAGTGAAAGTCAGGTAATAGAATTCAGGCTACTAGGAGGATTAAGTTTCATCAGGAAATTGTGATTCAGCATGGACAAGAACGTTCAAACTAATCATTTTTGGACATTGAAATATAATGTAAATAGGGTTAGATACTTCCCTTTCTGGAGATTATCTGAAGTAGCAGCTGCTATCATATGTCCCTGGTTCCTTCTAGAATTAAATCCTGTCTTCTCAGCCTGATACACAAGGCCATTTATAATCAAGTCCCTGATGACCCTTCAAGCTGCATCTTTTCGCTACAACTTCCAAATCATTTACTCCAGCCAGACAGAAGGACTTCTTTTGTATTCATTGATTCACTTATTGATTCATACACTCATTCATTTATTCAGTATACACACAGCATCTCCTTTATTTATCTAAACAAGCTAGTAAGACAGGTGAAGTGTTATCATTTCTCCTAGAGCAGGCATGTGAATGCTCTGCTAAGGCATTTGAACTTAATTCCTGAAGGACATGGAGAGTCCACAAAGTACACAAAAATTCTAGGAATTTTTGTCATGGAATTGACTTGGTCTGATTTTTACTTTGGAAAGATAACTCTGGAGGCATTAGAGTGGGTAGGGTGTGGTAGGGGAAGTGATAGTGGACACAGAGGATATTGTAACGATCCAAGCAGGGATAACAAGAGTATAAATTAACCAATCACCCTATGGTGATGGGAATGGGAAACATGGAATCAATATGAGAGACATTTAGGGGGTAAAGTAATGGAGGGCTAGGTGACTGATTAAAAAAGTCAGGGAATTGAGGGAGAAGGAGGTTCCAAGAGGAGACCTGGGTCAAGGGATTGGAAAATGGTGGTGCCATTAACTGAAATGGGAAGTGTAGGAAAAGCAGGTTTGTGGGAGAAAATAAACCATTTTACACCTTCCAGTTTAGATACCATGTGACATCCAAGCTGAGATGCCCCCAGGCTGTTTAACACATGAATCTGGGCTCTTCTGAGCAGAAACATCAAAAATGAATTAATAGAAAGTTTTTATTTTGTTCTGTTTCTATCCTGCCCTTTTACTTTCACCTGAATGATCAAAGACTCCTTAACACCAACTTAGAAGTGTTTGGGAGATAATGAAATATAGACAACTGTTGGGTGAGTAAATTGGTACAGCCTTCCTGGAGGGCTGCTGAGCAGAATGAGTCTCAGTTAAAAGTGTGTCCATCTGTGTAGTAGATTTTTTTAAAGCCAGAATGGTTTGCAACTCCTCCCATCAAAAAGTAGTCTATTTCTCTACCTCTTGAATCTGGAATTGGCCATAGAACTCGTTTTGGCCAATGGGACTTTAGAAAACATGACACAGAGATTGAAAAGTATTTTCAGTACTACATTGGGGTTTACCCTCTCACTGCTGGGAAACCTTCCACCACCATGTGAACAAGCTCAGGCTAGTTTCCTACAGGAAGAACGACAATGTAGAGAGAAGCCTCAGCCACCTGGTCACCTAAGCCATCTCAGCTATGCCAGCTGAGGCCCTGGACACCCTGGGTTGTGGATTCTCCACCTTGCCACTACTGACATCTGGGCTCAGGTCATTCTTTGTTGTGCAGGGCTGTCCTGTGTACTGCAAGGTGTTCAGCAGGAATTCTAGACTATACTTACTTATTGTCATATGGATATATTCAAGATATAGTTTTTATAATAACAGCAAGCAACATTTATTATATGCTTATTATTATTATGTCATACATACTAGGGTAAATATTTTACATGGATTATGTCATTTAATCTTTCCCATAGGCATAAGAAGTAGGTATTATTAATATCTATATTTTACAGATTAGGGAACTGAAGTAAAGAAAGGTTAACTATTATGCCTACGTTCACCCAGCTAGTAAGTAGTGAAGCAGGGATTTAACTCAGGCAGTCTCTTGTTGGTACAACTCCTTAACTACCATTTGGAGCCAAGCCATTCAATTCTGACTTCTCATTAGATGGTAAAACAGGTTATAAAAGAATATGTATACTGTGATATTGTTTTACTTTTTAGAATAAGGAGCACTATATGTAGGTGTAAAGAAAGCCTGCAAGGATATACACCAAAATGTTAATCATGGTTATCACTGTCTGGGTGTTGGAATTACTTATACTCTTTCTGTATCTCTAAATTAAAAAATAAACATCTACCTCTCTTCAAGGAGGTGCATAGTGAATGGAAGAGACTAACACATGTACATAATAGCTATAAAGCAAGAACAAAAATGAAACGAACACTAATAGAAGAACAGGCTAAAACATGAACATTAAGTGGAGAATGATTATTTCTGACTGGGAGCATCTGAGAAGGTGGGGGAAGATTTTAGAAGGTTCTGAAGGATAGCTAAAATTTTGAGAGGTGCACATGGGGTAAGAAGGTTTAAGACATGGAGGAGGAATACGCAGGGCATGCTTGTGGAAAGGCAGGAAGTCTTATGCAGCTTGAGCAGGTAGGAGACAAGATAAGGAAGACAGTCTGGGGCCTAATATTGAAGGATACTAAGCTCCAGAATGAAGAAGCTGAATTTCATGGTGAGCTACTGAAAATTGTTGAGGAATGGGGTGATATGACTAGAGATGAATTTTATATAAATAGATCAGACATGAATAGTAGTTACAATGAATTGGAGGGAGTGGAGATAAGAGGCCAATTAAGATATGAGTGAAGGGCCTCCCTGGTGGCGCAGTGGTTGAGAGTCCGCCTGCCGATGCAGGGGATACGGGTTCGTGCCCCGGTCTGGGAGGATCCCATATGCCGCGGAGCGGCTGGGCCCGTGAGCCATGGCTGCTGAGCCTGCGCATCCGGAGCCTGTGCTCCGCAACGGGAGAGGCCACAACAGTGAGAGGCCCGCATACCACAAAAAAAAAAAAAAAAAAAAAAAAAAAAAAAAAAAAAAAAGATATGAGTGAAAAAGTATAGGCAAAAATAATGACTGCTCTAATTAGGACAACAGCAAAAACAGAAACAATGCTAAGAGCATTGTGTAAAGCAGAGAATAGAAGTCCATCAACATCAGGAAGACAGAATAAGAAAGCTAGAAAAGCAGACTGAAAATAAGAAGCCATGGAGACAAAAGGAAAAACTAGGAAAGGACCATGTCAAGCAAGCCATGGGAGGAGACAAAGTGAATCTGGAGTGACAGGACAGTTTGAGTGAAACCTTCTATTGATAAAGAGAAGGCTAAGGAGTCCAGGAAAAAGGTGACGGATGGATGGACAAGTGCAGAGACAGTGAAATGAAAGGCTGAGGTTGTGGTCACATGGCTGTTTCAGAATTTCATGTTTTAGAAGTGCAATAGTTCTAGTTTGCCTAGAATCAATCAATACCATCATTAATAAGCGTCAACTTGGACCAATTTTGACTCATAAATATTACGTTTTTATCGATTTAGCACTACCAATAGAGAGACAAGATCCACCGAGTGATCTCTCTTCATCTTCTGGGATCCTTCTTCTATCCTACTCCACAATACTTCAAAGTATTCTTACAACATCCTCCATCTCTGATGCTATTCCTCCACACTTGTTTCTCCCAGGACATTCCAGAAAACACAGCAGTTAATCATTTGGGATATCTTCCTCATACATATCAGGATATCAAAAATTAGACCCAAGCCTTACTTGGAGAGCTCAAATACACTTAGTTTTCATTGCTTTTCTGTCTTAAAAATTCATGACTATATGTTTAAAATACAACCTGATCTGTAACTTTCCTCCACCTCTCAGAGTAGACATAAATTCTCTCAGTACATAAGTCTTTTGCCAAAAAAGATACTGAGAAAGATTCAAATCAATTTGGAAATCACAGAACTTCTGGAATTTCCTGGAATCTTTAAGGAAGGTCTTATTTTGTTTGTTTGGGTGTGATAAACTCAAAGGCAAACGGATCTCACTATCTTGTTTCTTAAAATAATCAAGCCTCTTATTAGAAGCATCACTTTTAAATGTATATACATCGATATGTACATACATACATATACATATGGTTATTTTTGTTTCTTTTTTAATACAAAGATTGGATTTTATAATATCCATCACTTGAGAAAAATTACCCCATGGTCATTAAGACTGCCAACTTTGGAGCCAACTCACAAAAGTTTAAATCTTAGTTCTAACACTGAGTATTTATGTGCCTTGGAAGTCATTTAGCCTCTCTCTGTTTTATTTTCTCAACTGTGAATTGATACTGTGATATTTGAATGAAATAACACATGCAACTCAGAATAGTACTTGGCACATGGTAAACAATATATATGTTTTAGCTAATATTATTAATTTTCTTTTTCCACTTGCAAAAGGATAAAGGATATCACTCCAGGTGAAAAAACATAAACCCACATTTTTCAAAATGGCAAAGTGGCATATTCCAATTTATTTAGTGTTCCATAATTTATTCACCGCCCTACTGATAAGTATTCAGATGTGTTTCCATGTTTTAGCTACTAAATGCTGTATTTTTGGATATATATATCCTTAAAAATGCATGCCCTCATTTCCTTAGGATATCTTCTCCAAAGTCAGATTACTGAGTGACAAGGAGTGTGCACTTTCAGTTTTGAGAATATTTACCAATTAAGTCCTAAAACTGTTGTAATCATTCACACAACCATCGGCAGTGTACAAAGTGTTTTCACACATACACACACACACTTGCCACAACTGAATAAAAATAATATTTAAACATTTTACCAGTCTGATGGTTTCAAAATGGTATCTTGGTTTTTACATGCTTTTCTCCATCTACTAATGAAATTGAACTTCCCTTGATACAGTTATTGGCCATTTGCATTTTACCTTTTATGAGTTTCTTCTTTGCACCCTTTGCTCATTTTACTGTTGTCTATTTCTTATCATTTTCTAGTGCTCTTTAATTGTATGTTTATTAACCCACTGTATGCCATTTGTACTCCTAGTATTTTCCTATCCTTCAAGGCTTTATTATCTATGTACTAATGAACAGTGACTCTTTAGACAGTGGCTCTGAATCAAAATCTTTCCTGGCCTCTGAGGATTTGTGGCTATTGATGTATGAGCATTCAGTGCCAATGCATTAGGAGATACGCATGTTTCCTATTATAAAATCAATGCTTCTAAGAATCTCCCTGAAATGAGACAGCACCACATCAATCTTCATTCTTTACCTTAAGAAGAATAAACCTTTTCCTGAAAAGGGATATCTGGTTCATTCACTATCTCATCATGAGTCCCATTTCTCCAGGACAGCCTTGTATCCCAAAGCATTGTGTTCTCTGATACCTTATAAGAATATATTAGACTCAGTAAGAAATGTGTACCTCAAAGGCTCTAGGATCCCTGTAGTTTTCAATTAGCTCGAGGTATGCCAGGTATATCTTACCTCAAACACTCACTAGATCAAGTACCATGCTATCTCATGTCTATATCTTTTGTCTTTCCAATGAAATGGTAAGCTCAGTTGTCATTTTTCAGTTTGCTTTTCAGGAGCCCCGATGTCTTCTTGGACACAGAACAAGGTTATTTGGCTTTTCTCCCTGTGAGTAATGATCTATTTATGGACCTGTTTCTCTGGCACATTTCTCTTGACACAGTTCTCAAGAAACAGGAAAAGAATGAGTGAAACTGGGCCAAATGGCTTCCCGAGCATGGCAAATAAGATGAAGGGGCAGGTGTTTCACTCAGTTAATCAACAAATATTAACTGAGTCTCCTCTATGGAACAGCCTAGGTGCCTACCTACCAAGACGGTACAATTTGAGGAGAATCACAAGACTCACCTAAGCTAAAGGACCTCCCTCAACAATAAAGATTCAGTTCCTAAAGATCTTAATAACATCTTAGTCAAAATCAGTAGTCTCAGAAAAAGAAACACATGAGAGTAATCAAAAGCAGTGAGAAGAAAAAGAAGTGGCAGGGCTGCTCCAAGGTAGGACAATATTCAAGACAAACTCCAGCATAGATGTATTTGGAGACAGAATTAACCTACAGCATGACCATTATAAACATATATATATATTTTTAAAAGCACAAGTACTGAGCATTGAATGGTGAGGAGATCCCATGTTTCAGACTTGAGAGTGGATTTGTATTGGCTACAATCTACAATGGGGTTGAAAAATGAAAGGAGAGATAAACTGAAGTGATACCATTGTAAGAGTAAGTGGAGACTGCTCGGGCTGATGAAGGACAGGAAAGGTGTGTTCCTCATACAAACCAAAGAATGGACTCTATGGCTAGACAGAGCAGGATGGAAGACAAATATCCACACACTGACCAAAAGACAACTTGATTGGCTTAGTGCTCAGATATATACTTAACCTTCTCTTTGTGATTTCATTTCTCAAAGAATGGATGAACTCATTAAGTGGACTGCTATTTTGTAACTTATTCTGATCAACAGTGATGTGGAATGAGAGAAATATCCTCAAAATAGGGACATGAGACTTCACTGTAGCCAAGGAGGACTACTTTAAGGACTCCAGAGAAGAAAGGAGCAAAATCTCTTAACCTAAAACTCTAGAAATGGTTAAAAGGACTAGGTGTACCTATGTGAGAGAAGGAGAGTCTCAAGAGTAAAGATATGACTAGAAAAACTATAAATGATTCTGCTTGGGAAGGAAAGTGTAGATATCTAGAGAGACCAGGGTGATTACACAAGTTTTCAATAAGCTCCCCTTTGAAAATCATATACGAAAAGGGATACATGCATAAGATAAATACATTAAAATAAAATAATTACAAGAATTTGTTAAGAACAGTAACAGCAAGGATAAACTAAGGGAACTAAGGGTTGAAAAAATTAGGGAAGAAAAAGGGGAGGTTATTGGCTTTGGTAAGAATAAGAGAGTTGATGAATGGGGGCAGATGACGGAAAAGAAAAAAATGGAACTCATCATTCTTCTGCTGCCCTGGGCAGGGGTATGGACTTCAAAGTTGTCTTGGGGAGAGCTGGGAGTCATGCGGTAGGGACCAGCAGCAGGGGCTGTATAACATGGACAAGAGAGTAGGCAGAAGGAAATGCAAGGGAAAGGTAGCTCAGAGAAAAGGGGCAGAAGACTGGAAAAGTGGCAAAGGAGAAACTATCCTGGGTGAAGTCCATATGGAGCAACTGATAAGGTGAAGTCTGTGTTTGGCAGGCCCTCGATGTAGCACTCTTATAAACACCAACACGCTTAAGAATGTATACATTGGGTTTTGTAGAAGTAACCAATGTTGGAAGAGCTATGATTCTTTGTTCATTTTTAACATGTCTGCCTCTGATGGGCGTTGCTGATATTTTGTCTGAGAGTAAGGAAAAGAGAAGGCAACTGACATTTATTGAGAAAAAACAATATGCCAGGAGATTTACAGACAGCTCAGGTACTTCTTACGATAATCATATGAAGTAGGTGTTATTAGCCCATTTTCAGAGAAGAAAATTGAAAGTGAGAGAGATTAAATATTTTGCCCATGTCAAAGCTAGTAAAGCAGAACTGAAAATCATCTGCTGGACCCAAGAGCCCATGCTCAGCTCATTATTCTAGACTACATCTCTGGGGCAGTACCAGGATATCATATTCTTTAAGCATCAAGTGGCATAATCCTTTGGGGCAAGCCTTTTATCTTACCCTGTCTTGCTAAAATATGCTTCTTAAGAGCAAACATTTGGAATCTCTAACCCAGCACATTTTTGCCTCATCCTCTTGCTTCCAATGTCCAACTAAGTTGCTCCATTAGACAGCAGCTTCCAGCTCTCAGCTCAGGGTAATCACATCCACTCATGACTCTTTTGGTTCACTTACTCATTCACTTACTCTTCCATTTATTCACCCCTTCAACAAATATTTCCTGTATACTGAAACATGTCTAATTATTAAAGAAAAGGAATGTGTCTAGTTTCAGCTGTTGCCTAACAGTCATTAAGACCTCAATCCGCCTGTCCAGGTCTTGCCTATTCATCCAGTTGAATTTTCCTGGTGATTTTCATCAAAATGGTCTTGGTTTCTCTAACTGTACAGAGGTATAAAGGGCATGACACCCTTACTTTGTTATTGAATTTGATGCTTTCAAACCACACAGCCCTATCTGGCAAAGCTTCTCCTTCTATTTTAGGTTCATGTGAAACAGCCAATTCCTTCTGGATCAGCTCAGACCCCTTATTCAGTTGTCCTCTCCATTTTCCTTTTCTGCAAGCAGCCCCTCCCTCTACCCACCTACTTTTTAAAAATCAAGAATGAGAACCTTCTCAACTCCTCTGGATAATCTCAGACACACTACATATTAAAATGGGAACATAGCATAAAGCTTAATAGCTTTAGGTAAGCAATTTGGGGCAAACGAGGTAAAGTGATTCCCTGTATGAATGCCAAACGTGTACTCTGTTTACAATAGAACACTTCTGAGTCATCCCAAAGAGAAACACATCTGATCTTGCGTGATTTACATCCTCGGCCAGCACGTGTATTTCCATCTGATTGATACTACATGCTTTGTTCTTCAATTGCCAAATGAATAGTAAAAAATTGAGCCCTGCATCCCTGGAAGAATTACTTCATCTCCCTTCATTTTCTATAAAATGATGGCTGATGGTGCTGAATTAGAAATAATATACTAATAAAACGCTTTTGCAGAGTTTTAGAGTTTACCCTCTCACAAATTATCTCAGAACAATTCTTTATGAGTTACCCTTGTCCTCATTTTACAAACAAATAATTAAATCTAGAGAGATTAAGAAAACTCTCAGGTCACACTGTGAGTAAGTGATGTAGTCAAGGCTAAAACTCAGACCTTTTGATTGAAATCTCATACTTTCCACTACATTCCACCATTTCCAAATGATCTTTATGTTCTCTCTCAGGAGCTGGGGGTGGGAATGGGCTGCAAAGTTGTCTGGGGGGAGGGGGTGGAGTCATGTAGTAAAGACTGCAGCAAGGACTGTCTAAAATGGGAAAGATGGCAGACAAAGACAACTGCAATGGAAAGGTAGTTCTGGAGAAAAGGGGTTGAAGCCTGGGAAGCTGTCAGAGAAGAAACTACCAGGGTGAAGTCCACATGGAATAACTGTTAAGGGGAAGTTTATGTTTCATCTCCTATAATAATGGAACAATTATTCTTTTTAACCCATGTTTGAACAATATTTAAATCACCTTGATTTATAAAATATTACCCAAGGAATTGTAATTTGATAAAACTTCTTTTTGGTCAAAAGTATAATCACTGAAGCTACAGCCATTTCCTAAACACAAATTGAGAAATAATTCTCAATTTGAAGAAAAAGAAAAGTTCTCATTTCTTCCTTCTGGATGTTCAGGAGCAAGTTTACTTGAAAGCTGAATCTACCTTAAAGGTAACATCATTATTTTTAGGATGGAGGTGGAGTGGATCTAACACCAGGGAGAGAAAAATGAGGAAAACTTGGTGGGTAGATATTTTCTTTGCTATTGAAGGATGTGACAGTGCAGAAAAATTCCTTGACAGAAAGTATCCCTGGGGTGGCCCTACATGCTTTCCGCAAGAACAAGAGGAAAAATAAGCCCTAGTCTCATGAATCTTCCCCTTGGTCCACTAACAACACAGAATCTTGAATTCAAGGAATTCCTCTACAATTCAATTTGTAGAGGAACAAAGATTTATAGCAAAAGTGAGATCTGAGAGGAAGAGAGGGGAAAGATCCCCTCTTGGTGAAAGACTATGGGGAATTTTCTCTGCCAGATGCCTTGTTAGAAAAGGTACTAGTGATATGATAAATTCTGATTTATTCTCTAGCGACTTTACCCTTCTTGTAACACCAGACAATCAGTTCACTCAGCTCTGAATGTTTAAATTTCTCTTCTTTCAGTTCTTTTCCTATAAATTCTATTTTCTCCATGTATAAAGGTCTAGAGTTTAGGTTTTTATCACTTGCCTCAAGGCTGGCTTGTCCTGAAGACTCACACAGAATGACATCCTTTAACTGGCATATTCTCTTTTACATAGTTAAACTTTCCAAGAGTTTTACATTTCCTTTCAATTAGTTTTGGTGAGTTTCTTCTACATAGTTGATATTTACATGAGTGAAAACTTCTGCTCAAAGCAAAAGAACTATAAAAAATCCAATCATTGTTCTCCAAGGAAATCCACAGAGATCAAGACCTGGCCTTGGGTGTTCAGGCAATACTGCCACACCTTTTACAGCGTCTCCGGGACAACTTCAGGGCAATCCTGTCCTCCACAGAGCTGCCTCTGGCTGCTGTGCCCCAGATCACACAAATGCAACAAACCACACAGAACACCTGTCAGCATTGTACTCAGAACCGAACCTAGTAATCAGAAGTAACTTCACGTTTAAAGATCCCAAGATAACAAGATTTCCTATACAAATGTACATTTCTTCAATAGTGGGTCACATATAGAGGTAAGAAGGTGCACATGCTAAATATTTTTAGTTTTCCAATCTTATTTTCTTTATACGTACACAGTCTGCGTCCAATTTGCTTATTTTTTTGTAGCGCTATACAAACGAGTCTCTATATAAAATGAAGCTAGATTTCTTGGGCATCACTTAATTTCGTCTTCTTCCACATGAGCTGTACCCCTTAGCCTGGCCAACTGACCCCACATAGCTAAAGGGAGGCAGAATTTGGCTCAATCTGTTTAATGTTTCAAGTTGTCTGCAATGAAATGATCTCTTTCCTGCAGAAGTAAGCTCAATGGCATGTGCCCCGCCCACCAGAGCCCCCTGTGTCTGAGAGCCAGTGGTTGCAACTGAGACACCTCTGCCTCATTCAGAGCAATCCTCTTCGACCACTCCCTACCTTGGGCCTCATTTCCCAGCGTACATTCCCAGATCTGCCCAGCTCTGGGTCTCTGGAACTATCTCACATTTTTAGATGTTTTCTCACTCTCCTGCCTTTTGGACTTGGTTTGGACTTGATTTCTACTGGTTTCTTAGATCTACCCTCAAGGTGCTAATTATTCTTTACATTTTAATTCATTTATTCAATAAATTTGAATTAAATTTATAGAGTGTGACAGGCACTCTTCTAAGTCTTGGGGATATAAAAATGGACAAAACATGCAGAATCCCTCATCTTGTGATGCTTACATTCTAGTAGGAGACAGACCACAAATAGATAAACAAGTAAACATATATTAAAAAGCAAGGTGGTTAAAAAAAAGCACGGTGGTAATCAATACTAATGAAGACATTTAAAGCAGAATAAAGAGTTAAAGATGAATGGGCTGGGTATTCTAGACAAAGCGACCAGGGAAGGCTTATGTGATGACATGTGAGCAGGTATATGAAGTGGAGAGAAAGAGAGATATGTAGATTTTTGCAAAGCAGGCATTCCAGACTGAGCTAACAGCTGGTGCAAAGGTCCTGAGATGAAAGTATATCTGAGTGCTTGATACGCACCAAGGTTACCTTCTCTGCCTCAGCTCTCATGATCCTGGCCAACCACAGCTCAGATCCAATCAGCTTCTATCTTGGGTACATCTATTATGGTCACCAACAAGAGGAAGGAATGGGGCCCTGGTGCTGAAAAGGAGAGGCTAGACAGCTTCTTGTTATATGGTGTAAAAGGGGAGACTCCAGCACTGAGTGAGTGACTGGATTCTTGCCATCCACACTTCAGATTCTATGAGTCTATGCAAGCATACATATAGGTCTACATCTAGATAATCTACCAGTACTGCTGAGGAAAGTGAGACTTAAAGCGTGTATTTAACTAGGAGTGATTAATAATGCTGTCTTCATGTTTGAAAAAGGCACACATTTTCATCAATTCTCAAGCATTTCCATGAAAGTAGAATAATGCAAAGAAAGAGGGCTAACACTTATTTAAAGCAGGGCTTCAACGTATTGACCAAACCCCTCGCTATTCTCCAGAATTCCATGGTTCACCTCTGAACGTGATATTATGACAAAGACTTGACAAAGTTTGGGAGTTACCAGCATAATGAGTCATATTTTCAGATGTTTGGTTTAAGTCTTATTTTTTAAAAAGAAGGAGGTTAGAGTGTTATAAAAGAAAATGTGACAACCCAGTAAAGCTTGACATCTAAGTGGTTCTGAAGGCTATATCTGTTATACATCTTGTGTATCATAAATAATGAATAATAGTAGCTACAATTTCCTTAGTCTTTATTATGTCCTAAACTCTATGTTAAAGCAAATAATTCATATATTCCTTCCAAAATCTCTTTTGGAGCCAGAGTACTTTTACTATCTCCATTTCACAGATGAGAGATCTGAGACTTAAGAGAGACCAAGGGATTGGCCTGACATCACAATTTAAGTGAATGGCAGAGCTGGAATTAGAACCCAGGTCCATCTGACCCCATAGTCCAAGCTGTTAACCCACCACGTGACCCTGACACCAGAGCAGTGAAGGATAATTAGAGTATTCATGCCCCCATCATGGAGAAAAATCATCCGTTAATATAAGGAAGAGTTCATGCCTTGATTAAACTTGGAAGGTAAAATGCACTTATTTTGGAACTCATTCCTTAAAGTTCAAGATGGCAAGAAGCAAAACTGAAAATTAAATCTCTGCTAATATGTCTATAGAAGAACACTCTCTTTAGGTAATGTGGCCACCATCCCATCTCAACATGGTCAGATTGTTGCCTAACTTCAAAATGTTACTGAAATGGGAGACTATCAGGCCATGGAGGAGGCAAAGATGGAGCTCGGGCAGGGGTCAGACAGGCAGGGAGGATGAGGATGGGGAGGCAGTACCTGCAGCAGCTTGAGGGTGACCATATTTACATAAAGCATGAGTTTCAATTTGCTAGAGAGTCACTGGTCAAGCTAGTGTGTGTGAAGGGAGCTCCCTTGTTCCCTCTTCTGGATGTGAAGGTTGTTTTGTAGTCAGGTGTGATGGAATCAGCACTGGCTTAATAGGTTGGAAACCAGCCTGTCCTCCCAGCCTCTCCAATCACCAGCTGTGGGACCTTGGACAAGTCACTTAACCTCGATGGACCTCAATGTTCTCATCTAGAAAAATAAAAACAATTGAAATAGACTAGCCCTTCCAGCAATTCCGTGAATCAAGGAGAATTTACAGCTGTTGCCATTTATTAAGTTCAAATTAAGTCCCCTCATTATTTTATCTCTTGCTAGATAGATGGTGAGCTCCAGAAAAGCACATGGTATAGTTGGTGGCTCCTAGAAAGAGCTCAGAAAATTCCTCATTGACTGTATCTACAAAATATATATGAGGACAGATGGCCAAAGGACCCTAGGATATGTCAGCTGAGCTCTATTTTATGATGGAAAGCAGCATTCATCCTATTCATACAACAGTAATATTTACCAAATGCTTATTAATCTAAAGAAATTGTTTTCATTTGAAATTGTAACTAAAAGTAAATGATAAAATAATATGTAAAGTATAACCCCACCTTTAAAGAAAAAAGAATAACATATGTAAATGTTAATGGACCAAGAATGGAGGAACATACATTAAACAACTGACAGTGGTTTTCTGGGGAAGAGGCTGGGGCAGAAATATGACTGATTTTTACTTTCTACACCACGCACTTCATTATATCTGCATTTTGTATAACACTGCAGTACATATATAATTGGTTTGGTTTTTTGATTCCTAAAATACTCTAATTGTTCCAAACTATCCTGGCTAGGAATTGTGTCACATGTTACAAGTCAGCCCATGTAAAACACTAAACCCAAAAGATTTTCTCAGACCTAGAGATATTGCCTTACATTTACACTGAGGGGAAAAAAAGACAGATAATGTTTTTTTTCCAGTTAATACAAGTGTGAATGAAAAGATCTTACATTTTTTTTCAGTTCCTGTGACCCCCAGGAGAGAAGGCTGTGGGCTGATTATTAGAGCATTTGAGTGTGTGGGTTTGCCTGGAAGCGACAGCTAGCAAAGACTGGGAGATGGGAATAATGATAAAGCATGCACAGCTTGTAGAGCTCTGAGCTGAACAGCATTACTCTCAACCAGATTTTATTTCTTGTTAATTATATCTGATTCCACTTGACTGCTGATTTCATTGAATTTAAAATGTTCGGCGTGGGGGTCAGGGCTCCATGCTACTCATCAGAAACGTCAATAAAAAAAGCACCCCAGGGCTTCCCTGGTGGCACAGTGGCTAAGAATCCGCCTGCCAACACAGTGGACATGGGTTCGAGTCCTGGTCCGGGAAGATCCCACATGCCGCGGAGCAACTATGCCTGTGCGCCACAACTACTGAGCCTGCACTCTAGAGCCCACGAGCCAGGACTACTGGGCCTGCAAGCCGCAACTACTGAAGGGAAGCACCGCAATGAGAAGCCCACGCACCGCAACAAAGAGTAGCCCCACTCGCTGCAACTAGAGAAAGCCCACGCGCAGCAACGAAGACCCAATGCAGCCAAAAATAATAAATAAATTAAATAAATAAATTTATTAAAAAGAAAAAGCACCCCTGAAACCCTGTCATCTGTGCAAATACACTACCCCTCATCATGACAGATTTGCTCCAGTAATTATGATCACATTTTCATCAGTCTGCATCTGTGAGCATTTCTGGAACACTTGATGCCATAATACCCAAAGAAAACGCCTTCTCTAACATAATGAAGGTAATATAAAATATGTGCTTCCATGTCATGTAAAAATTTATGATATTCACACAAAGAGGGGTATTTATTTCCTATGCGTATACACCTCTGCTTTCTGTTGTTACTGATGAATAGGAAAAGATAAATGTACCACACAAGGAGGAAATAATGGCAGGAATGGGAGCTAACTGCTGATTTTCCATTCAGCAAACCCAGACAAGCCGCTGAAGCCCTGCACCTAAGGCTTCAGTGACGGCAGGAGGTGATAAGGTGATCTGTCATCCCAAGCCTTGGGAAGCAGAAGGATGAAGTGGGATGAGCACAGTCTTTGAACTCAGACCTGGGTTTGAATCCAGCTCCAGCTTTGAGAGCTCGGGTAAACTAACTCACCTATCTGAGACTTGGTTTGCTCAGCTGTCAAATGGAAAGATGAATACCTATATTCCAGTATGCTGTAGAAATTAATGAAATAATATATGTAAAGCCCATTCTAGACTTGAGAGCAGTGCCTTGGATGGTACTTAGTAGATATTCCCCCAAATTTTCCTCTCTTTATCTCTTTTTCTCCTTTCCATTCATGTTTCTTTTCCTTCCTTTCCTAGTTTTGAGGCAGAAATGGCCAATTTTTTTAAACTTCTGACTTCAAATCTTCAAAATAGGACAGCAGTGCCATAAGCCAAGACCCACCAAGTTGATGAGTAGAATAATTTTCTCCTTTTTCCATTTTGTGTCTTCAAAAAAATCAAAAATATAGACATATATAAACAACCACATACATAAACTTATATATGAAGACAATCTCTACATTGTCCCTTGGTCCTGAGGTAGGTAGGTAGATAGATAGATAGATAGATAGATAGACAGACAGACAGATAGAGCTTCTTTCAAGAGCTTCTTTCAACTTTTATTTTTTCCTTTTGATCTTGCTTTATATGCTGTGAATGTAACATTTACTAATAAGCAGATCAGCCAGGTCATGAAACGTTTATTAACAGCTCATACCACCATGTTAAATGGTGTTTCCTTTGATATTTTCAGTTAGGGCCCTTGCCTTCCACAGTGTAACTGCATCCTTACACCAATGATGAAGGCTAGGAAGTGGAAATAATGGAGCCAGGACTAAGGTGAGGCCAGAAAGGTACTTACATTGAGCACAAAATTTAACGGGGTGACCAAGAACTCGGTAATCAAGATAAACAATATTTTAATGCAATATTTTAAAAAATTAAATTAATGCAAAAAATCCGTGATGAATAAAACCTCAAAATTTTAAATAAAGACAGAAACCAACCCTGCAATTACATGACTCTGCCTCCCTCAGCTCACCCTGATCTAGGCCCTGGGTAGACGCTGCATCTGAAATCAGGAGCTGGGGTTCTGGTCTTGGTTCTCACACTACTTAGCTCAGGCGAGCCACTGAACCTCGCTGGTTCTCAGTCTCCTCATCTTGTTTCACTTAAAAGTCTGATTAAAAACTTTCCAGTGAACTTCTGAACTTGAAAATTCTATGATTTTCTATAACGTGAAGCTGCATGACTGGGGCATCAGCAATGACTCAAGAGGACAAGATTCATTCACTGTCAGTCATTCAATCCAAAAATGAATTACAATCAATCCAATCAATTGCTATGTGACAAACACTATGAAAGGTGTTGACAATACAAAGGTGAGGACAATAGAAATACATAGAAAGGGAAGCCAACCCTACTTACTGCTAAAAGGTCAGGACAACCTTCCCTAGGAAGTGACTTTGACCTAAAGGACCAAAGGAGTTAGGCAGGGGAAGGCAAGGAGGAAATTCCAGAAAGAGAGAACAGCATGGCCAAAGACCAAAAGGTGAGAAAGAAAAATCTCAGTTGGGGAAATGCAATAAATTTAATCTGGCTGAAACATAAATAGGATGGATGAAACAAGCAAACAAAAATCAGTCTTTGATTACAGAGCAATAATAAAAGTATTTGGCAGAGTGTAATGCAAAAAGCACTGGGTTATGTTCAAACCTCAGCTCTAGTCACTGCTCTGTTGCCAACTTAGCTAGATGATGGGGCTTCCATATCCACTGGGGATTCTATTTTAGAACACAGTACAAACTTTTCTAAGAAGGAGAAAGGCTTTTAACTCCCAAAGAATGATGCAAACCTCACATTTGAGATATTTAGAGTTTACATCCCCCAGTACCAAAGCAGTGCTGTAATTAATACATGTAGTCACTGCCCTGAAAACAACTTGCTAAACAGCTAAGTACCTGTTGTGTGATGAACTGAGGCTGAATGAGAGGACCAGCCTAAGGCAAGCAAACTTTCATCTTCCCAGACAGGCACAAGGAGGAGGCAACTAGGCAAATGTTATAGGCAGACACACCTAGGCTTATGACGGTGGAGTTGGTCTGCCCCCCGCCATGTTTGTGTTGGTTGATTTAATTCCTGCACTTAGGAAAATAGGATTAGAGCCAGCTATGTATTAACCAACCAAAATAATTTTTTAAACAAACACTGAGGCACACAATCTCTAGAGTCCTGAAAATAAAGTCAAAATTTTAATTTTAACCTGACTGTTGTCACACATAATACCTACTATTTATTGAGCACTTACTCTGTGCCAAAATTTACAAATGTTAACTCATATAATCCCCACAATTCTATGTGATGTGTTAAGATGGTTATCTCCGTCTTAAGAGCAAGAGTAATTTGAGGCACAGAGAAGTAAACTGTGTGCCCAAAACTGCATAGTTGATAAGCAGCAGAGCCCAAATTCAAATACCTATCTAGCCCCAGAGTCTGCACTCTTGGCCACTGTGCTACATAAACAAGGTTCATCATCTACATGTCCCAGTGACAGCTTAGCGCGCGGCACTCAGAGACTCCTTATGTTTCCAGGACTCTCAAAGATCTGAACTCTCTGGGCTTTGGTAAGCACCTCCGTCATTTAGTTCTGGGGGAGAAGAGCATGAATCCATCTTTCCATGCTCTTGGGAGAGGCATCCTTTCTCCTCCATCTCTTCTCTCCTGCTCTCATTTCCCACACGTTTTCTCCTCAGACACCAGCTCTACCCATCTGCTCCCCATTGATAAAAACTGCATTTGAGGCTCGCTGTTCCTTCCCGCTATGGTCTCCTAACTCCTTCCCCCACCCGACTTCATAAATGACTGAAAGGTACATCTGGCCTGGATCTTCGTACCTCCCGTTCCCCACTGAATTCCCTGAGATACGGCTTCTGAGCACGTGCTGTACTAAAACTGCTTTCTCGATGGTCACCAGGGAACTCCTTTTCATTGCCTTTTTTTTTTTTTTTCCAGTTTCCTACTTTCAATCTTTTCAACCTCTCTGCACTTAAAATCATCCTGGTAATTTATACCTTGGATGAGGAGAAGGAGTTTGTAGGATTATTAAAATGGGTTTGGTGACCTGATTCTGCCACTTCCCAGTCTGGTAATTTTGGACAAGCTATTGGAATCTCTCTGCCTGGGCTGCCTTGGCTGTCAAGTGGAGAAGAGAACTGCAGGTGGTGTGGGGATTAAATGAGATTCCACATGTAGGCACTCACACAAGGCCTGGCACATAGGTAGGATTGCTTCTGTGAAGTCTGACCACTCCTTCTCATGATTCTCTGAGGCCTTTACTTTCACTCCAGGTCCTTCCCATATTGTCTGAGTATTCTACGGTACCTGTTTCTCTCCTTAACCCCTATATTTTGCTAAATGCTGAGATTTAGTCTTTGGCTCTATGGTCTCCTGCTCCCCATCCTCTCCCTTAATCAAAACAGTAGTTGGTATTTACTGTGAAATCACTACATGCTGGAATCTGTACTATGTGCTTTCCAGGATGTTCCAGTGTTACCCCAAAATCAGTTCCCCACAAAACAGCACTGAGCCTTTCACTTTTCTGAGCTAACTTCTCTCCTCATTCCTCTGCCACCTTTCATCCAGCTACCGAAGTTCAAACCCGAAGTGCTATCTTTGGTACCCCTCTTTCATCCCTGTTGTCAACCTGAAACAAATTCTCATGTTTTATCCATTCTGAAATCTCTTATTGGGATTTTAAGATGGGAACTCAACAAGCTGAAGCTGTACATTTAAGATTTTCCACTTCCAAAAAAATTAAGAAACAACAAAAAATTTATTTTTTGCACTGACAAAAAAAAAAAAAAAAAAAAGATTGGAACTCAATACACTCAGGTTTGGCTCAGTAAGGGACCCAGTTCCTAGGGCTGCGTGTTTGAAGATGGGAACACGGGTGGTCTGGCCCTTATCCCAGGATGCCAAGATGCTACGAGCTCTTTAAATGAGAATTTGTGGCTTCCAAACTCCCTGGCCCCAGATTATCTTAAAAGTTTGAGCAAAGCATATGATATCAGGACATTCTGACAAGTAAGGGGGGAGAAAAAGAGAATTCACATTTACTGCCAGCTTACTATGAATCAGGAACTGTGCTAAATGCTGTTGCTACCAAGATGAGCCAATAATATAATTTTTAGATATAAAAAATGTGATGTCACAATGTTGCTTTCTTATTGGCACTTCACAGGACAGTTTTTCATAAAGGCAGTCTTCCTGGGTCATTTTGTCACTGATCTCCCAAATGCTGATCACCTTGGAGAAATGGAAGCCATGATTTAGCTTCTACTGTTCTAATGCAGGAATCATTGCCTCATGACTGGATTTCCTCATTCATTAATCATTCATTCCACAAATATTTATTGAGTCCCTACTCTGTACCAAGCCTGTAATGAATGCTGGAGATGCAGCTGTGAATGTCTTCCCTTCCAAACACAGGAAAGAGAGCTACACAAGTGAATTCTAGAAAAGTAGAGGGTAGTATGGGAACACACAGAGGAGGCCTCTTAGATTAGCAAGGTTGACTTTCTCACTTGTTTCCCGGACACATCTCCTCCTCTTCACCCCCACTACCACCATCCTCATCATTTCACGCCTGTATTTCCACAATAAGCTCCTTGCCTCCAGTCTCACCGCCTCCAATCCATCCTCCACACTGTGGTCACAGTTATCTTTCTCTGATGCAAATCTGATTATGTCTCAAACTCTCCCAACCTGCAAACTCTTTCCCAGCCTTTCAGATAAAACTGAAGCTCCTTTGCTTGGGATATTTCCATTCACGGTTGATCTCTGCTTATTTCTCTGGCCTGATGGTTTGCTACTCCACAGAGCTAAGAACCCACATCTCTCACTTCAGCCACACTGAACAACTTCCAGTTCTCAGATAGCTTTTTTTCTGCCTGGAAAGCCCTTCTCTTCTTGTCTTTCAAGACCTAGGTCATCTCAAGCACCCTAAGAAACCTTCTTGATCTTCTTAATCTCCTTTAGGTTGATGCCCTCCCTTTGTGCTTCCATAGCATCTTGGGCATATCCCTATCCAAACACTTACTCCACAGCATTAGTTGTTAATTAGTGTCACCTAGCTGCTGTTCATTTCTGTATCCACACTCTAGTACCCTGTGCTCTAGCCACATGGGACGGCTCATAGTTACCCTAACTCATCAGGCACACTCACATGTTTCCTCTGCTGGAATGTCCTTTCTATCCTTCCTTACCTGGTAAAAACTATTCATTTTTCAAAAATATCTCAAAGACCCTCTGGTCAAATCCCATAGGGGAAGAAAAAAAATCACTTACATGTCTACTATTTGTACTTGATTTACCCTACAACTATAACAGTTAATCAGATTGCATCATAGTTAGCTAAATACCTGTTTCCCCATCCTTGAAAGCTCGGACTATTTTTTGCTTCCTCATGTTTTTCTTTCTCCAGACTCCAGCACATAGTAAGTGCTGATGTGTGTTTTCTGAATGTTGAGAAAAGGCCAGGAGGGAGAATGGAGTATATGCCATGTACGTTAAGAGCTCACAGGACAGTACAAACCTATCTCACACTCTAGTTATTTCATATGTGTAAATTCTGTATTGATAACTAGATTATAAACACTTTGGGGGCCAGAATGATGTTATACATTGTTATACGAACTTCAATGCTAAATATAGGATAGGTGGTCAATAAAAACTTGAAAACAGACTCTGAATATAATCAAAATGAATTGAACTTGCAGATGTAGGAAGAGGAAATACATCATAAAGAAAGAAAATAGAGCTCTAGTAAAAAGCAAAAAAAAAAAATTTTTTAAATCTTTTCTTGCCAAGATTTGCATTGAAAATGATGTGAATATTCACCATGCAATAAAAAGGGACATATGCTGACAATTATATTTAAACACCCACTAGGCCAATTTCAACTTGAAAATATTTCTGGAAAGGTCTTTACTTCACCAGTTGTTTGAAAAAATAAAAAAAAAACTTCAGATTTCTATTTTACTAAATGCTTTTTAAAAATTATAAAAGTGAAGCTGTTTTAATAATGTGCATCCCTTTCCAATTCCCCTCTTTTTTTTTTTTCTTTTCTCAATAACTTCTTCACCTTTGGCAATGTTGACTTATGAGTCAAGGTCTCTCTCATAAGTGAACTTTCTTAATTAATCTCATGTATATCATGCTTTCTCCCACTTAAAAGAAGTTACAAAATGTTTAAAATTAAAAAAGGTCCCCAGAGCAGCAGTGAGATGGCCTCTGCAAGTCATCTTAAAGTGAAGAGAATACTCTCTGGCAACCCATAGTCACAAGTACTGGGTCTGAGCTTCTAGTGTTTCCTTCTGTCAGCATCAACTTGGCTTCCAGGCTCCCCACACACACGTCTCTTATAAATTCAAGCCTCCTAAGGTACAGAACCCAACACCCCCCAAATATACCTGTCTGCCTACCCTACCTTCCAGGTGTGAACAAAATGCCAAAACAGAGAATTGAACATGGTATTTCCTTGACTTACAGAACTAATTTGTGATTGTGCTCCAGGTTAGCTCAGGAATAGTCAAGTCTTCTATTCTCCAGATGTGACGTTCCAGAAGTCTCCCAATTAGAGTCCCACCCGATGAATAAAAGCCACCAACCACAGGAGAAGTAAGAGAAAGGGTAGAGGAATTCAGTGAAGGTTGCAAGGGTACCTTGCTTCCCACTCGACCTCTTCTCGCCTCAATTGGCCTCTAGTTGATCCTCTCCTAAATAGCCATCATCTGACCCTCTTCCAATCCCCTTTGTCCCAGTCCTGGACTCCTCACACGCTGACCAGGCTCTGCTGTTTCAAAGGACCATTCGATTTGAGGCGATTCCCAGGTGCCAGCAGGCACTCCGCACTGAGACCCCACCCCAATGCAACTGGCATTTTAGGGAATCCTTTTCTCGGGACCTCTTCCCTGGGACCGAAGAGAGATTCAGAACGGTGCCTGTCCACCAGTTAGATACCAGGCTGCAGAGAATCTCTCCCACGAAAGAGGTTAAAAGGGAATACGGTATCCCTACAAAGAAAAATAACCCAGAATCCTCCGCATATTCCACATGTTTGTGTCATAAAACCCCAGGGCAAAAATAAAGCCCCAGCCACGCCACAGCAGCCCAGCCCAGCTCCCAGGGCTGCCGCCTCGGTGTGCGTGAAGACAGCACCTTCCCGAGGGAGGAGAGATCCCGGCGCCCAGCGTTTCCAGAAGGTGATTATGGCAAAGCCTTTTAGTAACTCATCACTCATCCCCGCACTGGCCCGAGCCTCCCCCCGGCTCCCGTGGCACTGGTGCTGAATGAGAAAGCCAGAGGCTGCCCCCTCCAATTCTCCAGGCGACACCCGCCCCCCCCCCCAAACTACGAGGCGCCTAGGATGCGGGGTGGGGGAGGAGGAAAGGATGACAGGTGCCCACGCCTGAGGGAAAATCAAAGGCCACGCTTACAGCCAGGGCTGAGAAATCCCTACCCCTGCCCGGGCGGGAGGACTTGGCCCCAGCCACCTGCAGGGCGCCCCCGCCCGCACGCCGGGTCCCGGCGCAGCCTGCAACGCAGCCAGGAGGGTGGAACGGGACGGAGGGAGCTTCCACGCCCCCTTTGTCTCCACGTTTCCCAAATGACAGGGGAGGAAAGTTTACGAGCAGGGAGGGTGTAGCTTTCCGCTGGGTCAATCTGACACCTCGCAGGAGACGACCCTCTCTGGGATCGCCCTCTTCCCCTGAACCGCCCCGGCGCCGCCTTCATCTGCACCTTAATGTCCGCAAGCTGGGTTTGGGCCACCTGCGCCGCAGCTTCCAGCGGGGAACCTGACCCGGCGGCCCCGGCGGCCCGGAGCTGCCCGCGGTTGCGGGCGCCCCACTCACCTCTCTCGGCGGACCCTCCTCCCGTGCGCCCTACTGGGCCGTCCGGCTCCCGGCAGCGAGGTGCATTCAAGCAGCGGTCGGAGACCCGCTCCCCGGGCTGTGCTGCATTCCGCCTGCGTGGGAGATCCAACCGGCGAGCGCGCGGCGCAGGCGTGTACGCGTGTGTTTGTGCGAGTGTGTGTGTGTGTGCGTACGTGTGTGTGTGAGAGTGTGTGTGTGCGCGCGCGCGTGGGGCGGGGAGCGCGGGATCACGGATCCCTCTCAGCGCCCATCCCGCGCTCTGCCTCCTCCTCCGCCTCCTCCTTGAGCTGCAGCTAGCACAGGGTCCAGGTTTCAGGATCTCCTGTTTGTTTAATGAAAGGAAGGAGCAAAAGGCTGGCGGGGGAGGGGGGCGGAGGGGGGCGCGAGAGAGGAGGAGGAGGGCGCCGGGCTGCGCATGCTCAGAGAGGGACCCTGAGCGCTCACTCGCGAGCGCAGGCAGAGCGAAGAGAGCTTGGGTTGGAGGCGAGCTAGGCTCTGCCCCCCGGAGCCGCAGGGGGCTCGGCGGGGTTCACGGAAGGCAGCTGGGAAACCCAACCGCAAAGGTGCGCCCTGCGTGGGGACTCCCTGGCGCCCGCGGTGCCGGAAGCCGGTGGCGGGATCCCGACCCATCTTTGGAGACAGTTTCAGCTCCGAGTCCTCGCCACGCCTGGCTCTCCTCTCCGTGAATTTTTAGTGCTTGGCCGGGCTTCCCGTGGACCGCTCTGTGGCCTCTGCGCTGCGGGGCACCCGGGTGCGTGTCCCTACTAGTCCAGGAGGAACCACAGGCAGCAGGTCGAATCTGAACTAAAACCAGTTTCCTGATCCGCGCTTCTTTTTTCCCTCTCCCAACTTCCACTCTGTGAAGAGCAGAAAGAGGCAACTGTCTCCTCGGGTCCCAAAACAGGTTTGCTGGGGCAAGGGTGGGGAGGGGCCCACGAAACCCTCTTCCAAGAACAAAGCGGAAGTGGAAGGAAGGTGAGTCTTGGAGGGCTCCATACTCAGTCTCTTTTGGTGACAGGGTTAGATGGAAGAGACATTTGCTCTATTCAAGAAGGCCAAAAGAACAATAGAGCCATTGTCCCCCTTGCCTCGAATGCCAAAGCGCCAAAGCAATCATTCGCAAGTGGGGATTCTGGCTACTTGGTAAAGTGGAAGAACTGTAAACGCGAAGAAAGTCCAGTAAGAGAACCTGAGCCCGCTATGGCGATGGCGCAGTAACCTGAGGCCAGGGGAGATGCTGCCTGAGAGGCTTTGCTGGGTGAGAGGCTTTGCGAGTGAAGTGGAAACTCTTTTTGGTGAGATTGTTCTATGAGCAAAACAAGCCAGTGGTTAGGACACATTCAAGAGCTTCCGTTTTCAACCTCCTCCGTGTTTGACCACCCTGTCTCCCCCGCCCCCCATTTTCTCTCCTACAGAAGGAAAGCCATCCCAAGCAGGGAACTCCCTGTAAAGATATTATTACCTCCTGTTTGTTCAGTTTTGGTCTCTCCAGAAAAGGACTACCTTTTGGTCACCCCAGCATTGGTGGGATATAAGACAGCCTACTCTGTGCAAATCTTTTCCAAGCTTTCATTAAAGTTCACCTCTGAGCATTTCCACTATGTACTGCAGACGAGCAGATGCCTTCCTGCTGAACTCTGACCCCTGTCCCATTCATCTTCCCAATAATAATGCCAAGTGACACTAGAACAGCAGGACAATTAGATAAAACCCTAGAGCACACCCAGAGGAGAGAAAACTGTGTGTCTAAATACCACCAACAAAAGCAAAGTTTAGGAGAAAAGACATAGAAAAAGGAAGGAAAATAAGGATGAGAAAGGGGAAGGTTTAAAAAGTGCAAGTGCCCTGAGTGTTAGTGGTTGGTTCCTTCTCTCCACAGCTCCTTGAAAGGAGTAGAATTGCAGCATCTCTTTGCTTGAAGAACAGTGAGTCTGAGTGTCTACCAGGTAGGGGAGATCAGGTTTTTCTGAAAAACAGCTAGAGTCCCTAGAGTGAAGCACTCACAGTTCTTGGGGCTCCTACTTCCATGCCTGTTTTTTTCTCAGGCCTTCCCTTGGGCACCAAGCTTCTTGGAAGGCATCCAAGACAGATCTGCTTGTTACCACTTTCCCTTCAGAACAGTGAACAGCATTCACTGGAATTTCAGGGTGTTGGTGTAGGCAGGGCCTTGAGGCAGAAAGCCATTCTCCCTGCCCTGGCATTGTGTAAGCCCGAGATGAGTGAGGGCTCTGAATCCAAGAAGTGGTGGACCTGGAACAGAGAGGTGGGGTGGGGGTGAGTGCAGGTCTCAACTCTGTGGCTCTGTCAGTAAGACAGTACTGAGGCTCTTCCTCCAACAACGGTAAGAGTCCAGGGCTACCTGGCCAAGAAGCACTCTCCTCGCTGTCTGAGCCCGGCCTTGGCTAAGGAGGAAAGGCATGCTGCTCCCCTCGATGCCCAGGGACTCTATCATCACCAACAAGGTCAAGGAGACTTTATAAATTTGGAATTGCAAATTAGGTGGAATCCCTTTATGGTGCTGCTATAAGAGGGTGAACTGCACTTCAGGAAGCGATTTTTACTGCTTGTGGAGAGTGGGGGAAGCACCGGGGCCACTAAATAAGATGATGTACATAAAACACTTATCACAGTGCCTATTGCATAGCAACTCTCTGTAACTTTTATTAATTTGGTTGTTAACATTTTCATTATTACGGTCTTTTCCCCCTTATCCTAAGCTTAAACAAATAAAACAGATGAAAGCCAGATGCCTTCCAATTTTCCTTGTGGCTTCCTCCATGGCCCCTCACACATCACCCTGATCACTGATGTATTCAAATCCATGAAATGAAAAGCGTGCTATAAAGCTGTGTGGCAGTGTGAATGGTGAATAACCCCAACTCTCACCCTCCACACTCAGGTCCAGAGGCAAGTGGGAGATGGCAAGCGTTTGCAGTAACACACGCCCCTCCAGCACTTTTTGCCACTCACACCTCACAGGGATTAAGGACCCCCCCTGCCTGGCACTCAGCGTCTCTTGCTGTAAAGCCCCAGGGACATTGGCTCACCAGGCTGTGTTTTCACTTTTTTTTTTTTTTTTTTTGCCTTCCTTCTAATTTTAGCCATCTAATGTGTTACTCCTCCTAGGTAATAGAATGCCCGGAGCCAGTTAATATGCACACATCTGCAGATGGTTTTGTTTTGTTTTTTAATTTTATTTATTTATTTTTGGCTGCATTGGGTCTTCGTTGCTGCGTGTGGGCTTTCTCTAGTTGCGGTGAGCCGGGGCTACTCTTCGTTGCGATGTGCGGGCTTCTCATTGTGGTGGCTTGTCTTGTTGCGGAGCATGGTCTCTAGCCATGCAGGCTTCAGTAGTTGTGGCACATGGGCTCAGTAGTTGTGGCTCAGATGGTTTTGAAAGAAATTAGTGGCAAGAATATCAAAGGCTGCAGCTATTTTCAATGCTCCTTAAGTTCAGATTTCAGATTTAGCATTCATCCCCCTACCTAGTGGACAATTCCTAAACTTTGCACCTCTCTCTACCAACAAACAAACACGTCTAATGGCCTCACCTCTTATATCAGCAAAATAACCCAGTATTGTGGCCTGGCTATGTATGAAATTTTTCAGAGAGCTAGCTATTAAATTTTTAGGAGAACTAGCTGTTCAGAATATAGTATCAATACAAAAAATTCAAAATTAATAAAACCCAGTAATAGATATAATGTTTGAACCTAAAACTCTCCCAAACTATGAATGCTATAGTGATATCTCAGTTCTTAGAAAATCATATGAAAGTAATTCCATTAGGTTAGGTATTGCTGAAATAATACAATAACTCTATGGTGATGCAGTATGTGCCTAAGTTGTGCTCTGAATATTGTCTCATAATTACAAGACACAGTGTTTGTATTTGAATTGCGTTCTAACTATAATTTTGGTTATTTTCAAATACCACCCGGAGACAAATAGATTTATAATTTTTCTTCTTGTAAAAATTCCATATATGGTTCACTAAAAATGTTAAGCCACAACTGTAAGGGCTAAACTAGTGATTATTTTAAGAATCAAAATGTGTCCAGGAATATCAAAAACTGTCATAAAACTATCCCCATAACCCTTTCCAAGTACTCTTATTGTCATTCTTAACACATCAAGTCCTTTTTTATGTCTGACTTGCCACCACCTAGGTTGGTTTGAGCCATTCAAGGGCAGGGGTTTATTCTTTTTTATGCCCCTGATGCCTCAAGAAAGGAAGCAAGTGGTGCACATTCAGTAAATGTTTAAGGAGTGAATGAATAAATACACAGCCCAAAATAAATTTCTGTGCCTAAAATGTTGACTTTGAAAAAGACTTCCAAGTTCTGTGACACTTGGTACTCTTCATAGATGAAGTCAAAAGACACAGTTTTTTAAAGGTTTTGTGTATGTGATTATCTAAAAATGGAAGTTGGATGAGAAAGGCAAAACAGCTTTCTGGAGATAGTTTTTATCCCCTTGGAAACATATACATCAAGCCCATTCTAATATTCCTGGTTCAGAAAGAGAATGCATTTTGGCTCAAAGTGCATTATTATTCAAAGGATAGCTTCGTTCTGGCCAACTTAATCCAGCCAGAATAATGTTCTAATTTATTTAACTTTTGCCCTAAGTAGGATGAAATAGTTGAGGCAATAGCGCTTAGAACTCTTTCTTTTCAAAAGAAATCATTCAAAACGTGAAAAGGACCACCCCCAGGATCTCACCCCCAGCACTCCTGTCATTATTGTCTTGAGTGAACGGAACCAATAAGAAGTTGGTTCTGTTTTCATGGATGGGAATCTAGGGACAGGGGGTGGGTGGGGAGGGGGGGCACTAAATTGTAAAAGGTCTCAGCTCTGATCACAACTCCCCTGAGCCAGGTGTAGAAGAATGGGGGCACCAGGTGATTGGTATCAGAGTGATCTTTTCTCTTGTATTCGTGAACCTAGTAAGAGTTTCTTGAGAATGTGCTCAGGGAGAAAGAAAGATCCCAACGCAGAAGCTGCAGTCTTTTACAACCCTGCCTCAGAAGCAACACACCATCACTTCTGCCACATTCTATCCATCACACAGACTAGTCCTGCTACTCTCCTCAGATTATCTTCATTTGAGGGTGCCCTATGTTTCTCGCTGGGACCCTGACTGATACAGATTTCAAGAACTTTCTTTCTTATTTATGGACTCATCTCACCCACACTGAACCTAATGCTTGTTACTACTTCATCAGCTCTGATTTCTGGATTCCCCTATATACCATGATTTGTATTCTGAGTTACTACCTCATATGGCTCAGCCCCCAGGATCTATGTACCTTTGTTGCTGGAAATTCTACCTAGTTCTCCATGTCCTCACAGGTGGGACTCAGGTACTTATCACTGATCCCCCTACTCTCTGGTTCTACCCCTGGTGCCATCCTTGTTATCTCCTCCACATCAGAAGTTGTTAGAATCATGACTCTACCTCCCTTGTACTTCATATATTGTAGACATTCCACTGTTAGCAATTCCTGTCTGCTGACCCTGCCCCAATCCAGGAGAGGTGAGTCTGCCAGAGTCCATCAGTTTCTCTTCTTCAGTCTGTCCTAAGCTGCCAACATGGAACACTTTGCTCTCAATAATATTGGCATCTTCATTTTTCTCGTCTTTAAAATGAGAGGTCTGAATAAATTACTCAGTCATCACTTATTCATAGTCTAGTTCAGGGCTCAACAAACTTATTCTGTAAAGAACCAGATAGTATATATTTTAGGCTTTGCAGACCATATCTCTGTCGCCACTACTCCACTCTGCAGCCATAAACAGTGCTGAGAATGAGAATGGCCGTGTTCCAATTTTTTTCTTTTTTCTACAAAACAGGTGGTGTGCTGATTTGGCCCACAATCTATAGTTTGCCAACCTTGAGTCTAATTCTTCATTTTCTGCCATTCACAAGCAATGTGTTGGGTAGAAGGAACCTGAAGAATCCTGCTTTCTGTTCTGCCGGTAGGAAAATAATAAAAGCCATGAAATTGGTGCAGGAAATCTTAGTCCACTGGCAATTTAGGGGCTCCTTGTCAGTGTGGCTTTCACGCTATCTTAAGAACACACTAGAAAATTATGTTTTTCCTTTTCTGTAAAGCAGTTGGCTATGTTTTCCACATGGAACAGTGGCAGCAACAGCAACGATACTATTTTTAGCCTAAAACTGACTTGTGCAGCCCTAGAAACTTAATGAGAGGAATATTTTAAAGAAAAATGGGAAAAAAAATAATAGTGTGAGCACAATAGTCCTGCCTGTGAAAATAGGGCAGGTAAATATATTCTAATTATGACTAGCACCTTAAGAAAACTGCCTCTCTAAGATCAATAAACTCAACCCCAATAAAACAGAATACCTTCTTATGTAGGTCCCCGTATAGGAGCAATGCCTCTACTGAGTTGAACTTATACAAATTTGGCCGCTGGCTGAGCATTTTCACACAGTCAGCCCAAACTTATGAAATTCAGCCTATCTAAAAATTTCACCCCCCCAAAGCAATCTACAGGTTCAGTGCAATCCCTATCTGTATTAGTTTGATTGGGACACAGACTGGGTGGTTAAAACAACAGAAATTTCTTTTCTCACAGTTTTGGAAATCAAGGTGTTGGCAGCGTTTATTTCTTCAGATGCCTTTATCCTTGGCTTGTAGATGGCCATCTTCTCCTTGGCTTCACATTGTCTTCCTTCTGTATATGTCTGTGTCCAAATTTCCTCTTCTTATAAGGACAAGTCATATTGGATTAGGGCCCACCCTAATGACCTCACTTTAACTTAATTTCTTCTTTAAGCTCCAGTCTCCAAATACAGTCACATTCCAAGGTACTGGGGGTCAGGATTTCAATATGTGAATTTTTTTTTTTTTTTTTTTTTTGCGGTACGCGGGCCTCTCACTGTTGTGGCCTCTCCCGTTGTGGAGCACAGGCTCCGGACATGCAGGCTCAGCAGCCATGGCTCACGTGCTCAGCCGCTCCACGGCATGTGGGATCTTCCCAGACCGGGGCACGAACCCGCGTCCCCTGCATCGGCAGGCAGACCCCCAACCACTGCGCCACCAGGGAAGCCCTCAATATGTGAATTTTTAGGTGACACAATATAGGCCATAACACTATCAAAATCCCAGTGGTCTTTTTGTAGATATAGAAAAATTCATCCTAAAATTCATATGGAGTCTCAAGGGACACCAAATAGCCAAAATAACCTTGAAAAAGAACAAAGTTGTAGATCCCATACTTACTGATTTCAAAACCTGCTACAAGCTATAGTAATCAAAACAGTGTGATACTGGCATAAAGACAGACATATTGCTAATTGAACAGAATAGTGAGCCCAGAAATCCTCACATGTATGGTCAAATGATTTTCAACAAGGATACCAAGACTACTTACTCAATGGGGAAGGAGAGTCTTTTCAACAAATAGTGTTGGGGAAACTGGATAGCCATATGCAAAGGTTGGACCCTTACCTTATACCATATATAAAATAAATTCAAAATGAATCAAAGACTTAAACATAAGATCTAAAATTATAAAACTCTTAGCAGAAAGCAAAGAGGAAAAGTTTCAAGACACTGGATTTAGCAATGATTTCTTGGATATGACACCAAAAAGCACAAGCAACGAAAGAAAAAGTAGATAAACTGCACTACAGCAAACTTAAAATCTGTACATCAAAGGACAATATCAACAGAGTAAAAGGGCAATCCATGAAATGGGAGAAAATATTTATAAATCATATATCTGATAAGAGGTTAATATTCAGGACATATAAAGAACTCCTACAGTTCAACAACAACAACAAAACAACCCAATTCGAAAATGGGCAAAGGACTGGAATAGACATTTCTCCAAGAAAGATATACAACATCCCATGTGCCAATATTTCATATGCCAATATGCACATGAAAAGATGCTCAACATTACTAGTTATTTGGGCAAAGCAAATCAAAACCACAATGATAAAGATAATGCTTACAAGAAGTAACAGATAATAAAATGTGATTTTCATGGAAAAGAAAAAAACAAAACAAAACACAATAACACATCACACCCACTAAAATGGCTATTATCAAAAAGAAAAAAAACAGAAAATAACAACTGTTGGTAAGGATGTAGAGAAATTGGAACTCTTGTGTACTATTGGTGGGAATACAAAATGGTGCAGTCACTATGGAAAATAGCATGACAAGTCCTCATAAAATTGAAAATTTCAATTACCGTATGGTCCAGCAATTCCATTTTTGGGTATATACCTGGGTATGTCATCCTGGATGTATACCTGGGTAACATACCAGGTAAGATAGTCATTTATTCACTCTTACTTTTATTTAACCAATATGAATTAAATATTTGGTGCCAATGTAATCAGAGAATTTGATGTCAAGAATTCCAGATAGTACTCTGAGGAAATTATACCTAATATTCTGACTGTGTATTTATGTTACTTTTAAATTACAAATGTATTTGTTAAATAACAATTCCATGAAAGGAATAAAGGAAACGCCTTGAGGACTTAGTTCAAAACAATCTTAAGGTGTTACTGGAATAATACAGTACAATCACATGAAAATTTTATTTAAACCATCTAACTTTGATGTAGACATGAGTTATGACATAAAGTCACTTGATGAAACTTTTTAAGAATATGTCTCCTAGTCCTTGGATCATCCTATAGCCCTTATAATTGGTAAACAATACATAAACCCAACAAAGTGCCTAAACCACTCTTCTGACTAGGAAAACTCAGGAAGATTACTGAACTATATACCACACTACGCAAATATCTTCACAAAATGCCAATGATAATTAACATCACCATCGATAGCATCTGCAGATAATCGTCATCAGAATTAGTCACCTTTAGTCTACATTGCTTGGTAAACCAAAGATTCAATGAGGTTGGCTATCTGTTATTTTGCCTTGCAGTATGCCCCCTTTGACCAGCAATGCTATCCATAGTTCTTCCAAGAAACCACCATTCTTCAATTACTAATCCATGTGGAGTTTGGGGTTGAAAAACCTCTCCCACTTCCAAGCATGGGCATAGAACCCCAACCTAGTTAATCAGAATCTCCCATTGCCCTAGCCTTGTGGTGTCCATACCAGAAGAATTAGATTAAAATCCAGGACTTTTGCTGACAGGAAAGAAAATGTCTTGGGACTTCCCTGGTGGTCCAGTGGTTAAGACTCTGTCTTCCAATGCAAGGGGTATGGGTTCGATCCCTGGTTGGGGAGCTAAGATCCCACATGCTTCACAGCCAAAAAGCAAAGCATAAAATAGAAGCAATATTGTAACAAATTCAATAAAGACTTAAAAAAGGAAAGAAAGAAAACGTCTCCTTTTACTGGGGATTCTAAGCATTTAAAAACTTTTAAGCCTAGGAATGCCAGGAGAGAGACCTTTACACGTTTTTGAATCCCTAAACCTAGCCATGCCTTAAAGTATCACTGGACTTTTCAGTTACTTAATCAATAATTCATTTTTGTTTAAGGCATTTTAAATTAGATTTTCATTCCCTGGCCCCACTGAAAATGTCTTTATGGATACAAGAATTATGGCATCTCTTTAAGTAATAATGACAAACAAGAGGGAAAGCAAGCAAAAGATGGGAACAGTGTTTAAAGGATATCTCTGGCCACACTGTGACTGACTTTTAGCTCTGAACATTTTAGGTAGCCTTCCACCCATGAGCGTATATCTTGTGTGTCCTCTTCCCCTTTTCTGAGTCACCAGATTCCAAGGCTGGCACTCTTCAAGGCTGACATCCACTGTTAGACAGATGGAGCTGAGTGGGGTAAGGCAGAGGCCAGGCAGACTCTGCCAACTCATTTGGCCTCAGGCCCAGCCCTACTCTATAACCACCACTGCTGTCAATATCTAGCTAAGGCTGCTCCGATCTCTCCTTACTGTCAGCTTCTCTAGGTTCCAGAAGATGACAGTCGTGTTGGAGACTCCTCGCTCCTCCCAGGTCTGATGGATACATGTGCCAATCACAGCTTTGTGTGGTCGGACAGGTGTCCCTTGGCACTAAGGCAGGATGAAGCTGCCTGCTATCCCAGAGGCTCCTGCACCGCAGGGGTAGTCAGGGAAAGAACGTGGAACAGCTGTCACCCCTCTGACTGCCAGGCTGATCTGACTGGCTTGGTGGGAGTTCCCTCCTTCCCCACAGCTCCCAAAGTTGTTCAGTTCACAAGCATCAACTTCCCAGAGAAAGAGGAATGTTCTTCTTTGTCCCTTGCCCCAGGTTCACCTTTTAATCTGCATCCAGAAGTGATCTAAAATGTAATCTGCCCATGTCACTCACTGGTTTAACTCTTCAATGGCTTTCCCTGGCCTGATGTTCAAGGTCCTTCATGATCTTGACAAAGACTTCATACATATCAGCCCCAAATCTTATTACTTATAATCCCCCCAAATCTTCTTAGCACCCCACCCTTCCAAGTGTGTCAGGTGTCTCCCCCACAGTACCTCTTACATACTGTTCTGACTTTCCCCATCATGGTTGTGTCTGCCTAACTCTAATTTGTCCTTCAAGTGTCAGCTCAGACACTGTCTCATCCAGAAAACTCCTCCGAATCCCCCAAGGTAGGAGGGAGGAAGTAAAATGCTCTTCCCATGGGTTCTCAGAGCACCCTGACTTTACCTCTAGCCCAGCACTTCTCATACTATATTGTAATTACACTTCATATTTGTGACTCCCTTTATAACCTGTGAGCAAACTGAAGACAGGAGTTATGTTTTTTACCTGGTATATATTAGATGCTTAGCTTATGTTTGTTGGGCGAATAAATGGCATATGAATACCTGTGCTTCCCTATTAGAATTAGGTCATCAAATGTGACAGCAAATGCCTGATTCTTAAGGGGTATCTCATCTCAGGAAAAAAATGTTACTGTCTTCTGCTCATCCATAGGAGTGCCTGATTCAGAGTAAATGTGGATTGTGCTGGTCTGGACATAGAAGAAGTAGGAGGACTCTTGCCACTGTTTTCCTCCACTTGTTACTAGGTCTAATAGAAAAGAACTCTTGGCTCTGGAGCATCCCATCACCACCCTCACTGAACTAAATCACTTTTAGCTCTGTTCCCACTCTCCAAACAGCAGCATATCATGGCTGTGCAGAGAGCACCAGGAAACGTAGCCCTGCTTTGGCACATCAGTTGTCCCAGCTCCCCCCACATGGTAAGTGGCTGCTGTGCCACCTCATGCCTACATTAATGAGTGTCAGCAGCATTGAAGGCAGTGGGACTTCAGTGGCACCTGCAATGTCAGCTCAATGTACCAGTTTTGTCACAAAGATCAGCATCTGTGCCAATAATGGTGGTCAGCAGCAGCAGTTGTGATGCTGAGTCTCCCTCTTCCAGGGTAATGATTTTCCCTGGCCAGCAGCCTGAATTAAATAGGAAAATGGTTGTTTCTATGTGGTAGAGAAGAAGGTCTTTTCATTTATACCTGTGACCCCATTTGATGCACCATTACAAACTGAAGAAGTCAGAGGAACACTGTTGGTTTTTTTCAATGAGACCATTTTCTCTAAATTAGTATGGCCTAAGATAACATTAGCAAATCTAGGGACTGTGTTGAAATAGAGCCCAAAACCTTGAGTTCAAATCTTGGTTGTGCTCTTTATTTCTCACTGATATTGAGTAATTTCCTTCTCAGCCTCAGGGTCATTGTAAAACAGGCACAATAAAGACACACCTTATTGGATTAATATATGAATTAGATAAGATCATGCATAGCAGCGCTCTACAAACGTGCAGTGTGAGCAGCAGCTACTCTGCACAGCACGGTGCTTTATCCATGGAAGGTATTCAATAAATATCTATTGAATCAAAATATAAGAGGAAGCTCTCTAGCTCCGTACACAGAACTGAAATGTTGCTAGGATAAACGGATAAACCCTTATTTTCTCCACATGATTCTCCTCAGTTTGGGGGAAAGGGTTGACATTCACCAGATGGTTTGCAACTGGGTGGAAAAAAATATACAGGACCTGAGTCTTTATTCTAGAGAAAAAGATGCCTCAAGGTTCTGAAGCAGCAATCACATTTCCTGGTGTCCCCACAGATTCCCACAGTCCCGTAAAGTTCTGTGTTATACACCCTGAGGAAGTTGGGGGTGAAGAAGCCACAGGGAGTGGTGAGCTGGATTCTGCCTTGACTGCCTAGCAGCACAGGGTTTTGCTGGTTGTGAGTGATGGGGGCCGTCAGTACTGCCAAGCTACCAAATAAAAGTCACTCACAGACTCACCACCCAAAAGGAATGGAAAAGGGCTGTTTTAGTTCTCAACAGATGCCTTGCTAGTAGCACCGCAGATGATGGTAGTCATGATTCAAGTAAAGCAGGAATGGGCAAACTCAAAACATCTGTCAGGTAGGCGATGAGAATCACTGAGAATCTATTCTGGGTACAGATGCAGATACAGAACTTTAAGTGAAAGAGTCTGGAGTAGACCAGAGAGTGTGTGCCCTTCCACAGGAGGCAGCTGATGGCTGTCATGCAGGAAAGGGGCAAAATATTATGGTTCTTTATTTTTCAAGAGAAGCTACTAATCAGGTTCTGCATGGAATCTCTGATTTTTTTTAAGTTGAATAAAACTTTTTTGAAAATGCAAACAAAGAAACACTGTGTTGGCCAAGAAATCACATCTGCAAGCAGGATTCAACCTCTAGGCAGCCAGTGTGCATCTTCTAACATGGAGCTTCTCCGTCACTCCTCAGAGATCTCTAACTTTATGTGGGGTCATAGACCACACAAAGGCACATGCTAGTGCATGTGGATAGCTGGACGATGTTATAGCCACCAGGAAAATATGAGGGGCATTAGGACCTATAAGAAATGAGCAGTAATACCTTGGGATACAGTCTCTTGTGAAGCAAGGGGCAGTAAGGTGAATGAGGGGGTGAATGAAGGCTTTCCTACGCAGATCAAAGAGCTTAGAAGCACTTGTGCATGTATACACACATACACAAGACTAAGTGTGGATGGCATTACATAGGTAGAAACAAATGCAGCCAACTCATAAAGTACTGTAGATGAATGGAGAGAGCATTGTGCTAGAAAACATAGACTCCTTAATAACTGCAATTCACCTAGCTTGGTTCGCTCATCTGTAACATGGTGATAAAAATAGTACTTTCTTTGTAAGACCGTTGAAAGGATACAATAAGCTATGTTTGGCGCCTAGCATAGTGTCTAGCAAATAGTATATTCTATTATTACTATTACTGAAGTTAAGCCCCATGCAGGCATAGACTTTCCCCTTCACACACATTTCATAGCATCTAACAGACTCAGTGTTGGATCCTCACGAAAGTCATCTGCGGTGGGTTGGCCCCATGTGTTTGCAGATTGCTAATGAAGAAAGGGCCACTGGTATTAGCTTGAGAGGACTGGTTTGGAAAATTCAGTTGCACTGCTGCCTCCTGCAGCTTCTCTCATTAGAATTCTTCATTGGGGTGGGGGTGAGGGGCAGCAGGGCACCTCCTCAGTAGTGTGCTCTTTGCCAATAATTGAGTCCTTTTCATAGTGGGAAATTCAGCAGAAAAATGAGACTATCACCACTTTTAAGGTATCTGACATATTTCACTTCCCTACTGCCTGTGCAAGATCTTTATAAAAATGAAGAAACAAACACTTAATGACATTTTGCAAAGGAGTCTGATGTGAATCTGGAGTCTGATCAGTTCCAGTTGAATAGATGGAGGCTGTATAGGGGCAGTTCTGAATTTGTCAGCCTGTCTGCCTGTCAATTTCAATGTGTGTGTACTCATACGTCCTGTCAGTCTTCAAGGCCAGTCTACTTGAATGACTGGTTCATGGATGATATATCATAAATGTCTGCAAATAAAAGATTAAAACAAAAGACAATTTCTTACTGGCCACCAGCCATGTGTATTCATCAAGGGGAACAAACTATCCCAACAGGCAACAATTGATGTGGTGTCCACTTCTTATGGCCTCTCTTCAGACACCTGAATGATTGTGCTAAGAACCATAGGAGTTGCCAATGAGAAGACAGGGTATTATTTTGTGAGAAATAATAGATTTCTTCCTACCTATGTTTTAATAAATACTGAAGTTTATGCTTTCCATTCTAGAGGCTACAAGCTCCAATTTAACATATTGATGGAATGCTCCTTTTGGAGAATAGGTGGAAACCTATTGTTATGTGTTGAATTGTGTTCCCCAAAATTCATATGTAGAAATCCCAAACCCCAGTACCTCAGGATGCGACCTTATTTGGAAATAGCATCCTTTCAGGTATAATTAATTAAGATAAGGTCATACTAGAATAGGGTGGGCGCCTAATTAAATATGACTGATGTCCTTATACAAGGGGGAAATTCTGACACAGAGACACTCACACAGAGTGGCAGGAAATGTGCTGCTATAAGCCAAGGAACTACCAGAGTTAGGAGAGAAGCCTGAAACAGATCCTTCCCTAGTGCCTTCAGAGGTAATGTATTATGGCTGTTCTGAAACCTTGATTTCAGACTTCTGGCCTCAGAACTGTGAGACAATAAATTTCTGTTGTTCTAAGCCATTCAGTTTATGGTACTTTGTTATGGCAGTCCTAGCAAACTAATACACCTATAAAATAATAAATTGAGTTTTGGTCAATGGGATATAATGGAGAATCTGGATAAACAAAAGGAATTAGTTGAATCTTACTGTAAATTTTCTCCCATAATGCCACAGTTTGTATTATTTTGTTACACATTTATGCATTCATGTTGAGGCACCTTCCAACGAAGAACAGTTATGGTGAAAAAAAAGTTAACAAAATACGAATGAAAAGAGAACACCAATATCACAGAAGATAGAAGGAAGGACATATATTAGATACAAGGATTAGTAAAATTTCTGGAACTGAGACTCAAACTTTTCTGGATGTTTCCTGATTGCCTGAGTGAAAAACAAAACATGGAAAGATCACGCCATAGAAAAGATAGGAAGCCTACCAGTTTCTCAGAGATACAAAGCTTTGGCTGATACTTTATTATTTTGTAACTTATTACTATTACTTGTATGACTATAATGTTTAGATGAGCACTAAAATAAAGGCCAAACAGTAGTTTCTACTTAGAGTGGGAAGCATGGCTCATGTCATCCAACGTGGATTACATATACCCCAGGATGACCTTTTGCCGACTTAGCTATTTCTCAGTAAACTTTTATAATCCATGCCCTGCTAAGTTGGGTATGTAAGTTGCCTGTTCAGTTTCAACAATATTATATTGATTAATTTAATAAGGAGTATTCTTACAAACGTCTAAAAAATGTAGGCAAATTACATTTTACACACAGTGTTAGTATACAGAATGATAAATTACTTCATTTTAAACAAAATATCACTATGATCTCTTTATGTAATAATGTTTTAAAAGTCACCACTTTGCCTTAGTGTCAATCTGTGGAAAATGGGAAGAATAAGATCTCATCTGAGTATTTATTTGGATGAATGCTTCCTCTCTCTTGTTCCAGCCAAGGTTTATATAACTCTGCCTGGACCCACGTTGCAATCAGCATGTATTTATGCAGGAGAGGGGGCAGGATGGGGTTAATGACCACTTTATGCACAGGTTTTATAGCATAATGGGGAAGTTTCTTAAACACAGTCTGAAAGGAAATGTAAGGGAGAAGACCTTGAATTTTTCACCATATAGGACCATACTTGGTTCCATAGGAATAGTCCTCTCTATGGAGCTGCTATGTGCATAGACAGGATAATGTAATTCATTTCTAAAACAAACATTACTGCTAAAGAAACCAATAAAAGGACAGTTCAGACTTTCTACTTCTTATTGTGTCAATTTTAGTAAGTTGAATTTTTATAGTGAAATTTCATTTCACTGTCCACACTATCTTATTTAAGGGTTCAAAATCATTTTTCCTAAGAATTTAAAAGGCATTACTCCATTGGCTTCTGGAATCTCAAAAGTCTGCTATAGACCCAGTTTCTGTTCCTTTGTAGGAAATATATTTCCCTGCAATTAAAAAGAAACTGGTATTTTCTTTATATTTTTGCCCTGAAACTTGCTATGGGTCTATTTTTTTAATTATTGAAGTGTAGTTGACTTACAATATTGTGTTAGTTTCAGGTGTATAGCAAAGTGATTCAGTTATGTGTATATATATGTATTTTTTTCAGATTATTTTCCTTTCTAGGTTATTGGAAGATACTGAATGTAGTTCCCAGTGTTATACAGTAAATCCTTGTTGCTTACCTATTTTATGTATAGTAGTTTGTATCGGTTAATCCCATACTCCTAATTTACTCTTCCCCTCTGGTAACCATAAGTTTGTTTTCTATGTCTGTAACAGACATAGAAAACAAGCTATGGTTCCTTTTTTTTTTTAAATACCACTTGTCTCTTGGGGAGACCTTTCTACTTAAAAGTCTATGTTTTTATTCAACCATATAAAATGCTCTTTTATCTTTGATTGACTGATCTCATATAAGTACATTTTAGAAACTATATAAATTTTATATAATATTCCATTTTGCTTAAATTTCTTATGCTATTTTTTGTCTTTTGTTAATAAATTCTAGAATTTCTCAGCTCTTTCAGTTCTATAATTCACTCTAGTTAAATCCATTCTTCCAGTCAGTCCATTGATTTTACTTTTGATTGATTTAACTTTTAAAATTTTGATATGTCACTAATTTTTAAGATCTCTCACTGGACTCTTTTCATAATTACTTGTGCCTGTATCTCTATGAAAATATTAATTATACATATGTAAAAGTATTTTCTCCATTGTTTTTTCTTTGGTATTAGTTCTTCTTTTGGTTGAGTTTAGTGCCTAACTTTCATGGTAATGTTTTTTCCTCAAATTATTGACGATTCTTTTCTTTCTTTTTCTTTTTTTTTTTTTTTTTTGCAGTATGTGGGCCTCTCACTGTTGTGGCCTCTCCCGTTGCGGAGCACAGGCTTCGGACACGCAGGCTCAGTGGCCATGGCTCACGGGCCCAGCCGCTCCGCGGCATGTGGGACCCTCCTGGACCAGGGCACGAATCCGTGTCCCCTGCATCGGCAGGCAGACTCTCAACCCCTGCGCCACCAGGGAAGCCCTGATTGATGATTCTTGATTATCTTCATATATAATTGATCATCTTTATTCATTCATCTTCATATATAATTGATCATCTTTATTCATTCGTATATAATTGATCATCTTTATTCATTCATCTATGGATACTCCTGGCATATAGTGCATGCTTCTTGTGATAATGTTAAAGAAGAAGGATATACTTCAGGATGCAGTATGTCAATAACATTCCTTTTGTGTTTCCCTGGCTACTGGGGTGATGCTGTGTCTCTCTAACCCAGCTATCCACATTTCCTGCTTGAGCCTGTGGATAAATACGTCTTACTCAACCTAAGTTGGTGATGGGACAGGAACCAACCTGTTAGGTAGCTCTGAATGCTCTTCCCCAAGCACCCGGAACTCCTCCAATTCTTTTGCCCATTTTTTCTAATCTTGGAGTACCCCCAGAAGCACACGAGTCTTCTTCCTCTTGTGTGTTTTGAGCTGCAGTTTTCTCCATCAATTCAGAGCCATATTTTCTTATCTATTTAATTATCTCTAGTCTAGTGACACATTTTCCTGTTTGCCAGAATTCTATATATTTATTATTTTTCATATAGTATATCAATTATTCTATGGATTTGGGTAGGAAATCCATACCTATGTCTGAGCTTAGTCTAGTGTCATGGTCCAGCTCCCCAAAAACATACCTTTTAGTGATCCTGACTGTTCTACCCTCACAGTGGAGCAACAGTGGAATAATGGCAAATGAAAGTTCCAACATCTCAGAGAAATAAAGCATTCACATTAATTTTAATACATTGTCCTTGAACGGTCCCTTCAAACAACAGCAATATCTGCAAAGACTAATTTCTATTATAAAAAGAAAAAGAGGGCTTCCCTGGTGGCGCAGTGGTTGGGGGTCCGCCTGCCGATGCAGGGGGCACGGGTTCGTGCCCCGGTCCAGGAGGATCCCGCATGCCGCGGAGCGGCTGTGCCCGTGAGCCATGGCCGCTGGGCCTGCGCGTCCGGAGCCTGTGCTCCACGGCGGGAGAGGCCACAGCAGTGGGAGGCCCACGTGCCGCAAAAAAAAAAAAAGAAAAAGAATTTGTGTTTCAATATGTGTTGCTTATTTCACCCATTTCTTTGCAGAAGCATAGCAAAGTAGGAATCACTGTATTTCTGTGAGATTTTTAAAAGACTGATCCCAGTAAATATTTGGTTTTTACATTTTTAATGAGGTATAATTAAAACTAAAATGCACCGATATTAAGGGTTTAGTTCAATGAATTTTGACAGCTGTATACACCCACATAACCATCACCCCAAATCAGATATATGTTTCCATAATCCTCAGAAAGTTCCTTGAGCTCCTTTGCAATCAACCCCAAGCTCCCACCCCACCTTTATAGATTAGTTTCACCCATTATCAAATCATTGGAATCATTATTTATGACTCTTTTTGCATAATATGATGATTTTGATATTTATCTAAATTATGTGTCTTGTAGTTTATTTTTAATTGCTGAATATTATTCAATTGAATGAATATATTGTACTGTGTTTATTCATTTTCTTATTGATGGACAACTGGGTTGTGTCTGGTTTGGAGATATTAAGAAAAAAATTGCTGTGAACAATCTTGTACAAGTCTTTTGTAGACATATATTTTCATTTCTTTTGAGTAAATAACTAGGAATGAAGTCACTGAATCCTAGGATAGATATAAATATAAATATAGATATATAGATAGGTAGATATAGATATAGATGTTTAACTTCATTAGAAATTGGCAAACAATTCTCCTAAATTGTTGTATCTGTTTACATTCTTACTAGTAAATATTCCAGTTGCTCCATATTATCACCAACGTTCAAAGTTGTCAAGCTCTCTCATTTTAGCCATTCTACTGGGTACTAATGATACCTTATTGTAGTTTTAATTTGCATTTCCCTGGTGACTAATGATATGAAGGTCCTTTCTTCATGTGATTATTGGTCGTTCATATATCTTCTTGTATTTGTTTTTTTTTTTTTGCTTTATAACAAATTTAATCAGTTATACATATACATATGTTCCCATATCCCCTCCCTTTTGCGTCTCCCTCCCACCCTCCCTATCCCACCCCTCCAGGCGGTCACAAAGCACCGAGCTGATCTCCCTGTGCTATGCGGCTGCTTCCCACTAGCTATCTACCTTACGTTTGGTAGTGTATATATGTCCATGCCGCTCTTTCACTTTGTCACAGCTTACCCTTCCCCCTCCCCATATCCTCAAGTCCATCATATATCTTCTTTTGTAAAGTATCTGATCAAGGCTATTGCCCATTTTTTTGATTGGGTTGTTCATCTAATTATTGTCGATATATAGGGCTTTTTTACATATGCTTATAAGCCCTTTGTTAGATTTATATGCTATATGTTTTCCCACTTAGTGGTTTGTATATTTATGTCCTCAATGGTATCTTTTGGTGAACAGAAATTTTTGATTAGGCTAAATCAAATTTATCAACTTTTTTTCTTTTATATCATTGTTTTTGTGTTTTTTCCAAAAAGAAAAATTTGCCACCTTGAGACTAAAGATACTCTCTTGGGCTTTCTTTTAGAAGTTTAGGAGTTTGGGTTTTATTTCTAGGTCTATTATTATTGCAAATTAATTTCTGATATGATGTGAGAGGGACTGAGACTCTTTCTTTCATATGGATATCCAGGTATCCCAGCAACATTTGTTAAAAGAATTTTCTAGCTCCATTGAATTGACCTGGCACCTTGGTCAAAAATAATCAATGAAATATTTATATGTAAGTTTATTTTTAGACTCTAAGTCTCCTTACACTAATATCACATTGTCTTAATTACTCACACTTTATAGTAAGTCTTAAAGTAAAATAGTATGTCTCCAATTTTTCACTTCTGTTATATAAAAATACACCTTTTTTCATACTGACATTGTATTCTGCAACCCTGTTAAATTTTTTAGTTTTAGTTAGTTGTTTTTCTGCAAACAAGACTTTAATTTCTTCTTTTTAATATTTATGCCATTCATTCTTTTAATTGTCTTATTGCATTGGATAGGACCTCTAGTACAATGCTGAATAGATGTGATTAGAGAAACATCCTTTTCTTATTTCAAATTTTAGAGGAAAGAAGGGTTTAATATTTCACAATTAAGTACAATAATATCTGTAGATGTTCAAAAGAGCTCTTTATCAGTTTGAGGATTTCTTCTATTTCTAGTTTGCTAAGAATTTTATCATGAAGGGTATTAAATTTTGCCAAATAGTTTTTCTATTGTAACTACTGAGATAATTTTAAGGCTACTTTTTTTCTTAAACATCTTTATTGGAGTATAATTGCTTTAAAATGGTGTGTAGTTTCTGCTTTATAACAAAGTGAATCATCTATACGTATACATATATCCCCATATCCCCTCCCTCTTGCATCACCCTCCCACCCTCCCTATGTCACCCCTCTAGGTGGTCACAAAGCACCAAGCTGATCTCCCTGTGCTATGTGGCTGCTTCCCACCAGCTATCCATTTCACATTTGGTAGTGTATATATGTCCATGCTGCTCTCTCACTTCACCCCAGCTTACCCTTCCCCTGCCCTTTTTATATATCTTTCTAAAATTTATCTTTTATCACAAATAACATATGTTGGAGAGGGTGAGGAGAAAATGGAATGCTCCTACACTGTTGGTAGGAATGTAAGTAAGTTGGTGCAGCCACTATGGAGAACAGTATGGAGGTTCCTTAAAAAACTAAAAACAGAGTTACCATATGATCCAACAACCCCACTCCTGGGCATATATCCAGAGAAATATATAATTCAAAAAGATACATGCACCCCAGGGAAGCTGAAAGGAGGGCGAATGAAAAAGATCCTAAAGCCATTTGGCTGACAGGGTCTTGGTGCTCCGGCTGGGTGTCAGGCCTGTGCCTCTGAGGTGGAAGAGCTGAGCTCAGGACATTGGTCCACCAGAGACCTCCCAGCTCCACATAATATCAAATGGCAAAAACTCTCCCAGAGATCTCCATCTCAAAGCTAAGACCCAGCTCCACTCAAGGACCAGCAAGCTATAGTGCTGGACACCCTATGCCAAACAACTAGCAAGATAGGAACACAACACCACACATTAGCAGAGAGGCTGCCTAAGATCATAATAAGGTCACAGACACCCCAAAATATACCACTGGACACGGTCCTGCCCACCAGAAAGACAAGATCCAGGCTCATCCACCAGAACACAGGCACTAGTCCCCTCTACCAGGAAGCCTACATGACCAACTGAATCAACCTTAGCCACTGGGGGCAGACACCAAAATCAATGGGAATTATGAACCTACAGCCTGCAAAAAAGAGACCCCAAACACAGTAAGTTAAGCAAAATGAGATGACAGAGAAACACACAGGAGATGAAGGAGCAAGGTAAAAAACAACCAGGCCAAACAAATGAAGAGGAAATAGGCAGTCTACCTAAAAAAGAATTCAGAGTAGTGTTAGTAAAGATGATCCAAAATCTTGGAAATAGAATGGAGAAAATACAAGAAACATTTAACAAGGACCTAGAAGAACTAAACAGAAAACAAACAATGATGAACAACACAATAAATGAAATTAAAAATTCTCTAGAAGGAATCAATAGCAGAATAACTGAAGCAAAAAATGTATAAGTGACCTGGAAGATAAAATAGTGGAAATAACTACTGTAGAGCAGAATAAAGAAAAAAGAGTGAAAAGAATTGAGGACAGTCTTAGAGACCTCTGGACAACATTAAACACACCAACATTTGAATTATAGGGGTCCCAAAGAGGAAGAGAAAAAGAAAGGGACTGAGAAAATAGTTGAAGAGATTATAGCTGAAAACTTCCCTAATATGGGAAAGGAAAGAGTCAATCAACACCAGGAAGTGCTAGAGTCCCATACAGGATAAATCCAAGGAAAAACACGCCAAGACACATATTAATCAAACTATCAAAAATTAAATACAAAGAAAAAATATTAAAAGCAGCAAGGGAGAAACAACAAATAACATACAAAGGAGTCCCCATAAGGTGAACAATTGATCTTTTAGGAGAAACGCTGCAAGCCAGAAGGGAGTGCCAGTACATATTTAAAGTGATGAAAGGGAAAAACCTACAACCAATTTACTCTACCGGGCAAGGATCTCATTCAGATTCGACAGAGAAATTAAAACCTTTACAGACAAGCAAAAGCTGAGAGAGTTCAGCACCACCAAACCAGCTTTACAACAAATGCTAAAGGAACTTCTCTAGGCAGGAAATAAAGGGAGGGTAAAGATCTACAATAACAAACCCAAAACAATTAAGAAAATGGTAATAGGAACATACATATCAATAACTACCTTAAATGTACATGGATTAAATGCTCCAAACAAAAGACATAGGCTGGCTGAATGGATACAAAAACAACACCTGTATATATGCTGTCTACAAGAGACCCACTTCAGACCTAAGGACACATACAGACGGAAAGTGAGGGGATGGAAAAAGATATTCCATGCAAATGGAAATCGAAAGAAAGCTGGAGTAGCAATTCTCCTATCAGAAAAAATAGACTCTAAAATAAAGACTATTACAACAGACAAAGAAGGACACTGCATAATGATTAAGGGATCAATCCAAGAAAAAGATATAACAATTGTAAATATTTAGGCACCCAACATAGGAGCACCTCAATATATAAGGCAAATGCTAACAGCCATAAAGGGGAAATCGACAGTAATACAATCAGAGTAGGGGATTTTAACAGCCTACTTTCACCAATGGACAGATCATGCAAAATGAAAATAAATAAGGAAACAAAGCTTTAAATGATACATTAAATAACATGGACTTAGATACTTATAGGACATTCTATCCAAAAACAACAGAATACACTTTCTTCTCAAGTTCTCATGGAACACTCTCCAGGATAGATCATATCTTGAGTCAAAAATCAAGCCTTCATAAATTTAAGAAAATTGAAATCATATCAAGTATCTTTTCTGACCACAGTGCTATGAGACCAGATATCAATTACAGGAAAAAAGCTGTAAAAAATACAAATACATAGAGGCTAAACAATACACTACTTAATAACCAAGACATCACTGAAGAAATCAAACAGGAAATCAAAAAATACCTAGAAACAAATGCCACTGAAAACACAATAACCCAAAACCTATGGGATGTAGCAAAAAAAGTTCTAAGAGGGAAGCTTATAGGAATACAATCCTACTTCAAGAAACAAGAAAGGTCTCAAATAAACAACCTAACCTTACACCTAAAGCAATTAGAGGAAGAAGAACAAAAAAGCCCCAAAGTTAGCAGAAGGAAAGAAATCATAAAGATCAGATCAGAAATAAATGAAAAAGAAATGAAGGAAACGATAGCAAAGATCAATAAAACTACAAGCTGGTTCTTTGAGAAGATAAACAAAATTGATAAACCATTAGCCAGACTCATCAAGAAAAAAAGGGAGAAGACTCAAATCAATAGAATTAGAAATGAAAAAGGGGCTTCCCTGGTGGCGCAGTGGTTGAGAGTCCGCCTGCCGATGCAGAGGATACGGGTTCGTGCCCCGGTCTGGGAGGATCCCACATGCTGCGGAGCGGCTGGGCCCGTGAGCCATGGCCGTTTATCCTGCGCGTCCGGAGCCTGCGCGTCCGGAGCCTGCGCGTCCGGAGCCTGTGCTCCGCAACGGGAGAGGCCACAACAGTGAGAGGCCCACATACCGCAAAAAAAAAAAAAAAAAAAAAAGAAATGAAAAAGGAGAAGTAACAACTGACACTGCAGAAATACAAAGCATCATGAGAGACTACTACAAGCAACTATAGGCCAATAAAATGGACAACCTGGAAGAAATGGACATATTATCAGACAAGCACAACCTACTGAGATGGAACCAGGAAAAAATAGAAAATATAAACAGACCAATCACAAGCACTGCAATTGAGACTGTGATTAAAAATCTTCCAACAAACAAAAGCCCAGGACCAGATGGCTTCATAGGTGAATTCTATCAAACATTTAGAGAAGAGTTAACACCTATTCTAATCGAACTCTTCCAAAATATAGCAGAGAGAGGAACACTCCCAAACTCATTCTACAAGGCCACCATCACCAGGAAACCAAAACCAGACAAAGATGTCACAAAGAAAGAAAACTATAGGCCAATATCACTGATGAACACAGAAGCAAAAATCCTCAACAAAATACTAGCAAACAGAATCCAACAGCACATGAAAAGGATCATACACTATGATCAAATGGGGTTTATCTCAGGAATGCAAGGATTCTTCAATATACACTAATCAATGTGATAAACCATACCAACAAAGTGAAGGATAAAAACCATATGATCATCTCAATAGATGCAGGAAAAGCTTTCGACAAAATTCAACATCCATTTATGATAAAAACCATCCAGAAAGTAGGCATAGAGGGAACTTACCTCAGTATAATAAGGGCAATACATGACAAACTCACAGCCAACATCATTCTCAATGGTGAAAAACTGAAACCATTTCCCCTAAGATCAGGAACAAGACAAGGTTGTCCACTCTCACCACTAGTATTCAATATAGTTTTGCAAATTTTAGCCACAGCAATCAGAGAATAAAAGGAAATAAAAGAAATCCAAATCAGAAAAGAAGAAGTAAAGCTGTCACTGCTTGCAGATGACACGATACTATACATAGAGAATCCTAAAGATGCTAACAGAAAACTACTAGAGCTAATCAATGAATCTGCTAAAGTAGCAGGATACAAAATTAATGCACAGAAATCTCTTGCATTCCTATACACTAATGATGAAAAATCTGGGAGAGAAATTAAGGAAACACTCCCATTTACCATTGCAGCAAAAAGAATAAAATACCTAGGAAGAAACCAACCTAAGGAGACAAAAGACCTGTACTCGGGAAACTATAAGACACTGATGAAAGAAATTAAAGATGATACAAACAGTTGGAGAGATATACCATGATCTTGGATTGGAAGAATCAACATTGTGAAAATGACTCTACTACCCAAAGCAATCTACAGATTCAATGCAATCCCTATCAAAATACCAATGGCATTTTCCACAGAACTAGCACATAAAATTTCACAATTTGTATGGAAACACAAAATACCCCGAATAGCCAAAGCAATCTTGAGAAAGAAAAACAGAGCTGGAGGAATCAGGCTCCCAGACTTCAGACTATACTACAAAGTTACAGGAATAAAGACAGTATGGTACTGGCACAAAAACAGAAATATAGATCAATGGAACAGAACAGAAAGCCCAGAGATAAACCCATGCACCTATGGTCACCTTATGTTTGATAAATGAGGCAAGAACATACAATGGAGAAAAGACAGTCTCTTCAATAAGTCGTGCTGGGAAAACTGGACAGCTACGTGTAAAAGAATGAAATTAGAACGTTCCCTAAAACCATACACAAAAATAAGCTCAAAATGGATTAAAGACCTAAATGTAAGGCCAGGCACTATAAAACTCTTAGAGGAAAACATAGGCAGAAGACTCTTTGACATAAATCACAGCAAGATCCTTTTAGATCCATCTCCTAGAGAAATTGAAATAAAAACAAAAATAAACAAATGGGACCTAATGAAATTTAAAAGCTTTTGCACAGCAAAGTAAGGCATAAACAAGATGAAAAGACAACCCTCAGAATGGGAGAAAATATTTGCAAATGAAGCAACAGACAAAGGATTAATCTCCAAAATTTACAAGCAGCTCTTGCAGCTCAATATCAAAAATCAAACAACCCAATCCAAAAATGGGCAGAAGACCTAAATAGACATTTCTCCAAAGAAGATATACAGATTGCCAACAAACACATGAAAGGATGCGCAACATCACTAATCATTAGAGAAATGCAAGTCAAAACTACAATGAGGTCTCACCTCACACCAGTCAGAATGGCCATCATCAAAAAATCTACAAACAATAAATGTTGGAGAGGGTGTGGGGAAAAGGGAACTCTCTTGCACTGTTGGTGGGAATGTAAATTGATACAGACACTATGGAGAACAGAATGGAGGTTCCTCAAATAAACTAAAAGTAGAGCTACCATACAACCCATCAATCCCACTACTGGGCATATACCCTGAGAAAACCATAATTCAAAGAGTCATGTACCACAATGTTCATTTCAGCTCTATTCACAATAGTCAGGACATGGAAGCAACCTATGTGTCCATCGACAGATGAATGGATAAAGAAGATGTGGCACATATATACCACGGAATATTACTCGCTATAAAAAGCAATGAAATTGAGTTATTTTTAGCAAGGTTGATGGACCTAGAGTCTGTCATATAGAGTGAAGTCAGAAAGAGAAAAACAAATACCATATGCTAACACATATGTATGGAATCTAAAAAGAAAAAAAGGGTTCTGAAGAACCTACTGGCAGGACAGGAATAAAGACGTAGAGAATGGACTTGAGGACACAGGGAGGGGGAAGGGTAAGCTGGGATGAAGTGAGAGAGTAGCATGGACTTATGGATACTACCAAATGTAAAATAGATAGCTAGTGGGAAGCAGACACATAGCACAGGGAGATCAGTTCTGTGCTTTGTGACCACCTAGAGGAGTGGGATAGGGAGGGTGGGAGGCAGCTGCAAGAGGGAGGAGATATGGGGATATATGTATATGTATTGCTGATTCACTTTGTTATAAAGCAGAAACTAACATACCATTGTGAAGCAATTTTACTCCAATAATGATGTAAAAAATAAATAAATAAAAAATAAATTATAAGAAAGTGAAATTAAAAAGAAAATAAGATACATGCACCCCAATGTTCACAACAGCACTATTTACAATAGCCAAGACATGGGAGCAACCTTAATGTCCACCAACAGATGAAAGAAGATGTGGTATATATACACAGTGCAATACTACTTAGCCATAAAAAAAATGAAATAATGCCATTTGCCTCAACATGGATGTACCTAGAGATTATCACAGTAAGTGAAGTAAGTCAGAAAGAGAAAGACAAATACTATATGATATCACTTATATGTGGAATCTAAAATATGACACAAATTAACCTTCTCACGAAATAGAAACAGACTCACAGACATAGAAAACAAACTTATGGTTACCATAGGGGAAAGGGGAAAGGGGGTAGGGGAGGGATGAATTAGGAGTTTGAGATTAGCAGATACAAACTAGTATATAAAAATAGATAAATAGGGCTTCCCTGGTGGCGCAGTGGTTGAGAGTCTGCCTGCCGATGCAGGGAACACGGGTTCGTGCCCCAGTGCGGGAAGATCCCACATGCCGCAGAGCAGCTGGCCCCGTGAGACATGGCCACTGAGCCTGCGTGTCTGGAGCCTGTGCTCCGCAACGGGAGAGGCCACAACGGTGAGAGGCCCGAGTACCGCAAAAAAAAAAAAGATAAATAACAAGGTCCTACTGCATAGCTCAGTAAACTATATTCAATATCCTATAATAAACCATAATGGAAAAGAATATGAAAAAGAATATGTATATATCTATAACCAAATCACTTTGCTATAGAGCAGAAACTAACACAAATTGTAAATCAATTATACTTCAATAGAAAGAAAGAAAGAAAGAAAGAAAGAAAGGAGGAAGGAAGGAAGGAAGGAAGATGAAAGAAAGAAAGAATGAGAGAGACAGAGAGAGAAAGAAAAAGAAAGAAAGGGAGGAAGAAAGAAAGAAAGGAAGAAAGAAAGAAAATTTATCTTTTTTTCTTTTAATGTGGTATATTACATTGGTTGAATTTTTAATATAAAACCAATTCTGCATTACTGGAAGAAGCACCACAATCTCATGATGTATTATTATTTTTTAATATTTCTTGACTGAATTTGCTAGTATTTTGTTTACAATTTTTTCATCTATATTCTTGATAAATGTTAATTTAGCAAACTCAAAATCATCTAAATAGGGCTTCAGAAAAGTCATTCCTTATTTTCTTTTTATGCCTTTTCCTATAACTTTTTTCTTAGACCTATAACATAGAGCAAGATAATTTTATTACTTTTTATATTTTTCTGCATATCCCTTAGGCTCTTATTCTTTTTCTTATTATTAGCATTTACTGAATGTTTACCATGTGACAACTGTTGTGCTAAGTACTTTACATTATTATTGCATTATCTCATTTAATTATGCAAACAATTCTATTTAGTAGATATTATCAACCTCCCAAACTCATTGATTAGCTCTAGTAATTTTCTGGTAGCATCTTTAGGATTCTCTATGAATAGTGTCATGTCATCTGCAAACAGTGACAGCTTTACTTCTTCTTTTCTGATTTGGATTCCCTTTATTTCCTTTTCTTCTCTGATGGCTGTGGCTAAAACTTCCAAAACTATATTGAATACTAGTGGTGAGAGTGGACAACCTTGTCTTGTTCCTGATCTTAGAGGAAATGGTTTCAGTTTTTCACCATTGAGAACGATGTTGGCTGTGGGTTTGTCATATATGGCCTTTATTATGTTGAGATAAGTTCCCTCTATGCCTACTTCCTGCAGGGTTTTTATCATAAATGGGTGTTGAATTTTGTCAGAAGTTTTCTCTGCATCTATTGAGATGATCATATGGTTTTTCTCCTTCAATTTGTTAATATGGTGTATCACATTGATTGATTTGTGCATATTGAAGAATCCTTGCATCCCTGGGATAAATCTCACTTGATCATGGTGTATGATCCCTTTAATGTGCTGTTGGATTCTGTTTGCTAGTATTTTGTTGACAATTTTTGCATCTATGTTCATCAGTGATAGTGGTCTGTAATTTCTTTTCTTGTAGTATCTCTGTCTGGGTTTGGTATCAGGGTGATGGTGGCCTTGTAAAATGAGTTTGGGAGTGTTCGTTCCTCTGCAATTTTTTGGAAGAGTTTGAGAAGGATGGGTGTTAACTCTTCTCTAAATGTTGGGTAGAATTCAACTGTGAAGCCATCTGGTCCTGGACTTTTGTTTGTTGGAAGATTTTTAATCACAGTTTCAATTTCACTACTTGTGATTGTCTGTTCGTATTTTCTGTTTCTTCCAGGTTCAGTCTTGGAAGGTTATACCTTCCTAAGAATTTGTCCATTTCTTCCAGGTTGTCCATTATATTGGCATAGAGTTGCTTGTAGTAGTCTCTTATGATGCTTTGTATTTCTGTGGTGTCCGCTGTAACTTCTTTTTCATTTCTTATTTTATTGATTTGAGTCCCCTCCCTCTTTTTCTTGATGAGTCTGGCTAAAGGTTCATCAATTTTGTTTATCATGTCAAAGAATCAGCTTTTAGTTTTACTGATCTTTGCTATTGTTTTCTTTGTTTCTATTTCATTTATTTCTACTCTGATTTTTATGATTTCTTTCCTTCTACTAACTTTGAGTTTTGTTTTTCTTTCTGTAGTTTGTTTAGGTGTAAGGTTAGGTTATTTATTTGAGATTTTTCTTGCTTCTTCAGGTAGGACTGTATTGCTGTAAACTTGCCTCTCAGAACTGCTTTTGCTGCAACCCATAGGTTTTCCATTGTCATGTTTTCATTGTCATTTCTCTCTAGGTATATTTTTGATTTCCTCTTTGATTTCTTCAGTGATCTCTTGGTTATTTAGTAACGTACTGTTCAGCTTCCATGTGTTTGACTTTTTAACGTTTTTTCCCCTGTAACTGATTTCTAATCTCATAGCATTGTGATCAGAAAAGATGCCTGATATGATTTCAATTTTCTTAAATTTACTGAGGCTTGATTTGTGACCCAAGATGTGATCTATCCTGGAGAATGTTCCATGTGAACTTGAGAAGAAAGTATAATCTGCTCTTTTCATATGTAATGTCCTATAAATATCAATTAAATCTATCTGGTCTATTGTGTAATTTAAAGCTTGTGTTTCCTTATTAATCTTCTGCCTGAATGATCTGTACATTGGTGTAAGTGAGGTGTTAAAGTCCTCCACTATAATTGTGTTACTGTCAATTTCCTCTTTTATAGCTCTTAGCATTTACCTTATGTATTGAGGTACTCCTATATTGTGTGCATATATGTTTATAATTTTTATGTCTTCTTGGATTAATTCCTTGATCATTATGTAGTGTCCTTCCTTGTCTCTTACAACATTCTTTATTTTAAAGACTATTTTATCTGATATGAGTATTGCTACTCCAGGTTTCTTCTGATTTCCATTTGCATGGAATATCTTTTTCCATCCCCTCACTTTCAGTCTGTATGTGTCCCTAGGTCTGAAGTGGGTCTCTTGTAGACAGTATATATATGGGTCTTGTTTTTGTATCTATTCAGCGAGCATGTGTCTTTTGGTTGGAGCATTTACTCCACTCATACTTAAGGTAATTATTGATATTTATGTTCCTATTACCATTTTCTTAATTGTTTTGAGTTTGTTTTTGTAGGTCCTTTTCTTCTCTTGTGTTTCCCACTTAGAGAAGTTCCTTTAGCATTTGTTGTAGAGCTGGTTTGGTCGTGCTGAATTCTCTCAGCTTTTGCTTGTCTGTAAATCTTTTGATTTCTCCATTGAATCTGAATGAGACCCTTGCTGGGTAGAGTAATCTTCGTTGTAGGTTCTTCCCTTTCATCACTTTAAGTATATCATGCCTCTCCCTTCTGGCTTGTAGAGTTTCTGCTGAGAAATCAAGTGTTCACCTTATGGGAGTTCCCTTGTATGTTATTGTTGTTTTTCTCTTGTTGCATTTAATAATTTTTCTTTGTCTTTAATTTTTGTCAGTTTGATTACTATGTGTCTCGGCATGTTTCTCCTTGGGTTTATCCTTCCTGGGACTCTCGGTGCTTCCTGGACCTGGGTGGCTATTTCCTTTTCCACGTTAGGGAAGTTTTCGACTATGATCTCTTCAAATATTTTCTCGTGTCCTTTCTCTCTCTCTTCTCCTTCTGGGACTCCTATAATGTGAATGTTGATGTGTTTAATGTTGCCCCAGAGGTCTCTTAGGCTGTCTTCATTTCTTTTCACTCTTTTTTCTTTATTATGCTCTGTGGCAGTGAATTCCACCATTCTGTCTTCCACGTCACTTATCTGTTTTTCTGCCTCAGTTATGGTTACAAAATTAATGCACAGAAATTTCTTGCATTCCTATACACTAATAATGAAACATCAGAAAGAGAAATTAAGGAAACAATCCCATTCACCATTGCTACAAAGAGAATAAAATACCTAGGAATAAACCTACCTAGGGAGACAAAAGACCTGTATGCAGAAAACTATAAGACACTGATGAAAGAAATCAAAGATGACACAAACAGATGGAGAGATATACCATCTTCTTGGATTGGAAGAATCAATACTGTGAAAATGACTCTACTACCCAAAGCAATCTACAGATTCAATGCAATCCCTATCAAATTATCAGTGGCATTTTTTACAAAACTAGAACAAAAAATCTTCAAATTTGTATGGAGACACAAAAGACCCCAAAGAGCCAAAGCAATCTTGAGGGAAAAAAGTGGAGCTGGAGGAATCAGGCTCCCAGACTTCAGACTATACTACAAGGTCCAGTAATTAAGACAATATGGTACTGGCACAACAACAGAAATACAGACCAATGGAAAAGGATAGAAAACCCAGAGATAAACCCACACACCTATGGTCAACTAATCTATGACAAAGGAGGCAAGGATATACAATGGAGAAAAGATAGTCTCTTCAATAAGTGGTTCTGGGAAAACTGGACAGCCACATGTGAAAGAATGAAATTAGAACACTCCCTAACACCATACAGAAAAATAAACTCAAAATGGATTAAAGACCTAAATGTAAGATTAGACACTATAAAATTCTTAGAGGAAAACATAGGAAGAACACTCTTTGACGTAAATCACAGCAAGATCTTTTTTGACCCACCTCCTAGAGAAATGGAAATAAAAACAAAAATAAACACATGGGACCTAATGAAACTTAAAAGCTTTTGCACAGAAAAGGAAACAATAAACAAGGCGAAAAGACAACCCTCAGAATGGGAGAAAATATTTGCAAACAAATCAGTGGACAAAGGATTAATCTCCAAAATATAAAAACAGCTCATGCAGCTGAATATCAAAAAAACAAACAACCCAATCAAACAATGGGCAGAAGACCTAAATAGACATCTCTTCAAAGAAGATATACAGATGGCCAAGAAGCACATGAAAAGCTGCTCAACATCACTAATTATTAGAGATGCAAATCAAAACTACAATGAGGTATCACCTCACACCAGTCAGAATGGCCATCATCAGAAAATCTATAAACAACAAATGCTGGAGAGGGTGTGGAGAAAAGGGAGCCCTCTTACACTGTTGGTGGGAATGTAAATTGATACAGCCACTATGGAGAACAGTATGGAGGTTCCTTAAAAAACTAAAAATAGAACTACCATATGACCCAGCAATCCCACTACTGGGCACATACCCTGAGAAAACCATAATTCAAAAAGACACATGCGGGGCTTCCCTGGTGGCGCAGTGGTTGGGAGTCCGCCTGCCGATGCGGGGGACGCAGGTTCATGCCCCGGTCTGGGAGGATCCCGCATGCCGCAGAGCAGCTGGGCCCGTGAGCCATGGCCGCTGAGCCTGCGCATCCGGACCCTGTGCTCCGCAACGGGAGAGGCCACAGCAGTGAGAAGCCTGCGTACCGCCAAAAAAAAAAAAAAAAAAGACACATGCACCACAATGTTCACTGCAGCACTATGTACAATAGCCAGGTCATGGAAGCAACCTAAATGGCCATCAACAGATGAATAGATAAAGAAGATGTGGCACATGTATACAATGAATATTACTCAGCCATAAAATGAAACTGAGTTATTTGTAATGAGGTAGATGGATCTAGAGTCTTGTCATACAGAGTGAAGTAAGTCAGAAAGAGAAAAACAAATGCCATCACACATATATGGAATCTAAAAAAGTGGTACTGATGAACCTAGTGGCAGGACAGGAATAAAGATGCAGATGTAGGGAACGGACTTGAGGATACAAGGCGGGAAGGAGAAGCTGGGACGAAGTGAGAGAGTAGCACTGACATATATACAGTACCAAATGTAAAATGGATGGCTAGTGCGAAGCTGTTGCATAGCACAGGGAAATCAGGCCGATGCTTTGTAATGAACTAGAGAAGTGGAATATGGAGGGTGGGAAGGAGGCTCAAGAGGGAGGGGATATGGGGATATATGTATACATATAGCTGATTCACTTTGTGGTACAGCAGAAACTAACACAACATTGTAAAGCAATTATACTCCAATAAAGATATTAAAAAAAAGTAGAAGGAAATTTAGAATTAGAAAATCACCATTTTGTTATTTAATAATAAAATAAATGGTTTAATCAAAAAAATTTTTAATAAAATAAAATCCATTGACTCATTGGATTCCCTATGCTGGCTCTTATGCTTAGTGCTACAAAAGCTCAGTCTGTAAAATCAGCATCATATCATTAATTCTTGCCTACTTCATGGGTATGTGGAGAAATAAAATGAGATATGACATATAAAGCACTTTCAGAATGTTATCATGGAAAGAATACAGGGCCTAATTCTACACTCTAAGGTCTGGAATCAGACACTGGGATCATATCCTGAGCCCTGCCACTGATTAACTTAGGGATATTGGTCTTTGCATTTATTAAAAAAAAAAAAGGTACGATACCTATTTTACAAGTTTGTGGTCATAATTAAATGAGCTAATGTATGTGAAAATGACCGGCATGCTGCCCAGCCCATAGTAACATTCACCCTCCTCTTTCTTCTCTGCTAAAAACGATCCCATACACACTCTCTGTATTGCTACAAGACGTTATGTGGATAAGCTTAGATCAGCAGTTTTCACTTCAAAGAAGGACAAACATAGATAATAACTATTTAAATAATTAACAGGCTGGAACAAATCATCCACTGATGCTATGCATGGGAAATAAGAATTCTCTGCCATGACCTAATTTGTGTCCTTGGCCAATACATTTTCCCTTCTTTGTTCCAGGGAAGATTAACAACATTGTGCAAAAAAGGCCTAGTTAGGGCCTGGAAAAGTGTAGCCCAGTAAATCGTAGTTATTGCTACAAAAGTTATTATCATTTCCTTGCAATCTAGAAGACACTACTAGCACTATTACTATTCATATATAAGAGCAAATATGAGTGTGATTCAAAGGTCTAATAAATAACCCTAAGTTCATTTCATAGTAGCTCTATTCCCCTTTACATCTCTGACTAAATGGCTCCATTCATTAGTTCTACAGACTGAACAAACAGCAAGCTTACAGATTTAATTCCTAGGTGACCTTTTACCCACGACCTCTTATATCACAGACAGAAGCCTTGATGTCAGGAAGAGGTGTCATAAATGGGGGCCTTTGACCAAAAGGGCTTGATGAGGAGCTGTTCTTAGTATTTAAAACAATCCCCTCTACTTCCCACCATTTAATTGGTGGTGTTTCTCACAGATTCATTCTCTGTATTCTTATTTTGGGGGGAGGGAGAAGGTTCCCTGGGGAATCTTGCACAGTCCCATGCACTCAGCTATGTCCCATGACCTTCAAATGTACAGCTCCAACTCCGGGCTAGCCTTTTATCCTCTCCCTTTCTCTCTATTCTGCTTCAGGCCAGTAACCATAGCCTCTAGCCATATCGGGCTCCCTGAGTGTCCCTCTGAAGACTCTCTCACCAGATTTAAGGGGCAGCTACTACTCCTTTCCTGGCCCTCTGGGTTCAGAGCAGTGAGAGGCAAAAGAAGCAGTCAGGGGGTGACGTGTGGGGGACACAAAGCCTTCACTGGACCTGGCAGATGTTCAAAAATGACTCCAGTTCTTGGGGTATTTTTCTGATCTGTTGATGACTTCCTGCTGGACCTTCCTGACCACAATTCTCTTGACCTGGCAGGGGCTCTCCATCAGCTGGCCATCACAAATACCCTTCAACTTCTGTACCCAGTGGTTCACCCTCAACTTCTATCTGCAGAGATCCATCTTGTACTCTGGCAGACACCCTTTTGGGCAGAATGTCTTTTTAAATGATCCCAGGCCAACATTCTTTTGATGGACACGAGTCCATCCTTTTCCTCAGGATCTCGGTGCCTTTGGCCTACTACTGAAGGGAAATGCATTGCTTTCCAGATGCAGCCTCTATTCTGCCTCCCATTACAAGAAAGCAGCTTCAGACATCATCTTTCTTTGGTATTCTCACGCATGGATCAGACATCAGTCCACAGTGTCAAAATGCAGGAACGCATCTTCCCCTTCATTAGACCTAAGACGAGGGAAATACAGTCCTCCCATGCATCCCCACCCCTTTGGTTGAGTTAAGTATCAGGTCTATACAAAGAAATTTCAACAAAATTTTCTGCAGCCTTCAATAACATTCCCCTCTTATAGTCTCAATATGTGTGGGTTGTTTAGTTCTATAAAAACCAGTCACCTTGGAACGTACTATCTACTGTCTTTATGCCTTGATCAAAAGCTAGAGAGGATGCATCCCATGTTAATATCCTTTTTTCTTAATTGAAGGAGTTTTACAAGGTAACCTTCATGTTTCTCCCTCTTGTCCTTCAGTCACCATCTGGTGCCTACAAAGGTAAAATCCTGCCACTATTGCCCCTTTATGAACTTATATGTAATAATACTTATCCAGCTTCAGGTCACACATATAGACTTTTTTATAGAAGCAATATTGATTTGTGAATTTTATAAGTCACAATCTCATCAGTTGTGTTCTAATCAAACAAACAGCAGGGTGGAAATAACTGGAGCTGGATAAATAAATAACTGAGTTAATTATGGACTTGCTCACTTTAAAGAAACATTAAATTATGAAGGATTATGAATAGCTGAGTAATTGTTCCTGATCTTAATTCCTAGAATATAGAGCTTGGAGAATGGACACCTTGTTAGTTTGCATAATTCAGTTGCAAAGGAAGTGAGCTATGCTGGTCTCAGCCTCCTTCTCCATCTCTGCATTCCTCCTTCTCCTGATACATGGGACTCCTTGCACCCAACTTGCATTGTCAGCCCCACTCCCAGGTATGAGAAGTGTATTCATTTCTTATTGTTGCTGTAACAAATTGCCACAAACTTAGTGGCTTAAAACAACACACATTTGTTCTTTCATAAATCTGGAGGTCAGAAATCTGAAATGGGTAAATCTCACTGGGTAAAATCAAGGCCGCATTCCTTTTGGGAGGACCTAAGAGAGGATCCATTTTCTTGCATCTTCCAACTTCTGGAGGTTGCCAGCATTCCTTGCCTTGTGGCCCCCTTCCATATTCAAAGCTAGAATAGTCAGTCAAGTCTTTCTCACATTGCACAATCCCAATTTCTGCTTCCATAGTCACATCTCCTTCTCTGACTTTGACTGACTCTTCTGCCTTCCCTTTCTACTTTGAAAGACCCTTGTGATTACACCGGACCCATCTGAGTGATTCAGCGTACTCTCCTTATCTTCAGGTCAGCTGGTTAGCAATCTCAATTCCATCTGCGAACTTAATTCCCCTTTGCCAGTAAAAAAGCATATTCATAGGTTCTGAGGATTAGAACCAGGACCTCTTTGGCCAGGGCATTATTCTGCCTACTACACAAGGAGTAATCCCACACTGCTACAGAGGTTACCTGAATCCTCCCTTGTCTTCTCTTCCCACTCAGGAAGCAGGTGTCCAACTCCAGCTGCTTGTTTGATCCAGGCATCGTGGCCAGTATTTACTCCATGATTCCAGGTGTTAATGAAGAACAGAGTTCTATGGCTGTTTTTGTAAATACAATGTTATTGGAACACAGAGTCATGCCCATTCATTTACATATTGTTTCTGTTTGCTTTCATGCTACAACGGCAGAGTTGAGGAGTTACAGCAGAGTCTGTATGGCCCCCAAAGTCTAAAATATTTATCATCTGGCCCTGAGAAAAAAAAGTTTGCTGATCCCAATATAGAAGGCTGCTCTCTTTCTCTCTCTGATTTATTCTTACTCCTAGATTGTAGCCTTTCATGATCCTTCCTGAAAGCCAAGTATGTGGACCAGGTCCTCCCAGCTTGGGTGGACCCTGAACTTCATTTTCCATACCACCAGCCCTGTTACTCTGCCATAAACTCTGATCAATTTCTCAACCTCCAGACTAACACTTTCAGAATCATCAAGTTTCTTGATGAGAAAAGCAATTTGCTTCTTTCCCAGATCTTGTTTCCTGAAAATACCTATTTCAGTAGCTCTCTAATGCCTTCAAACAAATACTGTTTATATTTCATCTAGCTTTTCCAGTTCTTCTCAGCAAGAAGACTGATCCAAGCAATCTGGTCCACTATGACCAGAAGCATATTTTTAGTGCTGTTATTGAATTTTTGTTGCCTCCAAACTCTTATTATCCATATTCCTTTATATTTTGTTCTGTCTTCCTTTGTGTTGACCTTATGATTTCTTTATCACTTATAGCTTCTTTACAGCTTTCTTTATAGTACTCTGTCTCTTAGGGACTATGCTTTCTTGCTTTCTAATGAAGAAGATGGGTTTTATGAAATATTCTTCTGAATACTACAGTTAAGTATAGCCTCAGACAAACTTATCCTTGACCTCTCAGAATAAAATTTCTTTCCCCTTGTTTTGTATTAATTTACTACAGCTCCTATTTATTTAGTTTTGTTTCTGTCTCTTTATCTTCCAACTAGGTAAAGTCTATCCAGACTTGATAAACTGGTTGTTTTTAGCCCCGCTTCTCAAAAAAACAACAAACCTGCTAACCAGATTTATCCTAAACTAGAGGGCCCAATGTGGCATAGTTTGCATTCCGAGTCAAATTTTCCAGCAGTTTCTTCCATCTTCTGGTGCATCTTTGCTCTATTTATATGAAATATCCTATCCCAACTGCTCATTCTTTCTGATTCTGAACTGAAAGAATTTAAAATTTAGAATTTAAAAATCCCTTTCAAAGCACTTACTGCAATTAAAGTTCTTACATCTCTCACTTTTTACTTTTTCTAAGTAAATATACAACAGTGAGGTATAGTATTTTAGCCATCTCACAGAGAAGCACCTATAATCAGGGACAATGGTAAGTTTTCTGACTCATTGGCCTAGCTGCTGGTTCCCTAGTTCAGGAGACAGAAGGAAGAAGTACAAAGTTTCTTCTTAACTTCTTAGATTGGGTCTCTTTCAAGAGGTAAAGACTGAATAGGTTGTTTCTCAATCCTGCTCTGTCTTGGTGGAAATTTCTCTCATATTCTTGTATTATATTCCCCCATCAATCTTAGTTTTCTATAGTACCTTGGAACTTATTTTTTATATTTATATTCCCATTTTGGGACTCTACTTAGGAACAGTGAATTAAAGGTCAGAGTCTACTACCAGTAACAGTTCTGTAGAATTGAATCCTGCAGTTATCCAGGGACTGGGCCATTCCCTTGATTCCATGCAGCTAAATGCTTTTCATAAATATTCTTCTTAGGCTTTCCAGATTCAAAGGGATGACATGGTTTGTGAAATGAGTCACAAAAATGCAAATTGGCATCAATATAAATACTTGGCATAAATTAAGCTTTTTCTTAAAAATTACTGATTTGTGATGTGGTATCCAGGGATTTGGTACAGTCAAGGATTTCTTCTTCTTCTACTAGAAGTATTAGTGAGTTAAAAAAGGAGCCACAGTGGATATTTTCTACCTGGGCAATTACATTTGGATGTTTTGGTGTCCAATAAATAAGCAATGTTGTACGGTGGAAAGCATCAGAAGGCCTGGATTTGAATACTTTCTTGTAGGTTTCAACTATGTGACTTTGAGCAACGCAATGAACCTCACTTTTCTCTTCCATAAAATGAGAATGACGATCATGATACCTACTTCACTTGTTCAGTAAGAAAATGAATTGATATGACATGTGGAAGAAATTTGTAAATTATTAAGCCTTGTTTTAAATTATATTCATTTTTTAAACTATTTCAGAATGAAAACTGAGAACTACTCTTTGACAAGGTTAAATTTGAATGATAAATATTCATATTAATCTCTATTTATCCATTCATTCCAGAATTGACATAGAGAATCTATAATATTTATTTTCTATATGATGACAAGAGTGTTCCAGGGTAAAGGGAACTGCCTATGAGTGGTGAAGCTAGTTTAAACTTTAAAGGTAAATGCATCCTCCCATCTCCTAGAGACATGTCAGAAATCAAATACGAGCACATTTCTCAGCTTCAGGTGCCTCAGGTCCATTCCCTGAATCTTCGAGCAACTTGGGGAAAGCTCAGACCAAGACATTAGGGTTAAAAACAAAAAACTAAACACAAACAAAAAATACTAAGAGCTATACCATAAGAAATCAATTTCAGATTTTTGCTTTCAATTGCATTCAAAGGAATTTCATGCTAGCCATCATGATATGTTAGGGAATCCTCCTTCCCTCCCTCCCTCCCTCCCTCTCTCCTCCCCTCCTTCTTTTCCTCCCTTTCCTTCCCTTCCCTTCCTTCTTTTTTTTCCTACAGAGGATTAGAAACATACATTCTTACTGCTAATGGAAAAGACTCAACCCTGAAAATGCAGTTCCTTGTTAAAACAGCAGAAGAACAGACTGCAGTGGAAGACTACTCACTAGAATTAAGGATTTTTCTGTCTGTGTTTCAGAAGGAAATATCACTAACCCAGGAGCAAGACTTCAATAATTTACATACACAGAAAAAGGAGGGAGGGTAATCTTGAAAGAACTTCTGTTGTACTGATAGCATCAAAACTGAAGGGCATTGCATCGATTTCTTGTAATAACATTGTGAAATACATAGTAAGCTGGTTGGTATTTTTAAATATGAATTCATTTATAATATGCTTTTTGAAAATCTGGCATAACCCCATTCTGTCAAAAAAATGTGAGAAATTGTCTTTAGAAAAAGGTTTGTAAATATTTACTCAGTTTTTACTAGCATTTGTGGTTGTAAACTTGCTTAGCTGAAGTGTTATGGTTAATAAAATTAGCAATAAAAACTTCTGATTCCTCTATTTCCTCTTAAATTTCATCATGTACACATGGAATACTCATTTGAGCCTACAAATAAAATGACTACTGTTGCAAAATCTTTGTTATGCCTTCTTATTTTTAATGTTATTTGTTACTGGATGACTTGCCTGAACATCAAAAAATACACGATAAAGATTTAAATAATTAGGAAGTACAGAAGAATATAACAAAGAAAAAATATTCATAATCTTATTATCTGGAAATAATTGTTGTTTAATTAATATTTTTATTTTTCTTATCCACGCATTGTATCTATATCCATACATACACACACCATGTTTTTTCAAAATTTGGTGATATTGTATACTGTTTTATCTTCCTTCATACTTAAAATTTCATGAATGTTATTCATGTAATTAGTATTCAAAAATACATTTAATTTATGAGAAACACTTCTCATATAAATATAGTATCTAATCAATCCTCTATTGTTGCACATTTTAGTTGTTTTCAAGCTTTTCTGGTTATAAATAATGCTATAACTAGCATCCATGTATCTACATCATTGTTACCATCTTTGATTAACTTATTCTAAGTTTTCTAGAACTGTAATTATTAGACCAAAAGATATGAACTTTTTAAAAAATCTTAATTCACATGACCAAATTATGTTGCAGAAAGGTCATACTAATTTTCATTTCTACAACAGGATATTAGAATACTTTTAAAATTATATCTGCCACTGCATTTAGTTTAAACCTTTAAAAAGTATGCATTTATTGGGCTTCCCTGGTGGCGCAGTGGTTGAGAGTCCGCCTGCTGATGCAGGGGACACGGGTTCATGCCCCGGTCCGGGAGGATCCCACATGCCGCGGAGTGGCTGGGCCCGTGAGCCATGGCCGCTGAGCCTGCACGTCCGGAGCCTGTGCTCCGCAACGGGAGAGGCCACAACAGTGAGAGCCCCGCGTACCGCAAAAAAAAAAAAAAAAAAAAGTATGCATTTATTAATTGATAAGTGAAAAGGGCACATTATTATTTTAATATGTACTCCTGAATTATTAATAATGATAAGCTTTTTCTGGGCATGTAGTATCTGTTAGAATGTCTGTTCATCTTCCTTGCCCATTTTGTCTATTGCTTGCTATCATCCTGTTCTTTTTCTGGGCTTCACAGATGTAGGGATTTTAAAAATATATCTGTATTATTTCCTAAAAATCTTCTCCCAATTTGCCAAGAGTATTTTATATTTGTTTACTTTAAGCACATAACTTTATATAGTTAATATTTTCTACTGTTTTTGTACATAATATGTAGTTTTATATCTCAATATCAGTTCAATACTTATATATAACAACATCTAATTGTTTTGGGTTTTATTTTTAGATATTTAAATCTATATAGTATGAAGTTAAAATCAAACTGTTTTCAATACCTTTTGTTGAATAATTTGTTCTTCATTGTTTTACAATATTTACCATATAATATATTACATTTTTATCTACAGTGAGATTTCTTTCAGGACTAACTACTGTTCCATTGATGAGGCAGGTATTTCTCACACAAACCCCACATTATTGTAACCTCTATAATTTTATAATACATTTTAATAATGGGTAGAGTAAGTTCTTCCCTTTTTACCCATATTTTTAATCTTGATTTTTGAATTATTTTTCATGTTATAAACAATTACATTTAATTAGAATGACTGTAAGTCTAGAAATTAATTAGGGAAGAAATGATACATTTAAGATACTTTGTCTTCTCTTCTGAAATAGGTATAACTCCCCACTAATTCAAGTATTTCTGTATACCTTCATGTAAAGATTTATAGTTTTCTTCATATACACTTTTTTTGTAAAAATAATTACTAAATATTTTCTGATTTGTATCACTATTGATAATGAGAAACTTTATCCCCATTAATCTTCTAATTGCTTATTTTTGGTATATAGGAAAGCCAGTGTTTTTCAAAAAGCTTATTTTATGTCTGATTACTTCACTGAATTATATTTATTGATGCTAATAATTAGGTAATTTTCTTCCTATATCTGTGCATATATAGCCATATTATCTACAAGTAATAACAATTTTATCTCTTCCTTTAAAGGGTTATAACTTTTAAATCTATTTCTTCCCTTAAATTCAAGAGCTATGGTTAATGGCCATCATAAAAAAAAATAGTAGTAAGTAGACCTGCTTTCCCATCCTTCCAATCTTAGTGTAAATGTAACCTCTTCAGCGAGAATCTCTGACCAAATCTCTATGTAGCATCCTACAAACCTCCCATTGTTTATCCTATCATCCTGCTAATTTTGTTTATAGTACTTCTCATAATGAAAATGGTACATATGCAAAATGAAAATTGTATAATTCCCTACTTCTTGTGTATGCTCTACTGGAGTGCTGTACTGTGATATGGAAAAGGGCTGATGTCTGTTTTGCTCCCCTCTGTAAACCCAAGCATGTTATATAGTTTTTTGTATGGTCTTCAGTGTTTCATATAAAGTAAAATTTTGATTATCGGTTTCATATATATCTTTATTATATTAATAAATACTCCTATTCTAGCTTTTGGGACTGTTTTATGAGAATGGATGCTGTGTGTTATCAAACGCATTTTTGGATTGCATTAAAATTATAATACATATAGTCTCAAATTTATTTATTCTAATTGAACCTACTTATTCAAATTATTATATAAATAGATTGCCTGACACTAAATCATTCTTGAAATTATCACATGAATCCTATTAATTATGGATAGACTTCAAATACACTGCTGAATTCAACCTTCTAGTATTTTATTAAGAATATTTGTCTCCGCAGTCAGAGAAGTTTAATCTATAATTTTTTTCATTGGTGCAATCTGCTTTGTTTTTGTAATATTGTTATGGATTAAATAAAATTTTCCATTTATTTCACATATGAAACAGTTTATATATGATGGGAATTATTTGTTGCTTCATAATTTGAGAGAACTCATAAGTTAAACAGTCTATAAATACTTTTTTAGAAGTATATCATGTAAATTTTAGAATCTTTTCCATAAGTATAGAAGTTTTTCTTCAATTTCTTTCTTTCCTTAAGCAATTAAATTTATGTGTGGTTTTATTTTCTTGAATATCTATAAATATTATTTGTTATTATCTTGTCAGATTTCAATATTTCATTGTACATATTGAGGATAGAAAGAATGAGGGTGAAAAGGAGAGAAAATGACAATGCTGTGGTTGATCACTGGTTGAATTAGGAGATGCCAGGAGAAGGCTGTGCAAAAGAAGCTTAAAACAAAAAGTAGAAATGTTTGAATGAACAAGTCATGGGTGAGTCTGCCTTCTTTTTTTTCTCTTTAATATTGTTCATCCTGGGGAACTTGACTTAATGGCTGATATAACAGCTATTATGATGTTGCCCTCGAATCCCAGAATGGTGTGACGCAGAAAGAGAATAATTAGAAGTAGATTCTTGAGTCTTGAAGAAGCTTTGATCTAGCAAGGGAAACTAACCCTGAGAAGCCTCATTCCTAGTGTCTCCAAGGATTGGTAATGCATGAAATTTCTACCTCCTAATCAAGAAGAGCCAGCAGGATATGATAAGATGGATCTGTGAAAAGGTTGCACCTTGCCACACTCATCCTCATTTCCTCACCAACCCCAAGACACTGAACCACTGAATTCACTTTCAAAATGCTGAGCTTCAGAAAGTTGTTTTTTTAAATATATGTGTGTGTGTGTGTGTATATATATATATACATATATATCTGTATATATATATGTATATATATATATACATGTATATAATTTTAGTCTCTCTTCAGGTTCCATGGAAATTGTCCCCTCTTTGGGACTATTTGAAACTTTGCCTTACATAAGTTGCTGGTCCTTTCATCTTTGGTCATGTTTTGAGAATTAAGGTCCTGACCTAGCATCTAATTCCCTACACTGGATCCATGATAAAGTCTGAAAGGTAATGCTGTCCCTATCTGAGACAGTTATTTTTCTACCACAAACACAGAGAAAATGAAGAATGAAGCAGGCAGTGGTGGGGGGTAGGGTGCAGAGGGATTTGGGAGGGGAGAATGAGAGAGACAGAGATAAAGAGAGAGAGAGAGAATCCAGTAGATAAAGTTCCTTTTGAAGACCAGCTATACTTTTCTGCCCTTAAATTCCATGAGAAAACATACGAATACCCCTTCACATAAATTAGCTCTGAAAAGTTTCCACTACTTGAAATCAAAACATTGACTAAAACACTAGCCAGAGATAATTTATCTCATACCCACCCATTGGACTCCAGCTATGACTCAAACAGCCCTTTGTGAACATTAGATCTCTCAATATTCTGGCTTCCCTCATGCTCCAGCATTACTTCACTTTCTTTGCTAAACAAACAAGCAAGCAAAAAACACCAATAAACAACTTCCTATTACCTTTATACAATGTTCAAAGTTACAGTTGTTTTTTTTAAGAGGTAATGTGGTCTTATTGAGGTATTACATGTTAAAGTGTAAATGCTCTATAGCTTAAGCCTCTTAGATATTAGGGATATTTCTCTTAGAAATACAGCTCTAATTTCTAGTTGTTGAATTTTATGCAGCAGGAAAGGCTGATAATGATATTGTGACCTCTTTCAAATTTAACTCAACCTAACAGATATATGAAATTACTATTTTGGACCATATTTGGCTCCAACACTAAACGTTACTGAATCTCCCTGTAACTTAATTTCCTCAGACACAAAATAAAGACAAATATCTACCTTCCACCAGATTTGTAGGGACAACTAAGCATTTGTAAAGCACAGAGCAAAGTTATGGCATTCAAGTCATATCTATGACTGGTTATTTTAATTAATGTATTCAGGAAGGTGCTGGGTTTGCCTTATATTTAAAGTCATCTGCTCTGCCTTCTATTAAGGACAGTCCTCAAGGCATCAGGGAATCTCTTGGCTTGGGGTGGTATCACAGCAGTGTGGGGAAACGAAAGCTTGTAGTCGGAAATGACAAATAATACTTGGCACAAGTGCCACCAATACTGGCTTCTGTGTCTATAGCAGACATTGCTAATTGAGCTCAGCACTCTTTCTCATTGATCAGTGACATAATCTCAGAGTTTTCAACAACACAGTAGTCCAGGCAATAACTCCTAACTAATTAGACCTGGCATCAAGATTAAAGCATTTTGCCATTAACAGTCCAGGACAAAGATCAGAAAACATTTTCTGTAAAGAGCCAGAGAGTAAATATTTTTTATTTTGTGTGCCATATGGTCTCTGTTGCAGCTACTCAACTCTGCATTTGTAGTACAGAAGCAACCATAGACAATGTGCAAACAAATGGGGGTGATCATGTTCCAATAAAACTGCATTTACAATGGTAGACAGTGGGCTAGATATGGCCCATGGCCCAGTGTTTGCCAACTTCAGGTTTAGAGTCTCTCCTAAAATCAAGGGGAGTCACTATAATGGCAAATGCGGCAGAAATCATTTCAGTAGAGTTTGCAAAAGAAGTGTTTTGGCAGCTCAGGTAGGTGAGGGATGTAAAATGAACCAAAGACCTGAGGACTTCCTTTGCTTAATTCTGCCTGAAATCCTGCTGAGTCCATTTTTCTCTCACCTCTCAGAGATTGCTGAGGTAAGTGAGCCCCATTTCTCTTGGACCTCAGCTGATTCAGTGTGTCTGTTCCAGGTGTTTGTGCTGATGTTAAAATGCACCAGCTGAGTCCTCCTTCCCAGGCCATTTACTGTTAAGGTTAGATTACAACAGTGGTCTTTAACCTTGAGTTTGAGGTTCCTTCCTACTTACACTCACAATCCAAAAGATCACTGGAGACTCCATTGCCCCAGCAAGTAAAGTAAGCCTCAAGTGTTGCCTCCCCCATAATCATGCAATGAAACTGAGTTACAGGTAAGTATTACCAAAACCTTCTACTATCTCTTGGGGAATTCTCACGTTGAATCCAACGTTATATTTTCTGCAACAGGGAGAAATATGGAGGGTTGACTATATGGCATTGAACAAGTCATTTTACCTTCCTGAGCCACATTCATTCATAAAATAGAGATAATAATACCTTCCTTACCTTTTCCATAGATTTTGATGAGATGCAATGGGTGCTTTTTTTTAAAAAACTTAGGCTTATGTGTGTCACAAAACCCACATCAGCCATTAAAATCCTTTTCAGTCTAGTTTTCACACTGCCATTGACCTCTACCAACATCACCATAATTACACCCTGTGATAAACAGCAGGGTTAACATTGGAGGAATGAATCTACCAACGAAAACTATCACTCCCAAATCAGAGATGTTTGTCCTGACAAGTGTCCTACCTTCTTCATTCATCAGTCTCTTGTGGCAGAGAGTATGTAAAGGTCTCCAGAGGGATTCTGGCTTTCGTTGCCTTTTGGCACCAACATCCTTCCAAGTATCCAGCATTTGCAAATCAGACCAATATAAAGTTAATTAAATCCTACGTGTCTATGCCAAGGAAGGTGAAGATAAAATATTCTAAGACATAAAGAATTGATGTAGTGACTACTGCTGGGAAGTATTAGGGAAGAATTATTTACCAAAATAGCTTTGATTTGGGCAGGAAGAGCCCTTCAAATTCCACCTGAAGCCCCTTAAAAAAAATAAGGAACTAACAGTATTATTATAAAATCAAAGCTGCTGTTCTCCTTCCAAAGTCCCTAAATTGCATGGGAATAGTATATATGATTTCCTGGAGAAATTCAGATTCGACAACGCTCCCGGAAGATTTGAAAACATTCATTTCAGAACAATATACATTTTCTTCATAGATGCATTTACCAAATGATTGTCAACACCACCTTGTCGGTGTCAAAAGGGATCCATGGCAATAGCTTTTTCCAAGATCACTTAGTTCCTTTGTTTCTCAACTTCCCTACCCTACAAACCCTACTTTGTTCTTTGTAAAATAGGATTTACTAATATCTGCTTTCCTTCTTCATGAGGGTAAAAAGGAGCAAATGGAATAATACCTATGAAGGTACCTTGAAGCTGAACGATCCATACAGCCAAGTCCAGCAAACTTCCTAAGTAACATGCTACAGGTTAAATAGGAAGGATGATCTCCTTGCAAGCAGCATTTGTCTCAAAATGATTTCTGGAACGGAAAATCAGATAAGTCACCTTTTATTACCTCTGCTTTTCCTCCCACTGAAGACTCAGCTGCCTCTTATTAAACACAGTCTCTGCTGTTCAATAGTTTTCCTACTATTTACTCATAAACTAATAAAGTGACCAAATTTAATGTGAAAAACAGGACATATATCATCTTACAAAGTATACTATGTTTATTCTTCACAAAGAGTTATGGCTATAATTTATATATATATATATATATATATATATATAAAACTGGCAGTATGTTTGGCTATTTTTCCCATTGGGAAAAATAAAGCCTTTTCTGTTCAACCTCTTAGGTCCAGATGTTGGGGCTTGGGGCCAGCACGGCCAGTGGTAAATTCAGGACCCCATTCTTTTGTTCAGGGGCTGCTGTTGAGTGTCCTGTGCTGTGAAGTGGAGGATTAGCCACACAACTTACTCTAGATGGGTCAGGTGAAGTGTCAAGGCAGACAGCATCACTCCTGCCAGTGGGTCGAAGGCCATTTCTGTAGGGAGCCCTCATAGACATAATAAGGGAGCTAACACAACACTTCAGCAGCAGCCATCAAACTGTGATGGAAAGTCTGCCAGTGAGACTCATGCCCTGCAGCCTCATGGTTCTGGCCACGGAAAGTCTCGCTCCGGCAGAGAATGGGCGTTTCGTCAGGTTGACCCCGCCCCTCCATGAGGACACTCCAAACATGGAGTCCACTGGCCTCCTCCCCGGTCTCTCTCCTCTCTTCACTCTGTGGGCTTCCCCCAGCCCTGCCCTCCCTTTATCCCCCAGGGTGGGGACTTATGACTGGTCATCTATCCTCTTCTTTATTTCTACTGTGGATGGATTAACTTTAGGCACTGCTCCTTCCAGGATTTCCCTTTGGATTTTTGAAATGCTTTTTTCCTCTCAAAGAGCTTGGGTCTTACACATCAATAGCTTCACCTTTCACAACTGTCTCTCTGCATTGGACTGCAAAAGCCAAATTTGGAAGATAAAAATTAAACAGTTTCTCTTTCATAATAATCCAACCATTCTCAGAGTAATGAGTGTCTCAGCAGAACTAGGGAAAGGTGATATATACAGGATATGAGTGCGCTGGCATATTCCAATATATTATCTCCTGACATTAGTCAGTGCTCTCTGGAGCCTTCTCTAATAGGCAGGAGGCCCAGAATGAGGTGATAGCCTTCCGATTTTCATCTCTTCTGCTCAAGGACTTGCTCACAGGCTAAGCTGTTTCTTCCCATTCAGAAGGGGACCAGGAGAGAGCCAGGACTCACTGGCATAGAGCAATTTTCTCTATTATACAATGTGTTACACTAAGCAATATATTTCTGTGAGGTACTGTTTTAAGAGTTTTTCTGAAATTTTGTCAAGGCATTTATTGGAAGTCATAATAAAACATAGACTATACATGTATTTCTTCTTGCATTAATGAAAAAGCATAATTCCAAAGCAGACCCCAAACAAAAAGCTACAGATATAATGACACCGCCACCTCCCCCCCCCCCACACACACACACAGCCTCCAAAGAATGCTTCTCAAAGAGTGTTACTTGAGCATAAAAAGATTTGGGAAACTCTCTAGAATAATAACCATAACTTCTCCTTATTAAACATGTACTCCATACCAGTGCTTCACATATGATAACTCATTTGTCACAACACTAAAGTAAATATCCTTCCATTTTACTTACAAGAAAATCGAGACTCCAAAAGATTAAATAACTTGCACAATTTCATATAGCCAGTAAATGTGGAAGTCAGAATTCAAGCCCTAGTTTATCCAACTCAAAAATATACCAACACATCATGATTAACTATAGAGCTGCTTATCAATACAGATGCCCACCCACCTCCAGTGATTGCCATTGACTAAGTCCTGGGGTGCAGGTCACCATGCAGGTTAAGACCCTGTGAGAACTGTAAGACTCGGGTTCTAGACTACCTCCAGTTTAGAATTCTGAGCACTGCTCTTGGTAGTTTTGTGACCCTGGGACATCTACTTAACTTCCCTGGGCCTCCCTTTCCTCATCTTTGAAATAGAGAGGGAGAGAACTGTGACACTGTCTTCCCCATCAGGTTCTTCTGAGGACTAAAGGACTCAGCAGATGTAAGCTACTTAGAATGGTATCTTGACATGCTGAACACAGTTTATTATTATTATTATTATTATTATTATTATTATTATTATTATTAATCTGATGCACTACTGATCAGATCCTCTATTTCTCAGTGTGTCACATTACTCAGTTTATATGTGTGAGATACTGTTTCAGATCTGAGGATGACTGTGCCGCACTCTTCGGACTTCAGGAAAATCCACGGGGGTAAATATCTAATCACATACAAAAATTTCAGGACGTTCTCACCTTTTTATGTTGCAAATTTGATATTAAAAAATCTTATGAACTAGCCACAAGACAACTGAAGAACATATTTTCAGTTATGCTATAATACAGAGCATCATGCTCTATAATATAGAGCATCTTATAGAAAAAATTACTCTTAACTTTAAGAGAAAGCAATAATTTTATTGCATAGGAAGGATATGAACTGAGGGTAATGGGAAGCAGAAAACCAGAACATGGGGATGAGAACAGGAATAAGATTATGGGGCTCCCCTGGTGGTGCAGTGGTTGAGAGACCGCCTGCCAATGCAGGGGACACAGGTTCGTGCCCCGGTCCGAGAAGATCCCACATGCCACGGAGCAGCTAGGCCCATGAGCCATGGCCGCTGAGCCTGCGCGTCTGGAGCCTGTGCTCCACAACGGGAGAGGCCACAACAGTGAGAGGCCCATGTACCGCAAAAAAAAAAAAAAGATTATGATTTTTTTAAGACATGATTTTTTAGAGCAGTTTTAGGTTCACAGCAAAATCAAGAGGAAGGTACAAAGATTTCCCTTATACCACCTGGCCCCACACTTCCATAGCTCACCCCCATTGTCAATATCCCCCACCAGAATGGTACATTTGCTACAACTGATGAACCAACATTGACACACCATGATCTCCCAAAGACCATAGTTTATCTTAGGGTTCACTCTTGGTGTTGTGCATTCTATGAGTTTGGACAAATATATAATGACATAAATCCATCATTACAGCATCATACAGAGTATTTTCACTGCCCTGAAAGTCTTCTATGCTCCACCTTTTCATCCCTCCCCAACCCCCAGCCCCTGGAAACCACTGATCTTTTTATTTTCTCCATAGTGTTGCATTTTCCAGAATATCATAGAGCTGGAACTATACGTTATGTAGCCTTTTCAGATTGGTTTCTTTCACTTAGCAATATGCATTTAAGATTCCTCCATGTCTTTTCATGGCATGATAGTTTATTTCTTTTTAGCACTGAATAATATTCCATTGTCTGGATGTACCAGTTTGTTTATACATTTCACCTAATGAAAACCATCTTTGTTGCTTCCAAGTTTTGGCAATTATGAATAAAGTTGCTATAAACATCCATGTGCAGGTTTTTGTGTGGACATAAGTTTTCAACTTCTTGGAATAAAAACCAAGGAGCACAATTGTTGGATCGTACAGTAAGAATATTTTTAGTTTTGTAAGAAACCACCAAACTGTCTTCCAAAACGGCTGCACCATTTTCCATTCCCACAAGCAATGAATGAGTTTCCATTGCTCCACATTTTCACCAGCATTTGGTCAGTGTTCCAGATTTTGGCCATTCTAATGGGTGTGTAGTAATATCTTGTTTTAATTTGCATTACCCTGATGACATATAATGTTAAGCATCTTTTCATTTGCTCATTTGCCATCTGTAAATCTTCTTTGGTGTCCGTTAAGATCTTTGGCCCATTTTTTTAGTTTTCTTATTGTGGAGTTTTAAAAGTTCTTTGTATATTTTGGGTAACAGTCCTTGACCAGATGTGTATTTTGCAAATATTTTCTCCCAGGCTGTGGCTTGTCTTCTCATTCTCTTGATATTGTCTTTCACATAGCAGAAGTTTTTAATTTTAATGAAGTCTAGATTATTTATCAATTATTTCTTTCATGGATCATGCCTTTGGTGTTGTATCTAAAAAAGTCATCAACATAACCAAGGCCATCTAAGTTTTCTCCTATGCTATCTTTTGGTGGTTTTATAGTTTTGCATTTTGTGTTTTACATTTAGGTCTGTGGTCCATTTTGAGTTAATTTTTGTGAAGGGTGTAAGGTCTGTGTCTAGATTCATTTGTGTGTGTGTGTGTGTGTATGTCCAAATATTCTAGTACCATTTATTGAAAATACTATCTTTGCTCCATTGTACTGCCTCTTCTACTTTGTCAAAGATCAGTTGACTATATTTATGTGTGTCTATTTCTGGGCTCTCTGTTCCACTGATCTATTTATCTAGAACAATTATTTGTTCACTAGACTGTGAGATATAAAGTAACTTTTTTAAAACTAATGATCCAAATTTGCTAAATTTGAAGCCTCATACATGTTTAAGGCCAACCAGTAATTTTCTTTTTGCAAATTATTAAATTAGAATACAAGCTGCTGTTTACATGGGAAAACATTAGTACAGTTCAGGCAGCTCAAAATTAATATAGGTTTATGTCCAGCAAATATATTCCTTTTCATATTCTAAGTCCTACTCACAATTACAATTATTATTACATTTTGCCATTAAACTCTACTTAATTTTTTTTTTTTTTTTGTCTGCCTCAGGTCTTAGTTGCGGCACGCAGGCCTCTCTCTAGTTGTGGCATGCGGGTTTTTCTTTCTCTAGTTGTGGCGTGTGGGCTCCAGGGCGCATGGGCTCTGTAGTTTGCGACACGCAGGCTCTCTCTTTGAGGCGCGTGAGCTCAGTAGTTGTGGTGTGAGGGCTTAGTTGCCTTGCAGCATGTGGGATCTTAGTTCCCCGACCAGGGATCAAACCTGTGTCCCCTGCATTAGAAGTCGGATTCTTTACCACTGGACCACCAGGGAAGTCCGTCAACTTAATTTTTAGATCCCATTAATTAATGTATTTTATAAAAGAATGTGATACATTTCTTGATTAATTTTAATTATAGCATGAATATTAAACATTATCAACACAACTTGCTTTCGATTCACATATAGAACATTTATACCTTATCTGAACTATACTTCTAGCTGTTCAATTCTTATTAAATGCATTCTTTTTTTTTAACATCTTTATTGGAGTATAATTGCTTTACAATGGTGTGTTAGTTTCTGCTATATAGCAAAGTGAATCAGCTATACATATACATATATCCCCATATCTCCTCCCTCTTGCATCTCCCTCCCACACTCCCTATCCCACCCCTCTAGGTGGTCACAAAGCACCGAGCTGATCTCCCTGGGCTATGTGGCTGCTTCCCACTAGCTATCTGTTTTACATTTGGTAGTGTATATAAGTCCATGACACTCTCTCACTTTGTCCCAGCTTACCCTTCCCCCTCGCCGTGTCCTTAAGTCCTTTCTCTACATCTGCATCTTTTAAATGCATTCTTAAATCACAACCTAGAATTAATATTTCTATCCCAAACATTTTAAACTAAATAATTTTTATATTTTTTGGAAACCAAACACACTCTAGCACTAATTATTGTTGTCTTCTGTCTTAAGCTTTCAATTATATTTGTGCTCTATTTCAAGCATTCAACTTTTCAGTGAAAATTTTATACCTATAAAATGTATACATGCTCCTTCAATGTCTCCATCTTCTGCCTCTGTGGTACCATTAGTCATCAGTAGGGTAGGATTCTGATCAAGGAAAGAAGCATGTAGATAATGGAAATACCAGTGTAAAAATAAAGATTGTGATGCAAAACACCATGCTTATGAATTATTCTCAGCTAACGTTCTGAAAATAATATAGTGCCCTATATGCTGAAGATCTTAGAACTTATCAAAGAACACGGATGTTGGCTGAAATCCTCCCCTGTTGAGGAATGTGTCCTTTCCTTTAGAAACTATATTATATTTAAAAACCTTTGTTTAAGGAACTGGTATATAATTTTATAGATTACGTACTAGGTCATGTACCATATGGTACATGCTATGTTGGCGTAAGAGCAGAACGAAAAGGAGAGAATTGGGGCAGTTCTGAAAAGTTTTCTAGTGGGGGTGAGGTCTGAACTGAGGCAGAAGGATGCAGAGAAGTTACCTGGAGAAGAAGGGGAAAGGGCAGGGTGAGAGACTGTGGCCCGAGGCCTCAAAGCAAAGGGAGTAGCACTGCATCACTGAGAAGAGAGAGAACTTGGCACATTCCTTGGTCTGCCTACAGCAATTCAGTGTGGCTGGAGTGCAGAGTAAAAGGTGAGGAAAAAGAGATGGGCCTGGAAGAGGGATGCAGGAGCCAAGGTGTGAAGGTCCTTGGACTTAATCCATCATGTGTACAATGAGGATATAATGGTATATAAGATAGATGTGACCCCTTGTCGCTGTACAGCCTGGTGACACTAACAGGACACAGTCAGGATTACATTTTAAGAAGATACCTCTGGGGACTTCCCTGGCGGTGCAGTGGTTAAGAATCCACCTGCCAATGCAGGGGACACGGGTTTGAGCCTCAGTCTGGGAAGATCCCACATGCCGCGGAGCAACTAAGCCTGGGCGCCACAACTACTGAGCCTGCACTCTAGAGCCCACGAGCCACAACTATTGAGCCCACGTGCCGCAACTGCAGAAGCCCACATGCCTAGAGCCTGTGCTCCAGAACAAGAGAAGCCACCGCAATGAGAAGCCTGCACACTGCAACAAAGAGTAGCCCCCACTTGCAGCAACTAGAGAAAGCCTGCACACAGCAACAAAGACCCAACGCAGTCAAAAATAAATACATAAAATAAATAAATTTTTTTAAAAAAGAAGATGGATCTCTGTGGAACTTGTGGAGAATAAACTGGATTGAGGAAAGGGAGAGAAAAAGCCAGAAGCAGAGAGACCAGTTCTCTTCAACGGCTTTCTTCTCAACAGCCAGCACAGGGCCTGGCACATAGTCAGTGTTCAATAAATACAAGCATGGTTGGGGGATCAAAGCAGCCCCTGTTTATTGGCTCTACAACCACCCATTTAGTTGCATTCAAAGAAGCCAACCAGAAGTTTCTAATAAACAGTCTATAAGGTTAAACCTTTGAATGTTTTCTTGAAGCCCTACAAATAACAGCTAATCTCACATAATATCAATCAAACTAGCTTTTTCCACTCCTTGGCAATATGCATACTGTACTTACTAATTTATTATTTTATTGCCTAATTCAAAACATCCTGGAAAAAATCAGCAGGTCTACTTGAATTTAAACCCTTTTTGCAAAAGAGCCAGAGTGATCTTTAGGAAAAGCACAGGATTTGGGCGCATAAGATCCAAGCTCTACTCTATGACATAAACCACAGCAAGATCCTTTTTGACCCACCTCCTAGAGAAATGGAAATAAAATCAAAAATAAACAAATGGGACCTAACGAAACTTAAAAGCTTTTGCACAGCAAAGGAAACCATAAACAAGACGAAAAGGCAACCCTCAGAATGGGAGAAAATATTTGCAAATGAAGCAACTGACAAAGGATTAATCTCCAAAATTTACAAGCAGCTCATGCAGCTCAACAACAAAAAAACAAACAACCCGATCCAAAAATGGGCAGAAGACCTAAGTAGACATTTCTCCAGAGAAGATATAGATTGCCAACAAACACATGAAAGGATGCTCAACATCACTAATCATTAGAGAAATACAAATCAAAACTACAGTGAGGTATCACCTCACACCAGTCAGAATGGCCATCATCAAAAAATCGACAAACAATAAATGCTGGAGAGGGTGTGGAGAAAAGAACCCTCTTGCACTGTTGGTGGGAATGTAAATTGATACAGCCACTATAGAGAACAGTATGGAGGTTCCTTAAAAAACTAAAAACAGGGAGGAGCTTCAAGATCGCAGAAGAGTAAGACGTGGAGATCACCTTCCTCCACACAAATACATCAGAAATACATCTACATGTGGAACAACCCCTACAGAACACCTACTGAACGCTGGCAGAAGACCTCAGACCTCTCAAAAGGCAAGAAACTCCCCACGTACTTGGTTAGGGCAAAAGGAAAAAGAAAAAACAGAGACAAAAGAATAGGGACGGGAGCTGCACCAGTGGGAGGGAGCTGTGAAGGAGGAAAGGTTTCCACACACTAAGAAGCCCCTTCGCGGGCGGAGACAGAGGGGTGGTAGGGGGGAAGCTTCGGAGCCACGGAGGAGAGCACAGCAACAGGGTGCAGAGGGCAAAGCGGAGAGATTCCCGCACAGAGGATCGGTGCCGACCAGCACTCATCAGCCCGAGAGGCTTGTCTGCTCACCCGCCGGGACGGGCGGGGCTGGGAGCTGAGGCTCGGGCTTCGGTCGGAGCAGGACTGGCGGCGTGAACACAGCCTGAAAGAGGTTAGTGCACTGCGGCTACGGCTAGCCGGAAGGGAGTCCAGGAAAAGGTCTGGAACTGACGAAGAGGCAAGAGACTTTTTCTTGCTTCTTGTTTCCTGGTGTGCGAGGAGAGGGGATTAAGAGCACCGGTTAAAGGAGCTCCAGAGACGGGTGCAAGCCGCGGCTATCAGCGCGGACACCAGAGACGGGCATGAAAAGCTAAGGCTGCTGCTGCAGCCACCAAGATGCCTGTGTGCGAGCACAAGTCACTGTCCACACCTCCCCTCCCGGGCGCCTGTGCAGCCCGCCACTGCCAGGGTCCCGTGATCCAGGGACAACATCCCCGGGAAAATGCATGGCATGCCTCAGGCTGCTGCAACGTCAGGCCGGCTCGTCCGGCATCCGTACCCCTCCCTCCCCCTGGCCTGAGTGAGCCAGAGGCCCCAAATCAGTGGCTCCTTTAACCCCGTCCTGTCTGGGCGAACAACAGACGCCCTCAGGCGACTTACACGCAGAGGTAGGGCCACATCCAAAGCTGAACGCCAGAAGCTGTGTGAACAAAGAAGAGAAACAGAAATTTCTCCCAGCAGCCTCAGGATCAGCAGATTAAATCTCCACAATCAACCTGATGTACCCTGCATCTGAGGAATACCTGAATAGACAACGAATCATCCCAAATTGATGAGGTGGACTTTGGGAGCAACGAGATAGATATATATATATATATATTTTTTTTTTTTTCCCCTTTTTCTTTTTTTGTCAGTGTGTATGTCTATGCTTCTGTGTGTGATTTTGTCTGTATAGCTTTGCTTTTACCATTTGTCCTAGTGTTCTGTCTGTCCGTTTTGGGGGTTTTTTCAGTATAGTTTTTAGCTCTTATTATCATTTGTGGAATTGTTTTTTGGTTTGGTTGCTTTCTTCTTCCTTTTTTTTAAATTACTTAAAACATTTTTAATAATCATTTTTTCTTTTAATAACGTTATTTTATTTTGTTTTATTTTATTTTCTTCTCTTGTTCTTTCTTCTTTTTTCTCCATTTTATTCTGAGCCGTGTGGATGACAGGCTCTTGGTGCTCCAGCCACGCATCAGGGCTGTGCCTCTGAGGTGGGAGAGCCAAGTTCAGGACATTGGTCCACAAGAGACCTCCCAGCTCCATGTAATATCAAATGGTGAAAATCTCCCAGAGATCTCCATCTCAATGCCAAGACACAGCTCCACTCAACAACCAGCAAGCTACAGTGCTGGACACCCTATGCCAAAAAAGTAGCAAGACAGGAACACAATCCCACCTATTAGCAGAGAGGCTGCCTAAAATCATAATAAGGCCACAGACACCCCAAAACAAACCACCAGACGTGGATCTGCCCACCAGAAAGACAAGATGGAGCCTCATCCACCAAAACACAGGCACTAGTCCCCTCCAACAGGAAGCCTACACAACCCACTGAACCAAACTTAGACACTGGGGGAAGACAACAAAAACAATGGAAACTACAAACCTGCAGCCTGCAAAAAGGAGACCCCAAACACAGTAAGTTAAGCAAAATGGGAAAACAGAGAAACACACCGCAGATGAAGGAGCAAGGTAAAAACCCACCAGACCTAACAAATGAATAAGAAATAGGCAGTCTACCTGAAAAAGAATTCAGAATAGTGACAGTAAAGATGATCCAAAATCTTGGAAACAGAATGGAGAAAATACAAGAAACATTTAACAAGGACCTAGAAGAACTAAAGAGCAAACAAACTGTGATGAACAGCACAACAAATGAAATTAAAAATTCTCTAGAAGGGATCAATAGCAGAATAACTGAGGCAGAAGAATGGATAAGTGACCTGGAAGATAAAATAGTGGAAATAACTACTGCAGAGCAGAGTAAAGAAAAAAAAATGAAAAGAATTGAGGACAGTTGCAGAGACCTCTGGGACAACATTAAACGCACCAACATTCAAATTATAGGGGCCCCGGAAGAAGAAGAGGAAAAGAAAGGGACTGAGAAAATATTTGAAGAGATTACAGTTGAAAACTTCCCTAATATGGGAAAGGAAATAGTCAATCAAGTCCAGGAAGCACAGAGAGTCCCATACAGGATAAATCCAAGGAGAAACATGCCAAGACACATATTAATCAAACTATCAAAAATTAAATACAAACAAAAAAATATTAAAAGCAGAAAGGGAAAATTAACAAATAACATACAAGGGGATCCCCATAAGATGAACAGCTGATCTTTCAGCAGAAACTCTGCAGCCAGAAGGGAGTGGCAGGACATATTTAAAGTGATGAAGGGGAAAAACCTACAACTAAGAATACTCTGTCCAGCAAGGATCTCATTCAGATTTGACGGAGAAATTAAAACCTTTACAGACAAGCAAAAGCTACGAGAATTCAGTGCCACCAAACCAGCTCTACAACAAATGCTAAAGGAACTTCACTAGGCAGGAAACACAAGAGAAGGAAAAGACCTACAATAACAAACCCAAAACAATTAAGAAAATGGTAATAGGAGCATACATATTGATAATTACCTTAAATGTAAATGGATTAAATGCTCCAACCAAAAGACTTAGACTGGCTGAATGGATACAAAAACAGACCAGTATATATGCTGTCTACAAGAGACCCATTTCAGACCTAGGGACACTTAAAGACTGAAAGTGAGGGGATGGAAAAAGATACTCCATGCAAATGGAAATCCAAAGAAACTTGGGGTAGCAATTTTCATATCAGACAAAATACACTTTAAAACAAAGACTATTATAAGAGACAAAGAAGGACACTACATAATGATCAAGAGATCATTATGAAGATATGATCAAGAAGAAGATATAACAATTGTAAATATTTATGCACCCAACATAGGAGCCTCTCAATACATAAGGCAAATACTAACAGCCATAAAGAGGAAATCGACAGTAACACAATCATAGTAGGGGACTTTAACATCTCACTTTCACCAATGGACAGATCATCCAAAATGACAATCAATAAGGAAACATGAGCTTTACATGACACATTAAACACAATGGACTTAATTGATATTTATAGGACATTCCATCCAAAAACAACAGAATACACTTGCTTCTCAAGTGCTCATGGAACACTCTCCAGGATAGATCGTATCTGGGGTCAAAAATCAAGCCTTCATAAATTTAAGAAAATTGAAATTGTATCAAGTATCTATTCCGATGACAATGCTCTGAGACTAGATATCAATTACAGGAAAAAATCTGTAAAAAAATACAAACACATGGAGGCTAAACAATACACTACTTAATAACGAAGTGATCACTGAAGAAATCAAAGAGGAAATCAAAAAATACCTAGAAACAAATGACAATGAAAACACGATGACCCAAAACCTATGGAATGCAGCAAAAGCGGTTCTAAGAGGGAAGATTATAAAAATACGATACTACCTTAAGAAACAAGAAACATCTCAAATAAATAATATAACCTTACACCTAAAGCAATTAGAGAAAGAAGAATAAAAAAAAACCCAAAGTTAGCAGAAGGAAAGAAATCATAAAGATCAGATCAGAAATAAATGAAAAAAGAAATGAAGGAAACGATAGCAAAGATCAATAAAACTAAAAGCTGGTTCTTTGAGAATATAAACAAAATTGATAAACCATTAGCCAGACTCATCAAGAAAAAAAGGGAGAAGACTCCAATCAACAGAATTAGAAATGAAAAAGGAGAAGTAACAACTGACACTGCAGAAATACAAAGGATCATGAGAGATTACTACAAGCAACTCTATGCCAATAAAATGGACAACCTGGAAGAAATGGACAACTTCTTAGAAAAGCACAACCTTCTGAGACTGAACCAGGAAGAACGAGAAATATGAACAGACCAATCACAAGCACTGAAACTGAAACTGTGATTAAAAATCTTCCAACAGGGCTTCACTGGTGGCGGAGTGGTTGAGAGTCCGCCTGCCAATGCAGGGGACACGGGTTTGTTCCCCGGTCCGAGAAGACCCCACATGCCACAGAGTGGCTCGGCCCGTGAGCCATGGCCACTGAGCCTGGGCGTCCGGAGCCTGCGTGCCGCAACAGGAGAGGCCACAACAGTGAGAGGCCCGCGTACCACAAAAAAAGAAAAAGTAAAAAAATCTTCCAACAAACAAAAGCCCAGGACCAGATGGCTTCACAGGCGAATTCTATCAAACATTTAGAGCAGAGCTAACACCTATCCTTCTCAACTCTTCCAAAATATAGCAGAGAGTGGAACATTACCAGACTCATTCTACGAGGCCACCATCACCCTGATATCAAAACCAGACAAAGATGTCACAAAGAAAGAAAACTACAGGCCAATATCACTGATGAACATAGATGCAAAAATCCTCAACAAAATACTAGCAAACAGAATCCAACAGCACATTAAAAGGATCATACACCATGATCAAGTGGGGTTTATCCCAGGAATGCAAGGATTCTTCAATATATGCAAATCAATGAATGTGATATACCATATTAACAAATTGAAGGAGAAAAACCATATGATCATCTCAATAGATGCAGAGAAAGCTTTCAACAAAATTCAACACCCACTTATGATAAAAACCCTGCAGAAAGTAGGCACAGAGGGAACTTACCTCGACATAATAAAGGCCATATATGACAAACCCTCAGCCAACATCCTCCTCAATGGTGAACAACTGAAACCATTTCCACTAAGATCAGGAACAAAACAAGGTTGCCCACCTTCACCACTATTATTTAACATAGTTTTGGAACTTTTAGCCATGGCAATCAGAGAAGAAAAAGTAATAAAAGAAATCCAAATCAGAAAAGAATAAGTATAGCTGTCACTGTTTGCAGATGACATGATACTATACATAGAGAATCCAAAAGATGCTACCAGAAAACTATTAGAGCTATTCAATGAATTTGGTAAAGTAGCAGGATACAAAATTAATGCACAGAAATCTCTTGCATTCCTATACACTAATGATGAAAAATCTGAAAGTGAAATTAAGAAAACACTCCCATTTACCATTACAGCAAAAAGAATAAAATATCTAGGAATAAACCTACCTAAGGAGACAAAAGACCTGTGTGCAGAAAATTATAAGACACTGATGAAAGAAATTAAAGATGATACAAATAGATGGAGAGATATACCATGTTCTTGGATTGGAAAAATCACATTATGAAAATCACTATACTACCAAAAGCAATCTAAAGATTCAATGCAATCCCTATCAAACTACTACTGGCATTTTTCACAGAACTAGAACAAAAATTCTCATGATTTGTATGGAGACACAAAAGACCCCAAATAGCCAAAGTAATCTTGAGAAAAAAAACGGAGCTGGAGGAATCAGGCTCCCTGACTTCAGACTATACTACAAAGCTACAGCAATCAAGATAGTATGATACTGGCACAAAAACAGAAATATAGATCAATGGAACAGGATAGAAAGCCCAGAAATAAACCCATGCACATATGGTCACCTTATCTTTGATAAAGGAGGCAAGAATATACACTGGAGAAAAAACAGCCTCTTCAATAAGTGGTGCTGGGAAAACTGGACAGCTACATGTAAAACTATGAAATTAGAACACTCCCTAACCCCATATACAAAAATAAACTCAAAATGGATTAAGGACCTAAATGTAAGATCAGACACTATTAAACTCTTAGAGGAAAACATAGGCAGAACACTCTATAACATAAGTCACAGTAAGAACCTTTTTGACCCACCTCCTAGAGAAATGGAAATAAAACCCAAAGTAAACAAATGGGACCTAATGAAACTTCAAAGCTTTTGCACAGCAAAGAAAACCATCAACAAGACGAAAAGACAACCCTCAGAATGGCAGAAAATATTTGCAAGTGAAGCAACTGACAAAGGATTAATCTCCAAAATTTACAAGCAGCTCATGCAGCTCAATATCAAAAAAACAATCAACCCAATCCAAAAATGGGCAGAAGACCTAAATAGACATTTCTCCAAAGAAGATAGACAGATTGCCAACAAACACATGAAAGGATGCTCAACATCACTAATCATTAGAGAAATGCAAGTCAAAACTACAATGAGGTATCACCTGACACTGGTCAGAATGGCCATCATCAAAAAATCTACAAACAATAAATGCTGGAGAGGGTGTGGAGATAAGGGAACCCTCTTGCACTGTTGGTGGGAATGTAAATTGACACAGCCACTATGGAGAACAGTATGGAGATTCCTTAAAAAACTAAAAATAGAACTACCATATGACCCAGCAATCCCACTACTGGGCACATACCCTGAGAAAACCATAATTCAAAAAGACTCATGTACCATAATATTCACTGCAGCTGTATTTACAATAGGCAGGACGTGGAAGCAACCTAAGTGTCCGTCAACAGATGAATGGATAAAGAAGATGTGGCACATATATACAATGGAATATTACTCAGCCATATAAAGAAACGAAATTGAGTTATTTGTAGTGAAGTGGATGGACCTAGAGTCTGTCATACAGAGTGAAGTAAATCAGAAAGAGAAAAACAAATACCGTATGCTAACACATATATATGGAATCTAAGAAAAAAAAATGGTCATGAAGAACCTAGGGGCGAGACAGGAATAAAGACGCAGACCTACTAGAGAATGAACTTGAGGATATGGGGAGGGGGAAGGGTAAGCTGGGACAAATTGAGAGAGTGGCATGGACATATATACACTACCAAATGTAAAATCGATAGCTAGTGGGAAGCAGCCACATAGCACAGCGAGATCAGCTCAGTTTTTTGTGTCCACCTAGAGGGGTGGGATAGGGAGGGTGGGAGGGAGACGCAAGAGGGAGGGGATATGGGGATATATGTATATGTATAGCTGACTCACTTTGTTATAAAGCAGAAACTAACACACCATTGTAAAGCAATTATACTCCAATAAAGATGTTAAAAAAATAAAAAGATCCAAGTTGTACCTCTGGCTCTGCCTCTTAATGGTTCTGTGGTGACAAATAAATTATAACGTTCATGAGTTTAAATTTTCTCACTAGCCAAATGAGCATAACAATAACTCATGTGGTGGCAGAGATTAAATGACATCACATATGCAAAACTATTTTGTACAATCTATGGAACTATAAAAATAGAAGTCATTGAAGTTATAATAAAAATAATTTGGAAAATCATTGTACTTTGTTAATATTAGAATCAACACGCCCCTGTTTCTTGACAGTGTATATAGTAACTTTTTTCTTACTAGCATGGTTTACCAAGAATCATAGATTTTCTTAAATTAAGACTCTAAAGGGGTGGTCTAATATAGTCACAATGAGACACAAGAACTGTGAATACACTGATTTCATACTCCCAGGGGCTACCCTGGCCTCCCTGGTTAAGCAAATCCCTGAGTACAATCAATAAGACATGTGCCTGAGGAGAGAATGTAGCATCGGGGTCACAGAGAACAGAAAATGTAGACTGCGTAGAAGAATTACGCCCCAGAAAACACAAGAGAACCTTTATGGGAGTGAAGTCCCTTAAAATTAGAGGAGATTCTTCACTGTTAAATCTAGCATGACAGAAAAGTGATAAACTACTACTGCTTATCTGAGTCGTGTGCTGTTTATATGGCCCACAAGTATATGTATATATGTATCAATGGTAAATGCTGCCAATATGAGAAAGGAATCGGTGGGAGCCACGATGCTTTGGGGAAACATTAGCCTTAGCTCACAAAAAGAAACAACCCACAGAAACAAAGAGAAATCTTCACCTTCATAGCCTAATTCTGCATCATTTTCTAATTCATAAGAATTTACATTTTCATGCAATTTGCACTCATTATTGCCAGATCCATTATGCTTATCACTACAAGTGGACTGAATCTGTATAATTTGCACTCTCTTTCCAACAGCTTTCATTCACTTCTCAGAGCATAACTAGCTAAGTTAAAGAGCAGTTAAATGTTCCTGGAGAAACTGTTAGTGATTCCTTAACACTGTCTTGACAGAGGCATATGCCCCAGTCTCCAATTATATATAAATATACTTATGTAAATAAATTCATATATATAAAATATTTACAGTGCTATTTTCCATATACATATAAAACACATATATAAAATATTTACAGTGCTATTTTCCATATACATATAAAACACATATATAAAATATTTACAGTGCTATTTTCCATACATATATAAAAACACATATATATAAAATATTTAAAGTGCTATTTTCCATAATTAAATATTGTTCTTAAGCAAGCCCTCAAGAGACACATTTAATACTTTGTCCCTTGGGAAGATATATTTCTGGCTGAGGAAAGCCCACATTTAACCACCATTGCATGTGCAGTTCTAGGCACAGGGCCTGGTGCAGAGAAAACCCTCAATAAATGTAAGCTATTATTATTATTATTATTGTTGCTGTCTGCACTTTTCTTAAAGTGTCAAGTAGAAATCTGCACTTGGGAAGAGTACATCCTTGCTTTCCAAGCATCTCATAAAGGTCACCCTATTAACATTGGACTATCTCTCTGGTGCTGCAGGCCTGTAACTCCCCACAGAACCAGAGGGACCAGTTTTATTCTGACAAATTTCCTTTGTATGATGCACTAATTCTCAGATTCCCAAAATGGAAAATAAAGCCCTTTCCCAAAGAGCAAGAATAAATCTTGTGAGAATTCTACTTTATGGGGCAGTAGAGCAAGTTTGGGCTGTAGAAAACTGGATTCAAATTCTAGCACAACCATTTTCTAAAAATAACCTTTGACAAACTACTCACCTCTATCTCTTCTGTAAAATATGGATGTTAATATATTTTTGATGGTTGCTATGAAAATTAAAATGTTACATATCGACAAATACATATATCTTATTATATCTTGTCTATGGTAGATGCTCATCAAATGTTACCCATCAAATCCTAGCCTTCTTCCCCTTAACTTTCTGGAACTATGGGATTGAGGGTGATAAAAACCTTCTTACAGGCCACAGAAGAATTTCATTTGCTATACACTAGAAGTGAACCCAGGAGTCGGCGACTTCTAGTTTTCCCCTGAAGCTGGGGTTACATCAAGCTCTGAGTGATAATGAGATTTGCCTCTAAGTTACCAATTGATATTTCGGCTGACTTTCTGGGGCTTGTGGATCCTGAAAGTCTTACTCTTCCAAGTGGACACTCGTTCCAGGGAAACTGTCACAAGCCAGCACAAGTAATCTCTGGGTCTCCTCTGTGGATCTTGCCTCCAGAGTCTCTTGTAGATTTTTCAGGACAGCTTCTACGCCCTCTGAGGGTCAATTAGTAATTTGGAAACTGTCAAAAATGATTTTTGAATTTGGACAATTTGGCAGATGATCAAGCTAGAGGGACAAACTCAAGAATGCTTTTGGCAGTGACAATAATATTTGCCCCCCAGAATGATTACTTTAAAAACACACAACTAGGTGCATTCATGGGAGTGTTTAAAAAACAATCAAACAAACAAACCAGTCTCTGCACCTTTTCAAAAGTTATTTTCCAGTTGTGGAAATGAACGTCTAACATTGTCAGTACATTAGGATGATGCTAAAGTGTTTTTTAAGAATTTAGAAATAAAATTCACACACAATGGATATGAATAATCAATGATGGAAGTGAGCCAGAAGAATGCCTGTGAAAGACACAGATGTGACTTGGGAATAAACACGGGGATGCAGACCTGACTGTGATACTATTCGGTAAGTGGAAATCTAATTAATTACATGTGAAGAGGAGGGTCAGCATAATGCATGAAAAGGGAAATGTCAAGAGCCAGAAGTTGCCTGTGTTTTGTTCAGCACTGTTCAGGCCGAGGAGTCCAAGCTTCCCTCACTGGGGAGGTGATTTCTGCTGTGGGCAGGGGTGATTTATTGCCTTTCCCTTTAGCCATGATAAAATATCTCTCGACTAGCCACCTTCATTTGCTAGCGACCTTCTGATAACACTGGAAGGTGACAGCCTGAGGGGCTGACCTGGGCAAGGCAAACTCTCTAAGACAATGCCCCTCATAAAACCCCAGCCACTGTTCTAGCAAAACCACCCTTTATGCCTACAAAATATGGCCATGACTAGAGATCTAAAATTATAGAAAATTACTCAGAAAATCGAAATCACCTTAAACTCACAATCCAGAGACAGTCACTGTTAACACATTGGTGTATTTCATGTGAAATATTTTTTTACAATTTTTTTTTACATAGCTGAGATCAAACTGTATATTTAGTTTTTCATTTTGCTTTGTTATTAGGCACTACAACCTAGATAGTTTCTGAATTGCCTAAAGTATCCATAAATATAACCATTAAAATTGTATACAGTATCACCAAGTGATTTTTTTTCAGTGTAATTAATCCTCTATTACAGGATGTTTGGGTGGCCTCTAATTGTTTCCCTCTTTTGTAAAGAATACTATACAGGTATACTAATGCAAAAGGCTTATTTTCTGTTGGGGCTTATTTCCTTGGTTCAAGTCCTCACTGTTGACTTTTTTTTTTTTTTAACATCTTTATTGGAGTATAATTGCTTTACAATGGTGTGTTAGTTTCTGCTTTACAACAAAGTGAATCAGTTATACATATACATATGTTCCCATATCTCTTCCCTCTTGTGTCTCCCTCCCTCCCACCCTCCCTATCCCACCCCCCTAGGTGGTCACAAACCACCAGAGCTGATCTCCCTGTGCTATGCGGCTGCTTCTCACTAGCTATCTACTTTACATTTGGTAGTGTATATATGTCCATGCCATTCTCTCACTTTGTCACAGCTTACCCTTCCCCCTCCCCATATCCTCAAGTCCATTCTCTAGTAGGTCTTTGTCTTTATTCCCATCTTGCCCCCAGGTTCTTCATCACCTTTTTTTTCCCTTAGATTCCATATATATGTGTTAGCATACGGTATTTGTTTTTCTCTTTCTGATTTACTTCACTCTGTGTGACAGACTCTAGGTCCATCCACCTCACTACAAATAACTCAGTTTCATTTCTTTTTATGGCTGAGTAATATGACATTGTATATATGTGCCACATCTTCTTTATCCATTCATCTGTTGATGGACACTTAGGTTGCTTCCATGTCCTGGCTATTGTAAATAGAGCTGCTATGAACATTTTGGTACATGACTCTTTTTGAATTATGGTTTTCTCAGGGTATATGCCCAGTAGTGGGATTGCTGGGTCATATGCTCCCTGCCCAACAGACTCCTCCACTTGGAAATTAACATGCCCCAAGCAGAGCAGTGCTGAGGGTGAGCCCCCCCCGCCGCACCGGCCTCAGCCTAGGCACTCTGATGCATTTTCTGTTTCAGGAGAAACCTGTCCTCAAGCATGAGCCAATGAGCTGCTGGCAGAGCAAAGTGACAGCGACTGATGGAAGTCCGAATTGGGGAAGAGGGAGAGAGCTGCTCTCACCACCAGCCTTTAAAACCTGGGCCTATGGATCTTGATTATTTAAGCTTCAACACAAGTCAGAGTATTGCTGCAGTTCACCCTATTTCAAAAGCTCTCATTTATAACAAAGTGAATCAGCTATACATATACATATATCCCCATATCTCCTCCCTTTGCTATAAAGCAGAAACTAACACACCATTATAAAGCAATTATGCTCCAATAAACATGTTAAAACAAATAAATAAATAAATAAAATGTCAACTGCAGAGTTAAAAAAAAGCTCTCATTTATAAGCTCCTTCATTACCTTTTCAATCTTCAGAAGAGTCCTGGCTCTGAGGGAGCTTCTAATATCAACCCCATTTTACTGAGGCTCAGGAAAGTCAAGTGCCTTGTCTGAAGTCATGCATGTAATAAGTGGTAAAGCCTCATTCAGTCCAGTTCCGTTGACTCTGAGTTTGTAATATTTCCACTTCACCATGATGATTCCTCTCCAGTAGTTATGTTGGGGTGGATGGGAAAATAAACCAGGCTGCTAGAGCTCTTATTATTCTTTCTGAATGTGTTCTAGAGGCAGTGGTGGCAAGCATCAATCTGTAATTCTAAACAAATGCAGTTTAAAATCCCACGTGGACTACCTTGCACACCAACCCACCTGAGACCCCCAGTTTGAGTGATGAAGGAAGCAGCTGGAGATGTGCAGCAGTTATGGGAGATTATATATGGGAGCTCAGGAAGTCCCAGCGCTTCACTATCTATAATTGAAAATATACTGAAGGAAATGGAAGCTTGAGAGCCCACGTGTATTTTATCAGATACTTTGGACATTAAAGGAATTCCTGGGAAATTATAAATTGAAACACTTGTCACATCATTGTAATGGGGAAAAAAATCATAATTAGACTCTGGAAAGAAAAGAATTAATTGCCCGTAAAATAATTCATAATAGATTTGCAGCTAGAACTGGTTATGAGAGAGTAGTGTGGTATAAAAGATAAGAAATAGAATTCCAAAAATGCATGGGAACCACTGCTAATTCTCTATATAGGAGCAAGAATAATTGTACAGAGACAGCTAATTGTTCTGCCTGATATGCAAGAGGAAGACAAATATGAGACAGCATTACTCAAGACACATAAGCGAGAAATAGACAAAATACATTTTTTCTTTATTTTTAATCCTATAAGGAGGAAATTCCATTCAAAGTAAAATCAAATTGCTCTCACAATAAAAAGTACTATGAAAAGATAAAAAGCATGCCCTCATTTTCTCATTTCACGATAAAACGGATGCTTCAGACAGAGAATCTAAGAATCAGTTTCAGTAAAATGTACAGGTACATTATTTAATTAAGTGCTGTAAAGATACTTCCAGACAAGATGGTAGCAAGGGCTGCCTTTCCCCAAATTAACAAGAAGATGTACAAAAAGGATCCACACATAAGAAAATGGGAAAGGGTCCCTGAGAGAATACTACTAAATGAACGAGATTAATGGAACCTATTGAAAACTGACATGGGCTGGGTTACTGAGAAGTAGCATACCTGGAAAGCAAATGAGAGAAAGCTCCCAGATTGGAGGGTAAGAGTTTGAGGACAAGGGTAGACTGAGGAGTTAGTGGCAAATGCACCACCAGAAGCATTTTGTGGACTGGCAGCCACAGACCCGATACTGAAGACCACTACAGAGATGTGGACAAGTAGAAGTGAATAAAACAAAGAGAGAAGTGGGTTTTGCATGTGGTGTATGTATGGCGTGTGTATTGGAGGGAAGATTTCCACTAGAATCTAGTTTGTAACAGTAATAATAAAAAAACGGAAGTCTAATCTGTGGCTAGAGCTGATGATCTACTTCCCCCCACACCCTTTGTTCTTCCTTCCGATCTGCATCTAAAGTTGCATCTGTAAAAAATGTAGACAGAAGCAGAGGAAGATGGCGGAAGAGTTAAGACGCGGAGATCACCTTCCTCCCCACAGATGCATCAGACATACATCTACACGTGGAACTGCTCCTATAGAACACCCACTGGACGCTGGCAGAAGACCTCAGAACTCCCAAAAAGGCAAGAAACTCCCCATGTACCTGGGTAGGGCAAAAGGAAAACGAAAAAACAGACACAAAAGAATAGGGACGGGAGCTGCACCGGTGGGAGGGAGCTGTGAAGGAGGAAAGGTTTCCACACACTAGGAAGCCCCTTCGCGGGCGGAGACTGCAGGTGGCGGAGGGGGTGGCCCCGGAGGAGAGTGCAACAACAGAGGTGCTGAGGGCAAAGCGGAGAGACTCCCACACAGAGGATCGGTGCCGACCGGCACTCACCAGCCCGAGAGGCTTGTCTGCTCACCCGCCGGGGCGGGCGGGGCTGGGAGCTGAGGCTCGGGTATCGGGTTTCAGTCGGAGCGCAGGGAGAGGACTGGCAGCGTGAACACAGCCTGAAGGGGGCAAGTGCACCACGGCTAGCCGGGAGGGAGTCCGGGAAAAAGTCTGGAACTGCCGAAGAGGCAAGAGACTTTTTCTTGCCTCTTTGTTTCCTGGTGCGCAAGGAGAGGGGATTAAGAGCGCTGCTTAAGGAGCTCCAGAGACGGACGCGAGCCGCGGCTATCAGCGCGGACCCCAGAGACGGGCATGAAACTCTAAGGCTGCTGCTGCCGCCACCAAGAAGCCTGTGTGCAAGCACAGGTCACTATCCACACCTCCCCTCCCGGGCGCCTGTGCAGCCTGCCACTGCCAGGGTCCCGTGATTCAGGGACAACTTCCCCGGGAGAACGCACGGCGCGCCTCAGGCTGCTGCAACATCCCGCCAGCCTCTGCCGCCACAGGCTCGCCCTACATCCATACCCCTCCCTCCACCCGGCCTGAGTGAGCCAGAACCCCCGAATCAGCTGCTCCCCTAACCCCGTCCTGTCTGAGCGAAGAACAGACACCGTCAGGCGACCTACACGCAGGGGCGGGGCCAAATCCAAAGCTGAACCCCGGCAGCTGTGCGAACAAAGAAGAGAAACGGAAATCTCTCCCAGCAGCCTCAGGAGCAGTGGATTAAATCTCCACAATCAACTTGATGTACCTGCATCTCTGGAATACTTGAATAGACAACGAATCATCCCAAATTGAGGAGGTGGACTTTGGGAGCAAGATATATTATTTTTTCCCCTTTTCCTCTTTTTGTGACTGCATATGTGTATGCTTCGGTGCGAGATTTTGTCTGTATAGCTTTGCTTTCACCATTTGTCCTAGGGCTCTGTCCGTCCGTTTTTTTTTTTTTTTACTTAAAAAAATTTTTTTCTTAATAATTATTTTTTATTTTAATAACTTTATTTTATTTTATTCTCTCTCTCTATATATATATATATATTTTTTTTTCTCCCTTTTATTCTGAGCCAGGTGGAGGACAGTCTCTTGGTGCTGCAGCCAGGAGTCAGTGCTGTGCCTCTGAGGTGGGACAGCCAACTTCAGGACACTGGTCCACAAGAGGCCTCCCAGCTCCACATAATATCAAATGGTGAAAATCTCCCAGAGATCTCCATCTCAACACCAAGACCCAGCTTCACTCAACGACCAGCAGGCTACAGTGCTGGACACCCTATGCCAAACAACAAGCAAGACAGGAACACTGCCCGATCCTTTAGCAGAGAGGCTGCCTAAAATCATAAGAAGGCCACAGACACCCCAAAACACACCACCAGACGTAGACCTGTCCACCAGAAAAACAAGATCCAGCCTCATCCACCAGAACACAGGCAGTAGTCCCCTCCACCAGGAAGACTACACAACCCACTGAACCAACCTTAGCCACTGGGGACAGACACCAAAAACAACAGGAACTACAAACCTGCAGCCTGCAAAAAGGAGACCCCAAACACAGTAAGATAAGCAAAATGAGAAGACAGAAAAACACACAGCAGATGAAGGAGCAAGGTGACAACCCACCAGACCTAACAAATGAAGAGGAAATAGGCAGTCTACCTGAAAAAGAATTCAGAATAATGATAGTAAAGATGATCCAAAATCTTGGAAATAGAATAGACAAAATGCAAGAAACATTTAACAAGGACCTAGAAGAACTGAAGAGGAAACAAGCAATGATGAACAACACAATAAATGTAATTAAAAATATTTTAGAAGGGATGAATAGCAGAATAACTGAGGCAGAAGAACGGATAAGTGACCTGGAAGATAAAATAGTGGAAATTACTGCAGAGCAGAATAAAGAAAAAAGAATGAAAAGAACTAAGGACAGTCCCAGAGACCTCTGGGACAACATTAAATGCACCCACATTCGAATTATAGGGGTCCCAGAAGAAGAAGAGAAAAAGAAAGGGACTAAGAAAATATTTGAAGAGATTATAGTTGAAAACTTCCCTAATACGGGACAGGAAATAGTCAATCAACTCCAAGAAGCACAGAGAGTCCCATACAGGATAAATCTAAGGAGAAACATGCCAAGACACATATTAATCAAGCTATCAAAAATTAAATACAAAGAAAACATATTAAAAGCAGCAAGGGAAAAACAACAAATAACACACAAGGGAATCCCCATAAGGTTAACAGCTGATCTTTCAGCAGAAACTCTGCAAGCCAGAAGAGACGGGCAGGACATATTTAAAGTGATGAAGGAGAAAAACCTACAACCAAGATTACTATACCCAGCAAGGATCTCATTCAGATTTGATGGAGAAATTAAAACCCTTACAGACAAGCAAAAGCTGAGAGAGTTCAGCACCACCAAACCAGCTTTACAACAAATGCTAAAGGAAATTCTCTAGGCAAGAAACACAAGACAAGGAAAATACCTACAATAACAAGCCCAAAACAATTAAGAAAATGGCAATAGGAACATACATATCAATAATTACCTTAAATGTAAATGAATTAAATGCTCCCACCAAAAGACATGTACTGGCTGAATGGATACAAAAACAAGACCCATATATATGCCATCTAAAAGAGACCCACTTCAGACCTAGAGACACATACAGACTGAAAGTGAGGGGATGGAAAAAGATATTCCATGCAAATGGAAATCAAAAGAAAGCTGGAGTAGCAATTCTTATATCAGACAAAATAGACTTTAAAATAAAGACTATTACAAGAGACAAAGAAGGACACTACATAATGATCAAGGGTCAATCCAAGAAGCAGATATAAAAATTGTAAATATTTATGCACCCAACATAGGAGCACCTCAATACATAAGGCAAATACTAACAGCCATAAAAGGGGAAATCGACAGTAACACAATCATAGTAGGGGACTTTAACACCCCACTTTCACCAATAGACAGATCATCCAAAATGAAAATAAATAAGGAAACACAAACTTTAACTGATACATTAAACAAGATGGACTTAATTGATATTTATAGGACATTCCATCCAAAAACAACAGAATACACGTTTTTCTCAAGTGCTCATGGAACATTCTCCAGGATAGACCATATCATGGGTCACAAATCAAGCCTTGGTAAATTTAAGAAAATTGAAATCATATCAAGTATCTTTTCCGACCACAACGATATGAGACTAGTTATCAATTACAGGAAAAGATCTGTAAAAAATACAAACACATAGAGGCTAAACAATACACTACTTAATAACCAAGTGCTCAATGAAGAAATCAAAGAGGAAATGAAGAAATACCTAGAAACAAATGACAATGGAGACAGAACAACCCAAAACCTATGGGATAGAGCAAAAACAGTTCTAAGAGGGAAGTTTATAGGAATACAATCCTACCTTAAGAAACAGGAAACATCTCAAATAAACAACCTAACCTTGCACTTAAAACAATTAGAAAAAGAAGAACAAAAAAACCCCAAAGTTAGCAGAAGGAAAGGAATCATAAAGATCAGATCAGAAATAAATGAAAATGAAGGAAACAATAGCAAAGATCAATAAAACTAAAAGCTGGTTCTTTGAGAAGATAAACAAAATTGATAAACCATTAGCCAGACTCATCAAGAAAAAAAGGGAGAAGACTCAAATCAATAGAATTAGAAATGAAAAAGGAGAAGTAACAACTGACACTGCAGAAATACAAAGGATCATAAGAGATTACTACAAGCAACTCTAGGCCAATAAAATGGACAACCTGGAAGAAATGGACAAATTCTTAGAAATGCACAACCTGCCGAGACTGAACTAGGAAGAAATAGAAAATATGAACAGACCAATCACAAGCAATGAAATTGAAACTGTGATTAAAAATCTTCCAACAAACAAAAGCCCAGGACCAGAAGGCTTCACAGGTGTATTCTATCAAACATTTAGAGCAGAGCTAACACCTATCCTTCTCAGCTCTTCCAAAATATAGCAGAGGGAGGAACACTCCCAGGCTCATTCTACGAGGCCACCATCACCCTCATACCAAAATCAGACAAAAATGTCACAAAGAAAGAAAACTACAGGCCAATATCACTGATGAACATAGATGCAAAAATCCTCAACAAAATACTAGCAAACAGAATCCAACAGCACATGAAAAGGATCATACACCATGATCAAGTGGGGTTTATTCCAGGAATGCAAGGATTCTTCAATATATGCAAATCAATGAATGTGATACACCATATTGACAAATTAAAGGAGAAAAACCATATGATCATCCCAATAGCAGAAAAGCATCCTGAAAGCAGAAAAAGCTTTCGACAAAATTCAACACCCATTTATGATAAAAACCCTGCAGAAAGTAGGCATAGAGGGAACTTTCATCAACATAATAAAGGCCATATATGACAAACCCACAGCCAACACTGTCCTCAATGGTGAAAAACTGAAACCATTTCCGCTAAGATCAGGAACAAGACAAGGTTGCCCACCTTCACCAATATTATTGAACATAGTTTTGGAAGTTTTAGCCACAGCAATCAGAGAAGAAAAAGAAATAAAAGGAATCCAAATCAGAAAAGAAAAGTAAAGCTGTCACTGTTTGCAGATGACATGATACTATACATAGAGAATCCTAAAGGTGCTACCAGAAAACTACTAGAGCTAATCAATGAATTTGGTAAAGTAGCAGGAGACAAAATTAATGCACAGAAATCTCTAGCATTCCTATACACTAATGATGAAAAATCTGAAAGTGAAATTAAGAAAACACTCCCATTTACCGTTGCAACAAAAGAATAAAATATCTAGGAATAAACCTACCTAAGGAGACAAAAGACCTGTATGCAGAAAACTATAAGACACTGATGAAAGAAATTAAAGATGATACAAACAGATGGAGAGATATACCATGGTCTTGGATTGGAAGAATCAACATTGTGAAAATGACTCTACTCCCCAAAGCAATCAACAGATTCAATGCAATCCCTATCAAACTACCACTGGCATTTTTCACAGAACTAGAACAAAAAATTTCACTATTTGTATGGAAACACAAAATACCCTGAATAGCCAAAGCAATCTTGAGAACGAAAAATGGATCTGGAGGAATCAGGCTCCCTGACTTCAGACTATACTACAAAGCTACAGTAATCAAGACAGTATGGTACTGGCACAAAAACAGACTTGAGGATATGAGGAGGGGGAAGGGTAAGCTGTGACAAAGTGAGACAGTGGCATGGACATATATACACTACCAAACGTAAAATAGACAGCTAGCGGGAAGCAGCCACATAGCAGAGGGAGATCAGCTCAGTGGTTTGTGACCACCTAGAGGGGTGGGATAGGGAGGGAGGGAGGGAGACACAAGAGGGAAGAGATATGGGAACATATGTATGTGTATAACTGATTCCCTTTGTTATTAAGCAGAAACTAACTCATCATTGTAAAGCAATTATAGTCCAATAAAGATGTTAAAAAAAATGTAGACAGGAACACACAGCATCTCTGAAAGACCCTTCTGAATTTCATTCTCAATAGTGGGTGATAATACAGCAGGACAGTGAAGTTATGAAAAACTTGTGCTCTTCAAAAAAAAGGCGATATTGGCAGGTATTTTTCTTTTTTTTTGCTATCTTCATCAGGTTTTGATGTCAGAGTTATCCTTTAAAATGGATTGAAGAACACCTTTTTCCATAAAACAGTTTAACTAGCATAGAAATAACCCATTTAAAAGGTAGGCTAAAACTCAGTTGTAAAAAAATCTGGGCCCAGAGGAGAGAACTCTTGGACCATCTTTCACAAATTTCCTTCTTTTCATTGTCACTTAATCTTTTATTTTGGGGGTGTCCCTCAAAAATTCAGTTGAAATAGTAACAGAAGTGTTTTAAAACTTTTGTTCTGACCCTGAATCCCAGCTTTGGAGGCCCCACCGCACAGCACACCAGACTGATTTTTTGGCAGGGGAACGTAAAATAATTGGCAGAAAACATTTTGGAAAGATTTTAAATTTTTATTATCGTTAAAAGTAGATAGTATATTCACATAATTCAAAATTCAAAAGATTTGAAAATGTGTACACGAAAAGTCCCCATACTTTTGTCCCCAAGCTACTTGGTTCCATTACAAGATACAACTGATTTATTGTGTATCTTTAAATGATTTGTAAAATTTTAGTTTTTGACTAAATAATAATAGATTTAGTCTCAGATTTTTAAAAATCACAAGGGCCATTTCTTAAATACCTTAAACTTCTTGCTCTTGGCTCAAAGTCCTATCACCTTTACCTCCCCCTCTTCCATGGAAGAATGTTGGAAGGTTGTAGAAATGGGCATTTGGGATTGTGTGAGGCTAAAGTGATGGACAGGATTGATAGGGCTTACATTCTTCCCAGAGTAAGCACTAGGTAACTGTACAGGAGCTCTCTTGCAGGGCATTCAAAGGAGTGTGCATTTCATGGTTCCATGACACAAAGAGTGTGGTTTTATATGTATGTACACTACCACTCTTAAGATCTTCTTGGATAGAATTCCAGACATTTTTCAATGCATTTACAAATATACCATATATTTAGTGGTATGTATATATGTAATAATACATGGGTTCCTTTTCTAGGACCTGGAGCACTGCCTGCTGAAATGAAACCAGAGATGTCCATTCCTCCTGGGCGAGTAGGGGTCAGGGGAGTCTGTCTAAAATTGGAGCAAAGATTACTGAAGTTGATTAGAAGACATGATCATCCCAGCCTAAGGCCAGTCACGTCATGTGTTTTTGCAGCTCAGCTGCACAAGTGCTGCCACACTGAAGAGAAACGCGCTCCTTTGTGTTAACAGTCACAAGGCATTCCAAAGGCAGCTGAGATCTGCAGGCACAGTTGTGACTTCTGTATCTCAATGTTCAAAGGCAGCTTCACAGAGGTCCCTGGTCAACTGCTCCCTCGGCCAGGGTGATGAACTGGACAAACTACTGTACCTGGTGCTGTGGCCATTGCCTCTGAATCGGAAGACATCAATGCTCCCTTGGATGTGCAGTTCTCCCTCCTCCATTCATAAAGCAAGTCTCCTGATAAAGTCTTGGTTATTATAGGGTATTTTGTGACTTTAAAGCAATTTGTAAATATTAAATGAGAAAACTTGGAGTGGTAGAAGAAAATGAACTGAAAGCCAAGCACCCAGTGCTCAGCCATGGCTCTGATGGCAGTGGAAACACTGGCACGAAACAGAACTGCCTGACACAAAATTCAATCAAAATTTAAATACAATCATGTTCATGGAAGTTCAACTAGTTTTATATTTGCCCAGAACTATTAATATTCTTACCTAATAACTACAGAAGAAAAGTTGACATTTATATAAGACAAAATAACCTGCTTGTAGATATAAAGAAGTTTGGGTACTCTGAAAATGACGATGATTTTTTTCCTTCAACTGTAACTTTAAACAAGAAACACAAAATTAGGGCTTCCCTGGTGGCGCAGTGGTTGAGAGTCCGCCTGCCGATGCAGGGGACGCGGGTTCGTGCCCCGGTCTGGGAGGATCCCACATGCCGCGGAGCGGCTAGGCCCGTGAGCCATGGCTACTGGGCCTGCGCGTCCAGAGCCTGTGCTCCGCAACGGGAGAGGCCACAGCAGTGAGAAGCCCACGTAATGCAAAAAAAAAAAAAAAAAAAAAAAAAAAAGAAACACAAAATTATACCAACAATATTAAAAGGAGAAAAAAATAGTAGAATCCAAAGCTGAATAAGATCCAGAGAGACATCCTGCTCCTTGAGAAAACCATTAGAAGGAAAACTGTAGGTGACAAGAACCACCAGAGGCTCAGAGAACTGACTGCAGCATTATCAGGGGTCTCAATAACCACCACTACAAAGCAGTAAACACAAGGGGAAAAAGGCCTTGAAAAAATATAAGATTCCTGAGTCAGAAACAAGGACTAAGTCTTCTTGTAGTTTCAATGTAGTTAGTAATCAATTACATTTAGAATGACTACGAGAGAGGTGATTGTAATGGTGAATATGTATGTGCTACTTAACACCATGATGGGAACAGAGTAAATATGCAGTAAATGATAGCTGTCATTTTTTTAAAAAATTATTATTACGTTTGGGCTTCCCTGGTGGCTCAGTGGTTAAGAATCCACCTGCCAATGCAGGGGACATGGGTTCGAGCCCTGGGCCAGGAAGATCCCACATGCCACGGAGCAACTAAGCCAATAAGCCACAACTACTGAGACTGCTCTCTAGAGCCCGCGAGCCACAACTACTGAGCCTGCATGTCACAACTACTGAAGCCCGTGTGCCTAGAGCCTGTTCTCCACGACAAGGGAAGCCACCTCAATGAGAAGCCTGCACACCACAATGAAGAGTAGCCCCTGCTCACCGCAACTAGAGAAAGCCCACGCACGGCAACGAAGACCCAACACAGCCAATAATAAATAAATAAATATTTTTAAAAATTATTATTACAGTTAACGGCAAAGAAAAGCAGAACCAAAATTGAGGGCAAGCTACTGTAGAAATTCAGTACATGACAGGTTCTATTTTTAGTGAGTTTAAGGATAATGGTGATGATGTACTCTAAAATAGAGAAGAGCTAAAAGATGTAAGACAAAAAGAGTAAAAGAAAGATGCAATCCTTCCTATATCAGAATTTAACATTAATGGACTTTAACCATCTTTATTCTGGCAACTATCACGGCAAGAGTTCTTTCCATTCTAAACACACAGCAGAAAGTCAAGTACACTCTCCATCCTCAGTTACAATCCGGAGGGCCCAGAGCAACCCACCTTCAGAATCGAGAAGCAGACAGCTCCTAATCACAGACTCTTTGAGTGTCTGCTTTACCAAGAATTAAACCTCTGCATCTAAGTGCTGCTCCCAACCAAGAGAATGAAAAAGAAATCTTCTCTGATTAAGGATATTGCAGGTTGTGAAGTATGTTAATGTCTGAAAAGATATTATAATATAATCCAGTTCTCTAAAATTTTATGTAAATATTCCTAAATTTTCCTGTGATTACTTTATTTTAAAATTAAGAGACAATTATGAGATTTGTATGAAATGTCTCTTAATCTCCTTTCCTTTTTTTTTTTAAAAAAAATCTTTATTTTTAAGTACCACCCATTTTCTCATTTTCCATCAGTGATATCACAAATACATGCCTCTCTATTGCACACCTGTTGACTTATAAGAAGTCCTTGAACACGGTCACTGCAATCCAAAATTGTACTTCCTCATTTGGGCCAAGTTTTAAATTTATCAAGTTCACATCAAACTAATAATACAGATTTTACCTGGAGAAGTAATAATTACTTTTTCCATTGTTATTTTCATATATCTTTATAAGCCTTTGTAAAGCAAAAAAGCTTTGGAAAACACTGAAGCTTCCAAAATGCTCCTAGATTTCCCTTGCTGTTACAATATACATACTATTACTAAGTAGGAAATATATTCTGGCCCAATAACTATTCTAGATACATAAAATAAATTTGTGTTCTTATTACAAAGAATATTGGACTGATTAAAATATGAAAAACTTTCTCAAAACCTATAATCAAGCTTAAGGAGTCCTAGATATTTAAAAAGTGGCCTAGACATTGAAGGAAATGGGATACATAAGGCTAACCCTTGATGTCTTTGAACCAATTTATATTAAACATTTACTCTCTGACTTCTAGCAATTCAGGGGTTCAAAATGGGATTAGACACAGGTCCTGGTCTCAAGGAGCTCACAGTATAATATGGAAAGTAAGAGTAATAACTTATATACTACTTGGCATTGTCCAAACTGCCACGGTTCCCTTAACAGTTTCTTTATCTACCAAGGGCTGCATCTAGCACTTTCTTGAAAGGCTCCTCCCACGCTGGCAAGTTGCCTGGGAGAATATTTCCAGATATTTCCTCTGGGACACACTCAGTTTGCCTTGCCTAACCACTGTTTCCAAACTTTTGCTTCAATGCATTGCTTTCTCTCCTCAGTCCCACCTTGATCTTGACACTTTGAACCTTCTCCTTCTACTTGAGCTCATCCTTGCCTTGGATTAGAATCTGGTTCCTCTCCATCCCACACCTCACAGATGCCTGCTATTCTCACTCATTCCCTGACTAGAGTGGATCCTGGAAATCCAGCTGGCCCTGAGCTCTGGGCATTCTCTTACTTTGTTGGGAAAGTCAAGGAATCTTCTCAATGAACTCAATGTAGTGAAATGAAGTTTAGAAAAATTCAGGAACACTTACATCGATCTCATGAGGACACTGAATTGCCAAGTACTTAAGTAACTCAGAGTTAATGGCAATGATGACGGCATCATTTGTCCTTAGGTACTCTATCCCTGTTTACTGGTGAGGAAACAGGTTAACACAAGTTAAATAATTTGCCCAAGTTCATAAAACTTGTAAATTTGAGGGATGGAGCTAATATTCAATCCCGAATTTATTGAGATCCAAGGCTGTACTCCATGTAAGATTATATAGTTTTGTTTTATTTTTAATGACAGCATCACCATTATCACTGGATTCAATTAAGATGGCAAATATTATAATGGAGGAGCTATAGACCACTGCCACTCAAGATAATAACTGCTAATATTAACTGCTTACTCTATGCCAGGTATGGGGCTATATCATTTACAGAAACCGTAACTCTGCCATTTTGTAAACTTGACAGGTATGAGGGAGTCTGATCTTGAAGGGGATTTGCCCAATCTCCATTGCTTAGATGGCATTCCTCCCCTCCCCACCATTCCTATAGCTTCCAACTCAATCTATAAAACCAATCCTTGCTAAAACAAGCTCTTACAAATAAGTATAACTAGTAAAAATAAGTCTCAAAGAAAAGTCTGAGTTAGACTTTCCTTCTCTCTGTAAGGATATAAATCTCTGTATCATAATCTAGGGGTCCTCAGGGAGAAAAACTTAGAACAGTGACATAGCTAGGGGGATAGACTGGAAAAAAATGTGAGTTGGTAAAAAATAAATAAATAAATAAAAATCTAGGGGTCCTATAATTTGTTCCAAAACCAGAGGTGATATAAGTGTTTAAAAGGTATGAACCAGCAAAAGACGGAAACCCTGGATTAGGAAAGCAATACATTTGACCAGCATAATGGTATATTGTGATGTTTATATAAGTATTACTCAGACTGTTGTCCATTGACTTAACTGCTTTAGAATCATTTAGGATCCTTTTAAATGCAGACTCCTAGGCCTCCCTATGTCTGTCTCCAGAAACTCTGGATGGGAAATGGGGCATAGTGATCTTTAACAATTAACAAATCCCCCTAGTGTTTTGGATGTAGACGCACACCAGACTGCCACCTCCCTACCCAGTGCTTATGTAATCTTCAGTATAACATAATTTGGTTTTTCAAGTGTAGAGCAGATTAAATCAGGACTTATGTTACTTCAGAGCTCACAGAATAATTTATTACTCCAATCATTATCATAATACATTATAGGTGTCAGAGATACATTCAAATATTTAGAGAATTTACATATTCTACTGTCATGGAGGCCCAGCACACGCACACACACACACACACACACACACATAGTTCTTCTAAAAGTAGCAAACAAAATTCAGTTGAAGCTCTTTTTTTTTCTTATTATATCATACTGATTTATAAATGCATTAGTCCAATTACTGAAGAGAGAGGCTAATCAGTACTTTGAGAACTATTACACTCAAAAAAAAAAAAAAAAGCTTAGGAAATTGCTTTGCTAAATAAATCCTTCTCCTGAAGATTCACAATACAAACTAAAGATTTGATTCTCCAGAGTGAAAAAGAAGTTTGTTAACTTTATTGAATATTTAACAAACAAATTTATTTGGGCAGAGGATGATCTTTTTCTTCTTTTCTGCATGTTCCTTGCCGCAATTTGCTTAGCTCTGAATACATTAACTCAACAAATGTATGCTAAATATATGCAGCAACTACAAGCTAGGCAGTGTGTTAGATTCAGGGATAAAATGGGAATAAGCCAGACAGACTATTCAATAGCCACATTCATTACCATTTGAAACTTGTCAAGTCACAAAGGTTCCTCATAGCCCAAGGGGCCCTGATGCAAGCAGTCGGCTATATTGCCTCAGTTCCACCACTGACCTTACTTTAGTTACAGTTTACAAGAGACTTCGAGAATGTCCAAACAGCCTCACCGCTGCTGCTAAGCGGGGTTTTTCAAGCCAAGGGACTCCCCACGTAGCTACACGGCCAAGTAAGTTCTATAACAAGTACGTTATTATAGGATCCGTCGTGTCATTCTTGAGAGCACAATGGTTACCTCAAAGCAGGCATTAGAACTAGTTGTTGAATCAAAATTTAATCTACAAATTTTATGCTGGCCAGTAATTTCTTCATATCATGGAACACTGCCAATCATTTGTAAGGCTATTTCAAATGTCCACTGACAAATGAAGTAGATAATTGGGGTAATTATTTGACAACTCTGGTGGACAATGCTTTGTTATTATACTTTCTTTGTTGCTGGATTACTACTTTTCTCCTAAAAGACACTAAACAATTCACTGAAGGAGCAGGTCTTCATATTATTTATCCCATAGCTTTGAGAATGATTGAAAGAACGTTAAATCACTGGCTCACGTAAGAATTGATTTGGGGGGTTTATTTATTTTTGTGACCACGCTAATGCTGGGTACTCCAGGCTGTAAATTCTGTACTGACTACATACATCCTCACATCTGTTACAATTCAGGCAGTTATGATTTTGTCTTTGCAAAAGACACCTTCCAACATGGGGGCTCTTTACCCCGTAAGAGGTTTTATGATTGTGAAACATTAGATTCTCCCTTAGTTTTCATGGATGGCAGAGGAGATAGCAGGAGGAATTTAGCAATTGAAGTGAGATCAAACCCCAGGTCATCTACACATACATGTAGTAATTTTTCCACTGTTTCATCTTCTGCTTTGATAGAACAGGCTAGAACATAACCATGTATACCTAAATCTGTGAAAAAAAACAACCTTGTGACCTCAGGAAGACTGAGTGACTCACTTTGGCACCCCAATTTCTTGACATCAGCTGGATAAGCCCTACTCCTAAACGCAGTAAGGCGTATTGCTACCCAATCGTCCACACACCTATATTATGGCTATTAGCTCTGAATACCTGTGTATTGTTCTCCTTTTGTGTGTGTGTGTGTGTGTGTGTGTGTGTGTGTGTGTGTGTGTGTGTATTTTCTTTTTTGGCCAAATAATGGAATGTTTTGCTTTGGAATGGGAACAAAATTGACAAAATCAGCCACCTAGACTCAATTGAATATGTTCATTTCTTTGAAAATGTTTGTTTCTTGGAGGCAGAAGAATTATCTTTCATCTATTTATTCAAGAACTATTTAATGAAAGTCTACTATCTGCCAGATACTCTGCTAGGGCCTAGAAATAAAGCAGGGAAAATAAGACAATACCTGGAATTAAAAGTACATGTGAAGTTTGATTCTGAATGTGCAAAATAGACAGTGTCTTAGTTTTGAAGTTGCCTGATCGGTTTGGGTCTTGTAGGCCTATCAAACTCTCCTAAGCTCACTCCTACCCCCACCCACCTTGGGGATATTGATGGAATCCTAACTCCCAGCTGAAGAATTTTCAAAAGGAAGACTATGTAGGAAATATGAAGGAAAAAAACGATGTTCACTTTGGTGAAAAACTTTTAACAAAACGTATTTGAAGTGGAGATGGAATGAGGTGACCTAATTCCCTTGTGTAAGGGATTATGGTCACATGTACTGAATGAGAAGTCTCTCCCATAAGAAGGCCATCAGAGGTGCCACTCTGCCAATGTGAAATTTACCATTTAACATAAAAAGGAAAAAAATGCAAGTTGTGCTATGCCTTTATAACCTGAATTTTGAGAAATACCATCTGGTTTAAAGAGGAAAAACATCACGAGTAGGAAATCAGCATTCCATCACCAAATGGCTAGATTTCAGTCTTTTAGTAGAAAAATTTGAAATTTTTATATCCATCATTTGTTTACATCTTAACATGTGGGTTTCTTATTTGTATTTATTATTTTCCACGGAATAAAATCTATATTGAGTCTTCTAAAGTGCTCTTAGAGAGTATAACTACATGTGGAGTATAAATGCGATATGTGTGTGTATTTGCACACAAATAAACTTTACAGCACTAAACAATTCATCCTTGGAGCTTGTTTGTGATAGCACTTTATGAGGTGGCTTCAAACAAGAGGTAGAAGAAACTGGAGCTATCTGTGTTTGTCTCAAGAGAATAAAAGCTTTTCCTTGAGTTCTCTGATGCATGTAATGTTTGAGATTTACGGAAATAGCATCCTTTTCCCCTAAGAATAACATCACCCCCAGGCAGAAAAATAACCCTGCAACATGTAACTAGCAGGTAGTCTGTTTCATCAACTACTCAAATGAAAGCTACAGAAATTTGAAAAAAAATTAAATTATATTGCAAAAGCATTGATTTCCCTAAAAGAGTTGAGAGTCTATTGTGCTCCACTAAAAAAACAATGACCTAGAAGTATGAAAGTTGACTCTTTCTGCTTTGCCCCCCCGCTCTCCACAGTCCGTTCCTCTACCCCACAAGAATCCTATAGTTCCCAAGGAGGGTTTGCAGGCAAGGCTAGCTGTTCACAGTCTCACTAGTCAGTTTTTCCTGCTGTTTACATTGCCGTGAAGCCCACCAAATGCTCCAGGTGTTCAGGAGCATTCTGACAGGTAAGTGGAGAGTGAAATCCTCCCTCCTTTCCAAGACAAAGTTACTTCAACTCCTGAGTTTCCTTCTGACCTTTCTTCTATCCCTGCAACCTGGCTTTCCCCACATAAGGTCCTGTCCAAAGCATGCTTTCCCCTCTCACAGCCCTGGGCTCTCAGCCCCTCCCTTCTTCCTGACCTGCACTCCTCCCTCGGCTTCTGCATCACTTCTCAAGTCTGGATTTCCTTCAACGTGTCTGACTCTCCTTAGCTTGCTTTGCCTTCTTGTCCTTTAAATGTTGGTGTTCCTGATGTTTCACCCCTCTTTCCTGTATACTCTCCTTAATCTAGGCTGCCTCTCTGGTCCTCAGTTTACACATATGTGAAGGGAAAAAGATATTGAACTAGATAATTTTTCAGGTTAAATCCCATCCTCAAATTCTGTGATAATAATTCAGAAGCAATAAATGACAGTGGAGATAAAAAGTATATATCCTGGATGAGATAAAGATGGGCTCAGGAGAATGAATCTCAGAAAGGACATCATGAGAGAATCAGGTGCCACAGCTCAGAGAGAGCCCAGGGAGGGCCGCACAGTGGGGCCCCAAAATCCTGTGGATCCCACCCACTTTGGGCCCCATTGAGATTCTCTAATAAACACCAAAGGCAGCTTGAAAAAAGGAAACAAGTCACAAAAGGGAGGCTTGAGGAATGTCTGGATGAGGAATTGGATGTGTTGACTCCTTCCTTCTTGACTCAGAGAAGCAAGGTAGAAGTAACGCCCTCTAAAAGGCTCTCCCAGCTCACCTAGCTTTGCCCCAACAAGCCTAAGTGCCAGATACCTGACTCTAGTATTCAATTAGGGCTTACCCAGGATTCAAAACTAGCTAATGTACTCTTTGACCAAGGACTATATAAGGAAAACAAGAGGTGTTCTTGATAATGCAGGTGTTCTGGAATAAAAACTCTACACACATGGTTTATGGGTAACTTCTATTTAAAAATTGTAAAGAATTTTTATTTGGAAATTGATATAAATGTCGAACTCTTCCTCATTAGGTACCTGGTAAAAAGGCTTCACCGGACGTTAACTAAAGGCTTCTGCTCTGTTCTGGTTTGGTTCATTTTTTCTCACTGTACATGTGTTGTTGGTTTCTTTCCCCAAATCCAACCTTGCCTGCACTGAGATGTCTCTGTTTTTTTGGGATCTCTTAATGTCCTCTTCTATCGCTGCTAAAGACGTCTGCTTATGCCAGTAAGTATACAAAATGCTTGCCACGCGTTACTTGTTACTTAAGTGTAATGGATCTGACCTGTTCTACAGGGCTCATGTTCAAATAATGTCTTTTTCCCATTTTGTCATATTTATTAAACGATTCTCAACTGAAGAACCCCAAGAGACATTTGGCATTGTCTGGTGATCACACTGGTGGGGTGCGTGCTACTGACATCCCACAGGTAAAGGTCATAGGTGTTGTTCAACATCCTATAATGCACAGAACAGTGCCCACAAAAAGTAATTATCTCATCCAAAATGTCAACAGTTCCAAGGCTAAGTCTGATTTATAACCAACTCAGAGAGTCACCTGTCAAGATTCATGAAAAGTCTGATATTGGTCACCCAGGGACTCTCTCCCCCTTCCCCCTCTTCCCTTTTTACATGAGCCTGAAGAGAGATCCATGAGACTTCCAGTTTGGGGGAGGGAGCTCTGCCTCTCAGTCTGTGGTTACTTGATGTCCCTCGTCGTGGCCACATGGTACCAAGTGGTCTGAAACACAACGGGTTTGTCCTTACCTCTTGTTCTCCCATAACAGCCCCTGATTATCGCCAGAAACATCTTGATGTGGCCAGCAGGACTTAGGACTACCTAAAAGCTTTTTTGCCTTTTCTAGAAGTAAGGAGAGCCAGGGCCTTAGGCATACTATGCCTTCATTAACCTCTTAAGGTGGTAATCCACATGACTTCTAATTCTTGCTGATGAGGCCACAGCAATGAAAAACAAAACACAAGGTAATTTCCCACTGCGTTCCCCTGCTTGTTAAATTCTCAGTAACCTCCCTGATTCTGGTAATGACTTCTCTCACTGCTGCCTGGCACTGTCTGGTACTCTGCCTGTCTTCTCCCATGTGAGAACCTCTGAGTCCTGAATTCTGCCCCTGGGCATACTGCACACATTTTTACCAGCCCTACTGGGATGGGAGAGGTGAGAAAAGTAGCTCCTTTGGAGAGAAGAGTAACTCTCTGATAGGACTTAGAGCTACAAATGGGCACAGGCAGCTGAGCCCGGCTCTTCCCATGGTCTGCCTGTCATAACACATCCTCACCAACACTGATGGTTTGAGATTTTTCCCATTTAGCTATTCCACACACAAAGTGTGCTGACTCCAAGTCCTTATCAAAATTCTTATATCATGGAATTGTAATGATCTGTGCACCCATTGCATCCCCCAAGAACTTCTTTCCTCCTTGAGGGAGGAAAAGACTGTGTCTTATTTATTTCCACAAAGTCAGCATAAAGCACAGTGGTTAGCACATGGGAAGCACTTAGAATTATAAAATGAAAAAAGCAACTGAATAGAACATTTCCAAGTGAAATATTTGTGAGGATTTATAAAGAAAAACAGGAATGAGAAACGCTATCCAAAGTACACAAAATGACACTATACAGACAACTTAAAAGATCAGCACACAGTTCTTCTGAAGCTTTTAGCACATGGAATAAAAATCAGAAACAGATTATATTTTTTTCTGTTATTTGGAAATTGTGGCAGCAAGTATACTTCTCTGTCTTTTATTTTTGGAAGACAGTAATAAAATGTGACACGTCATCATATGAATTATTTGTCTCACAAGGTTACTTGAAAAGTTTACCTGCCAGTTAAACAGTAGAGATGCTGGGATGGGGTTTCAGAGGCTGGCTAGCTCCAATCTCAAGGAGAAAACGACCAACATCAGTGTTCTATGGACCTATAAGCAGCTTCTGTCCAAATATCCACTTTGATCTAAAGGCAGCTTAAAAGCTGGCTGCTTTTACAGATGGTTTTCAGTTATATAAATGAGCTTTCTACTGCTCTCGTTTAGCCCAAGGTCAGGGAACTGGCATGCAAGTGTATTACATTAAGAGGAATTCCAATTTTACACCATTGGGTATATATACTTGACTCACAAGAGTGAGAAATGATGAAGTCAAGTTTGCACTTACATTTTTTTCTGACTCTTGGGTCAATAAACTGCTGAACCACCTGAATTACAACCTAAGTTGAAATCTCCAGTTACCTCAAAACAGTGGCATAATATTATCAATAAAATTTGTTTTTATTTACCTTATTTTAAAAGACTGCCTTTATTGAGCAAAGAATGCACTCAGGTGAAGGCTGTGATATAAAAGTAATAATAATTATAGCCAAGGTAGTTAATATGTATCTCAGTTTATATCTCAGATGTGAAAATAAATATAACTTTATAATAATTATTAAAAACTTGACCTAATGCCTATTTCCCATTCCACCAAGATGGCAGAAACTTAATCTCAGATAATTTGGGGTTCCCTTCCCCTGCCTTAGAGTTGTGTCTAAGTTTTAAGTGACTTACACAGTGCCATGGCATTTGATGAAAGGGGTGGTACTCTAATCTGGTCTTCAATGTCCTATGTCCATGCAGATTTCTTCTGAGGTAGCTATTACCTCTTCTGGTTCTCTGTCATTAATCTGCACAGGTCACCACTGAAATATCACGAGCTTCTCCCCACCTGCCCCCTTCAGGTCTAATGGCTCTCTCTCTCCTATTTCCCTTCAGTTTACAGGCACAAAATATATTTGAATCTTTCCCTATCACGTTAGGACACCAAAATCTGTACCCAACTGGCCAAGACCCATTCCCCCTAAATTTACCGCACCTATTTTCTCTCTGAACCCTAGGCTTCCTCCAGAAAGCAGGATAGAGGGTCCATCTCCCTGAGACAATCCATCTCCCTTCCTCTAGCTGGGGTGGAAAGGTAGACCTCTTTCTCTTTAACCCTAACATTTCGGCCATGCCTAAAGTCTTCTCCAGTCACCTAAGGGCCTAGGCTCTTGGAGACAAAGATATAATAATCCCTTGTTTCTCAGTATTCTCAGTGTTTCTCAGTATTCTCCTCCTCCCTCAGGTGGCGCAGGATGGCTAGAGTGGGCTGGAGTTGGGGATTTCCCTTCCCCTTGTGGGGTTACTCTCTGATAATGCCCCAACAAGTTGGCTCTAGTTAACTAGTTGCTCCTGAGGGCCGGCCTCCTTAAGAACTGGTGGATTTCAGAATGCTTCCTTTCCCACCCCCTTCTGCAAACAAGAGGGGATTTTCCTCATTTTTACTGTGAGAACCTGGTCAAACTCCTGGAGGTAAATCTCACAAAATAGTCCTCCCGGGCCCCGCGACTGGGTCCTCCCAGAGTTTTTCACTCTCAGAGTTGCTGCACTGAGCGGCCAGCATTTCGTCAACTACAGTTCAGGTTTTCCTACCCCAGCAGCACTGGTTCCCCTGGCCATTTCCATTCCTGAGTCTCTGCTGGGGGAAGCCCTAACGACCAGCATTCGCAGGTCAGTCTCTCCAATCTTTGGGGCAGTGGTTAGCCCTGTGTCCTCTCCTCTCTTATGGACTCAAGAAAAGTTAATTTTTTTCAGTCTGTTCAGCTTTTCACTTGTGGTTAGGACAGTGTGGTGACTTCTAAGCTTTTACATGCAGAACCAGAAATGAACAAAACCCAATTTAATTTTTAATTGTAGACATTTTTCTTAAAATCATTACTTCCTATATGATTAATATCTATTAAATTTTGGCTCAAAGGGCACTTTTTTCTACCATGTATAAAATCAGTCACATGAGAGAGTGTAACTTTTCAGACTGTTCTATGCTATATGATAAATACATCTATTACATGAAGAAATAAATGTGTGGCGGCTGAGTGCTGGTTATTGCCTTCTGTGAGTGGCATTGTTTAAATTTCTGTATTTCAAGCCAAATATGGCAATCCACATGACCTGCTCATTCCAACCACCCTTTGTCCCTTGTCAAACAGGCTTTACTGGGCAGGGGCCTACACTGTATGAGGACTACAGGGACAAATAGATCAGCCTAGAGAAAATCTCACTTGTTTTTCCAAGCATACCTGTATTTATCCTGCTCTTGCCTTCCTATATTCTTTATTTAAATTTTACCATGACTTATTTACATTCTTGTATTAAGCCTCTCCAGATTCTTAATAAACAAATACCAAACAAACTAACCTCCGAGATATTTAGGTTTCTTAGAGCTCAAAAGACACATTTAAAAGACTAATGTTCTGCAGGTATAAACCCCATCAGCCTTATTAAATGTTACACATGCTTAAAGTTGAAATGAGTCATTATACATCTTTAGCTCATTCACCCTCCTTTGAGGAATGAGGCTGAGGGCTCGCGCAGGTGTGGCTGTCACACATGATTCATCACCACCACTGAAGACGGCATTCATTTGTTTTGTGAACACCAGTGCTGTTTTCAGAGGCTTCCCTCAGCCTTCGAATTCTCCCAGTCATACTTACCCAAGAGGCCTTGTTTGAAGCTATAACTTAGCTGGTCTTATAAGTTTAAGTCCTGTCCTTGCTCTTGGGTTAGCCCCATCTGAGCCCATGCAGTACAAACTGGTTTATCACTGCTGCAATCTATTCTCCACCCATGGCCTCGTTCAACTGTGCTGCATCCTTGCCATCCTGATAGACTTCCCCAAAATTGCAGTTTAGTTTTGGCCTCTTATTTAGGTTGATGAAACGACTCAAAAACCCCAATGTGGCAACTTGGAGTTGGTCTAAGTTTCCCAGTCACCTCATACGTAAGAAATTGCCCTACTTGACAGATTTGTGTTTGGCGTTGAGTTTGATGCCACATCTACCACACACTCAGAGAACATTCTTCAATTTTTAATCATTTTCCAAATTCTTTGGTCTTCAACACATTGCTGACAAGAGTGTTACTTACGTAGTAGAATTAACTGATAGCTTTCAGCTGTCTCAACCAATCTAAAGAAGCCTCTGGGTTTTTGTTTTTCCAGTTTGTTTATGTTCATGACACTGTAGTACTAATTTTCTAAAAATTAGCCCTTTGTGTTTTATATTAGCAGTACTGGCAAGGCCTACATTAATAACAATTAATGGAATATTAATGGTTGCACTCTACTTTTTTAATTACTACTTGTATTATTCTCAGATAATGCTTCCTGGACTTAATGATTATGCTGTTGAGAGAATAGCACCCAGTTGTTGGTGACTAAAAACAGCTATCAGGAGAGATAAACAATTGAAATCAAACTCTTGCCCCTGAGACAAACTCAAAAATATATACATTTATAAATACTTATTTAAAGCACTACACAAAATTCAAAATAAGTAAAAAATTACTTACCACCAGACAGGGTAGAACTTCTTAGTCTGATATAAAATAAAGATGAAAATTCTGCCAATTACTAAATGCTTGTCACCACTGTTGGTATTTTTAAATCAAAATAAGCAGTTTCTAGAATCTCAGTGGATACCTGTCTGTAGCTGGAGTAATCACACAAAAACCATGCCACACTGAATACCCAGTGTTTTACAGATAAAGCACATAGAGGATTGCAACTTGGAGTGATATCCACGCTGGGCCAGCAAAGCAGCTCAGCGTAGTGGTTTAGAATGTGGACCAAGGGCCTAGGCTGACCAGGCTCACCTGCCACTTTGCCCCTTTGTAGCTGTGTTATCAAGTCACTGTGCCTGTTTCCTCGTGTATAAAATAAGTATGATGATAACAATAAAATTCTTTGGAAATTCAAAGAATATATATGAATAAAATATAAATCAATAAAAATGATAACTACAGTTTATACTTACTACCTCACAATACCTAGACATAGTACCTGGAATGTACTGAGCGTAAGCCATAGTTGTCATTTTTATTTCAGTGCATAGCTGGAGTGGTCACTGTGTCTGAGACAGTCGGTCTGTACTGGGATGCTAGTCAGCATGTGTAAAGCAATCAGAATATCAGTCCTGAGAGTCTGTCAGGAATTCAGATAGTGGCTTTGCAGTGGTCAGGCCATCCAAGCCCCAGTGGACCCAAGGTGGCCAGTCAGTCAAAGGCTGTCAAGTATATGCTGTGCTTGCATACTTCTCCAGCGCCCTCCCAGGGGCCTGGGTGAAATCTTGTTTCTCCAGGGGGAGTGGGCCCTTAGGACAGACATAGTCCAGGTGGGGGTGGATGGTTATTGCTGTCTGATGTACAGCTTTCTTCTTTTTCCCTTCCTCTCTCCAGCACAGCCACTTAGCCTTTAAACTAGCTCCCCAGACCCCCTACCTCTCTGGTGGGGAGACGGGAAGATCCTCCCCCACTGCAGCTGTTCCACGGTCTATTCCAGGGAGACCTCAGTCCCTACTGAGGACACCAACCTAGGTCCAGGGTGTACTAGAGCTCTTCCCTTCCTCACCCACTCTACTGCTCACGTCTTCATTCACACACATACACACACACATACACACACACACACACACACACACACACCTGTCCAAAAGTTGCCCTCTCCAGCTTCCAGGCTCTTCTGTGGTGAGGTCCTCAAGAGGCACAAGGCCAGCAAGCCACCAGCAGGTAAAGGCACTACAGCAGCACTGTCCAATAGAACTTTTGCAATGGTGGAAATGTTCTATATCTGCTTTGTCCAATATGGCAGCCATTAGTCAAACGTGGCTACTGAGCATTTGCAATGTGGTTAGTGTGACTGAGAAACTGAATTTTTTATTTTTTGTAATTTAATCAATTTAAGTAGTCACATGTAGCTAGTGGCTATTGTATTAGCATAGTTTTAGAGACAGTCTGGGTCCAAGTCCCAGCTCCGCATTTCCTGGCCCCATGACATTGGGAAAGTGACTTTAATTCTCTGAGCTTCAGTTTCTCACTATATCTATAAGTAATACATTACTTAGCTCACAGTGCTGCTGCAAAGATAAAATAAACTCTTTCACTGAAGCACCTAGAAGAGGATATGATCTAGATTAAACTTCCAGGAATATCAGCTATTAAATGCATTTAAAAATACTTACTTATGTTTCCTCATGATTTAGAAGGGTTGTTCTCAGAGTATTGATTGGTTGAAATAATCATGCCAAAATCATGCTCAGTCGACCCTTAAAAAAATAGAGAAAAAACATCAACCAGAAGTACCTGATGGAACTATAACAAAAGCTATTCTCACCTCTACCTTGGGGAAATACAGTGACAACCATGCCTAGCTGAGCCTTGGAGAAACATGCCTATGCCTTTTTTATCGAGAGATATATTATGGGGGTTTCGAAGGCTGTCATAAGAAAATTTCTTAAAGCAATGACATATTTTGTTTGGCTGAGTCTGGAAGGTTTCAGCCTTGCCTGAAATATGTGACAAATATTTAACAAATAAATGGTTATCAGCAATCACCTATCAAAGCAGGAAAATCAATTTAATAATTTTTTTTGTGTGTGTGTGCTGTACGCGGGCCTCTCACTGTTGTGGCCTCTCCCGTTGCGAAGCACAGGCTCCGGACGCGCAGGCTCAGCGGCCATGGCTCACGGGCCCAGCCGCTCCGCGGCATGTGGGATCTTCCCAGACTGGGGCACGAACCCGTGTCCCCTGCATTGGCAGGCGGACTCTCAACCACTGCGCCACCAGGGAAGCCCCAATTTAATAAATTTTTTATTGAATTCCTGCTCTGATAAGTACAATGGAACCCACAAGAATAACGGGACATTATCTCTGCTTTTAAGAATTTCACAGTGTTTTTGGAGATGCAATATTTTCAAAGTACAAATGGCAGAAATATGAACTAGGTTAAGTGCTGTGGGTGTTTGCATGAGAAAAACTCAGTGTTGGCTGAAGTGATTGAGGGGAGCTTTGTAGACACCAGATCACAAAGACCAACAAAACAATGTTGTCCATCTTCCAGGTCTGAAGAGGTTAGTATGGGAGGATTCATTTCTGAAGCACTTGCTTGTGGCAGGTATTGTTTAAATTGTGCAGGCTGGTAAGCAAGTTACACATGCAAGTTTCCTTTGGATTCAATTCATCCAACAAGTATTTATTGAGCATCTAATATGTACCTGGCAAGGACACATATTAGATACTTGTGGCATCTGATATGGTTTGTGGTTTGCTCAGATTTATAGACTTGAAATCTGCATGTGGGGTGGGGAATCTGCTTGATGTATGGCAACTTCATATCCCCATAGTCATAAGTCAGAATGCCCTAGTACATGAAGATGTAAATTTACATGCTCATCATAACAAATTCTTATGGAAATATCACCATTTAGATAGCTAGGTGTTCACTTTAAATCATCACACAAAGGGTGGGCTTTATGTTTCATGTTTTTCAGTTTCAATGCCCTTTATTACTCCTTTTAAAAGAATTTTTTCACAAAGATTCCCACTGAGTAGATCAAAATTTTGTCATTTTTAAAACAGTCAGAAGTATAGGCTTATCAGAGCTTTCATCAGCATCATGTGGGGACTTGTTAGGAATGCAGAATCTCAGGCCCTGCCTCAGCCTGACTGAATCAGAATTCCCTGAATCTGCTTTTAATAAGATTCCCAGGTGATAGATATGCACATGATAAGTTGAGAAGTATTTCTCTAAGGAACATTAAAATACTACTGAATTAACTTGAAATAAGGTGCCAGTTAACTCAACCCTGTGTCCTCAGATCCTTTCACAGCTAACCACATGTAAATTGGTCGTGTAGAAGAGACAAGAATAGTGATTTAATGTTGAAACAACAAAGGATTCTTAACAGGTGCTGACATTCCCTCGTCCTCAAATTAATATTAAACATGCATTTTTAAAATATCTATTTAAAGAGATGACAAATTGCTTTCTCACCCAGGTTACCCACATGACTGTACAAGCTGTCTTTCCCATCAACTGTTTCTTTTTTTAAATTAAAGTCAGAGATATAAATACAACCTAATAAGTACAATGAACAATCAATTAGATCATGATGAAAGGAGACTGGAAAGGTTGAGAAAGAAAGAAATATAGAGGAGGTCGAGAGAAATGGAGGGGACAGCAGTGCCAAGGCCAGCAGTTTCTTGCAACCCCTGCTTCCTTACTTCTTAGGGTGCTACTCTCAGACAACCTGCCCCCATACTCCAGGGTGATGGGGCCTCCATGCTCCAGGTGATGAAGTAGAAATGGTAGCAGGACCCTAAGCTAGGAACACTCATCTATAAAACACACTCTAGGGAAAATGAAATTAAGTCCCTTATTAATATAACTGGAGGCATTCAACCTCTAATTGGTATTAAAGCTTAAGTAAAACTGAAATAGAAGTGCACCTTTTAGTTTGGAAAGGTTAATGATAAAAAAAAATCAAAAAAAAATCAAAGAGGACCTAGCTTACAGTTGTTGCCTTTTTGTAATTCTTAGCCACAACCAACAATTCCTTATGAAAAAGGTACAAAACCACTGCTTGGATATGCATTTCTGCTGTTGTATAAAAGCAAATTTATGAAAATTCAAATTCAATATCATTTGCTGACTCAATTGCTATAATGAAGGCTGACAGGTTTAATATAAATAACTAAATATAATCATGTAATCACCAGGAAAGAAAGTATAAAAAGGGCCCTAATAATAGTGGTGTGCTAATTAATGTTTAACAACAGGCTCTCTGGAGGAAAAAAAGCCCCAACTATAGCACTTGCCAATCTGTATGACATAAATGCTCCTAACATGGTCAGTTTCAGGCTACCATTATGATGTCACTGAATGCAGAGCTCGGAAGAGACCTACACAATTGGTTCTCAGGAACCAATAAAAGCTGTTCCAGCACACTCCTAAAAATAAATAAATGTGCACATTTTTCTACTTATCCATAGATTGAGCAACACCAGATCTCTGGTCCACAGGTGTGTTTATTTATACCATGAAAAGTCTTGTAGTTCTATGGATAATCTTAATCAAAGGTGGCCAGGGCCGAAGTTTAAACTTCAGATGAACAAGCACATGAATTCTGAAGTCTGGCTTTCCATTTTTTTGATTTTCAGCATATCAGAAAACGCCTTCAAAAGCTTGCACTTCTATGATATCCTCCTGCTCATCAGTCACTCTTAGGCTGATGTTTTTAACACCTGATAAAGATGGGGAACACTCTGCATGTTTATATTTTGCTTTCTTGGATCTCTTCCCCTGAGTTTCTGTCACTGTGTTAGATGTAATCATGAATTCTGAGGACAGACATGAAGCAACGGCCATGAATATGTACACTTTGGGGTACCTGGTCATAAGATTTGATAGCAATATTCCTCAAGATTGGCAGATAGATTAAAGTTGTGGTGGTTACCTCAAAAATAATTTTAAGGTAGACATTTACAGGCTATACAAAGCAGGCTTATAGAGACATTTTTCATAGGTGATATTTTAATCCCATCATAGAAAAACAAAGTTTCTTATAAGTAACGTTTAAAACACAAGAATCACAAAGCCTTATTGTTATACATTGTGTTCAACTACTTAGACAAAATCTATTATGCACTTATTGTAACATACATGAAAGTGAAAGTTCTCATTCAAAAAAGTGTCTAGTTAATACTTACTTACCCAGTATCTCCCAATCTTACACAGAAATATTAATGATAACACATTAAAAGAAGATAATTCATAAGGCCATTAGAAATGAAGGCTGTCATACAATCTAATGCCAAAATCTGAGATAAACTAGTAACAATTATATGAAATATGGACATGGCATTAACCAGCTTTGCTTTATGAAAAAAGGACCATGTAAAATAAGGTAGGAAAAATCTACTATAACCTCGCAATATAACATGCTTCTTAAACAGACATGTAAGGTCTGCTTTGAGAAATCATCCCTCTATAATGCTTAGAACACTGTATGGTGCAGTGTGGAGATCTCTGAACTCCTGAAACTACTCCTTCCCACCTCCACTGGTATTCTCCTATATCCTTGCAGGGTCTGTAACTCCTAGAAAATAACGGGGCAGGAAATAGGGGGAGGGGTTAAGAGTGGGCACAATTAGAAATGGCATGGAGCATCCTAGGAAATTTAATTACAGTTCTTAACACCCCAGAAAATTAGGCAATAAAGGAGAAGCCCTCACTGGATTCGTGCTTGCTAGAAAAACAGAAATTTCTCTAGGTCCTGTGTATATGAGCCTTCGCTCTTCCAACAGGGATCTGAGAAAGGGATTTGATCTCTGCACAAAGAAGCACATAGGCCAAAGTAATCTCCCTATTTGTTGGTAAACACTAAATCTAGATAGATGTTATTTTTACCAAGGTTGAGAATAAATGTCAATATGAAAACAAAACTAAACACAAACTACAGAACAAGAGGGAAAAATAGCATCCAGAAGACCTAGAGAGGAGCATACCTCTAAATATCATTAAATGTATGATCTAAAAGAAAATTTTAGTGAAGTGTAAAAGTTATGTCATATATGAAACAAAACAAGTCATTTTAAAAGTTGAGATGAGATGAAAGGGGGATATGGACGAGATAATGAGGAACTGGAAAAACACAGAAGCAGAATTTAAGACCACATTGAGGGAGTAAAGAGCAGAACTTATGCTGCAGAAAACTGAAGGAATGATGTGGTTAACAAATTTGAAAAGCTTTCTTAGAATGCAGGGAATAAGAACAAATATATGTAAGTAATGAGAAAGACGACTATAGATATGGAAGAAGAAAAAGGAGAAAGAATATTCAGATGTTTAGTGATGTTTAGTGACAGTAGAGGAGAGACTAGAACAAATTGAACTTCATAAAGATTAAATCAGAATAAATTGAAAAAGAAAAAAAATCCAAGCTAGAGTTTAATCAAATCTTTGAGCTGAGGAAAGACCAGTGCCTATACTTTTTAAAGGGCTCCTAGGGACTTCCCTGGTGGCACAGTGGTTATGAATCCACCTGCCAATGCAGGGGACATGGGTTTGAGCCCTGGTCCAGGAAGATCCCACATGCTGCGGAGCAACTAAGCCCATGCACCACAACTACTGAGCCTGCACTCTAGAGCCTGCGAGCCACAACTGCTGAGCCCGCTTACCTCGAGCCTGTGCTCTGCAACAAGAGAAGCCACTGCAATGAGGAGCCTGTGCACCACAATGAAGAGTAGCCCCCACTCTCCGTAACTAGAGAAAGCCCGCTCGCAGCAACAAAGACCCAACACAGCCAAAATAATAAATAAAATTTTAACAAAGTAAAAAAAATTTTTTAAAAGGCTCCTAAATCCAGGAAAACTTAGTTAAAGGAACTCAACCTCAAACCTGACAAAAATTTGAGTAATCAAGATAAATACAAATTTAAAAATCTTTTAAACATCTGAACAAGGTTACCCATATCTGAACAAACTCATCTATAAAGAACTGTCTTCCAGTGAGTTCCCCCAAAAGCACATGCTAAAACAGGGGTTTGGTGATCCCAGGAGGCACCTGTAGGGGCATGGAACATGAGACAAGGCAGAGAAAGGAATCCTCAAAGGGATCTTTATTGAGCTGGTTACAGATATGGGCAACAGGGGCTCAGTCCTAATGGAGAAATCTAGGAATACAGAGCACACCTCAGTATTATCCACCTAAGGAGCCAGGAAGCTGGGATAGTTATCCTGAACTGCCATCCATCTTCAGCCCATATGCTGGGCAAAGTCCTCAGACAGAGAGTCACAGATGATTGTAGTAGGACACTACTGGCACAAACTAAAATGGTGAATACTTAGGTGATGTGAGGACGGCACTGAAATCACCTACTAATAATGACCAAAGACATACAATGACAATAACAAAAATGATAGAAGGTAGTGAATTACTGTCAACAAAGTCTTAAGGAGAAATGAATATGTATCAATACAGTTGGCCCTCCACATCCATGGGTTCTGCATCTGCAGATTCAACCAACTGAAGATAAAAAATATTTGAAAAAAAAATGCCAGAAAGTTCCAAAAAACAAAACTTAAATTTGCCACACGACAGCAACTATTTACATAGAATTTACACTATATTAGATACTGTAAGTAATCTAGAGATGTTTAAAGTATACAGGAAGATGTGTGTATGTTATACGCAAATACTGTGCCATTTTACATAATGGACTTAGGCATCTGCGGCTTTTGGTAACCGTGAGAGGTCCTGGAACAAATCCCCTGTGGATACTGAGGGACAGCTGTATTTGATATCCACACAACTCTTTTGTGGATAAACGTTAACAGCAAGACATCTTCCCATGCAAGACCTCAAAAACTGTATTGCCCATGCACCTATCTTTTTTTAAAGAATAGTAAAAAATTTCCATATAAAAATAATATTTGATCCCTTTGAAATTTCAAAGCAGAAAAAATTTTCAGCCTCAGTGTAACCCAGCAAATAAACCCATTAATCAGCCAGACACTTCAAGGAATTTCTACAAGATATAGCAATAATAAGACCTGGCTTAAGAAAATACTACTCCCAAGGTCCAGTGATTGAATACTTAAAATATGTGGAGTAACTGCTGAAAAAGAAATCCAGTGTGGTGGGCAGCATCTGAAATGACTCCCAATAATCCCTGCCTTTTGATAGTCACACCCTTGTGGAATTCCCTCCCATGTATGTATGTGTGTCAGACCTAGTGACTTGCTTCTAATAGAATACAATAAAAACAATGGGATATCACTTCCAAGATTAGGTTATAAAATTGTGATTTCTGTCTTGCTAGTCCTCTCCTTCCTGCTGGTGCTCTTTCTTACCTTCTAACTTGCTTACTCTGCCATGTTGTGAGATGCTCTATGAAGAGGCCCACATGACAAGGAACTAAGGGCAACCTCTGGCCAATAGCCATTGAGGAACTGAGGCCCGAGGTCTTCCAACAACCATGTGAGTGAGCTTGGAAGTAAATGCTTCCCCAGTTGAACCTTGAGATAACACTGCAACCCCTGCCTACACCTTGATCACAGCCTAGTAGTGTAATCTGGTTCTATTAACATATTTGGTCTCAGTAACTCATAACTCATCTCCATTTCCTGATAGCCAAGTATGATGCTAACAAGGCTCCAACAATTAAGATTCCAGAAAGGCCTGTCACCCACAGAGAGACCCTGAAACAGAAGACCCAGTTAAACGGCCTGGATTCCAAGCACTCAGAAACTCTGAGATAATTAATGTTGTTTTAAGCCATTAAGTTTTAGAGTGATTTGTTACAAAGCAATAGATGATATACCTAGAAACCTCCCCCAACATGGAAATTCAGGACTTGGAAATAAGAATGGGCTATCAGGAAGCAGTGAACAAATTGAACAAATTCAAGATGTGTATTAGTGCCCACATTAACCTTCCTTGCAAATGAACAGTGTGTTCAGTAGTAGAGGTGTTACCACAGTGAGCTCCCAATCATTGTGGGCATACCAGCTAGAGGTCAGCTTCAGACCCTCAGCCACCTTTATGCTGCTATCTGTAGTGTACCAAGGGTAGGGCAGTGGGAGTGGTCCACTTCCTGTGAAGGCAATAACAGAGTACTTTTTCTGTAAAAGACTATAAATAAAGCCAACTAAAAGTCAGCTTTCTATTATCACCATGCATTGGCAATTCGAAACAATGTCAGTGATGAAATACCCTCCCCATCAGGGCAAACAGCCTTCCTGCCTCCCCTTTGGTGAATCACTGACCGCCACAATAAAGACCTTACAAATGCTTGGCAGGGTGAAGCTCCCTGCTGTGCACAGCCTTCCTGACAATGCCATCTGCATTTTTTATGGAAAATTGGGTCTTTTTTTTTTGTTGTTGTTACACGGGCCTCTCACTGTTGTGGCCTCTCCCCTTGCGGAGCACAGGCTCCGGACGCACAGGCTCAGCGGCCATGGCTCACGGGCCCAGCCGCTCCGCGGCATGTGGGATCTTCCCGGACCGGGGCACGAACTCGTGTCCCCTGCATCGGCAGGCGGACTCTCAACCACTGCGCCACCAGGGAAGCCCGAAAATTGGGTCTTTTATCCAACATAGATGCCCTCACAGATCAGAGTAGCAAGAAAGAGCAAAAGTAAAGGCAAAGGTAAGGGCAGGCTCTGGATCAAAACAACAAATGAGACTCCTACAGTTGGCTTCAGGATCGCATCAGTGCCCCATGCATAGAGTCACCACCTGTGGTCACCTGTCAGGGGCAGTATTTATTCTCATTCATTTGCAAAATATTTATTGAGTGCCTAATCTGAGTCAGATATGTTCCCAGTCTAGGAAATCAGTAATTAACAGACATGAATAATTGCCTTTGTGGAGCTTACCTTCTAGTGGAAATTGATTAAAATAAATTAAAAAGTAAAATAAATATCAGATGATGATAAATGCTAAGGAGGAAACTGAAGCAAGGAATGGGGGATAGCATTTTCCAGGATGGATTTTACAATTTTAAATGAGGTGCTCAGAGAAGATTTCAGTAAGTAGGGGACATTTGAACAAAGACCTGAAAGAGGTGATGGAGAAAGCCATGTGGATATCATAGGAAAAAACAGTCAGGTGGAAGGATAATCAAGTGCAAAATCCCTGACAGTGTAGTATTCTTGGAGTTATTTGAGAAACAGCAAAGAGGATGAGAGGGCTAGAGTGGAGTAAATGAGGGGACAGGAAGTAGTAGGAGATGGGATATGAAGTGGGATAATGACTGCTGCTTCTCTTCCTTTCCCAAATCTGCAAATTCCTTTCATCTGTGGAATCTAAAGTAGTAGAACTTTGCTGGCAAAGGATTCTGGGAAATGTAGTTTTAGGCTTCCAACCCCTCTGATACCTGGGAGAGAACATAGGTGGGCAGGGAAAATGCTAAGTACCAATAGGCAATCTGGCACATTAACTTGCCCCCACCTTCCCTCCTAGGATCTGAAAATAATATTGTCAAAAATTCCTTCTAAACTTTAAGACATCGACATAACCTGAAAGAATTAAAGGAACACTTCCCTGAAAGAAGGCCTGATTTCTAGTCCATTTCTGCTGCTTGACCTTGAATAGACCCCCTAACCTCCTGGAATCTCAGTTTCCTAGTCTGTCTAGTGGACATAACAACATCTGTCTCTCAAAGTCATGAAGATGTAATGATTTTGTAAAGAGCTCATCCCAGTGTCTAGTACACTAAAATATAAATAGCAGCTAATATTATAGATGTAAAATTAAGGGTCTTATGGGTCCTAACTCTGGCTCCACTGCCCACTAGTTACATGATATCAAGTAATTTATTTCACTTCTCTGAACATCAATTTCTTCATCTTTAAAATGAGAATAATAAGACCTACCTCCCAGAGTTATTTTGAGGATTAAATGAGATAATAGAATAATGATACTTATGCTGGTATACAGTAAATTCTCAAGGAATGCTAATTATTACGATTACCTAAGAAATCAAGGGGTTGTATTTTCTCCAAATTTCCTTCTCATCCTAACAGTCTTTGGTGCTATCGGGTGGGTCTACAAAGCAGGACTTTCAAAAGCTACCTCTTCCATAACTTGCAGGATTTACAAATTTATTTCCTTTTAAGTATATTTCTTTCTAACACACTGTGGGGAGAACACAAGAAAATTAGAAATGCTTGCCTGTCAATCACCTGTATGTCCACTGCCAAGATTCTTGTGCAAGTGCTGAAACCAAGAAGCAGGAGTTCCCACAGGAGGTGACCCTGACCCTGTGGGTCTCCTGGGTCATTTAAATTAACTCACTCCATCACTTTCTCATTTATCTGCCACTTGGTCTCTTGGTCTAGCCTTTCAGGGCAACTGCACAGTTGAGGCAGGTGGTTCCACTTTTCTGGGGCTGTTTCAGCAGGGAGCAAACCCAGCACCGAGGACTTGGCTGTCCCCAAAAAACTTGAGTGGCGAAAGTCAGTACCAAGCAGGGAAGGTGAGATGAGATCGGGCAGCAGCCAACCAATCACCAACCGCACTGCTTCCCAGAGCCCCATCATGGCCCTGGGAGCAGTGAGATCACACAGCAGGAACCCATTCCATCCCCTTCAGCCATGATAGCAATTTCATGAATATAGTCAAAAGTGGTGCAGAGAGAAACACTTTTGAAGGAGCAAGGGAGTGAATGAATACGAAGGCCCCAGCTGTGAGTACGTACCCTGAACGCCTGGCCAGAACAGAGATTCACAACTAAAGGCCACACTGATATACAGCCAGCACAGGAATGTGAAACAATTCTCCCCATCACCCCTTACAGAAGCAGTGAGGAAACAAGCTCCAGGTTTACTCTACCTAAGCGTGTTCTCAGTAGCAACCTACTAGTTAAGCTACATGTAAACAATGCTTACATTTCCTACCTCTCCACTAACCACTCCTGAACAATTTTTCTTAGACAAAGGGCCAGGAATGTAGAAACCACTTCTTCACTTGCCCCTCTGGAATTACAATGTCTATTTATTTGTTTATTTGTTCATTCATTCATTCATTAATTCATTCATCCAACATGTAATTATTGCACACAAACTTTGCTTCAGGCACTGGACTAAAGAACTGAAAATATAAAAAGAACATGATGTGATTGGTCCTGGCCCTTTGAGGAGCTTTAGTTCTGGGAAAGGAGACAAATTAATTAACCCACAATTTGCCATAAGCATTGTAGGTAAGAAGGAAGTGGCGAAGGATGCTGGAGGAAGGACATAAAAATCAGAAAGAGAAGTGAGGGAGGCTTCCAGGAAGAGCTACATTTGAACTGAGTCTTGAAGAATGTGAATGAATCAGCAAGTTAGAAAGACAGTATGGTGGGGATGTTGGTGGTGAATGCCCAAGATGGAAGGACAGGCAGAGGGCACAGCAAGGGGAAAGGCACCGTGTAAGTCCCACAAGTTCAGTGTCCCTGGGAACGTGGTGGGGGATGAGGTCTGAGTCTGCAGCTCAGAAAAGAGCTACAAGCTAGAGCCAGACCTTTGCAAGTCCTCAGCCTCAAGGACCTTGCTGAAGCCATGGAAGACAACCACATCCCCTAGGCTGTGTAGTGTAAGAAATACAGTCTTAAAGTAATTAAACAGGGAGGCCATTAGACTGACATGGCACTTGTGGTGGTGGTCTAGGACACGGGGAGGGGGAAGGGTAAGCTGGGATGAAGTGAGAGAGTGGCATGGACATATATACACTACCAAACGTAAAATAGATAGCTAGTGGGAAGCAGCCGCATGGCACAGGGAGATCAGCTCGGTGTTTTGTGACCACCTAGAGTGGTGGGATAGGGAAGGTGGGAGGGAGACCAAGAGGGAGGAGATATGGGGATATATGTATATGTATAGCTGCTTCATTTTGTTATAAAGCAGAAGCTAACACACCATTGTATAGCAATTATACCTCAATAAAGATACTAAAAAAAAATCTAAGCCCATAAATGCCTCATGGTTACAAAATCAAAACACCGAGGACAACCACTCACACACAGCCAACTAGGCTTTTAAGCTATAGCCAATCAAATATTTCCTTTCTTTCCCTCCACAATTTCTCTTTACAAACCTTTCTCCTGGCTCCTATCAGCAGCATGCTCCTAACCACTTGTAGTTTGGCACTGCCTGATTCCAATTGATTTTTGCTCAAATGAACTGTTAAAAATTTTAATATGCCTCAGTTTATCTGTTAACAAGTCTACGAACCTGCAATAGCCCTGATTATTTCTTAACACCCTGTTCAACTCTGGACAAGCTTCATCACACTTCATCTCCCCTAATATCCAGACTCTGACTCAGCTAGCTACAGTCTCCTGCCTCTACATTTTCTAGTGCTGTCCCCAACTGTCATTTATATCAAGGTAGAAGAATGAGAACTCTCAACTCTTTACACTTTTTTTTTTTTTTTTTTGCGGTACGCGGGCCTCTCACTGTTGTGGTCTCTCCCGTTGCGGAGCACAGGCTCCGGACGCGCAGGCTCAGCGGCCATGGCTCACGGGCCTAGCCTCTTCGTGGCATGTGGGATCTTCCCGGACCAGGGCACGAACCCGTGTCCCCTGCATCGGCAGGCGGACTCTCAACCACTGCGCCACCAGGGAAGCCCTCTTTACACTTTTAAGTGACAGTGAGGCTTTAGACACAATTCTGCTCTGGAGAATCCTTTTATAGTGGGAAAAATCATTCCCAATAGATCTGTGTAATGCATTGGCCATAAGAGGATGCTGAATTTTTTTTTTTTTAAAGAGAGTCTAAACTGTATTTTAACCTCTGGATGCTACTAATTGAGCATTTTCCACCAAGTCAGTTAGCAGCTGGTTTCATAGATTTTATAGTCTTGTTTTAGTGCTGTTTTTATAGAAATCATAGCAGAAAATGAGCCTGTTTTTTTCTGCTTAATCATTCTTGCTTAGATGGTAGGTTACACAGAGTGTTCTCACTGAAAACCAATCTCATTTTTTGGTTTAAGGTTTCTGACTCCTTTTGGCTAAGGAAGCCCCAAGTTCTACCATTTGGACTTTACATCATGGCAATTCCCTTTTTTTTTTTTTTTTTTTCTGCGGTACGCGGGCCTCTCACTGTTGTGGCCTCTCCCGTTGCGGAGCACAGGCTCCAGATGCGCAGGCTCAGTGGCCATGGCTCACAGGCCCAGCCGCTCCGCGGCATGTGGGATCCTCCTGGACCGGGGCACGAACCCGTGTCCCCTGCATCGGCAGGCGGACTCTCAACCACCGCGCCACCAGGGAAGCCCGCAATTCCCTTTTTATTGAAATTCTACTCACTGATGATTCTGCTGCTGTATATCGTAGTTCTCTGCCCAGGCTGTCTTCAGAAGGAAATGCTGACTCCCATTTTTCATTTAAAGGCTGGAAACTTTCTTGTCCATGTTGATGGAGGCCTCCCATAACCCAGGTACGTATTGTCCCTCCTGAAACTGTCCAGCTCCATCATCACAGGGACTCCATGGGATGGTGGAAAGAAGATGTGGAGGACCCATGTTGACATCCAGGGTTGGTTTCATGGACATATGACCAGTGCAGTCACTCACCCACACTTGGAAGAGCCTCACACTTGCCTTAATGCTCTGCTGTCACTGCCTCAAAATTATTAACAATTTTAACAAAGGGCCCCACCCTTTCATTTTGTACTAGGCCCTGTAAATCAGGTAGCCAGCCCTGCTGACATTATAATCCCTATTGACAACAAGAATGAGCCTCAGTGTTTTATCAGGTCTAGTTTTTCAGTGCAGCAAAGCCAGTTCATCTCTTCCAACCATCACACCTATGACTGAATACATGGTAAACCGAATTTCAGAGAAGTCCAAGGGACCATTACACTGGGAGGTTATGGTCAGACACACAACCACAGCCAGCTGCATATTACTAGGCACCATGCACAACTCCTTTACTAAACTCCAGTGCATTCAGGATAATAAAGACAGAATTCTCAAGGCACTTGAGAGCTTCCCAAGCTGTGCCCATCCCAGGTGTAACCTCAGTCAGCCTTAGAGAAGTTCCCTGGAGAGCAGTACTTGAATGATCAAAAAAAAAAAATTCACAATTTACAGCAATCTGGGTCTGTTTTCAGTAAGTGTAAAGGGAGATGCCTCTTTGATTAGACCTTTTATTCATTTAAATAGAGTTAAACTAAAAACCAGGTTAACAGAACAATGCTCTGTCTTCTTTTTTTTTTTAGTCTAAGAACACCTGGCTTGTTAGAAAAGCAACCTGAGAAGAAGGCATCTCTCCAATTTTGGAGAGTTTTTATACCTAATATCCTTATTCATTTAGGCTTTATCCAAAGGAGTAAAGCTGTTATGCTGGATTTCACTTGCAGTCACATGATACCCGGTTGCCAAGGAAATCAAAATGCCTAAAATTCTGGCTACAAAAGAAAAGGAGATTTTGATATTTACATATATAGAGATATAAAATATATCCTGTATACATATATATATATATATATACACACACCCATATACATATACACACATACATTTATACATATGTATATATAATGTCTTTCAACTAGTGTAGAATAATTTTGGAATACTGATTCATTTTGTTGGTTAAAATATGCCGTTAATTATAGAGGCTGTGGTGTACTGGAGCTGCCTCATTGGCTCTCAAGCCACAAGTGTACACATCTCTTGCCATCTTTACATTCAGTGATGTCATGTCAGCATCTTGAAATCAGCCATGATGGGAGTATTTATATCATGGGGACATTCGCTACAAACCAAAGCATTTCCCCCCAGAGATCCATGTACTGGTGCACTACCATACAATGCTTACTGTAAAGGATTCTAAATGAAACTTGGAAGTTATGAAAATTAAGGCATTGTAGATTCAAATTATTAAAACCAAATAAAATTGATGAAGAATGATTAGAGTGGAAGCTTTAATTCCACATAAAGGAAGAGAGAGAACTGGGAGAATGACATTAACTCCATCAGCTCTAACCCATTGTTGTGGACCATCTTCCAGGGAGAGCATATGACAGCCTAAGACATGGGAGTTAAATCCTTCCCTGACCCTGAGCAATATTGCACCTGAAAGTATGGTTAATGAGTATGTATGAGTCTGTGGGGTAAGGGCTACCTAATGTCATAAATACAAATCACAAAAGTAGATAACTACATAAAATATATGCCTTCATTTTCTCAAACTCAATACTATTAAAAGAAATACAATTTTATAAAGACAGGGAGAATTAAAACCATTAGAACTCTATTTAATTATCCCATTATGCTTAAGTGCATAAAAATAACCTAAGCATTATATATAACACAGAGAGAAACAAACTGATTAAAACCGAATAGGAACATTGTCATTTCTTTTTCACATCAAGTATAATCATGTGAAGGAACCCCTCCCCAACAGGCGGCTATGAGAAATTAAACAAAGAATTTATTGTTCAGATGTCTGTGGCTGCAGAAATTTACGGCCAAAGGGGAAATTGCACCAGATGTGTTCTGTAGAGGGAAATGGGTCCACTGTATTTCATTAATGCTGGGAAAGTTCTTACAGGAATAATCCAGCCAATTTCACTCCATCATTTCGGCTTTTAGATATATCACTAACCACCCTCCATAGCCCACCAAATACCCAACATTTATTATCTATTGACTGATTTTATTCTGTGATTCCTAATAGAGGACAGCTAGAGAAAGGGATAGAGAAGGTATATAGGAATCTTAAGGTCAGGTGTGTAATTTAGAAGAGAGTATTCCATATCCTCTTGTTTTATAATACAAATTAAAGAAAGCAAATCTGGACAAAATCTTCTGGACTAGTGAGAATACAGAAAAGATGCAGTGTAACCATGGGTTAAAAACACTGCTCTACACTGCTAACTGTTAATACTCTAGGGGTAATTCTAGGCTAACTATCAATACTCTAGGGCTGTGTACCTGGCACCATTCTGAATGCTTTACAAATACTAGCCTATTTAATCCTCACTACAACCTTATCAGGTAATTATCTGTTATAGACCCCATTTTACAAATGAGGAAACTGAAGCATGGAGAGGCTAAGTTACTTGCCCATGGTCATGTAACCAGTAAGTGACTGAGCCTGAATTGTAAAACCAGCAAGTCTAGTTCTAGACTAGAGTCTATGTGTCTGTGCTCATAACCTCTGCACCCTGCATGAAGATAGATACCCACCTTGAGAAAGACAAGGAAAAGAAAATATAAAATTACCAAACAAATCATTTGGGGTAGGATTTTATTATTGTTATTTCCAGAAAGTTAGTCTTAAATAAAGTACCATATATGCATAGCACATTTCTCTTTTTTATGAGAAAATTTTCTACCTTCCCAGACTTAACTCTCATTTATCTCCTTGAAAAGACTTCCTCTTCCCCACCTCCTGGTACAGCCATCATCTGGAATACAGTGTTGCTTATGAGACAAGTTTTCAATGAATCAATCAATCAACCAATTAGTCAATGAGCGACATAACAGCCATGGAGTTAATGTGGCCTGGAATTAAACAGTACTTGATGTGGATTATTATTTTAACAATCCAAGATGTTCTCAGAGCATCAGGAAAAGCTTTAAAGCTTTGTAGACTACAGCTGTGAATTCCTAGTATGAATAAAATGGAGAAATAATATTGGGGAAAATAAAGGAGTTAGTCCTCCATGCTGTGCCAATGATGTACCAGGTGCAAGACTCTTTGCATCATTTAACTCATTATTTAATTCTCACAGCAACCCATTTGGTAGATGAGAAAATGGAGGATCAACAAATAAAGCATTTTGTCCAAAGTCACACTGGCTAATAAGCAGAAAATTGGGAATGTTATCCAAATCTAACTCCAAAGCTCTTTTCACTACCATCCAAAATTGCAGGTAAGTAAAGGAGCAAAGGGTGGGGCTGGGGAGGTAAGGAGGAGAGAGAAAGAGAATGAAGTGAGAATAAGATGAGACTTAGCCAAGAGATCAGCTTATCCATGAACCTCAGTTGCTACTCTAGTTTGCCCTAGAAATATCCATGCAGTTATTTTAATCCCACAATTTCCTTAGCTGGGATTAAAATAAGAATGACCCAGTTATCACAGTCCTCCTGACAGCAAAGTCAGGGCTGACATCCAATTAATTCAGGGCTTCACTGTGTGCTGGCATCCCTTCCCTTAAGGGAGAAAGCCTCAACAGAAGTTCTTTTCACCTCTGAGTTGGAGGTAATTGCCCCTGCACAGGAAATCCTAAATCTCCACACCCTCAGGCAGCAATCTGGCCATTCATTTGCAGAATCTTGCCACTGACCTGGCAGCTGCAGAGGCCCCCTCAGCAGTTACAGCTGTCTGTTGGGACACCTGTTCTCCCTAATTGAAGGTGATAGGCAAGGGGTTGGTGGAGGAATATTGGCAGCAGCTCCTCTAATGCCTTGTGAGTGGACAAAATCTCCCAAGGAGCTGTAGTGTGAAAGAAGTTCTGCCTGTAGTTGCATTTCTCCAGAGAAGAACCACCCTGAGTGCATACAGTAAGTTAGAGATACCCAACAATCTGATGATGGGCAGTAAAGAAACACTTTAGGAAAGAATTCCTCAGAAGGAACTATGAAGAAGTGAATAGTGCAAAGCGCTCTCCTTACTGCTGGTACTATACATTTAAAAATCTGCAGCATTCACATCCTCTTTCTCTGCCCATCCCCCTCCCACTTTTTAGTAATTGGTTAATGGATGCTAAAAGCATGATGAGGAATGTAGTATACCCAATTTATTACTACAGTTCATTTCACAGATAGCAAGCCCACGCCCTGCATGCTGCATTGAATATATAGGTTACATTTAGAGATCGATATCACTTGGCTGCAATTTGATAAGTGCTTCTAATTTAATTTCTAGTGATGGCATTTACTTAATCAAAACTTTGGCAATGAAAACCAATTCAAACACAATATGCAATAAGCAGATTTGGAAAAGTGTGAGAAGAAACCACAGTGTGAATAGTCAGTCTTTAAATGCATGATTTCAGTTCAGTATAACTTTAATAAAAAACTATCAGTCTTTTAACAAACATTAACTGTCCCAGCACTAGAGGAATACATAATGATGACAAGATATTCTACATGGAGGGACCCTGGGTAGAAGATATGATCAAATCTATTTAGGCGTCTACTCTAAGCTATTCAAGCCCTCAAGTAGTACTATTTTGTTATGTACAACCAAAAATTATTTCTGTCCCATTGGAACTCCTGAATACAGCACAACTTTCCTCATTTTATATTTTAAAGGCATTGTGTCTTCACAGTAAGAGTTACACAACCACACATGAAGTCGTTTAACAGCAGCGCTTTTGTTTGAAACATTGGGCCTTTAGGAGAATATAGTTAAAATAAGAAGAAAGAAAACAACTTTCATGTCAATGATGAGAGATGAAAGACCAACAGTGAATGTACCAAATTTCAACTCAAATCTTTAAATAAGACTGTCAAAGAAATGTCCCCATCACCTAAAAGACAGAAAAAGCACACAGTTTTGCCAGGCCAAGTAAAGGAGATTCAGGTGGCTTTCCTGGCGTTCCTTCTCTTGGAGCTGTCTTCGTTCTCCTGCCCCTTTCTCCAGCATATCAGGACATCAGCAACTCTCAGAACAGAAGTTTCTGAGCTCAAAACTGCAGTGTAGGGAAGACAGTTTGGGCACCCTGGAATTCCTTCCTTGCGATTCAGGAAAGGGACACATGCCCCCTGTCCCCCACCCACACACACGGGTAGGTGAGGAGAGAGCTTCTCTGTGAACACAATACTCACCAAGAGGCCACCTCCCACTCGCAAGCCTCTTCTTATATCCGGTTGGGAGAGGCAAGCCCTGCCGAGGGGGAGGCGGCACCTGTGACTGACAGTTCTGTCCACATAGAATATGGAGGACTTAGTTCCTTTTGTCCTTAGCTTTAGACCTTTACTGATTTCTGCATTTCTGGGCCAACTGGAAACACCCAGCTCAACACCTATCACCAAGCTGTTACATTAGTATTGGAAACAGCATAAATGCCCATCCATGGGGGAATAGAAAACTAAGATTGACCCATCCGAACTCTGTAATACTGTGCCAAGAAGAATTAATTAGATTTATGTATGTCAACATGGAGAAATCTCAGAAACATAATGATGAACATGAAATGAAGCAGAAAGATAGTATTCTCTAACTTCAGTTTTCTCATCAGTAAAACAGGGATTCCTTCATTTAAGAAATATTGAGCACCTACTATGTACCAGGATCTTAGGCAATAGGGATATAGCAATGGAAAATGAAGAAACTCTTCCTTCATAGAGGTTATGTTCTAGTTGTACAAAACAGGAAGATATACAATAACATTAAAAATCTAAATTTATAGTATGGCAGGTGATTATTTTAAGCTATGGAGAAAAATAAAACAGGGAAGAAAAAATGTAGCATCAGAGGAAGAGGGCTAGGAAAATTTGCATATATGATCTCACTGGAAAGGTAATATTCAAATAAAGATGTGAAGAAGAGGAGGATTGAGGAATAAACCTTTGCTATAACAGACATGCAGACAAGCATGAGAGAAGACTTCTCATACTTATTCTGATTATCACACATCCTTTCCTGTTTCCCAGGGTAGATATAAAATGTTCTCTATTTTTATATCTTTTTGGGCATTTCAGTGGGAATCTATTGGCTGGGGCTGAAAGGAGGAGGATTTAATACTACCATTCGAGCCACTTTTTAACCTGGACCTAATTTTATTTGAAATCAATATATACCTTTTAAGGGATTAGGTAGAAAGTTTTTTGATTGTTATTGAGGTATTCAGAAATAATTATGTCTAATATACCCAGTGCTTAAGCAAAAGAGTCAATAGTCAAAACTCTGATGCTGAGAAATTTCTGTAGCCTGAATAAAAGGATTTGGCTGATTTCCTGAAGAACAATCCAATATAAGTCAAAATCTCACAAGCTTGCCTCTGAAATTTATTGTTTAACCTAATGTTAGCTACAAAGCTAACCATAAAGTTAGTGGCAGAAGAGATTCTGTGGCAAATGGGAGGATATCAAAATTAATGTCTAGAAAGAACTGGGTATGAAACTCCCCTTCTTAACTTAATGGAATGCAATATTAAGCAAGATGGATCACATCTCTGAGCCTCAGTTTCCACATTTATAAATGGAAATACATTCCTGCTTCTCAGGAGTTGAAGAACAGAATAAATAACTGTTTGATCTACATCTTTCCTCCTGCTGGACTGTAAGCTCCATGAGGGCAAGGAGCATGTCTGCCGTATTAACCTCAGAGCCCCAGGAAGTATCATGTGCCTTCCTGACACATAAAAAGTGCTCATTAAAATTTTATAAACTGATTTCTTGAATATATGACAATGTATGGAATAGTGGCTGGCTCAGAAGAGATCCTCATATAATAAAATATTAGTTTCATCCTTTCTTTTCTTTCCTCTAGCACTCTAGGGATCTTTCTCTGCCTAAACCACCTAACCTGATCCTACATTAATAATTATGAATCTCAAGAGTTTTTTTCCTGTTTGGCAATTGACTAGTCAGGTGTATAATAGAGATCTTCAAGCCATAAACATGACCTATGCACTGAAAAGGACTCTCTTCACCAGAGGATGATCCTTAGGTGGGCACCGGGTCTCTCAGCCAGTTCTGGCATCCTAAAGTACAGGTTGCACCTCTTTAGAAGTCTTTTCTGTGATATGAAAATAATGCAATGATCTGCTTCCCTCAGTGAGGGCCTCAATGCAGCATCTTACTCCCGAGAGACCTACACTTTCTGCCCAAACCAGGCATTTTCACTCAAAGTGTTCAGAGTACAAGAGGGATCAGCAGATGGCAATCACAGCTTCCTGGCCAGGAGTCAAGATGAAGTGGCTAGAGGCACAGACAGGGCCACCTGCTCCCTCTCCATGACTTCCATGGCATCTCAGAGTAGAGGCAGCTACTAATGGTCCTGGAGGTCTCAGCTATTCCTTAAAGGAAAGAGATTGAGGAGGGACTGTGGGTATAAATGGTATGAAGAGAAGCTGCATAGCATAATGTTTAGGTGCATTCTGAAGTCAGATTTGTTCAGACTCCAACTTCACTAACAGTTGCAGCACGTTGACAATAGCTTAATCTGTCTGTGCCTTAATCTGTCTGTGTCTCCTTCTGTATGATATGATACAAACAGCTAACATCTACTGAACATGCTTTGTAGGCTAGGCACTGTTAATATGTGTCTGCATTAAATCCTTACAATACCTCAGTAAGGTAGGTGTTAGTATTATCCTCATTCTACAGATGAGGAAGCAAACACATGGAGCAGTTACATTACCTGCCCAAGTTCATACAATGGATTATATTACCTGCCCAAGTTCAAGGCCCAATGCAACCAACCAGCACTCTTGTTCACTATACATTTGTGACAACTGAATTAGATGGTATGTGAAAAGTGCTTAAAATAGGGCCTGGGAAATCATTATGCTTTGGGAAAACCATTAATGAAACTGCCTGGCTAGAAATGAGGGATCATGAAGTTCCATAGGCAGTAGGGTTAGTTAATGAAAATTAGAGTTTGGGATCATCTACTAGAAGCCATGAGAAGCAGTGAAGGTTGGAACAGATGAGGGGAACTCAACTAAGAGACCGTGGCAGTGATTCATGTGTGAAGTGAGAATGGCCTGAAAGAGCATGATGGCTTGGAGAATGGGAAGGCAAAAGCTCATGAGAGAACAGTGGCTATTAAGAAGGGTGATGATTTGGAGAGGCAATCTCACAGAGAATCTCAATCTGCAATCTCACTTCAAGATGGCTTCTTGAATTGCATGAGGATAAGACCATTCCTTTAAAAATAGGTGGGGGGCCATGAGTTAAAGTGGGCTTTCAGGTAAGGCAGATGCAGTCCACTTCAGTCATGTTAAATTTTAAAAGAAAGCAAAACATGGCGGACAGACAGTAGATAAGGAGAAAGGCTTCTCTTGAATACATGCGAATAGACATGAAAAACAATACCACTAAAAAAGAGAGCTCTGGGGCCTCCCTGGTGGCGCAGTGGTTGAGAGTCCGCCTGCCGATGCAGGGGATACGGGTTCGTGCCCCGGTCCGGGAGGATCCCATATGCCGTGGAGCGGCTGGGCCCATGAGCCATGGCTGCTGAGCCTGCGCATCCAGAGCCTGTGCTCCGCAACGGGAGAGGCCACAACAGTGAGAGGCCCGCGTACCGCAAAAAAAAAAAAAAAGAGAGAGCTCTGAAATGGAACCACCTGGAGAAAACCTCTGCTTTTATATTTTTCTCTCAACAACCATAATTTGTTGGGCTCCAACTCTTTATTATTTCATTTTAATACTTCCTTTTTTATGGAAGTAGGAGAGCTTTGTGGAAGATTAAGAAATATTCACATGTGCTTCTTTTCTGAATAAATTGTTATGTGAAATAATTATTTTGGTGGATTTTTGGGGCTTGAGTCTTATCTTGAAAAGAGAAAAGAAAGGTCTTTCTCTTAAAGTGGCTTCTCAACAGTAATAACTAAAAGACAATGGGGGAAAAAGTTTTCACAACCTTCCATCTGAACATTCTGTTGAACCATTAAAATTATAAAAATTTGTGTGTGAGCTCTGAAATTTGAAAAGTGCACAAAATAAACCTTTTGCTCTCCTCAGAAATGATGTGATATTATCTCTGCAGGAGAAGAGACTGGAAAGGTTTAGAACATTCTTTAGGCTTTTCAATTGATGTCAAATCAAATGGGATGCCTTCATATGTCAAGAGGCTCATTTGCTGCACTCTATGCCTGCCAAAGTCCAATATGCTGAAATTCTCACTCCATTGTTCATCTCCATGGGATGCTTTATGCCACCAGGCATTAACTGTTGAATTGCCTCTCTCAGCTACCACTGTTAAACCTTCATGGTCTTAGCCACCCAGAAGAGTTATATGAGAAATGGCTCCCTTTGCAGGAAGTTGTCTTGTGCCTAAAATAGCTTAATATAGAATAAGTACTTCAACAAAAGTGGAAACAGATGGCAGCAAAGGGTGCAAATTCATCTAAAGAATAAAACTGTTTTCTTCCTGAGAGCCCTCGCCACACCACATATGAAAAGGGTGATGCCAGCAGGTATGCAAATGACAACCTTTAATATTCAGTACTTTCTTGGCTGTGCAGCACTGGTCAAGTTACTAAAACCTTCTGGGTTCTCAGTTTCCTCATATGTAAAATGAAGAGATAATGCCTACTTTACAATATTGCTACTGGGGAAATAACATATATAAAACACCTAGAATAGTACTTAGGCATTCAATAAATGTTAGTACCTCCCTCCTGGTTCTGACTCATGATCTCCTCCCATAAACCCTGCCCCAACAATTACCAGAATCCACTTCTCTGTGTGTCCATGCTCATTGAGGGGTCATGGGATCATATACAAAACTATAAATGGTCAACACTATTGGGCTGGGAAAATCTTAGGAAGTTTTTTTGGTACCCGCTGTACCTTACACTAGAGGAGTTAAGGAATGCCCCTGTACTAGCTTAACTCAAAGTAAAAGATTTTCACATGAATTTTGCAATCAAACCCTCCAAGACAAAAGGAAGTTCAGACAAAAGAAGAGAGCAAGGGGAAGAAGAGGGACTACGGAGGGAATATATTAGAGAGAGAAGAGATGGACCCTTATCCTTTGTCTTAAGAGATCTGTGTCCATATTTTCCATTATTTATTGGCATTTCATGGTCTTTAGCATCTGTTCATAAAGCCATTTACTAAAGCATGTTGGTTGTGGGTCCTGTTCTCTTGTCCAGCACCTTTGGATCAACAGGAAAATACCCCAATTACATATATCCTACATATCAACGTAGGGAAAGGCAGAGAAGCAGGAGGTATTATCAGAGAACATTGCATATTAGATAAGGAAATTCAAGACGGTAGGCTTTACCCAATTCTAGAGCTTCTATAATTCCAGACCCATAATGCTTATCTTAATAATATAAAATACTTTCCCAACCCCACTGAAGCCTTCTTAAATTTCTATCCTCCAAATCCATCACATAAACCCATTTGAATTGCTACTGTTCTAACAATGCCATGTTTTGTCCTTAGATTAGCTATGGAATCCTAGTAAGCCAGGCATCCCAGAAGACTGCACACAACACAAAGGATTTTATGGTAACACCAACTAGAGATGCACTGATCATTTTCACCAATTTGTCCCAAAGAAACTAGATTAAAATAGTTAAATCCTTCAAGGTTACTTTACCTTAAGTTAAATGCCTTAAGGTATTAAAACATCTTAGCATTAAACCATCATGTTCAAGAGAACCCAAAGCAAGCAGAGAACTGAATTGGTCCAATTCATTCCTTAAACAACTTTATGGAGCATCATATAGGTGACAGGCACTATTCTAAATGCAAGAAGTACACAGAAAAATAAGATAATCTTCTGTCCTCAAGGAGATTACAGTCTGTTAAGGGAAACCAGTCCACCATTACATATACACAAAATAGCATGACACGTGCTTTAGCAGTAGTAGAGGTGCCAGGTACCCTGGGAGCACAGAGATGTTGGCCATTGAACTGGATCTTTAAGAATAACAGAGAGTGGAGGAACACTCCAAGCAGATTATGCACAAAACATGGAAATGTGGAAGAGTGTGGTGGATTGAGGAATGATAGTGTTTTAGCCTGGGTCCCCTAGCAAGTAGAACCTAAAATGAGAATTAAGGAGTTAATACTTCATTTGGGAGGTACAAGCCCAAGACCATAAAAGTAACACACACAAAAAGAAATGAGACAAAGGATGATACAATACAAGGTGACGTTATGAGTTACAATAGCTACAGCAAAGACACAGAGCATGTCACTCAGCAAACATATTCCCTCAGTACCTCTCCAGATGAACCACACCTGGGAGTAGTTCACAAATAAGGGAAAGGAAAAAAATGTATCTGTCAGTTTTCCCATCAGTCAAGGTCCCCCCACAGTGGGTCAGCTGGCCCCTTGACAGCTGATCAAGAATCCAGATCCCACACTGGGGTGTGATGTTCATCCAAGTTTGAAAGTAAGGGGATGACCTGTTGCAGGGGGTGTGACAACCAAGAAAGAGAAAGCAGGAGGCAGCTGGGGACTCTGAGAAGTCATTGTGACTAGAAAGTAGAAAGCATGGAGAGAAGAGGAGGGAATATGGCACAGAAGCAACACAGATTAATCTGTGAATGCCTTTATGTACACCGTTGAAGAGCTTCGATGTTATTCTATGGGTCAAGAATATTTTGGGAAGGTGAAGGTCAGGCAGATATAATGCAAGGTTAATTGAGTGTCTAGGTAAGTAGATCTGCATTTTCTATTAACTCCTTCAATATTTGGCCAAGGTTAAAGAAATTCATTTCGGGCTATTCCAAGCTGAGATTTAGAGACAATCAACTGAGATGTTATAATCATACAGGGAGCAGACAAACTGTCAATGAATAAGCAATGGTAGATGCTCTTGTCTATTTTGTTTAACTGCAAATAGAAATTAGATGATCATTTGAGATGATGATTCTCAAACAACAAGGTCCACATGGTATCTTGAGCTGGTCTAGAATTACGTGAGCTGGCTGGTATGACTATTGAAACTCTCTAGTAAAGTGCCTCCTTTTCACACCTGGCTTACAAAGCAATCACCCAAGGATTCAATCACATTTGGTGCTCTTTGAAACACAACCAAGAATAACATCTGGCATTTTTTGGAAGAATGATTTTTTTCACTGTATAGTAATAGCTGTTTACAGCCAACAGCTTTTCATAATCTAAAATCTCATTTAATCAGTATAGCAACTTTACGAGAAAGTAATTATTATTCCCTTATACAAATGTAGAAATTAAAACTGACTCAGAAACATTAATGTGCTCAATACCTAAAAATAATTAATAGTGCTATTGAAATTTGGACCTCAGTCCATTTGTCTCCAAGGTTCACATTTTTTCTGTTGTACCTTACTGTCTCACAGAGAATTTTGTGAGAGGACAAAGCCTTTTTTTCACTCCCGAGAACACAAAGCCTTAGAAGTTGGAAATGTATCCAAACATCTATAATTTTCCTATGGCAAATTTCTGAAAATCTTTCTTGAACAGATTGATCTTCTTAGATAATATTATGTCTAGAGGAAATGAGTTCCACATATATGATTTGAAGTTGTTCTTCCCATTAAGGGATTTTGTTCACACCCTTAAAGCTTACAGAGTTCCCATGATTTTACTCTTCCAGAATTCCTCTCAATGATTTCAAAGATTTTTAAAAAATCATACACCATCCTTCATGGTCAATAGACCTGAATTTAAATCACTATATGTATTAACTTGAACAAATGATTTAACTTCTCTGAACATCCTTTTCCTTGGATGTAAATGAGGCCCATGGTAGCTCTCTCATGGGATTTCTAGTTAATTAGATGAGATATTAATACAGAGGAAGAAACAGGCAACAGTTTTGCCCAAGAGTTGCAAAAGCATCAAGTATCAGTTACCCCAGTGGAGCTCACACCTCCACCTAATCCTGACTGGACATTTGACCCTCCCATGCCCAAGCCCCTTATTTCCTTGGAGGTCAAAACAATGAAACTTTGCCTTCAGAAATAAAGACACTGTAGAGATGAGGAGTGAGTGATTAGAGTATCTGCACTTTAATCTACACAGAGAAAGAGAATGACAGTTTGTCTCTCATACTCTCTTTTTGCAGTTAATGTCAAATAGGACAGAATTTAAAAAAAGATGTAGGATCCTCAGACTCCCTTTTCTATCTGGGATCTGCTTCTCTGGCCCTGCCTGTTCCAACCTATGGGTCTCACCTTTCTTCCTGCTTCTGATTCCACTGTTTCTCACATTAGCCAAATTGACCGCCCCCCCATCTCCACCTGTATTCCTAGCTTTCATGTGGCAGCCAGATTCTGGCTCCTTCTCATTCTCAATTCATTTGTTCAAAAGCTGTTATGGAAGATTTCTGGATGAGATGGTGCTAGGATAATACATGTCTTATACCTTTTCCCCCAACTTCCACTGAAGCAACCAATGAACATAAACATTAAGCTGCAGAAACATTTTTAAAATTTCAACTTGTAGGTATGTAACAATATCTGTAAGATACTTCCTTTAATATATTTTCACACAGAAAAAAGAGCTGAAATAAAGTATAAAATAACAGAATGTCACTGGTCATCATCACTGGGTCATGAGCTTATGAAAGATTTTCATTTACTTTGTTTTGTTCTTATTTGCTCTCAAAGTGTTAAGTAATTAGCCTACATTACTTCTCTAAACAGAAACAAGATAGATGTTGTTTCTTTTAAAAGAAAAGAGAAGAAGAAATAGAAATAAAAAGTACCTTACAACATTATCTAAATTTTACAAGTAGCAGAGACTGTAGTTCATTTTTATTTTGTCTCCTTTGGATGACAAATAGTAGTACTAAGTACTCTGAAACATGCCCCCAGGCTAATAAGTAAGAAGTGGTATATAATTCCCACAGGGGAAGAACAATGTACATTCTAATGGTCTTGTAGTTATGGTAAAATGTAGATATTTGAAATATTTTATAATGAGTTTAGTACTAAAATTTGAAATATGCTATTAAAATGTCACAAAACACTTGAACAGCATGACTATTAAGCTGGTTTTAACTTTCCATTTAATCATAAAGAATGTACAGATTAAATTCAGATTTCTTTTCAGCATCTTTGTAGAGTCATATCTCTTTTCAGCATTATTATTACATCCCCAGAAGCATTCTTCATCACACTCTGGCAAAGAGAATTTAACATCTCTCTTTATCGTCTCAAATTTCTGTTTTCCAAGGAACACTGTGAGCCAACATTCTGTGTGTAAGAAATTAACCCAGTTATGGTGCTTCAACCTTGAGGCATGACATAAAAGTTGCTTAGGGAAATAGCAAATATGGAAGGAGTTGGGAAGGAGAAGTAATGGGCAGAAATTAGAAAGTTTTATTGAGAGCTTAAGAAATTATTAGAGTATTAATACTGAAGCTTCAAAAACTCCCCCAGTTTAGTCTCTAACAGCTGTAACATGATTTATAAATTTATGCTGTCTGAAGTTTTCTGAATATTCGTATCTGCCTTCTGTTCTATCAAAATTCTTGAAACTGGAGGCTGCTTTCAATCACACTTTTAAAACAGCCTCAAAAATACCATCTAATTCTCTCCAAATTTCTTTCTTCTTTTCTTCCTTTTTTCCCTTCCCTACAAACTGAGCACCTACTATGTCCCCAGACACTGAAAGAAGCAGATGTGCAAATGAAATGAGACACAGATCTTGCCCTCAAAAGAGTTCATAGTCTAAAATCAAGCTGAACTTGTAAATAAAGAATCATTTCACAACAACAGTTTTTGCAGTGTCTCTAGCAACAGAGAAAAAAGTGAGAAACTGTTGCTTGAGACAGTTGACAGGGAAGACCCTGGGTAAAGGGAGATTAGTTAAGAGGTTTCTGCAATTTTCCTCCAAAGACAGACTGAGTTCTTCAACTATGTTTTGTCCAAGAGATAATGTCAACACGAGATAAGTCTAATGGAATAGGAAGCTAGGGGCAGGGAGTGCTAGGACCAGGCTGCTCCCAAGGATGATCCAATCTATGGATGGAGGAATACACAAATACCTTTGAGAACCATAGCACAGTGTGATAAAGATTATAACTAAGTTAAATTTTAATTTAAAAAATAATAAATGTCAGAACCCAAAGGCAACAACTAATTTGCCTATCATTGATAGTGGCTAATATTTATTATGGCAGGTTTTAGGCTAAGCTCTTTTAGGCTAAACTCCACCCCAAATAGAGCTGGGACCTCTAACAGCTGTGTTGTAAGTAAAATAGTGAATGAAAAGTAAATCCACCTTCCAAAATGGCATGATAAAGAAATTAAATTGTCTTGGCTTTGGTGCTGGGTAAAGGAAAAAAAGATACCCTCCCTAAGAATACATAAACACAAATTACCTCTCATGCTACCAGTGTGGTATGAAAAACCTCAATCAAATAATTTAATATAGGGCCTCCCTGGTGGCACAGTGGTTGAGAGCCCGCCTGCCGATGCAGGGGACATGGGTTTGTGCCCCGGTCTGGGAAGATCCCACATGCCACGGAGCAGCTGGGCCCGTGAGCCATGGCCGCTGAGCCTGCACATCCGGAGCCTGTGCTCCCAACGGGAGAGGCCACAACAGTGAGAGGCCTGTGTACCGCAAAAAAAAAAAATAATAATAATAATAATAATTTAATATAAAATGGTTGGCTATGCTCCATGCAGAAGTAGACATGAATCCTCTCTAAAGGAATTCACCTTCAATCCAGGTTTCAAAGAATTCCCACAGATAACATTCAAAAAAATATGAGCTCACAGTCTAAAATACCCAAACATACAAGAACACAAAGAACAATCACTGAGAGACATCAAAAACAATAAGACAGCAGAATCAGATCTGCACAGATTCCAGATAATGGTATTACTAGGCACAAAATATAAAATGACTGTGTCTGATATGTTTAAAGAATAAAAAAAAAGTTTGAAAATGTAAGTAGGAAACCAAGAGATTTAGAAATAACCAAAGGGACTGGGGAAAGAACCAAATAATCCTTCCAGATATTAAAAATATCTTCCACTTAGGATATTGAAATTAAGCAGAGAAAGTAGCTCCTACCCTAACAATGGGAACAGGTCAGATAGCCTATAAAAGTCATGTTTGAGCCCCTCACAGAGCTGAGGTCACAATGTGAACTACTGAACTAAAATCCAAAACGATGGCAATGCTCTCCAAGGAGAAATGAATCCCATGATTGTTTTGTCTTTGGCAAAGCAGTAGAGATAGTAGGAAGCCACGACACAAATGGGCAAGAAAACATCTGAGATTTTAATTAAATGTTACGGGACAGGTTTGGGCTGGTGAGATGGTTTAGAATGTCTGGGAGTCCTACGTGACAGGGAAGTCTGCATTCACCCACAAACTCGTTTCCCCTGATCTCCATGGAATGTTTATGAAAAAGATTAGAGGCAGGAGAGGAGACTTCAAAGAGATCACCTCTGTGGTAAAGACATACCTAAGTGTGAGGGTAAAGAAGAGAATGAGAGCAAATCTCCATTGATCCAGAAGCTTCACGAGTAAGAGGCAGAGTCTTCTGCTGCTGCGAGAGAGCAGGAAAGCTTACTGTGCTCGACTGAGCAGAGTCCCCATCTCTCAATCTAAAGTCACTGCTCTTTTTAAGTTGTAAGAAACCAGCTTTGGTCTAAAGTTGTCTTGATCACTTTCACAAGATTCTCAAATATGGGGAAAAGTAAATTATACTATCTAACACTCTCAAAGCTACTTTTTAGGTAAATGTACAGAATAACTCTATAAAACACGAAAGTAGTTCACTGATTCTTGCAATTGAGTTGAGGTACTTGGTTACCCAAAATTCTTTGGGCAAAACTGAGAATCTTTTTCTAGGGTAAGTATCAGCACTCCATACAGAAGTGTGGTAGACAAATGTACAATAGATAGCTAGTGGGAAGCAGCCACATAGCACAGGGAGATCAGCTCGGTGCTTTGTGTCCACCTAGAGGGGTGGGATAGGGAGGGTGGGAGGGAGACGTAAGAGGGAGGAGATATGGGGATGTATGTATATGTATAGTTGATTCACTTTGTTATACAGCAGAAACTAACACACCATTGTAAAGCAATTCTACTCCAATAAAGATGTTTAAAAAAAAAAAAAAGAAGCTTGGTGGAAAACTGAGCCATTTCACCTTGAGGCAGAAGAGGCAGTTCTTAGTTATGTCACAATCATGGTCCTTCCTTGACCACTACCAAAAAATGTATCTCCTCCAACTTTCAGAGACTTTCTAGACATCTGGAACTAACCCAGCTCTCTTAATTAAATCAATAAATGAGAAAAACAGAAATTTAAAATGTAAAATGCCTATATGAGATTTAAATATATTGAGAGGATTTTATTCCAGATGTGAGTGAATGATCTATCAGAGTAGGTTATAACTACAACTGTATATGGAAGGAGATAAGAGAAGTGGATGCCTGAAGAAGGAGGGGGGATAATTTAATTTCATAACCTAAGAAATTTGTTACAAATTAAATCCAAAAAGTAACCATGAAAAGTATAGTTTTCATATGGGTTTTCTGCTTCTGGTTCAGTAAAAAGTTATACCCATTATATGTCTTCACTGAGACCCACACCTCTTAAGTCACCTTAATTTTATTTAACAAATATTTATTGAGCTACTGCTATGTGCCAACAAGCACTGTTCTAGTCATTTAGGATACATCACAACAGAACAAAGATCCCTGTCCTCAGGGAACTCAATACCAATGAGTAGGGAGACAAAAAAAAATGGAGGGTGACAGAGAAAAAATAGTAAACATAGTAAATGAGTAAATTATTTAATATGTTAGGAGGTAAGTGCTTTGGCCAAAAGAAGGACAGGAGGGATGAGAGATCAAAGATGCAGAGGGTTGCCATTACACTATTAAACAGGATGATCAGGGTAGACATCACTGAGAAGGCCCAAAAAGAGGAAAGACAGGAGTGCAGAAGCCAAGTGGTTAGCTTATGTGCAAAACAGCATTCCTGCAGAGGAAACAGATGGTGTACCAGGTGTGTTCAAGGAGCAGGAAGGAGGTCAAGGTGGCTGGAATGGAGCAAGTGAGAGATCAAGTAGTAAGAGAGAAGGTCATCTCCTCATTCTTATTCATTTTCATTCTCACTCCCAAGCTATTAAATCCCAATGAAAGAAATCATATAAATTGATGGTCTCTACTCAGAGATAAATTAGCCAATCTCAGCTGCTTTAATCCACCTAGTTATTTTCTTCCTTTCTTAAGTCATTTCCCACAGCCGAACTTCCAATTCTCTATTCTTATCAAGGTGACGGACCCGCTCCCACATCCTTCACTCTCCACAGATGCTTTGACTCCTACTTTGTTCAGAGGAGAGAGGACAATGTCTGTACTCCCATGTAATTCCACTCCTTCCCACCTGGCTCAAAGGCAGACTGCCTCCTCCTACTCACCTGGCCTGGCCCCTTGCCCCTTTGATTGTCTCTCTCTTAGTGATTCCTTCTGTCTCCTTCTTGAATGTAGGTGTCTCTTCTCAATCTACACTCTCCTTCAGCTGTTTTGTTCATGCCACTGCCTTAAACTTCCATCTATAGTTTGATGATTTTCTAATCTACATCTCTAGTTCTGACTTGCTCCTGAGGTCTAAGCAGTAATTTCCAATCTTGTACTAGACATGTTATGTTCTAATGATACCTCAAATGCAATGGGTCAAAAATCAAATATAACTCCACCCCCAAATATTGCGTTGGCCAAAAGTTCTTTCCATAACATCTTATGGAAAAACCCAAACAAACTTTTTGGCCAACCCAATATATTCTTCCCCTGCTTCCTGTCCCAATAATGTGAGACAGCATTATTATTATAATATATAACTATAAATAAGTATTACAATAATGGCATCATTATTCTTAGTCACCTGAACCTTACAATTATCTTACTTCCCTCTTTTTCTAATCTCTCATTTATAATCAGTCAAATTCTATGAATTCCTTTTATTTTTGAGCATCTATCACCAATGCCTACCCAACGACTTTCACCAAATACCTGCATTCACAACTCTCACCAGCCATATCAATTTAAAGAAGAATATCAGATCAGGAACACCTTATATGTTGAGACTAGCCTAAGTAACATTTGCCATTTCCATTATTTTTGATAAAAGAGGTTTTGAATTTTTTGTTGTTTTGTTTTTGTTTCTCATTTACTGGTACCTAGTAAGGTAAGTGCTTGATCCCATTGCCTCATTCATGTGAGCAAGGGAGAAATAATTGATTTCTATGTAAATTAATCTTTTTTAAAAATTTTATTTATTTATTTATTTATTTTTGGCTGTGTTGGGTCTTCGTTTCTGTGCGTGGGCTTTCTCTAGTTGCGGCGAGCGGGGGCCACTCTTCATCACGGTGCGCAGGCCTCTCACTGTTGCGGCCTCTCTTGTTGCAGAGCACAAGCTCCAGACACGCAGGCTCAGTAGTTGTGGCTCATGAGCCTAGTTGCTCCGTGGCATGTGGGATCTTCCCAGACCAGGGCTCGAACCCGTGTCCCCTGTATTGGCAGGCAGATTCTCAACCACTGCGCCACCAGGGAAGCCCTATGTAAATTAATCTTAAGAGCACATCATAACAGAAAACTATACAAGGGGAAGCACTTGAGCTGAGATGGTAAAAAAAAGTAAAAAATTGAAAGGCAAATAAGAGAGTTGGGAGAAAATTTCACAGAGAGAGAGAGAGAATAGCATTGGAGAGCATAGAATTTTTAGACAAAGCCTGAAGTTTAAGGTGCTATGGGAAAGAGAGTGAGAAATGAAGCTAAAAAGTAAGCAAGGGCCAAATTCTATATCCACCAGGGAGCCATTGAAGAGGTTTTAGTGAGGGAGTAACCTAAGATATATAAATGTTAGGAAGATGACACTGTATGTCGGTGGCAAGACTTAGCTTAAGTCATTTTTTTTTTATCCCCCAGAACTTAGTACAGTGCTTTCAAAGAATGTGTAAGAGTCAAAAATGAATTGCATTAGATTGAAGAAAATGATGGACACTCAATAGAGAGCAATGAATGGCTGTGTTGTGTGCAAAGCACAATTCTGAGCTGTCTAATTTGACAGGGGACATATCAGGCTGTTGTGAAGTTGAGACCAGCCTTGTGAGCTCCACTCTCCCCATTTGAAGGCTGGTGGTTGCCATGGTTACAATTGCATGGGTAGGCTTATTTATAGTTATATACTATCTTTAGTGAATTCCACAACAGATGAGAGAAAAATTCAACTGTGAAGCCATCTAAGTGCATTGGAAGAACCTAGGAAGAGCAGTAAATTAAATATACACCAGAGAATCTCAAAAACACTATGGAGAGCCCCATTTTAAACAACTGCTTTGTGAATAGTGTTCTGAGTAAATTGAAAAAATTAACCCAGGCTTTGGATGCCATCTGCTAGCTCCGCCTTTACCATCTACAAGCATGTCAATTCCAGGATAGATTTTAGAGATTAATTAATTAATTAATTATTTTTACCACTTTTCATACACAAGACACTTACAGGCACTTACAATAATAACATAAGGTCGGTAATATTTTTATCTCCGCTTTGCACATTAGGAAACTGAGATACAACAAGGTTAATAGTTTCCCAGTGCCACAAAGACCAGAGCTGGGCAAGAGCCCAGGGAGTCTGCTTCCAGTGATCTTAATCACTATGATATACTGACTTGTTCTGATATGTACAACGAAAGGTCTGGGGACCAGAATTCACTGGGAGGCCAAGGAGCCAAATTTATTTCAATCTACAGTGAATACAAATCTAAAAGGATTATTTGCTAATGGAGAACACTGAGAATTTATGCTGTAAAACTATTTATACTCAAACTTGAAATCTCAAACAAAACAAACTAGGGGCATCCTACTCCCATTTCAAAAGGTGTTGCAGCAGGATACTTTTATAAGGACAATTTCTCTGTTTCCCAACAAATTAAATACAATTCCCAGAAAACTGATTGTGTAGACACGCCAATTTTTGGAACACATCCATTGGGTCTTACAAAGTAAAACAGTAGGCTTATTTAAAAAGGAATGGATATTAATGCTATTGTTTTCTTTCATGTACCTTGACAAGTCAGTGAAGCAAGTATTGCTGATCCCTAGTTAACAGATGAAAAAACTGAGGCTCACACTGGACGATAAATTCATGAAACACACATCCCTAGCAGGCAGAAAAAATGAATCTGAAACCATAGTCCTTCTAATGCTAAAGTCTGGGAATTTTCCGCTTATATCTTTCTGTGTCATCTTGACTTATGGGACCAAAATTTGGCTAGCTTCTAACAGAGGCTCTCCCCAAGACCAAGGAAAGTGTCTCTGAGCAACTATATAGCTTGTTGTAGGAGGTGGAATTTGCCTAGACAAGTTCAAATTTAATGCTCACTTTGTGGACAAACATGTATTATAATACCAAGGCTTGTGTGGGAATAATACAATGACTTGAGTGGAAATACATGTATATCTTTTTGTAGATGTCCTTCACTGAGAGATGTTTGAATAAAAGTAATATGATAAAGTTTTGGGATTCATATTGTTGTTAGTGATAATTTAACCTAAGAATTCTATGATATTTATTCATGCTTTTATCAAATAAATATTTACCAAGTACCTACACTCTCATTGTGGTAGATTCTGGGGATACAGTGGTGAATAAGATAAGTATATACGTATTATAATTTTGAATGCTAGTGAAAACACAATCTTAGACTCACAAAACATTCATTCAATAAACCTCATGAAGTGCCTACTATGCAACAGACAGCATAGGAGGTACTGGGGACCTAAAGGTGAATAATTCACATCGTTGGAGGCAACTTTAGCGATCAACCATATGACAGATGATAAACTGAAAGAACCAAGAATCCAACCACTGGTCCAACATCACACAGCAAAACTGGAGTTAAAACCAAGGTTTGGTATCTTTGACCCCTGTACTTTTCCTATGGGTTCGAAGCACTGTGATGGCTCCTGTCATCTCTGACACTTATTCATATGATATAATCAGTGAATGCATCTTTCCTCCTAAATTAGGGGAGATGCTAGAAAAAGATAAGATCACATCTGCCATTAAGGTGTTGGAGCCACAGCCCTAACAACAAAGACTTCTCTGGCCCAATCTGTCAAGAATGTGGAGGTTGAGAAACCCTGATCTAGCCTATATTTTTTTGTAAAAAGGGCTATCAAATATATATTATGAAATAAAGATACTCTACTGAAATAAAATAGGAGCTCACATAAGGCACTTGGGGCACATAAGGCTCACCTAATGACATAGGGAGTCATTTGATGTCGCTCAGGAAAAAAAGAGATTACTTTCAAACACTGAAAACTGGGGAGAGAATCTTGGAAGGTATGCCATCAGTACAAGCAAGAATGAAAGGACTGTGTCCACCTGCACCATTACTATAGACTTATACAGGTCTCGACCTGCACACTTAATTCATTTCACAGTCTGTGTACTTACCAAGTAATTATCAGACCTCTGTTTGGTTTCATATGCAATATTATTTCACAGAGAAAAGACTCCACTGGCTGAGCATCAAAAACCATGGGATGGGTGGTCTATTTGGCTTTCAGGTAAAAAGAGAATGAAAGTACTCCCATTTGGTCTCAAACCAAATGTAGGTAATCCCAAAACTCTGGTCAGTGAGGTCCCAGGTCTGTAGAATATTATAGTCCAGACACATAATTATAGAATCTACACCAGCCCTCACCTGCTTCCTACTGCAGTCACTGTCGACTTCTCACCTCACCATTTCCGTCTCCTATTTTAAATATCTAAATTAAAATAATGATGTCCTGGCTTTGAAGATTTAGAAGATTTTTAATAATGGTGTGAACTGAATTAACTCCCTAGAAGGACCTGAAGTTAGGCATGAACACAATAAGTAACTCTAGTGGTAACAAAATATTCAATTAAAATAAGATATTAATTATTAAGTTGACTCTCTGCCTCAAAGACTCTTGTGAACAAAAATAAGAAAAGCAAAAGGATTAAAGGCAAGCAAATTGGCAAGGCTCAAAATATTTTTCAGGAAATTTCAGAAAGGAAAGAAGAAAAGAGGGAAGGGTTGTAATACTAGCATAAGACAAAAATGCAATTAAAAGCCCTGAAGGGGAAAAATGGCTACCTCGTATTGATAAAAAGATTCAAGCTATGTTAAACTTTTATGTATTAAGTAACATGGCATGGAAAAACTAATAGCTGTATGGAGGTTGCTCAAAAAACTAAAAATAGGGGCTTCCCTGGTGGCACAGTGGTTGAGAGTCCGCCTGCCGATGCAGGGGACACGGGTTCGTGCCCCGGTCCGGGAGGATCCCACATGCCGCGGAGCAGCTGGGCCCGTGAGCCATGGCCGCTGAGCCTGCGCATCCAGAGCCTGTGCTCCGCAACGGGAGAGGCCACAACAGTGAGAGGCCCGTGTACCGCAAAAAAAAAAAAAAAAACCCTAAAAATAGAACTACCATATGACCCAGCAATCCCACTACTGGGCACATACCCTGAGAAAACCATAATTCAAAAAGATACATGCACGCCAATGTTCACTGCTGCACTATTTACAATAGCCAGGACATGGAAGCAACCTAAATACCCATCAACAGAGGAATGGATAAAGAAGATGTGGTACATATATACAATTGAATATTACTCAGCCATAAAAAGAACGAAGCTGTGCCATTTTCACAGACATGGATGGACCCAGAGACTGTCATACGGAGTGAAGTAAGTCAGAAAGAGAAAAACAAATATTGTATATTAATGCATATATGTGGAATCTAGAAAAATGGTATAGATGATCTTATTTGCAAAGCAGAAACAGAGACACAGATGTAGAGAACAAACATATAGATACCAAGGGGGAAGGGGTGGGATGAATTGGGAGATTGGGATTGAAATATATACACTACTGTGTATAAAATAGATAACTAGGGCTTCCCTGGTGGCACAGTGGTTGAGAGTCCGCCTGCCGATGCAGGGGACATGGGTTCGTGCCCTGGTCTGGGAAGATCCCACATGCCGCGGAGCAGCTGGGCCCGTGAGCCATGGCCGCTGAGCCTGCACGTCCGGAGCCTGTGCTCCACAACGGGAGAGGCCACAACAGTGAGAGGCCCGCGTACCGTAAAAAAAAAAGATAACTAATGAGAACCTGCTGTATAGCACAGGGAACTCGGTGCTCTGTGGTGACCTAAATGGGAAGGAAATCCAAAAAAGAGGGGGTATATGTATATGTATTGCTGATTCACTTTGCTGTACAGCAGAAACTGATATAGCAGTGTAAAGCAACTATACCCCAATAAAAAAAATAAATAATAGCTAATACCTGAGTGTTTACTATTTTCACTTTAACCTCCACAATAACCCAGTGAGTTCAGGTAAGTATTGTTAAAGGGTGAGATCATGACTCAATACCTGAAATAAAAATCACAAAGCTGATTTCACTACTTATCTAAATAAAGAAGAGCTATGCTGGTCAGGTACAACTTCTCCAAGCTGCTGATATAAGGAGAAAATAATATATCCATAATAAAACTTTATGTGCCAAACAGTGCTGCCTCAAAATATTTTTAAAGGAAAATCTGTTGGAAATGTATTGAAAAATTGACAAAAAAGACACTAGTGAAAGCTTTCTATAGATCAAGTGAATAAAAAATAAATAAAGATATAAAGGAGCTGAATATTTTAATTAATAAGGTTTATTTAGATGCCCTGATACATTTTGTCTACAGCTTGCAACTCCTTTTTTATTTAGCATTTGGTCCCTTTTCTTCCTTCCCAGGTACTCCCCAGTTGAGTACTGAGATTTGGGCCTAGTCATGGGTCTGGTGGCTAGGAGGGGGAGTAGAGGATATGTCCTTATAGGGACACGTACTGACTTGCCAAGCAGAGGCCTCTACCTTTTTTTTTTTTTTTTTTTTTGCGGTACGCGGGCCTCTCACTGTTGTGGCCTCTCCCGTTGCGGAGCACAGGCTCTGGACGCGCAGGCTCAGCGGCCATGGCTCACAGGCCTAGCCGCTCCGGTGCACGAACACGTGTCCCCTGCATCGGCAGGCGGACTCTCAACCACTGCTCCACCAGGGAAGCCCAGAGGCCCCTACTTTGTCTTTAAGCAAGAATGATTATTGCTATTAACAGAAAGGAGGGGTCGCTTATGCAGGCCCACAAGGTGCAGTGGGATCTGAGGTTTCAAATTTATGGAGTACAGTAATCCATATGTCCTCATTCCAAATCTCAGAGGCCCACAACTTTCCGATCAGGTCCCTGACTTTGGCACAGCCAACTTGTTACAGTAGATAATTCAAATCTCTCTGGAGTCCTGCTACTCTTATAATTAAGTCTTAGATCTGATTCCCAGAATTCTCTGCCCTTCCAGCTACAAGAAAAAGAGTCTCTTTATATACTGCCAAGGAGGCCCTCTGATATTCTTATTTTGCCTTAATCAACCTAAAGCCTTTCATTGTCTTCTCTAATGCATCAATATTACCCAGCAACAGACGTTCAATTTCATAATTCCTTTAATAATTATTTCTCCCACAACTCTCAATGCCTGACATATTGCACCAGCTAATGCATTCCCTTCCCATATTATCTCATCCCATTTTACCAACAGTGAAAAGTTTAACAATGGCAGGATACCAGCCTGCCAGAGGTTACTGGTACTCTACCCATCATGGGTTATGAGTCATCCATCTCCAGAACTGCATTATACAGACAGCTCCCTAAAACCATTTCTTATACCACCATAGGTTTGGTTACCTGACACTCTGGAATGAAGAATTGCAGGTAGGAGGTTTATTGGAGAGGGATTTCCTGAATGACACCTGTGAGGACTAGGTAGCAGGAGAAGCTGAACTGTGATGCAAAATGCAGTTGTAGCAGAGACCTCCACTAACCCCACAGGGAACTCTGGAGAGAGGATGGCCCTTCAAAGTTGTCTGAAAATGAGGCAAGGGGAAGGCCTTGTAACTCCACATGACCTTTTATTTGATGTGGGCTGCCCCAGTGAGGGCATAACCTTAGGAAAGTTAGCTCTCTTTGACTGAGGCAGCTCCCGGGGAGGAATAGCTGTGTGCCATCAGCTCAGTACACTCCCAGAAGCTGGGAGAACACATGGCAGGGTGATCTCAGAAGCTGTTGCTCCACAAACAGGAAACAAACCTTTTCCATGTCATACTGTAATTTCCATATACATTTTACCCTATAAACAGAGAAGAGAACTTAGTATCCCTGGTAGTATAACTTTCTTTTGACCATATTTTCTAGAATGTTCTGACTCCCTGAAATCTGAAACTAGCTAAGGATTTGTTTTAAATAGTATAAACCTGCTTCAGATTACCGTTTAACACTTTTTACCTTATATATCTGTTTTCCAGAATTTTTTAACCTGTCATACAGACACAGATATCTAACTTATTTAAGGTTATTTCCCAAAATTAGACTTGACTGACCCTTGGTGAGTAACCACTTATGGTTAAGAAATAAAAAATCATTAATAATATATATGAAGCCAGAAGGGAGTGCAGGACACATTTAAAGTGATGAAAGGAAAAACCTACAACGAAGATTACTCTACCCAGCAAGGATCTCATTCAGAGATATTAAAAGTTTACAGACAAGCAAAAGCTAAGAGAATTCAGTACCACAAAACTAGCTCTACAACAAATGCTAAAGGAACTTCTCTAGGCAGGAAACACAAGAGAAGGAAAAGACTTACAATAACAAATGCAAAACAATTAAGAAAATGGTATTAGGAACATACATATTGATAACTACCTTAAATGTAAATGGATTAAATGCTCCAACCAAAAGACACAGACTGGCTGAATGGATACAAAAACAAGACCCATAAATATGCTGTCTACAAGAGACCCACTTCAGACGTAGGGATACATACAGACTGAAAGTGAGGGGATGGAAAAAGATATTCCATGCAAATGGAAATCAAAAGAAAGCTGGAGTAGCAATTCTCATATCAGAGAAAATAGACTTTAAAATAAAGACTATTAGAACAGACAAAGAAGGACACTACATAATGATCAAGGGATCAATCCAAGAAGAAGATAGAACAATTGTAAATATTTATGCACCCAACATAGGAGCACCTACTAGCAAATACTAACAGCCATAACAGGGAAATCGACAGTAACAAAATCATAGTAGGGGACGTTAACATCCCACTTTCACCAATGGACACATCATACAAAATGAAAATAAATAAGGAAACACAAGCTTTAAATGACACATTAAACACAACGAACTTAATTGATATTTATAGGACATTCCATCCAAAAACAACAGAATACACTTGCTTCTCAAGTCCTCATGGAACATTCTCCAGGATAGATTGTATCTTGGGTCACAAATCAAGCCTTCATAAATTTAAGAAAATTGAAATTGTATCAAGTATCTTTTCCAACTACAATGTTATGAGACTAGATATCAATTACAGGAAAATATCTGTAAAAAATACAAACACATGGAGGCTAAACAATACACTACTTAATAACCAACAGATCACTGAAGAAATCAAAGAGGAAATCAAACAATACCTAGAAACAAATGACAATGAAAACACGATGACCCAAAACCTATGGGATGAAGCAAAAGCAGTTCTAAGAGGGAAGTTTACAGCAATACAATCCTACCTCAAGAAACAAGAGGGCTTCCCTGGTGGTGCAGTGGTTGAGAGTCCACCTGACGATGCAGGGGACACAGGTTCGTGCCCCGGTCGGGAAGATCCCACATGCCGCAGAGCAGCTAGGCCTGTGAGCCATGGCCACTGAGCCCGCACGCCTGGAGCCTGTGCTCTTCAATGGGAGAGACCACAACAGTGAGAGGCCTGCATACCACAAAAAAAAAAAAAAAGAAAGAAACAAGAAAAATTTCAAATAAACAGCCTAACCTTACACCTAAATCAATTAGAGAACGAAGAACAAAAAAACCCCAAAGTTAGCAGATGGAAAGAAATCATAACGATCAGATCAGAAACAAATGAAAAAGAAATTAAGGAAATGATAGCAAAGATCAATAAAACTAAAAGCTGGTTCTTTGAGAAGATAAACAAAATTGATAAACCATTAGCCAGACTCATCAAGAAAAAAAAGGGAGAAGACTCAAATCAATAGAATTAGAAATGAAAAAGGAGAATAACAACTGACACTGCAGAAATACAAAGGATCATGAGAGATTACTACAAGCAACTATAGGCCAATAAAATGGACAACCTGGAAGAAATGGACACATTCTTAAGAAAGCACAACCTTCGAGACTGAACCAGGAAGAAATAGAAAATATAAACAGACCAATCACAAGCACTGAAATTGAGACTGTGATTAAAAATCTCCTAACAAACAAAACCCCAGGACCAGATGACTTCACAGGCAAATTCTATCAAACATTTAGAAAGGAGCAAACATCCATCCTTCTCAAACTCTTCCAAAATACAGCAGAGGGAGGAACACTCCCAAACACATTCTACGAGGCCACTGTCACCCTGACACCAAAACCAAAGGTCACAAAGAAAGAAAACTACAGGCCAGTATCACTGATGAACATAGATGAAAAAAATCCTCAACAAAATACTAGCAAACAGAATCCAACAGCATATTACAAGGATCATACACCATGATCAAGTGGGGTTTATCCCAGGAATGCAAGGATTCCTCAATATACGCAAATCAATCAATGTGATATACCATATTAACAAATTGAAGGAGAAAAACCATATGATCATCTCAATAGATACAGAAAAAGCTTTCAACAAAATTCAACACTCATTTATGATTAAAAAAAACACTCCAGAAAGTAGGCATAGAGGGAATTTACCTAACATAATGAAGCCCATATGTGACAAACGCACAGCCAACATTGCTCTCAAGTGAAAAACTGAAAACATTTCCTCCAAGATCAGGAACAAGACAATGTTGTCCATTCTCACCACTATTTTTCAACATAGTTTTGGAGGTTTCAACCACAGCAATCATAGAAGAAAAAGAAATAAAAAGAATCCAAATCAGAGAAGAAGAAATAAAACTGTCACTGTTTGCAGATGACATGATACTATACATAGAGAATCCTAAAGATGCTACCAGAAAACTACTAGAGCTAATCAATGAATTTGGTAAAGTAGCAGGATATAAAATTAATGCACAGAAATCTCTTGCATTTTATACACTAATGATGAAAAATCTGAAAGAGAAATTAAGGAAACACTCCCATTTACCACTGCAACAAGAAGAATAAAATACCTAGGAACAAACCTACATAAAGAGACAAAAGACCTGTATGCAGAAAACTGTAAGACACTGATGAAAGAAATTAAAGATGATACAAACAGATGGAGAGATATACCATGTTCTTGGATTGGAAGAGTCAACATTGTGAAAATGACTATACTACCCAGAGCAATCTACGGATTCAACACAATCCCTATCAAACGACCAATGGCATTTTTCACAGAATTAGAACAAAAAATTTCACAACCTGTATGGAAAAACAAAAGACCCTGAATAGCCAAAGCAATCTTGAGAAAGAAAAACGGAGCTGGAGGAATCAGGCTCCCAGACTTCAGACTATAGTGCAAAGCTACAGGAATAAAGACAGTATGGTACTGGCACAAAAACAGAAATATAGATCAATGGAACAGGATAGAAAGCCCAGAGATAAACCCATGCACATACAGTCACCTTATCTTTGATAAAGGAGGCAAGAATATACACTGGAGAAAAGACAGCCTCTTCAATAAGTGGTGCTGGGAAAACTGGACAGCTACATGTAAAACTATGAAATTAGAACACTCCCTAACACCATACACAAAAGTAAACTCAAAATGGATTAAAGACCTAAATGTAAGGCCAGAAACTATCAAACTCTTACAGGAAAACATAGTCAGAACACTCTATGACATAAATCACAGCAAGATCCGTTTTGACCCACCTCCTAGAGAAATGGAAATAAAAACAAAAATAAACAAATGGGACCTAATGAAACTTCAAAGCTTTTGCATAGCAAAGGAAACCATAAACAAGATGAAACGACAACCCTCAGAATGGGAGAAAATATTTGCAAACGAAGCAACTGACAAAGGATTAATCTCCAAAATATACAAGCAGCTCATGTAGCTCAATATCAAAAAAACAAACAACCCAATCCAAATATGGGCAGAAGACCTAAATAGCCATTTCTCCAAAGAAGATATACAGATTGCCAATAAACACATGAAAGGATGCTCAACCTCACTAATCATTAGAGAAATGCAAATCAAAACTACAATGAGGTATCACCTCACACCAGTCAGAAAGGCCATCATCAAAAAATCTACAAACAATAAATGCTGGAGAGGGTGTGGTGAAAAGGGAACCCTCTTGCACTGTTGGTGGGAATGTAAATTGATAGAGCCATTATGGAGAACAGTATGGAGGTTCCTTAGAAAACTAAACATAGAACTACCATATGACCCAGCAATCACAGTATTGGGCATATACCCTGAGAAAACCATAATTCAAAAAGAGTCATGTACCACAATGTTCACTGCAGCTCTATTTACAATAGCCAGGATGGAAGCAACCTAAGTGTCCATCGACAGATGAATGGATAAAGATGTGGCACATATATACAACGGAATATTACTCAGCCATAAAAGAAACGAAATTGAGTTATTTGTAGTGAGGTGGATGGACCTAGAGCCTGTCATACAGAGTGAAGTAAGTCAGAAAGAGAAAAACAAATACCGTATACTAACACATATATACGGAATGTAAAAAATTTAAAAAAGGTTCTGAAGAACCTAGAGGCCGGACAGGAATAAAGACACAAACATAGAGAATGGACTTGAGGACACAGGGAGGGAAAGGGTAAGCTGGGACGAAGTGAGAGAGTAGCATGGACATATATGCACTACCAAATGTAAAATAGATAGCTAGTGAGAAGCAGCCGCATAGCACAGGGAGATCAGCCGGGTGCTTTGTGTCCACCTAGAGGATTGGGATAGGGAGGGTGGGAGGGAGATGCAAGAGGGAGGAGATATGGGGATGTATGTATATGTATAGCTGATTCACTTTGTTATACAGCAGAAACTAACACACCATTGTAAAGCAATTATACTCCAATAAAGATGTTTAAAAAAAAAGAAAAAGTATATGTATTTGAAGTATCAACAATGGTCTCAGTGCCTCTACAAAATATAATATTTTTAATGTAACTGATTACGTGGCCAAGGGTTCTGATTTTCTAGTTACCTTACAATGGAAAGAGATAGGGCTAGGGAACCTGTATTGTTCAAAACGAAAATTACTTTATTAATTAACGTTTTAAATTTGTAGGATTTATAAATTTTAACATTTTTTCCAGAAATGAAGCTTACATATGATAGTTCAGCAAAATATCTTTGATGCTAGGGCAATTCTCACTGTCTTCCAGTCACTCCTTACAGTGATACTCATCTTTAAGGCAGCTCAGATATACAAGACTATTTCCTAGGAAACTAAAGACCCATAACCTGATGACACGTGAAAAGAAGACAAGCTCAACAAAGGGTCTGGTTCTCTCCTTCACTTTTTTTCTTTAGTACAAGCATGAAAGCAGTGATAGACTCATTATGTGGTCAATGGTACAATGATGCTGGATGACGTTTTTTAAAAATCAGAACTTCTTAGCTCCTATATTCCATTTGTCTTCTTGGGCCAATTTTTAACATGAATAAAATCAGATAAATTAATCATAAGGAAACATCAATTGCATTATATTACCCTACGTCTCCTAGCCTGGATATACTATATTCATGGATACTGAATTAGATAATCAGGTAATTTCAGTAATCTTTGATGAGTCACAGAATGAAAACGTTCCAGGACATAGGAGACGGAACAAATATAATTCCAATATTCAATGAAGAACATCACAATGTAAAACTGATCACTGTGATCACTAGGGACAAACATCAGTTCTCCAGAAAAAACGTCATCCTGACCAGTAAATAGGTTGGGTAGGTTAGGGAAACGTGAGGCATAAACTATCTGGAGATAAGCAGAGCATTTGATAAAGCCTCTCCTAATAACCCTGCGAACAGAACAGAGAAATATTACTTGGTTTCCATTGCAACTGGATGCATTAGTTGCTGGCTGAACTATCACACTGTCAAAGAACACCTACTCACTCTCTTGAGAGGTGAGGGCAGAAAGGGCTGCACCACATGTGGATGCAATGCACATTTTAAAAACACCTGGAATGAAGTCCTAGTTCCAACACTAACCTGGCTGGCTCTCTGAGCAAGTCCATCCAGACTCTGATGGCCTGTGGCACCGCTCCAATGGGATCCCCATCACATTTGTTCTGCTAATTCCTGACATCAGCTTTCAGCACAGCTTGCTAATTGAACGGTCCTCTCAGATTCTGCCCTTGCCACCAGAGTCTCCATAGAATTAATACTTCTCTGACTATAAAACCTGGTTTGTGATGCAAACTTCCTCTCCTTCCACTGCCCCTTCATTTCTTATCAGCTCTTGATTTTGAGTTTTTAGTATCTCTAGATTTTGCCCCTTGACCTCTCTGCCTTTGACTAACCTAAGAATAGCCTTAAGATGAAAATAGTTAATACCTAAAGTTGTTAATAAACTTCAAAGATTGCTGTCTACCAAGGACAGTTTTAGTGGCATGCCACAAGGCACTGAAAATAATGAAGAGAATGGAATCAGAGAGGCAACTGTGCAATTAGATCCAAGGGCTGATGGAGCTGAAAGTGAAAAACAGGCCAAAAGGCTAGTGGCTGAATCAGCTCATAGAGCAGCTAGAAAGGAGCAGAGGCAGGAACCAAGGAGGCGTTCTAGAGCATTCCCCATGTAAAGAACTGGGAGGCCCTGACTGGTTTTTTGAGATTTTCTACATACAAGTGTGATGACAGCCTAGGGTCAAGGTAGACAGGATATTGCTGACAGCCTTTGGAGGTGCCTAAATAAAATAGTCATGTGGTGCGCCTATGGAATGCTGCCTGAGGGGAAAAATATAATCCACCTTCTGGAAGATACCCCTACTTTATCAGCTTACTTACCATTTGGGATACCAAATTTTACACACTAGCAACTTCATCTCACTATACATCATAGGATAATTTGAGGAGAATAGCATTCAAAAGCAATAAATAGAAAGGAGTGCAGAAGGTCATAGTGGTATGATCTTTTTATAGGGATAGTTACAAATAAATTTTAAAAGACACAATTCTATGGCTGTGCACTCTGAAACTTCAGCTATTTTCTTTAATTAAAAAATAGTATATTTAAGAGAAGTGAACATTATTTCATTCCAATTCAATAATCTAAATCATAGCATAATATGAATTTTCTTTTCCAATGAGCCATCGCTCTGGATGCTGTTGATTTCTGAAATAAAATCCTATATTGAAAATCTCTCAACGTTTTATGATTGCCATTTGAAAGAAACATGATACAGAATAAAGCTGTAGTAGCTCCTAAAATCACATCAAAATTCACATTTCAAGCATAATTAGCAAGAAATTTTATGGATTTAATTTGAAGAATGCTGCAAAATAATTCCTTGTTCAAAGAAAATTAGACATTTTGATCACCATCAGTTACCTTTGCTCATATTTTATGATTAAGTGAATCCCAATTCTATCCACCAAGAATTCTTTTCTTGTTTGGAAAAGCAGTCTTTCTTCTCATGAGCTCAACAACCGAAAGACCATGGGAGTCAAATAAAATAAACAGTATCTAGTGATCATTAGCCTAGTTTTATTTCACACTGGCAAACATCTGGAATATTTTACAAAATAAATCAAATTCTTTATATATATATATATATGGCCTTTATTATGTTGACATAGGTTCCCTCTATGCCCACTTTCTGGAGAGTTTTTATCATAAATGGGTGTTGAATTTTGTCAAAAGCTTTCTCTGCATCTATTGAGATGATCATGTGGTTTTTATTCTTCAATTTGTTAGTATGGTGTATCACATTGACTAATTTACGTATACTGAAGAATCCTTGCATCTCTGGGATAAATCCCACTGGATCACAGTGTATGATCCTTTTAATGTGTTGTTGGATTCTGTTTGCTAGTATTTTGTTGAGGAGTTTTGCATCTATATTCATCAGTGATATTGGTCTGTAATTTTCTTTTTTTGTAGTATCTTTGTCTGGTTTTGGTGTCAGGGTGATGGTGGTTTCATAGAACGAGTTTGGGATTTTTCCTTTCTCTGCAATTTTTTGGAAGAGTCTGAGAAGGATGGGTGTTAGCTCTTCTCTAAATGTTTGACAGAATTCACCTGTGAAGCCATCTGGTCCTGGACTTTTGTTTGTTAGATTTTTAAGCACAGTTTCATTTTCATCATTTGTGATTGGTCTGTTCATATTTTCTATTTCTTCCTGATTCAGTCTTGAAAGGTTATACCTTTCCAAGAATTTGTCGAATTCTTCCAGGTTGTCCATTTTATTCGCATAGAGTTGCTTGTAGTAGTCTGTTAGGATGCTTTGTATTTCTGCAGTGTCTGTTGTAACCTTTCCTTTTTCATTTCTAATTTTATTGATTTGAGTCCTCTCCCTCTTTTTCTTGATGAGTCTGGCTAATGGTTTATCAATTTAGTTTATCTTCTCAAAGAACCAGCTTTTAGTTTTGTTGATCTTTGCTACTGTTTCCTTCATTTCTTTTTCATTTATTTCTGATCTGATCTTTATGATTTCTTTCCTTCTGCTAACTTTGGGTTTTGTTTGTTCTTCTTTCTCTAGTTCTTTCTTTATGTGTAAGGTTAGATTGTTTATTTGAGATTTTTCTTGTTTCTTCAGGTAGGCTTGTATAGCTATAAACTTCCCTCTTAGAACTGCTTTTGCTGCATCCCATAGGTTTTGGATCATCGTGTTTTCATTGTCATTTGTCTCTAGGTATTTTTTGATTTCCTCTTTGATTTCTTCCATGGTTTCTTGGTTATTTAGTAACATATTGTTTAGCCTCCATGTGTTTGTGTTTTTTACGTTTTTTTTCCCCTGTAATTCATTTCTAATCTCATAGCATTCTGGTCAGAAAAGATGCTTGATATGATTTCAATTTTCTTAAATTTACTGAGGCTTGATTTGTGACCCAAGACGTGATCTATCCTGGAGAATGTTCCATGCACACTTGAGAAGAAAGTGTAATCTGCTGTTTTTGGATGGAATGACCTATAAATATCAATTAAATTTATCTGGTCTATTGTTTCATTTAAAGCTTGTGTTTCCTTATTAATTTTCTGTTTGGATGATCTGTCTGTTGATGTAAGTGAGGTGTTAAAGTCCCCCACTGTTATTGTATTACTGTCGGTTTCCTCTTTTAGAGATGTTAGCAGTTGCCTTATGTATTGAGGTGCTCCTATGTTAGGTGCATATATATTTATAATTGTTATAGCTTCTTCTTGGACTGATCCCTTGATCATTACATAATGGCCTGCCTTGTCTCCTGTAACATTCTTTATTTTAAAGCCTATTTTACCTGATACGAGCATTGCTATTCCAGCTTTCTTTTGATTTCCATTTGCATGGAATATGTTTTTCCACCCCTCACTTTCAGTCTGTATGTGTCCCTAGGTCTGAAGTGGGTCTCTTGTAGACAGCATATATATGGGTCTTGTTTTTGTATCCATTCAGTGAGCCTGTGTCTTTTGGTTGGAGCCTTTAATCCATTCACGTTTAAGGTAATTATCAATATGTATGTTCCTATGACCATTTTCCTAATTGTTTTGGGTTTGTTTTTGTAGGTCCTTTTCTTCTCTTGTGTTTCCCACTTAGAGAAGTTCCTTTAGCATTTGTTGTAGAGCTGGTTTGGTGGTGCTGAATTCTCATAGCTTTTGCTTGTCTGTAAAGCTTTTGATTTCTCCATCGAATCTGAATGAGATCCTTTTCAGGTAGAGTAATCTTGGTTGTAGGTTCTTCCCTTTCATCACTTTAAGTATATCATGCCACTCCCTTCGGGCTTGTAGAATTTCTGCTGAGAAATCAGCTGTTAACCTTATGGGAGTTCCCTTTTATGTTATTTTTCGTTTTTTCCTTGCTGCTTTCAATAATTTTTCTTTGTCTTTAATTTTTGCCAATTTGATTACTATGTGTCTCTGTGTGTTTCTCCTTGGGTTTATCCTGTATGGGACTCTCTGTGCTTCCTGGACTTGGGTGGCTATTTCCTTTTCAGTGTTAGGGAAGTTTTTGAATATAATCTCTTCAAATATTTTCTGGGGTCATTTCTCTCTCTCTTCTCCTTCTGGGACCGCTATAATGTGAATGTTGTTGTGTTTAATGTTGTCCCAGAGGTCTCTTAGACTGTCTTCATTTCTTTTCATTCTTTTTTCTTTATTCAGTTCCGCTGCAGTGAATTCCACTATTCTGTCTTCCAGGTCACTTATCCGTTCTTCTGCCTCAGTTATTCTGCTATTGATTCCTTCTAGTGTATTTTTCATTTCAGTTATTGTATCGTTCATCTCTGTTTGTTTGTTCTTTAATTCTTCTAGGTCTTTGTGAAACATTTCTTGCATCTTCTCAATCTTTGCCTCCATTCTTTTTCCGAGGTCCTGGATCATCTTCACTATCATTACTCTGAGGTCTTTTTCTGGAAGATTGCCTATCTCCATTTCATTTAGTTGTTTTTCTGGGGTTTTACCTTGTTCCTTCATCTGGTACATAGCCCTCTGTGTTTTCATCTTGTCTATCTTTCTGTGAATGTGGTTTTTGTTCCACAGGCTGCAGGACTGTAGTTCTTCTTGCTTCTGCTGTCTTCCCTGTGGTTTCAAATTCTTTTAAGAGCATGAGACAATAGAGAAAAACTAACTAGGATTTTGTTTATGTGTTCATTCAGAAGTCAACAAATATTTATTGAAATCTATTGAACATCTAAACGTTATGTTAATATTACCAAAGTCAACTATTTTACTATACTTTAAGTTATCTGTATAAAAAAGTGAATAATTTACTTGAATACTAGCTGGTATATATGAATTCATAATGACATTTGAATTTCATTTCTAGCACTTCTTAGCATCAATCCAAGATCAGTCACTCATCTCTTACATTGGAATTGTAGCTAAGCATAAACTTTCTAAACTAACAAAAGCTAAAATTACAAAGTTATAAATCGTATTTGAATCGAATCTCATAATGTCACTGATGGACTTTGGCTAGGGATTGGTCTTAAACAACACAACACAACACAACAAACACACTGACACACACACACACACAAGTAGTGACCACCTGTTTAGTTAGCTGCTATCAGAAACACATTTTTCATTTTAGGAAACACCTCTCCCATACTCTCAGACTATGTGGTTTGAGGAGGGTGGCTTCTACCATCTCTTTTCAGAGGTGAGCACGTGACCAAAGCTAGTCAGTCTCAGTGTCCATCCTTCCAGTTTACTTCAAAGATGGTTCAGAGATGATCAGATGACACACGTCAGACTATTCAGAGCCCTCCATGGAACTTCTTCTGAACTACTGGTAAAGAAGTAGTCCCTTTTATAGGATTATAGAGGCTAAGAACCATTTAAGATGATGTGGTTAAGGACAGCTTTGTGGCCATATGAAGAGAGCCTTCCTGAGAATGAATTCAAATTTAAAAATAGTATATTTTTTAATTTGTAAGTAAAAGAAAAAGAGAAAGCTTCTTAATGATATTAATCTAACCTCATAATTCAGCCATTTCTAAATATAGTTTGATCCCTTGAAAATACCAGTTACATGAGCCAATGGATTCCAGTTTGTGTTTCTTTGTTTAAAACAGCCTGAACTGAGTTTGACTTTTGCAACTGAGAGATTACAGCCAATATACATATATACCCACAGACTTATTATCTTCTGTTTGTGAAATTTCTTTCTCTCTCCCTCTCTCCCTCTCCCTCTCCCTCTCCCTCTCTCCCTCTCCCTCTCCCTCTCCCTCTCCCTCTCTCACATACACACAGACACACAGTACTTAAGAAGCCTAGTATTTGTCCTATAGATGACAAAAAACTCTGACAATATGGTTTTCACCTTCATGGCCAGCAGAATTTTACTGAAACTCAGCAATTTTTTATCTAATTGATGTGCAGCAACATGTTCTGACTTCTTGCAGAAAGTTTTTCAGCCATTGACACAAACGTGACAATACTTCAAATTCTGCATCAGCCCTCCATCTGTATAGCTTCATTTCTGCCCAAGCCCTGAGACTCATAAAACTTAGCTCACATTTGTCACAGAGCTGGAGTCACATGAAGTACCCGAAAATGTTGGGCTGAAAATGATGTAAACACCTGGAGGTCCTCACCCATGACTACAGAGACATCTCAATGCCAAGTTGAGACTGGCTTAATTGTGAGATTTCTAGGTCTTTGGCTGACAGCATATTGTCAGTCTTCTCTATTGTAGCAGAAACTCATAATTGTTTCCAGCTGCAAACAAATGTAAGGCTGACTCTAAAGAGTCACGTGTCTTTTTTTCCTTTGATCAATATCTTCAGTCTGTTGCATCAAGGTGCCATCAGTACACAGCATCTCAAGGTTGGCTACATTCAATATAATGTATATTGTGGGATTATTTGACACAATACTAGTTGCTAAATTTTCTTTCTTTACAAGATGGTCGAATTGGGACCACCAAGTTACCAAGAGGGCTCATGTTGTTTTGGATCTCAAAGGCCAAAGCTAGAGCAGACGAAAAGCGAGTATGAATCTAACCCAACATACAAGCATAAAAGACTACCTGAGTTCAAATCCCAGACTTTTGAGCAAGTTGCCTAACTCCCCCAAGCCCTAGTTTCCTCATCTGTAAAATAGGAAGATGTAAAAGTAGTACCTAATCAGAGGTTTCTGATAATTAAATTACATAATTCATTGAGGGGCCAAGAAACGTTACCTATCGATATCAATAGCTAATAATATTAACTGTCGATAGACATTAGCTATTAACAACCATTTAAAATTTATGATCAAAAAATCTGTTAATATTATTGCTATTATCATCTAGAAAAGTCCATTCACTTCCCTGAATTTCAGACTTCTCAACTGTAAAATGGGAGTAATAATCACTGCCAACTTCCTGAAACTGTTTTTAAATTCAAATGAGATCATTTACACAAAAGCACTTCATACAACATAAAGTGTATCAAAATATATGGTGACATTGTTCCTTCTGCTGTTGTTTTTTATTTTTTATTTTTTACAAAGCATTTGAACTGGTTTTTATTACATACTAAGTTCTGGTAAATACTGGGTTTGTTTCTAGCCTCCCTTCTGGTCCATCCTGTCCCAGGGCTGCACTGCAAGTGGAGGGCGGAAACATTACCCCCCCACCTTCGTGAAGGCAGGCTTTTCACACTGTACGGGATTGGTAACAACCTGGGGGATGGGAGTGTGTCCACAGGTCAGTCCTCCAAGTCGCTGGGGCCCACGTACTGGCAGATGGCATCATAGTGAAGCTCCACCACCCGATTCTCTCTCTGCAGCTGCACAAGAGCCCGGCTCTGCTCTCTGTCCCGGTCCAGCAGATGGCCCACCCTTCCAGCCCATGGCCCCAGCACCACCATCACCCAGTTGCCCTGGACCTTGGGGACCAGGGTCTCCAGCATGTCTTCCCTCAGGCCTTCTAGGACCTGGCCTTCATCTGTCCGACACACACAGGTATCTGGGCTCAGGACATCTTCGACTGTCATCTTGGTGTTGTAATACTGGCCACCCTTGTGTAGCTTGTTCACAAACCGCACACACAGGTCCCTGTGCAGCCAGTGCTGACTCCTGGGAGCTGCTTTCTCACTCTTGGCTGCAGGCCCATCCTGTCTCCATCTGAGATGCTCAGGGTCCCACTGGTCTGGATGGTGTTTCCGCTTCCTCGCTGAGTCCTCCTGCCGGACGTGGAGGTCCTGATACTGAAGGGCCTTCCAAGACGAGGTTGTTCCATTCTGTTGCCTTGGGGAAGTTTTGCTCACCTGGCTCAGATCCAAGGAGTTCTTGTCAAACTCCTGCTGGGAGACAGGCCGCAGGCAGTACTCACTAACAGTCACCATGCGGCTCCCCACAGCCAGACGGACCATGGCCCGAGCATTGTCAGGGTCGAGGCCGTCCACCTTCCCATAGAGGCCTCGGTGAGGGCCAGAAAGAACCACCGCAGCTCCTCCAGGCACCAGTCCTTGAGGCTGGTCTTCCTTATCCTTCTCTTGCTCCTCATCTGGCCTCAGCAGGTGGTGGGGGCTGGTGGGGGCCAGGGCCTGGACCTCAGTCAGGTTGGCGCCCAGCCCTAACCCCTTGGGCCTCAGTGAGTTGACACGGGGCTTCACCACTTGATTGAAGGTACGGCCGATGCCCTCGCCAGGTTTCCAGCCCATGCCCCGCAGCATGGCCAGCCCATAGGCCTCTACAGGGACTGCCTCATAATCAGCCTCCTCCGGCACTGTCTCAGCCCAGGGTTCACTGTCTGCCCCTTCCCTGTTGGGGGTGCATCCTTTCTGGATCATGGGGATAGCGAGCGTGAGGTCAACACCCGCATTCTCTCTCTCCTCCAGAGACTTTGTGGATTCCTCAGTGAGCTCCTTCACAGCCTGGGACAGCATCCCATCCACCAAGACCTCAGTATGTGTGGATGGCCCAGGGGCCTGGGTCGGTGGCTGCCTGAGATGGCCATTCTGGATCAAAGGGATGACAAGTTCCTTGGGGGCTTCTGAGGGCTGCACATTCTGCAGCTCCCTCCGTTTCTCGGTCTTCAAGAAATCCTTCTCCGGAGCCACGTCTCCCACCAGCCATCTCCGGGTGGACGTGCGATTGAAGCTGAATGAAATTGGGGCACTGGAGGCTCCTGCAGGCCACAAAACACCATCTTTGGCATCCGCCATCTTCCCCTCTTCCCAGGCCGGTGCGCTGCTTGCTGGGAAGTTTAGTTTGCGCTCACTTTGCTGGGGCTTGACCACCAGCGCTACAACTACCTTTCCCAGGAAACACTGTGGCACCGCCAGGCGAAGGCGGATGGGGCAGTAGGAAGTAATTGCCGCTCTTTTTACTTCACAAGAGCCCATGGTGCCAAGCGTACAGGGAAATGTAGTTCTTGGGGAAGGTAGGCGTCGTAGAAGGTGGCTTCCTTCTTGCTAAGTCGTCACTCCTTCATGTAGGCGTTTATTGGTCGCCTACTGTGTGCACGTTACTGTGCCCTACTGCTAGTGTTGGAGGGTCTCCTGCAGAGGTGGGCGGTGGCTGTGGCTCACTGTCTGTTGTTGTCTTCATTATTGGTACTGGGATACAATAAGTGTATTTGTATGTATTTAGCATCCAGTATGGACCAGTCCTGGTTAGGCATAAATTCTACTCTCTAAATACTTATAATCATGGAAAAGACATTAGCAAGAATAACTTTAACACATAAAGCAGCCTTTCCTACTATTTTAACTAACAAATCCCTTTCACAATAATATAGATCGACACTGTCAGATAGAATTTTCTATGAACAATGATGCAAATGTCATACAACTGCACCATCCAATATGATAGCCACCATTCACGTGCACTATTTGAGCAATTGGGATGTGGCTAGTGTAAATAGGAAACTAAATTTTTAATTTTATTTCATTTTAATTAATTTAAATTGTAATAGCTGCATGCAGCTGGTTGCTACCACATTGAACAGTACAGAGATAGAATGTCTTCAATCCCTTAGATATTTGTTAATGGGTCTGCCATTTTTTTGTACTGCATGTTATAATGACATGATTTTAGGTTGAAAATGTATTATAAATTCCATTTAAATGCAATCTTCAACAATTGTACATTTACATATAATATATACCCACTATGTACAAAAATAAGTTTTGACTTTTTACATGCCAGTTAATGTAGACTAATTATGTAAGAAAAAGTATCATTTTTAAAGTGTACTATATTGATACTTGGGAGCCAAGAGTATAGTAAAATTTAAATTTAACTATGAATTACAGCATAAAATAAATTAAAAACTATTTTATTATGGATGTCTGATATTCTTATATTTTACATGCAAAAAATACAATTAGTATTTTCATATTTTGTTTCATTTGTCTGCTTACGCACACTCTTTAATTGTAACACATGTGGTTAAAAAGTCTTTATTCCCACACATGAAAAGTCTTCTAACATTCTCCATTTAAATCATAATTTTAAAATTATTCTTATATCTCCTAATGTGCTACATGAGAATTTTGATCAAATGGATGCAGTTTACAGATTTGGTGATGTTCATATTGAAGAAAATCTGAGAATTATTAATATTTTATATTCTTCATTAACTTGATATATAGCAGTTTCTGTGTTCCTTATGTCATGGTCTTAAATAATTGTCTAGCCTTAATAATAATTTTGTGCTTATAATTATGAATAAAAATAATTTACAGCTGTGTGATGGCCAAGTCCAGCAATGGCTGGTGGTTGATATTCAATTCACCGTGTCTGGCTAAGTGACTGAGTCACAAGCACATTCATTTGATCTCTACGATGTGCACTAACTACATATTGAAGAACTATATGTCCACTTTTAAAGGGATATTTTTTAAACAATTATTTTATCTGCTGATCTTTAATATAAATGTAAGCAGGCACCATTACTGCTTTTGATACCATGAACTCCTTGGGACACTTTCTCTAGATCTCAGAATTTCTCAAACCACTTGTTGAATAAGACTGTCAAAGAATACTGGAAAACTGCTTAACCTTCATGGAATGTTTAGACACCTTAAAGAGGTCCCTTGCTCTTTGGACCCACAGGAAACAACTGAAACTCTGTCTAAAATTGGGCATCAGATATGTAGACATAAATGAGAGGATCTGTGAGGAGAGAAGACCTGAGAAAAGCCAGGCCAGACTCAACATAAGAAAGAACGTGGAGGTCCAAAGAATATATCAACATGAAAGAGGAAATCTGGCACCTTGTACCAGAAATAGCAGCAGGTCCTAGGAATTAGAAGGGGCATTGGAAGGAAGGGCAGAAGGACCTGACCTCACTCCCATTAGTTTCCCCAGCCTTCCCCTAAGCCCAGAGAGCCCAAAACTCCTAGAAAGGAAAGGGCTGTGGTAGAAATAAAAGTTATGTACTGGACAACTAAACAACTCTGCTATGGGGACGCCACCCTGAAAAGAGATGAACACAAGAAAAGAAGGTGAAGGCATTGTCCTCCTGGCTGGTGAGAGAGGTGAGCAATGCAAATCAAGGGACAACAGGTTTGGTGAAGCCAGAGAGACTGGTACCAGCTAGAGAAGGACAACAATGAGGACAGCAATCCATGGCAGCCCAGATTCACAAGATTGGAGGAGGTGGCACAATGCTAACAACCCAAGGTGGCAAGGCAGTCAGGGGTCAGAGGTCTGGTGAGAGGCATTCAGTGAGGTAAATAATCCAAGAGCAGAAGAACAACAGCAGGTTTCTGGGCACTGCTTAGGGACAAATGAGACCAATGAACATGGTAATAAAAGGAAAGCAAAGAGATCGCATCAGAAGCTTTGATTTCCTATAAGAAAACATTTTCCTTCTGTCAGAGAATTCCAGAAGGGAAGAGACACAGTTGAGAAACAGCTATTTTACATGTGTAAGTAATCTTGGGGATTCTTAGAAATGTTTAGGGAGAGAAATCACTTCATATATAGGCAGATAAGGGGCAGGACTTAGAGCTACTGAAATCTGAAAATCATTTTAAATATGACCAAATACATACCACCTTCTAATAAAGCTTAGAATATAAATATACACCATAACTTTTTCTAGGTACAGGATTATGGGTGCTTTTATTTTCTTAATTTCATCTCTTATCTGAATTTTCTAGGGTTTCTTTGAAGAACATGTAACATTTGGGTATAAAAAGCATAAGATTGGGACTTCCCTGGTGGCACAGTGGTTAAGAATCCTCCTGTCAGTGCAGGGGACACGGGTTTGAGCCTTGGTCTGGGAAGATCCGGCATGCCGCAGAGCAACTAAACCTGTGCACCACAACTACTGACCCTGCGCTCTAGAGCCCACGAGCCATGACGTCTGAGCCCCTTTGCCACAGCTACTGAAGCCTGGGCACCTAAAGCCCATGCCCCACAACAAGAGGAGTCACCACAATGAGCAGCCCGTGCACCACAACGAAAAGTAGCCCCCACTTACTGCAACTAGAGAAAGCCCATGCACAGCAACAGAAACCCAACACAGCCAAAAATTAATTAATTTTTTAAAAATTATTAAAAAATAAAATTTATTTTAAAACTTAAATGCCACTTTTCACATGTTAAATTGCAAAGATTGAAAAAAAATCTAATACTCGGTATTGGCAAATGGGTACTAAAAATCTAATATTCAGTATTGGCAAATGGGTAGGGAAGTAGGCACTCATACTCTGCTCACAAGATAATTATGTTATTTCTGGATTATGGATTATGTTATTTCTGGAGGACAATTTGAGAACAAAATCAAAATTCTTTAAAATTTATTTATTTATTTATTTATTATTATTATTATTTTTTTTGCGGTATGCGGGCCTCTCACTGTTGTGGCCTCTCCCATTGCGGAGCACAGGCTCCGGACGCGCAGGCTCAGTGGCCATGGCTCACGGGCCCAGCCGCTCCGCGGCATGTGGGATCCTCCCAGACCGGAGCACGAACCTGTGTCCCCTGCATCGGCAGGCGGACTCTCAACCACTGCGCCACCAGGGAAGCCCAAAAATTTTATTTTTATTTAAATAATTTATTAAATAATTTAAATAAATTAAATAATTTATTATAAATTTATAAATTTATTTATATAATTATAATTATATTATTATAAATTTATTTATAATTTATAAATTTATAAATAATTTATTATAATTTATTGTTATTAAAATAATAATTTATTTTATTTATTTAAAATTTGATTTTTAAAATTTATTTTTTTTAATTCTTAAAAATCTAATACTCGGTATTGGCAAATGGGTAGGGAAGTAGGCACTCATACTCTGCTCACAAGATAATTATGTTATTTCTGGATTTCTGGATTACGTTATTTCTGGAGGACAATTTGAGAACAAAATCAAAATTCTTAAAAATTTTAATGTAATTTTATCCAGGAATTCTGCTTCTAGAAATATACATAATATAGAGAATTATTCTCTTTTTATAAAAACTACAATGTATTGATAGATAAATATGGAGATAGACAGGTAGCAAATTATACCTGCAATAACATAATAGTAATAATACAGTTATTACTGATAGGATTATGAGTGATTTTTCATTTTAAGTATTCTTTTCCACATATTTCTGCCATGAAAACTATTACTTAAACAGGCTAAATAAATGCTATGTTAAATAAAAGAAATTGAAAAGTTAGCACAGCATTAAGTTTTTCATCTCATTCTCTTTATTTTGTATCTTCTTATCTGTGGTTACAACCTATTCCAATTCCTGGTATCACTTGATTTCTTCAGTATCTGGGCAGCAATTTATTTTACAGTTTCCTCAATAAATATTTTTGGGATTTATTAACCAAATCTTCTTGTTCCTATTTTCTAATCTACTAAACTCTGACCTTTATTAATTTCTTCCTCCTGGTCTTCTTTGACTTATTTCATCATTCTCTTTACAACTGCTTGAATTGAAAGCTTAGGTACATTTATTTTTATTATTTCTAATTTAGCAATTTAAAAATACAATACATAAACTCTGATTTTGAATCCAGTTCCTTATTTCAAATGATTAATATTATTTATTTTAATATCTTTTTTGCAAGAATTATCACTCTGAGTATGATACTGCAACCAAATTTGCAACTAGTATTTAGACTTAATTCTATGTTTAAATCTTTTCATTACTCCCCACCACTTTTTTATTTACATACGGTAAAATTCACTTTCGGTGTACAGTTTTGTGCATTTTGACAAATGTAAGCAGTTTTGTAACTACCATCACAATCAAGATATTGATTATTTCTATCAAAGTGTTCCCTCATGACCTTTTGTAGTAAATTTAAATTCCTGCCCTCTGCCCCCAGTGCCTAACAACTATTGATGTAATTTGTCTCTATAGTTTTACTTTTTCCTGTATGTCTTATTGTTGCATGTATCAGCACTTCGTTTCTTTTTATTAATGAGTACTGTTCCATTGTATAGGTGTGCCAAAATTTGATTATTTACCAACTGATGGGCATTTGGGTTGCTATAAATATATGCATACAGGTCTTTGTGTAGATGTATGTTTTCATTTCTCTTATGTAAATACCAAGGAATGGGATTTCTGGCCCTATAGTAATTATTTGTTTATCTTTATAAGAAACTGCCAAACTGTTTTCCAAAATGGCTCTTTTATTTTATATTCCCCCAGCAGTGTATAAAAATCCCAGGTGTTCCATATCCTCATATAATCACCAACACTTGGAATTGTCAGATTGGGGCTGGGTTGGGGGAAGAGTATAGGGGCAGGGTTCTTTCTTTTCTCCTTTTTGTTATTCTGCTAAATATATGTGGTATCTCATTGCTGCAGTTTGCATTTTTATAAATTTCCACAGTAACTAATGATGTTAAATATATTTTAATGTGCTTATTTGCAATCAGCCATCAGAACCTCCTCTTTGGTGAAGTATCTGTTCAAATATCTTGCTCATTTTTTAAATTGGATTTTGTTATTTTACTATTGAGTTTTGAAAGTTCTTTATATATTCTGAATACAAATCCTGATATGTGTTTTGCAAATATTTTCTCTCAGCCTATGACTTTACTTACATTTTTAATAGTATCTTTCAAAGAACAGACATTTTAAATTTTGATGAAGTCCAATTTATTAATCTTTTTCTTTTATGTATATTTCTCTTGTGTTTTATGTTTCATATGTCCCAGCTAAGAAATTTTTGTTTAACCAAGGTCACACGATTTTCTTCTATGTTTACTTCTAGAAATTTCATAGTTTCCGATTTTACATTTAAGCCTATGATCCATTTTGCATTCATTGTTAAATATGGTATGATACATGGGTCATTTCATTTTTCGAATGTGGATGTATACTTGTTTCAGCACTCTCTGTTGAAAAGTCTATTCTTTATTGAATTACCTTGGCACCTTTGTTGAAAATCAGTTGACCATATTCGTGAGGGACTATTTCTGGATTAATGTCTATTGATCTTTATCACTCTCGTTCACCAATACTACCCTGTCCTGACTGCTATGGTTTTATAATAAGTCTCGAGTAGTCATCCAGTTTTGTTCTTTAATTACAAAATTGAGGTCCTTTGTATTTCCATAACATTTTTAAATCAGCCTGTCAATTTTAACAAAAAAAAGCTTCTTGGGATATCAATGAATATTGTATTGAATTTATAGATTAATTTGAGGAGAATAGACACGTTTATGATGCTGAGTCTCCCAATCCATGGAAATAGCATCCCTCTCCATTTGTTTAGGTCTTTTAAATTTTTTCTCATCACTCTTTTTTGGTTTTCAACATTCAAATATTATACATATTTTGTTATATTTATTCCTAAGTATTTTATATTTTGAAGGGCTATTGCAAGTGGTGTCTTTTTAATATTTCACCAACATTATTATAAAATACAGGGTTTCTTTTCTTTTTACATATTGGCCTTGTAACTTCTTTGTAAACTTGCTAAACTCATGGAGTTAATAGTTCTAGTAGGCTATGAGAAGGTGTTGAGACAGACAGCAATTGGTGCAGACCCCAGGGGCAGGAGGCAGGGGAGGTGCGTGGAGCCTAGGAACCAAGTTACTCATGGGGGTGGAGAGAAACCACAGAGGAAAAAGCAGGCTGGATCACAGTGCTGGTCTCACTTTCACTGCCCATACTTTGTAAATTACTGTACAGTTAGAGAAGGTCTTAAAAACTGATGCTGGCAGAATATGTGAAACCCCTTGGTCAGAGACAAAAGACTTGTATTACTCATGGCACAACCACCAGTCTGAACTATTATTCCAGGCAGAATCTACTGCTACCACCAGCTCAGGTGACTAATAAGAGAGAAGTATACCAGAGAGATCCCAATCAAGATAGCAAAATAGGAGGACAAGGAACTCACCTCCACCAGAGATACATCAAAAATACATCTATACGTGGAACAATTCTCACTAAAAAGTAACTGGAAACTGGCAGAAAGACTCCTGTACAATGAAGGCTGTAAGAAAGATCTACATATAATCTAGTAGGAAGGGAAGAAAAGCAAACAGGGCAGGACCTGTGCCCCTAGGAGGGCACTCAAAGGAAAAGGGAGAAAACATGGGTGGAGACGTGCCCTGGGGAGAGAGCAGTAAGAGCCACAGGTTGGGCATCCCAGTCCCCGGGTCCGTCCCGCACAGGGGAGACAAGCTGCCTTGGCTGGTTGGAGGACCACTGGGACTAACAGGAAGGCTGTGGGAAGTCTGGACTCCATGAGGAATGTGTACACATGCTGGCTTGCCCCCACGGCAGGGTGGAGAGGGCAGCTAGAAGACTGCTCTAGTGGCTGCCAGTTTCCCCGCTCTGGTGAGCGCCCCAGCCGGATCCAAGCAAACACTCCAGCTCCACTTACTCCACATCACAATGTGGCACAGGATCCAGGGCTGCCATGACCAAGGAGAAAATTCAGCCATGGGATGCAGAGATGACCTGGTTCCAGGGTGGAGCCCGGGTGGGCCAGTGGCAGCCATTGTTGGCGCTTACTTAAGCAGCACATCAAAAGCAGCCCAGAACTCTAACAGCAGCTGCTCTAGCACAGGTCATGCCACAGTACACACCGAGAGTCCACACAGGCTCCACCTGCCCTGTGGAACCATTCCACAACAGGGCAGGAGTGGTGGAGGCTGGGGCCAGGGATTGGCTGTGAGGGACAAAGGGGACTTTCACCCAAGGATGCACCTGAACAGAGAAAGGGAAACAGTTGCAGGCACCTGCACAGGCAGCGTATGGGAGACAGCTCAAACCTCCATCTATGATCAACACAAGCCAAGAGCCCACACAGGCCTGCCTTGCTTCATCACTCCTGTTCTCTGAGGCAGGGTTCCAATGCTGGGAGAGGGGAGCCATCTCAGGCCTGATGCTTGGGGCTTCTGCTCCAGCATCTTGGGATCAGACCCGGCCCCTGAGAGGATGGTGACAGCCACTGAGCATAAGGGAAGTCTTGCCTCATACCTGGCTCCAATTCTAGCCACTCCATCTCCAGCCCCACCCCCTACCAAGGTGATAGCTGTCAGCACACCCTGAGGAAAGACGTGACTTGCATTCATGTCATATCCAGCTCTCCCACCAAAAGATTTGAACAGATACTTCACCAAAGAAATCATCCAATCTGAACAGCAAAAAGAATAACAATTTTTTTAAAAAAAGAAAAGAGTTTAAGAGATCTCTAGAATAATATTAAGCATACCAACACTTGCAGCACAGGGGTCCTGGAAGGAGAAGATAGAGAGAAGGGGATAAAAAATATATTGGAGGAAATTATGGCCAAAACCTGAAGAAAGAAACAGATATCCAGGTACAGGAAGCACAGACGGTCCCAAACAAGATGAACGCAAGTGGACCAACATCAAGACATATAATTAAAATTACAAAAGTTAGAGAGAGAATTCTAAAGGCAGCAAGGGAAAAACAGCATTATATACAAGAGAATCCTCATAAAATTATCAGCTGATTTCTCTGCAGAAACTTTTCAGGCAAGAAGGGAGTGGCATGATATATTCAAAGTACTTAAAGGGAAAACTCTGCATCTTAGGATACTCTTCTCAGCAAGATTATCATTTAGAATCAAAGTGGAGATAAATAATTTTTCAGACAAGCAAAACTGAAAGAGTTCATCAGTATTAAACCTACCCTAAAAGAAATGTTAAAGAGTCTTCTCTAAGCAGAAAAAAAGAATCTAGAGCATGGGGAAAAATCCCACTAGGAAAGGCAAATATATAATAAGGACTAAGGATCAACCACTTAAGCTAGCATGAAGATTAAAAGACAAAAAACTATCAAACCAACTATAACTACCATAAACAGTTAAGTGATAAACATGAAAATGTAAAATATAACATCAGAAACACTAAATGTGAGGAAAGGGAGTAAAACATTTTTAGAATGTGTTTGAACTTAAATGACTACCAGTTTAAAACAAGTAGATATACTTATAGCTCAACATATATGAACCTCATGGTAAACACAAATCAAGAACCTATAACAGAGTCAAAAAGCCTAAAAAGAAAGAAACAAAAGCATACTACTAAAGAAAATCATCAAACCACAAGGGAAGAAACAAAAAGGAGATGAAATGAACAGAGAACTACAAAAACAACCAGAAAACAAGTAATAAAATGGCATTAAGTACATACCTATCAATAATTACTTTAAATGTCAATGGACTAAATGCTCCAATAAAAAGGCATAGAGTAGCTGACTGAATTTTTTTTAAAAAGACCCTTGTATATGCTACCTGTAAGAGACTCACTTCACAGCTAAAGAAACACAGACTAAAAGTGAGGCGATGGAAAAAGACATGTCATGCAGACAGAAATGACAAGAAAGAGGGGTAGCAATACACATACCAGACAAAGTAGACTTTAAACCAAAGGCTACAAAAAAAGACAAAGGGCATTATATAATAATAAAGAGATCAATACAAGAATAGACTATCACACCATTAACATATATGTACCCAATACAGGAGCACCTAAATATAAACATTTTTAAAATTTTATTTATTTTATTTATTTATTTTGCTGTGTTGGGTCTTTGTTGTTGTGCACGGGCTTTCTCTAGTTGCGGCGAGCCAGGGGTACTCTTCGTTGCGGTGCGCGGCCTTCTCATCACGGTGGCTTCTCTTGTTGCAGAGCATGGGCTCTAGGTGTGTGGGCTTCAGCAGTTGTGGCACACAGGCTCAGTAGTTGTGGCTCTTGGGGTCTAGAGTGCAGGCTCTGCAGTTGTGGAGCATGGGCTTAGTTGCTCTGCAGCATATGGGATCTTCCCGGACAAGGGCTTGAACCCGTGTCCCCTGCATTGGCAGGCGGATTCTTATGCACTGCATCACCAGGGAAGTCCAGGAGCACCTAAATATAAAAAGCAAATACTGGGCTTCCCTGGTGGCACAGTGGTTAAGAATCTACCTGCCAATGCAAGGGACACGGGTTTGAGCCCTTGTCCGGGAAGATCCCACATGCCACGGAGCAGCTAAGCCCATGCTCTACAACTACTGAGCCTGCAATCTAGAGCCCGAGAGCCACAACTACTGAGGCTGCATGCCACAACTATTGAAGCCCACGCACCTGGAGCCCATGCTCTACAACAAGAGAAGCCACCGCGATGAGAAGTCCGCACACCGCAACGAAGAGTAGCCCCTGCTCACCGCAACTAGAGAAAGCCCGCACACAGCAACAAAGACCCAACACAGCCAAAAATAAAAAATCAAATAAATAAGTAAATTTATTTTTTAAAAAAAAGCAAACACCAAAGAACATAAAGGGAGAACTTTGCAATAATATAATAATAATAGGAGACTTTAACACCCCACTGTTGTCAATACACAAATCATCTAGATAGAAAATCAGTAAGGCCACAGTGGTCTTAAATGCTACAATAGACAAGGTGAACTTAATAAATATCTACAGGATATTACATTCACAAGCTGCAGAATACAGAAAACAAGCCTCAACAAATTTAAGAGGATCGAAATTTTATCAAGCATTTTTTTCTAACCACAATAGTATGAAACTAGAAATCAATTATAGAAAGAAAAAATGCGAAAAGAAGAAACATGTGGAGACTAAACAAGACACTACTAAAAGACCAATCTATCAATGAAGAAACCAAAGAGGAAATGAGACAATAACTCAAGACAAATGAAAATGGAAACACAACTCCAAAATCTATGGGATGCAGCAAAAGCAGTTCTAAGAGGGAAGTTCATAGCAATACAGGCCTCCCACAAGAAAGAAGAAAAATCTCAAATAAACAACCTAACCTATCACCTGTAGAAATTAAAAACATAAGAACAAACAAAGCCCAAAGTCAGCAGAGGAAGGAAATAATAAATACCAAAGAGGAAATAAATAATATACAGACAAAAAAAAAACAACAACCAGAAAAGATCAATGAACCAAGAGCTAGTATTTTGAAAAGATAAACTAAATTGATAAACCTTTAGCCAGGCTCACAAAGAAAAGAGAGAGAACCCAAATACACAAAATAAGAAATGAAAGAGAAGACACAACAACAAATACCACAGAGATACAAACAATCATAAGAGAATTCTAGGAACAGTTATATGTCAACAAATTAGACAGCCTAAAAAAAGGACAAATTTCTAGAAACATATAACCTGCCCAAACTGAATCAAGAAGAGATAATTTGAACAAATCAATTGAAAGGAAGGGGGGAAAAGATCACATGATCATCTCAATAGACACAGAAAAAGCCTTTGACAAAATTCAACGTCCATTAATGATAAAAACTCTCACCAAAGTTGGTATAGAGAGAGCATATCTCAACATAATGAAGGCCATTTATGTCAAACCCACAGCTAGCCCCATACTCAATGGTGAAAAGCTCAAGGCATTTTCTTTAAATTCAAGAACAAGACAAGGATGCCCACTCTCTCCACTTCTATTTAACATAATATTGGAGGTCATAAACCACTGCAGTCAGACAAGAAAAAGGACTAAAACGTTTCAAAACTGGAAGTGAAGAAGTATAACTGTCGCTATTTGCAGATGACATGATACTTTATATAAAAAGCCCTAAAGTTTCCACCAAAAATCTATTAGAACTAATGAATGAATTCAGTAAAGTCACAGAATACAAGATTAATACACAGAAATCTGTTGCTTTTCTCTACACTAATAATGAGAAATCAGAAATAAAACGTTAAAAATACTCTGTAATGGCCTAAAAGGGAAAAGAAACTAAAAAAGAGTGGATATATGTATATGTGTAACAGATTCACTTTGCTGGACACCTGAAACTAACACAACATTGTAAATCAATTATACACCAATTTTAAAAATTTTTAATAAAATAAAAAGAAATAGAAAGTTAAAAAATAATCCAGTTTAAAATCACATCAAAAAGAATGAACTATCAAGGAATAAATTTAACCAAGGAGATGGAAGACCCATACTCTGAAAACTCTAATACACTGATGAAGGAAAGTGAAGATGGTACATAGAAATGGAAAGATATGCTGTACTCTTGGATTGGAAGAATTGCTATTGTTAAAATGGCCATACTCTTGGACTGCAAGAATTAGTCCTGTTAAAATGGCCATACTACCCAAAGCAATCTACAGATTTAATAAAAATCCCTATCAAAATACCCATGACATTTTTCACAAAACTAGAACAAACAATCCTAAAATTTATATGGAACCACAAAAGACCCTGAATTGCTTAAGCAATCTTCAGAAAAAAGAACAAAGCTGGAGGTACCACCCTCCCTGACCTCAGACTACACTACAAAGCTACAGTAATCAAAACAGCATAGTACTGATACATAGATCAATGCAACAGAGTAAAGAGCCCAGAAATAAACGCATGCAATTAAGGTCAATTAATCTACAACAAAGGAGGCAAGAATATACAATGGAGAAAAGACAGTCTCTTCAATAACTGGTGCCGGGAAAACTGGACAGCCACCTATGAAACAATGAGATTAGATCATTTCCTCATACCATATACAAAAACGAACTAAAAATGAATTAAAGACCTACATGTAAGACCTGAAACCATAAAATGGGAAGAGAACATAAGCAGAACACTCTTTGACATAAACCATAGCAATATGTTTTGCATCTATTTCCTAAGGCAAAAGAAATAAAAGCAAAAGTAAACAAATAGGACCTAATTAAATTTAAAAGCTTCTGCACAGCAAAGGAAACCATCAACAAAACAAAAAGACAACCTACTGAATGGGAACAAATATTTTCAAATGATATCACCAACAAGACGTTAATATCCAAAATACATAAACAACCCATAAAACTCAATATCAAAAAACAAACAACCCAATCAAAAAATGAATAGACATTTTTCCAAAGAAGGCATACAGATGGCTAACAGGCACACTAAAAGATGCTCAACATCACTAATTATTAGAGGAATGCAAATCAGAACAACAAAGATATATCACTTAACACATGTCACAATGGCTATCATCAAAAAGTCTACAAATAGCACATGTTGGCAAGGATGTAGAGAAAAGGGAACCCTTGTACACTGTTGCTGGGAATGTAACTTGGTGCAGCCACTATGGGAAACAATATGGAGGTTCCTCAAAAAACTAAAAATAGAACTACCATAGGATCCAGCAATTCCACTCCTGGTATATATCTGGAAAAAAAAGAAAACACTAATTTGATAAGGTACGTGCACCCCAATGTTCACAGCAGCCCTATTTACAATAACCAAGACATGGAAGCAACACAAGTGCCTATCAACAGATGACTGGAATGGCGTTGGGAAAGCTGGACAGCCATATGTAAATCAATGAAGTTAGAACACTCTCTCACACCATACACATAAATAAACTTAAAATAGCTTAAAAACTTAAATGTAAGACATGACACCATAAAATTCCTAGAAGAGAACATAGGCAAAACATTCTCTGACATAAATCGTGCCAATGTTTTCTTAGGTCAGTCTCCCAAGGCAATAGAAAAAAAACAAAAATAAACAAAGGGGACCTAATAAAACTTGTAAGTTTCTGCACAGCAAAGGAACCCATAAACAAAATGAAAAGACAACCTACTGACTGGAAGAAAATATTTGCAAATGATGCAACCAACAAAGGCTTAATTTCAAAAATATACAAACAACTCACACAGTTCAATAACAAAAACCCAAAAGAACCAATCAAAAAAAATGGGCAGAAGACGTAAATGGACATTTCCCCAAAGAAGACATACAGATGGCCAAAAAAAACACATGAAAAGATGCAAAACATCGCAAATGATTAGAGAAATGCAAATCACAACTACAATGAGGTATCACCTCATACTGGTCAGAATGGTCATCATTGAAAAGTCTACAAATGATAAATACTGGAGACGGTGTGGAGAAAAGGGAACCCTCCTACACTGTTGGTAGGAATGTAAATTGGTGCAACCACTATGGAGAACAGTATGGAGGTACTTAAAAAACTAAAAATAGAGTTGCCATATGATCCAGCAATCCCACTCCTGGGCATGTATCCAGAAAAGACAAACACTTTAGTTCAAAAAGATACATGCGCTCCAGTGTTTAGAGCAGCACAATTTATAATAGCCAAGACATGGAAGCAACCTAAGTGTCCATCAGCAGATGAATGGATGAAGAAGATGTGGCGTATATATACACAATGGAATACTACCCAGTCATAAAAAAGAATGAAATAATGCCATTTGCAGCAAAATGGATGCACCTAAAGATTATTATACTAAGTGAAGTCAGACAGAAAAAGACAAATATCATATGGTATCACTTATATGTGGAAAATAAAATGTGATAGAAATTAACTTATTTACAAAACAGAAACACTAACAGACATAGAAAACAAACTTATGGTTACCAAAGGGGAAAGTGGTGGGGGGGTGGGGGTGAGGAAGGGATAAATTAGGAGTTTGAGATTAGAAGATATGAACTACTATATATAAAATAGATAAACAACAAGGTCCTATGTATAGCACAGGGAACTATATTCAATAACTTGTAATAAGCTATAATGGAAAAAAAATCTAAAATTATATATATATATTATATATGTATAATATATATGTAACTGAATCACTTTGCTATACACCAGAGACTAACACAACATTGTAAATACTTCAATTTAAAAAAAAAGATGACTGGATTAAAAAGATGTAATGTACATACACAATGGAAAATTACTCATCCATTAAAAAAAAATAAAATTCTGCCATTTGCAGCAATGTGGATGGACCTAGAAAATATTACGCTTCGTGAAGTAAGTCAGACAGAGAAAGACAAATACTGTATGATATTGCTTCTACCTGGAATCTAAAAAATAAAACAAATGAACATATATAGCAAAACAGAAACAGAATCACAGATATAGAAAATAAAGTAATGGTTACCAGTGGGGAGAGGGAAGTAGGCAGGGGCAATATAGGGGCATGGGATTAAGAGATACAATCTAATATGTATAAAATAGATAAGTAATGAGGATATATTATATAGCACAAGAAATTATAGCCACTTTATAATAACTTTGAATGGCATATAATTTATAAGAATTCTGAATCACTATGCTGTACACCTGAAACTAATATAACATTGTAAATCAACTATACTTCAATAAAAATGGTTCTAGTAGCTTTTTTTTTGGTTAAGATTTTGAGGGATTGTCTACACTGACAATCAGGTTGTAGAATAAGGACATTTTTATTTTCTTCTTTCCAATCTGCATGCTTTTTATTTTGTCTTACCGTATTAAACTGACTGGAACCCAGAGTACAATACTGACTAGGCGTGGTAAGAATTAACATCCTTTCTCTTTTTCCATTCCTAGGGGGTATGCATCAAGTCTTTCATCATTAAATATTTTTGCTGTATCTATACCAATACCAACCTCTTTTGATTACTATAGCTTTGTAATATAATTGGAAATCAGGATATGTGATGTCTCCAGCTTCGTTTTTCTTGCTCAAGACTTCTTTAGCTAGTCAGGGTTTTTTGTGGTTCGATACCAATTTTAGGATTGCTTTTTCTATTTCTGTGGAAAATGCCATTGGAATTTTTATAGGAATTGCACTGAATCTGTAGATCACTTTGGGTATACTGGACATTTTAACAATATTAATTCTTCCAATCCATGAACGTAGGATATCTCTCCATTTTTTGTATCTTCTTCAGTTTCTTTCATCAATATTTTATTGTTTTCAGTGAGTAGAAATACTGGTAACCAGAGGCTGGGCATGAGGGAAAGGGGAAATATTGATCAAAGGATACAAACTTTCAGTTATGAAATAAATAAGTTTTGGAAACCTAATGTTCAGCGTGGTCACTATAGTTAATGTATTGTATACTTGAAATCTGCTAAAAAAAAATAGATCTCAAGTGTTCTCATCACACCAAAAAAGAAAAAGGGGGGCGTAATTATGGGAGGTGATGGATATGTTAATTAGTTTGATTGTGGTCCTTTCACAGTGTATATGTATATCAAAATATCAATTTTTATTTGTTAGTTATACCTAATAAAGCTGGGGAAAAATAATACACACACACACATACACACACAGGTTAGAAAAATCAGAAAGCTAAAACCACCTCCCAGACTCCCTTAGAGCTCTATTTCTGTATATAAATGTGTTTCTGATGATTAGAAACACTTGTTTCAGACTTGGAAGGCATGGGTAAAGCAGAATCTATTTTCCTATATGTTATTTGGCTGTTTCAGCTAGCAAGCACAGTCATGGGAATATGAGTTTTCTCTGCAGCACTGTCCACTCTCCAGTTCCCTTGTTAACGAGTAGTTGTAGAGGTGGTTGAAGTGGCAGCACTGATGTTATGCTTTGGTTAGCTGACCCACGGTCAAGGCTACGATGTCCATGTTCTAGTTCCCTGTGCTCCCAAAGACCTTTTCAGTAATCAATGGCAGCAGTTGGTTCTGAATTCCGCCATAGCTCCAGTAGTGATATCAGAGGTAGTAGCTCTCCTGGTGAGTCAGTTCTTTGTTTTTCTGATGGTCATTCCTAAACGTTCAACCTAGAATCTTCTCTCTCAACGCTTGCAACAGTTTTTAAAGCAATAATTCCCTATATTAAACGCGCTACTGCTCAAAATAATTAATGTGGCTACCTTTGCTGAAACTTGGCTTATAGAAGATCCAGGTATTGCCAGATGCCTAGGTATCAAAAAAGTAAGCTATCAGCCATGCATTTGCCCTCCTCATGGGAATTACAGGGGAGAAATTTCTTGCAGTAGGGGAAGATAAGCCATGAAAGAAGCCATGAAGATACCCATGAGAGTTAAGAGTCAACTTTAGGCCCATATTATGTGATGCAGATGCTAGGTCACCAGGACAGTGCCATTCAGTTAGTTAAAAACTTTACTGCTTCTCCGATCTCATGTCCCTCCTCGTGGTCCAATCTGCAGTGCTCAGAAACTAAGGTTAGCAAAATAGAAGAGGAACACATGTGCTAGGTGGGGAAGGAAAGAAACAGCACAAGATTCTCTTCCCCAACTACAGTTTTTCTGCTTTAAAAATACCTAATTGTGAAGGAAGAAAAGTCTCAACTTTAAATCAAGGTTGAAGTATGACATTTTACTACCTCAGGATTAAAGTATGAGGTTTTTAGTATGACAGCAGACTAGATATTTTAATTATTGAACTGTGTTTTATGTCTTAAACTGACCTTAGGATTATGCTATTACTGAAGGGTAACTAGAAAAGCAATGGGTCCTACGAGGGTTTTCACCCAGTGAGAATTCTCTTTATAAGATACACTAGGACTCTAAAATACAGCTGATTTATTATTATATGCCATGCACTGTGCTTGTTGAATATCACAGTTACACTGCTTTTACATTCCATTGGTAACTTCAGTTACATTGGCAAGAGCTAACTAGGAAGTCTGATATCTTTTCCCATAATCTCTACTTATTCCTACCTTCTCTTATTCTCCAAAATATATGTTTAGAAATTTCCCAATCCTATAGATACTGCCTGTAATATTCATAATATTTAAGGACTCTTTTTAGTATCAGGTCATCACTTTTCTTAATCTTTTTTACCCATTTTGACAAAGCATCAATAAGTACCAGTTATGGGGTTCTTAAATGAGAAATTCCACATGATCGTGGGACTTAGGAAAATGATGTTGCTGAATACTGCGATCAAATGATTATATATTATATCCGTATTCAAGATCAACTATTATATTCAATTGCAAAATTGGGATCAATAACCTCTTCTCATAAGAGTGTTGTACAGATTAAGTCGAATAATACTGGGAAGATGGATGAGATCAAGGCACAGAGAAATCACTTAGTGGTTGACTCTAAATCTGATTTAAACTTCACTCAGTGCAATTCTATTTCCATATCCTGAACTACAAAAGTCAAAGATCCTTAGGCTCCAATGGCACAAAGCCCAATCTCACCATCGAGTTTCAAAACTCATTTGGATTAACTAAAATTTATATGGCAAACGGAAAGAACAGAGGCTAGAAAGGAGACACATTTTTGAGGAAAGTTAAACCATATTGCTAATCAATAATAGTCATGTCCCATGAAAGAAATTTATCTTTGACTGAAAATGAGTAACTTGTAGATAATGGAAAGATCTACCACTGTATTAATATAACTTCAGTGAATGCCATTAACTTTCTCTGTCTCACTTCCTCTATCTTTAAAATGGTGGTTATGGTTATAGTTGATGACTTTTATGAGTGTCAAATTAAAAGTTATGTTCACGGTGGGAGAGATGAATTTGTGGATTTTAATAACATCTTCCCCTCCATGCAGCACTGCCAGCAACAGGAAGTCACTGGAACATGAACACTGGTGTAAATGTGTACTCATATAATCAAGGTTATATATACGAGTTTGTAAAGTAATTAATAATGTCCCTGTCTGCCATACTGTCCCAAAATGTTTTCCTTCCACAGCTGGTAAGAGGAAAATCAGTCTTATAACTTTGTGAACAACCTTCAAAACTAATTTCAATGGGAGCAGGCTTGCAAAGATAATAATGGACATCTAAGGAGTGCTTTAGAAAATCAGATCTGCGGTTTCCCAGTTCTGAATATCAAGAAAAGTCCCAAGTACGACCAGATCAGTTGCTCAAGGAGATCTCACCCATGTGAAGCAGAATGTGCCTGGGGTCCCCAAGAAGGGTGTTTTCCTTAATGCCTGGTTTCAAAGCGAGAAATACAATGCATGAAATTGACCTTCAGTCCAGTAAGCACACATGGGCTAATTTTTCTTCCTAATTTTGCTTTCGTTGGGGGCTTCCCTCATGTGCTATTGAATTAATGGATCCTATGCCTGGAAAAGCAGAAATTCACTTGAATTCAGGGTGCACTGTCAAGAGGTTGGAGCCTCGGAACTGAAAATACATAATTGCTATTCTCAGACGGCTTACGTAGTGATGTTCAGAAACGCTCTCAGAAATGTATACTGGAGAAGGTGACTAGGAGTCATATTTTTATGAATGCTCAAGGGGCTTCCTGGAAAGGCTATGGAAAGGGCATTGTAAATGATGGTTTGTGCACAAGACACTGGAACATGAACTCCCAGTGAGAAGCTCACGGGGACACTGCTGGTGCTCTACCCTGATCCTCCCAGACCCCTCTGCTCTCTCTGCGTGCCCCTTTCCCAAAGAGCTCTGGTGTGCTTTTGCTTCCAACAGCCCAGACTTGCAATGCTAATTTGGAGAACTTCCCTGGGACTGCTGGAGCCACTTCGCCCAAGCACACAGAAAGCCAGAAGTGCCTGGGAGTTTACCTCCCCAAGGAGGATGACCGAAGGTATAGGAGTATGAAACTCAGGGCCCTTGTTTTGAGTAAAAGCACCAAAGCATAATCTACATTCCAAAAGTTCTCCTGGGGGATCGAGCTGATACTACCTTCTGTGGGACTCCCTAAAATTGCACACATGGATGGCTTTGTCTTCTTCCCAGTTTTACTTCTCCCAGTGCCTTATTAAGTCTCCTGGGAGTACTTCCTTAATCAATCACTTACATACAAATCCTCTTCTGAGTCTTATTGACAGAGATCGAAATAGAATAAATCCAGTCTCTTAGGAAATGCCATGGATGAAAAAGAAACAAACCTAAAATAAGAAAGAATGTAAGGATACACCATATTCATAGCAGCATTATTCACAATAGCTGAAACATGGAAGTAACACACTTGTCCACTGATGGATGACTGGATAAACAAAGTATGGTATATACATACAATGGAATATCACTCGGCCTTAAAAAGAAAGCAAATTCCGACACATGCTACAACATGGATGAACTTCAAGGACACTGTGCTAAGTGAAATAAGCCAGTCATAGGAAGACAAACACTATATGATTCAATTTAAGTGTTTATAGTAGTCAAATACATAGAGACAGAAAGTAGAATGGTGGTTGTCAGAGGCTAGTGGGGGTGGGGGAATAGGGAGTTTTTGTTTAACAGGTACAGTGTTTCAGTTTTGCAAGATGAAAAGAGGTCTGGAGATGGATGGTCATGATAGTTGAATATGAACATATTTAATACCACTGAACTGTACACCCAAAATGGTTCAGATGATCGATTTTAAATTATGCATATTTTATCACAATTTAAAAAAACTGAAAAAAAAAAAGAGAATGCAAGACACTTATCTGGAAATCATTCATGGGACATGGGATACCAGACTTAGAAAGAACTACTGGAGGTAAGGTGCTGTGGAGGACTATAGATTACCTTCCCATGCTGGCTCAGGGATACAAGCCTTATATTCCAAACATCCAGAGAGGGTTATAAAAGGCAGAGAGAGTATAATGGCCCTCTTTGGAATCAATAGGCCTACTAGGAGTAGCTGGGTCAGAGCAAGAGAAGTAGGATACCAAGATTTCCAGGTGGTGGAATGGAGATCAGACACCAGACGCTACAGAGAAGACTTCAACAATAGCCAATGGGAATTTATGAGCCACTCAGAGATAGGCTCCCAGGAATTCATCAGGAATCTCTGTGGGCTCAGAGTCTGACAGTTGTTAACATCTTCTAGGGGAAAAGGTATGCATACAAATTGCCTCCATCACAAAAGGCAAGACATGATGTACACTGTAAGGAATATACAAGTTGAATACTACGAAAATGCAGAGTAAAGAGAAATTGCTTCCAGATGAGATTTGCAGCAGCTGGGACCATGTGAACAAAAGCATGGAAGTGGTGTGTTACAGGACATAATCACCTAGAGATTTAGGAGGAATTGCAGTACTAGTTATAAATGCCACGGCATATTGATTAAAGCATTTATTGACTCCAGCTAACTCTGAGACTTACTCAAGTGTTCCTCACATTTAAATGTCACACACAGACACTCAAGCATTCCAAATGTTCCCAAGGTGTACAAACTCATCTGTTACACATGCTCATAGGTCACACACCAATTCAAAAGTTTCTATTCACTGCCTGCTTAGCCAGACTGCTGAAGGGAGAATTTCAGCAGCTCAGTCAGGTTCATTCTCTCATGGAATCTTCCTTCCTCATAAGATTCTGTCTAAAGTCTTTTGATCTCAAAGGGAGGGCCCACTCCAACTTTGGTCTTTCACATTTACCCTCATCAAGTACAGGCTAATCTGCTACATAGACCTCCAGAAACTCACAAAGTGGTGAAAGCTTCTCCAGAAAGAGTAGGTTTTGCTGGCTTTTATAGCACTAATAATGACAGCTATGGTCACTTTCTATCACATGCAAACTCAGGACATTAACAAATTCATAAGGTTTTAACTGAACAAAATCCCTAACAGAGGCTTGTTTACTAAGGTGAAAATAAAAGCTGCACAGAGAGAAACTTTACACTCACAGTCTAGTCTTCGCAATCAAACTTAACCCTTCCCTGGTGTTTCTTGTCTCAGTGAGCAGCACCACAGTCCACCCAAGTGTCCCAGCAACCGGCTGGATGTCATCCTTGTCTCTTCACTACCTCTGTTCCCCCACATCCAATTAATTGCTTTACCCTGCTATACCTGCCTTACTTATATTTCTCAGTTCCCGCCACCACCCTCTCCATCTTCATTCCCATTGCCTTAGTGCAGGCACAACCACACCTTATTGGCTACTCTGACAACTTTCTGTCTCCCCGCATCCACCCTAACCTCCTTCATTTGGTTCTCCATATTACAGCCAGAGTAGTCTTTCTAAAGTGAAGAAGTTAAGGATAAATTCCAAATACCTTACATGGCTTTATCAGGGTCCCAGCAGGGAACTCATGACACATTCAAACTGGGAAATTGAGAATATAATGAAAAAAACTCATTTTCAAAGGAGTGGGCAGGATTTAGGGTCTACTAAAAGTAGGGCAGCCGACTGCCCCAGTGGGAAACTGAGGGTTTCCCAGGATTCAGGACTTTTAGTGCTAAAACCTGGAAAGCACCAGGCAAACCCACGATGAGTTGTTCACTAAGCTATAACCAGGAACCATTAGTATCCTAGGCCTGAAAGGACATGAGAAGAGAGTGGTTACCAGAACCCAGAGAGGAAAGCAGTATGGAGATGGCCACATCACAAGAGCTGGCATTTGGAAGAGGAGTGACACCCAACCCACAGATACCCAGCAGGAAGGAAGACAGAAAAATAAAGACCCAAAGCTCACTCTTGCATCTCCTCTTAACCTAACCTGGAGGAAAGGGTAAGTGAGATTACTTGATGTCAGCATATGAGCATATGAGTCAGCCTGGAGGAAGCAGAAGAAGGAAAACCAGAGAGATGGTAACACGAGAAGGACTTAGTCTGACATTTCTGGCTTTGAAGATAGAGAAAGGAGCCACAATTCAAGGAATGTAGGTGGCCTCTAAAAGCTAGAAAAGTCAAGAAAACGGATTTTCCCCTGGAAACGTCAGAAGAAATGTAGCCCTGCCATCACCTTGATTTTAGCCCAATGAAACCATTTCAAACTTCTGACCTCCAGAACTGTAAGAAAATAAATGTGTGTTGTTTTAAGCCACCATGTTTGTGGTATTTTGTTACAGCAGGGATAGGAAACTAATACAGAAGGAAACTTAGAGGGCACCTGGTCCAACAACTCAGTCAATACATAAGTTGATCCAGGGCTTTGACTGGTGTGGGAAGTGATTCTACTCTGCGGACAGTGTGGAGTTTGTGAAGGTCTTTGACCTGGGAAGTGAGATCCGGAAGAATATTCAGCCCCTTCCGACCTCCAGTATAGGTGAGATGGGAAAGAGAAATGATTGAATGAAGGGGAATCGATTAGAAGGCTACTATGAAAGTCTGGCTAAGAGGTATGGCCTTGAAATAGGGTGGAGCCAGTTGGGAGAGGTAAAAAGACAAATATGGCAGAGATGTCATTATATAAAGAATGGGACTCAGTGACTGACTAGAAGGAGAGTTGATGCCAAGGTTTTAAGACTGACTGACCACAGCGATGATGACATCATCAACAGAGCCAAGGCAGCCTTTCCTCTTGGCATGGCACCTGCCATCTTTACTAGCATCACAAATGGCTTAGAACACATCAGAACTCAGCTTCTAAATAAGTTGAAGAGTGAGAAATGAATTATTTGTTTAAATAAAGCCCAAATCTAAAGTAACGATAAATATGTGAAATTCAACCAAGTAAACTAGAGGTATGCATAATTGCAGAAATGTTTACTATTAAAATATATTAGTTATTCTTCCACTTCTGCTTTCCTTAATTTGCTCCATTTCAGGAAAAATTAAGAAAATGTATTTGAGGTATATAATGAATACGATCAATTTTTCATACACATTTAAATATATTTTTTCATTTAATGGAAACCAAATAAAGCAAAGAAAACCACTCTGAATATGTCATAAATGACTCAGACAGTGTTTGGGCACCATGCTTTTTGTTTCACAGTGAGGCTGGACAATGACAGACCAGGTAGATGTTCAGTTAAGTTATGTTCTCCAGAGGGAGACCATGACATGAGGATATGTGGGTAAGTATTTTATTAGGGAATTTCTCAAGGAAAACTGGTAGAAGAGTGGAGAAGTGGGATCAGAGAGCAAAGGAAGCCAAGCAAGGCTACCATATCCAGGAAAGTCCGGCAGTGAGCTCCAGCTATGGGGGAATTCTAGAGACAGTGTAGTCATCCCAATTCAAAGAAACAGAGATGGAATATTTATAGTTCCGCATGGTTTAATTATTGGTTAAGGCTGCCCCCATCTGACCCCTGAAAGCACTCCCTGCTCTCCATCTGGGCAGGCAAAGCAGGTTCCAGCAGCCTTAGGGCAGCCCTCCAACAAATGGATCCAGGTGCTGGCTGTTGGGAGGGAAAGTACACTGGGGCCATTATACTCAAAAAAGATAAAGGGATCCAAGAGAATATGGGTGAAGGGTTAACAGTACCTGTGACAAAATATTACTGAAAATTTCAAGATTTTGTTTGACCATCTGAATTGGTATCTTCACTGCTTAATTAGTATCTTCACTTGAATATTTTTTAAGCCATCTCCATCTTAAAGTACCAAAATTAGAAATCTTAACTCCCCACCACACTCACTAAAAGCTCTGTTCCTCTGCCAATCTTCTCAACCTATGCTTTGCCCCCAGAAGATCAAGCCGGAGCTTGGGACTCAACCTGATTTCTTTCTAAATTCTTGTATCCATCCAATCCCACAGCATTCCAATTGAGGATACTTCCAAAATATATCCTGCATCTATCCACTTCTCTCCATCTCCACTGCTAACACTATGGTCCAACCCTAGCCGTCCTTCTGGATGACTACAGTAGTCTCCTGGCTAGTCCTCCTGCCTTTACTTCTGTCCCTTTAAAACTCAATCTCCTCGTAATAGCCAAGAATGACCATTTAAAATTGGATTCTGTCATTTCCCCATTCAAATACTTTATTGGCTTCCTATGGTATTTTAAATCCTGTCACTTCCCTGATTATAACACTTTAGTGGCTTCCTACGGTATTTAAAATTAAAAACTACAATATCCAATGTGACCTGGCCTCTATCTACGTTTCCAACTTCATCTCACATTTCGACTGCTCACTTTGCTTGATCATGCAGGATTCTGACATTTCCTAGACATCTCTGAACTGGGAATGAACACCTTTTGGCTTTTCACGTAGCCAACTCCTTTTCATCCTTTTAGGTCTCAGCCTAAAGGTCATCTCCTTGAAGTCTTCCCTATCTCTATATCTGTCTATTGCTCCTTACCCTTTTATTATTTAGGGAACAATTACTCCTCCAAAACTTATCACAATTGGTATCTATGTGGTTTACCTGTGTTCCCTCCACTAGAAGGTAAGCTCCTTGAGGACAAGTATCATATGTCTTACTCACTATCACATTCCCAATACCCAACAGTGCCTGATTCATATTAGGTGCTGAATAAAGATTTCACGAGTGAGTGAATAAATGAAACACAGAGCTGCTATATCTTGCTTTACTTTTGCTCCTAACAACTTGACCATCTGAGGTCATTTAAAGTATAATCACTTTATATTAAAAAAAACCCGACCGAGTCTCACTCATGGCCAAGAAAATTTGCATTCTGGAGGAAAAAAAACTGATGCTTTTTTCCCCATGTTAAACTGATCAGTTTAAACAATGTTAATAAATGACAAAGAATTGCTCAGAATGGGTAAAAGACTATAACAGACCTTTCCAGAGTCATAGTATCTCTGCAGATGGCAATGTAGATAGTTCCACTGTGCTATTTTTCAAACTGTTTTATATTCAGGTCTTTTCCTCAACTGCCCTTTTCAATGTCTGGTAGATTCAGGGAGACTAAACCCCTGAAATTATTTTTTGAAACTAGGAAGTGGTACTTGTTTTTTTTTAAATTATTTTTCTTCTTATTTAAAGAGTTTTATTTTAGAATCTTAAAAGAAGATCCAATTTGGATGGTACTTTTTGGCATGATTTCCTCATTATTCAGTCACGCTAACTGGATGTGTTAAATGTGTGAATACTTTAATACCTGAGAACGTTAGTAAATTGATGATTCAGAATAGATTCAGCTAGTAACAATGTGAAGAAGTCTTTCTAGTCCATTAAAATATTTTGATGTATGTGAGGTCTGAACATGGCAAGGCAGGGGTAAAAATGTGCTCTGATGAGCCTTGCTTGTTGAAGAAATGGCCTCTGTGAATCCTAGGGAAGAAGATGCTATATACAATGGGGTGGGGGGGGGAGATTAAACACCCCAAACTGACAGCCACAGAGCCATTGGTGTCTATGGTTTCTTTTGTTTTTCTTTTTATTTGTATCTGAATCCAAGATATTTTGATGTGGGCAGTAGAAAGGATGGTACTTCAGTTTCATTGTGATACAGTCTTCAAAGCAGCATTTCTGGACCCTGGGCTTTCTCCCTAATAATGCAATTGATTTAAGGAATTAAATAATATTCAAGGAAACTTCTTTCTGTGGTGAGAAAATATTTGATGGGAATAAAATGTTTGGGCAATCTTAACTGTAAGAAGGAAGGCAAATTCCCTGTGAAAGAGGAAAAGATATCCATATGCAGACAACAGGCTGAAACTAAAAACAATAGGGGGCTTCCCTGGTGGCGCAGTGGTTGAGAGTCCGCCTGCCGATGCAGGGGACAGGGGTTCGTGCCCTGGTCCGGGAGGATCTCACGTGCCGCGGAGCGGCTGGGCCCGTGAGCCACGGCCGCTGAGCCTGCTCGTCCGGAGCCTGTGCTCCGCAACGGGAGAAGGCACAACAGTGACAGGCCCGCGTACGGCCAAAAGCAAAACAAACAAACAAACAAACAAAAACAATAGGGATGAGATTGCAATGGAAAAGGATATGAAAGGAGCAAAGAGCAACTGAGGAATTAAAATCAGCTTTGGAGGCAGAGCAGAATCGATACTTCAGAAAACAGAATCAATGATGCAGAAGACAAACTTGAAATTTTTCAACAAACGTAGAGGGGGAAAAAGCAAAGGTAGGAAATTGAAAATATGAGCACATGAGGAAGGCAAGCGAAAGAAACTGACTAATACAAGGAAAAGGGAATGATTTCCATGGATTTCTAGGGGTTTACAGAATCAATAAAGGCTGGAAATCCAGGTTTGGAAACAGACAGGACTAAGAGAACTTCAGAGGGTAAAGATGCAAGAAGTTTGGTCTACCCGTGGACAGAAGAAGCTCTAGGGCACAGCCAACAAGGGACCACCGCCCATTGGTTCTATGCCACTTGCTCAAGTTGCAGAGTCCCAGGAGAGAGCATCCAATTGTCCAAGCTTGGAAACATGATTTAATAAGAATATAGCAATATTTCCCAAATCTTTAAAGAAGTTCCACTACACTATAAGTTCCTTAAGGTTCAAGACCAAATAATATATAAAATACGTACAATATGCAAGTCCCATCATGCTTGAAACATTGGGTTTTGCTTTGAAGGGAGCTACTCAATAAATGCTTGTTGAATGAATGACTAAATGAAAATCTAAACCATGTGGACACTAAACAGACTATACTTATATAGAGTATCTTTTCAGAAAAATTAATGACACAACACTAAAACTAATTCCTTCAACATTGTCTCCATTCAATTACTCACAAATCCCCATTGCTTTCATTTCTAAGAGATCCCTCAATTCTACCCCTTTCCATTCTCACGTCCATGATCTTAGTTCAGGCCCTTAGCCTCACTCACCTTAACTACAGCAATGGATCTAATAACTGATCCTCAGCTAGGCCTCCACATAGCAACCAAAGTAATGCATTTAAATTTTGTAAAAATGATTTTATCTGTTTCTGCTTAAAATATTTCAATGACTTATATTACCTCCTTGAACACAACCCCACTTCCTGGCATGGCCACACAACATCTCTCTCTCTCTCTCTCTCTCACACACACACACACACACACAGAGGTACTTTTTAGCTTCCATTGGCAGCTCCTAAAAGTTCTCTCCCTTCTCATGCTCTGATCCCTTTGCTTGAACTGTACCTCCATTATTCTTAGCCTACCATCTACCTGCAAAAGACTCACGGATCCTCTACTGCTTATAACCCTCACGGATCTGACTGCCTTGAGGGTTATGCTTTATGGGTCTGTATTCCACTGGAATTCTGTGAGCTCTTTGAGAGTGGTAACTGTGTCTAATTCACTTTTGGATTCTCTTTCATAACTATCACAGTTCCTGGCACATAGCAAGCCCTTTGTAGAAGATTAATATGTTAATTAGCTGATGCAGGCACAGAGGGTTTTTTTTAATTATTTTTATTTTACAGAATTTACTACAAAACACCATAAAAACTGCCTTCACTTAAGCTCTCTCTCCCCGTATCCGGCGAGCCAACTGGATGTCTTTGGGCGTGATGGCGACTTTCTTAGCGTGGATGGCACACAGATTAGTATCTTCAAATAAAGCCACCAGGTACGCTTCACTAGCCTCCTGAAGCAAACCAATGGCGGCACTCTGGAACCTCAAGTCGCTGTTGAAATCCTGGGCGATCTCCCTCACCAACCTCTGGAAAGGCAGCTTCCCGATCAGAAGCTCGGTGGATTTCTGGTAACGACGGATTTCTCGAAGCGCAACGGGCACGGGTCTGTAGCGATGAGGTTTTTTCACCCCGCCGGTAGAGGGGGCGCTTTTCCTGGCCGCTTTAGTGGCCGGCTGTTTGCGGGGCGCTTTGCCACCCGTGGACTTACAAGCAGTCTGCTTGGTTCGGGCCATTTTCTTTCACCCAATGCCTAAGTATTACGCCGCTTCCCCGACAGCCGCGCCGCTCCCGCTGCCCAATGAAGAGCCGCAGTCGCCGAAGTAATGGAAGAAGCTCCTCCGACTAACGAAGAAACCACTCTGGGTTCCAGGCGCCCCCTAGACCTCCGTTTTTATACCCACGCTTCACGCTGCGTCTCTGCGTCATAGTACCCTAATTTGCATACGCCAACGACTTTTTCTATGGGCTGACGCTTTCGCTGACGCGCTGACAACCCCCGACACAAAAGCCACAGAGTTATTTTAGGATGAGTGTTTCTATGACTTTTCCCAGAGTGTGAGCAAGCTATGACACTACTAAAATCTCCCATCATTGAGGTTTCAATATCCATAGGATAGATCTTCAAATAGAAGAAACTACATCTGACACAGAATTTTCTTTTCTCAATGCTCTGGGTTTACCTGTCGTACATACACAAAACTGATTTGGACCCAGTTGTATAAGATAGTTTTGAGTGTTCTTCTAAATACAGTGACTTCATGAAACAACTACAGACTAATGATTGAAGATAATGAATAAACTCACTGGCAAATGACAAAAGAAAGAGAGAAATTGGATTTTACTTATCTCCAATGTTGAGACTCATTTCATAGGGTTTGTTAACTGGAAGTGATAGATACGCTCTTAAAGACACTCATGCATCATTATCAGACTCTCTGAGTAACAATTTCCTAAAAGGAGGAGGTGGTGCTTGGTCTCAATATAAAAGAAAACACAATGGTAGATTTACGTCTTTGAACAAAACCTATCATTCCAAAAAAAAGATGTATTGGAGATAGCTTTCGATTTGGAATGAAACTCCAGAATTCCTGCTTTGACCCTTATTGGTTGTTTGGCTTTGGTGCAAAATAAACTTTCTGAGCTTCAGAGCCATCTACTTTATCTACCACACAGGATTATTATGAGAATTAAATAAGTAACAAAGACTAATGTGTTTTGTAAACCGTAAAGAGATGATAAAATTTAAAGGGATGACCAAAAAATACCCATTGGCAGAGTAAGCAAATAGGAATTTAAGTTCAAAAGTGTCAGGACGATCAACTTTTAATGCAGGCTCAAAGTTCTCGGCAGAGTGTAAGAGTTTAAAACTTGGTATGACAAAGATCGAGGAGCTTATATGAGTGTTTATTTCCCTTTTGAGCCACTGTTTACCAGTAGCTCACCAAGTTCCATTTTGTCACATCAGCATAGGTGGTGGGGACAGTCACTGCCAGGCCTCCTTTTCTCATAGGCAGTACAGCAGAGTGGTGAGAAGCATGGGCTCTGGAATCAGATTAGCTGTGCTGGGCTCCCAGCTATTACTGTGCAAACCTTGGCAAGCTTCTTCCCCTCACCAAGTCTCAGTCTCCTCATCTATTAACATGGCAGTCATCCTCTGTATTAGTTTCCTATTGCTGCTGTAATGAATTACTACAAACTTAATGGCTTAAAACAACACAAATTTATTATATTACAATTCTGGAAGTCAGAAGTCTGAAGTGGGTCTCACCGAGCTAAAATCAAGAGGTAGGCAGGGTTAGATCCTCTGGAGATGTAGGGGAGAATCAATTTCCTTGCCTTTGCCAGCTTCTAGAAGTTCCTTGTGTTCCCTTGGCTCATGGCTCCCCTCCCCTCATCTTCAAAGCCAGTAGCATAATCTCTCTCTGACCCTGCTTCTGTCTTCACATATTTTTCTCTGACCACAGCAGGGAAAGGTTTTATCTTTTTAAGGACCTATGTGATTATGCTGGGCCTTCCCAGATAATCCAGGAGGATCTCCTCATCTCAAGGTCCTTCATCTAATCACTTCTGCAAAGTCCCTTTGACGGTGTAAGGTACCATATTCACAGGCTCCAGAGATTAGGACATGGACATCTTTGGGGGCCACTTTTCAGCCTACCACAGTCATCCTCAGAGGCTTACAGTAAAGACTAGACAAGTTAGCATATGTAAGGTATTTAGAACACTGTCTGGCATGTAGAAAACACTATATTATATGTGTTAGCTATTGTTGTTGTGACTATTACTGTTATTATTATTACCATTATCACAATGTTCAGTCCCGTCAAGGCAGTTAGTTAACAGAGGGAATAATAGTACCTCACAGAGTTTTGTTAAGGATTAAATAAGTTAATACATGTAAAGCAATTTGGACAGTGCCTGACATACAGTATGCACTCAGTAAATATTAACTATTATTATTATATCTGTATCAAACACACTCTTTAAAAACACATATATATTTTGGGGGACTTCCCTGGTGGTTCAGTGGGTAAGGCACTGCGCTCCCAATGCAGGGGGCCCAGGTCCCATCCCCGGTTGGGGAAAGATCCTGCATGCATGCCGCACTAAGAAGTCTGCATGCTGCAACTAAAAGATTCTGCATGCCACAACGAAGATCTCTCGTGCCACAACTAAGACCTGGCACCGCCAAAATAAATAAACAAATAAATAATTTTTTTAATACATATATATTTTTCACAAAAAGAAAAAAGTCAATTATTTGTTAACCTGGTTCTTTTACTAAGTAATGTATCATAAACATCTCCATACCTCTAAATCTCTTCCTACAACACGATTCTCAATAGTATCGATGTACCTCATTTAACATATTCCAGGGCATTTAGGAAAGTTCCAGATATGGATACTATAAAGTGTTGCAGTTGGGCATGCTTGAACATATCTCTCATTATTTCCTTACAAAGAAGTGAAGTTGTTGGGATAAAACGTATATTCACTTTTAAACCTTTGGGTACATTTTAAATCTCAGCACTTACATCACTCAGAGTTCTTTGCAATATTTAACATTTGGCTTATTATGAAAGGGGCCTAGGAGATTGTTTCTTAGCAAAGTAGAATAAGTACCTCAAGTGAGGGTAATGTGCTCCTTAGCCACTCTAAACAGCAACATGATGTTGAAATGAAAGGTGACTTGCTGGTGGACAAGGGCCGGCGACCACACCAGCATCTCCAAGCCCAGGCTACTTGGGGTATCAGCACTCTTCTGATATAACTAACTCCAGATATGAAAAGCATCATCTGGCCCTGAGTATCAGGAATCCTCAACTTCAAGCTGTGTTGAATTTGGGGAAGTCAGAGCAGCTGCACTGACACGCATTTCACACACTTTCTCTCTTAATTTATTCCATTCGTGGAGAATTCCTCTTGACAAGGTGTTACGGCCTTTGTGTCAGCCATATCACTATTTTCCGAAAATAGTGAAAGGGCTGAAATGTCTCAGAGGCAGAAAAATTACCTAAAAAAGGATTCCACGGGGAGGAACCTTGCCAGAGGGAGCTAATCACATTGAATCGCAGGTGAGGAAGCAACAATGACATAGGTGTTTGACCCATTAGCTCAACAATTTATGCTTGCTGTTATTAAAGGGAGAGGCCTTAAAATGGATCATTAATAAATAAGTGTTTTAATATACAGAGAAGGTGAAAATTGTGGATTCACAGAATCCCAAGATTACAGAGGTCTTCAAGGTCATCTAGTCTAACCCGATGGTCAGCTGTTGCTTGAATTCCATTTACAATTGTCCTGACAAGTGATCATTAGCCTCTGCTTGGACATCTCCCATAGCAGAGAACTCATCACTTCCTGCAAGCCACTCTCTCCTTAGGACACCTGTTACAACTACAAAGTTCATCCTTATTGAGACCCTGAAATCCATCAGCCTAAATAAGCAAACAAACAAATAAATAGATGTTTTTCAAACAAATAAACAGATGTTTTTCAAGCACTGACGAGTGATATAGAGTGCTGAAAACATTATATCCGAAAAACAAACAACCTGATTAAAAAATGGGCAGAAGACCTGATTTGACATTTTTCCAGAGATAAACAGATGGCAAACAGGTACATGAAAACATACTCAATATTGCTAATCACCAGAGAAATGCAAATCAAAACCACAATGAGATCACCTCATACCTGTCAGAATGGCTATCATCAGAAAGCCTACATATAACATATGTTGGAGAGGATGTGGAGAAAAGGGAACACTCCTACACTGTTGGTTGGAATGCAAATTGGTGCAGCCACTATGGAAAACAGTATGGAGGTTCCTCAAAAAACTAAAAATAGAACTATCATATGATCCAGCAATTCCAGTGCTGGGTATATATTCGAAGAACATGAAAACACTAATTTGAAAAGATACATGCACCCCAATGTTTACAGAAGCACTGTTCACAAATAGCCAATATATGGAAGCAACCTAAGTGTCCATTAACACATAAATGGATAAAGAAGATGTGGTATATATGCACAATGGAATATTATTCGGCCATAAAAAGAATGAAATTCTGCCATTTACAACAACATGAATGGAACTTGAGGGTATTACCTTTAGTGAAATAAGTCAGACAGAGAAAAACAAATACTGTATGTTTGCACTTATACATGGAATCTAAAAAATAAAACAAATGAATGAGTATAACACAACAGATATACAGAACACACTAGTGGTTAACAGTGGGGAGAGGGAAGCAGGGAGGAGCAAGATAGGGGTAGGGAATTAAGGGTTACAAACTACTATGTATAAAATAAATAAGCTACAAGGATATACTGTACGGCACAGGGAATATAGCCAATATTTTATTATAACTTTAAATGGCTTATAATCTATAAAAATAATGAATCACTATGTTGTACACCGAAAGTAATATAATATTGTAAATCAATTATACTTCAATTTTTAAAATTTATCTTTATAGCTGACTCCAGAGCCTTTTGTAGGGAGCGAGCTAACTTTGTTTAGAAAAATACTTTGATAAGCCATTTTGGATGACAAAGATGAGGTCCTGAGGGAAAGATGAGGTTCCCGAGAGCTTTCGCCAGGCTCACAAAGAAAAGAGAGAGAACCCAAATACACAAAATAAGAAATGAAAGAGAAGACACAACAACAAATACCACAGAGATACAAACAATCATAAGAGAATTCTAGGAACAGTTATATGTCAACAAATTAGACAGCCTAAAAACAAGGACAAATTTCTAGAAACATATAACCTGCCCAGACTGAATCAAGAAGAAAGAGATAATTTGAACAAATCAATTGAAAGGAAGGGGGGAAAAATCACATGATCATCTCAATAGACACAGAAAAAGCCTTTGACAAAATTCAACGTCCGTTAATGATAAAAACTCTCACCAAAGTTGGTATAGAGAGAGCATATCTCAACATAATGAAGGCCATTTATGTCAAACCCACAGCTAGCCCCATACTCAATGGTGAAAAGCTCAAGGCACTTTCTTTAAATTCAAGAACAAGACAAGGATGCCCACTCTCTCCACTTCTATTTAACATAATATTGGAGGTCATAAACCACTGCAGTCAGACAAGAAAAAGGACTAAAACGTTTCAAAACTGGAAGTGAAGAAGTATAACTGTCGCTATTTGCAGATGACATGATACTTTATATAAAAAGCCCTAAAGTTTCCACCAAAAATCTATTAGAACTAATGAATGAATTCAGTAAAGTCACAGAAAACAAGATTAATACACAGAAATCTGTTGCTTTTCTCTACACTAATAATGAGATATCAGAAATAAAACGTTAAAAATACTCTGTAATGGCCTAAAAGGGAAAAGAATCTAAAAAAGAGTGGATATATGTATACGTATAACAGATTCACTTTGCTGGACACCTGAAACTAACACAACATTGTAAATCAATTATACACCAATTTTAAAATTTTTTAAATAAAATAAAAAGAAATAGAAAGTTAAAAAATAATCCAGTTTAAAATCACATCAAAAAGAATGAACTATCAAGGAATAAATTTAACCAAGGAGATGGAAGACCCATACTCTGAAAACTCTAATACACTGATGAAGGAAAGTGAAGATGGTACATAGAAATGGAAAGATATGCTGTACTCTTGGATTGGAAGAATTGCTATTGTTAAAATGGCCATACTCTTGGACTGCAAGAATTAGTCCTGTTAAAATGGCCATACTACCCAAAGCAATCTACAGATTTAATAAAAATCCCTATCAAAATACCCATGACATTTTTCACAAAACTAGAACAAACAATCCTAAAATTTATATGGAACCACAAAAGACCCTGAATTGCTTAAGCAATCTTCAGAAAAAAGAACAAAGCTGGAGGTACCACCCTCCCTGACCTCAGACTACACTACAAAGCTACAGTAATCAAAACAGCATAGTACTGATACATAGATCAATGCAACAGAGTAAAGAGCCCAGAAATAAATGCATGCACTTAAGGTCAATTAATCTACAACAAAGGAGGCAAGAATATACAATGGAGAAAAGACAGTCTCTTCAATAACTGGTGCCGGGAAAACTGGACAGCCACCTATGAAACAATGAGATTAGATCATTTCCTCATACCATATACAAAAACGAACTAAAAATGAATTAAAGACCTACATGTAAGACCTGAAACCATAAAATGGGAAGAGAACATAAGCAGAACACTCTTTGACATAAACCATAGCAATATGTTTTGCATCTATTTCCTAAGGCAAAAGAAATAAAAGCAAAAGTAAACAAATAGGACCTAATTAAATTTAAAAGCTTCTGCACAGCAAAGGAAACCATCAACAAAACAAAAAGACAACCTACTGAATGGGAACAAATATTTTCAAATGATATCACCAACAAGACGTTAATATCCAAAATACATAAACAACCCATAAAACTCAATATCAAAAAACAAACAACCCAATCAAAAAATGAATAGACATTTTTCCAAAGAAGGCATACAGGTGGCTAACAGGCACACTAAAAGATGCTCAACATCACTAATTATTAGAGGAATGCAAATCAGAACAACAAAGATATATCACTTAACACATGTCACAATGGCTATCATCAAAAAGTCTACAAACAGCACATGTTGGCAAGGATGTAGAGAAAAGGGAACCCTTGTACACTGTTGCTGGGAATGTAACTTGGTGCAGCCACTATGGGAAACAATATGGAGGTTCCTCAAAAAACTAAAAATAGAACTACCATAGGATCCAGCAATTCCACTCCTGGTATATATCTGGAAAAAAAAGAAAACACTAATTTGATAAGGTACGTGCACCCCAATGTTCACAGCAGCCCTATTTACAATAACCAAGACATGGAAGCAACACAAGTGCCTATCAACAGATGACTGGAATGGTGTTGGGAAAGCTGGACAGCCATATGTAAATCAATGAAGTTAGAACACTCCCTCACACCATACACATAAATAAACTTAAAATAGCTTAAAAACTTAAATGTAAGACATGACACCATAAAATTCCTAGAAGAGAACATAGGCAAAACATTCTCTGACATAAATCGTGCCAATGTTTTCTTAGGTCAGTCTCCCAAGGCAATAGAAAAAAAACAAAAATAAACAAAGGGGACCTAATAAAACTTGTAAGTTTCTGCACAGCAAAGGAACCCATAAACAAAATGAAAAGACAACCTACTGACTGGAAGAAAATATTTGCAAATGATGCAACCAACAAAGGCTTAATTTCAAAAATATACAAACAACTCACACAGTTCAATAACAAAAACCCAAAAGAACCAATCAAAAAAAATGGGCAGAAGACGTAAATGGACATTTCCCCAAAGAAGACATACAGATGGCCAAAAAAAACACATGAAAAGATGCAAAACATCGCAAATGATTAGAGAAATGCAAATCACAACTACAATGAGGTATCACCTCATACTGGTCAGAATGGTCATCATTGAAAAGTCTACAAATGATAAATACTGGAGACGGTGTGGAGAAAAGGGAACCCTCCTACACTGTTGGTAGGAATGTAAATTGGTGCAACCACTATGGAGAACAGTATGGAGGTACTTAAAAAACTAAAAATAGAGTTGCCATATGATCCAGCAATCCCACTCCTGGGCATGTATCCAGAAAAGACAAACGCTTTAGTTCAAAAAGATACATGCACTCCAGTGTTTAGAGCAGCACAATTTATAATAGCCAAGACATGGAAGCAACCTAAGTGTCCATCAGCAGATGAATGGATGAAGAAGATGTGGCGTATATATACACAATGGAATACTACCCAGTCATAAAAAAGAATGAAATAATGCCATTTGCAGCAAAATGGATGCACCTAAAGATTATTATACTAAGTGAAGTCAGACAGAAAAAGACAAATATCATATGGTATCACTTATATGTGGAAAATAAAATATGATAGAAATTAACTTATTTACAAAACAGAAACACTAACAGACATAGAAAACAAACTTATGGTTACCAAAGGGGAAAGTGGGGGTGGGGGGAGGGGGTGAGGAAGGGATAAATTAGGAGTTTGAGATTAGAAGATATGAACTACTATATATAAAATAGATAAACAACAAGGTCCTATGTATAGCACAGGGAACTATATTCAATAACTTGTAATAAGCTATAATGGAAAAAAAATCTAAAATTATATATATATATTATATATGTATAATATATATGTAACTGAATCACTTTGCTATACACCAGAGACTAACACAACATTGTAAATACTTCAATTTAAAAAAAAAGATGACTGGATTAAAAAGATGTAATGTACATACACAATGGAAAATTACTCATCCATTAAAAAAAAATAAAATTCTGCCATTTGCAGCAATGTGGATGGACCTAGAAAATATTACGCTTCGTGAAGTAAGTCAGACAGAGAAAGACAAATACTGTATGATATTGCTTCTACCTGGAATCTAAAAAATAAAACAAATGAACATATATAGCAAAACAGAAACAGAATCACAGATATAGAAAATAAAGTAATGGTTACCAGTGGGGAGAGGGAAGTAGGCAGGGGCAATATAGGGGCATGGGATTAAGAGATACAATCTAATATGTATAAAATAGATAAGTAATGAGGATATATTATATAGCACAAGGAATTATAGCCACTTTATAATAACTTTGAATGGAATATAATTTATAAGAATTCTGAATCACTATGCTGTACACCTGAAACTAATATAACATTGTAAATCAACTATACTTCAATAAAAATAGTTCTAGTAGCTTTTTTTTTTGGTTAAGATTTTGAGGGATTGTCTACACTGACAATAAGGTTGTAGAATAAGGGCATTTTTATTTTCTTCTTTCCAATCTGCATGCTTTTTATTTGTCTTACCGTATTAAACTGACTGGAACCCAGAGTACAATACTGACTAGGAGTGGTAAGAATTAACATCCTTTCTCTTTTTCCATTCCTAGGGGGTATGCATCAAGTCTTTCATCATTAAATATTTTTGCTGTATCTATACCAATACCAACCTCTTTTGATTACTATAGCTTTGTAATATAATTGGAAATCAGGATATGTGATGTCTCCAGCTTCGTTTTTCTTGCTCAAGACTTCTTTAGCTAGTCAGGGTTTTTTGTGGTTCGATACCAATTTTAGGATTGCTTTTTCTATTTCTGTGGAAAATGCCATTGGAATTTTTATAGGAATTGCACTGAATCTGTAGATCACTTTGGGTATACTGGACATTTTAACAATATTAATTCTTCCAATCCATGAATGTAGGATATCTCTCCATTTTTTGTATCTTCTTCAGTTTCTTTCATCAATATTTTATTGTTTTCAGTGAGTAGAAATACTGGTAACCAGAGGCTGGGCATGAGGGAAAGGGGAAATATTGATCAAAGGATACAAACTTTCAGTTATGAAATAAATAAGTTTTGGAAACCTAATGTTCAGCGTGGTCACTATAGTTAATGTATTGTATACTTGAAATCTGCTAAAAAAAAATAGATCTCAAGTGTTCTCATCACACCAAAAAAGAAAAAGGGGGGCGTAATTATGGGAGGTGATGGATATGTTAATTAGTTTGATTGTGGTCCTTTCACAGTGTATATGTATATCAAAATATCAATTTTTATTTGTTAGTTATACCTAATAAAGCTGGGGAAAAATAATACACACACACACATACACACACAGGTTAGAAAAATCAGAAAGCTAAAACCACCTCCCAGACTCCCTTAGAGCTCTATTTCTGTATATAAATGTGTTTCTGATGATTAGAAACACTTGTTTCAGACTTGGAAGGCATGGGTAAAGCAGAATCTATTTTCCTATATGTTATTTGGCTGTTTCAGCTAGCAAGCACAGTCATGGGAATATGAGTTTTCTCTGCAGCACTGTCCACTCTCCAGTTCCCTTGTTAACGAGTAGTTGTAGAGGTGGTTGAAGTGGCAGCACTGATGTTATGCTTTGGTTAGCTGACCCACGGTCAAGGCTACGATGTCCATGTTCTAGTTCCCTGTGCTCCCAAAGACCTTTTCAGTAATCAATGGCAGCAGTTGGTTCTGAATTCCGCCATAGCTCCAGTAGTGATATCAGAGGTAGTAGCTCTCCTGGTGAGTCAGTTCTTTATCTTTCTGATGGTCATTCCTAAACGTTCAACCTAGAATCTTCTCTCTCAACGCTTGCAACAGTTTTTAAAGCAATAATTCCCTATATTAAACGTGCTACTGCTCAAAATAATTAATGTGGCTACATTTGCTGAAACTTGGCTTATAGAAGATCCAGGTATTGCCAGATGCCTAGGTATCAAAAAAGTAAGCTATCAGCCATGCATTTGCCCTCCTCATGGGAATTACAGGGGAGAAATTTCTTGCAGTAGGGGAAGATAAGCCATGAAAGAAGCCATGAAGATACCCATGAGAGTTAAGAGTCAACTTTAGGCCCATATTATGTGATGCAGATGCTAGGTCACCAGGACAGTGCCATTCAGTTAGTTAAAAACTTTACTGCTTCTCCGATCTCATGTCCCTCCTCGTGGTCCAATCTGCAGTGCTCAGAAACTAAGGTTAGCAAAATAGAAGAGGAGCACATGTGCTAGGTGGGGAAGGAAAGAAACAGCACAAGATTCTCTTCCCCAACTACAGTTTTTCTGCTTTAAAAATACCTAATTGTGAAGGAAGAAAAGTCTCAACTTTAAATCAAGGTTGAAGTATGACATTTTACTACCTCAGGATTAAAGTATGAGGTTTTTAGTATGACAGCAGACTAGATATTTTAATTATTGAACTGTGTTTTATGTCTTAAACTGACCTTAGGATTATGCTATTACTGAAGGGTAACTAGAAAAGCAATGGGTCCTACGAGGGTTTTCACCCAGTGAGAATTCTCTTTATAAGATACACTAGGACTCTAAAATACAGCTGATTTATTATTATATGCCATGCACTGTGCTTGTTGAATATCACAGTTACACTGCTTTTACATTCCATTGGTAACTTCAGTTACATTGGCAAGAGCTAACTAGGAAGTCTGATATCTTTTCCCATAATCTCTACTTATTCCTACCTTCTCTTATTCTCCAAAATATATGTTTAGAAATTTCCCAATCCTATAGATACTGCCTGTAATATTCATAATATTTAAGGACTCTTTTTAGTATCAGGTCATCACTTTTCTTAATCTTTTTTACCCATTTTGACAAAGCATCAATAAGTACCAGTTATGGGGTTCTTAAATGAGAAATTCCACATGATCGTGGGACTTAGGAAAATGATGTTGCTGAATACTGCGATCAAATGATTATATATTATATCCGTATTCAAGATCAACTATTATATTCAATTGCAAAATTGGGATCAATAACCTCTTCTCATAAGAGTGTTGTACAGATTAAGTCGAATAATACTGGGAAGATGGATGAGATCAAGGCACAGAGAAATCACTTAGTGGTTGACTCTAAATCTGATTTAAACTTCACTCAGTGCAATTCTATTTCCATATCCTGAACTACAAAAGTCAAAGATCCTTAGGCTCCAATGGCACAAAGCCCAATCTCACCATCGAGTTTCAAAACTCATTTGGATTAACTAAAATTTATATGGCAAACGGAAAGAACAGAGGCTAGAAAGGAGACACATTTTTGAGGAAAGTTAAACCATATTGCTAATCAATAATAGTCATGTCCCATGAAAGAAATTTATCTTTGACTGAAAATGAGTAACTTGTAGATAATGGAAAGATCTACCACTGTATTAATATAACTTCAGTGAATGCCATTAACTTTCTCTGTCTCACTTCCTCTATCTTTAAAATGGTGGTTATGGTTATAGTTGATGACTTTTATGAGTGTCAAATTAAAAGTTATGTTCACGGTGGGAGAGATGAATTTGTGGATTTTAATAACATCTTCCCCTCCATGCAGCACTGCCAGCAACAGGAAGTCACTGGAACATGAACACTGGTGTAAATGTGTACTCATATAATCAAGGTTATATATACGAGTTTGTAAAGTAATTAATAATGTCCCTGTCTGCCATACTGTCCCAAAATGTTTTCCTTCCACAGCTGGTAAGAGGAAAATCAGTCTTATAACTTTGTGAACAACCTTCAAAACTAATTTCAATGGGAGCAGGCTTGCAAAGATAATAATGGACATCTAAGGAGTGCTTTAGAAAATCAGATCTGCGGTTTCCCAGTTCTGAATATCAAGAAAAGTCCCAAGTACGACCAGATCAGTTGCTCAAGGAGATCTCACCCATGTGAAGCAGAATGTGCCTGGGGTCCCCAAGAAGGGTGTTTTCCTTAATGCCTGGTTTCAAAGCGAGAAATACAATGCATGAAATTGACCTTCAGTCCAGTAAGCACACATGGGCTAATTTTTCTTCCTAATTTTGCTTTCGTTGGGGGCTTCCCTCATGTGCTATTGAATTAATGGATCCTATGCCTGGAAAAGCAGAAATTCACTTGAATTCAGGGTGCACTGTCAAGAGGTTGGAGCCTCGGAACTGAAAATACATAATTGCTATTCTCAGACGGCTTACGTAGTGATGTTCAGAAACGCTCTCAGAAATGTATACTGGAGAAGGTGACTAGGAGTCATATTTTTATGAATGCTCAAGGGGCTTCCTGGAAAGGCTATGGAAAGGGCATTGTAAATGATGGTTTGTGCACAAGACACTGGAACATGAACTCCCAGTGAGAAGCTCACGGGGACACTGCTGGTGCTCTACCCTGATCCTCCCAGACCCCTCTGCTCTCTCTGCGTGCCCCTTTCCCAAAGAGCTCTGGTGTGCTTTTGCTTCCAACAGCCCAGACTTGCAATGCTAATTTGGAGAACTTCCCTGGGACTGCTGGAGCCACTTCGCCCAAGCACACAGAAAGCCAGAAGTGCCTGGGAGTTTACCTCCCCAAGGAGGATGACCGAAGGTATAGGAGTATGAAACTCAGGGCCCTTGTTTTGAGTAAAAGCACCAAAGCATAATCTACATTCCAAAAGTTCTCCTGGGGGATCGAGCTGATACTACCTTCTGTGGGACTCCCTAAAATTGCACACATGGATGGCTTTGTCTTCTTCCCAGTTTTACTTCTCCCAGTGCCTTATTAAGTCTCCTGGGAGTACTTCCTTAATCAATCACTTACATACAAATCCTCTTCTGAGTCTTATTGACAGAGATCGAAATAGAATAAATCCAGTCTCTTAGGAAATGCCATGGATGAAAAAGAAACAAACCTAAAATAAGAAAGAATGTAAGGATACACCATATTCATAGCAGCATTATTCACAATAGCTGAAACATGGAAGTAACACACTTGTCCACTGATGGATGACTGGATAAACAAAGTATGGTATATACATACAATGGAATATCACTCGGCCTTAAAAAGAAAGCAAATTCCGACACATGCTACAACATGGATGAACTTCAAGGACACTGTGCTAAGTGAAATAAGCCAGTCATAGGAAGACAAACACTATATGATTCAATTTAAGTGTTTATAGTAGTCAAATACATAGAGACAGAAAGTAGAATGGTGGTTGTCAGAGGCTAGTGGGGGTGGGGGAATAGGGAGTTTTTGTTTAACAGGTACAGTGTTTCAGTTTTGCAAGATGAAAAGAGGTCTGGAGATGGATGGTCATGATAGTTGAATATGAACATATTTAATACCACTGAACTGTACACCCAAAATGGTTCAGATGATCGATTTTAAATTATGCATATTTTATCACAATTTAAAAAAACTGAAAAAAAAAAAGAGAATGCAAGACACTTATCTGGAAATCATTCATGGGACATGGGATACCAGACTTAGAAAGAACTACTGGAGGTAAGGTGCTGTGGAGGACTATAGATTACCTTCCCATGCTGGCTCAGGGATACAAGCCTTATATTCCAAACATCCAGAGAGGGTTATAAAAGGCAGAGAGAGTATAATGGCCCTCTTTGGAATCAATAGGCCTACTAGGAGTAGCTGGGTCAGAGCAAGAGAAGTAGGATACCAAGATTTCCAGGTGGTGGAATGGAGATCAGACACCAGACGCTACAGAGAAGACTTCAACAATAGCCAATGGGAATTTATGAGCCACTCAGAGATAGGCTCCCAGGAATTCATCAGGAATCTCTGTGGGCTCAGAGTCTGACAGTTGTTAACATCTTCTAGGGGAAAAGGTATGCATACAAATTGCCTCCATCACAAAAGGCAAGACATGATGTACACTGTAAGGAATATACAAGTTGAATACTACGAAAATGCAGAGTAAAGAGAAATTGCTTCCAGATGAGATTTGCAGCAGCTGGGACCATGTGAACAAAAGCATGGAAGTGGTGTGTTACAGGACATAATCACCTAGAGATTTAGGAGGAATTGCAGTACTAGTTATAAATGCCACGGCATATTGATTAAAGCATTTATTGACTCCAGCTAACTCTGAGACTTACTCAAGTGTTCCTCACATTTAAATGTCACACACAGACACTCAAGCATTCCAAATGTTCCCAAGGTGTACAAACTCATCTGTTACACATGCTCATAGGTCACACACCAATTCAAAAGTTTCTATTCACTGCCTGCTTAGCCAGACTGCTGAAGGGAGAATTTCAGCAGCTCAGTCAGGTTCATTCTCTCATGGAATCTTCCTTCCTCATAAGATTCTGTCTAAAGTCTTTTGATCTCAAAGGGAGGGCCCACTCCAACTTTGGTCTTTCACATTTACCCTCATCAAGTACAGGCTAATCTGCTACATAGACCTCCAGAAACTCACAAAGTGGTGAAAGCTTCTCCAGAAAGAGTAGGTTTTGCTGGCTTTTATAGCACTAATAATGACAGCTATGGTCACTTTCTATCACATGCAAACTCAGGACATTAACAAATTCATAAGGTTTTAACTGAACAAAATCCCTAACAGAGGCTTGTTTACTAAGGTGAAAATAAAAGCTGCACAGAGAGAAACTTTACACTCACAGTCTAGTCTTCGCAATCAAACTTAACCCTTCCCTGGTGTTTCTTGTCTCAGTGAGCAGCACCACAGTCCACCCAAGTGTCCCAGCAACCGGCTGGATGTCATCCTTGTCTCTTCACTACCTCTGTTCCCCCACATCCAATTAATTGCTTTACCCTGCTATACCTGCCTTACTTATATTTCTCAGTTCCCGCCACCACCCTCTCCATCTTCATTCCCATTGCCTTAGTGCAGGCACAACCACACCTTATTGGCTACTCTGACAACTTTCTGTCTCCCCGCATCCACCCTAACCTCCTTCATTTGGTTCTCCATATTACAGCCAGAGTAGTCTTTCTAAAGTGAAGAAGTTAAGGATAAATTCCAAATACCTTACATGGCTTTATCAGGGTCCCAGCAGGGAACTCATGACACATTCAAACTGGGAAATTGAGAATATAATGAAAAAAACTCATTTTCAAAGGAGTGGGCAGGATTTAGGGTCTACTAAAAGTAGGGCAGCCGACTGCCCCAGTGGGAAACTGAGGGTTTCCCAGGATTCAGGACTTTTAGTGCTAAAACCTGGAAAGCACCAGGCAAACCCACGATGAGTTGTTCACTAAGCTATAACCAGGAACCATTAGTATCCTAGGCCTGAAAGGACATGAGAAGAGAGTGGTTACCAGAACCCAGAGAGGAAAGCAGTATGGAGATGGCCACATCACAAGAGCTGGCATTTGGAAGAGGAGTGACACCCAACCCACAGATACCCAGCAGGAAGGAAGACAGAAAAATAAAGACCCAAAGCTCACTCTTGCATCTCCTCTTAACCTAACCTGGAGGAAAGGGTAAGTGAGATTACTTGATGTCAGCATATGAGCATATGAGTCAGCCTGGAGGAAGCAGAAGAAGGAAAACCAGAGAGATGGTAACACGAGAAGGACTTAGTCTGACATTTCTGGCTTTGAAGATAGAGAAAGGAGCCACAATTCAAGGAATGTAGGTGGCCTCTAAAAGCTAGAAAAGTCAAGAAAACGGATTTTCCCCTGGAAACGTCAGAAGAAATGTAGCCCTGCCATCACCTTGATTTTAGCCCAATGAAACCATTTCAAACTTCTGACCTCCAGAACTGTAAGAAAATAAATGTGTGTTGTTTTAAGCCACCATGTTTGTGGTATTTTGTTACAGCAGGGATAGGAAACTAATACAGAAGGAAACTTAGAGGGCACCTGGTCCAACAACTCAGTCAATACATAAGTTGATCCAGGGCTTTGACTGGTGTGGGAAGTGATTCTACTCTGCGGACAGTGTGGAGTTTGTGAAGGTCTTTGACCTGGGAAGTGAGATCCGGAAGAATATTCAGCCCCTTCCGACCTCCAGTATAGGTGAGATGGGAAAGAGAAATGATTGAATGAAGGGGAATCGATTAGAAGGCTACTATGAAAGTCTGGCTAAGAGGTATGGCCTTGAAATAGGGTGGAGCCAGTTGGGAGAGGTAAAAAGACAAATATGGCAGAGATGTCATTATATAAAGAATGGGACTCAGTGACTGACTAGAAGGAGAGTTGATGCCAAGGTTTTAAGACTGACTGACCACAGCGATGATGACATCATCAACAGAGCCAAGGCAGCCTTTCCTCTTGGCATGGCACCTGCCATCTTTACTAGCATCACAAATGGCTTAGAACACATCAGAACTCAGCTTCTAAATAAGTTGAAGAGTGAGAAATGAATTATTTGTTTAAATAAAGCCCAAATCTAAAGTAACGATAAATATGTGAAATTCAACCAAGTAAACTAGAGGTATGCATAATTGCAGAAATGTTTACTATTAAAATATATTAGTTATTCTTCCACTTCTGCTTTCCTTAATTTGCTCCATTTCAGGAAAAATTAAGAAAATGTATTTGAGGTATATAATGAATACGATCAATTTTTCATACACATTTAAATATATTTTTTCATTTAATGGAAACCAAATAAAGCAAAGAAAACCACTCTGAATATGTCATAAATGACTCAGACAGTGTTTGGGCACCATGCTTTTTGTTTCACAGTGAGGCTGGACAATGACAGACCAGGTAGATGTTCAGTTAAGTTATGTTCTCCAGAGGGAGACCATGACATGAGGATATGTGGGTAAGTATTTTATTAGGGAATTTCTCAAGGAAAACTGGTAGAAGAGTGGAGAAGTGGGATCAGAGAGCAAAGGAAGCCAAGCAAGGCTACCATATCAAGGAAAGTCCGGCAGTGAGCTCCAGCTATGGGGGAATTCTAGAGACAGTGTAGTCATCCCAATTCAAAGAAACAGAGATGGAATATTTATAGTTCCGCATGGTTTAATTATTGGTTAAGGCTGCCCCCATCTGACCCCTGAAAGCACTCCCTGCTCTCCATCTGGGCAGGCAAAGCAGGTTCCAGCAGCCTTAGGGCAGCCCTCCAACAAATGGATCCAGGTGCTGGCTGTTGGGAGGGAAAGTACACTGGGGCCATTATACTCAAAAAAGATAAAGGGATCCAAGAGAATATGGGTGAAGGGTTAACAGTACCTGTGACAAAATATTACTGAAAATTTCAAGATTTTGTTTGACCATCTGAATTGGTATCTTCACTGCTTAATTAGTATCTTCACTTGAATATTTTTTAAGCCATCTCCATCTTAAAGTACCAAAATTAGAAATCTTAACTCCCCACCACACTCACTAAAAGCTCTGTTCCTCTGCCAATCTTCTCATCCTATGCTTTGCCCCCAGAAGATCAAGCCGGAGCTTGGGACTCAACCTGATTTTTTTCTAAATTCTCGTATCCAATCCCACAGCATTCCAATTGAGGATACTTCCAAAATATATCCTGCATCTATCCACTTCTCTCCATCTCCACTGCTAACACTATGGTCCAACCCTAGCCGTCCTTCTGGATGACTACAGTAGTCTCCTGGCTAGTCCTCCTGCCTTTACTTCTGTCCCTTTAAAACTCAATCTCCTCGTAATAGCCAAGAATGACCATTTAAAATTGGATTCTGTCATTTCCCCACTAAAATACTTTATTGGCTTCCTATGGTATTTTAAATCCTGTCACTTCCCTGATTATAACACTTTAGTGGCTTCCTACGGTATTTAAAATTAAAAACTACAATATCCAATGTGACCTGGCCTCTATCTACGTTTCCAACTTCATCTCACATTTCGACTGCTCACTTTGCTTGATCATGCAGGATTCTGACATTTCCTAGACATCTCTGAACTGGGAATGAACACCTTTTGGCTCTTCACGTAGCCAACTCCTTTTCATCCTTTTAGGTCTCAGCCTAAAGGTCATCTCCTTGAAGTCTTCCCTATCTCTATATCTGTCTATTGCTCCTTACCCTTTTATTATTTATGGAACTATTACTCCTCCAAAACTTATCACAATTGGTATCTATGTGGTTTACTTGTGTTCCCTCCACTAGAAGGTAAGCTCCTTGAGGACAAGTATCATATGTCTTACTCACTATCACATTCCCAATACCCAACAGTGCCTGATTCATATTAGGTGCTGAATAAAGATTTCACGAGTGAGTGAATAAATGAAACACAGAGCTGCTATATCTTGCTTTACTTTTGCTCCTAACAACTTGACCATCTGAGGTCATTTAAAGTATAATCACTTTATATTAAAAAAAACCCGACCGAGTCTCACTCATGGCCAAGAAAATTTGCATTCTGGAGGAAAAAAAACTGATGCTTTTTTCCCCATGTTAAACTGATCAGTTTAAACAATGTTAATAAATGACAAAGAATTGCTCAGAATGGGTAAAAGACTATAACAGACCTTTCCAGAGTCATAGTATCTCTGCAGATGGCAATGTAGATAGTTCCACTGTGCTATTTTTCAAACTGTTTTATATTCAGGTCTTTTCCTCAACTGCCCTTTTTAATGTCTGGTAGATTCAGGGAGACTAAACCCCTGAAATTATTTTTTGAAACTAGGAAGTGGTACTTGTTTTTTTTTAATTATTTTTCTTCTTATTTAAAGAGTTTTATTTTAGAATCTTAAAAGAAGATCCAATTTGGATGGTACTTTTTGGCATGATTTCCTCATTATTCAGTCACGCTAACTGGATGTGTTAAATGTGTGAATACTTTAATACCTGAGAACGTTAGTAAATTGATGATTCAGAATAGATTCAGCTAGTAACAATGTGAAGAAGTCTTTCTAGTCCATTAAAATATTTTGATGTATGTGAGGTCTGAACATGGCAAGGCAGGGGTAAAAATGTGCTCTGATGAGCCTTGCTTGTTGAAGAAATGGCCTCTGTGAATCCTAGGGAAGAAGATGCTATATACAATGGGGTGGGGGGGGGAGATTAAACACCCCAAACTGACAGCCACAGAGCCATTGGTGTCTATGGTTTCTTTTGTTTTTCTTTTTATTTGTATCTGAATCCAAGATATTTTGATGTGGGCAGTAGAAAGGATGGTACTTCAGTTTCATTGTGATACAGTCTTCAAAGCAGCATTTCTGGACCCTGGGCTTTCTCCCTAATAATGCAATTGATTTAAGGAATTAAATAATATTGAAGGAAACTTCTTTCTGTGGTGAGAAAATATTTGATGGGAATAAAATGTTTGGGCAATCTTAACTGTAAGAAGGAAGGCAAATTCCCTGTGAAAGAGGAAAAGATATCCATATGCAGACAACAGGCTGAAACTAAAAACAATAGGGGGCTTCCCTGGTGGCGCAGTGGTTGAGAGTCCGCCTGCCGATGCAGGGGACAGGGGTTCGTGCCCTGGTCCGGAAGGATCTCACGTGCCGCGGAGCGGCTGGGCCCGTGAGCCACGGCCGCTGAGCCTGCTCGTCCGGAGCCTGTGCTCCGCAACGGGAGAAGGCACAACAGTGACAGGCCCGCGTACGGCCAAAAGCAAAACAAACAAACAAACAAACAAAAACAATAGGGATGAGATTGCAATGGAAAAGGATATGAAAGGAGCAAAGAGCAACTGAGGAATTAAAATCAGCTTTGGAGGCAGAGCAGAATCGATACTTCAGAAAACAGAATCAATGATGCAGAAGACAAACTTGAAATTTTTCAACAAACGTAGAGGGGGAAAAAGCAAAGGTAGGAAATTGAAAATATGAGCACATGAGGAAGGCAAGCGAAAGAAACTGACTAATACAAGGAAAAGGGAATGATTTCCATGGATTTCTAGGGGTTTACAGAATCAATAAAGGCTGGAAATCCAGGTTTGGAAACAGACAGGACTAAGAGAACTTCAGAGGGTAAAGATGCAAGAAGTTTGGTCTACCCGTGGACAGAAGAAGCTCTAGGGCACAGCCAACAAGGGACCACCGCCCATTGGTTCTATGCCACTTGCTCAAGCTGCAGAGTCCCAGGAGAGAGCATCCAATTGTCCAAGCTTGGAAACATGATTTAATAAGAATATAGCAATATTTCCCAAATCTTTAAAGAAGTTCCACTACACTATAAGTTCCTTAAGGTTCAAGACCAAATAATATATAAAATACGTACAATATGCAAGTCCCATCATGCTTGAAACATTGGGTTTTGCTTTGAAGGGAGCTACTCAATAAATGCTTGTTGAATGAATGACTAAATGAAAATCTAAACCATGTGGACACTAAACAGACTATACTTATATAGAGTATCTTTTCAGAAAAATTAATGACACAACACTAAAACTAATTCCTTCAACATTGTCTCCATTCAATTACTCACAAATCCCCATTGCTTTCATTTCTAAGAGATCCCTCAATTCTACCCCTTTCCATTCTCACGTCCATGATCTTAGTTCAGGCCCTTAGCCTCACTCACCTTAACTACAGCAATGGATCTAATAACTGATCCTCAGCTAGGCCTCCACATAGCAACCAAAGTAATGCATTTAAATTTTGTAAAAATGATTTTATCTGTTTCTGCTTAAAATATTTCAATGACTTATATTACCTCCTTGAACACAACCCCACTTCCTGGCATGGCCACACAACATCTCTCTCTCTCTCTCTCTCTCACACACACACACACACACACAGAGGTACTTTTTAGCTTCCATTGGCAGCTCCTAAAAGTTCTCTCCCTTCTCATGCTCTGATCCCTTTGCTTGAACTGTACCTCCATTATTCTTAGCCTACCATCTACCTGCAAAAGACTCACGGATCCTCTACTGCTTATAACCCTCACGGATCTGACTGCCTTGAGGGTTATGCTTTATGGGTCTGTATTCCACTGGAATTCTGTGAGCTCTTTGAGAGTGGTAACTGTGTCTAATTCACTTTTGGATTCTCTTTCATAACTATCACAGTTCCTGGCACATAGCAAGCCCTTTGTAGAAGATTAATATGTTAATTAGCTGATGCAGGCACAGAGGGTTTTTTTTAATTATTTTTATTTTACAGAATTTACTACAAAACACCATAAAAACTGCCTTCACTTAAGCTCTCTCTCCCCGTATCCGGCGAGCCAACTGGATGTCTTTGGGCGTGATGGCGACTTTCTTAGCGTGGATGGCACACAGATTAGTATCTTCAAATAAAGCCACCAGGTACGCTTCACTAGCCTCCTGAAGCAAACCAATGGCGGCACTCTGGAACCTCAAGTCGCTGTTGAAATCCTGGGCGATCTCCCTCACCAACCTCTGGAAAGGCAGCTTCCCGATCAGAAGCTCGGTGGATTTCTGGTAACGACGGATTTCTCGAAGCGCAACGGGCACGGGTCTGTAGCGATGAGGTTTTTTCACCCCGCCGGTAGAGGGGGCGCTTTTCCTGGCCGCTTTAGTGGCCGGCTGTTTGCGGGGCGCTTTGCCACCCGTGGACTTACAAGCAGTCTGCTTGGTTCGGGCCATTTTCTTTCACCCAATGCCTAAGTATTACGCCGCTTCCCCGACAGCCGCGCCGCTCCCGCTGCCCAATGAAGAGCCGCAGTCGCCGAAGTAATGGAAGAAGCTCCTCCGACTAACGAAGAAACCACTCTGGGTTCCAGGCGCCCCCTAGACCTCCGTTTTTATACCCACGCTTCACGCTGCGTCTCTGCGTCATAGTACCCTAATTTGCATACGCCAACGACTTTTTCTATGGGCTGACGCTTTCGCTGACGCGCTGACAACCCCCGACACAAAAGCCACAGAGTTATTTTAGGATGAGTGTTTCTATGACTTTTCCCAGAGTGTGAGCAAGCTATGACACTACTAAAATCTCCCATCATTGAGGTTTCAATATCCATAGGATAGATCTTCAAATAGAAGAAACTACATCTGACACAGAATTTTCTTTTCTCAATGCTCTGGGTTTACCTGTCGTACATACACAAAACTGATTTGGACCCAGTTGTATAAGATAGTTTTGAGTGTTCTTCTAAATACAGTGACTTCATGAAACAACTACAGACTAATGATTGAAGATAATGAATAAACTCACTGGCAAATGACAAAAGAAAGAGAGAAATTGGATTTTACTTATCTCCAATGTTGAGACTCATTTCATAGGGTTTGTTAACTGGAAGTGATAGATACGCTCTTAAAGACACTCATGCATCATTATCAGACTCTCTGAGTAACAATTTCCTAAAAGGAGGAGGTGGTGCTTGGTCTCAATATAAAAGAAAACACAATGGTAGATTTACGTCTTTGAACAAAACCTATCATTCCAAAAAAAAGATGTATTGGAGATAGCTTTCGATTTGGAATGAAACTCCAGAATTCCTGCTTTGACCCTTATTGGTTGTTTGGCTTTGGTGCAAAATAAACTTTCTGAGCTTCAGAGCCATCTACTTTATCTACCACACAGGATTATTATGAGAATTAAATAAGTAACAAAGACTAATGTGTTTTGTAAACCGTAAAGAGATGATAAAATTTAAAGGGATGACCAAAAAATACCCATTGGCAGAGTAAGCAAATAGGAATTTAAGTTCAAAAGTGTCAGGACGATCAACTTTTAATGCAGGCTCAAAGTTCTCGGCAGAGTGTAAGAGTTTAAAACTTGGTATGACAAAGATCGAGGAGCTTATATGAGTGTTTATTTCCCTTTTGAGCCACTGTTTACCAGTAGCTCACCAAGTTCCATTTTGTCACATCAGCATAGGTGGTGGGGACAGTCACTGCCAGGCCTCCTTTTCTCATAGGCAGTACAGCAGAGTGGTGAGAAGCATGGGCTCTGGAATCAGATTAGCTGTGCTGGGCTCCCAGCTATTACTGTGCAAACCTTGGCAAGCTTCTTCCCCTCACCAAGTCTCAGTCTCCTCATCTATTAACATGGCAGTCATCCTCTGTATTAGTTTCCTATTGCTGCTGTAATGAATTACTACAAACTTAATGGCTTAAAACAACACAAATTTATTATATTACAATTCTGGAAGTCAGAAGTCTGAAGTGGGTCTCACCGAGCTAAAATCAAGAGGTAGGCAGGGTTAGATCCTCTGGAGATGTAGGGGAGAATCAATTTCCTTGCCTTTGCCAGCTTCTAGAAGTTCCTTGTGTTCCCTTGGCTCATGGCTCCCCTCCCCTCATCTTCAAAGCCAGTAGCATAATCTCTCTCTGACCCTGCTTCTGTCTTCACATATTTTTCTCTGACCACAGCAGGGAAAGGTTTTATCTTTTTAAGGACCTATGTGATTATGCTGGGCCTTCCCAGATAATCCAGGAGGATCTCCTCATCTCAAGGTCCTTCATCTAATCACTTCTGCAAAGTCCCTTTGACGGTGTAAGGTACCATATTCACAGGCTCCAGAGATTAGGACATGGACATCTTTGGGGGCCACTTTTCAGCCTACCACAGTCATCCTCAGAGGCTTACAGTAAAGACTAGACAAGTTAGCATATGTAAGGTATTTAGAACACTGTCTGGCATGTAGAAAACACTATATTATATGTGTTAGCTATTGTTGTTGTGACTATTACTGTTATTATTATTACCATTATCACAATGTTCAGTCCCGTCAAGGCAGTTAGTTAACAGAGGGAATAATAGTACCTCACAGAGTTTTGTTAAGGATTAAATAAGTTAATACATGTAAAGCAATTTGGACAGTGCCTGACATACAGTATGCACTCAGTAAATATTAACTATTATTATTATATCTGTATCAAACACACTCTTTAAAAACACATATATATTTTGGGGGACTTCCCTGGTGGTTCAGTGGGTAAGGCACTGCGCTCCCAATGCAGGGGGCCCAGGTCCCATCCCCGGTTGGGGAAAGATCCTGCATGCATGCCGCACTAAGAAGTCTGCATGCTGCAACTAAAAGATTCTGCATGCCACAACGAAGATCTCTCGTGCCACAACTAAGACCTGGCACCGCCAAAATAAATAAACAAATAAATAATTTTTTTAATACATATATATTTTTCACAAAAAGAAAAAAGTCAATTATTTGTTAACCTGGTTCTTTTACTAAGTAATGTATCATAAACATCTCCATACCTCTAAATCTCTTCCTACAACACGATTCTCAATAGTATCGATGTACCTCATTTAACATATTCGAGGGCATTTAGGAAAGTTCCAGATATGGATACTATAAAGTGTTGCAGTTGGGCATGCTTGAACATATCTCTCATTATTTCCTTACAAAGAAGTGAAGTTGTTGGGATAAAACGTATATTCACTTTTAAACCTTTGGGTACATTTTAAATCTCAGCACTTACATCACTCAGAGTTCTTTGCAATATTTAACATTTGGCTTATTATGAAAGGGGCCTAGGAGATTGTTTCTTAGCAAAGTAGAATAAGTACCTCAAGTGAGGGTAATGTGCTCCTTAGCCACTCTAAACAGCAACATGATGTTGAAATGAAAGGTGACTTGCTGGTGGACAAGGGCCGGCGACCACACCAGCATCTCCAAGCCCAGGCTACTTGGGGTATCAGCACTCTTCTGATATAACTAACTCCAGATATGAAAAGCGATCATCTGGCCCTGAGTATCAGGAATCCTCAACTTCAAGCTGTGTTGAATTTGGGGAAGTCAGAGCAGCTGCACTGACACGCATTTCACACACTTTCTCTCTTAATTTATTCCATTCGTGGAGAATTCCTCTTGGCAAGGTGTTACGGCCTTTGTGTCAGCCATATCACTATTTTCCTAAAATAGTGAAAGGGCTGAAATGTCTCAGAGGCAGAAAAATTACCTAAAAAAGGATTCCAGGGCTTCCCTGGTGGCGCAGTGGTTGAGAGTCCGCCTGCCGATGCAGGGGACGTGGGTTCGAGCCCTGGTCCGGGAAGATCCCACATGCCGCGGAGCGGCTAGGCCCGTGAGCCACAACTACTGAGCCTGCGTGTCCGGAGCCTGTGCTCCGTAACAAGAGAGGCCGCGATAGTGAGAGGCCCGCGCACCGCGATGAAGAGTGGCGCCCGCTTGCCGCAACTGGAGAAAGCCCTCGCACAGAAACGAAGATCCAACACAGCCAAAAATAAATAAAATAATTAAAAAATAAAAGAATTTCCAGACCAATCACCATAAAAAAAAAAAAAAAAAAGGATTCCACGGGGAGGAACCTTGCCAGAGGGAGCTAATCACATTGAATCGCAGGTAAGGAAGCAACAATGACATAGGTGTTTGACCCATTAGCTCAACAATTTATGCTTGCTGTTATTAAAGGGAGAGGCCTTAAAATGGATCATTAATAAATAAGTGTTTTAATATACAGAGAAGGTGAAAATTGTGGATTCACAGAATCCCAAGATTACAGAGGTCTTCAAGGTCATCTAGTCTAACCCGACGGTCAGCTGTTGCTTGAATGCCATTTACAATTGTCCTGACAAGTGATCATTAGCCTCTGCTTGGACATCTCCCATAGCAGAGAACTCATCACTTCCTGCAAGCCACTCTCTCCTTAGGACACCTGTTACAACTACAAAGTTCATCCTTATTGAGATCCTGAAATCCATCAGCCTAAATAAGCAAACAAACAAATAAATAGATGTTTTTCAAACAAATAAACAGATGTTTTTCAAGCACTGATGAGTGATATAGAGTGCTGAAAACATTATATCCGAAAAACAAACAACCTGATTAAAAAATGGGCAGAAGACCTGATTTGACATTTTTCCAGAGATAAACAGATGGCAAACAGGTACATGAAAACATACTCAATATTGCTAATCACCAGAGAAATGCAAATCAAAACCACAATGAGATCACCTCATACCTGTCAGAATGGCTATCATCAGAAAGCCTACATATAACATATGTTGGAGAGGATGTGGAGAAAAGGGAACACTCCTACACTGTTGGTTGGAATGCAAATTGGTGCAGCCACTATGGAAAACAGTATGGAGGTTCCTCAAAAAACTAAAAATAGAACTATCATATGATCCAGCAATTCCAGTGCTGGGTATATATTCGAAGAACATGAAAACACTAATTTGAAAAGATACATGCACCCCAATGTTTACAGAAGCACTGTTCACAAATAGCCAATATATGGAAGCAACCTAAGTGTCCATTAACACATAAATGGATAAAGAAAATGTGGTATATATGCACAATGGAATATTATTCGGCCATAAAAAGAATGAAATTCTGCCATTTACAACAACATGAATGGAACTTGAGGGTATTACCTTTAGTGAAATAAGTCAGACAGAGAAAAACAAATACTGTATGTTTGCACTTATACATGGAATCTAAAAAATAAAACAAATGAATGAATATAACACAACAGATATACAGAACAAACTACTGGTTAACAGTGGGGAGAGGGAAGCAGGGAGGAGCAAGATAGGGGTAGGGAATTAAGGGTTACAAACTACTATGTATAAAATAAATAAGCTACAAGGATATACTGTACGGCACAGGGAATATAGCCAATATTTTATTATAACTTTAAATGGCTTATAATCTATAAAAATAATGAATCACTATGTTATACACCCGAAAGTAATATAATATTGTAAATCAACTATACTTCAATTTTTAAAATTTATCTTTACAGCTGACTCCAGAGCCTTTTGTAGGGAGGGAGCTAACTTTGTTTAGAAAAATACTTTGATAAGCCATTTTGGATGACAAAGATGAGGTCCTGAGGGAAAGATGAGGTTCCCGAGAGCTTATAACGTAAGGAAAAAGCAAAACCAAACTGTTGTGCCTTAGAAATGAATGGAATGTTGAGGTGGGGTGAGTAGTGAAAGGTTGGAAATGGGATTGAAGAAGGGAGCGACAAAGCTGAACAACACAGCCAGATGCTGGCTCCTGTGGGCAAGGCGGCCAGTTAGAAATTACCTGTGCCTGGAAGTCTTTTAAGAACAGTACTCCATCTTAAGTTCATTTCATTTCTATGATACAAAAGATAGATTGGCATAACACTTTTAGAAAGTAATTTGGCAAATATATATCCAATTTGTTTTAGCCTGATAATCCGAATTCTTGATATCTACCCTGAAAAATTAAATCAAATGTGGAAATGCCAAAAATTGGAAACAACCTATATCCTAAGACAGAGATTGCTAAATAAACTATGGTACAGCCCCTTGATGGAGTACTTCGCAACTATTATATGATTATAAGATACATATATAAGATATATATATATATATCTCATATGATTATAAGATACATACAAGAAAATATATGACAAATGTTTTATGAAAAAAATAAGAAAAGTTATAACTCAGTCTTACCCTACTAATTAAACAAATCAAATGACAAAGAAGTTTTTTGAATAGAAAATATTTTAAAAGAAATACACCAGGGGAATTCCCTGGTAGTCCAATGGTTAGGACTCCGAGCTTTTACTGCTGAGGGCTTGGGTTCAATCCCTGGTTGAGGAGCTAAGATCCTGCAGGCCATGCAGGAGAGACAAAAAAAAGAAAAAGAAAAAGAAATATACCAAAAATCTTAACAATTGTCATCTCTAAATGTAATTTTCTCCCTCCATTTTTCTAAGTTTTTGAAATTTTGCATAGCAAACATGTTTAACACTTAGATTGGGAAAATCTTTAAATAATCTATATTTTTAAATCAATTTTAAACCTCATTTAAAATTTCTTTATTGCTGTGGTCCTTCAGCAGCTAGATGAGGGAAACAGCTTCATGGTTACAGGAAAGTGGCCACCTGTCCTTTCTTCTAGACCCAACTCTGACCTTGGTCAATTCAGGTCACCTTTCTGAGTGCCATCTGTGGGACAGGAATAAAGACACCTCCCTGACTCTTTAACAGGATTGTTGGGGGATACAATGCACTGAAGAACATGAAAGCCCTCTGAATTCTACCTCCATATAAAACCATAAAGAACTGTTACTGTTAGATTAGAATCTAGGGGTAGTCAATTCATTCTTCCACTTCCAATCCATTCTTCATTTGAAAATGGTCACTTAATACAATCCAAGAAAATATATTGTATATAGGTCACATTTCTATATAGCACATATTGGGATAAAATTCAGTATATTACTTTGGAAACAAAATACACAAAAGATCCTGAAACCAGTGGTAGTATAATTCTCTTTAACAGTGTGTATTCATGTGTGGTATGTGTGTGTATTTGAGTGTGAGTGTGTGTACACGTGCAATGAGTGTGGTGTGAGTTGTGTGTGTGAGTGTGGTATGACTGTTGTGTCCACATGTATGATGTGTGTAAGTATGTGTTTGGTTGAGTATGTGTACATTCAGGAGACCTTGGGAGCCAGAGAAGAATTTAGAATTGCTATTGCCTTATAAAGAGTACTATTTTGTTTTGTTTTGTTTTGTTTTACCTGACAACCCATGATGAGTCTGAATATTAAACAAACTTTCGGGACCAAAAATTACAGATCCAAGTTCTGGGAATGTGAGCCTATCCCATAGTGAAGGAGACTGTTCAGTGGTCTGAATGGACCTGATTGCAATATCTTAATCTTTGAGCAGAATTCAAAGTAAGTCCATCTTGGGTTCCTTCCAAAAGTCGGGCGATGAATCACACACAAAGACCCAAGGCAGTTTCCTCTCCCCCCGCCAACCAAAACCAATACGTATAGTGGAAAGAACACAAGACTTTAGTCAGAAGCTTGAAGTTATATTCCTACTTTCATTAACTATAAGGCCATCTCTGACCACCAGCTCAGCATGGTGTCACTTCACCCCACGCCACCCTGTTACTTCCCCAAATTCTCAGGGCCCACCTGGATATCCTCTCCCATTGCCAATCCCTCCCAATTCATCACCAGTTCTTTTTTTTTTGTGTGGTATGCAGACCTCTCACTGTTGTGGCCTCTCCCGTTGTGGAGCACAGGCTCCAGACGCGCAGGCTCACCAGCCATGGTTCACGGGCCCAGCTGCTCCGCGGCATGTGGGATCTTCCCGGACCGGGGCACAAACCCATGTCCCTTGCATCGGCAGGCGGACTCTCACTGCGCCACCAGGGAAGCCCATCATCACCAGTTCTTATGACCGGATCCCTCTGCCTCTCAATTCTTACAGCTGTACCCTTTCCCACGCTGGCCTGTACCATTCAAATGAGATAAAGTTCCCAGCCTGGCCCATCTACCTGTGATTATCCGGGCCATGTCAGAGGCTGGACATTAGGGAGCTAGGAGAACATTTTCAAGTTATTTAGCCTCTCCTGACCCAAGTTCCAAGGCTAGTGGACTAAATTATCTCTAGTGCCTTTTCTTGATCTAACATTCCATGATTCTGTCACATGATGATAACAACAACAAATATAATGATAATTACACCTGAAATTTGTAGAGTGGGCCAGTTCTCAATGCCTCTTTACTCACATTATCTCCCTGACCCACACGACATGTAAATAAACCAAGTATTATCATCTTCATTCTACAGATCCATTTTGGAGGTTACATGATTTGTTTTTCCAGGATAGCGGGACTCAGACCCATATCTTCTGACTTTGACTTCTAAGTTCTTCCCTCCACAGAATAAGGTATAGCAAAACTCTTTTGCTGTTTATTCAGAGGAAACAAGGCATTTGTGCAATTACAGTAGTTCCAAAATTCAAATATAATTAATGCAACTTTTTCAGACTAGATTCAGATCTTTTGGGGTATAACAAAACACTTCAATTCTTGTGAAGCAAGCCATGTCTCCTGCCCAGGAGAGAAGTTGGTAGGATTTCAAGGAGACTAGAATTTAGCACATATACTCTAATAGCTTATCCAAATACAGAGCATCATGGGCCTCATCCTTTCTACAGTTGCACAAGTCCTTGACATTCTCTTCAATTATGTGTTAGTGTTCCATCATTGCTATATAAGAAATTATCATAAACTTAGTGGCTTAAAGCTACACAAACTTATTCTCTCACAGTTCTATAGGTCAGAAGTCTGACATGGGTCTCACTGGACTGAAGTTAGGTGTTGGGAGGGCTGGTTCCTTCTAGAGTCTCTAGGGGAGAATCTGTTTCCTTGCCTTTTCTAGCTTCTAGAGGCTGCTTGCATTCCTTGGCTTGTGGCCCCCTTTCTTCATCTTCAAATCCAGAAATGTAGCATGTTGCTGACCCTGCTTATGCTGTCACGTCTTTTTCTCTGACCACAAAAGGAAAAGTTTCCTTTTAAGGGTTCAGGTGATTAGATTAGACCCACCCAGATGGCCCAGGATAACCTCCTCATCTTAAGGTCCTTAATCATATTTGCAAAGTCCTTTTTGCCATGAAAGGTAACATATTCACAGGTTCCAAGGATGAGGATATCTTTGTAAGGTCATTATTCAGCCTACCACAATGATTATTTTTCATTGGTTTTATTAAAAATAATAGCTAAAATATATTGATGCTCCTTCTATATGTCAAATACCAATGTAGGAGCTTTACATACATTACAACAAATTTGTATAAAAATACCACAAGGTTGGTACCACTATCACAATTTTATAGACAATGAAATTGAGACTCCTGGGCTAAATAACCCTACAAGGTCACCTAGCTAGTCAGAAGCAGAGCAGACCTCTAAACCACTGTAAAACAACTGGATGCAGCAGAAATAGCCACTTTTCAATGAAATCCCAGGCATAAAGGTATCATGTAGCTAAGCCCAGCTGGAAGCCTACAAATATCTCTGCATGGGGGACACCCTCCCTATCCACAGACCCCAGTTTGCAGCCTGAGATTCCTTTGCTGCAGCATGTTCCATCCACAGCAAAAGGGAAATCTAGAGATTAAGATGGCAAAAGCTTCCTAAGACAAAAATTCTTCTAAAACCTCTGTAGACTCTTGAGATTTCTGGTAACACATGGCAAATGTGACAGGTTTCCTGAGCGTCTGCTAGTACTTGGCATCGTCACACTCCAGAGTCAATTTCAAAATTGTCATTTTTGGCCCACTAAGGCTTTAAACAGCACCTCCTAACAGCCAGAACAGCTTTTGCAGCTTTCACTTTCTATTAAGAGCATGTCAGGGCTCACAAGCTATAGAAAATAAATGTCACAAACTAAATGCTTTAATACATTTGGTTTGTTTAAATTGCTTTGAAGACATTGAGAATGAAGACACATGGCTCAAAATGAAGTCTTTCAGAAATAATGATGTCATACCTCAAAGCACCCAAAGTATTTACTGCTACCCAAAACAAGATGCTGGGATGGCAATGCACATGTCACATTAATGTCAGGGCCAAAATGGGAGAGAATAAAATAAAATTTCAAAACACTAATGTTTATTGAGCACCTTCTGTTTGCCAGGAGTTTTAGAGAACTAATCTCATTTAATCCATAAAATAGTTTTAAGTGAAGACACAGAGCCTTAGAGAGGTTTAGTCAAGGTCCAAGGTCACCCTGCTCAACAGCAGTGAGACAGGGGCTATCTGGCCAAGAAAAGAATCCACTTCACTATATACCCAACCGAAGAGACCAGGCTCGAGGGTATAAGGCGAGAGTCAGCCCTGGCTCCTTGGAAGGCAGCCTGACTAGGAAAATAATATTTATGTGCTTATAGGCTGTGTGGGAGACCAGAAGCATTAAAGCTGCAGATAAAGACAGGCAAGTGCAACTGATTTAGTTCCAGCCATACAATCTCAACTCACCTAACAGAAACGGTGATAGTAACACCTCGTGATTACGTGGCACCCTTCTCAGGGAAGCTCAGAGCTCTTTACTGTCACATTCACATTCTTCTTCCCGTCAGCTCTAGAATGGAGGAGACAGCACAATCACCTTTCTTTTACAGAGGGAGAAGTTAATGCATTTGCCTAAGGTCATTCAGGGACACAGAGGCTTGGAGAGACCATAGCCCTGGAACTCTTGCCCAGACTGCTTACCCACTACTGGATCTGCAAAAACAAATTCAACACCCTGGGCTCAAAGACCCATGGGTGAAACATCCATTTAGTCAGCCTAGCCACACTCTGTAAAATCGCTGTCAAAATGGCCCATACTACTTAAAACACGTGACAGGAAGGGCCTCTGTATCCTTCATCCCTCCAGATATTCACTTCTGGTGGAGAGGGGATCTTTTTTTGGCTAAACAGCAGATTTGCATTACTGAAAAAGAATAAGTCTTGACCAGAGAAGGGTTTGTTTGTCAAAATTATGGTCTACCCCAAAGAACCTCAAATTCCTGAGCCAGGAAGAGCGTCAATCTTTTCCCAGGATGGAATTTAGAATTAGAGTTTCTGACCTTGACTACAAGGAGCACCAGCTGAAGAAAGTATGACCCCAGGGGAGGACTTGGAGAAAGAAAAGGAAAAGGGAGAAAGACCCTGCTGAGAAGGGACCCTCGAGTGCAGCATCCACTGCATGGACCATCCCCCAAGTGAACCACACAGATGGTAAAGTGCTGTTTAGCACAAGCTCTGTACACCCTTGGTGTTTGCAATTGGCTGCTGGTGTGAGAGTGGTTTTTTTGAGGACTGTGCTTATATGTTCTTCCAGATATCTCGGGGCTTAATAGCAAATATACACAAGATTCAGAATGTGTCTCCCAAAGCACAATTAAAGCAAAAAGAAGTCTATTGGTCTTAAGCAAAAGTATGCATCTTATTCCAATTACCAGAGTTAACCAAATGTTCTATTGCACCTACACAAAAGCCTTCACAATTAAAGATACTCCTCAAGGCACAAGGCTTAGCGTACAAGATTTATAACGCCAACATCCTCAGCTTCAATCTTGAGCCAACCATTGAGACACTCGCAACTCCTAGGGAAGTAGTTGAGTGATACTGTCTCCTCCCTGAGGCAGATACTTTACTATTATGAAATTTTGAAAGCTAATACCAGATTTTTAGAAATGCTACAGTCTCAAATGTGAATTGAATGAAAATACTGTGTAATTTTGTTTTGCATATTGCTCTGAGATTTGAAGCACAAGATCTGGGCTTTTGGATTAATAAAATGTGTTTTGCCTACCCCTCACTTTCCCAGTGTCTGATGAATAAAATCCAAAGGAAGATAGAAAAGAAAGGAAAAAGAGAGGCAATCTAAATTAGAGGAAATCAGGAGAGAAGATTCAAGAAAATTCTACTACAAAGACAATAGACAAAGACAAAATAAAGGAAGGATAAGAACATAATCTAGCTGAGAAGAAAGTGACCAGAACCCAAGGAAAAAGTTATAAACAGCCTCCCCACCCCAGCTCAGAACTGCAGGGGTTAGAAGCAAGAATTGGCCAGGGACTAGTAACTGTGAGGCAAATTCACAGTCTCCTAGGCAATCTCAACTGTAACTATAAATACACTTATCATTAATAAAACATTAGAAAATCAAATCTGTCAGGATATTAAAAGAATAATACACCATGACAAAGTAGGATTTATTCTAGGAATGAATGCAATTATGGCCAATATTAGGAAATCTATAATTCATCATATTAATAGGTCAAAGGAGAAAAGCCATCTGAGTACCTCAATAGATGTTTCTTATAAAGCAAGTGATAAACTTTTAAATCTATGACCTAGAAATAGAAGGGTATTCTTTCATGTGATATGGAATATCTGTAGTCAGATTAATTGGCAATGTAATACTTAAAAGAAAAACACTATGCACATTTGTACTAATATAAAAAGGGAGACAAAAATGCTCACCATTGCAACTAGTATTTGAAAATCCTTCTGGTAGTCCTAAGCAGTTGAATAAGACCACTAGAATTAAAAAGAAGTAAAATATTAGGAAAGAGAAGGAAATATTATCCTTACTTAACATAACAATATATCTACCTGAAAAAAAATCCAAGACAATCAATTGAAATAAATACTGGAATTAAAAGGAGAGTTCAGTAATACAGCTATTTTAAAAACAAATATATATATATATATTATATATATATTAAATGATAAATTTTGTATATGCCAGTTATATCCATTTTCTCCCCAGCTAGAACCCAATCATGTTGAGAAAACCTAAAGGAAAACATGGGTAAAAGAAAACTAGACACATAAACATTTCAGGAAACATAAAGATACCAAAAGAGCACCAGTTATCTATCTTATGACTCCCCACTACAATGGCAGGGTTCAGAAAAAGTGAGAAACATTTCAAGGATCAATACAAATCGTCACATACAAGTAAGAACGAGCAGCATCTCCTTCCCCTTTGTCAGAGTATTCTAAATTTTCATAACAGATTGAGTCTTTACCATAGTGACCCACATCCATGCGTCAACCTGCTTTATAAGAGCACGCTTCTATCTAAACATCAAAGTCATAGACACCATGCCTACATCATGCTCCAGACCCCTAGCCACAAGCAGGTAACCTCAGTACCAGACCTTCACAGGCTCCTACGTTAGGCTCCTCTAATCTATATGGCAATGGTTGTCTTCCTCTCTTCCCAAAACTCTGGGTTTATTCCTTCATTTACTTTTCAAAGCCTGGTCTCTCATCAATTCAATCCATTAACAAGGAAACCTTTGTCTTATTATTTTTACTTGGGCACTGAAATACTCCTACCCACTCAGGGTCTGCTCTATGCATTTATTCATTCATACATTCATCCAACAAATGTCTAGGAGTCCCAACTATGGGCTAAGCACTGCTGCTGGTGACGTAATAATGAATAAGCTGGATACAGTAGGGGCCCTCTCAGAGGTTATAACCTAGTGGAACATTCAAACAAGTTGAGAAGGAATCACAATACAGTCAATAAATGTGTTCTAGGACTTCCGGGTAAGATGGCGGAAGAGTAAGACGCGGAGATCACCTTCCTCCTCACGGATACACCAGAAATACAGCTACACGTGGAACAACTCCTACAGAACACCTACTGAACGCTGGCAGAAGACCCCAGACCTCCCAAAAGGCAAGAAACTCCCCACATACCTGGGTAGGGCAAAGCGGAGAGATTCCCGCACAGAGGATCGGTGCCGAGCGGCACTCACCAGCCCGAGAGGCTTGTCTGCTCGCCCGCCGGGGCGGGCGGCGCTGGAAGCTGAGGCTCGGGCTTCGGTCAGAGCGCAGGGAGAGGACTGGGGCTGGCGGCGAGAACTCAGCCTGAAGGGGGCTAGTGTGCCACAGCTGGCCGGGAGGGAGTCCGGGAGAACTCTGGAGCTGCCGAAGAGGCAAGAGACTTGTTCTTCCCTCTTGGTTTCCTGCTGCGCGAGGAGAGGGGATTAAGAGCGCTGCTTAAAGGGGCTCCACAGACGGGCGCGAGTCGCGACTGAAAGCGCGGAGCCCAGTGACGGGCGTGGGACGCTGGGGCTGCTGCTGCCGCCGCCAAGAAGCCCGTGTGCGAGCGCAGGTCACTGTCCACACCGCCCTTCCGGGAGCCTGAGCAGCCCGCCACTGCCGGGGTCCCGGGATCCAGGGGCGGCTTCCCTGGGAGAACGCACGGCGCGCCTCGGGCTGGTGCAACGTCACGCCGACCTCTGCCGCTGCAGGCTCGCCCCGCACTCCGTGCCCCTCCCTCCCGCCCGGCCTGAGTGAGCCAGAGTTCCCGAAGAGGCTGCTCCTTTAACCCTTTCCTGTCTGAGCGAAGAACAGACGCCCTCCGGCGACCTACACGCAGAGGCGGGGCCAAATCCAAAGCTGAGACCCGGGAGCTGTGAGAACAAAGAAGAGAAAGGGAAACCTCTCCCAGCAGCCTCAGAAGCAGCGGATTAAAGCTCCACAATCAACTTGATGTACCCTGCATCTGTGGAATACATGAATAGACAACAACTCATCCCAAATTGAGGAGCCAGGAGTCAGTACTGTGCCTCTGAGGTGGGAGAGCCAACTTCAGGACACTGGTCCACAAGAGACCTCCCAGCTCCACATAATATCAAACGGCGAAAATCTTCCAGAGATCTCCATCTCAACACCAGCACCCAGCTTCACTCAACGACCAGCAAGCTACAGTGCTGGACACCCTATGCCAAACAACTAGCAAGACAGGAACACAACGCCACCCATTAGCAGAGAGGCGGCCTAAAATCATAAAAAGTCTGCAGACACCCCAAAACATACCACCAGACGTGGACCTGCCCACCAGAAAGACAAGATCCAGCCTCATCCACCAGAACACAGGCACTAGTCCCCTCGACCAGGAAGCCTACACAACCCACTAAACCAACCTTAGCCACTGGGGACAGACACCAAAAACAACAGGAACTACGAACCTGCAGCCGGCAAAAAGGAGACCCCAAACACAGTAACATAAGCAAAATGAGAAGACAGAAAAACACACAGCAGGAGAAGGAGCAAGATAAAAACCCACCAGACCTAACAAATGAAGAGGTAATAGGCAGTCTATCTGAAAAAGAATTCAGAATAATGATAGTAAAGATGATCCAAAATCTTGGAAATAGAATAGACAAAATGCAAGAAACAGTTAACAAGGACCTAGTAGAACTAAAGATGAATCAAGCATCGATTAAAAACACAATAAATGAAATGAAAAATACTCTAGATGGGATCAATAGCAGAATAACTGAGGCAGAAGAACGGATAAGTGAGGTGGAAGATAAAATAGTGGAAATAACTAATGCAGAGCAAAATAAAGAAAAAAGAATGAAAAGAACAGAGGACAATATCAGAGACCTCTGGGACAACATTAAACGCACCAACATTCGAATTATAGGGGTTCCAGAAGAAGAAGAGAAAAAGAAAGGGACTGAGAAAATATTTGAAGAGATTATAGTTGAAAACTTCCCTAATATGGGAAAGGAAATAGTTAATCAAGTCCAAGAAGCACAGAGAGTCCCATACAGGATAAATCCAAGGAGAAATACGCCAAGACACATATTAATCAAACTGTCAAAAATTAAACACAAAGAAATCATATTAAAAGCAGCAAGGCAAAAACAACAAATAACACACAAGGGAATCCCCATCAGGATAACAGCTGATCTCTCAGCAGAAACTCTACAAGCCAGAAGGGAGTGGCAGGACATAATTAAAGTGATGAAGGAGAAAAACCTGCAACCAAGATTACGCTACCCAGCAAGGATCTCATTCAGATTTGATGGAGAAATTAAAACATTTACAGACAAGCAAAAGCTGAGAGAGTTCAGCACCACCAAACCAGCTTTACAACAAATGCTAAAGGAACTTCTCTAGGCAAGAAACACAACAGAAGGAAAAGACCTACAATAACGAACCCAAAACAATTAAGAAAATGGGAATAGGAACATACATATCGATAATTACCTTAAATGTAAATGGACTAAACGCTCCCACCAAAAGACACAGATTGGCTGAATGGATACAAAAACAAGACCCATATATATGCTGTCTACAAGAGACCCACTTCAGACCTAGAGACACATACAGACTGAAAGTAAGGGGATGGAAAAAGATATTCCATGCAAATGGAAACCAAAAGAAAGCTGGAGTAGCAATTCTCATATCAGACAAAATAGACTTTAAAATAAAGACTACTAGAAGAGACAAAGAAGGACACTACATAATGATCAAGGGATCGATCCAAGAAGAAGATATAACAATTGTAAATATTTATGCACCCAACATAGGAGCACCTCAATACATAAGGCAAACACTAACAGCCATAAAAGGAGAAATCGACAGTAACACAATCATAGTAGGGGACTTTAACACCCCACTTTCACCAATGGACAGATCATCCAAAATGAAAATAAATAAGGAAACACAAGCTTTAAATGATACATTAAACAAGATGGACTTAATTGATATTTATAGGACATTCCATCCAAAAACAACAGAATACACATTTTTCTCAAGTGTTCATGGAACATTCTCCAGGATAGATCATATCTTGGGTCACAAATCAAGCCTTGGTAAATTTAAGAAAATTGAAATTGTATCAAGTATCTTTTCCGACCACAATGCTATGAGACTAGATATCAATTACAGGAAAAGAGCTATAAAAAATACAAACACATGGAGGCTAAACAATACATTACTTAATAACGAAGTGATCACTGAAGAAATCAAAGAGGAAATAAAAAAATACCTAGAAACAAATGACAATGGAGACACGACGACCCAAAACCTATGGGATGCAGCAAAAGCAGTTCTAAGAGGGAAGTTTATAGCAATACAATCCCACCTTAAGAAACAGGAAATATCTCGACTAAACAACCTAACCTTGCACCTAAAGCAATTAGAGAAAGAAGAACAAAAACATCCCAAAGTTAGCAGAAGGAAAGAAATCATAAAAATCAGATCAGAAATAAATGAAAAAGAAATGAAGGAAACAATAGCAAAGATCAATAAAACTAAAAGCTGGTTCTTTGAGAAGATAAACAAAATTGATAAACCATTAGCCAGACTCATCAAGAAAAAAAGGGAGAAGACTCAAATCAATAGAATTAGAAATGAAAAAGGAGAAGTAACAACTGACACTGCAGAAATACAAAAGATCGTGAGAGATTACTATAAGCAACTCTATGCCAATAAAATGGACAACCTGGAAGAAATGGACAAATTCTTAGAAATGCACAACCTGCCAAGACTGAATCAGGAAGAAATAGAACATATGAACAGACCAATCACAAGCACTGAAATTGAAACTGTGATAAAAAATCTTCCAACAAACAAAAGCCCAGGACCAGATGGCTTCACAGGCGAATTCTATCAAGCATTTAGAGAAGAGCTAACGCCTATCCTTCTCAAACTCTTCCAAAATATAGCAGAGGGAGGAACACTCCCAAACTCATTCTACGAGGCCACCATCACCTTGATACCAAAACCAGACAAGGATGTCACAAAGAAAGAAAACTACAGGCCAATATCACTGATGAACATAGATGCAAAAATCCTCAACAAAATACTAGCAAACAGAATCCAACAGCACATTAAAAGGATCATACACCATGATCAAGTGGGGTTTATCCCAGGAATGCAAGGATTCTTCAATATACGCAAATCAATCAACGTGATACACCATATTAACAAATTGAAGGAGAAAAACCATATGATCATCTCAATAGATGCAGAGAAAGCTTTTGACAAAATTCAACACCCATTCATGATAAAAACCCTGCAGAAAGTAGGCATAGAGGGAACTTTCCTCAACATAATAAAGGCCATATATGACAAACCCACAGCCAGCATCGTCCTCAATGGTGAAAAACTGAAACCATTTCCACTAAGATCAGGAACAAGACAAGGTTGCCCACTCTCACCACTCTTATTCAACATAGTTTTGGAAGTTTTAGCCACAGCAATCAGAGAAGAAAAGCAAATAAAAGGAATCCAAATTGGAAAAGAAGAAGTAAAGCTGTCACTGTTTGCAGATGACATGATACTATACATAGAGAATCCTAAAGATGCTACCAGAAAACTACTAGAGCTAATCAATGAATTTGGTAAAGTTGCAGGATACAAAATTAATGCACAGAAATCTCTGGCATTCCTATATACTAATGATGAAAAATCTGAAAGTGAAATCAAGAAAACACTCCCATTTACCATTGCAACAAAAAGAATAAAATATCTAGGAATAAACCTACCTAAGGAGACAAAAGACCTGTATGCAGAAAATTATAAGACACTGATGAAAGAAATTAAAGATGATACAAATAGATGGAGAGATGTACCATGTTCTTGGATTGGAAGAATCAACATTGTGAAAATGACTCTACTACCCAAAGCAATCTACAGATTCAATGCAATCCCTATCAAAATACCACTGGCATTTTTCACAGAACTAGAACAAAAAATTTCACAATTTGTATGGAAACACAAAAGACCCCGAATAGCCAAAGCAATCTTGAGAACGAAAAATGGAGCTGGAGGAATCAGGCTCCCTGACTTCAGACTATACTACAAAGCTGCAGTAATCAAGACAGTATGGTACTGGCACAAAAACAGAAAGATAGATCAATGGAACAGGATAGAAAGCCCAGAGATAAACCCACGGACATATGGTCACCTTATCTTTGATAAAGGAGGCAGGAATGTACAGTGGAGAAAGGACAGTCTCTTCAATAAGTGGTGTTGGGAAAACTGGACAGGGACATGTAAAAGTATGAGATTCGATCACTCCCTAACACCATACACAAAAATAAGCTCAAAATGGATTAAAGACCTAAATGTAAGGCCAGACACTATCAAACTCTTAGAGGACAACATAGGCAGAACACTCTATGACATAAATCACAGCAAGATCCTTTTTGACCCACCTCCTAGAGAAATGGAAATAAAGACAAAAATAAACACATGGGACCTAATGAAACTTAAAAGCTTTTGCACAGCAAAGGAAACCATAAACAAGACCAAAAGACAACCCTCAGAATGGGAGAAAATATTTGCAAATGAAGCAACTGACAAAGGATTAATCTCCAAAATTTATAAGCAGCTCATGCAGCTCAATAACAAAAAAACAAACAACCCAATCCAAAAATGGGCAGAAGACCTAAATAGACATTTCTCCACAGAAGATACACAGACTGCCAACAAACACATGAAAGGATGCTCAACATCTTTACTAATTAGAGAAATGCAAATCAAAACTACAATGAGATATCATCTCACACCAGTCAGAATGGCCATCATCAAAAAATCTAGAAACAATAAATGCTGGAGAGGGTGTGGAAAAAAGGGAACACTCTTGCACTGCTGGTGGGAATGTGAATTGGTACAGCCACTATGGAGAACGGTATGGAGGTTCCTTAAAAAACTACAAATAGAACTACCATATGACCCTGCAATCCCACTACTGGGCATATACCCTGAGAAAACCATAATTCAAAAAGAGACATGTACCAAAATGTTCATAGCAGCCCTATTTACAATAGCCCGGAGATGGAAACAACCTAAGTGTCCCTCATCGGATGAATGGGTAAAGAAGATGTGGCACATACATACAATGGAATATTACTCAGCCATAAAAAGAAATGAAATTGAACTATTTGTAATGAGGTGGATGGACCTAGAGTCTGTCATACAGAGTGAAGTAAGTCAGAAAGAGAAAGACAAATACTGTATGCTGACACATATATATGGAATTTAAGAAAAAAAAAGGTCATGAAGAACATAGGGGTAAGACAGGAATAAAGACACAGACCTACTAGAGAATGGACTTGAGGATATGGGGAGGGGGAAGGGTAAGCTGTGACAAAGTGAAAGAGCGGCATGGACATATATACACTACCAAACGTAAGGTAGATAGCTAGTGGGAAGCAGCCGCATAGCACAGGGAGATCAGCTCGGTGCTTTGTGACCGCCTGGAGGGGTGGGATAGGGAGGGTGGGAGGGAGACGCAAAAGGGAGGGGATATGGGAACATATGTATACATATAACTGATTAAATTTGTGATAAAGCAAAAAAAAAAATAAAATAAAATAAAAAATAAATGTGTTCTAGGGGAAGTACACAGTTCTAACAGAATAGAAAGTAGGGACATCTAACCCAGAGTGAGGAGCAAGGTGCAGAGAGACCTGAAGGATGAGTAAGAGTTGAAAGGCAAAGTATAGGGTGGGATGGGGAGAGGAAACAGCATGGCTCGTTTTATTTGTTTCTGGCATAAAAGACAGCCACACCTTCGACTAACATTCTCAGACCCAATAGGTGAGCTTCTAAGAGTTGTAACCATTTTAGCTGGTACAGATACTATATTACACAAGGTGTTTTATAGCTCCTTGGAGATCTCTGACAGCACTCTAAATAATCCTTGGAACTAACAGAAGCTTCAAGTAAATATGATGAATTCTGGGCAGAGTGTTTTTAAGAGCCTCTTTATCCTCTGGGACTGAAACTCCTTTCAAGGACTGTTCAAGCAATTCTACTTGTTAGATGACAACCCCCATGGTTACCAAGGATGACGACTCTTTTGGTCTTCAGTAAATGTTTGAACTCTGCTGAGTCTGACAGCAAAATCCCAAGGACAAAGATGAATTTTATGATGTAGGCTTTTCCCATCAAGGATCGTGATTAAGTTTTTTTTAGCCTCAAATCAGGTTCTGCTACCATGGTCAGCATTTGAAGTATGTAGCATAGAAAAGAATGGCTTTATAGATTTGGAAAATCTTACTATCTTTTGCCCAGTACAGTCTGAATGTTACAAAGCAAAACTTTCTGCTAATCTCCTAAGAACCAGCACTGCTTATACAACTCTAGCTGTTCCTCAGCTACTACAAACACCACTTTATTAAGATGTTGCTACTGGCCCCTTCAAACATTGTTTAAATTTTAAATAGGAAAGACATGTTTATCACTGTAAAGTAGTTACTATGACACCTTCCTAATCTTAAATATTTACAGGTATTCTGTTAGATCCTGAAAGGGAAGAAACTCCAACATACACTCATATAAATTATAGTAAAATTGGTTTGAAAACTAATTTTTTATTAAACAATATATTTGTTGCTTAAAGTGTAACCTAATTATGGATCTCTAGAAATAAGCAACTTTTTTCTTTTTTATATACAGCAAGTTCTTATTAGTCATCAATTTTATACACATCAGTGTATACATGTCAATCTCAATCGCCCAATTCAGCACACCACCAACAACAACACCCGTGGCTTTCCCCCCTTAGTGTCCATACATTTGTTCTCTACATCTGTGTCTCAACTTCTGCCCTGCAAACCGGTTCGTCTGTACCATTTTTCTAGCTTCCACATATATTCATTAATATACGATATTTGTTTTTCTCTTTCTGACGTACTTCACTACGTATGACAGTCTCTAGATCCATCCACATCTCAACAAATGACCCAATTTCGTTCCTTTTTATGGCTGAGTAATATTCCATTGTATATATGTACCACATCTTCTTTATCTATTTGTCTGTCGACAGGCATTTAGGTTGCTTCCATGACCTGGTTATTGTAAATAGTGCTGCAATGAACATTGGGATGCATGTGTCTTTTTGAATTATGGTTTTCTTTGGGTGTATGCCCAGTAGTGGGATTGCTGGATCATAAGGTAATTCTATTATTACTTTTTTAGGGAACCTCCATACTGTTCTCCATAGTGGCTGTATCAATTTACATTCCCACCAACAGTGCAAGAGGGTTCCCTTTTCTCCACACCCTCTCCAACATTTGTCGTTTGTAGATTTTCTGATGTTGCCCATTCTAACTGGTGTGAGGTGATACTTCATTGTACTTTTGATTTGCATTTCTCTAATAATTAGTGATGCTGAGCAGCTTTTCATGTGCTTCTTGGCCATCTGTATGTCTTCTTTGGAGAAATGTCTATATAGGTTTTCTGCTCATTTTTGGATTGGGTTGTTTGTTTTTTTAATATTGAGCTGCATGAGCTGTTTATATATTTTATAGATTAATGCTTTGTCCGTTGATCAGTTTGCAAATATTTTCTCCCATTCTGAGGGTTGTCTTTTCATCTTGTTTATGCTTTCCTTTGCTGTGCAAAAGATTTGAAGTTTCATTAGGTCCCATTTGTTTATTTTTGTTTTTATTTCCATTACTCTAGGAGGTGAATCAAAAAAGATCTTGCTGGGCTTCCCTGGTGGCGCAGTGGTTGAGAGTCCGCCTGCCGATGCAGGGGACACGGGTTCGTGCCCGGGTCCGGGAAGATCCCACATGCCGCAGAGCAGCTGGGCCCATGAGCCATGGCCGCTGAGCCTGCGCGTCCGGAGCCTGTGCTCCGCAATGGGAGAGGCCACAACAGTGAGAGGCCCGCGTACCGCAAAAAAAAAAAAAAAAAAAAAAAAAAAAAAAAAAAAAAAAAAAAGATCTTGCTGTGATTTATGTCAAAGACTGTTCTTCCTATGTTTTCCTCTAAGAGTTTTATACTGTCCGGTCTTACATTTAGGTCTCTAATCCATTTAGAGTTTATTTTTGTGTATGGTGTTAGGGAATGTTCTAATTTCATTCTTTTACATATAGCTGTCCAGTTTTCCCAGCACCACTTATTAAAGAGACTGTCTTTACACAATTGTATATCCTTGCCTCCTTTATCATCGATTAGTTGACCATAGGTGCATGGGTTTACCTCTGGGCTTTCTATCTTGTTCCACTGATCTATATTTCTGTTTTTGTGCCAGTACCATATTGTCTTGATTACTGTAGCTTTGTAGTATAGTCTGAAGTCAGGGAGTCTAATTCCTCCAGCTCCGTTTTTTTCCCTTAAGACTGCTTTGGCTATTCAGGGTCTTTTGGGTCTCCATACAAATTTTAAGATTTTTTTTCTACTTCTGTAAAAAATGCCATTGGTAATTTGATAGGGATTGCATTGAATCCGTAGATTGCTTTGGATAGTATAGTCATTTTCACAATATTGATTCTTCCAATCCAAGAACATGGTATATCTCTCAATCTGTTGGTATCATCTTTAATTTTTTTCATCAGTGTCTGATAGTTTTCTGCATACAGGTCTTTTGTCTCCAAAGGTAGGTTTATTCCTAGGTATTTTATTCTTTTTGTTGCAATGGTAAGTGGGAGTAATTCCTTAATTTCTCTTTCAGATTTTTCATCTTTAGTTTAAAGGAATGCAAGAGATTTCTGTGCATTAATTTTGTAACTTGCAACTTTACCAAATTCATTGATTAGCTCTAGTAGTTTTCTGGTGGCATATTTAGGATTCTCTATGTATAGTATCATGTCATCTGCAAACAGTGACAGCTCTATTTCTTCATTTCCAATTTGTATTCCTTTTATTTCTTTTCTTCTCTGATTGCTGTGGCTAGGACTTCCAAACCTATGTTGAATAATACTGGTGAGAGTGGACATCCTTCTCTTATTCCTGACCTTAGAGGAAACGCTTTCAGTGTTTCACTTTTGAGAATGATGAGTGCTGTGGGTTTGTCATATATGGTCTTTATTATGTTGAGGTAGATTCCCCCTATGCCCACTTTCTGGAGTTTTTATCATAAATGGCTGTTGAATTGTGGCAAAAGCTTTTTCTGCATCTATTGAGATGATCATATGGTTTTTATTCCTCAATTTGTTAATATAGTGTATCACATTGATTGATTTGAGCATATTGAAGAATCCTTGCATCCCTGGGATAAATCCCACTTGATCATGGTGTATGATCCTTTTAATGTGTTGTTGGATTCTGTTTGCTAGTATTTTGTTGAGGATTTTTGCATCTATATTCATCAGTGATATTGGACAGTAATTTTATTTTTTTTGTAATATCTTCATCTGGTTTCGGTATCAGGGTGATGGTGGCCTCAGAGAATGAGTTTGGGAGTGTTCCTTTCTCTGCAATTTTTTGGAAGAGTTTGAGAAGGACGGGTGTTACCTCTTCTCTAAATGTTTGATAGAATTCGCCATCTGGTGCTGGACTTTTGTTTGTTGAAAGATTTTTAATAACAGTTTCAATTTCCTTACTTGTGATTGGTCTGTTCATATTTTCTATTTCTTCCTGGTTCAGTTTTGGAAGGTTATACCTTTCTAAGTATTTGTCCATTCTTCTAGGTTTTCCACTTTATTGGCATAGGGTTGCTTGTAGTAGTCTCTTAGGATTCTTTGTATTTCTGTGGTGTCTCTTGTAACTTCTCCTTTTTCATTTCTAATTTTATTGATCCTGAGTCCTCTCCCTCTTTTTCTTGATGAGTCTGGCTAATGGTTTATCAATTTTGTTTATCTTCTCAAAGGACCAGCTTTTAGTTTCATTGATCTTTGCTATTGTTTGCTTGTTTCTATTTCATTCATTTCTGCTCTGATCTTTATGATTTCTTTCCTTCTACTAGCTTTGGGTTTTGTTTGTTCTTCTTTCTCTAGTTCCTTTAGGTGTAAGGTTCGATTGTTTATTTGAGATTTTTCTTGTTTCTTGAGGTAGGCTTGTATTGCTATAAACTTCCCTCTTAGAACTGCTTTTGCTGCATCCCATAGGTTTCGGATCGTCGTGTTTTCATTGTCATTTGTGTGTAGGTATTTTTTGATTTCCTCTTTGATTTCTTTAGTGACCTCTTGGTTATTTCATAACGTATTGTTTAGCCTCCATGTGTTTGTGTTTTTTACGTTTTATTCCCTGTAATTCATTTCTAATCTCATAGAGTTGTGGTCAGAAAAGATGCTTGACATGATTTCAATTTTCTTAAATTTACTGAGGCTTGATTTGTGACCCAAGATGTGATCTATCCTGGAGAATGTTCTGTGCGCACTTGAGAAGCAAGTGTAATCTGCTGTTTTTGGATGGCATATCCTATAAATATTGATTAAAACTATCTGGTCTACTGTGTCATTTAAAGCTTCTGTTTCCTTATTTATTTTCATTTTGGATGATCTGTCCATTGGTGTAACTGAGGTGTTAAAGCCCCCCACTATTATTGTGTTACTGTCCATTTCCTCTTTTATAGCTGTTAGCAGTTACCTTATGTATTGAGGTGTTCCTATGTTGGGTGCATATATATTTATAATTGTTATATCTTCTTCTTGGAATGATCCCTTGATCATTATGTGGTGTCCTTCCTTGTCTCTTGTAACATTCTTTATTTTAAAGTCTATTTTATCTAATATGAGTATTTGTATTCCAGCCTCTTTTGATTTCCATTTGCATGGAATATCTTTTTCCATCTCCTCAGTTTCAGTCTGTATGTGTCCCTAGGTCTGAAGTGGGTCTCTTGTAGACAGCATATATATGGGTCTTGTTTTTGTATCCATACAGCCAGTCTGTGTCTTTTGGTTGGAGAATTTAATCCGTTCACATTTAAGGTAATTATCGATATGTATGTTCCTATGACCATTTTCTTAATTGTTTTGGGTATGTTCTGTAGGTCCTTTTCTTCTCTTGTGTTTCCCACTTAGAGAAGTTCCTTTAGCATTTGTTGTAGAGCTGGTTTGGTGGTGCTGAATTCTCTTAGCTTTTGCTTGTCTGTAAAGCTTTTGATTTCTCCATCGAATCTGAATGAGATCCTTTTCGGGTAGAGTAATCATGGATGTAGGTTCTTCCCTTTCATCACTTTAAGTATATCATGCCACAACCTTCTGGCTTTTAGAGTTTCTGCTGAGAAATCAGCTGTTATCTTTATGGGAGTTCCCTTGTATGTTATTTGCTTTTTTCCCTTGCTGCTTTCAATACGTTTTCTTTGTCTTTAATTTTTGCCAATTTGATTACTATGTGTCTCTGTGTGTTTCTCCTTGGGTTTATCTTGATGGGACTCTGTGCTTCCTGGACTTGGGTGGCTATTTCCTTTCCCATGTTAGGGAAGTTTTCAACTATAATCTCTTCAAATATTTTCTCGGGTCGTTTCTCTCTCTCTTCTCCTTCTGGGACCCCTATAATGCGGATGTTGTTGCGTTTAATGTCCCAGAGGTCTCTTAGGCTGTCTTCATTTCCTTTTCATTCTTTTTTCTTTATTCTGTTCTGCAGCAGTGACTTCCACGATTCTGTCTTCCAGGTCACTTATCCGTTCTTCTCCCTCAGTTATTCTGCTATTGATTCTTTCTAGTGTAGTTTTCATTTAAGTTATTGTATTGTTCATCTCTGTTTGTTTGTTCTTTAATTCTTCTAGATCTTTGTTAAACATTTCTTGCATCTTCTTGATCTTTACCTCCATTCTTTTTCTGAGGTCCTGGATCATCTTCACTATCATTATTCTGAATTTTTTTCTGAAAGGTTGCCTATCTCCACTTGATTTAGTTGTTTTTCTGGGGTTTTATCTTGTTCCTTCATCTGGTACATAGCCCTCTGCCTGTTCATCTTGTCTATCTTTCTGTGAATGTGGTTTTTGTTCAACAGGCTGCAGGATTGTAGTTCTTCTTGTTTCTGCTGTCTGCCCTCTCTTAATTTTATTTTGTGTCTGCTGGTTGCTGTTGGCTCTGGGTTGATCCCCATTTCTTCAACAAGCTAGCCAGTCTTCTTCGTATGGTGGAAGAAGAACTCCCAATAGCACGAGAGGATTTTCAAGAGTCAATGTAGGAGAGGACTCCACAAAAGACTGGAACAGACACCTCTGGAGCCTCTAACTGGTAGGAACACACACAAATGATAATGCTGGTGAACTGCTGGAGGCCAAATGTGGACTAACTTTAGTGTTAAACACCCCTAGGGCCTAATCTTAGAAGAGCCACCACGTTTTCACGGGTTTTATGTCCAGGAATTCCAAGAGGTTCTCCAAAATAAGCAACTTTTGTAAATTCCATGACAAAGGAAACATCATTACTTTCTTCCTAAAACCAGGAATAAAATGAGGATGTCTGCTCTCACCCCCATCTATTAATATTGTACTAGAGGTTCTAACTAAAGTAAAACTGTCTTCATCCAAAGATAACATGATTGTCTACGTAGGAAATCATAATGCATTGAAAGAAAAGAGAGAGGGAAAGAAGGAGGAATGGAAAGGAGGAGGGACGCAGGGAGGGAAGGAAAGGAGGAGGGAGGGAGAGAGGAAGAGGGAGGGAGAGAGGAAGAGGGAGGGAGGGAGGGAAGAAGAGGGAGGTACTACTAAGTGAATTTATCAAGATCAATACAAAAACCAACTGTATTTGTATATATATGAAATGATAAATCTGATCAAAGATAGGTAATGAATACTTGGATACTGAAAACTACAAAACATTGTTACCAGAAACGTAAAAAGACATAAGTGAATAGACAGATATGCTGTGTCTATGGATCAGAAGAATCAACATTGTTAAAATATTAATTCTATCCAAATTGATCCATAGATTTAAGGCAATCCAAATCAAAATTCCAGGACTCTTTTGTAATACCAATACTTGACAAGCCAAACCATGTAATTTATATGGAAATGCATATGGCCTAGAATAGCCAAAACAACTTTTTAAAAAGAACAAAGAAGACTAACACTACCTGACTGCGAGACTTATTATAAAGCTACAGTGATCGAGACAATGTGGTGTGGGCATGAAGAGAAACATATAGGTAAAAAAGAACACAGTCCAGTAATAAATGCACACATATATGGTTAGTAGATTTTTGACAAAGATGCAAATGCAATCCTGAAAAGAATATATGAAAAAAAGGACCTTCCTTCAATCCATAACTAAACCACATACAAATATTAACTCAAAACAGACATAAATGTAAAACCTAATATTGTAAAATTTGTACAACAAAAGCTTTAGGTTAAGTAAAAATAATTTTGATACATACAAGAAAAAACTGATAAATGAACTTCATCAAAGTTAAGGCTTTGGCTCTTCAAAAGACACTGCAAAGAGAATGAAAAGACAAGCCACAGACTGGGAGAAAATAATTATAAGTCACATATCTAATAAAGGACTTGTTTCTAGAGTATATAAAGAACTCAAAACTTAATAATAGGAAAACAATAACAATAAATCATCAAAAGATTTGAGCAGACACACCTTCATGAAAAGATGTTCAACGTCATTAGTCATTTGGGAAATGCACATTAAAACCACAATGAAATAAGTACTACATACCTTTCTGAATGACTAAAATTTTAAAAACTGAACATATTTCGTTTTGGAAAAGATGTGGAGGATTTAGAACTCTGAAACACTGCTGGTAGGAATGTAAATGGTACAACGACTTTGGAAAATATTTTGGCAGTTTCTTAAAAAGTTAAACATACACGTACTACATGATGCAGCCATTTCTTTCCTAGATATTTAGCCAAGAAAGTAAAAGTATATGTCCACACAAAGACTTCTGCACAAATGTTGACAGCAACTTTATTTGTAATACCCAGACTGCAATTAATCCAAATGTCCATCAACAGGTAAATGGATAAATAGTGGTAAATTGATACAACGTAATACTATTCAGTAATTAAAAGGAATGAACAATTGATATAGGCCCCAACATGGATGAATCCCAAAATATTCATGTTGGTTGAAATAAGCCAGACCAAAAAGAGGGTTCATGCATGATTTCACTTATATAAAACTCTAGAAAATTCAAACCAATCTATAGTGACAGAAATCAATGATTGCCTTTAAAAGATGAGATAGGAGAAAAGAATAATAGAGGGACAAGGAAAGTTTTGGGAGTGATGGATATGTTATCTTGATTGTGTTGATATACATATCATTTGTGGATATATATGTGTATACATCATGATATAAAAAAATCAAAGTTTATGAGACTGTACACTTTAAAAATACGTACATGGACTTATATATACTACCAAACATAAAACAGATAGCTAGTGGGAAGCAGCCTCAGAGCACAGGGAGATCAGCTCGGTGCTTTGTGACCACCTAGAGGGGTGGGATAGGGAGGGTGGGAGGGAGATGCAAGAGGGAAGAGATATGGGGATATATGTATATGTATAGCTGATTCACTTTGTTATAAAGCAGAAACTAACACACCACTGTAAAGCAATTATACTCTAATCAAGATGTTAAAAAATATGTACACTTTATTATATTAATTATACCTCAATAAAGCTGTAACAGAAGAATATATATAAACATATGTATCAAAGTGTTGACAGTGGTTATTTTGGGGTGGTAGAATTAAGACGGTTTTTATTTTATTCTATATACTTCACTTTATTTCACAACTTTTATAAATAAATATATCACATTTAAAATCAGAAAAAAATAGTAACTTTTTCTACTTACTTTATATTACATTAAAAAAATAATAACTTTCTGGTCTTGACCTGTATGCTTTTAATTTGCATAATTTGTAAAAGATATAAATATACAATTGAATACTCTGGTTTTTTTCATCAAGCATTGTGTTATAATCTTTCTAACATAAAACAGACATTTTGGTTATATTTTTAAATAAACCCATAATATTCCCTTTGTGTTACTACATCACAGGGTACCTAATCATTCTCTTTCATTAGTTGTTTAAATATTCTCCCCTCCTTTTCTTTCCCTCTTGCTATTATAGTTAACTTTAAAAATTACCTTCATGCACATAACTTACAAACTCTTTTAAAATACATGTTATGAGACAGCCTCATCCACCAGAGGGCAGACAACAGAAGCAAGAAGAACAACAATCCTGCAGCCTGTCAAACAAAAACCACATTCACAGAAAGACAGACAAGATGAAAAGGCAGAGGGCTATGTACCAAATGAAGGAACAAGATAAAACCCAGAAAAACAACTAAATGAAGTAGGGATGGGCAACCATCCAGAAAAACAATCAGAATAATGAGTGTGAAGATGATCCAGGACCTCGGAAAAAAAATGGAGGCAAAGATCGAGAAGATGCAAGAAATGTTTAACAAAGACCAAGAAGAATTAAAGAACAAACACCTAGAAGAATTAAAGAACAAACAAACAGAGATGAGCAATACAATAACTGAAATGAAAAATACACTAGAAGGAATCAATAGCAGAATGACTGAGGCAGAAGAAGGGATAAGTGACCTGGAAGACAAAATGGTGGAATTCACTGCCATGGAACAGAATAAAGGAAAAAGAATGAAAAGAAATGAAGACAGCCTAAGAGACTTCTGGGACAACATTAAACGCAACAACATTCACATTATAGGGGTCCCAGAAGGAGAAGAGAGAGAGAAAGAACCCAAGAAAATATTTGAAGATATTATACTCGAAGACTTTGCTAACATGGGAAAGGAAATAGAGATCCAAGTCCAGGGAGCACAAAGAGTCCCAGGCAGGATAAACCCAAGGAGAAACATGCCGAGACACATAGTAACCAAACTGACAAAAATTAAAGACAAAGAAAAATTATTGAAAGCAACAAGGGAAAAATGACAAATAACATACAAGGGAACTCCCATAAGGTTAAAAGCTGATTTCTCAGCAGAAACTCTATAAACCAGAAGAGACTGGCACAATATATTTAAAGTGATGAAAGGGAAGAACCTACAACCGAGATTATACTACCCAGCAAGGATCTCATTCAGATTCAACAGAGAAATCAAAAGCTTCACAGACAAGCAAAAGCTAAGAGAATTAGGCACCACCAAACTAGCTCTAAACAAATGCTAAAGGAACTTCTCTAAGTGGGAAACACAAGAAAAGGTCATATAAAAACAAACCCATGGGCCTCCCTGGTGGCGCAGTGGTTGAGAGTCCGCCTGCCGATGCAGGGGATACGGGTTCGTGCCCCGGTCTGGGAGGATCCCATATGCCGCGGAGCGGCTGGGCCCGTGAGCCATGGCTGCTGAGCCTGCGCATCCGGAGCCTGTGCTCCGCAACGGGAGAGGCCGCAACAGTGAGAGGCCTGCGTACCAAAAAAAAAAAAAAAAAAAAAAAAAAAACAAACCCATAACAATTAAGAAAATAGTAATAGGAACATACATATCAATAATTACCTTAAACATGAATGGATTAAATGCTCCAACCAAAAGAAACAGACTCGCTGAATGGATACAAAAACAAGAACCATATATATGTTGTCTACAAGAGACCCAAATAGACCTAGGGTCACAGACAGACTGAAAGTGAAGGGATGGCAAAAGATATTCCATGCAAATTGAAATCAAAAGAAAGCTGGAATAGCAATACTCATATCACATAAAATAGACTTTAAAATAGTGTTACAAGAGACAAGGAAGGACACTACATAATGATCAAGGGATCATTCCAAGAAGATATAACAATTATAAATATATATGCACCCAACATAGGAGCACCTCAATACATAAGGTAACTGTTAACAGCTATAAAAGAGGAAATCGACAGTAACACAGTAATAGTGGGGGGCTTTAACACCTCACTTACACCAATGGACACATCATCCAAAATGAAAATAAATAAGGAAACAGAAGCTTTAAATGACACAGTAGACCAGATAGTTTTAATTGATATTTATAGGATATTCTATCCAAAAACAGCAGATTACACTTTCTTCTCAAGTGTGCATGGAACATTCTCCAGGATAGATCACATCTTGGGTCACAAATCAAGCCTCAGTAAATTTAAGAAAATTGAAATCATATCAAGAATCTTTTCTGACCACAATTCTATGAGATTAGAAATGAATTACAGGGAAGAAAATGTAAAAAACACAAACACATGCAGGCTAAAAAATATGTTATGAAATAACCAAGAGATAACTGAAGAAATCAAGGAGGAAATCAAAAAATACCTAGAGACAAATGACAACAAAAACACGACAATCTAAAACCTATGGGATGCAGCAAAAGCAGTTTTAAGAGGGAAGTTTATAGCAATACAAGCCTACCTCAAGAAACAAGAAAAATCTCAAATAAACAATCGAACCTTACATCTAAAGGAACTAGAGAAAGAAGAACAAAACCCAAAGCTAGTAGAAGGAAAGAAATCATAAATATCAGAGCAGAAATAAATGAAATAGAAACAAGAAAACAATACCAAAGATCAATAAAACTAAAAGCTGGTCCTTTGAGAAGATAAACAAAATTGATAAACCATTAGCCAGACTCATCAAGAAAAAGAGGGAGAGGACTCAGGATCAATAAAATTAGAAATGAAAAAGGAGAAGTTACAAGAGACACCACAGAAATACAAAGAATCCTAAGAGACTACTACAAGCAACCCTATGCCAATAAAGTGGAAAACCTAGAAGAATGGACAAATACTTAGAAAGGTATAACCTTCCAAAACTGAACCAGGTAGAAATAGAAAATATGAACAGACCAATCACAAGTAAGGAAATTGAAACTGTTATTAAAAATCTTTCAACAAACAAAAGTCCAGCACCAGATGGCGAATTCTATCAAACATTTAGAGAAGAGGTAACACCCGTCCTTCTCAAACTCTTCCAAAAAATTGCAGAGAAAGGAACACTCCCAAACTCATTCTCTGAGGCCACCATCACCCTGATACCAAAACCAGATGAAGATATTACAAAAAAAATAAAATTACTGTCCAATATCACTGATGAATATAGATGCAAAAATCCTCAACAAAATACTAGCAAACAGAATCCAACAACACATTAAAAGGATCATACACCATGATCAAGTGGGATTTATCCCAGGGATGCAAGGATTCTTCAATATATGCAAATCAATCAATGTGATACACCATATTAACAAACTGAAGAATAAAAACCATATGATCATTTCAATAGATGCAGAAGAAGCTTTTGCCAAAATTCAACACCCATTTATGATAAAACCTCTCAAGAAAGTGGTCATAGAGGAAACCTACCTCAACATAATAAAGGCCATATACAACAAACCCACAGCAAACATCATTCTCAATGGTGAAAAACTGAAAGCATTTCCTCTAAGATTAGGAACAAAACAAGGATGTCCATTCTCACAACGATTATTCAACATAGTTTTGGAAGTCCTGGCCACAGCAATCAGAGAAGAAAAGAAATAAAAGGAATACAAATTGGAAAAGAAGTAAAACTGTCACTGTTTGCAGATGACACGATACTATACATAGGGAATCCTAAAGATGCTACCAGAAAACTACTAGAGCTAATCAATGTATTTGGTAAAGTAGCAGGATGCAAAATTAATGCACAGAAATCTCTTGCATTCCTATACACTAACAACGAAAGATCAGAAAGAGAAATTAAGGAAACAATCCCATTTACCACTGCAACAGAAAGAATAAAGTACCTAGGAATAAACCTACCTAAAGAGACAAAAGACCTGTATGCAGAAAACTATAAGACACTGATGAAAGAAATTAAAGATGATACCAGCAGATGGAGAGATACACCATGTTCTTGAATTGGAAGAGTCAACATTGTGAAAACGACTATACTACCCAAAACAATCTACAGATTCAATGCAATCCCTATCAAACTACCATGGCATTTTTCACAGAACTAGAACAAAAAATTTGTATGGAAACACACAAGACCCCGAATACCCAAAGCAATCTTGAGAAAGAAAAATGGAGTTGGAGGAATCAGGCTCCCAGACTTCAGACTGTACTACAAAGCTACAGTAATCAAGACAGTATGGTACTGGCACAAAAACAGAAATATAGATCAATGGAACAGGATAGAAAGCACAGAGAGAAACCCATGCACATATGGGCACCTTATTTTTGATAAAGGAGGCAAGAATATATAATGGAGAAAAGACAGCCTCATCAATAAGTGGTGCTGGGAAAACTGGACAGCTACATGTAAAAGAATGAAATTAAAACACTCCCTAACACCATACACAAAAATAAACTCAAAATGGATTAAGACCTAAATGTAAAGCCAGACACCATAAAACTCTTAAGAGGAAAACATAGGCAGAACACTCTATGACATAAATCACAGCAAGATCCTTTTTGACCCACCTCAAACAGGAAATGGAAATGGAAATAAAAACAAAAATAAACAAATGGAACCTAATGAAACTTAAAAGCTTTTGCACAGCAAAGGAAACCATAAACAAGACAGAAAGACAACCTTCAGAATGGGAGAAAATATTTTCATATGAAGCAACTGACAAAGGATTAATCTCCAAAATATACAAGCAGCTCATGCAGCTCAATATCAAAGAAACAAACAACCCAATCCAAAAATGGGCAGAAGCCCTAAATAGACATTTCTCCAAAGAAGATATACAGATGCCAACAAACATGAAAGGATGCTCAACCTCACTAATCATTAGAGAAATGCAAATCAAAACTACAATGAGGTATCACCTCACACCAGTCAGAATGGTCATCATCAAAAAATCTACAAACAATAAATGTTGGAGAGGGTGTGGTGAAAAGGGAACCCTCCTGCACTGTTAGTGGGAATGTAAGTTGATACAGCAACTATGGAGAACAGTATGGACATTCCTTAAAAAAACTAAAAATAGAATTACCATATAACCCAGCAATCCCACTACTGGGCATATACCCTGAGAAAACCATAACTCAAAAGGAGTCATTTACCACAATGTTCATTGTAGCTCTATTTACGATAGGCAGGACATGGAAGCAACCTAAATGTCCACTGACAGATGAATGGATAAAGAAGATGTGGCATATATACACAATGGAATATTACTCAGCCAAAAAAGAAACAAAATTGAGTTATTTGTAGTGAGGTGAATGGACCTAGACTCTGTCATTCAGAGTGAAGTAAGTCAGAAAGAGAAAAACAAATACCGTATGCTAACACATATATATGGAATGTAAAAAAAAAAAAAAGGTTCTGAAAAACCTAGGGGCAGGACAGGAATAAAGATTCAGCCGTAGAGAATGGACTTGAGGACACGGGGAGGGGGAAGGGTAAGCTGGGACAAAGTGAGACAGTGGCATGGACATATATACACTACGAAATGTAAAATCGATAGCTAGTGGGAAACAGCCGCATATCACAGGGAGATCAGCTCGGTGCTTTGTGACCACCTAGAGGGGTGGGATAGGGAGGGTGGGAGGGAGACGCAAGAGGGAGGGCATATGGGGATATATGTATACGTATAGCTGATTCACTTTGTTATACAGCAGAAACTAACACACCATTGTAAAGCAATTATATTCCAATAAAGATGTTAAAAAATTTTTTAAATTAAAAAAAAGTGAATGAGGGTGATATGGGAAAAGAATCTAAAAAAGAGTGGATATATGTATATGTATAACTGATTCACTTTGCTGTATAGGAAAAACTAACACAACATTGTAAATCAACTATACTCCAATAAAAATTAATTAAAAAAGAAAAGATATCATATTGGGGGGAAAAATGAGGGAGGAAATGATAGATTTTCAGTGTAAAGGGTTACTGATGACATTTTTCAGTAGACAGAAGATAACACAACAAATGTATAACCTGTGGTGAATTTCCTAAATCCAAGAAATACTCTTCTGCAGTGGGGACAGGTCAAAATCAAGCACTTCAGAGTTATGACTGGAGCCGACTTGGGTACAAATGTAGCAGGCCAGTGAGCAAATGCATTCACTCCTCACACCTAGTCAATTGTTACCACGCAATAATGTACAACCAGATATTCTGATTTGTTTTAAAGATGTCTGAATTCTTGGTTAAAATGTGAACTCTCCCCCATTTAAAAAATAGTACTAATTAAATAAAGAACAAACTTTGTATATTTATACAAAAGACATCTGGGGACTGCTCTGGACCTGCAGGCTGACCATTTTCTACTTCTGGGTTGAGCCTAAGCCTGAACTTCTTTCACTTGAGTTCCAAAACTTTTCATGAGCATCCTCTGCCTTGCTGAATTGTTCCTCAACAAGAAAGGGATTAAGACTTTCAATGAAGGACATCTGGTTAATTAAGGCAATATTGAACACATGTTCTTACCTCTATTCCTTCCTGGAACTCCACTGATGAGAATAAAGAAATAAAGAGGTAGAATCCCATAAGGACTAAGAGAACAGTAGAGAAAACCACAATAATAAAGACAACAGGAAAGGAGACAACACAGATGAGAGGTGCCAACAAACCTTTGGCAGATGGAAAAGGAATGGAGGATTTATCATAGCTGAGAAAGCTGAATACAAAAAAAGACCTCGAAAAACAAAAAAACCTGCAATGGAGGGTGATAAGGAGAAGAGAAATAAACCAATTCATACCATAAGCCCCATAAAAACTTAGGGATTGGTGGCACCAGGTATACAAAATTGCAGACGAAGTTTGGGACTGAAAATAGCATTGGCTGAACATCTACACAAGGAGTTGTCAGACTGGGAATTAAATCTGTGAAGAAATTAAACCAGAGATTCTCCAAATCTATACACTAGATACAGTGGAAGGTAGGGAAGAGGTACCATGCTAAAAACAAAGGTAGTAAGTGCAAAGTCTACATTCTGAATAGTGAGGTTCTCATCCAGCCTCCTTGCATGGCTGAGATCCAAGAGTACTGGAAGCCAAGCATATAACCCCTAATCTCCAGGCAGAAATGTTGAGGATCCTGAATAGCCCCAAGAAAAGACATAGGTACTGACACATGGGGATCCCCAACAAAAGAAAAGTCCCAACCAATAATACTTCACAGAAACTTTATGTAGAATTAACCTCAAAGAGAAGATAAATATCTCCAACACAGTATTTCTCAAGGAACCCTAGGGATCTACAAAGTGTCACTAGGGGCTCTGTGAAAGATCATGATTCAAAAAGTAATAATAAACAGCAGTTTTGAACTTCACATGCCTTATGAAAAAATGATGCACAGTGACCCAACAGCTCCATTAGCAATTTAGTAAGACATCTTTCAGCAGTGCAGTATAGGATCATGTTTATTGCATTAAGCCCATTCTCGGTATTTGACATGAAATAGAGAAGGCTGTTGATAACTGGTGAGTGCTACACTGCATGGAGGTGACTATGGTAGGCTGATGACATCAAATTACTTCAACCATCTTTATTTATGGGCTGCTTATGTGAATAAATAAGTCCTGCTCGTGAATAAAATAATTATAGAAAAATTTTCATTCTAAACAACAAATTTTTATGTACTGTGATTCAACTGCCTCCCTGTCATTTTGCTATTATTTTAAACATGCAAAACGTGGGTTGTAGAGGTTAGAAGTAAATTGTACTGGGAAGCTTCCATTTTTCGTGACACTTTGTATAGTTATTTGTTGTCTTTATCCTATACTTTATTAGCATTATATTTAACAAACATATCTGATGGCTCAAAATGGTTATTTGTGAAGATGAGGTATGATTTAGAAAAGAAAAATTTTAAACCTGTCAGTGGGCAATTCCAATAAATTAGGGATAAAGAATTATAATCTCAAGATTAATTTCACTGCAATGGTGCAACAGGTGATTGAAAAAAAGGCCAGTCACTCACAGAAAGACAATGAATATGTTGCTCTAGTTTTCAACTTTCAACATGTCTGAGCAAACTTTTCTTATTTAGCAATCATCAAGAGATCATTTAATTTTGAGTGAAAATGAAATACATGTGTGCTTATCTTAAATTTGACCCAGACCTCAGTATTTGTGCAGGAAGAAAGAAGCACAGGTTTTAAAATAATTAGATAAATTTTATTCTTTATTTTCAGTTTCAAAAATAATACTCTTTTATGCCTATATACTCCATAAGAGGAAACAGAAACCAACACATATTTATAATAATTTGTAATTGCTAAAATTAAAATTAATCCTGGTCATGAATGCAATAAGAAAATATTTTTTCAAAGTCTTATATACAGTTGTTTCTTACAATGCATTTCATTCATATTGCTTTTGCTTATGGTTGTAACAGCATCACTATTCAACATTGTCAATGAATTTTCATGTTGTAAATATCATTAATTAAAATCAATTCATAACCTTTTTTTTTTTTTGCGGTACACGGGCCTCTCACTGTTGTGGCCTCTCCCGTTGCAGAGCACAGCCTCCGGAAGCACAGGCTCAGCGGCCATGGCTCATGGGCCCAGCCGCTCCGCGGCATGTGGGATCTTCTCGGACCGGGGCACGAACCCGTGTCCCCTGCATCGGCAGGCGGACTCTCAACCACTGCGCCACCAGGGAAGCCCTCTTTTTTTTTTTTAAATGTCTTTATTGGGGTATAATTGCTTTACAATGGTGTGTTAGGTTCTGCTGTATAACAGAGTGAATCAGCTATACATATACATAACCTCTTCTTAAATCTACAAACCCATATTTAGAAAAATCAAATCCCACGTTGGCTTAAACCAGTTATTGAATAGAATGTATATCTGCTTCATGCGATTTTTAAATTTATTTTAAAAAGAGAGAAAAATATTAATTTCAAGAAAGATAAGCTCATCTTTACTACCTAGTTGTTTCAAAAAAATATTGGATAAATAGCCATTTCTAGTTGAAAATAAGAGGAAAACTATTCTTCCATACATGTTATACCACATATCATAACTCACTAGGATTTTATATAGCAGAAATTTGAATAAGACTTTAGGCTACTTGGATAAAGTTTTTAAAATCTAGTAGGAAATGTTTAAAGAAAAAATCTGAAGGTACCACTATCTATGTTACTGACTTACATAAAGTCGACATCCTATATGGGAAACGGCACTACACAAAAAGAATTAGCTAATATATTGAACAAAATAAGCAAATTTGCAGGAAAAATATTATCCTCTACTCAAAAGAGCACTGGAAATAATTACTGAATTATTATATCCAAAATTTAGGGGTCATGTTATATATCTTGAGCTGAAGATTTAATAATTTTATGCAGAAGTTCCCTGAGACCTGAAAATTATTTCAAGGATTTATTCAGAGAAAAAAAAATCGAGAAAGGCTGTTCTAACACAAAAGGAAGATCATAAACAAACAGATAAAAGGAGCATGGAAGCAACAGAAAAATTTCATGCATCAGAAAAACTTTGGGAAAAAATTATAACTAATATCCTCAAATATATTAGAAAGGTTAAATTATTACATCCATGAATAAACAGGAGATGTAACCCAAGAAAAGAAACAAGCAGAGAACAAGAAAGAACTCTAAAAACTTTAAAATACAGTAGCAGAAGTGAAAAATGCAATGGAAAATGTGGAAGATGGAGTCAATGAGCCCTCCCAGAGGGTGGGGGGGGTAGGAGGGATGGGTGGGCAGGTAACACAAAAGAATAATTAAGAAAAAGATCTTTCTAGATAGTACAACCTCTAATGTTTTTCCAGGAAAATAAAAACAGAAAATTAAGGAGAGGAAGTTATCGAATAAATAAGAATATTTCTAATAGTGAATGAGCCCACCCAAGTTCTCAACACAGTAAATGAAAGAGAACCACACCAAGGCACACCATTCCAAAAGTTTAGAACACTGAATAGAGAAAAAACAGGTCACATGCAAAACCTCAGAAATCAGATGTGTTCTTCAGACCAATACTGTAAACTAGATGTTAATGAAACAGTGCCTTCCAAATTCTGAGGGAAAATTATTTCCAAATGTAAATTCTATACTAGCCAAATTACCAGTTAAGTGTGATGATAGAATATAAGCATTTACAAATATACAAAAATATAAAGTTACCTTCTACACACTTTTTCTCAGGAAGTTACTGGAAAATGTATTCCAGCAAAACAAGGAAGTTAGCCCAAAAATAGGAAAACACAGGATACAGAATATAAGGACTCCAACAGGAGAGCAACAAAGAAATGTCCCAGGATGACATTTGTCTACTGCCTAAAGCTTACTGCAAGATTACTGGGGTCTCCAAGTTATATGGATTGCTCCAGGAAAGACATCTTAGAATATCTGATGTGTGTTTATGAAAAATAGTACTAAAAGTAGTTTTACTACAGGAAGGGAGGGAGGGAGAGAGGAAGGAACGAAGGGGAGGGGAGGGGAGGAGAGAGAAAAGGAAAGGAAAAGGGGAGGAAAGAGAGAAGAAGGAGGGGAGAGAGAAGGAAAAAAGAAAAGAAGGGAAGGAGGGACAGAGGAGTGTAAGACTAGGAAAATTTTGGAAATTCAAGGCAATAATAACCAGTATTTTCTTAAGTAATTTTCTTAGGATAATTTTAAAGACTGAGGCACTTGGCCTTATTATACCCAATACTGAGGCATGTCATGTATTTCCCTCTGAAATGTGTGACTTTCTTTTTTTTAACATTTTTATTGGAGTATAATTGCTTTACAATGGTGTGTTAGTTTCTGCTTTATAACAAAATGAATCAGTTATACATATATATATATCCCCACATCTCTTCCCTCTTGCGTCTCCCTCCCTCCCACCCTCCCTATCCCACCCTTCTAGCTGGTCACAAAGCACCAAGCTGTTCTCCCTGTGATATGCGACTGCTACGCACTAGCTATCTATTTTATGTTTGGTAGTGTATATATGTCCATGCCACTCTCTCACTTTGTCACAGCTTCCCCTTCCCCCTCCCCATATATTCAAGTCCTTTCTCTGGTAGGTCTGCATCTTTATTCCCGTCTTGCCCCTAGGTTCTTCATGACCATTTTTATTTTTTTTTAGATTCCATATATATGTGTTAGCATATGGTATTTGTTTTTCTCTTTCTGACTTACTTCACTCTGTATGACAGTCTCTAGGTCCATCCACCTCGCTACAAATAACTCAATTTCATTTCTTTTTATGGCTGAGTAATATTCCATTGTATATATGTGCCACATCTTCTTTATCCATTCATCTGTCAATGGACACTTAGGTTGCTTCCATGTCCTGGCTATTGTAAATAGAGCTGCAATGAACATTGTGGTACATGACTCTTGTTGAATTATGGTTTTCTCAGGGTATATGCCCAGTAGTGGGATTGCTGGGTCATATGGTAGTTCTATTTTTAGTGTTTTAGGGAACCTCCATACTGTTCTCCACAGTGGCTATATCAATTTACATTCCCACCAACAGTGTATGAGGGTTCCCTTTTCTCCACACCCTCTCCAGCATTTATTGTTTGTAGATATTTTGATGATGGCCATTCTGACCGGTGTTGGATGATATCACATTGTAGTTTTGATTTGCAAGAAATGTGTGACTTTTAAAGTGCATAATTAATTGTGTTCTCTCAAGATTTAAGAAAATTATATATTTCAAATATTCCAATAAATTCAATTCAGTATAATTGTCAATGTTTACAAAAGTAATATAAATAGTTGAGTCATATTTTTTTGTTAAGCAAATTATTTTTCAAGCATTTAAATGTTTCTGGAGATGCCAGTCTTGAAACTGCTGGTTGAATTCAACCCAGACAAAGGGTTGAACCTTGCTCTAATTTTTTTTTAATTTGAATACTAAGTAGAGATGCCAATTAGCCACAAGCCACACAACCACTCTATTACACTCAATTACACAGCCTCAACCCTGTAAGCATTTGAATTGTTAACCTTGATTTAAACAAACCAAACAAAAAATTATGAGGTTACAAGTGCATCCAATCTTTTACAGTGAGTCAAAGGAAACTGAACCTAGAGTGTGACTGGATATTGAAACATAACTGAAAGTTACACCCTGTGTAAACCATTCAAAATTTATTCAGCTTCACCAATGAATAGTTATACTCACTGTATCCTGGTTGGGAAGAAGGGAACAAGAAAATCCTAACAGACTGGGCCCAGGTTTAAGATACAGACAACACTAATCATGCTTGTAGCTCTGTATCTACTCATCTATACTTACTGCTTCAGCATCTCTGTCTGAAACGTAGAGATAAGGCTTACCTTCATCATAATGGAATTAGAAAAGCTTAGTATGGAAGAGGATGGGAAAGTTCTTTGAAAAGGATACATGAACACTCATTATAAATTAGAGCCCTAATACTACTGTATTTAGGAAAATCCAATTTTAGGTGTTAAGACTCTGCTATAGAAAATCCATTTCTCTTTTCTTAATCAAAGGACAATTTCCAAAGGACAATTTCTTTTATCCCTAAGTAATCCTCCCAGGTCCCTCTCTGTCTTGTGAGATGTCAAGTCTCACAGCTCTTCATGTGAGCTCCCATAGGGTAAGAGCTTCAGTATTTAGGGGCATTCTGTAGAGCCCCTCAGATGCCATAGGTGACATTGAGAATTCCTAAATAATGCCTTTTTCAAAAATACACTATTGCCAGTAGAGGCCCAAGCCCACAAAACAGAAAAAAATTGAATGTAGGAAGGAGTAAAAGAAGTTTGATACTTTGTAACAACCTGCCAACTATTTCCTTTCTCCACTCTCACGTTGCCATAGCAACAAAGAGACTTATCTACCAGTTAATAAACAGGTGAAAAAAATACCACTATGCAGCTATTTATTCCATAGATTTATAGGACCTTAGCCCACTGGACATGTTGGCAGCACTGGATACTTCTTGCCACTGATTCTGCTTCAATAAATCCCAAGCAGTTCCAGAATATCGACATATCAGGGAGCTAAAGCCACTTCCTGTCACATTCATTTTTCATGCCTTTTCCAACTGTCTCAGATGGGGAGACTCTGCGAAAAAGGCAACTGGAAAAGAAGATATTTACCTTGCTCAAAGGCTTTCAACATATATAATTATTGGTCAAGCAATGGCAGAGCCATCAATCCTTCTCAACTCATACTAAGTGTTAACCTAAAGAAATTCATAGAAAAATATTAAAAAACACATAGAAATCAAAATTCTTGGAATTTTTTTTCAATTTCATTCAAATATAGCAATGGATAAGTGCACTGAAAACCCTGGGGCTCATGTTTTAAAAGCTATCCTAGAGCATAAAAAGGTGGAACTCAATTTGCCCATGGAGCAAACTCTATAAAACTGATTCAGGGATAGGAGAGAGGATTTCATCTCTGTACAGCAAGTCTTTCAACCACTCTTTCAAAGGGAGACTCTGAAGAGAGGAGTTTAATGTCAGAATATCTGGAATTGTAATGAAATATGCTGTGGCTTTCCAGTGTACTGGGGAAGAATCTGGATAAAAACTTAACTAGTTTTTGAGAGAGTTCCTTGTTAATTGCTCCATTCTGGAGGGAAAAAAATATTCTTAAGGACTTTATGAAATTAGCAGCTGAATTTGAAGATACAGATTTTTGTCCTCTTTTTTACTTGCACCAATACAGAATATGAGTTTATGAGTCACATTTACTTGTTAATAGAGCAATGAATTTTCTCTTTAGCTGCAGATCGAGGTACTTTTTATAAGCCCACAGCAAATGGAGTCCTCCCACATAGAGAAATCACAAAGCAGAAGGCTGACAGGCTCGGCTCCAGGGTTCCTGAGCAGGGAGCTTTCCAGACAGTATTAAACAACGATGCAAAGTTCATGTCATGCCTGTCTACTCCAGCAACTCCCTGAAAATTCACAAAACACCCAATTCTGGGGACTGCAACACACGTGTCAAGAATGTGCAGGCAACAAAATGAATGCAGGCAATCTTCACAGGTGTGAGAGTGTTTTGAGAAGTCCCACCCCATAGTTTTGGCTAGGAAAGCATCTTCTGTCAAAAGGCTCTATGCTTCCCTCTGAGCAACAGTTGGTTATAAAAACAGACTGCCAAGGAATAGAATATGGTGGTAGGAGGGAAGCCACTGATCAGTGGTGAGATGTGAGGTAGCAGCTGGTGTGTTCCATCAGGCTCATTGAGCTGGGAAGGACCTTCAGAGAAGATTCTGGGAGAGGCAGCCAGCCAATAGCAAAAGCATTATATGCTCCATCTAGATCAGTAAATGTTTTTATAAACCAAAGAGATGATGAAGGAAAGTTCTTTGTCACAGAAGAATACCTGCTAATAATGCAAAAGAAATAACAGAACTAGAAAAATCACCCTTTATGTAAATAATAATGAATAAAGGATCTGGACCTCAATTACCAATGGAAGCTAAGACCATTAAGTGCTTAATTCTGTGCTTCACCATCTGTGAATTATTCTTGCCCAATAATTGAATCTAAATCTACTTGCCTCTAGATCAAGTTACCCATCTACAGAAAACAAGATTGAGGATGATGTTAAATGACGGCATGAGGATGCAATCAGCCAACTTCAAAATAAGAAAAACTGTACAGGAAAAATGTCCCAGTAAAAATGTCCTGGTTTCTTTAAGAAATAAATAGCATGAAAAAGTAGAGTAGGGGCTTTTAGAGATCAAGAGACTTCAGAAAGATGGCAAACAAATGTAACTTATGAACCCTGTTTGGATCCTAATTCAAATAAAACAACTGTAAAAAAGGCACTTTGGAGACAAATATGAAAAGTTTCAGAGGTATTGTTTAATCAGATAATATAAAATTTTGCTACTGTGTAGCAGTGTTTTTAAGTCCTTATCTATTGTAAACATACTGGTGTATTTATGGGTGAAATAATATGGATTTGATATAAAATAAAGATGTGGGGAGAACAGATGAAATAAGATGAGCAAAGTTTAATGAGTACGTGAAGGTGCATTTTACTATTCGATGATGGATGTTTGAAATATTCCATAACAAAGAGATCCAAAAGAGAGAGAGAGAATTGCTGTGGCAAGTTGGTCCCTTAGTTTAGTCCCCATTAACATAATCCATGGATGGACAGGAAGTTCACAGGGGGAAAGTGGACAAAGCAAACGCAGAAAGAAGCAAAAAGGAGGAAGGAAAACAGAATAGCTGGTCAAGTAGCTGCAGGTCATCTTGGTCTCTCAAAAGATGACTTGAATTCACCTTTGTGATTGATTCTATCTTTTTTAAGGAAAAATAATCTCAGATGAGCTCTTTGGTTAATTAAATGCTCTCACGCATAATTCTTGGGGGAAATGGTGAAATAACACAAATGTAGACATTTAGTCTGAGAAGATACAATTTCTATTGGTGATATGAATTATTGTAAAAATGGCTTTGCCAGGATTATGTCTCTAAGGCTTTACTATTTATTTTTAGAGTATTATTTCTTTCCTATACATGGATTTAAATAATACCATTGTTTTTCCCAGGGAAATGCCTGAGTTCAGGGATAGGAAAAGGCAGGTGTACTGAGAATTGCTTATGTAGATAAGGATATGAGACTCCCACAACAGCAGAAAGGTGGCAGCCATGATATTCAACTGCTTTAAAAGCAAATTAAACTGAACTCAGCACATCTCAATCTGGACACCTTCCTCTGATATGCCATGTTACTTAAACCTGAAAACCCCTATGTGTGGTGATGCTGGACTACTGCAATTTGGTATAATTATCCTGGTGAGAGCCACTGGTCAAGATCACTTGCCTTTGGGATTTCCTTAAAAGGAGTAAATATTTTAGCTGCCAATTGTTCACAGAAAGAGCAGATCCTGGGGCAGAAAATGAGGGTTGAGAAGTGAGGCAAAGATAAAATCCTTTATCTATCTTGAAATTAGATCTGGCCTCCAAAGTGTCACCAGCCTTGAGGACACCATCAGGGACCCACCGCTCTGGATCCAGGCCTACAGAAGATAAGAGAATCCTCATCTAGAAGTTGTTTAGGTCACACTCCATGTTGAAAACTTCCCTTCCACTGTTTTTGAAACATCATTAGTTTTGTCAGTGTTGTGGTCTGGACTCAGCCATCTCACAGCAACACACTCTGGGAAAGGCTTGTGCCCATACTCATGCAAAGAAGTAAAACAAAAGCTGCCAGTCAGGAATCTTATGGTGACCTAAAGCAGAGTGAGCAAAGGCTTATGTACAGAGCAACAGAGAAGCCAAAACTCCAAAGCCAGATGGCTTGACAATAGGACAGATTTTTTAGTACAGGATTTAGCATCTGGATTTCCAAAGAACCTGGTGAAGACTGTATTTACTGCTGGAAGCCAGAGTAGAAGTAATAAAGACTTTGAATATAGGATATAGGATATTCATGCAAATGTGTTCTCACAAACAGATGAGGCACATAACCAGTTAAAAGTATAAAAGGAAATTTTAATTTTAGTTTGGATTTAAAAAAAACAAAAAGCAGTGCATTCAATTTCAAAGACAAACGTGCTGCAGCTGAAGCTCTAACAAAAAAGCTCAAAAAAAATTAAATTTGTTGGATGTGCATGTACACACACACATGTGTGTGTGTGAGAGAGAGAGAGAAAGAGAGAGAGAGAGAATCGTATTAGCCTTCAATATATCCACATCTATTAACACTAAGGAAATGGAAAATAATTTTGTTAGATGTTAAAATTTGTATCAGATTATGTTTTTGCTGGTAACCAACTACTCTGAATATGAAAGTCTGATTCAATTTGTGGTGTCCATCAATTGATGCCTTCAAGCCTCAGGACACATTAACTTATGATAAATAATAAGAACTGAGCTCTTCCAAAAAAGATGATGGTGTGAGCACAGGGACCAACTTCCCCAGCAGATGCCAACTAGAATGACCCCATCCAGATCTGACTCTACCCTTGCAACTGAGACTATATTTTGGGGTACCCTCGGGCATCTGGTCCTGCTCTGCTCTGCATTAGATTCCTTACCCCCTCCTCCACAATGCCAGCTGAGAGTCATTACTGGATAGAATCTAAGATTGAACACTGGTAGATAGAACTGACTACCTCCCAGCACTTGATTCTCCACCCACCCACCCACCTGTCCTAACCAGGAAGGAAACCCAGTCCTCCTCTCTAGTTCATTCCAACATCCCTTACTCTTATCAACATATGCTCAGCCAAGGATAAAGTTATCCTTTTTCCTATCACCTTCTGATTAATCCCCACTATACTTTTCCTTGGCCCAAATATTTCTACCAAGTGACTGAAGTCCTGTCTGGTTGACTCCAAACAGATCTCCTAATAGATCTAATTTCTCAGTGAACGTACTACTATATAGATTTATATGAATCTTCAATTGAATAATTTACCAAAAATTTATTGTCCATTCTGTGTGCCCAACATCATGTCAGACCCTAACTACACTTCCCAAAATATACCAGCCTTAGAAATATTTTTTATTTAGTTAATAATTTCATATTTTACTAACCAGTCACAAACATTGTTTATCATGTCCCAGGAACTGTTCTAAGTGCTGTTACATAGATTAACTCATTTAATCCAATCACCTAATATTTACTGACTGCCTACTGTGTACATAAGTGTTAGACACTGTAAAGGGAGTAAAAAATATATAATTCCCTAACTTTCAAGATCTTGAAATGTAGTCGAGTAGATAAGTAAAGCTTTATCTTTACTTTAAAGGATAAAGGTGTTCACAGGTATTTTAAGTAAAGCACTCCTCCCTAGTGCTTTAATTATAACAGGTTAATGACAAACACATGCCTTCATTTCCAGAGAGCATCTCTACCTTGGCTCAAACTTCAACCACCTCCTTGTCCATTAGTTCTAAAATATGAATAAGGAGAGTCTAATTCTTACCTCTTGATGTCTCACATGAAATATTCAGTGTTCCATGCATAACAAAATATGTGTAGAATCGAAGTGCGAGTTAAAAAAAGTTAAAGCAAGAATCAAGATTCATCACATAAAACAAACTTATAAAACCTAACCGTAAAGGGCCTTAATAATATGACAGCACAGCTCCTTTTTCACCAAGTAAGTGAATAATTGGCATGTGGTTTTAGTTTTACATGTTGCAAAAGCCAAAAACGAGTATTAATGCAGAGTCAAATGCTAGTTTCCAAGAAATAGGCACAAATCTGAGTTTGAACCCTCTTTTGCCCAGCAAATCCATACTGAAAATGATAAAGCATTTCTCTAGATTTAGTTTCCTTTAGGGGTCATTCTGAGATAAGGGCAAGAGAGAGACAAAAGAAAGACTACAGAAAACCCATTCCCCAAAAAAGTCTAAGCATTCATATATTCAGTTACTTAATAGGCATTTATTGCATGCCCATTATGTGCATGATACCTTGCAGAGCAAAGGACCTTGTAATCTAGTGGGAGAGACACTTAGAAATCAGGACTACATGACCCGTGCTTCCTATAGGAAGCTACAGAGCACAAAAGATCACCTAACCCACCTGGGGCACCACATCCGGACTAGATTACATGCAGAACAAAAGGACCACTCTGCAAATATTTCAGATGGCTCTCCAAGGCAAGGGTAGCATTTGAAATACCTTCTCAAGCAATACCAAAAAGCCAATGTTGAAGACCTTTGGGTGAAAACCATAGGCAGGTAGAGAAAACCCTCTTCTGGCCTTTCATATCTATCTGGAAGTTTGTGCTAAACTAGCTCAATATATCTGAACAGTAAGATACCCAAACTTTAAAATGCTCTTCACTTTATAGTAATGTGCTTAGTGATATAACGATGCTTTTGACCACCTAAGAAAGATGTACTCCTATGAAAAATTAGCTAACCTAATCTTAAAATAACCTGATAGTTTGGAGGAAAAGATCATATATACCTTCTCCCAGTGTGACCTGAAAAACAATTCTTGAGAAAAAGAATCTCATCAGCTTACTGTCTTTCTAATCTCCCGTCTTAAACTATCTTTAATATGTTTTTAAATGTAGATAGTTCTTTACGCCAAAGTATAGCATGAATAAAAATACTGTAAATGTAGGTGTGCACACTTACAGGCACCATTAAGTATTTTACATACTATAATGCTATAATACAGATTCTCTCCCACTGAGGAAGAAAGAACTGAAGTAGAGTATATAACAAAGAATTTATAATTTAATTCTGTTTTCCCATCAAACCCTACAGATTTTAATAGCTTAACCAGCTTAATGTATTGGTTTTCTCTTTTTCACTCAATTAGCCTATGATTGCATTAAGTAGGTTACTAATGCAGTTGATTAAATGAGGTCTTTTGAAGGGACCTGATGATTTTAATGCTCCTGCCTAAATAATAAAAATCATTAGCATTAAAGTATGACTGTGTGGCAGGGAAAACAAAAGTTCATCAAGGATTGAGCTAGTGGAGGATGGATGCTCTCTATCTTTAATTAAAAATCATTTGTTGGGACTTCCCTGGTGGTGCAGTGGTTAAGAATCCACCTCCCAAGGCAGGGGACATGGGTTCAAGCCCTGGTCCAGGAAGATCCCACATGCCGTGGAGTAACTAAGCCCGTGCGCCACAACTACTGAGCCTGTGCTCTAGAGCCCACGTGCCACAACTACTGAAGCCCACACGCCTAGAGCCCCTGCTCCGCAACAAGAGAAGCCAACGCACCGCAACGAAGAGTAGCCCCTGCTCACTGCAACTAGAGAAAGCCCGCACGCAGCAACAAAGACCCAATGCAGCCAAAAATAAATAAATAAAATAAATAAACTTTTTAAAAAATCATTTGTTAATACTAAAAAAGAAAGAAATGGAAAGTCAACATGGAAATAAATGAATATTTAGAAGTCAACGTTAAGTTTACCAAGAGAGCTAGGGGCTGGAAACTCATCTATTTTTTAAATATTATCATGGTTCAAAAATCAAGTTATTTCCAGAAGTTTCAAATATTCCCATTTAGCATTTAAACACCAGAAAGTCTCACTTTATAGTTGCACTGAAGTTTCTTATTATCAAAGCGAATGTCAAAAATACAGGGAAAAGATTAAAGAGTAAATAAAGATAACTAGAATTTCCATTTATGGCACTATGGTGGATGAGAGTGGATGAACAGCCCTCTCAGGGTTGAAACAGTAACATGTTGCATAAAATTATGAAATATTTTTTAAATGCAATTCAATGTAAAACTGAGCAGGTAAGAAAGTAAGATACAAAGCCCAAAAGTGCAGTGAAAAGAGGCTTAGGCAGATAAGCAGACACCAAAACTGGCTTTTTTTTTTTTTTTTTTGTATTTCAAACTTAACTTAGCTCTTCTTTTTCTTTTATTGAAATAATAGTTGACATACAATATTATGCTAGTTTCAGGTGTACAACATAGTGATTCAACATTTAAATACATTACAAAATGATCATCACCATAAGTATAGTAACAATCTGTTCCCATACAAAATTATTACAATGTCGTTGACCATATCTCTTATGCTGTATATTTCACCCCCATAACTCTTCTTAATCTTTGGCTCTTCTGTGAGAATTTTAAGATCAGCTTGTGGTATTTCATGAGACTCTCTATTGGGATTTTGATTGGCAAGAGAGAGGAGATATGGGGATATATGTATATGTATAGCTGATTCACTTTGTTATAAAGCAGAAACTAACACACCATTGTAAAGCAATTATACTCCAATAAAGATGTTAAAAAAAAAACTGGCTTTTATCTTGAGGTTTCTGCTGAACCATAGGGACCTTAAACATCTGCTTTGATGACCACATGGATCTCAATGGAAAGAAGCTCATCCCTAGGGTCTACTGTTTATGCTGTGATATAAGATCTCATTACATTATGGAACGTAACGTATGGAAAACCTATTGTTGCAGCAACCATTTATTGAAAACACTGTGTTTTCCCAACTGATCTGCAATCAATGCCCATTCTGTTGTAAATAAATTATAACTTATTAAAAATGAGTAAACAAATAAAACTACACATAAAGCTGGAACACCTCGGTCTCAGCAAAATGAGCCCCACCGCACAAAAAGGGATGGCCAAATCTTGCCTGTTTTTGCTTTATTACTAGGTAGAAGGGGTAAAAAAAATCCCCTGATAATTAATAACAAGCTAGTTTGTACATGAGTTTATATACAGTCTGAATTCACACCACCTTTGAGAACAAAAATCCTCAAGCAGAGAATTTAACTCAAGGTGGTCCCAATTTGGTAGTTCCACTGAGCAACTGGCAGAAACCAATGCTAATCCTTCCTAGAGGAACCCAGTCTCAATCCAGAGCTCATCTATTTCCCAGAGATAAAATTCCAAAGAAAACGAAGAGACCACAGTAGAAAGAAAAGTTACTAAACACACAAGGAAAATAACGCATTATGAGTGAGAAACATATAACAGACCCAAAAAAGATCTGCAAATGGTATTCTCAAGTACCAAAAATAAAATAACCATATTGAATATAATTTAAATAAATAAAAGAGAGGCTTGAAACTATGAGAAAGAAACAAGAGCCCAGAAAGAGTAATTAGGCACACAGAATTGGAACCAAGTAGAATTCTAGAAATAAATATTAAAATAAATGAAATTAAAACTTCAATGAAGGGATAAAATAAAACACAGCTAAAAAGAGAATTAGTGGACAATAAAATAGATACTTAAAATGAAATCTAGAGAGATAAGAGATGAAAATAATGAAAACCAGGTTAATGACATCATCAAGATGGTGACATAGGTTGTTCTTAACCTCAGTCCCTGATGCAAGAAGACCATCTAGCATCTATCCATAGATAGCTTGCCATTGTAAAAAACCCAGAACTCTGGGGGTAAGGCTGAAACACACCCCTGGACCACAGAGACCAAGAAAGACCACCTTAGAAGGGAAAGAGGAGAGGTTTCACTTTGAACACATTGCCCCTCCCTCAGGCTGGCACAGCATCACACTAAGAGGGCCTACATTTTCTTCAGTTGTTAAAAGAGATCCCAAGGTGGACAGGTGACTTCCCCAGCTTTGCAGGACACTTTCCAGGAGGCCCACTCAGGTCTCACAAAGCAGGGGGAACCTGCCGGACCCAAGCACTGGCGATCAGATAGAGACAGGGAAGAGGACAGGTTTTATAGCAACCAGTGCTCAGATCTGACACTACAAAAATACAAAAAATCAAAGACACTACTATGAACAATTATATGCCAATAAACTGGACAACCTAGAAGAAATGGGAAACTTCCTAGAAACATACAACCTACTCAATCATACAAACACTCAATCATGAAGAAACAGGAAATCTGAACAGACCAATAATGAGTAAGGAGCTGAATCAGTAATCAAAAACCTCCCAACAACAACAAAGCCTAGGACTAGGACGTTTCATTAATGAGTTCCACCAAACATTTGAAGAAGAGTAGATACCAATATTCTTCTCAAACTCTTTCAAAACTATAAAGTGGGGAATACAGTCAAATTCATTTTACAAGGCCAGCATTACCCTGAACGCAAAGCCAGATAAGGACACTACAAGAAAAGAAAACTACAGGCCAATACCCCTGATGAATACAAATACAAAGTTCCCATGAAAATACTAGCAAACTGAATTCAACAGAGCATTAAAAAGATTGTACAATATGATCAAGTGGGACTCACCCTTGGGATACAAGGATTCAATACACACAAATCAATAAACGTGTTACATCACATTAACAGAATGAAAGATAAAAATCAAATGATTATTTCAATAGAAGCAGAAAGAGCATTTAATGCAATTCAACATCCTTTCACGATAAAACTCTCAACAAATTGGGTACAGAAGGATGTACCTCAATGTAATAAAGGAGATATATGACAAGCCTACAGCTAATATCATACTAAATGGTGGAAGTTTGAAAGCTTTTCCTCTAAGGTCAAGAACAAGACAAGGGTGTCCACTCTCACCACTCCTATTCAGCATAATACTCGAAGTTCTAGCCAGAATAACCAGCAGAGAAAAATAAATAAAAGGCATCCAAATCAGAAAGAAAGATGTAAAATTAGCTCTGTCCTCAGATAATATGATCTTACATATAGAAAACCCTAAAGACTCCACCAAAAAAACTATTAGAACTAATAAATGAATTTGGTAGAGTTGCAGGAATCAATATCAACATACAAACATCAGCTGTGTTTTGTACACTAGCAATGAATTACCTGAAAAAAAATAAAGAAAACAATCTAATTTACAATAGCATCAAAACAATAAATTACTTAGGAATAAATTTAACCAAGGAGATGAAAGATCTCTACACTGAAAACTGTAAGACATGGATGGAAGAAACTGAAGAAAGCACCAGAAAAATGGAAAGATATCCCACACTCATGAATTGGAAGAATTCATATTGCTTAAATGTCCATACTATCCAAAGTCATCTATAGATTCAATGCAATCCCTATCAAAATTCCAATGGCATTTTTCACAGAAATAGAAAAACAATCCTAAAATTCTTGTGGAACCTGAAAAGCCTCAAAATGTCTAAAGAAAATCTGAGAAAGAAGAACAAATCTGTAGCCACCACAATTCCTGATTTTAAACTGTATTATAAAGTTATAGTAGCCAAAACAATGTGGCAATGGAATGAAAACACACACACAGAACAGTGGAACAGAATTGGGAACCCAGAAATAAACCACTGCGTATACAGTCAACTAATATTGATATCTGACAAGACAGCCAAGAATACTCAATGGAAAAAAGATATTTTCAATAAATGGTGTTGGGAAAACTGGATAGCCATATGCAAAAGAATGAAACTGGGTCCCTATCTTATAACACTCAAAATAACTTATTCAAAATGGATTAAAGACTTAAATGCAAGACTTGAAACCACAGAGCTCCTAGAGAAAACACACAGAAAAAGCTCCTTGAAGTTAGTCTTAGCAATGATTTTTTTGGATATTAACCCAAATGCTCATGTGACAAAAGCAAAAATAAACAAGTGGGACTGCATCTAACTAAAAAGCTTCTACACAGCAAAGGAAATCATCAACAAAATGAAAAGACAACCTATGGAATGGGAGAAAATATTAGCAAATCATATACCTGAAATGGGGTTATTATCCAAAATATATAAGGAACTCATAGAACTCAATAGCAAAAAAATTTAAAAATAAAAATGGGCAAAGGACCTGCATAGATATTCTTCCAAAGAAGATATACGAATGGCCAACAGGTACATAAAAAGGTGCTCAACATCACTAATCATCAGGGAATGAAAATCAAAACCACAATGAGATATCACCTCACACCTCTTAGAATAACTATCACATTATCAAAAAGATAAGAGATAGGTATTGGCAAGTATGTGAAGAAAAGGGAACCCTAGTTCACTGTTGGTGGGAATGTAAACCGGTACAGCCGCTATGGAAAACAGTATGGAAGTCCCTCAAAAAATTAAAAACAGAACTACCATTTGATCCAGCAATTACACTTCTGGGTATATATCCAAAGGAATGAAATCACTATCTCTAAGAGATTATCTTCACTCCCATGTTTATTGCACCATTATTACAATAACAAAGACATGGAAATAAACTAAGCATGTGTCAACTGATAATGGATTAAGAAAATGAACATGTATACAATGGAATATTATTCAGCCATTAAAAAGAAGGAAATCCTGCCATTTGGGACAACATAGATGAACCCTGAGGGCATTATGCAGAGTGAAATAAATCAGAGAAAGAAATACTGAATATGTGGAGTCCAAAAATCTGAATTCACAGAAACAGAGAGTAGATTGGTAGTTGCCACTGACAAGGGGGTGGGTGAAATGGGTGAATGTAGTCAGAGAATACAAACTTCCAGTTATAAGATGAATAAGTTTTGGAGAGCTAATGTACAACATGATGACTATACTTAACAATACTGTATTGTATACTTGAAGTTATTAAGAGAGTAAATCTTCAAAGTTCTTTCCACAAAAAAATAAAAAGAATAATAAATTAATAAATAATAATAACAATAAATTAAATACAGCCAGAAAGAAAGGACAATGCACCAACAAAGGAATGATAATCAGATTGACAACTGACTTTTCAATAACAACAATGGGTTACAGAACGTAATTACAACATGCTAAGAGAAAACAACTGCCAAACTCAAGTAATATAAAACCAGTGGAACTATCTTTCTAAAACAAAGTTCTACATATAACAATATGTAGATTACCTTCAAAGACTGAAAGTTTTTTAAAAACTCTAAAAGATGTACTTCATCAGAAAGAAGACAATCCGAAGTAGAAAGTCTGAGAAGAAATGTTGAGAAAATATATTAGGAAGTATATGGTTATACTTAAACACACATTTACTATAAAACCTAGTTGAGAATATATTAAATGACAAAATGTCATTTCAAATTATGAGGAGAAATGATGTATTATTCAATAAATGATATTAGGAAAACTGGCCAGACACTAATTAAAAATAAATAGGCAGGGCTTCCCTGGTGGCGCAGTGGTTGAGAGTCCGCCTGCTGATGCCGGGGACACGGGTTCGGGCCCCGGTCTGGGAAGATCCCACATGCCACGGAGTGGCTAGGCCCATGAGCTGTGGCCGCTGAGCCTGTGTGTCCGGAGCCTGTGCTCCGCAACGGGAGAGGCCACAACAGTGGGAGGCCCGCATACCGCAAAAAATAAATAAATAAATAAATAAATAAATAGGCAGATCTTACATTTTTTGAATTCCAGATTTATTAAAACTTAAATATAAAACTAAACTGACAAAACTGTTTAAATGTATGCAAAATTTTGATAGCAAAGATATTTCTAACATGATGGCAAAGTCAGAAATCACAAAGGAAAATACTGATTTAGTGCTAATTAAAAACTGGCAAACAGGGCCTCCCTGGTGGCGCAGTGGTTGAGAGTCCGCCTGCCGATGCAGGGGATACGGGTTCGTGCCCCGGTCTGGGAGGATCCCATATGCCGCGGAGCAGCTGGGCCCATGAGCCATGGCCGCTGAGCCTGCGCATCCGGAGCCTGTGCTCCGCAATGGGAGAGGCCACAACAGTGAGAGGCCCACGTACCGCAAAAAAAAAAAAAAAAAAAAACTGGCAAAGATATAAGAAAGGTAGTGTAAAATAACACACGTAAAAAATATTTGCAATATAAATGATCAGGAGATAATTTAAGAACTCATACAAATCAAAATTAAAAGGACAATGACTCCATTTTTTAAATGAGCAAAGCATAAGATCTGACATCTCACAAGAGTGAAAACGAATGCTTAATAACCATGCAAAGCAAGCAACATCCTAATTGATGAAGGCCACGAATATTACAACAATTATGAGCTATCGATTTTTCTTGTGATGTGGGTTAAGTTTAAACTGAATAATTCCCATTGTCCAAGAGGGTATTTAGGCACATTTGGCAATATATATCCTATCGTTTGGCTTCATTCCCCAACTTATGTGAATTTAGCCTAATAAATTGGAAAGAATATAACGACATATGTATAAGGATGTTCATTATAGGGCTGTTTAAAAGAGTAAAAACAATTTAAAGGGCAAAACTTGTTTGGGAATACAAGACTGCTTAAATAAATAAGAGAAAACCTACAGTGGACTACTACACAACCTTTATAAATGCTGATTCATAAATTGGCCTCCATACATGAAGGGCAAGGAGAGACTGAAGAAAGAGGCAGACCATTCCAGATTGGCAGGTGTTAGTTTTAATAAGCAAGGGAACTTACGAGGCTTACCTTGAGCAGCTGCTAGACAGTAATCTCCATACCTGCCCACCAGAACCTTAAAAGTCTGTACAGAGTCCTTAACTGGGTTCAGTGGATGGTCTCAAAGACACCTTGTTCTCTCAAGGTTATCTCCTTGAAACAGCTCTGGCTATGGGAATGGTGGACGGGATATACATTCCTAGTACAAGGAAAGAGGTAAGGAGTCTCCAATTGCCCAGATTTAGCTCGAGGGTCAATTAGTTGTCACATCCTCTCAATAACCTCCTCCAACAATAAATTCTGATGACAAAGAAAGATGCCAATATAATACTGGTAAATTACTACTGTCTTGGTAGTGGGGGAAAAAGGCTAAAAAATTATAGGTACAGTGTGATGTCAACATGTTTATCTGAAAAATAAATATACATATAATATATAAATTCATACAATCTGAGTGACTATTGCAGAATATTTTTGTCTTTGTAGTTGAACCACCAGAAGATACTCCTATGAAAAACTTTAACTCCAAACCATATTTTTGACAGTGTAATGATCCACAGTTTTGTACATTTTAGAGTTCACTATGTTTGAAGGCAACTAAGCTGAAAAAATATGCTAATTTTTCCTTCTTATCACCATCATGTGCAAATTACACATATTCTTGATGAACGCAAATGTTACTAAATCCTGCATGTAAATGATATTTAAGTTTTGATGGTTTCACTGATTCTTTAGCCAGTATACCTCCACAAATTACATACTGCATACCCAGAACCCACAAAATAAAATACAAAATTTCTAGAATCCAATCAAAGTTTACCAAGCCTGCAAAAAACAGGAAACTATGATCTAAACTGAGGAGAAAAATCTATCAGAGTTGACACAAATGTTAGCATTAGTAGACAAGGACATTAAAAGAGTTACAACTGTAATCTATAAATTTAAAAAGTTAAGTAGAAACATAGAAGATATTTTTAAAAACCCAAACTGAATTTCTAAAGATTATAACTACAATGCATAAAATGAAAATACACTGATGGGATTAATGGAAGAAAAGAAATTACAGAATAAAAGATTAGTGAACTTGAAGACATACCAATATCCAAAGAGAAAAACAAAGAGAAAAGAAGAATTTTTTAAATAACATAGCATCAGTGAACTGAAGGACGAATTCGAGGGTCCTTAATATATGTGTTTCTAGGGGCCCCGAGAAAGAGGGAGAATAAAAAGAGGACAAAAATATGTTTGAAAAATTTGTACCTGAAATTTTTCCAAGTTTTATTTAAAAAAAACTATCAACTCAAACATCCAAGAAACTCACTGAACTCCAGATAAAAGAAATGAGAACAAAATTATACCAAATTCGGGCTTCCCTGGTGGCGCAGTGGTTGAGAGTCCGCCTGCCGATGCAGGGGACGCGGGTTCGTGCCCCGGTCTGGGAGGATCCCACATGCCGCGGAGCGGCTAGGCCCGTGAGCCATGGCTACTGGGCCTGCGCGTCCAGAGCCTGTGCTCCGCAACGGGAGAGGCCACAGCAGTGAGAAGCCCACGTAATGAAAAAAAAAAAAAAAAAATTATACCAAATTACATCAGAATCAAATTGCAAAAAAGTGAAAAAGACAAAGTTTAAGAGTAGTCAGTAACTTCAGACTATACTACAAAGCTACAGTAATCAAGACAATATGGTACTGGCACAAAACCAAAAAGATAGATCAATGGAACAGGATAGAAAGCCCAGAGATAAACACACACACATATGGTCACCTTATCTTTGATAAAGGAGGCAGGAATGTACAGTGGAGAAAGGACAGCCTCTTCAATAAGTGGTGCTGGGAAAACTGGACAACTACTTGTAAAAGTATGAGATTCGATCACTCCCTAACACCATACACAAAAACAAGCTCAAAATGGATTAAAGACCTAAATGTAAGGCCAGAAACTATCAAACTCTTAGAGGAAAACATAGGAAGAACACTCTCAGACATAAATCACAGCAAGACCCTTTTTGACCCACCTCCTAGAGAAATGGAAATAAAAACAAAAATAAACAAATGGGACCTAATAAAACTTCAAAGCTTTTGCACAGCAAAGGAAACCATAAACGAGATGAAAAGACAACCCTCAGAATGGGAGAAAATATTTGCAAATGAAGCAACTGACAAAGGATTAATCACCAAAATTTATAAGCAGCTCATGCAGCTCAATAACAAAAAAACAAACAACCCAATCCAAAAATGGGCAGAAGACCTAAATAGACATTTCGCCAAAGAAGATATACAGATAGCCAACAAACACATGAAAGAATGCTCAACATCATTAATCACTAGAGAAATGCAAGTCAAAACTACAATGAGATATCATCTGACACCAGTCAGAATGGCCATCATCAAAAAATCTACAAACAATAAATGCTGGAGAGGGTGTGGAGAAAAGGGAACACTCTTGCACTGCTGGTGGGAATGTGAATCGGTACAGCCACTATGGAGAACGGTATGGAGGTTCCTTAAAAAACTACAAATAGAACTACCATATGACCCAGCAATCCCACTACTGGGCATATACCCTGAGAAAACCATAATTCAAAAAGAGTCATGTACCAAAATGTTCATTGCAGCTCTATTTACAATAGCCCGGAGATGGAAACAACCTAAGTGTCCATCATCGGATGAATGGATAAAGAAGATGTGGCACATATATACAATGGAATATTACTCAGCCATAAAAAGAAATGAAATTGAGCTATTTGTAATGAGGTGGATAGACCTAGAGTCTGTCATACAGAGTGAAGTCAGAAAGAGAAAGACAAATACCGTATGCTAACACATATATATGGAATTTTTTTTTAAATGTCATGAAGAACCTAGGGGTAAGACAGGAATAAAGACACAGACCTACTAGAGAATGGACTTGAGGATATGGAGAGGGGGAAGGGTAAGCTGTGACAAAGCGAGAGAGAGGCATGGACATATATACACTACCAAATGTAAGGTAGATAGCTCGTGGGAAGCAGCTGCATAGCACAGGGAGATCAGCTCGGTGCTTTGTGACCTCCTGGAGGGGTGGGATAGGGAGGGTGGGAGGGAGGGAGATGCAAGAGGGAAGAGACGGAAACATATGTATATGTATAACTGATTCACTTTGTTATAAAGCAGAAACTAACACCCCATTGTAAAGCAATTATACTCTAATAAAGATGTAAAAAAAATAGTAAAAAAAAAAAAGACATTATATTTAAAAGAGATTTACAAAGGTGCACTAGGCAACTCTTGAGGGCGATAGATATGTTCACTGTCTTGCTTCAAGCTATCACCTCACACGGTATTATATATATATGGCTAGATGTGGTGGTGTGGTTGTGCACACAACTCAAAGCTTATCAAACCGTATACCTGAAATATGTGCTGTTTATTGTACGTCAGTGATACCTCAATAAAGCTGTTTCTAAAAGGGCAGCTGAGAGACAAGACCATAGATTTTCATCTTGGTCTTATATCTCAAGATCCCTTTTCATTTTGTTTGGTTTTGCCTTTGCTTCTATGTACATCCTCCAATAGTACAGTCTTTGCTGTAACATGGTACAATGAGAAGAGCACTGGGTTAGAAACCAGAACCAAATTTTTATTCTGGTACTAAATATCTGTGTAACCCTTAGGTATTTGGTACTAAAATATCCGTTACTAGAACCTTGGACTCTCTTTTTTCATCCAAAAAAATAAGGAGGTTTACTGGATAATCTCTTAAATTTCTTTAGCATCTATGATTTCCTGTGAATCAGATTAGAGGTAACACAAAAAGTTTCCTCACCTCAAAAGTGATTCCAGAGCAGCAGTAGGGCTTGCACCTGGGCACAATTCTAACGGATACAGAGAAGCAATAACAGAAGAAAGAAATATTTGTTATTCCATAGGTTTCCAGCTGCTGTACATTGGAAAGTTCCCAGGAAAACTACTGATCTGTATATTCTGTATCAACTCAGGGAAGTCATTAAGGCAACAGTAAAAAAGCAGGCATCTCTGTCCTGTTGTCCTGGGTAAGATACAGACATCTTCCCATAGGGCTGGCACAAGGGGGCCCATTTTGAATCACAAATGAGGGCTTTCGACTAAACAATCAGTGAAGGCCCGCCCACTTGCTCCAACCTTCTATGATTTACATTTTTATTGTAGAATGAGAATTAAAATGGAAACAGATGAACATTTTTCACACCCAGTCCCAGTTTCCTGTGAAATGTTTCTGCACAAAAATGTTTAATTGCCTTACAGAAGTCACGAAGATGATTCAATGCCTCTTTCCTCTCCAAATGTATATAACTATTAACTATGCTTGTACAATATAGAAAACATGGTGTTTCTGGATAATCTGCAAACGAACATGGACAATATTCTCTGAAATAGCTACCACTGGTATCTAAGTCAGCAGATGCTTGTGGAATCTTGCTGTGCTTATTTCCCCTTTTGGCTTTGACCTTTAAGAATATTTGTATCTTTTTCAAGTGTATTTAAACAAAACAAAAAATGGAGCAATTTTTCTCAAAAAAATGTTTCTTATATTTATGGGTGGGTGTAGCAGATAAGCCCAACAGCCATTCCTACCTGCCATTCCTCTTCCACCTGCCTGTCTTCATTTAAGTTTCAGTACATTCCCAGCTTATTCTTGAAGCTAGGAGTGGCCACATGACACAGTTCTAGCCATTGGGACATAAAAAGAAGTCAGACAGTGGCTTCTGAGAACTTTTGCTTATTCTGATGAGATTTATACATTCCCCAGGACTTATCCCAAACCCAGCCCAACCCACCCCAGCACTTTCTTCCATCCCTGAACACACGTATTATGTCTGAACCTTCAATAGCTATAGTGCAACCATTAAATTACCAGTCAACATACCAAGAACAAAGGGGGAAAAGACAGAAAACGCTGAGGTCCCTAATAACATAGTTGAGTCAAAAAAGATAAATAAACAAACTAATAAACACCTATTGTTTAAGCCTCTGTTAGCCAGGCTGTCAGTAGTTGCAGCAGAACATATTCCTTATTGATACAGTAGGTTTGGGGAAAAGGACTGGTTGCCTTTTAGTTTGAGAGTATATGCATCACTTGCAAAACAAATGAAATTAATTCTGTTTTTTATAAATTTATTTATTTATTTTTGGCTGTGTTGGGTCTTTGCTGCTGTGCGCAGGCTTCTCATTGCTGGGGCTTCTCTTGTTGCGGAGCATGGGCTCGAGGTGCGTGGGCTTCGGTAGTTGTAGTGCACAGACTTCAGTATTTGTGGGGCACAGGCTTCAGTAGTGTGGCTCGTGGGCTCTAGAGCACAGGCTCAGTAGTTGAGGCGCACAGGCTTAGTTGCTCTGCGGCATGTGGGATCTTCCCGGATCAGGGCTCGAACCTGTATCCCCTGTATTGGCAGGCGGATTCTTAACCACTGCACCACTGTCCCTGAAAGTAATTCTTGATTGTTTCTTTTTTTAAATATTTTTTTAATTAATTTATTTATTTTGGCTGTGCTGGGTCTTAGTTGAGGCATGTAGGACCTCTTTAGTTGCAGCATGTGGACTTCTTAGTTGCGGCACGCATGTGGGATCCAGTTCCCTGACCAGGGATCAAACCCGGGCCCTCTGCACTGGGAGCGCGGAGTCTTACCACTGGACCACCAGGGAAGTCCCAGGTCATTTCTTTTTTTTTTTTTTTTTTTTTTTTTTTTTTTTTTTTTTGCTTTATCACAAATTTAATCAGTTATATGTATACATATGTTCCCATATCCCCTCCCTTTTGCGTCTCCCTCCCACCCTCCCTATCCCACCCCTCCAGGCGGTCACAAAGCACCGAGCTGATCTCCCTGTGCTATGCGGCTGCTTCCCACTAGCTATCTACCTTACGTTTGGTAGTGTATATATGTCCATGCCGCTCTTTCACTTTGTCACAGCTTACCCTTCCCCCTCCCCATATCCTCAAGTCCATTCTCTAGTAGGTCTGTGTCTTTATTCCTGTCTTACCCCTATGTTCTTCATGACCTTTTTTTTTTCTTAAATTCCATATATATGTGTCAGCATACAGTATTTGTCTTTCTCTTTCTGACTTACTTCACTCTGTATGACAGACTCTAGGTCCATCCACCTCATTACAAATAGTTCAATTTCATTTCTTTTTATGGCTGAGTAATATTCCATTGTATGTATGTGCCACATCTTCTTTACCCATTCATCCGATGAGGGACACTTAGGTTGTTTCCATCTCCGGGCTATTGTAAATAGGGCTGCTATGAACATTTTGGTACATGTCTCTTTTTGAATTATGGTTTTCTCAGGGTATATGCCCAGTAGTGGGATTGCAGGGTCATATGGTAGTTCTATTTGTAGTTTTTTAAGGAACCTCCATACCGTTCTCCATAGTGGCTGTACCAATTCACATTCCCACCAGCAGTGCAAGAGTGTTCCCTTTTTTCCACACCCTCTCCAGCATTTATTGTTTCTAGATTTTTTGATGATGGCCATTCTGACTGGTGTGAGATGATATCTCATTGTAGTTTTGATTTGCATTTCTCTAATTAGTAAAGATGTTGAGCATCCTTTCATGTGTTTGTTGGCAGTCTGTATATCTTCTGTGGAGAAATGTCTATTTAGGTCTTCTGCCCATTTTTGGATTGGGTTGTTTGTTTTTTTGTTATTGAGCTGCATGAGCTGCTTATAAATTTTGGAGATTAATCCTTTGTCAGTTGCTTCATTTGCAAATATTTTCTCCCATTCTGAGGGTTGTCTTTTGGTCTTGTTTATGGTTTCCTTTGCTGTGCAAAAGCTTTGAAGTTTCATTAGGTCCCATGTGTTTATTTTTGTCTTTATTTCCATTTCTCTAGGAGGTGGGTCAAAAAGGATCTTGCTGTGATTTATGTCATAGAGTGTTCTGCCTATGTTGTCCTCTAAGAGTTTGATAGTGTCTGGCCTTACATTTAGGTCTTTAATCCATTTTGAGCTTATTTTTGTGTATGGTGTTAGGGAGTGATCGAATCTCATACTTTTACATGTCCCTGTCCAGTTTTCCCAACACCACTTATTGAAGAGACTGTCCTTTCTCCACTGTACATTCCTGCCTCCTTTATCAAAGATAAGGTGACCATATGTCCGTGGGTTTATCTCTGGGCTTTCTATCCTGTTCCATTGATCTATCTTTCTGTTTCTGTGCCAGTACCATACTGTCTTGATTACTGCAGCTTTGTAGTATAGTCTGAAGTCAGGGAGCCTGATTCCTCCAGCTCCATTTTTCGTTCTCAAGATTGCTTTGGCTATTCGGGGTCTTTTGTGTTTCCATACAAATTGTGAAATTTTTTGTTCTAGTTCTGTGAAAAATGCCAGTGGTATTTTGATAGGGATTGCATTGAATCTGTAGATTGCTTTGGGTAGTAGAGTCATTTTCACAATGTTGATTCTTCCAATCCAAGAACATGGTACATCTCTCCATCTATTTGTATCATCTTTAATTTCTTTCATCAGTGTCTTATAATTTTCTGCATACAGGTCTTTTGTCTCCTTAGGTAGGTTTATTCCTAGATATTTTATTCTTTTTGTTGCAATGGTAAATGGGAGTGTTTCCTTGATTTCACTTTCAGATTTTTCATCATTAGTATATAGGAATGCCAGAGATTTCTGTGCATTAATTTTGTATCCTGCAACTTTACCAAATTCATTGATTAGCTCTAGTAGTTTTCTGGTAGCATCTTTAGGATTCTCTATGTATAGTATCATGTCATCTGCAAACAGTGACAACTTTACTTCTTCTTTTCCAATTTGGATTCCTTTTATTTGCTTTTCTTCTCTGATTGCTGTGGCTAAAACTTCCAAAACTATGTTGAATAAGAGTGGTGAGAGTGGGCAACCTTGTCTTGTTCCTGATCTTAGTGGAAATGGTTTCAGTTTTTCACCATTGAGGACGATGCTGGCTGTGGGTTTGTCATATATGGCCTTTATTATGTTGAGGAAAGTTCCCTCTATGCCTACTTTCTGCAGGGTTTTTATCATGAATGGGTGTTGAATTTTGTCAAAAGCTTTCTCTGCATCTATTGAGATGATCATATGGTTTTTCTCCTTCAATTTGTTAATATGGTGTATCACGTTGATTGATTTGCGTATATTGAAGAATCCTTGCATTCCTGGGATAAACCCCACTTGATCATGGTGTATGATCCTTTTAATGTGCTGTTGGATTCTGTTTGCTAGTATTTTGTTGAGGATTTTTGCATCTATGTTCATCAGTGATATTGGCCTGTAGTTTTCTTTCTTTGTGACATCCTTGTCTGGTTTTGGTATCAAGGTGATGGTGGCCTCGTAGAATGAGTTTGGGAGTGTTCCTCCCTCTGCTATATTTTGGAAGAGTTTGAGAAGGATAGGCGTTAGCTCTTCTCTAAATGCTTGATAGAATTCGCCTGTGAAGCCATCTGGTCCTGGGCTTTTGTTTGTTGGAAGATTTTTTATCACAGTTTCAATTTCAGTGCTTGTGATTGGTCTGTTCATATGTTCTATTTCTTCCTGATTCAGTCTTGGCAGGTTGTGCATTTCTAAGAATTTGTCCATTTCTTCCAGGTTGTCCATTTTATTGGCATAGAGTTGCTTATAGTAATCTCTCACGATCTTTTGTATTTCTGCAGTGTCAGTTGTTACTTCTCCTTTTTCATTTCTAATTCTATTGATTTGAGTCTTCTCCCTTTTTTTCTTGATGAGTCTGGCTAATGGTTTATCAATTTTGTTTATCTTCTCAAAGAACCAGCTTTTAGTTTTATTGATCTTTGCTATTGTTTCCTTCATTTCTTTTTCATTTATTTCTGATCTGATTTTTATGATTTCTTTCCTTCTGCTAACTTTGGGATGTTTTTGTTCTTCTTTCTCTAATTGCTTTAGGTGCAAGGTTAGGTTGTTTAGTCGAGATATTTCCTGTTTCTTAAGGTGGGATTGTATTGCTATAAACTTCCCTCTTAGAACTGCTTTTGCTGCATCCCATAGGTTTTGGGTCGTCGTGTCTCCATTGTCATTTGTTTCTAGGTATTTTTTTATTTCCTCTTTGATTTCTTCAGTGATCACTTCGTTATTAAGTAATGTATTGTTTAGCCTCCATGTGTTTGTATTTTTTATAGCTCTTTTCCTGTAATTGATATCTAGTCTCATAGCATTGTGGTCGGAAAAGATACTTGATACAATTTCAATTTTCTTAAATTTACCAAGGCTTGATTTGTGACCCAAGATATGATCTATCCTGGAGAATGTTCCATGAGCACTTGAGAAAAATGTGTATTCTGTTGTTTTTGGATGGAATGTCCTATAAATATCAATTAAGTCCATCTTGTTTAATGTATCATTTAAAGCTTGTGTTTCCTTATTTATTTTCATTTTGGATGATCTGTCCATTGGTGAAAGTGGGGTGTTAAAGTCCCCTACTATGATTGTGTTACTGTCGATTTCTCCTTTTATGGCTGTTAGTGTTTGCCTTATGTATTGAGGTGCTCCTATGTTGGGTGCATAAATATTTACAATGGTTATATCTTCTTCTTGGATCGATCCCTTGATCATTATGTAGTGTCCTTCTTTGTCTCTTCTAGTAGTCTTTATTTTAAAGTCTATTTTGTCTGATATGAGAATTGCTACTCCAGCTTTCTTTTGGTTTCCATTTGCATGGAATATCTTTTTCCATCCCCTTACTTTCAGTCTGTATGTGTCTCTAGGTCTGAAGTGGGTCTCTTGTAGACAGCATATATATGGGTCTTGTTTTTGTATCCATTCAGCCAATCTGCGTCTTTTGGTGGGAGCGTTTAGTCCATTTACATTTAAGGTAATTATCGATATGTATGTTCCTATTCCCATTTTCTTAATTGTTTTGGGTTCGTTATTGTAGGTCTTTTCCTTCTGTTGTGTTTCTTGCCTAGAGAAGTTCCTTTAGCATTTGTTGTAAAGCTGGTTTGGTGGTGCTGAACTCTCTCAGCTTTTGCTTGTCTGTAAAGGTTTTAATTTCTCCATCAAATCTGAATGAGATCCTTGCTGGGTAGAGTAATCTTGGTTGCAGGTTTCTCTCCTTCATCACTTTAATTATGTCCTGCCACTCCCTTCTGGCTTGTAGAGTTTCTGCTGAGAGATCAGCTGTTATCCTGATGGGGATTCCCTTGTGTGTTATTTGTTGTTTTTGCCTTGCTGCTTTTAATATGATTTCTTTGTGTTTAATTTTTGACAGTATGATTAATATGTGTCTTGGCGTATTTCTCCTTGGATTTATTCTGTATGGGACTCTCTGTGCTTCTTGGACTTGATTAACTATTTCCTTTCCCATATTAGGGAAGTTTTCAACTATAATCTCTTCAAATATTTTCTCAGTCCCTTTCTTTTTCTCTTCTTCTTCTGGAACCCCTATAATTCGAATGTTGGTGCGTTTAATGTTGTCCCAGAGGTCTCTGATATTGTCCTCTGTTCTTTTCATTCTTTTCTCTTTATTTTGCTCTGCATTAGTTATTTCCACTATTTTATCTTCCACCTCACTTATCCGTTCTTCTGCCTCAGTTATTCTGCTATTGATCCCATCTAGAGTATTTTTCATTTCATTTATTGTGTTTTTAATCGATGCTTGATTCATCTTTAGTTCTACTAGGTCCTTGTTAACTGTTTCTTGCATTTTGTCTATTCTATTTCCAAGATTTTGGATCATCTTTACTATCATTATTCTGAATTCTTTTTCAGATAGACTGCCTATTACCTCTTCATTTGTTAGGTCTGGTGGGTTTTTATCTTGCTCCTTCTCCTGCTGTGTGTTTTTCTGTCTTCTCATTTTGCTTATGTTACTGTGTTTGGGGTCTCCTTTTTGCCGGCTGCAGGTTCGTAGTTCCTGTTGTTTTTGGTGTCTGTCCCCAGTGGCTAAGGTTGGTTTAGTGGGTTGTGTAGGTTTCCTGGTCGAGGGGACTAGTGCCTGTGTTCTGGTGGATGAGGCTGGATCTTGTCTTTCTGGTGGGCAGGTCCACGTCTGGTGGTGTGTTTTGGGGTGTCTGCAGACTTTTTATGATTTTAGGCCACCTCTCTGCTAATGGGTGGCGTTGTGTTCCTGTCTTGCTAGTTGTTTGGCATAGGGTGTCCAGCACTGTAGCTTGCTGGTCGTTGAGTGAAGCTGGGTGCTGGTGTTGAGATGGAGATCTCTGGAAGATTTTCGCCGTTTGATATTATGTGGAGCTGGGAGGTCTCTTGTGGACCAGTGTCCTGAAGTTGGCTCTCCCACCTCAGAGGCACAGTACTGACTCCTGGCTCCTCAATTTGGGATGATTTGTTGTCTATTCATGTATTCCACAGATGCAGGGTACATCAAGTTGATTGTGGAGCTTTAATCCGCTGCTTCTGAGGCTGCTGGGAGAGGTTTCCCTTTCTCTTCTTTGTTCTCACAGCTCCCGGGTCTCAGCTTTGGATTTGGCCCCGCCTCTGCGTGTAGGTCGCCGGAGGGCGTCTGTTCTTCGCTCAGACAGGAAAGGGTTAAAGGAGCAGCCTCTTCGGGAACTCTGGCTCACTCAGGCCGGGCGGGAGGGAGGGGCACGGAGTGCGGGGCGAGCCTGCAGCGGCAGAGGTCGGCGTGACGTTGCACCAGCCCGAGGCGCGCCGTGCGTTCTCCCAGGGAAGCCGCCCCTGGATCCCGGGACCCCGGCAGTGGCGGGCTGCTCAGGCTCCCGGAAGGGCGGTGTGGACAGTGACCTGCGCTCGCACACGGGCTTCTTGGCGGCGGCAGCAGCAGCCCCAGCGTCCCACGCCCGTCACTGGGCTCCGCGCTTTCAGTCGCGACTCGCGCCCGTCTGTGGAGCCCCTTTAAGCAGCGCTCTTAATCCCCTCTCCTCGCGCAGCAGGAAACCAAGAGGGAAGAACAAGTCTCTTGCCTCTTCGGCAGCTCCAGAGTTCTCCCGGACTCCCTCCCGGCCAGCTGTGGCACACTAGCCCCCTTCAGGCTGAGTTCTCGCCGCCAGCCCCAGTCCTCTCCCTGCGCTCTGACCGAAGCCCGAGCCTCAGCTTCCAGCGCCGCCCGCCCCGGCGGGCGAGCAGACAAGCCTCTCGGGCTGGTGAGTGCCGCTCGGCACCGATCCTCTGTGCGGGAATCTCTCCGCTTTGCCCTACCCAGGTATGTGGGGAGTTTCTTGCCTTTTGGGAGGTCTGGGGTCTTCTGCCAGCGTTCAGTAGGTGTTCTGTAGGAGTTGTTCCACGTGTAGCTGTATTTCTGGTGTATCCGTGAGGAGGAAGGTGATCTCCGCGTCTTACTCTTCCGCCATCTTACCCGGAAGTCCCAACATCATTCTTAATGGTGAAAAACTGAAAGCATTTCCTCTAAGATCAGGAACAAGACAAGGATGTCCACTCTCACCACCATCATTCAACATAGTTTTGGAAGTCCTAGCGAGGGCAGTCAGAGAAGAAAAAGAAATAAAAGGAATACAAATTGGAGAAGAAGAAGTAAAACTGTCATTGTTTGCAGATGACATGATACTATACATAGAGAATCCTAAAGATGCTACCAGAAAACTACTAGAGCTAATCAATGAATTTGGTGAAGTTGCAGGATACAAAATTAATGCACAGAAATCTCTTGCATTCCTCTATACTAATGATGAAAAATCTGAGAGAGAAATTAAGGAAACAATCCCATTTACCATTGCAACAAAAGAATAAAATACCTAGGAATAAATCTACCTAGGGAGACAAAGACCTGTATGCAAAAAACTATAAGACACTGATGAAAGAAATTAAAGATGATACCAACAGATGGAGAGATATATCATGTTCTTGGATTGGAAGAATCAATATTGTGAAAATGACTATACTACCCAAAGCAATCTACAGATTCAATGCAATCCCTATCAAATTACCAATGGCATTTTTTACATAAGTAGAACAAAAAAATCTTAAAAATTCTATGGAGACACAAAAGACCGTGAATAGCCAAAGCAGTCTTAAGGGAAAAAAGCGGAGCTGGAGGAATCAGACTCCCTGACTTCAGACTATACTACAAAGCTACAGTAATCAAGACAATACAGTACTGGCACAGAAACAGAAATATAGATCAATGGAACAAGATAGAAAGCCCAGAGATAAACCCATGCACCTATGGTCAGCTAATCTATGACAAAGGAGGCAAGGATATACAATGGAGAAGAGACAGCCTGTTCAATAAGTGGTACTGGGAAAACTGGACAGCTACATGGAAAAGAATGAAATTAGAACACTCCCTAACACCATACACAAAAATAAACTCTAAATGGATTAGAGACCTAAATGTAAGACTGGACACTATAAAACTCTTAGAGGAAAACATAGGAAGAACACACTTTGACATAAATCACAGCAAGATCTTTTTTGATCCACCGCCTAGAGTAATGGAAATAAAAACAAAAATAAACAAATGGGACCTAATGAAACTTCATATCTTTTGCACAGCAAAGGAAACCATAAACGAGACGAAATGACAACCCTCAGAATGGGAGACAATATTTGCAAGTGACGCAACTGACAAAGGATTAATCTCCTAAATATGTAAACAGCTCATGCAGCTCAATATTAAAAAAATCAAACAACCCAATCAATAAATGGGCAGAAGACCTAAATAGACATTTCTCAAAAGAAGACATACAGATGGCCAAGAAGCACATGAAAAGCTGCTCAACATCATTAATTATTAGAGAAGTGCAAATCAAAACTACAGTGAGGTATCACCTCACACCAGTTAGAATGGGCATCATCAGAAAATCTACAAACAACAAATGCTGGAGAGGGTGTGGAGAAAAGGGAACCCTCTTGCACTGTTGGTGGGAATGTAAATTGATACAGCCACTATGGAGAACAGTATGGAGGTTCCTAAAAAAAATAAAAATAGAATTACCATATGGTCCAACAATCCCACTACTGAGCATATACCCAGAGAAAACCATAATTGAGAAAGACACATGCACCCCAATGTTCATTGCAGCACTATTTACAATAGCCAAGACATGGAAGCAACCTAAATGCCCATTGACAGACGAATGGATAAAGAAGATGTGGTACATATATACAATGGAATATTACTCAGCCATAAAAAGGAACGAAATTGGGTCATTTGTTGAGACGTGGATGGATCTGGAGACTGTCATACAGTGCGAAGTAAGTCAGAAAGAGAAAAACAAATATCGTATATTAATGCATATATGTGGAACCTAGAAATATGGTACAGATGAACTGGTTTGCAGGACAGAAACTGAGACACAGATGTAGAGAACAAACGTGGGGACACCAAGGGGGGAATGCGGCAGGGGGGTGGGGGTGGCGGTGTGATGAATTGGGCGATTGGGATTGACATGTATACACTAATGTGTATAAAATTGATGACTAATAATAACCTGCTGTATAAAAAATAAATAAAATTAAATTAAAAAAATTTTTTTAAAAAGAAAAGAAATAAAAGAATAAGCTAGTTATACATGGAACAAAGTGGATACATAAAAAATGCATGGTGACCCTTTTAATGTGTTGTTGGATTCTGTTTGCTAGTATTTTGTTGAGGATTTTTGCATCTATATTCATCAGTGATATTGGTCTGTAATTTTCTTTTTTTGTAACATCTTTGTCTGGTTTTGGTATCAGCGTGGTGGTGGCCTCATAGAATGATTTGGGAGTTTTCCTTCCTCTGCAGTTTTTTGGAAGAGTTTGAGAAGGATGGATGTTAGCTCTTCTCTAAATGTTTGATAGAATTCGCCTGTGAAGCCATCTGGTCCTGGACTTTTGTTTGTTGAAAAATTTTTAGTGACAGTTTCAATTTCATTACTTGTGATTGGTCTGTTGATATTTTCTATTTCTTCTGGGTTCAGTCTTGGAAGCTTATACCTTTCTAAGAATTTGTCCATTTCTTCCAGGTTGTCCATTTTATTGGCATAGAGTTGCTTGTAGTGGTCTCTTAGGATACTTTGTATTTCTGCGGTGTCTGTTGTAACTTCTCCTTTTTCATTTCTAATTTTATTTATTTGAGTCCTCTCCCTCTTTTTCTTGATGAGTCTGGCTAAGGGTTTATCAATTTTGTTTATCTTCTCAAAGAACCAGCTTTTAGTTTTATTGATCTTTGCTATTGTTTTCTTTGTTTCTATTTCATTTATTTCTGCTCTGATCTTTATGATTTCTTTCCTTCTACTAACTTTGGGTTTTGTTTGTTCTTCTTTCTCTAGTTCCTTTAGGTGTAAGGTTAGATTTTTTATTTCAGTTTTCTTGTTTCTTGAGGTAAGCTTGTGTAGCTATAAACTTCCCTCTTAGAACTGCTTTTGCTGCATCCCATAGGTTTTGGATCATCGTGTTTTCATTGTCATTTGTCTCTAGGTATTTTTTGATTCCCTCTTTGATTTCTTCAGTGATCTCTTGGTTACTTAGTAATGTATTGTTTAGCCTCCATGTGTTTGTGTTTTTTACGTTTTCTTCCCTGTAATTCATTTCTAATCTCATAGTGTTGTGGTCAGAAAAGATGCTTGATATGATTTCAATTTTCTTAAATTTACCGAGGCTTGATTTGTGACCCAACATGTGATCTATCCTGGAGAATGTTCCATGCGCACTTGAGAAGAAAGTGTAATCTTCTGTTTTTAGATGGAATGTCCTATGAATATCAATTAAATCTATCTATTTAAAGCCTCTGTTTCCTTATTTATTTTCATTTTGGATGATCTGTCCACTGGTGTAAATGAGGTGTTAAAGTCCCCCACTATTATTTTGTTACTGTCGATTTCCTCCTTTATAGCTGTTAGCAGTTGCCTTATGTATTGAGGTGTTCCTATGTTGGGTGCATATATATTTATAATTGTCATATCTTCTTTGGTTGATCCCTTGATCATTATGTGGTGTCCTTCCTTGTCTCTTGTAACATTCTTTATTTTAAAGTCTATTTTATCTGATATGAGCATTGCTATTCCAGCTTTGTTTTGATTTCCGTTTGCATGGAATATCTTTTTCCATCCCCTCACTTTCAGTCTATATGTGTCCCTAGGTCTGAAGTGGGTCTCCTGTAGACAGCATATATATGGATGTTGTTTTTGTGTCCATTCAGCAAGCCTGTGTCTTTTGGTTGGAGCATTTAATCCATTCATGTTTAAGGTAATTATCGATATGTATATTCCTATGACCATTTTCTTAATTGTTTTGGGTTTGTTTTTGTAGGTCGTTTTCTTCTGTTGTGTTTTCTGCTTAGAGAAGTTCCTTTAGCATTTGTTGTAAAGCTGGTTTGGTGGTGCTGAATTCTCTTAGCTTTTGCTTGTCTGTAAAGCTTTTCATTTCTCCATCAAATATGAATGAGATCCTTGCTGGGTAGAGTAATCTTGGTTGTAGTTTCTTCCATTTCATCACTTTAAGTATATCATGCCACTCCCTTCTGGTTTGTAGAGTTTCTGCTGAGAAATCAGCTGTTAACCTATGGGAGTTCCCTTGTATGTTGTTTGTCATTTTTCCCTTGTTGCTTTCATTAATTTTTGTTTGTGTTTAATTTTTGCCAATTTCATTATTATGTGTCTTGGTGTGTTTCTCCTTGGGTTTATCCTGTATGGGTCTCTCTGTGCTTCCTTGACTTGGATGGCTATTTCCTTTCCCATGTTAGGGAAGTTTTTGACTGTAATCTCTTCACAAATATTTTCTTGGGTCCTTTCTCTCTCTCTTCTCCTCCTGGGACCTGTATAATGTGAATGTTGTTGTGTTTAATGTTGTCCCAGAGGTCTCTTAGGCTGTCTTCATTTCTTTTCATTCTTTTTTCTTTATTCTGTTCCGCAGGAGTGAATTCCACCGTTCTGTCTTCCAGATCACTTATCCATTCTTCTGCCTCAGTTATTCTGCTGTTGATTCCTTCTAGTGTATTTTTCATTTCAGTTATTGTATTGTTCATCTCTGTTTGTTTGTTCTTTAATTCTTCTAGGTCGTTGTTAAACATTTCTTGCATCTTCTCGATCTTTGCCTCCATTGTTTTTCCGAAATCCTGGATCATCTTCACTATCATTATTCTGAGGTCTTTTTCTGGGAGATTGCCTATCTCCATTTCATTTAGTGTTTTTCTGGGTTTTATCTTGTTCCTTCATCTGGTACATAGCCCTCTGCCTTTTCATCTTGTCTATCTTTCTGTGAATGTGGTTTTTGTTCCACAGGCTGCAGGATTGTATTTCTTCTTGCTTCTGCTGTCTGCCCTCCGGTGGATGAGGCTATCTAAGAGGCTTGTGCAAGTTTCCTGATGGGTGGGACTGGTGGTGGGTAGAGCTGGCTGTTGCTCTGGTGGACAGAGCTCAGTAAAACTTTAATCTGCTTGTCTGCTGATGGGTGGGGCTGGGTTCCCTCCATTTTGATTCTTTGGCCTGAGGCGACCCAACACTGGAGACTGCAGGCTCTTTGTTGGGGCTACTGGCAGAGTCTGGGAGGGCTCACACCAAGGAGTACTTCCCAGAACTTCTGTTGCCAGTGTTCTTGTCCTCATGGTGAGCCACAGATGCTCCCTGCCTCTGCAGGAGACCCTCCAACACTAGCAGATAGGTCTGGTTCAGTCTCCCCTCGGGTCACTGCTCCTTCCCTTGGGTCCCGATGCACACACTACTTTGTGTGTGCCCTCCAAGAGTGGAGTCTCTGTTTCCCCCAGTCCTGTCAGAGTCCTGCAATCAAATCCTGCTAGCCTTCAAAGTCTGATTCTCTAGGAATTCCTCCTCCCATTGCCGGACCCCTAAGTTCAGAAGCCTGACGTGGGGCTGAGAACCTTCACTCCAGTGGGTGGACTTCTGTGGTATAAGTGTTCTCCAGTTTGTGAGTCACCCACCCAGCAGTTATGGGATTTGATTTTATTGTGATTGCGCCCCTCCTACCATCTCCTTGTGGCTTCTCCTTTGTCTTTGCATGTGGGATCTCTTTTTTGGTGAGTTCCAGTGTCTTCCTGTCAATGACTGTTCAGCAGTTAGTTGTGATTCTGTTGTTCGCGCAAGAAGGAGAGAGAGCACGTCCTTCTACTTCACCATCTTGGTTCAGGCTCACCCAAATCTTGTCATATTTCTTTGTCTTCATCTCACTTATCCACTACCATCTCATTTATCCTCAGTTGCTTAAGTTAGGAACCTCAGTGTTTCTCTTCCTCCATGTAAAATAGGTTATTAAGTTGTGTTGATTCTGCCCCTCAAAGACTCCTGAAGATGTCTTTTCCTCTCCCTCCCCATAACCACTGCCCTGCTTTAGCCACTCATCATCTGCATGGATTGTCATAACTGACCTTTGATGAACCTGGTCTCTGTGCTGTGGTTCTCTCCTTCCAATCCATCCTTTGCATTCTTTTTTAAATTTTTTAATATTTCTTTATTTATTTGGCTGTGTCGGGTCTTAGTTGCAGCATGTGGGATCTTTGTTGCAGCACTTAGCCTCTTCATTGTGGCGCATGGGCTTCTCTCTCTAGTTGTGGCATGTGGGCTACAGAGTGCTTGGGCTCCAGAGTGTGCAGGCTCAGTAGTTGTGGTGTGAAGGCTTAGTTGCCTTGCTGCATGTGGGATCTTAGTTCCCTGACCAGGGATCAAACCCACGTCCCCTGCATTGGAAGGTCCCAACCACTGGACCACCAGGGAAGTCCCCATCCTTTGCATTCTTATCAGTGATTTTACAAAACTGATTGTGCCTCTGTGCTTGATTAAAATCTTTAAATGGGTTTCCTTAAGGTCAAGTTCAGTTCCCTAAGGGTTATAGTCAAATACCTTCACAATCTAAAGTTTAACAACAACTATATATGTATATGAGTGTGTGTATGTGTGTATTGCTATTTCCTACCATGTTGCCTATATGCTAATCACACTGGACAACCCACAAGTCCTAAAGTACAATGTATATTTTTAAGCCTCCTTGCCTTTGTTTTTGCTGTAACCCCTGCTTGGAATGCCTTTCTTCCTATATGCTCAGTAATCAAGCTCAAATGTCATCTCTTTTCTGTTGACTTTTCCTTCTCAATTCCGTGTGCAACCTTCTGCTCCCAGGTGGAACTAATCTCTGAGCGCACCCCTCCCCCCATATAATGGACTTGAGTGTTGCATCTAGAATGGATTTGGTCATAGCAGTCCTCCCTATACTATAAATATGCTCTCTCCCAAAGGAGGGGAATAATCAAGCTTTGTTCATGAACTTGGTCAGTGGTTTTCGTAACCTTAGCCCCTCAGATGCTGTCCAGTTACTCCTTCTTTGAATGTCACATCCCTTTCATTCTCAGACTCATGTGGTTAACCACAGCTGGACAAAACTATGCCAAATTTGGCGAGGGACATTGTTAAGCAATCCAGGCCCTTCAGGTAAAATTATTCAGTTTTTAATTAATTCCTTATTTCTCAGACTTAATATTACTGTTTTTCTGACCCTGTGCCTGACCTAACTTAAAATAGCTGAGCCTGTGCCGTAAGCCACCTGCCTGGTTATTTTCTCCTGTCAGTTAACTGCCATCTGAATCCCTAGGTACTGGACTGCTGCCATCTGTACCTGCCATACCTTTTGGCCATCTGCCAAGCTGTCCAACCTTCTGTGCTTTTGAGGTCATCTGAAATCCTTTATTTTAACTCTCCTTGTCCTGACCAGTGACCTTTAGCTTCCAATCTTGGGAGCCAAAATGATAATTTGTTACCTTTGAAGGGAGATATGCTAAGGCACTTATAATTAGACTGTTTTGTGGATAATTTTTTTGTTGGAAATAAAAAATATGAGAAAATGAGAACCTGGACAGATAATTTTGATAGGGATAAAAATGAGAATGGGAAAGGTCTGGAGTTTAGGGGTTTCTGTATGGGCATGTCTGGGTGATACATGACAGTAGTAGGGTATCTAGAGAGAGGTACCACAGAAGAGGTGAAGAGATATCAAAGACAACTGCAACTATTTCAGGATTTGGCATATGCCTGGATGAGTTCCAGCTGTATATGCCCTCATTATGCAATGCAAAACAGAACTCTCTTACAGCTGTGGTAGATATAAATTTACTAGACAATTTATTCAAACTTTTGAAATTGGGACTAGGTCTAATTATTTAAATACATAATAAAAGTTCCATGTATATCCTTGCACATACCATCACACCTTCCAGAATCTTGTACTTGAAAACCATTAAAAATAATAGTTTCATTGGAATTTTTAATTTCATAGAAAAATTCAAATCTAATTGCATAAAGTAATATTATGCAATTTATTATTAAGGAGTTGTTTAAGGTGGGACAGTGTTGTTCCTTTTCATTGGTACGATTAAGCATTCAAAGATTTACAGTGAAATAACATGACTCAAGTAGACATGGTTTGGGTGTACTAGGTATTCAGAAATACTGAGCTGTCAGGGAGGGAGTGAGATCTGTTCCCTAGGATACAAGATAGGGGCTGGAGAAGTTGTCCAGTGATAGAGGTGTGGCCTGGAGCAAACACCTGGGCTGCTCAAACATGATAGTCTCAAGTTCATTCTGAAGGAAAAGCTGGACATAGCTCCAGGTAATCCAAAATCAATGCAGAGTATCCACTACCATGTGTTTTGGGAAATCTTCCCATATCAATATGGAGAAATTGGAGATAAATTCAGACTCTAGGGGAAGAGACTGGAAAGAACTAGAATCCAGGAGGCAGTATGGTGCAATGGAAGGGTATCACCTTCTTACTAGCAGTGTGAACTTGAGTACGTTTCTTCAGCTCCCTAAGCCTCAATTTTGTTATCTATAAGATGATGATAATAGCACCTCATCTGTGGTACTGCCAAGTAAAAGGAATAATATGACATATGTATTAAATATATGAAGAGCTTAGCATAGTACCTTACTAATAGTAGATTCTCTCAACAAATCATTCACTATCCGTACCACCTAGCCATCCTCAAGTCTTTTTATTGAGCCTGGAAATCAAAGTCACCTTCATTTAATAGGACTCTAGCCAAAAATAATGGAAATATGGGCAGAGCTCCAGTCCTAGAAGCAGGTGTGCACCACGGAAAGGGTAATAGGTCGGAATGAATGGGACAAAGGTGGGTGGGCCATAGCTGCCTGAGGCTTTCATAATGTGCTGGTTTCTGTTTCTGGCTAGCAAAATGAAGGAATCAGAAAATAGTTGATCATAAAAAGATAATTCATATGATTTATGGATGCCAAATGTGCATAGGAGATGATCTTTTTTTTTGGAATGGAAAATTTTAATACTTGTCTAGACATTTTTATCCCCAAGTCCCCTTGAGATTTCTTTTTAAAAAATAGAATAATAATAATAATGACGATGACGTTGTTGAAATGTTTCCTTCGAGAATTTACCATGGTGAGGTGAGGCTGTGGAAAACGCTAGAAAGAAGAGGTTGAGAATCAGATGGTCTTGCCTTGGAAACTGGCTTGGTCACTTAACTGTGGAAGGATCTTAGTTTCTTCTTCTATATAGTGGGGATAATAGTAAGTACTGACTTCCTAGGAGTGTCGTGGCATGAAATGAGATAACGTGTGCAGAGCATGTAGCACAGTGGCTGCTTCACAGTATCTACAGTAATGGAGATGGCTTTCTTACTACCATCCAACTTTTGAGATGGAAGAGAAAGCTGATGTAAATCTCCCTAGTGGTGGTGATGGTGGTGGCCCTGTGTGATGGTTCTGACCCAAGTGTGGGGGAAGGAGCATGTCTGCCACCCTTGGAGACAAGCAGAGCACCCATCTTGCTTTCTCCAAGGAACTGCACCTCACCCAAGAGCCTGGGGCAGGAGAGGCACAAGGCTGGCTGAGCTGTTTTCTGCTCATTTCCCATTAGCACACCTGGGATAGCTGCCTCCCCATGCCTAGAGATATTTCCACCTCACTGTAAAAAAAGTGGAGAAATGCATGTGAAGCCAGAAATCTGCAAGTACATACTGAGATTGAGGCAGCAACAGAGGAAGGGGGAGAAGTGCTTTCTCTTGGGACCTTTGACGTCAGTGTTATCAACACCCTCCCTTAAGGAACAAGGAAACTGAGGCCAAGAGAGATGGGGTGGCTTCCCCCAAACCACACAGCAGGTTAGGCACCATGCTTTCCTATCAACCACACTGCTTCCATAGGAGATGATCTTAATAAAGACAATAATTGTCAAAAATGGCCACATCATTCTTTGGAGTTATATTTCTGAGCCTTAGAATGAAAAGAACCATCATTTTTTATACTCTATATATAATGTTGTCTTGTTCTTTTTGCCAGGAATGATAAAACAATTTTTTCTATTTAATGCTATTTTTATTATTAGCATTCTCATGTCCCATTAACTTCTTTATGAAAGAGGACACTGTGTACATCTCTAGTGGCCAGACTAAACTCAGGGAAGACACTAGAGATGTCTAAAATCAGGTCAAAGAATGCCTTCCTTTATTACCCTGCCAGAGTGCTTATGTGACAGGAGAAGAACAGCCATGATGGGGTGATCTCTGGGGGAAGATAACAGGGATGAGCACAGAAAAGAATGGGGTACTCCCCTGTGTTGTAGATGCAGTATCCATGGGGATTATCAGTTTCATTGGAAATGTGATTTCAGATCATAATGCATTCATGGTAATGCTGCCTATTGTTATGAACAAGGCTGATTTTCCCCATATAAATGAAAGCAGGGGTTAAGAAATTTAGAATCACTTATTTTTAAAGCAGTGCACATTGGAGATTCTGTTGAACACTTTGTTAGAAAGAACTACTCATGAAACATTAGTGAGGTTTTGAAAGTTTCTGTTTGCTTATCCTGTAAGATGGACTTAATCTGGTGACTGAAGCATGCAGGGTAAAACAACAGGTTTCATTTACTAATGGCTTGTGGGCCAGATCTGGCTTGCTGCTTGTTTTTGTATGGCCCAAGGGCTAAGAATGGCTTTTACATTTTTATATGGTTGAAAAAAAATCAGAAGAATATTTTGTGACATCTGAAAATTATATGATATGCAAGTTTCAGTGTCCATAAAGTTTTATTGCAACACAGTCACATTAATTAATTTTCACCTCATTTATGGCTATGTTTGTGCCACGATGGCAGAGCTGAGCAGTTGCAACAGAGACCTTATAGCCTGTAAAACGTAAAATATTTGCTTTCTGGTCCTCTACAGAACAGGTTTGCTGATCCCTCATATAGATTTCAGTATAGCTAAAATAACATAACAAATCATAACTATTTTACTATTTCCCAGGTATAAAAAATATAGATCCCTAGAGTTTGAAGTACATTGGATGACAAGGATTGATAAGTATCTGCACTTATCAGTTGAAAATGTGAAATGACAGTATGTGACACATAGTGGGTCTTTTAACTATTATTATTGAATGAATGAAATGACCATGACTTTTGAGGCAGATCACACGCTTATGCTAAATACTAAAGTATGGTTTTGGTAATAGGAACGGGAATAGAAACTGGATCATGATATATATATTCTTATGCTGTTTATCTGGGGAGATGATATTATGCTAATATTTCTTCCTTGGAATGGTGATGGAAACCAAGACAATGTATAATAGCCCTGTTAAATAATGGTGGTGTTCTTAATATTAAGAAATGAGGATCACCTTCCTCCTCACGGATACACCAGAAATACAGCTACACGTGGAACAACTCCTACAGAACACCTACTGAACGCTGGCAGAAGACCCCAGACCTCCCAAAAGGCAAGAAACTCCCCACATACCTGGGTAGGGCAAAGCGGAGAGATTCCCGCACAGAGGATCGGTGCCGAGCGGCACTCACCAGCCCGAGAGGCTTGTCTGCTCGCCCGCCGGGGCGGGCGGCGCTGGAAGCTGAGGCTCGGGCTTCGGTCAGAGCGCAGGGAGAGGACTGGGGCTGGCGGCGAGAACTCAGCCTGAAGGGGGCTAGTGTGCCACAGCTGGCCGGGAGGGAGTCCGGGAGAACTCTGGAGCTGCCGAAGAGGCAAGAGACTTGTTCTTCCCTCTTGGTTTCCTGCTGCGCGAGGAGAGGGGATTAAGAGCGCTGCTTAAAGGGGCTCCACAGACGGGCGCGAGTCGCGACTGAAAGCGCGGAGCCCAGTGACGGGCGTGGGACGCTGGGGCTGCTGCTGCCGCCGCCAAGAAGCCCGTGTGCGAGCGCAGGTCACTGTCCACACCGCCCTTCCGGGAGCCTGAGCAGCCCGCCACTGCCGGGGTCCCGGGATCCAGGGGCGGCTTCCCTGGGAGAACGCACGGCGCGCCTCGGGCTGGTGCAACGTCACGCCGACCTCTGCCGCTGCAGGCTCGCCCCGCACTCCGTGCCCCTCCCTCCCGCCCGGCCTGAGTGAGCCAGAGTTCCCGAAGAGGCTGCTCCTTTAACCCTTTCCTGTCTGAGCGAAGAACAGACGCCCTCCGGCGACCTACACGCAGAGGCGGGGCCAAATCCAAAGCTGAGACCCGGGAGCTGTGAGAACAAAGAAGAGAAAGGGAAACCTCTCCCAGCAGCCTCAGAAGCAGCGGATTAAAGCTCCACAATCAACTTGATGTACCCTGCATCTGTGGAATACATGAATAGACAACAAATCATCCCAAATTGAGGAGCCAGGAGTCAGTACTGTGCCTCTGAGGTGGGAGAGCCAACTTCAGGACACTGGTCCACAAGAGACCTCCCAGCTCCACATAATATCAAACGGCGAAAATCTTCCAGAGATCTCCATCTCAACACCAGCACCCAGCTTCACTCAACGACCAGCAAGCTACAGTGCTGGACACCCTATGCCAAACAACTAGCAAGACAGGAACACAACGCCACCCATTAGCAGAGAGGTGGCCTAAAATCATAAAAAGTCTGCAGACACCCCAAAACACACCACCAGACGTGGACCTGCCCACCAGAAAGACAAGATCCAGCCTCATCCACCAGAACACAGGCACTAGTCCCCTCGACCAGGAAACCTACACAACCCACTAAACCAACCTTAGCCACTGGGGACAGACACCAAAAACAACAGGAACTACGAACCTGCAGCCGGCAAAAAGGAGACCCCAAACACAGTAACATAAGCAAAATGAGAAGACAGAAAAACACACAGCAGGAGAAGGAGCAAGATAAAAACCCACCAGACCTAACAAATGAAGAGGTAATAGGCAGTCTATCTGAAAAAGAATTCAGAATAATGATAGTAAAGATGATCCAAAATCTTGGAAATAGAATAGACAAAATGCAAGAAACAGTTAACAAGGACCTAGTAGAACTAAAGATGAATCAAGCATCGATTAAAAACACAATAAATGAAATGAAAAATACTCTAGATGGGATCAATAGCAGAATAACTGAGGCAGAAGAACGGATAAGTGAGGTGGAAGATAAAATAGTGGAAATAACTAATGCAGAGCAAAATAAAGAGAAAAGAATGAAAAGAACAGAGGACAATATCAGAGACCTCTGGGACAACATTAAACGCACCAACATTCGAATTATAGGGGTTCCAGAAGAAGAAGAGAAAAAGAAAGGGACTGAGAAAATATTTGAAGAGATTATAGTTGAAAACTTCCCTAATATGGGAAAGGAAATAGTTAATCAAGTCCAAGAAGCACAGAGAGTCCCATACAGAATAAATCCAAGGAGAAATACGCCAAGACACATATTAATCATACTGTCAAAAATTAAACACAAAGAAATCATATTAAAAGCAGCAAGGCAAAAACAACAAATAACACACAAGGGAATCCCCATCAGGATAACAGCTGATCTCTCAGCAGAAACTCTACAAGCCAGAAGGGAGTGGCAGGACATAATTAAAGTGATGAAGGAGAGAAACCTGCAACCAAGATTACTCTACCCAGCAAGGATCTCATTCAGATTTGATGGAGAAATTAAAACCTTTACAGACAAGCAAAAGCTGAGAGAGTTCAGCACCACCAAACCAGCTTTACAACAAATGCTAAAGGAACTTCTCTAGGCAAGAAACACAACAGAAGGAAAAGACCTACAATAACGAACCCAAAACAATTAAGAAAATGGGAATAGGAACATACATATCGATAATTACCTTAAATGTAAATGGACTAAACGCTCCCACCAAAAGACGCAGATTGGCTGAATGGATACAAAAACAAGACCCATATATATGCTGTCTACAAGAGACCCACTTCAGACCTAGAGACACATACAGACTGAAAGTAAGGGGATGGAAAAAGATATTCCATGCAAATGGAAACCAAAAGAAAGCTGGAGTAGCAATTCTCATATCAGACAAAATAGACTTTAAAATAAAGACTACTAGAAGAGACAAAGAAGGACACTACATAATGATCAAGGGATCGATCCAAGAAGAAGATATAACAATTGTAAATATTTATGCACCCAACATAGGAGCACCTCAATACATAAGGCAAACACTAACAGCCATAAAAGGAGAAATCGACAGTAACACAATCATAGTAGGGGACTTTAACACCCCACTTTCACCAATGGACAGATCATCCAAAATGAAAATAAATAAGGAAACACAAGCTTTAAATGATACATTAAACAAGATGGACTTAATTGATATTTATAGGACATTCCATCCAAAAACAACAGAATACACATTTTTCTCAAGTGCTCATGGAACATTCTCCAGGATAGATCATATCTTGGGTCACAAATCAAGCCTTGGTAAATTTAAGAAAATTGAAATTGTATCAAGTATCTTTTCCGACCACAATGCTATGAGACTAGATATCAATTACAGGAAAAGAGCTATAAAAAATACAAACACATGGAGGCTAAACAATACATTACTTAATAACGAAGTGATCACTGAAGAAATCAAAGAGGAAATAAAAAAATACCTAGAAACAAATGACAATGGAGACACGACGACCCAAAACCTATGGGATGCAGCAAAAGCAGTTCTAAGAGGGAAGTTTATAGCAATACAATCCCACCTTAAGAAACAGGAAATATCTCGACTAAACAACCTAACCTTGCACCTAAAGCAATTAGAGAAAGAAGAACAAAAACATCCCAAAGTTAGCAGAAGGAAAGAAATCATAAAAATCAGATCAGAAATAAATGAAAAAGAAATGAAGGAAACAATAGCAAAGATCAATAAAACTAAAAGCTGGTTCTTTGAGAAGATAAACAAAATTGATAAACCATTAGCCAGACTCATCAAGAAAAAAAGGGAGAAGACTCAAATCAATAGAATTAGAAATGAAAAAGGAGAAGTAACAACTGACACTGCAGAAATACAAAAGATCGTGAGAGATTACTATAAGCAACTCTATGCCAATAAAATGGACAACCTGGAAGAAATGGACAAATTCTTAGAAATGCACAACCTGCCAAGACTGAATCAGGAAGAAATAGAACATATGAACAGACCAATCACAAGCACTGAAATTGAAACTGTGATAAAAAATCTTCCAACAAACAAAAGCCCAGGACCAGATGGCTTCACAGGCGAATTCTATCAAGCATTTAGAGAAGAGCTAACGCCTATCCTTCTCAAACTCTTCCAAAATATAGCAGAGGGAGGAACACTCCCAAACTCATTCTACGAGGCCACCATCACCTTGATACCAAAACCAGACAAGGATGTCACAAAGAAAGAAAACTACAGGCCAATATCACTGATGAACATAGATGCAAAAATCCTCAACAAAATACTAGCAAACAGAATCCAACAGCACATTAAAAGGATCATACACCATGATCAAGTGGGGTTTATCCCAGGAATGCAAGGATTCTTCAATATACGCAAATCAATCAACGTGATACACCATATTAACAAATTGAAGGAGAAAAACCATATGATCATCTCAATAGATGCAGAGAAAGCTTTCGACAAAATTCAACACCCATTCATGATAAAAACCCTGCAGAAAGTAGGCATAGAGGGAACTTTCCTCAACATAATAAAGGCCATATATGACAAACCCACAGCCAGCATCGTCCTCAATGGTGAAAAACTGAAACCATTTCCACTAAGATCAGGAACAAGACAAGGTTGCCCACTCTCACCACTCTTATTCAACATAGTTTTGGAAGTTTTAGCCACAGCAATCAGAGAAGAAAAGCAAATAAAAGGAATCCAAATTGGAAAAGAAGAAGTAAAGCTGTCACTGTTTGCAGATGACATGATACTATACATAGAGAATCCTAAAGATGCTACCAGAAAACTACTAGAGCTAATCAATGAATTTGGTAAAGTTGCAGGATACAAAATTAATGCACAGAAATCTCTGGCATTCCTATATACTAATGATGAAAAATCTGAAAGTGAAATCAAGGAAACACTCCCATTTACCATTGCAACAAAAAGAATAAAATATCTAGGAATAAACCTACCTAAGGAGACAAAAGACCTGTATGCAGAAAATTATAAGACACTGATGAAAGAAATTAAAGATGATACAAATAGATGGAGAGATGTACCATGTTCTTGGATTGGAAGAATCAACATTGTGAAAATGACTCTACTACCCAAAGCAATCTACAGATTCAATGCAATCCCTATCAAAATACCACTGGCATTTTTCACAGAACTAGAACAAAAAATTTCACAATTTGTATGGAAACACAAAAGACCCCGAATAGCCAAAGCAATCTTGAGAACGAAAAATGGAGCTGGAGGAATCAGGCTCCCTGACTTCAGACTATACTACAAAGCTGCAGTAATCAAGACAGTATGGTACTGGCACAGAAACAGAAAGATAGATCAATGGAACAGGATAGAAAGCCCAGAGATAAACCCACGGACATATGGTCACCTTATCTTTGATAAAGGAGGCAGGAATGTACAGTGGAGAAAGGACAGTCTCTTCAATAAGTGGTGTTGGGAAAACTGGACAGGGACATGTAAAAGTATGAGATTCGATCACTCCCTAACACCATACACAAAAATAAGCTCAAAATGGATTAAAGACCTAAATGTAAGGCCAGACACTATCAAACTCTTAGAGGACAACATAGGCAGAACACTCTATGACATAAATCACAGCAAGATCCTTTTTGACCCACCTCCTAGAGAAATGGAAATAAAGACAAAAATAAACACATGGGACCTAATGAAACTTAAAAGCTTTTGCACAGCAAAGGAAACCATAAACAAGACCAAAAGACAACCCTCAGAATGGGAGAAAATATTTGCAAATGAAGCAACTGACAAAGGATTAATCTCCAAAATTTATAAGCAGCTCATGCAGCTCAATAACAAAAAAACAAACAACCCAATCCAAAAATGGGCAGAAGACCTAAATAGACATTTCTCCACAGAAGATATACAGACTGCCAACAAACACATGAAAGGATGCTCAACATCTTTACTAATTAGAGAAATGCAAATCAAAACTACAATGAGATATCATCTCACACCAGTCAGAATGGCCATCATCAAAAAATCTAGAAACAAGGGCTTCCCTGGTGGCGCAGTGGTTGAGAGTCCGCCTGCCGATGCAGGGGACACGGGTTCGTGCCCCGGTCTGGGAGGATCCCACATGCCGCGGAGCGGCTTGGCCCATGAGCCATGGCCATTGAGCCTGCGTGTCCGGAGCCTGTGCTCCGCAACGGGAGAGGCCACAACAGTGAGAGGCCCACATACCGCAAAAAAAAAAAAAAAAAAAAAAAAAAAAAAAAAAAAAAAAAAAAAAAATCTAGAAACAATAAATGCTGGAGAGGGTGTGGAAAAAAGGGAACACTCTTGCACTGCTGGTGGGAATGTGAATTGGTACAGCCACTATGGAGAACGGTATGGAGGTTCCTTAAAAAACTACAAATAGAACTACCATATGACCCTGCAATCCCACTACTGGGCATATACCCTGAGAAAACCATAATTCAAAAAGAGACATGTACCAAAATGTTCATAGCAGCCCTATTTACAATAGCCCGGAGATGGAAACAACCTAAGTGTCCATCATTGGATGAATGGGTAAAGAAGATGTGGCACATACATACAATGGAATATTACTCAGCCATAAAAAGAAATGAAATTGAACTATTTGTAATGAGGTGGATGGACCTAGAGTCTGTCATACAGAGTGAAGTAAGTCAGAAAGAGAAAGACAAATACTGTATGCTGACACATATATATGGAATTTAAGAAAAAAAAAGGTCATGAAGAACATAGGGGTAAGACAGGAATAAAGACACAGACCTACTAGAGAATGGACTTGAGGATATGGGGAGGGGGAAGGGTAAGCTGTGACAAAGTGAAAGAGCGGCATGGACATATATACACTACCAAACGTAAGGTAGATAGCTAGTGGGAAGCAGCCGCATAGCACAGGGAGATCAGCTCGGTGCTTTGTGACCGCCTGGAGGGGTGGGATAGGGAGGGTGGGAGGGAGACGCAAAAGGGAGGGGATATGGGAACATATGTATACATATAACTGATTAAATTTGTGATAAAGCAAAAAATAAAAAATAAAAAATAAAAAAATAAAAAAAAAAAAGAATGATGTTGGCTGTGGGTTTGTCGTATATGGCCTTTATTATGTTGAGGTAAGTTCCCTCTATGCCCACTTTCTGGAGAGTTTTTATCATAAATGGGTGTTGAATTTTGTCAAAAACTTTTTTTGCATCTATTGAGATGATCATATGGTTTTTATTCTTCAGCTTGTTAATATGGTGTATCACACTGATTGATCTGCGTATATTGAAGAATCCTTGCATCCCTGGGATAAATCCCACTTGATCATGGTGTGATCAAGAATAAACTAGTTATACATGCAACAAAGTGGATACATAAAAAAAGTGCTGAGTGATAAAAGCCATATGCAAAAGAATACCTTATGTATGTCTCCATTTATATGAAATTAAAAATTATATGAAATTTTTAAAAAAAGAGAGAAGATTTGGGGGAGAAGATTATGAATCGGGTTTAAATATGAAAAAACAAAGAACCTGGAACATCAGAATGAGGTTGTGCTACAGAATTTTAAATCAAGTATATTAGTAATATTTGAATACTTGGGAATTCATAAAATCACCCAGGGAAAATGTCTGGGGGTAGGGGGGTGGTTTGGAGGAAGAGACAGACCTGGAGAAGGCTACATTTATCTAACATGAAAAGATTTGTCATGACTAGGAAAGTAACTATGCAGACATTTCAGCCGAATGCACAATACCCAATAGAGTGATTCTTATATTTGAATAGGTGAGGGTGAGAGGGACAGATCATGCTTAAGGAAGAAGTACTGAAAAGTAGTAAAAATTCTCTGCACTCAAACATACCCACATTGACTGCCAGCTACATTCCTTAAGTCTTGTTGAAAGAATGAGAAAGTGATAGTGGTCTGTGGGGTGTTTTCTAGTCTTTGAATCTATAGTCCTGTAACGCTCTCCTCTCGGAAGTCCCTGTTAACTTGTTATAAGTTAACAAGATAAGTTATATCTTGTTTAAAGAATCCTGGCCTTTCCATGGGCTGGTGCTAGATTGGCAATGTCAGTCGCTACCTAAGGTGCATCTGAGTTCGTAGCAACCAAGTTGACCACTGATATTATACTGCAGACCTGGATGACAACTTTCTGGAAACACACTACTAGTCTTCCTGTGGCCAAAATACCCCCATGCAAATTGTCTTTATATTCATCCTTAATTCTGATAACAATTTAAATGTAACTTTTTAGGTCATTCAGCAACATATAGTAAATGACCTCTTCTATTACACTGATCAGGAACCAACATCCACATTAATTAACATGACTGTGATAATCATTTCACAAAGGATACATATATCAAAGCATTAGATTGTACACTTTAAATATATTCAATTTTATTTGTCAGTTATACCTCAATAAAACTGGAAAAGGAAACAGGAAAACATCCAGTTGATTACATGCTTAGAAACCTCAGTATTCTCAATAGTAAAGCTGGGATTATAAATGTACCTTACAGGGTTATTGTGAGGGTCAAATATTTGTGGAAGTGTTTTATAAACTTTCAGTTACTATGTAACTGTTAGTTGTTATTAGTAGTATCAGACCTCTAGAGTTTAATGTATAGTTAATGATATATAGGAATAAACGGCAATTTCATTTCATTTTTACTACAACCAATAAAAAATGGTAAATGATTATGACATTAACCCAAAGAAATGTGACATTTTAACAAACAAAATTTGTATACTGATGAACTAGCTGAAAAATATTCATAAAATTGTTCACGTTCAATTCAGCACCTACATAAATACAAACAGGAACTCACTGTAAATAATGGAATACAGTAAACTAGGTTACCAATGAGAGCCTTAACAGATGTGTTTCATCTAATCAATAACACTGTGTGAATGGTAAAACTACTGAACATCAGGAAATCAAAAAGACATCAATTTCTTTGTTATATTCTTGGAATGGTATTGAATGGGCATTATTTTAGAAGAAAATTCTGTCCCAGAATGATTAATCAAAGCTAGATAAAAATGCAGAAGAGCATGGTTGTTCCAGATACTAGGTTGAATAAAGAATCAGTTCGTCATGAGGGAATACATTCTAGTTTCCACATCTCTCTATGCAATATTTTACATCTATGCTCAAGATAAACCTAAGGTGAAGAAAAAGATATGACTAAATGGTTGAACATTTTAACAATAAAACGCTTTAACATACTAGAATGACAATGAGATTAGTTAGTTCAGAAGAAAATCAGAACTACGAAAAGTAAACAAAAATGTATAGTCAGGGTAAGCAAAGTAAATGCAGGATCCCACATTTCACGAGAATATGCACATTCATAAAGGGTAAAAAATATGTTGACAATGAAGTCAATTCTCTGTATCTCCCAAGCATTTGAGGGTGCCAGGGAATGCAGTTTCCTGAAAGAAAATTTATGTTCCAGAAATAAGAATTCTCTACAAATGAGGGCTTTGAAAAGACAGAGAGGGAAACAAGAATCATTGTCACTCTAGAAGAAAGCTACAGGTTCAGTGGTGATCTACTGGGCAGTGGAGGTCTAATTCTACCACTCATAGTGCTTCATGCCTCAAGTAATTTCCAGCCATTTCCTTCCACAGAGGCCCCAGTATGACAGCATATGCTGAGTGGGATGGCCACTAACAAGGAAATGTGGGCCCAGGACTAGAATCAATCCCAGCTGTCTTCTGATGTATCACAAGATAATTTTTAAAGCCCAAATATTTTCCTTGATTTGGCGTTACGGCAATTGAGCTCATTTTTCAGTAGCTGAAAATACATAACTATATATTTACACTTAAACACTTAAAAGGGAAACAGAAAGCCCTATTTCTCAAGAAAATACACTTGGCTTGCAGAGACACTAGATCAAATTAATTGGGGGCCAGGAAGCAAATGAGCCCAAATTTGGGACAACAAATTCTGTCGATGGATTTGTCTCCATTAGACTTGGGTACAAAGCACACCAAAATAACGGGATTTGGTTCCATGGGAGAACAAAATTGTGGAGCTAAAAATGTCCCTTCGGCCGGAGGAAGATGGCGGAAGAGTAAGACGCGGAGATCACCTTCCTCCCCACAGATACATCAGAAATTCATCTACACGTGGAACAACTCCAACAGAACACCTACTGAACGCTGACAGAAGACCTCAGACCCCCCAAAAGGCAAGAAACTCCCCACATACCTGGGTAGGTCAAAAGAAAAAAAGAATAAACAGAGACAATAGGATATGGACGGGACCTGCACCAGTGGGAGGGAGCCGTGAAGGAGGGAAGGTTTCTACACACTACAAGCCCCTTCGAGGGCGGAGACTGCAGGTGGCGGAGGGGGAAAGCTTCGGAGTAGCGGAGGAGAGCACAGCAACAGGGGTGTGGAGGGCAAAGCAGAGAGATTTTGGCACAGAGGATCGGTGCCCTCAGGCACACACCAGCCCGAGAGACTTGTCTGCTCGGCCGCCAGGGCGGGCGGGGCTGGGAGCTGAGGCTCGGGTATCGGCTTTCAGTCGGAGCGCAGGGAGAGGTCTGGGGCTGGCGGCAGGAAGAGACCCTGAAGGGGTTAGTGCTAGCCCGGAGGGAGTCCGGGGAAAGGGTCTGGAGCTACCGGAGAGGCAAGAGACTTTTTTCCCTTTTGTTGCCTGCTGCGCGAGGAGAGGGCATTCCCCTCCCTCCCCTCTGCCTGAGTGAGCCAGAGCCCCCGAATCAGCGGCTCCTTTAAACCCGTCCTGTCTGAGCGAAGAACGGACGCCCTCCGGCGACCTACGCGCAGAGGCGGGGCCAGGTCCAAGGCTGAGACCCGGGAGCTGTGAGAGCAGAGACAGGGAAATCTCTCTGTGCAGCCTCCGAGGCAGCGGATTAAAGCTCCACGGTCCATTTGATGTGCCCTGCGTCTGTGGAGTGCATGAATGGACAGCGAATCATCCCAAATTGAGGAAGTGGACCTTGAGGACAAGATTTAAGACTTCCCCCCCCCCTTTTTTTTCCCTCTTTTTACAACGAATTATCTCAAATTAAGGAGGTGCACTTAGCAAGATTTCAGACTTTTCGCCCTTTTCCTCTTTTTACAACGAATTATCCCAAATCGAGGAGGTGGACTTGGAGAGCAAGATTTTTGATTTTTCCCCCTGCTCTCTTTTTGTGAATGTGTATGTGTAATCTTCTGTGTAAGATTCTCTCTGTATAGCTTTGCTTCCACCATATGTCCCAGGGTTCTTTCGGTCCGTGTTTTTTTTCAATAATTACTTTTTAATTTTAATAACGCTACTATATTTCATACTTTATTCTATTTTACTTTACCTGCTCTTTCTTTTTTTCCTCCCTTCCCTTCCTCCCTCCCTCCCTCCGCTCCTCCTTTCCTTCTTTCTTTTTCTTTCCTCCATCCCTCCCTCCCTCCCACCCTTCTTCTTTCCACTTTCTTTTTCTTTCCTTCCTCCCTCCCTCCCTCCCTCCTGTCTTTCTTTCTTTCTTTCCTTCCTCCCTCCCTCCCTCTCTTCTTCCATTCACTCTTCCTTTTGCTTTCATTCCTCCCTCCCTCCCTCCTTTCTTTCCATCCTTCCTCCCTCCCTCCTTTCTTTCTTTCTTCCTTCCTTCCTTCCTTACTTCCCTTCTTCCTTTCTTTCAATCTCTCTTTCTTTCTTCTACTAATTATTTCTTTCTACTTTTTCTCACTGTTATTCTGAGCCGGGTGGATGAAAGGCTCTTGGTGCTGCAGCCAGGAGTTAGTGCTGTGCCTCTGAAGTGGGAGAGCCAACTTCAGGACACGGGTCCACAAGAGACCTCCCAGCTCCACATAATATCAAGCAGCGAAAATCTCCCAGGGATCTCCATCTCAACACCAGCACCCAGCTTCAGTCAACGACCAGCAAGCTACAGTGCTGGTCACCCTATGCCAAGCAACTAGCAAGGCAGGAACACAACCCCACCCATTAGCAGAGAGGATACCTAAAAACATAATAAGGCCACAGGCACCCCAAAACACACCACCAGACGTGGACCTGTCCACCAGAAAGACAAGATCGAGCTTCAACCACCAGAACACACACAGGCATTAGTCCCCCCCACCAGGAAGCCTACACAACCTACTGAAACAACCTTAGCCACGGGGGACAGACACCAAAAACAACGGGAACTACGAATCTGCAGCCTGCAAAAAGGAGACCCCAAACACAGTAACATAAGCAAAATGAGAAAGCAGAAAAACACACAGCAGGTGAAGGAGCAAGATAAAAACCTACCAGACCTAACAAATGAAGAGGTAATAGGCAGTCTACCTGAAAAAGAATTCAGAATAATGATAGTAAAGCTGATGCAAGATTCTATTTCCCAGATCCAAAATCTTGGAAATAGAATAGACAATATGCAAGAAACAGTTAACAAGGACCTAGAAGAACTAAAGATGAATCAAGCATCGATTAAAAACACAATAAATGAAATGAAAAATACTCTAGATGGGATCAATAGCAGAATAACTGAGGCAGAAGAACGGATAAGTGAGGTGGAAGATAAAATAGTGGAAATAACTGATGCAGAGAAAAATAAAGAAAAAAGAATGAAAAGAACAGAGGACAGTCTCAGAGACCTCTGGGACAACATTAAACGCACCAACATTCGAATTATAGGGGTTCCAGAAGAAGAAGAGAAAAAGAAAGGGACTGAGAAAATATTTGAAGAGATTATAGTTGAAAACTTCCCTAATATGGGAAAGGAAATAGTTAGTCAAGTCCAGGAGGCACAGAGAGTCCCATACAGAATAAATCCAAGAAGAAATACGCCAAGACACATATTAATCAAACTGTCAAAAATTAAACACAAAGAAATCATATTAAAAGCAGCAAGGGAAAAACAACAAATAACACACAAGGGAATCCCCATCAGGTTAACAGCTGATCTCTCAGCAGAAACTCTACAAGCCAGAAGGGAGTGGCAGGACATAATTAAAGTGATGAAGGAGAGAAACCTGCAACCAAGATTACTCTACCCAGCAAGGATCTCATTCAGATTTGATGGAGAAATTAAAACCTTTACAGACAAGCAAAAGCTGAGAGAGTTCAGCACCACCAAACCAGCTTTACAACAAATGCTAAAGGAACTTCTCTAGGCAAGAAACACAACAGAAGGACTATACCTACAATAACGAACCCAAAGCCATTAAGGAAATGGGAATAGGAACATACATATCAATAATTACCTTAAATGTAAATGGACTAAATGCTCCCACCAAAAGACACAGAGTGGCTGAATGGATACAAAAACAAGACCCATATATATGCTGTCTACAAGAGACCCACTTCAGACCTAGAGACACATACAGATTGAAAGTAAGGGGATGGAAAAAGATATTCCATGCAAATGGAAATCAAAAGAAAGCTGGAGTAGCAATTCTTATATCAGACAAAATAGACTTTAAAATAAAGACTATTAGAAGAGACCAAGAAGGACACTACATAACGATAAAGGGATCGATCCAAGAAGAAGATATAACAATTGTAAATATTTATGCACCCAACATAGGAGCACCTCAATACATAAGGCAAATACTAACAGCCATAAAAGGGGAAATCGACAGTAGCACAATCATAGTAGGGGACTTTAACACCCCACTTTCACCAATGGACAGATCATCCAAAATGAAAATAAATAAGGAAACACAAGCTTTAAATGATACATTAAACAAGATGGACTTAATTGATATTTATAGGACATTCCATCCAAAAACAACAGAATACACATTTTTCTCAAGTGCTCATGGAACATTCTCCAGGATAGATCATATCTTGGGTCACAAATCAAGCCTTGGTAAATTTAAGAAAATTGAAATTGTATCAAGTATCTTTTCCGACCACAATGTTATGAGACTAGACATCAATTACAGGAAAAGATCTGTAAAAAATACAAACACATGGAGGCTAAACAATACACTACTCAATAATGAAGTGATCACAGAAGAAATCAAAGAGGAAATTAAGAAATACTTAGAAACAAATGACAATGGAGACACGACGACCCAAAACCTATGGGACGCAGCAAAAGCAGTTCTAAGGGGGAAGTTTATAGCAATACAATCCCACCTTAAGAAACAGGAAACATTTCGAGTAAACAACCTGACCCTGCACCTAAAGCAATTAGAGAAAGAAGAACAAAAAACCCCCAAAGTTAGCAGAAGGAAAGAAATCATAAAGATCAGATCAGAAATAAATGAAAAAGAAATGAAGGAAACGATAGCAAAGATCAACCAAACTAAAAGCTGGTTCTTTGAGAAGATAAACAAAATTGACAAACCATTAGCCAGACTCATCAAGAAAAGAAGGGAGAAGACTCAAATCAGTAGAATTAGAAATGAAAAAGGAGAAGTAACAACTGACACTGCAGAAATACAAAAGATCATGAGAGATTACTATAAGCAACTCTATGCCAATAAAATGGACAACCTGGAAGAAATGGACAAATTCTTAGAAATGCACAACCTACCAAGACTGACTCAGGAAGAAATAGAAAATATGAATAGACCAATCACAAGCACTGAAATTGAAACTGTGATTAAAAATCTTCCATCAAACAAAAGCCCAGGACCAGATGGCTTCACAGGCGAATTCTATCAAACATTTAGAGAAGAGCTAACACCGATCCTTCTCAAACTCTTCCAAACAATATCAGAGGAAGGAACACTCCCAAACTCATTCTACGAGGCCACCATCACCTTGATACCAAAACCAGGCAAGGATGTCACAAAGAAAGAAAACTACAGGCCAATATCACTGATGAACATAGATGCAAAAATCCTCAACAAAATACTAGCAAACAGAATCCAACAGCACATTAAAAGGATCATACACCATGATCAAGTGGGGTTTATTCCAGGAATGCAAGGATTCTTCAATATACGCAAATCAATCAATGTGATACACCATATTAACAAGTTGAAGGAGAAAAACCATATGATCATCTCAATAGATGCAGAGAAAGCTTTCGACAAAATTCAACACCCATTTATGATAAAAACCCTGCAGAAAGTAGGCATAGAGGGAACTTTCCTCAACATAATAAAGGCCATATATGACAAACCCACAGCCAACATTGTCCTCAATGGTGAAAAACTGAAACCATTTCCACTAAGATCAGGAACAAGACAAGGCTGCCCACTCTCACCACTCTTATTCAACATAGTTTTGGAAGTTTTAGCCACAGCAATCAGAGAAGAAAAGGAAATAAAAGGAATCCAAATTGGAAAAGAAGAAGTAAAGCTGTCACTGTTTGCAGATGACATGATACTATACATAGAGAACCCTAAAGATGCTACCGAAAAACTACTAGAGCTAATCAATGAATTTGGTAAAGTAGCAGGATACAAAATTAATGCACAGAAATCTCTGGCATTCCTGTACACTAATGATGAAAAATCTGAAAATGAAATCAAGAAAACACTCCCATTTACCATTGCAACAAAAAGAATAAAATATCTAGGAATAAACCTACCTAAGGAGACAAAAGACCTGTATGCAGAAAATTATAAGACACTGATGAAAGAAATTAAAGATGATATAAATAGATGGAGAGATATACCATGCTCCTGAATTGGAAGAATCAATATTGTGAAAATGACTCTATTACCCAAAGCAATCTACAGATTCAATGCAATCCCTATCAAACTACCACTGGCATTTTTCACAGAAGTAGAACAAAAAATTTCAAAATTTGTTTGGAAAAACAAAAGACCCCGAATAGCCAAAGCAATCTTGAGAACGAAAAACGGAGCTGGAGGAATCAGGCTCCCTGACTTCAGACTATACTACAAAGCTACAGTAATTAAGACAGTGTGGTACTGGCATAAAAACAGAAAGATAGATCAGTGGATCAGGATAGAAAGCCCAGAGATAAACCCACGCACATATGGCCAACTTATCTTTGATAAAGGAGGCAGGAATGTACAGTGGAGAAAGGACAGCCTCTTCAATAAGTGGTGCTGGGAAAACTGGACAGGGACATGTAAAAGTATGAGATTAGATCATTCCCTAACACCATACACAAAAATAAGCTCAAAATGGATTAAAGACCTAAATGTAAGGCCAGAAACTATCAAACTCTTAGAGGAAAACATAGGTAGAACACTCTATGACATAAATCACAGTAAGATCCTTTTGGACCCACCTCCTAGAGAAATGGAAATAAAAACAAAGATAAACAAATGGGACCTAATGAAACTTCAAAGCTTTTGCACAGCAAAGGAAACCATAAACAAGACCAAAAGACAACCCTCAGAATGGGAGAAAATATTTGCAAATGAAGCAACTGACAAAGGATTAATCTCCAAAATTTATAAACAGCTCATGCAGCTCAATAGCAAAAAAACAAACAACCCAATCCAAAAATGGGCAGAAGACTTAAATAGGCATTTCTCCAAAGAAGATATACAGACTGCCAACAAACACATGAAAGAATGCTCAACATCATTAATCATTAGAGAAATGCAAATCAAAACTACAATGAGATATCATCTCACACCAGTCAGAATGGCCATCATCAAGAAATCTAGAAACAATAAATGCTGGAGAGGGTGTGGAGAAAAGGGAACACTCTTGCACTGCTGGTGGGAATGTGAATTGGTACAGCCACTATGGAGAACAGTATGGAGGTTCCTTAAAAAACTAAAAATAGAACTACCATATGACCCAGCAATCCCACTACTAGGCATATACCCTGAGAAAACCATAATTCAAAAAGAGACATGTACCAAAATGTTCATTGCAGCTCTATTCACAATAGCCCGGAGCTGGAAACAACCTAAATGTCCATCATCGGATGAATGGATAAAGAAGATGTGGCACATATATACAATGGAATATTACTCAGCCATAAAAAGGAACGAAACTGAGCTATTTGTAATGAGGTGGATAGACCTAGAGTCTGTCATACAGAGTGAAGTAAGTCAGAAAGAGAAAGACAAATACCGTATGCTAACACATATATATGGAATTTTAAAAAAAAATGTCATGAAGAACCTAGGGGTAAAACGGGAATAAAGACACAGACCTACTTGAGAATGGACTTGAGGATATGGGGAAGGGGAAGGGTAAGCTGTGACAAAGGGAAAGAGAGGCATGGACATATATACACTACCAAACGTAAGGTAGATAGATAGTGGGAAGCAGCCGCAGAGCACAGGGAGATCAGCTCGGTGCTTTGTGACCGCCTGGAGGGGTGGGATGGGGAGGGTGGGAGGGAGGGAGATGCATGAGGGAAGGGATGTGGGAACAGATGTATATGTATGACTGATTCACTTTGTTATAAAGCAGAAACTAATTAAAAAAAAAAAAAGTAAAAATGTCCCTTCCTTTTACAATCAACTACTAAAGGATTCTGCAAGGGAAATGCACTCAAACAAATTAGTGTATAACTGTTACTTTTTCATTAAAATGATTTAATAGTTCCACAAATGTCATGGCATTTGCATTTTATACAAAGCTATAAAACAGTAGCAAGTTAAAAAATCAACTGCCTTTAAAAGTCAGCACTTTTAGACTATGTTTATGAGACTACATGGTCACTTTGTGATACAAAATGGCAGCATTGCTAAGATAAATATTGCTTGCTGGCCAGTCTTATTTTGGGCAGGAGGCCATTAAAGGAACAAGGCTGCCGATTTCATCTTTCATTTGGATGGGCTTCAACAAAGCATTCACACTGGCTAACTCATCCTAAGATGTCTCTAAGGAGAACAGCAGCTTTTTGGAGTATTTTCTTAAGAAATTATTTAATTACATATTTTTATTATGTTTGAACTGCTTCTTTGAAGTCAATGTGAAAACATATTTACAGGCAGGTGGCAGACAGAGACATCATGGCAAAAACTTAACAAATGAATTCCAGAAAGAAAAAGGGCACATATGTAGAGGCTAACTGCTGACAATCTATCCCCAGTCCACTGGATCTCTAAATAAATATTAGATGTTTTCCATTCTCAATAGAGTATGGAAGGTGATGTTCATATTTTTCACTTGTTATTTCAAAAACTATTCCTTAAACAAGATTTTGATAAAAATTAGCAACACTAAGTGCTGTATCCTAAGTGGCAGGATAGTAATCCACAAAGTTCCATAGGTTTAAATTATTAATTGGACATTAGCCTGTTGCTAAGGTTTAATGGGAACAAGTACCTAGTGATGATAATTAGCATTTAGATTAAAAATAAAGTTTTGAATTGTCGTAAGTCTGAGTGTAAGTGCATAAGATTTAAATGGTTAAAACACTCTCAACAATCCTTCAGGAGCTGATGCCACGTGAGAGACTGGTTGACAAAAACAAATGGGGAACAAAGTAAGTCTTCTCTTGTCTGTGGTACTGATCTTATTTGGATCTTACCTAAGCTACTCTTTAACTCACATATTCAGTAATGTGTATTGCAAAGGAGGCAGCATGATGTAGTAGGAGAACGTTGAATTTGGAATATTAAGGCCTAGGTTAAAATTCCTGACCTTGGGAAATTACATAGTTCATCTCTGAAACAAGGAGGCTGGATTGGATGATACCTAAGACGGTGGACTGAACGGTGTGGGAAAGGAGAGCGCCTGTCACCACACAGAATCAAGAAGCCTCTAGTGTCTTGCCCAACAACTGTCAGAGGGTGTGAAAAGCTTCTGTGTGGCCCCCAATATCTAACTAATTGAACTGATGTGTAAGTTTTACCACAATGGATTAGAAGAGGGTTTTCCTGGCCCCCATATGTTCTCACTCCAATAATAAGCTAATTTCATTTATTGCCTTCAATTTCTAAATGGTATGTTAGTCTTATCACTTTTAAAATTCTATATTCTGGGGGAGACCTTCAAGATGGCGGAGGAGTAAGATGTGGAGATCACCTTCCTCCCCACAAATAAATCACAAATATGTCTACATATGGAACAATTCCTACAGAACACCTACTGAACGCTGACAGAAGACCTCAGACCCCCAAAAGGCAAGAAACTCCCCACGTACCTGGGTAGGGCAAAAGAAAAAACAGAGACAAAAGAATAGGGACGGGACCTGCACCAGTGGGAGGGAGCCATGAAGGAGGAAAGGTTTCCACACACTAGGAAGCCCCTTCACGGGCGGAGACGGGGGGGGTGCGGAGGGGGGAAGCTTCGGAGCCACGGAGGAGAGCGCAGCAACAGGGGTGCGGAGGGCAAAGCGGAGAGATTCCCGCACGGAGAATCGGTGCCGACCGGCACTCACCAGCCCGAGAGGCTTGTCTGCTCACCCGCCGGGGCGGGCAGGGGCTGGGAGATGAGGCTCCAGCTTCGGAGGTCGGATCCCAGGAAGAGGACTGGGGTTGGCTGCGTGAACACAGCCTGAAGGGGGCTAGTGCGCCGCGGCTAGCCGGGAGGGAGTCCAGGAAAATGTCTGGAACTGCCTAAGAGGCAAGAGACCATTGTTTCGGGGTGCGCGAGGAGAGAGGATTCAGAGCACCGCCCAAATGAGCTCCAGAGACGGGAGCAAGCCGCGGCTAAAAGCGCGGACCCCAAAGACAGGCATGAGACGCTAAAGCTGCTGCTGCTGCCACCAAGAAGCCTGTGCGCGAGCACAGGTCACTGTCCACACCTCCCCTCCTGGGAGCCTGTGCAGCCCACCACTGCCAGTGTCCCGTGATCCAGGGACAACTTCCCCGGGAGAACCCACGGCGCCTCAGGCCGGTGCAACGTCACGCTGGCCTCTGCCACCGCAGGCTCTCCCCAAACTCCGTACCCCTCCCTCCCCCCGGCCTGAGTGAGCCAGAGCCCCCCAATCAGCTTCTCCTTTAACCCCGTCCTGTCTGAGCGAAGAACAGACGCCCTCAGGCGAACTACACGCAGAGGCGGGGCCAAACCCAAAGCTGAACCCCGGGAGCTGTGCAAACAAAGAAGAGAAAGGGAAATCTCTCCCAGCAGCCTCAGGAGCAGCGGATTAAATCTCCACAGTCAACTTGATGTACCCTGCATCTCCGGAATACCTGAATAGACAACGAATTATGCCAAAATTGAGGCCGTGGACTTTAAGAGCAACTATAGACTTGGGGTTTGCTGTATGCGACTGACTGGTTTCTGGTTTTATGTTTATCTTAGTTTAGTATTTAGAGTTGATTAACACTGGTAGATTTTTTTATTGATTTGGTTGCTATTCTCCTTTTTTTTAATATATATAGATATATATTTCTTTTTTCCATTTTCTCTTTTTGTGACTGTGTATGTGTATGCTTCTTTGTGTGATTTTTGTCTGTATAGCTTTGCTTTTACCATTTGTCCTAGGGTTCTGTCTGTCCATTTTGGGGGTTTTTTTAGTATAGCTTTTAGCCCTTATTACGACTGGTGGATGTGTTTTTTGGTTTGGTTGCTCTCTCTTTCTTTCTTTCTTCTTTTTTTTTTTATTACTTTTTAACTTTTTTATTTTTAATGATTTTTTTATTTTTTATTTTAATAACTTTATTTCTTTTTCTTTATTTTCTTTCCTTTTTCTCCCTTTTCTTCTGAGCTGTGTGGCTGACAGGGTCTTGGTGCTCCGACTGGATGTCAGGCCTGTGCCTCTGAGGTGGCAGGCCGAGGTTAGGACTTTGGTCCACCAGAGACCTCCCGGTTCCATGTAATATCAAACAGCAAAAGCTCTCGCAGAGATCTCCATCTCAACGCTAAGACCCAGCTCCACTCAACAACCAGCAAGATACAGTGCTGCAACCCTATGCCGAACAACTAGCAAGACAGGAACACAACCCCACCCATTAGCAGAGAGGCTGCCTAAAATCATAATAACTCTGAAGACAACCCAAAACCCACCACTGGACGTGGTCCTGCCCACCAGAAAGACAAGATGCAGCCTCATCCACTAGAACACAAGCACCAGTCCCCTACACCAGAAAGCCTACACAACCCACTGAACCAACCTTAGCCACTGGGGGCAAACACCAAAAACAATGGGAACTACCAACCTGCAGCCTGTGAAAAGGAGACCCCAAACACAATAAGTTAAGTGAAATGAGAAGACAGAGAAACACACAGCAGATGAAGGAGCAAGGTAAAAACCCACCAGACCAAACAAATGAAGGGGAAATAGGCAGTCTACCTGTACAAGAATTCAGAATAATGATAGTAAAGATAATCTAAAATCTTGGAAATAGAATGGAGAAAATACAAGATATGTTTAACAAGGATCTAGAAGAACTAAAGAGCAAACAAACAATGAAGAACAACACAATAAATGAAATGAAAAATTCTCTAAAAGGAATCAATAGCAGAATAACTGAGACAGAAGAACGGATAAGTGACCTGGAAGATAAAATAGTGGAAATAACTACTGCAGAGCAGAATAAAGAAAACAGAATGAAAAGAATTCAGGACAGTCCCAGAGACCCCAGAGGACAACATTAAATGCACCAACATTCGAATTTAGGGGTCCCAGAAGAAGAAGAGAGAAAGAAAGGGACTGGGAAAATATTTGAAGAGGGTATAGTTGAAAACTGCCCTAACGTGGGAAAGAAAATAGTCAATCAAGTCCAGGAAATGCAGAGAGTCCCATACAAGATAAATACAAGGAGAAACACGCCAAGACACATATTAATCAAACTTTCAAAAATTAAATACAAAGAAAAAATATTAAAAGCAGCAAGGGAAAAACAACAAATAACATACAAGGGAATCCCCATAAGGTTAACAGCTGATCTTTGAGCAGACACTCTGCAAGCCAGAAGGGAGTGGCAAGACATATTTAAAGTGATGAAAGAGAAAAAGCTACAACCAAGATTACTCTACCCAGCAAGGATCTCATTCAGATTCAACAGAGAAACTAAAACCTTTACAGACAAGCAAAAGTTAAGAGAATTCAGCACCACCAAACCAGCTTTACAATAAATGCTAAAGGGACGTCTCTAGGCAGGAAACACAAGAGATGGAAAAGATCTACAATAACAAACACAAAACAATTTAAAAAATGGTAATAGGAACATACATATTGATAATTACCTTAAATTACCATAAATGGATTAAATGCTCCAACCAAAAGACGTAAACTGGCTGAATGAATACAAAAACAAGACCCATATATATGCTGTCTACAAGAGACCCACTTCAGACCTAGGGACACATACAGACTGAAAGTGAGGGGATGCAAAAAGATATTCCATGCAAATGGAAATGAAAAGAAATATGGAATAGCAATTCTCATATAAGACAAAATTGACTTTAAAATAAAGACAATTACAAGAGACAAGGAAGGACACTACATAATGATCAAGGGATCAATCCAAGAAGAAAATACAACAATTGTAAATATTTATGCACCCAACATAGGAGCACCTCAATACATAAGGCAAATGCTAACAGCCATAAAAGGGGAAATGGACAGTAACACAATCATAGTAGGGGACTTTAACACCCCACTTTCACCAATGGAGAGATCATCCAAAATGAAAATAAATAAGGAAACACAAGCTTTAAATGATACATTAAACAAGATGGACTTAATTGATATTTATAGGATTCCATCCAAAACCAACAGAATACACTTTCTTCTCAATTGTTTTTGGAACATTCTCCAGGATAGATCATATCTTGGGTCACAAATCAAGCCTTGGTAAATTTAAGAAAATTGAAATTGTATCAAGTGTCTTTTCCGACCACAATCCTAAGACACTGGATATCAATTACAGGAAAAAATCTATAAAAAAATACAAACACATGGAGACTAAACAATACACTACTAAATAACGAAGAGATCACTGAAGAAATCAAAAAATACCTAGAAACAAATGACAATGAAAACACGACACCCCAAAACCTATGTGATGCAGCAAAAGCAGTTCTAATAGGGAAGTTTATAGTATACAATCCTACCTCAAGAAGCAAGAAACATCTCAAATAAACAACCCAACCTTACACCTAAAGCAAGGAAAGATATCATAAAGATCACATCAGAAATAAATGAAAAAGAAATGAAGGAAACAATAGCAAAGATCAACAAAACTAAAAGCTGGTTCTTTGAGAAGATAAACAAAATTGATAAACCATTAGCCAGACTCATCAAGAAAAAAAGGGAGAAGACTCAAATCCAAAGAATTAGAAATGAAAAAGGGGAAGTAACAACTGACACTGCAGAAATACAAAGGATCATGAGAGACTACTACAAGCAACTCTATGCCAGTAAAATGGACAACCTGGAAGAAATGGACAAATTCTTAGAAAAGCACAACCTCCAAGACTGAACCAGGAAGAAATAGAAAATATAAACGGACCAATCACAAGCACTGAAATTGAGACTGTGATTAAGAATCTTCCAACAAACAAAAGCCCAGGACCAGATGGCTTCACAGGCAAATCCTATCAAACATTTAGAGAAGAGCTAACACCTACTCTTCTCAAACTCTTCCAAAATATAGCAGAGGGAGGAACACTCCCAAACTCATTCTACCAGGCTGCCATCACACTGAGACCAAAACCAGACAAAGATGTCACAAAGAAAGAAAACTACAGGCCAATATCACTGGTGAACATAGATGCAGAAATCCTCAACAAAATACTAGCAAACAGAATCCAACAGCACAATAAAAGGATCATACACCATGATCAAGTGAGGTTTATCCCAGGGATGCAAGGATTCTTCAATATATGCAAATTAATCAATGTGATAAACCATATCAACAAACTGAAGGAGAAAAACCATATGATCATCTCAATAGATGCAGAAAAAGCTTTCAATAAAATTCAACATCCATTTATGATAAAAACCCTCCAGAAAGTAGGCATAGAGGGAACTTACCTCATCATAATAAAGGCCATATACGACAAACCCACAGCCAATATCGTTCTCAATGGTGAAAAACTGAAAGCATTTCCTCTAAGATCAGAAACAAGACAAGGTTGCCCATTCTCACCACTGTTATTCAACATAGTTTTGGAAATTTCAGCCAGAAAAATCAGAGAAGAAAAAGAAATAAAAGGAATCCAAATCGGAAAAGAAGAAGTAAAGCTGTCACTGTTTGCACATGACATGATACTATACACAGAGAATCCTAAAGATGCTACCAGAAAACTGCTAGAGCTAATCAATGAATTTGGTAAAGTTGCAGGATACAAAATTAATGCACAGAAATCTCTTGCATTCCTATACACTAATGATGAAAAATCTGAAAGGGAAATTAAGGAAACACTCCCATTTACCACTGCAACAAAAAGAATAAAATACCTAGGAATAAACCTACCTAAGGAGACAAAAGACCTGTATGCAGAAAACTATAAGACACTGATGAAAGAAATTAAAGATGATACAAACAGATGGAGAGATATACCATGTTCTTGGATTGGAAGAATCAACCCTGTGAAAATGACTATACTACCCAAAGCAATCTACAGATTCAATGCAATCCCTATCAAACTACCACTGGCATTTTTCACAGAACTAGAACAAAAAAATTCACAATTTGTATGAAAATACAAAAGACCCCGAATAGCCAAAGCAATCTTGAGAAAGAAAAACGGAGCTGGAGGAATCAGGCTCCCTGACTTCAGACTATACTACCAAGCTACAGTAATCAAGACAATATGGTACTGGCACAAAAACAGAAATATAGATCAATGGAACAGGATAGAAAGCCCACAGATAAACCCATGCACATATGGTCACCTTATTTTTGATAAAGGAGGCAAGAATATACAATGGAGAAAAGACAGCCTCTTCAATAAGTGGTGCTGGGAAAACTGGACAGCTACATGTAACAAAATGAAATTAGAACACACCCTAACACCATACACAAAAATAAACTCAGAAATGAATTAAAGACCTAAATGTAAGGCCAGACACTATCAAACTCTTAGAAGAAAACATAGGCAGAACACTCTATGACATAAATCATAGCAAGATTCTTTTGGACCCACCTCCTAGAGAAATGGAAATAAAAACAAAAATAAACAAATGGGACCTAATGAAACTTCAAAGCTTTTGCACAGCAAAGGAAACCATAAACAAGATGAAAAGACAGTCCTCAGAATGGGACCAAATATTTGCAAACAAAGCTACTGACAAAGGATTAATCTCCAAAATTTACAAGCAGCTCAATATCTAAAAAACAAACAACCCAATCCAAAAATGGGCAGAAGACCTAAATAGACATTTCTCCAAAGAAGATATACAGATTGCCAACAAACACATGAAAGGATGCTCAACATCACTAATAATTAGAGAAATGCAAATCAAAACTACAATGAGGTATCACCTCACACCAGTCAGAATGGCCACCATCAAAAAATCTACAAACAATAAATGCTGGAGAGGGTGTGGAGAAAAGGGAACCCTCTTGCACTGTTGGTGGGAATGTAAAATGATACAGCCACTACAGAGAACAGTATGGAGGTTCCTCAAAAAACTAAAAATAGAACTACCATAAGACCCAGCAATCCCACTGCTGGGCATATACCCTGAGAAAACCATAATTCAAAAAGAGTCATGGGGCTTCCCTGGTGGCACAGTGGTTGAGAGTCTGCCTGCCGATGCAGGGGACATGGGTTCGTGCCCCGGTCCGCGAAGATCCCACATGCCACGGAGCGGCTAGGCCCGTGAGCCACGGCCACTGAGCCCGTGCATCTGGAGCCTGTGCTCCACAACGGGAGAGGCCACAACAGTGAGAGACCCGCGTACCGCAAAAAAAAAAAAAAAAAGAGTCATGTACCACAATGTTCATGGCAGCTCTGTTTACAATAGCCAGATCATGGAAGCAACCTAAATGCCCATCAACAGACGAATGGATAAAGAAGATGTGGTACTTATATACAATGGAATATTACTCAGCCATAAAAAGAAACGAAATAGAGTTATTTGTAGTGAGGTGGATGGACCTAGAGACTCTCATACAGAGTGAAGTAAGTCAGAAAGAGAAAAATAAATGCCGTATGCTAACACGTATATATGGAATCTTAAAAAAAAAAAACGTTCTGAAGAACCTAGGGGCAGGGTAGGAATAAAGACACAGGCGTACAGAATGAACTTGAGGACACGGAGGGGGAAGGGTAAGTTGTGACAAAGTGAGAGAGTGGCATGGACTTATATATACTACCAAATGTAAAATAGATAGCTAATGGGAAGCAGCCGCATAGCACAGGGAGATCAGCTCGGTGCTTTGTGACCACCTAGAGGGGTGGGATAGGGAGGGTGGGCAGGAGACGCAAGAGGGAGGAGATATGGGGATGTATGTATATGTATAGCTGGTTCACTTTGTTATAAAGCAGAAACTAACACACCATTGTAAAGCAATTATACTCCAATAAAGATGTTAAAAAAATTTTTAATTCTACATTCTAATTATAATCATTAACTCCCACCAATATCTCTGTTTGTTTGTTATTAAAATTGCCTCAATTATAAAGGCAGGCAAACTGAAGCAGGAAATAAAGATGCAGTGAGTCAGTGCCAGAACCTAGAGAAGTATTCATGAGATTGGGTCCTAATTCTGTGGGGCCTTCAATTATTACCAGATGCTTTAATGGGAAGTTCCATCATATTGAATGTTATACGCATACATTTAATTTTGCTGCCTACATCAAAAATGCAAGTATTCAGTAAGCACATAATAAGTGTCTAGATGTCTACTGTAGACTTTGGGATTCAGAAGGTAGTAGATAACATAATCTCTGATCTCAAAAAGTTTACAGTCTGATTATAGAGGTAAATACAAAAATGATAACCCAGCAAAATGTGTGCAGTGATTCTCAAAGTACAGTTTGTAAGAATCACTCAGAAAGCTTGTTAACCATTCACATTCCCAGGCTCCACACCGAGACCCATGGATTCTAAGATCTGGGGTGAGTTTATTAATCTGCATTTTTAACAGCACCCACATAGGTGTTTCTAATCAATGCCCATGGTTAGGAGACCACACACTGAGAAATGCCAGTGGATAAGAGCTCAGACTTGGGAGTTAAACAGTCTAGGTTTGATTCCCAGCTCCACCCCTTCCCAGCTGGGTGACCTTGATTATATTACTAAAGTCCTCTGGGCTTCAATGTTCCCATCTATAAAAATGAAGATAATAATAGTACCTACATGTTAGGTGGTTGTAACATTGGTACCCAGTAAACACTTAGTAAAAGTGGTTCTTGTTTTTGTCCTCATTAACATTATTAAAACACTAGATATTGACCAAGTACTAATCAGTCTGATGTATTGATAGCTCCCAAAATTCAATGAATAAAATAAGAGTTCTGGATAAGAGTAGGGAAAGCTTTAAGGAGGAAGAGGAAATGAACTAAACATTAAAACCAATGAAAGATTTGTATTATCAAAGAAAAGAAATCCTGGAGGAAGGGAACATACTGAGCAAATTATCAAGGAAGACCAGAAAGAGCTGTGTGAGAACCAATAAAGGAAGCAGCCCCTGAAGTGGAGGGTCCCCTGAAAGTGGGAAGATAAGTGGCCAGAAGACTGAAAGCTCAGCAAGTCTGAAGTTCCCCCATCTCGTTATTTGAAACACCTGTTTTTTTAGAGGCCACTACATTAGGGATAGGCCCCCACATTAAGAGATAGGATATTAAAAGATCAATGTATAATAACTCTTCTTTTTACAAAAATAATCCTTTATTTATAAAATAAGTTATCACTCGGAACCTTAATTCATTGCCATGTTAACAGGTTTAAGACATTTCAATTTACTAAAGATAAATAATTCAGCCTTTAAATAAAGAACTATAAGGCTTTTTGAGAGCAAGGGACTATCTTACTCATTTTGGGGACCTCAGACTCTACCTAGCACGAGGCCAGGAATGTGCTAATAGCTCTAAAAATGAATGATTGTTCAACTAAATAGTTATATAAATACTGTTATGACATGAATTGGAATATCCATGAAAAAAAGTTCCTTTCCTTTGAGAGCTGCCACATTTATTTATTGTTCATATTCCCAAGTGAGGCTACTGCTTTGAAAATGCAACCAAATTTATTGTTTTCATTTATACTGAGTGTCCATAACTATATAAGCAGCAATAAATTAAATTAAATATGGTACATGCCAATAGTCAAGCTGGATAATTCAATTGAAAAATACACTGAACTCTCATTTGACTTCATAGGTATCTGAGTAACTTCATTAAACTCATAATTTAGTGGATGATGAAAAATACACAGTGCACTAAGGCACTAAAAGCCTGTCTTGTTTCTCTTCTCAGGCCTCTGTTTACATGGATTCTTAGAGGTTTGCTACTGGTTGCAACTTGATGTCCCAAACACGTGCACATCAAACATTTCTAAATGCCCAAAATGAAAATATCCCCAAACTGTTTCCCATTGCCCATGAACTTCTTTTCTGATTTATGGTATTTCAACTTCTCTGTCTTTATCTTGAGAAAAATAATATTAAAGGAACAAACGGGATAAGTTGACTTTTTTTCTTTGACTCTTCGAATGATGTCTTGAAAATTAAGTCATGACCATAAGGCACTCAACACATATGGGCCCAAAGTTGATGAGGGTATACACACTTCCCTCTCATAAAGGCTATCCATGTCCTGCAGACAGGGCAGTGTTGCTTATCACCTATATGGCACAAACTGAACGTAGATCATGGGAATCAGTAACCTAAGCAAGGGTATAATGTCTGTGTTGGCTATTAAGATTATCATTACAGTAGAAAAGATATGCCTTAAAAGAACCACAGCAGAAAAATGGGAATTTATCTGAAGTGATACTTTTCTACTACTATGCCCACAAAGTAATTACTATAATGAAAATATCACACTAATACAACCTGCAATCTTTGATGAATTAGAAAATGTGTCTTTGCTCCCACTACCATTCACTTCCTGTTTTTGTGAAGTGGGAATAAAATGACCAACTTAAGCTTCACTTCACTAATCTGATTCCGGTTAATGCCCCAAGGGGAGCTATCAGCATGTCTCTTCCAATTGCCTCCTAGGGAACAAGAGAGAAGCATTTGGCCTATTAAAAACAATGGACTCGTTCACTTCTCTGCCGGCCGGATGGGGACCCCGGGCTTCTGTTTACAACAGCCAGTTCATTCAGCTCTTTGATTACCTTCTATCAGTGTGTTCACAACTAATTCAAGCCAATATTGGGAAACAATGAAATCCACTGAAACTGAGCAGTTTTTATAGTCACACCTACCTAATGTCCCCCAGTCTATTTTCATGCATGTGTAATTAATTGTGTTCTATGCCAGTAACTCAAACTTTCGGCAACTGAGAGTTTGGTGGTAAGAGCTCTGGTTATTCCTTTGGAGTGAGCCAGGCCTGGGTTTATGTTCCAGCTTATATATTTGGTGGTTGAGTGACCTTTGGCACATTATTTAATCTCTCTGAAACTTGGTTTCTCTAACTATAAACAAAGATAATAATACCTCATAAGAACACTGATATAAAAAGTCTAATACATGGCATGTACTCAACCAGCATTAGTTCATTTATGAACACTGCTCAAAAATATGTTAAAACAACTATTAACATATCATCCCAACTTTGATCATATGGGACTTAGAGAATGGGAATGAAAACCAGACAATGAAGGGTTCAGAATTGCTGGGTTTTAGTCTTACCCAGATTAGGCTATCCCATAAGTTCAAACGGTAATTTGTTACAACAAATTAATTCCCATTAAGTACAACTTTGTCCTTATAAAGAAACACTGCACTTACATGAAGTATCTAAAAATAATCAAACTCATTGAAGTAGAGAGTAGAATGGTGGTTGCCAGGTGTTGGGTGGAGGGGGAAGTGGGAAGTTAATGTTCAAAGGGTATAAAGTTTCAGTTACGCAAGACGAATAAGTTCTGTAGCTCTGCTGGACAACATAGTGCCAACAGTTAATAACACTGTGCTGTGCACTTAAAAAATCTGCTAACCGCAAATAACAAATGCTGGAGAGGGTGTGAGAAAGGGAACCCTCCTGCACTGTTGGTGGGAATGCAAACTGGTGCAGCCACTATGGAAAACAGTATGGAGGTTCCTCAAAAAACTAAAAACAGAGTTGCCATATGACCCAGCAACCCCACTCCTGGGCCTATATCTGGAAAAGACAAAAACTCTAATTTGAAAAGATACAAGCACCCCAATGTTCACAGAACCACTATTTACAACAGCCAAGACATGGAAGCAAACTAAATGTCCATCAACAGATGAATGGATAAAGAAGATGTGGTACATATATACAATGGAATATTACTCGGCCATAAAAAGAATGAAATAATGCCATTTGCAGCAACATGGACGCACCTAGAGATCATCATACTAAGTGAAGTAAGTCAGACAAATATATGATATCACTTATATGTGGAATCTAAAATATGATTTAAATGAACTTTTTTTTTTTTGCAGTACGCGGGCCTCTCACTGTTGTGGCCTCTCCCATTGCGGAGCACAGGCTCCGGACGCGCAGGCTCAGTGGCCATGGCTCACGGGCCCGGCTGCTCCGCAGCATGTGGGATCTTCCCAGACTGGGGCACGAACCTGTGTCCCCTGCATTGGCAGGCGGACTCTCAACCACTGTGCCACCAGGGAAGCCCTAAATGAACTTATTTAAAGAACAGAAACAGACTCAGACATAGAAGGAAAACTTATGGTTACCAAAGGGGAAAGCTAGGAGAGGGATAAATCAGGAGTTTTGGATTAACAGATACGAACTACTATATATAAAATAAACAACAAGGCCCTACCATATAGCACATGGGACTATATTCAATATTTTGTTATAAACCATAATGGAAACAAATATGAAAAATTATACACACACATATATCTGAATCACTTTGCTGTACACCAGAAACTAACACAACATTGTAAATCAATTATACTTCAATTTTTAAAAATTTGTTACAAGGGAAGATAACATATTAAGTGTTCTTACTACCAAAAAAAAGTTGAGGTGTGGACACAAGGAAACTTTTGGAGGTGATGGCATGTTTATTACCTTGCTTCTGGTGATGGTTTCAGAAGTGGATACATAGGTTCAAACTCATCAAATCATGCAGTTTTGGGTACAACAATTATACCTCAGTAAAGCTGTTTTTAAGAAAAGAAAGAAGAAAAAAATAGGATCCCTTAGAAAGCCTTTACCATAGCAGGTACTCTCTACCCCAAATATGAAGAAGTGTATCTGGTCACTAGAAAGCTCTGTAGTCACCATTTACTGCTTCAGCTAACCAAAGGAACCTATTTTCTCTCCCTCTACCTGCCTTCCCAGTTCTTCCTGCCAGAGTCAGCTTAGACATCTCCTTCTCCAGGAAACAATCCCTCCAGCGCCCTGTCTCACATGCTCCTACAACACCCTGTTCATATCTCTAAGGTTGCACTTAAACCTTTCTTGTTCTTTAAGTCCCTCACCAGGACCATGCCTTACTTATCCTTGTATCCCCAGCACCTACCAAGCACATGTCTGGTACATGGCAGATGCCCAATAATGACTGTTGATTGACTGACCAGACACTGGCTTTACAGTCAAGGAGATGGAATCAAATTCTGGCTCTACCACTTACCTGTTCGCCTTTTCTGATTCTGTGACTCTTTATATCCTCATTAGTCATGCTATCTTACCAAATAAACAGAATTATGGAATAATACCAAGAGAAACAGGGATTGCATTTGCTTTCATATTCATAGTCACTGCACTGAAGCACTGTCACTGAAAGTTACTGCTTCTAAATATTGGCAGAAGCAGTATGACACTTTGAACTAGACATTTCTTCTTCAAAGAATCATTTGAGTAGTCTCTCTTATAATGAGCCTGCACCTTTGCTCTGGCAGAAGAATATAATATAAACATTTGTGTTTTACCAAGTCAGACCCCTCAAAATATCTGTTGGCAACTAGGGCTGGTTTCTGGGTGGAAAGGTGGACCAATTTGCATATTGCATATTCCAAGAGAGGATGGTCTAATCCCCCAAACCCTGCTCCCTGACTCAAAGTCAGGAAGACCCATGAGGGCAGAGCAGGGTAGTCCAGAATAAGGCCCATAGGAAAGAAAGAAAAGCCCTCTGGAATAAAATTACCTGTAGGAAGGGGTAGTCTAGGTTAGCGATCTAGGCTTGATAGGCCTGAAATGTGTAAGCCAGGAGACCTGGTAATGGCACGATGTATATTGATAACGGAAGTCTCTGAGGACACAGCCATCCTTGTGCAATGTTGTGTTTAGAAGACCTCTGAGTGTAGACTAAGGCAACAGTGATCTTGGAGCCCAGTCATGAACGACCATAGTGTTTTATACTGGTACCTGGAACATTATTATATTGCAAAGGGAAACATCAGCATCCGTGGGACACTATAGGACCCAGCTTCAACAGCAGTGCCACGAGTTAATATCAAATGAATATCAGACTTCCCACTACCCTCTGATTCTGGCATTAGAAGGAAAAATAATCCTTTCTCCAATTTGGACAAAGTAAACCTTCAGAGTTCTCGTAAACTTTTACATGGGAGTATAGCCCTCAAGGCAAACACTGGACATCCTCCTACTAGAATATCTGAAGTCTTATCCAATAAACTTAACAAAATTAAGATGATATGACCATATTTGTACCCCGAATTAAAAAGTAAGTTATACTGGTTATGCTGATGCAAAGGCAGGATCCACACAGCCCAGTTTGAAGAAGGGGCAACATTAGCCTATTGAAGAAGCTGTGCTGGCGGGAAACATGTATCTCTCAACACACAGAGTGTCTACCTTCTGAACCCAGACATTTAGTTGATTATCTTCTATGTTAGATTTCCAGATAAGGTGAAAATCTGGGCATGTCTCATTCCTGGTGCCAATTTAGATTATTAAAAAAAATATTTAATAGGGAAAAGTGTGTGACATCATCACACAAAAAACACTGAGGTATTTCAAACTACTCTGCTGAGGGAACTAGATGGAAGGAAGGGCTGACCATTCCCATGACTTCTCTCATGTGTTGGACAAATTTACATAAGAAGTAAGTGGAAGAGAACTCAGTAGAAGCCATTGAAAGGGAAAAGCAATTGAGGGAGGCAAAGATGGTTGTGGGCCATCACGTGTCATAATGACTTCCCACTTGAGCCCTTGGAAAAAGCATGGGTGCTAGAGACCACATCAGGCAAGGACCTCAGGAGGGGCTTACTCCTAGCTCCCATCTAGGGAAGACTGCCATGCTTGACCACAGACAGAGGCACTGCCATAGTGAATTCATTTTGAGAGCAACCCTGACACACCAGGAAAAGTGACACTGCCCTTGTGGAAATCTGACTGCCACAACCAACATGGAAATAAATGCTGGTTCTAGCTCCCACTATCTCCCTACTAGGATGCTAGATCTCTAGACTAGCTGGCAGCTCAAAGCTTCAGACCACCTAACCTGTTCCTTTTTTCTTTCTTCTTTATCTGTGCCTGAAATATTCAAACATGGATCCATGTTCCATCAGATCCATTTCAACTATCAGTAGAAGACAGGTAGTGACATTTCTCTGTAAGATATAGAAACCAGGGGGAAAAAGTATCACCAAACATGTAATGCAATAAAGCAAACCAAATGAAAAGGAACAACCTGGGGAATCAGAACAAGAGCACCCCTTTGAAATATGTGACCACAAAGAACAGGAGAGGATTTTAGACATTTACCAATACATGATCTCAAAAGAAGAGTAGAGAAAAAAAGCACACATAGATGAAACCACAACAGACTATTAAGAAGTCACAGTAGCCTGGCATCAGAAAAAAACAACATGGTAGTGAAAACACTACCATGGATACAGTGAACAGCTGATTGGATCCTTCTAAAAATGTAATCAGGATTATACAGAAGTCAAGCTCAAAATATTCTCCCACAAATAGAAAAGAAATTGACTAACAGGTTAATTTAATGAAAGAAAAGATAAGATACATGGGGAGATTAGGATTGTATCTACAGAAGTAATGTCATATGTAAAAACAAAGAGAGAGACAAAGAAATAACTCTTTAAAATTAGAGGCAAATGTCTTAAGATGAAGAATTGATTTTGCAAATCCCAAAGCCTAAAGGAGTACCAGGCAAAATTATTTAGACATAATCTAGATAAAATTTTGAACTTCAAGATTAGTGGGAAAATATGCAAGAATACAATCAGAAGTGAAATATCAGATTGGTCTCAGTCTTTATCAACTGAACTTTAAGGGAAAAAAGTTTATCGTACCTACTCAAGTAGTTATCTTCAAAGGCGAAAAAGAAATTTCAGACATTTAAATATTCTGAAATTAAAACACACATGAACTCTTCATGAAAAGAAATGTCTAGAGTATATACCACTAAAAGATACCAAAAATTCAAGAAAGGGAAAATTGAGATTATGAAAGAAAATGGTTCATGAAATATACTCTAAATAGTTAACATATACACACACAAAATTAATGCATATGTCAAATTATCATTTAGAGGCTATATATTGCCCAATATAAAAATAGTAATTGTCTAACAATCTGAATTTACAACAATTTACAATAAAAAGCAGCAAATGGGGAGAAAAGGGAAGAAGTAAAGGCATACCGAGTTCCTCATTTTCCACAGGCAGGAAAAGGCTCAGAATGTTGCTCCTCTCTCACCAACTCCAAGTTCAAAGTCATATTAGTAGCTTGAAGTCAGCCATGGGGGGCAGCATTCATACCACAGAAATCAGTGAATGCTACAAATAACTTTTATTTTTCAGAGAGTCACTACTGTCCCACAGGATATAGTCAGCGAGGTGCTCTTTTCTGTGTGTGTGTGTGGTATATCATACACAACATAAAATTTACCATTTTAACCATTTTTAAGCATGCAATTCAGTGGCATTAAGTACATTTACAATGTTATGCAACCATCATCACCACCATCCATCTCCACAACTTTTCCATTATCCCAAATAGCAACTCTGTACACACTATACAGTAACCTCCCTTCCCCACTCCCCTCAACTCCTGGTAACCACTATTCTACTTTCTGTCTCCTCTAAATACCTCATGTAAGTGGACTTACACAATATTTGTCCTTAGCATAATGTTTTCAATGTTCATCCACGTTACAGCATATGCTAGAATTTCCTTCCTTTTTCAGGCTGAATAATATTCCATTATATATGTACCACTTTTTTATCCATTCATCCATTAATGGAAGTGGATACTTTTTAACACTTGTTCATAAATAGAAAAATATGTTTAAATAATAAAGATCAGTAGAAACTCTGCACTTCCTGCTAATAGAGCACGTGCATTCTTAAGCAGTTACCAGGAAAATAAAAGATGAGAACATACTGTTACCCACTATCAGTAAAATGGGTCATACTCCCTCACTGACATATTCAAGGATCCCAACATGTTGTGTGGAAGCCATACCCACCGAGACTCTTGGTCCAGAAGTTAATAAATGAATAACACACATGTGACAAGCACCTATTCAACATCAGACACTGTGCTTGGTACAGTCACATGCATCATCTCATTAATCCTCAGGAAATAGAGATTCTCCTTGTTAAAATCCTACTTGCAACCTTTAGGCCAACTCAGTGTACATCAACATTTAAACATTTTATTGAAACAAATGAACTGGCTTCCTTGCTATCTAGTCTAGACTGGACTGACAATAATCAAGGGGATATGTATACCTAAACTGTTTCTATATTTTCATAGCAGAAAAACCAGACTCACAGAGGTCTGTTGATGGGAATGGAAGATAACAGTTTCAAGCAATTTCTGCAAGTTCAGGATATTTGTACTCATTTTACAACAATACAAGGGAAAAGGCCAATTGTTTCTGCTTTCCAGATAAGGAAAAAGGCTTAAAGTGGTCACATGACTTACCAACGCAGCCAAAAGGACATGAAGTAGAAGGCAGTTTCACCAGGAACTGAAAACCCAGTGTCTAGGGAATCAAACTACCAGATAGATTCAGAGCTGTGGGCAGTAAGCAACTCTCATGGAGCTGCATGGTTTCTCACAGCCATGGCCACCATCAGGGGCTGGGGTGGGATTGTGTCTCAAGGTACCTAACTGCGGATAGGGGCTGCCCAGGGGAAGATGTGGCCTCAAGGGATTCAGGCAAACAATACGCTCCAAACAGTCCCCTAACTTTGCCCTTCTGTCTTTCAAATCAAACAAACCAGAAAGGTATAAGTCAGTGGTTCTCAACACTGGCTACACAATGGAATCACCTGATCAGTTATTTGAAAGCACTGACACCCAGGCCACCCAGACAAACTGCAGCAGAATCTGTGGGAATGCAGCCAGGATTGTGAGCCACTAATGCAAAGTCACAACTTTTAGTAAGGGACCCCAAACTTGGATGCACCTGCATCAACTATGAAGAGGCTCCTACCTCTGCTGTAACTTTTCTAGTGATCATCATTCCAGGGAGTAAAGGCCAGAGAGAGGATGAACAGGAAATGGAAGGATGGTTCATAAACTGAACATCACAATGATGGTTCATAAACTGAACATCAAAATGAAAGGAAAGCAATGCAGGCAACTTTACGAACAATAACCAAGATTAAACCAGGAATTCAAATTTAAAATGGAAATTGGCTAAATCCTCCACTGGTTTCATTTCCCCCACTCAGTTCTTTCTGCTGTTTCTGATTTTGTTGTCTCTCTAGAGGTGATCCTCGTGGATTGTGCCAAACAAGCTTTTTCTGAAGATTCACTGCTGTTAAAATACTTCCTAAGATTACTCTGCCTCAGTGGGATTATTCAGAGGATTCCCAATCCATTGAGGTAGCAAACTATATAAACTTTGGAATATTTGGCTGCTGTAACATTACAGTTAATAATACACTGTCATCCCACAAATGGGCTATAAGGGCAGACACCCTGAACAGCACAAGATATTACTAAGTTTAATTGGCTGGGTGCCAATGCTGATTAGCATGGGCAATTTTTGTCACCTCCCAAAATAAATGCCCAGTTCACTTTAAGAGTGAAAAATAAGAAACAGGTGCTAGTCTGAGCTCTGTGCTATCCTTGAGAAGGTAGAAAAGGAAAGTGAGCTAGCAACTATGAGACACTGTGTGAACTGCCTCCTGGAAAAGAGAAGCTGCTATGGGAAGCTTTGGCCAAACCTAGGGTAGCTATGGTGCTATCTACTCTTGAGGTGTTAGCAGATGAGGCATCCATTATGGGTGAATTGTGTCTCCCAAAATGACACTGAAGTCCTAACCTCCAGTACCTGTGAATGTGACCTCATGGAAAGTACTGAATAGTTGCAGATGATCAAGTTAAGACAAAGTCATTGAGGGAAGGAAAGGGCTAATACAATATGACTGGTGTCCTTCTAAAAAGGGGAAATTTGGACACAGAGACTAATGTTTACAGATGGAAGATGATGTGAAGACAGAGAAAACGCCATCTACAAACTATGGAATGCCTGAGGCTGGAAGCTAGGAGAGTGGCATGGAACACATTCTCCCTCAGAGCCCTCAGAAGGAACCTACCCTACTGAACTTTGATTTCTGACTTCTAGCCTCCAGACTGTGAGATAATAAATTTCTGGTGTTTCAGCCACTGAGCTTGTTGTGCTTTGTTACAGCAGCCTCAGGGAACTAATGCAACATCAAAAGAAAGTATTGGTTCATAACCTGGTAGACCAGGACTTTGTTGGTGGCACAGTGGTTAAGAATCCACCTGCCGATGCAGGGGACATGGGTTCGTGCCCGGGTCCGGGAAGATCCCACATGCCATGGAACAACTAAGTCCATGTGCCACAACTACTGAGCCCACATACCGCAACTACTGAAGCCTGAGAGCCTAGAGCCCGTGCTCCGCAACAAGAGAAACCACCACAATGAGAAGCCTGCACACCGCAACGAAGAGTAGCCCCTGCTTGCTGCAACTACAGAAAGCGCACATGCAGCAATGAAGACCCAACGCAGCCATAAATAAATAAATAGATAGACAGTAAGATAAATAAATAAATAAAAACCCGGTGGACCACTGAAAATCAGACCACTAATCCAGAAGCCTAGGGAAAAAGAGGTTCTCAAGGTATGATGCCAAAGAAGGGAGGCAAGAGGGCTGATTAGAGAAAGTTAAAAGGGTGGTGGGAACAAGACCAGGAGCAAAACCAAAGAGGAGATTAGGTTCACTCCATAAGCATGGACCAGGTACTGTTCCAGGTGCTGGGGATACAAAAGTGAATAAGGAGTCACATGTCATCTGTGCCGCTAGGCTTTGGTGGATGTATAGTGCTGAGACAGTGGTAAGCAAGGTGCTTTGGGATCAGAGAGGTGGGGGATGCTCACAGAGCAACCTGGGATTTCAGGAAGACTTCCTGGAAAACAGGCCATCTAAGCTCAATCTGGAAGGATAAGAAATTGACAGGATGGACCAAAAGATGTCTGTTTTCATAAAGAATCCAGGGGCCTCTTGGTACCATGTTGACAATGTGTAATAGGATGTGATTTTTTTAAAAAAAAGAATGAGGTACCACTTTCACATATACACTTGAACATAAACACCACAGTATGGCACCTCCAGAGCTGGAGAGTACCCACAGTAATAACCAGCAGCAAGGAGCCATGTTACAGAGCAGAGGGAACTGTGGCCAGTGGGAGTAACTCACCCTGGCATATGGGGATATGAGAGCAGAAGAAAGGGGAATAACACTGCACATGCCATGTGGAAACCAGATGTAACTGTTCACGGAGCATGTGGGACACCCCACCCCACTGCCACCTTGGAGAACTACCAGAAAAACATAGAGGACTTTGCAGGGGCTCCTGACAGCAAGTGGGAGCAAGCCAGAGAAGCCAGAGTAAAAATAAAAATAATAAGGATCTCATGGGGTTGTCATAAGAAATGAAGAAAGAATAAATAACATTTCAAAGCAACTGAGATATAGCACCCCCACTCCATCTATCAATGTTTTGCATTTGTCCAATCTGTCTTGCATTTACTGTATCATCTTGTGTTAATTTATCATCATTATCATTTACCAATATTCTTTTCTTGAAAGCAACCTATTTTGGGAAGGATGCCTCCATATCACAAATGAGGCTAATTTAGTGACTCCAATGAGTGGTAATCTACCGGGGAACACAACGGCTGCGGGTGCGAGCACAGACAGGCACGGTGTGGACCCCCTTTGTGCTGCAGTGCTCTGCTAATTGGGTCAAATGGAGGAGTTGGACGTATTCTCCTTCTGTTTTCCTAATGATATTAATGTCTTCATGAGGTTAATCAAACTGCTAACACGGGCCAACTGTGAATGGCTTCATGTAGACTATAAAACCATCTATTCCGAGTCCTATGCAAACGCTAGGGGTTATGATTGCTGTGGTGGTTTTGTCTATTTATTGTGTATAACAACGGGGCTCTGTTCCTTCTTTTTCCCTCTAAGGGCCAGAATCGAAGACCACTAACTTGATCTGGCACAGGGTTGCCTAGACTGCTAGGTGGACACCAGTTGGGGCCTGTTTAAGGCTAGAGCCCTGGTTTGGTCCTATCCTTTATGGTCTCTACTGCCCCCTGCTGGCCTGGAAAGGGAGGAGCAGCTCTGCAGCACCCCCTTGGGAGATGGAATACACCAGAAGACAAAATATGGACAGCTACTATTTACTGTCACTTACTATATGCTTTCTAATTTAATACATATGACATTCCCGTGGCGTACCTACTGCTCTTTTACAGATGAAGAAACCTAGGCTCGAGTAGTAAAACAAGTTCCCAGAGAACACAGGGCTTGTGAGTGGCAGATCCAGGACAAAGTATAAATCTGTCTGACTCACAATTATTGTTACACTCCCACTGAAGACATGCTATAGTGAAAAGTACATGTACTTTATTTTTCTTAATTTTTTTAAACATCTTTATTGGGGTGTAATTGCTTTACAATGTTGTGTTAGTTTCTGCTGTATAACAAAGTGAATCAGCTGTATGTACACATATATCCCCATATCCCCTCCCTCTTGCATCTCCCTCCCACCGTCCCTATCCCACCCCTCTAGGTGGTCACAAAGCGCCGAGTTGATCTCCCTGTGCTATGTGGCTGCTTCCCACTAGCTATCTATTTTACATTTGGTAGTGTATATATGTCCATGCCACTGTCTCACTTTGTCCCAGCTTACCCTTCCTCCTCCCAGTGTCCTCAAGCCCATTTTCTACGTCTGCGTCTTTATTCCTGTCCTGCCCCTAGGTTCTCCAGAACCTCTTTTTTTTTTTTTAGATTCCATATATATGTGTTAGCATACAGTATTTGTTCTTCTCTTTCTGACTTACTTCACGCTGTATAACAGACTCTAGGTCCATCCACCTCACTACAAATAAATCAATTTCATTTTTTAAGGCTGAGTAATATTCCATTGTATATATGTGCCACATCTTCTTTATCCATTCATCCGATGATGGACACATAGGTTGTTTCCATCTCTGGGCTATTGTGAATAGAGCTGCAATGAACATTTTGGTACATGTTGTGCTTTTCTAAGAATGTGTCCATTTCTTCCAGGTTGTCCATTTTATTGGCCTATAGTTGCTTGTAGTAATCTCTCATGATCCTTTGTATTTCTGCAGTGTCAGTTGTTACTTCTCCTTTTTCATTTCTAATTCTATTGATTTGAGTCTTCTCCATTTTTTTCTTGATGAGTCTGGCTAATGGTTTATCAATTTTGTTTATCTTCTCAAAGAACCAGCTTTTAGTTTTATTGACCTTTGCTATCGTTTCCTTCATTTCTTTTTCATTTATTTCTGATCTGATCTTTATGATTTCTTTCCTTCTACTAACTTTGGGGGTTTTTTGTTCTTCTTTCTCTAATTGCTTTAGGTGTAAGGTTAGGTTGTTTATTTGAGATGTTTCTTGTTTCTTGAGGTAGGATTGGATTGCTATAAACTCCCCTATTAGAACTGCTTTTGCTGCATCCCATAGGTTTTGGATTGCCGTGTTTTCATTGTCATTTGTTTCTAGGTATTTTTTGATTTCTTCAGTGATCTCTTGGTTATTTAGTAGTGTATTGTTTACCCTCCATGTGTTTGTATTTTTTACAGATTTTTTCCTGTAATTGATATCTAGTCTCAGAGCATTGTGGTTGGAAAAGATACTTGATACTGGGCTTCCCTGGTGGCGCAGTGGTTGAGAGTCCGCCTGCCGATGCAGGAGACACGGGTTCATGCCCCGGTCTGGGAGGACCCCACATGCTGCGGAGCGGCTGGGCCCGTGAGCCATGGCCACTGAACCTGCGCGTCCGGAGCCCATGCTCCACAACGGGAGAGGCCACAACAGTGAGAGGCCCGCGTACCCCAAAAAAAAAAAAAAAGATACTTGATACAAGTTCAATTTTCTTAAATTACCAAGGCTTGATTTGTGACCCAAGATATGATCTATCCTGCAGAATGTTCCATCCATGAGCACTTTGAAGAAAGTGTATTCTCTTGTTTTTGGACGGAATGTCCTATAAATATCAATTAAGTCCATCTTGTCTAATGTGTCATTTAAAGCTTGTGTTTCCTTATTTATTTTCATTTTTGATAATCTGTCCATTAGTGAAAGTGGGGTATTAAAGACCCCTACTATTATTGTGTTAATGTCGATTTCCCCTTTTATGGCATTTAGCATTTGCCTTATGTATTGCATTGCTCCTATGTTGGGTGCATAAATATTCACAATTGTTATTTCTTTTCTTGGATTGATCCCTTGATATTATGTAGTGTCCTTCTTTGCCTCTTGTAATAGTCTTTATTTTAAAGTCCATTTTGTCTGAGAACTGCTATTCCGGCCTTCTTTTGATTTCCATTTACATGGAATATCTTTTTCCATCCCCTCACTTTCCGTCTGTATGTGTCCCTAGATCTGAAGTGGGTCTCTTGTAGACAGCATATATATGGGTCTTATTTTTGTATCCATTCATCCAGTCTATGTCTTTTGTTTGGAGTATTTAATCCATTTACATTTAAGGTAATTATCCATATGTATGTTCCTATTACCATTTTCTTAATTGTTTTGATTTGTTTTTGTAGGTCTTTTCCTTCTCTTGTGTTTCCTGCCTAGAGAAGATCCTTTATAATTTGTTATAAAGCTGATTTAGTGGTGCTGAATTCTCTTAACTTCTGCTTGTCTGTAAACGTTTTAATTTATCCGTCGAACCTGAATGAGATTCTTGCTGGGTTGAGTAATCTTGGTTGTAGGTGTTCCCTTTCATCACTTTATGGCCTACCACTCCCTCTGGCTTGCAGAGTTTCTGCTGAAAGATCAGCTCTTCACCTTATGGGGATTCCCTTTTATGTGATTTGTTGCTTTTCCCTTGCTGTTTTTAATATTTTTTCTTTGTATTTAATTTTTGATAGCTTGATTAATATGTGTTTTGGCATGTTTCTCCTTGGATTTATCATGTATGGGACTCACTTTGATTCTTGGACTTGATTATTTCCTTTCCCATGTTAGGGAAGTTGTCAACTATAATCTCTTCAAATATTTTCTCAGTCCCTTTCTTTTTCTCTTCTTCTTCTGGGACCCCCATAATTCGAATGCTGGTGCATTTAATGTTGTCCCAGAGGTCTCTGAGACTGTCCTCAATTCTTTTCATTCTTTTTTCTTTATTCTGTTCTCTGGCAGTTATTTCCACTATTTTATCTTCCAGGTCATTTATCCATTTTTCTGCCTCAGTTATTCTGCTATTGATTCCTTCTAGAGAATTTTAAATTTCATTTATTGTGTTGTTCATCATTGTTTGTTTGCTCTTTAGTTCTTCAAGGTCCTTGTTAACCATTTCTTGTATTTTCTCCATTCTATTTCCAAGATTTTGGATCATCTCTACTATAATTATTCTGAATTATTTTTCAGGTAGACTGCATAGTTCCTCTTTATTTGTTTGATCTGGTGGGTTTTTACCTTGCTCCTTCATCTGCTGCATATTTCTCTGTCTTCTCATTTTATTAACTTACTGTGTCTGGGGTCTCCTTTTCACAGGCTGCAGGTTCGTAATTCCCATTGTTTCTGGTGTCTGCCTGCAGTGGGTGAGGTTGGTTCAGTGGCTTGTGTAGACTCTCTGGTGGAGGGGACTGGTGCCTGTGTTCTGGGCAGTGGGGCTGAAATCTTGTCTTTCTGGTGGTCAGGGCCACATCCAGTGGTGTGTTTTTGGGTATCTGTGAACTTAGTATGATTTCAGGCAGCTTCTCTGCTAATGGGTGGGGTTGTGTCCCTGTCTTGCTAGTTGTCTGACACAGGGTGTCCAGCACTGGAGCTTTCTGGCCATTGGGTGGAGCTGGGTCTTAGTGTTAAGATGAAGATCTCTGGGAGAGCCCTCACCAATTGATATTACATGGGGCTGGGACGTCTCTGGTGGTCCAGTGTCCTGGACTCAGCTCTCCCACCTCGGAGGCTCAGGCCTGACACCCAGCCAGAGCACCAAGACCCTATCAGCCACACAGCTCAGAAGAAAAAGAAGGGAAAAAAAGGAAGAATATAAATAAATAAATAAAAATTAAAATAAATTTTAAAAAAAATAAAAGAAAAAGAAAAAGAAGAGAGAGCAACCAAACCAATAAACAAATCCACCAATGATAACAAGCACTAAAAACTAAACTAAGATAAACATAAAAATCAGGAACAAATCAGTCACAGACAGCAAACCCCAAGTCTACAGTTGCTCTCAAAGTCCACTGCCTCAATTTTGGGAACATTCATTGTCTATTCATGTATTCCACAGATGCAGCATTCATCAAGTTGATTGTGGGGATTTAATCCACTGCTCTTGAGGCTGCACGGTGATATATCCCTTTCTCTTCTTTGTTCGCACAGCTCCTGGGGCTCAGCTTTGGTTTTGGCCCCACCTCTGCGTGTAGGTCACCCTCAGGCATCTGTTTTCTGCCCAGACAGGAGGGGGTTAGAGCAGCAGCTGATTAGGGCTCTCTTGCTCTCTCAGGCTGGGGAGAGGAAGAGGTACGGTAGTCATAATTGGAATGAGGGACAAGCCTGTGGCGACAGAGGCCGGCGTGACATTGCAACAGCCTGAGGCACACCATGTGTGTTCTCCAGGGGAAGCTGTCCCTGGATCATAGGACCCTGGCAGGGGCAGGCTGCACAGGCTCCCAGGATGGGAGGTGTGGATAGTGACCTGTGCTTGCACACAGGCTTCTTCGTGGCTGCAGCAGCAGCCTTAGCGTCTCATGCCCATCTCCAGGGTCCACGCTGATAGCCTCGGCTCGTGCCCATCTCTGGAGCTCGTTTAGACGGTGCTCTGAATCCCCTCTCCTCACGCACCCTGAAACAATGGTGTCTTGATTCTTAGGTAGTTCCAGACTTTTTCTCAGACTCCCTCCCAGCTAGCTGTGGTGCACTAGCCTCCTTCAGGCTGTGTTCTCGCAGCCAACCCCAGTCCTCTCCCTGGGATCCGACCTCCGAAGCCTGAGCCTCAGCTTCCAGCCCCAACCTGCCCAGCGGGTGAGCAGACAAGTATCTCAGGCTGGTGACTGCTGGTTGGCACAGATCCTGTGTGGGAATCTCTCCACTTTGCCCTCTGCACCCCTATTGCTGCGCTCTCCTCTGTGGCTCCAAAGCTTGTCCCACGCCACCCCCATCTCCGCCATTGAAGGGGCTTCCTAGTGTGTGGAAACGTTTCCTCTTTCACAACTCCCTCCCAGAGGTGCAGGTCTCATCCCTATTCTTTTGTCTCTGTTTTTTCTTTTTTCTTTTGCCCTACCCAGGTACGTGGTGAGTTTCTTGCCTTTTGGGAGGTCTGAGGTCTTCTGCCAGCATTCAGTAGGTGTTCTAGAGGAGCTGTCCCACATGTAGATGTACTTCTGATATATTAGTGGAGAGGAAGGTATCTCCACGTCTTACTCCTCAGCCATCTTGAAGGTCCCCCCACCATGTACTTTAAAACAAGATAAACTTGGGTTTTGGGTTTAATTCTCCAAGTTAAGAGCTGTTTAAGACAAAGCTTAAACAAGTTATTACATTTATTTTGTATTATAGAATGTGAATCATCGCACCTACCTTGGAGGATTGTTAGGAGGGTTAATTATAAAGTAGGCGAAGCACAGGACCTGGAATACAGTGACTGCATAATAGCTGGCAGGTGCTACCTGGGGCCAGAGACAGAAAGTGGATAAGGATTGGCCTTCCTGTGGCTCAGTGGTTGCTTCATTCAGGTTCTGGAAGGTTTGTAACTCAAGATCCAGGCTCGAAAAAATACTAAAATGCTCAAATAATGATGTCAACACATCTGAATAGCTCCTTAACACTTATAAACCACTTCTGTGTGTATTTTATTTGATCTTCACAAATATATACCTATAGATGCATAAATATTCCACAATTGAGAAAACTTACAATATGTCCAGCATTACACTAAGTACAGAAAATACATGATCAATACTTTGCTGTACACCTGAAACTATCACAACATTGTTAATCAACTATACCCCAATATAAAATTAAAAGTTAAAAATATAAAATAAAAAAGGAAAAATATAAATTAGATTATCGAAGCTATAAGAAAAAAGAAAATACATGATTGAATTCCATCTTCATAACAACCCCATAGGTTGGTTTAATATTTTCCCCATTGTCTAGATGAGGAAACTGAGGCTCAGAAAGGTTAAGTCACTTTCCCAGAATAACACTGTACTAAGTAGCAGAGCTGACTTAAACGCCAGTCCATCTGTCCACAGAGCTCATTTCTCTCAATCAGCAGGCTATGCAGTCTTTTTCTAAAGTAGGCCGGGCAAGCATTACATTTTCACTATATACATGAGAATACTGTAACTCATATAAGTGTAAGCAACCTGCTCAAGGACTCACAAGTTCTATTTTGGGAATATTAAGACTGAATGGTGGTGTCTGCAATGAGGAGTAAGTTCCTTATCTCTGAAAAAGATCAGAGTGAGCTTAGATGATCACATTCCAGGTATAATACAGGTAACACTTATGAATCAAATAAATTGTACGCTTTATTTGCCTCTAAGATTCTTTTCAAACCTTTGCTTCTATAACTTCATTCTTAATGTAGAGAGACTCAAAGTCTTAAGACTAGAAAAAATTTTCAATTAAGATAAAGATACTTTGGCAAGAGAAGGTTCCAGGTGTGTTAGGTCTGCAAAATAACAGCTGGAGAAGAACTTTGTGAAGCTAGTCATTGTCCAAAAGCATTAACATCCAAAGATAAATTAATAATAATGGAGAAAATGAATTATTCATTAAAACTAGAATGAGGTTAGGAAAAAAAATTATCTCTGCAAATCTGGCCCAGCACTTTCACTATAAATTAAAATCTATGATAAATCACAAATAAATTGGATAGACATCTGCAGCATAAATTACATTACCAAAGAAAAACTGCACATTTGGGGAATTTTACGAACATGGAAACCACCAAGAGAGATAGCTTTCCTTGCAGATTGTTTAATGGATTAATTTCTTATTTAAAACCTTTTAAAGAACAAACATGATGCCTCCCGTTCATTAGCTCCTTTTGAATATTAAAAATTTTCTAAGAACTGGACTGTGAGGACAGGTATCTTCAGCAGTAAGTCCAGAAAATGTCATTGCCATAATGTCAGATAAGTAAGGACATTGCAACACAGGGACTAGACTGCATAACTACTATGTCTAAGCACAAATTTATCAAGTTATGGATACAAGTCTGAAACTTGTAACCATGGCATGTAACATATCCGTTTAGTTATAATTATGAAAGTCATAAAATCAGAATAGAAAGGTCTTTATGAATATGAATTTTCTCATCTTTAAAGATGGCTTAGGTTTCTATATATCTCAATATCTGCTTTGTATTTAAAATGAACAGTGAGAAGAGTGTAAATAATATACAAATACAAATAAAATGCATTATTTTTTTAAGTTATATATAAAAGGAAATGTTTAAAAATTATTGGAGATCTTGCTATTTAAAATAAACCTGTGGGGACTTCCCTGGTGGAGCAGTGATTAAGAATCTGCCTGCCAATGCAAGGGACACAGGTTCAAGCCCTGGTCTCGGAAGATCCCACATGCCGCAAAGCAACTAAGCCCCTGTGCCACAACTACTGAGCCTGTGCTCTAGAGCCCACGAGCCACAACTACTGAGCCCACGTGTCACAACTACTGAAGCCCACGTGCCTAGAGCCCATGCTCGGCAACAAGAGAAGCCACCGCAATGAGAAGCCTGCGCACCGCAACAAAGAGTAGCCCCTGCTCGCCGCAACTAGAGAAAGCCCACATGCAGCAACGAAGGCCCAATGCAGCCAAAAATAAATAAATAAATCTATTTTTTAAAATAAATAAATAAAATAAACCTATGACTTGGCCCTTCTCTTTTATTAAGTGATAAATAATTTACTGTTCCTCAGTTCCTATTGTTTTATTTTTATTTTACATTTTTATTTTTCCTTTTATTGTAAAAATTTATCTTTCTTCAACCAAGACTTTTAAGGTGAGAATGTGTATTAACTGAGGAAAGTTTGCCTTAAATACAGACTTTCCTGCTTTGGAAGAAGAGTTATCACTTCTGTGACCACAGCATGAATGAAGACACACTTGGCCACTCAGCAAAACCGGCCCAGGAAGTTGCCTGCATCTCATAAACCACTATGGGTCACAACAACACAAGAGCAAGACAGGGAAATGGCAAGTGTCCAGGAACTAAGAAGGAAACCTCCCATCTATTGTGAGATGCTTTTAATATAGGGGGCAAGGGGTTGTCATCTTGACAAACAATGGACATCCCAAACTCCCAGCCTCTCCTCTCCAAACCTGTGCCATCTCCTGATCAATTAAGAGGCATGATTTTATCCTACACACCATACCTTTCACAGCTTATTATTTCTGCTCTTTCCCATCCCTGTTGACGGCATGATATGTATGACTTACCTCTGTCTCCCACAGTGAGTCTCTTGGTAAAGAAGCAAACAAAGCTATTTTTTTAGTTGTCCACTGAGACGTATAGAAACCCGGAGTTAAGAGAGATCTAGAAGAGCCAAAGCAGACGCAGGTACTCTCCATACCTTAGGTTGGACAATGACCCCTGAAGCAGGCAAATGGGTCCAGGGTGTTCATGTGTCAGAATAAAGCCTTACCTTTCTCCTAGCAAGGAAGCTTGCAGAACTCAGCCAGTACAGTAGCTAACAGGGCACAGGAAACAGCCAGCCTCGATCGCATCTATAAAACAAGGTGATTGCAAGGGTTATGAATTGGCAACCCCTGTGCTGACTGCTCTGTGTTTTTCAAAAAGTGGAATTTAGTAATCTTTAAATGGGGTACATGTCCTCCAGGCAGCCAGGGCCCTGTCATTTTTTTTTTTTTTTGTCTCATACCTCGTCCTCCTTCATATACCTGTGATACCAATCCAGCCCTGAAAGCATTCGAGGTTGAAATTAAAGACTCTTAAGGAGTCTTTCCCAGTCTTTAAAAGAATCTAGTGTTTTGACCCAGGCAGCCACAGCTAATGCTCCCCTGTTGCCTCTCTACTTGAGAATCTCAGCTTGAACTTCATTTTGAAAATGAGGAAACAGATAAAGGCAGCCCAGCAGGAGGAAGGAAAAGCATGTGTTAAAATGTGGCACTGTGAAGCATCATGCCACATTCTACAAATGCAAGCAGCTGGGCATGATTAGACAAAGGGTGTAGGGGGAGAAGTAGGGGAATAGAAAAATTGAGGTGAGATGTGTTGCACGAGGCAAATATTGAAAAGAGTTGTGAGCTAAGCTGAAGATCCTGAACTTTGTCCTGAAAACTGAAGGGAAATGGCAGAAAGGGGGGGGGGGGGCGTCGTTGAAGGTTTTTAACTCATTGAATTTCTATTTTAAGCCTCTATATTTTGGAGGCCGCAGGGAAGATGGACAAGTATCAATACTTTCCCCACCAGCAAAAAGTACTTTCCCCATCAGTAAAATCAGCTGGTGTAGATCAATGCTGGTTGCATATTAGAATCACCTGAGACACTTGTAAAAGTGCTGCTAACCTAGCCTCACTGCTAAGAGATTATTTAATTGGGTTGGGGGAGGGAGGCAGGTAAGGTATTTTTTAAAGTATGATAACCTCAAGGACGCTTCTGCCTCTGAAATTCTATCAACTGTGTCAAAGAAGGCTCTTACCATCTGAAGTGAAATGTGGTAAAAGCCATTTCCTTTGCATCTTCAGACCCCAAATCTGGAACGAGGTTTGGAAAGCACCTCTAAACAGTTCATATCATTCTTCAAGTTGGTTTTATTCTTGGGCATATCAAGTCTCTCCCTAAAACAACATAGGATTATTTTTTTTTAAATTCGTGGTGGATAGATTTTTTTTATATAAATTTATTTATTTTATTTATTTATTTTTGGCTGCGTTGGGTCTTTGTTGCTGCGTGCCCGCTTTCTCTAGTTGTGGCAAGCGGGAGCTACTCTTTGTCGTGGCACACGGGCTTCTCATTGCAGTGGCTTCTCTTGTTGCAGAGCACGGGCTCTAGGCGCACAGGCTTCAGTAGTCGTGGAGCACGGGCTTAGTTGCTCTGCAGCATGTGGGATCTTCCCGGACCAGGGCTTGAACCTGTGTCCCCTGCATTGGCAGGCAGATTCTCAACAACTGCACCACCAGGGAAGCCCTATAGGATTATTTTAGAGAACAACTGCAAACATCTATTTTAGACTTTCACACTGTCAAATCATTTAGATGTGAAAGAAAACCAGCACCTCCCAAGTAAACAGAAAGCCAACATGAAATAATAGGCAAAACTTATCCCCACCTCATTAAGGATTGTTTTTAATCAATCAGTTAATAGGCATGTATATATAAAACCTTAGTCTTTGTTATACGTTCCAAAATGAGTTATTCCAGCATGGTAGATGAGCAGGCTCCCTACTCATTTTCTGCCTCTCTTTTCCCCTACCTGAACCTGAGAACGCCTGCTTGCTTGCTTGCTTCTTTTTAAAGCTATTATTTATTGAGCATGTCCTATGAGCCAGGCATTTTGCCAAAGACTTATTTCAAATAAGTTAGTATTTATCACCTTTTTATTAATGAGTAAACTGCAGAGAGGAAACATAACTGCTCAAGGACACAGCTAGTAAGAAGCAGCACCAGAATCTGAAGTTCTGTCTCCTAAGGTCATGAACTTCACCATCTCCCTACACCATACCGCTATTCATCCCCACTCTCTAATTAGATCTTGTCTCCCTCCCACACCCCCACACTCCCTACCTTGACCTGTGGAGCAGGAGTCCACCTGGAGTTCAGTGAAGGTATGTGAAGAAGTCAATTAAGAGTAGACACAGGCACGGGCTTCCCTGGTGGCGCAGTGGTTGAGAGTCCGCCTGCCAGTGCAGGGGACACGGGTTTTGTGCCCCGGTCCGGGAGGATCCCACATGCCGCAGAGCGGCTGGGCCCGTGAGCCATGGCCGCTGAGCCTGCGCGTCTGGAGCCTGTGCTCCGCAGCGGGAGAGGCCACAGCAGTGAGAGACCCGCGTACCAAAAAAAAAAAAAAAGAGTAGACACAGGCACACAACCTCAGATCACCTGCTCCTCACTTGGGCGATCTCTCAGATTGCTGTCAGTAGGGCGCCCTCTGCTGCTCATGATGCCGAAGTGGGTTAGGAACAGAGGACCGTGAAACTTCAGAGGGCCTCCTTATACAGAGCTGACCTAATCTTGAGACGAATTTGTCCTTTTTAAACAAAACTGTACCTCCCCACCATAAAGAAAACACTCCTGCTCCATAGGTCAATCCCAAAAGGCTTCAACCCAAACACGCAAGAAACATCAATCTCAGTTTTCAAGATTTTGTCCGAAATCAAGCCACAGAATCACTGCAATGTCCTGAAAATAGTCTCCACCCCTCCGGTTCGATGTTAATTTCCTGTGTTCGCACTGCTCACATTGAACTGAAGCTTTAACCTTTACGGCTATTGTCTTTTCAAAGTGTGACTGGGGGAAGAAGGAACGTCTCCTATCTGAGACATTATAACAACGCTGAACCAGCTGCTAAGAGCACACAGCTGTGGATGCTTGCTTTCTTTACCCAGAAATTATAAAACATTCAGAGACCCCTGGGGCAAGTTAACCATAAAATATTCACCAACATCTGTGCCATATTATTTACTGACAGACTAGACCCAGAAAATATGGCCCCTGTGTGGCGCAGGCTGCCCGGCACCACGTAGGTCGTTAGGCTGTGGCTGAAAGGCGCTGTTTTCCGGTCCCTCGCTCCCACCACCCTCGCTCTCACGCCGGCTTCCCCCCACCCCAGCACCTGACAGTCCTGGGGCTACCAGGACAAGCTTACGAACAGGTTTGTCCTCAGAGTCTCCGGGAACAAAGCAATTTCTAACAAAGGCTGCCTGGTCCTGTGGGGCTGGGGTTGTGTTCTTCTCAGGAACTTACACAGGTGACTCCCAGGAAGGCAAGGGCACATCTTGAGGAGGGAACTGCCTCGAGGAAGCTGGGAGCGCTCCTCCCCCTCCCTGGAGTCTGCGCATGCGCACGCGCACGCGCACGCGCACGCAAAAGCTGCTTTGCTCCCGAAATTGACCCAACTAGAAACCAAGACACGTGAGTTCTGTCAGTCAGTCAATGCACAATCATAACCTTCTTTGCGCCAAGCGCAGTGCTAACTCTGGGTTCCAGTCCTTCCTTTGCCACCTTGTGACCCGAATACCTCTGTGATCCTCAGTGTGGGTTTCAGGGTGGAGGGGACAAGACAGTAACCTGGAGAGCTGTTGTAAACCACACACCCTTCCTGTCACTGAATTCTGGTAAACAAGTGCTCTCTCCACCCCACTCTTCTCCCATTCCCAACTGCATGTTCATTTTGGGAAAAAATTCCTCACAGGCTGTAGCACACCCTCTCCAGTGACTACTGGATTAGATCCTTTATAAGCAGAGTGAACACACACCCAGTTTGTCTGGGACAGTCTCAACTTACATCTGTTGTTCTATTTTATTAATAACATTCCCTTTCACTCTCAAAAGTGTCCCAGTTTGGGATATAAAATATACGGTCTCCCTTTATAAAGTCCCCTCCAGATCTAACGTGACTTTAACATACCCTCACCAAAGATTTCAGGACTTCTAGATTCTTCCCCACAAAAGTCTCCCCATGCTATTTTAAGATTCCGACTGGACTGTCTCATAAGTGTCTCAGCCTGCACACAGCAGTTTCCATTTTTCCTCCTCTCCTGCGCTGCCTCCCCCGGGGTCTCTCTTCACAGTAAGAAGCTGAGAGAAGACCCCTCGCCCCAGCGCCTGCACCTCCCACCACCGAAGGAGCTGCCAGTGGATGACACCACAGTGGCCCCGGCACAGCAGCAACCCAAACTGCCCCCGATTCTGCATCATGGAGGCAGAGAATCCCACACACCTGCCGGTGCCACACTCACAGAAGGCTAGGGAGCAGCGTGAGCCCAGGCTCGCAGCAACTCCCAGAGGTATCTCTTGCATAACACCTCCTCTTACTGCTCATGCCCCTGTTACAGACACCACAAAATGACGGCCTGTCAGGCAACCTAGGTTACAGGTATGCTTCTTTCACCACGTTTTTTGGTTTTTTCATGTTGGGCAACAATTTAAAATTAGGAGATTTTGACTCAGACAAAAAGAGAGTGCCCAAATCAATAAAGTCAGTAATGAAAAAAATAAAAATAAAATTAGATTTCACTGAAAATCCCTGTTGTAAAAGAACCGCTTGTAAGAACCGAATGTTAAATTTTCAACAATTTTGTGAGCAATTGTTAAACACAGCTGTTATTAAAACTTAAATTATATTAACATACACATAAATAAATTCTATTAAAAACAAAGGAAATAATTAGATTGTGTTGATGGTTGTACAGTTCAGAAAACATACAAAAATTCATTAAACTTAAATGGACACAAAATATATGAAGGGTGAATTTTATGGTATGTAGATTTTACCTCCATAAAGCTATTAAAAAATAAAATTTTTGGAATTCCCTGGCAGTCCAGTGGCTAGGACTCTGTGCTTTCCACTGCAGGGGGCATGAGTTTGATCCCTGGTCGGGTAGCTAAGATCCCACATGGCACACGGTGCAGCCAAAAAAAAAAAAGAAAGAGAGAAAAGAAAAATTTTAAAGGTAATAAATACTCAAAAGTCATTACTTCTTAATTATATTATTACAATTTACTATGATCTATGCTCTTGAAGTTCTTTACATCTATTGCACCTGTGGGGTGGAAATGTCATCTAATAGAATGCTCATCTCTTCCCAGCTCCACATTCTGTAACATCCCTTGAAATAAGCCATGATGAAATTATAACACAGTAGAAATAGGCAGGGCCTCCCTGGTGGCGCAGTGGTTGAGAGTCCGCCTGCCGATGCAGGGGATACGGGTTCGTGCCCCGGTCTGGGAGGATCCCATATACCGCAGAGCGGCTGGGCCCGTGAGCCATGGCCGCTGAGCCTGCGTGTCCGGAGCCTGTGCTCCGCAATGGGAGAGGCCACAACAGTGAGAGGCCCGCGTACCACAAAAAAAAAAAAAAAAAAAAAAAAAAAAAAAAAAAAAAAGAAATAGGCAAATATTTCAACTCAAGCCTTGGCCCATTGTTTGTTGATTGTCTAGACTTAAGAATATAATGGGGAAAAATGTTAATAATGCAGATAAAACTTTAAAGTGTGTTGTGTCTGTAGTCTTTACATTGTGAATAGCACCAAAAATTGAGGAAATGTTCTTCCAGTATTTGAAAACTGTTATCCAATTCAGAAGTCACTCACATCACTGATGAACAAGTATACTTATGAGTGTTGGTTGATATTTTCATTTACCATAACAAGTCAGACAAAACTGAAACAAAGATGTATGTCAGAATTAAGCTCATAATCAAGCTTTTATTCATAGTCTTACTTTTTACCCTGTTGTTGGTGATAAAATTATAAAAACTGAGAGTGGATGTGGTAAAAAATAACAAGTCACACAGAGTATGTTAAATTTTATGGGTATTTGCAAGTTGCATGCTACTAGATATTCTTTATATCAGTAAAATTTACAATACGTATCATATATGTATATTTATTTGTATGTGTGTGTATGTATATGTATATATATACATACACACACATACACACACACACACACTTTTTGTTGTTAAACACCAGCACAACATTGTATAACATCTTCATTTTCAGGCTTCTCTTGAAAAGTCAAATCTGGTAATATTGTACCTATACAGCCACCCAATAACTGGAGTTGGCTGGAGCTGAGGTAATGTCTTGAGCCCCTTTAGACAGGCACACAGTCTCCAGTTCACACACAGTCCTCACCACTCCCTATTGTCTTACCCTCTGTGTCTCACGTTTTCATTACCTGCCTGACTCCTATAGGCTTCTGAGTTTAAGCCCCCTGTTATAGGCTCTCTCCTTGAGACCCAGACACATGTCCATAACACTGACCAGAGGACTGATAACTGAAACAGATTCAGTACTGACCTCCTGTGGCAGGCTGACTACTGGCTCCCAAAGATGTCCACATCCTAACCCCCAAAACCTGTGACTGTTGCCTCATGTGGTTAAAGGGATTTACAGTTGTGATTAAGTTAAAGATCTCGAGAAGGGGAGATTAGCCGAGATTATCTGTGTGGGCTCAGTGTAATCACAAGGGTCCTTATCAGATGAAGGCAAGAGGATCAGAATCAAAAGAAGGAGATGTGAGGACAGTGCAGTGGTTGAAGATGGAGGAAGGCGCCATGAGCCAAGGAATGCAGTTGGCATCTAACTGCTGGTAGAAAAGGCAAGAAAACAGATTCTCCTCCAGAGCCTCCAGAAGGAACACAGTCCTACTGACACTTCAATTTTAGCCCCATAAGATTCATTTCAGACTGACCTCCAGAACTGTAAGATAATAAATGGGTGTTGTTTTAAGCCACTCAGTTGGTGGTGATTTGTTACAGCAGCAATAAGAAACTAATATACCTTCCAATCTCCTCAGTAACACATATTCTCCCTCTGCCCAAATTCTCCTCTCTCTTTCCAACCAGCCACATCCCTGCCTAAAGTTATGTAACCAGGCTCTTTAAACCAAAAACTGTGTTTTCACTTAAAACCTTGACTTCAATTCTATGACAAATGGAGGATCAAGGCAGAGCAAGCAAGGCATCCACATTTTGGAACAGACTCCTATCCCTCCATCTTATTGTTATATCTGATACTCTTCGATGTACTCTGCGTTCTCACTCAGAGTGAAAGAGGTAGCGGGATAATCAGAGTAGATTATTAAAATAAACTTAAACTTCCCTCTAATCTATCAGTACCTCACCCTGCCTCTGGCTGTCCCATTTCCAACTCTCTCCTTTTTGCCAACCCCATTTTCATTCTCCATCTCCCCTCCCACAGCCCAACTAACTCACCAATTTGGCCTCTTGGCTCTTGACCTTCTGGCTTAGTTTTCTAAACTCCATCTAGCATGCTCATTCCTGCCATGGTGTCTCCATGGACTCACAACTAAAACTCCCCTTGGTCCAGCCCTAGAACTTCTCCCCATTTCATGGAAACTGACCTTATTCCACTGCTCTGGACCCTTCTCAGCTCAACTATAAAGGAATTCAGGGCTTCCCTGGTGGCGCAGTGGTTGAGAGTCCGCCTGCCGATGCAAGGGACGCAGGTTCGTGCCCCGGCCCGGGAGGATCCCACGTGCCACGGAGCGGCTGAGCCCGTGAGCCATGGCCACTGAGCCTGCGCGTCCGGAGCCTGTGCTCCGCAACGGGAGAGGCCACGACAGTGAGAGGCCCGCCTACTGCAAAAAAATAATAAAATAAAATAAAGGAATTCAAATACTTAAAGAGCATGAAAATGAAGTGCATTGTTGGAATATACCCTCCTTCCTAAGAGAATTATTTGGGGATTCAAATTCATATCACATTTTTCTGTAATAATATTATACATAACAGTGTACCAGCTCAGTCCATTTAAAACACATCACTTGCCTATAATATGAGTAAGCATAGAATGCCCCTGTATTCCAGGGCAAAGAGTAAAGAGGAAGAGGTTAACATGCTCAGCCATGGGCAAAATTCTGCAGGGAGTTAAGTCGTACTTGGCATCTTTTTCCTTAGTCTTGTCTCACTATTGCCCTCCTACTCACCTAAATCTAAAATCCCCCAACACCCCAACTACCAGTTGAACTGTACATTACACTATCTAATTTGGTAGCCACTAGTCACATGTAATAATTGAGCATTTGAATTTCAGACTTAATACCATGAAAAGAATGTAAAATATCTCGACAGTCTGCACATTAAGTAGGTGTTTCAATGGTAACAGTTTGGGTGCATTGGGTTATATAAAATATATTATTAAAATTAGCTTCATTTAAAAAAAAATCTTTTAATATGGCTACCAAAAAATTTTTAATTATATACACAGCTCGCATTTGTGGCTCAGTGTATTTCTGCTGGCAGCATTGCTTTAGGCTCTTTTTATCCACCGTGTTGTCCACAGACCAGTAACTTGAGTATCACCTGGAAGCAGAAAGCAGAATCTCAGGCCTCATCGCAGGCCCACTGAATTAGAGTTCGCAGTTTAACAAGATCCCCAGGTGAGTCATCTGTACAGTAAAATTTGAAAAGCACGGTTCAGCGGTCAGCAAACTTCTTCTTTAAAAAGCCAGATGGTAAATATTTCAGGCTTTGTGGGTCATACAGTCTTCGTCACTACTACTGAACTGTGTCATTGTATTATATATAAGTGAACGAGTGTGGCCATGTTCCTGTAAAATTTTATTTACAAAAACAGGCTACACAGTTTGCCGATCCTGGGTTAGACCAGCATTTTTTTTTTTTCAGATGTTAACGTTCATCAGCTTCACTTAGGGAGCCTGTTAAAACACTGCTTGCTGGTCCCCACCCTCAAAGTTTCTGATTCAGAAAGTTTAGAAATGGGTCTGGGGATTTATACTTTTCAAACAAGTTTCCAGGTGATAGGAAAGCTGCTGAAGCAGAGACCACACTTTGGGAACCACTATTCTAGAATTAGAGCTTTCAAATCTGGCTGTACATTGGAATTATTTAGGGGTCTTTCTAAAAATACTCATTCCAGGATAAAGAAGATATGGTACATACATACAATGGAATATTACTCAGCCATAAAAAAGAATTAAATAATGCCATTTGCAGCAACATGGATGGACCTAGAGATTAACATACTAAGTGAAGTAAGTCAGAAAGAGAAAGATGAATATCATATGGTATCACTTATATGTGGAAACTAAAAAGATAATACAAGTGAACTTATTTACAAAACAGAAAAAGACTCACAAATTTCAAAAACAAACTTATGGTTACCAAAGGGGAAAGGTCAGGGGGAGGGATAAATTAGGAGTTTGGGATTAACATATACACACTACTATATATAAAATAGATAATCAACAAGGACCTACTATATAGCACAGGGAACTCTACTCAATATTCTGTAATAACCTATATGGAGAATCTGAAAAAGAATGGATATATGTATATGTAAAACTGAATCACTTTGCTGTATACCAGAAACTAATACAACATTGTAAATCAACTATACTCCAATATAAAAAAAACTTAAATTAAAAAAAAATACTTATTCCTGGCCCTCCCTCCAGACCAATCAAATCACAATCTCTAAGGGTGGGACCTGGCCACATTTATATTTTTTAAAAAGCCCCCAAATAATTCTAATGTGCAACCCGGTATCTGCGTATTACAAAATTACCTACTGCTCCCTAAATGACAAGGGCAAGGTGTTAGCAAGACAGAAATGTTAATGAGCTAATTTCCAATATCTTTGAAAGACCTGGAGCACCTTAACACATAAAAGACCCAAGTATTTTACAAAGGGATTTCTTCTTTTTTTTTTTTTTAAAGAAGATGCTGCGGGTAGGAGTTTATTTATTTATTTATTTATTTTTGCTGTGTTGGGTCTTCGTTTCTGTGCAAGGGCTTTCTCTAGTTGTGGCAAGCAGGGGCCACTCTTCATCGCAGTGTGCGGGCCTCTCACTGTCACAGCCTCTCTTGTTGCGGAGCACAGGCTCCAGACTCGCAGGCTCAGTAGTTGTGGCTCACGGGCCTAGTTGCTCCATGGCATGTAGGATCCTCCCAGACCAGGGCTCGAACCCGTGCCCCTTGCATTAGCAGGCAGATTCTCAACCACTGAGCCACCAGGGAAGCCCCTGGGATTTCTTCTTATGGCTCTCAAATTGATGGAACAGATAGTGCGACTAAGTACAATTTTAAACTTTCAGGTTGTTTGGGGAGATATTAAGTGAGCAGGAAAAAACACGGGCTATCAGGATTTGCTTTCCTATACTGTTTCTGTTTTCAGTTTCACAAGTAGATAGCTCACCAACAGCAAGTTCCAAGATGTGACTCCTAGTTCTTCTAGCTGTGTGACCTCAGACAAGTCACTTGAGCTTGTCCTTCCTTGACTATAAAACGAGAGGGCTTGGCTTCTGTCCCTTCCAGCTCTAAATGTCTTTTCTTTATAATTTGCATTTTACAAATCATGACTTTTTACAAACATTTCAAATATTTTTCTCTTTGGCAGCAGCAGTGGGTATTGTGCGAATAGGATCAGGCCGAAAGTGAAGGCAACTGCTCATACAGAGATGTCCTGTATGTGATTTTTTTATGTGCAGCAAATCCTCAGCACCATGTAGCTTGCCAGCTTTATGGACCACCATCAGAAATCAGAATTATGGCCAGGGAGAGTATCAGGTGGCCAAGCTACTGCGCCAAGCTCTCAGCTACTTTGAATAGTGACATTGAGCCATGAGAGGAGGAGGAGAGTAAATAATCTTAACTATGGACAAAGGGAATAAAAGCAAAGACCTGGGATAGAGAAGGCTTTATCCTGGGACTAAGGAAGAACAGAAGAGACCCAAGAGAAGTCAACAAAGATATCCCAGCATTGGTCTGAGAATATAGGTCCAGTGGAGAATGACAATTGCTACAAACAGTAGGGTAAGGAATAGGGACACTCATATGAACCAAGGAAAGTAGATCCGATGGAAAAGAAGCATATGTAATTGACTTCCTGAATCTATATATCAGGCCTAACTCACTTAAAAATAGTCCAAATACCCTGAGAAAGATGAATAAATTTATAATAATAAGATCAATTGTGAGTCTTTGGGAGCCCCCAGGGGACAAATGTGCCCCTATTACTGGAAAGACAGACTTTGGAAGCTAGGAGTCATAATTTCTATGCAGGTTTAAAAAGGTAGACATTTTATTAACTTACTTCACTGGATGTTCTTTTTACCAAATAGTCTTTTTCATATCATGCACCCATGGGGACTATTTTTCCAGGAACATATTTATCTTTTACTACTATAAATAATCTCAATTTAGTGAGGAACTGATTAAATTGATATAGTGAAAAAGCAAGTGGAATGATCACTAGCAGCAATCCAGTAATTCTTTTTCAACAAGTGATGAGAATCAGTGTAGGGTGAGCCAGTCTTTTCTTCCCTTGAAGTCCTGTGTGAATTCATACAATAGGAACTTTCACCAACACATCCACCCTCTTGAGAAATTTCCATCAACCATGCTTCCTTCTTGATCTTCTGAAAGAGAGGAGCATCTTATCCGATTGTTGAAATTGGGGTAAAATGCACTGCTCAGATATATCTTTGGTTGAGTCTTGAGAACCAAAATGAGACTTTAAAAACTGAAAAGTTATGGAATTTGGCTGAATATTATTGCTAAACATTTCTGTTACTCTGCAGGGAGGAATTTGAAAAAGATATGAAAGTGACAATTATTGTAGAAAACAGAAGCATTACATGTTTATGCTCCAATAAGGTGCATATTTGTATTTGCATTTTTTTTAATCTGGAATGGGATAATATGCTCGACTTTGGTCTCCAAATTGCTTTTTTCACATAATACTATATCATCGGAATCCCTCTAGGTCAATATATGTAAATCTGATTCACTCTTTTTAATTTTGGTATAACAGTTTTGTAGTAAAGATTAGTATAATTTATTCCACCATTCTCCTATTAACGTTCATTCAGATTGCTCCCAGCTTGTTTATTTACCACTACAAACAACATTAAATAAACATCCTTATTCATATATCCTTAAGTACTTGTGCTTTTGCTCCATAGTAGAGATTATCAAAAAGGGAGTACAAGATCAAATGATATGATGTATTTTGTCTTGACAGATATTGCCAGATGCTTTCCCAAAAAGTTCCAGCAATTCAAATTCCAACCAGCAATGTATGACTACCCATTTTCCATTTTTACCAACACTTAGTGTTTCCAAAATATCCTGTATTTACTGCACTAATGGTTTAATTTTTATTTCCCCGAGTGCTAGTAAAACAGAGCATCTTTTCATGTATTTACTGGCTATTTGCATTCTTCTTCTTTTTTTTAATTTAATTTTATTTTTTATACAGCAGGTTCTTATTAGTTATCCATTTTATACATATTAGTGTATATATGTCAATCCCAATCTCCCAATTCATCCCACCACCACCACCACCCCCCACCCCTCCCGCTTTCCCCCCTTGGTGTCCATATGTTTGTTCTCTACATCTGTGTCTCAATTTCTGCCTTTATTTGCATTCTTCTTTATGTGAATTTTCTGTGCATATACTTTGCCAATTTTTTTCTATTAAGTCATTTGCCTAATTCTTATCCATTTATAGGAAGTCACTGTTTATTAGGGCTGTTAAATTTTGCCTATCGTAGATGTTGAAATATTTGTTTCCCTTTCATCTTGTATCTTTTGCTTTCATTTATGTTACGTTTAAACGTAAACATTTTAAAGTTTTTCAAAGGTTAATATATCAGTCTCTTATTGCAACTGGGTTTCTTGTCTTGCTTAGGAAGTTCACCCTACCCAAGGTTATGAAAATATACTTCTAAATTTCTTTATTTCATATTTCTACATTGAAATCTTTAATATATCAGAAATGCATTTTTATTGAGGTAAAAATACACATACAGAGAAAAACACAGATCTTAAGGGTACAATTCTAGGAGCTTTGACAATTGTATACATCCATATAAACAAAAACCCGGGGCTTCCCTGGTGGCGCAGTGGTTGGGAGTCCGCCTGCCAATGCAGGGGACAGGGGTTCGAGCCCTGGTCCGGGAAGATCCCACATGCCATGGAGCAACTAAGCCCATGAGCCACAACTACTGAGCCCACGTGCCACAACTAATGAAGCCCACACGCCTAGAGCCCACGCTCCGCAACAAGAGAAGCCACCGCCATGAGAGGCCTGCGCACCGCAAGGAAGAGTAGCCCCTGCTCACTGCAACTAGAAAAAAGAAAGCCTGCATGCAGCAGCAAAGACCCAACACAGCCCTAAATAAATAAATAAATAAACCCGTTGAGATACAGAACATTTCCATCACTGCAAAGAGTTTTCATGTGGCTCTTTGCCATCAATTAGCGGACCTCACTGACAACCACTGTTCTGATTTCTATCACATGTCACTTTTGCCCATCACTGAACTTCCTATTAATGGACTCATACAGCGTGAACTCTTTTGTGTCTATTTTATTTCACTCAATGGAATGTTTCTGAGATTTTTTTCCATGTTATTGCTAAGGTGTATTTCATCGTATAAATATATAAGAGTTTGTTTACGCATTCTCCTGTTGAGGGACATTTGGGTTGTTTCCAATTTGGAGATCTTATTAATAAAGCTTCCATGAACATTCACATGCACATGATTTTTTGGACAAATAGGATAGATGTTTTCATTTCTCCCAAGGGAAATACCTAGGAGTAGAAATGACACATCTCAGGGTAGGTGAAGATTCAAACTTTTTAAGAAACTGCCAAAACTTTCTCCAGGATGACTATACCATTTTCTATACCCACAAGCAAAATATGAAAGCTCCTGTTGCCTTACATCCTTGCCAACATCTGGTGTAGTCTTTGTAATTTTAGCTACATCAGGAGGTTTGAAATGGTTTCTCACTGTGATATAAATTTGCATTTTCCCAGTAACTAATGATGTTGAACCTCTTTTCATGTCCTTAATACCATTTAAATTGGGTTGCTTGTCTTTTATTGTTGAGTCATAGAAGTTCTTTATATGTTCTAGATACAGCCCTCTTGTATATGTACAAATACATATACAATACATACAGATATATGTATTGTGAATACACTTTCCCATCTCAGGCTTTTCTTTTCATTTTCTTCACAATGTCTTTTAATAAGAAGGCATATTTAATTTTAATAAAGTCTAACTCATCAATTTTTTATTTATAGTTAGTGATTTTCATAAGAAATCTGTCTTCTCTGAGTTTACAAAGATATTCTATGTTTTCTTCTAGAAACTTTATAATTTACCATTTAAATATGTCAATGATTTATTCTTAATTAAGCTTTGTTTATAGTGTGAAGTAGGCCTTGATGTTCATTTTTTTCCATGTGTTTAATTGGTTCTCCCAGAACCACTAGAAATCTTTGTGTGGGCAAGACTAGTCCAATCAGAATGGAAACATAAAAAATAACTGCAATACCTAGAATTGTCAAAGATAAGGAGAATTAGGCACTCTTATATAAGCTGGTATATAAATGTAAATCATAAATTGATAGTACCTTCTTCAGAGCAGTTTGACAAAGGATCAAGTTCCTTGAAATATATACAAACTTTAAACTAGCAATTTAATTTCTAAGAATTTATGCTAAGGAAACAACTCGGGTCCCCAAAGACTTCTCTACAACAATAGTCACAGGACAGAGGTAATCTAAATGTCAAAATCAGGAAATAGGTAAAATAAATTATGATATTTATAATAGATTTTATAACTGAATTTTATGTGGCTATTAAAATTTGGCTCATAAATGTTTTACAATTCTATTGTTTTATATTTGTAATATATTAAGTGAAAAAGAGGGCTTCCCTGGTGGTGCAGTGGTTGAGAGTCCGCCTGCCGATGCAGGGGACGCGGGTGCGTGTCCCGGTCCGGGAAGATCCCACATGGCGTGGAGCGGCTGGGCCCGTGAGCCATGGCCGCTGAGCCTGCGTGTCCGGAGCCTGTGCTCCGCAACGGGAGAGGCCACAACGGTGAGAGGCCCGCGTACCGCAAAAAAAAAAAAAAAAGAAAAAAAAAGAAATATAAAACACCAAATATCATTTGACTATATTTTTGTAAAAAGATGAAGTAAAAGATCAGAGGGATATACACCAAAATATTCTACTCTTAAAAGAGTAAAAAAAAAAAAAAAAAAAAAAAGAGTAGTTTGCTCTTTGTACCCATTCATTCTTAATCCTCTACAAGATTGGGAGTTGGGATTATAGGTAATGATATTTTTCTTGTCTGTATTTCCTTTCTTTCTCTACAATTATCATATGTTGCTTTTGTACTAAGAAAAGAACACAATAATTTTAAAAGAAAAAAGGGGGAGCCTCTAAACCCAGTATGTATTTTGGTCATGTTTCTTCTCAATCAACTTCAAAACAGCTGTATTTCAGTTAATTGCTATTTCTCTTTTCCCTGGTGCAGTTATCATGTGGATACATGGCATATTTACAATTACTGGCCCTCTCCTCAGCCCATCTATTATTTTCATCACAGCTCTGGTAGGTGTGTGTCATATGGGCAACCATGGAGAAAAAATGAAGCAGCTCATCAACACTGCCACAGAGTCAAACTAAGTTGAGAAAAGGAGTCGTTTGCAGCAGGTATATCCAGAATTTCAGCTTTCACGTAGAGAAGAAAATTAGGGGAAACTGGAATTGCATTTCCTGTCCATGTGTGAGAACAAAGAGAACCTGTCTTCTCACCTACTCCCTCCCACCTCCATACAATTCATGCTGTCATTTTATATATTTGGTTTGCTTATGCAGATAATAAAAGGAAGATACTGATCTCTTGTTCTGTTTCCTCTTTTGTCAGTAATGTAATTTTAGCCCTAACAGCTGGCCACATTTGACCAGTGCCTAGAACTACAGGCTTCTCTTATACCTTGAGCTAAAAGCACAATTTGTTACAATCTGTTACCCTCTTCTGAAGTCAATTATTCTACTGGGAAAGGAGTAGTTTGCTCCTAGCTCCCATTCACTCTCTAGTCCTCCAAAGAATTGCATCATGTTGAAACCAGGAAGGTCTTAGAAAATAAAAGCTATCACTTAGAGTGCTCACTATAGAGCAGGCATTATTCTAAAAGCCATGCATATATATTAACACATTTAATCCTTACAACTTTAGGGTAGGTTCTATCCTCATGATAAAGATCAGGTAACTGAGGCACACAGAGGTTAGGTTAAATTGTCCAGTGTCACACAAGAAGTATTCCAGGATTGGAACAGAGGTCATCTGGCACCAAAATCCCCTTAACCTCCATGCTCTGCCTCTCAGTCATCACATGTACATCCGGTCCTCTTACAAACCACCAAGTACCATTCTTACTGTAGAAAAATTAGAAAATTTTATACTTTTGTCATCTAAAAAATCATTTATTGAAGAAAAGAAGAACAAACACTGGGTCCCTAAGACAAGGAAGATGGTAAATAGAAGGAATCACAGAATTTTTCTATCTTTTTTTACCCTTTTTCCAAATAGGGTCTGTTTCATAAGGTTAGGCATGAGTGTGCCAGTACAGGAAGATGAGGAGGTATTTCTTAATTCACCCCCAGTTAACAAGCTTTTTTCCTTTAATCTTTTTAGGTGGGATAATACAGTTTTAGGATTTTTTTGTGCCCTCATTGACATTTTCATGCAAAGTTGGGAAAAGCTATGTCAGAGACTGCTAACCTAATACCATTTCAAACATTGCAGTTTTCTCTCATTAGGCCAATGACAGGGTCTGTGAAAGCCAGTGAAATATATGGTGCACACTGACCTTCCTACCCCTCTCCTAGCCCTGAGCCTCTTCCGCAAAGGTTATAGACACACTAACCTGGGAACTCACAGAGGTCAAATGGGGATAAATTGCTACAAACAGCCACAGTTTTAAAATGCATTAATTTGAGGTTAATTCAAAGGATGAGTTTTGTCATAAGGACAAACACTTCCTCTAACCTGAAGGAAAGATCATTCAGAGCCTATAATTCAAGGTGACAGAGAAGACCTAGTATCACTCAGTTCTTTTCATGGTTGCTGGTGTAATTATATTTATTTATATGGACTTTTTACAATTTTCTTCTTGAAAATATCAATTCAATAAAAAGGAATGCTGAGAGAGCAGAATGTGATCTGGGTTGTAAATTAATAGCTCATACTAGTAAATGATGAGAGTCATTCATTAATGAACTAAATACAATGGACCAAAAAATGCATTTTACTTCTCTTCCAAGTCATTTGGTGAAATGTTACAGCTGAATTAAGTGTAGCCTGTGAAAGAATATTCTCTAAAAAAGTTTTTGACTTGATTCTTCAGTAACTGAAGTGCACTGTTCAGTTTCCAGGGGTCATAAAACCTGTCCTTTATGCTCCTGCTACTAACAGTTTTGTACTTGCAACTACAAGTTACTAAAAATATTGAAGGAATTAGCACAGGGTTACCACAGGCTCTTGGAGCCAAAATCCTATGCCCAGAAATTGCTGTCGGTTTTGAAACAGCCCCGAACGGCTGAGTCAGTTGTTTGGTGCATGTCTGCTGGGGAGCAATGATCATGCTGTGCCAGATTTGGCAGGTGTTGTCCCCATATTCCAAAAGAGGAAAGGAAGCTCTCTAAAAATATATTTCTTCCTTATTCACACAGGCACTCTATTCTGGAAATGAATGCATTACTACCAATGGTAGCGTGTGTGAGTATTCGTTTGTCTTTTGCACCACTCCTTGTTCCAAAAACAGGTTTGTATTTATGTGATATCTTAGGATGGAGCACCTAACCTGAGGGTTGGAACATAGTACCCAGCAGATGCTGGAGCAATGAATGATTCAGCAAAGCAACTCAGAATCTCTTTCCCAAGAATTATATTGCAAAATACTCAAAGCCCTGTTTTTAAGTACCAGTATATTTCTTGTACCTTTCTATTTGTCTCCGTAATGCTCATCTTTATCTAGATATTGGACAGTTGTTTATGAAAGCACAACTTTCTTTGCCAACATAGCCCTCCCCCCAGTTTCTGTCTTTCTGAGCTTTTTCCTATATGAATCTCCCTAGGATCCTTCTCACTATCTTTGTTCAAGACATTACCGCCTTCTCAGATGACCTCCTGAACAATCATTTACAACAATCTGAATCATTTAAGTCCCAGTTCAAAATTCGCCTCGTGAGACTCTTTCCCCAGCAGCCAGCCATCCCTCCCCACCTATCTTCACCCCTCAACATATACACACTAAGTCTGCGCTCGTTGCCCTGAAATTTCTAGTCTCCCTTCTATATGGTTGTTCTCCAGTTGCTTATGGTGCACCTATATTTTATCTCTCCTCAATTATAAATACCTTCAGGAAAGCACCTGTTCCATCTTCTGGACACACTCCCTTCCACTGCCCCATAGGATCAATTTCCCTACGTCATATAAAGTAAGAACACAATGAATGCTTCACAGTTCAAAGATCACACACTTCACAATGTATCAGCTAAAGCACAAAGCAGTATTTTGTTATTGGCAGTTCTTTGGGCAATCTATACAGCCCTCTACATCTGGTTTCATAAACACACATCTCACTGCAGTCACAACCCGCACTTTGGTGATATATTCTAAATGTCGATCTTCTATAAGGTCACCCTCACAGGACCTCATGAGTAATTTTATGTCAAAGAAATGTGTGTATGTGTTTTTCTTTCTATGTCTAGAGCTTCCTTCTGCTTGTCCAACATAACAGTATACTCTTCAAGAGAAACGTGTCACTTCAAAAAACCATCTTTACTCTGGGAGAAAAACAACTTTTGTATTTTATTATTGTACAGGGTAAAAAATATCAACCACTGTCCTGCTCCAACTTCTCAAATGATAATGCTAAAGGAACTCGGGAAGAGCTTTGTAAGGCAGGGGAGAGTGTTCAGCTTTTCTTCTAGTGCATGGGCAGCCACTGGAGGGCTTTAAGCAGGGTGAGGCTTTCTTAAAGATCACTCAGGCTTCAGGGTGGAGAACCGCTCACGGGGAAGAGGACGATTGCAGGAGGAGGCTATAGAGCAGTCCCCCTGAGGGTGGCCTGGACCATATCAATCTTTCTTAAGAGCATACTGCAAAATAACTGTAAAGAAAATAGGTGGATAATTACAAATAGGAAATCAAATGCATCTTTTTGCAGTGCAGTCTTGTGAAAAGACAACAGAAGTTGACTCAATAAGCACAGAACCCTGGGGCATTCCTGGGTTGCTGTGAGGGAGAGAGCTGAGAGATGTGCACAGGCATCTAACAGAGCAGGTACTACTGCTACTGCGCCCTTATGTTTCTCCTATGTCACGGCTTTGTATGGGGCTCAGGAGAGCCCCCCACATATTGGAAGAAGTGCTCTTGGCTGTATGTCAAGATTTCTCCTGGAGCTATACCAAGCTGAGAAGGCTAATTAGAGTCTACCTAAGATACTGCGTCTCATGTACCTGCTGATACCACAGGAGCTGAGTGGCTAAGGACAAGTTCATCTGTGGTCATGAAGCCGTGCTCTCAGCACTCTTCAACCACTTAAGTAAACGATCCAAGATTTGACCCAACATATGTGGGGAAACTATTTTACAAAGGCGAGGGGGTGGGAAATAATATTTATTGATCTCCTCTGTGTCAAGCTGGGGTAGTTATTTTATATTTTATGTTCATTGACTCATTTTTCTTTCCATCAGGCCAGCAGAGTAGTTATGACCATCTCCAATTTATAGGAAAGTAAACTGAAGCCCAGAAAAGACAGGGCCATACAGACAATGAGTGGAGGACTTGACTTTTATTTCAAATCTCATGTTTTAAGAAAGCCATGTACATAATATAGCTTTGCTCTCCCTAAAAGAACAGGGAAAAGTTAATGGTTTAAAAGGTGAACAAAAAATAAATAAATAGGGGCTTCCCTGGTGGCGCAGTGGTTGAGAGTCCGCCTGCCGATGCAGGGGACGCGGGTTCGTGCCCCGGTCCGGGAGGATCCCGCGTGCCACGGAGCGGCTGGGCCCGTGAGCCATGGCCGCTGGGCCTGCGTGTCCAGAGCCTGTGCTCCGCAGCGGGGGAGGCCGCGGCGGTGAGAGGCCCGTGTACCACGCAAAAAATAAATAAATAAATAAAAATAAAAAGTGAACAATTGTGCCTTAAAATAGCATAGCTTTATCTTTGGTTTTATAAAAGAAATACATGTTTAATGTAGAATATTTAAATAATACAAATGTGTTAACTCTCCCTTCTAGGCAATAGTCAACTCGGGTGGAAATCCCTGAGCTCTGGATCCACTTACTTACTTACTACACTCCGAGCACTCTGTTGTACTTTCGACAAGTTAATTAACCTCTCCATGCTTCAGTTTCCTCATCTGTCAATAATAGCCCCTACCTCATAGCAAGAACATAAGAATTCAATGAGGCAGTACTTGTAAAGAACTTCAAAGAGTACCTGGCACTAACTAAATATTTGTTTTAAAATATTTTTTGAAATGATACAAATGAACTTATTTACAAAACAGAAACAGACTCACAGACTTGGAGAACAAACTTATAGTTACCAAAGGGGAAAGGGGTGGGGAGAAATAAATTAGGAGCTTGGGTTGAACAGATACACACTACTATACATAAAATAAACAACAAGGTCCTACTGTATAGCACAGGGAACTATATTCAATATCTTGTAATAACCTATAATGGAAAAGAATCTGAAAAACAATATGTGTGTGTGCATGTGTGTGTGTATAACTGAATCACTTTGCTGTACACCAGAAACCAACGCAACATTGTAAATCAACTATACTTCAATTTTAAAAATTTGAAAAATAAGTATTATTCAAGCCCTATACTTGTGCCTCATCATTCAACAGATAAGAAAATACAGCTCAAATTCCAACTCTTGAACCTGCTTTTTTCCCTGCAACTGTTTTCACCAAGTATTTGTACAGTCAGTGCCTGTGGACAGTTAACATTGTTCTCTACTCTGAAAACAGGGATTTGGTAGCTGGGGTTGATTTCAGAGATCGCTGAGTTTAAGCTTCTCATTTTATGGGAGAGAAGACTAAGGTGAAGTGGCTTTCAGAGGGCACAAGGCTCATTCATGACAGCACTTCATTTGCCAACCCAGGGCTCTTTCCACACATTCTCAGATAATACCAGAAAACTTGAGCATTGTTAAAAATTATTTGAGGGGAAAAAGGGTCAGCAAAACTGTGTGAGCACAGGGCCGATGCTGATTAAACCACTGTTCTTATTCAAAACAGACCTCGTTATTTTCTGACCAGAGTTGGATTCTACTCCTTACAGTGAACTACTGTGCCTTCTCCTTGGATAAAATTACCATGAGTCTCAGAAAAACGCCTCTAATTGCTCAATAAGTGGCAGGAAGAATTGCAGAATGTTATTGCCTTAGTGTCACCTGGGGAGAGTGTCTTCAATTTTATGTCTCCAGTGGGAGAGTAAGATGATTGTTACTGTTACAACAAATGTGGGGATATTATGGGATAGAATGGAAAATATGCATGCTTTTTTTTAGGGTTAAGTGACATTGCAAAGAAATTTCTCACTTCTGCTGTGGATGCTTCAGGCTACACCTCCACCCTCTGGAGATCAAGTTCACTCTCTTTGCCCTCACGGGTAGTTCAGGAGGATGTTCTGAGATGTGGTGAAACAGTAAAGTCAAGGATATGAACCACTCAGTGGGTTCACATTCAAAACCTCAGACATAAAGTCTAGTCCTAAAGATACAAACAAATCAAAACCAGCATGATCTTTCTTGGGAGATGATTCCTGCTTTTTTGCCTTCTTCCCTTTGACAAACATGATGTGCGGCTGGGAAGAGCCATTTTCATAAATGTTTCATTCCCCTTGCTTCAGGCATAGCGTAGCTGGAGCATGAATTATGACCAGCTTGGCTGACAAACATCTTTCCATGAGCATATCCTTTCTCATTTGCAGTCACGGTGGCGCCTCCAGTGGAAATGACTGGGTGAAAAGAGCTCCTATGTCTGCCGACCAATCCTTTGCCTGAGAGCTTACCAGGCAGTGTATTTATGTTCTTTTCTCAAAGCCAAGATGAACAGGGTTTTCTTTCCTTCCTGCTTGGTTGCAAACATAGGGAAATCCTACTGCTGCTGACTTCGATTCCCATTTAATAATTCCCCTTTCAAGCACTATTTCCATTACACCATACTTGAACAATAAATTGTTAGTAATTTTTAAAATGGTGGACAACTTTCATGGTTGCCGAGTGATAATATTCATCACTGTTGCTGATCAGGAGAATCTGTTTGTATTTCCTACTTCCGCTGTAATCACAGCACTGCAGGGGACGAGGAGAAAAGAACGTGGTGTAGCCCTAAACACATCCCCTCTGACAGCCCGGTTAATAGATCCTGGAATTCCTCTCCCTTATACATTCCTACTTTGTAACATAAAACCATCCACAGAAGCCCCTAAATTTATTGAAAGGCCCTCATAAAATATCTCCGTAATGCTTAGAAATGTAGAAGTCGCTGAAGTGGAAAGGAAAAATGGAGTCATCCTTAAAAGGAAGCCCTCAATGTGAGATAAGGCAAAAAGCACTAACCCTGAGAGGATTGCACTTGTGAGGATTCTGCTTCTCCTGAGGCCCCAGCACACTGGTGGCACCTTTGCCCACCCAGTCACCCAGCTCAAAACCCTCCTCTTCTTCAACTCCCTCCACCTCATCACCAACACAATCAAGTTCTACCGCTTAAATACTTCCTAAATGCAGCCCCTCATATCTAACCTGTCACAGTCTTAATTCAAATCATTATTTCATCCCCTCATACCTAACCTGTCACAACCTTGATTCAAATCATTAGTTCTCGTGGTTCTCAAAGTGGGGCTCCCAGACCAGTAACATCAGCATCACCTGAGAACTGTTTGGAAATGCAAATTCTCAGGCCCCACCCAGACTCTGGGGTAGCTCTCTTGGACGTTCTGATGGCTTCCAGTCTGAAAACTACTACTTTATTGCAATAGCATCCTAGCTTATCTCCCTGTCTCCCATCTTGCCTCCTTCCCTGTCACTGCACCTTCCCTTAATGACCTTCCTAAATGCAAATAGGCTTCTGTCAATTCCCCTGCTTAAAACCTGTCGTTGGTTCCCTCTTGCCCTCTGGATGAAACCCCAATTTCCTAGAACAGCATGCAAGACCCTCCCTAATCAATAAGTTTCCTCCCCTTCTGTTGATATCCCCACCAAGTGCCCTAGGATCCAGGTATACCAGACAGCTGCCCTGAACTTGCCTATTGAAGTGCACGCTGCCACCTCAGCCGGGGAAGATGTGGAGAGGTCAGGGAAGGTTTCACAGAGGCAGAGTTCCTTGTCTGGGTCTTAAAAGAAAGGAGATGAAAGCCATTCCAGGTATGATCTTGGTGGGTACAGAGGTCACTGAGGCACTACTGTGCACATAGGCTTGTCTATTGTTGTAGGATCAGTGGCCTCTGGGTTCTAGGATCAGAGATGCTTTTGCAGGGGCAGAAGATCATGTCAACAAATACTGAAGCTGATGGAACAGGAGCCCTGGCACCAATGGCTTCTTCAGGCTATAGCTTTCATCCACAAACAATTGTGAGCGATATCCATGTGACAGTAAAAAAGCAAAGATAAAATATATTTTGGAAGACTTTTTGGTGACTAGGAACCACTTCAGTGTGTTGTTATTTTTCTGAAGATGTATTAAGGGTCAATAAAAGATGAGAAATAGGAGGTAAAGCATTGTTGATAGCTTGTCAACATGAGACAGAGCTGGCTGCATGACCACGGGTAATGAGTAACTTCTCTGTGCCTTGGTTTTCTCATTTGTAAAATGGGGATAGTAGTAGGACCTACCTTACAAAATTGCAGTGAATAGGAAATGAAATTTTGAATGTAGAGTACTTAGCATAGCTTGGCACACAGTAAGCACTCAAAAAAATGTAACCACTATTATCACCAATATAAATTCTTGATATTTTAAGAGCCTATCAATGCCACACAGTATGTATTTGGAGAAAAAGCATCTATATGGGACATAATGTGTCCTGGAAATCATGAGAGCATAACAAGATTCAAACCACTCATATGGATTCAGTCTTTGCACTTGTCCCCCTGCAATTCATTCCAAATAGTAGATCCATTAGAGGCCCTCATTGGTGAAGTTACCCAAGTCCCAAATAAGTTGTTCCAAGAATTTGAGAAGATCATGAGCAGAGATTTCGCCAAGTTTTATACAACTTGCCCAAGATGGAGGCACAGGTGGGTATATTATCTGATAAGATCTAGCTCACAAAATGAAACTTCATGCACAGCATTATCTCAATAATGGTTTGGTTTCCTTTTGAACAATGACAGTATTATTTATCAGTTTTTGATGATAATTCCCATACCTTGTGGACTGGATTTCATTAGCTGACAAAACTGGGGGTGCTTCAACCAGAGAGAAAGATACTGTTCTCACTTCTGCATTCTGTCCGAGTTCCTCTAATGCTTGGTACACGTGCCTAGCTTGACAAGGTATTTATGGCACAATCCAAATCAAAGAACCTCACGCTGGCTTCCCTGGTGGTGCAGTGGTTAAGAATCTGCCTGCCAGTGCAGGGGACATGGGTTTGAGCCCTGGTCCAGGAAGATCCCACATGCCACAGAGCTACTAAGCCCATGAGCCACAAGTACTGAGCCTGTGCTCTAGAGCCCTTGAGCCACAACTACTGAAGCCCGTGCGCCCAGAGCCCATGCTCTGCAACAAAAGAAGCCACCACAATGAGAAGCCCGCGCACCACAACAAAGAGTAGCCCTCACTCACCGCAACTAGAGAAAGCCTGCGCGCAGCAACAAAGACCCAACGCAGCCAAAAATAAATAAATAAAATAAATAAATTTAATTTAAAAAAAAAAGAACATCACCCCTCTGCTGTTCTAACAGCATATCTTACAAACAAATTCTTGTAGCAATTTGTCATGGTGGAGATTCTAAGTTTCTTCCAAGCTTTCTAAGTTTACTCCATTCATTTTAGAATATAAGTTTCAAATTTTGGAATCTATAATTTGGTGATTGAGAGACGTAGGTAATGGAAACTGAACTGAAGCCACTAATTCATATAAATGGGGCTATCAACAAGAGAACTCATGATTGTTTTTAGTCAGAATTATAGGAGCTATAATGAAAGTAATGACCTAGAGGCAATTCTGTCCCCCATCACCTCAGGAACTGCTTAGGGGTCTTTGCGTGATTAGCAAATGTTTATTACAAATTTCCATCTAACCTTAATTGGCTCAAATAATACATTTGGCTTCTCAGTAGGATTTGGATTGCCATAAACAAACAAAAAAAAGTTATGGATTTATAGCTGAAGTAGCCTGACTTTGAATGAAGGGGTTTCTAACACACTCATGTACCTTCTTTATGTCCATGGTAACAACTACATTTATGGAATGCCAAATCTGTTCTCAATACCATGTTAAATACTTCTATGGGTCCTCTCTTTTACTCTTTATAGCAAACCTACAAGGAGGCCGCTATTAACATTAGCACTTTATAAATGAGGAAAGAGATGTTTAGAGAGTTTTAACTTGACCAAGTGCAACAGCTGGTCAGTGTCAGGCAGCAATAGTCAGACGGGGCTGCCTGACCCATGGAGCCCATGCTTTGAATCACAGGGCTCTGCTGACGCCATATTGACTCTGAAAGCCTAGGTTTCTGAGCACTTCTTGGGATATTACAGTTCTTTTCACTGATCATCTTTCTCTCCTTTCTTTAGTTGCTAAGGAAGTCAGGACCAGTTTTCAGTGCTTCCTGGGGAAAGGCCGTTTAGCACAGAGGAGAACAGCTCAGCTCTGATCACTCAGATACACGCCCATGTCCCAGCTCCTCCACTTAACTGTCATGAACATAGCCAGTGATTTCAGCTCTCAAAGCCCTGTTTCCTCATCTAGAAAACAAGTAACAAGAGTACCTGCTTAGGGTTGATATGAGGACTAAATTAGATGAATTAATGTATGTTGTCTTATCAGTAGGCTGGTGGTGGTGATGCATTTGATGAAAAGATGTCAGTGTTGCACAGTAAGTATAAGCATTGTTTTATAAAAAGCTTGTCTGGTGTTGCATGCTTATGCACACCCACACTAGGTCACCATGTAAAATATGTTTCTTACAGTGACTTGGGGCTGAAGTTTGAAAGTCACTGCACTAACCCCTCCTTCCTCGTACCCTGTCCTCTGAGATCTCTGAGGTCCTTTTCCACCCTTTTTGTTCCTCTTGCAATGACAAGTGGAATGCCCCTTTCCTTGGGATTTTAGCTTCCTGGCAGAGACGTTAGGCATATACTCGTCACAAGAAAATAAACTCTTCTTTAATGGCCCTTTCTGACTTGGGAAAAAGAAACCTAGAACTTATTCACTTCAAAGTGTTCTAAGTTAAGTGGCAGAAATTTAGTCTGACTCTCAAATGCTGCCCCTGGCAATTCTGAACATAGAAGAAAGCCCAGAACAGTCCTCTGACCAGGTGGTTTGCTAATAACTAAGTATCCAAAAAATTTCCTAAGTGAGAGTGTCTGGTGATTGAGATCAATCACCTCATCCTGTTTGTTTATTGGTTTTCCTGTATTTATTCCATTCTCCCAACCCCTTCTTACTTATTCCTTTACCTCCTCAAACGCTTCTATTCTTCCTTCCAGCCAGATAACTTACTGGAACACAAAATGCTGATGTACAACTCTTCAGCATGTATTTTTAATGACAATTACACAAAACCAACGTCCTTTAATCAATTTAAATTAGCGCAACTCTTCAGTAATTAAATAGTCATCAAAACAGTAGTTTGGATAACAACCGTTTCCAGTTTCAATCTGTCAATAATCCATCATTGGGGCATTAAGCTTGCACTGAATTTCCCAAGCTCAAGCAGCACCTCTACATAGTGACTTATGGGGCTGCCCTTTGATTTGCTAACCATGCAGGCTGACAGTAGAATAGACATAACATTCAGAAGGCATCCTCACAGAAGCAAGCAGCTCTATTAACGACCTGAAACACTGGCACAGTCATTCCGAGCCAGTAGCACCATTATGTACACAGAACAAGATGAATGGTATAGTATATGAGGCCAAGCAGAATCCCTTTCAATACAGGATGAAAAAGACACCTGATTTACCATGAATGCAAGAAACAATTGTCATCCTGTGATACAGAGTTACTTTTCTTCACTGCAGACTATGAGGAAATGTTTCAATCATGTTATCTGGGTTTTTCACTTTTACCATAATAATTATTATTGACAGATTCATTTGGGGTAAGAAATGGTCTTTCAGAAAAACACTGGGGGATTGCAGCAGAGCCCAGGGTATGGGAGCAGGTGTGCATTACAAAGCAATATGTGTCATAATGAGAAAAGCATTCTTCCCTATCCTATTAATTGTTGGCACTACCAGATAATCAAGAATTACTGACCCCTCCCGCCCTCCAGCTAGCAGTTATTTGTGTATTGTAATGCGCCATGGCCCAAACACAAACTCAACTCTATGTGATGTGGAAAGCCAGTGTTTTAGTGATATTAATCTGAACGCTACCTATTCCCTCTACATTGCCTATAACACAACTTGTGAATAAAGCATAAATTCCTTCCAACAGGTGAATGGTTGAGTAAATGATACAATGCAATTAATAAATTATTGCACAGAAATTTTCATTGTTAACTACAAAGATGATTTTAAAATATGGAAAATGCTTTAGACATGAGGTTAAATAATAAACATGGAATACAAAACTGTCAGAACACTAAGATTACAGATATGTAAACATACAACTGGATGTAGAGAAGGAAAAGGCAAGCTGTTGTATTGACAGGGAGGATGATAAGCAGTTTCTTTTTTTTTTTCTTTTGAAAATACCTTTTAATGTTCCTATGATATTCTTATAATAAAAGTTATTTTAAAATCAAAGCCCACCTCTTAGGAGAAAGTTAGTTACTCCTTACTGTGAAATCCATAAAATTAAACCTGAATGTGACAAATGCTGAAACATTTTTTTTTCAGGTTCAAAAATAGTGTTGGAATCTCCCAGGGAATCAGCTCACATTATTCAATGTCAGACACATTTACACTCATATGTATTAGTAATTCCTTTGGTTGACTTTTCCTTGCCTTTGTCATGGCAACGGTTTCCACTGTCATTAGTACCTCTAGGGCCCAGCCTCCTTCACATATTTTTAGGCCGTTCCTCTTCTAATAAAGTAATTAATACTGTGGCATATCTGTATCAGAAGCCCCAGTGACCTGTTCTGTCTCTTGGTTTCCATCCTTTCTGCTTTTGTGGTTGCTTCTGTTTCTCCTTGTGGTGCTTCTCTTTACCAATTCTTATAAGCCTCCTTACTGTTTCTAATTATAGCCTATTGAGATTATGTAAAGTTTCTTTTTTTCACACATATTCCATGTTTCTGTATCAAATGACCATCTCTCTATCATCAGTAAAATAGCACATTTTCATTAATGATCACTTTGGACCATTGCCATAGAAGAGAATCGGTAAGAGAGAAGGAATAATTTAGAGTGATTCTAGACTGATAATCACAGGACTATATAGTCTGAACTTGCACACAGTCACAGGAGTTCACAGCAGCAAAAGATATGCCTTTGCATTTTCTGACAACTGGAATCATCTAAATGTCTTTTCTAATGAGTAAGGATATTGGCCTCCTTTTCTCAAGTCAAATTAATTTTTTCCTAGTAATGACCTATGTAGCGGGGTTGCTATGAAATAGACTTATACTCCTGAATACAGAATAAATGTATGCACTTTCTGTTAAGCAATAACCACTATCAAAAGCCTTATCAATGTTTACTCCCTCTGGCTCTACAGTTCTTATAGGAATCTTTTCTAAGGAAATAATCTAAGATGTAGGAAAAAATAAGGTATATTGTTTATTGCAAAGTTGTTTATAATAGCAAAAACAGTGAAAGCCATCTAAATGTCTAAGAGTAGGAAAAAATACGTGGTAACAACAAAGTAAAATATGTATCTACAGCAATCATGTTTGTATTATCTACCTTACATCTATATAGTCTACCATAATATCTATAAATATTTGTTGTATATAAGTAAGTGAACAGAGGGACAAATGAAATATGTACTAAAAACAATGGAAAGTAATGCATTAAATTTTTAAGAATGGCTGTTTTTGAAAGATAACTTTTTTTGTTTTCTAAGTTATACTTAATTGCATTTTCCATCTTATTAACTTTTAAAGACTTTGTGGAGAAAATAAACAAATGGGACCTAATGAAACTTAAAAGCTTTTTTGCACAGCAAAGGAAACCATAAACCAGACAAAAAGACAACCCTCAGAATGGGAGAAAATATTTGCAAATGACGCTACTGACAAATGATTAATCTCCAAAATATACAAGCAGCTCATGCAGCTCAATATCAAAAAAACAAACAACCCAATCCAAAAATGGGCAGAAGACCTAAACAGACATTTCTCCAAAGAAGATATACAGATTGCCAAGAAACACATGAAAGGATGCTCAACATCACTAATCATTAGAGAAATGCAAATCAAAACTACAATAAGGTATCACCTCACACCAGTCAAAATGGCCATCATCAAAAAATCTACAAACAATAAATGCTGGAGAGGGTGTGGAGAAAAGGGAACCCTCCTGCACTGTTGGTGGGAATGTAAATTGATACAGCCACTATGGAGAACAGTATGGAGATTCCTCAAAAAACTAAAAATAGAACTACCATATGACCCAGCAATCCCACTACTGGACATATACCCTGAGAAAACCATAATTCAAAAAGAGTCATGTACCACAATGTTCACTGCAGCTCTATTTACAATAGGCAGGACATGGAAGCAACCTAAGTGTCCATCGACAGATGAATGGATAAAGAAGATGTGGCATATATATACAATGAAATATTACTCGGCCATAAAAAGAAACAAAATTGAGTTATTTGTAGTGAGGTGGATGGACCTAGAGACTGTCATACAGAGTGAAGTAAGTCAGAAAGAGAAAAACAAATACCGTATGCTAACACATACATATGGAATCTAAAAAAAAAAAAAAAAGATTCTGAAGAACCTAGGGGCAGGACAGGAATAAAGATTCAGCCACAGAGAATGGACTTGAGGACACGGGGAGGGGGAAGGGTAAGCTGGGACAAAGTGAGAGAGTGGCATGAACATATATATATATATACATATATATGTATATATACACTACCAAATGTAAAATAGATAGCTAGTGGGAAGCAGCCGCATAGCACAGGGAGATCAGCTCAGTGCTTTGGGTCCACCTAGAGGGGTGGGATAGGGAGGGTGGGAGGGAGACACAAGAGGGAGGGGATATGGGGATATATGTATACATATAGCTGATTCACTCTGTTAGAAAGCAGAAACTAACACACCATTGTAAAGCAATTATACTCCAATAAAGATGTTAAAAATAAATAAATAAAGACTTTGTGGAGAAGTTGAATTAATCTTAGGTTTACACCTTTCCTATGGAGACAATACAGAACAAATCTATACCCTTTATATATAGAACCCTTCAAACAGTGAGGGTCCATTCCACTGATTTCAAACAGACATCATATGACGTGAATTCCCAACCCCTCGTACAGCTTTCTTCATGTGCTTCATTCTACAGGATCACGTTAGATGGAAAAGCTATGTAAACTTCAGAACTCTGTATACCGATGAGAATTCTGTACCCTAAAATTACTTTTATTATTTTATAAGTTATCTTCCTAAGGCACAGATCAGATCATTTCCCCGTTCAAAAATCTCCTTGCCTGACGGATAAAACTCAACCCCAGAGTCTGGCATTCAAGGCCTTCAAAACATGGTTCTGAAGTATATCTCCAACTTCATGTCCCATCACAATATTACCCAAACTACATGCACAAGCCTCGCCAGATTATTTGCCACTTGCTGTGTATACAATGCCATGTCTTGCTTTCCTACCCATTCTCACACTGTGCCCTTAGCTTGAAATGCTCTTTTTCCCTTTCCTGTTATCAAAATCCTTCAACACCAACTCAAATACCACCTTCTCTGGGCCATGAAGTTACAATCAATGATGAAAATCAGTGTGCTGAATACTAAAGATTAAAGCCCTTTTATATTTTCAAATACTCAGGCATTTTAGTTTCTGCTATCAAATCAATCAAAAATCAGGGCTTCCCTGGTGGCGCAGTGGTTGAGAGTCCGCCTGCCGATGCAGGGGACACGGGTTCGTGCCCCGATCCGGGAGGATCCCACATGCCGCGGAGCGGCTGGGCCCGTGAGCCATGGTCGCTGAGCCTGTGCGTCCGGAGCCTGTGCTCCGCAACGGGAGAGGCCACAACAGTGAGAGGCCCGCGTACTGCAAAAAAAAAAAAAAAAAAATCAAAGCATCAGTTACTCACTGGCCTTCTAATTAGGATAAACTGTGAGCAAGTCTCATTAACAAGAGACAGCCCTTTACCTGGCAGAGATTCACTCAACTCCATCCTAACACAGAACTGTGTGTGTGTGTATGTGTGTGTGTGTGTGAGAGAGACATGGGGTTTCGATTCAAGATTAATGTAACCAGCACTCAGCATGTGTGTGTGCGCATGTGTGTATTGGGGAATGAGGGAGAGTAACACATACTGAAGAGAAGAAATTTCTGGGATTGTGGAACCACGGATAACATTTTTTAAAAGTTCCAGAATTGAAGCTTGGATCACTGCTGGTGAGGGGAGAGAGTAGCAATTTTCTACCCTGGAAGGTTGGCCAAGAACAGCATGTGAAGGAAAAAAATGAACTTCAAAGCACATTTGTTTCCACCTTTTAAGGCATAATAGGAAAATTCACCAAAACGTGACATTTTATTTTATTTATTTTTCCCCCTGTGGTACGTGGGCCTCTCACCGCCACGAAAAGATGACATTTTAAAATGTTTTTCTTTTCTAATGGTTGCTCAATACTAGCCTTCATCCTGCCAATGAGCACACACAGGAGATAAAACCCACCAAACCAGAAAAACACCAACTGTCAAAAGAGACTGACACACGGCAACTTGAGTTAATTCAGGCACAGAAGTGCCTTCACGGAAGCACCATGTTCTCTTCTCTCCCTTCTCCTGGGGGTGACACTTCAGCACAGCCAACAATTCTCTCCTGCCTTGCAATCAGCTCTCTGCTGTCTTTTAAAGTGCTTATTACATTTCCATTTTTAAGTATCCAAATTTCCATCCTCCTCAATAAAGACCATATAGAACACTCCCCCTCCAATTTGTATGAAAATTCACTCAACCAGTTCTTTCCCAATAAAAACAGAGTGTACTTTTCCTCACTTTGTATGTCACTAATTTCCTCAATAAGCTCTAACAGAATTACACCTGTATTTCACCCCAATGGCTTTTTCCACTAATTCATTGGAGGATTGCTAGTTCAAACTATTTCAAGGGTCCAGACGATTGATGCTGACTGGTATTACGCCATCTCTCCAGAAGAGTGAACAAAAAGAAATGGGCTTAAATCACTTCTGAGAGGAAATTCTGAGACAGAAGGAAAAAGCTTCATGAGTGTAAGAATCAAACGTTACAAGAGCTTCTGTGAAGGTTATAGAACACCAATCATTAAAGCCCTTTAAAAAGGAGTTAAGTCTATTTTTAAAGCCGCAACCCCCTTGGAAGAAGTGATTGTGAATGAAAGACCTCTTGATGCCTTTTTCTTCACAAAAATTCTATGATTAACAAATATTACAGCAGCAGACTCTGTAAACTGACTACCTGATATTCATTCTTCCCCTTTCTGGCCAACAGACTCCTCTCATGCCACTAGAGATGGCCATATAACCTGGCCAATGAGATGTAGGTCAAAGTGACCAGAAGGTGTTTCTGAGAAAGTTTCTCAAAAAGTAACCACACTCGGGACTTCCCTGGTGGTGCAGTGGTTAAGAATCTGCCTGCCAATGCAGGGGACACAGGTTCGAGCCCTGGTCCAGGAAGATCCCACATGCCGCGGAGCAAATAAGCCCGTGCACCACAACTACTGAGCCTGCACTCTAGAGCCCACAAGCCGCAACTACTGAAGCCCATGCGCTCTAGGGCCCACATGCTGCAACTACTGAGCCCACATGCTGCAACAACTGAGCCCACATGCTGCAACTACTGAAGCTCATGCACCTAGAGCCTGTGCTCTGCAACAAGAGAAGCCACCACACTGAGAAGCCTGCACACCGCAACAAAGAGTAGCCCCTGCTCGCCACAACTAGAGAAGGCCCGCACGCAGCAACAAAGACCCAAAACAGCCAGAAAAAAAAAAAAAGTAACCACACTCAGCTGACCTTTTACCCTTTGACCTTTGCTCTTTACCCTTTCGCATCTTCTGACTGAAAGGCAAACTCAGAGCCTAGAGATACAGTCACCATCTTGCAAATGTGAAGCCACACACTAAACACAGCAGAGGAGGACAACAGAGGCACCTTGTGCTAGTACTCCAGCCATGGGTGGCCTCTTCTAGGCTGACTGTTATAGGACCAAAATAAACCCATTCTTTGGGTAAACCACTGTAATAGGGTTTTCCATTATTTACAGCCAAACTCAAAGCTAACTGATACAATTATACTCCCTCTTTGGTAAAACTGTCTAATTTTGGCTTCTGTGACACATTCTCCTGGTTTTCCTCCTTTCTTACTGGACCTTCCTCTTCTTCTCCTTTTCTGGATCTTCTCTGTTCAGCCTCCTAGGAGTACTCCAAGGATCAGTCTTAGCCCCTGTAGTAGCAAAATAATACCTGTAAAGTTGTTCATATCCTAATCCCCAGAATGTGAATATTTTACCTTAGATGACAAAAGGGACTTTGCAGGTATGATTAAGGATCTTGAGATGGGAGATTATCCTGTAGTATACAGATGGGCCCAATAAAATCGCAAGAAGCCTTATAAAGGAAAAAGGGAAGCAGGAGAAGAAAAAGTTGTGACAATGTACAAAAGGCCAATAGGTATATGAAAAGATGCTCATCGTTGTTCATTATTAGAGAAATGCAAAGCAAAACTACAATGAGGTACCACCTCACACCAGTCAGAATGGCCATCATTAAAAAGTCTACAGGGACTTCCCTGGTGGCACAGTGGTTAAGAAACCGCCTGCCAATGCAGGGGACACAGGTTCAATCCCTGGTCCAGGAAGATTCCACATGCCGCGGAGCAACTAAGCCCGTGGGCCACAACTACTGAGCCTGCGCTCTAGAGCCCACGTGCCACAACTACTGAAGCCCGTGCACCTAGAGCCCGTGCTCCGCAACAAGAAAAGCCACCACAATGAGAAGCCCGCGCACCACAACGAAGAGTAGCCCCCGCTCACTGCAACTAGAGAAAGCCTGCGGGAAGCAACAAAGACCCAACGCAGCCAAAAATAAATAAATAATAAATAAAATTTTTTTTAAAAAAGGTCTACAAATAATAAATGCTGGAGAGGGTGTGGAAAAAAGGGAACCCTCCTACACTGTTCGGGGGAATGTAAATTGGTGCAGCCACTACAGAGAACAGTGTGGAGGTTTCTCAAAAAATTAAAAATAGAGTTGCTGTATGATCCAGCAATCCCACTCCTGGGCACATACCCAGACAAAACTATAATTCAAAAAGATACATGCACCCAAATGTTCATAGAAGCACCATTTACAATAGCCAAGACATGAAGGCAACCTAAATGTCCATCAACAGATGAATGGATAAAGAAGATGTGGTATACATATACAATGGAATATTGTTCAGCCATTAAAAAGAATGAAATAATGCCATTTGCAGCAACATGGATGGACCTAGAGATTACTATACTAAGCAAGGTAAGTCAGAAAGAGACAGGTACCATATGATATCACTTATATGTGAATCTAAAATACGACACAAATAAACATATCTATGAAACAGAAACAGCCTCACAGACATAGAGAATAGACGTGTGGTTGCCAAGGAAGGGGGGAGGAATGGAGGAGGGAAGAATTGGGAGTTTGGGACTAGTAGATGCAAACTATTATATATAGGATGGATAAACACAAGGTCCTACTGTACTGCACCAGGAACTATATTCAACATCCTGTAATAAACCATAATGGAAAAGAATACATATGTATAACTGAGTCATTTGCTATACACCAGAAATTAACACAACATTGTAAATCAACTATACTTCAATAAAATTAATTAAAGAAAGAAAGAAAAAAGAAAAAGGTGTGACAGTGGAAACAGAGGTTGGCTGCACTTTGAATATGAGGAAGGGGCCACAAGCAACTGCAAGCAGGTTGCTTTGAGAAGCTAGAAAAGGGAGAAAAACGAATTCTGTCCTAGAGTCTACAGAGAGCGTTCAACCAAAACCTTGATTTGGGTCCAGTAAAACCCAGTTTTGACTTCTGACCTCCAGAACCATAAAATAATAAATCTGTGTTGTTTTAAGCTACTAAGTGTGTAGTAATTTGTTACAGCCGCAATAAGACACTAATCCAGGCCCCATTCCTTTATCTATATGCTCTTCCAAAGGAACCCCAAGGCATCCTGTGGCTTTAAAAACCATCTATATTCCAAGACTACCAAATCTTTCTCAGCAAATCTGACCTCTTCCCAGGATTCCAGATTAGTATATCCAAATTACTACTTGCAGGGAGAAGAAACAAGTAGCAGCCCTTTTACAAAATGCAGGCTTATCAAGCCTATTTTTGCCTAAACGTGTTACCTGTTGAATTAGTCTGTATCTTTCTGTGCTCCCTGTGTGTGATGATGCAGCATCTGATGATAGTGAGGATGTGACAGAGCAGGATACCATCCACTTCACTCATTCATTCTTTCATCCAAATATCATTATTGACCCAACTTACAATGTGCCAGTTGCTATGTCAGTCCCACAAGTGGATAAGGCATGTTCCATCTTGTAAGATATCTCAAACACCACACTGCCATTTGGGGCCCCCTAATATCCTCCACTTCAACCCACACACCAGCATCTGCCCCTCCCCCCCCAAAAAAACATGCTGCTCTCCTTTCCCAGGCTTCTTCATCCCAGTCAACTGCACCATCATCAGTTGCTCATGCCAAAAACCTAAGAGCTTACCTTACATCCATTCCTCTTCTCCTCACTCCACACATCCAGCCTATAAGCAAATCCTATCAACTCTATCTTAAAAACACACCCAACTGCATTTCTATCTCCCCATCGACTGCTTCTTCTACAATCCAAACCACCACCATCTCTCACATAGAATATTGCAACCACCTCCAGTCATCTATTCTCCACACAGCAACCAGAAGTGTATTTTATAATGTAAATTAGTCAATGTCACTCCCCTGCTTAAAGCCCAACAGTGACATCTCTTTGCACTTAGAATGAGAGTCAATCTCCTTTGCTGGCTTTCAGAGACTTTCTTGCCTCTTCCTAGCTCTCCATCCTTTTCCCTACCTGACTTGCCATGGGCCAGCCATGCTGGCCTTCTTTTGAACACACCAATCTCCATTTTGCATTAGGACATTTCTACTGGCTTTTCTAACTAAAATGCTTTCCCCCTAATCTTCTTTCTCAAACTTTAAGTCTCCTCTCAGATGTTACCTCCTCAATGAGTATTTTCTGACTACCCTATATAAAATAGCCATCCAACTATTCCCCCAAATCATCTCCCTATTTCAATTTTTTGCACAGTGTATATTCCTATCTGATATTTTTTCTTTTAGCATGTATCCTGTTTCCCCCAAGGATAATGTAAAAGTTATGAGACCAGGGACCTTGTCTTTTTCACTGCTATGGGCCCTGATCTTTAAAAATTGTCTGGCAGAACTACCACACAACCCAGCAATCCCACTACTGGCATATACCCTGAGAAAACCATAATTCAAAAAGAGTCATGTACCAAAATGTTCATTGCAGCTCTATTTACAATAGCCAGGACATAGAAGCAACCTAAGTGTCCATCGACAGATGAATGGATAAAGAAGATGTGGCACACATATACAATGGAATATTACTAAGCCATAAAAAGAAACAAAATTGAGTTATTTGTAGTGAGGTGGATGAACCTAGAGTCTGTCATACAGAGGGAAGTAAGTCAGAAGGAGAAAAACAAATACAGTGTGCTAACACATATATATGGAATCTAAAAAAAAATGGTTCTGAAGAACTTAGGGGCAGGACAGGAATAAAGACGCAGACATAGAGAATGGACCTGGGGACACGGGGAGGGGGAAGGGTAAGCTGGGACAAAGTGAGAGAGTGGCACGGACATATATACACTACCAAATGTAAAATAGATAGCTAGTGCAAAGCAGCTGCATAGCACAAGGAGATCAGCTCGGTGCTCCCACAGATTCTAGGTATTGCTGTGCTTGGTGCTGGAGCTCCCTGTCCCTCCACACTGTGTACCATGCAGCTGACTCTCTTGGCACGGGTGTTCCCTACCCCATAGCTGAGTTCCAGCAACTGAATTAGCATACTTCAAAGGCCCTTTGTCATGAAGAGTATATCTCTCCTTGAAGTGGAAAGTAAAAATGATGCCCTCATTGGACAGAAACACCATTTAAGACCCCGCGTAAAATGTTCAATTACTTCACGCCCAATTTTGTATAGATTATTCTAGAATACTATAATAGGGAGCAGGGCTTTTTAATCACATTTAATAGATTCTATATTGAAAACACTTTAATAAATGAAATCACCAGTTACCTTCATTGCTTTAGAATTTCCACCCTGCAGCTCACAACAAGAGCACCAGTTGTATCTTTTCTCCAGTTCATACTCTCTTGGCACTTGGGTCACACAGTAACACATGTGTCTTTTCTATACTGCTTTTTGCTTCGGCATTTGGCCATTTACCACAAAGGAGGTGAGGACAACCAGGTAAAAGATTGAAAAGTAGTTCTGCTACTTTTTTTTTCCTCCCGCCTCCCCCCCAAAAAATTAAATGTCACATGGTCTCTACATCATATATCTTTGCTTTGGGTTCACAGTATAGGGACATTCAGAACAGCCTGGGTGAATTCTGGCCAAACTTAAAAGGCATCAAGATAGTTATCAATCATGACTTCAAGCAGATATCAGCCTATTGTTTAAATGTGGAGTAAAAAGGCATATGAATAAGGAATATGCTGAAAAGCTTGAAAAAAACGCATCTACGTTTTAACTGCTAAAATCTCCTGCCTCACTAAATGCAATATGAAAACTTCCAAATGTGGGCTATGTAGCTTTAAGAAAACTAAGGCCCTAAACATAGTAGAAACATGCCAATCACAATCCTCAAAAATAATTCATGTCTATGTTGCTTAGTGCACAAGACATCACTTACACCCCAAAAGAAATATTAGGCTCTGTGGCATTGCAGCTCCTCACAGCTGTCAGAAGCCAGTTCCCTTATCAGTCAAGCAGGAGTGTAATTAAAGACAATACCTAGGGCAGCTGTGTTGAAAAACAAGTCGTTTGTCTTCTCCCTTCCCACACTTCTGCTCACGTAGTTAATCTCAACATAGCATCAGCTCCATCGTCAAGGCTTCTCAAAAGGCAGAATAATAGGAAACATATCTATTTCCCACTATGGATTGTGAGGGATGAAGAAATACTTGCTCTTATCTTGCCATTGCATTATATAAAATGCAAGTGTTTTAGGTCTGGAAATTCAAAAGCTCCTGAGATAGGAGACTGTCCTTATTGGAGAATAAGAACAATTATCTTCAGGGATAGAAAGAATCTGGGAAAATGGCTTATACTCAGTGGTATTCTGGAAAATGTTTAACAACAGGCTCGCCAGGGGAAAGCCCTGATTTATAGAATTTTTCAGATTCTATGGTGTAACTATTCCTACCATGACTGATTTCAAGCTACCAATGTGATATCACTGAACACAGAGTTGGAGAGATATCTACAGTAGGAAGCCATTACACGGTATTTCCACCACACATACAATAGACATAAATAATCTCAAGAACGTAGATAATAGTAAAATAACTAGAAAGTGGTAACTACTGAGTATTTGTTACCTTTGTTTTTAATACAATTTACTGAAATTTTATACAATTTAATTTTTAACAATGGCTATGTTTATTACCTTGCAGAATTCCTGAAAACAATCACCTCTCACAAGTCAGTACAAACTGACTCCAGCCCACCACTATATATATTATACTCTGGCTGCCCCATTACCAGAAGCAATAAATAGCTCCCCAGTTAGTTATAACAAGTGAAAGAGAATGCATAGTAACAATATTCATCTTTTCAACAATGGAATTTAGTCATTTCTTTAATAGTTTTCCCAAGACCTACCTTTCCAGAATGATCTCCCTGAAGCCAGAAGAATCATCTAGGAACATGTTTACATGTTGTTACTAAAACAATGAAAATCGAGGTACTTTTTATAATCATGATTGTTGAGAATGTATTTTTGTAACCCTTTCTTCTTCACATGTATATGACTAAAAACGAATAGGAAATTTTAGCTGAGGCACCAAGACAATCTCAAATTCCAAGTGAAGTGCAAAGCTATGCTGAGAAATTGCAGAAGAGGTGATCAAAAAACAGTTACATAGACTTCCACTTCTGGGAGGGTGGAGTTGACATACTTTTCCCTGTCTTCCCCACTAAGTAAAACCAAACACCCTGGACATTACATACAAAACAAATGAAAGAAGATGCTGAAAGTTGGAGAAAAGAAGATAGACAAGCTAGGGAATAACACAGTGGTGAGTTTCCTGGCTTTTCTTTTTGCCTCATAAATCCCAGAGTAGGGGCTGAAGAAGCCAGCCACCCAGAAACCCAGGGCACAGACTAAAAAGTTCCCCAAGAGCCTTTGCTCTCTAGCCAAAGGACATTGTAAGGATGGAACTTTAATGCATCTTAACTGTACTGATGTCAGAATCCTGGCTGTGATATTATACTACAGTTTGGGAAGATGCTATCATTGGGGAAAACTGGGTAAAGGGTACATGGGATCTCTCTGGATTATTTCTTACAACTGCATGTAAATTTATAACTGTGTCAAATTTAAAATTTAATTTTAAAAGAGTTACATGTCTCCTACCCCCTCAGCTATATCAGGATATAAAAGGATCAGAAGTCAGAGATTAGGAGATTTTGGAGAAAGCTGTTGGTGTACCAAGAGATCCAACTCTGCTCCCAAGGTAGTAAACTAAGGGGTGTTTCCCGCATCCCAGCAAATCAAAATAGAGGGGCTTTAAGGAGAGCACTTAGAGAGTGTGATATTTGGCCTCTAGAGATGGGAATATACAGACTGACTCCCACCTGAAAAATCTAAAGGGTGAGACCCAGCTGGCTAGAGGCTTTGATAGAAAAGCAAATGTGAGATGGCTGCATGGGGCAGCCTATGTTCCCAGAGTCTGTGGAACAAAGCATATGTGACTATTTCCTGTGGACCAGAAGGGACCACACACAGGAGCTAGCATAGGTCTTCTTAGATATTGTCCAAGAGAGTCACCTGGAGTGGGAAGAAAGACCTTGGCAGGAAGAAGCCAGCATACTTATGAATTCCTAAGGGATGAGGGAGCTTTCCTAAACCTCCATGCAGAATAGAAATGCCCATGTCAACAAAGCAGTGCCTTTTCTCTTCTGAGGGATCAAAAACCAAGTCAGCACTTTTAAATTCAGATGTTGTATTATAAAAGGCCTTGTTCTGTGCTGATAAGGAACTTAATTTTATAAGCTTTCAAATTAAACATAACTGGTTAATCAACCAGGGTGAAAGAGTCAAATAATAAATTTAACTGCATTCTCAAACAAAAGTGACAGATTTCTGTTGGTTTCCAGCTATTCAATATAAAAATAAATACGTAAAGATGATTCACTGTTAAATTATTTCATTACTCATTTTAAATGAATACATTAAGGTTTGTCAAGAATCATGAACTGGATTTAGTTAAATAGGAGAAGTCATGAGGCACAGCTAAGTGAAGGAGATAATAATAGTTTAGTCATGATATTTGTGAATCACTTCCAGTAAATCTGATTTTACAATGAACTCCTGCTTGGTATTCGGATGTTGTTCTTCATAAGCTATAAAAAGCCCAAACGACTTTTAATTATTGAGCTAGGTACCAGAATTCATTGACTCCTTTCTGCAAAAGTTAAAAACAATCTAGACAACATAACCAAATAGTTGATGGATATTCTCCTTATGGAAGTATTCCAGCTACTAAAGAAAGTACAATAGAATTAGAATCCAACAATATGAAATATTTTCACCAAGAAAATCAAACTTGAATCTTATCAAGCCTCTACATCGAACAACCAGTCTTCAGGGAATAAAGAGGGGCAGAGGAATGGGTTGCACAGCACCACAAGGATGCAAACAGTAAGCAGAGACTGTAAGCATGCCCACACATGCTACAGGACAAATGACCAGTTCATTCAACTAAATTGTAAGGGGAAAAGAGAGAGAGAGCCAGGATGAGGACCTAGATTTTAGAAGTCTTAGGGGAACATCAGCAAGTTGCAAAGTATGGTCTGTTATGTTATGTTGAAAAATTTTTCAAGATGACCAGAGAAATATGGACGGGAAATATGAAAGGCTATTTAATGTACTAAGCTTACTATGCTGTATTAGATTATATTTACTGTTAGTATTGTATATCTTAATGTATAATGTTATTAGTATAAATATTAAGAAATTATTGTTAAACTTATGTTAAGAGAAATATGTCAAGAGAGAAAAAGATGAAGTAAATGTGGTACATTGTTAACATACAGGGAATCTGGGTGAAGGATATATGGGAATTCCTTACAACTTGACTGTAAATCAAAAGTTATGTTAAAATAAAAAGCTAAAAGAAACAAGCAAAAAAAAAAAAAAAAACAAACCAAGTCAGCAACACAAGAGAGGATGAGCAGAAACCCTAGACTGGAAGGAACACACAGCAGTCAATGCTGTATAACGCTCAAACACGGAGTTTCCTCGTATTGCCACAAGCTGGAAAACATTCATTATTATCAGTTCTCAAACTGAGCACTCCTGAGGACTTCTGCAAATGGGGATTAAAGATAATTTGATTTTTAATCATCACATAAACAGGTCAGGGTCTTCATTACTGAAACACACTTTGAAATTGTTTTTTAATTAACATGATTACAATATAAACAGCAAGAATAAATTCATTAAAATTAAACAATTCAATGAAATCATTCTTTTCCCTAAACACGTTCTCTGATGTTGTGGTCTTTTATGAGAAGACATACTTTCTTAGGTATCTCTCTTACCTCCTGTACCCTCCTCACACCCCATTCTCTCCAAAGAGGGGAAATTCTAAGTCATAGTCCAGGACACAGATCAGACCACATCTGCTAGTGGGTGAAGCCACCATGCATAAAAGGGTCAGCATATGAGTGCACTTTCTCTCCCCTTTCTCTTGTTTATATGATGCTGAAGTGATAAGCTGACCATGTCTTGGCCATGCACTCTCTTAGGAGGAAGAATGATTCTCGGGAAATTTTAAGGGGGGAAGAAGGAGGTTGTAGAAAATTACTATACTATGATCACATCTTGTTTCGTTCTCATGGTCTCTATTCCATCCTTTTATTATTTGTGTGTGTGTGTGTGGTACGCAGGCCTCTCACTGTTGTGGCCTCTCCCGTTGCAGAGCACAGGCTCTGGACACGCAGGCTCAGCGGCCATGGCTCACGGGCCCAACCACTCCGCGGCATGTGGGATCTTCCCGGACCAGGGCACGAACCCATGTTCCCAGCATCGGCAGGCGGACTCTCAACCACTGCGCCACCAGGGAAGCCCTCCATCCTTTTTTTAAAAAAGCATCTTAACTTATTTTTTATTTTGTACCCAATAACTATATCATTCAAATTCTTGAAGTTCTAATTCTGCTAATTATTATTCTGGTGACTCTTACGCCAGGTGAATTGTTTCCATGCATGTTTTGTACTTTTAGATTATAAGCTCACGTTTAGTGGCGTCTCTAATTTCCAAGCTAACTAACTAAATAACAAGAGCATTCCCATGATTTACTCATTTAACAAACACGAACTAATATGCCAGGTGGCCCTCTCATAGTCTCTACCCTCAAGAAGCTTTAGAATCACATCCACCAGTGCTGGCTGGAGACAACAGTCAACATCCTAGTCAGAATGATAATAGCTAACACTTACTGAACAATCACTGGGTACCAAGCGTTTGACACGCATTACTTCACTTAATCTTCAACACACCCCAAAGGGAGGTACTACCATAATCCCCATTTTATAGATGAGAAACACTGATGCTTGTACAAAGATTGGTAACTTTCCCATGGTCACTCTGCTAGTAAACTGTAGAACTGGAATTTAAAATCATGTCATCCTGACTCCAGCACCCAAACTCTTATCCACTAGGATATATAAATTTCAAAGCACCCAGGCTCAGGCATGAAGCAAAAATAACAACGCAAGACCAACAGGGAGAGAGACTTGACTGAGATCCTGAAGTTCCTTATTCACTTGAACATAAAAGACGGGCTGAGAGTAGATAAGCTGCTGCAGAAACCCACCTCAGGGAGGACACATCCAAGGTTTGTTCTGAAGCAAGGTTTAATTCCAAGTTTCACAAAATAGATAAGCTGAGGCGGCTGGTCCCATACCGCCCCTGGAATAGGGTCGGGCGCTGGAACAACCCTGGGCTTTCAAGAGCCCAGCTGCAGGGAGTTGAGGGAGAAAATAAAGTCAGAGAATCTGTGGTAGTGAAACAGGAGGGAAGGGGGCAGGGCACAACTTTTAAAAGAATGACATAGCCTTTGAGGATACAACAAAAACTGGTTACAACCGATTAGGTCCAAGATGGCAGAACATTAAAATCCCAGCAGACCTTGAGCCTCATTATGTGCTCATTGTAATATATTAGTATATTTAACTAACACACCCGCAGGCACCATGACAGTTCCAAGACCCACCACAAAAGGCCAAAAAGTGGGCGGTGACCCAGATCCTGGAAATCCCTGCCAGCTCCCCAAAATAGTTGGAATAATCCTCCCACTCATTAGCATATGAAGTTACCCAGCCCATAAAAACTAACCACCCCATATTTCGGGACCTCTTGCCTTCTGAGACAGCCCACACTCTGTCTATGGAATGTATCTCCCAAGGCCTCTTACCTTCTGAAATGACCCACACTCTGTCTGTGGAATATGTATCTCTCTCAGTAAATCAGCTTCTTACCTATCACTTTGCCTGTCGCTGAATTCCTTCTGTGCTGAGACAAAAAGAACCTGAATTTCAGCAAGTCCTGAGGCCAGGTGTGCGATCACAATTAAAAGGCAGTGGCTTCAAGTCCCAATCTGGGTTTTGGCCCGGTTCGAGTCCCATCTAAGTTGTGCGGTTTCAATAGGAGCAGCCAGGGAAGCTCAGAAGCCAGTACGGTTACACAAAGTTCGCTGATACACTGAAGCCCACCGTCTAGTGCACAATTTTCATTAGGATGATGAAATCAGGATTTTCACAGAGTGCCGTGGTATTTGAAAAATGCCACTACATAGGTCTGGAGGACACAGCTCTATAAAATTTATATTTTCTGGATTTTACATAGAAGACAAGTTCAGAAGATCTTTTGAGCTGAAAGCATGATAAGCTAAGGGTAGTTTGGGGAATAAGCTCCTGAGTGGTACTTTTTAAGTTGTTAAGTGGATAGATGGTCAGTGCCCACAAACATCAAGGATGCTTGTGACCACTTACTAGCAGATGCAACCTCTTCTAAAGAAAAGGTATTTTCAAAAACTCAGACTAAATGAGATATAGTAAAATTCTTTCATCTGAATTGAATGTTATTCAGCCTTAAAAAATCTCATTTTAACTGTTTATAATTACTATTTGCCATCTATAAAAGTTCTTCCTGGAACAATTAAGAGAAAAAATTGTATACATTCTTTCATAATAACCTGCGCTCTTGAGTATTATTGAAATAAGCATTATGTAATTATTAAACTATCGGATTAACTGTCTGAGGCTGATTAATTGCAGGAGAACACCAGTCAAGGTACTAATGAAGCCATGGCCAAGGGTCAGTCCTTAGGAAGGCTGTTCAGGGTCACTGGCTTTCATGACTTCCAGCTGGCCCCTCACCCCAGCTGGTGGCAAGGGGGACAAAGTACAATAGAGAGAGGAAATAGCCCTACTGATAGCAGAGGAGCGCCATTGCCTTACACATGAAGAAAAACGTATTAATAGGTCATGGCTGACACCTAACAGGTAATTCCCTCAAATGAGTTACCGCTTCATACCGTAATTTGATGTGATTCTCCTTTTAACAGCACTCTGAACAGATGCACGTTTCCCGTTTACATTCAAGATCACAGTACATTCTCTTTCCACCAGAATGGCTCTTCTGAAGGATGAATCATAATGATAATGTATGCAGTAAAGGGGAGCGTACTAGGGAACCACAAGGACCTCTGGCCTCAGCTGCTTGTCCTATCATCACTCTGCCCTCTCCACCCCTACGAGCCCCTTTCACCTCCAGGTCAGGGCTTCGCCTGCTCTCCTTCCCATTTTAGAGCTACTATCACCTGGAGCGTTCCTCAGGGAACCTCTCCCCTTGTGCTGCGGTACAGGATTCTGTTTCCTGGGTCCCTCCCCTTCCCTTGGGTATGATCTCGCAAAGGAAGTCCGAGGAGTGTTCTTGAGGGTCTTGCTGTTTATCACTCTGGGAAAACAAGCAGGAGTTATCCACAGTAAAAAAAATAAATGTAAGGTACAAACTGATAAGACTCCTGAGGTCCCCTAGTGAGTGTCCTCTGGGTGGCACCGTTCTGGGGACAGAGAAGACTTAACATATATTTCCAGAAAGAAGAAACACACTACCATTTAGTAGCTTATAGTATAATTTACAAAGTTAACATCTAAGCTGCCTTTAAACAAAAAGAGGACATGAGGGTATGGGGAAGGAACTCGTATATTTATATGAAATGATCTCCAAATTATATTAAGTGAAAGCTAAGTGTAGAACAGATATATTTTGTACACAAAAGGGAGAAATATCTAGTTAAATGTATTTACTTGTAAATGCCTAAAATACTCTAGAAACAGACAACACAGATTGCCTCCCTAGAAGGGAACTGGGTGGCTGGGGGCTCCTCCTTATAGTCAAGAAGACTTCTTCTTATGGTCCCTTTTACATCTTTTGAGGTTCTATTCTCTCCTCTCTCAGGAAAGAATTTACAAGTGAATGTTCTCACACTCAATAGACAGATACCTGATAGATGGACAGATTGTAGTGGTAAGAATCTGAAGAAATCATCCAAGTCTCTGGCAGGAGGAAGGTGACCCTTCTCCCGCCTCTCACTCTCAACTCCTGTCTTCACCTGTCCATCCATTAAAGGACTGTTGTGAAGTTCAAGTACATTGTTGAAGTGTAAGAGAAATATACAATAAAATCTAAATAGCTCATTCCCTTCTCTTCCCCATTCCTTTACACAGAGCCTTCCTCTTCTTAAAAATAAATTTTGAAGAAGGCTCTTAAGGGATGGTTAAGACCCTACTGATTGTTAAATTGAACTTTAAAACATTTTTAAAAGACTTCATGAAAACATACCCTTCCTTCCCATGGCTTTTTATCTTTATATGAGTAACACCAGCAATACTAAACCACCTAAAGTTTAAATTTTCTCTAAGGATTAAGTTGAAGGCTTTGCAAGTCTTCTTTCAGAATGTAAATGACAACAGCCTCTTGCACACAATGTCCCCCTTCCATCAAGCATTTTTTTTAAATAAAATAAACATCCTCAAGTTTAGTAAGAACAATTTGATTCAAAGGAAAATCAATTGATCCTCAAATTCTGTGGCAGCTTTGAAAATATTCTTCCTGAGTAACCAAGAAGTGATCTGCATTGTGAGTCTAATGTGAAAAAATTAGAACGCAGCTCAGCCATAGAAAATGTAGCAAGAGCCAGTATCTTGCATCTCTCCCAAGTTGGAATTGAGAAGGAATAGTAGACCCAATAAAGGTACCACATTAAAATAATCATCAGTCGTGGGGTAGCTCATATTAATGTTCACAACTATTTGCTCCCTACCTTGCAACATCTTTGTTGTTTGCCATGACTCCTGCCAGAGGAGCACATCTTACTGCATATTGTCAGACTTGGCCTTGGACTTGACTAGTCAATGAATGTCAGCAGAAATGACAGTGTGCTCGCTCCAAGCAGGAGCTTCTTGAAGAGGCCTGCTCTTGCTTTTTCAACTCTAACTGACGGACAGCTTATCGTAGATGGAATGCTCCATTAGCCTGGATTCCAAAATGAAGACTCATGGAAAAGAGCCATATGGAACAGAGCCCCTGCCACAGCTGCAACTGCAGGCAACCTATAGCAAAAAGGGGAGCTCTTAAGCCCATCCACACAGGACATGCAATGAGACAAAGAAAAAATGTGTTATTTGCCACTGAGATTTGGGGGTTGCTTCTTATCACAGGTTAGATGATTAATGCAACGCACAAATCATAATGATCCCAAGAACAGGGAAAGTAGGTTTCTATGTTCTAGGAAAAAAAGAAAAAAAAAGAAAATATTTATAGAACATATGCTCTAGGCCAAACTCCAACTGTTCTAGGAATTTTCATGAAATTACCCACCAACTTGATGTCTGAAACAACTCCTTTAGTCTCATCTAGAAAATGAGAGGCTAAGGTTCTATGGCCTCTAAGTAAGTTTCCAAAGCTAGCATTCTGTATGAATTCCTTACTGGAGCCCTTCATAAAAATAAGATTCACTACATAGCTTATAGTCACCGTGTTTTCAAGGGAATAGATATCTGGGCTAGATTAATCCCTATATTTTTTTATAATATGACTGATATTTTAAATGAACCAAGAATTATTAGTACCATTTTCAGAGAAGACTGTCTTTCAGTTCACTAGTGTTTAAATTTTTTTATTTCAGAGAACAAGACCATTTTTATTTCTTATTTTAACCTACTTAATATTATCTAACTACCAAAAATCTTGGAATTCTTCCATTTTTGAGGGCAATCTTCAACTAAAATTTAGCTTCCTCTTACACTGTCATGAATTTCATTTAAGATGCCTATAAATGTACCAATATTAATGTGAATCTATTAATAATTTGGCTTTTTAAAAAGTTTATATGTGATAATAGAGATATCATCAAAAGATTTCATGCCTTCAGAGTCTAGCATTATTAAAGATCAATACCATCACCATTAATGACACAAAGGCATTGTTCTGGGAAGGGAAATACATCTGGAGTTTGATAAATGGATTTTAAATAAAGAAGAATGGAAACTAATCTATCCAGGTTGAAAGAAAGCTTTTAAAGGCAGGCAAAGTCAAATGTAATATTCTGAAGCAAAATTCTCCTATGTCTCCTCTGATTTGAAAAGAAAAATATCTGTAGAAAGATGACATATACATCTTCTGGTGATGTTAGCCTTTTAACCATTTTATTTGACATCTTAACTATATACCTAATGGACAAAACAAGAAATCTTTAAATTGCCAATCTTTATAATTCTGAGCAAAGAATGATAAGATGTTAGACGACAATAGAAATGTGGTATTAGAAAAAATATACAGAGGTTATTTTTTAACAAAGAATATCATTAAAATTCAATGTTTGAACACTCACTTAACAATGTGCACTTTATTTCTGTATATGAAATAAAGGCACAGAGTGGAAAATAAAGGAGGTAAGTTTAGTGAGGGAATTATCTGTGATGTTTTGGTTTATATATCTTTTATTATTGTTATAATAACATTTTTAAACAATTTTAAATTAATGCTGCTACTAGTATCTTATTACATACACTAATTTTAATGTCCTATGGAGAATTTCAGCAAAGAACTGGAAAGCAGAAAATAAATCAAAATGAAACTCTAGGACTGAAAAACAAAACAATGTAAATTGACAAGAGATGGACTGAATAAGAGATTACATACAACTGAAGAGACAATTAGCAAGGTAAAACATCAGAGGAAAAGATATAAGCTGGGAGATTGGTTCAAGATGGCGGAGACTGGTTCAAGATGGCGGAGTAGAAGCACGTGTGCTCACTCCCTCTTGCGAGAGCACCAGAATCACAACTAACTGCTGAACAATCATCAACAGGAAGACACTGGAACTCACCAAAAAAGATACCACACATCCAAAGACAAAGGAGAAGCCACAATGAGACGGTAGGAGGGGCACAATCACAGTAAAATCAAATCCCATAACTACTGGGTGGGTGACTCACAAAATGGAGAACACTTATACCACAGAAGCCCACCCACTGGAGTGAAGGTTCTGAGCCCCACGTCAGGCTTCCCACCTGGGGGTCCAGCAACTGGAGGAGGAATTCCTAGAGAATCAGACTTTGAAGCCTAGGGGGATTTGATTGCAGGACTTCGACACGACTGGAGGAAACAGAGACTCCACTCGTGGAGGGCACACACAAAGTAGTGTGCGCATTGGGAACCAGGGGAAAGAGCAGTGACCCCACAGGAGACTGAACCAGACCTACCTGCTAGTGTTGGAGGGTCTCCTGCAGAGGCAGGGGGTGGCTGTGTCTCACCGTGAGGACAAAGACAATGGCAGCAGAAGTTCTGGGAAGTACTCCTTGGCGTGAGCCCTCCCAGACTTCACCATTAGCCCCACCAAAGAGCCGGGTAGGCTCCAGTGTTGGGTCACCTCAGGCCAAACAACCAACAGGGAGGGCACCCAGCCCTACCCATCAGCAGTCAAGCGGATTAAAGTTTTACTGAGCTCTGCCCACCAAAGGAACACGCAGCTCTACCCAACACCAGTCCCTCCCATCAGGAAACTTGTACAAGCCTCTCAGATAGCCTCATCCACCAGAGGGCAGACAGCAAAAGCAAGAAGAACTACAGTCCTGCAGCCTGTGGAACAAAAACCACATTCACAGAAAGATAGACAAGACGAAAAGGCAGAGGACTTTGTACCTGATGAAGGAACAAGATAAAACCCCAGAAAAACAACTAAATGAAGTGGAGATAGGAAACCTTTCAGAAAATGAATTCAGAATAATGATAGTGAAGATGATCCAGGAACTCAGAAAAAGAATGGAAGCAAAGATCGAGAAGATACAAGACATGTTTAACAAACACCTAGAAACAGCAGATTACACTTTCTTCTCAAGTGCACACTGAATATTCTCCAGGATAGATCAAATCTTGGGTCACAAATCAAGCCTCAGTAAATTTAAGAAAACTGAAATCACATCAAGCATCTCTTCTGACCACAACGCTATGGAATTAGAAATCAATTACAGGGAAAAATCTGTAAAAAAAAAACACAAATACATGGAGGCTAAACAATACATTACTAAATAACCAAGTGATCACTGAAGAACTCAAAGAGGAAATCAAAAAATACCTAGAGACAAATGACAACGAAAACATGATGATCCAAAACCTATGGGATGCAGCAAAAGCAGTTGTAAAAGGGAAGTTTATAGCAATACAAGCTTACCTCAAGAAACAAGAAAAATCTCAAATAAACAATCTAACCTTACACCTAAAGGAGCTAGAGAAAGAAGAACAAACAAAGCCCAAAGTTAGTAGAAGGAAAGAAATCATAAAGATCAGAGCACAAATAAATGAAGTAGAAACAAAGAAAACAATAGTAAAGATCAATAAAACTAAAGGTTTGTTCTTTGAGAAGATAAACAAAATTGATGAACCTTTACCCAGACTCATCAAGAAAAAGAGGGAGAGGACTCAAATCAATAAAATTACAAATGAAAGACCAGAAGTTACAACGGACACTGCAGAAATACAAAGCATCATAAGAGACTACTACAAGCAGCTCAATGCCAATAAAATGGACAACCTGGAAGAAATGGACAAATTCTCTTTTTTTTTTTTTTTTTTTTTTGCGGTACGCGGTGCTCTCACTGTTGTGGCCTCTCCCGTTGCGGAGCACAGGCTCTGGACACGCAGGCTCAGCGGCCATGGCTCATGGGCCCAGCCGCTCCACAGCATGTGGGATCCTCCCAGACCGAGGCACGAACCCGTGTCCCCTGCATCGGCAGGCGCACTCTCAACCACTGCGCCACCAGGGAAGCCCTGGACAAATTCTTAGAAAGGTATAACCTTCCAAGACTGAGCCAGGAAGAAACAGAAAATATGAACAGATCAATCACAAGTAATGAAGTTGAAACTGTGATTAAAAATCTTCCAACATCCGCCTGCCGATGCAGGGGACGCGGGTTCGTGCCCCGGTCTGGGAGGATCCCACGTGCCGCGGAGCGGCTGGGCCCGTGAGCTATGGCCGCTGAGCCTGCGCGTCCGGAGCCTGTGCTCCGCAACGGGAAAGGCCACAACAGTGAGAGGCCCACATACCACAAAAAAAAAAAAAAAAAAAAAAAAAAATCTTCCAACAAACAAAAGTCCAGGACCAGATGGCTTCAGAGGTGAATTCTATCAAACATTTAGAGAAGAGCTAACACCCATCCTTCTCAAACTCTTCCAAATAATTGCAGAGGAAGGAACACTCCCAAACTCATTCTATGAGGCCACCATCACCCTGATACCAAAACCAGAAAAAGATACTACAAAAAAAGAAAACTACAGACCAATATCACTGGTGAATATAGATGCACAAATCCTCAACAAAATAATAGCAAACAGAATCCAACAACACATTAAAAGGATCATATACCACGATCAAGTGGGATTTATCCCAGGGATTCAAGGATTCTTCAATATATGCAAATCAATCAATGTGATACACCATATTAACAAATTGAAGAATAAAAACCATATGATCATCTCAATAGATGCAGAAAAAGCTTTTGACAAAATTCAACACCCATTTATGATAAAAATTCTCCAGAAAGTGGGCATAGAGGGAACCTACCTCAACATAATAAAGGCCATATACGACAAACCCACAGCACTCATCATTCTCAATGGTGAAAAACTGAAAGCATTTCCTCTAAGATCAGGAACAAGACAAGGATGTCCACTCTTGCCACTATTATTCAACATAGTTTTGGAAGTCCTAGCAAGGGCAATCAGAGAAGAAAAAGAAACAAAAGGAATACAAATTGGAAAAGAAGTAAAACTGTCACTGTTTGCAGATGACATGATACTATACATAGAGAATCCTAAAGATGCCACCAGAAAACTACTAGAGCTAATCAATGAATTTGGTAAAGTTTCAGGAAACAAAATTAATGCACAGAAATCTCTTGCATTCCTATATGCTAATGATGAAAAATCTGGAAGAGAAATTAAGGAAACAATCCCATTTACCATTACAGTAAAAAGAATAAAATACCTAGGAATAAGCCTACCTAGGGAGACAAAAGACCTGTATGCAGAAAACTATAAGACACTGATGAAAGAAATTAAAGATGATACAAACAGATGGAGAGATATACCATGTTCTTGGATTGGAAGGGTCAACATTGTGAAAATGATTATACTACCCAAAGCAATCTACAGATTCAATGCAATCCCTATCAAATTACCAAGGACTTTTTTTTACAGAACTAGAACAAAAATTCTTAAAATTTGTATGGAGACACAAAAGGCCCTGAATAGCCAAAGCAGTCTTGAGGCAAAAAAACAGAGCTGGAGAAATCACATTCCCTGACTTCAGACTATACTACAAAACTACAGTAATCAAGACAATATAGTACTGGTAGAAAAACAGAAATATAGATCAATGGAACAGGATAGAAAGCCCAGAGATAAACCCATGCACCTATGGTCAACTAATCTATGACAAAGGAGGCAAGGATATACAATGGAGAAAAGACAGCCTGTTCAATAAGTGGTGCTGGGAAAACTGGACAGCTACATGTGAAAGAATGAAATTAGATCACTTCCTAACACCATACACAAAAATAAACTCAAAATGGATTAGAGACCTAAATGTAAGACCGGACACTATAAAACTCTTAGAGGAAAACATAGGAAGAACACTCTTTGACATAAATCACAGCAAGATCTTTTTTGATTCCCCTCCTAGAGTAATGGAAATAAAAACAAAAATAAACAAATGGGACTTAATGAAACTTAAAAGCTTTTGCAAAGCAAACTACAAACAAGACGAAAAGACAACCCTCAGAATGGGAGAAAATATTTGCAAACGAATCAACAGACGGAGGATTAATCTCCAAAATATATAAACAGCTCATGCAGCTCAATATTAAAAAAACAAACAACCCAATCCAAAAATGGGCAGAAGACCTAAATAGACATTTCTCCAAAGAAGATATACAGATGGCCAAGAAGCACATGAAAAGCTGCTCAACATCACTAATTATTAGAGAAATGCAAATCAAAACTACAATGAGGTATCACCTCACACCAGTCAGAATGGGCATCATCAGAAAATCTACAAACAACAAATGCCAGAGAGGGTGTGGAGAAAAGGGAACCCTCTTGCACTGTTGGTGGGAATGTAAATTGATACAGCCACTATGGAGAACAGTATGGAGGTTCCTTAAAAAACTAAAAATAGAATTACCATATGACCCGGCAATCCCACTACTGGGCATATACTCAGAGCAAACCATAATTCAAAAAGACACATGCACCACAATGCTCATTGCAGCACTATTTACAATAGCCAAGTCATGGAAGCAACCTAAATGCCCATTGACAGACAAATGAATAAAGAAGATGTGTACATATATACAATGGAATATTACTCAGCCATAAAAAGGAACAAAATTAGGTCATTTGTAGAGATGTGGATGGATCTAGAGACTGTCATACAGAGTGAAGTAAGTCAGAAAGAGAAAAACAAATAGGTATATTAACACATATATGTGGAATCTAGAACAATGGTACAGATGAACCAGTTTGCAGGGCAGAAATAGAGACACAGATGTAGAGAACAAACGTATGGACACCAAGGGGAGAAAGTGGCGGGGGTGGGGGTGGGGGTGGTGGTGTGATGAACTGGGAAATTGGGATTGACATGTATACACTGATATGTATATAATGGATGACTAATAAGAACCTGCTCTATAAAAAAATAAATAAAAATAAAATTCAAAAAAAATTTTTTTTAAAACATATAAGGTGGAACATGGAAAATCAAGAGGAAAAAATACAGAAATGAACATAAAGGACACATGGGACATGGTGAAAAGTCCAAGAATAAGAGAGGAGATTAAAGCAGAAGCAATTTTTGAAGAAATAGTACTGTCAAAAATTTTCCCAAAAATGACCAAAACACCAAGAAGTACGATGAACTCCAAGAAGAATAAATATAAATAAAACCAGCCCTAAGCACATTATGGTCAAACTACTGAAAAGCAAAGAGAAGACCTTAAAGTCACCCAAAGGTAAAGAGATATATTACCTTTGAAAGAACAACACAAACCATCAGCTGATTTCTCAACAGGAAAAGAAAAAAAAGCAAGGAGATAACGGAATGATACCTTCAAAATGCTAAAAGAAAATAACTCCCAACACAGAATTCTGTATCTACCAAAAATATCCTTCAAAGTTTAAGGCAAAATACACTTAATACAAAAACTGAGAAGATTTGTGATTAGCGCAAATACACTCATGGAAATACAATTAAAGAGAAAGGAAAATAATTCCTGAAAGAACCACCAAGATACAGAATAGAATGTAGAACAATAAAAAGGGTAAGTATGTCAGTTATTCTAAGTAAAATCAACTACCAAATAATAGTAACAATGTCATATGGAGTTTAAAATATATCACTAATATCCTTGACATTCATAGCACATAAGGCAGCAAGGGACTGGTCTACCATTTTTACACTATTCAGAACTACTAAAAGTAGTAAGACATATAATACTTAGATAATTATTTGATTAATCAAAAGGAAGGCAAAAAAAGAAAAAAGCTGTAATACTACATTTAATAAGATTTTCTAAGTTACTAGCAATCAGACAAAACAGATTAAACAATACCATTTTTCACATATCAGAATGCAGACATTCGAATGTTTGGTAATATCAAGTCTTGGTGAGTTTGTTAGGGAATTGAAACTCCTACACACTGCTGTGAGGGGAAATTGGCACAGGGAAATTAAATGGCAATGTGGAGCTGCTATCAAAATACAAAGGGCAGGGAATTCCCTGGGGCTCCAGTGATTAGGACTCGGTGCTTTCACACTGCCGTGGCCTCTGGTTCAATCCCTGGTCGGGGAACTAAGATCCCTCAAGTAGCACAGCACGGCCAAAAAAAAAAAAAAATACGAAGTACAAATGCCACATGATCCAGTAATTCTTTGAAGCACCTTCCTTAGAAAAGTATTAACGCACTTTTACAAGCTGTGAAACAGGATTTTTTTTTGTGTGTGTGTGTGTGTGTGGTAAGCGGGCCTCTCACTGTTGTGGTCTCTCCTGTTGTGGAGCACAGGCTCCGGAAGTGCAGGCTCAGCGGCCATGGCTCATGGGCCCAGCCACTCCGCAGCATGTGGGATCTTCCCGGACTGGGGCACGAACCCGTGTCCCCTGCATCGGCAGGCGGACTCTCAACCACTGCGCCACCAGGGAAGCCCTGAAACAGGATTTTTACTGAAGAAATAAAACAAAAACAAAAAAAATTTTAAGAAGGTAACTGCTAAACTGACATATTTGTACTTTGGAATATTATGTAGTATTTTATAAGTATTTTAGATATAAATCTATTGTTGAATAAAAGAAGCATGTGAAAAAAATTATATATACTGAATAATAGTTTATATAATGAAATACAAAGAAAAGAAGTCAAGAAAGGAGAAAAAAAGAACAGAAACTAGTAGGACAAAAAGTATTAAGATAAGTTTAAACCCAAATATATCAATAATACATTGAACATGAATAGATCAAATACATAGATAAAAGAAAAGGTTGTCAGACTGTCAGATTAAAAACGAGCAACTTAATCCCAAAGAAAATGAGGTTGAGAATAAAAGGATAGAAAAATTATAAATGCCATGCAAACACTGACCAATTGAAAGCTGGTATGCCTTGACTACTATAAAGACAAAGCAGACTTTAAGGCAGGAAGCATTACTAGACAGACATAAAGAGGGACATTTTATGATGATAAAAGAGTAGATCTAAAGGGAAAATACAAGAGGTCTAAATATGTATGAATCTCAGAACATTACCTTAAAATATATATAAAACAAAAAACTGGCAGAAATAAAAAAAGAAATAGAAAAATTCATATCATGCTTAGAGACTTTAACACATCCTTCTCAGTAACTAATAGAAAAGGCAAATATACCATCAGTAAGGATATAGATTTGAACAAGATGTACAAATGACTCTAATGGACAAATATAGAACAGTGCACTCCTACTGTCAAATATACATTCTGTTCAAACGCCACACAGAACATTTACCAAATTGTCCAAAATCTGAGTCAAAAACCAAACAAATTTCAGAAGATTTAAATAATATAGTTTATGTCCTAGCAAACCACAGTGGAATTAAGTAATAATTAATATCAAAAAGATAACTAAAAAATCCCCATATGTTTAGAAATTAACCAGTACTCTTCTAAATAGTTCATGGGTTAAAGAAGATAATGAATATGAGAATATTTGAAGTGAATGACAATTATTTTTTTTAAACTACATATGCATTTTTGCAGATGAAGAACTAGAGTCACACTCAGAAGGACATTTATGGTCTTAAATGTGCATATTTTAAACAAGAAGGACTAAAAATCATTTATCTCAACACTCACCTTAAGAAGACAGAAAGAGAAAAGGACATCAAATTAAATCCAAAGAAAACTGAAGAGAGGAAAAAGTAAAGATAAGATCAGAAATGAATTAAATTAAAAACAACCATATGGGCTTCCCTGGTGGCACAGTGGTTGAGAGTCCACCTGCTGATGCAGGGGACACGGGTTCGTGCCCCGGTTCGGGAAGATCCCACATGCCACTGAGCGGCTGGGCCCGTGAGCCATGGCCACTGAGCCTGCGCTCCGCAGTGGGAGAGGCCACAACAGTGAGAGGCCCGCATACCGCAAAAAAAAAAAAAAAAAAAAATCCGTATGAGAGAATCAACGAAGCAAAAGGTTGGTTCCTTGAAAGCCCTAATAAAATTAACAAACCCTGCCAAGACCAAGAAAAATGGCAAAAAAGGAATAGTTACAAAGGACATCAACTCCAGTGTCTACAGACATTAAAATATACATGGATATTACTAACTTTATGCTGATAAATTTAAAGTGTCCTTAGAAAAACATAACTTAGCAAAAGCATCAGAAATCTGCATAGGCCTATATCCATTAGAGAAATTGAATATAGCCTGATTTTTTTCATAGAGCAATATATTATATAAACATTTCCTTATGTCACTGTTCAGTTATAGAGGACATTAATTATAGCAGTTAGTTAAGATTGGGGTTTCATTTAAGCTTTATTAATTCTTAACCATGTGACCTTTAATAAATTATTACAACCTTTTTATGTCACAATTTTTTTTAAATACTGACCCCAGCGACGGGATATTTCATTTACTTAGTACAATCTGTGGATCTAAGAAATGCTGATAAGGATAGCAATGAGTATGTTTAATGACTGTATAGTAGCCTAATGTCCCCTCTTATAAACACTGTAAGAAAATCCTGTTTATCTTTATACGTATCCCTAATTTCTTCAGGATAAAATCCTGGAAGTGAAATTGATGGACCAAAAGAGATTCATGATGTACAGGGCCCATTGTCCAGAAAACCTAAATCAGCTTACACTTCCAAAAACAGCATAAAAATGCTCGTTTCCCTACACTCTTGTCCACTTCGATATTTTCCTTTTATAGTTTTGCCAATTTGGCAGGACAAAGTGGCAGATCAGTATTATATGTATGTTGCATTTTGTTTACTATTAAACATGTAATTTGGCTTTCATAAACTGCCTTTTCCTATCTTTCACCAGAGCAGAAGAGAGGGAGGAAAACTGGCAAGTCACAAAGTCCTGGTGGTCAAGGGCCCCAAGACAAATACACATTGATTTGCAAACTGGCGCCAGTATGCGGAGGGCAAGCAGAGACTGAAGAGGCACAGCATTCCAGAGTGGTAGGGGCAGGTTTATACAGCAAGAGGACTTACTCATGAGAGTTCTCTTGGGCAGCTGCATAACTAGTAGACCTCTGTACTGCCCGCCAGAAAGTTTACATGGAATTCTTGGGGTTCGATCACGTATACCATCCAGATGGTCTCAGCAACACATTGCTCTCCCAAGCCTACAGCCTTGAAAACGCTCCCACATGGGAATGGAGGGCGGAACATACATTCCAAGGACAGGGGAGGGATGAGGACCTCTGACTGCCCAGGTACAGCTCACAAGTCAACCAGCGGTCACGTCCTCTCTATTACCTTCTCCAAATAATACGACCTGAAAATTTTTTAGCTAGTCTTCCCTTTCTGGGGACCCATGGGCCTTCTTCTTGACAGCCCTTCTTTCCTCCATTTTCCTTCTGGGATATTGTATTTTTTCATATTGATTTATAAGAGCTCTTTACAGAGTTTGTGGTTTACTTTTTAATTCTGCTTAGGTTTTATTTACTTTCATTCTCATTTAACAGTGAAAGTATTAAGGCTATGAATTTGTCTCTGACTGCAATTTTGGTTATATCCTACGGTTCTTACAGGGAGTTTTCTCATCATCATTATCTTCTCAATTTTTGCATCTGCAATTTGTTTTTCATAGTATCTGGATTTAGTACATAAATATAAGAAAAAACAAAATCAGGACAGCACAATTACCATTCACATTATCTGTTAGGTTTTGTTTTCTTTTGTTTTGTTTTTTTGCGGTACGCAGGCCTCTCACTGTTGTGGTCTCTCCCATTGCGGAGCACAGGCTCCAGACGTGCAGGCTCAGTGGCCATGGCTCACGGGCCCAGCCACTCCGTGGCATGTGGGATCTTCCCGGACCGGGGCACGAACCTGTGTCCCCTGCATCGGCAGGCGGACTCTCAACCACTGCACCACCAGGGAAGCCCTATCTGTTTGGTCTTGATTCTTTAATAATAATAGAATATTAAACAAAGCATATAAAAACCATACTATGAGGATATTCTCAATTAGAGTAATTGGGCTTCTTCCCAATTCAAAGGTTAAAAAAAAGAATACAGGGCTTCTCTGGTGGCACAGTGGTTGAGAATCTGCCTGCTAAAGCAGGGGACACGGGTTCGAGCCCTGGTCTGGGATGATCCCACATGGCGCGGAGCAACTGGGTCCGCAAGCCACAACTACTGAGCCTGCACGTCTGGAGCCTGTGCTACGCAACAAGAGAGGCCACCATAGTGAGAGGCCCGCGCACCGCAATGAAGAGTGGCCCCCGCTTGCCACAACTAGAGAAAGCCCTCGCACAGAAACGAAGACCCAACACAGCAAAAATAAATAAATTAATTAATAAACTCCTACCCCCAACATCTTCTTAAAAAAAAAATACAGGAGCAGGGAGAGAATATAAATTCTAAAAGCAAAAATTGTACATATTCACTGGCAGAAGTTGTATGTAGTTGAAATGATATAACACCCATTATCAAATAATGTTTTAACATACCAGATGTAATCTATAATGCTTAGGTCTCAGGAAATGAGACAATTCAATGCCAGGCTGTGGACAGACACCAGCTGTAGTTGAGTCTTTAGCAATCTCAAGTGAAAAATATGTCACCACAGCAAACTTCCCTGGGGTCTGTTTTACTGAAACCAGAAATCACTTCCATGATTAACAGTGTATGTAGCATTGTTTATATTGTAGCACTGACAGTTTAAAAACTGTTGACATTTCCAAAAGAGCCATCTGATGAGAGACTTTGAAATTATTTCAGTTGAGGACAGCCACGGCTTCTTGTTAAATTAAGCTCCTGTTAGATGCCTAGAGAGATAGGACATGAGGAAGTCCAGAACAAGGCCCTATCCAATAAGAAACAGTATAATGGGCTATGAGAGCTTGGAAAAGCAAAGTAACAAAAGATGGGTAAAATATACAACTGTAAAAGGGAAACTGACTCTAGCTTCTATTTTGGCACATGTGCCCCTGTTCCTGTCAAAACATAACTATAAGAATCTGGGGCACAGGCTATTCTCTCTTTTTTTATATATATAAATTTATTTACTTATTTATTTTGGCTGCATTGGGTGTTCGTTACTACGCACGGGCTTTGTCTAGTTGTGGCGAGCAGGGGCTACTCTTTGTTGCGGTGCACGGGCTTCTCATTGCAGTGGCTTCTCTTGTTGCAGAGCTCGGGCTCTAGGCGCATGGGCTCAGTAGTTGTGGTGCACGGGCTTGGTTGCTCCGCAGCATGTGGGATCTTCACAGACCAGGGATCAAACCCGTGTCCCCTGCATTGATTGGCATGTGGATTCTTAACCACTGCGCCACCAGGGAAGTCCTGGGCTTTTTTCAAATGCCACACACTTAGAGGAGTTCTTGATATCAGCATTTGGCAAACTGATCTCTCATAGAATCCTTATAACCCAAGACACATTTAACGCTGGTCTGGGAAACACGATTTGGAATCTATTTGTAACTATGCTTACTGACATGCATATAATATATTGCCAAGTAGTGTGACACTATATATAAGATGGTAACAATTGTGTTATTATGTATTTTATATATTTCTTATTTACATAGGAAATATAAAGATATGTAAAATGCATTTATATAGTATACATTTTGTTATTATATATACAGTTGATCTTCATTATTCTCGGATTTCATATTTGCAATTCTATTTGCCAAAATTTATTTGTAACCCCAAAATCAATCCTCATGGCACGCTTGCAGTCTCATTCATTGACATTTGAAAAGCAGGGGAAATTTTGAGTTGCCCAATGCCCTCTTTCTCAGCTGAAGTTGAACAAGGCAACATTCTATCTTCTTGTTTCAGCTCTCCTACTTAAACAAATGTCCTTTTCATGGTTTATTTAGTGCCACGTTTCTCACATTTTTATGCTTTTAGTTGGTGATTCTACATGAGCCCCAAGCATAGCGCTGAAGTGCCATCTAGTTTCCTAAGTGCAAGAAGGCTCTGATGTGGCTGACAGAGAAAATACGTGTGTTAGATAAGCTTCATTCAGGCATGAGTTATAGTGCTGCTAGCTATGAGTTCAATATTAATAAGTCAATAATGATATTAAATAAAGTGTCTTTAGGGCTTCCCTGGTGGCGCAGTGGTTGAGAGTCCGCCTGCCGATGCAGGGGAGATGGGTTCGTGTCCCGGTCCGGGAGGATCCCACATGCCACGGAGCGGCTGGGCCCGTGAGCCATGGCCGCTAAGCCTGCACGTCCAGAGCCTGTGCTCCACAACGGAAGAGGCCACAACAGTGAGAGGCCTGCATACCACAAAAAAATAAAATAAATAAAATAAAATAAAGCATCTGTAAATAGAAACACACATAAAACAACTGGTTATATGTTGACCAGTTAACAAAAATGTTGTGACCAAAGGCTCTCAGGAACCTAACCCTGTACTTCCCGTAGGAGCAATTATGCAGTATTCACTAATTCAGTGTTTGAGGCAACCTTATAGAAGATACAAGATGGATGATATACATAAATGAGTCAAAGAAACTTTAGGAACTTTAATTTCTTTTAAGCTAGAGAAACGAGCCTGAATAAGGGACATCTCTGGGGACTTTCCTGATGGTGTGGTGGTTAAGAATCCGCCTGCCAATGCAGGGGACACAGGGTCAAGCCCTGGTCTGGGAAGATCCCACATGCCACGAAGCAACTAAGCCTGTGCACCACAACTACTGAAGCCCGCGTGCCTAGAGCCCTGCTCCACAACAGGAGAAGCCACTGCAATGAAAGCCTGCGCACCGCAACGAAGACCCAACACAGCCAAAAATTAATTAATTAATTAATTAATTTTAAAAAGAGAGAGACATCTCTGGTAGCCATTTATTTATTCAATCAATGAATGTATATTGAGTTCTTCTATGTGCTGGGCATAAAGTGGTACACAAAGGTATTGTCCTGACTTTCTGGAAGTTTGTGTTCTAGAAAGGAAGGGCCACCACTCATATATGTTGTATAATGCACAATCTGACTGCGGAATACAGATGTAACCAAATGATCACGTTAATGAATTAATGGCCACAAACTTGGATCAGTAAGAACATGGTTCTCTTACAGAAAAGACACCCAACTTAGATGGAAGGTGATGGAGAGAATATTCCAGTCAGAAAACATGGTCTGGGCAAAGGTCTGTAGCAGGAAGGATCGTGACATTCTGTAGAAACTGAGAGAACATTATGCCTGAAGCAAAAGAAAGAAAAGAAAACTGTTCCAAAATAAAGCTAAAGAGACAGGCAGGGGGTGAACCATCCAAGGCCTTAGAAGCCAAGCTAAAAAAAAGTGTTCAATTTATTCCAAGTGCAATGGGAAAACTAACGAGAGGCGATTATTTACCTTATAAAGATCACTTTGGCTGCAGTGCAAAGATGGCAGAAGTGGGCGGTCTAAATCAATGTGGGTGGGACTTCCCTGGTTGTCCAGCAGTTAAGACTCCACGCTCCCAATGAAGATGGTCCAGGTTCGATCCCTGGTCAGGGAACTAGATCCTGAATGCCGCAACGAAGATCCCATGTGTTGCAACTAAGACCTGGCACAGCCAAATAAATAAATATTTAAAAAAAAGAAAATAATTCTATACACATTACTCTTCACCTTCCCTTTTTCTCTTAACACAAAGCATGGACATATCAGCCAGTGATAAAGGTCAAATTTCTTTATTCTAATATTTTTGTGCCTATATATATGTATAATTTTATATAGCTGGAATAGTATGCACGTTATTTTTTTCACTTCTGGGTCTTCCATTTTACCACAAGCAAATTAAAACTTCAATGCCTCAGTTTTCTCACCTGTAAAATGAAGTTAATTTTGTGAGCATTTACTGAGTTAGTGTATATAATATATTTATAACTACACCAGACATACGAAATACTATTGTTATTATTGCATGGAAAAATTGGCAAAGACTCTCTAGGCAGGCAGGCTTCAGTAGTTGTGGCACGCAGGCTCAGTAGTTGTGGCCCATGGGCTTCGTTGCTCTGCAGCATGTGGGATCCTCCCAGACCAGGGGTCGAACCGTGTTCCCTGCATTGGCAGGTGGATTCTTAACCACTGAGCCACCAGGGAAGTCCCCAATAGATCTTTTTTGAATCTCTTTGTAGATTCATTCCAGCATTCCTTATTTGCCTATATAATATGTGGTTCTTTGAATTTTCCTTTGAACCAATTGTAATATCTTACTGGTTCTCTTATTAACTAATGAGCTAAATAAAATCTTGATACACATTTCATTTTATATTTGTATGAGAATCATGATTCCACTTTTTTCTGAAGTATCTTCAACACTATAATTAGTAGTCTTTAAAAAAAAAAAACCCATTGTCAAAATGGGTTTTTATGTCAAATATTTATGCCCACTTTTTCTAAACAACACAAGGATATTCTCACACAAGTAAAGGTAACAGACACATATAAAAAATATGGAACACACATACTTTCATTATTAAAAGTGCTTGAACAAATCAGCATATTGAAGCATAAATCAACATTAAGAACTCTAGAAGAGGGTTTTCTCTGGTGGTGCAGTGGTTGAGAATCTGCCTGCCAATGTAGGGGACACGGGTTCGATCTCTGGTCCAGGAAGATCCCACATGCCACAGAGCAACTAAGCCCATGAGCCACAACTACTGAGCCCACGTGCCACAACTATTGAAGCCTGCGCACCTAGAGCCTGAGCTCCGCAACAAGAGAAGCCCCTGCTCGCCACAACTAGAGAAAGCCCATGCGCAGCAACAAAGACCCAACACAGCCAAAATAAATAATAAAAAAATTTTTTTAAAGAACTCTAGAAGAGCAAAGATGTTTAACACTGAAATTCCTTAAATTTAAATCATAAAAAATACAGCTCTGGGTTTGTAGCAAATGTATTTTACTGTTTAAAACTTGCAAAATGAATTAATGTGATTCTGACTCAGCGTTGTCTGAGCACTTACAAATTCATAAATGAGCCACAACAACCATGCCAAGAATATTTCTTGAATGAAAGGTAAATATCTACAAGACCTTTGGTTGGTACCATGAAAAATGAAGTACAGGTAATTAGCATAACAGTGACTTACTAATCCTGCTGTTGGAAAGCATGGTAAGCATTACATCATGTACGCCCATATTTCCACTTAAAAAAGAAAAGATGTAGCACATTTAAATGTGCAACTCTTGAAATGAATTAATAAATATATTTCTGACTTATATGCATACCACTATAAGTAACCTCAAGGAATCATATCATTTCCACCCAGAATGTTTACTTCTTGTAAAGAAAGACAAGTCTTTCCCCCACAAGGTCAAATCACTACTTTTTATGGAATGTCAGCTAAATGCTAACCAGATGTCAAGGCTTCTAAAAAGTTTACATGCCTCTAGACCAAATGTCCCCTAATTTTGTCTTAAAGGACCAGACAGTAAATATTTTTGACTTTACAGACAACAGGGTCTCTGTCAGAGTATTCATAGTTGTACAAAATACTGACAGTATATCAACAAATGGGTATGGCTGGGTTCCAATTAAATTTATTTACCAAAACAGGCAGCGAGCCAGACTTGGCCCTAGGGACACAGTTTGTTGACCCCCTTGCTCTAGACTTTTCCTCTCGAACTCACAGTTAGTGCAAAACAAAGACTGAGGAGAGGGGCATAAATATTCCTGTCGCCTCCGCACCCACTGCCAGGTCCCTATTTTCCCAGGTGAATCAGAGCTCAGGGTCCTTGGGTCTCCCTAGAACTGTTTTCTAAATAGCACAGTTGCCCCTCAGGCAAGCAGCGGAGAATCTCTCCTTTGTCTTGCTTATTAGTATCCCAGATTGTTCTTCCGAGTCAGTGAAGAAGTGGAGATGCAGAAGACATTTTCAGAGAAATCTTCTGTAATATGTGACTCAATCTCACTTCAAAGGGATCCTCTGCTGGCTCAGAGAAAGGCCTTCCTTCTAACCTGAAACACCACTTCTTTCTCAAAGGAAATTAAGTACCAGAGTGTCTTAGCCTGCCATCTTGTGGCGAATTGGAGTATTTCCAAAGGGAAATACTTGGACCAAGACAAGGGCAACAAGATATTGAAAACAGTTCCCTTTAGCTCAGTTTCTGGAAAAGAATCCGAAAAGGAATACATATAAATATATATATACACACATATAACTAAATCACTGTTGTGCTGTACACTAGAAACTAACACAACATTGTAAATCAACTATACTTCAATTAAAAACAAAAAAGACAAGGGCAACGAGGTGACATGCCTGCTTCGTAACAGCCACTCTGTAACATGTGCTAGATATGTGGCTATACAGAGAACCAAAAGAGCCACAGTCTCTTGTCCTCAAGGAGCTTACAGTGTGTAAGACAGCAGATGAATAATAATTTTTAAATTGCACAAACATATGTAAAATTACAACCAAGAAAAATGGTATGAAGGAGCCTTACACAGGTGCTCTGAAAGTAAATAAAAGGAATTCGACCGAGGCAGGGAAGGTGGAGAAGCTTCCCTGACGGTGGGATGATTAACTCAAAGTGAGTAGGGATTTACCAGGCAAAAAAGTGAGTGAAGATGATTTCAGAGAAAGGGAACAGTGTCTGTAAAAGCTCTGTAGCAGGAGGAAAGCAAGGCGGACTCTGGTCGAGATAAGGCCAGGGAGGTAAAGAGGGGCCAGCTTAGGCAGGGCCTCAGAAACCATGAAAATGGGTGGGTGGGGGTTTATCTTATAAGCAGAGTGAAACCATAAAATGGTTTTAAACAAGGAGTCATGACAAAATCAGATTTACATTTCACAACGATTACACTGTGTTATCAGTCAGGGTCCAATCAGGAGACAGAAACTACACAGTAATTTGAAGAGGGAAAGTTTAATATCAAGAATTATTAACTATTTAACAGGAGGTCAGAGTAATGAGGGACTGGCCTGTAAGACAGGAAGAGAATTCTAAAAAATACAGGTGTAGCAGCTACAAGGAAGAGCCACACCCCAAGGGAGGGCCTCCCACTCCCAGGGCTGAGACCCAGACCTTGTTGGAGAGGGAACCTCTGTGGCTCCCTGCATGGCAGAGAAGCTGCAGAGCTGGAAACCGGTCACCATCCCCCTCTAGGGTGCCAAGGGAAGCCGTTCAAAGGGCAGGAGCTCTCTGGAGGCACACTGCTATGAAGCCACCCAAAGGAGGCACCACGAGAAGTTTCTGGCTGCTGGGTGCTCCTGGCCACTGTGCACTACAGAAGCTGGGCCCAGGATACTGAGGCTGGAGAAGCCGTGCACGCCGCGGAACCTGCCCAGTGCAGGACATCCCAAGGAGGAAAAAAAAAAACTCCTTCCTCCTACAGTGTCTCTCTAGTGCCCTCTACTGACAAAGCTTAGCATCACGCCAGCCCGCAAAGGAAAAATATTTAAAGGACCCAGCAGAGCAGGCAATGCAAGTGGATTTGAAGCTGAGAGGCTATAAATTGATAACCAGAACACACTGGCCTCCATGTGGTGAGCCTTCTAAAAGAGGAGCAAACAGACCAGTTAGGAGGTACTTCAGTAGTTCAGGAGAGAGAAGAGAAAGTGGTAATAATCTATAAGGTGCTGGACAAAATACACTTGCAAGTCCCCCATGGGCTACAGGAAAGACACCAAAAAGCACAGTTTATGTCCTTGTGCTCAATGGACTTGCAGAAGTGCTGGCTAAGAAATCATGGCTAAGAGAACGAGGAGGGTCAGCTGGCAGGGGTCCCAGGACAAGAGATAGGCAGCACCAGCCATACTGAGGCAACTCTTTCTATACAAAAGGCACAGGAGTATTATTGCTCCCAAGAGACAGACTTGCCAGGCTTAACAAACACATCAGGTACAATCAAGCTGCACCCAATCCATGCAAATACTACCACAGCCGGGCTTGCAAGAGCAGGCCTTTTGGATCTCATAAGTTACTAGAGAAAAGTGAGCATGACTTGTGACAAACCACCCACTCCCATTTTTAAACAGCTTTTAAATGAGTGGTCTTTTTTAACAGCCAGCAAGCCTTTCTGTTCTTTCATACAGATCTTGAATCTACCCACTGTATCAAGATCATCAGGGGGGCAGGGTCCAGGTGAGGGGGGTAAAGTGCCACAGCTTGTCTGTAAGGAGTCACCCCCTCATTTCTCCAAACCATTAACATTGCCAAGTAGTAGAACTTGAGTACCAACTGGGAAGCGAAGGTTGAGGTAAATTTCTCAACAACTAATATTTACTAAACACAAAGATAAACAACAGTGTATAATGGATCCCTCTGCACAGTGAGACTGAGGATGGGGAGGGGAGCGGGGCAGTGATTTTTAAATAAACCCTTCTATGTGGTTGGATATTTTTTTAACCAGGCCTGAAAGGAAAGTGGAGAGAAGCTTTCCAGTGGATAAGAGAAAGTTGTTAGATTATGACATTGGACTGGAATTGTAATTACTCAAAGAAGATTACTCTTGAGTCTGAAAGTGACCAGAGGACTTCTTATCTGAGAGTGGCTAAAGAAGTTATAGGATATGCCTGAGATAATCAATGGGGAAAGAACAGTTTCCCTCTGCTGGCACCCCTTTGATTCCAGCTCTCAATACAACTGCACCCCTACCGTTGAGAAGGAATTATGTAGAATAGAGCTCTGCTTGTTCAGTGGAACCAGGATTTGGACAAGTCTGAATCTAGGGGTAGCCTTGGTTCCTGAGACAGAGATCAGCAAGCTCTTTTATTCCGGGAAAGTTTTGCTTGCTTCTTGCAGTTCAGTTTTGATAATGCTGCAGCATCAAACCAAAACTCTTCCTGTTTCAGAGGCGTGAATCGATATATCAAAATATTTTGAAGCATGAATCAGTCGTGAAACAGGCCATCCTGGTGCATTTGCAAAGAAGGACTCAGCTAAAAACTTCTTGAATCCATCATCCTACCCATAAAGAAAATATAAAAGGGTAAGAGTAAAGTTTGGAAGGGAATTGGAGGATTTCTTCAGAGAGCCTTGCTGATCCTCCAACCAGAGGTGGTGGGTGTCAGAGCCCTGCCTTTCTAACTTCAAGCTTAGCAAGGGGACCTCTGCAAGACCACCCAAAGAGCTTACACTTCAGGAGTCCCAGTGAATCACTGTCTACTCCCACCTGGGAAATCTGGAGAACAGTGGTGCCTTCCACAGGTGGCTGATTCTTTTTCTTGTGGTCTTTCAGAGGTTCTTCCTGCAATGCCTCTCCTCCAGCAAATCCCTGACTACACCCCACCACCCTCCGCAACTTCCGCATCTAACCGTACACCTCTAGGCCCTCTGCTGAGGTCTCCTCACCTCTGAGCAATGCCCTTAAGGAGAGTTCTTTTCCAAGTGACCTCCACGCCAGCTCCCTACCACAGACCCACATGGCGCAGAGAAAACTCACTCATCATTGCCCTTCTCTCATTATAACAACGTGTTCATAATCTAATTCGACCCAGGGAAAGGAAGTGCACTTGTCTCATCCTCAAAGCTTTGAATCAACAGCTTGGACACCAGCCATTAATAACAATTCAACGAGACAATATTGGTACTTCGACTGCAAAGAGACCAAAACACACACACACACACACACACACACACACACACACACAATTTAGATTTCTGGCTTGCATGGGTGGGGCTACAAAATATTCCACCCTATGTACATAACTATAGTTTAATTAACAAATTCACTATTTGTTATACGGTTCAATTGCTACCAACTTATTTTACTAACGCAATTCCTGGAAACCAAATTGCGGAGTCACGTGGGACTCCAGGCAGGCGCAGAGCTGGGATTCTAACGCACCAGAAGAGAAACGCCACGCCCAGCAGGCCTCGGCGCCTGCGCATGGAGCCGACCCTTCACTGTCGCGCTTGCCGCGCGCCATGTATCACCAAGGCAGTGCTTTTTCACGTCCATCTTCCCGTCTCCCGTAGGCCTCCTTCCAGAAATGCAGCTTTCACTCCTCCTGCTTCCTAGAGGAACCTGTTTCCAGACGGTTAGGGGTGGCTTCTGGAACCGCCCAGTCCTGGAGAGCACGCCCCCTACGTCCTGCCCTAACGGAAGCGTGCGCTCACCATCCAATCTGGGGGACTGGGCGGGGCCCCGGGGAAGGAGGGACCCTATCAGAGTCGAGGCCCCGCCCCTTTCGCATCACCTGTTGGGACAGGGGGCGTGGTATTGCACTGAAAGATTTGTGAGCGTTAAAGAAAGTACTAAAAGTTCCTGACGCTTATAGAGCATAAATAAGTTGTAGCTGTTACTGCCTCCATGGCTGCTCATTTTCCTTCCAGTGTCAGTAGTAGTTTATTTCCACCTCTCCCAAGATTCCTCTTGCGCACTCAATCATCTTTCACCTTCTCAAGAACTTCTAACCAGCTGTCACTCCTGTGGCCTTCACGTTATACTTTTCTAACTGGACCTTCTCCTTCAGCCCGTCTTCCCATCATTTATACACAAATATCCTGTTCTCTTAGCTCCTCACTGCTGTATCTACCTCTCCTTTGTCGCTCTTCCTGTCTATTGAAAACCAAAGTTACCCCGCTTGTCTCTTCTTTGTCCCTCCAAGCCCATCTACTTCACTGGAATCTGGCTGCTTCTACTCACTCCACTAAAACTGTCCTCAGCAAGGTCTTCAGTGGCCATATCATTAAATCCAAAAGACATTTCCGTGCTGCGTTCCCTACAGCACCTGACACATCTGCCTGTATTCGCTGTAAAGCCCTTTGCTGCTCCCTCTGCTATCCATAACGCTCACACTCCTGAGAGGTTTTCCTGCCCCTCTGATCACTCTTTATCTGCCACGGGTTTGTCTTCCTTGCCCTGCCTCCCTCTGCTGGTTCCCAGGTCACACTAGTCCTCTGTGTCACTTTCCACACTTCCATGGGTGAGCTGTCTCATGTCATTGTTTTGCTGTGCCAATGACTCCCAAATCCATACCTCTAGCCCACATCTTTCTTCTGAGCTTCAGACTCTTGACTATCCCAAAGGAACTTCTGATTTAGCACCTCCAAAACGTATATTTTCCAGAAAACCTGCTTCAACTTCATATCTTTTCCTGTGTTCCTCATCTCGGTGGATGGCATCATCTGCTGCCTCAAGCCGGGAATCGAGGCGCTACCTTAGACTCCTCCCTCTCCACGCCCAGTTGTGGATCAGTTTCCCTAGGAAACAGACGCTGAGACTTATGTGCAAGTGGTTTGGGGGTATAGGAGTGCCCTCAGAAACAGCACCTGTGAGGGCTGAGGGAGGGAGGATCCGAGGAGTGAGTTGAACTGTTCACGGTAGCCTCAGCCAATCCGGTGGTGAGCTCTGGACCTGGAATGGCCCTTCAAAACTGTCCCAGAATTAGGCAAGGGGTGGAACACATACCCCCCAATCAACCTGTCACTGAATGTGGTGGGCTGCTCTCAGGAGGGGGTATGACCTTAGGTGAGGTGGTCTCCTTGCTGAGGGTAATTCCTGTGGAGGGATTAGGCTGACTGCCATCAGCCATCAAAACTCCCAGCACCCTGGAGGAATGAATGCCCAGGCTTAAAGAGGGAACCTGAGCATCACACCACAGTACCCACTAGACCCCTCACACTCGACTTAGTCATCAACCGTTTAACCTATTTCTGCACTTTAATATTCAAATCAGATCCCACCCACCTCCTTCACACTACTCTCTTTACTATTCAAAAAAATATCTGAGAGTCTAAATGTATCAGGCACTCTGGCAAGGACAGAAGGACGGGTCAAGCAGACACCATTCCAGCTTTTAAGATGCTTACGGTCTAGTTGGGAAGCAAATACTCATCCAAATATATACTTTAAAACTGTAAGTGTTCTGAAGAAAAACTAAAAGTGCAGAATGCTATGAGATCTTATAACAAGGGAGGCTTGCCCAGCCTGGGAGTCGGGTGGAGTCCGGGAAAGCTTCCCTGAAGAAGCGTCATTTGAGCTGGAATCGGAAAGATGAGTGGGCATTAATTAGTAGGTGTGTACTTGGTTGTTGGGGTGGGTAGGGTGGGAGAGATGTGGACTGGCTAAGGAGACTGCCTGTGCAAAGGTCCTGAGACAGGTGGAACAAAGTGTTGGAGGACCCAAAAAAATGCCAACACATCTCGGCATGTCTGGAATGCAGAAACTGAGGGGGAGGAATAGTAAGAGATCATCTGAAGAGGCAGGCAGGAGCCAGGTCCCACAGAGCTAAACATTTGGCTCTTTTTCCCTAAAAGTAATGAAAGCCACTGAACAATTTTAATATTTATGTAGTATAATGATATACCTTAGTTAGGCAGAATATTCAACTACCCCCAATCAATGCAGATAAAATGGATCATGTAGATATATGAAATAGTTAAAACCTAAATTCTGCTAATCTTTTTAAAATTTAATTTATATTTATTTATTTAGATTTGGCTGTGTTGGGTCTTCGTTGCTGCACGCAGGCTTTCTCTAGTTGCGGCAAGCAGGGGCTAATCTTCGTTGCAGTGCACAGGCTTCTCATTGTGGCGGCTTCTCTTGTGGAGCACGGGCTCTAGGTGCATGGGTTTCAGTAGTTGTGGCACGCGGGCTCAGTAGTTGTGGCTCGTGAGCTTCAGTACTTGTGGCTCGTGGGCTCTAGAGCACAGGCTCAGTAGTTGTGGCACATGGGCTTAGTCGCTCTGCGGCCTGTGGGATCTTCCCAGACCAGGGCTCGAACCCGTGTTCCCCTATGTTGGCAGGCGGATTCTTAACCACTGCGCCACCAGGGAAGCCCAATTCTGCTAATCTTCAGTGCTGGGGGCAAAAAAAAAAAAAAAGTTTTTTAGTGGGGTACTATTATTACTACAATAGCCTGCTTCTTTACCTCTAATGGCTACTCATGGTTCCTCTGAAAAATAACACCTAGCTGCTACTGACTGCTTACTAAGTGCCAGCATGTTAAGTGCTTTGCATAAATTACCTGACTTAATAAAACACCTTTACAAAGTGGGTACAATTTAGAAACTGAGATACAGAGAGTGCAATTCGCCCAAGTTCTTACAGTCAGTATGTAAATGGCAGCGTAAGACATGAAGCCAGATGTCCAATTATAAAGCTAAAGCTCTTGACTGCTGCACTCAATACCCCACTTAAGCTTTGGGAACTGCACCTGACTTTGAGTATTTCCCCACTGCCCTGAACTTCCTCCCATCATGCCCTGCTCATGAGCTCAGACCCCTTTTGTAAATCAGTGTCAACCTGACTCCAGGTCAGGTTTGGAACACACACACCCTTAGATACCATACAACAAACCACAGGCTAGAAGGCCACTCATAGAACCAGAGCACTTTCTCCCAGTGATTCCACCCAGTGCTGACTTATTCTCCCTTTACCAGCCCATGATTTTCCTGCCACAATCTTCTGGCAGCTAAACCTACCAGTTTTAACAAATACTTGTTAGAGGAATGCAAACTTACCAGAATATGATCCAAAGAAAAACAAGGAGGCAAATCTACTGTAATCTTCTCCTAAGATTATTATGACAGTTTTATCATCCTGTTTGTGATTTTTACGTTAAAGCTCACCCTCTATTTCTAATCAAGAGCTGGAATGTTCCAATTTGTAGGCTTATAAACAATTGTGACAATATCCACTAGATGTCAGCCTTGAGCTGCAATGGGGTTCCTGGGATGTGGCAAAGGACTAAACTATTAAGGAGAGCATAGAACGGAAAGTGTTTGGAGTTTGGATGATTTTTCCTTTGCTCTGTGAACTAAGACAGGAACTCTAGTTAGCTTTTTTTGTTTTTTGTTCTTTATTTTTGGCTGCACTGGGTCTTCGTTGCTGCATGCAGGCTTTTCTCTAGTTGTGGCAAGCAGGGGCTACTCTTCATTACGGTGCACGGGCTTCTCATTGCGGTGGCTTCTCTTCTTGTGGAGCACGTGCTTTAGGCACGCGGGCTTCAGTAGTTGTGGCTCGCGGGCTCAGTAGTTGTGGTGCACGGGCTTAGTTGCTCCGCGGCATGTGGGATCTTCCTGGACCAGTGCTCAAACCCATGTCCCCTGCATTGGCAGGCGGATCTTTTTTTTTCTTTTTTCTTTTTTTTCCGGTACGCGGGCCTCTCACTGCTGTGGCCTCTCCCGTTGCGGAGCACAGGCTCCGGACGCGCAGGCTCCAGACGCGCAGGCTCAGCAGCCATGGCTCAGGGGCCCAGCCGCTCCGCCGCATGTGGGATCCTCCCGGACTGGGGCACGAACCCGTGTCCCCTGCATCAGCAGGAGGACTCTCAACCACTGCGCCACCAGGGAAGCCAAGGCAGGCGGATCTTAACCACTGCACCACCACCAGGGAAATCCCTAGTTAGCTTTTTGTATGAACACAATGGTTTGACTTTTCAACAAGTATAAATAGATCAATAAATTACATCTTGTCACTCTGCTCATCAAGCTTAATACGCCTTCTCCTTCAGAGTAAAAATCACACTCCTTACCACAGCCTATGTAACATCCCACTGGTCTCACTCTTCCATCCTCACCCACTTCATCCACACTGTCCTCTGAACACACCTGAAATTCTTTTCCCAGAAATTCTTGCATTAGAGTCAGGACACTGACTGTGGCCACCTTCTCAAGAGAGGCTTTCCTGGACACACTTTGTAAAACAGCACCCATCGGGCACCACCCCACCCATAATGTCCCACCTTCTTACCCTGACTTATTTTTTCCTAACACTTTTCACCACCTAACATATTACATTTACTTACTTATCGTTAGTCTCCCTCTGGAATGTTAGTTTAGCTCTCTTTGAAAGCAGGAAATTTTTGTCTTGTTCACTGCTTTTTTCCCCAGAGCCTAGAAAAGTGCCAGGCTTATAGGAGGTGTTCAGTAAATATCAAATAAATAAATGACCTTAATTCAAAGATATTAAGAAAAGATGTCATACTTCAAAGAATCATTTGTTTTCATTCAATAACTACTTAGTAAATACCTAATATAAAGAAAGCACTGAATTATGGGAGGTACAAGATAAGACATTATCTTATTGGTGGGAAATACAGTCTCTTGCTCTTAACTCATAAAATCCCAGTGAGCAGGCATGAACAAGGTTTTAAGAGGCTTTACAAAAAGAATAATATGAACATGACAATCATGGCTGCACATTGTAAGAAACTATGGAACAACAAAAATATGATGCATGCATTCATCTCCAGGCACTTCATTTACTACCCTACCTCAAAACAGAAGAGGGTTCAATTCTTAAACCCCCTGAAAATGTTTCTGCACAGTAGGAGCCTTTCTTTGTGGAAATCCCCTGCATTTGAAACCCATTTATTTTGCTTTGTCCTCGGTGACAATGGAGACCACCCATTTACCCTTATTCCTCAACATGCACTATTTCAAGGTGTTCCTGGCTTTGATCTTTAATTTGTAGCTGAGAGAGTTGTTTTTTTGCCCAGAAGACTTGTGACTAAGTTTCATGATTTCCATGTCCATGCTCTCCATTCCTATATCGTCTGCCCCTGGGGAAAAAAATGTAATAATCATTGCCTTTTCGGCACAAAATTTTTTTTTTTCTTTTTTTTTTTTTTTTTTTTTTTTTTTGTGGTACGCGGGCCTCTCACTGTTGTGGCCTCTCCCGTTGCGGAGCACAGGCTCTGGACGCGCAGGCTCAGCAGTCACAGCTCATGGGCCCAGCCGCTCCGCGGCATTTGGGATCTTCCCGGACCGGGGCACGAACCCACGTCCCCTGCATCGGCAGGCAGACTCCCAACCACTGCGTCACCAGGGAAGCCCCTCGGCACAAAATTTTGAGAGAAAAGTCAAGAAACATAATCCACCATATGTATATGTGGCCTCCATCAAACCACAGGAGTAAATTCAGGCTCCTTTGGTCCCTATAACCAATGATTTAGTCTCTTTCCAGCCCCTCTACCCTCACAGATGCTGTCATTCTAGAGAGGAAAAACAAGGAGAGAGATGTTGAAGTAGATTATCACTGGAAGATGATTATTTAAGAATATGGGAGAATAACTAGTAAATCTTAAGTGATTTTACTCTCCAACACAGGTTTGCCTGTAATGTTGGTGATTTTTTATGTGAAACAGATGTATGAGTTTCACGTAGAGAATATTTGGGTGCACTCTCCTCATGCATCTACAACCTATGGTTTAATAGGATATTTTCTCTCCTCTTGAAGAAAATTTAGTCCTGTTTCTTAACAGTTGACAAGCATACGAATGTTTCCCTCTGAAATCTTCTCTGTTGCTTTGAACCAGAGCCAAGCACATCCCATGCATAATTCTGCTAATTTATTTCTTCTCCTTACAGAGACTTTCCAATTAAATGTGGCCACTTGAAAGGTACTAATACAATTAAAGTGAAAGACTCATTTCAATGGATTTTATTTTACCCTAAAACAACATATCTACATAACCACAGTCTGAGAATTTGAAGCTTATTCAGATAAAAGGCCTAATGAGACTCTGATATGTTGTGAATATTAGCCCATGAGATTATAAGGGTAACTTGGCTGCTTTGTAATATTATGCTGTAAGCAAACTTTAGCCATTAAGTAATACCTTAATGGACTAACAGCAAGACACTGAACGAAACCCTTCAGACTGTGGTGCTCATTGTAGTTCTAAATTTAAGGTTAGAACAATATTTAGTGCTTCTCTTATCCTAAAGTGAATTGTATCAGGGAGGTCTGGAAACCAGACAGTGTTTAACAGAGAAAGCTTGCCCTTACAGAGATAGTTAATAGACTGACCAGGAGAAAGTTCTTCTTGAAATAAGAGCCCACGAAGAATTGTTCAGAAGAAAAGCTTAATTTACAAGTTAGCCAACTTCTTTACCCATTCCTTTCTTGAAAGATCTTTATCCACTGTTTCTTTCAAAGTCAAACTGCCAGAACTTTCTCATGAAAACCCACAATTTCACTTACCTGTGCTTCGTCTAACAAGTGTGTTTCTCCAGCCCTCTCCTTTGGTCTGGGACCTGTAGTATCCTACTTGCCTGCCCTCCTCGTGGTCCTCACTGAAGATCAGCACCTCAATTTAGTGTGTCCAAAATAGGCCTTAGTGGTAGTGGCTACCTTCCGTAGGCTAGGTTTAACTCTGCACATTAGGCAACAGCACAAACCAGGCTATGGCTTCAAATCGGACCCTTCATTCTGGTATGGTGGATTTTCTGGGTCAGGAGCCCCAGTCTCCCTGCCTCCCATCTCCTTACTACCTGCCCACGTGAGCCAGGGGGCGGAGGGGGTCCCTCCATCCCCTGCTCCCCCTGGCTGAGTATGTGAGGCTGGCCTGTGGGCTTCATTGCTAGCTGATAAAGTGGACCCTGCTTCTGCTCCACAAACCTTGCTCTCTCTACTGCCACACAAAGTATGCAGGTCCCCAGGAACACAGCAGGGGCTCTCTCTCCCATCTTAGGTCTAAGCCACATTCTCCAACAGAATCCACCAGATGCTCCACATTTGGGGGAAGTATTAGACATTTGCCCAGCCAGTAATAAGATGACACCTTTGTCTCCATTTTGCTGGTGATCCTTAAACGAACTCTTCCATCAGCCAGAACCTTGGAAAAGAAGAAAAATGGGTTGCATCAAAGCCCATCTTGAACCCTTAATACATTTGTGATGCCATGACTCAGATCTCATGTGACAGACACCAAGGGATGAGGTTTGAAACCAAAGCACCCATGATGAGATCGAGGCTCTTACTGTAGCCACAGCAGTCGAGCAGCTACATGAACCTGGGTGACTGGCCTTGGCCAAGATACCAGGTTACAGCAGCTTTTACTGTAGTGTCAGCTGCAATACCAAGCACAGCTTTGGCTAGAACCCTTGGGTGCCAAACAACAGCTGAGATTAAAAAAAGAGAAATAAACAAATCAAAGGCATCCATTCTAAGATCAAGGGCAGCTTTTCTTTGGACCATACAATGAGCAAGCAAAAATCTGGCCTTGAACAAAGATACTGATGGGAGAGAAGCTCTCACAATGGCCTTACATCTGAAAGGCAACGCTGCTTCCCAAGAACTTTTGAGTCCTCGTGGAGAGGGCAAGGCACTTGCTAGAACCAGGAAAGGATCACTCCAAATGAGGTTTTCTTCAAGCATGGGTGAGAGCCACAATGGCTAGACTAGGCAGACCTCTAGTGTGGGAGCTTCTGGAGAATACGCATGGCTCCCCTTTGTTTCTCAGGCTATGCAAGGGACCAGCAACAAAGGCTGTCAGAGCAGAGAGTAAGAGGGGCAGCAGGAGAGTACTGTCTAAGAGTCCCCGGACAGGATACCACATTTCCTGTCTCAGTGAATGGCAGGACCACTCACCCAAGTCAGAAACCTGGCTATCATTTGATCCCTGTCACAAGCCGCATCTAAGTTTATCCCGTGCAGAGCTTTGTTAATGCTTGAGGTCAGGTGCTATTCTCATCTGGAAAAATGTAAGGGGCCTAGTAACCGGTCCCCCTGCCCCTGCTGTGTTAACAGAACATCCTTCCACAAACATCAGTCATGGCACTCCACAACTTTCGATCTCAATGGCTGTCTATGGCCTTTGACATAAAACCCAAAACATCTTCATACAACCTCTCCAGCTGCATCTTGCCTTGAATTCTGTTATTTAGCTGACTCTTGATTGGTCTTCAAATGTCAAGTGAAGCACGATTTTCTCTAGCTTTCCCTGACATCCCCTCCCCAGCTTGTTAGACGCTCTTCCTCTATGCTCCCATCATCCTTTCTTAGACATGAGGCTCCAATTACATTATGCAATGATGTTGGATTACACGTCTGTCTTCTCCACCAGAGGCAAAGCTCCTTAAGTGCAGGGTCCATATTTTTCATATCATGATACCTAATGATGCCTAGCACTTGGGAGGCTCCCAAGTGCTGGGGACCCAAAGATGAATAGAATAGCGTTCCTGCCCCTGAGCAGCACAGTCTAGTCTAGAAGACAATCACACAAATGAACTAAAACGTAATGATAAGTGGTATGACTGACGTATAATCAAAATTCTATATCAACATCTTCCATCTCTACAGTTCCATCATATTATACACAGCACTAGTCACGTGGCTGAATTTTGGCTTGACGGACTCCTAGAAACTGAGTCTGAGATAAGGGCGGGGAAAGGGGAGGGAAGAAAAGGGGAGAGGGGGAAGGGGAAGGAACAAGGACTACGTTCTATTCATCTTTGAATCCTCAGTGCCTCACACAGAATCTGGCAGATCAAAGGAGCTGTGTATATTGACTATATGGAATTAATCACACCCTTCCTAAGGGGTGGGAGGTAACCAAGGAAAGCTAAAAGAAGGAAATGGACATTATCACTGAACTTGAAACTCATCTCCCAAACCACAAGAGAGACAAACTGCATGAGCAAAGACATCAGTGGCAGAGCAGTCTAGGACAGCCCCTGACAAGCACAGCTGATTTTAGGAAGATGCCCAGAGTAAATTCAAAGCCTGAGGATATTCTGCCACTCCAAGCTATTCTCTTGGGGATCCTTGGATGTCCTAAGAGACTCACAGTGAAGAGCTAGTTTTCCTAGATCTCCTATCCACCCAAGAAATACACTGAAGGATTCTGACTTGCTAAGGACAGCTATAAATCCTCAGAAATCACATAACTCAGAAGTGGTCACAAGAATGACACACAAAACTCAGCACTAAGGCTTATTCATTTTTCAGTCACTACAGACCAGATACTAGCATGCCCCAAATTCCAACAGAACTGAGGTTGAGACCACAGTGGTCATTCTCCCTAGTCTTGACTCAGATACACCTCAGCAATTATTTGGGGATTGTAACCTATAATATTTTTAGTAGGGTTCAATAAAAGCTATAGAAAACATGTCTTAGAAGAAAAACAGGCCCAGTAATTTCATGTATGGGGACTGTAGAGTTAACAGTGATTCTGTGAAATATTTTACATAACATGACCCATGCTCTCTAGCTGATAGAATCACAGTGAACTTCAGACTGTTCTGAACCAAACCCTTATACGTACATGGAAGGCAAACAATAAAGTCAAAATGAAATACTGTAGTTTGGTTTGTATTTTTAATTTATGAAAACTTGTTCAAGGGAGTTTACACACACCACAAATATGCTCTCAACAAGCTGAATTTTCATGCCCCTCTTATCGCTATTCACATTGGGCCCTTTTCTCTAACCTATGACCCAGAACCAGGCCACCATAGACCCTGAGAGGAAAGCCTCTGGATCCATCATGTGCAGGAGACAGAGTTGCACTTCCTGCTTCTCGTCTATTCTATAGTAGAGCCTGAGAGTGGGCTCCATGCCCTGGGTGTCTATGGATGTTGCATTGTTCTGCCTCACAGAAAGAAAACGGGGTAAATCCTGCTAATGGTTTTATTTCAATAAACTGTTTAAAATCTAACATATAATTTCAAAAACACAGAAGAGTAAAATGAGCAGAAAATCTGTGTTGTCTGAAACTTTAAAAATAGAGAATGTTGACTAGACTATTCCTTGCATTAAATGAAGATGTATGATTCTGCAGCCTATAATAAAGACATTCTTTACGTCAAGAGAATGGGGTGAAAGGAGAAAAAATTATGAATGTGGAATTGAGGAATGCTCTAAACATGGGGGGAAATGTTGAGAGACAGAAGTGACATAGAGGGGAAAATCCTAGTACCAAGAAAGCAATGTAAGTTACAATGAACCTCTAGGAACATGAAATCGTTCAGAGTCTACCATGATGAAGAGCTGGCCAGGCTATAATGCCTTCTAAATCAAAATTAAAACATACCTATGTGGGAAATGTTCCATAACATATCAAGTCTGCTTATATAATGGGTCAGTAAGCAAATGGACTTTACAAAAATTCCTTGACAGTGATATTTTGCTCAATTGATATTTATCCTGTGTAGGGCCAGAAAAAAAAAAGCATATAACTTCTTTACATTCTGCTTAACCTAGAAACATATCTATTATGAGTAGGGTTACTATATCAAATACATGCCATACTGTTTGCATTCATTACTAGTAAAAATATTTACAAAAAGGACACTGACATCAAGCTTTGTAATAATGTCTTTTTTCAATTCAAATTTATTATGGCTTTAAGGAAATGTGTGATTAGGCATCCAAGCTCTTTCTAAACTGTAACATTTTAAAAATTATTCCTTTTAAAGTATTGTTCAAAGCTGTATACACTTTAGTTTTCAATAAAAAAAAAGATAATGAGATGAACAATTCATGATTTTATGTATTCACGCAGAGTGAAGAGGAAATGATGCTGAATCAAACTCCCAAACCCAAACAGCTGGGTAACTGAGTTAAATATTTTAAAGCTGATTGTGTGTGTGTGTGTGTGTGTGTGTGTGTGTGTGTGAGTGCATGTGTGTGTGTATACATTACAATTTTTAATTACTTGAGCATCCAAAACTGACTGAAAGCTGACTGCTGTCCAAACTCTTCAAATTCCACAATTCCATCATTTCTTCCCTTTTACAAACCAGAAGACTTAAACATATACAAGTGCAGGACTAGTATGACCATTTCTCTTTCTTTAGCAATAATATCTACTTCTAGATAGGCTAGATCTACAGCTAACAAATAAGTGGAATCTGGCTTCCTCCCTAAGCAGCTATGATGAACACCTATGAACACCGTTTTGGACGGATGGGCCCTGAGGGGTTCACTCTGGAAATCAGAAGCATCTGAGGTCATTTCCAAGCACTGCACAAGGGCTGACTTTAGAAAGGCCTCTAGAAGACACAGCCACAGTTGCAGGCTTCATGCTGCTCAAAACAATGCTGCTCCAGTCCACCACAGATCTGAATCAGAAGAAAATCAGAAAAGAATTTTCCAGGAAACGTTTTAAGACCCAACTCAAACCCAAGGTCTGGTTTTAGTCTTTGACAAAAAAGATGTCACCCAAACATTGACTTTTGATTCCTGATTCTGTGAAAATGCTTCCGAAGACCAACTTTAGTGTCTGTCCGACTTAGGTCCTCACTGCTTGGAGCTCAGGACTTTTTCAGAAGATGGAATTATTTCGATTCAGCTTTTGAGGAACCAGTGGGGTTTGTTTTCTCTGGAAATAGCTCTTGTTCTCCCAGAATGTATAACATTTCCTTATCTTCACAACAGTCCTCTGAGAAGGGTAGGACAGGCGAACCCTCTCTGTTGTACTGACCAGACCATTAGACGACTTGCCAAGTAGCTCCCTGTAAGCAAAGCTGTGATGCCAGAACTAAATGCTCAAGTCCAGCACTTCAATGTTTTTATGCAAAGGCATCAAAAAGGGGTATGACTGCTAATTTACTAAAAAATCTATTTATTTGAACATATAGATAAAATCCACATGTGACTTATTCCCCTTTGAGCTTGGCCACAATATTAATCTAGACCAAAATCGAGAGTTCACTTGCAAATAAATGATAGCCATAAATTTGGCCTTCATTTATTGTAGACTACCAAATACCTAATTGGGCCTCACTAGGAAACTATTTTTCTGATGGGCAAGAGAAAGAAACTTAAAAATACACAGCTGCCATGAAAGGTGACCTAAGAGAGAAAGCTGATAGAATCATGTAAGTCCTGGGGGAGGGAAAAAAAAAATTTCCCCAGAGGATGAAAAAAAAAGAATTCCCCAGGAAGTGTATATTAATTAAGGAAATGTATATTAATCATTGTATTACCTTTAAAATTTTAAACCTAAGAAATGAGACGCCATACCACTTATGTTTTCCTATATGGCATATACATGTAAATGACTATACTAATTAAACTAAAACTGTGTGATTAAGGAGACTTACAATTATAATATACTTAATTTCCTTTATAATTACTGCTTTAAATCTAGCAAAAGAGATTCATCATCCTCTACTTTCACCTGGGGTTTAAAAGTAACTTTTAAAGGCTCGGGGGTCGAGATTTCCCCGCCTTCTCGGGGAGGATGTGAGGCTCTGGCCTCCTCGGGGTCTGTTTCACTGAGCACCTCGGTGTACAGCTCACTGATGGGGCCCAGAGACTCGCTCCTGGCAATGATGTCCACCTCTATCTCCCTGGCCTCTTCGCGACCTTCGGCCACAGCACGGTCTTTAGTTTTCCGAAGGCTATGTATCTTAAAAGCTTCCTTTGAAGGAGCTGCATTAGAAATAGATTTCTTAAACCTTTCCCCTGACTGCTTCAGCCTCTCCCCCGACTGCCTTAACCTCTCCCCTGACTGCCTTAACCTCTCCCCTGACTGCCTTAGCCGCTCTCTCCTCTCTGGTGTCACTATTCTAGTCCTAATTCTGTTCACTTTCTTGTCAAAATTCTGCCGTGTCTTCTGCATGTTTTCTTTGGAAAAGGCCTTTTTGATATTATCAATGCGCTCCCTGCCTGACTTTTTAAGCCTGGCAGATCTGCTCTCTTCAACATAATATTCTTCATCCGAAGACAGATCAACTGGGGGATCGAAGATATCGTCCTCTTCCTCTGGACCCTCAGCAGTCAAGCTTCTGTCTTTCATGATAGACAGGGACGTTGGACACCGAATATCCTCCTGAAGGAGAGAGAAAGCAAGCGTGTTAGCGATGGGTTCTTTAACCTTCCGGCCATGCCTTTTCAATCTCCTCCACGGGCTGCTTATCCTCCCCCCACTCCTTAAATGCTGGCATTTCTCAGGGTTTCTTTTTCTTCATCTCCCAAGCTCACCCCGAGCAAACTTATCCACTGCTCTACCTTCAAATCCAAGCAAGCAGACTCACAAATCTTTTACCTTCACCTCTCCCCTTCCCCTAAGATGAAAACCCATTTCTAAATGTCAGAAAGCCTTCTCCACCTAGATGTAACACAGGAACCTCTAACTTCACATATCCAAAAATCAAGACCCAGCCATCATCCTTTCCTGGACCTCTCAGCACCAATACCTCCAGGTGCCACCCAGAGAAACCTCAGAAGCATGGTCCCAAATATTCCCTCTCCTCATCCCATATCCAGCTGGTCACTAAGCGCTGTCAATAATATTGCTTAATAACTACTAACCCCTCTGTTCCCGCCTCCTTCCTCCTTGCCTCTACCAACGTCTTAATTCAGGCCCTGTCATCTCAGGCCTGAATTCGTGCAATACTTATACCTCCAAAACATCACCGAAATATTTCCTGAGAAATGTTTCTAAAACATAGCTCTGATCACATGCTTTCTCTACTTTAAAACATTGGGGAGCTCACCAATACTCAAAGGATAGAGTTCAAATGCTTCAGCATAATTAGAAGGCTCTTCAGTTTGAGCAAAACCTACTTTCCCACTCCTCCAGTCCAGCAACACAACCCCTCCTCTGAGTTCCTTAAACACATACTGTTTTCATCCCTGCATGCCTTTATAAACGAGGTTTTTGCTACCTTTCACCTCTTTCCAGCTTTGTGAATGAAATCTTTATTCGAGTCAATTCAAATATCCCCAACATCCCCCAGAGGTCAAACCTGTCTCCAATTTATACCAAGATGACACATGCATTCCTCTACTTATAACATTTATCACAGTCTGAATTGAATTAGAACTCTACTCATTTATGTATGTCTCCCTGAGGCCTTCACTAAATAATAGCTTCCAGGAAAGCAGAGATGTATATTATTTATGTCTTATGTCTGGCATCTATCAGAGTGCCTTGTACATAGTAGGTATACTCAACAAATGACTGTTGGAACAAATAAGAAGCATACGCCTTCATTCAACAAATTGTTACTAAGCACCTACCATGCACCAGTCACTAGTCTAGGAACTGAGAACCTCCCTCTCTGAATAAAACAGAGTAAAAGAACTTGTATTCCTGAAGAGAGAAATAAACAAGTTACTTACATAGTACGTTGGATGGTGATAAGCGCTAAAGTGAAAAATAGAGCAGGGCAGGGGGATACACAGTGACTGGGGAGGATGCTCAGAAAGGCCTCACTAATAAGGTGACATCCAAGCCTAGACCTGAAGGTAATGCATGTAACTGGGAGGAAACGAGAAACAGCAAGGAAGGCAGTGTGGCTGAAGCAGAGTGACCAAGGGGCAAGAGGAGGAGAGAGGGTGAGAGAGGTAGTGGGAGGGCCAGCTCACGTAGGGCTCTGTATCTGATCATAAGGACCGTGGCTCTTATTCCGAGTGTGATAGGAAGCCTTCTAAAAAGTTTTGAGGAGGATAGTGACATGATTTGACCCATGTTGTAAAAGGGTCACCCTGATGAAACGAGGCTATCGAGGGCAAGATGAGAAGCAGGGACAGCAGTTAGAGACCACTGAGCTCAATCAGGTGAGAGATGGATCAGGGTGTGGACAGATGTGGCGGTGAGAAGTGGCCTGATTCCAGATCCACTTTGAAGGTAGGAGCCAACAGGATCTGCTGCTGCTAGATTGAGATGTGGAGACTGTCAAGGATGATTCTCTAGTCCAGGGCCTGAGCAGCTGAAGGACAGATTAGCCACTTACTGAGATGGGAAAGGATGGGATCTGAACATGCTGACTTTGAGATGCCCACTGTACATCCAAGCAGAGATGTTGAGTGGGCAGCTGAGTACATAAGTCTGGGATTCAGGAGAGAGATCTGGACTAGAGATAAATTTAGGTATCATTAACATAAAGATGAAACTAAAAATCATGAGACCAGATGAAAGAGATCACCAAGAGATTGAATGAATGGGTCTACATTCCATTATTCAAAACTCCTTGGAACCAAGCTACGTTTCAGAAATCAGAATATTTCAGATGTGGGGAAAATAATATATTACATAACATTCCCAGTGAGATCTTGGGAAGAAACCTTTTTGTGGCAAAATAATACAAATATTCACTCTAAGATGGGACAAAGAGTATAAACAGCCTCATGTTACTTGAGGTTGGGTTTTGGCATCCACTGAGTTCAGGTAAAGCTAGGTATTGCTGCCAAATAAGTTACGATAAAAATTTTATTTTTACAGATTTTTGAATTTTGGTGTTATTGATAGATAAATGGATTTTGGACCTGAAGATAAGAAGGAAGAGATGAGGGACTTCCCTGGTGATCCAGTGGCTAAGACTCCGCACTCCCAATGCAGGAGGGCCCGGGTTCAATTCCTGGTCAGGGAACTAGATACCACATGCTACAACTAAAAGTTCACATGCCACAACTAAAGACCCTGCATGCTGCAACTAAAGATCCCTCACACTGCGACAAAGATCTCGCATGGGGCAACTAAGATCCCGCGTGCTGTAACTAAGACCCAGTACAGCCAAATAAATAAATAAATTTTTTTTAAAAAAAAAGAAGAAGAAGAAGAGGAAGGAAGAGATGAGAAAGAACCAAAAAAGGATAAATATCAGCCAGTGAGGCAGGAGGAAATCCAAGAGCGAGAGGCACCCCCAGAAGCCAAGGGGAAAAAAGTTTCAAGAAGAGAGGGAGGGACCAACTATGTCAAATATGTCAAAAGGGTAAGGACTCATCAGATTGGATTTGGGAACATGGTAGACACTGGTAACCTTGAGAACCAGGCCAGAAACATGGCTGCTAAAGGACCCCAACTTGCTATTTAGGGGTTACTTCTAAAACTAAACAGGAAAAACTTTAAAGATCATGAGATTTTTAACTGAACCCACGAGTTGAAATTTCTAAAAGAAACTGTGCTCCTACTTGAGATCCAGGTTAAATCTGTTCAACCAAAAAATTTACTATGTAAGAAATACATTTATACATATTCCAAAACCTATCATCCTGATAGTCAAGAACGTATCCCCAGAACTTTACTTCTCTGGATACTTATTTAAAATTAAATTCTTTGGCTACAGGATTGGAGAGTCTAGGAACTTAAAAAAAAGGGGGAAAAAAAGGTAGCGTGGGTATCTCATAGCTCTCTGATGAATCAGAAGCAGCAACATTATTCCTCTCCTTTCCTGACACCTACTACAGGGAGTAGCTTCAGCAGCACTGAGTGGGTGGGTATGGACTGAGTAGGTATAATTAGAAAAGGAGCCAAACAATAATTGCTGTTTCATAGGGAAAAACCCTCACAATCCTGCTGTGAAGAAATCAGTTACGGCTTAACTCAGGAATCACAAACGCTTCTTCAACTGCACAACAAAGTCAACAAAATCAGGCTTAAAAACAAAACAAAACAGGGGTAGAGACAGAGAAAGTACCTGCTATGTAAATCTATTTGTTGCAACTCCTCTGAGTCAAAGATACCATGAGTTAGTGGTGAATACACTGTAATAATAATTGAAAATTATAGGGCTGAATTATAGTTGATTTCCAAATACAATTATTATACATTTTTTCATGTAAAATTCTAGGTAAAAAGATGATTTTTGTAACAAAATGAGTATTATGAGTCAGAGTATAATGGCCTTGATTATCAAAGTAATACTGCTAAGAGAATTTCGAATATTTACAAGTCCGGGACTTATCATTGGGGAATGGCCAAATACCTCATTTGAGAGACACGGGCATGTGGTTAGTAAGCAAAATTGTTAGAAGATATGGTAAGCCTCCTGGCTTTCTTTCATGGTGAGGAGGTCGCTAAGGTGAAAGCATGTTCAAGGAGAAATCATAACTGTATGATAAAGAGCAGATAATTTTTTTCAATGCCAATGTCCAGAATTAGGTGAAAGCTCTGCTGTACACAACAGTGGGAGATAAAATAGCAATAAAGACTGCCACCAAAAGATATATCTAGGGAAATCTTTTTGAGGAAAAAAACCCAAATCAAAATGAAAGTATACTACAGCTGAATTACTCAGCTTCAAGTTAATTTTTGTAGAAGGCGCAATCTCAATATAGCCACTTAAACATATTAACTATAAGAATGAATTATAAGAATTTTGGGAGTTCCCTGGTGGTCTAGTGGTTAGGATTTGGAGCTTTCACTGCCGTGGCCTGGGTTCAATCCTTGGTTGGGGAACTGAGATCCTGCAAGGTGTGCAGCTTGGCCAAAAAAAAAAAATATATATATATATACACACACACACACACACACACACACACACATATATGACTTTGCAGTACACGGGCCTCTTACTGTTGTGGCCACTCCTGTTGCGGAGCACAGGCTCCGGACACGCAGGCTCAGCACCCATGGCTCACAGGCCCAGCCGCTCCGTGGCGGCATGTGGGACCTTCCCGGACCGGGGCATGAACCCGTGTCCCCTGCATCAGCAGGCGGACTCTCAACCACTGAGCCACCAGGGAAGCCCTATATATATGACTTTTAACTGTTAAGCATATGACTTCTGTTAAGCAAACCCATATGAATGCTGTATACAGTGTTCTAATATCTAATGAATCATTGGATCCATTGGTATTTATCTTTTCTTTACATGCTCTCCCATTACAAGAGATAGCCACTGCTTGTTGATAAAGTGCTGCTTACTCTGAACAACTTAATTTCACAGACTCTTCATAGCATTATTTCTCTCACTAGTGCCTCTCGCTTCCTTTTTCATACCATCTTTTATTTATTCAAGTAACTGTAGGCGCTCAGAAAAAAAACAGCAACTTTCAGGGAATAAACAGGTGAATATAGAAACAACTTTAAAATAAAGAATTATGTCAATAGACAAACAAGGGTCAATTAGAACTTCTCAGAAACTCCTCTGCTTTCTTTAGCCTTTGTAAATCTTGATTGTTAACCTGGTCTACTCTTCACACAAAGGTTCTCAGGAGAAATGCTGGATACCAAGAATGTTTCCTGGCATGCCCCATGCAAGTGGAGGGTGAGTTATACCCATTACTGTTTGTTTGGGGTTTTTTAAACATCTTTATTGGAGTATAATTGCTTTACAATGGTGTGTTAGTTTCTGCTTTATAACAAAGTGAATCAGTTATACATATACATATGTTCCCATATCTCTTCTCTCTTGCATCTCCCTCCATCTCACCCTCCCTATCCTACCCCTCTAGGTGGTCACAAACCACCAAGCTGATCTCCCTGTGCTATGAGGCTGCTTCCCACTAGCTGTCTATTTTACGTTTGGTAGTGTATATATGTCCATGCCACTCTCTCACTTTATCACAGCTTACCCTTCCCCCTCCCCATGTCCTCAAGTCCATGCTCTAGTAGGTCTGTGTCTTTATTCCCATCTTACCCCTAGGATCTTCATGACCTTTTTTTTTTTTTCTTAGATTCCATATATATGTGTTAGCATACGGTATTTGTTTTTCTCTTTCTGACTTACTTCACTCTGTATGACAGACTCTAGGTCCATCCACCTCACTACAAATAACTCAATTTCGTTTCTTTTTATGGCTGAGTAATATTCCATTGTATATATGTGCCACATTTTCTTTCATCTGTTATCCATTCATCTGTTGATGGACACTTAGGTTGCTTCCATGTCCTGGCTATTGTAAATAGAGCTGCAATGAACTGTTAATGCTCATGGAAAAGCAAATTCAAGAATGGATACTACATTCTCCAGTATTAAATTTAGATCCCCATTACATGTACTACAACTGGCTTCTGAGAGTAAGATGACTGATTTTTTTTTTTTCAAAAATTTAGGTCTGGAGAAGGACTTCCAGGGACCTGGGAGGAGAGGGAAATGGTAAAGGCTTTCAGATGGCATAGTTGAACTTGACTACCTTTGAAATAAGCAACCCTCTCTCTCCTCCCATTCTTCCTCCTAAATAACCAACAGGCTCTTAAATACAGATCCAAAATACCACTTTGCCATCCCTGTGTAACCTTATCAGCCAACAGTGGGCTACAGAGAATTGCCTAAAGTGTAAAGACTGCCCCGGGAGTTATGGCCCACATCCCTGGTATCTTACAAATACCTGCCAACTGTGTTTCTATTTCAATTTGTTTTTATCCTTCTAGGCCTTTTCCCTATGCATATGGGCATACATTCATTTTAAAAATACAGTGTGATGACACTGCATATATGTACCAGTGCACATGCCCGCACACATTCCTGATTTTATGCTTACAACAAATTCTTTGACATTAAATTTTGGGGCCAAAAGGTCTGTGAATTTTTAAGGTTCTTAACACATACTACCAAAACCACCCTCCAGAAATGTACCACTTAATATTCTACCAGCAGAATATGAAAGTGCTTATTATTTCCTACTCTTAAACTCTGCGAATGTTTCAATAACTGCAAATATTTACATAGGTGAAAATGGAATTTTGCTCATTTACTTTGTCTTTTGTGAACTGACTGATAATGACTTTCCAATTTTTCTACCATGAAAGTTCAACTTTTTCCCTTTTAATTTGTAAGAGTTTTTAAATATATTATAGATATTAGGTATTTGCCATGGATGTGTTCCTATTTCAAAAAATATGAGTATCAAGTGCAGAGTAAGATAGGAACTTATTAGCTCAACACACAACGCCACACAAAAACTATCATGTAAAATCAGCTAAGTAGGGACTTCCCAGGTGGTCAGTGGTTAGGACTCTGTGCTTCCTCTGCAGAGGGCACGGGTTCGATTCCTGATCAGGGAACTAAGATCCCACAAGCTGTGCAGTGCAGCTAAAAGAATTCAGCTAAGTAAAGACTTGGTAATCAAATATAAGGAATTACTTATGTGACTCCTACATTTATATAACTATAAGAAAAAGGACAACTGTCTGATTGTTCATTAAGAAATAGACCGTGTGTCCTATTATTGTGACTTATACATTATTATAGGTAAAAATTCCAATAGACAAATTATATTCTGAAAAGTTTACATTTTACTGTTTAGGGCTTTCTGGGCTCTCCATAATAAGGGAAAGAACCACATTGCAGGGCTACAGGTCCTCAGTTTCTTTTTTTCTACAACAAAGAGGTGTTTTAAACTGGAGGTTTCTTAGATATCTTCTAGTCCTAACCTTCTCAAAGGCTTTGAGAGGGCATCATGCTAATACGGCTAATATGCCGAAAGCGGCTTACCAATATTAAGTTTCAAAGGCAAGAAATAGACTCAGCTATGATCCACAGTTCATATTACATGAAACGGTTGAGAAGCTCAAAACACTGACATGATAGTATACCAGTTAACGTAGAAATGATTTTATCCTGAGATCTCTGATGATACAGAACTCCACCACATGCATATACACAATAGTTACCATGTGACAGGTCTGATAGGACCTGTTGGCCATTAAAGGATGCAAGAGATAGCAGTAATCGAGCTAAACACAGGTGCAAGCTTACCTGGAATATTACCACACGGAATTTGTTCTTCTTCATTATTTCCTCTTGCTTGGTTTCAACTTTTTTGACGTGAGTTTGTTGCTTCTCCACTCGGGCCCTCACTTCTTTAATGTGAGCACTGATCTTTCGCGTTTTCTCAAACAACTTGTTAATGACATAACCCGTGTTGCTGTGTGACTGCGAAAACTTCAGCAGGTCAATCTGGACAGTCTTTATGGCATTTTCCATCTCCCTGTGTCTCTCCTCTATCCTCTTCTGGCTGGCCTGCACGCTGTCCACGATGGCAGCTACTTTGTCCAGCACAGTCACGATGGTAAGAGCAGCGTCTTGGTCTTCATCTTCTGTCACACTCGACAGGCGATTCTGGTGGATTTTATCAGCATTTGAAGCAGACCCATTATGTTCCATTTTATTTATTTCTCAGTGAAAGATGTCTTAGCACAATCAATTCTGGCACTGAGAGCAAAAAGTTAGCTTGATAACAGGGAACAGGGTTGTTTAAAGGGTTGGAAACCCCACCCCTGGAGACTGGTCAAGTATTTGTAACTACAAATACCCATACGTGACTGTTCTGCAATATGAACCCTTGCAAAAGCACTGGGTGCTGTTCCAAACATGCTTACTGATGACTAAGGGACTCAAATAAGACTGTGTGGGTAGAAGAGGAAAGCTTTTTTTAAAAAAAGTTCCCTAAGGCCACCATGTTACTAATATTAAGCCTAGAAGCCAAATAACCAAAAAAGCAAACTCCAAGTGCTGGGTGAAGCTTCTATCTTTAGACAATTTCAAACAGTATTTGTAAAAGCAAATGGGAATTTTGAACTGAAATCTGCTTTTTCTATTAATTTCACATATTAAGCATACTGATATGTCAATATCAAAGAATGCAGTAAATAAACACACCAAAACAGAGGCCGTATAGTGAAAACATTATATTATAACATGCTTTTCCAAACCAAATATTAAAATTAATATTTTGAACATATTCTTAAATTCTACATGCATACTTCTGAATACCTAAACTACATGTTAAACAGCTGAGTACATTCTATTCACACTTCAGATCTTTAAACACCAACAATCTATTAGTATAGCTATTACTACAGGACAAATTTGGATAGAGGTCTTAGATGATTTTTAAGCTCATGTGAAGAGCACCAATCGTTAACAATCATTTTTGCATTTATTCACAAACACTGATACAATTGGCTTATTTATGTTAAAACAAATATTTCTTTAAAAATGAATGTATAGAAGTAGTTTAAATGATAGAGTAGGCTTTATTCCAGTCTGTTTGTTAAACGGACTATTTTCACAACATCTAAGTCTACTTTTCAGTGATCCGTTCCATCATTGCTACCATATACTTTTAAAAATTCAGAATTATTTTTTCAAAGAGAGAAAGGATCAAATTCCAGTCCATACATCTTATAAATATTTTACATCTAACACACACAGCTTTACAATTCATGCGATAGGCAGTGTCTAAAAAATCAGTTAATAAATCTCAAAAACATTGAAATGTCTAAACACAGAGTCTTCTAGATTTTTTTTCGTAAGAAAAGTAATCTGTAAACATCTTTACCTTCAGTTCATGCTTGGTCATTTGCTGTGGTCATTGTGGAAGAAGTGGGTCTGACTTTATAACCATTTGTGAAGTGGTCCATCTTTGCAAAAATATTACATTCCATGGGTAAAGAACAAGTCTTAGAATTACCATGTGGTACAAATTTGTGAAATCAATTTCTGTATTTAAAAACATAAAACAAAGACTACTAAACAGTCCAAAACTGTTGTAGCTGAATATTCTAAATACGAGCTAACAGTACTACACTACAAATGTCCAAAAATAAGGCCTCTGAAATAAATATTTCCATTCTTTAAAAAAAGACAAATGTACATCACATGGTCAGTGTACATATAAAAGTCATCAGTTTAAACCATTCTGGATGATGTATCTGAAGTAAAATGACCTAGGTTTTGCTTCTGTCGTCGTCCTCTATTGTTTTTAGGGCATTTTCTGTTAAATTAAGAAAAAAAAAGAAAAATGTCATTTTGTTTAGGATATTTCAAATGTTTCCAGAGTAACACACACTTCACACGTAAAGCCATATTGCACGTGACCACATGAAAGGGAAACTGACGCTATTTGATGAGAGACCAACATGTCAGACTGCCATCTTCTCTATAAAGCTGGGAAGGGAGAGGGTTAGATATGATGCAGGTATGAATACAAATGAAACTCACTCCTGGGGTCTCCCCTGCTGCATGTGCATCCCCGAGAGGAATCCCCACCCTTCTTCTGGCCTGGCAGCTCCCAAGACACAGTGACTGCTATCATATAAACTTGTGACAGTAGAAAGGCTCCTGGCTTATGTACTTTCCCTGAGCATGATGACACCCCCAAAAATGACAAGGACAGCTTAATTGAGGGAGAAATCAGGAAGAAATGTGCTTATTAACCTCAGATCAGAAAACACAGGAAATGCCTAGCGATTTTAGACAGTAACTAAGAAGTCATTCCACACCCTTCTAGGGCACACCACAGAACCCAGAATAGAACTGCCCTCCGGGGCATAAGGGATATTCCTCGACTCTGCTCTCACTGTTCCGTACATGTTCCTCTGCAGGGGTATAAAGCCCATCGTGCCATCACTGCTCTTGTGCCTGCCCACTAGAATGCAAACATATCAGCTCTTACTGTGCACAAAGTGCTATGCTACACAACATGGAATAAAGGGACTGAGATGAGTCCCAGTAATTCTGAGTTTGGGCTCTGCTAGAAACTAGCTGTGCAACCTCCTCTTCCTATAAGCAAATATTAAAGTTGGACTAACCTCTAAAATCTCTGCCAGCAAGGAACTTATAATCTAATGGAAAGGAAGTCTTGAGAGAATGAGTGCTTCTACTGTAAGGTTCCAGGTTTTTATTCAGTTTCAAAGAGCACTACTTTGTCTTGACTTAAAAGCCTTGATGGTAACGCTTCCATTTTACATACTGTTTTTCACAGATTTTACCTTACTCATCCTCATAAAAACACTTGGAGGTAGACAGTGATGGAATCATCTCCATTTCATAAATGGGGACACTGGTTGAGAGGGCAAGCAACCCTCTGCAACTGTCACAAACTCACCTTGACATTGGACAAGTTCCAACTTCCCAGGACCACGGTTTTTTCATCTATACAATAAAGGGGTTTGGCTAAGGTGATGTTCAACATGAAAGAAGATTACAAGCATAAAAGAAGAAAATTTCACTTATGCAGTCTTGATAAGTGGGTCAGTGAGAACCTCCTTTTAAAGGAAGATTCCTCATATGTAACAGCCACCCCAGGATAAGTGAACAGCTGTCCCGTAATGGACTATGTGGGAGAGGCACTCCTTAAAAAAATGCAATGCAGATAAGTCCAAGCGCATAATTATAATATCCTAAATCCACATGAGCAAGACATTCTAGAGGAGAAAATGCCACAATAAAAAGCCCTCAGGGAGAGATCTATGATAAATTCAATGAGATGACCCTTCAGACATAGAGATGGAGGGCAGTGAAGACACTGTAACACAGTTAAAAATAAATATATGGCAATGCTGACATGTCTGCAAAGGCAGCAAATGCATTTGGGGTATAAATTGGGGGTGGGGGTACTACCTTGAAAACTACTTGCCGGGTATCTTTAATTTAGTCGTTGAGGATTACAGCACAGTGAGAATCAAAGCAGAGAGCTGGACAAAAGGCTGGATAGGATCTGTGAAAGGGCTGAACTATCTCTGTGATCTTGGCTAAGATACTTCCCATCCCAGGGCTCCAGTTTCCTCACTTCTCTAGAATGAAGGGGTTGAATGCAAAATAACTTCCTGCTGACTTTAACATCCTTTGATCTTAAAGATGGCACTATCACTGGGTCTCAAAATCTTCCCTTACCTTTACCTTATTACCTTCTTTCTTTCGTTCATCTTCAAAATCATCTATTACTCCACTCCTGCTTTACTCTAATAATGTCCTAAATGGTCTCCCCCAACCTCACATTTTCTCTCCTCTGGTGAATTTTTCAGATGACACTCGGATTAATGATCTGGAAAAACGGTTCATACCAAGTCCCTCCCCTGTTCAAAAACCCTGAACCACTACAAAATCAGGTTTGAACCTTGCTCCCATGTGATGGTCATACTTGGCAAATATATTTCCCAAGATGACTCAACATAGACCCTCCTCCTCTTGGTGCTTCAGTGGAAAGAGGAATGATTTAGGAAATGAGGCAGCACCAAATCCAAATCCAAACACTTCCACTTGCTAGCTGGATGACCACAGGCAAATTACTTAACCTCTGAGCCTATGTTAAATAGCCACAGGCAGCCCTGCTGTTACATGGTAGTTTTTTTTTCTATTTTCTCTTTGTGCTGTCATTATTTTTTATAATATTATATCTCTACTTTAATCTACTGTCAAATTTTATACTCAGTAGTCTTGCCTAAGGGCAGATCATCTGTTCTACAGAATAAAAGTCCACTGGCTTTAGTGCTTAAATTTTATGAAAAATATCTGTTACTCAGAGAATATTTTTTATCATTTCTAGATTTATCATTTTAGCTCCAGATGGCTGAGACCACTGAAGGTCTGCTTCTATCCTGTCTTTGGATAGAAGAGCCATAAATCCATTATGGCCTGCCAATATCTGCCCTTGATAAATTCCAACCCTCTGCCCAGAATAATACAGCAAAGTATAGAGATGATGTTTATGGGACTCTGAACCAAGCCTTAAAGGAGGTAGGACAAAGCAAGCAAGAAGAAAAGACATGAGACTAGGAAGCATAAAGACAATATGAACTTAATTTGCTTTGACTTCTCCCAGGTCCAGTTCAGTTCTGACTTACATATTTCCACTCAGCCTGGAAAACACCCATTTTTAGGCTAACTGCACTCCAAATATGTCCTTTAGTTTGGGGGTTAGTTATGATAAACTCCAACAGTTTTGGTTATGATAGAGAATTCTGAAGTTTAATATTTATGACTGTATTCCAGAAAATGAAGTAATGTTAAGACAACATATAAAAAAGCAGTTTTCTTTAACCTCTGATTTCTTCCCTTATTATATTTACTATGGATAAAGTATATTCTTGGAGCATAAGACCTAATCAGTTCTGCAGGACTTAAAAAGTTTCTGCATGGCTCTTATGCGCATGTGCAGACCATTCTGCTACCATCGCTGTCCCTAAATTCAGTGCTTGAAGCACACACATAGTTCTAAGATCTCGAAATTCCTTTATGCCACTGAATGTCCTCATGCTTCCTCTGCTTGCAGCCTGTAACCCTGGGAGTGAGTTCTTGACCAAATTCTAAAGCAGCAAGACACTGAGAGGTCAGACCTACATGGAAACCTTAGAGAACTGATCCTAGGATTTCTTCCTAATAGGCTGGTGGACGTAAAGTCCCTATCATTTTGAGTGTTTCAAGGTTCTTCTTTAAGCCACCCACCTCTAATTGAAAGTTGGTGTTTCTTAGGCCATTACCTACCTTGTTATGCACATGACAATTGCTACTATAATGGCAATCTGTACAGCTCCAATAATTGCTGCAATAAGAACATGAGTGAGCTTTTGCCTACTTGGCACTACATAGAGAATACTAAAGTCTGTCTTTTCACAGTGCTGTCCAGTGTAACCAGATTCACATCTGAAAAAGGGGGAAAAAAGGATTCCTATAAATTTCAATAATTCCAGGTTTTAAAATTAAAACATACAAAAGAATGACAAACTTAAACAAAAACAGCAAATCAGGTACTCTCCCACCATCTAAAAAAAACACATTGCCATCATTGTATTTCCTTCTACTCTTTCTAATGACTATTTTATAAAGTGCTTCTTCCACTTATCATTATATCACATTAATTTTAAAGCTGCTAAGTAGTCTTTATACTACTTTATTACTGCCATTTAAAAATGGATTCACAATATCCCATTCAGTGGCTATAATACAGCTAACTTATCTATTCCTTGCTCTTAGACATATCAGTTATTTTCCATTTTTCAGAATTATGAATTAGGTGTGGTGGATATTATGATGAATGTGCACTTTTCTATATTTAGTGTTATCCCTTAGGCTAGATACCTGGAAGTAGGATTATTGAATAAATAGATATAAACATTTACAGTTCTCTGAACATAACACCAAATTATATTCAAGATACTTTTCAGTACACATAATATAATCATTTAAAATTCAGGGGGGGAGATGAAAATAAGTTACTATTTTGACAGCCAAGCAGTCAAATAGGTGCGAATCTTAGAAATTATCTGAATTCCAATTAAGAGTAAATAAAAAGGCAGCATCAGGTGATGATAGTAATTTGACAGGGGGAAACATTTAAGATACTTAATAGAAAATTCACATTTTTTAGTTGACAGAAGCAAAATGTGTAAATTAGCCAGCCTTTGGTTAGAACTGATTAATAAAACATCTGACATATAAGGATATTTATTAATGACCCACACTTCATTACAAAAAAATAATTTTTAATAAAACACACATAGCAAGGAAGAAACCTGGAAGCAAGTAAACAGGGGAAGCCAGGGGTGATGTGAGTCCACCAATCCTACCCTTGAGGTTCCTAGCCGCCTGCCAGAAGGTTGCACACTGGGTTCTAAGCTTCCTAGCAGACAAAAAATAGTAGTACAGTAGATATACAGATCAGAAAACATAACTGAGAGCCCATAAATACACCCATACATCTATGGTCAACTGATTTTCGACAAGGGTGCTAAGACAACTTGATGGGAAAAGAACAGTCTCTTCAACAAATGGTACTGGGACAATTGGGCACCCACATACAAAAGAATGAAGCTGGACCTCTTTCTCACAACATACACAAATTAACTCAAATGGATCACAGATCTAAGTGTAAGAGCTAAAACTACAAAACTCTTGGGGGGAAAAAAGGAAAGTAAATATTCATGACCTTAGATGAGGCAATGATTTCTTCATATGACAACAAAAACAAGAACAAAAAAGTTAAATTGGGCTAAATAAAAATTAAATCTTTTGTACATAAGGACACTATCAAGAAAGTGAAAAGATAACACACAGGAGAAAAATTTGCAAACTATATATCTGATAAGAGACTGTATCTAGAATATATTTAAAAACTATTATAATTCATTAACAAAAAGACAAAAAAATACAAAATAGGCAAAATATCTGAATAGACATTTCTCCAAACAAGACAGATAAATGACAAATAAGCACTAACATCATTAGTCATCATGGAAATACAAATCAAAACCACAGTATGATGAGCTATCTAATATACCCATTAGAAATCAAAAAGCCAGATAATAACAAGTGATGGCAAGGTTACTGTAGAGAACATAAAATGATGCAGCCACTTTTGATAATAGTCCGGCAGTTCCTCAAAAAGTTAAACATAGAGTTAGCATTTAGCCCAGCAATTCCACTCCTAGGCAATTACCCAAGTGAAATTAAAACATATGTCCACACAAAAACTTGCAAAAAATTATTCAAGGCAGCATTATTCATAATAGCCAAAAAGTGGAAACAGTCTAACTATTCATCAACTGGTAAGTGGATTAAAAAATGTGGTATTACACATCCAATGAAATATTATTCAGCCACAAAAAGGAACAAAATACCGATATATGCCACAACATGGATAAACCTTGGAAACAGTATGCTAAGTGAAAGACACAGAAGACCACATATTATATGCATATAATCCACTTAAATGAAATGACCAGAATATATAAATCTATAGAGACAAAGTAGATTATTGGTTGTCTAAGGCTGAGGAGGATGGGGAGATTTGGGAGTAATAGCTAAAGGGTATAGAGTTTCCTCTTGGGGTAATGAAATGTAAAACTGACTGTGGTGACTGCACAACTCTGTGAATATACTAAAAACCACTGGATGAAGGAAAGAAGGGGAGAGGAGAGGAGGGGAGAGGAGAGGAGAGGAGAGGAGGGGAGGGGAGGGAAAGGGGAGGGGAGGGAAAGGGGAGGGGAGGGAAAGGGGAGGGAAGGGGAGAAGGAAAGGGGAGGGGAGAAGGAAAGGGGAGGGGAGAAGGAAAAGGAAATGGAAAAGGAAGAGGAAAAGGAAAAGAGAGAAAATCACTGATACAAAATACAATCTCCACAAAATGAAATCAAGCCCATTGTTCAAAAGAATCACAGTAACTGGACAACTACATGTAAAAGAATGAGATTAGAACATTTCCTCACACCATATGCAAAAATAAACTCAAAATGGATTAAACCTAAACATAAGACCTGAAAACCATGAAATACCTAGAAGAGAACATAGCAGAACACTCTGACATAAATCGTAGCGATATTTTTTTGGATCTAGCTCCCAAGGCGAAAGAAATAAAAGTAAAACTGAACAAATGGGACCAAATGAAACCTAAAAGCTTTTGCACAGCAAAGGAAACCATAGACAAAACGAAAAGACAACCTATTGAATGGCAGAAAATATTTGCAAATGATACGATTGATAAGGAGTTAATACCCAAAATATATAAACAGCTCATACAACTCAATATCAAAAAAACAAACCAATCAAAAAATGGGCAGAAGGTACTTCCCTGGTGGTCCAGTGGTAAAGAATCCGCTTTACAATGCAGGGGATGCAGGTTCGATCCCTGCTTGGGGAACTAAGATTCCACATGCCATGGGACAACTAAGCCCGCATGCCACAACTACTGAGCTCACGCGCCTCAACTAGAGACTGCGTGCCACAAACTACAGAGCCCACGTGCCCTGAAGCCTGCGTGCCACAACTAGAGAGAGAATACCCACATGCCACAGCTATAGAGAAGCCCACGCACTGCAACGAGGAGCCCTCGCGCCACAACTTAAGATCCCACATGCCTCAACGAAGATCCCACGTGCTGAAACTAAGACCCAATGCAACCAAAAATAAAAATAAATTTTAAAAATTAAAAAAAAAATGGGCAGAAGACCTGAATAGACATTTTTCCAAAGAAGACACACAGATGGCTTACACGTGAAAAGATGCTCAACATCATTATTTATTAACAAAATGTAAAACAAAAAAAAATGAGATATCACCTCACATCTGTCAGAATGGCAATCATCAAAAAGTCCACAAATAACAAATGTTGACAATGATGTGGAGAAAAGGGAACCCTCCTACACTGTTGGTGGGAATGTAAATTGTGCAGCCACTATGGAAAACAGTATGGAGATTCCTCAAAAAACTAAAATAGACCTACCTTATGACACAGAAATTCCACTCCTGGACATATATCCAGAAAAAAACAAAAACACTAACTTGAAAAGATACATACATCCCAATGTTCATAGCAGCACTATTTACAATAGCCAAGATACGGAAGCAACCCAGGTGCGCATCAACAGACAAATGGATAAAGAAGATGTGCTATATATATATATATATACAATGGAACACTCCTCAGCCATAAAAAAGAAGGAAATTCTGCCATCTGCAGCAACATGGAAGGACATAGAGAATATTATGCTTAGTGAAATAAGTCAGAGAAAGACAAATACTGTATGATATCACTTATTTGTGGAATCTAAAAAAATAAAACGAGTGTAGATAGCAAAAAAAAAAAAACAGACTCACAGATATAGGAAACAAACTAGTGGTTACCAGTGGGGAGAGGGAAGTGAGGAGGTGCAAGATGAGGGTATGACATTAAGAGATACAAACTACTATGTTTAAAATAGATAAGCAACAAGGATATATTGTACAGCACAGGGAATTATAGCTATTATTTTGTAATAACTTTTAATGGAGTATAATGTATAAAAATACTGAATCACTATGCTGTATACTTGAAACTAATATAATATTGTAAATCAATTATACTTCAATTTAAAAAAATAAAGAATCACAGTTACTATTTTTAATAAATTTAAGGGAACTTTATCTCATTAGTCCTCACTTAAAGAGGGTACTTTCTGGGAATTCCCTGGCAGTCCAGTAGTTAGGACTAGGCGCTTTCAGTGCCAAGGGCACAGGTTCAATCCCTGGTCGGGGAACTAAGATCACTACAAGCTGCATGGTGTGACCAAAAAAAAAAAAAAAAGGAGGGTACTTTCTCATTCAGAGAACATCATCCTCAATAATATAGCTGCAATAAATTCAATAATGAAGTCTCGGGCCTCCCTGGTGGCGCAGTGGTTGAGAGTCCGCCTGCCGATGCAGGGGATGCGGGTTCGTGCCCCGGTCTGGGAGGATCCCATGTGCCGCGGAGCGGCTGGGCCCGTGGGCCGTGGCTGCTGAGCCTGCGCGTCCGGAGCCTGTGCTCCGCAGCGGGAGAGGCCACAGCAGTGAGAGGCCCGCATACCACAAAAAAAAAAAAAAAAAAAAAAAAAAAAAAAATAATGAAGTCTCATAGGATTATTTAAAATAATGTCTTTCATGGTAGGCTAACAGCCAAAACTCAAAGCTCAGTGAAATAAATAGTTCCATAGGGAGCTATAACAATGTCCTAGTTATTCAGCTCTCTGACACTTTAGCTTAACCCAAAGATTAAAAATCAGAATATCAAAAAGAATGTATAGGCCATATATGATTCAGGCAATCCTCCCTGGACATTATTTTCTGCACCTGACTTTAGGGTTATATTCTCCAAATACCCAGAGTATTAACTTCTAGGTTAGCACTACTTCTTCTGTTGCTGATTAAAGGCAGATCCAGACATTTGGTCCTCTACTGCCTATTCTTTCATCCCCATACCCTCCATAGTAATCTCATTCACTCCCATGGCCTCATGGGCTGACTCATTCACTCATCCATTTAACACATTTATTGAGCACTTGACATGTGCCAAGTACTATAATGGGCATTTGGGATACATCAGTGAACGAAGATCTCTGGCCTATTTACCCTCTAGTCAGGGAGGGAGGGTCAAGAAACACGATAAGCAAATTAAATGGTTATGTTAGAAGGTGACATGTACTACACAAGAGAGAGAAGAGAGAGAACTAAGGGATAACATGAGTGCCAGGTATGGGCCAGCAAGGGAGGACTGCAACTTTAAGTAAGGTGGTCAAGTAGGCTTCAGTAAGAGACATGTGAGTAAGGATGTAAAAGAGGTCAGGGAGTTTGCCATGTGGACAAGTGGGAAGACAGCATAACAGGCAAAGGAAGAGTCAGTGCAAAGCCCCTGAGGTGGGAGCACGAGTGCACGGTGTGTCCAAGAAATAGCAAGTATGGCTGGAGTGGGCCAGCCAAAGGGAAGCAGGGGACCAAGACAGAGAGGTAAAGGGGCCCACCTGTGAAGTTCTCCTCATTCAGAAGATGGAGGAGTTGCTGGAAGGGCGTTAGCAGAAGAAGGACATGAACTGACTTTTATTTTAAAAGTCTCACTCTGCCTGCTGTGTTGAATATGGACTATTTAGGATACAATCAGGAAGGCTACTGCCAGAGGGGGAAAATGGTGCCTGGACTAGGAATGGCAGTGACAATGATGAGAACTAATAAAATTCTGGATATATTCTGAAATAGAGCGAAGAGGACTCCTCAACTGACTAAACATGGAGTATGACAGAGACAGAAGTCAAAGATGTATCAGAAGTGTTTTGTCTAAACCAATGAAAAGATGGAGTTGGCATCAACTGAGATGGAGAAGTTATAGATGGAATAGGTTTATGGGAGGGTAGACAGATCAGGAGATCAGCTTAGGTCCTGTTAGCTTGGGGTGTCAGACAACCATGTGAAAATGGCAGTGAGGGAGAGAGATCTGTGAGTCCCACACTGAGAAGAGAGGTCTGGGGGTCATTAGCATACGTCATGTAAAGCCCTGAGGCTGGATGGAATCACTAAGGAAAAGGACCAGGACGGGATCCTGGTGGTACACCAACACTGAGAGACCAGGAAGCAAAAGAGGACCCAGGCAAGAAGGCTGGAAGGAATGGCCAGTTAGGTAGGAGAAAACCAAGAGAGTGTCATCCAGGAAGCCAAGTGAAGAATGCCTATCACACAGGAGGTCAAACGCCACTGACGGTTCAAAAGTAATTTAAGCTTGAGAATTGACTAATGAATTTAGTAACAAGAACAGTCTCAGTGGAGTGCTGGGTGGCAAAAGCCTATTGGGGTGGATTCATGAGAGATGGGAAGTGAGAAACTGGAGACAGATTATAGACAACTGTTTTGAGTTCTTCTACAAAGGAAAGGACAGAAATGGGACAGTAGCTGGTAGAGGTAAGAATGACAAATATCTTTCAAGGTAAAAGAAATAAAAATATATTTACAAATATATTGAAAAATATATGTACACAAGAATATATGATAAGAAGAAAAAGGGGGGAGCACTGCTGGCAGTGATAGTAAAAAGTCTGTGGGCATTCTCCTCATATTGCTTCAGTTTTCTCAGTGAACTTGGAAACAAGATCATCAGCTGAGAGTGAGGATGAGAGAGGAGGTGTTGACAGTCTGAAGAGAGGGGTGACGGTATAAAGCAGTCACCTTATCTAGGAGAGGAGGATGAAAGGACCGCAGTTATAGAGTGACTGCCGGCAGTATACAGGGCCCACCGAGTACAAAGGTCAGTGAGACCAGTCAGTCTGGTGAGTGTAGGTATACAGCAGGCGGGAAGCTGGAATGAACCTGGATTATAGTTTTGTCAAGTGAGTATATGATGAAGCAAGAGACGGACTGCAAGGATTGACCACAAGTTAAGCTGAGTAAGGAGGCAATGAGGACATGCAGGGTGAGAGATCAATTACTTGGAGGCCCAGTTGGGTGGAAGGACTGCTGAGTAGGAATTAGAAGGGATATGCTAGAGATGGAATGATTCCCAAACACACCTTCAATGTTCATCTGTCTCATGAGTTCCAAAACCACAGATACCCAGTAGCCTACTAGGTAAGAGGATACCCCACAGGCACCTGAGACCAAGCATTACTAAGCTCAGTACATCATGTCCCCGCAAACCTCCTGCCCCCATTCTCTTTCCCCACTCAATTTTGCATCAGCCAGAAACCCGGGAGACTCTTTTGATTCTTCCTTCCCATGACCCTCAACCAACTCCCACATTCCCATCTTCATACTCAACTGGTCACCAAAACCTATGGATTCAGCCACCTATTTTCTCTCTGTAACTTATCTCATCTCACTCCCACTACAACTTCGTTACTTGGTTCAGGCTCTCACTGCTCACTCATACACAGTCTCCTAACATTCAGCCTTCTAATCCATTTTTCACCAAGCCACCAGGGTGGCTTTCAGATCTGAACACATCGTTCTTATTTAAATCCTTAAATGGCTTCTCACTGCCTTTAAGACAGAGGACAACCTCCTGGGTTGGCACAAATGTCCCTGTAAGACTTGCCCCTCCTCCTGCAATGTCCTCCATGCCCCCTTCAGGATGAAGTGCTTTTTTGAAGTCCCAAATCACCTCATGCATATCTACGTATGATAGCATTTTTCATATTATGTTTTAATTGTGTATTATTTGTCAGTCGCTGCCACCAGACTGTATGTTTTTTTGAAGGCTAGATCCATGTCACTTTTTTTTTTTTTTTTTTTTTGCGGTACGTGGGCCTCTCACTGTTGTGGCCTCTCACTGTTGTGGCCTCTCCCGTTGCGGAGCACAGGCTCCAGATGCGCAGGCTCAGTGGCCATGGCTCACGGGCCTAGCCGCTCCGCGGCATGTGGGATCTTCCCGGACCGGGGCACAAACCCGTGTCCCCTGCATCAGCAGGCAGACTCTCAACCACTGCGCCACCAGGGAAGCCCCCATGTCATATTTGAATTTGAGACCCCAGTACCAGGTAGGATTTGGTACAAAATAGGCAATAAATAAACAAACTAATGATGGGATAATGCTAAAAGATTTTAACGTAATAATAGGACTGTGCCTAAAGGGTGTTCATCCCTGCCTGTTCACTGACACTCAAACACATACACCTACCAGTGGAAATGCACTTGATACTATGGCCTGGTTCTTGTGGACACTATAAATGCTTAGACAAAAAAAAAAAAAAAAGATCACCTGCTTTTTGGAGTTACAAGAATGCAGAAAAGAGATTCTGTAGCATTTAAGAAACACCTCTGGTCTGAAGAGGGAAAAGTTGGCCATCATCACATCTCATTCAAAAACTATTTACTGAGTAGCTACTGGAAGCGGCCCTATGCTAGGCACTAGGGAGAGAGTGGTTAGTAGAGCAGGGTCCCTAACCTAATGGTGCGTACAGTCTAATAACATCAATTGTTATTTCTTAAACACACATTGTGTAACAGGCATTGTGCTCAGCACTTTGCATACACTAGCTCATTTAATTTTAACGACACTAGGAAACAAGTACCATTATTATTTTTTTTACAAATAAGGAAAATGAGGCTTAGAAATTTTAAGTAACTTCCAAAGGGCATAGCCAAAAACTGGCCAATCCGATATATCTGATTCCAAAGCCTTTAACTACTAAACCATTCAGTCTTCTTTTTTTTATTTTTAAACAAATTTGGTCTATTCTTCAGTTCTCTTTTCTGTTATTGTTATTTTATTTTATTTTATTTATTTATTTTTATTTTTGGCTGCGTTGGGTCTTCGTTGCTGCGCACAGGGCTTTCTCTAGTTGCAGCGAGCGGGGGCCACTCTTCGCCACAGTGCACGGGCTTCTCACTGCGGTGGCTTCTCTTGCTGAGGAGCACAGGCTATAGGCGTGCAGGCTTCAGTAGTTGTGGTGCACGGGCTTAGTTGCTCTGCGGCATGTAGGATCCTCCCGGACCAGGGCTCGAACCCATGTCCCCTGCATTGGCAGGGGGATCCTTAACCACTGCACCACCAGGGAAGCCCCCATTCAGTCTTCTTACTGTCAATGAGTAAAATACTACAAAGTGACCTGGTATCACCACTTCATTATCAGGACATCATCCTCTCTCATCCCTCAATGTTAGGGATCTTAAAAGACACTCTATCCTAAGAGGACAACACGATCTGATCTTCTTTCAAGGTATGTATGTCACTGTGAGACAAGTATGAGGAATCCACTGTATGATTTTATTTTAAAACTGGTCTGTTCTCCCTTGCATGGCTGTATTTTTTTTAACATCTTTATTGGAGTATAATTGCTTTACAATGGTGTGTTAGTTTCTGCTTTATAACAAAGTGAATCAGTTATACATATACATATGTTCCCATATCTCTTCCCTCTTGCGTCTCCCTCCCTCCCACCCACCCTATCCCACCCCTCTAGGTGGTCACAAAGCACCGAGCTGATCCCCTGTACTATGCGGCTGCTTCCCACTAGCTATATATTTTACATTTGGTAGTGTGTATACGTCAATACTACTCTCTCACTTGGTCTCAGCTTACCCTTCCCCATCCCCGTGTCCTCAAGTCCATTCTCTATGTCTGCATCTTTATTCCTGTCCTGCCCCTAGGTTCATCAGAACCATTTTTTTTTTTTAGATTCCATATATATCTGTTAGCATACGGTATTTGTTTTTCTCTCTCTGACTTACTTCACTCTGTATGACAGACTCTAGGTCCATCCACCTCACTATAAATAACTCAATTTTGTTTCTTTTTATGGCTGAGTAATATTCCATTGTATATATGTGCCACAGCATGGCTGTATTTTTTTCAATGTTCAAGAAAAGGGGTTGGGGGGGAGGCTGGTGCTAGCTCCTTCAAAGACAAGAAAACCTTTCAATCAGGAAGAAGCAGAAAGCTTCACAAAGAATTCTTAATAACCATTAAAACAGTTTATAGTGTTTTGTTTTGTTTTATTTTTTAAGGAGGAGGAGAGTGGGGCGGCGGGGGGGAAAGAGTCAGGAGAATGGAGCTAAAGGAATAGAGGAACCAGGAGACCTGGTTTCACACAGCTTTCTTTTACTTCTTGAGACAAAGATTCACTGGCCAAACTGCAGGGGGGCAGGAGTGAGCAGAATGAGAGCAATCTCCCCCAGTCTGGAAACATTGCCTGGCCCACTAGACCATCCTGAGGTGGAGGACAAGCTCCCAGAAGCAGCGGCAAGAAGTGTTATCAGTACAGACACAGAAGAGCAAAAAGCACAAAGATCATCAGGTTGAATATCAGGAAATTTGAGACCTAGTTTTGTCTCAGCTCTATTTCTAACTTGCTACTGAGTTTGAACAAGTCACATAACCTCTCTGGAATCACACAGTTGAAGACTCACCCCCTTTCTGTTTCCATCTCTCATATCACACCTGATTCTACCTCCACATTCCCTTATTTTTAGAAATCTATTTTACTATAAATTTTATTTGAGTTACATGTCCTTGGTTCTTAACACATTCTCTAGTCCCTCAAACCACTCCGTGATAGACTGCCTAAAAACCAAAATAATGTTGGTTTATGGCATATTTTTATATTAAAAAATACATAGCATAATATTAAAAATGTTAAGTCCATCTCAAAACCCTAATAGAACATCTGTTTTTGTTTTTGCATATTACTTGCCAGTTTTTTCCAAATGATGCTGCTAATTTATTTTTCAACTCAGTTGCAAATAAATACTACCTTTTAGTAATATTTTTAATCCACATTTCATTGCCTTCTATACAGCAGTGACCAATGATGGAAAAAATGTCTCACCTCTGATCTGGAGGTACTCTGACTTACCTACAAGAAGCCTTCTGAGTAGAATAAATGAATTCACATTTTCCATGGATGCAGTAACCATTGAGGTTTTCAGGGCAAGGCATGTGGTTTCCAATATAAACATCTTCCCTTTGATCACTAGCATCTTACAAGAACATAAAACAGGTCAATAAACAGTGAAAAGCAAACTGAAAAATACGGACTTTTCAAAGGTTCTAAAGCAACAAATAAATTCACCCCTTGCTGGGTAATTTGGAAAGGAAATGTATCAGATAGGAGGCTGGACAAGAACCAAGGTCTCATTATGCCACAAACACAGCAGGTAGGCTCTTTAGACTCAAAGCATTTAAAAATATTTGCAGGATGTGACCACTGTGAGCTACTGCTGTTTAAAAACAATCTGGCAAAAAAAAAAAAAAAAACAAAAAACTTCAACATCTTTGCCATAAAAATAAATGTTACTTCTAAAAGAAATCTCACCTCTGTGACAGAGAGATGGTGTATACAGCATTGGCTTTTGGAAAACTGACTTACTGTAACCATTCACCTTGAGGCTATGAAACTGAGGCCAAAGAACACTGGTATGGCAGAGAACAAGTATGAGATTCTGAAATTTTAGGATAAAAGGTTTATTTTGGAATGAAAACTATCCAGCATACTGATTTTTTCCCAAATAAAAATAGTTTTGCTGTTCTTTTTATATAGTTTTTCTTCGTATATGTTACTATAAAAAAATTAAATAATACAGAGAACAAATAAAAAAGAAATTTAAAATCACCTGAAATCCCTCTAACCAAAGAGAACCATTGTAAACATGTTAATGAACATCTGTTTGGACTTAGGCATACTGATTTGCACTGAACTGTGTTGAACTGAAGAAAAAAAGAAGGGTGGTGAGTAATACCACTATCAGAAATGGGAAGAGAGTCAGGAAGGAAAGACAGAAAAGGGCAGGAAAGATGAAGGCATGGAGACCCAGTCTTCTAAATCAATGATATTCACTCACTCATTCATTTCTCTCTCTATCCTTATTTGTCTCTTTCTCTCATATAGTTACATACGCACATACTCATTCACATACTCACACAATCTGGAATGGATTTTTTTTTTACTTTTTTTTCGGGCATATACTTAATACTTTAGCCCTCAGCTCTATGGACCCAGAGTTCCCTAATGTTTACAGGCCTGTCCATGTGTAGGAAAAATTCCCAGGCTTCCTGCCGTTTCGTACAGTTCCAGCTTACAGATTCTGTGCATAATTAGCTGTGTGACGTTGAACATACCACCCTCTCTAAGCCTGAGATTTCACAACTGTAAAGTCAGGACCACAACAGGACTATACTTTATGCAGTTTTGAGAGGATTATGTGAGATAATTAATGTACGTACAAAACCACTAAACCAACCAGCTCTCCATGTACCACATCATGCAACAGCAAAGGCTTATCTACCCCCAAAAAAATAAAGTGTTAATATAATCTGAAGAAAGTTAATGGAGACAAATTAAGAAGGAATAAATAGGAGGCTATGTGTATATCTGTTTATACTAGTGTGGGGAGAGGAAAAGCAAGGGAGAAATGGGAATAGAAGTACCAAATGTGAAAAAACTGAGAACTGAACATGCAGATTTTTCCGGAGATCAAAATTTACATACAGGGCTTCCCTGGTGGCGCAGTGGTTGAGAGTCCGCCTGCCGATGCAGGGGACATGGGTTCGTGCCCCGGTCTTGGAAGATCCCACATGCCACAGAGCGGCTGGGCCCGTGAGCCATGGCCGCTGAGCCTGCGCGTCCGGAGCCTGTGCTCCGCAATGGGAGAGGCCACAACAGTGAGAGGCCCGTGTACCGCAAAAAAAAAAACCAAAAAACAAAAAAAAAAAAAAAAAAAAAAAAAAAAAAAATTTACATACAAAAGGAAAAACAATTTAATGATTATTAAGCTCAAAGATAACTACAGCAGAGAGTATCACGTCATCCTTAACAAGACCAAACTTACATCACTTTACCTCAAATTTTATATATTTACATTATACTAATTTATGCCTAGGAAGAGAACTAGGAGAAATCCAACACGTAAAGTCTCAATTTTAAGGGTATCTCTGCTATTTTGTAACCTTAGTCAAATCATTTCTAAGAGAGTTGAATGAGATCAGCAAAGTCTATCAGAAGTATAATACAAGACATGTACATAATTTTTTATTTTCTAGTAGTCATATTTTTAAAAAGTAAAAAGAAATAGATAAATTAATTTTAATCATATACTTTATTTAACCTAATGTATCAAATAAATAGCATTTCAACACATAAAATTTTGATAGTTTACATTCTTTTTTCTTAAATAGGTCTTCAAAATCTGATGAGCACTCCACACTCACAGCACATCTCAATTCCGACTAGCCACATTTCCAATACTCAATAGTGTCACATGTGGCTAGTAGTTACCATATTGGACAGCACAGACTAGATGACTTACTCATTTATCATCATTCATCACCTTCCATATGCCAGGGACTCTGCCAGGTGCCAGGGATAGAAAAACGGTTAAGCTATACCCTGTCCTCAAAGGGCGTATAGGGTCTCCTCCAGCTCCCAAACTGTAATTCTGCTGTGGCAAAAGAAATCAACCCCTCCTTTGGGCTGCTATAACTCTAGCACCCACTTCTGTACTACAATACTCACGATATTGTCTTATAACTATTTAGGTTTTTTAAATCAGTCTCTACCATAAGACTGTGAGCTCCTTGAGAATCTAGATGCTTGTATTACTCATTTCTGTATAACTCCTGACACCTAGCATGTACTACTTTCTTGCTATGGTATCAAGCCAAAAGTACTATTCTACCTTTGCAATCAAGCCATTAAGTGACTCGAGAAATGCAACTGTCTACCATAGTGCTTACCACCACCCTTCAACTTCTCAGAACATGATATTTTCATGGTATGATACACCAGGAAGTATATAATAATGGGATTATAGAGAACTGGGGTTTTCCAGAGGCTACATGGATGTGATATCACAACAGATTGGATACAGGCCCCTGATCAACCAAGCCATTCACCACTACCGTCCAGAACTCCATGTATACTCGACCTCAGGCCACTTCTGCCATACAAAGTAAACGACTGACAAGGTAGTTTATTTGGGAATGCGATGCAGAGAGAAGGTATGCAGAATAAGCGGAGTGGACAGGGAAGAAGGGAAAGATGATATAAAGATGCATCATTCAGTTGGCCACCACTACAGGTGACTCATGCTCAATCCCACAGGACCTTTTGAGGAGCCTCATGAAATGGATCTCAGAACCATTTCTGAGAAGTGAAATGAAATGAAAAGAGGTAATGAAAAGGGGAAATGTATCTATTGGCTCCTGACCCCTGCTGGACAAGAGTGCCCCACTATTGTTAACTCCCTGTCTTAATCAGTCTAGGATGCTATAACAAAGTACCATAGTGGTGATCATTTTGTAAGGTATAAAGATACGGAGGGAATTCCCTGGCAGTCCAGTGGTTAGGACTCCACGCTCTCAGTGCCGAGGGCCTGGGTTCCATCCGTGGTCAGGGAACTAAGATCCCGCAAGTCACACAGCATGGTCAAAATATCAAAACAAAACAAAATAAAATAAAATACAAATCGAATCACTATGTTGTACACCTGAAATTAATATAATATTGTAAGTCAGTTATACTTCAATAAACAAACAAAAAACAGAAAAAAAAAAGAAGTAGGAATAGATATTAGAAACACAGAAAAAAATAAATATGGCTGGAAGATGCTTTGGAAAGTAAATGAGCTCAGAAACTCAGATCTGAAAGGGTCCTTGGAGGCCATTTGGTCTGATGAAGGAATTTCTTTAGTTATAGCCTCGAGATCCCATTTCTACTTAAACACTTCTAGAGATAAGGAACTCAACATAATACAGTTAATTCCAATACTATCAAATTTTCCTCATGTTAAGTGAAATCTCTCTCTCATTAACTTTGTGTGGATTTCCCCATGTCTGCTCACCACCTAACCCACTGCCTACCAATTTTTTTTCTTAAGGTCAAACTCCCCCAGTTCCACGCTTTATATAGTCTGCAACAACCAACCCACTAACATTTAAGTGCTTAGTACAACAGAACTGTCCTCCTTATTGAAGATGCTCCTAATATAGAATTGTATAAAACAACTTTACTTCAGAGAGGATAAACAATTGGTCAATAAACATACGAAAAGATGCTCAACATCACTAATCATTAGGGAAATGGAAGTCAAAACTACAAGATAGCACCTTAACACCCATTAGGATGACTACTACCCCAAAGCCAGAAAATACCAAGTATTGGCAAGGATGTAGAGAAATCGTAACACTTGAGCACTGCTGGTGAAAATATATAGCAGTACAGCCACCAGGGAAAACAGTATGGTGCTTCCCTGAAAAATTGAAAGTAGAAGTACCTTATGATCCAACAATTCCACTTCTGGATATATACCGAAAAGAACTGAATGCAGGGTCTCAAAGAGATAGCTATATACCCATATTCATGGTAGCATTATTCACAATAGCTAAAACAGGAAGCAACGCAAGTGTCCATCAATGGATGAGTGGATAAACAAAATGTGGTGTATTCATACAATGGAACATTATTCCGGCCTTAAAAAGAAAGGGAATTTTGGGGCTTCCCTGGTGGCGCAGTGGTTAGGAGTCCGCCTGCCGATGCAGGGGACGCGGGTGCGTGCCCCGGTCCGGGAGGATCCCACATGCCGCGGAGCGGCTGGGCCCGTGAGCCATGGCCGCTGGGCCTGAGAGCATCCGGAGCCTGTGCTCCGCAACGGGAGAGGCCACGGCAGTGAGAGGCCCGCGTACCACAAAAAAAAAAAAAAAAAAAAAAGGAAGGGAATTCTGACATATGCTATAACATGGATGAACCCTGAGGACATTATGTTAATTGAAACAAGCCAGTGACAAAAAGACAAACACTGTATGATTTCTACTTATGTGAGGTACACAGAGTAGTCAAAATCATAGAAACAAAAAGCAGAATGGTGGTTACAAGGGCTGAGGGGAGGGGGAAGTAAAGAGTTGTTGTTTAATGGATATAGTTCCAGTTTCACAAGATGAAAAGACTTCTGGAGATGGATGGTGGGGATGATGGCACCCCACCATAAATTTATTTAATACCACTGAACTAAACACTTAAAAGTGGTTAAGATGGTACGAGCTGTTATATATATTTCACCACGATAAAAAAATTGCAAAAATGACTCTAATGTGAGCCTAACAACAGGAGAATGTAGTAAACTGAGTTCAAATTTAGACCTCCAGTCCTCCGAAAGGTATTTATTAAGCACCTATCATGTTCCAGGCAAGATGGTAGTTCCTGGAGGTTCAGGCAATGGCAGTTCAAACAAAATGTAAGTGCAAAGACCCACTAGGCAGCTGAACGTATGAAACTAGTTCTTAGAGAAAGATTAAAGCTAGAGAACAAGTGTTCACCAAGGTGATAGCTGAGGGCAGGTTAAATATTCTGAAGAAAATTAGAGAAAGCAGGCAAGAGAAAGTAGGCATTATTTCCACAAATCCCTACAGTTAAGAAATTCAATATACTTTTTCTTGCTTCCCCTATACCACCCTGCACCCCAAGCTTCATCACTAACACATCCTTCCCTAACCCGAGTCTCCCTGGACCCCAACAGAGAATTATTTACCTAGGTAGAAACTCTTACCTACCCTCCAACACCCCCTATTCTCTCATGTCTAAATCCCACTCTTTTCCTTATCAACCCTAACTCTTTCTTTCCTGGTCTTTCTACTCTGCCCAGTGAAACACCTTTTCTAACGTGCAGAATTCTGGAACAGTTGTGATACAAGAGAAAGAGCACCAGGGCTTAGGGTCAGAAAGTCTGAATTCTGATCATTGCTCTGTCATTCTACATGAGCCACAAACTCTCACAGTTTCAGCTTCTTCATCTGCAGAATGACAATAATATGGCTGTGATGAGGATTAAATATGTGTAAGCACCTGGCACACAGTAGGGCGGTTCCGATTAAGAATTGTTGAGTGGATGAACACCCTACTGTCACTCATGAACCACATGAAACATGCTATAGACAGGCAGACTCACCAATGGCAAGAACTTTTAACACAGCCAGGCTACTAACAATGAAATTAGACAACAAAAATATTTACAATCACCATAATAACATTGATAAGGAATTCAGTGACATAGCATTTAATACCTAAAGTAATCCTAGGTAGTAGATATCACTGCCCCCATTTTATAGAAGTGATCACTGAGGCTCAGAGAAATCAGGCCACACAGCCTTTAAGTGTAGACCAAGTCTGACTTCAGAGCACAAGCTCTTAACCATCACACTATTACTTCACCAAGCTATGCTGGGAGCTGGGTAAGGAATGGACATAAGTGGAATGTCCAAGCACCTGTTCTCTAGGCCAAGTAAATTAGATAACTTCAAAAAGGAAAGATTAAAAGGCATTAAAGATGTAATAAAGCACAGTTTCAGAAACCACAGCAGAGATGTAGCCTCACACAGCAAGAACTGGGCACAGTCCTGCACAAACAGTGCCCTCGGGCAAGTGGTGACAGGCTCCATGAACAACAGCTGCAACTGTCTCTGAACAATTATAAAAAGTGCGCTTGGTCACCCATCGGCTCCTTCCACCCACAGAGGCATGCAGAAACAAATCTGCCACCAGCGGCAATGTTTTCAAATACAAAGGGGAGTATGGTTCTAAGCGATGATATTGTAAGAAAGCCCAGCTCCAGATGGCTTATCTGCAAAGCCATGTTTCACTGGCAACCTGTCCTGGTCCATCCATGCTCCACTCAAGTAAAGCCTCAGGAGTTGCTATTAACAACCAAGACATGCACCTAGAAGGTGCTGCTGAGGCGGAAACAACAACATCAACACTGCATAGGTAACCCTATGGCTCATTATTTCCACATATCCCTGCAGTTAAGAAATTCAGTATACTCTTTCTTGCTTCCCCTATACCACCCTGCACCCCAAGCTTCATCACTAACACATCCTTCCCTAACCCGAGTCTCCTCGGATGCCAAAAGAGAATTATTTACCTAGGTAGAAACTCTTACCTACCCTCCAACACCCCCTATTCTCTCATGTCTAAATCCCACTCTTTTCCTTATCAACCCTAACTCTTTCTTTCCTGGTCTTTCTACTCTGCCCAGTGAAACACCTTTTCTAACGCACATAAACTCATCCATCTCCACAGCTGTTTGCTTAGGAAGTACTCCTTTCGTCTCCCTGATATACCAAAATCACATTACTCCTCCATCCCCCTTCCTTTTATCTTCCCCTGCTGTGCTCACCACCTGTCACCTCCAGATCAGCATCCCACTCTCATCTCCCAACGACCGCCCTCCCATGGGGGTCTGTACCATCCACCTACACAGCCTTCTAACCATCCTCATCATGACTCTCCACCACGCTCCACAACACACACTCTCACCTTCCTTCAGTGATTTTAGCAACTGGCTCAGGCTTACCTTTTGATGAGGCAAATTTATCAAGACCATTTTTAAAAGGGCATATCAAACAAGCTGTATTAATACGGTTAGATTTTAGGCTGTATGAAAACAGCTTTGGATAAAAATGGCCACATTAAAATGTCATTTGCCACAAAGGAACTTTCTGGGTAGATGGAAACGTTATAGACTACGATAAGGTGTAGTGCAGATGGGGTATATCCGTTTGTCAAAACTGAGAGCTAACATTTGTGCATTTCAGTGTATGTAAATTACACCTGTAAAATAAGAATAATGATAATCCACTGGGTAGAGATATATAGGCAAAACAAGAAAGACAGAATGCTCTTAACCGTTGACGGTGGTTGGGTACATGAGGTTTCATCATACTATCCTGTTCGTTCATGTTGGAAATTTTCTACAATCAAGTTTTTAAAATATCACATACCCAGCTCCCACATACCTCATGCTCTGCCATCATATCCCTTTATGACTTCAACATCTGCAACCAAGCTTCTAACACTGCAATTTCAATATTTACCACAGGTTTTCCAACAGCCCAAGAAAAGCACTAATTCAGCCACCATGCTGGACATTCAAATGCTCCATTCTGGGAGCACTCTTCTCCAAGAGCTCAGCTTTACAACATTCTTACTGAGCACTATCTCCCAATTTTTCTTGCTGATGCTGTGTCCCTGCTTTTCACTTTGTAGCCTCCATTCCTAGATCCTGCTTACCTAGTCTTGGTTGTGTACTGGGGACACGAATATTTACTAAGGGGCTCCTATAAATGCTTGTGAGAACAACAACAACAAAAAAAGCAAATGGGGTAAACATACAAAATAGAGTTACCTCTGACCTCTATTCCTTACTACTAGCACATGTGTTAACTCTTACAATCTGGATTTCATCTTCACAACTCTATAGAAACTCCTTAAAATTATGTTTTTGCCTTCAAATTTTAATAAATTACTTATGTTTTTATTATATATAAAAAAAAGAAACTCCTTGGTCCAAGATTACCAATGATCCCCTTGTCTTCAAATTTGATGCTTGTCATCTAAGTCCTTTATGCAGAGTTTTAAACTACTAGCCAACCTTTCTGTTTGACTTCTGTGCCACTGTACTCTTGATTTTTTTCCTCTGGATCCTCTTTCTGCTTCATCCTGGCCTCCTCTCCTTTCTTTTTTCTTTCCTTCTTTTTTTTTTAAAAAAATATTTATTTTTATTTTTGGCTGCTCTGGGTCTTAGTTGTGGCATGCGGGATCTTTGTTGTGGCATGCAGGATCTTTAGTTGCGGCACGTAGACTTCTTAGTTGTGGCATGCGGACTTCTCAGTTGCTGCATGCCAACTCTTAGTTGCGGCATGCATGCAGGATCTAGTTCCCTAACCAGGGATCACACCCAGGCCCCCTGCATTGGAAGCGTGGAGTCTTACCCACTGGACCATCAGGGAAGTCCCTAGCCTCCTCTCCTTTCTAAATAACAATGCTGTCCAGCAGAACTTTCTGCAACTCTTGATATGTTCTATTTCTATGCTGTCCAATATGGTAGCCACGGGTCACATGGAGCTACTGAACATTTGAAATATGGCTACTATAACTGAGAAACAAAACCTTTAATTTTATTTTATTTTAATAAATTTAAATTTAAATAGCCATGTGTCCAGTGGCTACCCTACTAGACAATACAGCTCTATAATCTCTCTCACTTGTTCTCATGACTTCGGTTATCACCTCGACTGACTCACAAATTTATGCTAATAAGCAAAGTCACCTGGGTGAGTTCCACAAGCAACTCAAACTACAAAATAAAATCAATCAGCTCCACCATCAACTCCTCCCTTACCTTAACCCAAACACCTTTCCCCTCCCAACATTCTTAGTTCTATAAATAGAATCCATCAACTAAGTCATCTGAGCTTGAACTCTTTATCCCCCATATCTAAGCAGGAATCTATTCCTTTTGAGTTTACTTAACTGATCTCCCTGCCTCTAGTCCAAAGTACATAATAAGCACAATTCCTGCCAGATATAATGCATTCAACTGGTTAACTTTGTTGTCTTGCCTTTTTGAAATACATAATGATTCTGCCACTGCCCACAAATGAAGTTTAAATGCCCTAGGATAACACAGCATTCAAGACTTTACACATGGGAATTCCCTGGCAGTCCAGGGGTTAGGACTCAGCCAAAAAAAAAAAAAAAAAAAAGACTGTACACAATCTGGCCCCAAGCTACTTTTCCAGTCTTGCCTTCCACTTCTGCCTCTTAAGCTCCCTACTCTCCAGCCAAAATCGGACTCCTTATCATTCTGCAATACATTCTCTATCACAATGTTTGTTTGCATCCATACCTCCACTCATGCTCTTCCATCCTCCTTAAATACCCTTTTGACCTCTGTTCAAATCCTAACCATCCTTCAAGGTTCAGCTCAAATTCCACCTCTTCCATGAGTTTCTCAGATCTTCACCATCCCCCACCAAGTAGTAATCTCTTCTTTTCTGAGTTCTCACTGCACTTTTTAACAGCACTACATTTATGACAATAACCCATTTCTACTTTGTTAGAATTAGGTTATATTCATTTCTTATTGTATCACAAGCTCTTTAAAGATGGATGTCATGTATTAGATATCTTTCTATCCACCAATAATTTCTAGTAAAATAACCAGTATAAAGTAGGCACTTAGTAAATTATACCTACTGATTATGATAATTTCATTTGCATTATAGACAAATTCTTATGTGCAAAGAACGTTCAGTATCTCAAAAATGGCTTAGGCACTGTAATTTTATCAAAGGCAGACAAGTATTTTGGGTAGACACAATTCCCCAAATTGCCTTAAGTAGGAGCTTCTACCTACGGAAAAAGAGCCTTCCTATTCTAGTCATGTACTATCAGTATAAAGAATAAAACTAGCACCGATCTATTATGTCTCCTATGAGAATACAGAGACTTCTTATTTTAAATATAGCACTTAGTATCAACAGAGGAAACTGATATGTCAGGGGCTCATGGGATATAACTGATTCAAGTGACAGAAATAACAAATTATTCAAAGATAATAACAGCTACCATTTCTTGCACACTTATGAGTATGTCAGATACTATTCAAAGCACTTGACATGCATTATCTCATTTAACTTTTATGACACTCCATGAGATAGGGCCTGCTATTCTCATTTTATATATTTTTTAGAAATTAGGCATAAAAGGTAGATCACATATCTTTAAAAAATTGTCCATTAGTGTAACCAAACAAATGTGTAGAAGATGCACACGTGGAAAAGCAATTATACAGAAGCTTTGGTCTAGGATCCCAAGATGGAGACCTGCTTTGGTTCACTAGATATAACCTCACTGAGCCTCAATGTTCCCACTGGTCCTTACCCCTCAGAGTAGTTGTAAGAATCAAATGAAATAATGAATATGAAAATGAGGAGTGAAAGAGCACTGGACCTGCAGTTGAAGGACCTAAGAATCTGACCTTTACTACATGTAGGACTTTGTACAAATAAATCCTACAGCTTCTTTGAGCTGCATCTATTCTTTTGACAAGTGTGGAGCATCTATGTAAGTACCAGACATTCTGCTAAGTGTTAGGAATCCCAAAGTGAACATGATAGATACAGTTTCCTGTCCTCACAGAACTCATAGTCTAGACGGGGACACAGATGAGTAGAACAGACAGTTATACTTAGAGTAAGTTAAGGGGTTGGATAGGGGAGAATGCAGGAGAGGCACCTAATCTAGATTTAAGGGTCAAGGGATAGTTCCCAAAAGGAAATGACTTCTACAGTGAGACTGGAAAGATGAATATTAGGCAAAGAAGAGTTCCAGGCAGAGCGAACAAGGTTCAAAGACCCATGCACAGAGGGTAAGCGTTAACAGTAGAATCTAGAGAGGTAAAGAGGATTTTACAAGCAAATATGAGAGAACTTTCCATATAATTTCTTACAACTGCATGTGAATCTATAATTATCTCAATAAAAATTTCAATTAAAAAAAGCATATATGAAAGTACTCTGTAAACTGAGAGGTACCTTAACTATTTCAGTATTATTACAAATATCCAACTGTATATTGCTACAGAGAGCAAAGTTAGAAAGGTCGTTATAATGGAAATAGAACTACTAAGGATAGCTAGTGACCATATTTCAGTAGTTGGCCAAAATTTGGGAAATTGTGATTCAGTACCTTTCACATCTGGTCGATATTGTAGTCCATCATCTTTCTTTCCCAACAAACTAGTGTCATCTGTGTCTGTAAGAGAAAAGTTTTCAAATTAAGATACATATGATGTTTAAGTCACACCATGAAACTCCTAAATATTCCAAATGCTCCAGGTCCTTCCCAACTCTCTCCACTTATCCTGCTCACATTTTCTACCACTCTCTTGATCTATTGTGCCACTTCTATCTCAGCCTCAAGGCATCCCAGATATAAACGCACTCTGTGTGATGAACAGTCTAACTTCATTCAGACTTCAGCTCAAATATCATCTCCTTAAAAAGTCTTCCCTGAAAAAAAAAAGTCTTCCCTGTGCTAACTGAAATAACACATATCCTGAAGAGAAAGGATTAGCCCTTTCTCCAAGGGACAATGGTCTCAAGATTTACCTTCTCCCACCAGTTTCCCTGGAAAAATATCAGATTGAGATAAACGTGGAACCTCAACTGTGTTATCAGACAAAATTTACTATAAAAATGACTGCTGACTGATTAATTGTAGTAGGACAGGAAGACTGTACATGAACCATAAACACCTGTTGAGAAGCACAAGCTTCAGCTTCCCAGTACTAGTGTGGTGGGGGGGTGGGAGGAAAGGGAAGGAATACTCAGGTGTAAATGGGAACCAAGACAAAAATTAAGGACCAGCTACTCCAAACTCACTTCTAAATCGGCATGAGTTTCAATTAACAAAATCCTCAAACGACCAACTGTTCTGAATTTGAAATTCCATACAGTACCATTCAATCATGTACCAGATCCTCAGAAAAGATATTCTCTCTCTAAGCTACTCTTTAACCTACCTATACTCTAAATGCCACCCCATGAAAGAAAAGCGAACCATACTACTTCTTCCACCTATAAGGGGTCCCTATCAGCAGTTTCCTGTACCATGTGCATACCTGACCCCCACGTGGCAATCCTATGATGAGCTTCTTGGGCATTCTTCGGTAGCTTAGACCACAGATATTGCAATCAGTTGTTCAGTATTTCACAAATAGCTTGCTATCAGTATAAAGTAGCAAACTTTGGCTTGCAACTTTCCTCCCTTAGCTCAGATAAAAACATATCCCTTTAATAAGTCCAAAAAAGGGACGGGGCTTAGAGGGAGGGTGGGTTAGACCTTATAAGCAGGAAAGATGCACAATCCTAGGCCATGAGAATGTGTGGGGCCCTTGTTTGTTACTAGGAAATGATATATTATTTCAGCCCATGTGTGTATTACTGAGGAAGAAGGTTGAAAACCTGTGCCTTTAGTGACTGGATATTTCTAGTAGGAAAAGAAACCAAAATTCACTCTTAGTTGGTATCATGGCTTCTAAATGATGGCAAGAAGAGAAAAAGAATTTTAAACTGAAGGTAATAATTTTTCCTTACACTCTATAACTTCATGCCAAAATCTCTAAGAGTATACAATATGTAGGAGCAAAAACTACAGAGAAAATGTGAAAACAAAGTAAACTATTATTCTCTAGAAAAAAAGATTTTTAAAAATGTGGTTGGGACTTTCCTGGTGGGCCAGTAGTTAAGACTCTGTGCTCCCACTGCAAGGGGCACAGGTTTGATCCCTAGTCCAGGAACTAAGATCCCACATGACACGTGGCATGGCCAAAGAAAAAAAATATGGTAATACTTATAGTTTTACTATAATTAAAATAAGCTAATTCTTAAACAACTAAAATCATTACAAATTTGAGACAACTTTTAAGAACTATAAATATATTTACAAGTCCATGTTAGGATCAGCTTAGTAACTAAATAAGTAAACCAAGACCATTGTTTGTATCTTGAGATAATGAAAAATAAGTGGGAAAAAAAAAGCTAAGTTAGTAACAGAACAAAGAAATTCTAAAATACATAGTAATAAAAAAATAAAGCATCAAAGATTTCTCATTTTCCAAATTTGGAACACTACCAAAATGTACAAATAAGACTGCAGACATGTGATATTCAATATTAAAGACAGGTCTCTAGATAAGTAGAATGAATTTTACCTGTGCAATGACCAAGATGCCTTATATCAATTTGTTCTTGTTTTATACAAGATGCTTCTCGAACAAAACAGGGATTGTTATAGGAACTCCCATCAGAAGCACACACAGGATTAAAACTGTATCCACTGCAATCTATATTACATACACACCTGTCGGAAAAAAACAAAAATTACCCATATTTTACAACAAAAGTATTTCACAATGCTGTAACAGCAAAAATGAGCAATTCTTTTTTTTTAATTTTTAATTTTTTTATTGAGGTATAGTTGATTTACAGTATTACATTAGTTTCAGGTGTACAACACAGTGATTCAATATTTTTAGAGATTATTCTCCATTTAAACTTATTATACAATATTGGCTATATTGCCGGTGCTGTACAATATAACCTTGTAGCTTATTTATCTTATACATAGCAGTTTGTAAGCAATTCTCTTTTTCTGCTTTCTGTAACAGAAGTCAATACATTGTTTTAAGTCACTGATAAAAGTTTAAGCAAAGTGAATGCTCAGCTAACAATTTCTTTCAGGTGAGAATTTAGAGATAATTTCATCCAGATATTATTAATCCAGTGGTTTCTCTAAAATTTTCATATCTAAAGATAATAATCAAGAAATATCAAATGTCAACAACATTAGTTAGAAAGCAACATGGTATAGCAGAAAGGACACAATTATAAGTCAAAAGTCATGAATCGGGCTTCCTTGGTGGAGCAGTGGTTAAGAATCCACCTGCCAATGCAGGGGACACGGGTTCAAGCACTGGTCTCGGAAGATTCCACATGCCACGGAGCAACTAAACCCGTGTGCCACAACTACTGAGCCTGCGTTCTAGAGCCCGCGAGTTACAACTACTGAAGCCTGCACACCTAGAGCCTGTGCTCCGCAACAAGAGAAGCCACTGCAATGAGAAGCCCGCGCGCTGCAACCAAGAGTAGCCCCTGCTCTCCACAACTAGAGAAAGCCTGCGCACAGCAACAAAGACACAATGCAGCCAAAAATAAAAATAAATAAATTTATTAAAAAGTCACGAATCTAAATCCTAGCCCAACTAATAACCAGATTTGTGTCCATATTCTCCTTCTAAGTCTTAGTTTACTGATCTGTAAAACAGAGGTAATAATATATGTAACCTTATCAAATAATTGGGAAGATTAAAAAACATAATAGATATAAAACATGTAAAATAGAAGACCCTCAAAATTGTTTCCTAGGTGCACATCCACCTGTAAAACTGAGTGTCCACTTAACACTGAGACTGCATTATAGAGAAGGCCAAGAAAGTCCAAGGTATGGTCACTCCTCTCAAGGACAGTAAAATCTAACTGGGAATATAAAAATAAAAAACACAGAGACTCTCCTGCTTCCAGCAACATGGTGAACTCAGAACCTGTACTAATTCTCCTAATGAAAACAACAAAAAATACTGGACAAAATATTTCAAAACGTCCTCAAATGCATTCGTAAGTTGTCAAGAAAGCAAGGAATTTTAAGACAAAAGTTATATGAAGACAGGAATAGAGAAAGGTCAGTTAAGTTTACCAAAGCTGATTTTCACCTTGAAGGCATTTACCAAACTAGGTAAATTCAATTATCAATTTTTTGGTTTTGCAGGCCTCTGAGAACAGAAGACGAATAATACTGACCTGCCTAAGGTAGAGAGTCTAAAGACCCTAGAGAAAAGCATGAGGGTAGAGTATAAATGAGTTGCCATATTCCAAGGGAACTGTTTTAAAGGAAAAAAATATTCTGCTGTGGTTTACACAGCACTGAAGAGAGGGGGAAAAAAACATCTCCCCGAGAATTCAAAACTATAAGCCAGCCCTCACATGAGTAATTACGACTTAAAATACTACTTGGGTGTTCTGAAAAACCTCAAGTCCAGAATTTATTTTAAGGGTCAAAGACTGGAAGGGGCCCTAGACAACTGACAAAAGTAAATGCAATCTTCTCTGGAGAAGCCCAACTTTATTATCCTAGACCTCAAACATTTCCAAGATACAGTTCTGAGCAAAACAAGTATATCACACACATGCTCACTCACTCCCATACCCACAAGCGACAAGGAAATAAAACACCATGGGCAGAGCAAGCTGATATGAAAAAGAAGTAAAGAGAACTTCTAATAAATAAAGAATGCATTGTTAGAAATAAAAAATTCATGGGCAGATTTAACAGGAGATTAGATAAACTAAAGGTGAATCCGTGAACTGGAAGACAGGTCAGAGGAAACTACCCAGACCATGGCAGAGTCAAAGAGACAGAACATATGAAAAAAAAATTAAGAGACATGGAAGACAGAGTCACAAGAGCTAATAAAAATCTGATTGGAGTTCCAGATGAGTTAAAAGAATAAGGTGGGGGCAATAGTCTCAGCAATTTCTCAAACTTTCTAAAACTAAAGAAAGATACTAATCTAAATAACCAAGAAGCTTAATAAATTCTAAACGGAATTATTAAAAAGGAATCCAGACAGTGAAATATCACAGTGGAATTTCTGTAACAACAGCAACAAAATAATATTTTAAAAGCAGCCAGAAAGAAGAGAAAGATTACCTTCAAAGAAGCATGAAGAGAGACAGGTGTCTTCAAAAGCAATACTGAAGCCAAATTGTTTATTTATAGCCAAAAGACAGTGAAATAATACCTGCAATGTGCTGGGATAAAATAGAATTCTATGTAAAAAGAACTATCTTTCATGGTTGAGTATAAAATAAAAATAATTTGGAAGAAGTAAAAATTTAGAGAGTTTGTCACCTGCCAACTGTCAATAAGGGAAATTATAAAGGCAATAGAAAAATGATCCTACAAGTAAGATCTGAGATGCAAACATAAATGAAGAACCAAAGTATAAATATATAGGTAATATTAACAAAATACTGACAATATAAAATAATGGCAACAATGCTAGGTGCTGCTGATTTTTTTTAAAAACAGTAAATTAAAATATTAATAATGATAGCATACAAATTGGGAGGGACTGAAATTACAGTATTTTAAGAAGAGCAAAGATATTGATGAATTTTAGACTGCGATAAGTTGAATAAGCATGTTAATGCTAAGGTTACCACCAAAAGGAGTATGTATAACACTGAAACTAATAGAGAAAAAAAATCCAACAGAATGCAAGAAAGGAGAAACGAAGAGAAAGCAAGACAAAAGTCAAAATAAGATTTTTTAAAAATCAAAGTACATCAGTATTTATTATATATATATATATATATCTTTTTTAATTCTTACCCTTTATTTATTTATTTATTTTGGCCATGCCACGGGGCTTGTGGGATCTTAGTTCCCCAACCAGTGATTGAACCTGGGCCCAAGGCAGTGAAAGCACCAAGTTCTAACCACTGGACCACCAGGGAATTCCCTATAATACATTTAAGTGAACTAAACTTTCTAGTTAAGATACAAAGATAGTTAGGCTGGATAAAAATACAAAAGCCAGCTATATGCTGCTTGTAAGGTACATATTCAACTGTAATGATATGGGTAGTTGCCAGGGGCTGGGGGAGGGGGGAATGGGGGGGTTACCGTTTAATAGATATAGTTTCAGTTTTACAAGATTAAAAGAGATTTGGAGATGGATGGTGGTGATGATAGCACATTATGAATGTATTTAATACCACTGGACAGCACACTTAAAAATAGTTAAGATGGTTAATTTTATTATGTGTATTGTACCAAAATAAAAGAATTGTGAGAGATATACCATACCTGGAATGGAAGAAACCTAGTATGGCTATATGTCTATATATATGTCAAACATAAGAGACTTCAGGGCAGAAAAGATTTATGAGAAAGAGGATCCCTCATAATAAAAAATTTTATTCACCAGGAAGATATAATAATTCTGAATATTTTTAAACAGCCTCAAAATCTATAAAGCAAAAACTGATAAAATCACAATGAGAAACAGCCAAATCTACCATAGTAGATTTTAACATGCATCTCTCTGTAATTCATATATCAAGCAGATAAAATATCAGTAAAACTGAAATAACTAGAGATGAAAGGACATAATGCTGGGATTTTCTTTAAAATACTTCCCCCAAAAAAGGTGGAGGGAAGAAGAGATAAAACAAAATTGGATTTTTTACACTAACTGAATCTGAGTGATGGGTATATGGGGAGGGGTCCACTTTATTTTTTTCTCCTCTTCTACATGTTTGAAGATTTTGTTAATTCCTGGTGAATTAAAGACCTAAATGTGAAAGGCAAAACTACAAAAGACTTAGAAGATCAAACGTAAGAGACCAATAAATTTAACTTTGAAATAAAGAACACCTCACAAAGAGAATAAAAACGACAATCTGCAAACAAACAAAAAAACTACAGCCCATGTAACCAGTAAATAATCAGTATCCAGAATACATATAAAAATTAATTTAAAAAATGACATAGAACTTGGAAGCATATAAAAACAATATATGTAAAAAGGTGTTCAATCAGCTCAATAATCAAAAAAATGTAAATTTAAACCACAATGAGATACCATCACATTCACTAAACAGCAAAAATTAAGAGAACAATACCAAATGTTGACAAGGATGAGGAGCAAAGGGAATTCTTATCCTCTGCTGAAGGGAGAACTTACTGGTACAACCACTTTGGAAAACAGGCATTACCAGGAAAAGCTAGACGTGCACATGCCCAATAATTCCACTACTGAGTAAGGCCCTTGAAAATCTCTTACACATGTGCACCAGAAGACATGCATAAGAATGTTCACATAGGGAGGGTGGGAGGGAGGGAGACGCAAGAGGGAAGAGATATGGGAACATATGTATATGTATAACTGATTCACTTTGTTATAAAGCAGAAACTAACACACCATTGTAAAGCAATTATACTCCAATAAAGATGTAAAAAAAAAAAAAAGAATGTTCACAGAGCATTATTCATGAGAACAGAAGACTGGAAACAATCCAAATGTCCATCAACGTTAAAATGGACTCTAAGAGGATGTGGAAACGTTAAACAACTGAATTCAACTAAGCAACTATGAGCATTAACATGAATAAATCTTAAAAACATAATGCTGAGCAAAAGAAGATACACATAGTATGATTCCACTTATACAAAACTCAAAATCAAACAAAAGCCAAGTAATATATTATTAGGAGGGTTATCATGTGATAAAACTATAAGGAAAGCAAAGGAATGATTTCCACAAAAGGCGGTAGAGTGGATCAAAGAAAGATGCAGTTGGGGAGGGGTCACAGGGCTGGGGGCAGCTCTATAGTGTTGACAATACCCTATGTTTCTTGGCTTGGAAGGCAGGAGTCACAATTTGTTTCATTTTTGCACATTAAACTAAATGTGTAAGTTTTTCATAAACTTTTCAATATATGCTCTGTTTCACAATTTAAAAATTAAGGCACCATAAAAAAACTTTAAATTCATAAGAGTATTTACTAACAAGTCAAAAATGGCTTTTACATTTTTAAAGGGGAGGGGAGGGAGAATATGTGACAGAGACCGTATGTGGCCCCCAAAATGTAAAATATTTACCATCTGGTCCTTTATAGAAAAATTTTGCCGACTCCAGGTTTAAGGAATAAATCGTGGCCAATGGAAGAAAGTATTACAGAACAGTTTCAGGGATGAGAAAAGGCTGAGCAACAAAGGCAAGATCCCGAACCAATCTAGTAAGGGGAAACGAGCGACTCAGAAGAGGGCACTGCAGCTCAACAGGAACCTCCTTGATCACGTGTAGAAAAGGTCCATGTAAGACCAAGAGCTGTGAGAACAACCACAGCTAATGTTTTCAATAGCACGTGGCGAAAGAAAATGAAAACACCATCTCAAGGAACGTCCAGCTCAGTGAAATAGTGAGGAGAGGAGGACAGTATTAGACCCTAGAGGCCGCTGACACTACTGATTACAGCGGTTCCCCGTGTTTGCAGCCTGGCAATGGCAGCAGAGGGCAGGATGCTCAAGCACAGGAGTGTGCACTAAAATGGAAAGAAATCGCTTCAGCAAACACGTCAAATTCAAAACATTTAACAACCATTTACTCTGCACCTACTGTGCAGGGATAGTCACATTTGCCTCTTTAATCATGACAACAAATTATGAACAGGGAAGCTGAATATGAAAGTCGTTAAAAACCCTTAGATCACAAATCTAATGAGTGACTGAGATGGTGTTCTCCCCACTCACCACTTGTCACATAAAACAGACATCTCAGCAAGGAAAGTGACAGATGAAAGGAGATAAGTAGTTATTTTCCACATTTATACCATGAAAAATCTTTTCACTAAATTGGTCTTGCTTTTCTCTCAAACACACCAGGGACACTCCTGCTTCAGGGCTTCCCCTCTTCCTGGAACACTTTTCCCTCAAACATCCACTCGGTTTGATCCCTCACCTTTTTCAAGTTTTACCTCAAATATTAAATGAACAGCCAAAAGTTAAATCACTAAGCATCCATTTAAGAAATTAGAAAAAGAGCAATGGAATAAATCCAGTGAAAACAAAAAAGAAGGGGAAAAATATAGATGACACAGATATGGATATAGATTTATAAATACATCTAAACAGAAATAGAAAACAAAGTTACAACAGAGAAGATCAATAAAGCCAAAAGTTGGCCCTTTGAAAAGACTTTCAAATCAACAAAGCAGGATGAGAGAAAAAAACAGTATCTGGACTTAAAAAGACTACAGATCATGGTTTAAAAGATAATAAAAGTTTATTGTAAACAACTTTATGCCAGCAAATTTGAAAACTTCGGTGAAATGAATAACCTTTAAAAAATATTAACTATTAAATTTGACTAAAAAAGAAATAGAAGCTGAATGGTACTAAAATCATTAAAGAAATCAGTTTAAAAAATGTCCCTCAAAGACAGCATCAGATCCAGGTGTTTTTTTAAAACGAGTTCATGAACACATTCATTCCAGTCATTCAATAAATAGACATTTCTATTCTTACACAAAATCATCCAGAGAATAGAAAGAACACTTACTAATTCATTTTATAAGGCCATATAACCCCCAAAGCAAGTTAAAGTAACAGATTAAAACTCACTGAATAAAAATGAATAAAAGAAAACCTCATCCTTATAGCAGATAGAATACCAATAATGCAAGCCACAAAAACATACTGCAATCATAAAACAAAAATAGGATGCTATGAAAAAGGAGCACCATGAGAACAAAAACGAGCTCTTAGAAATTAAAAAGTACAGGAGAAATGACAAATTCAAAAAAACAGCAAAAATTTTTCTAAATAGAAAATAGGAGAGAAAAGAAAATTAAAGGACTAGTCCAGAATGTCCAGCATCCAAATAACAGAAGTACCAGAAATAGAAAAGAGAGGAAAGGAAGTCATCAAAGAACTAACTGAAGAAAATTTCTCAAATCAGAAGTCAGTAAGATTCTAGGAACTGTGAAATTTCATTATACTGAGAACCAAAAGGAGATTCTACATGCTTCGATAGAGAGAAAACAAATCATATACAAAGGACCGTGAATCAGAGTGGTTTCAGACTTCAACTGGAAGCTAGAAGCCAACAGAGCAATGCTTTCACAATTCTGAGGGAAAATTACCTGCCACCTAGAATTATGCACTCACCAAGTTATAAGTCAAGTATTAGGTGTAGGATAAAAACACCTTAAATATAAGGTCTCACCTTGTACCCTTTCTCAAGAAGCTACTGAAAGATATACTAAAATGGGAGAGTAAAATTAAAAAGTTAAAGGTAAAAAATGCAAGAAACAGGATATCGTATGTAGGAGAGAGGTAAAGGAATTTCTAGGATGATGCTTGTGGTATAACAAAAAATATGTTTAGTCTTTGTCCCCTGTTCCTGGCAGAGCTCCTAAAACCCTTGGAACTTTGACAAAAGAGTCTTTTGTATGCTAATGAGATGATTCAGCTTTTTCCTTAATTCTAAGTCATTTTAGCAAATTATAGAACCTTAAGGGAGGTCTTAGGAACCTCCAGATTCCTAGTATCCTGGGCAGAAGTGCAGGGAACCTCATTTGCAGCTGGTGTCTAAAGCGGGGGCAATTTGTGGGTCTAAGTCCTTATCCTGTGGGGTCTGTACTGACTCCAAGAAGTGCATAAAAGAAATGAATTGTAGGACACCCAGTTGGTGAAGGAGAACTGGAGAACTGATTGTTGTTGGAAAAGACACAACATTGAAGGAAGATTCCAAGACGACAGCTATATTAAGAGGGCAACCAGTCCACACTGAATTTTTTTTTTTTTTTTTTTTAATTTTTGGCTGCGTTGGGTCTTCACTGCTGCGCACGGGCTTTCTCTAGTTGCGGCGAGTGGGGGCTACTCTTCATTGCAGTGCTCGGGCTTCTCATTGCAGTGGCTTCTCTTGCTGCAGAGCACGGGGCTCTGGGCACACGGGCTTCAGTAGTTGCAGCATGGGGGCTCAGTAGTTGTGGCATGCGGGCACTAGAGTGCAGGTTCAGTAGTTGTGGCGCACGGGCTTAGTTGCTCCATGGCATGTGGGATCTTCCCGGACCAGAGATCGAACCCGTGTCCTCTGAATTGGCAGGCGGATTCTTAACCACTGAGCCACCAGGGAGGTCCCCACACTGAAATATTGATAAATTCACTCTGTGGACAGTTGTATTGCTAGATGCCATTACCAAGATGCCTACTGCCCTCTTTTTAGCCAGAGAACAGAATGCCCAGGTAAGCCTGGCTCAGATTCTTAATTGTACTTACCTTGATGAAGTTCCTGCTCTCCCCTTCATGTCAACTACCTGAACCAAACGAGCACACTCATTTAACTGACATACTCCTGAGAGCTGGAGGTCAGCTACAGTGAGACTGGAAGTAGAAAACACAGAGCAGTCCACTCTCTGACCACATTTCTGCCAATCATCCATACCTGGTGATATGAGAATCCTACCAGATGTCTCAACTATGAGCCTTATGACATTCCCCATAACACTCAGGGTCTTGCCCACCCACTTCCCCAGAAGGGAATCGTGTAAACCAGGAAGCCAAAAGTCAGACTCTGACACAGAGACTGTTCAATGTGTCTTTTTCCGTAAGCCTTCATCTAACAGTGCCGGCGGCTAAGTCAACACTCGGTACTGTGAATTTGGCAATATTCTATTTTGTACCCTAAGTGTTAGGTATATAGGTGTAGTATTCTCTAAATTGCATGTGTATGTTTTAAACACATCTGTATGCAAAATGTACATTTTACAAAAAAAGTTTTAAATAAAGAGTAGAGCAGTATGTATAGTGCGCTGCCATTAGTTTAAAAAAAGGAAAGAAAGAGAATACGTGTACATACCTGCTTGTACATGCAAAAATTACCTCTGGGAGATTAAGAAACAGATCACAGTGACTGCCTCTAGTGAAGACAATTGGGTAGCTGAGGATCAGGGGTGGGGTGGGAAACAGACCTTTTACTGTAAAGCCTTTTAAAGCTTTTGAATTTCTAACACTATGAATTTCAAAGGCATGAATGCATACATACATACATGAATAAATTCAATGACTTCTCTGATTTAGCTCTAGGATTTTGGCAAATCACAACTCTGAGTCTTTAATAATAGTGATAATACCTCAAACACTGGTGACAGAATCAAATAAGCTTTTGTAAAAAGCCCTTTGAAATCATCAAATACTATGTATATCTGAAAGGTATTATTATTGAAAAATATCTATCCTGTCTCTTCCTTTCCCCTTACTGTACATAGAAAGTGTCATTCCTTCTCCATATGGTAAGTTTTATTTAGCAGTTAGGAAAAACACTGGCTTAAACTAATTCATGTGAAGTTATTTAGATTTCATAAACACCTAACGAAGACTGCAACAAGTTCACCTGCTACAAATTCCTCACAATACTACTAGTCCTTTTCACACATGTTAAACCATCACAACGACCCTTTCTGTGGCTCTAAGTGAACAGGAAAGCCGTGTGAACTGCCACGAGTTCAACAAGACCTATAGAGGGACCCTAAGATACCCAACCTTATGGCAAGTTCATCCAACATAGAAACCAGCAAGACAAAGTCCCTGTACTCAGGGAGCCCACAATCTGTTAGTGATCCCAACAGTATAAGTGCTATGTGGAGGTTGTTTTTCTCAAGACCAAGGGAGGAACACAGAGTTAGTCACCTAACTCATAGGGACTGCAGAAACAGCAAGGGAGGCTGCTAGGAAGAGGTGCTGAAGTCATACTTCATCCAAGCTGGAAGAAAGAGTAGGAATTAAACAAGTAGGTCTACAGGGGTGGGCTTCAGGCAGACAGAATAACAGAGGCAAATCATCAAAGAGTCACAGAGCATTCAGCAAACCGCAGGAGGCCATGGGGATACTGTGTTCTGCATTTCTGGACAAATGAGCCTGTCATTATTAACATCTGGGTTATACTTGATATAAAATAACGTTTAATAGTGTTTATTTCCTGTTATCAGAGCATAATGGACAACATGCAATTATTTTCCCATTATAATCTAAGGGGCCTTGGTAGAAATTTATTAAACCTAAATAGTTTTAAAAGTCTAGATTCCAAATATCCAGAGTCAGGCAATGTTAAATGATGAAAATTATTGTCATCTCTGATTAGGAGGAAATCAGAAGCAAGAGTAGATAACGGTAGAAAAGTACTCCTTTGGTTGTTCTTTTTTTTTTAAAGTATATGCAACTTCTAGAAAGGAGGACATTAATGGAGATGACAGATGTATAGCATTACTCTCTCTGTTTAAACAAACAAAAAAAAATTTCATTCCACGTTCTGAGGGAGAGACTCATCAGACTGTGATAGTGGCCAGCAACTGTGTCCAAACAGAAAATGGTACCATAAATGACAAAGATGTGCAACAGGTGAATTAACTGCTTGTCAACGTTGTCTGTCAGACTGCACACCTACATGATTCTTTCTCTGAGAGCTTACATCACTCAGGGGAAAAGGGAAACAGCATCTCCAAAATGACTGACATCAAAGAGGCAGAAGAGCAGGGACAATTTCCATAAAGCACATGGCAGACAAAGTTCAAAGGAATAATTGGAGGTTTTTTATAACTCGCCTGTACTGACATTATGCCAGATGATTTTACAGACTATTCAAATGATTCATGGCAGGGATTTAGGTCAGCTATATAAAAGGTCTACCTGGCTGAAGGAGTTCTATGATTATCTGGTCCCACTGTCCAGACAAACAGCTGAGGGCTATCTTGCAGCAATAACCTCAGCCTTGGACCGGTTAGAAATACTGTTTAGATAAAGAGGGAGTGTGGTTGCTACGATTATGTAGTTTAAGAAACAAAATTTTCTGTAAAGCAGGTATTGTTTCCAAGTTTTAAGACTAAGCAGAAAGTCTAGTCACAACGGTCGCAGTGGAATACTGAAACCTCACCCATGTGGGAGTCAAATTTCTTGCAACCTCAACTACCTCGCTCTAGGTATAAATTCAAAAGGTAAGCACCAATGAAGATAGCCATCACAAACCCATGCAAAGCCCCACGATGCCATTAGAGAGACACAGTGTGCTTCGGGAAGAAAGAGGAAAAAAGCCTCCCACAAGCAAAAATAATTTAAATTATAAATAAAATAGCCACTGAGCAGACAAGAGAGACAAAATTCATGCAATATCTGAAGTTTATACACTCCACTAAGAACCTATTTACTCTGATTTTACACTTATAATTTATTCCTACATTAGATATAGTTTCTACAAGCATACTGTTTCCTATTTCAGGGAAGCAGAGAGGCAATTAATAAGTTGGAGTCATCTACAGTCAGAATCACTGACAAGGCATACTGACAGCACCCAGATGCAACAGCGAAGAGCCTGACATGGGAGAAAAAAAATCTTTTTTTTTTTTTTTTTTTGCGGTACGCGGGCCTCTCACTGTGTTGGCTTCTCCCGTTGTGGAGCACAGGCTCTGGACGTGCAGGCTCAGCGGCCATGGCTCACGGGCCCAGCCGCTCTGCGGCATTGTGGGATCTTCCCGGACCGGGGCACAAACCCGTGTCCCCTGCATCGGCAGGCAGACTCTCAACCACTGCGCCACCAGGGAAGCCCGAAAAATCATTTTTATAAAACAATGTAGAACCCAAAACACAAAGCAGAATAGAGCCTTTAGTAGGCGTGAAACAGCTACCACTAAAAACATCATCGGCCTCTGAGAAGATCATCATATTACACATGTGTGTGCACAACAGAATGGATAAATCTCTTGTCATGAGACCTGTGTTCTGGTTCTGCTGCTTGATCACAGGCCATTCAGCTTCTTCTGAGCTCAGCTCCCCCAGTAAAATCAGGATAATACTTCCTTGCCCTACCCACTGGACAGACTGCCATAAAGAGCTGAAAAAATAATCTATATAACAGCATTTGAAAAATGTAACAAACTATACATGACTCTAAGAATATGTTAGAATATGTTTTGTATACTGTTTAAGACAATATATTTAAATCAATTTCTATTTAAATGGCTAAATAAAAAACTACACTTCTCTTAATAGCAAAAAATTACATGGTACCATTTATCCCCTCCCCCAAATAGCCAGTTTTTTTTCCTACTATTAGCAAGAAGAAAAGAGTTGTAAAGCAAGAGAAAGATTTTAGCATCTGAAAAAGGATAGATATATATATGTATAACTGAATCACTTTGCTGTACACCTGAAACTAACACAACATTGTACATCAACCATACTTCAATAGAAAAAGAAATTTAAAAAAAAAATAATAAATTAACCAACTACAAAAGGAAAAAAAAAAATTAGCTGCCCTTTGGAAACCAGATAGGTTATATACAGCATTTCTTTTGATAGGAAAGACATTTCAAAATGAGAAAAGATAAAAATTTTTTAATGAAAATGAATACCCATACCTAAAAATGTAACATGAAATAAAATATCTATTATAGTTACATTACAGAGCAATTTTTTTAACTGTAGGTCATATCAGTATGGAAAATATTAGAGTACATTATTTTTATTAAAGGTTAAGTATTATTTTATAGAATTTTGTTTTACTTAATATCTATTATTACTATGTATATATGTACTTATTTTCTAGGTAAAGGTATAGCTTGCTTCCTTAATGTTCTCCTATTATCGCATCAATTTCCTGGCCTGGTCTTGGCTGCCTGTCCCAATCTATCCATGTGCTCCTTAGGAAGCTCCTCAGGAAGCTCCTCAGCCTGCATGCTCCTTACTATTGGTAAGCCCTTCCCTGGTCTATGCCCACTTTCTTATGCTTAGAGCCTGTACCTGCAAGAACAGCAGTTACAAGTTCTCAAACAGACACATACAAAATGAATTTAGTATATACAACAGAGTTGCTCTGACTGGGCATAGGCTACATATTCCATCAAGAGAAGGGGTACATAGAAAGATATGTATTTTATCTTATAGATGTCATACTTGGGACCACCTCTGAAACTACACAGAAACCATTCTACTTCCCAGCAAAAGATCTCTATCTCTTTCAATTAAGGGATGAAAAATGAAAGCAGAGAAATGTAAAAAATAGGACTGAAGAGAGGTACTGTCAAAGGAATAACAACAGATCAAGCCAATCAATCACTGACAGCTATTCTGAACCTGAACACTAGTATAGAACAGTCCTGAGGAAAAATACTGAAAAGAACTAAATATCTACAAAAATACACACACACACACACACACACACAAATGCTGGTGTTTCATCATGCATATCATCAGTACAAAGAGAGAAGAAGAGAACATAATACCTATTTCATGTTCTACAGGCCAAAATCTACTTTGGAAAACATGTTCTTACAAATCAGTCCACTCTGATTGAAACAGATGGACATGTCAATCCAAGTGACCAATATGCAGAAACAGAGCAAACTCAGGGTTTGCTGAATTCACTTTTTATTGACCGTGTCTTTTGCCAGTTCTCACCTACTTTCAAACATATATCAAGTAAATTATCAGACATTTAATTTTACCAAGTGCCAGACAAACAGGTGATTCTGTACCAAAATACTGAAAATGTGGTTATCCTGATTTGTAAAACTCATTCTGGGCATAAATGCTAATTAAGCCATACTACCACTGATCAGTAAAAGGCTCAAATAGGCATTTAAGGGCTGAATAAAATATGAGTCTGGAAATTCACAGTGAAAATACATATAAGTAAGAAGGAACCTGCAAATCTCTATAAAATAAGTGTTGTAAAATATGCACTAAGGGAAAATTGAGGAAGTGAAGAAGATCCATTTGTGCTACATAAGGTCCTAAAGACAGCATTAAAGCTTTTAGAATCAACTATGCAAAAAGCAAGCACCACAGAGAATTGAAAGAATGTTGAGACTGGGAATAAACAAACAGGAACCTGATGAAAGGAAGAAACAAACATGACTGTGTTGATGAGGTCTATATTGTTACTACTCCACCAAACAACACCCTTCTCACAGGGAGTGCACAGGAAATTGGACAGACAGTGCTGTCCAGCTACAAAACCCACCTTAGTGAGGGCTGAACATGAGAAAATAAAACAAAATGTCTATCAGTGCAGCTGAGATTTCCAGAAATAATTTTTACTTATTATATAATATTTACTATCTCTAAAATTTTGAATGTTTTGAATTTTTCTTAATACACTGAAATACATGAAAAGTTTGTGTATAAAAATGCAAGTTAAGAAAAAGAAAAACTGTTTATCGTTGATACTAGTTAAAAATATAATAGTAAGATAATTCCAAATAAGAGCAATTCTGATGAATAAAATTAGCACTTGGTATAAAATATGTAAAACTATCAGTGAAAAAAAGGCAGCGGTACAATGAAAAAAATTATAAATGGATTTCCATTCTAAAACACTTAAATAGCTATAGTATTATGTCAATTTAAAAGCCAACAGACTAGCATTAAACAAAAAAAAACATAGACGGCACACACAAAATACACAGAAGCAAATTAGATGATACCTTTCTATAATATAATAATGCTGATAATTAACCTCCAAGTAAGTTTATCCCCTTCCCTCAATCAACTCACCCAACATTTTCTGCATCTTCATCACACTCAGCTTTATATTTGCAAGGTCCACACTTGGAGTGTTTTCTGTGAACTTCTGCCCCTGACCCTTCCTCTTCTGTTTAAAAAGAAAAATTAAATTTTCAACCAAAAGTTGGGATCCTTTCCAGATATGCTTCATGTTTTCAGCAGCCATTATCTTATTTCTGGGGAAAATGTACCCAAGCTCTTGAAAAAAATCAGTTCCAAAAATCTATTAATGCTTGAGTCCAAAAATGTTGTCAATACAGAGTATAACATATTCTGTGAAAAAAAAAAAAGTATTGGGGCTAGAAAAATAATCCCTTAACCTATGCACAACAGAACAGTATGCTAGATTTTGTTGATTCTTTAGAAGAATTACCATAACATTAAATAAGAGAGAGGGAAAAAAAACATGAGCAATAAATTTAGTCCAGTGATTACCCTACTGAAATAGCCTGTGCAATCCTGGTTAGCAAATAAGTGATTAAACAAAGCAGAGTGTAACCACTACCTTTTCCTCACATCAGTTTCACACCTGCCTTAAAAATTATCTCCAAATTTTAAAAAGGAAAGGGGTCTATTTACAAAGGACTTGCCCTTTTCTACTTTACCACCTAGCACAGCCAACAACACCCAGAATACAGAAGGGTATGTGTCTCATATGACCCAGCACAAAACAACAGTGCATACCACCAGCCCCCAACTCAGCTCATATCCCACATTTAGGGAACCCTATACTCCTGGGTCTTAACTAGATTGGATCCTATCCTGATAACCTCAAACTGGGCAGGGAGATCAGTTCTGAAGCCAATTTAGGGATTACAGTTTACTCAAGGGATTTCCCAGTCTGGTTGGGAAAGCACACCTTATTGAGGGGGTGCCAATCAGCAGAGAAGATGTTATAAGGAAAGCACACAAACCTAAGTGCCTGTTTGGTACTATTACCAAACTTGCCATTTTGTGTGTCTGCCTACACTTTAAGTAGAAATCCTCCCCAAATTCTAATGAATACTCCCAAAACAATTCCAGGGAGCATAATCCTAAGCATTTCTAAGGCCTCAGAAACATAATGAGATCTAGAAATCATACAGCCACCATGAGCTCACTAAAGTTTGTATATTAATCTGAGCAAACCACTTAGCCTTTCTAACTCATACTCCCTAAAAAAAAATTGCCAACAACCAACATCCTCAGGGCAAGATATCCAGTATTTGTACCATATAAGCAAATCTGGAGATCAACTTCCACTTCTTTAATATAGTAACAATGACAGTTTCTTAACTGAATATCTGACCACAGGGGCTGGACCACATGATCCTTTAAAGTCCTTTCCAGCTCTAAGATCCAGAATTTATGATCTCATCCTTCACATATGATCATGAAGTTTCTGCTTGAACATGTCCATTTAAATTAAATTCTATTGTTGGACAGTTTAAATCTTTTTTTTTTTTTTAAGGTCAAACTGTCATCCTTGAAATTCTTTCTCAGAACAGTTCTTCTACTCTCTAGGTGACCTTCAAAGTCCCTTCCAACTCTAAAATGTTAGGATTCTATGAAATGTAGAAGGGTAGAGTAAGGTTTCAGATAGTACTGAAAGGATCACAACTGTAGTTTTCATTTGCATAAGTGTGAATTTTACCAGAGTATGTTTTTTCTTTTAGTGCATCCCCAGAGCACCTCAAACTTACTTTGCATACAGTGGATATTCATTAAGAATTACAGCCATATTAGACCATGAAATAGATCAATCATTCTCAATTCTAATAATTCAGAGTAAACTGAATTACCAAATATTAGTTTTTCAAACAGTTTTTAAATATTGTACCTTGAAAATTCCTCATGAGCAAAAATTTGTAAGCAAGGGATGGGAGAGTGTTACAAATACTCTGGTCCAAGCTAAAATCATCTGGGGATGATCCTAAGGAGAGGGCGCCTTGGTGTAACTTCAGTTTAACAGGAGCAACATTTCCCCTTTGTCTGACAACAAACCTATAATGAAAAATAAATGCAGGAAAAAAAGAATGCTAAGGGCTAAGGGGGATAGAGGGATTGGGGGTGATAGCTGAGGGGTACAGGGTTTCTTTCCGGAGTAATGAAAATGTTCTAAAGTTGGCTGTGGTGATGAATGTACAATTCTGTGAATATACTAAAAGCCACTGAATTACATACTTTCAATGGGCAAACCGCATGGTATGTGAGTTTTATCTCAATAGAGCTGTTTTTAAAAAGTAAAAGAGGGCTTCCCTGGTGGCGCAGTGGTTGAGAGTCCGCCTGCCGATGCAGGGGACACGGGTTCGTGCCCCGGTCTGGGAGGATCCCACATGCCGCAGAGCGGCTGGGCCCGTGAGCCATGGCCGCTGAGCCTGCGCGTCCGGAGCCTGTGCTCCGCAAGGGGAGAGGCCACAACAGTGAGAGGCCCGCCTACCGCAAAAAAAAAAAAAAAAAAAAAAAAGTAAAAGAAAAAAAATGCTTTTTAAGGGGTATTTGAAACTTACCTCCCTCTCCAGATCCAGAACCATTATCTGAGAAGAAAAATAAAGAATGAATATGAATACTTTTCCTGGAAATCTCATATTATCAAATAGTAAAATTTCTTATCAGAAATCAAACTGTGATATCCATTCTCATGTAGCCTCTTTTCTCATTTTTTCTGGATATCTAACAGTTTATTCTTATATACTTATTTTGTACCTTTCTTCAAATATAAATTACTTGGACACATAATGCATACCTCATACATCTTTGTAGCCCATTCAGGAAATACCCAGGTGCCTTGTACAGAGTAAAAACCAATAAATATTATAAAGTAAATGGCTAAATAGAAATAACTTTAAATAACTCACTTAAAAGGTAGAAGAAAATTTTAATTTTGTTAAAGCTTGAAAGGAATAAAGAATAAACTGCTTTTATTAAAAAGGGAGGAGAAGAGCTTTGGGTCTTGCTCCAAAAATCTTCTTCATTAAATCTGTGGATAACAGCCAAAAGCCAAACAATATGAAAAGCCCCAAGGTTTAGAAGGAAAGAACCTCAAGGTTGAGGTTTTCATATTACTGATGAAATTAACTTCCTCTAGGAAACCTCACCAGAAGGAATCTCACCAAGGTGTAGGTGAGAAACTTGTCACTAGTCAAATTAAAGAGGCTCCCTCAAAGTTACCAGCAAGAAGCCAGGGTAAAATGTAATTAATTTAAAATATGTACTTTATAATCCTAAAAGAACCAACATATGGCACAGAGCATGTTGAAAAGAGGGCAATGGGGTAGTATCATAAGTGTGGAACAGAGATGGCAAGTGATGAACTTAACACTTTACCCAACACTTTCTAGGGAGGAGGATTTCCTAGAGAATCCATTCCAGTTATTCAAATAGTTCTCTAGAGTGGGAGACACCCTCAACAATATCGCTCCCTTCCCCCCTTCCTTTCAATCTCCTGCAGACTATAATAAAAGTCCCAAACGTGGCAGAAACAGGAAGAACTGGAAAAAAAATACAGATTTTATGTAGCATCCACTTCAACTCTTCATGGGGTTTTATACAAAGTCTTACATTGTATTCATTTTCATTGATCAACCATAAAAAAATTATATCTTCTCTGAGAAAGTAAAGAGGAAAAAAAGAGTAAAAGAGCAGAAAAAAAGACAAGGAAAAAGGGAACTCAAAACTATTTTTATTACCAAACTTTTCTTAGGCAAACTCTCTTTTTCCCTTCTATTCCATATACATTGACTGGGTACTTATTATGTGTTAGACAACATACACATAATAAGTAAAAGGTAGATATAAACTGATAAATAAGACAGTTCCAGTGCATGACATACTTACTCACTCCCAATCTTTTTTCCAACTAATGTCCAATCTTAATAAATATAGTATCTCACACCTTCCTTAAGGGTCATTTAAAATTGTGAAATAAATTAAATACACTGTGACTATTCTGATAATGAGGTTGAGTTCTTCTTGCCAATCATATTTTCACTGGACATACGCCTTCCCCTGCCCCAACCCTGGGATTATGATATACCTCCCTAGGCAGGACACAGTACTTTCCTGTTAAGAAACAGGATCTGGCCAAAGGCAGATGTGTTGGATAAATGAAATACAGTACAATATTTACAGAGATATGCACAAAGTGTGAATAAACTCTGCCAGGAGATACCAGAAAAGAAAGATTTCACAGAGTAGAAAAGGCTTACACTCAATCTTAAAGCATAAAAAAGTTCTCAAATGAGCAAAGGAGAATGTTGTTCCTAGCACAGGAAATAGAACCAACACCAGACCAAATGACATGAACAACTCTGGCCCCAGCCAGAAGATAACAAAATCAATATAGCACCTTATAGATTAGCTCATTCAATTCTCACTTAACCCCAGGAGATGACATCCATCACAATTTAGGTATGTAACTGGGGCTCAAAGCAGCTAAGTGACTTGTGTAAGGTCATACAGTAAACAAGAGCTGGAGTTACTTTAAAGCCAAGTCTTGTAACCCGAGTGCAGTGCTCTTTCCAGCTCTTTCCACTCTGCCTCCCAATGCTTAATATTCACTGCTTATCAAAGCAGTTGGTGTCTTAAACTTCTCATAAAGGATGCATAATTAATTGGGGATTATAAAAAACTCCATATTCCTTTTTAGTTACTAAATCAAGTCTGTGAAACATAATGTACTTAGAGAAGTGTATAAGAACCATATCAAATGATAGTCTATTGGCCTAAGAGCATCTAATTATTTAGTGTATGGAAAAGAATTTGGCCTTGCCCAAAGAGAGTTTTGGCCTTCGCCCTCAGCTTCTGGAAGGCAATCGATGTTCAGGAAGGGTGTTGACCACATCAGACCTTAGGGTGGGACAAGCCACACTCAGTACTCTTAGGGCAGGGGCTGGCCACACCAGAAATACCAACCACACAGTTCAGAGTGGGGACTTTGAGTCATGTGGTATTAGTGTACCTGGAGTTTGAGATCAACCACATGGACCATCAATCAATTACGCTTATGTAATGGAGCCCCAATAAAAACACAGGCACTGTAATATACAAGGAGAGAAAGGAAATGGAGTAATCACATAAGAATAGCTAAATACAAACGCAAGTAAGATACTAATATTAATGCCTTCCAAAATTAACCATTATCAATTCAGGAAGGAAAAGACAAGGAAGTAAATACAAACAATTGGGGGAGGTGGATGACTAGGGCTAGCAAACAGAAATGAGAAGATATAAAAAGAGAAGAGACTGGACAGAGACACATCCTGGGATGCCACTAATGACTTCCTATGGATACTCCCCACTCCTTCCCCACCCCCCAAGATAAAAATCAACAAAATGGATCCCACAGTATTTCCCACCCCAAATCTTATCCTGTCTTATATTCAAACCATAAGGCAAAAGATATGAAAAGTCGCCACCAAAAAAAAGCATTAAGCATTAAAAACGTCCTGGGAAGTAACACAGTCAGTACAAGACTACCTGGGGTTAAAAAGCAACATGAGGGCTTCCCTGGTGGCGCAGTGGTTGAGAGTCCACCTGCCGATGCAGGGGACACGGGTTCATGCCCCAGTCTGGGAAGATCCCACGTGCCGCAGAGCGGCTAGGCCTGTGAGCCATGGCCACTGAGCCTGCACGTCCAGAGCCTGTGCTCCGCAACGGGAGAGGCCACAACAGTGAGAGGCCCGCGTACCGCAAAAAAAAAAAAAAAAAAAAAAAAAAAGCAACGTGCAATGGAGGCAAAAAAGAGCTCCCCCATTCCCCACATAATCATCACCAATCCATACAAGCAATTTTGGGAATAAATCTCTGACTGGAAACTTCCTCTTAAAAGTATGGCAGGGCTTCCCTGGTGGCGCAGTGGTTGAGAGTCCGCCTGCCGATGCAGGGGATACGGGTTCGTGCCCCGGTCTGGGAAGATCCCACATGCCGCGGAGCAGCTGGGCCCGTGAGCCATGGCGGCTGGGCCTGCGCGTCCGGAGCCTGTGCTCTGCAGCGGGAGTGGCCACAACAGTGAGAGGCCCGCGTACTGCAAAAAAAAAAAAAAAAAAAAAAAAAAAAAAAAAAAAAGACATCTAAAAGTATGGCAGAACCATTTCTAACATTTTTTCAGAAGAATATCACACATACCAGAGTAGCATGGTCCCCTTGCTACTACTGTTATCTCTTTCTGGTGCTTACAAGCAGCCCTTCTGAGGAAGCATTCATTTTGGTACGTGTCCCCATTTGATCCACAGACAGGAATATAATTTGTATGGCACTGCAAAAGGAACAAAAATAAATTCTCAGACTAGGCATGAATATTAATAGTTCATTTCATATTCATGAATGCAATACCATAGTATTATGACATACTTCTACTACAAAAGAGTTTATTCTTTTATTTGGTTTTTAAAAAGAAGAGTTATGCTATTTTCTCATACCTTTTTTCACATTCATAATGAAAATTAATTATCAACTATCCATAAAAATGAGAATGAAAATCCCTATCCTATCTACATCATTTGCTTGTGATCCAGGGAGATAATATAAAAGGAAATGCTTGCCAATGTTTGTCATGAGCACTAATGATGTAATGTCATTTCATTATTATCAAAATTCACTTATTCAATACGTCTAGTACACAAAGTCTCAAGGTAAATGCTATAGTAGAAAAATGAACTCTGTTCTCAGAGACCTTACGATCTTGTTAGTAAACCATATAAATAGGAAATACATATATATATATATATATGATCATGTACTAAATCAAAAGTGTAGACAATAAGTGTAATATCTAATACCTATTACTGTAAACTGAAGTATTCAAGAAAAGCCTCCTCAGAGAAAGTGAAATGTGAACTGGGCCTTGAAGGATTAGTAGATGAAAAGAAAAAAGATGATTCATGTTTGAGAAATGACACTAAATTGGTATGTTTAAAAAACTTTAACACTTCTAAATGTCAGAAATATCATAAAGAACTAAAGTTTTAAAATCTGGGGAAAATAGTATAATATGACATAACTTATTACTAAAAGAGAGATAGTACAAATTAATACAAATGATAAATTTACAAAAAATAACAAATGGTCAATTAATATATAAAAAATGCTGAGTTTCACTAGCAATCAGAGTGGTACATGAAAACACGATGCTATTTTTAGCTTATAAAATTGGTCATTAGACAAAAAATTCAATTTGGTGGACATACCAATATACCTGTTGTGCTAATTTAAACTGGCTCAATCTTTTGATAACATAATTTAACAATGCATTTCAAGAGTTCTAAAAAAGAGATGATTTTTTATCTAGAATTACACATTTAGGGATATATCTGAAGGAAACTATTGTAGATGAAAATTTATTAGTCATTTCAAATAGAAATGTATTCATATCTAAAACATAGAAACAACCTAAATAACCAACAAGGCAATATTTATTTAAACCATGCTATATCTGTTCAAGGAGTCACTGAGCATTACCCTTTATAAGAATACTGTGTGACAGAAAAAGGTAATGTTAGGTGAAAAGTAGGTGGTAATACCATATACGTAACTTCTGAGAATTTTGTGCCCTTTTTCTTTTTTTGGATGCGTTGGGTCTTTGTTGCTGCGTGTGGGCTTTCTCTAGTTGCGGCGAGCGGGGGACTACTCTTGGTTGCAGTGCGCGGGCTTCTCACTTTGGTGGCTTCTCTTGTTGCGGAGCACGGGCTCTAGAGCACAGGCTCAGTAGTTGTGGCGCACGGGCTTAGTTGCTCAGCGGCATGTGGGATCTTCCCAGACCAGGGATCGAAGCCATGTCCCCTGCATTGGCAGGAGGATTCTTAACCACTGCGCCACCAGGGAAGTCCCTGCCATTTTTAAATGTATTATCTAGTCCACAAAACTGAATGCAAATTTCTTAAATAATTTGAAAATATAAAGTAAAAATATAGCAAGAAAATAAATTACATATATATACACATATATATCTCAATTATTTAGAAAAAATAAATATTCATAGAATAAATCCTGGAAGAAAACACCAATAAATTTTTCACATTACTTGTCACCATAGTTTTTTATTTCCATGTATATGGTTTTCTGTATTTCTCAATTTTTCTGCAATGAACAAGGCTTACTTTTATCATTTATTTACTTTTTAAAAAGTGGTCAACTTACTTTATGAATCATAAATATAGCATGCTACCCCAGGTCAAACACTGGTAAAAACAATTTCTAATAAAATATTTTATAACCAAGTTGATTTGCTATACAATATCAGCAGACTCCTACATCAGCTTTAGTTAAAATTAAAATTTTACTTTAGGATGCCTTCCTATACTCCTCTAATTCTTCAAGGATCACTTACTTTATTCTCTCCCCCCTAAAATGTACACAATAACTTGTATGATGTCTGCAGGAATCAATGTTACTCTGTAATTATACAATGTATAATTAGCAAAAAAGACCATAAGCTCCAAGGTGTCAAATGCTAAGTCTATGGACTTCTCAAGCCAACTCTTCACTCAACAAACATTTAATAACTTTCTAACATAGAGCTTGCAAAGGTGCTAATATCGCCCCCTAGGGGTGGGTGCCCCTATGGAGACATTTTTGGTTGTCACAATGAGAAAGGGACATTACTGTCATTTGGCAGATGGATTCCAATGGTGCTCGATGTACTGCAAAGGAAAGGATAGTTCCGCACAACATACATACCATACAATTTCTGAATGCATCTCTAGCCATTCATGTAGGAACTATGGTAAGGCCATATACATATAAGACTGTTCTAGCTTCTCCTAATAGCTTTTATTCTAGCATCCACCATACCTCTACTTTTTTGTTTTCAAATACTACTAGTATGAAATTGCTGCTGATGATCTTTTTAAAAATCCAAATATTCATTATAAGTAAATATAAGCATCTACTATATTGTCTTCTAGGGTAATCATGCCCAAACATTTACATTTTGAAATATTTATTTTACTGTAAATTACTTTCATTTCTCCTTTACATTGCAAGTGTATATTATAGTGATTTCTTTAATTATGTGTTTATGTAGGTTACATTATCTACAAATTTCATTTAAGAATAGAAAAGAAATGGAATACAAATTATTGGTTATAAAAAAGGGTTATTAAGTCTGATAGGGCTGAGAATCTATATGGTAATAGCTAAGATTTATTAAAGAGTTTCTATCTAGTAAACACTGGCTGCAACTTTAAAAGTCCTAAACTAACTTAAATATAACAATCCTGCGAAGCACATGACTTAGTACTTAGAGCTGGGGCTCTGAAGTAAAATGCTGAGTTCAAATCCTGGGTCGGCCATCCATGTGACTATGGGCTAGCACCAGTGTCATTTCCCCTATCTATAAAATGGTAATTATAATAGTATCTACCTAATAAAATTGTTATGAGAATTAAATAAATAAGAGAAATCCATCTTTGGCATTTACATCTAGCCATAGTAAATTCTCAACATACATCAGCTGGTTCTGCGACTGCTATTATCATTTCTGAGTCTTAAGTCTTGTCCAAGGTCACAGCTAACAAATGGAAGACCCACGACTCCTGACAAGTGATGTTCTCTAACCACTACACACCAGTTTTTTCAGCAGGATCTCACTATATGTCACTTGGTGGTAGTGAGTAGGGGGCTTAAAACAGTGTAGGCAATGTCCCTGAAATGCAACCTAACGAGCACATACCAAGGGGTGAGCATGAGATGGGAAAAGCAGACCTACAGTTCTTTGGCCAGTCTGTTTCAAGAAGTCTCTATTAAGAGCCTCTCATTATGCTACGGAAAAATTAAGGGATTTGGGCAATTTTAACAACATACAACTTCTGACTTGGGCACTGACTCTAACCTAAGGTCTGCCTCCTCTATACTGCCACTCTTGCTGGGGCAAAGAACTCTCTCCTACACCTTCACTTTAGCTGCAAGAGTGATTTGAAGTAGTTTACAAAGGTGCAGCAGTGTACAACTCTGCAGCCACATCCATTCAAGCATTTATTGTGTACCTACTGTGTGTCAGGAACTGTGCTGAATACAATAAATAATATTAACAAAGTTGTGGTGGTTAATTTTATGTGTCCACTTGACTGGGCCCCAGGGTGCCTAGATTAAATATAATTTCTGGATGTATCTGTGAGGGTGTCTCTGGATGACATTAGCATTAAATCAGTGGACTGAATAAATGCCCTCTCCAATGTGGGTGGCATCATCCAATCCATTGACGACCTGAATAGACCAAGAGGTGAATGAAGGGAGAATTAACTCTCTGCCTGACTGGTGAGCTGGGACCTTGGTCTTCTCCTGGTTCTCAGGCCTTTGGGCTCAGACGGGGACTTATATATCAGCTCCCCTGATTCTCAGGCCTTCAGCCTCAGATTGGAACCACACCACCAGCCTTTCTGGGCCTCCAGCTTGTGGACTGCAGATTGTGGAACTTCTCAGTGTCCATAACTGAGTGAGCCAATTCCTTATAATCCCTTTCTCTCCTCTCTCTCTCTCTATATATATATATCCTGTTGGTTCTGTTTCTACGGAGAACTCTGACTAATACAAAGGTCCAATAAGTGGACACAGTACCTAGCAAGAGAAGACACTAAAAAACTAAGGAAAAAAGACATAGGCCCAAGAACTCCAGTCAGAAGAACAAAGAGAAAGAAAGAAGAAAGAAAACAGGGAAAAAGCCATACGCACTCCTCTTTGTATATTACCCAGGTTTTAATGAAAAGATGCAATACTGATCATTTTTCTTTGTTCAACATTAATAAAAGTAGCTTTGTTTATATATGTGGCAAGATGCAATAGCTCTTATCAACAAGCTGAACAAAACAATTTTAGAATTTAAAATCCTGTTATTATCTGTTAAAATGTGTTTAAATTATGTCCCAGAAAGCTTATATTAACCCTGAAAGCATGATGAATCATAAGGGTTTTTTTAAATTTAATTTTATTTTTTTATACAGCAGATTCTTATTAATCTCTTTTATATGTATTACTGTATACATATCAATCCCAATCTCCCAATTCATACCACCACCACCACCCTCCCCCCACTTTCCCCCCTTGCCGTCCATACTTTCTTTCTGTACATCTGTGTCTCTATTTCTGCCTTGCAAACTGGTTCATCTGTACCATTTTTCTAGATTCCACATACATGCGTTAATATACACTATTTGATTTTCTCTTTCTGACTTACTTCACTCTGTATGACAGGCTCTAGATCCATCCATGTCTCTGCAAATGGCACAATTTCATTCCCTTTTATGGCTGAGTAATATTCCACGGTATATATGTACCACATCTTCTTTATCCATTCGTTTGTTGACGGGCATTTAGGTCGTTTCCATGACCTGGCTACTGTAAATAGTGCTGCAATTAACATTGCGGTGCATGTGTATTTTTGAATTATGGTTTTCTCTGGGTATATGCCCAGTAGTGGGATTGCTGGATCATATGGTAATTCTATTTTTAGTTTTTTAAGGAATCTCCATACAGTTCTCCATAGTGGCTGCATCAATTTACATTCCCACCAACAGTGCAAGAGGGTTCCCTTTTCTACACACCCTCTCCAGCATTTGTTGTTTGTAGATTTTCTGATGAGGCCCATTCTAACTGGTATGAGGTGATACCTCATTGTAGTTTTGATTTGCATTTCTCTAATAATTAGTGATGTTGAGCAGCTTTTCATGTGCCTCTTGGCCACCTGTATGTCTTCTTTGGAGAAATGTCTATTTAGGTCTTCTGCCCAGTTTTTGATTGTGTTGTTTGTTTTTTCAATATTGAGCTGCATGAGCTGTTTATATATTTTGGAGATTAATCCTTTGTCCGTTGCTTCGTTTGCAAATATTTTCTCCCATTCTGAGGGTTGTCTTTTTGTTTTGTTTATACTTTCCTTTGCTGCGCAAAAGCTTTTAAGTTTCATTCAGTCCCATTTGTTTATTTTTGTTTTTATTTCCGTTACTCTGAGAGGTGGGTCAAAAAATATCTTGCCACAGTTTATGTCAAAGAGTGTTCTTCCTATGTTTTCCTCTAAGAGTTTTATAGTGTCTGGTCTTACATTTAGGTTTTTAATCCATTTGGAGTTTATTTTTGTGTATGGTATTAGGGAATGTTCTAATTTCATTCTTTTACATGTAGCTGTCCAGTTTTCCCAGCACCACTTATTGAAGAGACTATCTTTTCTCCGTTGTATATCCTTGCCTCCTTTGTCATAGATTAGTTGACCACAGGTGCATGGGTTTATCTCTGGGCTTTCTATCCTGCTCCATTGATCTATAATTCTGTTTTTTTGTTTTTTTTTTTAGTTTCTGCTTTATAACAAAGTGAATCAGCCATACATATACATCTGTTCCCACATCCCTTCCCTCTTGAGTCTCCCTCCCTCCCACCCTCCCTATCCCACCCCTCCAGGCGGTCACAAAGCACCGAGCTGATCTCCCTGTGCTATGCGGCTGCTTCCCACTAGCTATCTACCTTACATTTGGTACTGTATATATGTCCATGTCTCTCTTTCGCTTTGTCACAGCTTACCCTTCCCCCTCCCCATATCCTCAAGTCCATTCTCAAGTAGGTCTGTGTCTTTATTCCTGTTTTACCCCTAGGTTCTTCATGACATTTTTTTTTCTTAAATTCCATATATATGTGTTAGCATACGGTATTTGTCTTTCTCTTTCTGACTTACTTCACTCTGTATGACAGACTTAGGTCTATCCACCTCATTACAAATAGCTCAGTTTTGTTTCTTTTTATGGCTGAGTAATATTCCATTGTGTATATGTGCCACATCTTCTTTATCCATTCATCTGTTGATGGACATTTAGGTTGGTTCCATGTCCTGGCTATTGGAAATAGTGCTGGAATGAACATTGGGGTACACGTCTCTTTTTGAATTAAGGTTTTCTCAGGGTATATGCCCAGTAGTGGGATTGCTGGGTCGTATGGTAGTTCTATATTTAGATTTTTAAGGAAACTCCATACTGTTTTCCATAGTGGTTGTATCAATTTACATTCCCAAAAATAATGTAGGAGGGTCCCCTTTTCACCACACCCTTTCCAGCATTTATTGTTTCTAGCTTTTTTTTTTTTTTTTTTTTTTTTGCGGTACGCGGGCCTCTCACTGCTGTGGCCTCTCCCGTTGCGGAGCACAGGCTCCAGACGCGCAGGCTCAGCGGCCATGGCTCACGGGCCCAGCCGCTCCGCGGCATGTGGGATCTTCCTGGACCGGGGCACGAACCCGTGTCCCCTGCATCGGCAGGCGGACTCTCAACCACTGCGCCACCAGGGAAGCCCTGTTTCTAGCTTTTTGATACTGGCCATTCTAACTGGCGTGAGGTGATACCTCATTGTAGTTTTGATTTGCATTTCTCTAAAAATTAGTGATGTTGTGCATCTTTTCCTGGGTCTCTTGGCCATCTGTATGTCTTCCTTGGTGAAATGTCTATTTAGGTTTTCTGCCCATTTTTTAACTGGATTGTTGATTTTTTTTTTTTTTTTGATACTGACCTCCATGAGCTGTTTGGATATTTTGGAGATTAATCCTTTGTCTATTGTTTCATTTGCAAATATTTTCTCCCATTCTGACAGTTGTCTTTTCATTTTGTTTATAGCTTCCTTTGCTGTGCAAAAGCTTTTAAGTTTCATTCGGTCCCATTTGTTTATTTTGTTTTTATTTCCATTATTCTAGGAGGTGGGTCAGAAAAGATCTTGCTGTGGTTTATGTCAAAGAGTGCTTTTCCTATGTTTTCCTCTAAAAGTTTTAAAGTGCCTCATCTTACATTTCAGTCTTTAATCCATTTTGAGTTTATTTTTCTGTATGGTGTTAGGGAGTGTTCTAATTTCATTCTTTTACATGTAGCTGTCCAATTTTCCCAGCACCACTTATTGAAGAGGCTGTCTTTTCTCCATTGTATATCCTTGCCTCCTTTGTCATAGATTAGCTGACCACAGGTGCATGGGTTTATCTCTGGGCATTCTATCCTGTACCATTGATCTATATTTCTGTTTTTGTGCCAGTACCATACTGTCTTAATTACTGTAGCTTTGTAGTATAGTTTGAAGTCAGGGAGCCTGATTCCTCCACCTCCATTTTTCTTTCTCAAGATTGCTTTGGCTATTCGAGGTCTTTTGTGTTTGCATACGAACTGTAAGATTTTTTTGTTCTAATTCTGTGAAGCATGCCACTGGTAGTTTGACAGGGATTGCACTGAATCTGTAGATTGCTTTGAGTAATATAGTCATTTTCACAATATTGATTCTTCCAATCCAAGAACATGGTATATTTCTCCAACTGTTTATGTCATCTTTAATTTCTTTCATTAGTGTTTTATAGTTTTCTAAGTACAAGTCTTCCACCTCTTTAGGCAGGTTTATTCCTAGGTATTTTATTCTTTTTGTTGCAATGGTAAATGGGAGTGTTTCCTTAATTTCTCATTCTGATTTTTCATTGTTGATGTATAGGAATGCCAGAGATTTCTGTGCATTAATTTTGCATACTGCAACCTTATGGTGTATGATCCTTTTAATGTGTTGCTGGATTCTGTTTGCTAGTATTTTGTTGAGGATTTTTGCATCTATATTCATCAGTGATAGTGGTCTTTAATTTTCTTTTTTTGTAGTATCTTTGTCTGGTTTTGGTATCAGGGTGATCATGGCCTCATACAATGGGTTTGGGAGTGTTCCTTCCTCTGAAATTTTTTGGAAGAGTTTGAGAAGGATGGGTGTTAGCTCTTCTCTAAATGTTGGATAGAATTCACCTGTGAAGCCTTCTGGTCCTGGACTTTTGTTTGTTGGAAGATTTTTAATCACAGTTTCAATTTCATTACTTGTGATTGGTCTGTTCATATTTTCTATTTCTTGTTTGTTCAGTCTTGGAAGGTTATACCTTTCTAAGAATTTGTCCATTTCTTCTAGGTTGCCCATTTTATTGGCATAGAGTTGCCTGTAGTAGTCTCTTATGATGCTTTGTATTTCTGCGGTGTCCATTGTAACTTCTCCTTTTTCATTTCTAATTTTATTGACTTGAGTCCTCTCCCTCTTTTTCTTGATGAGTCTGGCTAAAGGTTCATCAAATTTGTTTATCTTCTCAAAGAACCAACTTTTAGTTTTATTGATCTTTGCTATTGTTTTCTTTGTTTCTATTTCATTTATTTCTGCTCTGATCTTTATGATTTCTTTCTTCTACTAACTTTGGGTTTTGTTTGTTCTTTCTCTAGTTCCTTTAGTGTAAGGTTAGATTGTTTGAGATTTTTCTTGTTTCTTGAGGTAGGATTGTATTGCTATAAACTTCCCTCTTAGAACTGCTTTTGCTCCATCCCATAGGTTTTGGATCGTTGTGTTTTTGTTGTCATTTGTCTTTCGGTATGTTTTGATTTCCTCTTTGATTTCTTCAGTGATCTCCTGGTTATTTAGTAACATATTGTTTAGCCACTATGTGTTTGTGGTTTTTATGCTTTTTTGCCTGTAACTGATTTCTAATCTCAAAGCATTGTGGTCTGAAAATATGCTCAATATGATTTTAATTTTCTTAAATTTACCGAGGCTCGATCTGTGACCCAAGATGTGATCTATCCTGGAGAATGTTCAGTGTGCACTTGAGAAGAAACTGTAATCTGCTGTTTTTGGATGGAATGGCCTATAAATATCAATGAAATCTATCTGGTCTATTGTGTCATTTAAAGCTTGTGTTTCCTTATTAATTCTCTGTCTGGACATTGGTGTAAGTGAGGTGTTAAACTCCCCCACTATGACTGTGTTACTGTCGATTTCCTCTTTTATAGCTGTTAGCAGTTGCCTTATGTACTGAGATTTATAACTGTTTTATCTTCTTCTTGGATTGATCCCTACTACAATTATGTAGTATCCTTCCTTGTCTCTTGTAAAATTCTTTATTTTAAAGTCTATTTTACCTGATATGAGTATTGCTACTCCAGCTTTCTTTTGATTTCCATTTGCATGGAACATCTTTTTCCATCCCCTCACTTTCAGTCTGTATATATCCCTAGGTCTGAAGTGGGTCTCTTGTAGACAGCATATATATGGCTCTTGTTTTGGTAGCCATTCAGCAAGCCTGTGTCTTTTGGTTGGAGCATTTAATCCATTCACGTTTAAGGTAATTATCGATATGTATGTTCCTATTACCATTTTCTTAATTGGTATGGATTTGTTTTTGTAGGTCCTTCTCTTCTCTTGTGTTTCCCACTTAGAGAAGTTCCTTTAGCATTTGGTGTAGAGCTGGTTTGGTGGTGCTGAATTCTCTTAGCTTTTGCTTGTCTGTAAAGCTTTTGATTTCTCCAATGAATCTGAATGAGATCCTTGCTGGGCAGAGTAATCTTGGTTGTAGGTTCTTCCCTTTCAACATGTTAAATATATCGTGCCACTCCCTTCTGGCTTGTAGAGTTCCTGCTGAGAAATCACCTGTTAACCTTATGGGAGTCCCTTTGTATGTTATTTGTCATTTTTCCCTTGTTGCTTTTAATAATTTTTCTTTGTCTTCAATTTTTGTTAGTTTGATTACTGTGTGTCTCGGCATGTTTCTCCTTGGCTTTATCCTGCCTGGGACTCTCTGCATTTCCTGGACTTGGGTGGCTATTTCCACGTTAGGGAAGTTTTCCACTATAATCTCTTCAAATATTTTCTCAGGTCCTTTCTCTCTCTCTTCTCCTTCTGCGACCGCTATAATGTGAATGTTGGTGCATTTCATGTTGTCCCAGAGATCTCTTAGGCTGTATTCATTTATTTTCATTCTTTTCTCTTTATTCTGTTCCATGGCAGTGAATTCCACCATTCTGTCTTCCAGGTCATTTATCCATTCTTCTGCTTCAGTTATTCTGTCACTGATTCCTTCTATTGTATTTTTCATTTCAGTTACTGTATTGTTCATCTCATTTGTTTGTTCTTTAATTCTTCTAGCTCTTTGTTAAACATTTCTTGCATCTTCTCAATCTTTGCCTCTATTCTTTTTCCAAGGTCCAGGATCATCTTCACTATCATTATTCTGAATTCTTTTTCTGGAAGGTTGCCTATCTCCACTTCATTTAGTTGTTTTTCTGGAATTTTATCTTGTTCCTTCATCTGGTACATAGTTCTCTGCCTTTTCATTTTGTCTGTCTTTCTGTGAATGTGGTTTTCATCCACAGGCTGCAGGACTGTAGTTCTTGCTTCTGCTGTCTGCCCTCTGGTGGATGAGGCTATCTAAGAGGCTTGTGCAAGCTTCCTGATGGGAGGGACTGGTGGTGGGTAGAGCTGGGTGTTGCTCTGGTGGGCAAAGCTCAGTAAAACTTTAATCTGATTGTCTGCTGATGGGTGGGGCTAAGTTCCCTCCCTGTTGGTTGTTTGGCCTGAGGTGACCCAGCACTGGAGGCTACAGGCTCTTTGGTGGGGCAAATGGCAGACTTTGGGAGGGCTCATGCCAAGGAGTACTTCCCAGAACTTCTGCTGCCAGTGTCCTTATCCTCACGGTGAGACACAGCCACCCCCTGCCTCTGCAGGAGACGCTCCAACGCTAGCAGGTAGGTCTGGTTCAGTCTCCTGTGGGGTCACTGCTCCTTCCCCCTGGGTCCTGGTACACACACTACTTTGTGTGTGCCCTCCAAGAGTGGAGTCCCTGTTTCTCCCAGTCCTGTAGAAGTCCTGCAATCAAATCCCACTAGCCTTCAAAGTCTGATTCTCTGGGAATTCCTCCTCCCATTGCTAGACCCCCAGGTTGGGAAGCCTGATGTGGGGCTCAGAACCTTCACTCCAGTGGGTGGACTTCTGTGGTATAAGTGTTCTCCAGTTTGTGAGTCACCCACATTGTGGTTATGGGATTTGATTTTATTGTGATTGCGCCCCTTCTACCATCTCATTGTGGCTTCTCCTTTGTCTTTGGACATGGGGTATCTTTTTTGGTGAGTTACAGTGTCTTCCTGTCAATGACTGTTCAGCAGTTAGTTGTGATTCATGTGTTCTCACAGGAGGGAGTAAGCACACGTCCTTTTACTCCCCCATCTTGAACCATCTCCTCATAAGCAAGGTTTTTAAATGAATCGAAAGATACTGCTAAATCATCTGGCAGAGGAGTGTTTAATGGGCATGTGAGGTCTTTGTTCTTAAACTGGCATGAACCTAAGTCTAACTTGAACAGATTTATAAGCTTGTAAGAAGGCAGAGGAGTCAAAGGAAGGTTCACTCAGCAGCAGGATCAAATCACACTATAAGCCCTTAGGCAGTTTGCTCCTACAAGGCAAGCAACTTGTCTTTAAACATCCTTATATCCCTAGCACCTAGCCTAGTGCCTAGCACAAAGTAAGCACTGGATAAATGTCTACCGATCTAAACTCCCAACTTTTATTTTCTTTTCTTGCTTGGCCGCAAGGTAAGAATACAAGGGATTCCAGACAGATCATGAGAAGATTCTCTAGCTGGTCAAAAGGTCAAAAAGGCTTCATAATATTAGAGTTGCAGGGAAAGACCGTCAAAGAATGAACAGCAGAATCATAAAGACAAATATCAATATGAAATGAAAATTTTAAACTTCTTTATATCAGAAAATATAAACATAATGAAAATTAAAATGACACTAGGATAACTTTTTTAAAATACAGAACTCTTTTTTTGTAATCTATATAAACTAAAAGTAACCATCTCAGGGCTTCCCTGGTGGCACAGTGGTTGAGAGTCTGCCTGCCAATGCAGGGGACGCGGGTTCGGGCCCTGGTCTGGGAGGAGCCCACATGCCGCGGAGCAATTAGCCCCGTGAGCCACAATTACTGAGCCTGCGCGTCTGGAGCCTGTGCTCCGCAACAGGAGGGGCCACAATAGTGAGAGGCCTGCGCACCACGATGAAGAGTGGCCCCCACTTGCCACAACTAGAGAAAGCCCTCGCACAGAAACGAAGACCCAACACAGCCATAAATAAATAAATAAATAATTTTTTTAAAAAATTAAAAAAATAAAAGTAACCATCTCTAAGGTAAATACTATTAAGTGATTTAGTACTTAAAAGAGAAATTGAAACACCTATGTGTTTGTACAACAGAATATTTCTAGAAGGAAGTATAAGAATTAACAGATGTTGCCTCTGAGAAGAGCAACTGGTATTCTAGAATGGAAGGAAGACATTTTTTCATTATATTATATATCTTATAAAATGTTCCAGTTGTTTACTATGGGCATATATCACTCTCCTAAAAAATGTATCAAAATGGTACCTACATCATAGGTTCTCATGAGAGTTTATGAGTTATGTAAACTTATATATATACAAAATATTTAGAATAGTCAATGGATATAAAATGCTCAGCACAGTAAGCAGTATTATAAGGACACAAATAGTATATTATATATAGTGTATACACATGTCTTTCCAAATCAACACAAGGGAAAAAGAAAATACTAAAAATGGACAAAGAATATGAAATGTTAATTCACAAAAAATGGTCAATAAGTTTATGGCACATTTCCAATTTCCTTAGTAATCAAATGCAAATAAAAAAGCTTTTTCCCTTTCAGATTTATATAATTTTAAAGGACTGACAAAATCCACTACCAAGAGGTTGAAAGGAGACAAGCAGCCTGATAAATTGCTCTTAGTGAGAATGTTAATCTGTACATGAACATCTCATTGGCCCAACAATTCCACGTCAAAGAATTTAACCTAAGGAAATATAAGACAGTTGGAAGAAGGGAACAGCCCCAGTTTTCCCCATACAGGATGCCTGAAACACCAACAAAAACCTGCAATCTTTGTGGCATGAAGAACCAAAGCCACTGGAAAGTGAGAGAGAAAATTCCAGAAAGGAGAGAGGGAGCACAGTGTCCCAGATTCTGTGGCTGACCTCTGAACCAAGCACTCATGAGGCACACTCCAAATAGCCCAGCTAAGACTAAAAGAAATGATATTTGTGTTTCTATCCCCAACGGTAAAGACAGAGTCTGCAGTGTAAGTTCAGCCAATTTAACTGTTTCAAAAATGACAATACTCAGAGGAACATAATTCAAACACTCAAAAACATATCATTCACAATGTGTAGGATATATTCAAAATAAATATGAAAAAAAACACAAGAAAATATAATGCATTCTCAAATGAAAAGGCAGTCAACAGAGATGATCCCTAAGATGTCCCAGATGTTGAAATTGGCAAAGGTTTTTAAAGCAGCAATATCTATGCTCAAGGAAAATATTCTTGAAATGAATGAAAAGACAGGAAATCTCAGATAAATAGAAACTATAAATTCTTAATAAAATATCTGAAATTAAATATTCACTGGATGGGCAGAATGGAGATAACAGAAGAAAGGATTAGTGACCCTTGAGATAGGTCAATAAAACTTTTATAACGTGAAGAATAGGAAGAAGTAAAAGTTCATGAGGGCTTGGTATACACCATGTACACCAACACCTTCTTTTAAGGAAAGAAGCCCACCTTAGTTACTATCATTTTTAAGAAGGTTTAGGGAGAAGGAGGGCAGTCAGACATATCACCACCTATTTTTTTAACTTAATTTTTATTTTATATTAGAATATAGTTGATGTACAATTTTGTGTCAGTTTCAGGTGTACAGCAAAGTGATTCAGTTATACGTATACACATATCCATTTTTTTTCAGATTCTTCTCCCATGTAGGTTATTACCGAATAGAGTTCCCTGTGCTATACGGTAGGTCCATGTTGATTATCTATTTTATATATAGTAGTTACACTGGCCTGACTATTGTTACGTGAGCAACCATGGAGGGGTGGGCACGAGGTTAGCTAAGCGACTTCAAAGGTGGCTAGTGTGAATAAATAGTGGATTGTAAAGTCCCTTTTGACCAAGAACAACCTTTTTGTTTGGTCAACAGTACACTCCCCAACCCTTCCTCCTTTACTTAAACTTTCTACTTCTTTTAATGAAAATAAACATGATAGTTAATAGTTTTCAAAGAGGCTTCATATTCAAGCTCCCTTTCTGATTTTAATTCTCATTACAATATCATAAGAAAGGGTGGGAAATATGCCTTCTCTTTTCAGATGGATCATACAGAAACATGCCTGAAGTTATAGGGTTACTAGAAGTAACTGACTATCCTATGCTTTTATTCCTGATCTGTTCCCTTTCCTACCTTTAAAATCCAAAATGGTGGGTACAGTTAGAATAAGATTATGAGTTTAAAAAATTCTAGTTCCTTCTTTGTCTCATCTCAAATCCTTAATAAGGGACCATCTTGTGAACAATATTCTGAAGCCAGATTATAACTTAATCACAGAAAATAAACAAAAAAAAAGAATTGAAGGAATTCCCTGGCGGTCCAGTTGTTAGGACTCTGCGCTTTCACTGCCTAGGGCACGGGTTCAATCCCTGGTCAGGGAACTAAGATCCCTTAAGCCAGGTGGCGCAGCCAAAAAAAAAAAAAGAAGAAGAATTGAATGTAACACATTTCATTTCCATTCCTTTTGTTTTTTTAAACAACAAAATCACAACTAAAACAGCATTTGAAAAGCAAAGATATTCACACTCTTGGTTTGAGGTTCCCCTTTCTAGTCCATCTCTAACCCTGATCTACCCTGAGGTACCAAATCAGTCATGTTCTTTGGCCTAAAAAGACGAGACAGCAGCAAATAAGAATGGAAGGGAGATAGACTAGAAAGAGAAAGAAATGGGAAAAAAAGGCCAACATTTTAAATAAGTGACTCTACTGCAATCTGTACTTTATTTCCTTTCAGTGACAATTATACCTTACATTTGAGTAGAACTTTAATATATTTTTCAAGGCATTTTCACATTCTATTAGAGCCAGCCTGCCCCCGTAATTCAAGAAAAGAAGCATGGAAGGTACAAATAAGAGCGCTTCATCTGACAAAAAAGAATCGGTGGGCTGTGAACCCAAATTTCTTGTGGGTTCAAGGTGTTTTAATAAGCTTTTTAATTTGAAAAATGTGGAATTACAAAATATGACAAATGTAAAAATTTTGAAAAGAGGTTTGATTTCCTTACCTGAAATTGACATGCACATTTCAAACCATCTCCATCTTCTTTACAGACTCCTCCATATTTACACGATGATTCATCACAAACCCTTATATCAGATTCCCTCACATTTAATTCTGTAAAAGAGGAAACATTGTTTCATATATATCTGTCTTTTTTATCCAAAGGTACATATATAAATAAAAGAAAAAATCCTTACACCTCATTCACAAGTATAATAAGACACAACATACAAAAAACAAGTTCTATAGGACACAAAATGTTCAAGATTCCCCAAAGAGAGTCCTACATAATAATATGCCTAAAAGTACATAAAAGAAAATAAAAATAAAACTCAGAATTTCAGGATTTCATATAATTCCCAAAGATAAATCCAAAGAATCTTTATATTTTGCCTGCCAAGAGCTTAAGACAGTCTTCTTACTATTGTCTTAATGTTTTAGATTATTTTTCTAGTGTTTAAGTTACTTTTAAGGTTAAAAAATAATAACTAAAAAGAATCTTGATTCTTCTGGTACCCAAAATAAGTTTTGGATGATCATTATTCACTCTAGAACAAATAAACAGTTTTAATTACAAAAGAATTATGAAGTAAGCTTGAATCTCATACAATAGGTACATATGGAGCATTTACATGCAAAGAAAGATTCAAAATCTTTCTAAACTTAAATTTTTTAAATGACTGATTTAATTTTTCTACCACAGGAAGCAGAGCCTATCAATAATACTAGTATTCTGTGGTCATTCTGTGCCTGTTCCAAAACTGTCAGTCTTATTCTGGAACTATCAAAATAATCTCTCCAGGAAACCTAATAAACTGCTTCCAGGTTAATGCTAAGTAAAGCAGCCAATCACATGGAATTGGGTGAAAACCACTACAAAGACAATTTTCATATCCTCCCTACTGGGAATGAGAGCTATAACAACAAATGCACTTACACAAACAGTAAACAAATGGTTGCTTAAAAACTCATCCCAGTGTAGAGGTGAACTCATGAGTCTGGGAGCAGAGAGGCCTAAGTTAGCTTCTGACCCTATGGCTCAATAGCTGAGAGACTCTGGAAAGAGCACAAGATCTCATGCAGCTCTAGATGGAGACAAGGTCTTGGCAAACAGATCTCAGCGAGCTTTTCTCCAGCAATCCTTCAGCCCTGGTTGTTTTCTACTTCTAGACTTCAAATCAGGACTCGGTGGACTGAGTCAAGGAGGTTCTACTTCTCTATCTAGTGACATCTGTCCTGGTTGACCATCATTTCCTCTTTCTGCCCCAAGTGTCCTCAGTGCTCTGCAATGTGTCTCAGGTCTCCTCCTCCTAGCTGACCCTCCAACGAGCTGGCAGTCAAGTACCTAAATAAACAAGGAGTTGATAGTCACAGTACTTATTTGAGAAACCACTCTGCACCAAGCACTGTACTAAAGTAAGCATATGTCTATGTAACTATTGGTTAAAAATTTTTTTTCTTCTTTTCCTTAAATGGATCTCAAGTGCACAAAATTGGATTGCTCTAAACTTCAAGCATATGTGTAAAATTAAAAAAAAAAAAGATGAGTAGAAATGAAAAGTACAGGAAACTAATGCAGCTGTTTTGTTGCTCTCTCTCTCTCACTATTCAAGGCACAAATGACCATCTTTCTAGTCTTTCATCCTGGCTCTGGAGGCTTTATGTTCTTGGTTTTCCTCATCTCCCACTTTTTGCTTGTTCTTCCCTTCCCCCCTTAACCTCTTGCATTAGCTCCTGAAGCTCTATCTTAAGTGTGGGGGTTGCTTTTTTCAATCTGCCTACATTCCTACTGGGAACCTGCACAAGGTCAGGGTTCCAGTTACTGTCTAATGTACATTTTAAAACCCAAGGAAGATAACTATACATTAATAAAGAACTGCTCTGGAAAAGAAGATAAGAATGCATAATATCTTTGCTCAACCACAGGCTTCATCAATTTAAGGGACCATAGAAATAAAAACAATTGCACAATTTGAGAAATAAAATTTAGTGTATTTCTCTTATTTCTTTTCTTTGTAGCCTTAAAGTTCACACTGGGTTCCAATACAATCACACATACCAAACAAGAATAAAGTTTTTATTTTGTCCATGGGTCAAGATCATGCTCTTAGTTAAGACTTGCTATCCTGGCTTGAGATTCTTTTTTGAGTTGCAATGTTTTTGCCTGTTGCATTTTAAAAGCACAACGGGATTGCAATCTAGAGCCTAAACCCTCCCTGCCACTAAGATTCTCACATCTCTGTGAGAGTTGTTCAGGCATCTGTTTGCATGAGGGACGAAGGAACATTTTTAGAGAATAATCATCCTTACTAAAGTGAGGCAGAAAAGCTCAGCGTGATAAACAAAACCTTGGTTGGAAAGGAGGAGTGATCCCAAGCACAGTGTGGTATCTCATCCAGACTGCCCCAAAGGGTCATCATGATGGAGACAAAGAGGCTAACAATGAGAAACTAAAGAATGTCTTTCACTAAAAACTCTGAAGCACCCAAACAATCCCACTCCTGGGCATATACCTGGAAAAAACCATAATTCAAAAAGATACACGCACCCCAATGTTCACTGCAGCACTATTTGCAATAGCCAGGACATGGAAGCAACCTAAATGTCCATCAACAGAGAAATGGAAAAAGAAGATGTGGTACATATATACAATGGAATATTACTCAGCCATAAAAAAGAACAGAAATAATGCCATTTGCAGCAACATGGGTGGACCTAGAGATTGTCATACTGAGTGAAGTAAGTCAGACACAGAAAGACAAACATCATATGATATCGCTTATATGTGGTATCTAAAAAAAAAAAGGGTACAAATGAACTTATTTACAAAACAGAAGTAGAGTCACGAATGTAGAAAACAAACGTGGTTACCAGGGGATGGGGGGAGGGATAAATTGGGAGATTGGGATTGACATACACACTACTATATATAAAATAGACAACTAATAAGAACCTGTTGTATATAGCACAGGGAACTCTACTCAATACTCTCGTAAGGGCCTATATGGGAAAAGAATGTAAAAAAAAAAAAGTGGATACATGTATAACTGATTCACTTTGCTGTACACCTGAAACTAACACAACATTGTAAATTAACTATACTTCAATAAAAATTAAAAACAAAAACAAACCAAAAAAAGCTCTGAGGCAACAAGACACAAAGAGCTCCATTTTGATACCCACATGACAAGATATAAGAGGGGTAGAAAAGGGGCTAGGACACCTCACCATCCCCGGCGCAGCACACCTGGGCAGGCCAGCACAAAGCCAAGGAGATAGTGGTGTCAGGCTCCAAGGTACACCTCTGATATCTAGGAGGAGGTACCAATGCGCAACTTCAGGGGCAGCTAACATCACAAGAAAAACAAGACATGCTGTGTGGCAGCGGCCAGAATACATTAGTGAGCCTACATGGTACACCCTTGAGTAACTCCAAAAATAAACTTGGCAAGGAGGCATTCTGTGGGGGCTAGAGGTCCTACATTAACAGGTAAGGGTGAAAAGTCATGAAATTCTGATTATACTGGTTACTTGTCATGTTTTATTTTACACCTATCTTGCTATCAAATCCATGCTATTTTCATGTGTGTTAATGTGGTAAATGTGATTACGTAGTTAGTTGGTCAGGAAGCAATTATGTATCTCCTATGTATCTAATATTATGCGAAGAATTTGGGATACACGGGAAAGAACATAACAGGGAGCTTATGATCTTGCTAACATATGGAACGATAAGTGATTAATTCAATATAAATATAGTCTATAATAAGGGGGAAATTGTGTTGTACAGACTATGTTTGCTCTAGGAGTTTCAAGAAGTAGGAAATAAAAATGGATTTGAAGTATAGGGCACAGTGTCAAAGATGGCAAGACTTTGCACTGACCTTAAAAAATTAGTAAGACTTTTTCTGATTATAAAACTAATATAGATAGGATCATTACACAAAATTTAGAAATGGCATTGTTTTAATTGCCCACAACATGTGGTAATATTAAAAGAGAGAGAAAAGAATGTTCTTATCTATGAACAACGTTAAGTGAAAGCAGAGACACAAATAATTTAATAGTACGCATAAATATTATCAGTGGTTCCCAAACCATGTTCCTTAGGAAAACTCGTGTCCTAGACTATAATGTACCTTCATTAAAATCAAGTAGAATTTCAGTTTCTCATTTGAAAGGGAAAAACTTCAATGGAGAGAATTTTCTCATTTTAAGTGAGTTTTCACTTAGATTTCTTAAAACCTCACTATCTGAGATTACTTCCTTGTTAGCTGTCAACAAAACTAATGTTCAACAAATAAGTGAAGAATATTAATAGAAAAATTCCAACAGTGTTTTATTTTTTTTAATGTTATCTTTTTTTTTTTTTTTTTTTTGGCTGCATTGCGTTTTTGTTGCTGCACACTGGCTTTCTCTAGTTGCAGCGAGCTGGGGTTACCCTTTGTTGTGGTGCACGGGCTTCTCATTGTGGTGGCTTCTCTTGTTGCAGAGCACAGCATCTAGACCGCAGGCTCAGGAGTTGTGGCGCACGGGCTTAGCTGCTCCGCAGCACGTGGGATCTTCCCGCACCAGGGCTCGAACCCGTGTCCCCTGCATTGGCAGGCGGATTTTTAACCACTGCGCCACCAGGGAAGTCCTCCAACAGTGTTTTATGAGAACACAAGATCATGAATGTCACAAGCTCACGAACATATACTTTAAATTGTTTTGTCATTGTGGCCGTTGTGGCTAATTGCCTACTTTGGATCTATTCTCTCCTTCTTACTTAGTAAGGGAACCCCAATTTTGTTCTGGGAAACAAGGTACTCAGCTAAGTAATCTATTTCCCCAAATCCCTTGCTGTGTACCACAGTTGATATATAAGCAATGTCCATTCCTCCTTCCATTCTTTGTTCTGTTTGGAAAGTAAACCTCTTGCCTAAAGTTGTGGAAACCATCTTACATGCGTGAAGGTGAAAGCTACGAGGTAAAGATGGTAGACCAGACAGACAGGAGCAAGAGGGTAGAGAGACTTATGGAACCACCACCCCCACCCTGGATTTCATCCCTCCAGACTTACTGTTACGGGAAATGAACACATAAAGTCCTTATCATTTAAGCCACTATTGGTCAGGTCACTGATACATGTAAGTTAAAGACAATCCTGACATAATGAGTGCATGTAAATTTAAGATAAACATTTCTAAGGAAAGTCTTAAATAACCTGGTGCTACATCACAGTTTACATGATAAAATTACATTATCAAGAGCATCATGACTTTCTGGTGCTCTGACTCCTCCCAAATTTGAGAACTACTGCCTTAGCTCAAACTCAGTATAGAAGGAATTCTATATTGGGATCATCTTCTGAATGTTATTTCTTTTCAAGTATTCTGTTCAGTACCAGGCATCAAGAGGGCACTCTACTACCTGTCAGTGATGATGATGATTACACACCTGCCTTCCTGAGCCCAAAATGGAAATTCAGCGAAAAGGATGAGCCATTTCTAAGGCCCTCAAAACTCAGTTCTCCAAATAGAAATATTTTACACAAGGAATCACTCAGCAGAGTGGCTCAAAACAGAAATACTTTGCTCTGGTTACAAATGTGCCAGTCATATAATTCTCTAAATGTAAAACTTGTCTCAGTTTTCATTAACATTTCAAAGCCGGGGAACAATAAACAGTAAGCGAAGGAACCCTACTTACTGTGAACCTGAACTGCCAGAATCCCCAACTTTTGGCAGCACTAACTAGGTTCAGGCTGCAGTTCAAAATGAGACCTATTAGCACTCCAGAATGATGTTACTTTCCTACCACTGTTCCAATTAAACAGAAGGTAGCTGGAGGATCTTATGAGTTAGCTAGTAATTACAGGAGCCAAAAGCGAATTAACTTTGGAAATGTTACGCCAGAATTGAGGGCTTCTCAATCTCGGCACTACTGACATTTTGGGTTACCTACTTCTTTGTTGGGGGCGGGGGCTATCCTGTTCGCTGCAGGATGTTCGGCAACATCCCTGACCTCCACCCACTAGATGCCAGTAGGACCAGCTGTAACAACCAAAAATGTCTCAACATTACAAAACGTCCCCTAGGGAACAAAATCACCCCCGGGTTAGATCCACTATAAAAGATAAAATGAAAGGTTTTACATTTAATTCTCTAACACAATCATCATAAAGAAAGTGAGTCAAATAAGCAGCAATCTGCAAGATCTCTGCACATTACTACGGCTGTTTTTCATTTCAATAGGAGTACCCAAATATATTGCCTCCAAGTTTATGTCAAGTCCTGGCTCAGAGTGGGTGCCCCTCCTTTAATAATGTCTTAACCTCTAGAAAGTCTGGCTTCTTCCCCCTTCATATCAAAACTCTATCAAAGGTCAACATGACCTCTATTCTAAAGATCCATACCTTTTTTCTTAGTCTTACAACTCTTTTCTTGACCTTTCTACAGCAGTTGACACACCTGGCCTCCCCTTCCAAACTAATAATCTTGATTATCCCCCCAACTCTCTGACCACTTCCCTTTTAATCACTCCTTTTCCCTTCTCCTACTGCTCAGTCCATGTCACTCTTAGAATTTATTCCCAATTTAATCAACTCTCCAGATTAACCAAAGTATGCTTTTCTCTGTAAAACATACAAACCAATGCCCATGGCTCAATGAATCCTCAAGGCTACTAGGTCACTCTAGAACATTCATGAGTACTTTAGCTCCAACCAGGAGAGCAGCTCTTGTGCTTCAAGAGTCAGTTATGTATGTTATACAGCTTGTGTATGCCAACTGTATTTGTTATTGTAATTCTGTGGTTTCAACTCTTCATAAGAGTGAAAATAAATTGTTTCTATGAAAGCAAAATTGAATGCTACAGAAAGACTTAAGATGAGTTGCTTTTTACAAATAGCTATTGCCTTAGGTGTACGCCAAGATAAAAACCTAGATTTTTGTATCCACAAGTCTTTTAAATTCCTTTTTCACTTTTTTTTTTTTTTTTTTTTTTTTGCGGTACGCGTGCCTCTCACTGTTGTGGCCTCTCCCGTTGCAGAGCACAGGCTCCGGACGCGCAGGCTCAGCGGCCATGGCTCACGGGCCCAGCCGCTCCGCGGCATGTGGGATCTTCCCGGACCTGTGACCCCTGCATCGGCAGGCGGACTCCCAACCACTGCGCCACCAGGGAAGCCCTAAGTTCCTTTTTAAAGCCATTAAAACTGGAATGTGTACTCAATGCATTATGAATCTGGTTTATTCAAGAAAGGGGAAATTCCAGCTATTCTCAAAGAAAAATTCTGGGCCCTCTTTCAAAATACTGTTTAATAAATATATATTTTTAAGTTAAAATGCTACATGCATTTATGAATTATTTTGTGACTCCACACTTAAAAAACTTTGATTAACCAACTACCAGAATCTTAAAGCACTGAGACAAGACAGCTCCTACGATATATAAAAATATTCTGCCCTCAGCCATCCCATTGTGATATCTCATTTTACTTCTCTCAGCATTCTCATGCACTCCCACCACTCAAGTCTTCAGTTGCTTTTCTCCAACCTTATTAAAGCCCTTTCATCTGCTTTTGCCAGTGCTATTTCCAGCCTTCAGAGCACTGGGTAAAGTCCTATAAATGAATACTTAAATAACACTTAACAATAAGTATTCTTTAAGTACTTATCAACACGTGGAAATTTTCAGTTCATCGCCAGTTGATTCCTTATTGACTCCCCTTCAGGACATGTTCAAACTTTGTACCTTGCTCTTAAGAAAATTTCAATGGGTTTATTCTCATTCTCTAGATGTTAATAGTATTTGGGAAAACCTGCATACCAATCCAGTCTTACAGGACCCCTGTAGGATGCTTTCACTCCCAAAATAACCCCAGCTTGTTCATGACCCCATATCCAACTGCCTACAAGACAGTTCCATGATCTCTACACTGAAAACAGTGGAAATATTAAGAATATTTAATGTTTAAATATTAAATATTTAAACATTAAAATATCACCAGGAAATGGTGTGACACAGCCATGGAACATTAAACAGCTGTTTAAAAGGTTGTATATATTATATAGCAATGTGGAAATAGCTGATGAATGTCAAGTGAAAAGGCAGAAGACAAAGCTATACACATACATCAAGATAATGTAAAAAAAACACATATAGGAAAATCCAGCCAGGAAAAAACAAAAATTGGTTAACAGGGGCTGTGTTTGCACCAGTTGAACATGGATGATTTTTTCTCTTTAAAAGTTTCTATACCAGTTATATTTAATGGGGTAAAAGACTCAATGTGATTTCAAACAACCCCAGAGACAGCTTGCCATACAATGGACAAAGCGTGAGTTTGGAGGTCAATATGGGCCAGGTTCACATGTTGGTGCTTCACATTGTAGAGTATACCACCTTCCCTAGGTATTGTAATAATTAGATGAGATAATGTATTAAAAAGCAACAGTGCCTAGAACAAGTAGGTATACAACAAAGATTCACTTCCTCTCTTTCCCCAGACCAGTTTGCGAGATACCTTTAATGACACAAATCATTGAAAATCAAACAACAGATCTATCTAGTAAATGTTGACTTCAGGGACTTCCCTGGTGGCACAGTGGTTGGGAGCCCTCCTGCCAATGCAGGGGACTCGGGTTCGAGCCCTGGTCCGGGAAGATCCCACATACCACGGAGCGGCTGGGCCTGTGTGCCACAGCTACTGAGCCCACGTGCCACAGCTATTGCAGCCCAGGTGCCCTAGAGCCTTAGAGCCTGTGCTCTGTAGCAGGGGAGGCCACCGCAATGAGAAGCCCGTGTACCACAACTAGAGAAAGCCCGCGCGCAGCAACGAACATCAATGCAGCCATAAATAAATAAATAAATAAATTTATTTTTAAAAATGTTGACTTCAGTCTCAGCAAATGAGATGAATTAGGAATTAAATTCTCTTCAACTTGTTTACTAAATTAACCATATTACATTACTGATTTTCTGCTATAAAGATATGAGGGGGAAAATAAACTGCACTCATACTTCATGATATAAAATCAAAAGCAGTTTACATTAATATTAAACAGCATCCGCAGCAGAGATGACTAAAAGTTCTCTAAGCTATATTTAACGAAAGAAATTCACATGTGCCACATAATTATCTGACTCCAATATTTTTCATCCCATTCTGCACACTATTGCCAAGCCACCCTTTGTTAAACACCACTTTGATCATGTCAATCCTCTACCCCAACACCTACAATCATTCCCTGCTGCCTACTTCAATTCTAAATGCCTCTATGTCAGTATGCTTCAGGCAAGGTGATGGGGAGGACAGTCTATTGCAGGATCAGAAAGAAATACCTAGATCTCGAGCTGGGTATTAATGGTACCCAGGGTCTTTCTAGCCCTATCAAAGATCTCGAACTTCAACACTCTCTCCCTTACTATTTCTCACTAGCTTGGCAAGCCTGTGTGCTTCACTCTCACAGATACATAAACTGAAGTCCCGTATGGTTGCCAGGGGACAGGGACAGAAGAGTATTGGGACTATTAATAGGTATGGAAATTCTTTTTGGGGGCAGTGGAAATGCTTTGTAATTAGATAGTAGATAGTGGTGATGGTTGCATAACATACTGAATATATTAAAAAACACTGAATTGTATACTTTAAAATGGTGAGTTTTATGTTATGTGAATTTATATCTTAATAAAAAATTTAAAAGTTTAAGAATCAGAGAGAATAATCATGTTACCTAAATTAAAAAAAAAATGAACAGGCATTATAATTCAGTGTTTAAGAGGCAGACCCTAGAATCAGACCTCCTAGATCAGTATCCTGGCTCTGTCACTTATCAGCTATGTGACACCTTAGTAATTTACCACTCTGTGCCTCTGTTCCCTCATCTGTAAAATGGGGACAATAACACTAAGGACAATAACAGTTCCCATCTCATAATGTTGATGAAGGATTAAATAAAGATAGGGAAAGCACTCAGAGCAGTGCATGACACATCATAAGTGCTATGTTAAGTGTTTGCTATTATTTTTTTATTAACACCAGCTCTGGAGAAGGTGTGGAAAATGAGCACTCAAACCAACTATAAAAGTATAAATTGGCAGAACCTCTCACAGGATAATATGGCTGTATACATGGAAATTTTAATTGTCTCTATGCCTTAACCCCACAATTCTATTCCTAGGAAATTATGATAGGGATAGAAGACAAAACATATAAAAATGTAGGTACATGATTGGTAACATCAGCTTTTTTTTTTTTTTAAAGCAGCAAAGTGGAAAAAAACCTAAGTGTCCATATGTTGGGAATTAATTAAATAAGTTATTGATGAAATATTATGCAGCCATGAAAGTATGCAGCAGAAACACATACACTGATATGGAAAGACCAAAATCCATTATGAAGTGGAAAAAAGCAGGTTATAAAACTATATAGGGGGACTTCTCTTGTGACACAGTGGTTAAGAATCTGCCTGCCAATGCAGGGGACACGGGTTCAAGCCCTGGTCTGGGAAGATCGCACATGCCACAGAGCAACTAAGCCCATGAGCCACAACTACTGAGCCTGCACTCTAGAGCCAGCAAGCCACAACTACTGAAGCCTGCATGCCTAGAGCCCATGCTCTGCCACAAGAGAAGCCACTGCAATGAGAAGCCCGCGCACCACAACCAAGAGTAGCCCCTGCTTGCCACAACTAGACAAAAACCACATGCAGCAACAAAGACCCAACACAGCCAGAAATAATAAATAAGTAAATTAATTAATTTTAAAAAAAAAAACTATATAGGGACTTCCCTGGTGGTCCAGTGGTAAAGAATCTGCCTTCCAATTCAGGGGAGGCGGATTCGATCCTTGGTCGGGGAACTAACACCCCACATGCTGCAGGGCAACTAAGCCCACACGCCACAACTGCTGAGACCTCGCGCCTCAACTAGAGCCTGCATGCCGCAAACTACAGAGCCCACGAGCTCTGGAGCCCGCGCACCACAACTAGAGAGACAAAACCCACACACCACAACTAGAAGGAAGCCCGCGCAACACAGCACAGAGCCCTCGCCGCAATGAAAGATCCCACATGCTTCAACGAAGATCCTGCATGCCACAGCTAAGACCCAACGCAGCCAAAAAAATAAAGAAAAATAAACTATATAATTATAATGCAATTTATATTTTGCAACATATACATGTTTATATAAGATTTTAAAATTCTGCATGTATATTCAGTATTTCCTCCATCAAAAAATTTAAAATATCAATAAATAAATCTAAATACAAAAAAAAAACCTCTGGTTCTATTTCTTTTTTCTTTTTTTTTTTCCTTTTTTTGGCCGCTCCACACGGCTTGTGGAATCTTAGTTCCCCGACCAGGGATCGAACCTGGGTCAACAGCAGTGAAAGTACTGAGTCCTAACTACTGGACCGCCAGGGAATTCCCATCTCTGGCTCTATTTCAAACCACTATTCCTTAGTGTCTGCAATACCAAATGGAATGGGAGGTAGCCAGAAACCAGAAGTCACCCACAAGGACAAAAATCTACAAAACAACCTGCAAGTTGGCACGGAAGAAACTGATATTAACTATTTTAAAAGAGAACTTTAAAAGGACTTCACAAACTCTGGTGCATTAGAAAGAGTTCCAGATTCAGAGTTTTGATTATTTGATTAAGTAACTATATAATTTTGGCCAACACTAAATCTGAGAAATCCCAGTTCCTTAGAGTAAAAATGGGTATAATATCCCTCCTCACAGGGTTGCAAAGATTAAATGACATCTTTACAAAAGACCACTGGAAACTGTAAAGGTTACTTCTCCCCTTTGGGACAGAAACTCTGATACAACCACAACCTTAAACCATGGCAAACTGTTATAAAATAGTGAATAATTTTTTTAAAAAACTAAGTTTAATTAAATGGTAATTAGGAAGCACTTATGGTCTGAACATAGAGAAGGAAACAATGGTAAACATAATGGTACCACCTAAAAAATATCTCAAACTACTTTAAAGTGAAAAAAAACTATGAAAAAATGAACACAAGACACTAAACAAAGACTGAGCTGACTTGTGAACAATAGAGGATCTAAATATACAATAAGGCTATAAATAACAGAATTGAAATAGAAATATCAGCAGTTTAGATTCACTTGTAAAACAGTATTATACGAAAGCTGACAAGGCAAAATAAGCTAAACTTTAAAATTCCAAAAGATCTGTCCTGTGAACAATAGTGGCTCCAGGTTAAACAAGATATGCCAAAGCAAACACCCATATAAAGGAAAAAGTTCAACTTTTTCTGGTATAAATTGAAATAGTTTCAGCGTAAACATTACGATACTGCAGAGGAGAATGGCAATCATCACAGACTTCTTCTTTACATTTTTCCATATTCCTCAAATTTCTTATATCAAACAAATACTGCCTTTATAACAAAGAAAAAAGGTGTGGGGTTTTTTTTTCCTTTTTCTTTTTTTTTTTTAAACCATGGAAAAGAAAGACTCAGAATATTTGCACAAAAATGAGAGGAATGGCACCATGGCTGAAAAGTTTCTGAAGGCAGAAGAATATGTTAAGAACTTCAGAATTCAAAAAATGATGAAACTACTGAGCCATGAAAAATACATGACACTTGTAAAAAGGAAATAGATTCAAACAGTAACAAAAGATTAACAGTAAATCATCTAATAAACTAAAAGCAAATACTGAGGGAGTTTTAAGATTTAAATATAGAATTTCAAAGTGCATGAGAAGAAAAATATGCAAAATCCTAAATGTTTCATTTCTCCCATGAGAGAAGCTAATAATGGAATTAATAGTAAGAATAATGAAAATAGTTCTGCTAAAACAATGTTTCTAATAATGTAGAAAAGGGGGGAGAGGGAAGGAGGAAGTAAATGGGTTGACATTATCTCCCAATTCAGCTTTTAAAAAATTGAGGGCTTCCCTGGTGGCGCAGTGGTTGAGAATCTGCCTGCTAATGCAGGGGACACGGGTTCGAGTCCTGGTCTGGGAGGATCCCACATGCCGCGGAGCAACTAGGCCCGTGAGCCAAACTACTGAGCCTGTGCATCTGGAGCCTGTGCTCCCAACAAGAGAGTCCACGATAGTGAGAGGCCCGGGCACCGTGATGAAGAGTGGCCCCCGCCTGCCGCAACTAGAGAAAGCCCTTGCACAAAAAAGAAGACCCAACACAGCCAAAAATAAATAAATTAATTAATTATTTTAATTGAAAATTTACACGCCATTAGAGAAATCACATATATAGGGGATGGGCTTCCCTGGTGGCACAGTGGTTGAGAGTCCACCTGCCAATGCAGGGGACACGGGTTCGCGCCCCAGTCCGGGAAGATCCCACATGCCGCGGAGCGGCTGGGCCCATGAGCCATGGACACTGAGCCTGCGCGTCCGGAGCCTGTGCTCCACAACGGGAGAGGCCACAACAGTGAGAGGCCCGCGTACTGAAAAAAAAAAAAAAAAAAAAAAAAAAACATATATAGGGGAAATGAGGGATAACATATATGAACTTAAAAGATGGTTGGTTATAATAAAAAAGACAATAACAAGTATTGGCCAGAATATGGAGAAATTAGAACCCTCAGACATTGCTGGTGAAAATGTAAAAAACGGTGCAGCCACTTTGGAAAACAGTTTGGCAGTTCCTCAAAATGTTAAACATAGACTTACCATGTGACCCAGCAATTCTACTCCTAGGTATGTACCCAAGAAAACTGAAAACATATGTGCACACAAAAATGTGTACATGAATGTTCATAGCAGCATTATTCATAATAGCTCAAAAGTAGAAACAAACCAAATGTCCATCAGGTGATGAATGGATAAACAGAATGTGGTATTATCCATACAATGAACTATTATTTGGTCATAAAGAGGAATGAAATTCTGATACATGCTATGACATGGATGAACCTTGAAAATATTATGCTAAGTGAAAGAAGCCAATCACCAAAGGCCACATATTGTATGATTCCACTTACATGCAATGTCTAAAATTGGCAAATCTACAGCAAAAGATAGATTAGTGGTTGCCTAGGGCTGTGGGAGTGGGGTTTGGGGAGTGACTGCTAAAGAATATAAGGTCTCTTTTGGGGAGGACAAAAATGTTCCAAAATTGATTGTGATGATGGTTGCACAACCTTGTGGCTATACTAAAAACAACTGGATTTTACATTTTAAAAGATAATCATGATAATGGAAGGTAGCACAAATATCATAATTATTTCACTTAATGTAAATGGGCTGAATACCTATGAAAGCAGAATGGTCTACATATACATTGGGAAACAAATCCCAACACTTAAAACTAAAAAACAAACACAAATCCAAAAAGGAATGGGCAACATTATGACTTCAGGAGATTCTTTAAATCTGCCTTGCACAAAAATAAAAAGTACAACAAAAAATGAAACAAAAACTATACAATGTATATGTCCCTAACAGAATAACAAAAATATAAGAAAAATTGTGAAAAATAAACCTGTATCATAACCGGAGGCTTCAATGTTTCATTAACAATAGATGACAACGCAAAGAATTAAAAGCACAGAACTGATATAAAGCATAAATTAAACCATTTCCCTTGGTAGAAGCCGACTTGACAGAGTCAGGTTCAGAAAAGAAAGATTTAGATATATAGATATAGATATAATATAGATATAGATATAGATGTAAGGTAGATAGAGATATACATACATAGAGATAGAGATATACATACATAGAGATAGAGATAGATAGACTTAGATACAGAAAGAGACTATGATAGAGCAAATGTGGTGAAACCTTAATTGGGAAATCTGGGTATACTACATCAACTTATCTCAAAGTTTGAAATTCAAAAATTTGTTTTAAGTTTAAGTAAAATTAATAGTTATATAATAGGAGGGCTTCCCGGGTGGCGCAGTGGTTAATAGTCCGCCTGCCAATGCAGGGGACACGGGTTCGAGCCCTGGTCTGGGAGGATCCCACATGCCGCAGAGCAACTAAGCCCGTGCGCCACAACTACTGAGCCTGTGCTCTAGAGTCCGTGAGCCACGACTGCTGAGCCCACGTGCCACAACTACTGAAGTGCGGGTGCCTGGAGCCCGTGCTCCACAACAAAAGAGACCACCGCAGTGAGAGGCCCGTGCACTGCAGGGAAGAGCGGCCCCCGCTCGCCGCAACTAGAAAAAAGGAAGCCCACGTGCAGCAATGAAGACCCAACGCAGCCAAAAATAACTTAATTAATTAATTAATTTTTTAAAAATAGTTATACAATAGGAGACTAAGAAGCCAAGGAAATAACACTTTCTTTTCTGAGGTTTATTTCATAAAATGTGTTCTCATACTAGAACGCAGAGACACAGCTAGTTCTAACGTGAAAACCTAGAAATTCTATGACACATTCTTAGACCATAATGCAAAACCACAAAACAATCTATCTGTAACATATCTAAATTCATAAATTTTACAACAATGATGAAAGGAATGTTATCATAAATGCCTGTGGTCTTAAGGGAAAAAAAAAAACAATGATCTGTTTCCACCTCAAGAATTCAGAAAGAAAAAAAAGGGAAAGTTGAAAAAGAGGAAGTACTAAAACTAAGATATAAAATTAATAAAGGAAAACTAAATATGATAAAAATATCATTAGAGTGTTTCAAGGAAAATCGTATAGTCAGAGATAGCAGGGTAGCTTTCAAATATGAAGAGGTAGGAGGTGGATTCAAGGCAAAGGTTGAGAAGGAAAAGAACAGAGTGTAGCACTGTTGGTGGAAATGTAAATTGATACAGCAACTATGGAGAACAGTATGGAGGTTCCTTAAAAAACTAAAAATTGAACTACCATAGGACCCAGCAATCCTACTACTGGGCATATACCCTGAGAAAACCATAATTCAAAAAGAGACATGTACCACAATGTTCACTGCAGCACTATTTACAATAGCCAGGACATGGAAGCAACCTAAGTGTCCATCAACAGATGAATGGATAAAGAAGATGTGGTACATATATACAATGGAATATTACTCAGCCATAAAAAGAAACAAAATTGAGCTATTTGTAGTGAGGTGGATGGACCCAGAGTCTGTCATACAGAGTGAAGTAAGTCAGAAAGAGAAAAACAAATACCGTATGCTAACACATATATATGGAATCTAACAAAACAAAAATGGTTCTGAAGAACCTAGGGGCAGGACAGGAATAAAGACGCAGACGTAGAGAATGGACATGAGGACACGGGGAAGGGGAAGGATAAGCTGGGATGAAGTGAGAGAGTGGCATGAACATATATACAGTACCAAATGTAAAATAGATAGCTAGTGGGAAGCAGCCGCATGGCACAGGGAGATGAGCTCGGTGCTTTGTGACCACCTAGAGGGGTGGGATAGGGAGGGTGGGAGGGAGATGCAAGAGGGAGGAGATATGGGGATATATGTATACATATAGCTGATTCACTTTGTTATAAAGCAGAAACTAACACACCATTGTAAAGCAATTATACTCCAACAAAGATGTTAAAAAAAAAAAAAGAACAGAGTTCAGCAGAAGTTGCAAGGAGTACAGGCAGGAGAGGTGCTCAGATGGTAAGGATTTGAAACTGCAGAAATAAGGATTTGCATTTAAGTTGGTGATGGTGAGTAACAGGAATGAGGGAAGGAATACACAGCAATTTGAGCCTCCTCCAAACAGGCTCTCCATCCCAAATCAAGAGCATCACAGTTCATCCCGCCTCCTATGGCAGGTGATCCAGAAGCTAAGGGAGAAAAAGGTCAATGAAAGGATGGCTGGGTAGGGACTAACAAAGTGAACAGCTGATGCCCCACTAGACAACTCTGGAGGATTTTTGCCACGTGGCAAGAGCCTAATGTTACCAATACCTCCAAGTTTAGAAGGGCAGACCACAATCCAGATTTTTAAGTGACACCTCAAGATTTTTAATGGTTAACAACCAATGCAATTTTTAAAAATACAGTGCAGGCCAAACAAGTCCTCTGAGTTCTCCCCATTTCCACTACTGTTATCTTCCACCATGCTCCCAGTCTCTTCCCTTCTCCCTTTCATCTTCAACAATTCCAGACTTTGTTTTCTAAAACCACAATGTCACTCGAATCCTTTAAGTTTCCCTTTGTCTTCAGAGCAAGTGCCAAACCTTCAGCTCAGCTTTCAAGGCCTTCCTCTAACATTGTGGCAGTTGTGCGACTCACCTCCTGCCTTAATCCCGACATCCCAGTATCCCCAAATATTCCCCTAGCTGTTGCATCTTTGTACCTTTTCCAACAGCATTCCCATGGCCCACAGAATACCTCTTCCAACTCTTCTCAGTTTCTACGTTCATTCAGTCATTAATTCCACAAATAAATATGAGATGGGGGGGCTCCCCTGTTGGCACAGTGGTTAAGAATCCGCCTGCCAATGCAGGGGACATGGGTTTGAGTCCTGGTCCGGGAAGATCCCACATGCCGCGGAGCAGCTAAGCCCGTGTGCCACAACTACTGAGCCTGCGCTCTAGAGCCCGCATGCCACAACCACTGAAGCCTGTGCGCCCTAGAGCCCATGCTCCGCAACAAGAGAAGCCACCGCAATGAGAAGCCCGCGCACTGCAACGAAGAGTAGACCCTGCTCGCCTCAACTAGAGAAAGTCCGCGCGCAGCAACAAAGACCCAACACAGCCAAAAATTAATTAATTAATTAATTTAAAAAATATATATATATGAGATGGGCATCTAATTTTGTGCCAGACACAGTTCTAGGCACAGATAACACAGCGGTGAAAGAAACAGACAAAAATCCCTGCCCTCATGGGTCTACACAGAGGAGTCGGAGAATAAGTAACATGTATAACAGGTCACACAGAAAAAGGTGCTTTGGAGCAGGAAGAAAACATAAATGAGGATTAGAGTGGGAGAGGGGCAGAACGGGTGGAAGGTGGAAAAGCGTGCAACTTTAAGGCATCATTTTGCAAGTGGTATTAAAGACGTGAAGGAGATGAGGGGATAAACAACTGGGACAAGAAGGTTCCAGGCAAAAGGAACATCAACAGCAAAGGCCTCAGGCAAAAGTGAGGCTGGTGTTTCAGGCTGACATTCTGCCTGTGAAGCCCAGCTAGAGTGCCACTTATTCAGAGAAAGTGTTGTTTTCATTCCTAGAGATCAGAATTATTCATTCCCTCAACACTGTATCTGTATCTTCCTTAGGGCACCTTGCATAGTGGAAACTCTCACTGATAAATTAATCATAAAAGTCAGGTAGAGCAAGGAATCATTTTTTAAAATGACACATACATATTATAATCATTTTTAACTTTAAACATATAAATGTACATTCATTTCCTCATGTAGCATCAAGACCTTTGGGCCTGCCAAATGCAGCTCCCCCCTTCCTTGGATAAACCACACTCATAATCCATTATCTACAATGTCCGTTTTCCTCTCTTTTACAGTAGAACGGGACTTAAAAATACTTGCAAAGTTTTCTAGGAGCAGAGTCCTTCCAGAGGTTTATAAGGTTTCCCAATCTGTTTCAGCTGTCTTGACCACAATGTAATTCACTGAAAGGCAATTCTTTCAGCTTCATGCCTTTAACAAGTCTTTCCAAAGCAATGCATAAAAACAATTCCTCGTGCATTCACATTTCATCTATTTGAGTAATATTTATTAATTTATACTCACAAGTACCAGTGGTATAAGTAAATCTGAGAACAAACACAACTAATTCTTGGTAAGCAGAGAAATCAAATGATACACAGACAAACCAGAGTTAACCTACCCCTGGAGCATCTGTGTGCTGTGGGATTTGGACAGTATGGTTTACTAAGGGAATGTTTAATACAGAAAGTTAAAATCAAGCCCAGCAAAGGATCTGAATAGACATTCTTCCAAACAAGATATATAAGTGGCCATTACACATATAAAAATGTGCTCAACATCATTAGGGAAATGCAAATCGAAACCACATTGATCCACAACTTCAACTAGGACTCCAACTAGGATGACTATAATCAAAAAAACAATAACAAGTGTTGGAGAGGATGTGGAGAAATTAGAACCCTCATACAGTGCTGGGGAAAATCTAAAATGGTTGCAGTTCCTTTAGGAAAGTTTGCTAGTTCCTCAAAATGTTAGAGTTTAACAAGAAAATTGAAAACATATGTCCACGCAAAGACTTGTACATGAATGTTCACAGCAGCATTTTTCATAACAGCCAAAAAGTGTAAACAACCCAAATGTCCATCAACTGACAGAAAAACAAAATGTGCCATATACATCCATACTGTGGAATATTACTCAAACATAAAAAGGAATAAAGTTCTGATACATGCTACAACATGGATGACTCCTGAAAATGTCAGGCTAATTGAAAGAAGCCAATCACAAAAGGCCACATACTGTATGATTCCATTTATATGCAATGTCCAAAATAGGCAGATCCATAACGTCAGAAATAAGATTAGTCATTGCTAAGGGCTGGGGGGAAAGAGGAACATGGAATCACTGTTAATAGGTATGGGATTTCTTTTTGGGGTGAAATGTCCTGGAATTAGATAGTGGTGATGACTGTACAACTTTGTGACTATACTAAAAATCACTTAACTGTACACCTTTTAAAAATTCCAGTGCTGGGCTTCCCTGGTGGCGCAGAGGTTGAGAGTCCGCCTGCCGATGCAGGGGACGCGGGTTCGTGCCCCGGTCTGGGAGGATCCCACGTGCCGCGGAGCGGCTGGGCCCGTGAGCTATGGCCGCTGAGCCTGCGCGTCCGGAGCCTGTGCTCCGCAACGGGAAAGGCCACAACAGTGAGAGGCCCACATACCACAAAAAAAAAAAAAAAAAAAAATTCCAGTGCTGTCAGTGTTCAATAAATGCTTACTTTTGAGTGGGGTGGAGGGAAGAGGGAGAAAGCCCAGGTCTAGTAGATAGAAATTTCCTGTGTATATTTATAAGAGGCTAACTAACCACCTCTGTTGGAACATAAGGCCCTTGAAGGCAGAGATGACCTCTCATATATTCCCTTAATATCTAGTATATTAGGTTATACTAAGCAGGTATTCAATCAAGTTTCACTAAATAAGTTAATAAACACCCACATATTACATACCAGGGATCTAGAAGTGTCCTGTTCAAGATTTTATACTAATTAGGAAAAATTCACTTTTTATTCCCAAAAATCCTGAATTGCCACTAAAAAGGCACTTCTGTTAGGTCTCATTTGTTTATTTTTGTTTTTATTTCCATTACTCTCGGAGATGGATCCAAAAAATTATTGCTTCAATTTATGTCAAAGAGTATTCTGCCTATGTTTTTCTCTATGAGTTTTATAGTATCTGGTCTTACATTTAGGTCTTTAATCCACTTTTAGTTTACTTTTGTACATGGGGTCAGAGAATGTTCTAATTTCATTCTTTTATTTATTTGTTTGTTTGTCTGTTTATTTTTTGCCATGCCACACAGCTTGCAGGATCTTAGTTCCCTGACCAGGGATCAAACTTGGGCCCCGGCAGTGAAAGTGCCAAGTCCTAACCATGACCACCAGGGAATTTCCTCCAATTTCATTCTTTTACACATAGCTGTGCAGTTTTCCCAGCACCACTTATTGAAGAGATTGTCTTTTCTCCATTGTATATTCTGCCTTTGTCATAGATTATTTGACCATAAGTGCATAGGTTTATTTCTGGGCTTTGTATCCTGTTCCATTGATCTATATGTCTGTTTTTGTGCCAGTACCATACTGTTTTGATTATCGTAGCTTTGTAGTATAGTCTGAAGTCAGGGAGCATAATTCCTCCAGCACCGCTCTTCTTTCTCAACATTGCTTTGGCTATTCAGGGTCTTTTGTGTTTCCATACAGATTTTAAAATTTTTTGCTCTATTTCTATGAAAAATGCGATTGGTAACTTGATAGGGATTGCACTGAATCTGTAGATTGCCTTGGACAGTATGGTCATTTTATTTATTTATTTTTAATTTATTTATTTTTGGCTGCATTGGGTCTTCGTTGCTATGTGCAGGCTTTCTCTAGTTGTGGCAAGTGGGGGCTACTCTTCATTGTGGTGCATGTGCTTCTCATTGCGGTAGCTTCTCTTGCTGCAGAGCACATGCTCTAGGCATGTGGGCTTCAGTAGTTGTGGCTCACGGGCTCTAGAGTGCAGGCTCAGTAGCTGTGGCATACGGGCTTAGCTGCTCCACAGCATGTGGGATCTTCCCGGACCAGGGATCAAACCCGTGTCTCCTGCATTGGCAGGCGGATTCTTAATCCGCCTGGGAAGTCCACCAGGGAAGTCCCAGTATGGTCATTTTAACAACACTGATTCTTCCAGTCCAAGAACACGGTATATCTTTCCATCTGTTGTGTCATTTCAATTTCTTTTATCAGCGTCTTACAGTTTTTGGAATACAGGTCTTTTGCCTCCTTAGGTAGGTTTATTCCTAGGTATTTTATTCTTTTTGATGTGATGGTAAATGGGAGTGTTTCCTTAATTTCTCAACAAGGCACTTCTCTTAATCTGAAGTTTATATCATCCATTTATATCATCCTTACCACCACCACAATCCAGAGGATCCACTTCTAATTCCCGTGACATTTTAAAAACCTACTTCAAATTCTCCACCTTACGTCTCTCACCAGTGCGGCTTGTTGGTCTCTCTGAATGTTTTTCTTTCTCTTTAACCCCATTCCCTAAGACATCTATGTCTCACATGTTTAGCCTCATTTTTTCTTCTCTAACACCCTAGAGCCAAAAAAGACTATTATCATTATCTCCACATTATAAATGAAAAAGGGGGGGGCATATCTAAGGTTACCTGGTCTCTTGGGTTCAAGGTTCATTTTTCTTCACATAAATCCTGTATTTCCAGACTTTTTTCTCTTTGGATGAACATGGATCTTTCTGATAAGTTAGATTTTTAAAAGAATAAGTACAACTAAAAAGATATAAAATCAAAACAATAAGTATAAAGTCCACAATGAGTGGAGAACTGAGACAGAGGACAATTTTTTTTTTAAAGTCTTGTTTAGAACAAGAAGAAATAAACAAAGGGCCCACTGCTTAGGAAAGATGTTGTAATATCAAGAGATAACAGGGATAATACAGATCCTTTCAGTTTCTTCTTTGTTTACATAATCTTCTCCAAAGAGCATGATTTTCAAACTAGGAAAGGTAGAACTCTGATAAAACAAAGCTAACATCTAAGGTAAGTGGCAGAGAAAGTGGACAGTAAGGTAATAGAGAGCTAGTTCAAAAGAATTTGCTTTCTGATCCAAACAAATCATACTCCATGGTACTGAAAAAACTTTAAGAATCTGACTGCTGATTATCTAAGCTATCTTGACAAGGTGCCAGAAGACCAGAAATGAGAGAATGCATTCTCAATTTTCAAAAAAGGAGAAATGGAAATCCAGAAAAAAAGTCCATAAGTAAAGTTGCCACATATCCACTGAAAAACTCTAGAATGGGTAAGTAAGTTTTTGAACACAATAAAAAGAAAAAGCCACCATGTGCTCTTGATTAAGGCAGACTATATGACATTTGCTTTTTGATATGATTACTAAAATGGAAAATGGATGATACAGACATATATATACATACTGATTCAAACAAGACAATCTGACAGAATCTTTTAATGATAGGCTGGCAAACAAAATGGGAAAATGTTGAACAGCAGAAGCTCAAAAATCTGTTAAATGCAACTAGGAGGATGCATAGCTGGCTGAACATCTGGTTGATTAATGTATCAACATCAACCGATTTAGAAGCAAGTCTGCAGTAAAATATCACATAGTTCCATTCTTTTCCACAATCTAGACAACTTCTATTAATTCAATAAAGCCACAGATCTGCTCTTCACATTTACAAGGGCCACAAAGCTGTGAGTGACCCAACTCACACAGCCAGACAGAATCAGGCTTCAGAAAGGTCAGAGTAGGCTGAAATGACGGTCCAAAACCCAAAATGAAAATCAACAGGGAGTAAAGGCCAGCATTTAGATTTTAAAACTCAAACATGTAAAGGAGTAAACTTTGTGGAAAATACCTGGGTACTAAAAAAATCTGTGCACAATCTCAACCTGCATTAATAGATGCCTATGTTCAGACTGGAGTATTATAGCTCTCTAATTAATCAACTTAAAAAATTTTCTTTTCCGGGGCTTCCCTGGTGGCACAGTGGTTAAGAAACCACCTGCCAGTGCAGGGGACACGGGTTCGAGCCCTGGTCTGGGAAGATCCCACATGCCACAGAGCAACTAAGCCCATGTGCCACAACCACTGAGCCTGTGCTCTAGAGCCCTCAAGCCACAACTACTGAGCCCACATGCCACAACTACTGAAGCCCGTGCGCCTAGAGCCTGTGCTCCGCAACAAGAGAAGCCACCGCAATGAGAAGCCCGCACACCGCAATGAAGAGCAGCCCCGGGGCTTCCCTGGTGGCACAGTGGTTAAGAATCCGCCTGCCAATGCAGGCGACACGGGTTCGAGCCTTGGTCCAGGAAGATCCCACATGCCATGGAGCAACTAAGCCCGTGCGCCACAACTACTGAGCCTGCACTCTAGAGCCCGCAAGCCACAACTACTAAGCCCGCGTGCTACAACTACTGAAGCCCACGCACCTAGAGCCCGTGCTCTGCAGCAAGAGAAGCCACTGCAATGAGAAGCCCACGCACCGCAACGAAGAGTAGCCCCCACTCGCTGCAGCTAGAGAAAGCCCGCATGCAGCAAGGAAGACCCAATGCAGCCAAAAATAAATAAATAAATTCATTTTTAAAAATTTTATTTTTCATATGAATCATTCCCAGATCTTCATCCTAGAAAGAGTTATGACAAGAATCTACAAATATCATTTAGTTAAAACTCTAGCTTTAGACCCAGTTATTCAAGTATATCTTAGCATTAGGAAACATTTTATTTGATGAGCGTAATTTACTATTATATATATCAAAATATCAATATACCCTTGAAAGAAGACTCAGATATTATTAAATCCAAATCCCTCTTTTAATAAAAGGGGAAACTAAGAAGAATTAAGTAACTTTCTCCAAATCACACAGTTGCTTAGCAAGGGCCAAAATCCCCAAATCAGTCCCTTTTTTCCATACCATGTGGGTTTCCAGCCCTGTATGTCCTTTCTTAAAACTTGTACTATCCATAGAGTTAGAATGCATACACAAAAACATCTGTCAATACACACTTTATTTTGCTAAGGACAAATTATCTCAGCAAGAACAAATAACCACAGCACATTAGCCCATAAAATATTTTGACATGGTGTGATCACTTACTAGTTTGATAACCAGTATTTGTTACAAAAAGGCACTCTAATATACAAATGACTTTTATTTTTAACCATTAAAGTGTGATTAATGGTTAAAATATTATCCCACATTCCACTTAACATTAGAAAAATAGGGACTTCCCTGGTGGCGCAGTGGTTAAGAATCTGCCTGCCAGTGCAGGGGCCACAGGTTTGAGCCCTGGTCGGGGAAGATCCCAGATGCTGTGGAGCAACTAAGCCTGTGCGCCACAACTACTGAGCCTGCGCTCTAGAGCCCGCGAGCCACAACTACTGAGCCCACATGCCACTACTACTGAAACCCGTCCACCTAGAGCCCGTGCTCTGCAACAAGAGAAGCCCATGCACCCCAACTAGAGAAAGCCCACACGCAGCAACAAAGACCCAGCACAGCCAAAAATAAAGTTTTTTTTTAATTAGAAAAATAAAGTAAAAGTTATTTCATGGATGGAAAAGTTTTAATGGATACACTGTTGTTTACTATGCTAACCCCTCCCCCATCATAAAACATGCCATTATGAAAATTATTAAAAGATTTTTAGACCTTCAAACCTTAACAGCAGGCCAAAGGTTTTCTTCATGTAGGGTAGCATAAGCATCTGTGCTGAGGCCCTCTGGCTCCCTCCTCACTCCCCCCAAAACAATGCCCCTTCAAGAGCTCTTTGGGTACAAAGGTTGTCTGGCAGGCAGACCAGCCGGATTCCCTGTGGCCTGTCCACCCTCTCTTTCCCCCTCTCCCCCACTCCCCATGCTGCTTCTCCCACCCTTGGTTCAAAGAAGACAACTGGAGAATGAGAACTGGTAAAAGGGCAAGTTAGCAAGGCTGTGGCTTATGATCACTAGCATCTGCCAGGCCAGCTCCAGGACGACCTACCCACCCCTAAATGAGACCTGGAAGCCTCTCCTTGCCCCAGGGCTCCTCTGGGACCCATTGTGAAAGGAAAAGGGAACTTCACGGCCAGGATACCCTCCTCCACAGTCTCGTCCCCAGCAGGCTCTTTGTTTCCAGCAGCTGCGGGGGTGCAGACGGCCTTGGAGAGAGGGGAGAGGTCACTCCCGTACTCCCGTGCTCCCGTGGCTGCCAATCTCCAGGCCCTCCCGCAAAGCAGACAAACGCACGCACACGATCACTTCCTCGGAACCGCTTCCCTCTTTCCACACCACCTTAACCCGGCTCACACCTTGCTACACAGAGGCACTCCCTGAGACCTAACTGCCTCTTTCTGTTAGCCAAATCCTACACAGGATGATTCCCTAGCTAACCTCCCTCTGAATCGACACAAACGAGGTTCACCCCAAGACCCGCACCCTTCCTCTTCAGTGCATACCCCCGGCACATCCCTGAGCTCCTGGCTTCATCCAGCGCAACACAAAAGCAGAGGGTCACTTCCCGGGCCCCAGGACCTTCCCTGCTCATATCCACAGACCCGGGGTCACTCCAAGCTCCGAGCGCCCACCTCTCAACCCAAAAGACACACACACACTGTCACTCTCCTTGGTCAATCTGCGTCCTCTGGGCCACCCGTTCCCTTTACCCACACGACCCCTCTGAAACCCGAGTGCCCGAAGAAGGAATCTCCCCAGCGCACGGTCACTCCCCTGGCCTCTCACCGTCACACATACACACAGAAAATCCCTGCCTGGGGCCGCCCTCCCTCCCCTGAGCCTTCACAACACAAACACGCGCTCCCGCGTGTACACCCACGATCATACGGGGGCCCCGGCCGCTGCCTCCCCTTCGCCGGCCGGGCCTCACCTCCTCCCAACACTCCCGGCCGCCCGCGCCCAGCCACCCGGCACACACGGACGCACGCACAGCCACTCCCCGGCCCCACGCCGGTCCCCAAGCCCGCACCGCGCGCTTGCGCCCTGCCCCGCGCCCTCGCTCTCCCTCGGCCCAGCTCCCGGGACCCCCACGCCCGGGCCCGGCCCAGCCGGGTCGCGGGGACCTGCAGGGAGGCGGCAGCGGGAGCGGAGGGAGGGAGGGGCCGCAGGGGCGCGCTCCAGCCAGTCCTACCTGAGCAGTTGATGCTCTTGCCTTTGCCGCCGGGACAGTCCCCGCCGCCGCCGCCGCCGCCGCCACCCGGGGGCTGGTTGGACGCGCGGCTCCCGGGCAGAGAGAAAGCGAAAAGCAGAAGCACCGACGTGTAGCAGCAGAAGGCGAGCGGGGGCGCGGCCGGCAGCCGGAGCGGCGCCTCAGCGGCCGCGGCGCCCATGACTGGCGCCCCTGGACGGCGGGAAGCGCAGGGAAGCGCAGGCCCCGGGCATCCAGCCGCGCGCCGGGAGCCCCGCCGCTGCCTCGGCGCCAACTACCAGCCGCGCCGCTGCGCCCGGGAGCAGCCCCCCAGCATCCCCGCCCCACCCGCAGCGCCCGCCAGGCCCTGGCCCGCCGTGCTCGGGACGGAGTCGGAGGGTCGGGACGGGTGCGCGCGAGGGTTCGAGCCCGCGCCGGGGAGACCGAGGCCGGGGGATGAGCGGGCGCGCGCGCGGCGGGAGGGGGTCGTGGGGCGGGGGTCGCGGGGCGGGGGCAGGCCCAGCCCCTCGCTCGCCTGCTTGCCTTCCCTTTGTGTCCGCAGCCGTCGCCGCCGCGTCACAAAAGACCCCGGCCCGCCCGGTGAGGGGAGCGTGACAGAGCCGCCGGCGGGAGGGGTGGCTGCGACCCCGCCCCGCGCACACCCCCAGCGCTCACGCCGGCAGCTCCGCCCCCGCCCGCGGCCGGCGCCGCCTCCGGGGGAGCTATTGTTCCTGCGGCGGGGCGGGAGCGCGGGGGGCGGGAGGTGCTGTAGCCCTTCGGTCCGGCCACGGGGGGCTGGCGGGCGCCGAGGAGGCTCCGAAAGCATTACCCTAACAGACGTTTTTGCCGCCCTTTGTGAGCATTTTTGAAGCGTTTCTTTGGCCCAGCAGTCGGGGTGGGAAAAGGGCAGGTGGTCTATGATATAGATATTTTCTAGGTGAAGAAAAACTGAGCCGCAGAGAAGTGAAGGTGACTTGTACAAGGTCACCTACGAGGAAACGGGCAGGACCCTAGAATTGGAACTCAAGTTCTGACTCCAGCTTTGTAGCTCTTAGAGATGGGGATAAATGGCTAAAGTACTCTGATCCTCATCCCCACCCTATTCCCACAAACGCCAACTGAATTTAAAATAGTTTTTAAAATTCTATACTGCACTCTCCCCCTAATAATAGCTAATATTTAGATAGGATTTGCTACATACGAGACCTGGACAACGTACTTTACATGAATCCCCTCCAGTTCTTTTTTACAGCCTGCACGGGATTTTTCATCCTCCTCCCCATCCTATTCCCACAAACGCCAACTGAATTTAAAATAGTTTTTAAAATTCTATATTGCCCTCTCCCCCTAATAACAGCTAATATTTAGATAGGATTTGCTACATACGAGACCTGGACAACGTACTTTACATTAATCCCCTCCAGTTCTTTTTTACAGCCTGCAAGGGATTTTTCATTCTCATCCCCATTCTACAGAGGAGGAAGTTGAGACGCAGAGAGGTAAAGTGATGACTCCCAATCCAGTGCTCTTCCTACCACATTGTGCGAAATGAGACCCAGCCACAGGCAGTAAGAGTATGGACTGAATTGTTTGAAATTCCTCTCCTTTTTTCATTCTATTATGCTGCCTCTCACCTCAGAAGGAATTTTAAAATCTCATTGAAAAACTGATAAATTTGACTCATAAAATTTTTTAATGTGTGGAAAGCCACTACAAGCAAAGCCACATTAGGGATAATGTCTTCAATATAAATAGGAGACAATATGCTTAATATAAATCAGGAAGAACAAGTTGATACAGTAGAAAAATGGGAAGCTAATGTCTTATTCACATAAAATACAGACAATAAATATATGAAAATATACTTAAACCCACTACTAGTAAAAGGCGGATTAAACCTGCAAAACTTTTTTTTCCTGTTGATGACTAACAAGAGTTAAAAAAAAAAAGACAAAACCTAGCACTATTAATTTATATGTTTGAGGAGGGCAATTCGACTATGTATCAAAATCTTTAAAATGTTTATCCTTTAATCTAGCAATTACACATATTGGAATTTTGCCTAAAGAAATAACTGGACAAGTACACAAAATGTCTGTGTGGATATCCACCACAGCCTTTTTATAATAGTAAATGTAATCTAAATATCCATCTGTGGGAACTAAAGTATGGTACCTCTTTTTTTTTTTAATTATTTCTTTCTTTCTTTTTGGCTGCGTTGGGTCTTCGTTGCTACGCGAGGGCTTTCTCTAGTTGCGGCGAGCTGGGCTACTCTTTGTTGCGGTGCACGGGCTTCTCATTGCGGTGGCTTCTCTTGTTGCAGAGCATGGGCTCTAGGCGCGGGGGCTCAATAGCTGTGGCTCGCGGGCTCCAGAGCGCAGGCTCAGTAGTTGTGGCACACAGGCTTAGTTGCTCCGCGGCATGTGGGATCTTCCCGGACCAGGGATCGAGCCCGTGTCCCCTGCATTGGCAGGCGGATTCTTAACCACTGCACCACCAGGGAAGTCCCAGTATGGTACCGCTTTGTACGATGGAGTATTATGCAGTTTTAACAGTGATGATTGGTTAGTGTTTACTGACATGGAAAAAAATGATACTAATGAGTATGTATAAGAAAATCCTATTTTTCTGAAATAGGCATGTGTGTGTACACATCCATAGGAAAAAAGTTCAGAAGAATACACAGCAATATATTAGCAGTGGTTATCTCTGAAAGGTGGGCTTATGAATAAAAGATTTCTGTTCTGGGGGCTTCCCTGGTGGTGCAGTGGTTGAGAATCTGCCTGCCAGTGCAGGGGACACGGGTTCAAGCCCTGGTTTGGGAAGATCCCACATGCCGCAGAGCAACTAGGCCCGTGAGCCACAATTACTGAGCCTGCGCGTCTGGAGCCTGTGCTCCCGCAACAAGAGAGGCCGCAATAGTGAGAGGCCCGCACACCGCAATGAAGAGTGGCCCCCACTTGCCACAACTAGAGAAAGCCCTCGCACAGAAACGAAGACCCAACACAGCCAAAAATAAACAAATAAATAAATAAAATTTACAAACAAACAAAAAAAGAAATTCCTGTTCTTTATACTTTTCTATATTATTCGAATTTTTGTCAATGAAAATTTTTACTGTTATAACTTTAAAAAGCTATTTTCTTTTAAATTATACTTTTATCATGCTTTTTATATAAATTCACATTTGTAACATTTTATTAAGATTGCCTCAAACCTCTAAACTGGGCAGTGGCATGGCAATTATTCATCTAAAATTCAACTGGCTTCTGCATCAGGTGTGATCTCAGGTTGGTTCCTAATTGCTAAGCCACAGCTGAAGGCTCCTCTCAGACCACTCCTTCAGCAGCTTCTCCCCTAAACTTGACCTCACCAGTGATTTTTTTCCTGCCATGTGTTTTGACTCACCCAGCCCCAGTCTTCTGCTTTTAATTTTCATTTGACTGCTAACCGTAGCCCAAGCAGAAATACTAAGAGGAGACAATACTTAAATAAAAAACAAAACTCCTGTGGCCATAAATCACAGCTAATTTACTTCTGCATCTTTCTCCAAATCAGCTAAGAAAAATTCAACACAGATTTCTCAAAAGTTTTCAAACTAAAAAGGATTGTACTTCAGAAACAGGAGTTCTCTGACTTCAATCATCCAGTCTCAGAGACAAAAAAAGATCTTAAGAGGTACAAACTACTATGTATAAAATAAATAAGCTACAAGGATATATTGTACAGCACAGGGAATACAGCCAACATTTTATAACAACTTTAAATGGAGTATAATCTATAAAAATTTTGAATCCATATGTAGTACACCTGAAACTCATACTGTAAATCAACTATAACTCAATAAAATTCTTTTTTTATTGCTTTTTTATTTGAATTTTATTTTATTTTTTTATAAGCAGGTTCTTAGTTATCTGTTTTATACATATTTGTGTATTTATGTCAATCCCAACCTCCCAAATTAAAAAAATCTTAGTGATCATTTAATAGAACCCCCATGACATGCTTTAATATTGGTGACCCCAAATGTCAGATAACAAAAGAGTGGGGGACTCACTACATAAAAACCACCCAGAGAATTTTAAAAGAATATAGATTTCTGAATACCACTTCAGACATTCTGGGGGAAGCTCAAGTATCCCTTATTTATTTTAAAGTTCTCTAAGTAATTCACATGCACTGCCAGTTTGGAAACCCCTGGCCTAACCTTATTAGTCAGTTATTGCTCCACAACAAACAACCACAAAATGTCAGCAATGTGCTATAGTAAACACTCATTTCTCATAGGGCTGGGGGTTGACTATAGGCTTGGCTGGATGGCTCTGCTCTAAACTGCAGGTTCAGCTTGTCTTGGCTCCTGTGTACAGGTTGAGTTCTGATCTTCCCCAGGAGTATTCGCTTTGGGGTCCCAGCTGAAAGGGCAGAAGCTACCTGGGGGAACCTCTTGTTATGGAGGTGGTAGTGGTACAAGGGGCATGCCCAATTGTGCAAGCACTTTTCACACCCCTGTTTGTACATGTCTGCTAACATCCCACTGGCTAAAGCAAGTCTCATAGCTGAGCCCAAAGACAAAGGGGTAGAGAAGTCTATTCTTTTTATGGAGGTAAGACGGAGTGACTATGGAATGAACATTTTTTAACAATAATCTATCAGAGATCCCATACTTGAACACCATTAGTTATGCTCTATCAGAATGTTTTCAGTTCCAAGTAATAGAAAACAAGCACAACCCGAATTAACTTAAACTAAAAGAGATTTATTGGCTCAGGTTTAAAAAAAAAAAAAAGCCAGAGGTAGTGCCCTCTCCTGTGAGTTGGTTTTTGTCCCCAGTAAAGCTTCATTCATGGAAAACATTTCATTCCTTCAGGAAATCTTTGTGAGCATCAGCTGCATGCTAGGCATCACAATAGCCACTGGGGGAAAGAGACAGTCCTTCCTTGCTGGGGGAGGGGAAGGGCGTACATCTAAAAATTAATCATTACAATTCAGTGTGATAAACACTAAACAGACATAGAGCGGGGACGGAGAGGAGGAGTAAATGGCAAATCCTACTTCACACTCCCAACCCAGCCAAAATTCTGGCCTTGCTGGACCTACTGCTGGAGGGTCTAGCTGCATAATGAAGCCCTGATAAGCAGTAATGAGAACTCTGGGACTGACAAATTGGCCCTGGTAGGAGAGGATCACAGTACTTGAGTTCAGTCCAGAAACACTGGAATGATTTATGGTGCAGGCCCAGTGCAAGCCTGGGACTGACCTCTGACCCAACTCAAGAAATTGGACCCCACTTCCTAGGGAGGGGGGGGTCTTTTTAAAAAATGAAAAAAGTGGGAAGTTCCCTAGTGGCCTAGTGGTTAGGATTTCGGGCTTTTACTGCCCTGGCCTGGGTTCAGCCCCTGGTGGGGGAACTGAGATCCCACAAGCCTCAAAAACAACAGTAACAACCAAAACAAAAAAAAAACAAAAACAAAAAAAAATGGAAAGAGTGGATAAAGTCATTCATTCATTCAGCAAATTTATACTGAAAGTCTATTCCTAGTCCCTGAAAATACAGTGATGGGTACAACAGATCTGGTCCCTGTCCTTATGAAGTTTACTGTCAAATATTAATCAAGCAGTTATATGAATAAAAGTAAAATTGCAACAATGTTGACAGAGGCTATGAAAGGAAAGGTCAAAATCTGAAAGTGTGATACTTGTGCTAAGATCAGGAGGATGAGTAGGAGTTAACTAGGTGAAGAAGGATTGTTCCAGGCAGAGGGAACATCAGAGCAAAGGGCCTGTGAACAAAAGGGTCTGAATGCTGGCCAGCATAGTGGGGACAGAGAACAAGATCAACCGGCTTTAAACTTCATTCAACAAATATTTACTGAGCACCTACTATGGCCTATGCACTGTTCTAGATGCTGAGAAACAACACTGAACAAAACAAAGTCTCTGCTTTTCACAGAACTTATAGTCTAGTCGGAGAGACCCCATAATAATATTGGTGGAAGAGAATAATTGTTGGGTTGAGCCATGACAATAGTAACTATAATTCACTGAAGACCTGCTACATCCCAGGTACTGCCAGGCACTTCCTATTTGTTGTCACTGATTTTCCCACCTACCCTGTTGGTAAGTATTAGTTCCATTTTTTTTTTTTTTTCTTTTGCAGTACGCAGGCCTCTCACTGTTGTGGCCTCTCCCATTGCGGAGCACAGGCTCCGGACGCGCAGGCTCAGCGGCCATGGCTCACGGGCCCAGCCGCTCCGCGGCATGTGGGATCCTCCCGGACTGGGGAACGAACCTGTGTCCCCTGCATCGGCAGGCGGACTCTCAACCACTGCGCCACCAGGGAAGCCCCAGTTCCATTTTATAGATGAGGAAACGGAGGCTCATGAGGTTAAGTAACCTACCTAAACCACAAAGCTAGGAAGTTGGAGTCACCTGGCCCCATCTGACTCCAAAGCCCCACCACATCACAAGCATGAGCAGGTGGAGAGGCATCATCACCCGATACAAGATGGAGCAAAAATTGGCACCACTAATACTGCACCCACCAAGGGGTGTGCACAAGTCATCCTGAGCCCCCTGCCAGCGCATCAGGAGACTTTTGTTGGGGCTTCTTGTGATTACATGCAGGGATTATTGTGATTACATTGCTTGTAATTACAACTCCAGTTGAAGGCACCGTTCTTGTTACCCACATGGCCTTAATGGTCCTCAATTCTGTAGATGGGCAGAAGCCAAGGAGGCCAGGGTTACAGACATCTGAACAAAAAAGTGCTGTGGGAATTCAAAGAGTAGCCTTACTCTGCCTGAGGAGAAGAGACTTCAGCACTATAATTCTGTCAATTTGAAAGGCTTCTCACCCAAACAGTCCCTGTGAGTGGGTAGAGAGACCGAAGAAGCATCTCTGGGTTTTGCCTGCAGGTCTTCTTGTCATTCAATTGTTCGGTATTGCACTGAATACAGAATGAAGATTTCCTCCATCTTTCAGCAAATGGAAATTTTCAGCTGCAATTCAAAGATTTCTCCAAGGGTTTAACTCATAAAGGATTATACCAAAGAAATAGCTTCTCTGACAAAGACAATCACACATAAATTGTAGTAAGAGGTATAGCATAGTAATTAAGAGTGTAAGCTCTGGAACCAAAGCATCTGGTTTTGCATCTTGACTCTGCCACTTGCTAGTTTAATGACCTTGGATAAGTTACTTCAATTCTCTGGACCTCAGTTTCATAATCTGTAACATGGAAACAGAATTTTTACTTACTTCATAGGGTTGTTGTAAGGATAAAATGGGTTTGCATAGGTAAAGTGCTTTGAACAATGCTTAGTACACTGTAAGTATTCAATAAGTAATTGGCTAGAGGTAGTAGTGGCATAATAAGCAAATAAATGTTAGCTGTTATGAGTGGCAATAGCCATTAACGGCATTTATATACTAGGCTAAGAGCGCCACTTGTATATTCTAATGTAATGCACCCAGAAACCTAATGGGGAGGGTGCTATTATAATATTATCCTCATTCTGTAGATGAGAAAACTGAGGTTTGGAGCAGTTAATTATTTGTCCAAGGTTACACAGCTAGTGGGCAGTAGGACTGGGACTCAAATCGACTCCAAAGCCTACGGTCACCTTAAGAGTTGAAGTCAGCAGTCAAAAGAGATCATCTGACCTGGCTGGCTACTAGAGAGACCTGCAGGAGGGCAGCCTGGTGCCTGGCAGGGGCAGCCAAGCTACTGGAGGGGCAAGTCATGACAGTTAGCCAGCTAGGTCAAAGGGAAGGGACAGGAGGTTACAGGCAAGAGCCTGGGAACTTGAGAATGGCATCCATTGGGCTAAGAATCATGAAAGAGAGATAAAGCAAGGAGTTAAGTACACAAAGGAATTAGAGAGAGTCAAATGGAGCTAAATAATTCTATTTTACCACTGTGTATGTTTAAGTATGTCAGCTTGACTCTGTATGTACACATATGTACTGAGCATATGTCATTTGCCTATGTGTATATATATATGTAATGAGTATATCAGCTTGCCTCTGTACATATGCATAAGTGCCAAGCATATGTCCTTTTACTCTCTGTGTGCATACGTAGGGAATGAGTATATATATATAAGGTTGCCTCTGGGAGAGTGTGTATGTCTGCATATTTGAGTGTGACAGCTGGACCCTGTGTTTGTACATGCACATTTAAATGTGTGTATCCATGCACACATTACTGTATACAGCAACTCATCAGTACATGTACATGTGAACTTGAATTGAGTCGGTGGTTTTCTCACTCTTCTCCCTTGGCAACCAGTTGAAAATTATTCCCTACAGTCTGATGGCCTTGGGACTCAGCATCAGGGTCAACATAGTTAGACTTGGCACTTAATCTGGGTTCCTAATTAACGGAGTTGTAAAGGTGAAACAGCAAGACCACATTCTAAAGCTGTTTCTCTCAAAGCAGAACAATTGTGGTGAGACTTTGGGCAGCTCTGATAGTGGTGACTTCGACAACAATGGGAGCAGAGGTCAGGGCAGGGCATGGAAAGCAGTGACAGTAGCCGCATTCATCCAACAATATATAGAGATTGCCCATTATGTGCCAGGCAACCGTGTTAGGCAGTGAGGATGCAGAGGTGAATCAGATAGACACAGTCCCTGTCCTATTGTCTAACAGGAACAATCAATTACAATTATGAAGGGTTTTGCAAAGGAGGTGTAAAAGCACCAGACAGGGACCCCTAACTCCTAGGGGTTGGGTACTAGTATCAAGGAAAGCTTCCCCTAAGACATGATATTAAGCCAAACCTGGGAGACTGGTGAAGAGTTAGAGTGGGGTAGAGAGGGAACAGTATTCTATGAGGAAAGTTCAACAGGAATGATAAAGAATAGGGCAAGTTTAAGAAACAGAGAAGGGCTTCCCTGGTGGCGCAGTGGTTGAGAGTCCGCCTGCCGATGCAGGGGACACGGTTTCGTGCCCCGGTCTGGGAAGATCCCACGCGCTGCGGAGCGGCTGGGCCTGTGAGCCATGGCCGCTGAGCCTGCACGTCCCGAGCCTGTGCTCCGCAACGGGAGAGGCCACAACAATGAGAGGCCCGCGTACCGCAAAAAAAAAAAAAGAGAGAAAAGGCAGCTGTGGTTGAAGCCTGGAGAGTGAGGAGTCAGATGACACAAAGGATGAAGTTAGAGACCAGACCACACAGGGCCTTTTAAGCCAGAATAAGGATTCAGATTTGATCCAAAGATTATGAATGGGGAATAACCTGCTCAGATTTATGTTTTTAGATTACTTGGTTATGAAACACTGTAAGTCAACTATACTTCAATTTAAAAAAAAGATTACTTGGTTATATGCATGACCTGTAAGGTATGTTAATTGTATCTCAATGACACTGTTGAAAAATAGCTTGGGCTGTAGTGTGCAGAATGGATTGGAAAGCCAAAATGTACCCAAGAAAATCATGGGAGAGCTGTTAGTGGTCTGGGTAAGTGATGATGGTGGCTTGAACTAGAGAAGATGGGGATAAGTAAATGAATTAGACAGGTTAAAGAGGTAAAAGCAACAGAATTTGATGACGGACTAGATGTGGGAGCTGAGGGAGAGAACGTATCAAGCCGTGGTTATCCCTAGGTTCAAGGGTGTTTACTAAAATAGCCACCTCTGGAGAAAAAGCCAGTTTGGAGAGAGGATGAGAAGCTCAGTTGTAGGCACACTGAGTTTGAGGGGCCACTGAGGCATCTGTAACAAGACATCCAGTAGCAGTTGGATGTATAAGTCTGGTGCTCATAAGAGATTTACAATGGACATGTAAGTGTGGGAGTCATCAGAGAAAAAATTAATTGAAGTCATAGAAGTGGGTGTGACAACTTAAAAGTATATGAGATACAGTTGGCCCTCGAACAACATGGATTTGAATTGCAAGGGTCCACTCAATTTTTTCAATAAATAGATACTACAGTACTACACCCTATGAGGTTGGTTGACTCCTCCAACGCAGAGCTGTGGATTCAGAGGGCCAACCATAAAGTTATACTCGGATTTTCAACTGTGAGGAGGGTTGGTCCCCCTAACCCCCGTGTTGTTCAAAGGTCAACTGTACTATAAAATTAGAAGAGGGTCTAGCCTGAATCCCTGAGGAATTCCAATGGAGGGAAATGTGAAAGAACTGCCAGAAAATTAGGAGGAAAACCAGGGAAAGAACAGGGTCACAGAGACCAAGGAACAAAAATGTTTCAAGCAGGAGGACATGGCTAACTGGTCAAATGCTGCTAAAAGGTCAAGCAAGACGAGTACTGAATAGTGTCCAATGGATAGAGTCACTTGAAGTCATCGGTGATCTTAGCAAGAGCCATTTGGTAAAATGGTAGGGACAGGATCCAGATTGGAGCCTCCTGAGACATGAGTAGGAAGTAGGAAGTGGAGACAGAATGTTTGGACAGCTTGGCTGTGAAGAGAAGAAGAGAAACAAAGCTAGAGGTGACTGGGTGGAGGAGGGACTTTTTAAGATGAGACTGTAAAATATTTAAACAATGATGGAAAAGATCCTGGGATGGGGGAGTTGACTATACAACACAGGAAAAAGGATAATCAGATGTGTAAGATTCTTGAGAAGACAAGGAGGCATGGAATTCAAAGCATGGATGGAGGGACTGACTTTTGAGGGAAGACACTTTCTTCTTTGAAACAAGAGGGAAGAGTGGAGGCTGATACGGGGGTAGGGTTGGGGGTTGTAGGTACGGTATTGAGACACTGAGGAACATCCTGGATCTTGGCTTCAGGGTCTCTTTCTCCGTAGAGCAAGGGGGGCAGGGTGGAGTGGGGATAGTGGGTGGGGGAGTGGCTGCATCAAAAGGTAGCTGAAGGCAGCTTTGGCCCCCTGTAATCTCCATCAACTCCCTCTTAGCCTTTCCACCCCAATCTTCATTACCATCTTTGCTGTGAGCAGTTGCAGTCTCTCAACCTTATGTAAAAAGTTACTTTCTCTTTAAACTGACTTCTGACATGCAATATATACAACAGATACCACTTCAGATCAAGTACCCTGACCCCTCCCTTTCAGGTGGGTTACTGCCCCAAGTCCCTACTACACAGCAATTTGGGGTCAGATTTGAGAAGGAAGGGAATATTGCGAAGTGGTCATTGATGATAAAGGAAGAGAAAGCACATGATTTTCCCCAGTAGCGCTCAGGAGAGATCGACAGCACCAGAGGCAGACATGAGAGAGACCCTGGAGTAGGCGTGCTTAGAAGGAAATCAGGAGCCTTTCCTTTCAGGTGGGCATTTATTAGCACTGGAAAAAGAAAACAACACCTCCTACTACTGACCTCTGGCTCGGGAGTTCTAAGGGAGATGGCCTCTTATGAAAGTTGGAGCAAAATGGACCCTATGCTTTGTGAGTAGCCAGGCGTGACTTAAGGTGACCTAAATTCAGATTTTCTCCAATCTGGCATACCTTCTTTCTGTATAAATGCTGGCAAATGGTCAAGATTGGTTTAATCACCATTGAAATCCCCATGAAATAATTGATTTGAGTAATGATCATTGATGGATGCTAAAACCATGGGGTGAAAGGTGGCTGGGGACAGGATATTCAGAGAGACTTAAACTATCACCCCACATATAACTAATTAACTATGAATGAAAGGAAGTAACTTTATAATGGAGAGATCTAGCAGATGCTGCCTTCTCCAGGTGATCAAATTTAGCCTCACCAATGGTGGGGCAGCTTTTGACCATGTGGCTCCTGAAACTATGTAAACAGAGGTACATGAAGTTATCTATAAGATAGCCTTGCCAAAGAAGTTTAACCTGAATCTAATCACGAGGAAGTAATCAAATGAAACCAGAATGTGGGGCACATTGACGAGGCCTGGACTTTAAAAGAAATTTAATGTCATGAAAAACAACAAAGGAGAGAGATTTCTTCTAGATTAAATTAGACTAAAGACACAAAACAACCAAACGCAATAAACCTTGATCGGATCTGAGAAAATAAACAGCAATAAAAGACATTCTTAAGACAACTGGATAAATTTGAATGTAGACTACATATAGAAGATATTACTGAGTTAATATTGATTTCCTCCAGTGTGATAATGGGATTGTGGATGTAGGAAAATGTTCTTATTCTTAGTATATGCATGCTGAAGAATTTAGGGGTGAAGTGTCAAAGTCTGCAACTTTCAAGTGGTTCAAAGAGAGAGAAAAGCAAACTGTTAACAATTGGTGAATCTAGGTGAGGGGTAAAAAAAGGATTTTTTAAAAATTCCATGCAAACTATTTCATTACTTCAAACATTTTTTTTGCCATGACCTTGGATAGCTTCATGCTTCTAAGCATAAACTGTGCTTCTTAATATGCTAAATTAGATTGAAATCTTTAAAAGCATCATAGAAAGAAAATTGCTCTGCAAAGCTTTTTAGACATAAAAGAACTTCTAATTTGTGTAGGACTATAAGTGAAGATATGGTAAAGTGGGAGAGAGAGCCATGAAATAATAAAAAGAAAACTTTCTGGGAGTTGAAGACCTTTGGGTCTAGCACTTAACCACTGGAGGTGTCCGTTTCCTCATCAGCAAAGTGGGGCTAATTGTATCGCCTTCATTATCCTGCTGTACAGGCACAGGAGAAACAGGATATAAAAAGACTTCATAAACTGGAAATGGGAATGGAAATAAAGTGATTTTTGTTATCATACTATGGTGATGTCCTATTAGCAGTGGTTCTTCAACTTTATTACACCTAACAAGCAACAGGGAAGCTTGTTAGAAGTTTAGATTCCCAGTCTTGCCCTCAGAGATTCTGATTTCAGTAGGTCTGGGCAGGGGTGCAGAACTTGCTTTGGGAAAGCACCCCAGATTCTCTGACGCAAGGGATCTGAAACACTTAGAGAGCTGCCCTGGAAGTTCCTGTGATGTAAAATCCTTGCTACTCAATGTTTGGTCCATGGATCATCAATATCACTGGTACCTGGAAGCTTGTTAGGAATGTAAAATTTGGCCCTAGCCCAGACTTACTGAATCAGAATCTGCATTTTTAACAAGATGCCCAGGTGATTCTTTTTTTTTTTTTTTTTTTTTTGCGGTACACGGGCCTCTCACTGTTGTGGCCTCTCCCGTTACAGAGCACAGGCTCCAGACGCACAGGCCCAGCGGCCATGGCTCACTGGCCCAGCCACTCCGCAGCATGTGGGATCTTCCCGGACCAGGGCACGAACCCGTGTCCCCTGCGTCGGCAGGCGGACTCTCAACCACTGCACCACCAGGGAAGCCCGGCCCAGGTGATTCTTATCCACGTTAACGTTTGAGAAGCACTAAATGGCAAGACTGATGGGTGACCTCTCTTTTTTGCCTTGGTCACTGATTCTCAGCTTGCTGTCAGACAGAATTGGGTACCACCTTTGCCATTGCTGATACCTTTAACCTCACTTAGCTCTTCTCTCTGCTTCTCTTTGTTTCTGGCTCATCAGTCCTAGCAGATGTTGATAATCATAACCAGCCATAAGCAGACTAATCAAAGCATACTAACTTGGGATCTAAATCTAGTTAAGCTAGGTATGTGATTTTTTTCTTACTGTGGTGAAACAACATAAAATTTACCCTTCTGTTTTTAAGTGTAAAGTTCAGTGACATTAAGTTTATCCACATTGTTGTACAACCATCTCCAAAACTTTGGGTATGTGATTTAACATCTCCAAGCTTCATTTCATTATCTTTAAAATATGGATAATATTACCTACTCCTACAGAGTATTTTAAGAATAAAATGAAATAATATATGAATGTTCTTAGCACCCATAGAAAATATTCAGTAAATGCTAACTTCCTTCCATTTGAAGTAGGTTTTCAGGCAGCCCTGGATGTTTACAACAGATACCATCTACTGAAATCAACAGATAAAGTTTTAAAAACAAATACAAAAATCTACATATTCTGGGCACATTATTGCCTTAGAACAGGGCAATCTGTAAAATAGAAGTATTCTATAATCTATAGAAATGGGCAATTTAAAAGAGCTAAAGTAAATAGCAGCCAGTTACAACTTGTTGGGAAAATTACATTTTGGGAAGCAACAACCTTTCTGTGCCCATTATATAGAAATTCTTGTGTTGCCTATATTTAGATTGTTTTAGAAACAGTTTAAGTAAAATCATTATGCTAATATCAATAACTTTCACAAATAGCACTTTCAACCTTGGGGCTGATCCACTTGGATGCATGATTAGAATTCCGTTTATGTACACATTATCTTTTAAGGAGAATGCTACATTGAAAACTTGTGTTACATGCAGTAAATTGAAAATATTAGTTTAACTTCAGAATTAGACTAATTAGAACAGGGGAAGGAAATGTAGACATCCTCTCCTCCAACACCCTTAATTTACAAACAAGGAAATTATATTAATCCAGAGAGTGATGAGTTACCAGCAAAGCTGGGACCAGAGCTCAGGTTACAGGAGTGTGTCCTGGTGTCACTTGACCTTGAAGGGTGGGTGACACTTCAGCAGCACAGGTGATGGGAAGGGGTTGTAGAGAGGCTGAGAGCACTCCAGTTAGAGGGATCAACAGAAGTAATTTCACAGAGCCTGGTTCTGAAACCAAGATGATAAGGGAGTTCAGGGATTGTCACAGAGTGGGGAGGCTGGAGGAAGAGATTAAGGTGAAGTTTTGTAATGGGAGAAGAGCGTCTTGGACTGTCCTGTAACACAAAATATCAGAAGAAAGGTTTAGGGATTTGGGGGGGGCGTTGATTTTATAGTTTATGTGGCCCTTTCATATGTATATTCTCATGTAATCATTATAGCAATCTTGGAAAGTATTTTACAGATGATGATCTAATATTCAGGAGGCCACATTCTTTGCAAAGCAAAGATGTGAACTCAAGCTCCGAATAGAAACACTGTGCATTCTGATTCTTAAAAGCACGAGCTCCAGAGCCAGGCCACTTGGGTTCAAATATCCCCGGCCCATTTAGAAGCCATATGACCTTAAGAGAAAAAAATAATGGCTAAAACTTACAGTGTTTGTGTGCCAGGCTCTGTTCTAAATACGTATAACTAAATACATATTGCTCATTTAATCCCTATGACATATATTCTATTATTATCACTATTTTAAAGCCTCCCCCTCCAAAAAACGAAAGAGAGGAAGGAACAGGGATGCAGTTCCCCCCTAGATTCTCTGTTCCTCAATGAATAATATAATCTCAACTCCTTGGTGTTCCACTCGTTGCCTCCCCACTCGTGACACTGTGGTAAATGAGATTATTGTTCAAATGTTTCACACCCTCCCCTCACCCTCGTAAGAGGAGTCTACTTCCCTCCCCTTGACCTTTGGCTCAGCCACATGACTTGCCTTGGCCAAGGAGATATTAGCAGATATGACACTGAAACTTGAAATGTGCTTCCACAGGTGGGCTTGCCCTCTTGTACTTCTGCCGTCACCATGAGAAGGGGTTCCCCTGGGCAACTCCTGCCCCTGCAGCCTTGGGCTCAGAGTGACCACATGAGAGCAGATGGGCCCCAGCAGCCCCCCAGATTTCCCAAAGGCCGAGTGACTAGAGTGACCACCTTCCATTCCTGCAGAAAGTGTAACACCAGCCCATCCAAAAACCCTTTGAGACTCAAGGATAAAAATGTAGAACCACATGCACCTCACGAGCGGAGCACCAGTGTGAGTTTCCTTCTTGGTTATTCTGGAAGCTAAACCAGATGATGAGACAAAAAGGAACCGGGGGCTTCCCTGGTGGCGCAGTGGTTGAGAGTCCGCCTGCCGATGCAGGGGAAACGGCTTCGTGCCCAGGTCCGGGAAGATCCCGCATGCCGCGGAGCGGCTGGGCCCGTGAGCCATGCCGCGTACCGCAAAAAAAAAAAAAAAAAAAAAAGGAACCGGAACCTTAACTTCTGCTACTGTTTACAGTAGTTCCACTGTAACAGGTGTCCTTTTCATTAAGAATAACCAATTTCTTAAATAACAGAGTTTGGGATTTTTCCCCCCAACAAACCCACAAAAGAGAAAATTCAGACCAGAACCTAATTAAATCTCTTAGCAGTTATCGGGAGTTAAGAAAGGGAGCCCAAGTTTATGGCTAGAGAACCCCCTACTCTGATGAACACACATGGTGAGTCTTTTCCCCCCACACTAGAGGTGCTGTGAGAATATTTTGCAAGTGGAACTGGAGCTGCGATCCCCTCACTCAGAAGTAGCAGGATCCCCATTCTGTCCACTCTAATCAGTGTCAACAGTGAAAAAACCTTCACGCACAATCTGGGCATCTGGGTAATGTAGAAATGGAAGTTTTCCACCTAATGTTGACAAACTGCACTGTTAGGTTAATAATCAGCTTGCAAACCCTATTATACTGGGTAATAGAAGTTCAATAGATATGTTCTTTAAAAATCTTACATAAATCACTCTTCTATAATCAAATCTCATTCTAAATGAACCAAAGGGCTGTTTAAGGAAATACTATGTTGAAAACTTTCACACACACCAAGAAATCACTCTTGTATCTGGTATGGAAATTTTCTGTACTGGGTGTTCCTAAACCATGGTATCCGTGGGGCACTTCCCCTACAGAACAGCATCTCTACAGGGGGGCATCCATATCACAATGACAACAATAATATTAAAATGCTTTACATCACTCTTTATTTCAAAAGTGCTTTACTAACATAGACTAATCTTTACAACATTCAAGGGAGGTAGATAAGTATTACACCACTTTCACAGATGGAAAAACTGAGGCAGAGATTAATAAGTTGTATTGAAGGGCATAATATACGGCACAATTAGAAAAGAATTTGTTGCAGACATGGATCACTGGTGACCTTTTCCATGACTTCTGAGTCCCACCAACACAAAAGTAGCAGATGCAGCAAGGAAGCAGATGGTCAATATTTTGTCTAGTCCAAGGCTACACTTCACCTTGTTGATACCACATGTTGAATATGCTGGTTTTGGGCAAGTATCTCCCTTACACACATTCTCACATGACTCCAACTGTAAAAGGGGGGACAGTGGAAACTGCTGTGGGTGCACAAGGAGGGGTTGGAGAAACAGGGCTGGGAAGGCAGAAGATAGAAAAGGGCAAGGAAGAACAAAAGGACCAGCTGGGAAGCAGCCCAACAGAAATGAAAGCCACAGCAGAAAAGAAGTGTCATTCCATTTGAACAGCTCAGACATCCAGAGATACTATTAAAAGGGTAATTCTTAGCAATGACATTATAGAGCCACTCTTCTTGGCTTTGCCAAATATAATTATCAGGTCCTTCTGACATTCCCAGGAGGCAGAACCATTCCTTTCCCCTGGTCCAGACCAAGTGTTGATGTAATTGACCTGACACTGCAGAAGCTGTTGACAACTCAAATGCACTGCCCCACCATACCTCTCTTCTTCTGTTCTCTTTCTACTTAAAAAAAAAAAAAAAAAGCCAATGCATTTTAAGATTCTCCCTGAAAAGTTCCTAAAATATTTGCTAATTTTTAATGCATAATAAGGTAAGATTCTATGTTTGATTTTTAGAAACAGGCTGTAATAGGGATACATGGGAATTAACATCCCCTCTCAGCCAGTGTACCTTTACACAACATGGGACACTTAAAAAAATACCCTGAAATTTGTGGATGCCAGCTAGAAAAGAATTGAAGCTCAAGATAAAGAAATCCAGTTGAGGGACTTTCCTGGTGGTCCACTGGGTAAGATTCCACGCTCCCAATGCAGGGGGCCTGGGTTCGATCCCTGGTCGGGGAACTAGACCCCACATGCATGCTGCAACTAAGAAGCCCACGTGCCACAAGTAAAAACAAATAAAAATAAAAAATAAGATCCCTCATGTTGCAATTTGCAATTAAGACCTGGCACAGCACAGCCAAAATAAATTAAATAAATAAATATTTTAAAAAATAAAAAAAGAAATCCAGTTGACCCTTGAACAACATTGGTTTCAACTGTGCTGGTCCACCTATACTCAGATTTTTTTTTTCAATAAATGGGTACTACAGCACACCATCCGCAGTTGATTGAATCCCCAGATGCAGAACTGCAGATACAGAGGGCTGACTGTAAAGTTATAAGCGGATTTTCCACAGCTGGGGGTGGTGGGCACCCCTAGCCCCCCGGTTGTTAAGCGTCAACTATAGTCTTTCCTGCTTTTTCAAGTGTGAAGCCATTATAAGAGATGGTGACTGATGCACCACCAGCTGCAATGGAGGTACTGATGGCAGAGGGAGCACCAAATTGAGTCGGGGGACAAGGACCCAGCAGGGAGGGGTTAAAACGTCAGATGAACAGGTGCAAGAGGCAGCACAGGAGGCTGAAGAGGCAGAAGTCAGAGCAAAGAGGTGACAGCCGAAGAGGAGATGGGAGGAGGTGCTGGTGTTTGAGGCTGAGCGGGTGGGAGCAACTGCACTAGTTCATGTCTAGGCCTCTCCTAGGACACGTCAGCGAGAAATGCATCCGTTCTTTATTTCAATCAGCATCATTCTTTCCGGCATCTAGCTTTAAAACTTTACCCATCCCCTCCAACAAAAGCAATGTGCTGCCAAGCCTGACTGATTCCACTTCGGCAACGCCCTTCACGTTGGTCTCCCTCGTTTTTTACTAGGTGCTCCTATCATCTCATCCTAACCAAACCCTCCTACCTCATCTCCTGGACTCCAGTCTTCTCTAAACTCAATTCCATCTTCTAATCTTCCTCCTGGAGCACAGTTTTGATCATGTTACTGCCAAATTTGGAAATTCCCCCATGTCCTCCCAATTATGTGTCTCACCATCTTGAATCTTCAACAGGACCTTGCATCTAGTGAAGTTCCTCTCCTTTCTGAATCTGCACCTACCAAAATACCAACTCTAAAGATTTAGCTCAAATGCCACCTCCTCCAGGCTTTCCTTCAAGCTTCTTCACTCTCTGCTGAGCTTCAAATTCTCTAGAAGACGTGCCTGATCAAGTACGTGATAGCTGTATATAAGCCTTACGTCCCCTCCTGGGCTGTGTCCATGATTTGGCAGGTCAGGGGATGGTAAACTGTGTCTTAGTATGTATCGGTCAATTCTCTACAGCACCTACCAAGAAATGATTATTGCATTTCCACCTCAGGTAAGGAACTACTCAAAAGTGGAATGAATTGGGATGTACCTGTTCATGAGTGGAGGCATTACAAGTATCCTGTATATGTGATCTGGCTCTCGGGAGAAAGCAAATCCACGATATAGCTTTGAGGGATGGGGTGGGGGAAGGCAGGTGGGCCTATTTGTTTTCGAGTCGAGAGGCCTAGGACTGAGGTTCTGCTTTGCTGTTCACTAGCTTTCAGCCTGGTGCAGGTGGTTCTTCTCTGAGCAACATTTCCTCACTTCTGCAGGACTTCACAGGACTAAGGACCAAATGAGACACATTTGTGAACTCTACACCAGTGGTTCTCAATCCCAATTGGGCATCATCACCCCCTGTAAAGCTTCCAAAAAATACAGAGGACCAGGCCTCAACCCAGGTAAACTGAATGAGAATACCCTGGGAGTGGGACCCAGCGGGACTAATTTTTTATAAAATACTGTTTTTAATGCATACTCAAGGTTGAAAACTGTTATAAACTCATAAATACCATTAACAGTAGAACAAGGTGCTTTAGCCTGCTGGTTTAATTATCCTTTATTTGTTCAGTTAGGAATTAGTTTGATGCTTTTTTTTTGTGCTGTTCTACATTGTTATTTGTGTGATTAGGTGGTAAATTCTGAGAGAGGAATAATATCTGGCACAATGCTGTACACAAAAATGTACCTAGGGCTTCCCTGGTGGCACAGTGGTTGAGAGTCCGCCTGCCGATGCAGGGGACGTGGGTTCGTGCCCCGGTCCAGGAGGATCCCACATGTCGCGGAGCGGCTGGGCCTGTGAGCCATGGCCGCTGAGCCTGCACATCTGGAGCCTGTGCTCCGCAACAGGAGAGGCCACAGCAGTGAGAGGCCCGTGTACCACAAAAAAAAAAAAAATGTACCTAACACAATGGGTTTTTTTTTTTTTTTGAGAATAGGTAAAAGCTTCACAGGGTCCTCTAAAACCTTGCCACACACAATTGTGGTGACCAGACAAGCAGAACTGGCATAACCTGGGAGCTTGTGAGAAATGCACAATCTCAGGCCCCCCCCACCAGAATCTGCATATTAAGGAGATTTCCAGATGGCTCAATAGGTGAAGCAAAGGCAAACTTTTCTCAGTCCACATCATCTGTGTTGAGGACTTGCCACTCTCTGCCCTAATGTCTCCCATAAATCGGTTAAGCTTGGGACTTTTTCCAGATGCTGCTTCTCTTAAGGGTCCATTTGGTAAAAACTAAATTAAGAACACAAATCCTTACAAAAGCATCCTTCCTTTGAAAGAAGACTGGTCTTCACAGGGTTCCTTCAAATAACCAGTTCCTCTAAGATATTTAAAATATGATCAGTGTATAAAATAAATGGATATCCGCTTAAGTTTTATGCAGTGCATATATTAGTATATTAGTATATACAGACCCCACGACCCAAATTCCAAAATTATGAAAGGAAGGAAGCTTAGCCACTGCAGTAAACTCTCCCTGTGGACCCACATCCTCTGGACAATTATGATGTTAGCTGTACTCATCCAAGACTGTGCAGATCACGTCACAGGCAAGGAGCTGTAGCAGATTCTAACCATCATCTAGACCAACTCTCCTGTTCTATAGACAGGAAACACCAGGGCCAAAGACTAAATGGAGTAACTTAAGGTCACACAGCACTTGAGACAGAGCCGAGCTCAGAATTCAAGCCCTGACTCCTCGTCCTACACTCCCTATATAGCCTCTGTCGCACACACTCCTCCTTCCCCACCCCATGGCCTTGAACTTTCATTCTCAGAAACTGCTGACCTGCCTTGGCACTTAACTGTCACTTTGCTTCTTCCAGCTACTGTTATGCCCAACTCCCAAGGCTGTTTTTCACACTAGGCTACAGGAGAAGTTACCTCACAGCTCAGTCAAAATATCCATTTATCAATCCACATTTCCAAATATATTGGTAATGGATTCTGAAAAAGCTCAATACTAACTGCATACTATGCAGACTATGTAGCATCACTATTAGCTAGCACCAGGAGCATGGCGAGGGAAGGGCCTTGCCTTAGGTGGCTAAAGATTAAAAACAAGGGCAACCATTTACTCAGTAGTACAAAGTCGGGAGGAAACTACAGCAGGAAGGCAAAAACTGTAGCACAGTGGGGGCGGGCAGCACCTTTAAAAAACATACACAGTGTGACTATAAAATCACAAGTCTTGTCTTTTAATAAAACAAGCATGACAGAATGCAGAGCTCTAAACGAACGTTTCTCCCTCAAAGTAGTCACATCCTTCGTTCCAACAAAGCTACACCTGCTGGAGACATTATCTGGAACTCCTCTTTGGGGAAAGGAAGGCCTTAAAAAAGGCAGCCTATGAGCCACATTAGAAAACAGCCTTGCATTATGTTAGGCTGTTTAAAAACAGAAAATCCACACTCCAAAGATGACACTGAAAAAATGAAAAGTGTGCTGGAGCTCTTGTGGAGGCTCCGAAAGACCTCTAGCAAATTCTGAGCAACAGCATCACCACTGGAGAAACGTGTGTCCTCCCAGGACAGCCACTTTCAATGGGAGGGCATTCATTTGGATAGACAAGGTCTGACGTCTATTTAAAAAAAAAAAAAAAAAAACCCCACAAAACCCAGCCACACTCCTTTATAGTCACACTTGCATCTGATTAAAAAAATACAACAACAACACTCACACATGGTTCTTGTATGAATTCTAATTAAGAGACATTACATTCAGAATGATAGCACTCATAGTGATAATTTTCAGAAGACTCGAAGAGCTTCTTTGCCACTTCAGGGGTACATAGGGTGCAGCTGTTTACCTGAATGTATTCTTAAATAAGTGACTACTACCACTCTCATCTTCCTAGTTGTAGCCCTGTGACAGGCTACCGACCGCAAGTTCGTGTTCCAGACCTTCTTTGCCAACACAGATTAATTACAAGGGAGCCACACCCCACCGTCTTAGGGTGAATTGGGAAAGGGCCGGTTAAATGAGGAAACAGGCCATTCCTTGGTAAAAGTTTGCAGTTTTCTTTCCCAATACATCTTCTTTTTATTGAGAACTTCCATTTTTATCCTGTGTTCCTCCTCTGCCATCTCACACTCTCGCTCTAGCTGCTGGATTTTGGCCACATGCACCTCATTCATCTGTATCAGCTGCAGTTGTAAGATGGACATTTGTTGATGGTGTTCTTCCTCATGCATCTTTTTTAAAGCACCTTCCTGAGAGGTTTTGCTCCTGTAGTTTTTATTGGCTGTTATTCTGACAGCTGAACACGAGGGTTCAGGTTGAGAGGTCCCCTCACATACTGGGAAATGTATGAACTCTTTCTCATCATCGCACAGTTCTCTATTTGAAACAGCAAATGATTCTGAAAAACAGTAGCAGAAAACATGTTCAAAGATTTTACAGGCAGAGAGTAAATCAATCCTATTTCAAATGACAGGGTCCCCCACGACAGGATGATCTGAAGTAGCATCTGCTCTGGTCTGCATGTTCACAGGTACCCCTGCCCCACCTGACTTCTCAAAAACCCATAAATCGAGAGCAATTTTCCCTGAAGAAGTAATGATAAAGGGTTTCATTATGTCATTTCTGGCACTTCGAACTACGGGAACAGTGGTCAGAGACTGTGCTTATCAAGAACTGGAGACCTGGTTATGTGGATATAAATCCTGACATGACATGTGCACGACTCCCAGTGAGCAGAAGACCACAGTATGAGGCCAGCAGTGGGTTTTCAGATTACGTTCTCCCTCAGTCTATCTCCCTCTCCGATTCTCATTCAGCCACGAACACTGAAGTTCAGTCTCCATAAGGGCACCTTTGCTGTGGGTCCTGGTCACAGGTCTTAACCCTTACCCAGGATAGCCATCTTAACAAAGGTGCTTCCTTGAAAGATGAGCCTACACTCCCTGGCTTAACTTCCTCAGACTTCTCTTCAGTCTCCTACATCTGGCTGTTGCCTCTAGCACTGCCATCTGGGGGTCAATATTCAGATCCCAAAGACACTTTCCAACGTCCCTCGCATGTAACTTCTCCCTAGCACTTGACAATCCTTCTTGACATTTCTTTCCTCTATTAGTTTCTGAACCATTGCTCTCTCCTAAGTTTTCTACAGGCTCCTCTCTGATTGCTCTTTAAGTCTCCTGTCAGGACTCACACTTAAATGCTCCCCTGGGGTTCCTATCTTTGGCTCTGTTTTCAATCCACCCTAAGTAACCCTCATAACCTGGTTCCGACTTCCTTTATCTTCCTTGCCTTACTCTTCAAAATACCGTGTACCCTCCAATCCTACCACAATCTTTATTTTTTCCCATAATTCTGTCTCACTGCTCCTTCAGCTAAAGTTGGGCTCACTATTTGTCCCCACTCCCTTACTCAAACACACACTCTTACTCCAGTTTCCCCTTTCAACCTCCCTCCTAACCCCTACTTCATTCAGGATCAATGCCACTTGCTGTGAAACCTCAGCCCTCTCCTTTCTCTGTACATACTCTTCTGTTACAGCACTTAACACATTCTAGTATTATTTGGGGACCATGCCTTAATCATTTCTTTTATCCTTGGGCACCAATTATTTTGCTTGGTACCTAGTGGATGCCTAGTGAATATTTATGGGCTGAAGCTTTGAACAAAAGGGGAAAAGAGCTTATGGATATAAAAGGATGCCACATTTGGTGGTGCCATGTTTGCACTAGTATTTTTATTGGGCAATGATACAAGTATCAATTAGGAAGTTTCAATAAGGAAACCACTAACCCCACTAACCCATGGAGTCTTCTAGCTGTGACTCCAATGCCTTCTTGGGAAGCTTTATATTTCCAATAATGAGAATCCTCTCCTTGAAGAAAAATAATATCAATTTATTAACAGAGTTGATTACATTATTACATCCACTCCATTATTCCAGAAGATGGGATGCTGGGAATGTTAATGGCTACTGGGGGAAACCTAACTCATAATGGTCTGTTAATAAAAGGGAAATGGCTACTGTTTATTTAGATTATTTCACTCCAAGGGGTTAGGTAACAACCATAACTAGTCCCTAATTAAGATAAAAGAAAAGGTAAAAACCTTACTTTTGAAAGAGAAGGTTAAAAGGACTTCTCTGTCATCCAGAGATAATGAAAATGTCTCCCTAGGAATCCTTCCCAAATCCAGCGGCTACAGCCTCAATTAGATGTCCTTCCTTCACGCTCCCACTGGTTCCTAAGCCTACCTCTGGCAGAGCACTTGTTAAAACTGGCGGCTTAACTAACTCCCCTTCAGGTCTCTGATTACTTTGAAGACAGAGACTGCCTCTAGTTCATCCTCCTGGAGGACCCAGAACAGGGCCTGACACACTGCTAGGCATATAAGAAACGTGCGCAGGATGAATTGGCTGCAGTAGGTCACATCCCTCTCAACACAGCACAACTGTGTAGAAAGAACAGTGTTCTCAGTGGAGAGCTGAGGCACAGGACAAAGGAACAGGAAAGGCTTGGCACGGAGAACAGGATTCCTCAGATGGGATCAGATGCAAAGAGGATTACCTCATCCGTTTCCTTTCTAGTCTCAGATCTGAAACTTCTTCAAAGAAGACTGGACACATTAGACGTTTTTTGGTACCTTTAGCCTCTTTTCTCTCTCTCTCTTTTTTTTTTTTTTTTTTTTGCATTACGCGGGCCTCTCACTGTTGTGGCCTCTCCCGTTGTGGAGCACAGGCTCCGGACGCGCAGGCTCAGCGGCCATGGCTCATGGGCCCAGCCGCTCCGCGGCATGTGGGATCTTCCCAGACCGGGGCACGAACCCGTGTCCCCTGCATCGGCAGGTGGACTCTCAACCACTGCGCCACCAGGGAAGCCCCTCTTTTCTCTTTGATTTCATTCCAGAGGATAGTTCTGAATACTCCTCTGAGCCTTTAAAGTTCATGCCCTGATAATGCTACTCATCTCTCCCAATTTCCAAATGCTCATTTTTATCTCAGTAATTCTTGGCTTTAGGAGCCTTTTTTTTTTTTTTTTTTTGTGGTACGCGGGCCTCTCACTGTTGTGGCCTCTCCCGTTGCGGAGCACAGGCTCCGGATGCGCAGGCTCAGCAGCCATGGCTCACGGGCCCAGCCGCTCCGCGGCATATGGGATCCTCCCAGACCGGGGCACGAACCCGTATCCCCTGCATCGGCAGGCGGACTCTCAACCACTGCGCCACCAGGGAGGCCCTTTAGGAGCCTTTTGATGATGGTGATGGTGATGACGATGAAGACAGCAGCTACCATTTTCTGAGTAGCTAACCAGGCATTAGGCTAGTGCTTTGCAGCATTACCTCATTTAATCCTTACAGTAACCCTCTGAGGGAGGTATTAGTATAGAAAACCAAACACAACATCTAAAGTCATTTGGCTAGTTCAAAGAACCAGGACTCCAGTCCAGGTCTGCACAACTCCAAAATCCAAGCTCAGCTACTACAACACCTGGCCTCTCACTGTGTCACTTGCTCAGCTGATCACTTGTGTGTCTTAAAAGGCAATCTCCAAGTTGTATCAACTACAAAGCCATCTATTATTAAGAATATGGGTGTATATCCTAAATTCTGATCTCCAAATTTCTCTCTAGAGTTGTGAAAATGAAGACAGCATGTTTATGTCCAGGAGCAGAGAAATGACTCTACTTTAAAACTAATTTTTTTAGTTTAAATGTGTGCTAACAAACGCATTTTAAATTTAAAAAGCCAGGCCTCTTAAGGCTCTGGCAGAAGGTGGGGCTTAAAACTAGAGAAGTTCAATGGAGTAATTAACTTTCACACAAATATTAGCTCCAATGAATGGAAGCTAGTGTTCAGATGGGGAGAATCTCCTCTTAATTAGAGAAAGATTATCCTGGGCATGGCAACCTACTGCAAACACATACCATGTAATATCTCTCCCAGGTAAAACAAAGCCACCTGAAGTAGAAAACAATTCAATCTTGTGCAAAATGGACAGGAAGGCCTGAAAGCTTTCCTGGGAGCAGAGAACACAGTCAAGGGGGTATTCTTCCACTTGGGCAATTTGAGTACGTTTAAGCTCATAGGGAAAACCTACTAAGGCAGTAACAGGATGGGAAGGAAACTGTGTACAGGCCAAAGCTCAGCTCTTCTTAGCAGAACAAAGGAAACAGGACGGACTGGGAACACGGATAAATAAGATGTGGGGGATGCATACTACGGAATATTATCCATCAACTAAAAGAAACAAATTAGACTTACACACTGCAATGGGAATAGATATTTAAAACATTCTAAGTGAAAAGCAGCAAAAGGAAAAGGAAGGTATCTACTGCACAATTTTTAATCCATGTAAATTTAAAATATAGGCACACACAACACCAACGCATGCTTTCAAGAACACGTGAGAGAATACACAAGCACCTTAGAATGATTAAGGTGCAGAAGAAAAGAATGAAAGTGGTGAATGGGGATAAAAAAGTAATAAATGTGTAAGTAACACACAAAAAAAGGGCTTTTCCAGACCAATGATGCTAGTGTGCCGTGACTGGAAATATAAGTCAGTCCCCTCTACTGGAGTTCCCACCCCAAAAGAATAGGATTGGTCTAAACAGTGATAATAATGGAAATTATTAAGAAATGTTTGCATTATTTAATATAGCTTTGCATACCTATGTCTGTGTTACTGGATTATAGCTTTATAATAGAGAAATAATAGCATATGAATTAAGTGTAAGTTCTCTCAAGATATTTGAGTACTACTGAAAGCTTAGTTTTCCTAAGTGTATTTGACATTTGGCCATCCTTCCCTCCCGACCACCCCTAGCAAATTTTGTTGGCTACCTTAGTTTGTTCTGCAAACCTCTTCCCCAAAGATAATGGAAGATAAGTGTCAAAGGCAAATTATCACAGATCATAAATCTACAGGGTATAAATTGTTTTAATATATTTAAAGGGAAAAACACTGGTTTTTTACAAATACATTCCTAAGTGTTAAATTTTAAGACTACTGGGCTTCCCTGGTGGCGCAGTGGTTGAGAGTCCGCCTGCCGATGCAGGGGACACGGGTTCGTGCCCCGGTCCGGGAGGATCCCACGTGCCGCGGAGCGGCTGGGCCCGTGAGCCATGGCCGCTGGGCCTGAGCGTCCGGAGCCTGTGCTCCGTGACGGGAGAAGCCGCAACAGTGAGAGGCCCGCGTACAGAAAAAAAAAAAAAAAAAAAATTTTAAGACTACTGTGTTCAACTACAGATGTACATTTCAAGCAAGTCATTGACAAAGCTAAGCATATGCATGCAGGGGATGGTGATCAAGATGACACAGCTGTTTTTGATAATTGGAATTTTGTATTTAGAGGTTACATTTTGTCAGCTTATGAATGGGCAGCTCCTGGAGAGGTCACAGGGTCCCCTTCTGGCCTGTGAGTTTAGTACCACTGGCCTCAGGAGTCCCTGTTTGTCGTTAGCTTGCTTTTGAATTACTTTGGCCACAAGTTCGGAGAAAATGCTGTATAAAACAGGAAGGGGCCATCCTGAAGGGTGTTATTTGTGAAAAGAACTTGCTGAGTGCCATCACCAGAGGCAGTAGAGTCTGCAGTTGAACCACAATAAATGGGGATAATTTTGCATGACACAGACACTACGGTAGTTGTCTTTATGATAGGAACTGATTCCTTGAATGTATAATTGAACTCTAAAATAAACTATGCCTCTATGCAGGTTTAATGAAATTTCTGAGGTTGCTGAAATTTGTATATTTGTTTTCCTTTTCCAATGCAAGATCTGCTGGTGAGGGGAAATATCTGACTGGTTTTATTATGGTTTATACACGAATAAATGGGTTATTTAGTTCTGTACATAAATCTACAGTGAGTACATACACTGGAATGAGAGAATCATATTAGACCAAATCATCAGATCAAAAGACAAAGTCATACTTTTGAGGCTTGAAAGTTCAAAGCTGACATTGACCTCTCGAAGGCCAGTTTTCCAGCCATTTGCTGCCCTGGCTCAACCCTCCACCCCACTCTCACATCCACATTTGCAGCCGGGTTCCCCTCACTTCCTCACTGCTGGGGATTGTGACAGCAAATCTAGTTCACTCATCCGTGGTATGGTCTGCAAAACTAACTCAAACCCAACTCCTTCGTTTTACAGAAGGGGAAACTGAGGCTCAGAGGGCATTTTAAAATAGTGTTTGTTCACTATCTTGAGACTCAGTGTGGAATTTTTAAGCACCTTATTTTAAGTCATTCATTACTGGGAAAATCAAACCCCTGTTACAAACGAGAGACGCCAAATAGGTTCAAATGAGGAAGCACTTGGAATGTCTGGATTTTACTGTGTATTTGGCATACATCATGCAACAGGCCCTCTGTTATCACTGGGACATAACCAGACCCGGACACCTTAAGGTCTAATAGCCTTAAGGGCATAGAACAGTAGATTATTGAAGAATCTGAATTTAAAAAAAAAAAGATGACACAGCTGAAGCCATCTCACACAAGAAACAGTTGGAGGGAGGCCTCTAGTGGAATCTGCGAGGCTCCTTCCTGTTTAACAAGTTCCGACAAATCTTTCAGCACCTAATTCTGTCACAGGCACTCTGTGAGGTGTTTGGACAGAGCTGGCCGATAGAAATATAATATGAGATACATATGTAATTAAAAATTTTTCTCATAGGCACATTAAGGAAGTAAAAAGCGGTAAAATTAATTTTAGTAATATATTTTTGATCCAATATATCTAAAGTATTATCATTTCAACATTTAATCAACATAAACGTTATTACTAAGATATTTTATTGATACATTCTTTTTTGGTACTAAATCTTTGAGATATAGTGTGTACATTTATAGCACATCTCAATTCAGTCTCCCCACATTTCAAGTGCTTACCAGCCCCATGTGGCTTGTGGTTACTGTACTGGACAGCACAGTAGAGACAGAGAGATAGTAGAGACAAAGTTAGTAGAGATAATAACTGAACACACACACACACACACACACACACACACACACAGAGTCCATGTGTCAAAATACACACAGTGGAATGTGAGCCATAACCCTACATATAGCAGGTTTTCAACCTCTTCCCCAGAAAGACCCAGAAGAGATGATTAACAATTCCAGCTTTCTTTTTCTTTCTTAAAACTAAGTTGAAATGCAAAATGAGTGAGGTAACCTCAAAGCTGTTTAAATGTATGGAAAGCGTTCCAGTACTTTAACTACTAGAGTTTACAGATACTTTGGACACATTTCCCAACTGACAAAGCAGCATGTTCTCCACCGCCCTCCAGATTTGACCTGGAAACAGGAACCAGGCAGCATATGGCTGTACTTTAATAATCACCAACAAAGAGAAGTCTCATGTGTCATATATATGTACAAACATCCAATTTAAAATAAATCTCTTTTACAAGTGAGTCTCTAGCAGATGTCACTACAGGAAGGACACTGAGAATCCATATTTATTGCTTTCTTGCTGGAAATTTAGAAATTGTTTTTATGAGTAAATGAACTACATTCTTTCCTCCTAAAAGCAAGAGAAAAAAATCTGTGGAATGGACTTTCTAGATCCTACCCTAGAACTTGAAAATGGGGAAATAAGACTGTACCGTTAAAATAAGTTTATGAAATCAATATACAATCATCCAGATCACAGATTTGCGAAGTAAACTGCATGCAGTCCACACCAGCATCTTCCTCGGCAACATCTCCCAGGGAATATGAGCAATTTGAAAAGCAGCCCTGCTGATTCACCTCCCTCCCTCCCCCAGCACCATTCCTTTCACTGCCTCACAGACACACAATCGCTCCAAGGCCAGCATAATGGAGAGGAACAGGCTGAATCTATAAACATCTCCAAAGCAAGGACACGCAATTAGCAGCGGGCCCCCTCCACCACAGAAGCAGCAACAAGGAGAGAGAGCTGGCAGTGTCCATATCAACACTCTCTTCTGGGAGCTGCCCTGGCTGGGGAGCTCAAGAATCAAAACTCAGACACAGGGTTCCTACCCTGAGAAACAATACATGAGTTTCTTGACATTCACCACTATGGTTGCCCAACTGGCTCCCTAGACTTAACCTTGGCCAAATGATCAGAAGACAAACATTTGATCATAATTTAGCTTCCCAGGATGATCTGCCGACGGGAAAAAAAAAAAGTGCTAATCAAAACCATGTATTCTGTTCACTTGGTTATTATCTTTTCCACTCTATATGGATAACATTCTTGGTTTTAGACAATTTCTTGTGACTTTTACTTAACCAGTCCCTCAGAGCTCAATTTACTCTGGGGATGCTAATAAGTGAATTTCTCATCCTGCAAGCCAAGAATCGGATTTTCCTAGGCAAATGCTTGCTTCCTGGGTCCTTGGAGCACCTTATGAACAGCCCTCTGGCCTTCCCAGAAATCTACCTCTGCTTCAAGTATATTTTCTGCAAACTGCAATCAATCTTTATATAAACTTGTCATTCCTATCTTAAAAGAGGCAGGAATTATTGGCAATTTATCTATATGCATCCTCACCCTGCCTTTGCCTGGAGACATTTCAATAAGCCCCTTAATTCCAACTTTTTAAAGCCATGACACACTATCGCTACAGCCTTGATTATATGACATTCTTTTCCCTCCCCAAGAATTATGTATGACATTTTTCTCTTTTCAGTGGAAGTATATTAAAACTAAAATGATTTTTTTCCATTATTTCTCAAGTTTCCTAGAGTGCACAAACCAAAACTATAGATCACAATATTATAATGGGTAGAAATGCTGGTTTTTAATCTGGGTGACTGCTAAATGGGTGTTTGCTATATTAGTCTCTGTACTTTTCCTAAGTGTGAAATAGTTCACTTTCTTAATGTGGCATTTTGAGTAACTTAATGCAGAGCTTTGCACATAATAGGTCCTCAAAAACTATTTTTTGAAAAAAAATACGATAGTGTGAATGAATATAAATCCTCCAGTTCTCTTTAATATATTTGAGATAGATTGAGATAAGCAACTAAGATACTTCATTAATAACTATATTAATGTAGCCCCTTATTTTTCCTTCTTAAGTAATAACAGAGATAAGTGAGATCTCTCTAAGAGAGACACGAGATAAGAGCCTCTGTTTTTATGTACGACTCGACTGTCCTATCTAATTGGGAAATTTTGTATTGAGAAAGTCAAGTTTGATATGAAAGTTTCTTTTTTCTAAATTCCCTCAAAATGAAGGACTTGAAAATCGCAACGTCAAACAGGTACCCAAGGACAACATGCAAGCGGGTGTCAGGCACCGATACCTTGGGTGGCGGCATCAGCATGGTACTCGGGCTCCTCCTCGGGAGGGCTCTGCAGGAAGTACAGCTGCTCGGGCAGCATGTTGGCGATCTTCTCCTTCCCCAGGACGTGGGTGCTCAGAAGGGGGCTGACGCTCCGTTTCACTTTCTCTCTCCTTTCATGGGCCATAATCTTTTTGGTCCGAGCCTTGATGTTCTCCCAGCACTTCTTCAGCTGTTTGAAATCCCGCAGTGACACGCTGGGCTGCGAGTTGTATTCATGGGCGAGCGCCTGCCAGGTACGCTGCTTGAGGGCAATAGTTCGCGCGTCGCTTTTCTTACACTCCAGCACATACTTGTACTTTTCTACTAAAGCCAGCAGGATGCTCTTTTCCAATTCTGAGAAGTATTTGGCAGGTTTTATGATTTCGTTGTTTTGCATTTTCCACTACGTTTCTCCTGGCTGTTAGCTATCCTGGAACAGGAAGTTTGAAACAATCAGTACCAACTCCAGCAATAAACAAGTCAGCGAATCACTCAAGCTCTATCCCTGACTTGATTCCCTGGTCTGAAATACGGTACTTTCTTTTCCACTCATGTTGAATTGTGGTATTCTCAAGAAAACATTCAGAAGATTACAAGGAATGGGGTTTTTACTTAAAAGTAGATTTTCAGGTAGGACCTTTGCTGTAGGTCTTGACCATTTTGTGATTATCTGGTACAGAACAGCAAAAAAAAAAAAGTTGAACATCTATGTGGAACTCTAATGTGTTCATTTATTTCCGCTTAATATTAAGGAACAGATAATTCCCCAAATTCATAATGTTAGGCAGCTTTTAAACTAAACAGGTCTCTCAAAGTTTTGTCACAGCTGAAGACAAGAGAAGCCACTGTGTGATCTAATACAACAGATAATGTAAATACTACCAAGATTTCAGAATCATCCAGAAATCACCCCAGAAGATCTGACATTTCCATCACTATGTCTGTGACCTTCGTTAGGTCCATGCTTAGAAGAACCTCAGTTTCTTTATCTTTAAAATGAGGGCTTGGAGTCTGTGATCCTTAAGGTCTAAGGGCCACTTTTATTTTATTTTATTTATTTTTCTGTTTTTTAAACATCTTTATTGGAGTATAATTGCTTTACAATGGCGGGCCACTTTTAAAAGTGTACAGTTCTGTGTAAATAATTAATATAATTTCAGAAGTGTAAGGGCCTGGACACTTTAGAGCTTGAGTCCAGTGCCTCTCTTTTCTTTCTTTTTTTTTTTTCCTGGACATTTCATATAAATGGAATAATTCAATATGAGGTCTTTTGTGACTTGTTTCTTTCACTTAGCATGATGTTTTCATTCCTTGTTATTACCAATGGTATTCCATTTTATAGATGTAGCACAGTCTATATCCATTTACCAATTAATGGATTTTAAAAATTGAGATATATCGACATATAACATTACATTAGTTTCAGGTATACAACATAACGATTTTATTTATTTATATATATATACACACATATGGAAATGATCACCACAATAAATCTAGTTAACATCCATCACCACACAGTTACAATTTTTTTCTTTTAAGATCTATTCTCTTAGCAACTTTCAAATATACAATATAATACTATTAACTATAGTCGCCATGCTGTATATTACATCCCAGGACTTACTTACATTATAACTGGAAATTTGTACCTTTTAACCACCTTCACCCAATTTGCCCCCCCAACTCCCCATCTCTTGCAACTACCAATCTGCTCTATATCTATGAGTTCTTTTTCTTTTTCCTCCTTTTTTTTAGATTCCACATACATGTGAGATCATACAGTATTTGTCTTTCTCTGTCTGATTATTTCACTTAGCATAACAGTCCATCCCTGCTGTCATATATAGCAGGCTATCCTTTTTTTGTGTGGTTTAATAATATTCTTTTGTGTACCTATATACCACATTTTCCTTATCCCTCTTTTCAACTGAGGGAACTAAACTAAGGGCCAGTAAGGTGAAATGGATTGTACAAGATCACAAAGATGGTGACTTCAGAAGTCAAGAACCTGGACTGCCCTGATAGTTTGGTAATCTTTTTTTTAAACACACCAAATAATAGCCATTTTTTAATGCATATTCGTTTAAAGTCTTTGTTCACATATTATAGTAAAAGTTACCAATTTTATATTATTTTAAAAATTTGAAATGACATTACATTTTCCCCCTTATCATTATTACAGTCTACATACCTTTTTATATTTTTAATAAAAATTGCATATATTTAACATACATAGTGAAATGATTACTACAAATAAGCTAAATAACATATCTCCTCACATAGTTACCTTTTATATGCGTGACGAGAGCGCCTAAAATCTAGTCTCATCATATTTCCAATATTCAATACAATATTATTAGCTACAGTCATCACTCCTGTACACTAGATCTCTAGACTTATTCATCCTACATAACTGCACTTTGTACCGTTTGACCAACATCTCCCCGTTTCCCTCACCTCCCCATCTCCAGCCCCCAGTAAGCACTGTTCTACTCTCTGCTTCTGTGAGTTTGAATAGCCTGGTATTCTTAGTATCATTTCACAACTATCTCTTGAGCTCTCACCTTGGGTGACTCCAAATTACTCAACCATGACTCCCTAGGTCATCTTGCCATCCTCCCCAGTGCTGAGCCAGCATCCTTCACACAATAAATGCTTAATAAATGTCTTATTCCACTGAACCTATGTGTGTTTTATGACTGCACAGTTTTCCACATCTTTTAATCACAGGAAACTTCCTACAAAATTAATCTCTCAGTTACATTATGGCAAGAATGTTGCTAAGCAACAGAGAATGCAGCAATAAAGCAAGTGTTGCGTGTCCCCTTTGTGGAAAGGGCCGGCAACAGAGAATGCAGCAATAAAGCAAGCGTTGCATGTCCCCTTTGTGGAAAGGACCGACACACCCAGTCCTCCTTACATTCTCTAAGCCTCTGATTTTTCAGAATAACAAGCAAGCATCAAGACTGCTTCCAACGGGGCTTTCCTGGTGGCGCAGTGGTTGGGAATCCGCCTGCCAATGCAGGGGACACAGGTTCGAGCCCTGGTCCGGGAGGATCCCACATACTGCGGAGCAACTGGGCCCATGCGTCACAACTGCTGGGCCCGCACTCTAGAGCCCGCGAGCCACAACTACTGAGCCCCATGTGCCTGGAGCCCGTGCCCTGCAGCGGGAGAAGCCACTGTACCGCAACGAAGAGTAGCCCCCGCTTACCGCAACTGGAGAAGGCCCACACACAGCAACGAAGACCCAACACAGCCAAAAATAAATTAATTAATTAATTAAAACAAAAAAAACCTGACCAACCTGTATTGAAAGAATTAGAAACTAACTTGAAAGAAGTCCCACTGGACATTTGAACAAGGGTGATGGGTATACAAAGATTCATTAAATTATTCTCTTGATCTTTGTGCACGTTTGAAAAGTTCCACAATACAAAGCTGGGGGGTGGGGGGAGGCTGTGACTTTTAAGTTTATGGTATACTGATTTAAAATCACACCATTAGGGCCTCCCTGGTGGCGCAGTGGTTGAGAGTCCGCCTGCCGATGCAGGGGATACGGGTTCGTGCCCCGGTCTGGGAGGATCCCATATGCCGCGGAGCGGCTGGGCCCGTGAGCCATGGCTGCTGAGCCTGCGCATCCGGAGCCTGTGCTCCGCAACGGGAGAGGCCACAACAGTGAGAGGCCCGCGTACCACAAAAAATAAAAAAATAAAAAAAAAAAATAAAATAAAATAAAATAAAATAAAATCACACCATTACAACTCAGCTCTTCACCTACTATGCCCGGGGAGGGGTTACTATAGTTGTAAATAACTGAAATCTGTTAGATCTGAGGCCTGAGGGGACCCAGCCAGATCAGAGAGCCTTGAAATAGAGGCCAAGGAATGTAGGCTTTACACGGGGGCAACAGAGTCTAGTCAGGGTCGCCCACTATGTACCACTTCCTCCCAAAAGTTAAACTTAGTGTGATCAGTGTCTCCAGATACAAGGTACCTCACATTCATCATGGACACATCAGTATCAGAAATCGAGAGATTTAGACAAGTCAAAGGTGGTTTGGCCCTCAGGTCTTGGGCAAAGGGAAATGAGGGGGAATTTATCTTTGGAGATGTGTCCCTGTACCCCTAAATTATCAGGCCTACGCTTCAGTCACGTTGCTGTAATGTTCCTACAATGATCCAATCCAGGCCCCTTCTTCCCCAAAGGTCCAAAGTTAATTTTTGCCTTCATCAATACTCCTATTTCGTATAAATCAGTGTTCACAAACTGAAATTTATTAACACACCCTCCCTATAATATATCTCTTCTATATGATCTCTATCTGCCAAGATGACTATGTTCATCTTTATGTTCTATAGTTTTTATTATGAAATCAATAGGTATACGGAATGTTCTTAAACTACACAGCCCCCAGAGCAGATTCTGATCTGAAGCCCATCCCAATTCTTCTGCCCCCAGAAGATGTCTACCCACTCTTTTTAAGAATCACTGGTGGGGCTTGGGGCTTCCCTCGTGGCGCAGTGGTTGAGAGCCCGCCTACCGATGCAGGGGACACGGGTTCGTGCCCCGGTCTGGGAAGATCCCACATGCCGCGGAGCAGCTAGGCCCGTGAGCCATGGCCGCTGAGCCTGCGTGTCCGAAGCCTGTGCTCCGCAACGGGAGAAGCCACAACAGTGAGAGGCCCGCGTACCGCAAAAAAAAAAAAAAAAAAGAAAAGGTAATGCTATTTTATACATTATATATTAATGCTATTTTATACATTATATATTTTTTTCTTTTTAAATAAATATTTTTTTCTATCCTTGATTATTTCAAGGTAAATTCCCAGAAGAGGAATGGTTGCCACAAAATATAAAAACACTCGAGACTTTTGTTCCATCACCATCTGCCCTCCAGAAATGGGGTACTAATTGACATGCCCACTTCATTGACTTCTGCTGTTAAGATTTTTTAAATCTATGCCAACTGTGGAGGTGAAAAAAATGTCCCTTCATTGTTTAGTGATATATGAATTGCAGCTCTCGGCAAATAAGCCATACTCTGTCTGAACAAAGTCCCTTTGATACTTAGTGGAAATGAAACTACATGGAATTAGTTCCAAGCAATTTAATAATTCTTCCTCACAATATGTGCAGTACCACTAACTGCCACCAGGTGGTGGTGGGCTGGGGGGGAGTCTAAATTCATAAGGATCTTAACCTAAGTGTGGCCAGTTGAGTCTCTAATAAGAGCAATAATTACAATTGCAGATAATTTTTATTGAGCCTCTACTGTGAGTTTGACACAATACTAACTGCTTAATATGCACTATATCATTTAATCTTCCCAAAAATAGCCCCTGAGAGCATCATTCGTTACACTGTTAAAAAAAACAAAAAACAAAAAAAACCCCACGAAACTTTATGAAAGTATCAGAAATACCAGAAGAAATTATACAACTGCTCTCAAAAGCAAATACTCAGAATTACTAACACCTGGGGACCATTAATAGCCTACTAATTAAACTATTACTTAATCACTAGCTAAGTAAATCCAAGTTACCAATTTACTTTGCTTAATTTTGTAGAACAGCAGGCCTCCCTAGGCCATGTGGCTGCATCCTGCCGGGCTATAAAGGGATTCTGGTGTGAGACAGTGTACCCCAAAGGTCCCCTATGGATCCCCAACAGCCTCCTGAAGCAGGCTGTTTATCCCCACTAAACCAATTATTATTCCTATTTCCTGGATAAGAAAAGTGAGGCTCAGTAACTTTCCGGTGATCACACAAATAGTAGCAGCACTAGGATTCAAACCCAGGTCTGACTCCAAGCCCAGGCTGCTCTCTGATCTGCTTAGCCCTCTTCTTTCAGACCTAGTGACAGCATCTAGTGCCCAAGCTCAAATTACATATCAATTAGCAATCTGATTGCCAGCAGGGACAACCTAGGAAGAGCTGTGCCTGCTTCCATCATCTCCATTTGTTGGCTCCTCCCCTCCCATCCCCACTCCCATCACCTCCCCCCTTCTAGGTCTCAAACCTAGGGTCCACAGCTCCCCACCCCAACCCAGGTGCACCCCTCTCACCCTAACTAGGGTTCAGAAATAATTTCCACTGTTGATCTGCTAAGAATGTATGTTTGAAAAGTAACTGTAGCAATAATATGGAGCTTTAAAATGGTCCACACTTCAGGGGAACTGGATGCTGACACTCTGCTTGAGCACCTGACTGACAGTCCTAAGTAAACAAACACTTCCCAGATATAGGAACATATGTATAACTGATTCACTTTGTTATAAAGCAGAAACTAACACACCATTGTAAAGCAATTATACTCCAATAAAGATGTAAAACAAACAAACAAACAAACACTTCCCAAAGAAAGAGATCTCCAAGAGAAGCTTATTAATAGAAACTTCGAGGCTAGAAAGCAGATTAAAACTGCTTAGGAACGTCCATAACTGGTTATAGATGACAACACAACAAGCCTTCTCTGCTACATTAGCCTTTATTAGAAACTGCCCTTCCCTTGTAGGGAACTCCAACTTCCCTCTGTACGGATCATCTTTTTTGTCTGCTGTTCTGCTAGACAGAGTGCTACCCCGCGTGGTCGTAGAACAACAAGCAGCCCAGAGACCCCACAGTGGGGCCTCAGCAAGATTTAATGAATGAATGTATCTTGATATAGTCATAAAACTGTCTACCATGCACAGAATGAGTATCATACATGGTAAAACAATCAGTACACCAAAAAGCTGCATTAAAGTAAAAATGGTCAAATAAAATAGCAAAATCCAAACGCAATGGAAGTTCCTCTTGGGCTAAGCAAAGACCCATATACAAGACTAAATAAAATAGCAGGATTCCAATACCATAAAAAAGAAAGAGGAAATAATCAGCACAATTCCCAAAACACTAACATTGACTAAACCACCAGAAGATTGTAATAAGTACATTTAATATGCACCTTAAAAATCCATCTGTTAGGGGACTGAATGTTTGTATCCTCCCCCCCAAAAAAATTCATTTGCTGCAACCCTAACTCCCAGGGTGACTGTATTTGGAGATTAGGCTTTTAAGGAAGGAAGACTAAATGTGGCCCTAAGGATGGGGCCCTGGTTCAAGAGGATTAGTGCCCTTAGAAGAAAGGACAACAGAGAGCTTGCCCCTACCCCCACTAATCCCAGGGCTTACAAAGAGGCCATGTGAGCACACAGAGAGATGGCAGCCACCTACCAGCCAAGAGAAGAGCCCTCAGAATGAAACCTACCTTGCTGGCACCTTGATCTGGACTTCCTAGCTTCCAGAACTGTGAGAAATAAATTTCTGTTGTTTAAGCCTCCCAGTCTGTGGTCTTTTATTATGGCAGGCCAAGCTGACTAACACACCATCTAATGATATTTTAAGTCCACCAAGGGTCAAACTAAGTCCTAAAATTTGAGCAAAGACCAGAGAAAGTTGGCCAGATTTTACTTCTACTGCTATTTGTAGAAAAGGGAGTTCTTTGAAGTCAATACTCAGGATGGGAACCATGACTAAAAATCTGTGACACTGAGACCTCAGACAGATATTAGGATATTAATGCACTACTGCTCTTAAAGTGAAGTGTAATAACCAAGACAGTGGATGCAGAGAACCTGGGCTCAAATCCCGAATTCAGCACTCACCTAGCTGTGTGACTTTGGGCAAGTCAATTAACCTCTAATGCTTCCTCTGTAAAACAGAGTTAATACTCCCTACTCTGCTTTATTCTCTCTACACAACTGTTCTGCAATGGGAGTAAAGAAGCACAGACTAGATCTTCAATAAATGTTAGTTCTTTGCACCCCTCTCACTCATACTTAACTGCTTCCAAAAGTAGAATAGTGGTCTAAATACAGTATATACTCAAATACTTATTGGCTCTTTTATTCATAGACACACAATTCAACAAATATGTAATGGACTCCTGCCGAAGGCTCAGTACTGTCCTAGAGTATGTGGGAGATACAAAGACAAGCTGAAGGAGCACTGGCAGAAACTGACAACCAAAAGGAGAGGTACAATGAATGGACACACAACAGAGGACAAAGCACCCTGGGTGCTCAGAGGAGAGAAGAGGTTAATTTGCACTCTTCATGAACAAGAGGACATTTGAGCTAGATCTTTAAGAATGTATAGGATATGAACAGAGAGAGCTGAAGGAGATCATTCAGATAAATAATTGATAAGAAAGGACCTGGATTCTGAGTGGTGGTGATGTTAATGGAAAGGAGGCGGTGCATGCCAGGGACTGTTTCAAAGTGAGAAATGACCAGGACGTGTGTGTGTCCGCACTACGGTGGGGGATCAAGAGAAAGTAGAGGCAAAGAGGATACAGGAGGATTAAACAAGCACCTAGAGCACCTACATGCGCAGGTACTGGAGGGAGGGGTATTCCTTAAGATCCAGGAGACCACAGTCTAGTGAAGACATATCACAACACAGTGTACTGTGGATGGGCTGGTGACAAGGCAGTGTGATAAGCACAGTCACAGAGATGTGCCCAGGGATGTTACTCCAGGATTGGGTGGGATTTAGAATAAGGACCTTAATTCCTATCAGAATAGACTGGAAATAGAATTAGCATTAGAACAAAGCAGGGCCACTTTGGAAAGACTGAAAGAAGGAACAAATACAGAATTGGTGAGTAAGCTGCAGGAAATGTGGCAGCCAATCCCTGAAGGGAGGCCTGGCCACAGGCTATGGGTGATCAGTTTGCTCTAAAGAGATGAGAGCCTATTTCCAACAGTCAGGTCTGTTGACTCTGTCTCCTGACTCCACATCCCCCAAACAACTTTTTTTGGAAACAACATAGATCCTAACATGTTATAACTGAAAAAGGACTTCAGTCCAATCCTCTCATTTTACAGATGAGGAAACTTAGGCTTAGAGCAAACTACAGGGGTTCCTGGGGTCCCAGTAACAGAGGAGGGCCTAAAAGCGAAGCTCCATTATTTGTTTTCAACCCCTCCCTCCACATCTCTTCTCTGGAACCCTCCCGTCATCAAGATGCCCTTTTGCTAGGTACCCTCAAGCCTTCCCCACTCTCCCAATGGAAAACTCGAGGGCACTGCTCTCAACTCTGACACTCCCTCTGTGACATCAGGCAAGTCCCCTTTCCTCCCTGACTGTTGATTCCTCATCTCTAAAAAATAAAGCTGCAATGGGTGTTCTCTAAAGCCCCATCCGGTGCTGGCAGTCCATACTAGCACTGCTGCTACAATGGTTTTTCTGCAACCTAATTTCCACAGTTCTCTGCCAAAGACGCATAGATGGTATTTTCTGATTATTTATGAGGCTAGTGTAGCTACTAGCCAAAGAAAGAGAACATTGCCACGGAATAAAGTGATCTCAGCACTTCAGAGGATTTAAGGCCCACGCCCAGGTTTAACTCTAAAGGTTAAGTAGTTCCAAGTGAAACATCTAAAGCAGGTGATGGGATCTCTCTTTCACTACTGTAGCCCCAGCTCCTTGAAGACCACCTGGTACACAGAAGGTATTCCATAAACATTTGTGGAATATATGTTGAAACTAACCTGCTCACCATTCGCATTTTTTACTAATTATATCTAGATGTTCTACTATCTTAAATTTCTTCTTCTATAAAGGATGTCTCATAACACAAGTCATTTCCTGGCTTCTTCTTGTAAATACTGTTGTATGCCAAAATTTTTACAACATGATACAACAAATTTCTACAGCTATGATGCCTTCATGATTTCATTTGACGCAGAGGTAGGAACAGTCAGACATTACTGTCCCCGTGCACACCTGGCCGTGTACCTGCTCTCACGTGTTCAGACCTGTCTACTCAGGATGGCCACTCACCTGTGCCCTCTCCGTCTTCTTTCTTTCCTTTAGGGGAGCTTCCAGTCTAAACCTAGCACTAAATTTGCTTCCTCCAGTGCTCTCCCTCCCCTTTCCCTTCGCCACCCACTCCAGTCAGCCAAGTAACTGGGAAGTGTTTATTTTTACCATCTGTGTCTGAGGGTGACTGTGAGCAGGACCAGCCTTGTGTTTAAGGCAAGAGCTCCCCCCTCCCGTCCCCCCTCCCTCACAGTTCCCTCCGTGAACCAGAGGCAGGTTCCTAAAGGTCCTGACCCCTTCCTTCCCCTCCCCCACCGCTCCTTCCTAAACGATCTCCCCACCCCCATCCCAGTCTCCCTGAATTCCCTTGGAGTCATTATTAAAGTACCCTCCACAGAAAGTGCTTTTACAATACAGAAAGTCCCCTTACGTAGGTGTTCCTGCTCCAGCCTGCTTCTTGTCTGTGAGGACTCGCTCCTCTAGGCCCACCACTTCAGCATCAACGGCTCTCAAATCTCTGGGCCTGGACTTCCCTGGTGGCGCAGTGGTTAAGAATCCTACTGCCAATGCAGGGGACACAAGTTCGAGCCCTGGTCCAGGAAGATCCCACATGCCGCGGAGCAACTAAGCCCGGGAGCCACAACTACTGAGCCCGCACGCCACAAATAAAAAGTAATTTATTAAAAAAAAAAAAAATCTCTGGGCCCAGGGTCTCAAGTATTTACCTCTTCGTGCAGCCCTCAGAATTACTCTGTACTGCAATCTATCCATACCCTCGAGGGGCTCCTGAGGCACGGAACTACATTTTACTTGTATCTTGAGCACACAGTTGACTCTCGGTGTCTGTTCAAAAGAAAGTAGGGGCGTCAGGGAGAACCTCTCTCCAGCCCCATCGTCTCTCCTCAGCACCACACACATTTCCAATTGTCTCCTAGCCACCTCTATCTAGCTGTCCATTATGGGTACCTCAGAAATCTCCAAAAGCAAACGAATTATTCCTCTACCCCCAGACCTCCTGATTTCTGATAATTTCAGCCACATTAACTTGGCTCAAAGCAGAAGCCTCAGCGTGCTCTTCAATCACAGGGAACCACTCATCACATTTACCACTACTACACATTTTACCTCAATATCTCTCCTCTCTGCTCCCATCCTCATTGCCTACGTCCAAGGTCAGCCCTAGTCTCCCAAAATGATCTCCCAAACTTCCAGCTCCTCTTCCACACAGCCACCAGAGGGATCTTCCTTAAACACAGTGATGATGCCACAGTCCTGCGTGTAAACCTCTGACATCTCGCCCACTGTCTAAGCAATAAAGTCCAAACTGCTCACAAGGCATTCAAGGCCTTTCCAGATTTGGCCCCAATTACAGTGCCCCCTCCACCCCATCCCAAACCACCCTTTCCATGTATGTTTCAACCCGGCCAGACCAAACTCACCTTCATGCCCTTGAACCTACTGTGTTCTCATGCCTCTAGACATGGGGCCTCCTCTGGCTGGAATTCTTTACCCCAAGATCCACCAAGGGCTCATCTTTAACCCTCAAGGTCCCACTCTCATGAAATTTTTGTGAAGTCTTCCTCAACTAATACCCAGGCTATTATGTTTATTTTATTTGTAACAGCTTCCTCCTAACATGAGTTTGAGGCAGCTTACAAAGTACGTACACACTGCAACTAGATTTTTTTTTAAGAGAGAGGATATCAGGGCAAAGACAAGACAGAGGTAAAAAAGCAGAAGTTAGGAATTTGTGTAGCATTCAAAACCTCTATGATAACGTCTCATATTGTTAAATCTTGTTAAAGAGGTAGATTAGCCCTGAGTATTCTATCCAGAATGAATGGGTTACTCTTCTCTGAGCTCACTGCCAGTTGTATATGATTGTACTTCCCATATTTTCTGTGATTTGCTCGTTGTGTCCATCTCCCTCACTAGGCTGGGAAATTCCTAAGGGAAACACATAATTTCTGACTCATCTCTCTCCCAGGGATGAAGCACATGACTCAGCATAAGACTGGTGCTCAGCAGACAAGAATTAAACAACTGTCACCATGGACAGGGAAAAAGTTCCTAGTGCTTGTTGAGCTCCCTACCAGGCATTTGAAAAAACATTCTTTAATCCTCACCAAAAAATTACATGGAGGAGAAATAGCAGACCTAGGATTCGAACCTCCCACTGTCTGTCTCTCCAAAGCAACTGCTCTTTTTTACTAGGCACACGGCTCCCTACTTTCACCATCACTATGTGCCCAAACACCCCCTCCTTCAAGTCCTGGTTTTAAAGCAACCCTTCTCTAAGAAGCCTTTCCTGCTCACTCAGGAGAAGAGTCAGCCCGAGTTCAGCCCCAACCTTAAACAACACTCAGGTAAGACACGGTCACAGTCGGGAGAGGAAGGGGTGCCTTCTGGGTAGCCGAGCACCAGCGGGCCGGGTGGGTGTTCTTCAGATGGTGTTGTGGGTCCTCAGCTCTCCTTCTACCCCCTGCCCCTGGGTGCAATGCCTGGCCCTTCCTGCCTTTCTCTTCCTTCTTCAGGGTCCAAAGCCTTCCAGTTCTCCCCATTTCAAACTGAACCCCAAAATAATCTCCTCAGGCCCATTGCTTCTCTAACCAAGGGAACTGTATTCAAACACACTCCTTCATTACATCAGTTCAGTCTTTGTACTGATATTTTAAGCATCTTACCAATCTTCAGGGTTGTTGAGCATCCTAATCGCCTCAAACATAGTAAAAGAATTTCAAGAATCATGAGAAGCGACCATGACATTTAAGGAGGCCCCGTCACCTGGCTCTCAACCCATCTGAACACCTTTGGGGTGTCCTGGGAATAAGAAGAGACAATTCACTGATCTCACCCCAGGATCCCTCCCCCTCTCTCCTCCCAGACAGGATGCCTGGTCTCTAAGGGCAGGATGGAATCCTGGTCCAGAAAACTGCTGGGGTGGTAGACGCTGGTCCCTTCCTCCATATCCTCTTCCAGAGCTTCAGAATCCTCCCTTCTCCTCCCCGTCCACCCCTTGTCTCTCTGGCCCCAAACTCCCCTAGCAGTCCTCAGTCCTAACTCAGGAACTATGTTTTTGAATTAACATTCAACAATTTCCTTGGTAACACAATTGACTTATCTGACATACTAAAATGCACACCCCTGGCCCCGATATTATCCTACCTCCCGGTTTTCAATGTGTAACAAATATATCCTATAAGCACTCTCCTGACACTGCAGGAACATCTGTGATCTTAAATGTTACCATACCTAAGAGTCACCCAATCTCCTGAATCAGAATAGGGAGACTAAATTCTTCTCTATTTCCTACTCCTAAATAAAAATTACTCGTGCAATTTACAGTAGCTACATCACAGCGCCAGTGCGATGACTTAATTAGATAACTCATGCCAACTGTTTGGTACCTAGGGCCTGGTATATAGAAAGTGCTCAATATTTAGCTATGATCATTTACGTACATTATCTCTCACAATAGCACCTGGGGGTAGGCATTTAACCACGCACTCCCCTGCCACCATCCCTCCCCCCATCTCACCCCCATTTACTTCTGTAAAGCCAAGGCTCGGAGCAAAGGAGATTTCCCAAGGTCAGTAGGGCACCGATGTGATGTTCGGCCCTCAGCCTCTGGGTGAGAGACCCCTCCCATTACACCCCTGTAAGGGACACAAGGGGTCTTAAAGGAGACGAGTATGGAAAAGCGCGAGCACAGTGCCCGGCATACAGTGGGGACCCCGGGATGGGGAAACCCCGGCACTGCGAGTCATCTGGATTCCTCCCAAGCGGCTCCTCCACTCCCGGAATCGAGAGTCCCCCGACCCCCGGTGCGACGCTGAATCTCCCCGAGGTCCGCGCCGTGGGGCTTTGTACGCCGCAGGCCGGCCCCACTCACCGAGTCCCATCGCGGCGCGCGGAGGTGGCAGCCGGGCCTGCGGGGCAGGGGTCGTGGCGCCTGGGCCGGAAGCCCGCCCTGCCGGCCGCGCGGCCCCCGCACGTCTGGCCCGAGCCTCCCGCCAGACCCTCGCCCGCGCCCCCGCGTCGCTGAGGCCCGCCCGGCGGGCCAGCCTCCTACCTGCAGCGGCGGCGCAGCGGCCACGGCGATCGGGGGAGGGGCCGGCGGGATGCGAGCACGGGCGGCCTCGGCTCCTCTGGCAGGCTGGGCGGCCGGGAGGGCCGCAGGCTCCGGAGCGCCGGGCGGCGGCGGCGCGCCCCCGGCCGGTCAGGCCCCACCGCGCGCGCAGCGGCCACAAAGCCCGGGAGCCGCCGCCCCCTCGCGGGCCGCCCGCCGCCTGCGGGTCCGCAGGCGCCGAGGAGGGCGGGAGCGCGGCCCCGCGCAGTCCCCACCTCCCCCAGCCCTGGTCGCCAGCCTCCCCCGAGGTTCGGGGCGGGGCGCAGGGGGTCCTCCGCCTACCCACCCCTCTCCCTCCTGGCTGACATTCTTGTGCTGATTGAGTTCCCTCTTCCCACCTTTGCGGACGAGCTCCTGAAGGACTTGAAACAACTGTTTCATTTCCATGAACAACAAAAGAATGTATTTGTCGCAAGGTATTTGGCGGCCATGGACGCGAATTAGCCCAGTCCAAACCCCCTGTCTGAGAAAGGCCCCTTTTCCCTCGGGACACCCTGCTACTTGAGTAGACAACCCTCCTTGGCTGGGTTCATCACGGAGTTGTGTTTTGTTTTGTTTTTTAATTTGCGGGATGTCTCCCCCTAGGCTGCGCACCTCGAGGGCAGAGACTGTACCCTCTGCACCCCAGGGCCTGGTTCAGACACTGTGCGCTGAGTAAGTGGGAATTTGTGCGGGGATGAATGAATGCACGACAGATGCAACTCTAGGGCAAGGCACCTTTTATAGTGCCTCCACAAGGATGGGGGCTAGGTGTTTCTTTTGCCCTGTATCCATTGGGAAGATTCCAAGCTCAGAAGGGCACAGAGGGCTCCTGAAATTTCTCTTGTTCTAATCGAAGTGAAATTCACATAACATAAAAATAACCACTTTAAAGTCAACAACCCAGTGGCGTTTATTACATTCACAGTGTTAAGCAACCACACCATCTCTATCTAGTTCTGAAACATTTGTCACCCCAAAAGGAAACCCCCTACCCATTAAGCAGTCACTCTCTATCCCCCACTCTCCCCAACCAGGGGTAACCACTAATTTATTTTCTGTCTCTCTGGATTTGGCTGTTCTAGACATTTCATATCAATGGAATCATACAATATGTAGTCTTTTGTGTCTGGCTTCTTTCACTTAGCATGGTGTTTTCAAGGTTCATCCAGATAGTAGCATGTATCAGTACCTCATTCCTTTTCATGGCTAAATAATTGTATGTACACCACAGTGCGTTTGTACATGTATCCATTGATGGATATTTGTGTTATTTCCACCCTTTGACTACTGTGAATAGTGCTGCTCTGAACATGCCTGTAAACGTATTTGTCTGTATATCTGTTTTCAGTTCTTTGGGGTATATACCTAGGAGAGGGCTTGCTGGGTCATATGGTAATTCTATGTTTAACTTTTTGAGGAACTGCCAAAAAGATTTTCTATAGTGGCTAAATGAATGATTTTACATTCCCACCAGCAATGTATGAGGGTTCCAAATTCTCCACCACCTCACCAACACTCGCTATTTTTTCATTTTGTAAAAATGTCTTGACTATATGTGAGGCTACTGCCACCCTCCCAGCTCCCATGACTCACAGACCCACTTGGCTCAGAGGCTGAGAGGCTGAGCCAGGTCTTTTGACTACAAAGAAACACCCAAACACTTCTAGGGGTCAGAAGCACCAATAAAAATAAAGACCCTTACTATAACTTAGAGTTATACTGCTCCTTGTTCATTATTTTAACAATAATTTGTCTGGTGTCCAAGAAGCTTTGAAATTGTCCAGAGAACTTGGAAACTAAGACCATCCCAAGAGAGTTACTATTGGCAAACAAACTTTATGACACTCACCTCACTGGAACCCAAGGCAGTACACCATTTCCACTTCAAGTTTTCCACCCTAGTGCCATGTTAGATGTCTATGAAGATTTCCTTCTAAAATGAGGATACAGCCAAGGGAAAACTACTGGGGTGTGAAAATAGTCAATTCAGATTGGAAATTTGATTGACAGGTGGTACAGTAAGGGAAAAGAAAGCAATGAATTTAACAGACAGACAGGAGCCTGAATCCTGACTTTACTGCTTATACTTTGTGAACTAAGTTAACCACTTAGAATCTCAGGTTTTTCATTTCTAAGGTGAGAATAATGATACTTACCTGGCAGGGTGATGAAAGCTTCTAGTCTTGACTTTAATACATGATCAGTATCATTATTATTACTGCATGTTGTCAGTATTGTTATTATTGTTTAAAATAATAATATTTAAAATAATGATGATTGACATGAGCCACATGCAGAAATGCTGCTAAGGAAATAGAAACTCCTATCTAATCATGTGTCTCCTCCTCAAATCAAGAGAGTAAACTAGTGAGAGGCCCGCACACTGTGATGAAGAGTGGCCCCCGCTTGCCGCAACTAGAGAAAGCCCTCGCACAGAAACGAAGACCCAACACAGCCAAAATAAATAAATAAATAAATAAATAAATAAATAAATAAATAAATAAATGAGAGTAAACTATCTCCAAAACTAATGTGACAAGGGCATCTCGTAATGTGTGTAATATGGTCGCTGCCCTCCCAGCTCTCTCCTTGTTCCCTTATTTCCCTCCTTGTTCCCTGCCCTTGGACAAGCTTCTTAACCCTCCTGAGTCTTATCTGTAAAGTGATGTAACAATACCTACTTAACAGGGTTGTTTGAGGATTCAGTAAGGTATTTATAAAAGGCTTAGTACAGTGCAAGTTACATAGAAAACACTCCATAAATGTTATCTATTATTTATTATTAATAATAAAGTTGCGGGCTTCCCTGGTGGCGCAGTGGTTGAGAGTCTGCCTGCCGATGCAGGGGACACGGGTTCGTGCCCCAGTCCGGGAAGACCCCACATGCCGCGGAGCGGCTGGGCCTGTGAGCCATGGCCGCTGAGCCTGTGCGGCCGGAGCCTGTGCTCCGCAACGGGAGAGGCCACAACAGTGAGAGGCCCGTGTACCGCAAATAATAATAATAATAATAATAATAATAATAAAGTTGCTATAACTTCTCTGTAGAAAGAGTCAATAGAAGGGTGGAACCTACACAGAGTCTAATAAAAGGAAGCCTTTCAAGAGAACCCATCTGTGTGACTTGTCCCTTCCTCAAGAGCAGGAGGGCCATTCCAGTGATGAAGGTGAGTGATGCATTGCACTCTGATAGCTTGTTGAGAATAACTCTGAAAACAGTTTCTCCTTTGCCCAGATCCAGTCTCACCAAGCAGACTTGATATAGGAGTTGGTTTCTACATAAGTTTTCTTAAGGGAGGGAAAATGCACTGATCATCCAACCTGAATACTCCACAATTTTGAGAAAGTACAGTTCTCTTAATACATTGAGGTTTAGTTTATCCAACCATTTTTTTTTAATTTATTTATTTTATTTATTTTTGCTGTGTTGGGTCTTCGTTTCTGTGGGAGGGCTTTCTCTAGTTGTGGCAAGCGGGGGCCACTCTTCATCACGGTGTGCGGGCCTCTCACTATCGCGGCCTCTCATTGCGGAGCACACAGGCTCCAGACGCGCAGGCTCAGTAGTTGTGGCTCACGGGCCTAGTTGCTCCGCGGCATGTGGGATCCTCCCAGACCAGGGCTCGAACCCGTGTCCCCTGCATTAGCAGGCAGACTCTCAACCACTGCGCCACCAGGGAGGCCCTATCCAACCATTTTGACTGCTCAGATCCAGTATCCCTAAAATTGAATTAAGTATGGACATTAGAGACAACTTTCATCAGGCTTTCTTAGTGGCAAGGAAGAGATCCATTCAAACTCGCTAAAGGGAAAGGTGTTTACTGAATTTTAGGTGAATTTGAAATACAGGAACAACCCAAGTTATGTAGGACCTCACAGAAACCTAAGAGCCACTAGCAACCAATTTTTCTCTCTCTCATTTGAGGTCAGTGTGTCTTTCTATGTCGCTGCCTCTGAACTTCTTTGTCTGTCTCCCTCTTTGTCCTGTTACACCTTTGTCTCTCTCTGGAAATATGCTCCTTCTTCCCTGCCTCTCAGCGTGCTCCCTCTGCTTACTCACCTGCACTTGGCCATCATGGACTCCCCAGCCTAGGGTAGAAACCTCCTGCTCGCCTCTTGGTTCATATTTACCCACACAAAAAAATGTGATTGGCCCAGCTCATCACTTCAAGATAGGATGCAGGCTGGCAGCCTATGAATTGATTGCTTTTGGACTAGAAGTCCGCTTTAACTCAATCAGCTGTTATGAGATGGAAGGGAGGTATCATCTGGTACAAAAATAACCACCCCACACAGCAGAGACTGGGAGTAGGGGTATTCACCAGAAGCTGGCATGGGTGGGTAGATGCACTGAAATCATTCTATTAATATGACCATACTTCCTGAACCAAATGTCAGAATAAATAGTATAAAAAGTATTTGCAGGGACTTCCCTGGCGGTCCAGTGGTTAAGATTCCACTCTTCCACTACAGCTGGCGTGGGTTCCATCCCTGGTCCAGGAACTAAGATCCCTCATGCCGCGTGTTGTAGCCAAAAAAAAAAAAAGTATTTGCAATCCACTCTCTAATGGTAGAGACAGTCTGAGGTATAGTTCAAATACTGAAATCTCAGAACTTCTGAAGCATTTTGATAGCTAATGACAACAGACCAAGACTTTTGAAATTGAGACTTTCCTGAAAAATCTTAGTCACCGTAAGATGGTGAGTGATCTTATAAAGCAGAATACCTACATCACAGAATTGTTGAGAGGATTAAATGAGTTACATATATAAATCACTTTAGTAGTTCCTATATAAATGTTATTATCACATAATAGAAGACTGGATAGCCCTTAATCTATGGTGACTCCACCAAGATACAGCTATCCTGTTAGGCAATCTCTGGCTGCTAGACAATCTGTCTCTTTGCACATTTCTCTTCAAACATAACATCAAACACCAGACAAGTAGGAGGATAGTTTTTAGGAAGCTTCAGAGGCTGGCAGTGTTGCTTACCACTAAGTACATAGAGTTGATTTTTTATCTGAACATCTCCTTCCCTAAATTGGAGAAGGACAGACTATTCTTCAGATGGCTAGATAGATCCAAATATCTTTTGTAAGACATGGGCATGGAGAAAAACAAAAATGTCTCAATTTACAGGATCCAGCTGTCCAGGGAAGGAATGAGGGGTGAGGACCTGGGAGTGCTGAACAAGAGCGTACAGGTGGAGTCATTAGGAGACCAAAAGCTACTGCTGAGGGAGCAACCTAGAAGAGTGCCAGGTCAGAAAGTGATGGGCTATCAGGGCCAGAATGAAATCCAGGCTGCATGAAAATTCCAGAACTCATGGATTTCAAATGCCTATACTCTACCTTTCCATGGTACCCACCCTGTCTATTTTAAAGTGGCTGGATTTGCAAGCTACTGGCCACTGGTACTGCTGGTGCCACAGCAATTTGATGTTGAGGCGGTTTTGGTGAACACGCTATCAGTATCTAGGTTTATTAGTTACTCGCTGTGGTGTAACCAGTTACCAGAATTGAGAGGCTTAAACCAATGAACATGTATTATCTCACAGTTTCTGTGGGTCAGGAAGCAGCTTATCTAAACAGTTCTGCCTTGGGGTCTCTTACAGGGTCACAGTCACAATGTCAGCTGGGGCAAGAGGCAGGTTCCAGTTTGTCCTCGAGGGTCCCAGTGTTCTCCCAGTGGGCCCAAATTTTCCCTGGAAGGTTCTAGTTTGTCCTTGATCTTGTCCACATCCAGCTTTCCTTCCCAACTGCCAATCTGGCTGACCTACAGCAACTTCAGGCTCAACACTAAACTTGAGGCAACAGCAGCCTACATAGACTGTTCCACCAGCTGCCACAGTTGCATGAGGTCTAACACCTTTTAAATGTCTGAAGACACTGCTACAAGCCTGTGTTACTTTTCATAGAGCTGCTTGAAACTGTTCTACATTTCCTTTTTTTTCCCCAAGATTTATTTATTATTTATTTTTTGGCTGTGTTGGGTCTTAGTTGTGCCATGCGGGCTCTTTTGTGGCAGCGCGCAGGCTTCTCTCTAGTTGTGGCGGGTGGGTTTTCTCTTCTCTAGCTGTGGCGCGCAAGCTCCAGGGTGAGTGAGCTCTGTAGTTGCAGCACGTGGGTTCCAGAGCATGTGGGCTCTGTAGTTTGCGGCATGCAGGCTCTCTAGTTGAGGCACATGGGCTCAGTAGTTGTGGCACACGGGCTTAGTTGCCCCGTAGCATGTGGGATCTTAATTCCCTGACCAGGGATCGAACTTGTGTCCCCTGCATTGAAAGGCGTATTCTTTACCACTGGTCCACGAGGGAAGTCCCTGTTCTATATTTCTAGACCTACTTTGCTACTAATAGGCTGTGAAATCTTGGGGAAGAGGTTTAGTGTCTGAAAAATGAAGAGTTTGGTTTAGATCCCTAATTGTAGCTTCAATATTAGTTGCTACTACTCTCTTTTTTTCACTATCAAATTTCTAACTCCGCAATTCCACTTCTAGGTCCTCTCCTAGAAAAACATTTGCCTGTGATTACAAAGAGGCATGTTCATTGCAGCTTTGATAATGGAAAATAAAGGAAGGTATAGAGAGGAGACGAAGGAAGAGAGATGGAGAGGAAGAGGGAGAGGGAGAGGGAGAGGGGGAGAGAAAGAAAGAAAGAAAGAAGAAAGGAGGGAGGGAGGGGAGGAAGGGAGGGAGGGAGGGAGGGAGGGGAGGAAGGGAGGGAGGGAGGGAGGGGAGGAAGGGAGGGAGGGAGGGGAGGAAGGGAGGGAGGGAGGGAGGGGAGGAAGGGAGGGAGGGAGGGGAGGAAGGGAGGGAGGGAGGGAGGGGAGGAAGGGAGGGAGGGAGGGAGGGGAGGAAGGGAGGGAGGGAGGGAGGGGACTTCCCCAGTGGTCCAGTGGTTAAGACTGTGCTTCCACTGCAGGGCATTGGGGTTCAGGGAACTATGATCCCACATGCCCCACAGTGCGGCCAAAAATCAAAAAAAAAAAAAAAAAAAAGAGGAGGGGCAGGGAGAGAAGGGAAAAATCACTGGAAGCAACCTAAAAGACCATCAATAGGGAATGTTTCAATAAACTATGGTACTTCATAGGACTGACAAAGCAGTGTATGATGTGTTTGTTTGCTTATTTTTCTTTTGTTTTATTTTACGCAGCCATTTTGACTCCACAGTTTTAGACCTGGTCAACATTTTAGTCCTGGGTATATTCTCACCAAGGACATTTTGATCCAACAAAGAGTTAGCTTGCTCTTAACTCTATTGTAAGTATGAGTAGTTAGTATTACTATGGGCAAAGCTAAAAAAGCAATAGGTCAATGAAAGATGACAAGGAAACATTATTCTTCTGGAGTATCTGAAAGGATTTGCTTACAACATTCTCATAAATTAATCAGTAATTAAGTGTAAGATGTCAGTATTTTATCCAATTCATAATAAATATTTCTGGCAGAAATAATTAATACAAAATAAAATTGACAAAGGCTAAAACTGCACGTGGCAAATATCAGATCTGCTAACCTTGACTTGGGAAAACAGGACTTGCTAGAAACACCGTTCACAAACTAGCACTCAAAATGGCAGAAAATCTAATCAATGAAATTTAAAATAGAAAATTTTCATAGAAAAGAATTGACCCTATTAATTCTATTAATTATAATTTCAGTAAAATAGAAATGTAAAAATTTGGAAATCATTTAACTGTGCTCACTGGCCAAGGAATTAAATGAGTGTAATAGAATTGACTCCAGAAAGTATATTCTCAACAAAAATTTGTGAATGATTGTATAATTCCGACTGATATTCTTATGTTCTTAAACTTGTGTTCAAAATGTCCTTGAGTCAAAAATAGCGGAGTCAAAATCCTGGTGTTAAAAAAGTCCTGTTTCTCTCTACAGGCTCTATGCGCTCACATTTCTTCTTAGTTCTTAAAGTTAATTCTTACAGCCAGTGGTTTGAGAACCACTTCTGTAGCCAGATAAGAAAGGAGGGTCCAGTGCATACCAATTAAAATCCCCAAAGCATTTTTCATGGAATTTGACAAGTTGATTCTAAAATTCATCTGCAAGAGAAAATGTTCAAGAATAGTGAAGAAAGTTTTATTTTACTTTTTTGATCAGAGATGGGACTTGTCTTACCAGATAACAAAATATTCTATAAACTCATATAAATTAAACCTGCATGTTGCTATACAGGAATAGGTAACTAAATCCAAGGACTAAAATAAAGCCCAAACATATTCTTGGACATGTGGGAATATCATATGTATAAACTATATGGAAAGGATTGATTAGTCCACAAATGGGGTTGAGATACTTAGCTATCCATTTACAAAGAAATAACATTTCTACTCTACATCATATTTTTAAAATTCCAGATGAATTTTAAAGCTACATGTAAAAGAAAATTGTACAAGTATTAAAATAATATACAGAGGGCTTCCCTGGTGGCGCAGTGGTTAAGAATCTGCCTGCCAATGCAGGGGACACGGGTTCAAGCCCTGGTCCTGGAAGATCCCACATGCCGCGGAACAACTAAGCCTGTGCACAACTACTGAGCCTGTGCTCTAGAGCCCGCATGCTAAGAGCCCATGCTTGGCAACAAGAGAAGCCACTGCAATAAGAAGCCCGCACACCGCAATGAAGAGTAGCCCCCGCTCACTGCAACTAGAGAAAGCCTGCATGCAGCAATGAAGATCCAACGCAGCCAAAAATAAATTTTAAAAAATAATAATATACAGATCTTGTTCATTTTATCAAAAAAGATAATACTTTCCTATATAAGATACAAAAAGCAAAGCTATACAAGGCACGACTGATACATTTAACTAGGTAAAAATTGAATTCTACACTCAGAGTGCCCAGATCTTAGATTCTAATACCATTCTCCAATAAAAGGAACCAGGGTTCCTTGGAGAAATGGTTGGTTCTATTAATAGGGTAGGAAATATACAAGATGAGTCTGGAGAATTTTGTAGTGCTAGAAGATAAAGAAGAGCTAAACTACATACACATACACACACACACACACACACACATTCACACACAGTTATGGGGATGTGTCAAAGAGACATAGGAGCCAATTGAAAAAGCACCATTGGCCATAGTTGTAACAATTTTAGCAATAATATAAATAAAGTAGTATTGAATTAGAACCCAAAGTATAAAATAAATATCATAAGTCCATACATATATGATTGAATAAATAAGTAAATGAGGGAGAATAGATAAATCTGCCATGCCAAAGAATTCCAGCATAACTCCCCATTCCTTAAGTGTGGGCTGTGCATAGTGACTCTTCCAATGAGTACAGTATGTAAAGGGAGAAAAGGAAGAGTAACTTTATAGTGGATAAACCAAACAAACACTACCTCAGCCAGCTGATCAAGATTAATATCAATAGTGATAAGTCATGTTGATAGGCTTGAAATGAGGTGATAAGAAGGGCACTTTACCTCTGTGGTTTTCCTCCCCCAAACCCAAAACTCCAGTCTAATGATGAGAAAAACACCAGGTAAATCCCAACTGGGGGACAGAATACCTAACTAGTACTCCTTAAAATGACAAGGACATCAAAAACAGGGAAAGTCTGGAAACCTTTACAGCCAAGAGGATCATAAGGGGACATGATGAGTAAATATAATAATGTGCTATTGTGGATGGGACCCTGCAATAGAAAAAGGACATTAGGCAAAAACTAAAGAAATTTGAATACAGTATAAGCTTTAGTTAATAATAATATATCAGTATTGGTTCATTAATTGTGACAAAGTTTCCATACTTAAGTGAGATGTTAACAATATGAGAAACAGAGTGTGGAGGTATATAGCAACGCTGTACTATCTTTAGTTCACTGTGACCTTGACAATTTTTTAAAATAAATTTATTTATTTATTTGGCTGTGTTGGGTCTTCATTGCTGCACACGGGCTTTCTCTAGTTGCAGCAAGCAGGGGCTACTCTTCGTTGTGGTGCGCTGGCTTCTCACTACAGTGTCTTCTCTTGTTGCGGAGCACAGGCTCTAGGTGCGTGAGCTTCAGTAGTTGTGGCTCACGGGCTCTAGAGCAGAGGCTCAGTGGTTGTGGTGCACGGGCTTAGCTGTTCCATGGCATGTGGGATCTTCCCGGACCAGGGATCAAACCTGTGTCCCCTGCATTGGCAGGCGGATTCTCAACCACTGCGCCACCAGGGAAGTCCCGACCTTGACAATTTTGAGGAGTATCAGTCAGGTATCTTATAGGATGTTCCTCAGTTTTTCCCAGTATTAGACTGGAGTTATGGATTTGGGGGAGGACAGTAGCTATTAGAATTTTTAAATATGAAATTCTAGGAATTTTGAGAAATACTATTTGCACATATGGAAAAAAGGCATGAAAAGGGGTTTACTGAAGCATTATTGGGGGAAAAAAAGTGAAAACTTAACACCTATTGATAAGAAAATGATTAAACTACAGAATAGCCATAGTGTAGTACATCATATTTCATTGACTTCAGGATGTCATAATTATAGACATCATTATTTTATGTATCATTGAAAAAGAAAAATGCTCCTAATAAAACTATGACACAGGGACTTCCCTGGTGGCACAGTGGTTAAGAATCCACCTGCCAATGCAGGGGACACAGGTTCAAGCCCTGGTCCTGGAAGATCCCACAGGCCGCATAGCAACTAAGCTCATGCGCCACAACTACTGAGCCTGCGCTCTAGAGCCTGCGAGACACAACTACTGAACCCAAATGCCACAACTACTGAAGACCGCACGCCTAGAGCCCGTGCTCCGCAGCAGAGTAGCCACCGTAATGAGAAGCCCGCGCACTGTGATGAAGAGTAGCTCCCGTTCGCTGCAACTAGAGAAAGCCCGCGCGCAGCAACAAAGACCCAATGCAGCCAAAAATAAATTAATTAAATAAATTTAAAAAAAACAAATAAAGCTTTCTTATCATTTATAATTTTTATTTTATACTTATTCAGAGGCCATATGAAACTTAAGACATGGATTTTTAACTCCATATCATCCTCATGCATACATTAAAATGAAAGTATTAATCAAATAAATTGATTAAAGCATATATAAATCTTCTTCTCAGAGTCTGAACCATCTGAACCATGTTTAGACTCAGGATCATCAATATTCCAGGCTGCTAACATCCATTCTGCAAGTTTTGAAGCATCTCCAGCAGGTTATGACAACTATATCACTACTGCTGCCTAGCTGATAGCAATTGTAAGATGCATACTAATTTTAGAGATAATAACATGTGAATGAAAAAGTGTGCCTTAGAATAATGAAACAAGGGTATTATGCAGCAGCTAAAGCAACCAAGGAAGTTTCACACAGACCACCATGGAAAGTTCTAATTCATTCATATCGCCAAGGAAAACTAGCAAGTTGCAAAAAATATATAGTGTGAGTTCATTTATGGAAACTCTATATTTCTGTGGCAGACACTGAAAATTCGGTCACCCAAAAGATATTCACAACTCCCTTTTACTGTGCCATTCTATAGTTTAGATACTTGAAAAGTAAATTACTTCCCTAGACTCCCTTGTTGATAGAGGGGTCATGTGATACAGTATGGCCAGTGACTTGTAGGCAGACGTTCTGGTAGGCTTCCTTTCTTGAATTAAAATATAAAACTTCACAAGATGGTTTTTGTCCTTTCCTGCTAATATGTGGACTCACCTTTAGAGAAGAAGCAATCACCTTGTGACCATGAGGACAAACCTGTGGATGGTGAAACCAAGACAGAAAGAGCCTGCTGGCTCTGCGCTCCTACCCCTGGGCTTCCTTTCGAATGAGACTAATAAACTGCTTCCTTTTGTTGGGTATTCAGTTGGCAGAATAAAGCCCTAACTGCTACAAGTCAGGGTAGGGCTAGATTTTTAAGTATCTGAACAAAATGCACAGTAAACTGATGAGTGGAGTTGGGAATAGAATTGGGGGGGGGGGATGTTGGGGGAATTTCCCTTCATTTTTAGTTTTTTACAACGTAAAGGTATTCACATATTACCTATATAGCTAAAATAATTATTTTTTGTAAGACTTATGTCAGAAATGGAAAGAGACTCGCTGACAAGAAAGGCGCTTACAATGGGGTAGCATCTCAGGCTGAGACCTTTGTTCAAATGACTTAGGTCCAGAAAAGACAAAAAGTTTTTCCACTGAGTTATCAGTTTACTATCCATTCAAAAAGGTTAAGCTGGCTTGCTTTATTTGTTCTTAGAGAGTTTAGACTGCTTCATAGTGCATACTAGTTCCTTTTCTAAAGGCTCTCAAACTACCTTTTTTTGTTTGTTTTTGGCCGCGTGTCTTGCGGGGATCTTATTTCCCCAACCAGGAATCGAACCTGCATCCTCTGCAGTGAAAGCACGGCGCCCTAAGCACTGGACCGCCAGGGAATTCCCCTCATAAACTACCTTTGATATGATCCATCCTGGGTTTGACTGGTGCTCAGTAAAAGTCAAGATTACCAGAGTCCACTTTTCAAGATCTACTTTTTTCTCATTTCTAAAATCAGCACATTTTCCAGTCTTTAATTTCCTGATACTGCTCATGTTCTCTGCCAGCATAACAGTTGCATACAAAAGATCCTGGCACACACAAAAAAATACATTATGATGATTCTTATGCTATTAACGTTCGTGATAGTAATGGCACTTACCACTTATTGGGCATTTCCTTTGTGCCAGGCACTGTGCTAAGCACTTTACACACACTGTCTAATGTCATCTTCACAAAAGTCCCGTGAGTTCCATTTCACAGAGATAGACCCTGAAGCTGGGCGGTAACTTGCCCAAAGCCACACAGAGGCACGCGGTGTCAGAACAGACTGCGACCTGCAAAGCACCAGCTCTTGACCACCAAGCTTAACTGAAAAAAAGGCAAAATCAGTAAAAGTGTAAACTCAGGTCAGTCCCCAACAGGTTCTCTTTGCGTACCCTTCAAACACTCACTAAGCTGCCCCACTTAGCCAGAGTTGACTACCATTCCGATCCTTTCCGTGTTTTCCTTATCACCGCCGCCTGAGCTCCGCCCCTCCACTAGCCCGTAGCACCTTCTGCGCAAGCGCACTGTGGCCCGGAACTTGACTAAGGCCCCGCGTGTCCCCGAGTGCTATGGAGCCGAGCCGAGCCGAGCCGAGGGAGCGCGCCGAGCGGGGCCGCGCCCGGAGGTGGGTGGGGCCTCCGTGGAATGGGCAGAGTGACGCGAGCCTTGGATTTGCGAATGATGGCGGGGATTATACGAGTTATACTTCTCGCCGGGGAGGAGCCACAAGAAGTTTCCATTGCACAAGTATTTCATCTATCCATCCATTTATCCCAGAAATATGTGTGAGTGCGGGTGCCCACTTGGCATGAAGACTGTCCCCCCGGGGCTCCCCCACTTGATAGATACTAGAGAAAGTGCGAGAGCGGGGTTCCTTGAACCTCACCCCCACACTCCAACATCCACACAGGAGAATTCCTAATACTGTAGGAGGAAAAGCCGGCCCAGATCAGGGTTCAGGTCTGCACCTACCTGGGAAATGGCCCCCAGGTTGTCTCTAGGCTTGTCATTCCATGCTCGTCTGTTCTCCCAGACACTTGTACTTACCCCACCCGCCCTTATGTCAAGGTTCTGTCAGCCCTGCTTACACTGTAGCGGGGTTAGAACACTCCACCATAATATAAGATGAGGAAAGGGGGTACTCAAAAGAGGAGCAAGTAGCTAGGGATGGGTCTGTAGAAGGCAGACGATTAATCCTCATGCTCACCCTTAGGATTATCACTGTGGTTCAAAGGAACTAGGTAATGATAGACCCAGTGTTCATAATACTTGGGAAAGTGTGGGCCCTCCCTTAGGAAGCTCACAATGTTTAAAGAAAGAAAAAGTATATGGGGGGGGCGGGGCGGAGCGGAGAGTGGAATAAAAATAAAGATCCCTCCCTCCCAGGTCTTCCTTTCTATGCCTTCCACTTTCCTCTAATAATTAACATGTGATTAATTATTATTAATCATTTTGTAATTTCCCAGTTCCAAAAACGCTTTTCTTCCATTCAGTCTTACAAGTAATCTAGTACATTCCTTGTCACGGCCATCACCTCTACACTGTTATATCCCATATATATGTCTTTTCAGTTTCATGACCCTAAAATTTCTCAAACTTTTCTCTGTCTCACCATGTCCACCCACTACCTTAGTTCAAGCTTTCATATGAATTACTGGTATACCCACCTCCCTTTCATTTTTCCCTTCCTGCTAATCCATTCTCCCCAGAGTAGAGTGATTTGCTTGAGACACAAAATCTAATCTGTCATTGGATTCTGAGCACTGGCTTACCTTTGTTTTAAGGATAAAAACCAAAATCTTGGGCTTCCCTGGTGGTGCAGTGGTTGAGAGTCCGCCTGCCGATGCAGGGGACATGGGTTCGTGCCCCGGTCCGGGAAGATCCCACATGCCGCGGAGTGGCTAGGCCCGTGAGCCATGGCCACTGAGCCTGAGCATCTGGAGCCTGTGCTCCGCAATGAGAGAGGCCACAACAGTAAGAGGCCCGCGTACCGCAAAAAACAAAACAAAACAAAACAAAAACCAAAATCTTTAGTGCGACCTACAATGTGACCCTGTCGAAATCTTTACTCTCTTTGACTCTGTTCTCTCCTTTGTCTTTCTGTTACACCCACTGGCCTTCTTTTAGTTCCTTGAATATGCTTTCACCTCAGGGACTTTGCACATGCTATTCCCTCTGCTTAGAGTGTTCTTTTCCTTACTTATAACATTATTTTTTAGTTAAAAATTTTTCCCAGTATTATCGAGGAATAATTGCCAAATATATTTGTATATACTTACAGTGTACAATGAGGTGATTTGATACATTGTATCAAATGATTGGAATGATTACCAAGATCAAGATAATTAACACATCCATCACCTCACACAATTAACTCTTTTTTTTCTGGTAAGAATGCTTAAGGCGTACTCTCTCAGCAATTTTCGAGTATATAATACCATATTATTAACTATAGTCAACATGCTCCACATTACATTCTCAGAACTTAATCTTCTTATAACCAAAAGTTTGTGCTCTTTGATCTATATCTCCTCATTTCCCCCTCACCCCAACCCCTGGCAACCACCATTCTATTCTCTGTTTCTATGAAATTGGCTTTTTTTTTTTAAAGACTCTACATATAAATGATACCATACAGTATTTGTCTTTCTCTGGCTTATTTCATTTAGCATAATGACCTCCAGGTTCATCCATGTTGTCACAAATGACAAAATTTTCTTCTGTTTCAAAGCTGAATATTATTTCATTGTCTACATAGACCACATTTTCTTTACCCATTCATCCATCAATGACACTCAGGTTGTTTCCATATCTTGGCTCTTGTGAATGACACTGCAATGAACATGGGTATACATATATCTTTCTGAGATACCGATTTTGTTTCCTTCAGATATATACCAAAGGAGTGGGATTGCTGGATCATATGGTACTTCTATTTTTAACTTTTTGAGGAAATTCCATACTGTTTTCCATAATGGCTATACCAGTTTACATTCCCATCAACAGCTTATATTACCTCCACATCCACACCAACATTTGTTATCTCTTGTCTTTTTGATTATAGCCATCCTAACATGTGTGAGGTGATATCTCATTGTGGTTTTGATTTTCATTTTCCTGATGATTAGTGATGTTGAGCACCTTTTCAGATACCTATTAGCCATTTGAATGTCTTCTTTGAACTCATCATATTCTAAACACCTGCACATCCTTTAGATCTCAGATTCAACATCACTTCTCAAGAGAAAATTTCTCTGATTCCCAGACCAGGTCACTACAAGGATAAATTCTGGCAAGTAAGCATGATTAAATCAAGAAAGTGCATGTGTTTGGAATTCCATTTCCTCTTCCAGATGCACTCTTCACTTTTCTTTACCATGCGTTATACCCAAGGGGGCCAACCTGTGTGGGCCACACCAAAGTCTCCCTTGTCCTATGGCTTCTGACTGGGGAGAGCAGTCTGAGTGGGGCGCATAGGCATGAGCTCAGAGCCAGGGGGTGTCTTGGCTTTTATCCCCCTGCCTCCTCCTTTGGGGTCCCTGCAGACTGGCTGCTCCCTCGACCGTGTACTTACTAAGCTTCTGTCAGGCAGGGGTTTCCTCTGAGCTTTCTTGGTTTCTAGATTCCCTTAACTGCCCCTCCTCCCTCCTCTTGCCACTTCAGGCCAATGGGTGCCATCAGCAGTGTGGTCACATACTACATTATTACTTGTGGCTTCTTTAATCCCTGCCCACTCTTTTGTAAACAGATCTTGTGTTAAGCACTCCTCAAATTACTCTCTCAAAGTGTGCCATCTGTTTCCCCCAGGGATCCTGTTAGAGACATTGCCCCTGGGGATTTTTCAAGTAACTAAAATTTACATTATTGGTGTCAAAACTTTTCCTCTGGTCAACAGTAAGGGATTATCTAATCTATTATAGTTACAAAATGGAATGCTATTGGTTATTGAAAAATCATGTTTTAAAAATAGAAGAAAATAGAAGCACGATGCCAAGCATATATTGAATTTGATCTCAGTTTTATAAAACCAAAGAAAACAAACTAAAACAAATGTGTGTGTATAAAAGATTCAACAGATATGTTCCAAAATGGTAATAGTTGCTTTTCAGAGTGACAGGATTTTTTCTTTATGATTTTCTATTTTTTCCCATTGTCTGTAATAATGCTACATTATTATGATGATGAAATATATATATGTTATTTTAAAACATTTTACTTGATCCAATACAAATTATAAAATTACTAATTAATTAAAATGAAAGTTAAATAAGACAGAAAGTATATTGCCTAGGATACGTGCCTATTACTTGGCACAGAGTAGGTATTCAATATGTCAATTATAACTTATTATTACAAATCATGTTTTACGTATTTCTCTGCCTTATGAAACTAAATACAGAGAATAGAAATTAGCCTTTTCTGAATGACTCAGAAATATTAATCATCATATTGTTCTTTAATAGCATGATGCTCTGAGCTCAGTTAGTTCAATTTTATCATTTAGCATATAAGAAAATGTATAAAATGGAATCATCCCCAGAGAGATTAAGTGACTTCCCTGAGGTCATATACAGCTAATTAGTGCTCTCAGCTCACCCTCTCTCTAAAGACTTCCTCCGAGACATCCTCCCTTCCCTCTGGAGAAATACTTCTTTTCCTGTATTTGTCACTACTCACAACTTAGTTAATTCTATTACAGGCTTTGTGTTAAGTAATTAAGTCTACTTCTATCTTTATCATAGTACATCATGTACAATTTTTTCTTCTCTCTCCTTGTCTCAGTTCTATTTTTGTTCTGGAAGTGGAACTAATCGGGTGAAATGAGTCCTAGTGCTAGAACACAGTAAAAGGAAATCAAAAAGTTTCAGAGTAAAATTAAATTTAAAAAAGAATGAATGCTATCAACTTTTAGAGCCCATTAACATGTCTTGTACTCCCCTTCAGAAATCACACAAACATCCATTGTCACCTTTCTCCAACTCTTTATCCTAACAGTGCTTTGGTGAAACATACTTTATATATGAAAAAATGAACAGGTTTAAGTGTAAAGTTTAATGAATTTTGACAAGCATATATACTTGTGCAACTATTGTCTAGATCAAGATAAAGAAATGTCCTATAAACAAAGAAAGACAGCCTTGCTTAGTACCCAGTTCTGCAAAGATTAACCCGCTGCAGTCCCGACAGTGCACTCTGTGCTTCAGACAGAGGAAATTAAAATGATAACAGGATGCTTTATGCTCTGGACAAACAGGCCCTTAGATAGTTAGATGTATCTCAGAAAGAATTTTAGTGAATGAGTCTTCTTGCATCTTCCCATACATAGAAAAGCACCAAAATCATTAACTCGATATATATCTGTTCTGGGTGACTAGCAGTAATCTGTTACCAAGATGTAGAGTAGACTGCATGCATTCCCCAGCCAAAAATCATATATAAAATGACCTGCCAGCTATCTCTTCAGAGCAGTTTTTCAGAGCTACTGAAAGACTGTCTCCCAGGCTAGTGTTTTCAGTAAGAACCTAAATGAAACTTGGCTCACAACTCTTACGTAGTACAATTTTTTTTTTTTGCGGTACGCAGTCCTCTCACTGTTGTGGTCTCTCCCGTTGTGGAGCACAGGCTCCGGACGCGCAGGCTCAGCGGCCATGGCTCACGGGCCCAGCCGCTCCGCGGCATGTGGGATCTTCCCGGACCAGGGCACAAACCCGTGTCCCCTGCACCGGCAGGCGGACTCTCAACCACTGCGCCACCAGGGAAGCCCGCATTGTACAATTTTCTTTCAGTCAATAGCCCTTTACCTCAGATAATTCCCTCATGAGCCTTCCTGTCTTTCTATGCCCTGCAACCTCCCTCCCCTGATCCCCTGCCATGGCACAACACAACCACTCTTCTGATTTCATAGCTTGGTTTTGTCTGTTCTTGAATTTCCCGTAAACGGAATCATATAGTTTGTACTGTTATGTATATCCATTTTTCATTCCTTTATATTGCTGTGTAGTATTCTACTGTATGAATATACCACAATTTCTTTGTCCATTCCTCTGTTGATAGACAGTTGGGTTGTTTCCAGTTTGAGATATTATGAATAAAACTGTTATGAACATTCCTGTACAAGTCCTTTTTTGCACTCATTTCTTTCAGGGATATGCCTAGCAGAGGAAATGCTTTATCATAGGAATTTCTCTATTATGCTGCACATTTCACATTGTAGGAAACTACCAAGCAATTTTTCAAAGTGGTTGTTATATTTTAGGCTCTCTTCCACTACCCCACGTCCTCACAAATACTTAGAATTACCACTCAAATTTTAGCCATTTTGGTGTGTATGGGGTGTTATCTCATTATGATCTCAACTTGTTGAGCATGTTTTTATAAGTTTAGTAGTCATTCAGATACCTTATTTTGTAAAGTCTCTATTCAAATCTTTTGCCCATTTAAAAAATTGTGTTGCATTTTTATAACTGATTTGTGAAAGTTCTTTATGTATTCTACTAACCTGTCCTTTGATGTATTTATTGTGAACATATTCTTCTGGTCTGTAGCTTGCTGTTTCACTTCTTTAAAGTACCATTTAGCATGAAGAAGTTTTTAATTTTTATGAAGTCCAAGTCATCAATTATTTCTTGTCCAGTTAGTTAATTGCATTGTAAGAAATATTTATTTGCCTACCCCAGGGTCATGAAGAGGCATTTCCCTATGTTTTCTCTTAGAAACGTTATAGGCTTATTTTCACATTTATACCCCTATTAAACTTGCCTTTCCTAGAATTCTGTACATGTAATCATAATCTTCAGATAGTATTTAAAGCCTTGGGAATGGATAAAATCACGCAGAGAGAGTGTAGAGAGATAAGAGAGGAGGGATCAATATACACCAGTTGAATTTCCAACAGCATTTTACATGGAATTTGACTAGCTGATTCTAATGTTTGTCTGAAAGGAGACTCACTCGAGAATAGTCCAGAGGCTTTTTGCAAAGAACAGATTGGTGGAGTTTGCTCTACAAGATGTTAAAGATATGTAATTTAAAATGTACATTTCTGTGAAGAAGTGGACAATTTTAACAAAGGAACAAAATAGAGTTCAAGCATAAATAGAAATATTAAGGACCGGGGGAAAGGCTTTTCAAGTCCATAAATGGTATTGAAACAGCTATCTATCCATTTAGAATAGAAATAAAATTCTACCATACACGAAGACAAAAATGAATTCTGTATGGATTATAGAGCTTAACAATAAGGATTTATACAATTACTAAAAGCAAATATAAGAAATTTGTTTATAATCTTGATTTATACTTTATGCAAATGCAAAAGACTGACAATTAACTATGTAAAAATTGTCTTCTGCATGAGATGATAAGCAAAGTTAAAGGACAAACAAATTAAAACAATGAGATACCACTTTTCAGGACCAGATTAGCAAAAATGTATTAATCAAAAACACCCATCGTGTGACAAAATGGATACCTCAGTACATTGTTAGTGCACGTTTATATTGATATAACCTTTTTGGAGACCAGTACCTAAGAGTTAGAATTTTAACTATGCAATCCTTTCAATCTAGAAGTTCCACTCCTATGTATCTATTCTAGAGTAATACTTACACATGTGCACCAAAAGGCACATATGAGGGAATTACTGGAACATTCATGTTGATAAATGGTGTTTAAAAAGCTATAAAGTAACCATACTAAGTAATAATGTATTACATTAAATCTACTGTAACATCAATTGTAAGACCCGGGGGAGAATTCACATGTTTATGATAGTGAGTCTACTAATCCGTGAATATGACATATCTCTCCATTTATTTACATCTTTGGTTTCTTTTATCACATTTTGTAGTTTCAGCATACAGATCCTATATAAGTTTTGTTAGATTTATAGCTAAGTATTTATTTTCTTGGAGCTGTTATAAATGGTATTGTCCTTCTAAAAAAAATTTTTAAGACCATCTTTTTTTAAAATTTATTTTATTGAAGTATACTTGACTTACAATACTGTGTTAATTTCTGCTGTACAGCAGCAACATGATTGAGTTATACATATATATATACATATTCTTTTTCATATTCTTTTCCATTATGGTTTATCATAGGATATTGAATATAGTTCCTTGTTCTATACAGTAGGTCCTTGTCGGTTATCTATTTTACACATAGTAGTGTGTATCAGTTAATCCTGAACTCCTAATTTACCCTTCCCTCCTTTCACCTTTGGTAATCATAAGTTTGTTTTCTAAGTGTATGAGTCTATTTCTGTTTCGTTAATAAGTTCATTAGTATCATTTTTTTAGATTCCACATATAAGTGATATATGATATTTATCTTTCTCAGTCTGACTTACTTCACTTAGTATGATCATCTCTAGGTCCACCCATGTTGCTGCAAATGGCAATATTTCATTTTTTATGGCTGAGTAGTATTCCTTTGTGTGTATATCTATATCCCACATCTTCTTTATCCATTCATCTGTTTATGGACACTTAGTTTGCTTATATCTTGTCTATTATAAATAGTGCTACTATGAACATTGGGATGCACGTATCTTTTCAAATTAGAGTTTTCGACGTTTCCAGATATATGCCCAGGAGTGGGATTGCTGGATCATATGGTAACCCTATTTTTAGTTTTTTAAGAAACTTCCAGACTGTTTTCCATAGTGGCTGCACCAATTTACATTCCCACAAATAATGTAGGAGAGTTCCCTTTTCTCCACACCCTCTCCAGCATTTATTAAATGTAGACTTTTTGACATTGGCCATTCTGACCAATGTGAGGTAATAGCTCATTGTAGTTTTGGTCAGCATTTCTTTAAAAAGTGTTCCTCTAGGGCTTCCCTGGTGGTGCAGTGCTTGAGGGTCCGCCTGCCGATGCAGGGGACACGGGTTCATGCCCCGGTCCGCGAGGATCCCACATGCTGCGGAGCGGCTAGTCCCGTGAGCCATGGCCGCTGAACCTGCGCGTCCAGAGCCTGTGCTCCGCAACGGGAGAGGCCACAACAGGGAAAGGCCCGCGTACCGAAAAAAAAAAAAAAAAAAGATTTGAAAGGTGTGCCCAGGCTGGAGTGCTTGGTTAAAAGTTAGTTGCAGGGCTTCCCTGGTGGTGCAGTGGTTGAGAGTCCGCCTGCTGATGCAGGGGACACGGGTTCGTGCCCCGGTCCAGGAGGATCCCACATGCCACGGAGCGGCTGGGCCTGTGAGCCATGGCCGCTAGGCCTGCGCGTCCGGAGCCTGTGCTCCGCAACGGGAGAGGCCACAACAGTGAGAGGCCCGCGTACCACAAAAAAAAAAAAAAAAAGTTAGTTACAGAACCATTTTTTTTTTAGATTCCATATATACATGTTAGCATACGTTATTTGTTTTTCTCTTTCTGATGAACCTAGGGCCAGGACAGGAATAAAGCCACAGACGTTGAGAATGGACTTGAGGACACGGGGAGGGGGAAGGGTAAGCTGGGACGAAGTGAGAGAGTAGCACTGACATATATACACTACCAAATGTAAAATAGATAGTGGGAAGCAGCTGCATGGCACAGGGAGATTGGCTCAGTGCTTTGCGGCCACCTAGAGAGGTGGGATAAGGAGGGTGGGAGGGAGCCGCAAGAGGGAGGGGATATGGGGATATACGAATGCAAATAGCTGATTCACTTTGCTATACAGCAGAAACTAACACAACACTGTAAAGCAATTATACTTCAATAAAGGTGTTAAAAAAAATTAGCTACAATATAGCTTTGCTAAAGTGGCAAGGAAAGGGGCTATCTGCTGAGAGCTGTTTCCTGCAAAGAGCTGCTTACAGAATGGCATGGTGTAGGTCAGGGTCCAAATATGCACACTTTGGGGAAATGACATTCAGGTCAGCCTCTAAGCTGCCTGTAGTAAACCAGTGATATATTATTGAAGAGGGAAAACATAATAAAAAATAAAAATAAAGAAAAAATAAAGAAATGTCACTACACAGGTGAATGAAATAAAGTTTTATCATATATGTTGGGTTGAAGAAAATTGATTAAAATAATCATTAAAAGAGAAAATAACTTGGAAAAAAGGAATCAATGTAAAATAAGAAAAAAAGGGAATTTAAAATTAAGATTTCTAAAAACAGGGAAGAAAAAGAAAAATTTATGGACTTAAAAAACACGGGCCTCTAAGCCTGTGCTCTGCAACAAGAGAAGCCCCCGCTCACAACTAGAGAAAGCCTGCATGCAGCAAAGAAGACCCAGTGCAGCCAAAAAAAAAGACATTCCAAATATATATTTAATAGTGGGTGAATGATTATGTGTTATGGGAATTATATCTCAGTAAAGCTGCCTAAAAATAAATTCTAAAATAGATATAGATCTAGACAAATAGGCGTTCCAGAAGAGAATAGAAGGGATAGTAGTGAAGTGTTACTGAAGAGACAGCAGCTGATAATTTTCTAGAACTGAATAAAATCTTAAGTTCTCAGAGAGAAAGCCCTAGATACACTCTAGTGAATCTGTAAAATTATAAGGAATAAGAAAAGCTTAAGGGCTTCCCTGGTGGCGCAGTGGTTGGGAGTCCGCCTGCGGATGCAGGGGACAGGGGTTCGTGACCCGGTCCGGGAAGATCCCACATGCCGCGGAGCCGCTGGGCCTGTGAGCCATGGTCACTGAGCCTGCGCGTCCGGAGCCTGCGCTCCGCAACAGGAGAGGCCACAACAGTGAGAGGCCCGCATACCACAAAAAAAAAAAAAGAAAAGAAAAGCTTAAGACTATAGTATGGAAGTATAAAGTGTATGCAGTTGAAGTCCTCCTTCATCTATCCCCTCAATATCACTTCCCTCTCCTCCACCAGTCAGCCCTCTTAACTGCTTGGTGTATGGGTGTACACCTGTATCCATAGCTGTATCAATAGCAATACATCTATATCTATAGCTATCTATCCATATTTGTACAAGTATATTATATAGTTCCGTGTGTGCTGGTTTTTAATTAATAAACGGGATCTTATAATACATTTGCTGTACAACTTTCTCTTTTCATGTAACAATAAACCATAGGGATCAGATTCAGCTTTTTTACTATAAAGCTCTTCTTCTTTTAAATGTTATTTAAAAATAATGTTTGTTATTTTTTTCAAATTCAGAGAAAAATAAAGAGGTGCTCATAATCTCACTGCCCATGTATTGATATTTTTAAAATAATAAAAGTAATAATCATTCATGGCTAGAAAATAGAAACAGCTCAGAAAAGAACAACATGATAGCATGTGACTCTTCCTGGAAAAAATTATATTTATTAACATACATTATCTATGCAAATTTTTCTTTTGTTTAAAAAGTTAACATGGGGGCTTCCCTGGTGGCTCAGTGGTTAAGAATCCACCTGCCAATGCAGAGGACACAGGTTCCAGCCCTGGTCTGGGAAGATCGCACATGCCGCAGAACAACTAACCCCATGCGCCACAACTACTGAGCCTGTGCTCTAGAGCCCGCGAGCCACAACTACTGAGCCTGTGAAGCACAACTACTGAAGCTCGCATGCCTAGAGCCCATGCTCCGTAACAAGAGAAGCCACCGCAATGAGAAGCCCGCACACCGCAACGAAGAGTAGCCCCCACTCACCGCAACTAGAGAAAGCCCATGCTAAGCAACGAAGTTCCAATGCAGCCAAAAATAAATAAAAATAAAATAAATAAATTAAAAGTTAACAGAAAAGGAGTCATTATAACATTGTTCCACACATTGATTTTTTACTTAATAGTATATACCTTGGAGATCTTTACATATTAGTATATGTAAAGCTATAGTATTCTTTTCTTTTTAAAAAAAAAAATATATATATATATTTATTTATTTATTTGGCTGTGCCAGGTCTTAGCTGCGGCGTGCGGGATCTTTTTTTTCAGTTGCGGCATGCAGGCTCTTAGTTGCAGCACACGGGATCTAGCTTCCTGACGAGGGGTCGAACCTGGGCCCCCTGCATTGGGAGCATGGAGTCTTAACTGCTCGACTACCAGGGAAGTCCCAGTATTCTTTTCTTTAATGGATTCATAATATTCCATAAAACGTAATGTATTGTACATAATAAGTACAACCATTTACTCTACATGGAATACCTTGTATATAAAATCACTTACGTCCTCTAACGTTCCATTAATATTCTTCTAATGACAGCTTTTAGGTGGTTTCCAGTGTTTTGCTTCTACAAGCTTTGCCCACACTAAACATCCTTGTTCATATATCTTTGTGCATATGTGCAAATACTTTTCTTGGATAGATTTCTAGATTTTGAATTGAGTTAAGGTATATAGGCACTTAAAATTTTGATGACCACTGTCCAATCTCCCTCCCAAAAAGCTGCACCAATTTACACTTCCTTTAACAAAGAATCTGAGTGCTTTTTTTCTTCACTTCCCATAAATACTGGGTATTATCAATGAAAAAAAAAAAAACTTCACCTGCATGGATAACTAAAAATGAGATCTCATTATTTTAAATGGCATTTTCCTAATTACTAGTAAGAAGGACAATATTTCATAGCTTAATGATCATTTCAGTTTCTTTTTCAAGACTATTTTTTGGTTAGTTTGTGTGTGTGTGTGTATGTGTGTGTGTATAATCTGATAATTGTCTTTTTTTAATCTGTCATGATATCTTTTCACTACACCAAAGCTTGAAATTTTTATAAAATCTAATGATCAATCTTTTTATTATGGATTTAGGGTTTAGTGATTTTCTTAAACATTACATGGCCAAGAAAATATTGTTTTATATTTTCTTTCTAAGGTGTTTTTTAAAAAAATTTAGATGTTAGGTTGGGATATAAATAAAATTTTGATTTTCAAATCCATAGCCAATGATCCCAACATTATGTATTGAATCATCTTTTCCTTCATTGACTTGAAATGTCACATTCATCGTGTACTAAATTCTGATATATACACACACATATTTGTGTATATATACATATATGTGTGTATATATATCTGTGTGTGTGTGTGTGAGTGTAGAGATCTTAGATCTCTTACTGCAGGAGAGTAATTACCAGCAGCTCTGAGGTAGAAGATAGGCCCCAGACTGAGCAGCTACAGCTGGTCTCCTGCTGATGCTTCCAGATGGGATACCAGTGGGAGCATTGGGCCCTGATTGGGTGCATTCTTGTGGGTTTCCAGTCCAACACATGTGCAGAGAAGGCCCTAGGTCTAGGGGAAGGACAAAAGGAGGGAGAAGATGCCAGCTGGAATCCATCTTGGCTGAGAGATGCCCAGTACCAAATATGGAGAAAATTGGCCAGAAAAAAACCTGGAAAACTGCCCCTATATAAGCAACTTAAGCTGCTCCTATTGCAGGCAACTCTGAGCTCATCTGTGTGCTCTTCCACACATACTTTTCTTCTTCTACAAGTATTTTGCTTCTAATAAACACTTTTGCTTTTTTCAGAATCTTAGTCTCTCTGCTGAATTCTTTCTTCAAAAAAGACAAGAACCGAGGTCCTTCTTCCAGCTTCTTACAGCTAGAATCAGCTCCACCTCTTACAATCTGAAATCCATCATCTTTTTTGCTCTGAGGCCTCACTTCCCATGGGTTGCTCCTAGTGACTGAGTATCTACTAAGGTAGGTCTATTTCTGGGAGACAAGATGCCTCTGACAAATCACTTTGGCTGGAAGACTTCTTGTCGGCCCGTCAAAACTTTTTCTTTTTCTTCAGCTTTATAGAGGTATAACTGACAAATAAAATTGTAATATGTTTAAAGTGTACAATAAGATTATTATATAAATAATAATAATTTTATATAAATTATTAATTTATATACTAATTAATAAATAAAATAATTTATGTAATAAATATCTTGTGCATATACTTCCAGCTGAACTTGTTTCATAAAAAATATGTATCATATATATGTATATATGGAAAGAATTCCCACCATTGAGTTAACACATTCATCACCTTACATATTTACTTTTTTTTTTTTTTTGACTGGAACACTTAAGTTCTACTCTTTTAGCAAATTTCAGTTATACAGTACAGTATAATCAACTATAGATACCATTTTCTACATTAGATCCTCAGACCTTATTCATCTTATAACTGAAAGTTTATACTCTTTTATCAACTTCTCCCTATTTCCCCCACCCCAGCAGCCCCTGGTAATCCACAATTCCACTCTCTGAATCTTTCTTAGAACTGCATTGCAGGCTAAGACCTTCCTCCCTTCCTTCTCTCTTTCCCAGGGTGGGGGGATGGGGGTGGTCTGCATTTTTGTCTGACTGCATTCCCAGTCCTCTTCCCTCACTCTTAATTTTTCCTCACAGATATTTCCCACAGTAGATGGGAGACAGCTCATATTTTGGTTTTCAGAGGATCTGGACTAACACAGTATACATGGGTCTCTTTGTTTCATTGATCTATTTGTCTATTCTAGGTCTGTTATCACAGTTTTTTAAAAAAATTTATTATTTATTTTATTTTATTTATTTTTGGCTGCTTTGGGTCTTCGTTGCTGCATGCAGGCTTTCTCTAGTTGCGACAAGGGGGGGCTACTCTTCGTTGCGGTGCGCGGGCTTCTCATTGTGGTGGCTTCTCGTTGCGGAGCAGGGTCTCTAGGCGCGCGGGCTTCAGTAGTTGTGGCACGTGAGCTCAGTAGTTGTGGCTCGCGGGCTCTAGAGCGCAGGCTCAGTAGTTGTGGTGCACGGGCTTAGTTGCTTCGTGGCATGTGGGATCTTCCCAGACCAGGGGTCAAACCCGTGTCCCCTGCATCGGCAGGCAGATTCTTAACCATTGTGCCACCAGGGAAGTCCCTCACAGAGTTTTAATTACAAATATACCGTAAAGCTGTAATTACCATAATTACAGCTTTATGGTATATTTTGAAATTCAGTTGAATAAATCCCCTACATTGTCTTCTTTGTCAGAATATTTTTGTCTATTCTTGTGCATATACTTCCAACTGAACTTGTTTCACAAAGATTATTTTCTTTTTTTTTTGCGGTACACGGGCCTCTCACTGTTGTGGCCTCTCCCATTGCCGAGCACAGGCTCCAGACGCGCAGGCTCAATGGCCATGGCTCACGGGCCCAGCCGCTCCGTGGCATGTGGGATCTTCCTGGACCGGGGCACGAACCCGTGTCCCCTGCATCGGCAGGCGGACTCCCAACCACTGCGCCACCAGGGAAGCCCAAGATTATTTTCTTTTTAATTAAAGCATGCACATGATGACAAAAGGCTATGTAAAAAGTAAGTTTCCCCTCCCATCTCTGACCCTCACTTCCAGAAATTCCCTTCTTAGAGGAAACTACCTTTACTAGATTCTTCTATATCATTCCAGAAACAGCCTAGATATACACAAGCATGTGTGTGTATATGTGTGTGTGTGTGTGTGTATATACATATACATAGGTATCAATTCCTACACACATCCCTTCCTTCTTGGTCCATATTGTAGCATAGTATGCACTCTGTTCTGTACTTTGCATTTTTCATTTAACAATAGATCTTGGAAAGCTTTCAATGTCAATATTTATAGTTCTGCCTCATTCTTTTTAATAACTACTTAGCATTCTATTGTTCCCTCCCAATGCACATTTAAGTAGTTCCCAGTCCCTTGCTATAATGAACAATGCTACAGTGAATCAAAGGAACATTATTTTATTTTATAATAATAATTATTATTATTATTTTGGCTACATTGGGTCTTCATTGCTGCATCTGGGCTTTCTCTAGTTGTGGCGAGCAAGGGCTACTCTTCATTTTAGTTCACGGGCTTCTCATTGCAGTGGCTTCTCTTGTTGTGGAGCATGGGCTCTAGGCACGCAGGCTTCAGTAGTTGCAGCATGTGGGCTCAGTAGTTGCGGCACACGGGCCCTAGAGCACAAGCTCAGTAGTTGTGGCGCATGGGCTTAGTTGGTCTGCGGCATGTGGGATCTTCCCAGACCAGGGGTCGAACCTGTGTCCCCTGCATTGGCAGGTGGATTCTTTTTTTTTTTTTTTTTTAAGAGTTTTTAGAATTTGGCTTTTCTTCTTTTCTTTTAAATTTATTTATTTATTTTTGCTGTGTTGGGTCTTCGTTTCTGTGCGAGGGCTTTCTCTCGTTGTGGCAAGTGGGGGCCACTCTTCATCGCAGTGCGCGGGCCTTTCACTATCGCGGCCTCTCTTGTTGCAGAGCACAGGCTCCAGACGCGCAGGCTCAGTAGCTGTGGCTCACGGGCCCAGTCGCTCCGCGGCATGTGGGACCCTCCCAGACCAGGGCTCGAACCCGTGTCCCCTGCATTAGCAGGCAGACTCTCAACCACTGCACCACCAGGGAAGCCCCGGCAGGTGGATTCTTAACTACTGCGCCACAAAGGAAGTCCCTCAAAGGTACTTTAGAATCATCTTATCAAGTTCTATTTTGTAAAAATCCAACCAGGATTTTAAGGAGAGTTGCCTTGAAATTTATAGATTTAATTTGGGCAAAAGAAACATCACTATATTTGCGTCTTCCAAAGAAGGTCATGTAGAATGTCTTTCTCTCCATTTAGTTAGAAGGAAAAAAATTTACATCCTTTGGCCAACTTTTATAGTTTTTGTAAATATAGGTTCTTGCCCTTTTGTTTAGATTTCTTCCTGAGTTTTTGTTTTGTTTGCTTGTTTTTCTTAATGATTACCACAGTAATTTTAGTGAACATCCATCATATCATACAGATACAAAATAAAAGAAAAAAATGTATTTTCCTTGTGATGAGGACTCTTAGGATTTACTCTTCTTAAAAAAATTTTTTTTCTAAGTTTTTAAATTTTTATTGAGGTACAGTTGATTTACAATATTTTATTAGTTTCAGATGTATACCATAGTGGTTCAAATTTTTTATAGATTATACTCCATTTAAAGTTATAAAATGTTGGCTATATTCCCTGTGCTGTACAATATATTCTTGTAGCTTATTTATTTTATACATAGTAGCTTATAGCTCTTAATACCCTACCCCTAATTTGCCCCTCCCCCTTCCTCCTCCCCGTTGGTAACCACTAGTTTGTTCTCTATATCTGTGAGTCTGTTTTTGTTTTGTTATATTCATTTGTTTGTTTTATTTTTTAGATTCCACAAATAAGTGATAACATACAGTATTTGTCTTTCTCTATTTGACTAGGATTTACTCTTTTAACAACTTTCATGTGTAACACACCTTAGTGTTAATTATATTAACCATGTTGTACATTACCCCCCTGGTATTTGTTTACCTTGTAACTGGAAGTTTGTACCTTTTGACCACCTTTATCCAATTCCCCCTCCCCCTCCCCCTCCCCCTCCCCCTCCCCCTCCCCCTCCCCCTTGCCTCTGGTAACCACAAATCCGATCTCCTTTTCTGTGGATTTGTTTGCTTACTTTTTTTTTTTTTTTTTTTTTTTGCGGTACGCGGGCCTCTCACTGTTGTGGCCTCTCCCGTGGCGGAACACAGGCTCCGGACATGCAGGCTCAGCGGCCATGGCTCACGGGCCCAGCCCCTCCGCAGCATGTGGGATCTTCCCGGACCAGGGCACGAACCCATGTCCCCTGCATCGGCAGGCGGACCCTCAACCACTGCGCCACCAGGGAAGCCCTGTTTGCTTACTTTTTGAAGTATAATTGACCTGCAACACCATGTTATTTCCTGGTGCACAATATAGTGATTTGATATGTCTATACATTTCAAAGTGATCACCCCAATAAGTCTAGTTACCATCTGTCATCATACAAAGATATTACATAATTATTGACTATAATCCCCGTATTGTACATTTCATACCTGTGACTCATATATTTTGTAATTGGAAGTTTGTACCTCTTAATTTCCCTCACTTATTTCACTCATCCCCTCACCTTTCCCCTCTTGCAACCACCTGTCTGTTCTCTGTATCTATGACTCTGTTTCTGTTTTCTTATGTTTGTTCATTTGTTTTGCTCTTTTAGATCCCACATATAAGTGAAATCATACAGTATTTATCTTTCTCTCTCTTACTTATTTCACTTAGCATAATAACCTCAAGGTCCATCCATGTTGTCACAACTTGCAAAATTTCATTCTTTTTTTATGGCTGAGTAAAATTCCATTAAAAAAAAAAATATATATATATATCTCACATCTTCTTTGTCCATTCACCTATCCAATGAGTACTTAGCTGGATTCTGTATCTTGCCTATTGTGAATAATGCTGCAAGGAACATAGGGGTGTATATATCTTTTCTATTAGTGTTTTTGTTTTCTTAGAATAAATACCCAGGATTGGCAATCCTGGATCATATGGTAGTTTTATTTTTAATTTTTTGAGGAACCTCCGTGCTGTTTCCCATAGTGGCTGTACCAATTTACATTCCCATCCACAGTTCATGAGGGTTCCCTTTTCTCCACATCCTTGCCAACACTTGTTATTTGTGTTCTTCTTGATAATAGCCATGCTGGTGAGGTGATATTTCATTATGTTTTTTATTTGCATTTCCCTGATGATTAGTGATATTGAGCATTTCTCATGTGCCCGTTGGCCATTTGTATGTCTTCTTTGGTAAAATGTCTATTCAGATCTGTAAGGTCGGATCTTAACAAACGGCATCGCGAAACAGAGGAAAGCTTCAAGTGAGCTTTATTAGGGGGCGCTCCCGGGTGAGGTTCACTGGTCCGAGAGAAAGGGGCCAGAGAAGTCGCACCCGGGTGAGGGTTGGGCAAGATTTTATAGGGGAAGAAGGGAAAGGGGTGTGGTGAATCTGGGAGGACGCAGGGTATTCCTTATTTGGTGGTCTCTTTGGGTATCGAGGCAATATCTGGTGCCGGTTGCATCAGTCTTGGGGCCGTTAGTCCCACCCCTCGAAAGGCGGGAAGGCTGAGCCGGGTGGAACGTCCCCAGGTCAGTTCCTGGAACTGGGTGGTCCGGAAAGTCTCCAGGTCAGTGTCTGGAACTGGGTGGTCCGGAGAGTTTCGGTCTGATGCAACCTGTGAATCTGATTGCGTTCCCCTGCCTCGGGCCAGTTGGCCTTACAAGATCCTCTGCCCATTTGCATGAGTTCTTTGTATATTTTGGATATTAACCCCTTATCAGATATATCATTTACAAATATCTTCTCCCATTCAGTAGGCAGCCTTTTCATTTTGTTGATCATTTTCTCTGCTGTGCAAAAGCTTTTTAGTTTGATGTAGTTCCATTTGTTTGTTTTGCTTTTGTTTCCCTTGCCTGAGGAGATAGATCCAAAACAATATTGCTGTGACTTATGTCAAAGAGTGTACTGCCTGTGTTTTCTTCTAGGAGTTTTATGGTGTCAGGTCTTATATTTAGGTCTTTAATCATTTTGAGTTTGTTTTTGTATATGGTGTGAGAAAGTAGTCCAGTTTGTTTCTTTTGTATGTAGCTGTCCAGTTTTCCCAACACCATTTACTGAAGAGGCTATCTTTTCCCCCTTGTATATTCTTGCCTCCTTTGTCATAGATGAATTGACCATATAAGTGTGGGTTCATTTCTGGGCTCTCTATTCTATTCCATTGATCTATGTGTCAGTACCAACCCCACCCACCCCTATGTTATACACCTGAAACTTATAAAATATTTGCCTGTTGTTGGGTGGGGTTGGGTCACAAGGCAGCCGGCTGCAAAGCCCTGGGGGGGGGTCCCTGGGCTATTGCTGGTCCACTGGTGGTCAGAGCCAGGTCCCAGGATGGCTGGCTGCAAGATAGGGTGTTTCAGAGCTAGTGTCAGCCTGCTGGTGGGCGAGGCCATGGCCCACAGGTGTCCTGGGGCTGGTGTCGGCCTGCTGGTAGGTGGGGGTGGTTCCTGACACAGCTGGCTGTGGACTCTGAGGTGTCCCCAAACTGGTGTCAGCCCGCTGGTAGGTGGGGCCAGACCCTGAAGCAGTTGGCTGAGGGGCTGAAGGTGTCCTGAGGCTGGCGTTGGCCTGCTGGTGGGTGAGCCTGGTCTTGAGATGGCTGGCTGAGGGGTTGGGATAGTCCCAGGACTGGTGTTTCCCCAGTGGTTGGTGGAACCGGGTCCTGGGGTCTCTTGCTGCAGGGTTCTGGGGTTCCTGGAGTTGGTGTTGGCCCGCTGGTGGGCGGGGCTTCTTCCCTGGGTGGCTGGGGGCTCAGTGGCAGCTTGTCTGCTGGTAGGTGAGGCTATATCCCTGCCTGGCTAGCTGCTTGGCCTGGGGTGTCCCAGGACTGCTGCTAACTGCCCAATGGGCAAGGCCAGGCCGGCACTAATAAACTAGAGGGAGGATTCCAAAATGGCTCTTAATGGCATCAGTATCCTCATGGTGGAACAAGCCCCCAGAATAGCTGCCTCCAGAGTCTATGTGGCCAGGGGAGTCCCAGTTGCCTCTCTCATCTCTGGGAGGCTCTCCAAGAACAGCAGATGGCCCCTTTCAAATTAATGTTTCCGCTCTGGGTATAAGAGTGTGTGAAATTTTGTCCATGTGCATATTAACCTATTTGAACCATCATGTGTTCTATATATTAGCAGCAAACAATCGGAAAAGCCATATAACTATGGCATCTAGCTCCTCTGTATCAAGATGTTAGAAGGAGAAAGGGTATGGAGAATCACTTGTGGAACATTTTTGTGGGCCAGGCCTGAAAGGAGGTGTACATTACTTCTGCTTACGTAAGGGTAAATACAAATCTAACACCTGTGTTGGGTTATCTGTTGCTGAGAGGAGACTAGATCTTCAACAGGGACTATGCACCAAGTTACTCTGTTCCTGAATGCCGTGACTGGATGGAACTTTAGGATTTCTTCATTGGATAAGGGTTGAGAGTGTCCTGTGTTGGGGAACATGTGAATCTCATCTTCAGCAGATGCAGAAGCTAGCTAGTTGTTTATCAAACTAGAGGAATTAACAGCTCACCAAAGTGGTATGAAAATGGTCTGAAAATTATTTTAAACTGGAAACATCTGAACAATCAGCGGCCACAGAAAGAAATATTATCTGAACTTAAGCAGAACCTCTAGAAAATACAGCTGCCATTGACCCTCCTCTGAGAAAGTTTCCTTCTTGGAAAAAGACTGACCCTTAGCATGAGGAAGCATAAACTCAGCTGTCATTAATATCAAAAAATCCAATAGAACCTTCCTGTTAGTGGGAAACATACTTTCTCACTGAAGCCCTAAAACAGCCTCTTTTTTTTTTTTTTTTTTTTTCCCTGTACGCGGGCCTCTCACTGCTGTGGCCTCTCCCATTGCGGAGCACAGGCTCCGGACGTGCAGGCTCAATGGCCATGGCTCATGGGCCCAGCCGCTCCGCGGCATGTGGGATCTTCCCGGACCGGGGCACGAACCCGTGTCCCTTGCATCTGCAGGCGGACTCTCAACCACTGCGCCACCAGGGAAGCCCCAGCCTCCTTTTTAAAGCTGGTATGTAAACCTTTATCTCTGACTATTCAGGGAATTACTCACTGCGGAGTACTCTTGAGGCAAAATAAACTTTTCTTTGTTAATCTGTCTATTGTTAGTTAATTTAATTTGAAGTCCCACCCCAACCAGTAACCAGTCAGACCTAAACTGGTAGAGAAGTTTTCCTCCCCCACAAAACCCAGGCCCTTATTTACCTGGGCAATTTAGCTATATTTAGATTCCTCCTGTAGCTGTGGCCCTGTGACTGTGTACTAGCCAATGGAACATGAGTGTTGAGGAAATAATTAAAATTAATTTTACTGTCAATCCAGGAAACATCTCACAAAGGTACTTCAGGAAGAAAAAAGTTTTATTATTGAATAAGCATTAAACCATGCTTGTCACAGTAAATGGCCAAATTGCAAAATCAAAAAGAATTCTTGCCTTTTTACATATACATGTTAATTATCCTTATCAAAGGGGAAAATAAAACTTCTCAAATCTTTTCAACAAGTGGGAAGTCACATCTTGTAGCCAAGCAGCTGGGCTAGAACAGGCAGCTAGGAAATCATGCTCTTTGAGGTTCACATTTCAAAAAGTTGGCTCCAAGAAAGAGGTTCCTGAGATGCAAAACTGTCAAGAAGCTTATTTAGCTTTTAAAAAGATTTACATACATCTCTAGGAGACAGAGAAAGCATTGACAGCTTCAAGTTTTCTAAAGGAAATTCTAAAATGAAGGAAGATGGGGAAATTTCTTTTTCCTTTTTGGCACCAGCGAAAATTTTAAATTAAATCAATTTTAAAAAATTTTAAGTTTGTATTAACCCTTAGGTTTTCAGAAGTAATGTGTACTTCCTGCAGGCCTGGCCCATAACTATGCTCCACGAGAGATTCTCTACAATATCTAGTCATCAAAAAATATTTTTTAAATGCTTAATATCAGGGACTTCCCTGATGGTCCTGCGGATAAGACTCCATGTTCCCAATGCAGGGGACCTGGGTTTGACCCCTGGTCAAGGAGCTAGATCCTGCGTGCCGCAACCAAGACCCAGTGCAGCCAAATAAATAAATATTTTTTTAAAATGCTTAATATCAGGTATTAGTAAATATACCACATACGATTGCTTTGTAAAAGTCAAAAGCTTAAGATTTAAGATAGATATACTCTGTTCATTTTGTGAGTGTTTGTACAATGTGCAAGGGAGTTGAAATGGGACAACGTAAAAATCCTATAATATAGTTGGGTTAATGGGATTTCTAAGTGAAAAATGCAACTGTGTGATTCCCAAGAGGGCCAAAAAGAACTTGGGAGGCTGCTGTTTTAGACATTCTAATGTGGCCATTATCAGTCTGAGGAGGGAGGTACTAGAAAATTATTGCACAAATAGTTTACATTTAGGAGTTTTTGTTTTCAAGCTACATTTTAAATTCCATTATGGTGAATATTTAATTGTAACAAAAAAATAGGTTGTATTTGCATTAGCATACCCCAGATAACACCTAATTGTCACATAAATTTCATTGATAGGCAATATTCCTACTTCATTATCATACTTGCTACAAGAATTCTGTGATGAAATAATTAAACAAATTTCAAATAAGGGTTAGTAGATGAGTTTATTGTGCTGGGGAGTGTTGTGGGTTCAGCAAACAGTCACAGAAGTCTAGTTCTATAATGTGTTTTAAAGTATTCCTCTTAGGGCTTCCCTTGTGGCACAGTGGTAAAGAGTCCCCCTGCCAATGCAGAGGACACAGTTTCGAGCCCTGGTCTGGGAATATCCTACATGCTGCGGAGGCACTAAGCCCATGTGCCACAACTGCTGACTGCACTTTAGAGCCCACGAGCCACAACTATTTTTTTTTTTTTTTTTTTTTTTGCGGTACGCGGGCCTCTCACTGTCGTGGCCTCTCCCGTTGCGGAGCACAGGATCCAGACGCGCAGGCTCAGCGGCCATGGCTCACGGGCCCAGCCGCTCCACGAGCCACAACTATTGAGCCATGTGCCACAACTACTGAGCCTGCATGCCTAGAGCCCGTGCTCTGCAACAAGAGAAGCGCGCGCACCACAACGAAGAGTAGCCCCCACTCCCTGCAGCTAGAGAAAGCCCACATGCTGCAATGAAGACCCAACACAGCCAAAAATAAACAAAAAATAAATAAATTTAAAAAGAAGAAAAAATATTTCTCTTATAATCATCATTTATTTTTACGTGCACCATCATTTTTTTTTTTTAATTTATTTGGTTACACCGGGTCTTAGTTGAAGGAGGCGGGCTCCTTAGTTGTGGCATGTGAACTCTTAGTTGCAGCATGCATGTGGGATCTAGTTACTTGACCAGGGATCGAACCCTGGGCCCCCCACAATGGGAGTGCAGAGTCCTATACACTGTGCCACCAGGGAAGTCCCTACGTGCACCATAATTGATTTTAAAAGAAATATGGTGCTTTCCTCCTCATAGTCTTTTTTTTTTTTTTTTTTTTTTTTCTTTTTGCGGTACGCGGGCTTCTCACTGCTGTGGCCTCTCCCGTTGCGGAGCACAGGCTCCGGACGCGCAGGCTCAGCGGCCATGGCTCACGGGCCTAGCCGCTCCGCGGCATGTGGGATCTTCCCAGACCGGTGCACGAACCCGTGTCCCCTGCATCGGCAGGTGTACTCTCAACCACTGCGCCACCAGGGAAGCCCCCTCATAGTCTTTTATATTGATTGTGTTAATTATAACCAGGGTCTGTAAAGTCATAGTAGCTAGTTAAATATTTCAAGATTTATGAATAAATTTGTTTGATTTCCCTTAATACATTTAGAATGAATAGAGAAAATTTTCTACACCAAACGAGGAAACAAACATTCTAATCTTAAAGTTAAGAGTTACATGACAATAACTCCATATTAAGGTAGACTCTCAGGATTTTCCTGGTGGTCCAGTGGCTAAGACTCTGCGCTCCCAACGCAGGGGGCTCAGGTTCAATCCCTGGTCAGGGAACAGATCCCACACGCATACCACAACTAAGAGTTCGCATGCCGCAACTAAAGATCCCGCACGTGGCAACGAAGATCCCATGTGCCGCAACTAAGACCCTGCACAGCCAAATAAATAAATAAATATTTAAAAAATAAAGCAGACTCTCATATGGAATTTGGCACAAAGTACACTCTTGGCAAATGTCAATTTCCTTCCTTCCTTCTTCTCTCCTCTATATTATATTGATTTTTTCTTATTATATATGGTATTTTTTGGTTTATTTAAAGAAGTAAAATTTCAGTGAGCATTAAGCACACATATGATTATCACCCAGTCATCCAACCCTCCTGGATGACCCAAGTTGAAAGGAACACAATTTGATGCCTGAGAAAGGAGGGGAAGTGAACTGTAGAGTAAGAGGTGCAGACACTCATTTCAGTCAAGCCTCAGGCAAGTTGCAGGCAAAAGACAAGGGATTTAAACCCTTTCTCCAGATCCATCTTAATGTAATTTCATTATTCACACTAGTTGATTGTGTGAGGGAGAGCTAAGATTTTGTTTGTGAATTATATCTTTTGTGTTGTTTACCATGATCCTGAATAACGGCTGAGAAGACCTTAAAAGAATGCCTTGGGCTAGATAATGTAAATATCTAGAACTTGAGTCAGTGCATCCATTAGTTTTTATTTTTTTAATCATTCTTACTAGTAATTCACAATGAAAACTGAATTTCCAAAATCTGTGTAGTTCTAAAATATACTTAAACATTTATTATTTACGGAGAAGAGAAGAAAAAAGAATGTCTATTCAGAAAGGGCTTATAATCTAAATTTATGCAAAAAAAATGACAAAAATCAGTTACAGTTTGAAGTGACTGCCGACTATTTCCTTATATGAATTTACTATACTCGATTTAGCCAAATCCCTATTGTTGAGCCTTTAGGTTGTTTTTAAATTGGGGACATTATTAATAACCAATAGTTATCGTCTACTAAAGGGGGGGTGGGAAATGATCTTTACAAATATTAACAAATGTCTACTGTCCCCCCCTCAAAAAAAAGGAAGAGCCTTCCACATCTTTCTCCACTTCAAATCATTATATAGACTTTGCATTCTTTTGTCTTTTATCACATCGTGTCAACAATTGAGTCTGTTCTTTGACACTAATGTCTCTCATTTGTTTGAATATTATATTTTCCAAATGCTTCTAGATTTGGATTTTCTACTCTTTTTTTCCTTGCTTAGAAGTTGAATGTGTGTGGTTGTGTCTAATAATTTTTTTTTTTTTTTTTTTTTTTGCGGTATGCGGGTCTCTCACTGTTGTGGCCTCTCCCATTGCCGAGCACAGGCTCCGGACGCACAGGCTCAGCGGCCATGGCTCACGGGCCTAGCCACTCCGCGGCATGTGGGATCTTCCCAGACCAGGGCACGAACCCGTGTCTCCTGCATTGGCAGGCGGACTCTCAACCACTGCGCCACCAGGGAAGCCCTGTGTCTAATAATTTTTGAAAGAAAAGTTTTAGTTAACTGATGGACAAAAAAGTCTCCTTGCAGGAAACCCAGTAGTGAGCTAAGGAAGTGTTGGCATTTTAAGAAATTTGAAATGAAAGCAATCATGTTGAGTGTATTTATATAAATAGCTCCGTATCTTTTCTTCACCTACTCCCCTATCCTATCACAGGTATTCATCATCTCTTACTCGGGTTATTAAAATAGCCATGTTCCCAGTGTTACTCTCTACCTCCTACCCTGTATTAATAAGGATAGCTATGTTGATAGAAAATCAAGACTTACAGAATTTAGTGGCTTAAAGAGCAATAAGTTAATTTCTCATCTCATTCCAGAGTAGGTTTCCAAGTCAGCAGGTGACTCTCCTCCATAAAGTGATTCAGTCCAAACTCTTTCTGTCTTAGGTCTCTGCCACCGGCTAGGACATTTTCCTCATTTGCAAAATTAAGTCTGGGTTCTGATTTTTTACCAGCAAGAGAAAGTAGAAAAAGTCTTAATCTGGTCTGAAGATGCTGGGATGGAAGTAAGTGCACACACTTCCATAACTTCCGTCTCACATTCCTTTGGATAGAACATATTCACATGGCCATACCGAACTCAACAGAGGCTGGGAAATGTAGTCTGGTTGTATGCTCAGGAAGAAAAGGAGACTGGACTTGGACAGACAGCTCTCAGTCTCTGCCACACCCCCTCAGCTTTGCTCAGCCTCCACACTGCTACCAATGTTAGCTAACTGAATCCCAAATCTGATCCTGTCATTTCCACTGCATAAAAGAAATATGCAGTGGTTTTCTATCATTGAACAACAAATATTTTTATTGAGCACCTATTAGGGGTGGAATATTATAGATACAGTGATAAGGAAAACAAAGATTATTTGTCCTCCTGGAGCTTACAGAGGAGCTAAAATCCTGGGAATCGTGCAGTTCTTTCTTCTCCGTCACCCCTACACCCAATCCATAATGAAGACCCATGAATTCTACTTCCATCCAAAGTACTATTCTGCACCCCACTTCCCCATTTTCCCACCAGTGTCACCGCTGTAGATATTTGTTTAAATCCTAAATTACATAGCTCCTACATAACCAGGCTTTATCAAATGAGCCAGGAATGTGCAGAGTGTGCATGGAAATGAAGCATTTAATTTTAACTAATTTGTTGACAGTGACCTATTTTTGTGTTCATCCTGACTCTGCTCTGGCTTGAAGGTGTGAGGGGAACCTTTTCAAGGAATACTATTGGAACCCTTTTCCTTTGCGGAATGACTGGGTTCATTAGCTGTGCTGGTGGTCCATGAGATTTCCTCTCATATTCTTACAACAAACTCCCTTTAATTTGAGTAGTTTGACTAGCTTCCTGCTCCTAGCCACCAAAAGATCCTTCAGTAAAACATTTTTTTTTTATTTTTTGAAAAGTGTACTTAACATCTAATGTGGATATTGCATGGTACTAGATGTTTGAGTGTTAGCATTTCATCATGCTTGGAAAGGGCTTTGGCAGTGGCTGATGCCCAGTCTAAAGAAGAGCAAGACATCTGTATTATTTTTCTATTGCTGCTGTAACAAATCACCGCAAACACACATAGTGGCTTATAAACAATACGCATTTATTATCTCACAGTTCTGTAGGTCAGAAGTCTGCAATTACGTCAAAATTAAAAAAGGAATATTGGGCTTCCCTGGTGGCGCAGTGGTTGAGAGTCCGCCTGCCGATGCAGGGGAACGGGTTCGTGCCCCGGTCCGGGAAGATGCCACATGGCGCGGAGCGGCTGGGCCCGTGGGACATGGCTGCTGAGCCTGCGCGTCCGGAGTCTGTGCTCCGCAGCGGGAGGGGCCACAGCGGTGAGAGGCCCGGGTACCGCAAAAAAAAAAAAACAAAAAAAAAAACACCAGAAAGGAATATTTCCCCAGGTTTCATTGAGAAATAATTGACATACATCACTGTATATGTTTAAGGCATACAGAATGCTGGTTTGATTTACATATGTTGTGCAATGATTACCATGATAGGTTCAGCTGACCTCCATTTTCTCATCCAGATACAATAAAAAAGAAAAGAATAAAGAAAAAGAATTCTTAGGATCTACCATCTTAAGAACTTTCCTACATATCATACAGCAGGGTTAGCTATAGTCATCCTGTTGTATATTACATCCCTAGTACTTATTTATCTTATAATTGGAAGTTTGTACACTTTGACCACCTTCCTCCAATTCCTTCCCCCTCGAACCTCCACCTCTGCTAACCACAAGTCAGATGTCTTTTTCTATGAGTTTGGGGGTTTTTTGTTTTTGTTTTTATTTCTTTTAGATCCCACATATAAGTGAAATCATATAGTATTTGTCTTTATCTGATTTATTTCACTTAGCATAATGTCTTCAAGTTCCATCCATGTTGTCACAAATAGTAGGATTTCCTCATTTTTTATGGCTGAATAATATTCCATTATATATATATAGATATATACCACAACTTCTTTATCCATTCATCCACCAATGGACACTTCGGTTATTTCCATGTCTCAACTATTGTTAAAACAATAATTTTTTCAAATACAGTGAACTAGAGTTAACATGATTTGTTCTAGTTATGGGATTACATCATAAACTCAATCTGAAGTAAGGAGGACAGAATAGCATTGAAAGCAATAAGACTTCTAACTCCAGCAATATCTCTTACTAGTTGTGTGAGCTTGGTTAAGTTATTTAACTTGTTAATAAACAATATATTGCTGTAATAAGTTATGTTTATTATTTTGTTTATTTCTATTATTATTTTATTTATATTATATACTGCTATATAATAGTGATAATAATAATACCTAAACCATAATTATAAATTATATGAGAGTGCTTGTAACAAAGTGTATGTAAGAACTGTTTAGCATAAAGTAAATGATCAATAAATGTTAAATAAATAAATAAATATTTTTTAAAAAACTAGAGGAGGTGAAGTATCTGCTTATTCCATAAAGATATAATTCTTCTTAGCTTTTAAAACAGTGACATGCACACATCTTAAGAATATAGTTTGATGAGCTTTGACAAATGTATGCCTCTGTGTAACCCACATCCCAATCGAAGTATAGACCTTTTCTGTCATCCCAGAAGTTCCCTTGTGTACCTTTCAAGTCATTCCTTCCTACCCTATGAGAGATAACCACTGCTCAGTCTCTAAAAATTAGTTTACAAATCATTGTAGTTTTGTCCATTGTTGAAATCATTGAAATAGAATTTTTCAATATGTACTCTGTAGTATCTAGCTTCTTTCAATCAAAATAATGTCTGTGAGATTTATCTATGTCATTGTGTGTTTCAGCTGTTCCTTCCTTTTTATTGCTGAGTAGTATGAACATATCACAATTTATTTATTCATTCTCCTGTTGACAGACATTTGGGTTACTTCCAGTTATGAATAAAGCTGCTATGAGCATTCTTGAACAAAATTTTTTATGAAGGTAAGTTTTCATTTCTCTTGTGTAAATGCCTAGGAGTGGAATTACTGCATCATACAGTAAGTATACATTAAACTTGATAAAAAACTGAAGAATGGTTTTCAAAAGTGGGCATACCATTTTATAGACCTCCCAGCAAAATATGAGAATTCCTGTTACTCTACTTCCTTGCTACCATTTGATATTGTCATATTACATAACAGTGAAGGAAACCAGAATATGTCACCCCAAAATATGTTGCTTTGGCATGTTGATTAAAGACACTTAGGAAACAGCAGATATAAGAAGGATGCTCTGATCCTCATTTTTCTTTCTGAAAGTAGGAGATAAAACTCCCATGTGAAAGGTTTCCTCCCTGTACCAGGAGGAGAGAAGACATTCTTATCAGCCCAGAGGAAACTGCAAATAAATCTTACTCCATTCGTTTCCTCCCATACCTACTTTCCCACAGTTGGCTGACCTTGGAAGCCTAAACTTCTTTCCTTCATCCTGTCATTTCTCTACAAATTTATTGTTCTTTGTTGAAGATGCTCTGTAAGCAGGAATTCTAAGCTGTCATTTTGTGTCACTTTTTGTTTAGATTTTTACCCCATGATGTGTTATGTGTACTGCAGGTGTTAATAAACTGGTTTTCTCTTGCTAATCTGTCTTTTTGCTAAAGAGTCCCAGTTGAAAACCTAAGATGGGTTAAGTTTTGCCTCTTTACAACAGGGATTATGTCCAATTCTCCTTCTCTCTCTGTCTCTATATACCCGTTCGTCCTCACAATGACCGATAAAATAGGTACTAACATTACCGACATTTTGTAGATGAGGAAACTAAAGTACATAAATATAAAATCACTTGCTTAAGGTCATACAACTTTCAAAATGTGGTGCAGGGAATTTTATCGGGTAGCCTGCTTCCAGTACTGCTCTCACTCACTACATACTGCCTTCTCCACATATAGCTTAAAGAGAGAGAGCTATAATAGATATTGTTACCATATATTATATTTTACACATGTATAATTTATATAATCCAGTTACTTCACTCTCTTTTTTTTGCTGCCACGCACGGGCTTTCTCTAGTTGCGGCGAGTGGGGGCTGCTCTTCACTGCAGTGCGTGGGCTTCTCATTGCAGTGGCTTCTCTTGTTGCGGAGCACGGGATCTAGGCATGCGGGCTTCAGTAGCTGAGGCATGCGGGCTCAGTAGTTGTGGCGCAAGGGCTTAGTTGCTCTGTGGCATGTGGGATCTTCCCGGCCCAGGGCTCGAAGCCGTGTCCCCTGCATTGGCAGGCGGATTCTTAACCACTGCGCCACCAGGGAAGTCCCTACTTCACTCTTATGTACAAATGAAAAGAATAAACCTGAATAGAATTTGGCACTTGTGCCCTTTGCTCTTCCTAAACTTCCTGGTTATTTTTCAAAGTTTTAGATGCTTAGGTATATTTTTCCATCCTGGGTCATGAAAATGATTCCAAAGAAGGAAGGAGGACTGAAGCATAGCTGTTGTGTTAGGACTGAGTGACAATACTCTTAGGTCTTTTCTAACTCCAAACATCTGATTTACTGCTTCACAAAGAAACTAACTCCTGTGTAAATAGGAAATATTTGTGAACTGTTTGCTAATGTGGGAGAAAAATTAAAATGGAGTTGGTATTGCTGAGAGAGCTCACTAAAATGGAGGCAGGAGGCCATTGAGGAAGCATAACTTATGCAAGTCTCAGCCTGGATGGAATTTAACCTTTGACCACTTATTGTCCTAACCAAGTCTTCCAGAACATCTGCCAGCATCTCAAGATACTTATGGAGCCCTTATCCTAAAATAAGTCATGACAGCTTATCTACTTATCTGACCTTTACCCTAAAATGACTGGTGACAGCCACCCCTTAAGGACAAATATTTCATTTTTCATGTCAGAGTACAGCCTCATGCCATTTGCCTTTATAAGCCCCTGACTCTCTTCCCCAGAACACTCTTTTGGTTTTACCTGAATCTCTGTCTCCCAAATTGCAATTCTTAAGACCCCAAATAAACTCTCTGCAGGCTTCTGCATTTTGTTTTGGTTTGGTTTGGTTGATACTAAAGACAAGTTAGCTTTCTTATTTTGTAATTATTAGTCCCTGTAATCACATTTCATACAAAAAGACTAAGTCGTGCAGAAAAGGAAAAACATTAATTTGAAATATTTTTCTGGTTTTATGTTGAAACTGATATAAATGTGCATATATTTGTGAGTATATGAATGTGGGTATGTATTTATTTTCTTAACCTAAAAATCGATATTTTGCTTCAAGATGTTCTTGGTACTTTCCTGTGCTCCGTAAAGACGAATAAGAGCATTTGTGTTTTCTATTATCTGAGTTCCACACTGAAAACAGAATCAAATTTTAGAATTTAGATTTAGTGACAGTAAAATGAAAAATCTATTAAGATTCATAAATTATAAAGATGATATTCTTCCAAGGTCTCAGCATTTATGAGCATATCTTATATCTCACAATAAAATAAATTTGTTTTGCCTGAGTATTCAAAAGGAAACTTCTAAGTTCCTGATTCTGGTTTTGTACAACTGTATAATTAATGGTGATGATCACATTATAAGGGCAGACTTACATGTGTGTGGGAGGTGGTGATAGGGAGGCCCAAATAGAAATTACAAATAAAGGAAATAACATTCCATTTTTTAAAGTACAAAAACCATCTACTGGTTTTGAGTTAGGGATGTGTCACTTAAAAAGAAAGACAGGCTTCTGCATTGCAAGACTGAAGCTAAATTGAATTTATTTTTATAGTTAAAGAAAGAATGTGTCAGTCAGGAGAGGAATTGATGGGTCTTTTATTTTATTTTATTTTTTTGTGGTATGTGGGCCTCTCACTGTTGTGGCCTGTCCCGTTGCGGAGCACAGGCTCCGGATGCTCAAGCTCAGCGGCCAGGCTCACGGGCCCAGCCGCTCCGCGGCATGTGGGATCTTCCCGGACCGGGGCATGAACCCTCGTCCCATGCATTGGCAGGCGGACTCTCAACCACTGTGCCACCAGGGAAGCCCGATGGGTCTTTTAAACAAAAGAAAAAGAAAAGGGAAATTCCTAAAGAAAATTTTGGCTGTACTCATTTAACACGGCTCAGGGGAAGCAACTTATTGGAAAATTTCAGAAACCACTTTCCCAGTGGCAAATCTAACCCAATTTTGAAAGTGGCTATATTAGGTCTCTTACTAGTAATCATTCAAGTTAACTTATTCCTTTTGTTCCATTTCCATGTCCACTATTCAGACCTGTGGTCATAATTTTTCTTTTGTCCCATGGAAGTGTGCCTATTGGAGGCAAATGTGCTAGGCTTATTTCCCTGAGTGTTCTGGTCTCTGTAGCAGGTATATTTTTATTATAAATTCAAACATTGACACTCAGCCTTTGGGCACTAGCTCCTTTGAGCTTGGTTAATGTAAGCTTACTCTAAGCCTGCCTAAGCTAACCTTTAAGCCTTCAGGGGGTAAGAGTCAGACCCTGTAGACACGTTAGTAAAGTTACCAAAGTACTGGCACAAATTACCAGTATTTTTCCCTCCAAAGACCTCTGAATCACAGTTTCCTTTCAAAACATCAATGCAGTTGTTGCTCATCTCATGAATCCATTGAAGTAAAGTGAAATAATATTTATAGAGAGCTTTTCTCTCCTAGAAAAGAAAAAAGGTTGCCAGTTGTAACTTCACAGAATCAAAATAATAGGAATTCAAATAATTTTCTCCTGCTTTTTTAAAATATCTTTCTATCCTGCAGCTGGAATGGCCTCTGATGATGAAAAGAGAAACCATATCTCTAAAATGGTTTTAAAAATTAGCTGAAGATAAAATTGATGAAATATTCAAACTCTTGAAAACTATGAAAAACCCTACAGAGAAATCAATGATTTGAGAGGCAAGTTTTTGAAAATCATTTAAATGTTTTGAAATGAAAAGATGAGAAATAGCAAAATTTATTTTACAATCATTATATAGAAATTTTATTTTAAAAATATATATTATATGTGTATATCCCAAAGGATAATATTAAAATCTGAATCTTTTATAATAAATCATACTCTGTGTAAGAATCATCAGTTTGTTCATTGGAGAAAAATAAATTTGTCAGAAGCTACTTGGAAGTGTAATGGTAATTTTAGGTAAAATGAAAAATGTAATAATAGTGTGAATTAACATTTAAAATTAATGCCCCATTTCTTTTTTGTCTCAGAAATTTGGTCTTTCAAACAGTATTCATTTACACCAAGGACCTGGAGAGGTTAAGTTACCCAGAGTCATAATGCCAAAAAGTTGTGGACTGGGATTCCCACCCAGAGAGCTTAACTCTAGAGCTTGATCTTTCCATTTACTGCGGTATGTCCCAGAGAATTGATGCTTAACATTAACATGCAGATGTTTGAACCTATGTTTCATTCGCTAAGAATTGTTAAGAGAATTCTAGGTAAAGAATTGTTGACTGAGGGACTTCCCTGGTGGTTCAGTGGGTAAGACTCCGAGCTCCCAATGCAGGGGGCCTGGGTTCCATCCCTGGTTGGGGAATGAGATCCCACATGCATGCCACAACTAAGAAGTCCACATTCCATAAATAAGACCCAGTGCAGCCATAATAAATACATAAATATTAAAAAAAGAATTGCTGGGCTTCCCTGGTGGCGCAGTGGTTGAGAGTCCGTCTGCTAATGCAGGGGACACGGGTTCATGCCCTGGTCCGGGAAGATCCCACACGCTGCGGAGCGGCTAGGCCCGTGAGCCATGGCCGCTGAGCCTGCACTTCCGGAGCCTGTGCTCTGCAATGGGAGAGGCCACAACAGTGAGAGGCCTGCGTACTGCAAAAAAAAAAAGAAAAAAAAAAAAAGAATTGCTGACTGAGCTGTCAAATGCAGCTAAAATTTCAAATAGGAACTTGAATACCTTCTGACAATCCTTGATGACTGTTGGTAAATCCATTCAAATTCTTTACATTTAATGGTACAAATAAATATGGTTAAAGTAAGTTTGAAGTCAGAAATGCCAAACTGATTTGCCTACTTATCCTAAAGTTCCCCTTCACAGCTAAGATTTTCACCAGAGCACTTGGAAATTCTGTTCTAAATATGTATTCCATAAAATATTATTCTCATGAAATGTTAAAATCTTTAATCAAATAAGTTTGGGAAATGCTGGACTAAATGAAAATAAAATATATTTCTTTATCCACAATTTCTCAGAGCCTTTAAATTGGTAATATACACTCCCAAGAGGGAAATGAGCTATGCAACATTTCCTAGGTTTATTTAATCATGCAAGTCTTCTTTCTTCAAATGAGCCTCTTGGGGTTTAGTGTTCCCCCAAACACCCTACTAAGAGCTGCCCTAAGCCAATTTTTCAGGCACAGTTATAAGGTCCTTTTTGGTAGATTAGTGAAGTATCTATTAGTTAGAGTGGATGAAGATTAACTATGCCTCCTTAACCTCACTACTAGGTTATAGGAAAGCAAGTCTGGGACATAATTATGGGACATTTACTAAACAGAAATTCATTATTAATAAAGCATAAGACAATACTATCTCAGTAAAATTCAGGTCTCTGTCCTTTTTTTTTTTTTTTTGGCTGTGTTGGGTCTTCGCTGCTGCACACAGGCTTTCTCTAGATGCATCGAGCGGGGGCTGCTCTTCGTTGTGGTGTGCGGGCTTCTCAGTGCAGTGGCTTCTCTTGTTGCGAAGCATGGGCTCTAGGCATGCGGGCTTTAGTATTTGTGGCACGTGCGCTCAGTAGTTGTGGCTCGCAAGCTCTAGAGTGCAGGCTCAGTAGTTGTGGCGCATGGGCTCAGTTGCTCTGCGGCATCTGGGATCTTCCTGGACCGGGGCTCGAGCCCGTGTCCCCTGCATTGGCAGGAGGATTCTCAACCACTGCGCCACCATGAAAACCCCAAAATGCTGTTTTAAAAATAGTATTTTAGGGCTTCCCTGGTGGCACAGTGGTTGGGAGTCCGCCTGCCGATGCAGGGGACGCGGGTTCGTGCCCCGGTCCAGGAGGATCCTGCATGCCGCGGAGCGGCTGGGCCCGTGAGCCGTGGCCGCTGAGCCTGCGCGTCCGGAGCCTGCGCGTCCGGAGCCTGTGCTCCGCAACGGGAGAGGCCACAACAGTGAGAGGCCCAATTAGCTAAAAAAAAAAAAAAAAGATAGTATTTTAGAAATAATGCCCCAGGCTCTGCAATGGCCATTTTCTAATTTTAAAGTTTTCTTTAGTTGGCTATAATAGGAAGACTGTCTTACTTCTTTCCCTGTAAACGTAAGGGTTTTGATATCTGGTTTCAGAGTTTATAGTTTCCTAGACATGTGCCTCCTTGCACCTTAGTTTCCTGAGGGCTGGTGTCCAGCTGGGAGGCACTAAGATGGCTGTGTTGGTATTTTAAAGCTGGCCTCTGTGCTGATTGTTTGGTGCTGAGCTGTATCATTTGTTAAAACTTTTGAGCGATGATTCTATCATCCTTGGGAATAAGGATATCAGCCTGGTAGTTATACATTCTGACTCTCATAGTGGGATCAAGGATGCCTATCTGAATCCCTACAGAGCCCTTTATTCACTCTCTAGCTGTGGAAATTGTCAGTCTTCCTGTTTAGCAGAATTGATGAGAGGGGCAAAGCGACATTGAGATGTGGGAAAATATTTACAGAGACTATGAATATGTGTAGGATCTGCAAGGTGGCAATTTAACCTCTGCGATGATCACATGACTTTTTTTTTTAATCTTTATTGGAGTATAATTGCTTTACAATGGTGTGTTAGTTTCTGCTTTATAACAAAGTGGATCAGTTATACGTATACATATGTTCCCATATCTCTTCCCTCTTGCATCTCCCTCCCTTCCACTCTCCCTATCCCACCCCTCCAGGCGGTCACAAAGCACCGAGCTGATCTCCCTGTGCTATGCGGCTGTTTCCCACTGGCTATCTACCTTACGTTTGGTAGTGTATATATGTCCATGCCTCTCTCTCGCTTTGTCACAGCTTACCCTTCCCCCTCCCCATATCCTCAAGTCCATTCTCTAGTAGGTCTGTGTCTTTATTCCTGTTTTACCCCTAGGTTCTTCATGACATTTTCTTTTTTTCTTAAATTCCATATATATGTGTTAGCATACGGTATTTGTCTTTCTCTTTCTGACTTACTTCACTCTGAATGACAGACTCTAGGTCTATCCACCTCATTACAAATAGCTCAATTTCGTTTCTTTTTATGTCTGAGTAATATTCCATTGTATATATGTGCCACATCTTCTTTATCCATTCATCTGATGATGGACCTTAGGTTGTTTCCATCTCCGGGCTGTTGTAAATAGAGCTGCAATGAACATTTTGGTACCTGACTCTTTTTGAATTATGGTTTTCTCAGGGTATATGCCCAGTAGTGGGATTGCTGGGTCATATGGTAGTTCTATTTGTAGTTTTTTAAGGAACCTCCATACTGTTCTCCATAGAGGCTGTATCAGTTTACATTCCCACCAACAGTGCAGGAGAGTTCCCTTTTCTCCACACCCTCTCCAGCATTTATTGTTTCTAGATTTTTTGATGATGCCCATTCTGACTGGTGTGAGGTGATACCTCATTGTGGTTTTGATTTGCATTTCTCTAATGATTAGTGACGTTGAGCACCTTTTCATGTATTTGTTGGCCATCTGTATGTCTTCTTTGGCGAAATGTCTATTTAGGTCTTCTGCCCATTTTTGGATTGGGTTGTTTGTTTTTGTGATATTGAGCTGCATGAGCTGCTTGTATATTTTGGAGATTACTCCTTTGTCGGTTGCTTCATTTGCAAATATTTTCTCCCATTCTGTGGGTCGTCTTTTCATCTTGTTTATGGTATCCTTTGCTGTGCAAAAGCTTTTAAGTTTCATTAGGTCTTGTTTGTTTATTTTTGTTTTTATTTCCCTTATTCTAGGAGGTGGGTCAAAAAGGATCTTGCTGTGATTTATGTCATAGAGTGTTCTGCCTATGTTTTCCTCTAAAAGAGTTTTATAGTGTCAGCCTTACATTTAGGTCTTTAATCCATTTTGAGTTTATTTTTGTGTATGGTGTTAGGGTTTGTTCTAATTTCATTCTTTTACATGTAGTTGTCCAGTTTTCCCAGCACCACTTATTGAAGAGGATGTCTTTTCTCCATTGTATATTCTTGCCCCCTTCGTCAAAGATAAGGTGACCATATGTGCATGGATTTATCTCTGGGCTTTCTATCCTGTTTCATTGATCTATATTTCTGTTTTTGTGCCAGTTCTATACTGTCTTGATTACTGTAGCTTTGTAGTATAGTCTGAAGTCAGGGAGCCTGATTCCTCCACCTCCATTTTTCTTTCTCAAGATTGCTTTAGCTATTTGGGGTCTTTTGTTTCCATACAAATTATGAAATTTTTTGTTCTAATTCTGTGAATAATGCCATTGGTAATTTGACAGGGATTGCACTGAACCTGTAGATTGCTTTGGGTAGTATAGTCATTTTCACAATATTGATTCTTCCAATCCAGGAGCATGGTATATCTCTTCATCTGTTTCTGTTATCTTTGATTTCTTTCATCAGTGTTTTATAGTTTTCTGAGTACAGGTCTTTTTCCTCCTTAGGTAGGTTTATTCCTAGGGATTTTATTCTTTTTGTTGAGATGGTAAATGGGATTGTTTCCTTAATTTCTCTTCCTGATCTTTCTTTGTTAGTATATAGGAAGAATGCAAGAGATTTCTGAAGAATGCACTTTGAATTCTTGTCCCTGGTTAAAGTACCAAATTTGAACTCATCTTTTTACCTTTCTTCAAAGAGTCTCTGCTTTCCGTGTCAGTAGTAGCTCTGAAATGTAAAAGCCAGTTTAATATGTTTATGCTTTTATTATTTGTCTTGACATTATAAAATCAAGTTTATTAGATTAACAGAGGTTTCAATTTTTTTTTTTTTTTTTAGTAGTGGTATCCTATTTCCAAAGCAAATATTAACTGGAAGCCCAGTATAAAGAACAGAGAAGCTGCAAAGTTTAGGTAGATGGTGTGGTAATAAGTTACTTAAGTTAGAATTTTGTGATGCTTCTCAGCATAGACAAAAAAAGAGAGGATGTTCAAATGGTGAAGTATGGACATTTCAAGACACAAATCTGTTTTTGTTTTGGCCGCCCCACACAGCTTGTGGAATCTTAGTTCCCGGACCAGGGATCAAACCTGTGCCCCCTGCAGTGGAAGTGCAGAATACTAACCACTGGACCACCAGGGAATTCCCGGGACATAGATCTTGGTGACTGTTTGGGTTGAATTGTGTCCTTCTGAAAAGATATGTTGAAGTCCTAACCACTAGTACCTCAGAAGGTGACCTTATTTGGAAATAGGGTCTTTACAGAGGTAGTCAAGTTAAAATGAGATCATTTGGGGGGGCCCTAAATGACTGGTGTCCTTATAAAAAGAGGAAATTTGGACACAGACACACACAAAAGGCAGACAGTGTGAAGACAGAGAGAATGCCATCTACAAGCCAAGGAACATCTAAGGCTACCAGAAGCTTGGACCAGATTTTTCCTCAGAGCTCCCAGAAGGAATCAACCCTGCCAACACCTTGATTTCAGACTTCTGGTCTCCAAAACAGAGAGCCAATAAATTTCTTTTGTTTAAGTCACCTAGTTTGTGATACTTTGTTATAGTAGCCCGAGGAAACTGATAGAGAGGTTTAAGTGGCCAACTGGACAGAGTTTTGGAGGTGGAATATCCTACAGATTCTGGAATGCATGTTTACTGTACATGTTTTTCTGGCATGGGTCAAGGACCCTTGATTAGTTATATGCTTGTTATTTATCAAAGGTCTATCCTGGCTCAGCTAAGCAGACAATACTTGTAATTATTGTGTTCACCCCTTGGAGTTGGAAATCTCTTTTTAGTACATACTGTTCATGATTTAAACCAGAGGTTGTAAACTGGCAACCTGCTTGTAAGTATTTCGTTTGGCCCACCCAGTGTTTTAAAACAAGAAAAAGATGTACTTGCTTACCAGTATTTAAAGATCAGATTTCTTATAAACACTTCTGGATTTCTGATTTTTTCTTGAAAATGAGATATGCATTCCCTCATGGCAACAGTTGGCTATTGCTGAAGACCTGCTTCCTTTAGCCAGGCCACATTTCTGTCAGCTGCATTATCACCAGGCCCAATTTGCCACAGGCAAAGAAGCAAGAGTGGTTGGAGCAGAGCAAAAAAGTAGAGAGTGGTAGGAGGAATGCCCAGAGGTTAAGAGGATGTGTCAGAACATGGCACAGTTTGAGGCCATCAGTGACTCTGGTTTTTACTCCAAAAGAAATGGGGAGCTGTCGGGAGGTTTTGAGAAAAAGATCTGACTTAGATTTTTAAATAATCACACAACTGCCCTGCTAGGATTAGACTGTAGGGGGAAGACACTAGACTGCAGTGGTGGAAGCAGGGAGACCAGTTCAGAGGCTTTTTACAGTGATCACGGGACGGCTTCTAATATCATGGTAGCAAGGGAGGTGTGTTAAGTGGTGAAAGTCAGGATGTGTTTGAAGATAGAGTCAACAGACTCTCCTGATGGCTTAGATGTGAGATGTGAAGGAAGGAAAGAAGCCAGGCCCAAACTCCAAAGGTCTTGGCTTCAGTAACTGGAAGGATGGAGTTGCCATTTGAGATGAAGCTGTAGGAAGATTAGATTTCAGGGGGAAAATCAGGAATTCCATTTTGGACACATTGACCTTGAGATGTAGAGCAGATGTCCAAAGAAAATGTTGAGAAAGCTGTCAGATACGAGTCTGGAGTTCAGAGGACATGTCTGGCTGGCAATAAATCTTCCCTCTTCTGATTTGGTCTCATAACTTTTAATAACATATAATGCCACATAATGCTGATGACTACCAAATACATATGTTCATGCTGGAATCAAGCAGATTGTGGGGCCTTCCCTGATGGCGCAGTGCTTAAGAATCTGCCTGCCAATGCAGGGGTCACAGGTTCGATCCCTGGTCTGGGAACACAGGTTCGATCCCTGGTCTGGGAAGATCCCGCATGCCGCGGAGCAACAAAGCCCGTGCGTCACGACTGATCCTGCGCTCTAGAGCCTGTGCTCCAGAAGAGAAGCCACTGCAACAGAGTAGCCCCCGCAACTAGAGAAAGCCCTCGCGCAGCAACAAAGACCCAACACAGCCAAGTAAATAAATAAATTTAATTAAAAAACAGGCAGGGCTTCCCTGGTGGCGCAGTGGTTGAGAGTCCGCCTGCCGATGCAGGGGACATGGGTTCGTGCCCCGGTCCGGGAAGATCCCACATGCCGCGGAGCGGCTGGGCCCGTGAGCCATGGCCGCTGAGTCTGCGCGTCCGGAGCCTGTGCTCCGCAATGGGAGAGGCCACAACAGTGAGAGGCCCACATACCGCAAAAAACAAACAAAAAACACAAAAAACAGGCAGATTGTGGTAGTATGGCTGTATTGCCAGGGTGTCTGGGACTGGCTCTCTCTGTTCATAGAACATGCATGATCTTAGTCCCAGTGCTTGGGTCTCTCCCCACCTCAGACATCACTGCTCTGAATCCCTACCCAGCAAACTGAGGCTCATTCCTTGTCAGCTTTACTCAGTCTTATAATCTGGTAAACTACAGAAACAAATTTGAATCAAGTTCTAAAATCCATACCAGGGGCTCTTCCCTCCATGCCACCTGCCAGTCTTTGACAAGGCTATCTTCCAGAGACGCATTCTCTTTGCTTTCTCATTCCCTTTCTAGGCATTTAAATTTCTCTCTAGCTTCCCTGGGCCCACTTGATTTCAGTAGCAGGAACCTCAGTGCTGAGAAACTGAAATATTAGGGAAAATCCTCACCTAAGACTTTCTGGCTCCAGCTACTAGGTGTATTTTGCCCTCTGTCGTCAACTAATTCTTAATTGCTCCATCCAGGTTAAAGTTCCCAGGAATTCTAAGGTCCTTGCAGTCCTAAACTTTTCTCTTTCTCAATTCAGTTCAATTTATACTCTTCTTTGAATGTCTCCAGGTCTGAATAACAGTTGTCTAGCGAGGAGAGAAAAGGCATGCTCCCAACTAGCTGTAACCAGGGCGACACCCCCCAGAAACGGATGCCGCCCGGGAAGCTCAGAGCTGGACCTAGATCCAAGCTTTGTCCTTGGACCGGGCGCTCTCCTCTCCTGGCTTCCCGGAGCGCGGGGGGCTTCCGGCGCCAGCCCCCTCCTCCGGGGGCCGGGCCTACCGCTCCCGCTCCCGCCTCCCCGGCTGCGCGCGGCTGCGGGCCGCGGTCACGTGAGCGCGGCGCGGCGGGGGAGGGGCCGTGGTTTCCGGGCGGCGGAAGGAGACGCGGCCGCGTGAAGACGAGGAGATTTGAAAACACGCTCCGGGACCGAGAGCCTGAGGCCGGTGGCGCACGCCGTCGCCCCGTGGGCTCCTCCTCGGACGCTCTCTCCACCTGCCTCCGTGTCCCGGTCCCGGCCGGGCCCTCAGGTGAGCTGCCGCCGCCGGTCTGGCCGGGCCCTCTCCGGGGCACGGGACGGCGAGCGGAACGGCTCGTGGGGCCGTCGCCCCCCGGTCCGCGGCCCAGGCGGGCAGGGCCGGCTGGGGCCAGTCTGCGCCCCTGAAGAGCCGGGCCTCGGTGCGGAGAGGGGCTGTGCGGGTGCGGGGCGCCCCGCGGGCTTTTGAAGCGCCTCAAGTGACTGGGCGGGGCGGGTTCGCGCGGTTTCGGGTCTAGGAGACTTTTAGGCCTGGGTACGTTGATTGGGCCCCGCTTCCCCGACTGTGGCCCTGACCGCCGTCTCCGGAAGGAGCAGGAAAGATAGTTTCTTAAAACCGTGGGGTGTTCACTTCTGGGTTGCGGAACCAAAGTCTGGGGATGGGCATGCGCAGCCGTCTCCTAATCGGCCCTCTCGCCGTCCAGGTGTGGACGGTTAAGCGATCTGTATGAAGCCGGTTCCGTCCGTCGGTCCTCTCGAGTCGCCCCAGCCTGTGGTATTTGTTTTTTGGGAAGTCTGGTGCCTCCGATTGGCCCCCTAGGTAGAGTTTGGAGGAACTCGGTGGGCGTAAAGGGTTGGAGAGGAAATTACCAAAGACAGAGTACAGTGTGCTTTCTTGATTCTTTTTTTGGCAGGGGAAAGAAGTTGGAAATCAGGGGAAGGTAATGAGGTGGCAGACAAACTAGCTGGGATTCGGTTCGGTCGAAATCCTGATAGGCTAGAATCTCCCTTTTGTTGAAATTAGAAGGCCTGCAGCTGGAGTTTATGAGATTCAGGTTTAAAGCTTTTGAGGCACACCTGGTCCAGTGATGTGAGAGCTCAGCCTCTGAGGCTGGACCTCCTAACTTCTTATTCGATACCAGCTACTATAAAAGTGGCTTAGTCGGACTGTTTGATTTGCTGTACTATGAAAAATCTTTATTTTAAGCGAAAAAAACATAAGTTGCTGTAGAACTTTTAGTTCCTAGTATAAAGATGTTCCCTGTGTACCATGAAAATAATCTTACTAGCTTGAAAAGTCACGAAGGGGCGATAAGCCCACTTTTCCTAACGGAGAACGGTAGAGTGATTAATACAAAGTGGTGGGTAATATGGCATAAGCTTGACAGTAGACTGTATGTTGGACACTGATCAGATAGTTAGTGGCTAAAGATAGCACAGAGAATTGGGCGGGGGAGGGTTAATTCATCGATTTTTCTGAATGTCTTGTTCCATTTATTTTCATCTCTGGTACTAGCTAGTAATAAAATTGTAGGGAAAACTCACAAAACGTGCTTGCTTAATAGACACCAGGTGAGTATTAGGGCCTTAGTTTTCACTTACTCATTTTTTAGACTAAAATAACTAGAGGTGTGGGTGGGATGAAAATTTAGCATTGGGATAAATAAGGCAAGCCATTTTGCCACTTTTTTCCAATCCTCACCTGAGTTCCGGTATATATAACATAAAGCTGGTTTTGCAGAGTTCAGTCTTGTTTATGAATCCCTCTTCAACTCCTTAATAAGGGACTGACAAACCTTTCTGAGCTATGTCTTTAAAATGGTTTTAGTACCACCTTCTTCACATGGTCTTGTGAGAATTGAAAGCGATTGGTGCATGTAATATTATGCTTGGTATTTACCGGTCCTGAGACCAAGAAAATATACATGTTTGTGCTTATAGCATATCTGTAAGTGTGCCAGGCACAGTTCGGAGTGTTTTACAGATATGAGCTCATTTGCTCCTCATTCATCCTACCTCATAACAACTGTATGAGGTAAGCATTATTATTATTATTATTATTATTATTTTATTATAGATAAAAACTGAGGCACGGTGGTTAACTATGGCTAGAAGGTGGGAGAGTCTGGATAAGAACCTAGTCACTCTGAGTCTTGAATCTGCTCTTAACCTGTGTAGCCAAACCCTAGATCACGGGGCTCTAATGTAGTAAAACCTTGCAATCATGTGAATTTGGATATAATGTCATAGGTGATTGGCTTCTGGATTCCTAGAATTAGAGCTGTCTGGTCTTGCACCAGCCATTTTATTAATCTCACAATAATGCAAGCCTTCATTTTAGTCAAATTTTTTGGACTCCCATGTGTAGCATTGTAACTTAAAAAAATAGCTAGGGATAGGATAATTATGACAGATCAGGAGAAATTTTATTTATTCCAGAGATACCTACTGCAGTGGGTGTACAGTGCAAGGCAGAATTCAGTATTTTTGTAGTGTGTGGAAAAGGCTTCAAGAAGCGCTGAGCTGGTTCCAGGTATAGGAGGCTCTTTTTTAGATAGAGGTTAGTTTGTGGAAAAATAATGCTGGAGAGGAAGTTAGGAAGGACCGAATATGTCAAGACAAGGTGTGTTTACTGTAAGCGAGTAAAAGGAGCAGCTGAAAGCTCCTGAGCTTTGGTCAGATCTGTGTTTAGAAAGAGCCCCCTGGTGATTCTCTACCAAATGGACCATGGGGTAGACACTAGAGACAAGACAAGAATTCTGGTGGGGGAACTGTTAACAGTCTTGGGTAGAGATAAAGGACTTAAGAAGGCGCCTGGGAATGGGTAGGAGGCACAGATCAAAGATTTTGTGTGTAATTGGGATGATTAGGATGTAAGTTGAAAGAATGTGGTGAAGAGGGGAAAGTGCAGGATGACAGGGTTACACCTGAGTTATTTATTGTAATAGTGGCCTAGCTGGTCTTTGTTCCTCTGTTACACTATATTTCCTTTTATACTGGTTTTTCTCCTGCATTTTTGTTTACTGTTTGTATCTAGTCTGAACTTTTCCTGGTGTTCACAGTGTTGGTACTTTCATTTTTGCCTGTACCAGGCTTATCCCTACTCCTGATCCATACTCTGTTTTCCTTGATCATGAAATGCTCATTAACTGTCCTTGATGCATATCTGAATCTTACCCATTTTCAAGCACCCAGCTTAGGTTCATGAAACTTTTCCTAACTATTACAGGCTGCGTTAAATAATAACATTGGTTTTCAGACTTTGTTTTGCTAGGGTTTCTTGGGGGCTTCTGGGGGCCAGGAGCTTCCCCGCACGTGCAAGGTGTATCTATAGCAACTCTGTGCTGCCTCCCCCTCATCCTATGGGCACAAAAAAATTTTCAGAAGTTTTCTTTTTTTTAAAATTGAAGTATATATATTAATTGAAGTATACAAAAGTTTTCTATTTAGCACATTGCCCAACCAAAGGTCCTGTTTAGAACATTGCTTGACAAAAGGTTCCATGGCCAAAATATCTCTTGACTAAACTGATTTTTTTTTTTACTTCGTAAAGGTAATTTATCTTTGTCTTTACTGATTGTTTTTAAATTAATTATTTTATCATAGCACTCAAGAATGACTAAAAAAAGAAAACGCCAAGATGATTTTCAAAAAGTAAAACTAAAAGTTGGAAAAAAGAAGCCCAGGTTAGAAAATGCTACTGTTACAAACTTTAAAACGAAGACTATACATCTGCCTGACCAACTCAAAGAGGATGGAACACTTCCAACAAACAACAGAAAACTTAACATTAAGGTAAATCGTAAATATTATTTTGATAAAGTAGGATTTTCCTTGAAATCATCTAGAATGTTATATTTTTGTGAAAAGTTGTTTTAACTCAGGGTTTATTAATGGCTAAAGGTTGGAGTTTATCTGTTACCCAGATCTGATGTTGCCACTGCAGCTTTCCCACTTCCTCCAGAAAGACTTGCTCGGCTAAAGTCAAAGTGATTTCTCCCTTGTATATTTATTTGATGATTTAATATGTCATCTGGAAATAATTTCTGTATTTCACTTTTTGATGCATCAAGTTTTTGATGTGACAGTCTTTTAGCTGTTTTTATACCACATTAACATAGGATTAATGTTTTTGAACCCTTATAGTATGTCGTTTATTCCAGATTCATAGTGAATGTGTGAAGTTAATTGAAATTTGAGCAGTGGTTTTGCTTAAAAATTTAACAGTTTTATTGAAATGTAATTTACACATAATAAAATTTATCATTTTAGAGTGGACAGTTCAGTGGTTTTTAATGTATTTACATTGTTATGCTTCTATCACAATAATCTAATTTCAGAACATTTTTGTCACTTCAGAAAGAAACCTTATACCTATTAGAAGTCACTCTCCATTCCTTCCCCCCACTAGACAGACACTGATCTATCTGTAAAGATTTGCTTATTCTAGACAATTCATATAAGTGGAATCATACGAAATGTGGTCTGTTATTACTGGTCTTTCACTTAGCATGTTTTTGAGGTTCATCCATGTTGTAGCATGTATCAGAACAGTACTTCATTCCTTTGTATTGTCAAATAGTATTCCACTGCAGGGCTATGTCATATTTTGTCACTCATCAGTTGATGGGCATTTGGTTGTTCCCACTTTTTGACTCTTACGAATAATGCTGTTATGAACATTTGTGGACAGATCTTTGTGAAGAGACACATTTTCTAGTTTTGCTTTTTAATCTCTGAAGGTTAAATAACGTCAAAAGGTATTTGAAGTTATTGTTTCTTTACAGATTATGTAAATTATTCCACAAATAAAATTGCCAAGTGTTGTACTCTGAATAAAATACACAGACACTCTGAAAGACCACTTAAAATAGGTAGAATATAGGTATAAATACATATTTGGTACATAGTAGGTCTTTAAGTGGTGGTAATGATTGCTGTCATTTTAAATGATAGCGTGCCTAACCCTGCGTAGTTTCAAAAAGAAAATTCTGACTGAAAGTTATGTTATGCTTTTATTCGGTTAAAGCTATGCTAAAGATAAAACTTTCTGATCTTAACAAAAGCTTCATTTTTCTAAAAGTAACATTTAGAAATACTTAACCAAAGCAGTCTCCAATCCCCCACCCCCACTGGAGTGTCAGTTTATTAGCATAGTTTTAGTTAGCATGCTTATTTGAAAATGATACAATATGTATGTATATGTATATACCTAAAGCTTGTGTTTTATTTTTATTTATAGGATTTGCTGTCACAGATGCATCACTACAATTCTGGGGTTAAACAAAGTGCTCTTCTTGGACTTAAAGACCTTTTGTCTCAATACCCATTTATAATTGATGCACACCTTTCAAACATATTAAGTGAAGTGACTGCTGTGTTTACAGATAAAGATGCTAATGTACGATTAGCAGCAGTTCAACTTCTTCAATTCCTGGCCCCCAAAATACGAGCTGAACAAATTTCTCCATTTTTTCCTTTGGTAAGTGCCCATCTCTCTAGTGCCATGACTCACATTACTGAAGGAATTCAGGAGGACTCTTTAAAAGTTTTGGACATTCTGCTGGAACAGTACCCAGCTCTAATTACTGGCCGTAGCAGTATATTGCTTAAGAATTTTGTAGAACTTATTTCTCATCAGCAGCTGTCCAAAGGACTGGTAAATAGAGACAGATCCCAGTCCTGGATACTTTCTGTAAATCCTAATCGGAGACTCACTTCTCAGCAGTGGAGGCTGAAAGTCTTAGTGAGACTCAGTAAATTCCTTCAGGCCTTGGCAGATGGATCCAGTAGGGTGAGAGAAAGTGAAGGACTTCAGGAACAAAAAGAAAATCCCCATGCCACTAGCAACTCCATTTTTATCAACTGGAAGGAACATGCCAACGACCAGCAACACATCCAGGTTTATGAAAATGGGGGTTCACAGCCAAATGTCAGTTCACAGTTCAGGCTACGGTAAGAAGGATTTCAGTTATGTCCACACTCAGTTTTCCTATATTGAATTATAACTGCTGACCGTTGATGGCTAATGGTGGGAAGACATGCAGTTGTCTTCTGTAGTTTCATATAGTTACTCATAATTTGATTTTATTTACTGATGGGAGGAGTCTTTTCAAAGTATATTAATTTACTCATTTGTAGCAAAGCCTACTGAAAAGTAAAAAATTATAGTCTTTTGGCTTTGTCATCTTAGAATTCTATTTTTCTTCCTAGTGTTGATCAATGTAATTATCAATTCATGGTGCTTCATTTTGCTGGTACTTTATATTTTAAGGTTTAAATTAAGCAAGGAATAATATTTTTTAATTAAATTAAAAAAATTTTTTATTCTTACCTTTCCTTGTTAGGTACCTGGTTGGAGGACTAGGCAGTGTGGATGAAGGCCTGTCATCTACTGAAAACCTGAAAGGATTTATTGAGATAATAATTCCATTGCTAATTGAGTGCTGGATTGAAGCTGTGCCTCCACAACTAGCTGCTTCTGTTGGAAATGGTATAGAACGAGAATCTCTGCAGATTATGCAGCAAGTTCTTAACATTATTTCCCTTCTGTGGAAACTCTCTAAACAACAAGATGAGACCCATAAATTGGTGAGAACTAATAGGTTCTTTATTTTCTGAGTAATGCCTTTTATCATGACAAATTAGAAATCAGCATATTACTACTAATTGGTTATGCATTTTCCAAAAAATTTCCAGGGTTTAACTGTAAACTTATTTCTTACATTTGCTCAAAACTACAAATTAAAACAGTTTTGCGAGTTTATTATCTGTATGTTTAAATTTTTAAGCGAAATGCATAACAGTGTGCTTGATTTCATTTGTTTTTATTAGCTATAATTCACAATAGAGTTACAATGTATTGTTTATGGCAGATTAATTATGTAGGAACATTCTAGTTTCTGGAGACCTCTTATAGGATTTAAAAAGTGGCTTATTAAGTAGTCTCTTCCATTTTGTGCCATGTTACCAAGTTTATGGCAAGAAATGGACCAAACTGAAGATCTCATAATCAACCCAGAGAAGTTTTTAAACTACTACATTTTAGGGAAGAAGCTACACACAGATTTGCTTAGTGTATGCTTTTTTGTTTTTTCTTGATAAAGGATGTAAGATCTGAAAACATTTCTTAAAGTTACCTTTACTGTAGGTAAGCTGTAGTTGTAGGTATGGTGTGAGTGAAGTTAACCTAAGTAATTCCAAGTCATAGGACAGTTTCTTGCTAGAAAGCTGATAGCAAAGACATATTTCTTGAGTAAATTTACCTCCTATTTGGGGAGAATTGAGTGTTGGTGGCTTTTTTAAAGTGTTATGTTGTAGTGAATATAATATATAGTGCATGGAGCAAGTAAGGAAGAACAAGCTCTTAAGATTAATTGGTGCTGGATTAATGTGGTTAATCTTAAAAAGGGTAGCTGCAGGAACAATACTAAAGCTTGAAGCATCTGTGGTTTTTTTTTGTTTTTTTTTTTGCGGTTCACGGGCCTCTCACTGCTGTGGCCTCTCCCGTTGCGGAGCACAGGCTCCGGACGCGCAGGCTCAGCAGCCATGGCTCACGGGCCCAGCCGCTCCGCGGCGTGTGGGATCTTCATGGACCGGGGCACGAACCCATGTCCCCTGCATCGGCAGGCAGACTCCCAACCACTGTGCCACCAGGGAAGCCCCGAAGCATCTGTTTTATAGAAGAATTTCTGCAAGGACTTGACAAGGGAGGTGTGAATCCTTGAAGTTGCCTACATACGTCCAAAACTGGCAAGGCAGTTTTTTAGTTTTATTTCGCTCTTTTTATTTCATTCAAGCTCACGAATTAGTAAGACACATAAAATATGACTGGGGTAAATTATAATAGTATTTCATAATCTTGAAAAGCGTTACAGAATCGTACTAAGGTGTGTGTTTCTTTTAATAGCTTACTGTATTGCTATTAACCCATTACCCATCATTCTGTAGGGATGTTTTATGAATTACTTTCTCAAATAGGATGGCATTTTGTTGATTACAATTTTGAGCCTGTTTTATGATTTATTGCATAAATTGGCAAGAAAGTGATCATGGTTAGGGGTATTATATATGATTTTATGAAAGTGAAGCTTGTTCTCCTTTATGGCAATTAATCTGTGATTGTAGGCTAGTCACAGTAATAATGCATGCAGCTTCTTAGAAAATATATATATTATTTGGAGTCTTGAATGGCTATATTTTCATCTGAAAGGCTAAGATAAGAAGTAAAAGTAATGATATTCAGTGTGATCTTAAGTACTAGGCTTTTTTTCATTTTCAGAAAGCTGAAAAATAAAATTCCAGGCATTTTGGTGTTTGTTTTTTCCTGGGCACTGGTTAGTGTTTATTATTGCTTTAGTAATAGTATTTGTAATTAGAATGGTAGGACTAAATGCAAATTCATTAATTGTGCTAGTTTTGGATCATCTACTGTCATTCAGATGATACTGACAAAGGATCTAAACATTGCCTTAATTTTATGGATATTTAAAGTGCTATATTCAGAGCTGTTCTGTGGTATTATGACTGTATTTATTAGCAGTCCATTAACATAGGATACTAAGTTCAGAAGACTGGTTTGCCTAGACTGTTGAAGGTTATATAGAATACTGAATTGGGATACTGTATAAAATTGAAATAAACCGAGGTGGTTAATTCAAATAGGAATAGTATTTAAAAGCATCCACTGGTAGAATTCGCTAATCTACCCTGGCAAATTTGTTATTTTCGAACTATAATAACTAGATAAGGTAAGATCTATTATCTTAGAGACAAAGTATGTATGTTAGTTATATCAGGTGACATTAAAATGCACATTAGTTTATTTTTTGTTACCATTCCCACTGTTAGTTCCTCTCTCTCACTCACCTTCAGTTATAGTTTAGTAGTTAAGGTATTGGGTGACCTGTAACAGCTCAAACTTTAGGAGGAATGAAATGGCATTCCTCAGTCTTAAATTCTAATTATGTACCACAGGCTGAATTGTAGCTCTTTTCTCTCAGAAAATGTGTAGGTTTTCTATTGATAAATTGGCATCTGTATTAGGGTCACTGACCACTTACTTTTAGGTTTTGCTAAATGCATGTAGTGTGTTCGTATTTTGCTGCAAAGTTGAGAAATTTCATTTTTATCCAAGTACTGTTCTTTTAAACCTTTTTAGGAATCTGAAATCTTTCATCTTTGCTTTGAAAACAAATCTCAAGTTACGTTAAATCTTATTTGCAGCGGTTGAGTAATCAGATCCTTACTGAGGTTGCTTATTTCTGATATACTGTGTGTATCCTTAATATATAGCTAGTTTTAAAAATGAAATACAATTTAACATTAACTTTTTAATTAACTTTGGTTTTTGGAGTCCTGTATTAATAGCTTCAGGTCAGTATTATAATTTTACACTAGAAATTTTGTTGTGTCTTAGCTTTGTATTTTTTTTTTAATAGTTAAGAGATTTTATTCTAATAGCTGTAATTACAGTGCTTGTTTGTCATAATGAAAACTGAAAACAAGTATACAAAACAGTTGATTACTAATTGTGTATTGAAAGCAGTAAGAGGTTCCACGACACCAAATAAACCAGTTCTGAGGTTTTCCCCAAGATAAAGTTTAACAGCTCGAGCTTCTTCAGTGTTTATCAAAATACAAAAGAAAAAAGTAGAGGTTATCATTTTTCGATGGCAAATCTGACCCTTGCAGGCTGAGGGAGTGAAAGTACACGTAGACAGGGGCTCCGAGGGGCTGGGGCTCAAGGATGACCACCTGCGCTCCTGCTGGTGAGACCCCAGAGAGCCCGGAGCAGGCAAGCAAGGGGACTGCAGGGCTCCCACTCAGACCAGAGTGTTCCAGCCAAAGTGCCCATGCTGACCCAAGAAAAGGCTGGGGTTCCTCCAAGGGGTCTGAGAGCGGTGGATGCAGCCTCCAGCCCATCTCCTGGGCAGCCATGTAAGCACAGATACAAGCACAAACGCTATGGGGTGTGGGATGACCCAAGACAGAGCAAATCACAGGGACCCTATTGTGACCATGCAGAATGGATCATAGCTGGTTCTGCCCCGTTTCACGTTCCCAACGGGAAACAGACCACTGGTGGACTGGACTCAGGCCATTACTGCAGAACCTACACTAGGCATATTTCTCCCTTCTGTGTGTTCAAGTGTTCTCCTTATCTTGTATTTGTAACTATTTTAAAAAATCACTGAGTTTGGGTTAAAAACCAACCACCAAAATGGATCTCAACACAGATGTAAAGCCCAGAAGAGGAACATCGGGCTTTTCTGACACAGTGACTCCTGGATGACCTGTGTGCCTAAAATCCCTTCTCAGTACTAAACAGTGGGTTGATTTTCTTTTTACAATAAAAAAAGCTGAGTAATATTGCATAGGAGTACCAGAAACTGCCTCATTGGAAACAGAAACTATTTACATTAAATAAAAACCCAGTTGCAGGCTGCGTCTGCACATTTACAGCATGGTGAAGCACACTGTGACCGACCATGGAGACAGCTTCTGGCACTCACACCACAGGGGCACGTTTGCCACATGAGAGTAAAGCGAGGGCAGAAGGAGGGAGTGTGAGGGGAGGAGAGGGGAGTTCAGCTCACTTCTGGTTCCAGAGCTGATTGGACAGCCAGTCCAGTCCCTCATAGAGCCCGTCCCCGCTGGTGGCACAGGTGGCCTGAATGTACCAGTTCCTGTGGCGCAGAGAGTGCAGACCCAGCTTGTCCGTGATCTCAGCTGCATTCGTGGCATTGGGGAGGTCCTGTTTGTTAGCAAACACGAGCAGAACGGCGTCCCTGAGCTCGTCTTCTGCCAGCATCCTCATAAGCTCCTCTCGGGCCTCATTCACACGCTCTCTGTCATTGCTGTCAACCACGAAGATGAGACCTTGTGTGTTCTGGAAGTAGTGGCGCCACAGAGGCCGGATCTTGTCCTGGCCACCCACATCCCACACAGTGAAGCTGATGTTCTTGTATTCCACGGTTTCCACGTTGAAGCCTATAGTGGGAATGGTGGTCACGATTTCACCCAGCTTCAGTTTGTACAGGATGGTGGTCTTTCCCGTAGCATCTAGGCCCACCATGAGAATGTGCATTTCTTTTTTGCCAAAAAGGCCCTTGAAGAGGTTTGCAAAGATATTCCCCATGCTGTAGACTGGTGGGAGCAACACTGGCCAGAGAAACCCTCGGCGACCGTGGCGCAGCTGCTGCTCGGAGGCAGGCGTTGGTTTCGCTCCCACAAGATGGCGGCTCTGACGGATTAGCTTTGTATTTTAATGCTTACTACTTTTTGTCCAAATGTTTCGTTATTGTTGTCTTTTTACCATGAAGATTAGAATTTGTGAAGAAAAGTTAGATGCAATCATGTGTCAAAGATTTATTGAGCATGTATAAATGTGGGTCTTTAAGTTAATTAAAATTCAGTTCCTCAGTAAACACTAGCCACATTTCAGGTGCTCAATAGCTTCAGGTGGCAGTGGCTACTGTACTGGACAGCATAGATATATAACAGCTCCATCATTGCAGAAAGGTCTTTTGAATAGCACTGCTCTGCAGTGTGCCAGGTTCTGTTCTAGGCTCTGGGAATACAGAGATGAACATGACTGACAAGCTGAGTACTTAGCTCTTGGTGGGGTTGATGGATGGTAAACAAATAGATGATGTTGTTATTAGGAATAAAGATGAAAGAAAAGTGGGGTAAAGGGAGAACATATGATGGAACAGTGGGGGGAAGCTATTTTAAATAGGAGATCAGGAAATGCTTTCTTGATATTTAAATGTCACTGAATGAAGTGAAGGACCAAGTCTTGTGAAGACCTGTGGGAAGGACCTTCTAGGCACAGGGAACAGCAAGTGAAAATCCCTGAAGTGAGAACAAATTTGACATATTTGAGGAATGGCAGGAAGTCCTGTGCAAGTGAGGTACTAGGAAAATGGTAGATGATGAGGGAAAAAAAGTGACAGTAGCCAGATCATATGGTACCTTGTGGTAAAGAGTTGGGATTTTAACCTGAGTATGGTGAAAAGACATTGGAGGGTTTGAGCAGAGGAGTGGCATGATCTAAATTATGTTTATTTGTAAATTTGACATATTAAAGTTAAATAAAACACTAATGAACTTCCACGTGCTCACTATCCAGCTCTAGCAAAACTGGAGGCCAAACTCAGACCATTGATCCCATGGATGACTAGTCCTGCCCTACATACACACCTATTTCCTGTATCCTTTCCTATATTATTTTGAAGTGTGATTTTTTTCTTTTATTTATTTATTTTATTATTTTTTTTGCGGTACGCGGGCCTCTCACTGTTGTGGCCTCTCCCGTTGCGGAGCACAGGCTCCGGACGCACAGGCTCAGCAGCCATGGCTCATGGGCCCAGCTGCTCCGTGGCATGTGGGATCTTCCCGGACTGGGGCACGAACCCGTGTCCCCTGCGTCGGCAGAGGGACTCTCAACCACTGCGCCACCAGGGAAGCCCTGAAGTGTGATTTATGTTTTAAAAGATCACCCTGGCTGCTATGTAGATTACTGTGTTTAGGGGGAGCAAGACGAAAAGCAAGGAGACCATTGGGAGGCTGTTACAGTAATCTAGGTAAGAGGTAATGGTGGCTTGGAGTAGAATGGTAGCTAGTGGTTGAAGTGATGAGAAACAGCTGGATTCTGATAAAGCCAACAGGACAGATGGGTGTGCATAGTGAAGAAAAGAGGAGCAAGGGTGATCCCTATGTTATGGTTCAAATGACAGTGTGACTACCTGTGAGGAGAGTTCAGTTTATTCATTTTAAATTTAAGATGCCTGTTAGAAGTCCAAGACAAGTTGTCAAGTACACATTTTTAGGTTCGGGAGAAGAGAAGAATCCAGTGAAGGTAACTAAGGAGATGTAGGGTGACTACCTATTTTAGCACCTCAAATCCCACAAGCCAAGCAGCCCCTCAGTCCCTGGCAAAATGGAATGATTGGTTCTGTGGCTAGCAGGAAATAAGAGTGTTGTAATCTGAAATTAAGACAGTGTTTCAAGTAGGAGAAAATGATACACTAATGAATACTGCTGAGCAATTTTAGAGAAGTGCATTGCTTTGTGAAAGTGTTAAATACGTTTAATGGGCAACAGAATTGCTAGGGAATGGAGTTACAGTTAAGTGGAACACTAGGTTGAAGACTTTCTTGTATGTTTTGTAAATATTGTATTCAGATTCAGAATTTTCTTAAATCTTATTTACTTTCTCCCTTTTTTCTCCTTTTTAAACATAAAATGCAAGTAAAAATAATTAAATAAAAGCACCAAAAAGATGAAAATTGGGTGGCCTAACAGTTTATTCTGACTTTAAGATTTATTTACATATTGTATCATTAGCAGGTGTATTATAATGGTAAATTTATAGTTGAATATTGACAAGTTGTTAGATTTCTGCTTAAAGTCTTATTTGTCATTTTAAGTTATTGTTTCTTATAGATTTCTAATCTTTGCTTATTTTACTAGGAGTCATGGCTTCGAAAGAATTATCTTATTGATTTCAAACACCATTTCATGAGTAATTTCCCATATGCCTTAAAAGAAATAACCAAGCACAGAAGGAAAGAGACAAACAAAAGGTACTGCCATTCTTTTCCACTGGTTAACCTAAAATTATCAGAAAATTTAGCCTTAAACTGGAACTTTCTATACTGTGAGGTTTTTTTATCTAGATTTTGTCAAATAGAGATAAAAGCAGTAGTATGGCTGATCTTGAACAAGTCACTTTAAACCCTGGGACTTCCAATTTTACTCACTTTTATTTTTTTAATCTTTAAAGTGAATGGTTTATGCTAAATGAGTGTCAGGTATCAGATTATGCAGATATGAATTTAATAAAATTTACTGAGGTGGGTGGTTTATTTGTGAGAGGCACTGTGTAATTATTGAATCTTTAGGTGAGAGAGTATCTTAAAGGTCATTAGTTCATTTGTACATGAGGAAACTGGTAATGAAACTAATATCAGTATCCCGAAGGAAGAGGGATAATTGGAGAAGAATAGTTCTCTTTTCTAAAAAAAATTTATGGATTAGAAGATGGAGTTTAAAAAAAAAAAGTAAGCCTGGAAGTTATTTAAAATGTTTACCTCAAGTGAGAGCAGATAAATGTAAAAACAAATTGTCTAATAAAATTTGACAAGCAGGGCTTCCCTGGTGGCGCAGTGGTTAAGAATCTGCATGCCAATGCAGGGGACACGGGTTTGAGCCCTGGTCTGGGAAGGTCCCACATGGCGCAGAGCAACTAAGCCCATGAGCCACAACTACTGAGCCTGTGCTCTAGAGCCTGTGAGCCGCAACTACTGAAGTGCGCGCACCTAGAGCCCATGCTCCACAACTAGAGAAGCCACCGTAATAAAAAGCCCGCGCACCACAATGAAGAGTAGCTCCTGCTCGCTGCATCTAGAGAAAGTCTGCGCACAGCAACGAAGAGCCGACACAGACAAAAATAAATAAGATAAAGAAATTTAAAAAAAAGTCTACAGGTTTCTTAAAAAAAAAAAAATTGACAAACAGATACAAGCTAGAACACGAAAGGTGCAGTTCCCCACCATGAGCAAACACTTGAAGGGATCTTGAAGTCTGTCAGAAGGTTCTTAAATTTATCAAAAGAAAGAAACTATGTGGAGAATCAGGCTCATGGAGCAGAGTTTAGAGGATATGCTCAGAAGTGATAAGTCTAGAGATAAGTCTATTGTAGGCAGATGAACTTTTCATTCATTCACTAATTATTTTGGTTGCAAAGTATTATGACAGATAATTAGATGTCTTAAGGTATACTCCTTGTTCTCTTAAGTGATTTCATAAATTGCTAAAATCAGTACAAAGTCTTAAAATTGATAAAAGAGTGTGTCATGGTCTAGTCAGAAGATGGAAGTCACACCAGTGATTTTAACAGAGAATTTAATACAAACAGTTTTTAACTAGGTATTAAAGAAGTGGAAAGACAAAAGGGAACAGTAAGGTATTGTGGAGGTAGCACCTACAGGAAGCGGCTACTACCTCTAGATTGGGAGAACAAAGAGAAGAGGGGAAGAAGTTTGGAGGAAAGCCTGTCTGGAGCCAAAGCTCAGCCCTCTAGGAAGGGGTTGGTGCTCAGCTGGTGCTAATGTCTTTGAGATCACAAGAGCGGCCCTGTGGGGCAGGGGTCCAGGATTTGGCAACAGGGGTTCTGGCTGGCTGGTGCTGGTGTTTCTAGGGACATGATGATGCTGGTTCTGTGTCAGAAAAACCACAAAGTGGAACCAAATGTGGCTACTAGAATGAACTGCTCCTGGCTTCTAGAAGAGTTGTTGGGTTGCACTGGTGGCAAAGGGAAGCAAAAGTAGGACTAGGAAGCAAACAGAAAGGAAAGTGTCCCATTTTCCTCTATAGCTTTCCAGTGTCTAGTACTCCCTTATTGGCAGAGCCGAACAAGAAGCCAGCTGTAAAGGAAAAAATGTGGCTCAGTTCCAGGATCACAAAGCAGAGTGTAGAAGGGTGGTTTTGAAGCTGAGAAACAATAGCTCAATAACTTGCAGGAGAAAAAGTGAATTTACATATTTAACACAAGACGTATTTAAGTGTCATTAGAACTTTACAATTAAGAAGTGCTGTAGGAATTCATAGGAAGAGACATCCTTGTTAGGATTAACAGACAAAGCTGTGTTAGAGGGTAGTATTTGAGCATGGATATGATTTTAGCAGGCAGAAGTGAAGCAAGGTAGGAGAGATTACACTAACTGGAGGAGATAGCATATGAGAAAGCTGTAGGGTTAGGTAATGGAGAACTTGGGACTGATCTGGGTCAAATCTGGTTTCTGCTGTTGACTAGCCTTGATGCTGAAAGTCATTTCTTGTCTCTGAACTTCCTTTATCTTTCATCCTTGATCCTTTTGGCATTGAAGACTATTGGTTGGATCAAAACCATGTTTTAGGAATATTAGTTTAGAGTTTCTGGAGTTGGAGGGGACAGAGAATCAAATAGGGAGATACTTTCTTGAGCAAGTAGGTTGTTAGAGTTTGTTTCCTCCAGATACAATTTTCTTACTAAAGCAAAAGTTTTTAATCAGGTGTGTGGATAAGCTTTAGAATATCCTTGAACTCTTGAATAGAACTGTGTGTGTGTATATTTTGTCCAGTAAGAGGATTCAGATATAATTTTCATCAAAATGAGATTAAATAATGGTTAGGATGTTTGGAATTTGGTAGACCATTAAATGTAAGTAAATTATTCAAGAGTATATGGGTATACTGTCATTATTCACTTTACTGGACACTTAATATGTTTAAGGCAGTTACTATACCAGGTGCTGAGCATTTAGTGGAAAAGGAGATAGGCCAGTTCTCATGGAGTACAGTCTAGTGAGGGAGACTTTATTTCTATGACTCTTTTCAGTGACTAACTGTGATAAGATCAGTGAAAAAGAATGTAGGGTAATATAAGAGTATATGGTAAGAAGCTGGTCCTGCTCTTTCTTGGGGGGGGTAGAGTCCGAGGGAACGCTGCCCTGATGAAGTGGTTTGTGCCAAGATATAAAAGGTGAAAAAAGGATATGAAGAGGCTGAGGTGGTGAAATTGTGGAATTTTTAACAAAAGTGAATTGGCAGTATAATTTATTCTTCATAAATTTCCCCAGTGATTTGTTTTTAGGGACCACAGGCTGCTATTGTATTGAGTTGGCCAAAATACTTCCATAAGGAAGTGCATTGAATATTTAGCAGATAGCCTGTGGAGGGCAACACGGGTTAAAGTTAGGGGAGCGAACAATGGTCTAGGCCAGTGGTCTTCATACTTACTCACGTACTCCCAGTTAATATTTGACCTGATGTCTAAATTTTTTAAATCTTAGGTTGAAATGCAGAGTTACAAAGGATGTTGTTTATTATTATTGTGGTAAAATATATATAACGTAAAATTTAGCATTTTAACCATTTTTAATTGTATAGTTGAGTGGCATTAAATACATTCCCATTGTTGTGCAGCCATCACCACCATCCATCTCTAGAACTTTTTCACGTTCCCAAACTTTGAAACTCAGTACACGTTAAGCAGTAACTCCCCATGCTCCCCTTCCCCCAGCTCCTGGGAACCACTCTTCTACTTTTTTGCTTCTATTAATTTGACTTTTTTAGGTGCCTCATATCAGTAGAAGCAAACAATATTGTCTTGTGTCTGACTTAATTTCTCTTACCATGGTATCTCAAGGTTTATTCATGTTGTAGCACTACTAGCATTTCATTCCTTGTTTTTTTTTTAAATGGAGTTTATTTTTTAGAGCAGTTTTAGATTCATAGTAAAATTGAACAGAAAGAATAAAGTTCTCATACACTGTACTCCTGCCCCCACAGATGCATAGCCTCCCTCATTGTTGGCGTCCCACCCCACAGTTACATATGTGTTGTAATCTATGAACCTATGTTGACACATCATTAACACTCAAAGTCCATAGTTTATGTTAGGGTTCACTCTTGGTATTGTGCATGCTGTGAGCTTTGACAAATGTGTAATGATATGTACCCACCATTATAGTATCATACATGACATTTTCACTGTCCTAAAGATCCTCTGTGCTTTGCCTATTCATCCTACCTTCCCCCATGTTTTTTTCATGGTTTGATAGCTCATTTCTTTTTAGTGCTAAATAATATTCCATTATATGGATGTGTTTATCCATTCACCTACTGAAGAACCTCTTGGTTGCTTCCATGTTTTCATTACTTTTTAAGGCTAAATTATCTTCCATTGTATGTATATATCATATTTTATCTATTCATCTGTCAGTGGACACGTGGGTGGTTTCTACCTTTTGGCTATTGTGAATTATGCTGCTATGAATATTGGTCTCCACATAGCTGTTCCAATCCCTGCTTTCAATTCTTTTGTGTGTATCAAAGGTTATAACTTTGGCATTACTGAAAATAGTGACATTTTTAAAATTCAGTGTAGTTGAGTGGTCTTTAAGAAAGCTTTCTTCTTGTACTCATCCTTTATTAGTTTATACGGTGATTATTCTAATGAGGTAATTCTAATAAGTGCTGGGAACAGATAACAGCTAAGTCTTGCCTTTGGCTTACAAATGAGCTTGTGAGAGGGTAAAGTTCACTGCTGACTAGAGTAGCCTAATAGTTGGGAAGATTTTCCAGTGTGCTGGGAAAATAAGTTTATTTTTTCAGAGGGATTGGAGAGCTTTGATTGATTTAGCAAGTTGAGGTTAACTAAGTGGTGGTTGGGTGGTTGGGATCTATTGCAAAGTGTATTGGGAGAGGCTGATTTTCTCTTTATGGTAGTGATAGAAAGTTTCTTTTAGAAATACTTGTTTTTTATTATTATTATTATTTTTTAAATAATTAATTTTTGGCTGTGTTGGGTCTTTGTTTCTGTGCGAGGGCTTTCTCTAGTTGCGGCGAGCGGGGGCCATTCTTCATCGCGGTGCGCGGCCTCTCTTGTTGCGGAGCCCAGGCTCCAGACGCGCAGGCTCAGTAGTTGTGGCTCACAGGCCTAGTTGCTCTGCGGCATGTGGGATCTTCCCAGACCAGGGCTCGAACCCGTGTCCCCTGCATTGGCAGGCAGATCCTCAACCACTGCGCCACCAGGGAAGCCCGAAATACTTGTTTTTAAAAAGTGAGCTATATTAAAGAAACATAGCGGGTAAATAATAGTTCAGACAGTATGTGAATGATTACATTTTAGAAAAATGTACTAACAAATAGATTCTTTGTGGGAACCCAAGGATAGAATAAGCCCCAGAGTAAGACAGTGCAGTAGGAATTGAGTACAGTCGACCCTTGAACAGCTCTGGGGTTGGGGTGCTGACCCCTCTGTGCAGTGGAAAATCCACAGAGAACTTTACAGTCAGCCCTTCATATCCTTGGTTCCACATCCTCATATTCAACCAACTGGGGATTGTGTAGTACTGTAGTTCGTATTTATTGAAAAAAATCTGTGTATAGGTGGTCCCACGCAGTTCAGATCCATGTTGTTCAAGGGTTAACTGTACTTAAGCAGAAATCAAAAGGAAATTGACTTGCAGTTTCATCTATAGAAGAAATCTGGGCTTCCTGTAATTGAACAGAAATGTTTTAAGGCTAAAAGGAAAGATCATCTGGGACAGTATAGAAGGTTACTTAGTAAAAAGAAATTTGTTGCATGTATTGTACAAGCCTACCTCGTTTTATTTTGTTTTGCTTCTTTGCCCTTGGCAGATAGTGCATAATTTTTTATAAATTGAAGGTTTGCGGCAACCCTGCATTGAGCAAGTCTGTTGGCGTCATTTTTCTAACAGTATTTGCTCACTTCATTCATGTCTCTCTGTCACATTTTGGTAATTCTTGGAATATTTCGAACTTTTTCATTATTATTATATTTGTTATAGTGATCTGTGATCACTGATCTTTGATGTTACTACTGTGACTCACTGAAGGCTCAGATGGTGGTTAGCATTTTTTACCAATAAAGTATTTTTTAATTAAGTTATGTGCATTTTTTTTAAAGCGTGATGCTATTGCACATTTAATAGACCACAGGTGAGAAATTGCTGTAGTGCCATTTTTCTCCTTTCCTTTAAAGACTCTAATTGAATGTATGTTAGACCTGCTTGCTGAATCTTCTACCTCTTTCTCTTGTCTTTATCTCATATCTTCCAGGTTTTAATTTTTTAGTTTTGTTCAGTTGTATTCAAACATGTATATTTGTTGAATTTGTTTTCTGTTTTTATTTTTCAGTTTTAGACTTTCTGTGCAGTTATTCCAGCATCATTTGTTGAAAAGACTATCCTTTCTCCATTGGGTTGCTTCTGCTCCTTTGTCTAAGATCATCAGTTGACTATACTTTGTAGGCCTATTTTAGAGCTCTTCCATTAACCTATATGTTTATCTGTTCTTTCACCAAAACCATGCTGTCTTGATTACTGTAGTTGTATAGTAAGTCTTGAAATTGAGTAGTATGAGTCCTCCAACTTTGTTGTGCTTCAGTCTTGGGTAGTCTAGGTTTTTGCCTTTCTGTATAAACTTTAGACTCAATTAGTTGATAACTACAAAATAACTTGCTGGGATTTTGATTGGAATTGCATTGACTCTATAGATATAATTGGGAAAAATTGTTACGTTGGTTGCTGAGATGATGCAAAACTGGGATTAAGTTTTATGTAAGAGCTGTTTTTACTTCCAGTTCACCTTTACCCTGGAAGGGAGGCCCTTAAGGGTCCAGCTTGAAGTAGGGATAATATATGAAAGTCCCCATGTTTGGCAGGCCCTGGGCTTTGTTTGACTTTTCCCTGTGAAGCCTCTAAAATGTTACTTTGTTTTTCCAGCCTTTTCTTTGGAATTGGCAGTTGCCCTCATGTCTTGCTTTATTTTAGATTTGGGTACCCAGTAAATGTTCATTATCTTGTTAGCTCTTGAATGCTTTTGAGTTGTTAAAAACTATTTCATCCAGCTTTTAAAAGTTATTTTCAGGAAGGAGATTAGTTCGAATTACCTGCTGTGTCATTGAAAATGAGAGTTTCCCCAGTGGCCTGCCTCCCTTATAGAACTGGTGGTCGGCTTATTTAGACTTCAGAATTTTGTATAAATTATTGGAGGAGCAGGATGAATTCTCCCAAGTTTGCGGTGTCGACTGAGACCTTCCAGACAGTAATAGATTATGTTGCTTGAGGTAAACTTAGGTAGATCTTGGAAAGCTCTACCTTTGTTGAAGAAATGTTGCAATTGAGTTTTTGTGTGGTCTAGTTAGTGTAAAATGTGCCTTGGTTTTGGGTGCTGAGCAGTTTGGCAAAGAGAACCTACTAGTAATTTTGGGTTTGTGGTATAGATTGCTAGTTGTCTGTCTCAGCTTTCATTCATTCATTCTCCCCTCTCTTAGTGATGGAATTTCCAGGTTTTAGCTGGGCATATGACTACACAAAATAAAAACTAGATTTCCTAACTTCTTTTGTAGTTAGGAGTGGTCATGTGGGTAATTTCTATTTAAATAGCTCAGACTCCTCCCTCCAGTGTCAGACTTATACATTGAGTTGTTTGATGGCCATCTCTGCCTGGATTTATACCAGAGACACTTTAAGCTCAGTATGTTAAAAGTAGAATTTATCTTCTGGATATTTGTTTCTCTCTGCTACTTCATCTCCATTTCCCAGTCAGCAGTGCTAGAACCCTCGATTCTTCCAATCCTCATCATCCCAGAACTCACATACATGTATACATTTAAGCAGACTTCAAATCCAGCTAATTTTTATTCTTCCTAAATGTCCCCCTTTCTCCCAGTCTGTACCAACATTGGTTCTTGCACTTGTCGTGTCTTGCCTGAATTGCTCAAATAGACATACAACTGCTTCTTTGTTTAGAGTCTTGTAACTCTGATTTTTTCTTTTCCATCTGCAGAATTATACATCTGAAACAACTTTTCAACCATGTTACTCCTGTGCCTGCAGAGTTGATTTCAGTGTCCTTAGCCTTCAACTCTTTGTTATCTGGTCCCATTTTACTTTTTTAGGCTCACTTGTCATTCCTAGCCCTACATTTGATCCCCTGATAGCACCAAATTTTAAAAATTTTCCTTCCCATGTATTTGTGCTTCCTTACTACTATGTCCTTGCATGCCTAATCCAGGATTAACTTTTTCTTTTAAAATAAGTTAGTTTGAGGTTTTTAAAAATTTTAATCAACTGTAAATATTTCTGAACATGAAAATAGACCCTGCTGTTGAATACATTGTAGCCTGAAATAAGTATTTATATCATAAGTTGCAAATTTTGTTTTTGTTAAGATATTCTATTTAAAGTGTTTTTTTTTTTTGAAATTTCTTTGAAGCTTTGAAAGAAATGTGTTTTATTTGGCTAGAAAAAAGTGATTTTAGTATGTGAGTCATAAAATTAAGTAATTTCAGAATAGTGCTTATCTGGACCAGTCTCCTATTTCACACATAAGGAAATTGTGGCCGGGAGAAATTAGTGTTTCTGTTAAGTCAAACTGAGTTAGAAGCAAAATCAAGGTCTACTGTGACCTCCATCCTAATATAAGTATCTGCTTAAAGAAAATCTTCCAGGTGTGTTGAGGTTTTCAAGTTTTCTTACCTCCAAGTTACATCTAGGATTACCAGGCAATGTTAAAAGAGCCTGTACTTTTTGTGTGAATAGCAACTTGGGTAATGAACTGAACAATATGCATTCTTTATGCCTTAACAAACCTGATTTCATAATGAATGGTTTATTTACAAAACAGTGGCTTTATATTCCCGCCTTCTTGGCAGTTTATCCTAGGAGGAATATTTTTTGACCCACTGATTATTTTAAGTATTCTAAGTTAAGGAGGCATGGTAGATACAACACTTAGAGATGTGTGTGTCTCTGTTTGTTTTTAGCATCAAGCATTGCACGATTCTCTCCAATAATGTAGATCATCTCTTACTGAATTTAACACTGTCTGATATCATGGTCTCCCTGGCAAATGCCTCAACTTTGCAGAAGGATTCCAATTGGATAGAAATGATAAGGAAATTTGTAACAGAGACCCTTGAAGATGGCTTTAGGCTAAATAGTAAGCAGCTGAACAGATTGCTTGGGGTCTCGTGGAGGTTAATGCAGATACAACCAAACAGAGGTAGGTGTTACTGCTTTGTCCTTATTTAAGAGGAGCTCTTATGCATGCTATTTAGAGTCTAGCTTTGAGTTGATGACTTTCAAACATTTCACGTAGTCAAGTTACTTACATTCAAGCCATGAAAGGCAGCTAGCATAATTATAAAGGAATATCTACTTGAACACTGAAATCTTTTATGGCTCAGAGCATCCCTTTCTCAGTGGGTAGGTCCACTCTGAAGTTAATTGGTAGGATTTCTACTAGATTACAGAGTTGGAGTGAAAGGAGGTAGCTGTTATTAAGATGAAATGACAGTGAATCTAATGATGAAGAAATACCCTCTTCTGATGTAATTTGACTAGAAATTGATGAATCCTGCTTATCTTTTTACCTTTCTTGTAGCTTGAATTTATGTCGCATTAAGTCAGTTTTTAGTATGACTTACTAATTCTTTTCATTCAGAAACAGAGCTTTCCTGTTTGGTTTCCAGCTTATCTACCTTTCTAGTCTGGTTTTTGTCTTCCCTGCCTAGGTTTGTTGTCTCTTAGGAAAATTTACTCTGCAGTCTCTGGTTGGCTTGACTTTTGTATTAGTCAGGCTATTACTGTAGGATTTTGACAGTAGTCATCAGTTTGTGTCTAAGGTCTGCTTTGTCATAGGAGCAAAGTAAAGTACTTCCGTGCTTTTTAGAATTAGGGGGCTGCTGAAGAAACATTTTGAATCATATGCAGTTTTTTTCTTTTTTTTTTTTTAGAGGCTACGGAGTCACTTATTAAGGCAGTTTATACATTGTATCAGCAGAGAGGCCTTCTCCTTCCAGTTCGGACTCTGTTGCTGAAGTTTTTCAGTAAAATCTATCAAAAAGAAGAACTGAGATCTTACAGAGTCAGGTAAAGTTTCCTTTGTTATTTTGCCTTTCTTTTTCTCACCAAGTTATTTTGTAGTCTTTTTAAATAATAGACTAGATGGGGTGATTAAATCTTTGGAGAAATTCACTCTTTATATCCTGTTTGGTTGCATTTAAGAAAAGAGAAGAAATTTAATTTTATAAAGAAGCATACGTAATAGTGCCAGTAATCTTTATATGCATAAATGAGCAGATAAAAGTCTCTTTGAGCATATATTTCCACTTGTCCACTTAACAGCTAAAGGGCATTTGGAACAACCTGTAGCAGCCTCAGCCTTTTCTTTTGCCTCCCATAAAAATTATGGAGGTTTAACAGCTGGTCCTTAGTGACATATTTGAGACATATGGTATAAGAATGAGGGCAGTAGAAGAGGAGGTGTGAAATGGGTGAAGGGGATTAAGAGGTACAAACTTAGTTATAAAGTAAATAAGCCACGGGGATGTAATATATAGCATAAGGAATAATAATAATACTGTAATAACTTTGTATGGGGACAAATGGTGACTTATCATGGTGATCATTTGTAATGTATGCATATGTCAAATTATTATGTAGTATATACCTGAAACTAACATATAATACTGTATGTTAAAAATATTTCAGTAGATTTTTTAAAAATGAGGGCAGTAAAAGATGAGAAGGTTTCTGGCTTAGTTTGGTGCTACCAGATGAAATAGACAACACAAAGAATAGAACTAAGGAATCAGGTTTTTGATATGGTGGGTTTGAGGTTTATTTGGGATAGTCGGGAAGAGATGTTTGGGTGGAACATAGAGATTTGGGATACGTAGGTGGTGGTTAGAACGTATTTGAGTCTTTACTGTAAGTCAGGTGCTTTTCTTAATCTCGATACTCATACTTTGAAGTGTAGGTACTATTGGCTTCTGTCTTAACAGAAGGAAATGGATTCTTAGGTTAAATAATCTGGTGAGTGTCACGCAACTAAGGGCAGTGGAACTGAGACTTAAGTTCAGGTCTGTCTGACTACAAAGGTCATGCTTAAGTCACTAAGGGGGACAGCAAAAGTGATTGCTGTTACCTGAGTAAGGAGACATTAGAACATTAGCAAGTATATAAAAGAACTGAAATATGAAATAACACAAGTTTGAAGTCATTTAATGTGGCGGCACCCTACACTGAATGCATCAATGACTTAAAATAGTGTAATAATTAACGCTAATTAGTATAAATAGTTCACGAAGAGTTAAGTAGTGTCTCTGTCCTTTAAGATAAAAATACAGTTTACATACTGCCTGCTGCAAATCACATGAACTTTTAATATAGTGGGTAAAACTTTAGAAACTGCTATAGCTAAATAAATGATGCCGGCCATCTTGTAGGCTCTCACATGTTTAAATAAGTAAATGTGGTGTTATTGGTAGATGATTTGTCACTTTGTGTGGTGTTTTAAGTTTAAAATATTCTGTGTTTAAATTTATTCCCCTTGTCTTTGAAAATTACGCTTTATTTCGTTCTTCCTTGGCCTTAGGTATCGTAGTAAAGTGTTATCCCGTTGGTTGGCTGGTTTACCATTGCAACTTGCTCATCTTGGCTCCCGAAACCCTGAGCTCTCAACACAGCTTATTGACATTATTCATACTGCTGCAGCACGAGCAAATAAAGAATTACTAAAAAGTTTACAAGTTAGTGCTCTCCGAATCTATGGTAAGAGTTTTGTTTAACTATGTAAGTAATAATTGGTCTACCCCAATTTAGGAAAGACGTTTCAAAGGGGAGCTCTTTAGGTTTGCTTTTCCTTTAAATTAATTATACCATGGGAAAATTAACAAAACATCAAACAGTAAATTCATTTTCACTAGTATTATCTATTAGAATAGTTCTAGAAATTAATGGTTATAGATGCTTCTTGCATTCTTTTTTTTAAATGTATGTATTTTTGTCTGCTTTGGGTCTATGTTGCTGTGTGCGGGCTTTCTCTAGTTGCAGCGAGCGGGGGTTACTCTTCGTTGTGGTGCGCAGGCTTCTCATTGTGGTGGCTTCTCGTTGCAGAGCGTGGGCTGTAGGCACGCAGGCTTTAGTAGTTGTGGCACTCGGGTTCAGTAGTTGTGGCTCGTGGGCTCTAGAGCGCAGGCTCAGTAGTTGTGGCGCACGGGCTTAGTTGCTCTGCAGCATGTGGGATGTTCCCAGACCAGGGATTGAACCCGTGTCCCCTGCATTGGCAGGTGGATTCTTAACCACTGTGCCACCAGGGAAGCCGGCTTCTTGCATTCTTAAATTGTCTTTTAAGCCACATGTTATTCACAAATTCAAAACTGATCAGGTATTTTTATAAAATTCCTTTGAGGCTTTGGTGGCAAATTTTACTTACTTAACCATAATGGGTATCTTGTATGACTTTCATCTATTAATAACTTTTTTATTCATCACTGAAACTTTCATTTTTTAAGCAAAAATATCAATAAAGCATACTGGGATATATACACGTATATAATTTATATTTATTATTGGGACGTAATTCATATACCATAAAATTTGCCATTTTACAATGTACAATTCTTTGATTTTTTAACATAGTCCCACGACTGTGCAATAGTGTTCATTATCTAATTCCAGAATATTTTTATCACCCTAAAAAGAAACTGTACCATTAGTAAGTCCCTCCCTACTTTATCCTTCCCCACCTCCTGGCAACCACTAATCTTCTTTTCTGTCTCTGTGTATTTGTCTATTCTGGACATTTTTTATAGATGGAATTATACAATATGGGTCTTTTGAGTCTGGCTTCTTTCACTTAATATACTATTTTTAGGATTCATCTATGTTGTAGCATATATCAGTACTTTATTTCTTTTTAATGTTGAGTAGTATTCCATTGTGTGGATATACCACTTATATTTATCCATTCATTAGGTGATAGACATTGGTTTGTTTCCACCTTTTGTGGGTAATATTTTAAAATCTGTATTTTTCGGTATTGCTCATATGTGGGGTGGTGTGTGTGTACACAGATAGGTCTTTGGCTTTAAGTCGATATTATAATTGTCACCGTTTGGCAAAAGTGCTTGTTTTTTACCGTTTCGCTTTGTGTCCAATCCCGTTAAACCCCATCATAGTTTTTATTTCAAATAACACATTTGAGTGTTATGAAATTAATAGAGTGTTAAACATATCTTTAAATAATGATTGTATTCAGTGTTTTATTCTAGACAATACCTTAAGCCATACATACATGCTTTGTGAAAAAACTTCTCCATGTAATTGATGTATTAGAATTCAACATAACACAGTGAAAATAATCACTTAATCTGCTTTATTAACTCTGGTTTGTATATCTTTTTTAGTTTAACTTATTTTCTTACCCCACTAGATCCACAAGAAGGCACTGTGGTGGTTCTCCCAGCAGAGTCTCAACAGCTTTTGGTCCAGCTTGTATATTTTCTACCCAGTCTGCCTGCTGATTTGCTTTCTCGGTTAAGTCGTTGCTGTATTATGGGAAGACTCAGTTCAAGTTTGGCTGCCATGCTTATCAGGATACTGCACATGAGGTAGCATGCTCAAGTGAGCTGTATTTTAAGCGTATAATCTTCCCCCCACCCTCTGTCCTTTTACTGGCAATTCATGAACTATAGAGGCTTTTAAAAATACTGCTCCTCCCTTCATTTGCTCTTAATGCAACAGTTAAAACTGTGGATACTGTTATTAGATAGAGGAAGTTCACTAGAGTAAGACTGTTTCACATTATTTGTTTAGTGACTTGTGTAGGTGGATTGGAATAAGGGTTAAAATTATCAAAAGTATGCATTAAGGGTTCAGTGGCAGGTGAGAGTACTGTGCTTAAAACCTTTGGTGTTACAAAATGGCAGTACAGATCCTTTCTGGAAGGGAGCTCAGAATTTAATGTAGCTGACGAAATAAATAAGTTTGTATACTCAGACAAGGAATCACTTGAAATATCTTTGTGTGTGTGTGTGTGTGTGTGTGTGTGTGTGGCAAAATATACATAACATAAAACTTACCATTTTAACCAGTTTTAGGTATACAGTTAAAACTGTTCAGTGGCATTAAGTACATTCATATTGTTGTGCAACCAGCACCACTATTCATCTCCAGAACTTTTCATCATCCCAAACTGAAACTCTGTACTAATCATTTCCCCTTCCCCCAGCCCCCATTTACCACTATTTTATCTTCATGATTTTGATTATTCTAGGTAACCTCATATAAATTGAATCATACAATATTTTCCTTTTGTGTTTTGCTTATTTCACTCAGTGTAACTTTTCAGGGTTCATCCATATTGTAGCATGTTTCACGGTTTCCTTTTTTAAGTCTGAATATTCGATATTCCATTGTATTCCATTATACCACATTTTGTTTATTCATCTGTTGATGGACTCTTCGTTGTTTCTACCCTTTGGCTATGGTGAATAATGCTGCTGTGAACACTGGTGTACAGATACCTGTTTGAATCCTTTTAATTCTTTTGGCTATATACCCAGAAGTGGAATTGCCAGATCATTTTAATTTTTCAAGGAACTGCCATACTGTTTTCCATAGTGACTGTACCATTTTACTCAGAAAGGTTTTATAACTAATAGTGTTTCGTATTGCGAGTGTTTAAAATATTCTTAAAAATTTCATGTCTGTATCAGGTATGGTACTTTAGTATTCAGCAATATTTGTTACTGATTGTGGCCTATGGACAGGGTCTGATACGGTTTTAGGCAGAACTGAAAATTTAAAGACTAGCTTCCTTGTGGCTTCTTGTACAGATCCCCTATCCCAGTTCAATAGGAGTAGCTCACATTATTAGTAGATTTTCTTTAGCTTTGTTTGCCAGTCTCTTCATACCAGTATGGGACATACGTTTGAATGTTGTCACCCAGAGTGTGCTTCGTAACTGATGATAACATTTGCTTTTAGCAAAAGAGAGCTGTTTGCAATGTGTTGTTTGTATGTGAAAATTCAAGGTTTATTTCTGTGTTCATGTGCATTAAAGAAAGACTTGGTCTTAATTTGAAGTACTCTAAACATTTATTAGTTTCCCATGTTTTCCTTTCTTAGAAATTAAAAAACAAAACAAAACAAAAAAACCAAAGCCCTGCTCTTTGTCTAGTGCAGCACTTAATGCTAGGCCTTTAAAGAAATATTATTTATTTTCTTATAACTTAAGTGGTTTCAAGTTAATAAAACTTCCAGTGGAGGGCACTGTTCCTTTGATATAACTACTGGAGGTTCTGTTTTAACATTCATTTAAAAGCACCTTTTGAACACTTCTTGAAATTGATTCTCTTTGGAAGCTATATTTAATATCTTTATCAGTTATGATTGACTTACGCTTAATAACTTTTGTCAAGGATTTTTTCAAAAGTTTTTTTTACTTTTTTCTTTTTGTGGATTTGTGGTGAGTATTGAGAAAATCTGTTAATTTACAAATAATGGTCATAGGGGTTTATAATTATTAAGAGCAGAATGTCATTGTAGTTAAAAGTCCACTGAGTTAAATTTTGCTTTTTAGTATTTGCACAGAGTCTGTTACTAGACTTCTCTTTCTGTAGATGTATTGTTCCTATTCAAATTAATCTCTCTTAAAAAATAAAACAAAATTGGGACTTTTCAACTTTCTCAGGCCAGTGGCGTTATTATTGTATGACTTTTCCTAGATTTAGAATTTAAGAATATTTCCTTAGAAATAACCTGGGTTATTTCATATGTTTAGTTTTCTCTTCAAAATATCCCTTTCTGTCCCTGATCATGACTATAAACTAACCAGCTTTTTCATTATCTCCCACCTGTACTATTACAGCAAGTAGTCTTGCTTCTTAGTCCCATCTATTTTGTGCACTGTTGCCAGATTAATTTTCCTGAAATGTTCCTTTAATCATTTCTGATTTTCATCTGTTACATTAATTGGACTGTGAGATCTAGTTCACTTCAGGTACTGTAGTTCTGATATTCTGCTGTCTCTATCTGAGAGACTTGAAGAGCAGGTTACCAGCAAAGAATATCAGTGTGTTCCATGTGTGAAAAACTCATCAGCTAAAATACCGTTGGTGTTCATTTTATCTTTTAAAAAGTGTACTTAGAATTCCTGCTCCTACCTTTTTTACCATCTACTTAGAGCTTTTTTGAGTTTGATTTTTTCCCCCCATCTGTGTTGTTCTACTGGCCTTTACTCATTCCTTATCCTCTCTGCTCCTAGTTTATTTACAGCTGGGTTGGGGAACATAAGACGTAAATGTGGAAAGGTAATCTACACTGTGAGATAAAAATAGCAGAGAAGGGAGAAGTTCTTGGACTAAGAAATTTGGCTTGGTTTTTTTTTTGTGTGTGTGTGTGTGTGTGTTCATGCATGTGGTACGTGGGCCTCTCACTGTTGTGGCCTCTCCCATTGCGGAGCACAGGCTCTGGACGCGCAGGCGGCCATGGCTCACGGGCCCAGCCACTCCGTGGCATGTGGGATCTTCCCAGACCGGGGCACGAACCCGTGTCCCCTGCATCGGCAGGCAGACTCTCAACCACTGCGCCACCAGGGAAGCCCCTGGCTTGGTTTTTAAGTAGAGTGAATATGTGAGCTGGACTGCCAGGAACGGTTCTGGTTTACTTCTTTTGTCCCAGCACGTTTAGTAATAGCATCCCCTTTTACTCTCAGAAGTGTTCTGGCTTGCACAGTATATATATTCATCATCATTTTAAGGACAGTGTGATGTATTGCTTGTCTTTTGTCCAAACTAGACTCTTAAATGGATTTCCTACCCCCTTTAGCCACTGGATGGCACAGTTTTCACTGGGTTCGAGAGGATATTAGTTTGTTTTCTAATCATCATTTTGTACTCCTTTCCATTGAGCATCTCTGATGTTTTATAGACCCCTAGCTTGTGATATTGCCTCCATAGTCCTTTGCTTATTGTGGGAATGATAATCAGAAGAGTGTTTCCATTATTTTGAACTCCCCAACTTTTAAGAATGTTAATGATAAATACAATTATTTCATAGGTAAAAAAATTTTAGTGCTTCTAGTTGAATTAGAAATCCCTAATTTTGTGTGACATTTATTCAGATTTCTGTGATAAAAATTTGTAGTCTCAGCTTGTTGGATCTGATCATTCTCAGCTTTTTTTTTTTTTTTTTGGCTATATCCATGGTTGACATTTGCTCTCTTCCTTCTTAGACTTACCTTGAAGAGAGTTTTTAAAGGAGTCACTAGAAACTGATCTTATAGCAGCAACCAGATAATCCTCATTTAATGAGAAGCTGCTGTACATTCAGCTATTCCCTGGAGTCCCCTACCAGTACTTCAGCCACAATATTGTGAAGTAGACCTAGTTACAACTTTGAAAAGAATAGGAACACATAGTTATCTTAGAGTGGCTTTAAATTGAAGTATTCTTTGCCTAATTAATACACTGTTGCTTAGGTAGGAAGCAGGAACTTGTTTAAACTTAACTCATTTATGTAAGCAAGGTAAGACTTTATAAAAATCAAGCAGTAAATACATAGCAGCTGAACGTACTACTGAAAAGCAAAACTTTATCTTGGCTCCTTGAGTCTGATTTTCAAGTGGTGTGGAAAATTTTTTAAGTTTGTAAGATATTTGTGGACCAATTACGCTTTTCAGTGAAACTTTACATAAATATAAGTAAGTTAGAAGTTACATTTTCCATATTGTGGTACTTGAATCCTTATATATAAAGTTAACACATACTGTGGATTTTGTTTAAGCTATTAAATTAGACTTGTTTTCAGTAAAGAAAAATGGTTATATATACTGTGCTTTATTCTTGAGTCTTCAAGTGGTCACTTCTCGTAATAGTTCTCCCATTGTTCATTATAGATCATCATTTTCTGGATGGAAGTCTTCAGTTAAAGACTGGTTGATGAGTGATGTGGACTATTTCAGCTTCTTATTTTCAACACTCACAGGTAACCACATTGATCTGCCAAGTTAAGGAAAGGAAAAAAGCCTAGTATGAAGATTCTCCTGAGATTTACTCTCATACCTGTTTGGCTCTAAGTTTTGAACCCCATTGCATACTTCAAAAAGTTGATGCACAGAATATCCATTTTAAACATGTTTGAAATGTTTAACATGATAGGAAGAATATCAGATTTCAATTAGCCATTTTTTGCATTCCATTGACCTCAAAGCAAAATTAGTAAAATGAGTCTAGAAATGTTATAAGTTTGATTTCTAAGTATTATTACTATTGTTTTAAATGATGTACTGTCTCAGTATTTTTGTTTTGTACTTGGATGATGAAGATGAGAATCTTTGAAATTTTCTGAAGACTTGAAATTTGGAGAATTAATTAATATGTTAAGTCAGAATCCAAAAAAACTTGACAGGTTCTGATAAGGAGCTGAATCTAGCAAGATAAATATTATATAAACGATAAAAGTAGACTCCTACACGTTTATTTGATCGTTTTGGATGTACACATTTGAGTTGGAGGTGAAGGCTTTATGTTTTAATAGTAGTACTAGTCAAAAAGTTTAGTGGTTTTAGGAAACTCATTAGGAATCAGTAGTGGGGTGTGGCTTCCAAACTAGATGATGACTCTCTAGGGCGTGTTCACGGAAATATAGTGATCTGAAACCATCAAAGCAGGTAGCTAGGGTCAGACCACATTGCAAGTATTCTGATCATTCCAAGAGCTATCTTTCAGGAGGGACTTCGGCAAGTTGTCTGTATAGGTCAGGCCAAGTGTAATAGAGGTGGTAAGAGAATCAGAAATTTTATTATGTAAGGTATGGTTGAAGGAACTGCATTATCGAAAAAAAAGACTTAGGAGGGATGGAGTAGTTTTAAAACATTCGAAGGGCTATTATGTAAGAGAATAATAGAGTTTGGTATATGTATGAATGAGTATATTATTTTACTTGTTCAATAGCTTTATTAAACCTACCATTAATTAGAACGATTATGCCTTTCACAGTTATTTAAGTAAAGGTGGTAATGCCCCCAATATTAGGGGTAAAACCTGTTTCTTGCTGTATTACAGGTTGAGTCAGGTTACATCCTTTGTGAACATAATTATATGAATTTTACTACATTACATTGCTAACATTTCATTTTTAAAAATACTACACATGAAATACAGAAATTCAGAGGATACAGGTAACTTAAAGAAGAATTTAACTTGAAGATACATGTCACCTGTTTTTAAAAAATTAATAAAGAATGTCACGGGCTTCCCTGGTGGCGCAGCGGTTGAGAGTCCACCTGCCGATGCAGGGGACACGGGTTCGTGCCCCGGTCCTGGCAGATCCTACATGCCACGGAGTGGCTGGGCCCTTGAGCCATGGCCGCTGAGCCTGTGCTCCGCGATGGGAGAGGCCACAACAGTGAGAGGCCCACGTACCGCAAAAAAAAAAAAAAAAAAAAAAAAAAGAATGTCACTTGCCTTGTGCTTTATTTATTTATTTATTTATTTATTGGCTTTCTTTATACCCAAATTAGGATTTTCAAAAGAGGAGCTGACTTGGCTTCAGAGCCTTCGAGGAGTTCCTCATGTCATCCAGACGCAGCTTTCCCCTGTGCTGCTTTACCTTACTGACTTGGATCAATTTTTACACCATTGGGACGTAACAGAGGTAATTGTCCATTTTAAAAGAAACTCATAATTATTGGAATTCAGTTAATCAACCACCAACAGTTGCTGTATGTTAGGGTTGCTTTGTGTAAGATGCTTTCAGAGATTCAGAGTAGTATAAAACCCAATCCATGTTCTGAAAGTGCTTGTGATCCTTGCATAGGAGATGTATGTTTCTAAAAGAGTATTTTCATTATAAGTTATACCAATACAATAGAATAAATTAGCAGTTTGAACTATAGAGACAAATTTATTTTATTTTGTCTAGCATAGGGAAGAAAGGATGGATCCATCTATGGAAAAGAGGAAAGGCTTCATAGAAAAGGAAGAATTTGACTTAGGTATTGAAGGATGAATAAGAGTTAGGGTAGGATTTGGTATCCTGAAGGTGGGTTTTTCTAATCAGAAAAGATTATTTAGAATTTCCTTTGGTTTTAAGAATTAGTATGTAGTTTATCAGAGTTAAATTTTAAACCCTAATTTCTCCTTGAATTTTTAAGTTCAACTTACAAATCTTATTTTTTAGATAAATATAGTAAATTTAAGCAATCATTTTAAAGGGAGACTTTGATTATATTTTATTCCTTTTACAAACTATTTAAAACTTTAAAACTGTTTAAATAACTTAATATATTCACTATTAGTCAAGTACAGTTTTTTGACAAATCTTCACAAATGTTACAGTAAATCTTAAATATCTAATAAATTTATATAAGTATGATAAATCTTAATATCTTTAAGTTTCGGTACTGTTTGTAGTGAAATTCAAATTAAAACCACAAGTCTAAATTAATTATTGATATGTTTTAAATTGGAATTACAGGGCTGATCTTTTACCCTAATAGTCAAAATTGTCTTCTGTGTTACAAATATGTAAACTTAAATACGTAAAAACATCCTAACTGTTAATACTAAGGATTTGAGTCTCTAAAAACATGTATCTATTAGTTAATTTCTGTTGTTTATTTCTTCAGTTTCTTTCCTTGCATTGGAAAGGTACTTGCCCGGTAGGAATGCCATTGTGTCATCCCAAATAATTTTGGTTTGAACCTTGCAAGTTCTGAGGTTATGTTCTCTGCTGGCCAGTTTTTTTTTAATGATTCAGAAGGTTTCTGGTTAGGACACTGACTATTCTTTTCTTGTAACTCCTAATTGCTAGGCCATAAGCCTTTTTTATTTTTAAAACCGCTTTGTCAGTGTTCTCAACAAGGTAGTCTCTAGAACCTACATCTGTTTTGTTGCTATACCAATTGATTTTATTAAAATCAACTGATCTATTTACTACTTCTTTCATTCTGTTCCTGAATACTCTTCATGTTCTTCCTGTCCCTTAGGGCTATACCTTTTGTAGATGTTCAACACATTTCTCTCATGGTTTTGTTTGACTCTGATCACAATACTTAAGTCATGCCAATGACACTTTGTTCTTTTTATTACCCTGGTGCCTATATATATGAACATATATAGGCTCTCAAAAAATAGTGGATTTAAAAAAGTGAAAAATAATGAATTGGGTAACCAACCTAATTATTTAATATCTGAAATTTTATATTAATCCATAGTAAGTGAAGAGAGCTAAGAAAGACTGAGATTGAGGCCTTGAATACTAGATTGGGAAGTTTAGGTTTGCCAACAGTAGTATTGGTAGTTGTTTTGTAGGACAGACTGTTTCTAATGTTTTTAAACTGTATCATGCTGTATTGGAAAAACCATTGTATGGGGATAAGTGGGCCCCAGATTCCTGGCATAGATTTGTTAGTGTCTAGTTTGGTAACTTGGACAACTCCATTAATCTTTCTCTGACAATTACATTATCTGTGTAAAGCCAAGACACAGTTGTCATGAAAATGTGATCAGTTGTATTTCTGAGTGTACATTTGGCAAGAACATGTATTAAACTTCAAGGTTGCTGTCTTTGAAATGTTAAGACATATATTAGGAAAAATCTGAAAGTTTTGGGTTTAGTTTTTGAAGTTCTTAAGTGAAGATTTCAGTTTTATTTTGGATAAAATTTGCCATATTTAAGTTGGCCTCTTCATGTGAAATTATTTGAAATATATAGTTTTTGACAGCCTTAGTATAAAAATTTATTTTTCAAATTTTTTGTTTTTGGAGTAGGTATTATCACAAAGTACAATTTAGAAGAATAGAAGGATAATAGTAAAAAGTGTTCCTCCATTCCCTATCTCCCAGCCATCCGTTTTCCCTCCCTAGTTTCTAAATGTAGTCTTTTTTAAAAAAATTTTTATTGGAGTATAGTTGCTTTACAGTGTTGTGTTAGTTTCTGCTGTACAGTAAAGTGAATCAGTTATACGTATACATATAACCCCTCTTTTTTAGATTTCCTTCCCATTTAGGTCACCACAGAGCATTGAGTAGAGTTCCCTGTGCTATACAGTAGGTTCTCATTAGTTATCTAGTTTATACACAGTAGTGTATATATGTCAATCCCAATCTCCCAGTTCATCCCACCCTCCCTCCCCACCTTGATATCCCTAAGTTTGTTCTCTACATCCGTGTCTCTGTTTCTGCTTTGCCAATAAGTTCATCTGTACCATTTTTCTAGATTCCACATAAAGCAATATTATATATTTGTTTTTCTGACTTAGTTCACTCTGTATGACAGTCTCTCGGTCTATCCATGTCTCTGTAAATTTCATTCCTTTTTATGGTTAAGTAATATTCCATTGTATACATGTACCACATCTTCTTTATCCATTCCTCTGTTGATGGACATTTAGGTTGCTTCTGTGTCTTGGCTGTTGTAAATAGTGCTGCAGTGAACATTGGGGTGCATGTATCTTTTTGAATTATGGCTTTCTCCAGCTATGTGCCCAGGAGTGGTATTGCTGGGTCATATGGTAGTTTTGTTTTTAGTTTTTTGAGGAACCCCCATATTGTTCTCCATAGTGGCTGTACCAATTTACGTTCCCACCAACAATGTGTAAGGGTTTCCTTCACATCCTCTCCAGCATTTATCATTTCTAGGTTTTTTGATGATGGCCATTCTGACTGGTGTTAGGTGATACCTCATCTAAATGTATTCTTTTAGGTAACTTCTGTGTCATCACAAATGATTACATGTATTCTTTTAGTTTTCTCCTTTTATAGAAATAACATACTCTGTACACTGATTTGGATCTTGCAGTTTTCACTTAGTATATATATATATTTTTAAAATTTCTTAATATTTAATTAATTAATTTATTTATTTACTTATTTTTGGCTGCATCGGGTCTTTGTTGCTGTGTGTGGGCTTTCTCTAGTTGTGGCGAGCGGGGGCTACTCTTTGCTGCGGTGCACAGGCTTCTCACTGCAGTGGCTTCTCTTGTTGCGGAGCACGGGCTCTAGGCACATGGGCTTCAGTAGTTGTGGCGCATGGGCTTAGTTGCTCCGTGGCATGTGGGATCTTCCTGGACTAGGGCTCGAACCCCTGTCCCCTGCATTGGCAGGCGGATTCTTAACCACCATGCCACCAGGGAAGTTCCACACTTAGTATATTTGCGATCATTTCTTCTGAAAGAATTGTATGACCTTGCCGTTAGTGATGGAAATAGTAATTAACAGGGAAAGATCACAAAGGGAAAAGGAATCTCTAGACAGAGATACTGTTTCCAAATGGAGATATCTATTCCAGAGCCAATGAAAGGTTTTAAGGTTAATTTTATTTGTGATTTATAAAATTTTGAATGGTTTTATAAGTTATTTTTTAACTAAGTTCTGAAGGATAATAATAAAACATTAATCTAGTTTAAGAAATAGAATATTTTTCATTATTTTTGAAACCCCTATGTGCTTTTCCCCTCTCCCTTTAGAGTAACACTGTCTTAAATTTTATCATACTCTTGCTCCTTTATAGTTTTACCGTATTAGCATGTAACTCCAAACCATATTGTTTAGTTTTACATGTTATTGAACTTTTTAAAAGTGAAATATTTTTTAGTAATTTCCTTTTTTTTCATTCAGTATACTAAGATACCCATGTTAATGTGTAAGGAGTTGTTCATTCTTTTTCATTGCTGTGTAGCATTCCATTGTAATCAGATATCGATTGATTGTTTTTCATAGTTTCAGTATTTTTTTCATAGTTTCAGTATTTTTATCATTCCATTTTTATCTCTTTTGTCACGTTAGCTTTGCCTCTTATGTTTTTAACCATTTGATCTTCAAGTTAATACAACCTACCTTCTATACTGTACCGCTTCATGCCATAATGTAGTGTGTAATGATGTGTGAGGTTTTTCTTATTTTTGTTTCTCTGTATGTAATGTGTTTTTTTCTCTGCATGCTTTTTTTTTACAAGTTTTAAAGATTTTTCCTTTTATCACATTTTTTCCAGCAGTTTGATTATATTAATACCTTTTTTTTCAGTGCTTTGAAATGTCAAATAAGTAATTTTGTTCTCTTTTATTTTTAAACTATTTGCAGAGACAACACAAAATTATATAATGTTACATTTATTTTAACCTACACTTCTTCCTTCATAAGGTTACTTGTCTAAACATTTCAGTAACATTGTGCAATTTTAAACTGAGAAAAAGAACAAAGTTACAAGTGTGACAATTTATCAGGAATAGATTAAGTGACAGCTGTAACTAGAATCAGAATTAGATTATTTTAATAATTCCAGGAAGAGTATAATTTACAAAATACATTTGAATGATGTTAGGAAGATAGCAGGAGGAATTATTTGCTTAGTCAAATATTTTTTTTCACTTAGTAATATTTATTTAAGGTTCCTCCATGTGTTTTCATGACTTCATAGCTCATTTCCTTTTAGCACTGAATTATATTCCATTGTCTGGTTATATCAGTTTATCCATTTACCTACTGAAGGACATCTTGATTACTTTCAAATTTTGGCAGTTGTGAATAAAGCTGCTATAAATATCTGTGTGTAGGTTTTTGTGTAGACATAAGGTTTCAACTCCTTTGGTTAAATACTAAGGAGAGCAGTTGCTGGATCATATGGTAAGAGTGTATTTAATATTGTAAAAAACCACCAAACATATTTCCAAAGTGCTGTACCATTTTGTATTTTCACCAAGCAGTAAATGAGAGTTTCTGTTGCCCCACATCCTTGCTAGTATTTGGTATTGTCAGTGTTCCAGATTTTGGTCGTTCTGATAGGTGTGTAGTGGTATCTCATAATTGTTTTAATTTGCATTCCCCTGATAACATATGATGTGGAATGTTTTTTCATATGCTTATTTGCCATGTGTCTTCTTTGGTGAGGTGTTTGTTATGGTCTTTGGCTGATTTTAAAATTAGGTTATTTTCTTATTGTTGGATTTTAAGAGTTCTTTGAATATTTTGGATTTTTTCCTAATCTGTGGTTTATCCTTTCAGACTCTTGACATTGTCTTTCACAAAACAAAAGTTTAAAATTTTAATGACATCCAACTTATTAGTTATTTCATTCATGCATTGTGCCTTTAGTGTTGTATCTAAAAAGTCATCATACTCAGGGTCATCTACATTTTTCCTCCTTTGTTATCTTCTAAGAGTTTTATAGTTTTGTGTTTTACATTTAGGTCTGTTGGGATCCATTTTGAGTTAATTTTTGTGAAGGGTTGAAGGTCTGTGTCTAGATTCATTTTTTTTTTCATATGGATGTCCAGTTACTACAGCACCATTTGTTGAAAAGACAATCTTTGCTCCATTGTCAGAGATCAGTTGACTGTGTGGGTCTCTTTCTGTTCCATGTATTTATTTATCCTTTTGCCAGTAGCACACTGTTTTGATTACTGTAGCTTTATAGTAATTTTTGAAATTGGTTAGTGTCAGTCCTTCAAATTGTTCTTCTCCTTCAATATATATTGGCTATTCTGGGTCTTTTGCCTCTTTGTATAAACTTTAGAATCAGTTCATGGATCTCCACAAGATGACTTGGTAAGATTTTGGTTGGATTTATGTTGAATGTATAGATCATGTTGGGAAGAACTGACATCTTGACAATATTGAGTCTTCCTATCCATGAACTTGGAATATCCTCCATTTATTTAGTTCTTTGATTTTGTTCATCAGAGTTTTTTAGTTTTCTTCATATAGACCATATATATATTTTATTAGATTTATACCTAAATATTTCATTTTTGGGGGTGCTAATGTAAATCATATTATGTTTTTAATTTCAAATTCCGTTTGTTCATTGCTGATATTTAGGGAAGCGGTTTGACTTTTATATATTAATGCTGTATCCTGCAACCTTGCTATAATTGCTTATTAGTTCCAGGATTTTTTTCTGTTGATTGTTTCAGATCTTCTACAAAGATGACCATGTGATCTGTGAACAAAGACTGCCCAATGAATTTTAAATTTTAGATAATGGGTTTTTTTTATTTTAACATATTTATTGAAGTATAATTGCTTTACAATGGTGTGTTAGTTTCTGCTTTATAACAAAGTGAATCAGTTATACATATACATATATCCCCATATCTCTTCCCTCTTGCATCTCCCTCCCTCCCATCCTCCCTACCCCACCCCTCTAGGTGGTCACAGAGCCCCCAGCTGATCTCCCTGTGCTATGCGGCTGCTTCCCACTAGCTATCTGTTTTACATTTGGTAGTGTATATATGTCCATGCTACTCTCTCATTTTGTCCCAACTTACCCTTCCCCCTCTCCATATCCTCAAGTCCATTCTCTAGTAGGTCTGTGTCTGATAATGGGTTTTTTAATCTCAACTTTTTTGGTTCATCTTCTGTTTCTCTTACATTCATTTTTCTTTAACTACTTGAATATATTTGTAATAGTTGTTTTAAAGTTCTTGCCTGCTAATTCCGTCATCTCTTTTGATTGCTTGGTTATGGTTTGATTCCCCTGGTTATGTGGCACATTTTCATGTTTTTACCATGTCTGGTAGTTTTTGAGTATATATTGGACAATGGAAATTTTATATGGTGGATTTTGTTGTTTTTTAAAGAGTGTTTTGCTTTGTTCTGGCAGGTAGTCAAGTTACTTGAGTTATCACCTTTATCCTTTAGTGTCTTGTTTTTAAATTTTGTTGGGGTGGTTTATCAGAGCAAGTAACCTTTACTAAGGCAAGGATCAGCAAACTACAGCCTGTAGGCCAAATCTTGGTGGCCCTATTTTTGTGCCATCCTTGAGCTAAGAGCAGGGTTTACTTTAAATTATTTATTTATTTATTTATTTATTTATTTATTTAGGCTGTGCCGGGTCTTAGTTGTGGCATGCAGGATCTTTTTTAGTTGTGGCAGGCGAACTCTTAGTTGTGGCATGCATGCAGGATCTACTTCCCTGACCAGGGATTGAACCCAGGCCTCTTGCATTAGGAGTGTGGAGTCTTACCCACTGGACCACCAGGGAAGTCCCTGTTTACATTTTTTTGACAGTTGTTAAAACAGAAAAGAAACCAAGAATATGTGGCAGAATCTGTATGTGACCTGCAAAGCCTAAAATATTTATTTACTCTTCAGCCTTTTATAGAAAAAGTTTGCTAACTGCTGCCCTAGTGCTAATTTAGCCCTACTATTAATAGGTTCTCTTTCTGAGTATCATCTGAATGACCTGGTTGTTCTATGGAGCACTCCATGCTGGCTGGTTAGAACTCAAACATCTCTCTTCCCTGTTTGAGCTTTGGGAATTCTTTTGCTCACAACTCTGCTGCTTCTTTGGCCATGTGGAATTTCATCACCTTGTGCATGTACAGCTTTTATTCATCAACATATCTGAGGAGACTGGAGCTGTCTCTCAGGCAAAGAGGATAAGAATTTGGCTTTGTCAAATGGCCTCTCTTGGAGGACAGAGAATCCATTCAACCTTTTGACCATCTTGCTGAGCTGAATTGAGAAAATAGGAGACTCAAGAGGCCTCTGAGGGGCCTGATCCCCTCCAGCATTTCCCAGATTCTTAAGCTGCAAAAGCAGAGGGGCTTAAAAGCTAAGCCAGTAACCTCTGTGACTCATGGTCCTAAGGAAACAATGATTAGTTTAAGTTGCTGGCCTGGAAGTGGGTTGGGTCTTCAGTGTACACATAAGCTCTCATTGCAGACTCTTTTTTTTCTTTTTATTTATTTATTTGTTTTTGGCTGCATTGGGTCTTTGTTGCTGTGTGTGGGCTTTCTCTAGTTGTAGCGAGCGGGGGCTACTCTTTGTTGTGGTGCACGGGCTTCTCATTGCGGTGGCTTCTCTTGTTGTGGAGCACAGGCTCTAGGCACTCGGGCTTCAGTAGTTGTGGCTCTAGAGAGTAGACTAAGTAGTCGTGGCACACGGGCTTAGTTGCTCTGCGGCATATGGGATCTTCCCGGACCAGGGATTGAACCCTTGTCCCCTGCATTGGCAGGCGGATTCTTAACCAGTGTGCCACCAGGGGATCCCCTCATTGCAGGCTCTTAAAGGCTGTACCTTAGTAATGGGGACACACACATACATAACATGAATATAGATTAAAGGAGAATTTCACGAAACAATTGCTGAGGACCTCTGAAAACATTGAAAACCATAAAACATTACTGAGAGATATTAAAGATGACCTAAATACATGCAGGGATATATAATGTTCATGGATTGGGAGACTCCAATATTGTACAAATAATAGCTCTCTCTAAATTAATGTATAATACAGATTCAGTGTAATCCAGATCAAAATCAGAGCAAATGTTTTTGTGGAAATTGAAAAGGTGATCCTAAAATTTATATTGAAATACAGAGGAACAAGAATAACAAGAAAGTGTTGAATAAAAATAAAGCCAGAGGGCTTGTACTATCAAATATCTATTACAAAGCCATGGTAATTAAGCAGTTAGGATAATAGGAAAAAGCAAGTGGGGCACAAAAGGACTCTGAACACAAACATGCTTCCAATACTAGGGAACTCTTGGGTGGTCTTTAGAGGCAGCTTGGTTGAAGTGAGTTTGTTCCCCCCACAAAGCATGTACGTAAAGAAATACTGGGGTAAGGAAAGAGCCCCAGAATAATGGCAGGTTGTCTATCTCTTTCTTACCGTTTTTATTATTCATTGATAATAGTTGAGACATGGCCAACAGGGGAAAGGTAAAATGTAATCTGCCAAAGGTAAATTTGACGCTTTCTTAGAACAGTTGAGCCCTGTTTTGTAGTGTGAGTATATGGAAATTTTCATTCTGTAAATATATTCTGTGATGTAATTTTATTGGGAAGTGAAAGAATCTCTAAATCTGAATTTTAGTATTTTAATAATTATAATTTCTTTCTTTTACTTGCTCTTTTCAACATTTTAATATAGCAATAAAATGATTTTATAGAAAGTGTTAGGTGCATGACATTTCTGTTTATTTCCTGATAAAATTAGGTAGAAAATACTTCAGTGTAGAAATTAAATGTACAGAACCTTCTCAAGAAAAATGAAGTTTTATATTTTTAAAAAACCCTTAATTTCCACATTATACTAAATTAGCATGCCTGTTCTGGAATTATGCAATGTGAGGTCAGGGTTCTGAAGTATGCAAGTTTTTGTTAACACTGTAATTGCAGAAGTGAGGATTGCCTGTATTTGTGTATGTTTATGTGTGTGTATACATCTATGTGTTTATATTTTTACTTACTTTTACTTTGAAACATTTTCAAACTTAGAGAAAAATTATAACTACAGGACAAAGAACTTCTGTTTTCTTAGACTATTTGACAGAATGCCTGTACCTCATACTTCAGCATACAGGCATACTTTGTTTTAAAGCACTTTGCAGATACTCTGTTTTTTACAAACTGAAGATTTGTGGCAACCCTGCATCGAGGATGTCTGTTGGTGTTCATTTTTCCAGCAGCATTTGTACACTTCATGTCTCTGTGTCACATTTTGGTAATTTTTGTAATATTTCAAACTTTTTCATTGTTACTATATTTCTTATGGTGATCTGTGATCAGTGATCTTTGACATTACTATTGTAATTGTTTTGGGGCATCACGAACCATGCCCACATGAGACGGTGAACTTAATAAATGTGTGTGTTCTGACTGTTCCACCAACCAGCCGTCCCTCATCTCTCTCCCTGTTCCCTGAAACACAATACTGCCATTAGGCCAATTAATAACCCTACAGTGGCCTATAGGTGTGTTCGAGTGAAAGGAAGAGTTGCACAACTCTTACTCTAAATCAAAAGCTAGAAATGATTATAAGCTTAGTGAGGAAGGCATGTTTAAAGCCAAGATAGGCTGAAAACTAGACCTCTCTGCCAGTTAGCCAAGTTGTGAATGCAAAAGAAAAGTTCCTGAAATTAAAAGTGCTATTTCAGTGAACACAGGAATGATAAGAAAGTGAAACAGCCTTATTGATGACATGGAGAAAGTTTGAGTGGTCTGGATAGAATATCAGACCACCTACAACATTCCCTTAAGCCAAATCTAGAGCAAAGCCCTAACTCTCTTTGATTCTATGAAGGCTGAGAGAGGTGAGGAAGCTGCAGAAGAAAAGTTTGAAGGTAGCTGAGGTTGGTTCATGAGGTTTAAGGAAAAGAGCTGTCTGCATAACATTAAAAGTGTAAGATGAAGCAGCTGATGGAGAAGTTGCAGCAAATTATCCAGAAGATCTAGCTAAGATATTATTGAAGGTGGCTACACTAAACAAAGGTTTTCAGTGTAGACAAAACAGCTTTATATTGGAAGGAGTTGCCATCTAGGACTTTAATAGATAGAGAGAAGTCAGTGCCTGGTTTCGAAGCTTCAAAGGTCATGCTGACTTGTTAGGGGCTAATGCAGCTGGTAACTTTAAGTTGAAGCCAACACTCATTTACTGTTCTGAAAGTCCTAGCGCCCTTAAGAATTATGGACTTCTCTGGTGGTGCAGTGGTTAAGAATCCGCCTGCCAATGCAGGGGACATGGGTTCGAGCCCTGGTCCGGGAAGATCCCGCATTGCCGCGGAGCAACCAAGCCCATATACCACAACTACTGAGCCTGCGCTCTAGAGCCTGTGCTCTGCCACAAGAGATGCCACCACAATGAGAAGCCCGCACACTGCAGTGAAGAGTAGCCCCTGTTCGCTGCAATTAGAGAAAGCCTGTGCGCAGCAGCGAAGACCCAATGCAGCCAAAAATAAAATATAAATAAATAAATATTTAAAAAAAAGAGAAGTGAGCAGAAAAAAAAAAACAGTTAAAAAAAAGGAATTATGCTAAATCTTCTCTGCTTGTGTTCTGTAAATGAAACAACAAAGCCTGGATGACAGCACTTCTGTTTACAACATGGTTTACTGATTATTTTAAGCCCACTGTTGATATCTTCTGCACAGAAAAAAAGATTACTTTCAAAATATTAACTACTGGGCTTCCCTGGTGGCGCAGTGGTTGGGAGTCCGCCTGCCGATGCAGGGGACACGGGTTCGTGCCCCGGTCCGGGAGGATCCCGCGTGCCGCGGAGCGGCTGGGCCCGTGAGCCATGGCCGCTGGGCCTGCGCGTCCGGAGCCTGTCCTCCGCAACGGGGGAAGCCGCAACAGTGAGAGGCCTGCGTACCGCAAAAAAAAAAAAAAAAAAAAAAATATTAACTACTCATTGACAGTGCACCTGGTCACCCTAGAACTTTCATGGAGATGTACAATGAGATTATTGTTTTTTTCATGCCTGCTCACACACATCCTTTCTGCAGTCCATGGATCAAGGAGTCATTTAGACCTTCAAGTCATATTATATAAGAAACACATTTCGTAAAGCTATAGCTGCCATAGATAGTGATTCCTCTGATGTATCTGAGCGAAGTAAATTGGAAACTTTCTGGAAAGGATTCATCATTCTAGATGCCATTAAGATCATTCGTGATTCATGGCAAGAGGTCAAAATATCAGCATTAAGAGGAGTTTGGAAGAAGTTGATCCCAACCCTCATGATTTTGAGGCGTATTCAAGACTTCAGTGGAGGAAATAACTGCAGATGTGGTGGAAATAGCAAGAGAACTAGAATTAGAAGTAGAACCTGAAGATGTGACTTTTATTGTAGATATGTCATGATAAAACTTTTAATGGATGAGGAGTTGCTTCCAATGGATAAGCAGAGAAAGTAGTTTCTTGAGATGGAATCTACTCCTGGTGAAGATGTGAAGATTGTTGAAATGACAGCAAAGGATTTAGAATATTACATAAACTTAGTTGATAAAGCAGTGACAGGGTTTGAGAAGATTGACTCCAATTTTGAAAGAAGTTCCATTTTGGGTAAAGTGCTGTTGGAAGGAAGAGTCAATCTATGTGGCAACTTTTATTGTTGTCTTATTTTAAAAGAAGTGTCCACAGCCACCTCAGCCTTCAATAGTCACCACCCTGATCAGTCAGCAGCCATCACCATCAAGGCAGGACCCTGCACTATCACAAAGATTATGACTCACTGAAGGCTCAGATGATGGTTAGCATTTTTTAGCAATGGAATATTTTAAAATTAAGATATGTACATTGTTTTTATAGACAATGCTCTTGTACATGAAATGGACTACAGTATAGTATAAACATCTTTTATATGCACTGGGAAACCTAAAAAATTTGTGTGACTTGCTTTATTGTGATATTTGCTTTATTGCTATATTTATGTTATCGCAGTGGTCTGGAACTGAACCCACAATATCTGGGGTATGCCTGTATTTGTCTTAAACAAGACCATTCCATTACGTAAACACAATATAGTCATCAGAATCAGGAAATTAACATTGGTATATTACTGTCATTTAATCCTCAGACTTTACTCATGTTTTGCTAGTTGTCCCAATAATGTACTTTAAAGGATCCATCTGAAATGATTCATTGCATTTAGTTGTAATGTCTGTTTAGTCTTTTTCAAAATCTGGAATAGTTCCTCAGTCTTTCCTTGTCTTTCGTTGACGTTGACACTTTTGAAGAACACAGGATGGTTATTTTGTAAAATTGCTCTCAATTCAGGTTTAATTTATTTTCTCATGGTTAGATCAGGTTATACAAATTTGGCAGGAATATGACATGAGTGATGCTGTGGTTTTCTGATTGCATCCTGTCAGGTGGTGCATGGTTTTGATTTGTCCCATTAGATGTTCACTTTGATCACTTAAGTGGTATCTGTCCACGTTCCCCACTCTTTATTTCTTCCCCTTTGTTATTAATAATATTTTATGAGGAGATACTTTGAAACAATGTAAATATCCCATTCCTTTTTGGTCTTCGAATTCATTCATTTATTTATTTTTGTTAGTATGGTTTCCTGTATCTTCCAGTGGGTTAAAATTCCTTACTATCCTTATTAATTTTGATACTCTCATGTTTGCCATGGTTACCTCCTGAAAGCTGGCTTCTTTGTTCTTTTGATACATCCTCATTTTTCTCTGAGTACAGTTGACCCTTGAACAACATAGGTTTGAACTCTGCAGGCCCACTTATTTGGAGATTTATTTCAGTAGTAAATACTACAGTACTACATGACGCATGGTTGGTTGAATCTGCAGATACGAGGAACCTCAGATATGGAGGGCCGACTATGAAGTGATACACGCAGATTTTCGATTGCATGGAGTGTCGGCACCCCTACCCACTCCCCCCTACATTGTTCAAGGGTCAGCTTACTTCCTTACTTTCTTGTACCACAAATTGTTACAGATTCCTGTTGTATTTTCCCTGTCCCAGCCCTGCAATCAGGTATTTCTTTAAGAAGCCCAGTTTTCCTTTAAGTGGAGAATGGATTTTAGAAACCAACTTCTGGACTCTTAGGTGTGGTCATTGCTATTAGCTGTTGCTGTTCCCATGCCCTATCAGTGAACAGAAATCAGGAATGCAACACCCCTGGGTTCATTCTAGCTGTCTCCTTTTCCTCTTGTACCTGCCTTTTCTGATGGTGAGAAACCTGACTTCCATTTTGCTTAATATATTTACCTACTTCATCAGTTACTTTGCCTGTAATCAGTCTCCTTTTGGCGCCACCCCTTTCCCATGCAGGCATCTTCCTTATCGCATTTGAACTCCAACTATTGGGGACAATGTGCCTCCATTTGTTAATGGGTAGCCTGCTCTGGGCCACTGAAGCTCTCCCACTCTAGTGGTGATGTCTAGCTTCGCCTCATGCAGTGTCTTTAGAACTGAATTGTTCAGGAAGGGGAGGAGAGGCAGAAAGGAAGGGATTGAGTGATCATTTGTTATTGAATGGGCCTTTCAAATATGATTTATCATTTATGAGTGAAAATATTCATTACACTCATTTTGAAGTAGAAAGATGGCATTGGAAGTATGTTGTTTCCGTTGTTACCTATAGGTTTAAAAGATAAGACAATTGTGGGCTCCCCTGGTGGCGCAGTGGTTGAGAGTCCGCCTGCCGGTGCAGGGGACACGGGTTCGTGACCCGGTCCGGGAGGATCCCACATGCCGCGGAGCGGCTGGGCCCGTGAGCCATGGCTGCTGAGCCTGCGCGTCCGGAGCCTGTGCTCCACAACGGGAGAGGCCACAACAGTGAGAGGCCCGCGTACCGCAAAAAAAAAAAAAAAAAAAAAAAAAAGATAAGACAATTGCCATGTGAAAACTCTGGGTGGTCACTCTACAAGAGGTTTTTTTGTTTGTTGTTTTTTTTTGTTTGCGGTATGCGGGCCTCTCACTGTCGCGGCCTCTCCCGTTGTGGAGCACAGGCTCCGGGTGCGCAGGCTCAGCGGCCACGGCTCACGGGCCCAGCCACCCCGCGGCACATGGGATCCTCCCGGACCGGGGCACGAACCCGTATCCCCTGCATCGGCAGGCGGACTCTCAACCACTGCGCCACCAGGGAGGCCCTACAAGAGGTTTTATAGAGACATAATGCATAGAGCTGTTGATTTTTTGAGGACTGACAGTCCTCTTGAATTTATCTTGACTATTCATTCTCTTCCTAGAGTGCTATTCTTTCCACCAGTCTTACCTTTGTCCTTCCATGGGATTTTTCTGCATACTTGATTTTTGGTACTGAATTCCATCAGCTTCTGGAGTTGTGTTGTGATTCTTTGAAGGACTTGATGCTGTCCTTCCCTCTTCTTTTTTTCTTGAGAACTTAGAAAATGAAAAATACTAGAGATTTGATTCCCACCTCATTCATACTTTTCTTCTTTTCCTATAGACTATTTTCCTTTTACCTTTAGGGAATAAGAGGCAGCATTATAATTAATTTGAACGTGGTATTGGTATTTTCTGAATTATAAGTTTTTTTCAGTGTTATATTTTTCCACCAAATGGGAGAAAGGCTTTTGTCTGCCCTTTGTTCATGTCACTGAGATCTCCAATTGTAGCACTTACTTAATAGAAATGTAGTCTCTGCCTTGGTAGATTGTAAGCTCCTTGAGGGCTGTGAGACAAGAGTTTCTCTTTCTTTCATTCCTATGCATAGCACCTAATAGGCCTAGCTCAGTGCTCAATAAATGTTTAATGAACATGTTTAATGAATTATTTGGAAAACTGGACCATTTATATGAGGCTTGATTGTTTGACATTTGCATCTTTAAAGTCACTTTTTGTTAAGTTTCCTTTTAGTATATAGAGCAAGTAGATTTTTTAAAAAAACTATTGAACTTGTTTCTGACTTAAAATGTTCTGATTTGGTATTGGTTTTCTCCTTTTCTGACAGACAGTTTGTCACAATTTATTGGTTATCCCTGCCCGAAGCCAAAGCTTTGACATCCTGCAAAGTGGCATCAGTAAGCATTTGGTAAATATACTTAAAAATTTTTTCTGTTACACAAAAGCATAGAGATTTGGTTAAGATTGAGTTTGCCATAACCAAGGAGAGAGTGAGTGTCCAGAGGTCTAAGCTTAATAATTTCATGATGCTGTGGTGAGAACTGAGAAATCTTGGTGTTTTTCCTGGCTGTTACTAATTAATTCTGTGACCTTGGGAAAATCTCCTCTTTTGCCAGGACCTTACTTTTTACATCTGAGCAATGAAAGACCTCTTATACCTCAGGTCCTTCTGACTTAAAATGCTTTAATTAACATGTGCCAGGTGTCATTGTGTTGGGAATCCAGCATCCATACTGGGGTTCAGTTTCCACCCAGAAGGTTTGGGGTGTAAAGTAGGGATGTCACCTCACAGGCTCAAGGCCTGGTCACTGGAAGCAGTGAGCTTAGCCATGAAACTGACTTGTCTTTTGGCCAGTGGGTGTCTCTCGTTCCCATTGGCATTAAATTCTCATTAGGTATGCCTGGGTTTTGCTTTTAACTTCCTCCAACATTTACACTTTGCCCTTTGGCTTTTTAGTATAATGATGTGTTACAGTGCAAGGGGAGACTCCAAAACTTTATCTTCCAGGGACTCTCACTTGTTTGGATAATTTTATAGGCATATCTACAACACCTTTTCTTTACTTCCCTCGAGTTGGAAGACTACTGCTTTGAATCCTCAGTACTCTCTTTTCTCCCTGCTATCAAACTTCTAATCCTTATACACTGTGTCTCCAAAGATCCCCATCTTTTTTCTTTTTTTTTTTTTTTTTTTACTTCCACTCCAGAAATTTATGCCCTTTGACTACATTCACTATTCTAGTAAAAGATAAACATTCCAGTGTTGATCTGGCCACTCTTTTCAGACAGCCTGGGTAAAGGTTAAGACCTCAGAACCTGCAGAGTTTATGATAACTCAGCAGTAGTTTGCAGGAGATTTAAACCATGTATACATGCAGTTACAAGTTAGAGTCCACCTTAATGACAACTATAGAGTTGTAGAGTAGAGTCCAGGTGAGTTAGCATACCATGATGTCCCTTATATGGGTTTTGGGACAGTGAAGCAGTCAAGTGTAAGTATAGTATTATCTTACTCCAGTATAGGTATTTTCCTTAGTTATGTCTGAGTGACTGGTTAAATCAAAGGGCAGGGGAAGGATAATTGTAAAAGGAACTGGTTTGTACATTTAATTACCTGGGGTGGGGGTGGTGCCAGATATTAGAGTTTTCCAGTCTGAATAATCTGAAGATCATGTAAATGTGATTGCTGGTATCAAGATCTTCTTTGGATGTATGAAATAATCCTTTTAAATAATAGTGTTTCTGTCCATCAGTAGAAATTGTAACATCTAGAAAATTTTAGGAGACTTTGTCATGAAGGGGAGGCAGTGGATTGGGTTAATAGTATTTCTTGAGTTTGCGTATTTTCAAAGTCATTTAACGTAGCAACTAAATTCTCAAAGTAAAACAGGATCTTAAGGTGTGGTTGGTGGCATGGCATGTATTATGTATATACAAGTTTCCACCAGTAGTGATGGAAGGTTAACTCTCCAGATAATGGTGTTTGATTTTATTCTGGGGAGAGGGGCTGTTGTGAAGAGGTCATTAATCTCATTTTTCTCTGCCTAGGTTGGGTTGACTGTAATTCCTGACAGCACGGTGGGCTGTGTTTTGGGTGTTATCTGTAAGCTCCTGGATCATACGTGTGTACTTAGTGAGACGCTGCTGCCATTTCTGGCTTCTTGTTGCTACAGTCTTCTTTATTTTCTGCTCACTTTAGAGAAGGGAGAAGCAGAACATCTAAGAAAGAGGTAACAGTTTTTGTATTCTTAAACTTTAATTTTTTTCCTACTTGTTCACCTCCCCTCAATCAGTCAGGCAGTCGGTCAGTCATTCAATCTGTAAGAGATATTTCCAAAATCTAATTCTCTTTTAGAGTTTGTATAAACCTAGCTAGCTTTTTCTTTGTTCTTTTATGAATCCCCTTTGTGATGGTGAGCAGTCTTAGTTTTTTTTTTTTTTCCTTTAAGCTACAAATTTGAAAAGTTAGATGGCATTAGAAAGTTTCCTGAGAGCTTTCCTTATTAACTTTGCTATAGATCTGGCAAGAAAAAAAATTCTGCTTTTAGAAGGATGGGTTTACTATTAATACAAGCCTTTGTATTTTGTTTTGGGCTTCATTAGAACTAGCCAGCATGGATTTTTAAATTCTTGGGTTTAAGGAAATTGTTCTAAGATGCTAGTGTTTTTAATTAGTACTTTTGCTCCTATATAATTTTTAGACTAAAGCTTCTAGGATAGTATAGAAGATTTCACTTTAATTTTCAAAGAGTGTTCTCATGCTTATGTTCTCATTGGTATGCTGTTAACAATTCATTGCAGAAGGTTTTTTAAAAATCAAACAGATGAGCAAATATAAGAAAATAAAAATCATTCTATCACATTTTGACATTTGCCTTTCTTTTTTGAGCTTTTAAATGTCACCAAAATATACATATGATTGTATAAAACATTTAAATAGTTTAAAGAGTACAAACTGAACACCTGTTTAACCAACCTCCTGGTTCAGAAATAGAACATCGTCAGCACACTTTCTCCATGTACCCTCCACAGTTACATTTCTCTTCTACATCCCCAGAGATCACTTCTGTGTTAGTCACTTCCTTACCTTTTTATTTAAAAATTTTATGTGCCTTTATAAGCAGTTTCATTTTTGTTTTGCATATTTTAAGAATTTGATATAAAAGGAATCATACTATATGTATTTTTTGTGACTTGATTTTCATCATCATTTGTGAGAGTACTCATGTTGAAGATGTATTTCATTCATTTTTGTTTCTCTATACCAGGAGTCAGCAAACTTCTTTCTGTAAGGAGTCAGTGAATATTTTAGGTTTTTCAAACCATAAAGTCTCTTGTCAGAACTACTCAGCACTGCCCTGGTCATGTGAAAGCAGCATTAGATGATACATAAATGAATGGGTGTAGCTGTGTTCCAATAAAATTCTGTTTACAAATACAGGCTGTGAGCTGGATTGGCTGTGGTCTAGTACCCCTGCTCTGTAATATTCTGTTATATGAATGTACTATAACTTATCCATTTTACTGTCAACAGACATTTGGATTTTTTCCATTGAGTGTGTGTATTTAAAACTTTGTACATTTCACTGTTGATATCCTGTAAAATTTACACATAAACAAGCATAGATTTGATGGTACTTTTCTTACCATCATCAAACTTTTGGGCCTGATAGTTCAAGAAAAGGCTTCGTAAATAGCAAGAAACTTCTCAGGGTTCTAAAAATTTTATAATGAGCATCCCTATTTATGAAATATGTATATTGCTGTTTGTCATTTCCTGTCACTTGAAATATAGCCCATTTGTGATATACTCTGATAAGAAGTTTCAAAGATCTTTTTTAGTTTCTTATAGAAAAACATCCTGCTTTGATTTTATATGGTTGGACTGAACAAAATTCACTGTACTTAATACATTTTGCCTCTGTAAAATTCTGTTTTTAAAAGTATTTTATACTGTGTATTGAGTTTGATATGCATCTCTCAGGATGACATTAGTCACAAAGAAGTGTTGGCAGTCAGAGTCTTAGGTACTTAAGTTTCCCTTTTGGGCTGCTCCTACCCTCCTAGAGAAGGTGTTTGTGAGATTACAAATAATGAGAGTGCCAGTCAAACTACTGGGAGCTTTTGATTTCACAAGTGCTGACCAAAAAATCGGGCTTGACCAATTTGAGGTATTCAGACTGTGGCCACTGTACTTTGAAGAAACTATTCTGTTGTCTTCTGGATTCATTGTTAGTAATGAAAGATCTGCTGTTCAACTGAGCCCTTTTGGTTTGTAGGTAGCAATCTATTCTTTTTTTTTTGACATCTTTATTGGAGTATAATTGCTTTACAATGGTGTGTTAGTTTCTGCTTTATAACAAAGTGAATCAGCTATATGTGTACATATATCCCCATGTCTCTTACCTCTTGCGTCTCCCTCCCTCCCACCTTCCCTATCCCACCCCTCTAGGTGGTCACAAAGCACCGAGCTGATCTCCCTGTGCTATGATCTCCCTGCGCTATGATCTCCCTGTGCTATGCGGCGGCTTCCCACTAGCTATCGATTTTACATTTGGTAGTGTATGTATGTCCATGCCACTCTCTCACTTTGTCACAGCTTACCCTTCCCCTCCCCGTGTCCTCAAGTCCATTCTCTAGTAGGTCTGCGTCTTTATTTCCGTCCTGCCCCTAGGTTAGTAATCTATTCTTTTCTGTGGTTTCACTGTTTTCTCTTTGTTGCATTGCAAATCAGGGTGTATCCTAGTGTAGGTTTGTTGTTATTTATCCTGCTTGAGACTTAGTGTACTCCTTTAATCTGAAGACTTAGTGTTTTTTCTTCAGCTGTGTTTTTGTTATCTTCCCCACTGTTTCTGTTCTCTCCTAAAAACCCCTTTTAAACATAGGGAGTTCCTCATTCTGGCCTCTCTTAACATCTTCCGCTTTGCTAATTCTTTTGTTTAATCCTTCTGTTGAGTTTTTATTGTATCAGCTATTGTTTTCTCTTTCATCTGTTTTGAGTTTTTACTTGGCTCTTTGTCATTCTTGCTTTATTGGTGTTAAAGGTCTTGTCCGTTTGTTCTGTTTGCTCTGTTTCTCTCTGGTGTGGGAATTCTCTTATTTTGGGGAGCAGGTGGGGCTCTGGAGGTTGTCGCTAGTGGGGTTGAACAAACAAGCTCATGTTTTGGATTGTATAACTTTCTCTGAATGCATCTTTTGTGTCTGTGGAGGTTGTGGAGACCTCCCTATGGGGCAGGTTCACATTTGCATCTTCCTGGCTTCCAGCTCTATGCAGGGAGCCCAGTTCTAGCTCCCTGCTTTCCATACCTGAGGCTGAAGCCTCAGCTTCCAACATTGTTTGCTGGCTGTTGAATACCCAGCCCCCAAATCCCATATCCAGGTCTGTGCTCCTGTGTATCTTCATGAGTTCTGTCATAGTTTCTGGCACCTAGAGATATCACCCATTCTGGCTTTTGAGCTTGGCTGTATTTTTGTTTTGTTTTTTAAAGTATATTATCTGTATTTTCCTGTGTTTGGGGAGTGTGGGGGGGTGTTGGTTGGTATTATCTGACCAGAATACATCAGAAGTTTGCAGAGTTAGTGGAACTCCTGAAAATTATCTGTGAAATATTGGACTTTCATCAGTTCCTTTAGAGTGGTTTAGAACTATTGCTTTATGTTGACCTAAAATCTCAACTTATAACGATTTATATGGAGTTGGTACCGTTATTTCTGTGCATGACAACTCTTAGAAAACCCTGAGAATGGCTCCTCAAATGGTATTGCTTACATCGTTCCTGGTACCCAGGTCTCTCTTCTTTTTGGCCTGACAGTTTTCTTCAATTGTGGTGTGTGAAGGTGGAATTCTGAACTTTACTCATCCATTCAGTATACTTGTACTTGGTATAATGTAGAATCCATAAGCTCTTTTAGCAGTTTTGGTCCACAGTTATTTGAAATCCACTGAAGTTTAAGTAGAGAGTGAATATATTGGATCAGTACAGTAGTAACTTATTAAAAAGGAATTGTGGAGGTAGGAATTTGAAACCCAGCAGGAACCAAAGCAGCTTCCTCTATTCTTTTCTTTTTCTTCTAAATTTTGTAGTCTTTAATCTCTGTGCCTTTGCCTCATCATTAGCTGTGTCTACAGTCTGGCTTTCTCTTTTCTCCTTGCACATGGCTGTCCTAACCTGGCTGTGCGTGAGTCCACAGGCTGAATAAAGTCTCTTCAAATAAGAGGATCTGTTTGGCTTAATGGATTTGGTATCTTCCTTTGATGCGATTGCTGTATGTGGAGTTGGGCGGGGGGTCAAATGGTGAAAGGTCTGGAGGTGGGCTTTCTTAGGAAGACTTGGGACTGGCAGGATTATGCACTCTTGGTAGAGAAATTGTAACAGGCTAAGGTCAGAGCCTTTAGCAGCCAGTGAACTTTTTCTCCAAAAGGATATTGCTCCATTTAATTGACACACTTCTAGAATGTGGTTAGGCCACTTACCTCTATCATAAAACATTCTGTTCCTGTTCTGTAAAGATACCAAAAGAAAGACGCTCACTGAAATTTGTATTTATTTACCATCTCTGGCCTGTAATAGTTCCCTTACTGGCTGTTTTCTCAAATCCCTTTGGTTCCTTGTGAGCACATCTTTCTCTGGAAAGCTGCCCTGTTCTAACACATAGAAGAGACTCATAATCCAGGTCAGAGGCTTAGAGTTTCATGGAGTTCTTTTCTTCCCTTTTCGCCATTGGGACATTCTTACTCTTTTGACATTTGGTGTTGTGTAATAGACAGTTGAATAATGTCCACTGGTAGAGAATAGTACGCATGTATAGATCATTCTTTGGTGAATTCTGTGTTAAATATGATCACTAGGGCTTCAAGAATGTCTTGTTAAACCCAGGGAAACGCTGGTTGCTAGGCTTCCTGAAACCTGTAAAATAGGGGAAAGCAGCTGATTCTTCACTGCATTTGCTTTTTTAGCTCTGATGAAACCCAGTTCTTATTAGTTTTGGTTTCTGGGGTTTTATCAGAAAACACCGTGTTTCTTAAAAGGTCATTTTCAGTCTTGGGAAGTATGGAAAGGGCACTTTTCCTGTATGCGTTGGTTCACTGACTAATTTTTGTTTTGTAGGGACAAGCTGTGGGGCGTCTGTGTCTCCATCCTGGCACTCCTGCCTCGAGTGCTCAGGTTGATGCTGCAGAGCCTGCGGGTGAGCAGAGCTGGACCTGAGGAGCTGCCTGTTGTGGGCCAGCTGCTTCGCCTGCTGCTGCAGCACGCACCCCTCAGGACTCACATGTTGACCAATGCCATCTTGGTGCAGCAGATCATCAAGAATATCACAGTAAGAAGCATGGAACAAGGGCTTTGTACTGTTCATACTAGATTCATGGGCATGGAGGTGCTCTTGGGAGGCCAGGGTTTCTGTGCGTTGACGGACTCCTGGAATTAAGCCCAGTGTGGTGATTTCTTAGGGCTTCCCCTGCCGTCTAGTAACTGTCACTTAACCAGGGGGGTGACTTTGACTGCAGAATCAGTACTAAAAACCTTAAAATATTCAAACTGAATTAAGGTGGCAGGCAGCTTAGTTGGAAAAAGTACAGGCATAAGAGTCACTGCTACCTGTTTTGTGATACAGATTCTATTGCTTAACTGTGATAATTTGGCAAGTTGTGTGTGTGTTTTTTTTTTTTAAACCTATCTGAGCTTTGTTTTCCTAGCTGTAGAAATGGGAATAATAGCAACATTGTTGGGTTTTGTTGACCATTAAATGAGATCATCCAAGTAAGGTTTATACTGTAACTGATAGTTACTAAGCACCCAACAAATGTTAGCTGTCATTAAGGAAACTTAGCAGGAATAAACTAAGGCCCATTTCTAGTCACTTAGTTCACTGGAGAGGTGGAAGAAGTTGGAAGTTGCAGGCTTCAGCTTTGTCTAATGGTTGGTTCTGTGTGTTCACCTGGGGCGGGCAGTTCTGTTTATTAAGGATTCCTTTGGTGTTTTTGGTTTGGGAGAGTTAAAGTGAGGTTTTTTGTATAGGCCTTTGATTGGAGGGGGTTATTAATTGGTATATGTAATAATACTTCAGAGTAATAGAGCTTATACCTACATACAACACAAGATGTATTCTGGATTTTCTCAGTAATGGAAGAGGATGCAGAATTCAGAAACAGAAGGGAAGAAAAGTTAAGAACTTGGATTATTCCGAGGTTGGAGAATCAGCCAATCTCTACAAGAATGACAAACTGAGACCTGTTGAATCATTATTCTCAGTTAATGTTATGAGATCCTACAATGCGAAGGGGCAGAAGTACAGTGTAGGGGTGGGTAATGGGGAAACTTCATGAGTCCCTAGCAAATGTGGGAGGGAAGGGGCCCAACAGGAAACTGGTAGCACTTAATACTTGAGGATGAAACTAGGAATTTTAACTACCTGTGGTAATAATACCTGATTGATAGGTTCCTTTTTTCAGTGAGATTTCATGTGATAATTTATAGATGAGGATACTATCGCAAGGACTGTTTGAGATCTTGTTTGGGTGTGGGAAAAAAACATCAGGAAGCAGTTTTAGTACAGCTCTCACATTACTCTTGTTTTTCTCTGCAGACATTGAAGAGTGGAGGTGTTCAGGAGCAGTGGCTCACAGACTTACATTATTGCTTCAATGTGTACATTACTGGGCATCCCCAGGGACCCAGCATGTTGAGCACAGTGTATTGAAAAGGCACTGTGGCACCTCTGTTTGAAATTGTTTATTCACATCTAATTTTGAAGAGACTGATGTAACAAATGTTTGTCATTAAAGCTGAACTTTTAAAGAAGTTGTTTATGAACCTTCCTTTGCACTGAAATAGGAAAATAATGCTTGGGAGTTCCCACTGATGCACAGGCTGGCTTCCTGGACTAGCATGTGATATGTGGTTACAGGTATTCTGTATTTCATAGCTAAGTATATATAAAATACAGAGCAATAATATGGTACCTTCTATTGTATAGTAAGAAATAAGCTGAGTCTTTGTGGTCCCATCTAGGCAAACTTCATTCTTTTTGTTCTCAGCTCCAGTTCATTCAGACAGCAACAAACTAAACTAGTTTTTGGTTTGGTTTTGTTTGGGAGTGGTTGCTTCTCACTCTGGAGCTGTGTTTCCAGAGGATTTCTAGCAAGATTTCAGAACAGTGCTCCCATCTGTTGTGGATTTTCCTGTACCTAAATGGTCCTTGGTCTGAGCTGGGTAACTCTTACAAAATGGTTTTCTACTAGTGATCCATTATAAGAGTTCTTAATTTATGTTATAATCATTTTCATAAAAATGAAGTAATTTCGTTAGCCAACTGTAAACAATCCAGGTAATTAAATAACACTTCATTGCTTCCAGTCTCTTACTGTCAGGACAGGGGTGGCAGTAATCTTAAAATGCAAAAAGCAGTTCTAGAAATATCTGTGAGCCTAATATGCCATTGTTTCTGCCTGTCTACATTCCTAGTAGCTTCGCCCTTAAAAAATGTGAAAAAGCCCACAATCACTGGATTTTATTTAAACCATGTGTTCTTAGAAAGCTAGAATGCATAGTTAGCAGTTTCCCATGCCAAAGGAACAGCATTTTGACAAGGTTGCTCACCTCTGCAGGTCAAGCAGAAAATACAAGTGGAAGGTTAAGGCCTGAATTGGCACCCCGTGCATGAATGTCTGGTCTGTAGACCTTCCCGACCGAGGCCTTGGTGCTGTGATACTTCCCTCAGCAGAAGGAACGCCATTCACAGGATGTGGCAGCAGCCTATGGCCTTCAGAGGCTGACACGGGAACTGTAAAATGTAAGCAATCAACAGTATACCTATTACAGTCTTACAGTGTCTAACAGCAAAACACTGGGTCCTGACTCTGGTCTAAAAATTAAAACTGATGATGTTGGAATAACAGGATGTGGTGTCTGTAATGAAGTCCGTTGCATTAGATTTCAGAAAAGTAGTGAACTGAAGGCATCTGCTGTGGGACAGGCTCTTCCCCATCTCATTTAGGTTCTTCACTGGAGCCAACAAACCAGGCTTGCACCAGTTGAGGAGAAATCCCAACCCAGCAGCGTCTTTAGTGCTCACTTCCTTAGTTTTACTTAGACTTAACTGTTATTAGAAATACTCTTTTCCAGTCGTCCTCATGGACGTGTAGGCACACGGGCAGTTTTGCACAGGTATAGTCTACCCTGGTCCTTTCAGCACTGGCTAAGAATTTACAAAACAGTGCTGTGTAAGAGGAGAAAGAAAACACATTTCTTTCGGTTGTTACCACATTTTCAGGCTAATAAGCCTTCAGGCATGGATATTAAAGTTTTCCCAAAGTGTAAAAGCCAATCAGAGAATTCTGCACTAGCTGTTAGAACCGGCCCCTCCGGGCACAGTCTTCCTCCATAGGCAGTCGAAGCTTTGTTTTGTTTCTTGATGGGTTAGCTGATTGCAGGTTATAAGAAAAATTCTTTGATCTTCCACTGTTCTCAAGGAGGTGTATACACTGCAAGTTGCTCACTGTTAAAAACAAATACCAGATATTCAGATTATTATTATTGCTACTATTATTATTATTTTTGGCTGTGCCGTGCAGCATGCAGGATTTAGTTCCCCGACCAGGGATCGAACCTGCGCCCCCTGCATTGGGAGTGTGGAGTCTTAACCACTGGACCGCCAGGGAAGTCCCCGATATTCAGATTATTAATTTTAATGCTGAAGGGCAGAGTTGATTGGTGGGAAGAAGGGTTTAGGTTTGGATTATCCATGGGGCTGAATAAGGTGATGGCTAGTTTATTGTAGAGACAGGAGGACGTCAGCCCTCCATTTTCCATCCTCTCAAAGATACCTGACATCTCTTTAAGGAATAACCTTGACTATGAGGGGGCAGCTGCTTGAGGAGGTAGGACTGGAACTTAGGTCTTCAGTCTGCCTGGAATAACTGGTATGATACTGCTTTCTCTGTGCATCTCTGTAACATAACACAAACATATATCTATCATTTAACTTTCCCCTGTGCCACATACTTGGCTATAGTCCATTCTAGAAAATAGGTTCCTTTGAAAACTATTCAGGTGATAGAATAATAGGCATATCAAACGAAGTGGATTTTTTTTTTTAGGCCTTTTTATGACTTTAAAATCACAGAGTTACAGGATGCTACAGTTGGAAAACTTTAGTGGTGTGCTCAACCCTCTCACTTAACAAATGAGGTTACTGAGCCCCCGACCAGTTAAGAGAACTTGCTGAGGCCGTACTGCTGGATGTTGCTCCTAAGTGGAGCAAAGAAGCAAACGTGAAAGGTGAGTAGTTTTTAAAAAGTTACAAAAATATGTCTTTCTCTCATCTGGTTTTATTACTGTTACTTCAATAAAGTTAAAGTGAACTGTTTCAGAACTCTGGTGTGTTTGTGGCTGCCTTTGTTGTATCAAGTCTTGAGTTGTCATCTGCATACCCCTCTGTAGGTGGGCAGGAATATTCTGCGCTCATACAGGGGGTACCGTTTTTAGTAATCACTTAAGCCATGGTTATTCCATTCGTTGGAATGGAATTTTTTTTAGAGGAAATTCTTTTATTTTTAACAAGAGGGCCCCCAGATTTAGGACACTGATATATATATATGCTCTCTGATCATGAATGACTGTGCTGCTGTTCTCTGTGGGTGTGGGTGGTTTGCAGGTGGGTATAGAAGACTGAGGAGAATGTGATTGTTTGCCTCCTGGATGCAGGTAGAGAAACAGTCCAAGGAGTTTGTTACTTTGCTCTAACCAGCTCACTTTCTGCTCCTTGTTTTAAGAGGTAAAGGCACTGCTAAAGTCTCTCCCTGAATTGAAGGGGTTAGGAGCCACAATCTTCACTCAAATATTTGAGCACCTACAATGTGCCAAACAATGTACTAAAGCTAAGTAGAACAGTGAGCAAAATCCAAAGATCCTTAACCTCATGGAATTCTCAAAGCAAAAATTTCTATTCAAGGTAAAGACTAAAATGAATGGTTTGTCCTTCTTGGTTCCATTTGCCATCTGTGATTCTACATTGCAGAAACTTACTTATGTGTATGTCCAAGTCATGCCCATTTCATGGAAATTTATAGACTGTATTCTGTATAAAACACAGGCTGCAGCTAACTAGCTAGGAGCTCTGGTGACTGTCATCAGCCTTATTCACAGGTTAATGGTTAATGTGGGTAGGTGGGCCTCATAAAACCTTTGTCCCCCAAGCTTAGGTTTAGGAAAAGATTCTCTTTGGTCCTCATCTGTTTTCAAGCCAGTGTAGGACAAACAAGCTGATAGTTTATATGACATCCTAAGAAACCATTATTTCTTTTATTTATTCTGTCCTTTAACTGTGAGTCCTTTAACTAAAAACCTTTATGCCACTAATCACCTTCATTTTTAAAGATTTGATAGTCCTGGACTTTTGAGACAAAGTAAAAAATGCTCTGATTATCTCATTTTAATATCTGATTATCTAAATGCTACTTCTTAGGTAGTTTTATCTGACAGTGTGTTTTTGAAACTATTCTCTAATTCACTGAAGTGTAACTAGAGGTTTTTTTGTTTTGTTTTGTTTTAAACCTAGAACAATGGGCCTGATTCCTTTGAAAGTCTCTAATTGCCCCTGATCAGCCTGTCTGTATTACATGAGTTGCCCAACTCTTATTAAAGCTTTGGCAGTAATTACTGTCCCCCCACCTCTTGGTTTTCCCCCCATCAAAAATAAATGAATGTTAAAGTTCACGCTGACAGTCATTGTTCACCTTCCCAGCTGTGCTCTATGTTCCTGCAGGATGACTGTGGATCAGGGACTGGGGGGGGTGTGTTGCCATAGCCACCCATGAGAAACACTGGACCTGGCATTAACTGCTGACAGCACTGAACTTATCACCCAAATTTAATTCTGGCATGAATGAAGGGGCCCTGAGTAAAACAGTCTTGTCTTGTGGCTAAAAAGAAAGTTCCCTGAGCTGCTCCTGTATGAGTGGAAGTGTGCACAGTTGAGCCTGAGCTAGACATGCTATTAAATATTAAAATAGTAAATGCCACCTTAGGGGGCCCTAAAAGGCAAAAGTCAGAATCTGTGGTCAAGGGACTTCTTTCCATCTTTGGGAAGGAGATGGAGGATCTTAATGTGAAACCAAAACGGAGCAAGAACTCCCAAGGTATTACTTTGAAGAATGACAGTATTTGTGTTTCCCCCTACTGTATGTGAACAAGTATGTAAAAGTGATCAATAATAGGTGCCATTTATTGTTTCTGCTGGAGGTAATGTTATTAAGCTTTTGGTTGCAAAAATAACTTGCCTCTTCTGGAGAAGAGATGTTTATTATAGTGGTAATTCCATGAAAGGGGGATGAAGAGCACATGTAATCCTGAAATCAAATGACTATTGGAACCCCTGGCAGTCTGTTCTAATGTCTTCCACCTTTGAGGATGAAACAAAAAAAGGGAACTGTTTCCCCACATGGTCTCCCCAGTCTGCTTTGCCCATGCAGTGGCTGCCTTACCTGAGTTGAGACCCAGCACAGAATGGGCTTTTGAAGATCTTGTGGGCTGATGTACTTTTCCTTCTTGAGAACCTGAAATCAACCAACAATGATCATCTATTTCTGACCAGTGACAACTGTGGCCTGACCAAGTTCTGAATTCTTTATTGAGGTGAAGGCTTGAGCTTGCAGGTGTCTGCCAAGATAGATTAGGTATGGTGTGGAAAAACTACATAGGCCTGCCCAGGTCAAGTCTGCAGATTTTGCTGCCAGGGCCACAGATCTGTTTGTAAGGGTGCCCTGACAACTTTTTTTCCACTGGGGAGCTAGCCAGTCCTGTTCTCTGAGTTTATTTGGGTGGGCACTTTGCAGAGCTGAAAGTGTTTCAGTATGCAACAGTTCATCTGCTAAACAAGTATGTACTTGTAGGGCTTGGATCTGGGGTATTCCCACAGATAGGCAACTCTGTACTATCTAAGCATAGGGAAGGTCAGTGTGAGGCAGGCCGGGTCTGCCTGGGCCTAGAGTCCTCTAAATGGAGAATTTTAGGGAAAACAGGCAGCAGCCTAGAGCGGTTGCTGTGGTGAGGCTTTCAGTCGTGAAGCCCAGCAGACAATCTCTTGGCTGTAAGGCTTTCTCGGTTGAGATACCAGAATACCTCATGAAACCAATTCTGACCCAGAATTGCTGGAAGGGAGGCACTAATTATGATGAGAATTCTGTTGGTGCCTGTAAGTTTAATAAAGTTCCTTCCTGAATGGAGGTTTGCCCAATGTAATTAAATCCTGTTTTCAAATTCTGATGTGACACACTCTTGGGGGTGCTTGTTGTAAACTACAAAGTACCCAGAAGGACAGTTACCGTAGATCTGCCTGAGCACTGAGTGCCTGGTGGGCTTGGTGCCTGAGCTGCCCTTGGGTGGACTCTTGGTGGTCCTGCTTACTGCCATGGTCTTTGGGGGTTTCAGTTCCAGTTCCTTCCTCCAAACCTGGAGGATCAAAGCCATGTACTCTCGGTTCCATCTGTCCATATCTCTGGTTCCAAGCTGCTTTATGTGCAGAAGGTGGGACAGGTGCTTCCTGAGCTGGTAGCTGGTGGGGTCAGAGGAGGGGAGAGACTTTAAGATCATAATACTGAGAAAACCAATGTTCCTTAAAGTTCCTAGAAGCTATAGGAATAGTAGTTGATGAACTCTTAGGAGATTCAGTCAAGCTCCCATTCCTAATTTCAGTGGCAGTATGTTGAATATTGAATTCTGTCTTTGTCCATCAGTACTTCCTGAACTAGGAATCAGTCAGATGGGTCCTTGCCCTCAAAGTGGGACAGGCCAATGTGTAAACAAATGCAGTATGAGAAGTACTATGTGAGAGCAAAAGCTAGATGGCTGATATTTGTGCTGGGTTTTAAGGGACGAGTAGGAGCTTGCTAGGCAGGGAAGGGCATTTTAAGTAGCAGAACTGGCACGAGCAGAGGTAGATGCATTTGTGCAGGAATGTTAAAGTGAGATGTGTGTGAAGCATTATATATTTGGTAAGGGAAGGATGATGGGAGGCTGGGCTACATTGTGGAAGCTGTGTCAGGGGAGTTGAGTCATAGCCCAGCCCATGGCTGAGTGTAGCTCCTGGCCCCTACCTGATCAGGAAGGCTGGCCAGACCACCTGGAAGCTGCGTAGCCCAGCAGTGCTCAAAAAGGGTGTACAGTAGGCAGAGCCGATCATCCACAGAACAAAGCCAATAGCATTGTTCAGCCAGGGAACTTGGGGAGCAGGCCAGTTTGAATCAAGACCACAAACAAAGAGGCTCGCCACCTTTGGAACCGGTTTCCTCCACTCTGCCTGGGCGGGGAAAGTAATTCATAGCCCCAGCCATTGCTGAATACAGCCTTCAGCCTGTCCAACCAGGGAAGCTCACCAGAACACACAAGAAGCTTTGTAGCCCGTCCATCAACCTTTCTTACCGTAGCACTTGAAGAGAGCACAGCCCGTGGCTCCCCCAGCCCACCTCAGAATAGAGCTAGTGGCTGTGTCTGGCCAGGGAATTCAGTGCACAGTCTTTTACCCAATTTGGGTCCCTGAACAATGAGCTATGCAGGCCCTGGGCCTGTCCTACTGTCCCACCAGAGCAAGGAAACTAAATCATACCCCTGCCCACTGCTGAGTGTAGTGCCCAGTCCCGGCTGTCTAAGTAAGCCTGATCAGAGAGCCTGGGCAACTGCGGAGCCCATCCTGTAGCCTCACTTGAGCAGGGAACCAAACCAACAGTCCTGTCCAACTGTTCGCAGTCAGCAGTGGCAGCACCCTCCTCCTCCCACTCCCTGCTCCACAACCTCAGAGCTTGGGCAGTGGCCCTGCCCCCAGAGAGACAGCAAGCCCCACCTGCCCAAATACATCACCAGCAGACACATCCAGAAACCCAAACTGAGCTGACTGTTGAAGAGTTCAGTATGCTGTCTGCCAAAGCAAACCTGGAAGAGGAGCCTGCTTATTCAAATGCACAGATGCCAACATAAGGAATCAAGGATACAAAAAAATGAAAAAAAACAGGTAAACATGACACCAAAGGAAACTTTAAAAAGCTCTGAAAACTGACCTTACAGAAATGGAGATCTGTGAACTGTCAGACAAAGAATTCAGAATTCTCTTAAGTTTAGTTGTCTGTGTGATCTTATAGTTCACTAAACAAAATTAGGCAAACAATGCATGAACAAAATGAGAAAAAGTTCTAAGAAATAGAAACTATCAAAAAAAAAAAAAGCCAAATCCTAGAGCTGAAAAATACTATGACTGAATTGAAGAAATCAATAGCTTCAAAGGCACACTTAACCATGCAGAAGAAAAATCAGTGACCTAGAAGACAGGACATTTGAAATTACCCAGTCAGAGAAGGGAAAAAGAAAAAAGGAAGTGAAAAAAGCCTATGGGAGATGTATGGGACACAAAAGAAACAGTATCTGCATTATGGGAATTCCAGAAGGAGAAGAGAAAGGGACAGAAAGTATATTTAAAGCAGTAATGGCTGCAAACTTCCCAAACCTGAGAAGAGAAATAGACATCCAGACCCATGAGGCTCAAAGGATGTCAAATAGGTTGAACCAGAGTAGGGCTACACTGAGACACATTATAATTATTAAAAGTCAAAGACAAAAATAATTTTGCAAACAGTAAGAAAAAAGAGAAGTTACATATAAGTAAACTCCCATAAGACTATAAACAGATTTCTTGTCAGGAACTTTTCAGGAAAGAATGGGATGACAGGATCAAAACATTGAAAGAGGGCTTCCCTGGTGGTGCAGTGGTTGAGAGTCCGCCTGCCGATGCAGGGGATGTGGGTTCATACCCCCGTCTGGGAAGATCCCACATGCCACGGAGCAGCTGGGCCCGTGAGCCATGGCCGCTGAGCCTGCGTGTCCGGAGCCTGTGCTCCACAACAGTGAGAGGCCCGCGTACCACAAAAAAAAAAATCCAAAAAAAAAAAAACATTGAAAGAAAAAGACTATTAACCAAGAATACTATACCCGACAAAGTTATCTTTCAGAAGTTAAGGAGAGAGAAATACTTTCCCAAATAAGAGCTGAGGGGGTTCATCACCACCACACCTGCCTTGCAAAAAATGCTAAAGGGAGTAAAGTAACAGGACATTAATCATCTTAAGGCAGTGTAAAACTCACAGGTAATGGTAAACATATAGTCAAAGTTAGATTCTGTAATATGGTAATGATGGTGCATAATTAACATACAACTCTAGTTTAAAAGTTAAAAAAAGTAGTAAACATAACCATAACTACAGTAAGCTTTACTGGATGTGCAATATAAGAAATATTTATGGCAGAGCACAGGGAGATCAGCTCGGTGCTTTGTGACCGCCTGGAGGGGTGGGATGGGGAGGGTGGGAGGGAGGGAGATGCATGAGGGAAGGGATGTGGGAACAGATGTATATGTATAACTGATTCACTTTGTTATAAAGCAGAAACTAGTAATAAAAAAAAAATGGAGTAAAAAGAGAAAAAAAATAAAAAAAAATTAAATAAAAAAAAAGAAATATTTATGTAAACTGTAACATAAATAACCTAAAATGTGAAGAGGGAGAAGTGTAATATTTAGCAGTGCTATTGAAGATAAGTTAACAGTTTAAAATAGGGTGTTATTTTAAGATATTTTATCATATTTTAAGATACTTTATGTAAGCTTCATGGTAACCACAGGGAAAAACCTGTACTAATTACACCAAAGAACATGATAAAGAAGTCAAAGCAGACTGATGCCAAAAGGCATCAAAACACACAGGAAAGATAGCAGGATAAGAAATGAGGAACAATGGATCAACAGAACAGCCAGAAAACAATTAACAAATTGCAATAGTAAGTCCTTACCTACCAATAATTACTTTAAATATAAATAGATTAATTCCTCCAATCAATACAGAATGGCTGAATGGATTAAAAAAAAACAAAAAACAAGATCCAGTGATACATTATCTTCAAGAGACTCATTTTAGCTTTAAACACCCACACACACAGTGAAGAAATGAGGATATTTCAAGCAAATTGTAACCAAAAAACATACCCCAAAACAAAAAAAGAAAGCAGGGGTAACTATAATTATATCAGACAAAACAGACTTTAAAAATGTTCTAAAGAAACAAAGAAGGTCATTACATAATGATAAAGGGGTCAATCCATCCGGAAGATATAACAATTGTAGATATTTATGCACCCAACATCAGAGCACCTAAATATACAAAGCAAAACTACCAGAGCTAACAGAAGAAATAAACAGCAATACAGTAATAGCTAGGGACTTTAATACCCTACACTCAGCAATGGATAAATCACTCAAAGAGTCAAAGAGGAAACAGTGGATTTGAACACTATAGACCAAATGGACATAACAGACATATAGAGAATAGTTATCCAACAATCAGAAAAAACATTCTTCAAGTGCACATGGAACATTTTCTAGGATAAATCATGTGTTAGGCCACAAAATAAGTCTTAGCAAATTCAAGAAGATTGAAATCATACCAAATATCTTCTCTGATTGTAATGGTATGAAATAAGAAATCAATAATAGGAGGGATATTGGAAGACTCATAAATACATGAAATAAGAAATCAATAATAGGAGGGATATTGGAAGACTCATAAATACATGGAAATTAAACTCTCCTGAACAACCAATGGATCAAAGAAGAAACTGAAAGGGAAACTTAAAAGGTATCTTGAGACAAATTGCAAATAGAAACTCTACATACTAAAACTTATGAGATGCAGCAAATGTAATTTTAAGAGGGAAGTTCATGGCAATAAATGCCTACATTAAGAAATAACAAAGATCTCAAATAAACAATCTAACGGTATGCCTTAAGGAACTAGAACAAGAACAAACTGAGCCCAGAGTTAGAAGGAAGGAAATAATAAAGATTAGAGCAGAAATAAATGACATAGAGAACAGGAAAACAATAGAAAGGATTTAAAAAGCTAAGTTGGTTCTTTTTTTTTTTTTGCGGTATGCAGGCCTCTCACTGTGTGGCCTCTCCCGTTGCGGAGCACAGGCTCTGGACGTGCAGGCTCAGCGGCCATGGCTCACGGGCCCAGCCGCTCTGCGGCATGTGGGATCCTCCCAGACCGGGGCATGAACCTGTGTCCCCTGCATCGGCAGGTGGACTCTCAACCACTGCGCCACCAGGGAAGCCCTAAGTTGGTTCTTTGAAAAGGTAAACCAAATTGGTGATTAGCTATACAAAGCAAGAAGGGAAAAAAAGGATTCAAAGCAACAAAATCATAAATGGAAAAGGAAACACTGCAACTGATACCACAGAAATACAAAGGATCATAAGAGGCTACTGTAGACAACTATATACCAACAAACTAGACAACCTAAAAGAAATGGAGAAATTCTTAGAAACAACCAACCTACCATGACTGAATCAGGAAGAAATAAAAAATCTGACAGACTATTATAAAGAGTAAGAAGATTGAATTTGTAATAAAAAATCTCCTAATGAAGAAAAGTCCAGGACCAGATGGCTTCACTGATGAATTTTACTAAACATTTAAAGAAGAATTCCAATCCTTCAAATTCTTCAAAACATTTGAAAAGGAGGGAACACTCCCAAACTCACTTCATGAGCCCACATTACCCTGACACAAAAGCTAGAAAAAAATTCCACTACAAGAAAAGTATAGGCCAATATCCCTGATGAATACAGATGCAAAATTTCTCAATAAAATACTAGCAAACCAAATTCAGCAGCACATTGAAAGGATCATTCCCCATGGTCAAGCAGGATTTATTCCTGGAATGCAAGGATGGTTCAACATATGCACATAAATCGATGTGATACATCATATTAATAGAATGAAAGAAATCATATGATCATCTCAAAAGACACAGAAAAAGCATTTGACAAAATCCAACATCTGTTCATGATAAAAACCCTTAACAAATTCAGTATAGAAGGAACATACCTCAACATAATAAAAGTCATATATGACAAGCCCACAGCTAACATCATACTCAATGGGGTAAGGTTGAAAGTGTTTCCTCTAAGATCAGGAATAAGGCAAGGGTGCCTACACTCACCACTCCTTTTCAACAAAATACTACAAGTCTTAGCCAGAGCAATCAAGAAAGAAAAAAAAGGAATCAGAATGGGAAATGAAGAATTAAAATTGTCTTCATTTGCAGATGACATGATTTTATATATAGAAAATCCTAAAGACTTCACAAAACTGTTAGATTTAATCAACAACTTCAGTACAGGTGCAGGATACAAAATTAATATACAAAATCAGTAGTGTTTCTATACATTGAGAGTGATGTGAAAAATAAATAAATAAAAGAATTCCATTTACAGTAGCATCAAAAACAATAAAATACTTAGGAGTAAGTTTAACCAGGGAGGTGAAAAAATCTCTACCCTGAAAACTACAAGACATTGATGAAAGATACTGAAGAAAATACAAATAAATGGAAGGGTATTCCATGTTCACGGATTGGAAGAATTAATATTGTTAAAATATCTATGCTACCCAAAGCCATTTATAGATTCAATCCCTATCAAGATTCCAATGGCTTTAAAAAAAAAAAAACAGAATTAGAGGGACTTCCCTGGTGTTCCAGTGCTTAAGACTCCACGCTCCTAATGCAGGGGGGCCCGGGTTTGATCCCTGATCAGGGAACTAGATCCTACATGCCGCAACTAAGAGTTTGCATTCCGCAACTAAAAGATACTGCATGCCGCAACTAAAGATCCTGCATGCTGCAACTAAATATCCTGCATGCCGCAACCAAGACCCGGCACAGCCAAATAAATAAATAATAAATATGGAAAAAAAAAACAAGTAGAACAAACAATACCAAAATTTATATAGAAACACAAAAGACCTTGAATAGCCAAAGCAATCCTGAGAAAGAAGGATAAAGCATCACACTTCCTGATTTCAAGCTACACTATAAAACTATAGTAATCAAAACAGTATAAATGGAATAAAAATAGACACATAGACCAACAGAACAGAATTTAGAGCCCAGAAATAAACCCATATATAAATAGTCAACTAATATTTGACAAGGGAACCAAGAATACTCAATGGAGAAAAGACAGTCTCTTCAGTAAATGGTGCTGGGAAAATTAAATATTCACACGTGAAAGAATGAAAGTAGAACCCTATATTACACCACTCACAGAAATTAACTCAAAGTGGATCAAAGACTTAAATAAAAGACCAGAAACTACAAAACTCCTCGAAGAAAACATAGGAAAAAGTTCCTTAATGTGGGTCTTTGCAGTGATTTCCTAGATACAACAGTTAAAGCATAAGCAACAAAATAAAAAATAAGTGGGACTACATCAAACTAAAAAACTTCTGCACAGCAAAAGAAATGATCAACAGAATAAAAAAGGCAACCTACAAATGGAAAAGAAAATATTTGCAAACCATGTATATGATAAGAGGTTAATATCCAAAGAATATAAAGAAGTCATACAACTAGAAAGCAAATAATAATAATCCAATGTGCAAGGAGCCTGAATAGAAATTTCCCCAAGATACACAGATGGCCAACAGGTACATAAAAAGGTGTTCAACATCACTTATCATCAAGGAAATGAAAATCAAAATCACAGTGAGAGGGACTTCCCTGGTGGTGCAGTGGTTAAGAATCTGCTTGCCAATGCAGGGGACACAGGTTTGATCCCTGGTCCAGGAAGATCCCACATGCTGTGGAGCACCTAAGCCCGTGTGCCACAACTGCTGAGCCCACACGCCACAGCTTCTGAAGCCCGTGTGCCTAGAGCCCGGGCTCCACAAGAGAAGCCACAGCACTGAGAAGCCTGCGTACCACAACGAAGAGTAGCCCCTGCTCACTGCAACTAGAGAAAGCCCACGCGTAGCAATGAAGACCCAACGCAGCCAAAAATAAAAATAAATCTATAAAAAAAACCCCACAGGGCTTCCCTGGTGGCGCAGTGGTTGAGAGTCCGCCTGCCGATGCAGGGGACGCTGGTTCGTGCCCTGGTCCGGGAGGATCCCGCATGCCGCGGAGCAGCTGGGCCTGTGAGCCATGGCCGCCGAGCCTGTGCTCCCCAGCGGGAGAGACCACAACAGTGAGAGGCCCGTGTACCGCAAAAACAGAAACAAAAAAACCACAATGAGATATCACCTCACATCCGTTAGAACAGTTGTCATCAAAAAGACAAGAGAAAAGTGCTGGTGAGAATGTGGAGAAAACGGTACCCTCCTGCACTGTTAGTGAGAATGTAAATTAGTGCAGCCACTATGGAGGTTCCTCAAAAAAGTAAAAATAGAACTACCATATGATCCAGCAATCCCACTACAGGGTATATATCTGAAGGAAATGAAGAGACATCTGCACCCCTATGTTCACAGTAGTATTATTTACAATAGCCAGAACATGGAAACAACCTAAGTGTCCACTGATGGATGAATAAAGAAGTTGTGGAATATATATATATATACACACACACACATTAGATTATTATATATATTATATATACACACAGTAGAATATTATTCAGCCTAAAATAAGAAGGAAATCCTGCCATTTGCAACAACATGGATGGACCTTGAGGGCATTATGCTAAGTGAAATAAGAGAAAGAAAACTACTGTATTATTTCACTTACATGTGAAATCTTCAAAAACAAAAACCAAAAAACAAACTCATAGAAAAAGAAATCAGATTTGTGGTTATTAGAGGAGGGTAATTGGATGAAAGTGATCAAAAGGTGCAAATTTCCAGTTGTAAGACAAATAAGTACTGGGGATGTAATGTACAACATGATGACTGTAACTAACACTGCTTTATGGTATATATGAAAGCTGTTAAAGAGTAAATCTTAAGAGTTCTCATCACAAGGAAGAAAACCTTTTTATCTGTGTGAGATGACGGATGTTAACTAAACTTATTGTGGTAATCATTTAACAATATATGTAAATCAAATCATTATGCTGTACACCTTAGATTTATACAGTGCCATATGTCAATTATATCACAGTAAAAATCAGGGGGAAAAGGCAAACAGCTAGAGCTAGGAGAGGCCAACATTCAAAATCAGTGCTGTCTGGTCCAACAGCCAAATACTGCTAAGGACTTGGTGGGGATGATCAGGGGTTTTTAAGAGTAGTGGCATGCACTGCTGGTGGGAATGTGAATTGGTACTGCCACTATGGAGAACAGTATGGAGGTTCCTCAAAAAACTACAAATAGAACTACCATATGACCCAGCAATCCCACTACTGGGCATATATCCTGAGAAAACCATAATTCAAAAAGAGTCATGTACCAAAATGTTCATTGCAGCTCTATTTACAATAGCCCGGAGATGGAAACAACCTAAGTGTCCATCATCCGATGAATGGATAAAGAAGATGTGGCACATATACACAATGGAATATTACTCAGCCATAAAAAGAAACGAAATTGAGCTATTTGTAATGAGCTGGATAGACCTAGAGTCTGTCATACAGAGTGAAGTAAGTCAGAAAGAGAAAGACAAATACTGTATGCTAACACATATATATGGAATTTAAGAAAAAAAATGTCATGAAGAACCTAGGGGTAAAACAGGAATAAAGACACAGACCTACTTGAGAATGGACTTGAGGATATGGGGAGGGGGAAGGGTAAGCTGTGACAAAGCGAGAGAGCGGCATGGACATATATACACTACCAAACGTAAGGTAGATAGATAGTGGGAAGCAGCCGCATAGCACAGGGAGATCAGCTCGGTGCTTTGTGACCGCCTGGAGGGGTGGGATAGGAAGGGAGGGAGGGAGACGCAAGAGGGAGGAGATATGGGGACATATGTGTATGTATAACTGATTCACTTTGTTATAAAGCAGAAACTAACACACCATTGTGAAGCAAGTACACTCCAATAAAGTTGTAAAAAAAAAAAGAATAGTGGCAAATGTAAGAGCTGAATTTTACTAAGATCAATGTGTTGGAGGGCAGAGCCTGGGGCGGGAGAGAGGGGAGGGGCACCAGGATGATGGCTATATTCACCTCTAGTGCTTTTCTGACGGTGTTTATCCCATGTGCACTCCCAAACCTCTTATTGAGCACAGATGTTTCGGAGCCTCCTAAGGAAAGCTGCACCAGTGTTCATGATCCATGGCTGATTGACTACTGGTGAGCCCACAGGGTGCAGAGAGCAGCAGGCCCTGTGCCTGATCTTACGATACACCAACCGGGACATAACCTTCCCAAATGCTCGAAGCTCCTTGCAGTGCTTGGGGCAGCCCCTCCCTCCTGCTCTAAAGGCTGATTTCAGTCGAACTACATAATTCTTCCTTTCCTTTCCTGGAGCGTGACAAACCATGGCACCCCTTTACTAGAACATGTACCACATTTCCAAAAAGCCAAGTGTAGAGAGAAGCGAGAGTTAACAGGACAATACTGCTCTGCAGTCAGTTCTTCCACACCCCCGCTCTGTGGGCAGAGGACTTGTCGGGAAGCCTGGGTGTTGGCTGAAGCTCTAACAGCTCCGGCTTTCGGGGGGCACAGCTGCCACCTCATCGACTCTGGTATGGAGACCGAGGCTGTGTCTCATGGTCCTAGTGGTCAGTCACAGCCTCTGTTCTCCCCTTCTCAGGGAGAACGTGCACACCTGGTTTGCTGAGAATCTGAGCACACCCAATCATCCCTTTCAGCCCGGGGTGCAGGGTGCTTGTTATGGTCTAGCCTAACCTTGTTTATTCACCTCAGAACATGCTGGAGAGGACCCGATGGGAATTGCCTTACACAGCAACTCCTCTTCACCACAGCAACTTTCCAGCCGAGCCTAGCTTGTCCAGTATCCAGTTTCAACCTTTAAAATAGTCAAGTCTTGACTGGTAATAAAACTCAGACGCTTAGACAAAGCTTCATTTTCTCTGGGCCCCAGGTTCAATCTGCTCACCGCATCCTGTGCGTTTTCCAGTCAGCCTGCCTCCCCGCCGCCCCCGGGCACGTCTCCTATGACGGCGGCCTGCATTTATGGGAGGTCGTGTGCCAAGCCCCGTCCCCTACCCCAGCCCTTGGTGCCCCTGAGGTCTGTCGGACACCACACACTGTCCCCGGACAGCACTTAGGGCTCCTGTGCTTCAAATGGAAGACATATGGCCATAGTGGAATCAATAAAAGGATTTTTACTGTCACCAGACACAGGACTTGCCACGGTGTGCAGCTTCCCAGAAGCCCTTTGGGAGTCGACGTCCCGGGACTCGGAATTGCAGTGGTGCAGCCAGAGGGGGCCTGTGTAATTGCCTCCCCAGATATGAGTCCACTGTTCTTGGGGGGAATGACTGAAGGCTCATTTGCTGCTATGGACACTTACTGACAGGACCTGTCAGCTGCTGACTCTTCAAAGGAGTCAAAGGACAGTGTGATGGGGAGGTGCTGCAGCTGGGGAGCAGCTGTGGGGCCTGACGTGGCAAACCTCGTGGGCTTGTTTGGACCCCAGGTGTCAGCTGAAATACTTCACAAAAAGTTCCTCTGGGATGGTAGCCAGTGCACGTCCTGGCAGAACGCCCCAAGGAGGGGGAGCAGGGACCCTTCCCATCCGTGGCTTCAGAGGCCGACGGTCTCAGCTGCAGGCCAGCACTGGCACGCACTGGCTCTGTAGCCTGAGGTTGATGAACCTATCTGTGCTTCAGTTTCCTCACTCGTGGAATGGGGAGAAGAACAGTAATCCCAGTATCCCTCACAGGGTGACTGAGGATTTAAATGAGTTAATACACGTAAAACTGCTTAGAACAGTGTCCGGCCCAAGTGCCTGATGAACGCAACTACCAGTATTAGTAACAGTGCTAACAACAATGTCCCCCATAACAACATTACCTTGATGCATGAGAGACCATCCAGGCAGCCTGTCCTCCAGCCTGTCCTGAGGTGCAGAGTGCGAGGTCGGCCTCCGCCTCCATTATTTTGACCACGGCAGACACTACCTTTACCGAGAATGTAAGGGAAAGGCCCCTGGACTCAAGTCAGAAAGAACTTCGAGTGCTGGGTCTGACCATCAGGACAGGTCTTTTTTCCTGAGACCACTGCTTGTCTGAAAAACAGGGACGCTAATCCCTATCGTGACGGCTTCCTGGCAATGGTTGGGAGAGCAAAGGAGTCAGGCATGAGACGACTTTGTAAACAGCCACGAGCCTGAACAGATGTGAGGGCGCACTATAGCAAAGGCTGTGCAGGTCGCCGGGCTCTGGGTTAGGAGACTTTGGCATGACAGTCCCTGAGGCCTCTCCTTGGACCTCACAAGCCGCTCAGCTCTCCCTCTGCCAACAGCAGGGTTTCTTCGGCCCTTTTATCTCCTGACGGGGGCACACCTGCGCTCGCAGTGATCTGCTTGCTTTGTTCCCCTGTAAAACTCCCTCTCTCCGGAGATGGAGACCATATGACCCCCACCTGGGGCCGACGGTCCGGCCCTCCCCTGGGCGTGGTCATCACTGAAAGGCCTAACCTGGATGGAGGCCCTCGTGGGGCCTGCAGTGTGAAGGAGATTGTGAGATATGTGAAAACTTGCAGCAAAGCACTCTTCCAGTCCTCCCAGAATTACCCCCTGGTTGTGTTCACCTCAGTGTTTCGGTAAGCCTCCTCCACCACTCCCAGCTCCTACCCCACATCTGAGCTTGGTTGAGGCTCACACAGGTTTTTGTGATAAATTTCAGTCACTTAATCCACTGTATCTAATTCCTGTGTAGTAAAGAAGGAAAATAAAATATCTTAAATGTGTAGTGCTTTAGAATTTACAAAGCACACGTTATCTCATTCTAGCAACCTGTCACATGAACAGGACAGGTGCAGCAATTGTTAAATCCCATTTTACAGAGGAGGAAACTGAGGGTCAGGGAGGCTGAGTGATTTGCTCAAGGTCAGATAACCTCTTAGAGCTTCCCCTGAAACTTAGGCTTCATGGTTTTTCATTTACACCAGGCTATCCTGGGTACTTTCCTATCTTTCTGGGTAAAAACACCTTCCAAATAGCTTACCCAATATAAATTACTAAGATCTACACGTGTGTGACTCTCATGGGTAGGCTCAATTAAATTGGCCTTGTCATGCCAGCATATTGAATTCACTAGAAAGTATCACAGAGCACAGGGGGTATCACATCAGGGGGATTAGGACAGCCACAGAGCCAAAAAGATGCTGTGGCATCCCATCTTCCTACCTTCTCCAGGCCCGCTGGATGACCGCTGCTGCCTTGTTCTTTTTGCGAAACAGCTCTTTCCTGCTTCTTTCTCTCTGGATTATCTGCAGCCGCAGCTCTACGGGGAGAAGGTCAATATTCACACTCTGCCCAGAGAGGGGACCAGGTGCTGGATCAGTCTCCTTAGATAGCTGAGTGTCCTCCAACAGGGCGGATGTACCCAACTTCCTGACTCCTGACCTCAACACCTCTTTGCTCGATGGCAAATCTGAGTAGGTCCCTCCTGCGAGCTTGTCCTGCGTCACTGTGTTTCTTGGCGTCCGGTGGTGGAGAGGACTCTGCCCAGCATGGACGGCCTCCCCCTTGGCACTGCCAGGCCGGCTGGACCCAGCCGGGGAGCGCCTCCCTCCTCTGAGCTCCTGGCTGCGCCTTTTCTGGGAGGCACATTTGGCCTTGGGTGCTGCATCCTGCCGCCGGCTGGGCTTCCAGTGGCCGTCCTGCTGTGGAAGGCTTGCAGCTGCCCAACTGGGGTCCTCTCCTTCCTCAGCAGGCCCAGACGCCCTGACACAGGAGGGCTGCTTCAAGGAGCCTTTCCCCTTGTCACACTGCTGCTCGCCAACTGTCTCACCTCTGGACTTCTCGACAGAGGAGGCTCCTGGACGCCTGTTTCCATCACTGCCTTCGCTGGGGCTGAAGTGGACACAGGCAGATCGGCCTTTAGAATGTTCTCTGGATGTTTCTTGGGGAGACAAGGAAGAAGGGGAAGAATCTTTATTGTCCAAAACTTGCATAGTAGGGCAGTTCTGCTCACTGTTCACAAAAAAAAAAAAAAAAAAAAAAAAAAATTCAGACTTGTCCTCTTGTATCACCATGACAGTGCTGATTATGATTAGGAAAAAATTGTTTAACTTCTATTTCTAGCAACAGTAGGTTAGATAACCTGAAAGCCTTCCCCTACAAATACCTAGAAATGGGACTTCCCTGGTGGTCCAGTGGTTAAGACCCTGCGTTCCCAATGCAGGGGGCCCGAGTTCAATCCGTGGTCAGGGAACTAGATCCCACATGCTGCAACTAAAAGATCCCACATGCCGCCACTAAGACCCGGTTCAGCCAAAAAAAAAAAAAAAAAAAAAAAAGACCTATTACCTGGTGGTGGCGCAGCAGTTTAGAATCCACCTGCCAATGCAGGAGACACAGGTTCGATCCCTGGTCCAGGAAGATCCCACATGCCACAGAGCAACTAAGCCCATGTGCCACAACTACTGAGCCTGTGCTCTAGAGCCCGTGCACCACAACTACTGAGTCTTCACGCCTAGAGCCCATGCTCTGCAACGAGAGAAGCCACTGCAATGAGAAGCCCAAGCATTGCAAGTAAGAGTAGCCCCTGCTTGCTGCAACTAGAGAAAGCCCGCACGCAGCAAGGAAGACCCAATGCAGCCAAAAATAAAATAAAATTAAAAAATATATATTATAAAAAATACCTAGAAATGCTGACTAAAATATTTATAATAAACGTTACTTTAAAAGCACCATAGTGCCTTCAAGAAAATAAAGGAAATTCCTGGGGGCCAAAAACAAAGGGAAAACTGAGAACCCAAGTGATAAGCTTGTGAGCTGATCCAGCGACTGTCGGGCAAGTGGTAGCGGTGAAGTGGGGCAACGGCTGGTCTTATTAAATAACTGGCTGTTTTAACATCCAGATAAGAACAGAAAATGAGCCTTGCAGGCAGAAAGTTAACTGGAAACAGGACCCTGCATGAAGCCAGGACTCTTGAGGTGGTAGACCCTTGGGAAATGATGGTCCAGATAAAATATCTTCCCAGCACTGGAAGATGACAAGGAAATTTGTCTCAGCTTGGGTTCGGGATGGGGTAAAGAGTCATGCATGAGAATTTGAAACCAAAGTGCTGTGCCTCACATGGGTTTGGTATTCATTTATTCTCAACCTATAGGAAAAATTAATATAAAAACTAGTCTCAGGATGGTGGTATCACAGGGTGCCTCTTAGAAGCAAACACAATATTGCTTTAGGGTGGCATGACCTCAACTCAGCCTGCACAGAGGGGACCTCCTGAAAATAACTTCACAATCCCAAATTACAAAATACACAAGGAAACAATCTACCATGAGGAATAGTTAATAGAGAAAATAGGAAGATTAGATCAACAAGAATTTTAGCTAATAGAACAGTGTGTATGCACACTCACACATACGCACTCATTAAACACATAAAAGAAATTTAGAATTTGAGAAAAGAATATATATATATATATTTTCAATAACTAAATACAACATATAAAATAAAAATTTTAGTCTCAATGTGAAAAACAGTGAAGAAACTTCTGCTTCCATAATGGCAGAATTGAAGCATACTCACCAAAAAGGACAATAGAAAAGTTAAACAAAATATTACAAACTACCTGTTTGAAGGCATCAAAGAGCTAACAAGGCAGAAAAAAAATATGGGGCCAAGATCCAAGAGAATCAGGCAACCAGGAGATGAGCAAGGCATTTGGGGCCACATATCCCTAGGGAAATGAGGCTCCTTGAGGTTTGGAGGACAAAACTTGGAGTCCAGATCCTGCCAAGAAGCATTGTTTTGGACTGGGACTCTGGAAGGCTATGTCTTAGGAAAAAAGGTCCACTGGCCGTGGAAGCCCAGCTCTGTATCATCTCAGTTTTGGAAACTGGATTAAGGTGACCTTGGATTGTTCTTGCTCCTGAATGCCTGAGAGAAGCCAATGTAAATCCTCCCTGGAGGAATTAATATCATGCTAGGCTTCTAGTTATTTCTCTAATTTTTTTATATTCAGTGATCCAGTCCTTAGTGAAAAATATACAGGGAGATGAGACAAGACAAAATTGAGAGAGGGAGGGAGGGAGAGAGAATAGACAATAAAACAGACACACATTATCTGCTTATCCAGATAATGTGTTTTCAGAAACAGACTTTAAAATAACTATTCTTAAGTGCAAAAGAGTATATAAACTATACTACTCTTCATGTAAGAAACAAGAGGATATAAGAAAATATACTTGTATCTGGGACTTCCCTGGTGGCGCAGTGGTTAAGGCTCTGCGCTCCCAATGCAGGGGGCCTGGGTTCCATCCCTGGTCCAGGAACTATATCCCACATGCATGCCACAACTAAGAAGCCCACATGCCACAACTAAGGAGCCCGCCGGCTGCAACTAAGACCTGACTCAACCAAAAAAAAAAAAAAAAAAAAAATCAAACAAACAAAAAAAACTGGTATGGTTTTAAAAAAAAGAAAGAATATATTTGTATCTGCTCATTTGTACAAAAGAAATATAGAAAGGATAATCTAGCAACTGAAGAGATTGGATCCCTATAGGGATGGAGTGGGAAAGGGATAGAAAGAAGAGGGAAATGGAAACTGAGTAGTAGGATGAGGAGGGAGCAACACTTCTCTGAGTAAACCTTTCTGTATAGCTCTGACTCTTATAATAACCATTATAATGTTTCACACACACCAAAACAAAATAAAAAACCAATTAATTAAAACAACAAGATACCACTACACATCTACTAGAATGGTGAAAATAAAAAACACTGACAACACCAAATGCTGATGTGGGTGACAAGCAACAGGAACCCTCATTCATTGCTGGTGGAATGCAAAATGGTGCAGCCACTTTGGAAGACTGTTTGGCAGTGTCTTATGAAACTGAGCATGTTCTTACCATACAATCCAGCAATCTTGCTCTTTGGTATTTCCCCAAATGAATTAAAACCTTACGTCCACCCAACATCCTGCATATGGATGTTTATACTAGCTTTATTCATAATTGTCCAAACTTGGAGCAACCAAGATGTCCTTCAGTAGGTGAACAGATAAATAAATTGTGGTACATCCAGACAATGGAATTTTATTTTTTTTTGGCTGCATTGTATGGCATGTGGGATCTTAGTTCCCCCACCAAGGATTGAACCCCAGCCCCCTGCAGTGGAAGCACGGAGTCTTAACCACTAGACCACCAGGGAAGTCCCCAGACAATGGAATATTATTCAGCAATAAAAAGAAATAAACTAAAAGAAAATGAGCTATAAGTGAAATGTGTACCAAAAAGAAATAAGCTACCAAGCCATGCAGAATATTATTAAGTGAAATATTACTTTACTTGCATGAATATTACTAATACATATTATTAAGTGAAGGAGGCCACTCTGAAAAGGCCATATACTATATAATTCCAACTATATCACCTTCTGGAAAAAGGCAAAACTATGGAGATCCTAAATGGCTCAGTGGTTACCAGGGGTTTGGGGAGGAGAGTGATGCATAGGCAGAGCACAGCGGATTTTTAGGGCAGTGTGATGGTTAATTTTATGTGTCAACTTGACTAGTATAAGGGATGACCATATAGCTGATAAAACATTATTTCTGGGTGTGTCTGTGAGGGTGTCTCTGGAAGAGATTAGCATTTGAGTTGGCAGTCTGAGTAAAGAGGATCACCCTCACTAAGGCAGGTGGGCACTGTCCAGTCTGTTCAGGGCCTAAATAGAACAAAACCGTGGAGGAAGGGTGATTTTGTGCTCTTTGCTTGAGCTGGGACATCCATTTTCGCCTGCCCTTGGACACAGGTGTTCCTGTTTATCAGGCTTTTAGACTTGGACCAGGATTTATACCCTCAGCCCCTCAATTTCCAAACCTTTGAACTCAGACTCACAGCATCTGCTCTCCTGTTCTTAAGCCTTTGGACTCACTGAATCACACTACCAACTTTCCTGGGTCTCCAGCTTACAGATGGCAGACTGTGGGTCTTCTCAGCCTCCATAATCAAGTGAGCAAATTTCTATACCAAATCTCCCATTATGTCTGTCTGTCTGTCTGTCTGTCTATCTATCTATCTATCTATCTGACTGGTTCTGTTTCTCTGGAGACCCCTAATACGGGCAGTGAAACTATTCTGTATGACACAATGCAGGATACAAGTCATTATACATTTGTGAAAACCCACAGAATGTACAACACCAGATGTGAATCCTGATGTAAATTGGACTTGGGTGATAATGATGTGTCAGTGTAGGTCATCAATTGTAGCAAACGTGCTACGCTGGTATAGGGTGTTGATGTTGGGGAGTATGTACATGTGTGGGAGGAGGAGTATGTGGGAACTCTCTGTACTTTCTGCTCAGTTTTACTGTGAACTTAAAACTGCTCTAAAAAGTAAACTCTATTAAAAAGAAGAGAAAAAAGAAAAATAATAAAGAGACGGCTAGATATCATTAGATACTAATACCTAGTAATGATAAAGATAATGTGATTTAGGTATTAGTAGAGATAGATCAGTGAGAAAGAATAGAATGCTAAAAATATTCCTATATATGAAAATAAACAATAAAGATAGCATTTTGAATTTGTGGACCCAGGAGATGAGGTGCTCACAGGCCCTGGGTATGACCCCAGAGAGTGATGCTATACTCCTTCAGAAGCCATTATTCACAAGCCTACTGCCAGCGCTGCAGCTCCGGATTATTCCATGTTTATGGCTAGAACAACTGTTTATTCTCTAAAAAGAAATCATTCAATTCCAATCTCACTATATAGCGAAATATAGATAGTAAAAATTAGAAAATATATGTGTTTATTAGATCTTAAAGTGGGAAAAACCTTTTCTTGGCATAAAACCACAAAGAAAAAAATCTCAGAAGAAAAAAATGAAACAGAATTAAAAGGTAAACAAAAAAAGTTCATTATATATGACAGAGAAAGGTTACTATCCTTATTATATAAAGAGCTTTTAGAAATACTAAGAAAATGAAAAACCAATATAAAAATTGACAGCGGACATCAGTGAATAATCCAGAAAATAGATACACAAAGCCAATAAAAATATGACAAAATTCCATCTTACTAACTAGGGTTTAGTAAAACCATTATTTGCCTAAGTGTTTGGAGAGAGTTTTCTGGGTTTTGCTTTTGAAAGGGTGAAACAAACGTCTGCAACCTTCCTGGAAAGAAATCTGGCAGCATGTTTCTTTTTGGGTTTTTGTTTTTAAATTTTCTTTTATTTATTTTCTATCTATCTTTTATTTATTGTCTAAATTTTCTATTTATTTATTTATTTGGCTGCTTTGCATCTTCGTTGCTGCACGTGGGCTTTCTCTAGTCGTGGCGACAAGGGGCTACTCTTCATTACGGTGTGCGGGTTTCTCATTGCGGTGGCTTCTCTTGTGGAGCATGGGCTTTAGGCGCGTGGGCTTCAGTAGTTGTGGCACATGGGCTCAGTAGTTGTGGCTCGCAGGCTGTAGAGCGCAGGCTCAGTAGTTGCGGTGCATGGGCTTAGTTGCTCCACGGCATGGGGGATCTTCCTGGACCAGGGCTTGAACCCGTGTCCCCTGCATTGGCAGGCAGATTCTTAACAACAGTGCCACCAGGGAAGTCCCTGGCAGCATGTTTAAAGAGCCATAAAAATTAGAGGTATATACAAAAACTTATATGAAAGGCTGTTTAGTTTATATGTCCAACACAGGCATGATTAAACAAAGCATGCTGTTTTCATAATCTGATATAATGCTAAGCAGCTACTAACATTTTTGTTGAAAACAAAGAAATTATGTAAGAACATCTCAAAACAGGATGCCCACAATTTTCTGAATTAAAAAAAAGTTCTAGGGCTTCCCTGGTGGCGCAGTGGTTGAGAGTCCGCCTGCCGATGCAGGGGACACGAGTTTGTGCCCCGGTCCGGGAGGATCCCACATGCTGCGGAGTGGCTGGGTCTGTGAGCCATGGCCGCTGAGCCTGCGCATCCGGAGCCTGTGCTCCGCAACAGGAGAGGCCACAGCAATGAGAGGCCCGTGTACCGCAAAAAAAAAAAAAAGTTCTAGTAGAAGAGTTTGTATAGTTGTTTATTTTAAGATTAAGGAGGATTTTAATTTTTTCTTCTTTGTTCTTTTCTCTGATTTTAATTTTTTGGTAATGTACATTAAGTAATTTTATAATTAAGAGAAAATGTCATTTTCTGTTTAAATAAAAAGTACCCAACTATCAAAAAAAAAAAAAAAAAAAAAGAACAGCAATTAGAATCAGCTAGGATGTGGGAAAGAAACCAAAATGGAATAAAAACAATAACAAATAAACCTAACAGTATTACAAAATTAGATCAGGTAACCACACTAAAAAGGTGGAGAAGAAGGGAACTCACCCAAGTAACTTTATAAAATCATATTTTGGCTGAGTACTGTAAGACTAAGGACAAAAAGAAATGTATGTAAATACTATGCTCTAGTTAGTAAATTTATTTCTCAAAGGGGTATGGGTTGGCAATTCTGAATCTACTTTACGTGTATATGAGGATTGAACAAATAAGCACATATATCATAGATAATGGGAGCCAGGTCTTTCACTATTGGAGAAAAAAATTTCAAATAAAAAGATAAAAGCTAGAATAACCCTGTGGTGTTGAATGGAATTGGAGGTAACAGTGTGAAATCAGTGTGTGTGTGTGTAATATACATGTACACTTGATAGGTGCACAAATAGATATAAATATTTCTCAGTTCTCTCTGCTGAAAGGGCTTAGGAGCAATGACAGTCCAAGAGTAGTATACACACCTAGCACTCAGATCTTGGATTCTAATACCATCTCCAACAAAAGGAACCAGGTTCCTTGGAGAAGTGGTTGATTCCAGGGCCTTGGGTAGGGGAGGAATATGATGAGATTTCATACTGAAGGGACCGATATGCTCACAGAGAGGAAAATGGATTAGGGGAGTCAGAGTAGATAAGTAAGACCAGTTAGGAAGCTACTGCAACAGTCCAAGTTAGAGATGAAGGTAAGCAAATGTTAGGTAGACTATGTGGTGGTGGTGGATGAGATACAAAGAATGATTTGAAAGCTATTTAGGAAGTAAAGGTGACAAGACCCGGTGACAGATTGGATTTTGAGCGGTAAAGGAAAAGAAGATAATGATCAGATTTTTACTCCTGGGATGGACATACAGATGGATAAGTATTGGATATTAGCCAATATCAGGAGTAGTTTTACATGAAATCATATTAGTTCTGTCTTGGACAGGATGAGTTTGAGATGCCTTTGGGACACCTAAATAAGGACATAGTAAATAGCTGAATATACATAACTGGGGTAAGGAAAAGAGGTCAAGGAGTCTCTGGTATCTAGATGGTAATAGAGTTTGCTGCCTTAGCCACTGCACATGTGCCAAATGTAAGGGCCCCCTGATACTCCCACCAATCATACCCACTAGCCCTGGCAGCCCATATGGTGAGAATAAGAAAACATCAGGGATGGCCTTTAAAACAGTGAGTTTCTCCTCCACTAGACTCTCCTGAAAACCACACTGACTCAAAGACAGCTTTATTCCACCACCTCCCACAAGCAGTCTGCTGCCAAGTCATTGCAATTCTACCTCTCAAGTCCATCCACTTCTCATCACCCTGCTGCTACTGTGCCTTAGTATAGGCCCTATGTGGCCCTCCAAATCCATCCTCCACCCAGTCACAGCGGTCTTTCTAAATAGTGTCTCCTTCCCCTCTTTCCTTCCCCCCTTTGAAATAGTAATGAGGTTAATTATAGTAACAGCTCATACTTATAGAGTAATTTAGGCACTGTGTTTAAATCTTTACATGGGTTATCTCATTAATGGTCGCAATTTTCTAAGACAGGCATTATTATCTCACACTCTTTTTTTTTTTTTTTTTTTAATAAATAAAGAAAAAGAGGCCTGGAGAGGCTACATAACCTGCTCAAGATTGTATAGCTAGTAAGTGGTAGGGTCTAAAGCTTACACACTTAGCCATTATGCTCTATACACATTGTAAACAACAAAAAGGGAAGAATAAGGAAGAAGAAAGCAATCACCTGTTAAGAGACCTTAGGCAAGCCCCTCCCTCAGGGCCTCAGGGTGCTGACCTGTTTTGAGGAGGATGAACTAGATGCTCTCTAACAACCCTCAGGCTCTAATTTATGAAATAGGATAATGGAGAAGAAGAAGGGGTCAACGTTTCCCCTCTCTGGCTTCCTGCTAGGATGCCCATGCTGCAAAGGCTATACTGCCTGATCACTGATCAGCTGAGGCAGCTGTGACCCTTCTTTATGTGGCCAAACATAATGTGGCTTGGGGTGTCCTTTGCCCAATTATGTTGGGTTTCCTGGGAACACTATACTGGAGAAGCCCTGGTCAATGTCCAGTCTTGATTCTTAGAAGTACCTCCCTATTTTCCTTTGTACTCTGGCCTCTTGGGCAGGTCAGCAAGGGCAAAGGCTGCCCGTGAAACTGGAGCTGCCTCTCCTTACACCTGAATCAGGCTCACGGGCCTCCCTTCCTCCAACTCTCCCCAAAGTCTGGATGCTGGGCTTCTCTGAGCCTGTTTGCATATCTGAATCTGGCTTTTCCCAGAGGTCCCTTATTCAGGACACCACTTCCTGCCCTCAAACAAATGAGAGCTCTCCTGCCTCTCAACTGTTCTAGAACAGTAATTTTCAAAAATTTTTGACAATAACCCATACCAAGAAATAAATCTTAAATTGTGGCCCAGTATACTCATCTGCATGTATACACACACACACACACACACACACACACACACACACACACACACACACACCCCTATGTACATAGACATATAACTGCAACAGAACTTACTACCTTTATAATGTGCAATGAACTTTGATAGGTTCTATTGAAGTCTGTTCCATGAAAATTATCCTAGTCCAATCCACTGAATTCATTTCATGAGCCCTACATGGCTTGAAAATCATTATAAAACCATGCACTAGTTCACCTTTAAACCAATAGTGAGGACAGGAAGTCTAACTATCAGTAGTATCAGTAAATTAAGGACAAAAGGATTGGTTATGAAAAAACCAATCTTCATGGACTTCTCAGGATGTGAGGTAACTACCTGAATGTGACCAGGTCCACAGTAGATGTGACTAGCTTTGCAGCATAACTGTCTCAAGGTATTTTATAGTAAGGTGAATACAAGCCACAATTACCCTGTGTAGTCGTAAGTAGTCTGAAATAACTGTGCTCCCCCTTCTCTCTGCTCTGTAGAGCACTGGATTGGGGGAAAACCATTGTCTATTTGAAGTTGCAGGAATTAAGTATAATCCTTGGGGTACAGAGTAAACCCAAAACCAATCAAACTTTCAACAGGTGCTTTCTAAGAGAGGAGTCAGGTCAAGAAATATTTACCTATGTAACTAATACTGTGCTCACTGCTGTAAGAAAATGCTGATGGTATGGTCCTTAGTCTTATTTATAATTCAGTATGGCTGGCACATAGTATGGGCTCAAAAACATATCTGTTGAATAAATGCATGCATAAGTTGATTTGGTGAACTAAGTAGAAGCAAAGCTTTGCCATAAAAATGGGACTCTGTTACAGAAAATGTGTTTACCCAATGAATACTTTTTGTGTCATGTTTAACAATCTCCAAATCTCAAGCACTTAGCTAGTATACATTCAACAAATGTTTATTATATCTCTTATGTGCCAGACACCCTGCTGGGATAAAGAAGTAAGAGACATATTGCTCCTTCTGAGAGATTGTTTAAAGGTCAAAGAGTCTTCCTACCCTAGGATCCACTCACCTTTCAAATGTGATTTTGCAATATGTCTACGTCTCCACTCTCTTGAGCTGGGCTGGCCTTGCGAATTGCTCTGATCAACAGAATCTGGTATAAGTGATGTGACAGTTCTGGAGCCCAGGCCTCAAGAGGACCTGTAGCTTCTACCTTCTCTCCCTGAGAGCACTGCCCTGAGAAAAACATGCAAGGAAGATGGTCTGATTTGCTGGACGATGAAAGGTCATACAGAAGAGAACTGAGACACCTTGGCCAACAGCCAGCACCAATTACCAGACATGTGAAGGAAGCCATTTGGACTTTCTCGCCTGGCCAAACTTCTAGCAGCCACAGGAGTAAGCCCAGCTGATCCAGTAGAGGAGCTGCCTAACCAACCCATAGAATAATGGGTGAAAAATAATAATGTGAAAAAAATAATGTGAAAAATAATAAACCATTGTTTTAAGCCACTTAGTCTGGGGGGTAGTGTGTTATGCCGCTAGAGATAACACAGAAACTGATACCTAAAAAAGAGACATGCTGGCCTAACAAAAAATCAGAGCGTTGACTTTGGAACTGGCTGGTGAGCAGAAGCTAGAAAGGCAATGAAGAAACTATTAGTGAGGTCTGGAGGAGCAGAGAAGAAATTGCTATTGGAGTCTGGAGAAAAGTGAACTGTGTAATTCGGTGGCAGGATAATTGGCAAAATTGTCATCTGCAGTAACTTGGAAGATAGAAAATACACCTAATGAACTTATAGATATGGCTTAGGAGCTTTCTAGGTGGAATGTTGAAGAAAATATCAACTGGTTTTTTAAATTTTTTTTTTTTTTTTGCGGTACGCGGGCCTCTCACTGTTGTGGCCTCTCCCGTTGCGGAGCACAGGCTCTGGATGTGCAGGCTCAGTGGCCATGGCTCACAGGCCTAGCCGCTCCGTGGCATGTGGGATCTTCCCGGACTGGGGCATGAACCCGTGTCCCCTGCATTAGCAGGCGGACTCTCAACCACTGCACCACCAGGGAAGCCCTCAACTGGCTTTTTTTAGCTGCATATGATAAGGTATGGGGAGAAAGAAACAAAGAACTACTCAGCTTGCAAGCAGAATTTAGAGTAAATATAAAGAGCACAGAGTGTGCTGGGTTAGAAAATTGTTTTAAATTTTCATTTTTTCTTGCCAACAGAAGAGTCTCATATAGTAAGATATGACCTAGAGATAAAGATCAAATCAAGAGTATGGCTGTGCAACCCTTTATTAACACCTCAAAAATATTAAAGATGGTACATTGTAGGCCTCTCAGCTAGACAAAAGAACCTCTAAGAATCTCAAAGGCATTTTTCCACAGCAGCCTGAGCCACCCAAAGTAGAGAGAGGCCTATTTGAAAAATAATTATGGATGTGGTTTTGGAACATGGAGTGAACCCAGTCAGATTCATAGAAGACCCATGAAGTGTTTGAGATAATTGTATCACTGAGACTGCCACCAGCTTGAACTACTGAGGTGGTCCCAAATGAAAAGGAGCCTCTGGGGCCCCAATTTCCTATATGCAGGAAACAGGCTAAGAAGTCTACTCAGCTGCAAACATGGGCTGTGTCTCAAGGAAAAGGAAGACTTCTCAGAGAGCAGAACCAAGAACCCAGGTGGCAGAGCCCAGAGCCAAGGAGAACAATGGAGTAGAAAACACACATAGGAGTAAAACCAGACCCTAATCAAGGCACATTTCATACCTCAGAGTAGGGGCCCTGCTAATGTATAACCAGCTGGCTTTCAGAATTGCTATGGACTAGTGACTGCTATGTACCTCCTATTTCTCTCCTTTTGGAAAAGGAATGTCTCCTGTGGTTATTCTGTTCCTGTCTCCCCACTGCTTGCTGGATGTGTGTGTGTGGTTGATGTGTGTTTTGTCCATTGGTCTCTGAATCAGAAAGATTCACACCTGGGGAACCTCAACAACATCTGGACACGACACCGGTCTCAAGATCCCAGACTTCAAACTTGATGTGATAATTGGCATGAGATTTTGGGGTCCTAAGATAAGGGTGAGAATATTTTGCATGTGGGAGAAATGTGAATAACCTGTGACCAGAAGGAACTGTGATAGATTGTTTAATAGCCCCAAATCACTCCCATCCTAGTACGCATAAGGATGGAATCTATTTCTCCATATTATTTAGTTTGGGATGGTCACATAACTTGGCTTTGATCAATAGAATGTAGCGTGCACATTCTAGAGCCTATTCCTCAAGGGTCCTATAGCTTTTCCTGTGCTTTCTTAGAATGATGTCCTGAGACCACTGTGTAAGAAAGCCAGTTTAGCCTATGGGAGGATGAAAGGCCAGGTAAAACAGAGTCGAGGAATCCCAGCTGATAGCCAGCATCAACTGCCAGACATTCAAGTCAGTCCATCTTAGACCATCCAATTCAACTGACCTTGAAGTGAATGTAGCCACATGAGTGAGAGCAGGAGAAGCCTGCAGAGGAACTGCCCAACCAACCCATAAAATCATAAGAAATAATAAACTGTTATTGTAAGCCACTTAGTTTTAGTGTAGTTTGTTACACAGCAGTAGATAACTGAAGCAACCCTGATCTTACAGATCTTATAGTCTAGTGGAAAAAATAGACAAGTAAGCCAGTAATAACAGTGAAAGGTGATGATCCTTATAATAGGGAAGTCCAAGAAAGCTATGGGAGCATACAGCAGGAAAACAAAGCCTTGTTTAGTGGGAAGGCATGGCTGTACAGAGGAAGGAGCATTCACTCTGAGAGCTGAAAAATAAAAGGTACTTTTTGTCCATATAGATAAAAGGATTGTTATATGCAAAGGTCCCAAGCTAAGAAAGAACTTGAGGAAATACAACAGGGCTGTCACATCATGAGAGTCTGGTTAATGAAGGGAAGAAAAGAGAAACAGAGGAAATAAAGAGCAAATAAATAATAAAATGGCCGACTTAAGTGCTGACATAATTACCTTAAATGTAAATGGTCTAAATACATGAATCAAAAGAGCCCACAGTCCATAGGTTAGCACTGAATAACAAGGCAATACACCTACCATTTGGTTTTCTGGGATCTGTTCTCTGCAAGTCTGGGGAGAGATGCTGCTCCTTCTGGGGGGCTCTGCTTGGAGACCCTCTGCCTGGAGACCGTCTACAGGCTTTCCGCTCAGGGCCCTGGGCCTTGTCGCTGCAGGGAGGCTGTTTGCTGGGCGCCCAGTTCTGCCTGCGGGGCTCAGCCTGGGTGCTGGGCAGACAGGGAGGAGCTTGGGGTCTGCAGGAATCTGGGCTCAGCCTTCCCTTCTGCTGTTCTGCCTCTCTTCGCCTATTTTCTTCTTCTCGCTTCCTGGGAGCAAAGCCAAAGGGGAACAGGAAAAAATTAAGAGCGTTCGTTACCTGTTCAAGTGTTCCTGAGTGAGATTTGAACTTTAAAAGGAGCTACCACAACACAGGGGGGATTTGGAAATTCAGGATTTTCACAATTTCACAATTTCCTGTCCTCTATCCAGGTCTTATAGCTCAAAGGATGATGGAGGCAGGAAGAATCTTATAGATCAACCTGTGCGCAGTTGAGACACACATGATATGGAACTTTTTGGTGAGACATAAGAGGATCCCAAGGTGTATGTGCCCCAAGTGTGTGTGATCCCTGGAACTACCTGTAACTACACCCCTTTTCTCCTATTCCAGAAAGCACATCAGAATGCAACTGAGAATGAGGGTCAGAGGGATAACCCTTAATCTTCTCTATTCGTTAAAAAGACCACTGGTAAACCTTAACGATTACATGAAAAAATTACAAAGCACCTCACAACTGATTGTAACACACCTGTGAGGTGTGTTATAATCTCGTAACACTGCCATCGAGAGCTCTTAGCTCATGCGTCAAACCCACTCAACTTACAGATGAGGTCCAGAAGGTACGGTGATTTTCAAGAAATCATACACAAGTAGCTGGTGGCTAAGCTGCAACCTTTGGGTAGCAACAGAATAGAGAGGGGAGGCCAAGACTAGAAATGAGTGGCCGGGTGAGGCAGATGGGCCGAGGTAGCGCAGGTCCAGAAAGGGGCCAGGTGCCTAAGGACGAAGTGGCTGAGTTAAGGACAGGATTTGTTTGACTGATGTCATTAATTTGTAGGGATATCCAAGGGAAAAAAAAGAGGATGAAAACGAACATTTTCTGCGCCTCTCCTGTGCTGGGCACTGATGATACAGTGATGAGGACCACGGAGTTCGGCCCTCCCTTGAAGAACCTTCTACCCAGAGCGGAACAGCTAGGACAACAAAGGCTTAACATATGATGGAAGAAATGTTATAATAACGTGCTTGCACAGAGGAAGTAGTGATTAATTTTGTGGAGGAACCTGGAAGAAGGTCCCAACTGTTGATTCTCAAAGATGTGTAAGAGTTTGCCAGGCAGATAGGTGGGAATGAGGATGTTAGTCTGAGGGAGCTGTCTGGGCAAAGGAGAGGGTATGGAAAAACTGGGTCTGTTTTGCTTCTTCTGACATACATATATTCATTCATTCATTTATTTTTATTTATTTATTTTTTTGTGGTACACAGGCCTCTCACTGTTGTGGCCTCTCCCGTTGCGGAGCACAGGCTCCGGACGCGCAGACCTAGCGGCCGTGGCTCACGGGCCCAGCCGCTCCGCGGCATGTGGGATCTTCCAGGACCGGGGCACGAACCCGTGTCCCCTGCATCGGCAGGCAGACTCTCAACCACTGCGCCACCAGGGAAGCCCTCTTCTGAGCTTTAAACAATGCTTGCTATAAACAGCAGGCACCCAATACATATTTGCTGCTCAGGAAGAGAATTTGGTTGCCATTTAAAGGTGCAGTTTAAAGTAGAATAATTAGAGGTATAGTGAAGAGAACACTGTACTGGGAAGTCTAAGAATTCTTCTGGTCCTGCCTCTGCCAGTAACCACAAAAAGACCTTGGATAAGTCACTTTCCTGCCGAAGACTCAGTTTCCCCAGGTCTAACACTTACATGATGGCTAATAATCCTGAATTGATTTAAGGGTCTGTTTGGAATGTCTTTATAAAATCGGGGCTGTGTTATGTAATGAGATGGAAATATTTCTTTTATCGGAGTAGCTGGTATCAGGGTCTCTCTTAGTGGGGGACCTTGTTTAGACAAATACCTCAGTAAGCTTGGGGACAGGGTTGAGGGCTGGTAGAAGGTGAGACCCTCAGGGCCTAGGTGGTGACTGGCTTTGAGGCTCTAGAAAAGAGGCCTGCTCTGTCAGGACACAAAGAATTTGTTTGTAGCTCCTGACAGAGAGGGAAGAGATGAAAGAACAGGAGAGAAGGGAGGGGGAAGAAAGAGAAGGCGAAAGATTGGGTGCTGCGTGGAGCAAGGGCAGGGCAGAGAATCGTCCAGGGTGAGGGGACAGAAAAGGACTTCAGATCTGTGATCCACACACATTAATGAATGGAATCTCCTGAGATCTTACTAAAACCTAGATTCTGATTTACTGGGGCTGGGGTGGGGCTCAAGAGTCTGCATTTCTTCCAAGCACCCAGGTCCTACAGGTACTTCTGGTCCTCTGGCCACACCCTGAGTAGCAAAGCTTAAGAGAATAGGAAAGTCTCGTGTGGCCTGTTAACTATGCCATTAGAGGATATGCAGTGTGAGTCTCCTCAATGGCACCAGCTTTTCGGAAGGCCTCCCACGCTCATACATGCTTTTTTATAGGCAACCTGACAAGTTGTAGGGCTACGGTCCCAGGAATGGAACCAAGAGCTGAGGCAGAGACCCCAAGCCCCCAAGAAGTCATAGAATTCAGATTTCCACAGACTGTGCAATCTGAAGCAAAGCTTATTTATATCTCAAGGGAGAGGAAAGTCCCAGATGACAGATATCCGAGTCACACTTTAATATAAAGCCTTGTCAACTTAACTCCCCACCACCTTTTTAAAAAAATATATTTATTTATGTATTTATTTTGGCTGTGCCGGGTCTCAGTCGTGGCACACGGGATCTTCACTGCAGCATGTGGGCTTCTTAGTTGTGGCAATGCGGACTTCTCAGCTGCAGCATGCGGGCTCTGAGTTGCGGCGTGCATGCGGGATCTAGTTCCCCAACTAGGGATCGAACCCTGGCCCCCTGCATTGGGAGTACAGAGTCTTAACCACTGGACCACCAGGGAAGTCCCTTAACTCCCCTTCTGAAGGTCTTTCATCCTGTGTGGTGAAGCCCCTGATCTGGGGTCCAAGCTTGCCTCTCTGATAGGTTCCCACTGACTGCAATCCAGAGAAAGTGGTCAGATGGCCCGTGCTGACTCCTGTACAGCTCGAATGTTCTCATTTGACTCTGGCCTTGTTACAGGCTTTGCCAAATGCTGACACTTGTGTGCACTGCATTGCAGTCGACAGGCGAGCTGGACAGCCTGTCATCATCAGTGCCTGGGATTCATATGGATGCTAGCAAGTGCCATTTCAGTGTGATCTGTCTGTGGGAAGGCTGCTTTTCAGAAGAAGGTGGAAGCATCTGGGTGGCTGAGGTGCTGCTAATTGATCTAATAGCCATGCTCCTGGCAGGCAGAGGGAGAGCTGCTCTTTTTACTGGCACTGATGAACAGAAGTGATTTAAGAGAATATATTGGTCCTTCAGACAGACAGGCGTGTGGGGTTGCCTGGCTTGGCATTTGCATGGATATCATTGCCATCAAAAGAAGCTTTGAGGTGATAACCTAGACTTTGTTATTTGAGCAGTCATTTCTCCTGCTTTTAGGACACCAAACCCCTTTCCTTTTCAGTTCCAAGAAGCCACTGTGCAATCAGCCCCTGGGCAAACCTTGTCACTGAAGACCTTTCTGGGCCTCCCACAAAGGCAGTCACAGGACAAACAGGGGATCTAGCCTTTTAGAGTGATCAAGATGGCCAGCAGGTAAGGGAGCTCTGCCTTCTGAAGACTTTTCTGGAGGGGGGAGGTTTGCAGGGGGTTATTTTTTCATTCTCGTGGAACTCAGTAAGCAGATTCGGGAGAAAGAATGTAATCATGAGAATATATAATTACACACTCAGCTGATGAATAGAAGTAAATTAATGTTTTTTAAAAATGGATGCATTTTGCATTAAAAAAATCTTCCAGGTGGCACACAGCCCACAAATGTGCAGATCTCCAGAGCTGTGGTTCTTGAATGTAAAAGTAGTGATCACCGAGGAAAAGGGATTAGAACTGGGAATTATACATAAGCTGCATCCTATTTTATCTGTACTGCTGCCTTGAAACAAAAAGCAACCCCCCCCACACACACACATGATACAGCTCCTCAGAATAGAATATGATCCCGTGTGTGTTTGTGTGTTTCCCTGGGGGAAAAGGACCAGAACCACTGCTCATAATCTAAGAACTTGAAGGAATCTCACTTTAATGAGGGCAATGCACTTATTTGGTAGATAAGGAAACTGAGGCAGAGAGCTTAGTGACTTATCCAATGTTACGTGCTAACAGCTTTCTAAACACAGAGCTGAGCTGGAATTCAGCAGCTTTACTTCTTCCTGTAAAATTCATCTCACAAATCATTTTTAAAAATTTTACTCAGTCTTCTTCCATCATTTAAAAAAGTGAATTGGGTCATATGAAAAAAGTGGTAAGACTACATTAAAGTAACCATTAACAGCATTTCAAGCTAGCTTCTAGCATAGTTTTTAGTCCTGAACCCTTAGACTCAATAACTGTCCTAAAATTTAAGTGTTTTTTCTCCAACTAATTTATTACAGAATGTCAAAGATCTTTAACCTTTATGGTAGGCCATGCTATACACTTGACCTATTTTTGTAAAGTTTAGGAAACAAATACAAGAAAAAGAACCAATGTTATTCTACTTTACATGAAAATTTAAAGAGAAAAAAAATCCTGTCCATGACACAGCAAGTAATATTTTAGCAGGAAATTTATTAAGATAGCAGAATCTTAATGTATAAACTAGTCCCACATTCCCCCCACCACTTTTTTTTTCTATTATCTTAAGGGAAATCAGCCAGACAACAGCTTTTGATGGGCTACCAATTAGTCTGGCTTGTACTGTCCCTTCTAGAGCAATTTTTGCAGCTCCCCAGAGGCTCACAGTATAAAAATGTAAGAAAGCCAACTGGGGATCAGATCTTTGACAACCTCTGCTTTGGGTCCTATGCACCACAGGGTAAAGAGGGTCTCCAAAGGAAGGGCTGGAGGAACGGGGCTGTTTCACCCAGGGAAGAAAAGACCCAAGGCATACATTGCTGGTGCAAATCTCTGAAGGGCTGTTGTGGGTCAGAGATATACCCTGGAGCCCTCCCAAGCCAGATCTAAGACCCAAGAATGGGGACTTCTGCAAATGAGAAGCCTAGATAACCACTGCAAAAAAAAAAAAAAAAAGGCCAGTAAGAAACCAAGTGATCAAAAGATTGCTTGATGTGCAGAGAACCAGATCAAGGGCAGTAACTTCAAAGACTTGAATGTTCCATGGCTTCAGCATCTCAGCACTGAATGCATCTGTTTGCGCAATACGGCACAGACCTGCCTCTGGGCCTGGAAAGTTTAAGTCCTGGCAGTTGAGGGATTTTTTCCCTACCCCACTATGTGGCTTCCACAGAGAGTTTTAGTTGTCAATTTTTAACAAGAAGAAATTAGTTCTGTCAGACACTGCAGAAATAAAGCAGGCTCATTGTCATTCATGAGTATTCAAGTTGCCATTGCCATGAGTACAGGACTGAGAGAGGTTTGAGAGATGTGATTAAAATGGTTTCCACAGAAAAAGGAGGTTAAGTTAGCGTGTCCTGCTGTTGTACCGATTTAACCCAGCTTTGCCCTAGTGCCATTCTTGTTCATCGTCCTGGTGTAGGCTTGGGGCCAACTAATTTTCTTAACTTTCTCAAGGATTTAGAAGGATACTGGTATGCTCTGCTATGTTTAGCTTGGAGAATAACAGGAAGATTTTTACTGAACTATGTTGCAGAACTGATGCTGGTGGCTTGGTACCACTCTCTTAACAATCACTGGAAATGACACGGCACAATGGAAAAAGCACTGAGTTAGGACAAAAGCTGACTTGGGGGCCTGGTGACTTTTGCCACCAACAATTACATGTTGCATATAAGTCAGGAAAAAGAAGCAAGGTTGTTCCATGCTGGCCTATCAGATGGTGCTGGCATCTGGAGAGAGCCTCTTAGCATAAGCATGGCTGGAGGGCTGATTCCCCTGAACCAAGCAATGGTAGGAGCCCTGGCTTTGGGTAAGACTGAGATTCATATGCCAACTCTCCCTTACTAGCTGTGTGATTTCAGGCAAGTTAATCTCTCTGTGTTATTTTCCCCTGCATGAAATGGGTTTAAGGATAGTTGCCCTGTCTACTTCATTGGGTTTTGTACAAATTTAATGTACAAGAATTCTGTAAGCTATAAAGCACTATATTAATATAAGTAATCATTATTACTTTTATTAACAGGTAAAGCTGTTAAGCTGCAACTGCATCTGGTTAGAAGTGAAGAAACCTGGGTGTGGCACGAGTGCCTCGCCATCTAAGAGTTACAGGGCTGGGCCTATCGATATTTTCAGAAAATGCTCATTGTTGAAACCACACAAATCCTTTTTCTGTAGAAGCTATTTTAACCACATCTCTCAAGCCTCTCTTAGGTCTTGTATTCATGGCAAATAGCAACTTGAATGCTCATGGAATGGGAAAGAGCCTGCTTATTACTACAATGTCTGATAGAATTAATTTCTTGGCAAAACTGGGCAAATACACCTCTCTGGGGAAGCCACATAGTGGGTTCTAATGTTCAAGTATATGCAGTGATAAACCTTAGTGCTCTTAGGTTTCTTTTTAAAATCATAAACCTGTCAAATGGTAATTTGCTCATGATAAATATGGAGGGAGCTGGAAAACCAAATGCACAAATACAAGTGCCAGTGCGTGTTATGAGGATAAATGGTACATAAATGTGTTTGCTGCCTGAGTAAGGCAAACAAGTTACAGTGATTGGTCCACTTACAGAGATTGAAGGAGACCTCAGAGAGGACCTGGTCCAACCCTTCCATTTGACAGAGGGGGAAACTAAGGCCCAGAATGACGAACGACTTAGGTAAGGTCTTAGACCCACTGTAGGAGCAGTTACTGAACACATATTATTAAATGCTTGCTATATATCAAGGGCTCTAAGGCACTAGAAGTATGGAGGTACATAATACAATCCCTGCTTTCCAGGAATTGACAATCTAGCAGGGAATCAGACCCATACCTCCTGCAGATAGTGAGTTCTAGATGTGATGCATGCTGAAATAGAGATATCTACCCAGAGCTAAGGGACGATGTGGGAGACTAATTAAACTAGGAGAGGAAAAAAGGCTACATGGAGATAATGTCAAAATGAGAAAGGAGGGAGGTGAGGAAAGGTTATTTCAGGCGAATGGGAGGGCACAGCTCTCATAGAATCTTTGACTCTGAAGAGATCTGAGAGACCAGCTCTTCACATACGTTTTAAAATTCCTTATATATTATCCTGGAGAGATGACAATTCAGTTTCTGCTGGAACATTTCCAGTGAGAGGAAACTGACTACCTCACCAGACAGAAAAGGTTTAGCTCTAACCTTTTCAGGTGGTATTGCATTGTATGTGGGGGTCTGTCAGATTCTATCTCTTCATTGTCGCTGAATAACAGGCTTAGTAATATTTGGTCTTTGACTTCCTCTCGGGGGAATGAGAAAATGTCATGCATTTTAGGACCTTTGACTTACAGAATGTCAGAGCTGGGAGGAACCTCAGATATCATTTAGTGCGATTTAAAAAAAAAATTCTTTCTATGATTCACGAACCCTCTTAGAGAATGTAATAAAAATCCAAAGATCCTCTCCCCCCCCACCAAATGCACATATGCTCATGACACACAAAATACTGCCTACAGTCTCAGGGCACTCATGGAGCCCCAAAGCTTGTCCTGGACTAAGAAATCTTTTCATTTTACTGATGAGAAACTGAGGCTCAGAGAAGTGGAATGGTATGGAGTAGAATCATGGAAGTGATTCCTCATGGATCAGACCACTGGATAAGCAGAAGATTCAGACCTATGGGTCAACCCTGAAGAAAGGCATTGACAAACTGAACATGTCTGGGGAGCTGGCTGCAAGTGGCTCTATTACAAAGTGAGAAGGAGAGCTGGGGTACGCGTGTGAGTATCATGAGCACCTTCTTTAATTATCTGGAAGTTGGTTTATAGAAAAGGATTTAGACTTTTCTCTTTTGCTTCAAGGGGTAGCTCAAGATCCAAAGGTAGAAAAGAACTTCTGCCAGACAGAACTGCCCACTAATGAAATGTGCTGCTTGAGAGGCACAGAACTTGTCACTTGACTTTTTGAGGACACAGCGCAACTTCCCATGCAAGGGACTTTGGCATTACAAGAGTTTGAAGTGGGTGACCCAAACTGGACTCGATTATGTAACTCTAAGAGTCATACTCAGTCTCATACACTAGCCAGAAGGAAGCTCAGGTCTCCCTAGAGCGTGGTGGTAAGTGAGGAAGTGGCGAAAGTTCAGGATGGCTGAGGCCTCGAGTGTGAGGGGTGGGAGGGTGGAACTAATGGAGAGAAATGAGACTTGGAGATATAAGCGGAAGTCAAATGTTGAAGGGTCTGATGTAGTATCACGGATGGTATTCAAGCATGATGGCCTCTATAGAGCAGTGGGACAGAAGAACCGAAGCAAAGACATTTGAGAAAGAGGAATTAGCAGAATCAGTGGCAGCAGCACTAGTAGGGAAATCAGGAGGCCAGGGGAGACAGGTTGTGGTGATGAGTTGTAGGTTTCACCCAGTGAGCCTGAAGTGACAGTGACAACAGGACATGCAAATGGAAATGTCCAAGGATCTGACCTACTGGCAAGTAACAAGTGGAAATGCCCGGTAGGCAACGGATGATTTGGGATTAGAGTTCCAGGAGCTCAAGGTGTGAGAGAGATGAAGGGGTTACCTACAGAGATGAAGTAATTTAAGTTTTCAGAGTAGATATATTTTCAATGAAAAGAGTACAGCATGAATAGAAGTCTGAGGAGTTAGCCTGCAGTGCTGACCTCAGTGTGGAAATGGTATAATTAAGAAGATGTGAGAAGGGGGAGTTCAGGGACTTAGAGGAGATCTGAGACTAGAGAGTGAAATAAAAACCTGGGAAAAAGGAAGCTTCAAGGAATAAGAGTGATCAACATAAACACAGTCTTATTTTCATGTGCATTCAACTCTGTGCTTTGGCAGGTAAACTACAGTAATGTGCATTTTGGCAACCTCATAGGAGGTGCAGTATGAGTTGTTAAGTGCTTTTAAATGGATTATAGGTATTTCCTAAATAGTATTTTCTAAAAAAAAATGACTTAGAAAATATGACTAAAACTTCTCTCTCTCCCAATTTCTCTACCAGTAAAATAGTAATCCCTTTAAGTTTAATCAGTTTCTTCGACATCCTTACTTTAAGGAAGGTGATTTCTGCCATCGTAACGTGAGAAACAGGGAAGGGTACATTGAGGCAACATGATGTGCCTGAGCCAGTGAGGCGGCAGCAGCAAAGACTGAATTTAACATTCTGATTTCTGTTTCTTAAAACCAAAATTAAACACTGACTCAGATTTTCAGAAATAACTTTTGAGAAATAAAATTAATACAACTTAAATCAGTTACTTCTCCATTTAAGTATTTCTCTTGGAGATCTATGCTACAATGTCTGTAGGAGGTGATGGTTAGGAAGTGTAAGAAACTTGTTCACTCCCAATAATGAGGACCAATAAAGGAAAGACTGTGACTGAGAAAAAGTACAGGAGATTTTCAGTTTTGGTAATTTCAATGATTATCACAGTAAGCACAGCTACCATTTAAAAGTGTTTTTAAAAATCAATTTCAGAAACGAAGAATTAAGAACGAAGAGGGCCTATCTTTCACAACACTGAAACTAATCAGGATAACAACTAAAAGGGTAGAAGGTGGGGCTTAGACTACAGAGATGTCTCCTAAATCTATCTCCTTGTCGGTTCAAACCCTCTGGGCCTGGAGTTACAAAAGGCCATGTTAGGGAAAAAATACTACAAACCAGTACTCTTTTTAAGCATGGCATTATTTGAAACCCCTTCCTCCGTACAGCTCTCCTGATAAATGTATTTTCAGTTCCCAGCGTACACTGGCTTGGAACTCTTGGCCCCAGGCATACAGCCTCTGGGCAGCATCACTGGCAAAAGAGAGGAAGAGGAGGATGAGGTCACTAACAATGAAGACAGGGGTTTCCACTGAGCTGGAGGGTGCCTAAAATCAGCTAGTCTAATTTGTCATGTTTTACAGATAGAGAAACTGAGGCCCAGAGAGAGAAATGCTGTGTTCAGTTCATCTTAAGTAAATATCAGATGCTGGATTTGAACCCTGGTCTCCTTTTCACTCAACCACAATCCTTCTATTCCCCTGGAAATGGAGTTTGGGGGGTGGGGAGGAGAACTCTGGGGCCCCTCTCTGCAGTAACAAAGTGGAATGTGTTTGAATCAATACACTCCTTTTTGGGAACATAGAAAGTCAGCTATGGTGGCTTTATAGAGCCCCACCTCATATTCAGGTAGATATGACTTCAAATTCGGAAAGTGGATTCTCACACATTAAACTTGAGTTTATAGAAACATCGGTAGTCGGAAATACAATATTCCTTCCCTTGCAGAGAATGTTTACTTGCAACTCAGGATAATTTGTCACAAGTATTACCCACTTACAGCTGTCACTCACATGCAGAGAACTTTTATGAGAAGGCTGCAAAAGAGGCACGTAGAGGCTTTAGGTTAATACCGGATTCTTTGGTAAAAGTGAAAAGAGCCTTGTTATGAGAAGAGTGCAAAATAATACTTCCCAAGATATCAACTATTTCAGTAGCTTCAGTGTCGCAGAAAATGATGTGTTTCTGTCAATCTTGTCTTGAAGACTGACAAGATGGTTAGCATTCCAGCTCATAGTGGTATTCAACTTCTTACTAACATAGTTTATCTTGCCTTTTATTATTATTTTTAACTGTTATTTATTACACTTATGCTTCCTCCTTGTGGGCAAGATATGGTAGGATTCAAGAATTGGAAGGACTCCAGATTTGGAAACATTCAAGATACAGCCAGGAAGTTATCCCTCAAGAATCTGCCTGTCATCCGTATCTTTCTCATCAGAGGTTTCGGTATTATACCTGCTAACGCAATACTCTCTTGCTATTTAAAATACCCAAAACAAGTATCAAAGAAAAGGCAAACCAAGGCATAATCTAGAATCAATTACTTATGGCAAAATAATCACAATGTATGCGGCAAAAATGACTATTTTGCGTATTATATATCATTATCCAAAAAAGTGTGAGGTCCTCGAAGCAAGTACTATTTTCTCCTTAAGCTCAAGCCAAGAGTTATGTATGTGTAGTAAGAATTCAATCAATATTTCTTGAATAAATTACATTACCTAGTACAGGTTTGTTAAGGAATAGGTGGGGGAAAGCAAGTTATTTATGCAAGTTGGTTGCTTCAATCAAATCAAAACTAGACTTAGTCTAGCGAAAGTAGGCTAGATATTGGCATAAGTTTCTTGTGGAAAGGTAGGAAAGGTGAGAGGACAGTTGTCCCTTCGTAGCTTACTGCAGGTAGCACCCGCATCCTCCAACTCCTTGCCATGGATGGGTGTGATGGTGATTTGTTCCGGAGTTAGAAGGTCAAGGACTAACCTAGAGGAACAGCCACCAAGTAGAGATTAGGCTGTTATCCTTCCTGTTAGCCTCAGTCCTCTGAAGGGCTGGTGAGCAGAAGAGGGAAGGTGACATGGGTACAAGGATCACAGTGATTTCAGATTCCCTCCTGATTCTCTCTCCTGGCCACTCCCACCACCGTGCCCCATTCCACGTTGACTCTGAGTTGTGAGAACACAGTCGCTAGATCTCATACTTACTTGGCAGCAGCATCTTTTCTCAACTGTTCATGCTTCATGAGGAGATTTTTCCGGTCTCGGAAAGCTTTTCTGACCTTGTACCCTTTGTAGACAGCCTGGATTTTGAAGGCAGCGATGTCCTGTATGGCTGCGATGGACAGGGCGCCGTGCTCCAACATGAACTGGATCACTTCATGGCGTTCACCAAGCAAAGCATAATCGAGGGGAGTGTACCTGAAGCAGGGAGATTTTTTTTTTAAGTGTCAGAATGTAGTTCAGGGCACAGTTAAACTGGCAATATTACGCAGCAGAAGGAAAACTCATTCTAAGATGTGGAAATGTTCCTCAGGCAAAGCTATCTTCTGTACTCCAGGACTGTTCCTTACTTCTCTGATGCACACAAAACAAGGGTCAGGTGCTTTGTGCTGCTGACCATGTCTATTCCTCAGTTTTGCTAACTTGCTCACAAATCAGAACACATGATCACTTTTCTTCTTCCCCATGTTCCAAGTAATTCCTTGCTCCTATCTAAAAAAAGCACTGCAAATAATATTCTGTGAGATTCATAAGTTTGAGCCCATGATTACTGATAGTTAATGCTTATGAAATGAAAAATATACCTCCAAATGGAGAGATTTAGTCTATGATAAAGATGGCCCTTTAAATCACCACAGTAAGGATAGATTATTAAATAGAGTTGGGACAACTGGGCAACCATCTGGAAAAAAAAAAGATTCTTACATCACATTTCATTCCAAAATGGATGAAGCAAAGATCTAAATATTAAAAAAAAAAAAGAAACCATGAAAGTACTAGAAGAAATCATGGAATATTTTTTAAAATATTGGAGTGGGGCTTCCCTGGTGGCGCAGTGGTTGAGAGTCCGCCTGCCTATGCAGGGGATGTGGGTTTGTGCCCCGGTCCAGGAAGATCCCACATGCCACGGAGCAGCTGGGCCCGTGAGCCATGGCCGCTGAGCCTGCACATCTGGAGCCTGTGCTCCACAACGGGAGAGGCCACAACAGTGAGAGGCCCGCGTACCGCAAAAATAAATAAAATAAAATAAAATAAAATAAAATATTGGAGTGAAAAGTTTTTTCCAAAAAAAGATACAAAAATTCAGAAACCTTAAGATTCATAAATCCAACTACATAAAAATCACAAATATTTATAAGGCAAAAATACCAAACAAAGATAAAAGTTCTTCAAACAGGAAATACTAGTGGCTCCTAACATATAAAAATATGTTCAACTTCACTCATTTAAGAGAAATACAATTTAAGACTAATATGAGTGAGCACTTGAATCTAATGATCAGCTTAGCAAAGATCAGAAAGTTTAATAACACACTCTGCTGGCGAGGGTGGAGGGAGACAGGCTCTCCGTATGCTACCTAAATCTTTGGGGAGACACTTTGGCACGATATACAGGAATTATTCATGATCTGCCCTTGACATAGCCATTTCACTTACAGGCATTTATCCTATAGATATGCTCCCCTGTGTGAAATGCTGTATGTACGAGGATATTCATAGAAGCACAGAAACAACCTCAATTCCATCAACAGAGGACTGGTTAAATAAAGTACAGGCCATCCATGTAATAAAGTCATCTGCATAATGTGGCCATTATTGTGGTATATGCATATATAAGGAACAATTTCCAGGATGACTTGTTCAATGAAGGAAAAGAGAAAAAAGTAAGAAACAGAGCAGTATTATGGTGTGCTCCACTGATATAAAAAGAACACATCCCTGTGTGCTCATCTATGTAAAATATATCTCTAGAAGTTTCCCAAGAAACTGGTGACAGTGATGCCTCTGGGGAGGAAGCTAGTTGCCTCAGAGATGGGGATAAGTGGGACACTTAGTTTTACTAAATGCCCTTAAATTTTGTACAGTGTGCATACCTTTTTTTTTGCATACCTTTTTGATAAATATATTATTTAGAAAAGATGGGTATTAGTGTCATATAGTTATATATTTGAATCTCAACTGACTACTTTCTAGATGTGTGAGTTTAGGCAGATTCCTTTAAAAAATATATCTTCTCTTGGGACTTCTCTGGTGGTGCAGTGGTTAAGAATCTGCCTGTCAACACAGGGGACATGGATTCGAGTCCTGGTCTGGGAAGGCCCCACATGCTGCGGAGCAACTAAGTCCATGCGCCACAACTACTAAACCTGTGCTCTAGAGCCCACAAGTCACAACTACTGAGCCCGCGTGCCACAACTACTGAAGCCCACGCACCTAGAGCCCATGCTTCGCAACAAGAGAAGCCACTGCAATGAGAAGCCCACTTACTGCAACAAAGAGTAGCCCCTGCTCACTGCAACTAGAGAAAGCCCGCGTGCAGCAATGAAGACCCAATGCATCAAAAAAAGAAAAAAAAAATATCTTCTCTACTTTTGGAAATATAAAACAAATTGGATAAATACACAGAATAAAATAAGTCATCTATACTCCCACACTCAGAATTAACCACTGTTAAATCTTTGCAAGTATGCTTTCCTTTTTTAAAGAAAAATGATTACTTTGTAAAAATGACACATAGTTTAAGAATTCAAACAATGCAGAAAGTACAAAAATTTGAAGTAAACACCCCAAATTCTACCATCCAACAATGGTAATGATGGTTGTCACTTCCTAACCAACTTACTTGGTGCTTCTAAGCCCCGCTTTTCCTAATCACAGACTTGGCATGAAGAGAGAATGAAATAATCAATGTGAGGAAGATAGCAGTGTGCCTGGCAAGAAGGAAGCAGTTCATGAAAGTCAGCTGTGATTGTTGATATTACAGGACATACACTGCAGCACAGTTGGTGATAGCACAGTCACTTATCACGAATATTATTTGCATAGGACTGAAACCAGAACTTATGACTACTGAAAAACCACCTGATTGGATCCCTCTGGGTGACTGTTGCTGAGTTAGTGGGTCAGAGGTGCTGGGAGGAAATAATCAGTTGATTGACGAGGTGGAAAAATGATGATTATGTGGATGCATGATTAGACACAGAAAATCATCCAATGATTATAGAAAAGAAACTTGCTCTTCAAAACTCACCTAACAGTCACAGTAAGATATAAAAGGAAGAGGTTTTCAGTAAAAGCAAAGGGTGATTTGATCAGTTTAGTAAGGAAACTATAAATTCAGAAGGAAGTCCTAAATGCTAAAATTAAGGAACCCCCATTTTAGGACAGCTTGATCTGCCACTACTGTTCAGAAACCAGAAGGCCATAAAGTAGAGGTGCCTATATAAACTTTAAAACATTATTTATACGTAAATAGCATTTTGTAAATTCAGAAGAACTTTTACAAATTTCACTATATATTCTATCAATAAAATACCTTTCAGGGGTTTCCCTGGTGGCGGCGGTGGATAAGAATCTGCCTGCCGATGCAGGGGACACAAGTTCGATCCCTGGTCTGGGAAGATCCCACATGCTGCAGAGCAACTAAGCCTGTGCGCCACAACTAGTGAGCCTGCGCACCACAACTACTGAAGCCCGCGTACCTAGAGCCCATGCTCCGCAACAAGAGAAGCCACCGCAGTGAGAAGCCCACTCACCATAATGAAGAGTAGCCCCCGCTCGCTGCAACTAGAGAAAGCCCGTGTGCGGCAACAAAGACCCAACACAGCCAAAAAAAAAAAAAAAAAAAAAAGCCTTTCATGACTGTACTTTCCCCAATAGGAAAAATCATCAGAGTCATAAAACCACACAAGAGTAGAGCTGAATTGAATTTCAGAGGTTTAGTTTAACACCTTCATTTCATAAATGAATAAACAGACTCAGAAAGATTAAGCAACTTACTGAAGGTCAAGTTACTAGTTACCTGCAAAATCTAGATGAGGACTAAAATCACATGACTCCCTGTCCAGTAATCCTTCCATAATTCATCTATCAATTATTGAATATATATGTCTCCTATAGAATGAAACTGCTTCTAAATCAACATGCAAATAACATATGTATTTTTAGTAAGCTTGATCATTTTTTCTATAATTACTAATATAGTGTCTTTCACATAGTATAGAAACAGTATTATCAAAATATGGCTTACGAAAATGAGGCCCAAATTATGTGTTTACTTACAAATATGACAAAAAGAAATGACATGGGCATAATATACCCTAAAGAATGCTGAACTGGAAGTCAGCAGACCTGTGTGACCCTGGGCATTCTCTTCACTTCCTGAGCCTCTATTTCCTCATCTGTAAAAGGTGAAAGGAAGGGGAGAAGAAGAACTAGATCTCTCAGGCTGCTTGTGAATAGAAAGTTGCATTTCAAATATGTTAAGTATTTTTATTACAAAAAAATTGTATTTCTATTATGAGAAAATTCAAGCATAAACAAGAGAATAGCATAATAATGCTTTATATTCTCATTACCCAAATTTAATAATTAGCAAAACTTTTGCCATATTTGCTTCATCTATCCCCTTCTTTTTTATTTTTGCTCAAGTATTTTAAAGCAAATTCCAGGGGAATTCCCTGGCAGACATGGCGGTTTCACTGCCAGATCCTGCAAGCCGAGCAGCGGCGCGGCAAATAAAAAAATAAACAAACAAACAAATAAATAAAGCAAATCCCAGAGCTCCTATCATTTAATCTCTCTGCATTTTAGATTCATCTATAAATAATGTGAACATAACCACACGTCCTTGTATTAACAAAATTAACAGGAATTCCTTAGTAAGATCTAATGCCCACTCTAAATACATGTTCTCCTGATTTTCTCAAAAAAAATTTTTTTTTTTAACAATTGCTTTATTCAAATTACAATTCTCAGTCAATTTTTGATTCAGGGAGACACAATCCAAATATCTAGCAAGGTTTAAGATTGACATCTATACCTAGTGTTTAAGCAACTGACCATATTGTGATTATTACTATTGAATTTTTCTTCATCCCAAACTCAATTTAGAAACATTCTAGTGCTGTGAATACTCCCATCTATGTCAGAGTATGGCTGCCAGATAGTTATTGACTGAAAATCAGCAGTAGTTGGCAAAAATTATGTCTATACAGTGCACACCAAGTGGTTTGTGTCAATGCACGTGAAGTAAAAATTAGCACTACATTGATGGTAACCAGTCAAGAAACAATGTAGATAAAGACAAGCGACAAGATTCAACTGGACTTGCCATGTGGGAATGGTCTGATGGAATAAGCAGAATGCCTAAACTGGAATGTCAATAAACGTAAAAGGCAGTGCCAAGTCCTGACATTTGTACATCAAGGTGCATGGCTGATGAAACATTAAAGGAGCCTGGGATATTGCCACTGTCTCTTTTTATCTGTAGACTGGCAAGTACCCTTAGGAGGCTCCTTCCTTTGGTCTTTTGGTCTGTAATTAACGTATGTTTACTCCAGCAGGCAGTAAGCACCTTAATTCACATGCTTACTTAGGTCTGAAATTCAAGGGTTAGCATATAAATGGAAATTGAATTACAAAATATTACTTTTTTTATTGTTTCCTAAAAAAATAGCAGTCAGGCAGTAAACACTGTTATAGAATACATTCTTATCTTTCCCTTTTGTTTTTTCAGGGTTTCAAAGGGAGAAACCTTCAGCACCCTCAAATATCTGTTTTAATGTCAAAATCTCAGCCTTGAGGACTTCACTTGGCTTTCCAGTTTCCTTAAATGTTCAAATACCTAAATCTTCAAGTCTTTTTCTGTTTTGCAATTGTCATTTGACTATAATAGAGACAGTGAGTTCTTTATATAATTGTTACCAAGTCCAAGCTTGCTCTGCTCACTGCACGACAGGCCAATGAATCAGAGACGAGGTGTTGAGGCGAGGAATACTTTATTTGGAAAGCCGGCAGACCGAGAAGATGGCAGACTAGTGTCTCTGAAAAACCATCTTATCTGGGCCTGGATGCCAGTTTCTTTTATAGAATCAGAGAGGAAGAGGCAGTGAGGAAGTAAAATAAAAGGGCAACCAGTCTTGCAAAACATCTCCTGGAATGGCCAGCCTCGGTGAGGGGATGTGTTGGTTTCTTTTTTCTTGCAGCCATTCACAGGTGGGCAGCGTTCCCTGAGGCAGGCCATTATGTATGATTATAGTAACAAAAGGAACGAAAAGCAAAGGTTAAAGTCAAAGAAACAGATCCAATGTGGAGTCCGATTTAGCTCTTCCCTGTTATTTATCACTCCCAAAGTGAGGCACACTAATCTGCTTTATCTAAGTCTGCACATGGTCTAAGAATTCCACATAAGTTTCTAAGGCTGGTATGAAGCAGAGTGATGCTACTAGGAGCCTGAAAACACTGATTTGACAACTCAACAGTTATTTACTGAGCACCTACTTCATGAAAGGCACTGTGAGCAATACAGAGATGACCATGATCTTCAGGAGTTCTCCATTAATAGGGAAGACGGATTACATAAAATCATAATATAATGTGAAATGTGCCAAGTGCTGTAAAGATTCACAGTGTAGGGAGAACACAGTTTGGGACACATGACTGTGGGACAGAACAATCTTCTTAGACGAGACTGCATTTGAACAGGGGAATGACATGGTTAACAATTATATTAGCGATATGATTTAGAAAGGCTACTTTGGAAGGTGACGAATTGAAGGAGGGAAAGAGCAAAGGAAGGAAAACAAGTAAGGCATTGTGATAATCCCAGGAAGAGTCAAAGAGGGCAAGATCTAGACAATGGTGCTGGTAATGGAGTGGAGATGACAGTGTGAATCAAGGAGGGGTGTTGAGTCTGAAATAGAGATTGAGGACTCACCAGCACCCAAGTGAGTGTGGAAGCCTCGGTGGTTGGTCAGGTCCCCAAAGGAGATAGGCTGAGAGAAGAGATCCAGTCCTTGAAGACTGTTTATATTTAAAAAATAAAAAATGGAACAGAAGCCAAAGAAATGGAGAAGGCGCATGATTAGAAGAGAACTGGGGGACTTCCCTGGTCGTGCAGTGGTTAAGAATCCACCTGCCAATGCAGGGGATACAGGTTCAAGCCCTGGTCTGGGAAGATCCCACATGTTGTGGAGCAACTAAGCCTGTGTGCCACAACTACTGAGCCTGTGCTCTAGAGCCTGAGAGCCACAACTACTGAGCCCGTGTGCCACAACTACTGAAGCCCCTGTGCTCTGGGGCCCACGTGCCGCAACTACTGAAGCCCACGCGCCTAGAGCCCGTGCTCTGCAACAAGAGAAGCCACCGCAATGAGAAGCCCGTGCACCGCAACGAAGAGTAGCCCCCATTTGCCACAACTAGAGAAAAGCCCGTGCGCAGTAACGAAGACCCAAAGCAGCCAAAATAAATAAATAAATTAATAATAATAATAATAAAAGAAGAGAATTAGGGAAATTCCCGAGCGTTCCAGTGATTAGGACTCTGTGCTTTTACTGCAGGGTTTGATCCCTGGTCGGGGATCCCGCAAACTGCGAGGCACGGCCAAAATAAATAAATAAATAAAATAAAATAGAAGAAAATATACTGTCACAGAAGCTTAGAGAAGACATAGGCTCAATAAGGTAAAGAAGAGGAGGCAATAGAAAGGAGATAAAGGAAGGCCAATGAGGGTGGGCAGAGAAGACATCATGAAGACATCATGTGATTTATCAACTAGGAATTTGTCAGTGACCATTCAGACACAGGTTTCAGTCTAAATGTGATGATAAAGAAATGGAGGCAGGGAAGACAGTGTGAGAGAAGGCAAAGAAGACAAACTTCAGAAGAAAGAGAACTGGAGAATAACAGATGGAGGTATAACTAATGGGGAAAGGTTCTGAAAGAAGTGGGAAAGATGAAGGCCCCATGTTTCCTCCAAGACAGCAGGCCTGGAGAAAGCCTCTTTCCTACAGAGTTTCCCATCTCCTGACAGAAGGAGCTGGTGGTGACCAAGAGTGTGGGGATGGTGTCACTGCAGGGCCATTTTAGTGACAGCATCCATGAACAATGAAAACTAAAGCACAGACCTGGGCTGGGGGGACTCAGGTATGGAAATCTGATTACCATCTTATTCGTTACCTACAAGTTACTAGAATCTTCCTAGATCCAAGACCATCAAGAATCTCTCTTGCTTAGACTTCACACCATGTCTAGTCCTTTTTATTGGACCTGGGTTCTTGGACAACAACTCCAGCCTAAATCTGTGGATCTCGTATTATTCAAGAAATCTGTATTTAAATTAAAATCCCAAACTTTCATCTTAGTTTCTCCTTATTTTTTCATGCTGCATGGTGGCACCTCTGTCCACTAACTGATAATATCCTCTTCATCAAGAGAAACTTCTTGAATATATAACACATTCCACTGGCCTAACTGAATTCGTAGTCCTGGTCAGTCAGGACTCCCCTGACTTGATGCTACTAGCCAAAAGCCAGAGGCCCTAATTTCTTCATCTGGAAAATGTGAGCTTGCCCTAGGTAATATCTAAAGTTCTGAGTAGCTTTAAAATCCCATGATTCTAAATCAACACTGCATAGAACTTTTGTTCTTTTCTTCTGGTTCAGGATTTCTTAGTGTAGTGTTTCCTTATGAATATACTTATTTCTGATTTCTGAATATATATTTCATTATTTCTGAACCAATATCTAAACTTGAGATTTTTAAAATATGGCAGAAAGGATGTGAGATGAACAACAATACATTCCTTTTATCAATGGCTTACCTCTCTTCGTTGTTTTCCATCTGATTAGGGAAAGCAGCAAAGTCTAGTAGTAATTTAATGGCATCAAGGTATCCATTGTTACAGGACCAGTGCAAAGCTGTCCTTCCCTACAAGCATAAAGAAAAATCAAGTACATCTGGTGTCGGTATTTTTGGACACATAGTTATTTATGATGACTCAAATATATAAACACTTCTCTCAAATTGCTTAATTACAAAAAGAGAAAATATTAAGTATACAGTGGAGAAAATGGACTGTATCTTAACCAAATGATCAAAATTAATACTATGTTAAGAGGCATCATATGTCTCCAGAAGTGATACCCTGAGAATTCAATATCACTTATGCAATATTCCAACCCAAAACGTAAAACTTGCATCTAATTATGATGAATCATTAGGCAAACTCAAATTGAGTGAAACTCTATAAAATAAATGGCCTGTATTCTTAAAACATTTCAATGTCATGAAAGATAAAAAAGGCTTGAAGCATTGCTAGAGATAAAAAGGAATACTTCATAGTGTTAAAGGCGTCAAAGAGGAAGCTATCACAATCCTAAATCTGTATGCACATAATAGCATAGCTTCTAAATATACAGGATTAAAATTGACAAAATTGAAAGGGGAGATAGTCATATCCATAATCACAGTGGGAGATTTTTAACCCATCTTTACAATAGTTAATAGAACAAATAGATAAAAAAGCAGTAAAGATATAGAAGGCGTGAACAATACAATGTAAAATTTGAACTAAGTGATATGTATATAAACCATTGCATCAAACAATGACAAAATTAGTACCCTTTTCAAGTATACACAGAACATGTACCAAAATCAACCATGTGTGGGGACGTGAAGCCTCAAAAGCTTTTGAAAGATTAAAATAGTTCAGAGTATGTTATTTAACTACAGTAAAATTTAAGCTACAAATCAGTGCGGTAGGTAGAATAAGGAACTCCCTTGCAAAGATGTCTACATCCTAATCTCTGGAATCTGTAACTATGTCATATTAAATGGAAAGGGGGAATTAAGGTTGTAGATGGAATTAAGGTTACTAATCAGCTCACTCTGAGTTGGGGAGATTATCCTGGATTATCCAGGTGGGCCCAATATAACCACAAGGGTCCTTATAAGTAAGTGACAGAGAGAGGCAGAAGGTGAATATCAGAGTGATGTAGCATGAGCGAAACTCAGCCAGTCACTGCTAGCTGTGAGGAATGCAGCCACAAGCCACAGAATGTGGGCAGCATCTAGAAGTTGGAAAAGTCAAGGAAGAGATTCTCTCCTAGAGCCTCCAAAGAGAATGAAGTCCTGCCAACACCTTGATTTTTAGGACATTTTGGACTTCTGACTTCCAGAACAGTAAGATAATAAATCTGTGTTGTTCTAAGACACTAAGTTTCTGGTAATTTGTTATAGCAGCAATAGGAAACCAATATAATCAATAACAAAAAGATCATGAGAAAATGTCCAACTGCCTGTAAATTAAACAACATACTTCTAAATAATCTATGGGTCAAATAGTAAATCAAAATGGAAATCAGACAGTGTTTGAGTTGAATGATAGTGATCGTACAATTTATCCAAATTTGTAAGATGCAGCTAAAGCATGCTCTAGAATAAGAAACATGCTTAAATACATATATTGAAAAAAATATTGAAAAAAATCAATGACTTAAACTTTCATCAAAAGAATCTTTTAAAAAATATTAAATCAAATCTGATGGAAGCAGATGGCAGGAAATAATAAAGATAAGAGTAAATACCAATGAAATAGTGAAAAACTTAAAATATAGAAAATAAAAAAAGACTGGAGTCCTTTGAAGAGATGAATAAGCAAGACTGAAATTTTTTTAAAAAAGGAAAAGAGACAACATGTATTACCAATGTATGGAATGAATAAGAGGAAATCATTACAGGTCTTACAGACATAAAATAGAAAAGAGAATGTATGATGAACTTTATATGAATACATTTGACATTTTTAATAAAATGGATAAATTTCTCAAAAAAGTGCAACTTACCAAAGCTGAACGGAAAATGATTAGAAAATCTGAATTGTCTTTTAATTATTAATGAAGCTGAATCAGTTATTAACAACCTTTGCACAAAGAAAACCCCTAGACCAGATGACTTCAGCAGGGAATTCTTCCAAACATTTAAAGAAGAATTTAACACAATCTTACACAAATTCTTTAGGAGAATGAGAAAAGAGGGACTACTCCCTAACTCTTTTTATAAGGTCAATGTAACCTTGCTACCAAAACCTGACAATACAAGAAAGGAAAATTATAGGTCAATCTCTCTCATGAACATAAATGCAAAAATCTCATAATATTAGCAAACAAGAATCCATCAATACATATATTTCAAAAATATATCATAAGTAGGCCAATGTAATCAATGTAATTCACCACATTAATAGCAAAGAGTAGAAAAAATAACAATCATGTTGATAGATGCAGATACAGTATCGGATGAAAATTAAACAGCTAATTGTGATTTAGAAGAACTCTTAGCAACCAAAAATATAAGAGAACCTAGAGCAAACATCATACTCAATGGTGAAATATTTAAAGTTTTCCCCTGAGAAGCCAGAATGACTTAAGGATGTCAGCTATCACTAGTTCTATTCAACATTGCATTGGCAGTCCTAGCTAGTTCAATAAGGCAAGATAAAGAAATGAAAGTCATAAGAATTGGAAAGAAAGAAATAAAAATGTTATTGTTCACAGACAGCATGATTGTTTATTTGGATAGTCCAAAACAATACACATGAAAACTAACAGAAGTGGGAAGTAGCTTACATAAGTAATATACTACTTATGTATGAACTTGTAAAAAAAATGTAAAAGGTACAACAAAGTATAAAAGATGCATTTCTAATAACATTGGTATAGGGACCATATGTTACACATTTTTCATTATGCTACTTTCACAGATAGTAACAATCTTGATAAATACTTATTCAATGAATTAATAGGGAATATATTTTCTGACTTGGAAAACATAATATGCTAGTATTTTTAAAGAGTTAAAGTAAGTAAATTAGCAAATTATGTCAATATTGGCTAAATTGAGAGAAATCAATACACTGCTACATAGCTGCGGGAAGCATAGATTAACCTGCGTGTTTTAATAATTGGTGTGACAGTATATATCAGAGCCTAGTCACATTCATATACCATTCATTACTTTGATTCAAAAATCTCATTTACATGAAATTATTCTAAGAGAATAACCCAAAAGGAAAAAGTTAAATGCACAAAGATGATTAATGCAACATGTTCTATAAATAATGAAAAAGTATCCAGCAATAGGAAGTTACTGATTTAATTCTAAAGTCTAGGTTACAGGCATAGCTTGGACCTGGCTCCGCCCCCAATACTCCCACCACTGTTGTCACCTTAGGGTAATTATTTAAGCTCCATGAGCTTCAATTTCCTCCTCTGTAAAACAGGGATGATAATAGTAACTACTTTATAGACTTGCTGTGAGGAGTGAATGAGTTATTTTACAGAAAGCTCTTAGAACTTTGGAATATTAAGCATCCATGATTATGAAAAAAATTATATACCAACTGAAAAAGTACTGGTGATAATTCTGAGAGAGCAAAACAAAATGTGGTTTGTAAAATCATATGATATATATATTTATATACCTATAATCATATGCCATGTATATGTATTTTATAAAAGTTATCAAACCATTCCCGTTCTATATGATGACTTTGTTAAACTATATACGGATATATAGGCAAGGACTAGAAGAGAACATGGACAAATACAAATCACTTTTAATTAACAGATTTGTGAGTGATCTCTTCACTTGGTAAATTGTTGTCTTCCTTAATTTTAGTTAACAAAGAAGCAATGCTCCAAACACTTTGGAGCAGACAATATAAAAAAGACGTAGAATTTCTACCTCTTTGTCTTGAATGTTAGGGTCTGCGTTATTTTCCATGAGCACGGCCATGCAGTTGATATATCCCCCATATGCAGCGCACTGCAGTGGGGTTCTTCCTGCATAATCCTGCACATTTGGGTTGATCTTATTTTCTATCAATATCTGGCAGACATCAGCATTTCCTCCCAGCGCTGCCCAGTGTAGAAGAGAATGTCCATCTTGGTCGACTAGATCTACCCTTGCTCCACCTGAAAAAGCAAAAATATAATGAAAATGTCTAATACAGAGAGCATTTATCAAAAAGAAGTTTAAAAATATAACAACAGTCCTTTAAACGCTTTACTCTTAGCAAAAAGCTTTCATGTATATCATCTACTTCAGATTCTTACAATAAGCCTGTGAGCTGGTCAGTGTAGGACTCCTTCCCCTTATACATAAAGTGAAACTGAGGATCAGGCAGGTGCAGTGACTTTTCGCAAATCGAACAGCTACTAACACGTGGAGCTAGCAGTGAACCTTGAGTTTCCCGATGCCAGGCTCTTCCCTCCATCCTTCTACCCAGGCAGCTCTCTGCCATGTAAAGCTATATTTCAAAAGGCAAATGCAGGGGCTTCCCTGGTGGCACAGCAGTTGAGAGTCCGCCTGCCAATGTAGGGGACTTGGGTTCGAGCCCTGGTCTGGGAAGATCCCACATGCCGTGGAGCAACTAAGCCCGTGCGCCACAACTACTGAGACTGTGCTCTAGAGCCCGTGAGCCACAACTACTGAAGCCCGTGCACCTAGAGCCTGTGCTCCGCAACAAGAGAAGCCACCGCAATGAGAAGCCCGCACACCGCAACGAAGAGTAGCCCTCATTCGCCGCAACTAGAGAAAGCCCGCACGCAGCAATGAAGACCCAACGCAGCCAAAAATTTTAAAAAAATAATAAATGAATAAATAAATAAATAAATCTATTAAAAAAAGGTGAATAAGAAATCCTACCTTTTGAGAGTGACTTGTTAGGAGCACTCTTAACTAACCTTTGATGAGTGTCTGAATCACATCTTTGTGTCCCATCTCACAGGCTCGGAAAAGTGGAGTATGTTTCATGACATCAGTGGCATCTACTTGAGCATTATTTTCCAATAATAACTTCACGGTGCTGACATGGCCAGAAAGGGCAGCAGCATGTAAAGCTAAAAAGGGAGCGAAAGAAAGTGAAGAACTTCCAAATAACAGCTTTACCTTTTTATTATCCTAACTATGTGTCTTCTTCACTTTTGATTTTCTCATCATTTTGGCTACATGCAATTTAATCTTCAGGATTCTCTATTTTTTAACTTTTATAGATTTCTATCTTCCTTTCTATTCATATGTATTACTCACACTTTTCCCCTTTCCTTCTACCTTTCTCATCTCACTGTTTTCTTCCTTTCCATCCTGTTCTGAAATGGTCTCCTCTTCTCAGTTACTAGTTTATTATCTTTTCCTCTTTCTAAGAGAGTAAGAGAACAAAAAAATGACAAAGAAATGATTTAAATGATGCAGGCAATTCTGCCCACAAACCCACTCAATTAGTATATGTCCCTGAGGGGTTGTGTGACGGGACCGTCAATCTACTGTTCCTTCAGTTGGTTACCTGTGCTATTCCTGCAGTTGGTCTGTGTACCCACATGGTACTGAGAGTATGTGTATCTTACTGCACTGAGTGCATTTTCATACAACATGACTCCAAATGCAAGCCAGCTATTTCCTCAGGGCCCAATTTCAAAAACAGCAATTCATTTCAAGATTGGAGAAAAAAGTGAGATGGAATGTAGTCTCTCTGGTAAGGGGTTTGAAAGAGTAATTTTGACTATGTGTGAGTTTCATGTTACGCTGATCCCCGCCTACATTATTCCACTCTAGTGCTTATGTCATCACTCTTTAGATTACTCTGGAAATTCTATTTAATTCATCACTCTCTAAATTCTGAATTTTTCAGGATAACTGTCTAGAGGCCTGGGCCAATTCTTTCTAAGGATTATGGCTCTATACTGTCTAGGATGATGTTTCTTTCATAAAGTGTGATCCATGGACCAAACTTGGGATGCCTATGAAATGCAGATTCCTGGGGATTTGTTGAGAAGCTATTGCGGACTGGGTACTAATATAATGCTGGGAATTCAGCAGGGAACAAGATAGCTAAGGTTATATTCTCATAGAGGAAGCAAAACAAAACAAGACAAAAACACTGAAGTAATAACATTTAAGTATTAGATGGTGATGGATGGTATAATTAAAGAAGTAAAAAGTATTTTGATATATAGAGTGACTGGGGGATTACTTTTGATTGGTGGTTGGGGAAAGCCTTGCTAAGGCGCTGACATTTAAGTTGAGAGTAAATCATAAAAAAGAGACAGCAGAGATCTCAAGGGAGAGTAGTCTGGGCAAAGAGAACAATGAGTACAGGGATAGGAATGAATCTATGTGTTTAAGGAAGGCAAAGAAGTTGCAGCACAATGAGTGAGAATGAGGTAAGTCAGAAAGGTAGAAAAGGCCAGATCATAAATGGCCATACAGGTCAGAGTGATGGAAGACACTGAAGGGCTTTACATAGGTGAGTGATATTTGATTTATGCTTTCAACAGATCACTCTAGCTGTTTTGAGAATGCATTACAGTAAATTAGAGTGTAAGCAGGGAGACCAGTTAACACTAGCGCAGTTGACTGGGTGAAAACTGGTGGCTTAAACTAGGGTGACAGGAATGGAGATGGAGAGAAGCAGAAAGATTTAGATTATATTTTGGAGGTGGAGTCAACAGGACTTGTTGACAGGATTTGATGTAGGATCTCTATATAGTCTGGGAACACCCCTAGTAATTCTCATGCATACTTGAGTTTGAAAAGCCTGACCTAAATGGCTGAATGTTAGTTTGGCCTAGACAAGATTCAGATGGGTGTGAGAGACTTCAAAAATCTTAAGTGTGTCATATGGAAGACAACGCAGAGTGGAACATTCAGTTTGACAAATTTTGGCTCAGTATAAGGAAGCGCACCCTAATAGAGTGAGATTAAGATGGAAGTAATGGGTTCTCTATATTGGAGCTGTTCAACCAGAGGCTGAAAGACACTGGGGAGATGTCGTTGGTGAAAAACACTGGTGAGAATGTTATAAGGCAAGTTAAGGCATGATATATCTGTGAGAGTTCTGTGATTTTCACATTTAAGAGCATAAGAATGCTTTTTTTTTTCTCCCAGATGAAATTTTATACAACATCCAACATATAAAATAGTAGAGAGTTGAGTGGTTCTGGCTAAAGTAGGGGTAGAGGGTTACTCACTTAAGCATTTACCCCTCAGCAACATTTCAGGTACCTCTATAGGAATGTGTTGTTCCGAAGAACATGGTTTGGAAAACCGTGGACTAGATTTAATTTTAAGGTACCTTTTAATTCTGAAATTCTACAATTATGTAATGTGGCTTCAAGTATGCAACAGATACTCTTCAGACAAATATCAATGTCAAATTTTTTAAAAAAACAGACAAAATTTCAATTAAGCATAAGATAGAATTAATGATATTAAAGGAAGTTCCCCATTTCTGACTATTTTCATTTATTTTAAAACATAATCTTAGACTACTATTGCTGCTCCCTCTTTGAAAAAGTACAAGTTTACCTAGGAGCTTTAAAAATTATTTTCAATAACTTTCTGTTATGGAAAATTTCAAACATATTCAAAAGTAAAGGCAATAATAGCCCAGTGAACTCAATATTGTCATCACCCAGATTCAACAATTATGTGTTGGCTAATCTTGTTCCATCTAACTGCTATCCATTCCCCCACTTCTGATTTTTTGAAGAGAATTCTAGAGTCATATGCTTCCATTTGTGAATATTTTAGTATGTCTGAAAGACAAGGATTCTTTTTTTAAACACAACCACTGTATCAGTCAGAGTATCTCTCATATAACTCTAACAGATAGAATTCAATATGAAGAATTGCTACCTTTGTACTGAAGAACTGAAAAAGCAAAAAGGGAACACTAAGGTATCACAGAGGCAGTAAATGCAGAAAATGGCTAGCAATTCTAAGACTGAGGAAACAAAAAGAAGAGGATGGAATTATTACAACTTTAAACGCTCAGAAGAGGCACCCAGCAGAGCTGAAACTCAGACCTCAGAGGAGGGGCTTTGCTTGGCTGTTGCTGGTATCTCTGAGGAGGGTGCTCTTTGGCTGCTACCGTGGGTGCTGGAAAAACTGCAAAGCGAAATTAACTGTTGCCACTGGAACAAGCTCTCAGTGCTCTGTTGTGTGAGACTTACTAGGGTAATGCTGACAGGAACGGGAAACAAAAACAAGAATAGGAAGCAAACAGGAAGATGCACTCCCATGCTCCTCTTCCAGCTTTCCAGTCTCCCTGTACTGCCCCCTATGGACTGACTCCCCGGCTGGCAAAGAGGGAATGTGGTTTGCAGAACCCCAGCCCTAGCCATGCCAAGAAAAGAGAGGCCCATTTTCATACCTAAAACATATTAACAAAAGTTTTGTAATATCAAATATCCAGATAGTGTTCACATTTTCCTGAGAGCTTTATAATTTTTTTGTAATGGATTTATTTGAATCAAGATCCAAATAATACCCATATATTGCTATTGATAAGAACTCATTTTTAATTAAGGCAAAACAACTCTGTAGAGGGATGATGGAAATGAACTCACCTGCATAGAAGAGAAATGTCAGGAAGGTATCTCTGACATATAATAAAATCTCCTTAGGATAAAGAGCCCAGGGGATGAATGAATTTGAGAGAAATTTATGTCTCAACCCCAACCATGATGCACATCAGAAAGGCAACTTTGGTCGATAGAATGCAAGTATCCTAGCCCATACTTTATTAAAATACATGAAAAGTTAAACAAAGAGTGATGCTAGTGATAAAGACTGCATACTAATACAAGTCTGACAAAAAAATTAAATATTCAGATCATTTATAAACTCAATGTCCTATGTGTCTATACAATACTCCTTAAGAAGCTTAAGGTCTACTATGAAGCTTTGGTATAGAAATATTCAATACTTTCAAAAGTTAAAGCCTTTATCAAAATTGATATTACCTAAAAACTCTTTTTAAAAAATTAGAAGGTGCGATGGTCTAGGTATAGGGAGGGAGATACGAGGTGTAGAAACTCCATTCCCCTCTGTCCCCCAAGTGCTATATCAATAGTGTCGGTGGTCAAGAAAGATCTTATCCAGGATAACAGGTAGGTGCAAACAGCTCTAGTATGTTTCTACAAATAAAAAAACATAACATTGAGAAGCTCAGAGCTGAGGTTTTGTTCTGTTCAGTGTTATTGTGCTGTTGTGTGATTTTTCTTTCTCTTTCTGACTTTCAATTTGGATATACAGGTGTCCCTCGATATCTGTGGGGGATTGGTTCCAGGAGCCTCTATAGATACCAAAATCTGAAGATGCTCAAGACCCTTATATAAGATGGTATAGTACAGTGAATACAAGTCAGGCTTCCATATCCGCAGATGCAAAACCCTCAGATACGGAGGGCTGACTGCAGTATATAAGGAAGAGACCTCTAAGGTGACAATGAGTGTTAAAAAACTTATACTTCTCTTACTAATCAACACATGGTTAGAGGGCTCTCTTATTAGGAAAAGAGATTAAAGGAAGCACCTAGTAAGAGCTTTTGAAGCTTTGAAGCTTCTAGAGACATGGGAGGTTAACTCTGAAATGGGAGATTCAGGATGCAGCAATGTTGTTCAAAACTGAGAAAAGAGCATATTAAATGAGACTGGTGAGAACATACTTAGATGTTTGCATTCTCTAAAATGTAATTCTAAATGTTTGAAAATATAGCTAATTATTGCTAGGTATGTATAGTTTTAAAATGCAGGTTCATTCTTTTTTTACACAAAGATATATGATCAGAAGAGTTCCCGCAATCATGTCTAAGGAGCAACAAGGCTTGTAAATCAAATGCCAAGATTCACTTGGTAGAAAGACAGGCTAATTTTAGCCATAATACTTGGAAGAAATAAAGCCGTTGGAGTGATGTCCTGGCAACCTAAACTTAAAAAGTTAAGATGAAAGTCAAACAATATTAGATTAGGAACGATGGTTTCAACTTACAATTTTGCAAAGTAGCACCATCTACACTTTGAAGCCTGAATGAAAGCAAACTGAATATGTCTGCCAGTTCTTACCTGTACCTCCATATTTGTCTGCCATGTTAATGTCAATGTCAGATTTTAAACTCAGCATAGTCCTAAGGACGTCATCACTGCCTTTCCCAGCAGCCCACATAAAGGATGTTCTTCCTTCAAGGTCTGAATCATCTTTTACTGAAGGATGTTTTAGAAACACTTTAACTGTTTCCTGTAAGAAAACTTCATTTAAAAATTTGAGACAAGAGAGTGGCATTTTCTTTGGTAAGAAAGCCAATGTTATATGTGACTTCCACTAAGAAGCAAAGTATTTTTTCCTCTATTTTTTTTTTTTTTTTTTTTTTGCGGTTCGCGGGCCTCTCACTGTTGTGGCCTCTCCCGTTGCGGAGCACAGGCTCCGGACGCACAGGCCCAGCGGCCATGGCTCACAGGCCTAGCCGCTCTGCAGCATGTGGGATCTTCCCGGACCGGGGCACGAACCCGTGTCCCCTGCATCGGCAGGCAGACTCTCAACCACTGTGCCACCAGGGAAGCCCTCCTCTACTTTTGAATCAAATGAAATTATCTTTTTATGAATAATGAAATTACAATTTCCATTGAAAGTAACAATCTCCTGTCCTTATACATTGGTTTTAGTTTTCATAGCACTTCAAAAATGTAACCTAACTCCCTCATTCAACATTCTAATAATTGAGAATGATCATCCTCAATTAATTTAAAAAACTCAACTGCAGAGAAGACTAATACATTCTCTCACTGTATGTTTTGTTGCTATTTTTAAAAATAGTGCATTTATCAAATAATTATGGGTGGTTACTGAGAAATGCAGTGTTCAATTCATCTAAACAAATATTTATTCAGCATTTCCTACATTCAAGGTCCTTCCTCTATAGAATCATACAAAAATTAGGACCCTTAGTAATTCTAAGAGTGTTTAACAATTTTAATGGGGGTTAATATTCATAGCATTTAAAATTGCATCTTTCCTCAAAACTCAGATGCTTACAAGCTTTTAGGAAGATCATAGAAACTTTTGCTTGAATGGAAATAAAATAGTTTCAGAAAAAAACAATTTCTGGAGGCTGTGAGTTGGCCAAAAATGTACAAAATATTGATGATCAATATTTCAGAGCAAGAAAAAATTTTAGGGCTCATCTCGTCCAGCTCCTCATTTTGCAGATGATATTTAGACTCAAGGTCATATAAGCATTGGTAGCAGTTAATAGGAGTAGAATGCAGGGTTAAATCACTGCACTCTTTCCACTGTAACACACACTGCTTTCTAGTCTTAAAACTAGATGTTAAGCTACTGAGGTATTACATCTTAGTGCTCCTTAGGATCTAGTGTATGTCCTTATTAAGTAGATTTGAATAAAGAAATATAATTTTGGGACTTCCCTGTTGGTTAAGAATCCAGTGCAGGGGACACGGGTTCAATCCCTGGTCCAGGAAGATCGCACATGCTGTGGAGCAACTAAGCCCATGTGCCACAACTACTGAGCCTGCACTCTAGAGCTTGCGAGCCAGAACTACTGAGCCCACGTGCCACAACTACTGAAGCCCACGCACTAGAGCCCGTGTCCGCAACAAGCCACCCTGCAATGAGAAGCCCATGCACTGAAACGAAGAGTAGCCCCCGCTCGCCACAACTAGAGAAAGCCCATGTGCAGCAATGAAGACCTGATGCAGCCAAAAATAAATAAATAAATAAATTTATTAAAAAAAAGAAATCAAAATTTAAAATGTTGGTGATTTGGGGGGTTTCTTTTAATAATTTGTAAACATTTCTTTGTTGAGTATGTTTTCTTAATGATGAATGTTTGCAAGGGTTTTATGGGACTGTTGTTGTTGTTGATGATGTTTTTCAAAAAGAGAATTTCAACCTCTTGTGAATTAATAGAGTCCCAGGAGATCAAGGGACTTGAAACTGAGCCTATAAAATTTGCATAATTATTAAAAAACTATTTCTGTCATTGGCAGATTGTCTAAAGCAAGTGTTTCTTTGAATAAACATCTATAATGTTCTAGCATTCTTTCTTACTTGCATTAGCCCAGTTACTTAATTACTGGTTTCTGTACATAGGTTAAATTTGGAGTCTAAGACTTGGGTTCAAGATCTTGAGCAAATCATTTAATCTCTTGGAACCTTGGTTTCTTCATCTGTAAGTAGGGATAACATGTCCTTTCATAGGCCTATGTTGAAATATGGATTGAATTCTGATTTCCATAGGTTGACTAGACTGGGCCAATTGGATTTCTTACCTATGTGTAATCAGAATGAACTCCTCCTCAAAAACTCTGTATTTTTCTGAGATCTTGGGAGATAATAGAAGATAATGGTTTACCAAAACTTTAGGTGATACATAGAATAGATTTTTAGGAATGCCAAGAAGGGGGATGATTGTTATAGTTGCTCTGGGTATCAGAGAGAAAGAAAAGTGGGAAAATAAGAGGTTTTCTCAATCCAAGAATTCAATAGTGCATTTGGGGAGGTCAGGAAGATAGAATTATACTATGCTGATGATAACATTCTCATAATTTAATGAAACCAGGTGTTTCACTATGCACTCTCATGTAGAAGGCAGCAAAATCCACTGTGACTGCATTAATGTGTGCCTCTTTGGATGTGTCTCTAGTTCTTAGTGGCCACTCATACTCAGGAGGCTGAAGCAGCCTAGACATTATCATGTTGCTGGCTGGACTGAGTGACATAATGGATGAGAAAGTACTTTGTAAATTGTAAAGGGTGGCAGGAAGGAACTATTAATAATAGTTAATATCTTTGGATATATCAATAATTCATATTTTTGCTTTCTCAGATGTACAATATACAAAATTATTAGCACAAATAATAATAACAATGAATGCTATTTCTATGCCAGGTATTACACTAGGCACTGGTCATAAACTTTCTCTAATCCTTACAATAATCCTAAAAGAAAAGGTATAATTATTCTCATTTTACATATGAAGAAACTAAGATTCAGAGAGGTTAAGAACTTATGCAAGGTCATACAGCTAGCAAATAGCACAGTCAAGATTCTAGCCTAGGTCTATCTAGTTCTAAAGCCTTGCCCACTGCCTTCAGGACAATTACAGATTGCCAAACACTAGATTGTCTTTAGTGCCTTACAATTAACAAAAAAGATTAAGTACACTTACAGTAAAGCAAAATGTTACACTGAATAGTTAAAATAAAAATTCTTTAAAACTTCCCATGTGACTAACAGCTTTATGAAAATTCAGACTATCACCTGAATCAGAGAGTGAACAGTATGAGCAATTGTTAAAAAATAATTGCTACACAAACACACAAATGAGTACATGTAACAGTGTGAAATCTGAATAAGGTCAGCGTATTATATCAATATCAATTTCCAGTTTATGACATTATATTATACTTTTGCAAGATGTTACCACTGGAGTGAACTGAATGAAGGGTACATGGGATCTTGCTGTTTTATCTCTTACAACTGCATGTGAATTTACAATTATATCAAAATAAAAATTTAATTAAAAAAAAAGAAAATTGTCATGGTTTACTTACAGCAAAGTTACTCTGAGCTGCATAGTGCAAGGGTGTTGCTCCTTGGCTGTCAGATGGGATGGTTCCAGACTTATTTCTTTCTAAAAGGAGATGGACAATCTGTGCGTGGCCTGAAAGCAGACACAAGGTAGTTATCACATAAAAGGACTGATTCATTTATAATCTATTTAAAGGAAAGGGGTAAGAAAAATCATTAGCACATAAACCAGCATTCACAATGCCCAGTGCAGCCTCTTCTAACTTCTCACGAAAATACATGATTATGTAGCACAAAGGCAAAAACTTACAACACTAAAAACTTAATGCTTCAACCAGGAAGGAAATGACTAATTATAATAGCCAGATTGAGAAAAAACTGTATTAAGTATAAGCTCACTGCATCCCCTGGCTTCACCTTATAAAACTGCCCATAAAAACAGAAGAAGGCGTGTTAGAAGCCAGCCCCTCTCAGCCACTAGTGTCCCTCGTCTCCAGGTTCCATTGCACCATCAATCAGAACTGCACGGTTGTTCTCTTCTGCTATTCAGGAGGACAACCTATAATACAAACTCCTGTAACCTCTGAGGCCTTCTATCCATCCCCTCTAACCTCCCTCCCCCAATTTTTTAACATCTAGGCAGTGATTTCAAATCCCAGAAAACAAGTGGGCAGGAATGATGAGGTGGTAGTAGAGAAACATGCTCTGCAGTACACTTTGGAGGATGTGGATGTGGTCTCCACAAGTGAAGAACTGTAGAAAGGATCAAAGAATAAATAAACCTGGTAATAGTATATTTAGGAAACCTGAATTTCATACATGCCATTGCTTCAGTGTATAGGGAATGAGGCAATGAAGAAGATGCCACATTAGCAGAGCAAGAATACACTGCATGAAAGCCAGGCAGCAAAAAAGGAATTGGAGTGGGAGTTGTGCTCGTCTACCTGCTCTCCAGCTATGGTTTGAGATGGAGTTCTCCATAACATGAATGGGCAAAAACAGGATCAAAGGCAATCTATGCACATAGTCAATCTAAATATCTCTCGTTTGAAAGATAAAGAGAAAAATTCAGAAAAGGCTATATGAAAACATACTCTAGGACAGGGAGAAAGGAACACCATCAGAAAGAAGAAGAGCATACCTCAGAAAATGGTCTAGAGAAGGATCCAGAGGAAAATTTCAGGCAACTGTTTGGCATCCTTGACTTTTGCAAAGAGATGGCCTCTATGAAATGAAACAGAATATCCTAAGAAGAAAATAATCTAAAATGAAAAGGTAATGGAAGGAGATAAAAAGGAAAAAAGCTGAGATAAAAAGAAATATGGATGAGAGAAGGAAATCAAAATATAACCTAAAATACAATCTATAAGAGGCAGAAAGAAAGCTGAACTTGTGAAACACAAGTCAATTTAGTGTTGTGGAGACAAATTTGCAAAGTCCTCCTAGGATGCAGAGGAAAAGGGATGAAACTGCACCTTGAAATGAAGTGTAAATAATAATTATAAATCTGACTATAAAACTGAATGCAATCATTTAAAAAAGAGATAATGTGTAATTTAAAAACTAAGTCCATAATAATAATGGTTTATTATAATTATTAATATTAATTAATAATTACTATCAGATTATATTTACAAATACCCAAAGAATGATAAGTGAAAGTGTGCTAAATTCCTCATTTTAAATAGATAGGAATCAGTAGACACAGTTTTGCTCTGGACTCTGACTTAGGCTTAAAAGTTTAAAAGTAACTACTAGTAGAACCTAAAAATCCTCCTAAAACATTAGGCAATTCAAAACCAAACAACAACGAATGTAATCCACACACCACAAGGCAGAAAACAAAGGAATCAGGAAAAAACCCAAAACACTAATAATACTCAAAGAGCAGAATAACAGAAAAAAGATCAAATTATACAATTTATAAAAATGATTATCAGTGGGTAAAACTCCTTCACTAAAAGAGAAAGACTCTCAAATTGTCAAAAATTAGACACATACACATATATACTCTCTCATCTAAAAAAGTGATCCCCAAAAAGGTTAAGTCAAAGGCATATCAAGAAATATGAAAAGGAAATCAAATATCATAGTATTAGCTCACACATAAAATTAAAGCCCTTCTCCAAAAAAGCAAAGGCATTGAATGTGATGATTATTTTATATTTACATTTGTCAACAAATGTGCATTACTTTTATAATAAAAATGAAAAGACACGATGTTGAAATTAATATATAACAGAGAATACATTTTATATTGCTAAAATTTAGGCATACAACAGAGGGATTTAGGTATAAAGTGCCACATATCAATTAAAAACTAAAACAATTAAATAGGAGGTGGGAGCTGACAGGGGGAGAGAAGCCATGGAAAATTTCCTATACTCATGCAGTTCCTCCTGCTGTTGATCCTTGGTTTCACATTCAACTCACCTAGTAAAGCTGCCCAGTGAAGAGGCGTTCGAAATAAGTTATCGTAAGATGTTATATTGCAGCTTTCATATGAGGTCAGGACATCAACCACTGTCACGTTCCCATCAGCAACTGCAAAGTGAAGAGGTGTTCGACCCTCATAGTCTTGCCAGTTCAGTAAAGACTCTGTTGGAGCAGCATCCTATTTTTAAGGAACCAGAGACCTCAGACATACATGGAATCCTTACTAAATCACATTTGACACAGTATTAACTGAGCAATTTTTGAAACCTACATATTCTCTCTCAGCAGAAGTGATAAATTCAGAAAAAAGTATACAGTCTAAATCTTTAAAATTAATTTTCATATTTAACTATAAAAAGTACAGAAAAGATACAATAAACAACATGTACCATCTATCAATAGATTAAATAGGGATCAACATTTTGCCTAACGTGCTTCTTTTTATCTCTTACAGATTCAGCTAGAGGCATATGTTTTGGATTTTTGCTTCATATATATACATCCATAAACAACAGTTGAATTTTGTATGTGTGTTTTCAATATTTATACTTATGTATTATACCATACATATCCCTGAATTTTTTCTTTCAAAATTATACTTTTGAATTTTTAATTTCAACACATTTGGGTATCTATGATGATACTAGTCCATTTGTTAAACCACAATTTAGTTAACCATTCTCCTATTGAGGGATATTTAGGTTATTTACATTTTTTCCCACTATTAACAATAATGCTGCAATGAACACACTTCCTTTACATGTCCCTTTGTGGCACATGTGATTTTTTTCTAGCCCAGACACCTAAATGGGAAATTGCTGGGTTGAAGGATATTTGTATCTTCAGCTAGTATTGTCAAACTGCTCTCTAAATGGTTGTACTAATTAACACATCTATGACAATGTGTAAAAGCTTTTATTTCCCCACATGCTGGTACATATTAACCACTTAACCACAGACTTACAACATTTTTCCCCTTATAGGTATGAAAAGCATTTCACTGATGTTTTAATTTGTATTTCTTTTATGAATGAGGTTGAGTTTTTTTTTTATCATATGTTTATTGGATATTCGGTTTAAATTGACAGTTCACAACATTTATTCATTTTTCTACTGGATCTTTGTAGCAGATATGATGCATTGCTTAGGTCCCCCTTCAAGACTAAAGGACCTACTTCCCCAGATGCTGCAAGTGCTGCCAGCAAATTACTTTCTACTGTCATCCTTTTGGAATTGCTTCAGCTAAAGCAATGACCTGACCTCACCCATGGTCAGGTCCCTTCTCAGATTACATTACATCCAAAGCCAAGCTCTCTTGTCTAAATTTAAGAACTCTCTGAAGGGCCATCCCAGATTTAGAGCTGTCTATACAGTCAGGCTATTTTACAAAAAAGAGTATTAAAGGTATTATAAACACCTCAAAAAAAGAAGTAGAATATTACCACAATGGTATTCTAGGCCCTTGAGTCTCCCAAGGACTTAGATTCATTTATAAGGGAGAAAAAAAAAAGCCAAATCTGTGAGGAAATAAGATATTATGAGTGAGAATCATCCTCCAAAGACTTCAGATCTTGGAATTAACACATAAAGAATATAAAATAACTATCTATGAAACATGTAAGAAAATAAAAAATGAAATAAAAGGTGAGCAAGGAACAAAAACTCTCAAAATGATCAGGCAGATCTGAAAAAGAACCAAGTAGAACTTTTAGAAGTGAAAATATAATCACTAAGATTGAAGACTAAATGAATAGGGTAAACAAGAGATTGGATGCAGCTGAAGAAAGACTTGGCAAACTGGAAGGCAGATCTGATGTAATTACCCAGAATGTAGCAGAAAGAGACAAGATGATAGAAACATAAAAGAGAAGTTAAGAGACATGGAAAGTAAAATGGAAAGGTCTAAAATATGTATTACTGGAGACCCCAAAGGCAGGAGTAGAGAGAATAAAAGAGACACAATATTTAAAGAGATAATGGTTATATATTTTCCAGAAATGAGATGCAATAATCAGAATGTATACCAAACAGGAAAAAAAAAAAAAAAAAAAGGCACACCTAGACAAACCGTAGTAAAACTGTAGTATGCCATATAGAAAAAATTTTAAAAAGCAGCCTGAGAGAAAAGATATCTATAAAGGGATGACATAGACCAATAATAGGCTCTTCAAGAGGAATTAATGAAAGGCAGAAAGCAGCAAAATGACAGCTGAAAGAGTTGAGAAAAGTAACTACTTAGGACTGTGTATACAGGAAAACTATATATTCAAGAGTACAGTAGAAATGTAGACATTCTTAACAAATAAAATCAGGGAGGGCTTCCCTGGTGGTGCAGTGGTTAAGAATCCACCTGCCAATGCAGGGGACACACGTTCAATCCCTGGCCTGGGAAGATCCTACATGCCATGGAGCAACAAAGCCCGTGCACAACTACCGAGCCTGAGCTCTAGAGCCCACATGCCACAACTACTGAAGTCTGTGCGCCTAGAGCCTGTGCTCCACAACAAAAGAAGCCCACACACTGCAATGAAGAGTAGCCCCTACTCACTGCAACTAGAGAAAGCCCATGCACAGCAACAAAGACCCAACACAGCCAAAAAAACAAAACAAAAAACAAACAAATAAATAAATTTATTAAAAAAATCAGGGAGTTTACCACCATAGATTTACACTAAAGGAAGTTCTAAGAATTATACTTCAGGAAGTAAGATAATAATAACTCTAGAAGGAAAATTTGAGACTCAAGAAGAAATGCAGAGAAAAGAAATTAGTTAACACAGAAGTAGAAATAAATTTTCATTGTACAAATAAAACAATAATATCTTTTGCAGTCTAGTTTGTGTGTTATAAGCAAATAGGACTAAATATTAGACTACCATAGCCTGTAAGTTGGAATTTGGGAAGGAGTGATTAGAAAACCTCAAAGAATATACTGATAAATATTCAAAATTAATAAGAAAGTATAGCAAGTTGGTTAAATATATAATTAATGGCCCAAACTATCAATAGCATTTCTATACACCTGCAACAACCAGTTAAATACATACCCTAGATACCCTAGATATGCTTTTAAAAAAGGTTCAGAGCAGCACTGTTGTAAATAGCAACAAACTGGAAACAGTTCCAAATGTCAGTCAATAACAGACTGAATAATGTGTCATTTAATCTTCATAAAATGGAATACTATACAGCAGTAAAAAGTAATATATTACAGCTACACACAGCAACATAGATAAAATCACCAGCTTAACCCTGAGCAAGAGGAAAGTATGTTGCGGAAGAATACATACAGTACGATTCTATGAATATAAAATTAAAAAATGTTAAAAACTAAACAATGTATTTTTTAGGGATACAAACATGTGTCAAAACTGTAATGAAAACCAGTGGAATGATAAGCACAAAACTGAGGATAGTGGCTGACTCTGAGAAAGGAGAGAAAAGAACGGTACTGGGAGGTATCCAGGGAACTTCAATGGTAATGTACTTGGCTCCTCAACTCAGTGATGAGTACATGAGTATTTGTTGTTTCCTTATATATCTTAAATGTATTATATAAATATTCACTTACATCTATTTACTATTTAATAAGAACAAGTATAAAACAAAGACAGGGATGATAAATATAAACTCAGAAAAATAGTTGATGGGGGACAGGAATGAGCATGGCACAGGGAGAGAGAATGTATTTGGAAACTGGCACATAGGAAAGTTCTGTGTGGTCTTAAATAACAGTATTAAAATGTTTTATTTCTTGGTGATGAGCTCACATGTTTGTTATACTCTTTTGCTTCATAACTTGGTTGTGTGTCATATAAATGCTTTTGCATATATTGGATATTTCATTATATATATATATAGTGTGTATATATATATTTGGAAAGGCCATCCCTTATACCCACCAGAATGCACCGCACTGTATGAACAGCACTCGGATCTTTGTGGTTGGCTGCCCAGTGAAGTGGGATCTTGCCTTCGACATCAGGAATTCCAATGTTGGAATCATGCTTGATGAGCAGCTTCACATGCTCAGGGTTATTGTAGTAGGCACTCCAATGCAGAGCTGTTTGCTGCAAAATTGAGAGATTCTCAAAATAACAATAACTACAGTAACAGTGAAAACACAACAAACTCTTCCCAAACTTTCAGTGTGTGACAGGCACTGTCGTAAGAGTTTTATATATTTTATCTCATGTAGTCTATATCATGACAACTCTTGGAAATGAGAACTCTTGAATTTGCATGCGACTGATGAGGAAAGTTAAGTACGAAGAGGGTAAGTAATCTGCTCAAAGGTGTGAAGGTAGCAAGTGACTGAATAGAGGTTTTAAACCCAGGCAGTCTGACTCCAGAATCTGACATCTTAACCATGGCAGGGATTTAGGTCATCAAGTACTAATAACTGATAATACTGAGAAAGAAAAACACAGCGAAATATTTTATGAATAATTATCAACAAAGTAAGTGATCATCTTGATATTGCACTAAGCACCTTAAGAATTTGATAGAAGGTTTTATATTTTAATATCTATCAGAAAAGATCCATGCATAGGAAATCATGGATCTAGGATCCATTTTTTATATCAAAGGATAAATTTAAATTTAACTATAATTTTACAGGATAAATTGTTAAGATATATTTTGAAAATACAGCAACACTTGCTTTATTTTTAGATAAAGTTAAAAATGAACATGCTGAATTTGCCAATGTTGCTTTAAAAATCTCTTCTGCCACTCTCATCAACATACTGGTTTCTCTATTAGGAGAACTATTAATGAAACCACAGAGAAACTGTTTAGATATACTTTATGCCTTGAGAGTAGCATTGTCATGAATCCAATCTAGAATGAGATCATTTAACAGCAGGAACCAAGCTCATTTGTCACATTAAAAACTTTAAATGTTGGCATATGTGGTATTCATTCAAAGTGAACCTACAGGCGTCTAACATGTAGAGTTATTAACTCATTACTTTTTGTTTAGTGATAACTGCAGAACAAAAAAGTCACAAATATCAAAGCAGTTAATCGCCTAAAACCACATTTTCAGTAAACAACATGTACAGTTTCTGTAGTTCTTTTCTTTTCCTATATTTGTTCTTTTTTAAAGAATTAATTAATTAATTTTTGGCTGCGTTGGGTCTTCACTGCTGTGCGTGGGCTTTCTCTAGTTGCGGCGAGCCAGGGTTACTCTTCGTTGTGGTGCGTGGGCTTCTCATTGTGGTGGCTTCTCTTGTTGTGGGGCACGGGCTTTAGACATGTGGGCTTCAGTAGTTGCAGCACGCGGGCTCAGTAGTTGTGGCACACGGGCTTAGTTGCTCCACAGCATGTGGGATCTTTCTGGACCAGGAATTGAACCCGTGTGCCCTGCATTGGCAGGCAGATTCTTAACCACTGCACCACCAGGGAAGTCCCTGTTCTGAATATATTTACTGAAATATATTATGCTGTTGAACCTAACAGTAAAAAGTCTGGGGTTGCATTTTTTTACATCTTTGTTTTTTATTTTTCTAGTAATTTTTTCTTTTTTTTGACTGTGGTAAAATGTACATAAAATAAAATTTACCATTTTAACTGTTTCTAAGTGTCACGTTCAGTGGTATTAAGTACGTTCACATTGTTGTGTAACCATCAGTACTATTTATCTCCAGAATTTTTCATCTTCCCAAACTGAAACTCCAAACCCATTTAACAGTAACTCCCAATTCCCACCTCCTCCCCGTCACCTGGCAACCACCATTCTACTTTCTGTCTCTATGAATACCTCGTAAGTGGAATCTTACAATACTTGTCTTTTTGTGTCTGACTTGTCACTTGGCATAATGTCCTCAAAGTTCATCCACATTGTAGCATGTGTCAGACTTCCATTCCTCTTTAAGGCTGAATAATATTCCACTGTAGGTATATACTGCATTTTTTTAATCCAGCTGTCCATCAAAAGACATTTGGGAGGTTTGTGAGTAACATCTTTGGGCTATTTTGAGTAACGCTGCTATGAACATGGATGTACAAATATCTGTTCGCATTCCTGATTTCAATTCTTTTGGGTATATAACCAGAAGTAGATTTACTGGATCATACAGTAGTTCTATGTTTAATTTTTTGAGGAACTGCCATATTGTTTTCCACAGTGGCTGTACCATTTTACATTCCCACCAACAGTGCACAAGGGTTCAAATCTCTCCACATCCTCACCAACACTTGTTATTTTTGTTTTTTTGTGATAATCGCTATCCTAAAGGGTGTGAAGTGCTATCTCACTGCGGTTTTTGATTTGTGTTTCTTTTGTGATTAGTTATATTAAGCATCTTTTCATGTGCTTATTGGTCATTTGTATATCTTCTTTGGAGAAATGTCTATTCAAGTCCTTTGCCAGTTTTTAAATTGAGTGGTTTGGTTTTTTGTTGCTCATTTTTAATGTATTTTATAATATGATTGGTTTGTGACAGATTAGAAATTTTAAAAAAACCCATCCTTCACCTCAGATGGTTTGAGACTCAGTGCTCTGTGCTTTTGTCCTTCTTTCTTCTCTGTGGCTGCCTGGACTATGCAGATCCATTTTCCATCTCTCTGACTGAATAACCTCCCACCCCTGTTCAATAATAGAAGAACATACAGGGACTGGAAGACAGCAGGAAGTTCACAGAATATATTGGGGAAGACAAGAAGCCCAAAGACAGTTGTAGCTTCTCAAGTGATTCATGGGTCTTGTGCTTTTTTCAGTGAAATATTTATTTATTTATTTATTTAGCCACACCACGTGGCTCGTGGAATCCTAGTTCCCTGACCAGGGATTGAACCCAGGCCCTCAGCAGTGAAAAGACAGAGTTCCAACCACTGGACCACCAGGGAATTCTCAGTGAAATATTAGTACTATAAATGCTGTGACTTAGGAATAATATTAATTTACAAGTTGTAAAATAAAGTTAAAGTTGATTTCAGAACTCTGGGTTATGTGAATGACTACTAAACAAAATCTAAAAATCACATAAAGAACACTATGGGAGTGAAAAGATTATTGAATATAAACCCAGTGAATGACTTATAAGAGTTTTAATTACATGAGAGTGCTGGAGTTAGCAAGACTCTATGATTAAGTGCCTGATGAAAAGGAAGAGGATGATTGCATTTGTCTAAAGACCACATTTTGTTCCTGTAAGGAATGATCAGAGTGTTGATCAAAACAATGACCAATGTGTACACTATGTTAAAACTCAAGGGCAGGGAAAATAATGGATCCTAGTAAGAATGCCAGAGAAGATGTTAGAATCAAAATGAACTAATAATAATAATTTTAAGCTAATATTTATTGAGAGAATACTATGCACTGGGCATTGCGCTAAACACTTCACATATATCATCTCATTTTATCTTCAACAACCCTTTATCCCCTTTTTGCATATGAGAAAATTGAGGAATAGAGGAGTTAAGTAATTCGATGGACATAGAACAAGCGGTGGCTTCTACACTGAAACCCAAGAAGAATGATGCCAAAGCCCAGGCCATTAAAGCACTATGCACTTAGTACATTACCCAGGGCATTTGGCCACCACAAATCTAACTACCTTTAGCAACTATCTTGACTGGCAGTCAAATACTGAGTTGGAGTTAGACAGGCCTGGTTTGAATTCTAGTACTGCCAATTGGATCTTGGGCAGAATTTTAATCTTCTTGAGCTTCAGTTTTCCCATATGTAAAAAGATGATACTACCCACCACACCTGGTTGCTGGGAGGATAAAATGACAGAATTTAAGTGAAATACTTTACTGGGGTGTGTGGAGACTTGGAATTGTTCTACCATGCATGAGTGGTAATTTAGGCCTTCTTCCTTGAGATTTCACATCATAAAATAAAGCATTTGCTTTCTGCTCTATTTGTCTTCGATTTTGACAGTCCATTACCTTGTTTTTATCCTGTGTATCCACTTCTCCTGGTGCCATAAACTTCAGCAGAAGCGCCAAACACTTAGGGCTCTTGTGCCGGGTAGTCAAGTGTAAAGGAGTCATTTCTTCTAGATCTTTCTGCATCCAGTTTGCTCTGCGTGTAAGTAAGAGTTTCATGAAACGATAATTTCCCTAAATAAAAAATAAGAGACAGTAAGAAAAAATTTAGTTTGGAGCCAAAATTTTTTTTAAATTTTAAAATGTTTTAAGCATTTTAATTATTCTGCTAGAATAATAACATTCAGATAAATTAATAAAAGGAAAGTACTTATAATTCTACTACTCTAGCAATTGTTTTATTTTTTCATGTTTCTTTCCAACTGCTTTCTATATGCATTTAGTTTACTCAGTGGCTGGTCAATATTCCATTGTGTTAAGGCAAGACATTTTATTTAATCATTCTATTATTGCATATAATTTTTTAATAGAAAATGCTACAATGTACATGATTTTTCACATATTTTTTTTCCATAGAATAAATGATCAGGAACCAAATAACTGGGTCAAAGGAGTTTGTGCATTTTATGGTTTTTGGTGTATTTTCCAAATGGCTATCTAGTAGCAACAATGTGTGAATGTATTAGTTTCAGCACAATCTAACCAGCACAGCACATATTATTTATATTCAGAGTATAATAACTTTGTGAAATAAGTAGAGATTTTAAACCCCAATTTACAGGTGAGGGAATTGAGATTCAAAGGGGTTAAATATTTTGTTCACAGTCATTTGGTTAATAAGGAAAAGGTGGTTAGCTTTCTTGAAGAGAGTTATTTACAGGTACAACTAAGGTAGAAGCAGCTTCCTCAAAGTTCAGGTCCCAGACTCATCTGGTCACACAAACACCAACCCAGAAATCACTGTAGGCCACCCAGTTGCAGTCAGTGCTCTCCACACCAGTTAAACCCTCCAATCTGGCAGAACCAACCCATCTGATAAAGAAGTTTAGCTATAAGGGTTCGAGTAATACACTGGTGGGGACTCAGGTCGACCATTTTATAGTATGTCTGTGTGAGCTTTGAAATCCTTGAAAAATATTCAGTAGTTCTTTTAAGCTCTTTCCTGAGATCTAGTTCCATATTTCCAATTCTGATTGGAGCCTTCAATATGCTTGGCATCACAGATATTTCCAAGTCAACATGAACAAACTGCATTGCATGATCAAGTTCTCTGCCTACTTCATGTGTATTTTTCTCTTTCCCTATTCAAAGCGTAGTGGCAGGCAGGGCTACCTGTCTTTTTCATCTTCTGAGACCCTCTACATCCTAAACATTGTTGGAAATGTGACCTTTAAGTATTATAATTACAATGCATTAATGTTCTACTATCAGGAGCTATCGGTATTAGTAAGGAAGACATTTATTGATTGAGCAGGTTCCCCACTGTGATGAATGTGAGGCTCTAAGTAAGGCAAAGGGAACTAGCTAGAGCAACAGTGAGGTGCAGAAGGAAGAATGAGACTTGCCTGCTTGCCTACGGGGGCAAAGACAGGGTTCAACTCAGCTCCAGGGCTGGGGCAGAGATAAGGGAGAACAAGGCTAGGAAAAGGGTCATAAGGCTGTCTATACTAGATGGGCAAAATTGGAATGGACTGAAAAACAAATGAATGCAGCTCATTTATTTCCTTTCAGAGAGGCTTTCCTTGACTACCCTAAGCAGAACTTATTTTGTTCTTCTTTATTGCAGTACCCTTTCATTTCCTTCATAGTACTTTCCCCAGTTTGTAGTTACATATGTTTTTATTTCCCTTCACTGAGATTTCCCTCATAAGCAGTAAGCATCATGAAGGCAGAGACTATGTTTTGTTGACTACTGTGCTCGGCATGGTTCCTGGCACATAATAGGTGCTTAACAAATATTACTTGAAGGACTGAGTGAATAAGAGGAAATGAAATATCTTCTAGAGGTTTTTGTTTTTATTTAAAAATTCTTATTTAAAGTTGCTAAATTAGATCATAACAGTTAAGAATATTAACTCTCGGGGCTTTCCTGGTGGCGCAGTGGTTGACAGTCTGCCTGCTGATGCAGGGGACATGGGTTCGAGTCCTGGTCTGGGGGGATCCCGCGTGCCACGGAGCGGCTGGGCCCATGAGCCACAGCTGCTGAGCCACAGCTGCTGAGCCCGCGCGTCTGGAGCCTGTGTTCCGCAACGGGAGAGGCCGCGATAGTGAGAGGCCCGTGCACCGTGAAGAAGGGTGGCCCCCGCTTGACTGGAGAAGGCCCTTGCACAGAAACGAAGACCCAACACAGCAAAAATAAATAAAATAAATTTAAAAACTCCTACCCCCAATATATATATAAAAAAGAATATTAACTGTCAAATATCTGGAATTTTGTTACTATTACTTTTTAATGTTTTATTTATCTGAGCTTCATTCATAGTGGACATCATTTATCTGGATTTCCTGATTTCACCCAATGCCAGTTTTTGAGAAGGTGCTAAAATTTCCTCAAGAGGGCACCCTGCTCTAAATCTCTTGCCATCTTTTCTTTCAAAAAAAGAGAAAAATGCCCAGGAAAAACAAACATATGTGGTACTTCATATCAAAAAAATAAGGTTTGACCTTTCTCAGCATAACATTTCAAATATTACAGAATAATTCATCATGACCTTTTAAAGATATTCAATCAGACAATCATTGTGATTTTGAAATTTAAAGGAAATGGGAAGGAGAAGGAGGAAACTAGAATATGTTAGGGGGTGGTTACTGACTAATAGACATAGTGCTTGGTATATTTACATTTCACATTATTCTGCGGATTCTACCTACACAAAACATCGTACACCTCAGTAATAATCACTCATTCATTCAATAAACATCCATTGAACCTTGTTACAAAGCAGCCAGGAGTAAAATGTTTGTACTTTACTTATTATAAAGCTCTTTGACATAGATTTCATCTTTGCTCCTCACAGAAGTATCATGGAAAATTTTTACATATCAATTAAAGTATCTTCCTGTGACTCTAATTTCCTCATCTGTAAAACAGGAATAATAATAGTACCTGAGATTATCATGCATATGAAATGATAAAGGTAATATCTGTACTTAGAACAGTACACAAAGCAAATGCTCAGTAATGTTTGCTAACTTCATTATGGACAGTTTTCCAATGTGGAGGAGGCAATAAAACATAAATGGTCAAGTGGAACCAAGAATGGCCCATGACAGAGGGCATGTAGATAGAAAGATCTGACTGAACATGGTATACGTAGTTCAGCTACTGATTAAGGAGAGAATCAAGGTTAGGAACAGGTAAAAGTAAAAATAGTTGGAATGTTATAAATAATGGCTTTTCTGATTTTTTTTTTACATTGAGAAAGATGTCTATACTCTACCTATGGATAAAGGTGATATAGTACCAACAAGTACATACCCAATAGGAATTTAGCTGGTACCCTGGGGAGGGGTCAGCTATATGATCAGGCCAGCTTCTTCTATTCCAAAGGACAGAGACACAGCAGATATTACTGACGAATGCTGGGACTAGAAACTATATAATCCATTTGGACCAAGGTCAACCTCCTTGGTCTCATGAACAAGCATTTATTAAATGCCCAGTGTATGCAAACTCAATTCTGAGACTGAACAGAGGGGACAGACAACCTTTGAGCTAAAATCAGGAGAGTATTTGTAATATAAGTGGAAAAGAGGAAAACACTAGCTTGAGGAAGCAAGCTATTTTGATAACCCCCTGAAGACTGTATGACCCTGGGGATACATGTTATAGGCTACTTTGTTTCCTGTTAAGCCTCCTCAATACAAAAGCAAACAAACAAAATGTCTAAACATTTCCTCACTATTGCTTGAAATTAGGACTTCTTAAGTTTTCAGGTTTATTATAACACAAATACTTTGGGGATGATTTGGAAGTTAACAATTTAGTATCATATCTTAGGGCCACACAGAACATGACCCTGAGGCGAAGACTGTTTTGGAATTTGCTTTTATAATTTCTGACTGGGTAGGAAATAGTATAAGAGCAAAAGAGACAATAGATCAAAAGAGTGTATATTCTTAAGAAAATTCCGGTGGTAAGTGAGCAGAAATGAGAGTTAAAGTTACAAAAAAGTCCTGATTTCATCACTAAAAGGACATTAACTCTGATATGATGAGGTCTATTATGCCACTGAAATGTGAAAATATTTCCTAATGTCTCTGAAACATTGAATAAGATGTCATTTCTCAGTTTCTGTTTTTTTGTCGTTGCTGTTGTTGTTAGGTACTAATAATCCTCATCTTAATCTTCCTGTAATTATTAACACCATGAGCTTCTTTTGTCTGTAATGTAAGTGATTATGACATTTGGATTTTCCCCAAATACATGAAAAGGAGTATAATATCTGAAAGGGTAAAAGAGAATGAAAAAGCTCTCTGACCTGGAGAACAGCTCTTGAAATGAATCTAGGAACAAATCAACTCAAAATGCCACTTAAGCTCATATTTTTGTCTGTCCAATTTGCTAAGATGAACTCCTTTTTTTAGGAAAAGTCATTTAATCTTAATAACAATGATATGGAAGTTTTGAGTGAAATACTTTGATATTTTGTTTTAGATTTTTCATTTTTAAGAAATAAAACATAACATATATGGTTAATACTCCCTTTGTGTCCTTCTCCAATTCTATTACCTTTTCTCTCTTTGGAGAACTTGGTGGTTATCATTCCAGTGAATGTTTTTTTTTTTTTTTTTCCAGTGAATGTTTTGATACATTTTATTTCTTACAAATAAATGTATTCATAAACTACATAGCATTATTTTACATGTTTTCAATCTTTATATAAGTAGCCCTACATGAATCACTTGCCACCTTTAATTCAAAGCAGTATTTTTGAGATGTATCCAAATTGCTTTGGTTCATACCTTTTCACTGAAGAAAGCTTTCTGTCATATGAAAATAATGTTATATTTATTTATTCTCTAAGGGAATATTTAGCATGTTTCTCATTTTTCACTATTACAAACAATACTGTAATGAATTTTCTCATACATAGCTCCTGGTACATGTGCCAGAATTTCTGAAGCTGCTGGGCTGAAATTGTTCTCTCAAGTAGTTACTCCAATTTACACTTCCACCAGTAATGTTTGAGAATGCTTGTTTCGCCACATCCTCTCCACACTTAGTTTTGTCAGACTTGCTAACTTTTGCCAATATGATGGGTATACAATTGTATTTTACCATGGATTTAATTTTCATTTCCCTTCTTGAAGTGGAACGTCTTTGTTAGCTATTTGTTTCTTCTTCTGTGAAGAGCTTTTTTGCATTGTTTACTCATTTTGCAACTGAGCTATTTGTCTTTTTCTTACTGATCTATAGAAGTTACTTACATATTCTGGATACTAATTCTTGGCTTGTTTTGCAAATATCTTCTCTCTTGTGTGGCTTTTCTTTTTGCTTTGTTTATGTTCTTCCGCTAGGAATGAATTCATGGTCTGAATGATGATATTGGTAGCTTTCTTAGCATTAGATTTCTTCATATATTTTGTTTGCGGGCTCATTTCAAAGAGAAGATTGCTTGCTGTTATTTTTTGGGTTTTTTTGTTTTTTTGTTTTTTTCTCTTTGCTCACCCTTATAGCTGCTAACATCCAGCTCCTGGTCCATTATAAGAATCTGTACTTATAATGATGCTTCGCAGCCCCATGTCTAAGTGATACTAGGGGTATCACAGTTACTGTCACTGAGCTAGTGGGTAGCTTCCTGGTCCTGAGGCTTATCTTTGTCCTGCTCCTGCCACTTCTCTAAAACAGCTTCCTCTAAAGCTATAGCCTCATATCAAGGCAAAGAATACTCCCAAATTCTAAGTATTTTCTTGGCTTTAGTGTGAATATAGGACTGCCTGTAGCAGTCCTTTTCCCCACTGGGACACTGAAGAGACTAGATATTTTCTCAAAACCTACATGTTTCCTGATGAATCTCTTTGCATTCTTGTTCTGTGTCCTCAGCACTTAATTTACTCTCACAGTAGCTGGGGAGAAAACAATTGTCCACCAAATGTTCATTTATTTTTTTGTTCATTTATAGGTTTGTGTATAATTTTGTCCTGGAAATATTATAATTATATGTATAATAGCACAAATAAATGTAAGGTAGGCATTCTGTCATACTTTATTCTAAATGCTAATCATACTATATACCAAAAGATACATGATTTAAAACTGAAATGGAAATAATAGAAACATGATCTGTTACTATAAAGTCTAATGATATCTATGTAATTATATATTTATAAACTCTCAAGGCATTTACCATGTTAATTTTTAAAAAGAATCACTATCCCTAGGAAGTACATAGGTCACAAATATCAATAACCTCTTTATCTCAATCTTTCCTGTAATGGTTGCAGACACAAATGAGTCTTAGAAATACCGCATGGTGTTGGGAGAGGCAATCTGCCGTGGGCCCTGAGCGTCCCTGCATGTTCTTACTAAGTATGCCAAGAATGCAAAGCCTTGACTCCTCTACCTGGGCCATTTCTCTGAGTTGGGTTTGTATCAAGCAGTCTTAAGGGACATTAATGTCTCCCAGGACATTAGATAAAGAGTCTTGCTTACTACTTACTAAAGTAAGTAGTAAAGTCTGGAGCTACCCCAAATTCAGCATTCCTCAGATGCCATGTGAACCCACTGTGTGCTCAGTGTCCATCTGGGGCCTCTGCATTGCCTCCTGGTTCTTGGGGGTAAGGGATGCAAAAATGCAAGTGCTCCTGCTTTTGCCATCAGTAATAAAGTTTTTTTTTTGTCTCTGATGGTAGTCTTGTGGCTTCTGCCAGTACTCAGAACCAATTTATTACCTTGTAATAAGTTGGCACAAACAAAGAAAAAAGTAGGGTAAATTAAATCCAACACCTGACAGTACAGGAAATGAGGAGGGGATACTGACGGAGACATAGTTTTCTTGAAGAGTAAGGACCAGGGCCCTGCAGGTCAGGTTCAGGGATGAGAAGATTCCATGTGATAATATCCAAGTGGTGGGCAAGGTTGGGGAGATAAAGGAACCCACTGTCCTGTTAATGACTCAATGAGGAAGAGCAGGATTAAAACAAGCCACCCAAATGATGCCTTGGTCTTGGCTCACCTTCCCCTGGGCAAGCAGAGGAAGGGATGAAAGCATGACAATGGGGCAGCAAGCTGAAAGGCAATGTAGTTGTGGCCTCTGAGTCAAGGAATCTCCAAAGTGGAAATCAATGGAGAAAGCAATGAGACCCTGCTACTTGATACAGAATTTTGGGTGGACTGAAAACAGCAGAGGTTCCCTTGGCTGAGACATGAGTGGGCAGCTGCTCAAAAGTGAAAGTGAATGCAAAGCCTTGCCTGATAACACAGAGGCAACTGCGCCACGTACCTGATCCCTGCTATAGTCTGCTTTGTCTGGCAATGCGGACAAAGAACTGGACAGAGACATGGCCACTGTCTGAAGCAAACTGCTGGTTTAATGGTGCCCTTGATGCTCAGAGGTTCCCCTGAATGCCTTGTCCTGGTTTACTCATGATTTGGCTAAGTTAAAACCTGATGGCAACCACTGGGAAGCAGTCCAACGTCCATGACAACTCTGGAAGACCGACTGTGTACAGGGCAGGTCAGCCCTTTACATTCTATGGGCATTCTGCACCCCATGCTGTCCTCAGGAATCTGAAATTATCAAGGGCAGGCATGGCCTCCTTGAAAATAAACTCAGAAAGATTTCTGATTCCACCTCAGTTACCTCTTCCTGATCCACACACCTGAGAGAGGTAGGGTAGTTTGGTTACTGTATGTGGCCACCCACAGAAAGAGTTCATCTCCTCATGGCAGCCTCCTGGGAAGTAATCAGGACAAAAGGAATGGGGGATCATATACACCTATGTTGAAAATTGAGGGTTCCGCCCTGTCCATCCCTGGTTATGATGCTTCTTTCTTTCTTTCCCCTAAGAGTAATCCCAGGCTGGCCTCATTGGTACACCCTCTGGGTGGCAGCCCAACCAAAAGGGAGCTTAGAGATTCAAACTTAACTCTGGTTCAGCCACCTGAATTTGTTTGTTGATTGACACGGTCCTACATCATACACATCCATAATGACCACTTGCTTGAGTACACTACTCACAAAGTCCTCCTAAATGCCCACGTGGGCTAAAGTGAGGGACATAATGGATCTCTGTAAATTTGTCCTATATGCATCTACCCTTCTAGATGAAAGGTATGGGTGCAAGTAGGAGATGATGAGAGAAAAGGTGAGGAGTTCTAGCTATTAGGGTGGGACACACTGATTTTGTGGTTGAGGAGGGAATGCAACAACTTCAGCACCTCGGAAGGGGACACCTTGGGAGGTACATGGAGGGAGAGAACAACTGATGCTCTCTTTGTCCTCTGGATCCAGTATTGTATCCCAGAAAAAAAACAAAATTACTTTTCACTACCTCAATCAAATAGCAGCTGAGACTAGCAATCTGGTCTGCTTTTGTGTTTGTCATCCCCATCCGTGTGCTATGAAACAGAAAAATTCATGTGGACATGGATGGACCTGAACTCTTCTGCCACGCTTGATGCCATCAATGGCAGCATGAGAAGCCTTGGGTTATGCCATGTATGACAATCAAAGCTGTAACTACTTGGTGATACTGCCCATGTGGCTTAGCCAAACAATGAAATGGTGATCCACGTTTAACAACAAATCCTGAACTAAAGTGACTTGTGCCTCTTCAGGTTATATGTTTGTATCTGGGGGAGAGAGGGCCATTAAATAGTTCTCCATTGGGCTTAGGGGTTGCTTTTCAGCCCCTAGTGCCTCATGTAATTATTGGCAATAACACCAAAGATCAGCAGGTCACTCAAACTCCCTTGCATGGGTCATAATAGATAACAGAATAGCCTTAGAGTGTATCTTCACTGTATAAAGTAAGACCTACTGTTTCCCCTGGTACTTATTCACAGTGGACTTAATCCAGGACACTGAAGTCAATTCTGCAGGTTGTTCTCATCCTGCAGCTTGGAGTTTTATTATTTAAATGCTGTATGAGACATAAACAGATTTGTTCCCAGCCTCTGTTGGTCAGATTAATCAGAGTAGCTGATGGAATAGCATGCTCATGTCAAGAACATGTAGGGCTAAGTGATGGGTTGCTGGGAGAAGCAATTTACCATGGGCCCTAATCATCACTGCATGTTCTTATGCCAAAAATGCAGAGACTTGACCACTCTTGGCCTAGGCAACTTCTCTGGGTTGTGTTTGCTGCAATCAATCTGAGGGATGAGGTCATCTCTTCTTCTGGGTTTACTAGCTGCTCACTACAAAAGCGTAGATTCCTGAAGTTCAGTGTTCCTCTGTGCTATGATGGAAACCTGCTATGTGTACAGCATCCGTCTGGGCCTTGTGTGACTCCCCCATGGTTCTTGGGGGAAAGGGAAATCAATACAAACATATAGGTGCTGATGCTTTTTGCTATGCTGTGAATAATAAACTTCTTTGTCCCTGACCCTGGAGGCGTGTGTCTATTGTCAACATCCATGAAGCAGTAACAGACTAACTTCTTATCTTGCAATATATGGTGAGACAAAATCTCAAGCCTTGAAATAGTTCTATACTATTGTAATATGAAATGAAGCATTGAATATAAGAAGCGAAAATTGATTAGAGAGGTGAGTAGGGGCTAGAAAATGGAGAGTCTAATACAGTATGACGAAGAGTCTAAAATTTATCATATAGGTAATGGGGTGCCAGTGAAGAGTTGAAGAAGGAAATGACATGAGTGGATTTATGTGTTTAAGAAATATCCTGGAGGCTGTGTGAAGTACTGATTTGAGGGAAACAAATCTTTGGTAGTGAGACTGGTGAGGGGGTTACTACAGCAATCCAGAATAGAAATGTTGGGAGCTAAGTGGAAATAAGAGGACAGACTGTGAAATATGTAAGAGGCCTCCTGAATGGGTACAAAATGGAGAGTGGTGTCAACAACTGAAAAGACAGAAGGAGAAATAGGATTAAGGATAAAGATTTTGAGTTCTGTTTTCCTAACATGTGGAGTTTGGGGTGTCTGAGGGAAATCTATATAGAGATAGCTAGCAAAAAAAAAAAAAAAAAGAAAGAAAAGAATCTATATGGATCTGAAGATTGGAAGAGACAGCTAGATTCAAGATATAGGGTTATGAATCATCTATATTAATAGCTGTTTCAACTGTTTTATCTAAAGACATAATTTCTGGCATAAATTAAAGTACATGAAACTGGAAAAATGAATCTATACATCTTAGCTGAAATATAAACATGATTTAAATATCCACATAAATAGCTCAGTACAGTGCAATCCATACTGTTCTTTTACCTAGACCATGAGATACTACTACCATATCAAATATAGAGTATAAGTGGATTGGAAAAAGGATGGGCCTTTCCTCATTATTCTTGTCTGCTTGGATCATTCTTTGATCCTGGTTGATTTAGGTGTCTCATTGTACTCTGGTTTCCTGCTTTTTTTTTTTCTTCTTCTTCTTTTTTTAAAATTTAATGTGAATCTTTACAGGAAACAGTTACAAAAACCGTTTTTGAATGACATGAATTACTGAGCTATAGAAATGAAATCAAATCTGTATTGCTTTTCCCAATCACAGACATTCTCTTTCTTTCCTTAAATTTCTGATTTCAAGCCTAAGTACTGTGTTTTACAGCTAAAATTTCTAATTACTCAACAATTATGATGGTAACCACATCACTAACCTGCCATCTTATGCAAATCTGAAAAAAATGTTTTTAAAAAGCTATTTGACAATTCTCTAAGCAAAGGTTAAGAATGGCACTTCAAAGGCAGAATGGAGCTCTATTTGTTGCTTTTCAAGTTTAAGATGTTCATCCATCTGGCAGAGCAGCTAGACAATACATCAGCCAAGAACATCTCTCTGGCTTGAAACAGATTCTGGCTCTCAGAGAGGATTTGACTGAAGGAAAGGCAACATCTTTATTTGCTCTGTGGCTGAACTCTTCTAATATTTCTCCTCAATGCCTCCTCCAAGGCTTGGCTCCATCTACTAACTTGGTTTCCATAGGAATAGACAGAACTATCAAGTGGCACATAGTCAAACAGCACAACAGAACGAGAAAATGTTACTGTCAAAAAAAAGTAGACAGACTTTTCTCTAAGAAAAGAAACTATGAAAATATATCCTTGACTCTGAGGCTTCCTTACCCAGTGCTGGATTTTTCATGTGCTTTTCCTGCCTGACATAGACTAGTTTTTTTAAGATTATGATGAAAATTAGTCCCTTCAGTGGAGAGGATTTCATACAAAAAAATATTAAAAGGTATAAAACGCTGTGATGCTTATTTCCACAAGTACAATTCTCTTGTGCTTGTGAGCTACCCTCATTTATTCAGAGTGGTGCTTTGAGTTGGCAAAACCTTTTGGGCTGATTATAAAATGTATTTTGTTTCTCATAGTTTGACATTTTATTTATAGGAAAACATTTATTTCATCTTAAATCAGTAGTTCTCAAACTCTAGCATGCATCAGGATCTCTGGAGAGCTGGAAAACACAGTCTGCTGAGGACTTCCCTCAGAGTTTTTCATTCACTAACTCTGGTGTGGGGTCCCAGAATCTACATTTCAAACAAGTTTCTGGGAGACACTGGTGCTGCTAGGTCCAGGAGTTCACACTTTGAGAATCATTGTTTAAACAAAGAATCTAATAACAGAGTTCTCAACCCTGAAGAACTTAAAAAAAACTAACAACAAAAACCACCAAAAAAAGAATGCCTGTTTCATCTTAGATCAATGAAGTCAGAATTTCTGAGGCTTTGGCACCAGAAAACTACTAGAGCTAATCAATGAATCTGGTTAAGTTGCAGGATACAAAATTAATGCAGAGAAATCTCTTGTATTCCTATATACTAACAATGAAAGATCAGAAAAAGAAATTAAGGAAACAATCCTATTCACCATTGCAACAAAAAGAATAAAATACCTAGGGATAAACCTACCTAAGGAGGTAAAAGACCTGTACTCAGAAACTATAAGACACTGATGAAAGAAATCAAAGATGATACAAACAGATGGAGACATATACCATCTTCTTGGATTGGAAGAATCAATATTGTGAAAATGACTATACTATCCAAAGCAATCTACAGATTCAATGCAATCCCTGTCAAACTACCAATGGCATTTTTCACAGAACTAGAACAAAAAAATTCACAACTTGTATGGAAACAGAAAAGACCCTGAATAGCCAAAGCAGCCTTGAGGGAAAAAAATGGAGCTGCAGAAGTCAGACTCCCTGACTTCAGACTATACTACAAAGCTACAGTAATCAAGACAATATGGTACTGGCACAAAAACAGAAATATAGATCAATGGAACAGGAGAGAAAGCCCAGAGATAAACCCTTGCACCTATGGTCAACTAATCTATGACAAAGGAGGCAAGGATATACAATGGAGAAAAGACAGCCTCTTCAATAAGTGGTGCTGGGAAAACTGGACAGCTACATGTAAAAAAATGAAATTAGAACACTCCCTAACACCATACACAAAAATAAACTCAAAATGGATTAAAGATCTAAATGTAAGGCCAGACACTATAAAGCTCTTAGAGGAAAACATAGGAAAAACACTATTTGACATAAATTGCAGCAAGATCTTTTTGACTCACCTCCCAGAGTAATGGAAATAAAAACAAAAATAAACAAATGGGGCCTAATGAGACTTAAAATCTTTTGCACAGCAAAGGAAACCATAAACAAGACAAAAAGACAACCCTCAGAATGGGAGAAAATATTTGCAAATGAGGCAACTGACAAAGGATTAATCTCCAAAATATGTAAACAGCTCATGCAGCTCAATATTAAAAAACACAACCCAATCAAAAAATGGGCAGAAGACTTAAATAGATATTTCTCCAAAGAAGACATACAGATGGCCAAGAGGCACATGAAAAGCTGCTCAACATCACTAATTATTAGAGAAATGCAAATCAAAACTACAATGAGGTATCAACTCACAGCAGTTAGAATGGGCATCATCAGAAAATCTATGAACAACAAATGCTGGAGAGGGTGTGGAGAAAAGGGAACCCTCTTGCACTGTTGGTGGGAATGTAACTTGATACAGCCACTAAGGAGAACAGTATGAAGCTTCCTTAAAAAACTAAAAATAGAATTACCATATGACCCAGCAATCCCACTACTGGGCATATATCCAGAGAAAACCATAATTCAAAAAGACACATGCACTCCATTGTTCACTGCAGCACTATTTACAATAGCCAGGTCATGGAAGCAACCTAAATGCCCACTGACAGACAAATGGATAAAGAAGATGTGGTGTGTATATAGATACAATGGAATATTACTAAGCCATAAAAAGGAACGAAATTGAGTCATTGGCATAGACGTGGATGGACCCAGAGACTGTCATACAGAGTGAAGTAAGTCAGAAGGAGAAAAACAAATATCATATATTAACGCATATATGTGGAATCTAGAAAAATGGTACAGATGAACCAGTTTGCAAGGCAGCAATAGAGACACAGATGTAGAGAACAAATGTAAGGACACCAAGGGGGGAAAGCGGGGGTGGGGGGTGGTGCTGGTGGTGGTGTGATGAATTGGGAGATTGGGATTGACATATATACACTAATATGTATAAAACAGATAACTAACGAGAACCTGCTGCATTAAAAAAATAATAATTTGAAAAAAGAAGAATTTCTGAGGATTTGGAATTAATATTTCCTAAATGCTCTGCAGGTGATTTGAAAATGGTATTAAGATTGAGATGCGCTGACCTAATTCAATAATTCATTCCACATTCAACAGTTACTTACTATGTAATTACTCTGAATCAGACACTATGCTAAGGGTTTTGGAAGCTTTAAAAATAATTAAAATAGAGATGTACACTCATTATACACTATGATGTAGTACAAGCAAGGAGGGGCAAGTGCATAAAAAATACAAAATAGACCAGGCAGGTTGGATGAGGATGTACTTTCAGCCCTTTATGGGGAGGGAAATGTTAGATCAGGAAAGACCCCATGAAGGACATGGCAGTTGAGCTGGATCTTGATTTGGGATCACCAATACTTTAGCATCTCTCCATGTCTCCATATTTTCTCCCCTCCCCATTTCTTTGATAGGGACAATAGATATTTTCCGAATTTTATGCAAAGTGCTATACAAAGATAGCTTTGAGTCTTATTCCCACCCCTTCCAATCAATTTGTCCCCATAAGCTCCTCCTATGGAGAAATTCTGAAGCCAACATTAGTTAAGTTGTATATAGCAAGTCTCTCATATTCACTTATTACATGGTGCAGTTAATCCCACACTATCACTCACTTTGGCTGTAACAGATGGTGAAGCCATTTGCAAGTGTTGCTCACTATTGTAATACAATGAATGAGATCAGCCCTATGTAAGGACAGTGGTAAGAACTCTAAAGAGGGGTACCTCACCCAGCCTGAGGGTTCAGTAAAGGCTTCTTGAAGAAAACAGTGCCTGAGCTGTATTTAAAGCCAGCTTAAGTGGGAAGTGAGTGTGCAAGGGCACTGTGCATGGAGAATGAGGGTGAGGAAGAGGTGATTAGAATAAAAGCTTTAAATAGAGTAGAAAGGGAGACACAGGAAGCTGAAGCCAAAAAGGTAAGCAAGGACTAGAGGAGGAAATGTGCCAGACTAAGGAGTTTGCACTTTTTCTTTAGGGTTTCTGAAGCAGTACTGAAGAATTTAAGTAAGGCAGTGACATGAGAGGATCTCAGCCAGCTCAACCTCACATACAAAGGCAAATTACTGATTTTCTCCCAGCCTCAGTTTCTTCCCACATGAAAAAATAAGGAGGTTGGATTATGATCTAAAGGCTTACCCAGCTTAATGTTCTTTGACTTTATGATTCTAAGAAGCAGATGACCCAGTCTTTATAGCTACTTCAAAACTAAATGTTTTTTATTCTAGCTGCCTCAACAATAACCTAAATTTCTAATAATTTTCATTTTTCCTAAGCACAGTGTAATAGTTTTTGAGCCTATTTCCTTTTTTCAGATACAAAAATTCCTTTTCCTAGCATAATGAAGTTCAAGCTTTAGCGGAACCAGAAATGCTACCCATGGGGAGGCAGCATGGTATAATTAAATGAGAATGTATTTTGGAACCAGTCAGATCTGGGTACTTCATTGGCTGTATTAACTGTGAGCATGTTATTTCTCAAAGCCCCAGGTTTCCCACTGGTAAAAAAGAAAAAAAAAAAAAAAAAAACACCCAAAAACCCATAGTGACCAGTTCACAGCAAGGGCTTAATAAATATTGGTTTCTTTCTCTGATACCATTATGGTTCTCCTCTCATCATAAAAGTAGTCCTTGTAAACAAAACATTTTTTATTTGACCATATTTGTTGTTTCAGATACAAAAAAAAAAAGAAAAAGAAAGAAAGAAAGAAAGAAAAGAAAGTATTTGCTCCTAGTGTTCTCATTGTACTTTAAAAAATCATGTTTTAACATTAAGTTCAGAAGCTAAATCCAAACAAATCTTGTTTAACACCCGGTTCCTTTGAAGCACCCCAAGTCTTGCAGTAGGCTTCATCTTTAGTTTTTCAACAATGTACCTTAGTTTTATTGATCCTAACATGCAGTTTAAAAAAAATCAATTCAGCTACTTGGCTTAGATATGTGCCTTTGGGGAAGCTGTTGCAAACAACTGATTGAATCCATCTGTTGCCTTCTCTACTTCAGTTCCACGCTATGGATAGGATTTCTTAGATAGTGAAAAAGACAAATGACAGATAAATGTGTAAATAAATTCAATTAAACTCAGAAATCCTTAGTGAACCTCATTCAGGGTATGCATTAAAGGTTTTCATTAAATGCTGAGCACTAAGTAGTAATCTGACTTGGTAACTGTTACCCATTTTCAAAACGGTAGCCAAAGTCCTCACAATGGATAGTGATGCTTGAATTCAAACATGTATCTTCTAGTCTCAAATCTAGCCATCTTCAAAAAATCATATCACAAACCACCTCCATCTACAAATCCATCCCTGAACTCTGTACTGTTCCTCACCTTTCCTTCACTGTTCTGGGACCCTTTGTCTTTGAAACTAAGAAAGAGGCAACTGAGTCAGTAAAAAATAATGCTAGTAGTGGTTAGAGTGGGGAAGAAAGATTTGCAGATCAAAGGTTATTTTAGTTGTGCCATTTGGTAACTTATCCCAGGGTAGGTAGGTGTCCTGTTTGCCACAGCTATGTTTTAATTCTAGTTTAACAGTTCTTCTAAGTTCAAGCACATCACAACTCTTAAATCAACATTTTAGTGTCTCCCTCAAGCTCTTTGTGGACCAATTAGATATAAACAAACATACATTTTAGAAAGGGATTCAAAAATTATGAATTATATATTTCATATGTATTGAAAAATTTGGAAAATTATTGAAAATTGGGAAAATAAGAAAAAAGATCACCTATAATTCCATTATCCTAAGTCTAACACAAGCTTTTGGTAGCCTTTTGGTACAATCTCTTCCATTCTTTTTTAGCTTTTTTATTTAATGTGAGAGATGATTTTTACAATTTCCATCAGACCATTCATCTAATTTCATATCTAGAATAAGCAGTGATTGATTAAAAATAACTTTTACCATTGGCAGCCATCATAATATTAACTGACTCAGGTGGAGTGGCCGGAGGATGCTAATACTTGTGAGTGAAAGTTTGAGGAATAATAGGAATATTTACATAGTTTCAAATTAGCTCTCCACAAAATAGTTATTAATCACAAAGGAAAAAAAGTAAGGTTGCAGTGGAGCAACCTGGTAGATACCACTTTATCCAAATGATCAAAGTTAACATCACCAATCATGGGACAAATAACATCATGTGCTTTCTGATATGATGCACTAAGAAGAACACAACATCATTCCTGTGGTATTTGTACCAAAAATGCATAACCTAGATTATGAGGAAACATCAGACAAATCCAAAATGAGAGACAATATAATTGGTCTGTACACTTAGAATGTAATGTCATATGTGCACACACACACACACATGCACAAGACTGAGGAACTGTTGCAGATTAATGAAAACTAAAAAGACATAATAATTGAATAAAATGCCTGATCCTGGATTTTCTTTTATGTAGATGACATTATTGGGACAATTGGCAAAATCTAAATAAGATTTGTGGATTAGATAATAGTATTTATGTTAATTGCCTGATTTTGGTAATTGAACTGTGGTTATTTAAGAGAATGTCCTTGTTTATGGGAAATATGCACTAAAGATTTGACAGCAAAGGGGTATCATGTCTACAGCTTACTCCAGATGGTTCAGAAGACAATGTCACACTCACATACACTGAGAGAGAAGGATAAAGCATATCTGGTTAAATGTGCACATCTGGGGAATTTGGGTGAAGGGTATATGAGAATTCTTTGCAGTATTCTCACAACTTTTCTGTAAATCTGAAATTATGCCAAAATATAAAGTCAGAGGAAAAAAATTTTATTATAAAAGTAATAAGATATTCATTAAAGAAATTTCAAGAATAAAGAAAAATATAAAGAAGAAAACAATGAGCAGCCTGCATCTCACAAACCTGAGGAAACCATGGTTTACATTATGATATACTCTCTGTCTCTTATTTATGGGGAATGTTTCTTACCCTCAGATGGGCATTTAAATTTTGAAATGTTCCATAATCATGCCTTCATTAATATTCACAATATCCCTGTTGTGAAAGCCAGAATTATTGTCACTTCATAGATTAAGAAACACAGATTCAAAAAGATTCAATTATGGGTTGACTTTAGAAAGATGATCACTTTATATCATCTAACAGAAAAACAAAATAATGCCACTAAATAGTTGGTTGACCATGATTCACAAACTGGCCGCGATTTAGTTTCCTGAAAAATGACAAGTTTGGAGATGATTCTTGGGATTCCTTCTAACACTAAAATGTTACAATTCTAACCTCTTCTATTATCACCAACATTTTTTTTTGTATGCAGAATCTGCAGTGCCTAGCCTAGTGCCTTATATGTAGTAGGTACTAGATAAATATTTTTGAATGAATAACAAATGCATCACAAATTATAAAGTGGGTATTATGTTATAGAGGTTATGAAGATAAGATCATGTATATAAAAGTGCTTTGTAAAGTATAACGTAATTATAAGTGATTATTATTATTATTGATTTGGAATAGAAAACAATATAGAACAAATTGCTCATTCTGAAATAGAGATTAAAGTTAAGATATGCCACCTCTTAAAATAAAGAGATGTCACCTTTTTGTAGGAATCTAAGAAATTTACTATGAAGTTTATTTCTATATTACTCTTGTTTCAAGTATAATTCACCTTATTCTCATCAATAACCAATTTAACTCACTGTTTACAGACAGATGGAGAGACAAATGACAAATTAGTACTCCCCAGGTTTGTGGCATGGACATAAAAAGTGAATTTATTTTTCAAATACCTTTTATAGTCATAGCCTTGCAAGTAGAAGACATCTTATCTGGTTTACTATTGATCCAAATGACAAGGCTGAGCATCAGATTAAGGATATGTCAGAAACCTGAAAGAAGGCTACCAACGGATGTGGCAGGATGGTAGCTTCTTTCAAAATGATCTATTAAGGCTATGGTGTTTACAAAGGCAGTTGAGAAAACACAGTACAATATACAGGTCTGCATCAAATAACTAGCAGAGCGCCCATAAAAACTTCTGATACTAATGTGAACCCCCATACCATTCATCATACCTATTTATTTCCAGCAATAAAAGCTATTCACAGATTTTTTGATGCTAAAACGAATGATACAGGCGTTTTTCTTCACCCCACATCCCTTTCCTATTGTTACAGTTTCTTTCTCCACAAATGGTAGCATTCCTAAGAGATAATCTGTTTTAAGATGATGGGAGATACTATCTAATTTAAACTGACTGCCAATCAGTAAGGAAGTGCAATTCAAGAATTTAATTCTAAGATATCTTCTTTGGTGATAGTGAGATATGACTTTGCTAAGTATGGTAATGACCAAAAAATATTATGCCAAAATGGAGTCCTGAAAAATAAAAATTCCAAGAGTGTTTCTTATATATTGTACAATATTTTATGAAAAAAGAAACATCTTGGGGATAAACTATCAAGCATGCTAAAAATATACAGCAAAATAAAAGAAGAAACCTGATCAGAGGTGGGAAAATCTATCTTTTGTGATCACCATGGGATTAGCACTTTTTTTAAAAGTTCATTTATTTTTTATACAGCAGGCTCTTATTATCTATTTTATACATATTAGTGTATACATGTCAATCTCAATCTCCCAGTTCATCCCACCGCCACCCCCCACCCCCGCTTTCCCCACTTAGTGTCCGTACGTTTGTTCTCTACATCTGTGTCTCTATTTCTGCTTTGCAAACTGGTTCATCTGTACCATTTATCTAGATTCCACATATATGGGATTAGCACTTCTTTAAGGGAAGATCTACTACTTTCTAGACTAGAATGAATTGGAGAATTTTGTGAGAATCATGGGGATAGAAAATGCTTCAGAAAATTCCCCTTTCAGATGCCTTTAGACAGACTCGAACTGTTTTTTCAAAACCCAGAGTGTTCTAACCAATTTCAAGGGACCAACATTTGACATTGTTATAGACTAAAGAGACAGGAAAACTATTTAAAACATCAGTAAACTACTTCACTCTTTAGTTTGCCTTCTTAGCTAGCATGTCACATTTTACAGCAATGTAAAATCTTTTTTATTTATCATCAGCTTAAATAGTAGCAAATGTAAGTTTAAATGCATTATCATTATTAAATGCTATGAGATATAAGTCAGGACATCTGGGTTTTGGTCCTGGCTCTAACTAGTTACCTAAACATGAGCATATCATTATTTATTATCTACTTTGTGGATGTAAGGCATTGTTTTTAGATGTGATGGGTAAGACAATTTTCTGGGCCCCAGTTTCTTCAACTGTGAAATAAAGATATTCGATTAAGTTATAAACTAGTATTTACCAAAGTGTTTGACCAGTTCCTTAAGATGCTATTAGTTTATGCTTTAAAAAAAAGTGCTGAAATCAAAAGATTATGAAAAAATCCTGGATTAAAAAAAATACACAGGTTTCTTTACTGTATGACTTTTCAGAGCCTTTAAGATGCTAATGTGCATTGTGAATTTCCAAGAAAGAGCATGCAGTATTTCCCAAACTTATTTGACCATGGGGCCCATTTTTCACACAACATTTCATGAGACTACTGTCCTAAGGAAGAAGCTTTGTGAAATGCTGTAGATAATGATTTTCAAGGTCCTTTTAAACTTTTATAATTTTTATTGTTTTTTAAAATAAGAAACATACAGCAGCTTAATAACTACCCTCATTTTTCTTGGATAGAATAAACTTGGGAAATATGCTTGGAGGAAAAAAAACTCTCACAAAGCCAAGGAGAAAGTTACTTGAGACTATAGTTATCAACAATAAAAATTAAGCTGCTGGGTAATGGGTAATATAAAACATTGAGAATAAATGCCAGGAATGTGGCAGGAAACAAAATTCAAAAAAATCACCCCCCAACCCCCAAAATACTTGAAGCAGAGATCATTCCCAATTAAGTCTCCTTTCAACCTACTTTATCAGAAGTAAGGAATATGTCCTTTACAATGGCTCACCAAATGCTACAGATGCTAAACATCAAGTGTATATTGGACTTTATGTTTTTACCTTAGGAGATAGAATTTGCCTAGAGCTATGGTGAAATACCTATCTTATTACCTCCAGCACAACTTGCATTCACCCTCTTCAAGCCCATCACATTACTTTCATGCTCAAACTCCCAATCACATCCTTAACTCTACTCTGCCAATAGCTAAGAGATATTGCTTTGGTTAGAAGAGATGGCAGTAAACAGGGCTGTAAAGCTCAGAGCTTCCAAGGGCAGTCATGCACATCTGAAGAGGATTTCTGGTAGCCCATAATAAATCTAGTTAGTCCAAGGAGACTAAATTTATTAATAAGTCTGCTCAGTAATACAGCCAAGCTCAAGAATGACTCTGCTGACCTAACAGTGGAATATTCAATGGAAAGGACAAACTTTGGACATGCAGCAACTTTAATTCTGAAGGCCACCAAAATAAGTAAGCAATGGCTGTGGACGCTACTGTATGGAACTGAAAAGTTTACGCTATAGACAAGTAAAACAGGGAAGGAAAAGATGGGGAAAAAAGAAAGAAAGTGGAATAGGAAAAGAGAAAGAAAAGAATTAGGATTAGACAGGACAGAAAGAAATTTGTATAATAGAAAACTAATTCATCTCTCATTTTCTTCTACATCCAACTTCCTCAATGTTACCAAAAAAAAAAAAATGCTATGGCCATTTCTGTGGTTCAATCTTTGCTCACTCTATTCCCTCTACCTGAAATTCTATCCCCCGTTCCCAATCCTGGTCTAAGTTTAACCATTTCATTAAGGCCCACCTGAAATTTCAATCCCTTCATGTATTAGGGATATTCAGTACAGGAAACAGCTATTTTTGCCATTTTACGCAGGAAGAATTTTTAATACGGGGATTTTACATGCTTATAAAATAATCAGAAGGATTCTAACTAGGCTTCAAGGACTGACTCCTTGAACAATGCAAAGCTACCATTGTGACTACAGTATTAAGTTCAATGCAAGTCTGTAGCTGCATCAGGAAGTCAGGGGAAAAAAGCTGCTGTAATAACTGCCTCTCAGTACCTAGGAGGAAGAATACCAGAAACCGGAATGCTGAAGAAAAGCTTCCCACCTGAGAAGTCCTTACAGGCTGACTTTCTTATGCGGGACACTTGGTATACTGACATTGTCTTGTAAAAAAAATACCCTCTTCAAGTATAAGCCCATTCTCCTTATCTTGGGTATAAGGCCCTGTAGCTAGAATCATGACATATATCTCTAATTTCTTCCTTCTCCAATCAAAACTAACCCAATTCCTTTGGATAGTTGTTCAAAGTAGTAATAAGTTGCTAATTGTAAACATACTGCCTTTGCAGACCACACCTTTCCAATTTAGTGTAAAAGAGTATAAGTACAAAACGTCCAAGATAATTCTAATTTTCAGCCTTATATCTTGTTGTGGGGTAAAAGATTTAAAATCTATTGTGGAAACTTAAGCCTATAATTAGCATGTGGTTGAGATTTCTTTTTTCCTTTGCAGATGGAAAGGAGAAGGATAAAAGGGCTTAGGGGAACAGACAGACACATTTCTGTTATCTCTGAAATCACTCTCAAAGCTCATCCTAAGGTAAGTTTGGTTTGTTCTTGGTTGGGCAGGTGTGCTCATATTCCTGAGGTAAGACTTCTAAGCTCAAGTCTCCTCAAATGTGACACAGTCCCACTGCCTGTGCAGCATCTACCTGGACTTCCTTCTGCATTACCACTATAGGACTTGAGGGCAAGGAGAATCAATGCTGCCTGCTGTATCATGAATAACAAACTACCTAAATAAATTTGGTCTTATGGTCTCTTCACCTGATGAATCTATGTGGCAAGCCAACCTAACAGCTGCAATAGGGTGACTGCTTAACTATATTGTCTTTTTTTTTTTTTTTTTTTTGCAGTACGCAGGCCTCTCACTGTTGTGGCCCCTCCCATTGCGGAGCACAGGCTCTGGACACGCAGGCTCACAGCGGCCATGGCTCACGGGCCTAGCTGCTCTGCTGCATGTGGGATCTTCCCGGACTGGGGCACGAACCCGTGTCCCCTGCATCGGCAGGCGGACTCTCAACCACTGCGCCACCAGGGAAGCCCTATATTGTCTTTTGAGTGTGTATTCATCAACTATTTGACAAATGAGTAAATGAATGAATAAAAGCTGTCTGCAGCATGGAGAATGGTTTGAAGAGGAAGAATTGAATCAGGAATACTGATAGGCTACTTTAGGTTTTTTAGACATTAAATTATGGTGGACTGGATTAGAATGATGGAATAACAGAGATGGAAAAGAGCCAAAGAGGGGAAACCTCAGATATACATATGGACTCTCTGAAAATCCTTGGCTGACCCCTGAATTGCAAATGCATGTAGAAACTCCAAGAAGTCTGCAGAAACTAAGAAACTAAAGGTTGAAAAAGTTGATCAGAGATTTCAGCTACTATTCAACAGAGAGCAGACAGAATTTGGAGTTTTAGTCTCTCCTAGTTAGAGAGCTTGGTACACATCTCAGGCTTTTCACTGAAATCTCAGAAGAGCCATGCCTTAAAAGCATAGATTATATACCAGGACTATGGGTCAGGTCTAAGAGATTCAACTAAAGACTATGAGAAAAAAGTAAAACACTCAATAAGCTCAGTGTAATTAGCCAGTTTTAACTACCTGATAAAATAAAAAATCCACACTCTTAAGTGGAAGACAACAGAATGAAGAGTCCCCATACTGTACCAACTGAAATTCTGAGTATATGATAAAAAATGACTACAGATGCAAAGAAACAGAAAAAGAGGGGGGGGAAAAAACCAAATATAAATAGGCCTCAAGGTGACCAAGATGTTGGAATTAACACACAAGGACTTTAGAGCAGCTATTGTACAAAACAGTGTGGTAATGGCACAAAAACAGACGTGGATCAATGGAACAGAATAGAGAGCCCAGAAATAAACCCACACACCTACGGTCAATTAATCTTCACAAAGGAGGCAAGAATACACAATGGGAAAAAGACAGTCTCTTCAGCAAGCGGTGTTGGGAAAGTTGGATAGCCGCATGTCAATCAATGAAGTTAGAATACACCCTCTCACCATACACAAAGATAAACTCAAAATGGCTTAAGGACTTGAACATAAGACATGACACCATAAACCTCCTAGAAGAGATCATAGGCAAAACATTCTCTGACATAAACCGTACCAATGTTTTCTTAGATCAGTCTCCCAAGGCAATAGAAATAAAAACAAAAATAAACAAATGGGACCTAATCAAACTTACAAGCATTTGCACAGCAAAGAAAAGCATAAACAAAACAAAAAGACAACCTACAGAATGGGAGAAAATATTTGCAAATGACACGACCAACGAGGGCTTAATTTCCAAAACATACAAACAGCTCATACAACTCCACAACAAAAAACAAACAACTCAATCGAAAAAGACCTAAATAGACATCTCTATTTAGGCAGAAGACCTAAATAGACATTTCTCTAAAGAAGAAATACAAATGGGCAATAGGCACATGAAAAGGTGCTCAACATTTCTAATTATTAGAGAAATGCAAATCAAAACTACAGTGAGGTACACCTCACACTGGTCAGAATGGCCATCTTTAAAAACTACAAATAACAAATGCTGGAGAGGATCTGAAGAAAAGGGAACCCTGTTACACTGTTGGTGGGAATGTAAGTTGGTACAGCCACTATGGAGAACAGTATGGAGGTTCCTCAGAAAACTAAAAATAGAATTACCATATGACCCAGCAGTCCTACTACTGGGCATATACCCAGACAAAACTCTAATTCAAAAAGATACATGCACCCTTATGTTCATAGCAGCACTATTCACAATAGCCAAGACATGGAAACAACGTAAATGTCCATCAGCAGATGAATGGATAAAGAGGATGTGGTAAATATATACAATGGAATACTATTCAGCCATAAAAAAGAACTAAATAATGCCATTTACAGCAACATGGATACAACTAGAGATTATCATACTAAGTGAAGTAAGTCAGAAAGAGAAAGGCAAATACCATATGATATCACTCATATGTGGAATCTAAAATATCACACAAACCTATCTACAAAATAGAAACAGACTCACGGACATAGAGAACAGACTTGTGGTTGCCAAGGGGGAGAGTGTTGGGGGAGAGATGGAGTGGGAGGTTATGGTTAGCAGATGTAAGCTAGTATATACAGAATGGATAAACAAGGTCTTACTGGATAGCACAGAGAACTATGCTCAATATCCTATGATAAACCATAATGGAAAAGAATATAAAAAAACAATGTATATGTATGTAAAACTGAATCACTTTGCTATACAGCAGAAATTAATACAACATTGTAAATCAAATATATATTTCAATAAAAAAATAAGAGAGGCTATTGTAACAGCTTACCAGAAAAAAATGGTCATAATGAACAAAAATATGAGGGAAAGGCATTTGATAATATTCAACACTCACTCTTGGTATACATTCTCAGCAAACTAGAATCAAAATAAATTTCCTCAATCAGTGTAGCAGTTATCAATTATCTGCCTTACAACTCCAAATCAACTCCTTTACCTTGTTTTATGATACTGGAACCAGACCTTATAACCATTTTCTCCTGTGCCAGCTGCCACAAAATTTGGCTTTAACAGTAGATGGTACAGCAGGAATACTGTAAGTTTCCATCTGGTGTCATTTCCTTTCAGCCTGAAGAACCTCCTTTAGTATTTCTTATAATGCAGGTTTGTTTGAGATAAATTCTCTTATTTTTTGTTTGTCCTTATTTTAATTTTAATATGGAAAGACAGTTTTACTACATAAGAATTCTAGGTTGATAGTTTTCTTTCCCCAAGCATTTTAAGGCTATCATTCTACTGTCTTCTTGTGTCTATTGTTTCTGGGAAATATGCTGTCATTGGTATTCATGGTTTACCATATTGGGTTGTGTCTTTTTCTCTGGCTGCTTTCAAGATTTTCTCTTTATCTTTGGTTTTCAGTAGTTTGACTATGGTATTTCTAGGTAAGGTTTTCTGTGTATTTATCTTTTTGGGGTTCACTTGCCTCTTGAATCTTTAAATATATGTTTTTCACCAAGTTTGGGCAAGTTTTGGTCACCGTTTTCTCAATTATTTTTCTGCCCCATTTCTTCTCTCCTCACCTTCTGATAATCTCATTACAAGTATGTTAGATCTTTCAATATTGTCCCACAAGGCAGTGAGACACCATTTTTTTTTTCTTAATACATTCCTCTCATGTTTATGGTTGCACAATTTATATAGATCTATCTTCAAACCCACTGACTCTTGTTATCTCCTATCTACTGATAAGTTCTTCCAATAAAAGATTTATATATGACATTTTTCACTTCTAGAATTTCCATTTAGTTATTTTTTTACAGCTTCTACTTTCTGTGAGGCTTTCTATGTGTTTATTCATTATAAGCCTATTTTTCTTTGCATCCTTGAGCAGAGTTAAAATAGCTGCTTTAAAATCCTCGTCTGCTAATTACAACATCTCGATCATCTTGGGTTGTTTTCCAAAATTTCCTTTTCTCTTGATTATGGCTCACAGTTCCTCATTTGTCCACATATCTAGTAATTTTGGATAATATTTTCAACATTGTAAATGAGACTTTGGATTCTGTATGTTACATTAAAGATTATAGACATAACTCATTTTATTGTGCTTCACTTTATTGTGCTTGGCAGATGTTGCATTTTTTAAAAAATTGAAGGTTTGTGGCAATCCTGTGTTGTCAGATGATGGTTAGCATTTTTCAGCACTAAATTATTTTTTAATTAAGGTATGTACATTTTAAAGATATAATGCTATTGCAAACTTAGACTATGGTATAGTGTAAACATAACTTTTATATGCACTGGAAAACCAAATAATTCATGTGACTTGCTTTATTATGATATTCACTTTATTGCAGTGGTCTGATATTGAACCTGCATTATCTTCAAGGTATGTCTGTACTGATTTTTTTTTTTTTCTTTTTAAGTAGGCAGTTAACTTGACTGAACTCAAACTCCAAACTGTTTCTCCTGCATAGGCAGGCAGCAGCTAAAATCTCTGATGAGTTATTTTAGCCTTAGCTTGGGTGCCTGAAGTTTTCCCCATGTATGTTTTGGTAAGGGGTCAGCCAGAGATTTCGGCAGTTTATATGTAGAACTTGGGGTATTTTTATTCTGTAATATCTTTCTTGACTTGGAGCCATTGCCCCAAATGTTATCCTCTGATTCCTCACAAGTAACAGTGCAGACTTCTATTCAATTTTCCTTCTCCTTGAAGAACTGACTAGGCCCTGTGATAAAAGTGGAAACCCATGCAATGCTATCCTTATCTTCTCTTATTCCAAGAATTTATTCCTCTCCAATTTCTGCCTGCATCTGTTCACTCTTCAGTTGCTCCAGGTAGTTGTTTTTAAATTTTGCCCATAGTTTTAAAATAAAATTTGTGGGAGGGATGATCCAAAATGAGCTACACCATCATTAACAGAAGGTGTTGTAATTTTTCATTTCTTTCAAAAAAATTTTTATTGAAGTATAATTGATTTACAATGTGTTAATTTCTGCTGTATAGTAAAGTGATTCAGTTATACATACATATTCTTTTTCATATTCTTTTCCATTATGGTTTATCACAGGGTATTGAATATAGTTCCTTGTGCTATACAGTAGGACCTTGTTGTTTATCCATCCTATACATAATAGTTTACATCTGCTAATCCCAAACTCCCACTCCATCCCTCCCCCACTCCACCTCCCCCTTGGCAACCACAGGTCTGTTCTCTATATCTGTGAGTCTGTTTCTGTTTTGTAGATATGTTCACTTGTGTCGTATTATAGATTCCATATATAAGTGACATCATATGGTATTTGTCTTTCTCTTTCTGACTTACTTTGCTTAGTAAGATAATCTCTAGGTCCATCATGTTGCTGCAAATGGTAAAGGCATTGTTATGTTTAAAAATCTCACAATAACCTGATGATAGAAGTATTTAGGTACTCAACCATCCTCATAAGTATCACTTAACTATTTTATTTTGGATCTCGTGCTGACAACAGCAATACTTGATTAAAGATAAACTATACTCTTTACACAATTCAACATCCCCTCCTGCTGAACCCCTACAACAAGCTGGGTAACACAACTTCTCTCAGATTTGTCCTTGTCCAAGCAGGTGAGGTCCGTATCACACTTCTGTCCTTTCTCACTATAAGTCAAATGCTATATTTTGTTTAGTATATGTGCTGCCAAAGTGAGCATGCTATATTTTGTTAATAAATCCCAAACTTTGGATAATAATAGAGTAAATGCTATTTTTAACATCTCTACAAAACTGAAAATGAAAGAACAAATAGATTCAAGGATGTTGGATATGAAACTGTATCCAGAATGAATTCTGACAATACTAGCACAATAATTCATTGTTTCATTCCTCCCAACACACAGATATTTATTTAACACCTATTTTGTGCAATGAATTGCAAGGGGATACAAAGATAAATTTGATAGGACTCTGTACTTCATGGGCTTACAGAACACTAGGAGTGGATTTGTTCATGAATAATCATAATACAGGATAAAAAGTGCTAAGGTCCATAAGAGAAGATCTAATAAAATATTCTCAGAACTGTTACTTGATTATCTTTGTTGTTGCTTCTTAATTTTAGCTTCAAAGTGACTCATTTAATCTGCCTGAATACACTTTTTTCCTTACTCAACAGGCTTATCATTTTGGGATCCAAGTCAGGGCTCTTCAGACTATATGTCCCTTAACAGAAACAAAGGGTCCTTTCAAATCCAGGAATTTATTTAACCCCCATTAGAACCTTTTGAGATCAGTATTATCACAAATTTAAAGAACATGAAACAGAAGCCCAGAACATTTATGCTTAAAACTTGTCCCAAATCACTTAGTTAGAAAGAAGCAGAACCTAAGTCATGAATCTAGGTCTCCTGACTTCCAAGTCTAGTTCAATATTTTTGCCACTGTTACCGGTAATATACCTCAGGGAAAAGAAAGAAATTCATGGAGAGGGTTATAAGGAAGGTTAAATGTACCAACGAAGCCAAGGACAACTAGGACTTAGGAAAGGTCTTTGAATTTGGTGATCAGAAAGGTATTGGTGAGTTAGCTACAAATCCCTTTCCTTCAGCCCAATATAATCAATTTTCAAGTTTTAAATATAACCCTTCAATAAAATTTCAAATCCTTTCACTGTTCTCCATGTAGGACCCTTCAAGGTTTGACCCCATTTTACTTGCCCAATATCATCTCTCCATATTGTATACCTCATATTCAATGATCCATACATATTAAACTACATATTCTTTCTCTCCTTGAGGGTACTACAAGAACACTCCAAGGTATTCTTGGAGTGGCCTTCCCACCTCTTTTCCCTCTCCACTTGGCATAGATGCTATTTGTTTAAGGAAGTCATTCCAGACTACAGCACCCCAGGGTGGTTTAGGCGCCCCTCCTACTTTTCTCCATGATATCCCTAAGCTTACTCCTTTTCTAGGATTTAACACAAGAATACTATAGTCTAATTACCATTTGCCTTGTCTGTTTTCCCCATTAAACTATGAAGTCATTGAGGGCAGGATTACGCCCTGTTCATGGTTGTATTTCTGAAATTTAGCATAGTGGCTTTTGCATAAACATTTGTTAAATGTATGAATGAAGAAGATTATGAGGAGCTACAAAGCAACAAAATATTCTAATGTGACTTCAAGAGCAAAGACTCTACTTATAGGTCACAGACAGTATGTTCTGATCAAACACCCTAATGTGAATCTAGCTACCTAAACGTCGAAATTCTTTTGCAAGGACATCAAGTTTGCCTCTACCATTTCCTGTGAGCAATTCTGCTTAAGAAAATGTGGTCACAATTATACTTTCACAGATGTAATTGTAGAAGAAATTATACTTTCACAGATGTAATGGTAGAAGAATTGCATAAAATCTGAGAGATTTCTGCAACCTTGAAGAGTTGTTTTGAAACTTAAATTTTCCTACCTTAGATCAAGCAAAACAAGTACTTTAGATAATAATTCTAATAAATGCTTAGTCAGCAGTATTGAGAATTTTCCTAATCTTCATTATGGACTATAAAGAATAGAATCTTTATGGACTATAATAGAATCTTCAAGCTAGCACTTACATAGAAAGAACTTAATGAAATACTTGTAATGATAATGAATCTCAGAGTTTCAAGGGCCCAATGAGGTCACTGGGTTCATCCATCCAGTGTTTAGTTTGTATATCATTCAGTTCTTTTGGCATTCTTTTCTGAGTCATTTCAAATTAGTTAGCAAAGCTTTGAATGGCTATCGAAAAGAGACCAAGGGGTTATAGAGATTGGCTGAATACATAATCCATAACCTAGGAATGCTTATTCACACACTCTTGACACTACTGTCAATTCACCTTTATTCAAGGCTTTCATCAAGATATACTGCATAAATGATGCTTACAGTACCTAGTGTATTGTAAAAGTATTTAAAACATTATGTATGCTTTTGGATGACAAAAATGCATTGAATTTAATTTGTACATGGAGAGTGTATATATAAGGAAACATAAATTTTGTTTACACATTGTGTTTAGCATTTATCATTAAGTTTGTTCCATAGAATTTACTGAAATTTAAAATCATTCACTTGGTCTTGAAGAGGCAGTATTAAGATTTCTGTACATTAGAGAATAAGTCAACTCATTTTTTCCAAACAACTTCTCCATTCATATTATAAATCCATGATAGCATAAGGATACAGGAGTATAGAGGACTAGCATAAGTATGTAGGGATATAGAAGAGAAGAGATTTTGAGCCTGAATTTATATGATAGCATTGGTATCATTTAAATCCAATCCTGTCACTTGTTCTAATTCTTTAAGAAATAAAGAATTGTGCATCCTTTTGAAGAAACAATTTAGCCAATGCATAATTCTTCATTCTTTGGGTTAGTTCATGTTGGGGTAAAAGAAAGATTTTGTTTTATAAGGAACCCCATTTCTAAATGAGTATGGGAGAAAAATACTGTCAAATATCCATACTTCATTATTAACTCATCTATTCTTTTCATTTAATGTCTCAGTTATTTTCTTTTAATAATAGTTAAAAATGATTATCACTTGTTAGTTCTGACAATGAGATGACAATTCATGCAATTTCTCCCCTATAGTTTCATTCTTAATCTCCATTTAAGTGGTTTACCTTGTAGCATGACCAAAGACAAAAAGAACGAATCTAGATTTGTATTGTGTGTACGTGTGTGTGTTCTGCACATCTAGGCTTGAAGGTATCATTTAAAGTTACATAGATTTATTATCCTAAGGGATGTCTAATTAAATAAAAAAGGGAGCATACAGTTAGCTGAGTCGACTTCAGGATCTGTTCCTTTGTATAAAGGGCTTTAACATGCCTTCCTCCTCAATTCTGAAAGCACACGGTTCCTATTCCCTTCACCATGAATAAGGCCGACATTTGACAGCTTCACAAGGCTGACAGGGTTACCCAACAGCCCACCCTCCCTATTCTCAATCCAATTAGACCTCTAATCCTCCAGATGAAAGGCCCAACTGCTCACGTTCCTCATGACAATGACAGCTATTGATTATTTGTCACTGCAGCTAACACCTTCCCTGTTGAGGCTGCTCTGACAGAGGCAAACCTACCAAATTAGACAGCACTGTATCTGCCCTGGAGGCCAAATGGCACAACAAGTAAAGGCTAATAAATGGTATAAAAATGAACAAATCATAACATTATGACAGGCTGATCGTTGCCAGAGCCTCCCAGCTCAAGCTTGATGTTCTGTTAGGCTTGCTCCTTCTCTTTCCCCTCTGCTCTAGCTCCAACTTTGACTGAATTAAAGGCCAGAACAATTAAGGCATTTGACCAGCAAAGATAAGCCAATTGAAGTATCACCAAGGGACATAAATGCCAATAACTGACTGCCATTTGTCAATACAAACATTCTGGAGATGCAAATGCTCAGGCCTCTGCTCTCCACTAGGCTGCACTGACTCACTTTCCAACGAGAGTCAGCTCAAATAGACAGTCTGTGGCTATTTAACCAGAAGAAAAAAAAAAAGAAAAGAAAAAGAAATATACAGTCCCAAGAGAGGAAGTATTCTGTGAAGAACAAGCAGGAAGCATTGGGGTGGGGGTAAAGGGTTGTATGAGAAAAAGAGAGATAGCTATTCTTCCTTTAAAAAAGTACTCTAATATAAGACAACCAGAATGGCATCATACGTTTTTAGTTGAGAATACATGCACAATGTAGGAAATGCTGGGCCATGTGGGAAAGTTAATGAAGCTGTAACTTTAGAAGTATACTCATTCATTTAACGAACATTTTCTGAGCACGAACCATGTACCAGGCACTGTTCTAGGCAATAGGGAGAAAACAGTGAATAAAACAGACCCAAAAAATCCCTGACTTTATGGAGTTTACATTCCAGTGGAGTATAAGACAATGAACAAGGTAAACAAGTAAAACATACAGTATTTTAGATGGTGTTAAGTGCTAAGGAAAAAAAGAAAGCAAAGTAGGTGGAATAAAATGTGTGAAGTGAGGAGGTATTAGATAGGAGAGCCAGGGGAGGCTTTACTGAAACAGTGATATTTGAGTAAAGAACTGATGAAAGTGAGAGAGTTGAACACAGAGACACTTATTGGGATATCACTCCTAGCAGAGGAATGAGCAAATGCGAAAAACCTGAGGCAAGAGCATTCTTTGCTTCTTAGAGGAACAGCGCTGAAGCCAGAGTGGCTTATGCAGAGAAAACAGAGGAAGATTAAAAATGAGGTCATATAGGTAACAGGGGATTCAAAACATATAAGGATTTATAATCCATAGGAAGTATTTGGGCTTTTACTCTGAAGTGGAAGACGCTTGGAGGGTCTGGAGCAGAAGAGTGACATGATTTTTTCTTGTTTTTTGGCTGTGCTGCATGGCATGTGGGATCTCAGTTCCCCGACCAGGGATCGAACACGCGCCCCCTGCAGTGGAAATGCAGAGTCTTAACCACTGGACCACCAGGGAAGTCCCTGACTTAGGTTTTAAAGGGTCATTCTGGCTGATGTGATGACCATAGACTGTAGGGGCAAGAGCACAAGCCAGGAGGCCAGTTAGGAGGCTGCTACAATAATCCAAGCAAGGCTACTACATCATTAATCCAATCCAAGATGCTGGTGGTTACTATCAGGGTGGCAGCACATGGGGTGTTGAAAAGTGGTTGAATTCTGGAAACATTTTGGAGTGTAGAGTTGACAAGATTTGCTGACTGACACTAGTCTTACACAAGAGAACAGGACTCTGCACGGTAATGGGTGCTCAATACATGTTAGTTGAATTAAATTCTATACCTGGAAGTTCTATTAAAAATGCTCTTCTAGGGCTTCCCTGGTGGCGCAGTGGTTGAGAGTCCGCCTGCCGATGCAGGGGACACGGGTTCGTGCCCCGGTCCGGGAAGATCCCACATGCCGCGGAGCGGCTGGGCCCGCGAGCCATGGCCGCTGAGCCTGCGCGTCTGGAGCCTGTGCTCCGCAACGGGAGAGGCCACAACAGTGAGAGGCCCGCGTACTGCAAAAAAAAAAAAAAAAAAAAAAAAAAATGCTCTTCTAGCGAGACAGTGTAAATGTCTCTACCAAATGTAAAACAGATAGCTAGTGGGAAGCAGCCGCATAGCACAGGGAGATCAGCTCGATGCTTTGTGTCCACCTAGAGGGGTGGGATAGGGAGGGTGGGAGGGAGACGCAAGAGGGAGGAGATATAGGGATATATGTATACATATAGCTGATTCACTCTGTTATAAAGCAGAAACTAACACACCATTGTAAAGCAATTATACTCCAGTAAAGATGTTAAAAAAAAAAAAAGGTCTTCTTTGAAGCAAGGGAAGAGTGTCAAGTCAAATTTTTTTTTTTTTTTTTTTTTTTGCGGTACGCGGGCTTCTCACTGCTGTGGCCTCTCCCGTTGCGGAGCACAGGCTCCGGACGCGCAGGCTCAGCGGCCATGGCTCACGGGCCCAGCCGCTCCGCGGCATGTGGGATCTTCCCAGACCGGGGCACGAACCCGCGTCCCCTGCATCAGCAGGCGGACTCGCAACCACTGCACCACCAGGGAAGCCCCAAGTCAAATTTTTTAAAAGAAGAATTTAAGCAAAGACTGTGGAGTCACATAGATCTATGTTTGAATCCTGGCTCTGCCACTTAGTGAAAAATTACTCAAGCTCTTTGAGTCTCAGTTTCTTCATCTATGCCATGTGATACTCTATCATTCTCAGCCAAGTGAGAAAAAGGAGTAGAGATGTAAGATAAAAGAGGGTGAGTCTAAAAAAGCAAAAAACAACCACAACAGAAAAACAATCTTAGTCCTGAATTAGGATAGGAAGTGATAAAACTGTATTTTTATTAAAAAATATTTCCAAAAAAAAAAAATTTCCAAGCAGTGTCCACTGTAAAGGCTTAGAAACAATCACCAACCCAGTAACAATGGGTTGTTAAGCACCTCTAGACTTTAGATTATAGTCTCCAAATACTTTTTCCTGCTATAAGGAACCGCAGTTCCTTGGAGAAATGGCTGATTCCAGATCTGGAGCAAAAAATATTTGGAAAATTTGGTCGTAGCAGATAGCAAGGGAGCTATCAAATCATAGGATCATGCCAAAAGGGTCTAGGAACCAACATGAAGGACCTCTCTCAACCAAAGATGGAGTAATTCGAATATCAGTTAAGGATAATAACGTCACTGGATTGATATAGCAAATACGTTAAAATGATACTAAAGGGACTTCCCTAGCGGTCCAGTGGTTAAGACTCTGCACTTCTACTGCAGGGGGCGCGGGTTCGATCCCTGGTCGGGGAACTAAGATCCCACATGCCTCGTTGTGAAGCCAAAAAAAATTTTTAATTTAAAAAATAAATAAATAAAATGGAATCAGGAAGGCCTGAAGGAGCGCTCTCATGCCTGTACCAGTGTTACAGCCTGCATAACCAGCAGGAATAAGGAAGATAAAAATTATATTTAAAAAATGATACTATCGAATCCTATGCCTTGTTCATAATGATATTAAAAAGGAAAAAAGAAAAAGATTAATTGGTCATCATGGGGAGACTCAGGAAACCAACTCATTTTGAAAACTAGTAAACAGAAAGAATTAAGGATTTATTCTTCCTTTTCTATATGAACTATATATACCATTGAGTAACTATTAATAGCAGATATGGGTTAGTTTCTCTTTGATGAATTATTCCAGCTAACAACTGCAGAAGGGACGGTAGAATTAGAATATCACCATTTTGCAACACCTAATAAACAACTGGCTTTGGGCACTGAACATCAGTAACTGCTAACATCACAAAAATAGAGACAACGAAACATCATGTGTCTCCTTGATGAGAAATGTTATCATAACCATGAAGTGGTTTAGCCAAAAAAATTGAACCTGAATCAGATGAAGCCTATAGATAAAATAACTAATTTATAGGGAATACAGAAGACAGAGGAACAAGTTAACTATACCCAGGGAGAGAATCAACATAATCTAGACTGAGAGAATCAGTCCTGACCAAGATATCAAGTTAGGGTGGGAGTTAAACCACAATTACAACAAACTGTAAGAAAAAAAAGAAAGAAAGATGGAGGGAGAATCTATAGATTAAAAAAGACTTTAAAAACATAAACAAATCACAGTATATTGCCCTTTTTGGATCTTAATTCAAACAAATGTAAATCAACAAACAAAAACATTTATTAGACAATTCATAATTTGAATATCAATGGGCTATTTTATGATACTATGCTACATAATTCTTGCTAAATTTTAATAAGTATCACAATGATTATATTAAAAATCATTGTTATATAAATAAATATTGAATATAATGATATAATTCCTGGGATTTGCTTCAACATCGGAAGGGGAGAAGTTCTCCCTAATAAAACATTTAAAAAGATATGAGGCTTAAAAAAACCTTAGTGTCTAATTCATTGACTTCTCATCTCATATCTGTAATCCATCAGTAAATTAAAAAAATATTTAAAATTGAACCACTTCTAAAACGGGAATAAAGACACAGACCTACTTGAGAATGGACTTGAGGATATGGGGAAGGGGAAGGGTAAGCTGTGACAAAGGGAAAGAGAGGCATGGACATATATACACTACCAAACGTAAGGTAGATAGATAGTGGGAAGCAGCCGCAGAGCACAGGGAGATCAGCTCGGTGCTTTGTGACCGCCTGGAGGGGTGGGATGGGGAGGGTGGGAGGGAGGGAGATGCATGAGGGAGGGGATGTGGGAACAGATGTATATGTATGACTGATTCACTTTGTTATAAAGCAGAAACTAATAAAAAAAAAAAAAAAAGAAATGAAGACCCAACACAGCCAAAAGTAAATAAATAAATAAATTAATTTAAAAGTAAAAAAAAAAAAAAAAAAAATTGAACCACTTCTTACCATTTTCACCACTTCCACTCTGGTCCAAATCAACATCATCTCTCAGCTTCCTATTAGTTTCCCTTTTTCCGCCCTCATCCTTTTGACAATCTATCCTCAGCACAGCAGTTAGAATGAGAGTTTCAACATACAACCTAGATTATATTTTCTGTGCTCATACCCTTCAATAACCTTCCTCTCTCGTGCAGAGGAAAAGCAGAATTCTTAAATATCCTACTGGCCCTACCTGACCTCTGACCTCCTCCTCACATCACTAGCGCCCACAGTGGCCTTCTTGCTGATGGATCCTGGTAAATACCAAGCATGCTCCCATCTCAGGATCTTTGCACATGGCATTCTCTCTCCCTGAAAGGTTTATTCTCTCATTGCCTTTAGGTCACTTAAATGTCAAACGTTTGCTTAATGTTACTTTTTAAAGTGAGGTTTATCCCCATCGCTCTCTTTATATTTGCAACCCCTAGGCTCCCTATCTCCTTCACCTGCCTTATTTTTTTCCCACAGCATGTATCCCCATCTGACATAACTTATTTTATAATATTTATTAATTTGTCTTCCACCAACAAAATATAAGCCCCTTGAATGCAGGGGTTTTGTTTGGTTTTGTTCACTGCTGTAGCCCAAACATATAAAAGAGTACCTTATGATTAGTAGATGCTTAATAAATATCTGTTCACTAAATGAATCCTTTGATTTTCAGACCAGTGCTCTTTACAACTATACTTCTCAATTAAGCTTGTGGGGTGAAGGGTGGGCTAACACGATAGGTGGTGCCTATATTTGTTACTGACAAAGCTAAGTGATCTGACTATTCCCTTATATGGGAGCATTTGGGAGGAGATATCCATATTTGCTAAAAAACAGGAAGGACATCAAGGTAGGCTAAGTGTTAAACTCAAAATGGATCGAAGACCTAAATGTAAGGCTGGACACCATAAAATTCTTAGAGGAAAACATAGGCAGAACACTCTTTCACATAAATCGCAGCAATATCTTTTTGGATCCACCTCCTAGAATAATGAAAATAAAAACAAAAATAAACAAATGTGACCTAATTAAACTTAAAAGCTTTTGCACAGCAAAGGAAACCATAAACAAAACAAAAAGACAACCCACAGAGTGGGAGAAAATATTTGCAAATGAAGTGACCGACAAGGGATTAATCTCTAAGATATACAAACAGCTCATGTAGCTCTAAGTCAAAAAAAACAAACAACCCAATAAAAAATGGGCAGAAGATCTAAATAGACATTTCTCCAAAGAAGACATACAGATGGTCAAAAAGCACATGAAAAGATGTTCAACATCACTAATTATCCAAGAAATGCAAATCAAAACTACAATGAGGTATCACCTCACACCAGTCAGAATGGGCATCATCAAAAAGTCTACAAACAATAAATGCTGGAGAGGGTGTGGAGAAAAGGGAACCCTCCTACACTGTTGGTGGGAATGTAAATTGGTACAACCATTATGGAGAACAGTATGGAAGTTCCTTAAAAAAACTAAAAATAGAACTACCTTATGATCCAGCAATATGATCCACTCCTGGGCATATATCCAGAGAAAACCATACTTTGAAAAGATACATGCACCCCAACTGTTCATTGCAGCACTATTTACAATAGCCAAGACATGGAAACAACCTCAATGTCCATCGACAGACGAATGGATAAAGAAGATGTGGTACAAATATAAATATACACAATGGAATATTTCTCACCAATAAAAAAGAATAAAATAATGCTTTTGCAGCAACATGGATGGACCTAGAGATTATCATACTAAGTGAAGTAAGTCAGACAGAGAAAGACAAATATCATATGATATCACTCATATGTGGAACATAATTTAAAAAAAGATACAAATGAAGTTATTTATAAAACAGAAACAGACCCACAGACTTCAAAAACAAATTTATGTTTACCAAAGGGGAAATGTAGCAGGGAGGGATAAATTAGGATTTTGGGATTAACATATACACACTACTATATATAAAATAGATAACCAACAAGGACCTACTGTATAGCACAGGGAACTCTACTCAATATTCTGTAATAACCTAAATGGGTAAAGAATCTGAAAAAGAATGAATATATGTATATGTGTAACTGAATCACTTTTCTGTATACCTGAAACTAACACAACATTGTAAATCAACTATACTCCAATAAAATAAAATAAAATAAAAAGATATTCTTTATCATAAAAAAAAGAAAAAAGTAGGGTAAGTGTTAAGCCACTCCTGTCATAAGCAGAATACAACCTAAAGCTGGAGGGCGGTGCCATGGGTTGGAATTCCACAAAGGTGGACTACAGTCATTGCTTTACATAGGAGTTATAGGTCCGCAAAGCTCTGTTAAGTGTCCAAACAACATTGTGGCCAACACTGTAGAGTGCCTGCCTAACATCTACACCCATCTTCTTCCAGGCTAACAGAACCCTGATTTTTGTTGATCCTCCTTTAAGTGGTTTTGTCCTTCAGAGGAGGCTGGGCCCTTACCAAATCCAGACAATGGCTTTGATTGATTTAAACAATCATGGCAATTTTATTCTCCTTGCCTAGAGAGTCAAAGAGATAGAAGGAAAGTCTGCCACAGGGCTTCTGGGAAGGTTTTTCTTGATGTTGAAAAGGTGAAAAAGACAAGAATGTTCAATTTTTCTGATTCTAGATATTGTGGTCCGTGTGTTATCCTTCCCCCAGGAAAAATTTAAGCTTAGCTCATTGGTGAGATCAGTGAGAGTCAAGTCAGCCTGGATGCCTTCATGTTGTGATCCATATAGCATAACTCAGTTTTCTGTCTTGTTGCTGTGATCTAGTCCCATCTGGTACCTCAAGGTCTAGCAAAGGGATACCTATCTATCCATCCATCCATCTATCCACTCAACAGTATTATGGTCTTAGGTATTGGGGCTCTAGTTATGTTCTTTATATACTAACTTACAAACTTGCCTAGTATCCATATTTCTTCAAGCCTTGTCCTTTGTGAGTTCTCCCAGGGGATGGTGTACTATCATGCCTCACCCCCTCTTCCAATTTTGTGGCTGAGGTGTCGCTGACAAATTACCCACTTTCTTGTCTCCACATCTCAGTGTGTTTTTGTACTCTAGGATACCACCCATAATTTCTGGCTAGACTTTCTGTCATTTTCTGCCCATCCCAGTGATGTCCTCAGTCCCAGGTACTCCAAGTCTAGTTTGTCCACTGTCAATTGAATTACAAGTTCCACTTCTGATAGACCACACATAACATTTCACATTTTTTTAACTCCAGGAGATCATTTAAAAATATTATATAAAAATACTTCTCATTATCTGTTACAGCTACATAACATTCCATTGTGTGGACACACATTTGTTCATTCAATCAGTCCTTTAAAAGGACATTTCCCTTCATGCTTTTTCTATTACAAATACTGCTTCAATTGAATAGTCTTGCGCATACACCATTTCTTACTTTTACCAGTGTATGTTTGGGATAGATTTCTAGGAGTGGAAATGCTGGGTCAAAGGTAAATGCATATTCTTGTTAATTTTGCTGGATATTGTTTAGTTTTCCTCCATAGGGATTGTACTTTTTTTCATTCCCTCTAGCAACAGTTTTGCCATCAGAGTATACTGTCAAGCTTTTTGACTTTTGCCACGGTGACATACGAAAAACATGTTATTGTAATTTTAACATGCATTTGTCTTTTGATAAACAATGTTGAGCGCATTTTCCCATATTTAAGGGTCACTTGCATTTCCTTTCCTGTGAACTATCTATTCATATCTCTTGTTCATTTTTTATAGAATCATTGGTCTTTTTCTTCTCCATTTTATACATTAGGGATATTAACCTATTGTTTTTTCTGTTTTTAATTTTATTTATTTATGGCTGCGTTGGGTCTTCGTTGCTGCACGCAGGCTTTCTCTAGTTGCGGCGAGCGGGGGCTACCCTTCGTTGTGGTGCGCGGGCTTCTTATTGCGGTGGTTTCTCTTGTTGCGGAGCATGGACTCTAGGCACACGGGCTTCAGTAGTTGTGGCACACGGGCTCAGCAGTTGTGGCTCACAGGCTGTAGAGTGCAGGCTCAGTAGTTGTGGTGCACGGGCTTAGTTGTGCCATGGCATGTGGGATCTTCCTGGACCAGGGCTCGAACCTGTGTTCCCTGTATTGGCAGGCGGATTCTTAACCACTGTGCCACCAGGGAAGTCCGGGATATTAACCTACTGTTAATGACATAGCTTGCAAATATTATTTCTCAGTTTGTCTTTTTCTTTGCTTATGATGTTTTCTAGAGGGAAAAGTCTTTCTTACTTCTATGTAGTCATATTTATTAATCTTTTTCCTATCACTTCTTTATTTTGATTCAGAGATAGGTTTCCCCTATTCCCAGATTATGCACTGTAAACCTTCATGGTATTGTTAACGTTTTATAATATGTAGACAGATTACCATTCAATTAAGTAACAATTTAAAGCATACATCTGGTGCAAATATTTGCATACTCACAAACACACACAGATTTTACTAGTTTACAATCAGTACAGCATTGAAATGACCAGTTACATACATGGTTAGAAATTTATAGTCATTACTTCAAAGTGTAGTCTGATATTTTAGCCCAAATTCCTAACAAATTGTTTGCAAAGAGTCAGTCGGATGAATGACAAAGAGATAGAAAGGATTTGAATAAAAAATTGAAAGAATACAAACTATATCTTCTGATATCCAAAATTGTTTGAGATAAACTGAGTATACTCAGTAAATTTCCTTAAAATGAGTAGTTTTATTTTAGCTCTATGACGTTAACTTTATGATGATTCAGAATCTGAAATACTTTAAATATTTAGACAGAGGTTGAATTTAAATACTTCAAGATATGTAGCGCAATGCCTCAAACATATTAAATAACAAAAATTTATTTGTTGAACAAAATGAATGAATTATATACTCATCAGAATTGGAATGGCAAACAAGTACACTCTGATAGACTATATAAAAATTTTCAAGAAGCCTGGTTACCACTGATGACATAGTTTAGACAAGTATAAGGAAAGAATAAAATAATCTTTTAAATTGGTGAAGTTAATTTTAGTAGTAGTGTTTCAATGATTAAGCTTTTCTGCAGGCAGGTTCTATTTTGATATTAAAGATTAGGATGAGAATCTGGTGACTCATGTGTGGGAGAGATGACAACTATACTGGATGAGAGACTCAAGAACCAAGAGGACCTTGACAGGTTGCACGATGAACCCAATTCAATTCACCAAGCATTAACTGAGTATATGTTAAGTACTAGGCACTGGAAATAAAAAAGATGACTATGGCCCTCTTCCTGATAGTAAGGTGCTTACTGTCCATGGGGAAATCAAATGGGTAAACAAATAAATATCTTTTGGTGCGATAGGTGATATAACGGTAGTTGAGTACACAGGTACTGGAGGAACAAAGGAGGGAATGGTAAACTCTACCTAAGTCAGTCTGGGAAGTTCAAAGAAATGATTAAATATAGGTATGATAAAATGCTATACTTGAGTCCAAAACCACAACAATATGAATACAGGATGAATTTAAGCAGTAGGAAGTATAAAGTAGACTTTAGAGGTTTTGTTTGAAAACCTTTCACCACGAATCAGCTATATTTGGTTGCCAAAATGCCAAAGATGAACATCATGCTATACTCTGTGCTCATCAAACTGGCACTGTATTCCATTCTAGGTGTCTTATTTTAAGGGGAATTTAGGCAACTGTGTACATATACAGTGAAAGGGATCAGGATGGAACAGAAACTTGAAAACATATTATATGAAGAAGGAATGAAGGAATAGATAATAGTAAAACTGGAGAAAATTTTCTTTACTTGGCCAAAATGATTATTTTTTTTATTAAGACATGTCAGATCATGTCATTCCTTTCCTCAAAAACCCTCCAATGCCTCCTTTATCATTAAGAGTAAAAACATATTCCTGACAATGGCCAAAAGGCCCTACTGAGTCTGGCCCCCATTTCTTCCTTGTCCTCATCACCTGCTGCTCTCCCCTTGCTCACTTATTATAACCACACTAGCCTCCTTGTTACTCCTCAAACATTCCAGGCATGCTCCCACTTGAAGGCCTTTGCTCTGACTGTTCCTCCAGCCTGGAATGAAACAAGGTTCTTCCCTCAGCCATTCACATGGCTAACTTCCTCACCTTCTGCAAGTCTTGCTTCAAATGTCACCATCTCAATGAAGACTATCTTGATTACCTTATTTAAAATTCTAACTTGCCCTCCCCAGGTGCCTTCTCCCTGGCTTTCTTGATCACCCTTACTTTGGCATTTTTGTTGTATTTCTGTTATTATATTAGTAAGTGATCATCTGGGCTTTGTAAAATCTTAACGGTCAAAAGAGGTAGAAAGAGTCCTATGATTGGTCACAGGGAAAATATTGTGCCCAGGGGCTGACAATATTCATCCTATAGGAATAATAAGCCCCTTGATTTCCTCTCATTCAATTCTGAATAGTAAAATATAGGTAGGAAAAAGACAAGAAGAGGAAATTATATGAACAAATACAGTTCTATGACATAAGAAGGTAATTAGCAAATTAATGCTCAAATTTTCTTTGGAATTGATGTTATATACAAAATTAATTTTTAGACGTTTAAATGAAAGTAAATGGATCTGAAGTTCCCTTTTATCAGCTGTAAAAATATTCACTGGTCCTGTGCCCAGAGTTTAAAAGAAATCAGCATGAGTCTAATGAAAAACAAGCTGTAGGTCTCAGGGAAATTCAATATATACTTTTTCTTTTCCTTTTAGTTTTTGATTGGTTTCCATGGGAATCTAGGCTTGTGGGGATCTCTTATCTGTTCATGGAAAGCAGATGCTTGAATTTTCATGACAGTAAAAGTGGGGGTCAGTGTAGAGATAAAGATGATTAGAAAATGAATGTGGTTGTAGGAAACATGATCATGTTCAAAACAAAATGCTGCAAGCCACGTAGATTTAAAAACAATCTGCAAGGCAGTTCTACTGTGTTTGAGAGGTATTATATCATAAAGAAAGAAAACACTGGACTTAAAGGCATTAGCTCTGGGTTCAAATTCTGAATCTGGCCCAGAAGGAAGAAGCCCTTAGGAGAGCAGTTCTCCTGAGTTCCCTTACCCTGCTGCTCTCTGCTTGAGCGCCCCTTTCCAAAAAAGTCTTTTGCTTTGTCAAGAAAGGAGAGGAAGGAAGGAAGGGAGGGAGGGAGAGAGAAAGAAGGAAAGAAAGGAAGGAAGGAAGGAAGGGAGGAAGGGAGGGAGGGAGAGAGGGAGGGAGGGAGGGAGGGAGGGAGGGAGGGAGAAAGGAAAAGAAAGAAAACTTTAGGTATTTTTTTGGGGAGCTGACAGGGAAACTGACTGGATCTGAGAATTACTCTAAGACAGAAGAACCAGAGGCCTGAGAAGGTAAGCTGCAGAAGAGTAACTTCTCTTTCAGTGGAGCATTATCAGGAGCACTGAGCGGGGAATCAAAAAAAAACGAGATAATTCCTGACTCTGCAAATGACGAAGTGGCCTTGAAGAACTCAAACTAGACCTCAGTTTACTTCTATAGAAAATAGTTAATATTCAACTATTCTAACTGCTAAGAAGCTACTATGAAATTAAATAATTTTTTTCTTACTAGAACTATGTTACAACTCAAAGTAGTGATTTCAGTGAAGATTTGCTGACATGCTGTTTCTTGTGACTATAAATTTCATCTATGCAGGTGGAAGTACATTAACTATAATCAAAGTATTAAAGAATGGACAGGTTTTTATTTCAAGTCTCAGATTTGTTTAAAAATAGACCAATCTGGGTTTTGGTTGGAACACTCATTTGAATGTAAGACCCTAATTATTTGAAACCAGGTTCTAAACTGGAAAGCCAGAGGTCAGGTTTAGATATAGTTTCTACTCAGAAGAGGACAAAACTGATGCTAGTTTGGAAACCTCAGAAGTTAGAATGTAATGAAGCAAAGATTCTTCAGACTAAGACTCTGTCTGCCTGGAAAAGGTAGCTTAGCTGAGGTTGAAGTCAAATGGGGTAAACTGCAAGGGTTGTCTAACATAGCCCCTCTCAGTCCAGAGATGTCTTGAGAGATCATTAAAATTCCAGAATATAAGGGTTTCATATGCTCAGACTTTCCTACATTTCTAGGTAATGTGGGCATTGCAAACGTCTTTTGGTGCGTTCTTTTAGAAGCACACCAACATCTAAAACCCCACTTGCTTACTCTTCACATATCCTCTGGCAACACAGTTTGTGGCAGAGTGAGCAGCTATTAAATTGGTTTTAAATAGACTGAGTGAATACAGCCACAGAGAAGCCTGGAAGTGCCCACTAAATACCCCAGGCCATCTTGCTGCTTGCTCAAGTTTAAGAACCACTGGATTAGAGCACAGATACAAGGCTTCCAGATAGCTCCTGAGGTGAAGGCTGGGGAAATGTGACCTGAGTGCTTAAAAGCCTAAGCCAGAAACAAACAACCCAATCAAAAATGGGCAGAACACCTAAATAGACATTTCTCCAAAGAAGACATACAGATGGCCAAGAGGCACATGAAAACATGCTCAACACTGCTAATTACTGGAGAAATGCAAATCAAAACTACAATGAGATATCACCTCATACCAGTCAGAATGGCCATCATAAAAAAGTCTAAAGGGGCTTTGCTTGTGGCACAGTGGTTAAGAATCCGCCTGCCAATGCAGGAGACAAGGGATCGAGCCCTGGTCTGGGAAGATCCCACATGCCATGGAGCAACTAAGCCCGTGTGCCACAACTACTGAGCCGGTGCTCTAGAGCCTGAAAACCACAACTACTGAGCCTGTGTGCCAAAACTACTGAAGCCCGTGTGTCTAGAGCTCGTGCTCTGCAATGAGAAGCCACCTCAGTGAGAAGCCCGCACACCGCAATGAAGAGTAGCCCCTGTTCACCGCAACTAGAGAAAAGCCTGCACGCAGCAACGAAGACCCAATGCAGCCATAAATAAATAAATAAATAAATAAATAAAAAGTCTACAAACAATAAATGCTGGAGAGGATGTGGAGAAAAGGGAACCCTCCTACACTGTTGGTGGGAATGTCAATTGGTACAGCCACTATGGAGAACAGTATGGAGGTTCCTTAAGAAATGAAAAATAGAACTACCATATAATCCAGCAATGTCACTCCTGGGCATATATCCAGAGAAGAACATGGTTGGAAAGGATCCAGGCACTGCAGTGTTCATTGCAGCACTATTTACAATAGCCAAGACATGGAAGCAACCTAAATGTCCATTGACAGGTGGATGGATAAAGAAGATGTGGTACATATATACAATGGAATATTACTCAGCCATTAAAAAGAATGAAATAATGCCATTTGTAGCAACATGGATGGACCTAGAGATTATTCTACTAAGTGAAGTGAGTCAGACAAAGAAAGACAAATATCATATGATATCACTTATATGCAGAATCTAAAAAAAATGATACAAATGAACTTATTTACAAAACAGAAACAGACTCACAGACTTAGAGAACAAACTTATGGTTACTGGAGGGAAGGGTGAGGAGGAGGGATAGATTGGGAGTTTGGGATTGACATGGACACACTGCTATATTTAAAACAGATAACCAACAAGGACCTACTATATAGCACAGGGAACTCTTCTCAGTACACTGTAATAACCTAAATGGGAAAAGAATTTGAAAAAGAACAGGTACATGTATATGTATAAGTGAGTCACTTTGCTGTACACCTGAAACTAACACAACACTGTTAATCAGCTATACTCCAATATAAAATAAAATTGTTTTTAAAGTATAATAATGAATAACAACAACAACAACAACAACAAAAAGGCCTAGGCCAGTAACTATTCTTGCTTCCATTCTCCTTTTGCCTACCTACAAATAATGGTCACCAAGTTCTGGACATTTTATCCTTTTTTATAATAGGCTTTTATTGAGGCATAACCTATATATAATAAACTGCATAAGTCTCAAGTAAACAGTTTGATAAATTTTTATGTAAGTAACACACAGATCAAGACATAGAACATTTCCAGCATCCCTGAAAGATTCCTCATGCCACTCTTCAGTCACTACCTATCTCTTGGGTAACCATAAATCTGATTTGGGTCACCATATCGTTTTGCCTGTTTTTAAAATTCATATAAATAGCATATATATCTGACTTCTCTCATTCGACACGATGTCTATGAAGTTCATTCATGTGGTTGAATGTATCAGTAGTTTGTTATTTTTCATTGTGTGGTATTCCATTGCAGGAATACACCACAATTAATTTACTCATTTGTCTGTTGATAGGCATTTGGGTTGTTTGCGTTATAAGAACATTTGCATGCATGAGGGAAGGGATGTGGGAACAGATGTATATGTATGACTGATTCACTTTGTTATAAAGCAGAAACTAATTAAAAAAAAAAAAAGAACATTTGCTATTTCAAACAAAGCTGTCATGTATGTTCTCATACATGTCTTTTGGTGGAAAAAAGCACTTATCTCTCTTAGATATGACTGGCGTTGGGGTGTGAATTGCAGTGATCATGTGTGTGTGCATGTGTGCACATATATATATATATATATATATGTATATATATATATATATATATATATATATTTTTTTTTTTTTGGCGGTACGCGGGCCTCTCACTGCTGTGGCCTCTCGCATTGCGGAGCACAGGCTCCGGACGTGCAGGCCCAGCAGCCATGGCTCAGGGGCCCAGCCGCTCCGCGGCATGTGGGATCCTCCCAGAATGGGGCATGAACCCACGTCCCCTGCATCGGCAGGCGGACTCTCAACCACTGCGCCACCAGGGAAGCCCCTGCACATATATTTTTAACTTTAGTAGATATATCTGGTTTTTCAGAGTGGATGTTACCAATTTACATTCTTACCAAAAATATTTGAGAGTTCCATTTGTTCCATACCCTCACCATCAGTAGGTACTGTCAGACTTTTTCATTTTAGACATTCAAATGGTTGTGTGGCGGTATCTCATTGTGGCTTTAATTTGCATTTCCCTAATTAATAATGATGTTGAGCACCTTTTCATTTGTCTTTTGGGCATTTGGCTATACCCTTTGTAAACTAGGGTTACATGTTTCAACATGAATAAATCTCACAAACATAATGTTAAGTCAAAAAAAAAGCAAGTTGGAGAGTAACACACAGTATAATACTATTTACATAAAGATTTTAAACGTGCAAAATAATATTATTGTTTCTGGGCATATAAATATATATAAAGTAAAAGTAGAAAAATACACATGGGAATTGAAACCACAAAAATTAAGATAGACTAAAGTGGCAGAAAAAGAGGGGAATGGGATTTAGAAGATAAAAAACTTCAAGTTTTATTTCATTTAAAAAAATCAGAAGTAAAAACTTTAAAAAATTCAGGTTCATCTCTTCTGGATATTAGGTACCTGAGTGTTTTTATATTATTTTCTATTCTTACCTATACGTTTAAAATAATTAATTTAAAAATAAGACAGAGGGCTTCCCTGGTGGCATAGTGGTTGAGAGTCTGCCTGCCAATGCAGGGGACATGGGTTCGTGCCCCGGTCCGGGAGGATCCCACATGCCATGGAGCGGCTAGGCCCGTAAGCCATGGCCGCTGAGCCTGAGCGTCCAGAGCCTGTGCTCCGCAACGGGAGAGGCCACAACAGTGAGAGGCTTGTGTACCACAAAAAAAAAAAAAAAAAAAGACAGAGAACATTAAGGCATATACAAGGTAAAGTGAATGATGAATAAGTTATTAAGAGACGAGAACTGAAAGGGGAATTGACTCCATTTCCTCATCCAATGGCTAACTGGACTAGAAGATCCTAAAGGATCTTTCTGTTTCTGATGTCTACTGATTCCTAAAGACTAATTTGATGTTTACATGTGTATTGCAGCATGACTAACAGCAATAACATTGATAACTTACACTTCTAGAGGGTATATTTCTCCACCAAGCAGAATGCTTTATATCTAAGAACTCATCATTCCTATATGGTGGACAGGGAGAGGTGCTGTCCCATTTTATAATAAAGAAGTTGAGGCATACAAAAATTACATTTGTTGAGAAATTAAGCTCACAGAGTGTTGTAAAATCCTACTTACAAAATTATGTGTTGGGGTGGATAATGAACAGGAATAAATAATATATAATTTAAACTCCAACAGTTTTGAAGACTATACCATTCATGATAAATTTATCTGATGTTCACATTGATTGATTGATTGACTCCTTCATTTATGTATTCATTAAACAAACATTAACTGAGTCTTTATTAAATGGCAGGAACTGTGTTAAGACTGGAACTATAAAATCAAATAAGGGACTTCCCTGGTGGCACAGTGGTTAAGAATCCTCCTGCCAATGCAGGGGACAGGGGTTCAAGCCCTGGTCTGGGAAGATCCCACATGCCACGGAGCAACTAAGCCCATGTGCCACAACTACTGAGCCTGTGTGCCACAACTACTGAAGCCTGTGCACCTAGAGCCCATGCTCCACAACAAGAGAAGCCACCGCAATGAGAAGCCCACGTACCACAATGAAGAGTTGCCCACGCTTACTGCACCTAGAGAAAGCCTGCGCACAGCAATGAAGATGCAATGCAGCCCAAAATAAAAATAAATAAATAAGTTAGTTTAAAAAAAATCAAGTAAGACATGACCTCTGCCTTCAAACAGCATTAGAGGGGATGAAATATAGATAAGTGAAATCCGTAGTTAATTGTTAGGTATACGTACTGAGGAGGAATAATGGAATACAGAGTTGAAGGGGACCGGGTAGGGGTTGTTTGGTGTTTAAGTGTTGAGTACGTGTAAGATAAGGAAACCAAATACTGTTAGGTGGTATTAAGTTTTCCAGAAAAGTTTCGGAGGTATTCTACTCTTCTCCTTTACTTTTTATAAGTCATTAACATGGAAACAACATATTTTTAAAACTGAAAATTAATATTTAATTTTCATAGATGAATGAGAATTCTCTTTGTAAACCAAAATGAAAAAACAACCCAACCACAACCTGAAGCTTCTTTAATTTTTGTGTTTAACATGATATAATTTTTCAAAGTGGGTAGTCAATCTTCTTGAAGCCAAATCAATAACTTTCTGGAAGATTAAAAATGCATAACTATTAAAATTTAGTGTGATTGCTAAAGTTTTTTTTTATCCTTATCAACAAATAAATGTATCTGTGGAAGTCAGAGAAATAGTAGCTTCCCAGGAGCAAAACATTTCTAACAATTAGATATCTTTTGTGAGAAACCCAGAAAAGGTATGACCGATTGCTTTCTTGGATTAAACTGAGGGTACTAAATGAAAAACAAATTAGGTACAGATGTTCAGTATATTGAGATTAATTTGATTCTCATGGGTATCATTTCCTTAGCTGCTTGGACTAACAGCAATTTGTTCCCAGAAAAGTGAATATGTGTCAAAATAACTAAGTCAATCAACACAGTTCAGTAAGTTTCTCCTATATATGTATTTTGAAACTGGATAAATGTTTCTAATAAACAAAATGTCTAGCATTTGTATTCATAATGACTTTCTATATAAGTAACATAAAATGTATTCATTTGTTCAACGAAGACATATCAGACACTGTGTTAGATTCTGGGGGATTCAAAAATAAATAAAACAAGTCTCCTCCTGGAGCTCCAATGTAGTGGGAAAGAGGCAAGTACATACAAGATAGTGGGGCTCTAATAGAAACACAAACAAAATGCTACGCGAACATGAGTTTTTCTTACTAATCAATCTAAGATGCCATAATATAGTTCCCTATCACAAAAAACACAAAACCATAATAAATAGTATATGAGAATGGTTGATCTTTGGGTCATTAATAATAACAGTGCTATTTACATGTTATGGCTGTTGATATTTTATAAAACACTTAGGTATATTAATATCACACATAGGTATACATACCTTACAGTAGATAGGCCAACTTTAATTATCACTTAATATCTTTATCTATGGTCTTTGTAAGCAACTTAAGAGTAGGAATCACGTCTTTCATCTTTGCATTCCAAGACCTAGCACAGTGCCTGTTGCACAGTAACAGTTTTAACATATGTTGAATGAATGCATGCATGCACGTATATATGAATATTGATGTTACATAAATAGCACACTTCTGAGTTCACAGACAACAGAATTAAGTGCGCTAGACAATACTTGACAAGAATATTTGATATCCAAAATATCAGAGAGGTTCACTAAACAAAGGGATGTGAAGTTTAATAGGGATCGGTACTGACAGTACTTATTTATAGCAGACATGTGATTCATTTTTAAATATTCTCTCTAGATGTATAATCATGATACACAATAGACACTTGGCAACTACTTATCGAATGAACAGTTCTACCTCCACAATGTATCTATTGGATCCAACTGTTCCTTTCCATTGGCCTGAACTGTAATAGATTTCTATGTACCTCCATTCTTGTCCTCTTCCAAAGTAGCTTTAGTTGCCATATTTGTCCCCCTAAAATAATTTGATCATGTAACTTCCGTTCTCAAATTTCCTAAGCAGCTCCCTAGAATTCAGGACCCTTCATTTAAAAAATGTAATTAAAAAAAAAAAAAGGCATAGGAAGTGCATAGCACAAAAGTCTGGCACTGGCACACAGCAGATACTAAACAGCTAAACATTAATGAGCTAGGTTGTCCTGGGAAAATTAGTTATTCATATGTTTTAAAATGAGAATGGATCCCTACACAAAAATCAATTTGTTATGTATTAAAAGATTTAAGTAGAAAAGAAAATATAGGATAACGTAAAAACAATCTCTGCTTAGCTCTGTTTAGTCTACCAGCTGTTGTTTACTGCTAGGTTTCTTAGAGCCTCACCCTATACAAGCAGAGTTTAGGCAACTGCTAATGACTTGCGAGGAATTTGTACTCAGGTTTTCGGGTTCCTTCTCTGTGGTCCCCTTCTCTTCAGGAGTTTGCCCTTCAAGTTCCAGCTACTGCTAACACCAAACTACACCTGGGTTTCCCCAGCTGACTAAGAATCCTGCTTCCTGCTAGGGTTGTTATTCTTTTGCTTTCCAATTTGGAAAATGCCTTGAAGGAAAAAGCCAGGATAAATGCGGAGCTAATTTCATGTGCTTCCCTTCTCTGAACCATCCTGCCTATGCTGACTGCTCCCAGTGCCTTCAAACAATCTGTTTTGTTCAGTTTTCAGATGTGTTTGGCAGATGAGCTGTTCTAAAATAGGTGGTCATGGTGAGAACTTATGCCTAGTCATGAAAGTCTCGGGTTGGTTGCTCCTTTTTGTGATTTCTTCTTTTATATCTTTAAATGTTCCATCGATGGTTAATTTATATTGTGTTTCTAATGGTGCCAATATCTGATGTTTTTGATAGAAATCTGTTTATTGTTTCAGCTGACTCTCCTTCACGGTAGATTGATTGCTCATGTGTTTGGTGATCTTTCACTGTGAGATCATGTTTGGTCTGTTTTAATATGGGGGAATCCTGGAAGTTAAAGGTGAAGATATTTTTTCTAAAAGAATTTGTGTTTGTGTCTGCTTAGAGGCAGGGTGGGCTACAGAGCTGGGACATATCATCTCCAACTATTTTTGAAAATTATTTCTAGATCGTCCACCATCTTATCCCTGCCTGAAGTATACTACCTCTGATTTCTTAATCATGGTGCTTTTGCATGAAGCACAAAACCAAACACAATACCCAGGTTTGATCTGGACAGAGCGGAGTATTAAAGAATGATTATCACCCTTGTTCTAGAAATTCTACTGCTAGTATAGCTTAAAGGTATATTACGGCTTTTGGCAAACATGCAAATACAAACAGGAACACAGAGATGGGGAAACGCATAATTATCAGATAGGTGAAAGAACATGAAACTTGTTACTTATGAAATCAGCTATGTAAACTGTGACATGTAAATCATAGTTCTATTTATTTTTTGACACTAAAGAAATATCTGCTTAAAAAAATAAAGGAGAAACAAAAAGCAAACAGAAACAATGCACTGCATCTCACAGAGAGACTTAGCAGCTCACATGTCTGGTTGTGCTCTCCCCTTCTCTCAACCTTTTTCACATACCTCTACAAAAATGTCATACTGTTGGATCATCAACTTAAATTCTTTTTCTTTCCTCACATGATCCACTTGATGTGCAGTTAGTTTCCCCCAACTTACATTTTTAAAGTTGAGTTTTAAACCTAAGTGAATCACAATGAAAAAATCTAAAGTGTGTCAAATTCTTAGTAGTGGGGCTATTCCCAATCTGAAATGTTTACTTTTTTATGATAACAAGTTAAATAGAGTTACACTTCCTTAGTAAATAATTTTAACAGCTGACAAGCCTAGGTGAAAGGTTATAAATACCTGAGCAGTAGTTAAAACTGAGATTGAAAATGAGAGATTTTTTTTAAAAATTACTGTAATGAAAAGCAAATTCAAGAGCAATAACTTTGGAAATAACCTGACAGACCTAACTGATAAGAGCATATAACTAGCATATTCAGAAGTATATCTTAATGTCAGTCTCTTTTTATGCTTTCAACTAATGAAAAGGTATTTTTCTAACCCCTCAATTAATCAGCTATATCTGGTTCACATTTTTTAATGGGAAATAACTCTAATAGTTTCTGCTGGATCTAACTAATTTTCATTGCTTTTTATTCCCAAAATACATAAGTCTAAAATAACAAAGAGAAAAATATCAGGCACTGGAAATATATTTTATAGACCAAAATTTTATGGTGAGAAAAATCATTTTCAGATAAATAAGTCTTCAAATAAATTTAGAAGCTTCCCATTTTATTTTTTTTGATATGTATAATCCTAAAAAACTGAGCTCTTAACAAGCCTTTAAAAACTTGAAATCATTTATACTAGCAATATAGATTTAGATTTTTAAAAATTTGAAAATACATATCAGAAAATAAATTTCTTTTATGCTCCCTAATGCCACATACTTTATGGGCAACTACAACTTTTTATTGTAAAAGTAACACGCGTTAAGGAAAACATTTTAAACAATGAAAAGTACCAAAATTCATATATATTCCCAATATTTAAACTCAACCACTATTGAGATATATATACAGTTCATATATATATATATATATATTGGCCGTACCGCACAGCTTGCAGGACCTTAGTTCCCCAACCAGGGATCAAACCCATGCCCCCTGCAATGGAAGCGTGGAGCCCTAGCCACTGGATGGCCAGCGAATTCCCAAATCCAACCACTATTGACAATTTAGTGTATGGTGGTTTTCTTTTTTTCTTTGCCTTTTCTCATGCATAAATTGATTTGTAATATAGTTTAATCATATTAATACATATAATTTTATTTCCTTTTTCCCAACTTAACTTTAGATCAGAAAATAAATTCCATCACTGGAGGAACTTGGATAAGTGAAAGCAGCCACTGACGGTTATCTGTGCTTACTCTCTGCAGTTTAAAGATTACAGTTTTTAGAGAAAACATATGAAACTAAGAGTTATATACTTGTGATTTCTTTACCATGTGTCCATCTCACAGTTCCACTAATCAATTAACAAATACCACAGAAAAGGTTTACTCTTCACGGTAGTTTTACTTCTCACCTTTTGAGCTGCAAGATGGAGGGCTGTTCTCTGGCTATGGTCGGTTTTATTAACATCTGCTCCTGCCTTCAGGAGAGTATCTGCACAATCCAGTCTGTCAGCCAACACACAATACATAAGTGGTGTTCTCCCAAATTGATCTTCTTTGTCTTTAACGGCAGAATTTCCTATGAGGATAAGAAACAGATAGTGATATTTGATAATTATTGTTTTTATTACTAATATAACTATGAACTATATTTACTAGCTGTTTCTTATCAAGTACTGTGGTAAATGCATTAAATATATTATCTCATTCTTACCCTATGAGATAGATATTACTGTCCCTATAGTATAGGAAACTGAGACTTAGAGAAGTTAGGTAACTTGTACACATTACAATGACAGTAGGTGGTGAAGCTAAAATTCAAACTGATAGTTGACTTTAAAGGGTATGTTCTTAACAACTCTGTCATACTAAATTAACATTTTGAGATGTGAGGTTATTTTTTTCCTCCCTTACTCCTTTTGTGAAAAAATACTTAGTGTAGATCATACACTAGGCATTGTGGCATGTTTTTGAGATCTACAAAAATGAATCATGGTTGGCTTCCTGTTTTAGACAATATGGAGAAAACGCATACTATCATGATCCTCCTGCTACTTAAAACTAAACACCCCAGGCAAAATAAATGAAAGGTGGTGAAAAGAAGGCAAATTGGTTAGGGAACTATGAAACTTCAGGAACAACCTGGTATTGAGTTCCCTGATTTTTTTTTTTTTTTTTTTTTGCCTCCTATATAAAGCCAGCTTGGGTGCTAAAGTAGCTCATCAGAAATACCAGTGGGCACATACACAAAATTCCCCAAGAAGCCTGCTCTCTCCAGTTAAAATATTGGGAAGGGAGTAGCTCTGCAGGAGTGAACTCTTTTGACTATACTTCTGCTACTCAAAGCACATACAACAAAATAGATTGTACCTCTTTTTCTCTCCAATGGATACTGCAGAGACTGTGGGGAGGAGCCCTATGAAGCATTGTGCCCTGAATTAGGCAAAGGATAGCAACAAGGTGGTATCTTACCCCTTCCCAGCTAGAGAGTGGGGAAAGGTTATGGAGAGGAGGAAGCTAGAGAAAGCAATTCTTTAAATCAGTGCATGATGCCATGGATAACTGAGCAGCCCATATGTGAAACTGACCAGAGTCAAAATAGCAAAAGCTTTGAGAATGGAACTCTTGGTAGGATACTTCCTAGGTTCTAAATTGGCCTGGGTAGCACAAAAATAGGGCAGACCAGAAAATAACTCGCAAGAGCTCTCAAAACTAACTTGACATTTGAACCACAGTCTACAAAATTGGAACAAAATGTTCATTCTAAACCTAAACAGATTTTCAGTGTACTAAAATAGGAGATTTAAAGTAGGATCCAGAGTCTCATAACATAATACACAAAATGTCCAAGATATAATCCAAAATTACCAGACAAACCAAACACCAGGAAAATATTAAACAAGAAAACACAATCAGCAGGCACCAAAACTGTGATGATACAGATATTAGAATTATCTGACAAGGATTTTAAAGCAACGGGCATAAAAATGCTCTGACAAGTAACTATGAATGCTCTTGAAACAAATGGAAAAATCCAAAGTCCCAGCAAAGAGAGAAAATATAAAGATAAACCCAGTGAAAAATTTAGAATAATACATGTTTAAAAATAAGTAAAAAACCAGACTTCCCTGGTAGCACAGTGGCTAAGAATCTGCCTGCCAATGCAGGGGACACGGGTTCAAGCCCTGGTCTGGGAAGATCCCACATGACGCGGAGCAACTAAGCCCGTGTGCCACAACTACTGAGTCTGCGCTATAGAGCCCATGAGCCACAACTATGGAGCCTGCACACCGCAACTACTGAGCCTATGCGCCACAACTACTGAAACCCATATGCCCAGAGCCCGTGCTCCACAACAAGAGAAGCCACTGCAATGAGAAGCCCATGCACTGCAATGAAGAGTAGCCCCCACTCGCTGTAATTAAGCCTGCATACAGCAAAAGACTCAATGCAGCCAAAAAAAAAGTAAAAAAAACAAATAAAATAACCAAAATAAAAATCTCACCTAATAGGCACAATAGCATAATGGAAATGACAGAGGAAAGAATCACTGAACTTGATGACAGACCAATAGAAATTATTCAGTCTGAACAACTGATAGAAAAGATTGAAACAAATAGAACCAACAGAGTCTCAGGGCTCTGTGGGATAATAACAAAGTTTCTACCATTTATATCATCAGAGTCCCAGAAAGAGAGGAAAAAGAATGAAGGGCTGAAAACATATTTGAAGGAATAATGGTTAGAAATGTCCCAAATTTGGTGAAAGACACAAACCTACAAATTTAAGAAGTTGAACAAAGCTCAAACAAAATAAGCCCAAAGAAATCCATACTGAGTCAATCAAAATCAAATTTCTGAAAACTAAATTCAAATTACAGTGTATTTCTCATAAGAAACTATGGAGGCCATAAGGCAATAGCACAACATTTTTCAAGTGTTGGGGGAGGGGGAAGAACTGTCAACCCAGAATTTTATATCTAGTGCTTGCATAGGGCCAGGGGTAGGGAGAAAAGAGGAGTGTTTGAGGGGTCATAGCTAAAGGGTACAGGGTTTTTTTGGGGGGTAATGAAATAAAATCAATTATGGTGATGTTTGTACAACACAACTCCGTGAATATACAAAAACTACTAAACTGCACACTTTAAATTGGCGAATTGTATGGTATGTTGGTATGGTGGATCTCAACAAAGCTGTTACAAAACACTCCGCTACATACACATTAAAATGGACTATTAAAAACAGTTAAGAAATGCAGATGAAGACAGGAATGGGGGATTGAAAAACAGAGGAAACAATACGTAATACGTTGGAAATCTTAAATTCTAACATTAATGATTCCATTATTGGCAAATGGTATAAGCACGCCAATAAAAAGATTAAAAAAAAAAAAGGAGGACCCAACTATATGTTGTTTATAAGAAACTCACTTGAAATATAATGGCATAAATAGGTTAAAAGTAAAAGAATGGGCACAAATATACCATGTGAACACTAATCAAAAAAGCTGGAGCGGGCTTCCCTGGTGGCACAGTGGTTGGGAGTCCGCCTGCCGATGCAGGGGACACGGGCTCGTGCCCCGGTCTGGGAAGATCTCACATGCCGCGGAGCAGCTGGGCCCGTGAGCCATGGCTGCTGAGCCTGCGCTTCCGGAGCCTGTGCACCGCAGCGGGAGAGGCCACAACAGTGAGAGGCCCGCGTACCACAAAAAAAAAAAAAAAAAAAAAAGCTGGAGTGTCTATATTAATATCTGATAAAGTAGACTTCAGAGCACAGGCAATTACCAGAGACAAACAGAAATATTATACAATGATAAAAGGTTCAATTCATCAAGAATACATGACAATCCTAAATGTGTATGTACCAAACCACAGAGCTTCAAAATACAAATAGCAAAAACTGGGAGAATTGAAAAAACACTTGAAAAATTCACAATTAGAGCTGGTAACTTCAACACCCCTCCCTTAATAATTGCTTGAATCACTAGAATGAAAATCGCAAGGATAAAGAAGAAGCGAATATTATCATAAAGCAGCAGGTATACTGGTATTTATTGAACATATTATCCATTGACAGCCAGATACACAGTCTTTTAAAACAACCATGGGACATTTACCAAAAGAGACCACAGATTGGTCATAAATGTTAACAGATTAGAAGAAGCGAATTCATATGAAGTATGTCCTCTGACCATAATGTAATTAAACTAGAAATCAATAACAGAAAGATAATTGGAAATCACTGAATATTTGGGAATTTTTCAGTGATTAATTAATTAACTATGATTAATTAACTATGTGTGCAACAAATAGACAGTCCATTGGTTAAAGAGAAAATCTCAAGGGAAATTAAAAAATACAGTTAAATGAATGAAAATAAAAATACTATTGTAAGATTCCTACCCTACACATGAGGGGAGCTTAGAAGGAAATATACAGCATTGAATACTTGTATTAGAATAGAAGAATAGTTTCAAATCAGTGATCTATGCTTCTACTTAGGATCCCCTCCCCCCCCAAAAAAAGAAAAAGAAAAAAAAAAAGAGCAAACTTAACCCAAAACAAGCAGAGGAAGTACATAATAAAGATTAAAAGTAGAGATCAATGAAATTAAAGTCTGAAAAACACTAGAGAAAAATCAGTGAAGCTAAAAGTTGGTTCTTGGAAAACATCAATAAAATTGATAACTCTTCAATCAGATTGATCATTAAAGACAGAGCAGACAAAAATTTCCAATATCAGGAATTGAAGTAGGGATATCACTACAGAGCCCGTAGACATTAAAAGGAAAATAAGGGGATATTATAAATAATAAACAATTTTATGCCCATAAACTCACGATTTAAATAACAAAAAAAATAGACATATAGATCAATAGGATAGAGGTGAAAGTACAGAAATAGACTTATATGTATGATCAATTGATTTTTTTGGAATAACAAGTATTCTTTTATTTATTATAAAATTTTATTGAAATATAGTTTATTTACAATATTGTGTCAGTTTTAGGTTTCGAGCAAAGTGATTCAGTTGTACATACATACATACATACATATATATATATATTTTACATTCTCTTCCATTATAGGTTATTATAAGATACTGAGTATAGTTCCCTGTGCTATATAGTAGGCCCTTGTGGGTTATCTATTTTATATTTAGTAGTATGTATAGTTTAATCCCAAACTCCTAATTTAATCCTTCCCTGATCAATTGATTTTTGACAAAGGTGCAAAGGCAAACCAATAAACAGTTTTTTAAACAAATGGTAAAAATATTGGACATCCATATGCAAAAAGAAAAAACAAACCAAAACCTCTCAACCTATACTTTTCATCATATACAAAAATTATCTCAAAATCAATAATAAATTTTAATGTAAAGTCTCTATAACTACATAAAACTTTTAGAAGCAAACAAAGATGAAAGAAAATCTCCGTGACCTTGAGTTAGGCAAAAATTTCTTAGATATGATACCAAAGAACAATCCATTAAAATATTGATAAATTGAATTTCATCCAAATTTAAAACTCTGTTTGAAAGACACTGTTATGAAAATGAAAACACAAGCCGCAAAAATTAGGAGAAAATATTTGCAAAACACATATCTGATTAAGCCTTCTATCCAGAATAAAGAAAGAACTCTTACAAGTGAATAATAAAAAGACTGATAATGGATTTCCCTGGTGGCGCAGTGGTTAAGAATCTGCCTGCCAATGCAGGGGACACAGGTTTGATCCCTGGCCCAGGAAGATCCCACATGCTGTGGAGCTATTAAGCCCATGCGCCACAACTACTGAGCCTGCGCCCTAGAGCCTGCGAGCCACAACTACTGAGTCCGTGTGCTACAACTACTGAAGCCCCTGTGCTCTGGGGTCCACGTGTTGCAACTACTGAAGCCTGCGTGCCTAGAGCCCATGCTCCACAACAAGAGAAGCCACTGCAATGAGAAGCCCACGCACCGCAACGAAGAGTAGTCCCCGCTCGGCACAACTAGAGAAAGCCCACATGCAGCAACGAAGACGCAACGCAGCCAAAAAATAAAAATAAAAAAAGACTGATAATGACATTGGAAGATGGCCAAAAGGTTTGAATAGACATTTCGCCAATAAAGCATATGAAAAGATGCTCAACATCATTAATACACAGGGAAATACAAATCTAAACCACAACGTGAGGCCAATATGCATCTATTAGAATGGTTAAACCAAAACCAAAATAAACCTGTCAATACCAAATGCTTGGTGAGGATGTAGAACAACTAGAACTCTCAAACTTTGCTGGTAGGATTGGTATCATAGGTGGTACAGCCACTATGGAAAACTGTTCGCCATTCATAGCAAGCTAAATATACACTTACTACATGGCCCAATAATCTCTTCTAGGTGTTTATTACTCAGGAAAAATAAAAGCATGAAGGCTTATGTTCACATAAAAACCTGCATGTGGATGTTTATGAAAGCTTCATTTATTATTGCTAAAAACTAGAAACATCTCATTGTCATTCAACTGGAGAATGACAAAAGAAACTGTAGTACATCCATACAATAGAATACTGCTCAGCAATAAAAAGGAATGAAGTAATGATCTACTCAATAACATGGAAAAATCTCAAATGCATTATGCTAAGTGAAAGAACTCAGTCTCAAAGGGTACATATTGTTATGATTCATTTACATGGCATTCTGGAAAAGGTAAAACCACGGGACAGAAAACAGTGGTATCTAGGGGCTGAGATGTGTGGAGGGATTGATGATAAAGGGACATGGGGGAATTTTGGGGTGTGATGGACCCGTTGTACATCTTGACTGTGGTGGTAATTACATGATCATATGTTTGTTAAAATTAAATAACTGTACACTGCAAAAGCGTAAAAAGCTCCATAAACTTTACTTAAAAACAACACCAAAAAAAAAGATATCATGGCTCCTGCCATGTACTTTAAGTGAAAAAATTTTGTTACTTTCATCACAAACAATGACCAGGTATTTACACACTGGCTAAGGGTAATGATATATGAGTTGAGCATGAGGGAAGCCAGTTACTTTTAAGGTATTTTGGCATGAACTGATAATGGTGGAAGAAAACTGAGCAAATGAAATACTTGCTTTGGCGAAATACAAATGCTAGATGAAGAAAGAGAATGTGCCACACTTCTGTCTGAGTTGTTTTGTGCCTGAAACTAAGCTGTTTTAGCTCTAAATATTTCAATATATATTTAAATCTTGTATATATTGGGACCCAGAAGTACTTCATAGCTTCTCAGATAACTCACTTTGCTAATCCATGTTTCCCTGTATGCTGGTAATAAATCAAGAAAGGTCACTGCTCCTGAAATTTGAAAGAGCTTTACAAAATACTCAGGTTGTGTATAGTAACTCCTGGGAGAGGCATAGTTTTTGTTTTGTTTTGTTTTGTGTTTTTCAGAATCTTGGTTTTGAAGATGAGGCAAGTTTTGCATTTGACTCAACATATCTGATAACAGAAGCTCTTATGCACAAGTCTTCTGAGTGGTCACGCAGAGCTAGGTATTTATTTGTTTATTTTTGAAACATATTTATTGGAGTATAATTGCCTTACAATGGTGTGTTAGTTTCTGCTTTATAACAAAGTGAATCAGCTATACATATACATATATCCCTGTATCTCCTCCCTCTGCATCTCCCTCCCACCCTCCCTATCCCACCCCTCTAGGTGGTCACAAAGCACAGAGCTGATCTCCTTGTGCTATGAGGCTGCTTCCCACTAGCTATCTATTTTATGTTTGGTAGTGTATATAGGTCCATGCCACTCTCTCACTTCGTCCCAGCTTACCCTTCCCCCTCCCCGTGTCCTCAAGTCCATTAGGTACTATTCTCTATACAAAGACCTCCAATATCTAATCCAGAAGATTCCGGAGATTCTATCACTGCATTTATAGATAAGGAATCATTTAAACCCAAACTCATTAACAGAACTAAAATGTATTACAGGTAGAGCATGTTCCTTTTATCACTTGAGCCCTTCTGGAGTGAAAATGATACAGAGAATATGCTGTAGTAAAAGCTAGTCTCCAGTTGTCTTTCATGATTAACAGCTACTCTCTACCAGCATCTTATTTGTTAGCGTTAAGCAAAGACAGTAGTACTTAGTATTAGCAAGATGACAGTAATTCATATTATAATCACCGCCCCCCTCCCCGCCCAGTGAGATTCTTCCTTGGAAGCTTGAGTAAAGGAGAGGATTTAGGACCTGTGGTCACAAGAACAAATGTGATAAATGAAGGCAATCATCACACATTGGGACAATCCTAACTGATCAGGTTTCTCAGGGCCAAAGTGGAGTCAGAACCACAGGGGTAATAGGTCACTCTACCTCCCAGGACACCAGTTGCTCCACTCTTACCAAGTCGGCTGTAAGACACAGGGAAACTTCAAGCCTTCTCTTCAATCCCTGACATACTTTGCTTTTGTGTAACAGGTATTTATACTTCCCAACAGAAGATTTAATTGGGTTATGTCACCACCATCTAATATGTTGTGCCTATAAGGAAAATTTCTGCACCTGAGGTAGCTGAAAGCACGTATCCCCTAGTCATAATTAGAAAAAGCAGCACTTAGTCTCACCTGGGTCCTGTTTTGAGTTGCTTTTAGGGGGATAGTGGTTCTATGGCTAGTTTCTGAGTGGTGAGTGTCCCATTAAGTTCTGAGCTTCCTGAACGAGAGTAACTGAGAAAGGCCTGTTTCTTTATCTAGCTACCCTACTCCCTTCCTTCGTTTCCTCAGTTACAACATTCAGCCAATACCTGTCCAGTCTCTACCATAGCTTATTTTGATGAATGAATTAAATGATTTATCGTTTGTGTCTGGTAACTGCAACATGTTACACAAATGTGGGGCTTATGACGTAAACTAATATTCACTGGATGGCAGTGCATTTAAACTTGCATTCCTATCAGGAACAGCTAATATAGGATGCAGCTGGCTAGTGTGCTGTGTTGTTTTAATTATTCTGGCAACTGTGGAGGTAGCCTCTAATCCATGACCAACAGGGGCCAGCATTCTGCTTGTGCTCAGTCTGAACATAGATCAGAAAGCTGATGTGGAACCATGATTGCTCTACTGCATTCGGTTATTTTAAGGCTAGTTGAAGCAGAAGAGTCTCTGTATGTATGTGTAGAAACCAGAGCTCCAGCTCTAGCAGTTAGAGGAAATGACTGTCACTTGTAGTGACAGTTGTGCCACTCTACACAATAGCTATGGTGCCATACTGTCCAACACAAGTAAATCCAGCATTCTCTACTGATATCTTATGTTTGTTCTAAAATGTTACCTTTGTGTGGCATCAAAGATGCATTTATCTGTTTTCACCTACTTCTTCACACCTTTCATATTGTCACCATCATCTGTGGTCATTTAAAAATATCTGCTTATTGTAATAGAGGCAACATGTGAACAATGGAAAGAAGATAGCATTCATAATCCAATGACTTGGTTTGGGTTTCAACCTTGCAGTTATTAACTATGCAACTAAACTGCTTAACTTCTGAGTCTCAGTGTCCTAATTTAAAATGAGAATAATAATAATAACATGGGACATATTATACTTTGAGGGTACTTGAGATTTTAGAAAATATTTTTACACATCTCATTATCATTGTTGAGGTATCTTAAATATCATTTACACTCATTGCTACTTTGAAATTATCATAGTTGTTAGATCTGCCACTAGATCTTGCTATTTGCTGTGTTTAAAAAAATGACTGCAAGTATATTGCTACATAATAATTTGAAAATACTTTGATAACTGTATTTCAGTACAGCTGATTTTCTTTGGATTCTTATTACATTATATTTAAGCTCTTAAAATATATATTTCTGAGAAGGGGTCCATGAAGTTCACCAGATTGCCAAAAGGGCTCATAGCACAAAAAAAATTCAGAAAAGTTCCAACTAGATAACCATGAATTTCATCTGTCAAGGTTTAGACCTAATCATCTTTCTTGTCTTTCTCATTCTCTATGTACTCATACATACGAATGTGCATGTATATGTAGACATATCCACCCACACATGGAGGCCCCACATGTTAGTAGTTAAAAGCATGGGCTTTACAATGAGTCTTGCAGGCCTCAATCTCAGTTCTGTTACTTATTAGACAAGTTACTTAATCTGTCTGCATCTCAGTTTCCTGACCTATGAAATGAGGGAAATGAGAGTACCCCAAACCCTTTGTGGTGTCTTGCTATTAAATGAGCTCATAAGTTACAAAATGCTTAACACAGTGCTTATATAACATAACTTTATGAATGTTGGCTCATTTTATTGCTATTATTAGTATGGATGCATATGCATGTAAGTATATTTGTAAATACATGTATATAAGCAAGCATTTATAAAACATTCAATGACCCTAACCCTCAGTGACAGGGTTGAAGTAAAGGAAGAAGGAACCTGAAATACTGTCACTGCTCTACCACTTATGAGGCTCCTTGCCACACCCAGCTATTGTGTTGGGAGATGTTATAAACAAAGAGAGACAATGATTCAGAGAGATTTATATTAGTGTAGAACAAGGACAGGCCAACAAAAGTTGTAGTAGAATCAGAAATGGTGCTGCTTGGTCACTTCACCACTGCAAATGCCCCAAACACTGTTAGCAGCAATGCCAGGAACCATCATTACACAGCGAATATTTATAGATTATTTTGTTTGGTTTTCACAAAGAAAGCAGCATCTTTTTTTTCTTAGCATTTAGAGCTTTTTCATTTTGAGACATTTCTGAAACTATGTAAGATTGGATTATTTTACAGGAAATCCAACCTGATATAATAATAGTAATAAGGTTCTATTTATTGTCTACAATGTGTCAGGTGCGATGCTAGATGTTTTACAGTCATTATCTAATTTAACTGTCCCACAGGCAAAGTATTATAATCTATAGTTTACAGATGAGGAAACTGAGGGCTCAAAAAGATTAAGTGGTTCAAGCCAAGGTAATATAACTGATAAATGACAAAGCCAGAATTCAAGACTCAGGTTTACCTGACTCTAAATCTATAACCTTTCTACTACATTACACTGTATAGTATTAAAATGAATCTACTAGAATATATTATCAACGATGTCTCTGGTATTCAATTAAATTACTTGAGATGGATATTACAAGAAAAATCTACTTATGTATAAATGATAGTCATAGCATGTAAGGATTTTACTATGTATGTTTATGTTTTTAGGGCCCAGGACTGAGCCCTAATTCATCTGAATCTAGGATGTAATGAGTTATGTTAAAACATTAATCCATTGTATTACAGTAAACACTAAGAATTGCTACTAAAATGATGTCTCATTCAGGGAAAGCCTCTTCACTCCTCCTCCTAGACAATGGGCAGCACAGAAAGTGTTCGATTTAATTAGTTGTGTATGTAGAAAGAGATGCTCATCTGTTTCCATGGAGTCAAACACATCACGACATACTTCTCCATGGAAACGGAGAAGGGAAAACAGAAAATGCCAAAGTGAATGAATTCACTGAGCAATTGGTGAGCAAAGACTGAAGAAAAAATATAACTCATTTGTAGTACTATGTGACTAGTTTAGAAAAGAGAAATAGCATATATTTAGAGATAGTCACTCTCGTGCTATATAAAAGAAGGTACAAGATGCACTGAAATTTAAGATGTATCTTAATACTAAAAAAAAAAACACATTATTTGATAGGAATATACAAATGTTAGGAAATACCACAGAGCAAAGGTATTATTGTCTTTGCACGGAAGACAAAAATGGCGGAATTCTTAAAAGGTGAACAGTGTTACAGCTCAAAGTCAGTAATGAATAAGGGGTTCCTTAGACAAGATGACGGAAAACATAGGGGACCAATTTATAAATACATTTATCAGCTCTGTACTCGTTTCACATCATGATTGCTTCTTTGTTTCTAAGGAATTTTTTCTTTGGGGATATAGAATTATAGGAATATTTCAAGTTTTATCATGTAACACATTAATTTATATGATTGAGCCTGTATAAGTGTTTTGAATTTACAACATACTGCACACTTTGTTCCCTTTGAAGATTATATTTCATGTTAAAATAATAAAAGATTTATTTTATAAGATATGTTTTCTTGAGGAATTCTGACTTAAATAATTTTTTTTTCCAATGGAATTTAGTCCTAACTTGTCTCTCAATTCAATTCAACTAAATTCAGATTTAATCTCAGCCCTCTAGATGATTACAGACTTCTTGGGAGGAAAGATACTTAAAGAATGATTATAATATTTATTTACTCCTTCAACAAATATTTCTCATATGGCTACTATGTGCCAAGCACTGTGCTGGATTTTGTGTATATAATGATGAACTAAACAGACCTAGTCTATACTTGTGGAGGCTCTTAGCTTACAGAGGAGAGTCATTAAAATAGTCATACATATACACACAGAATTACAATCTGAGATAAATTCTGTGAAGGAAAACTGCAGAGTTCCAAGACAGGACACGATGAACAGAATTCTCTGAGAATGGATGGGCAGAGCAGGCCTCTTTGAATAAGTGACCTTAATGCTGAGATATGAAGAATGAGTAAGGGTCAGTCAGACAGAGAATGGGGAGAATAGTATTTCAGGCAAAAGCCCTGAGACGGAAAAGGGTTTACAGATTTGGGAAATGAAAATAAAGCAGGCTTTTCTAGGAAGAGAGTGGTGAAACGTGAGGTTGGAGAGGGAAAGAGGTACAGGTACACTTTCAAATTTTATTCCAGGTACAATGGGAAGCAATTAAAGAGTTTTGAGCATGAAAGTGACATAACTGAGTACACAATTTTTAGTACAAGTAAACATGGAACATTTAGCCAAAAAAGTCCAGAAAAGGCAAAGCTAAACTATAGTGTTTAAGATATATAACTAGGTGGTAAAACTACAATATAATTATTACCGTAAACGTCAAGACAGCAAATTAGTCCAAGGGGGAGGGAAGGATGCAGTGGGGTTTCTGGGGGAACAATGTTCTGTTCTTTGACCTAGTGATGATTACATCGATGTTTGCTTTATATTTATTTGTTACACTGAACATTTATGTTCTATGGACTACACTATATGTATATTTCAAAATAAGAAAGCATGTTTTATTATTTTCTTTCAGAAAAATATGGATTGAGATAAAGAAGTGGGGATAATGAGTGCAGGTGGCTCAAGAAGCTTGATTTTGGTGACAGGGTGATAATTGTCCCCTTATCCATTCTCTCATTCTTCTTTTTGGGAACTGAACACCCTGAGTTTTAGCTGGGCATGATGCCATCCAGGGAGAGAGATTTTTTTTAAGCCTCTTTTGTCCTAGGTGTGGCTCTAAGTCCACGCATTTCCAGAATGACAAATTGCTATTCTGCACTCTCTCCTTCCCCCTTCCTGTTGGCTGGGCTGTGACTACAGTGGAAGAATCTGCCTGTGACCCAGAGGTGGAAGCCACATGTTGAGAATGGCAAAGCTAAGCCCTAGCAGCATCCCTGGATGATTTTATGAAGCAGAGATGTTTATCCACCCTAGCTGCCCACTTACCTTTGTACTGTTATGAGAATGAAACATATCTCTATCTTATTTAAGTCACTGTTATAGCAGTTTAGCCCATGTACTGATACACTTACACGAAGGAAAGTTGAGAGATATGGTAATACCTAGAGCAGGATGAAGGAACAGAGAAGGGATTTTTTTTTTTTTCCTTTGGTGCAGTGACTCGGATGGGATTTTTAAATAATGGAGACAATAGAGCATGTTTAAATGTTGATAAAAGAATATAGAATAGAAGAAAAGGTTGATATAGTAATCAGAGGTTTAAAAAAAATGGAACAAGATCCCTGAGAAGATAGGAAGGAATATAATACACAGTATGTGTGGAAAAACTGATCTTTGACAGAAAGGGATATTTGCTCTGTTTTAGCAGGGAGAGAGAAGAAGATGGTGTAGCTGTAGGTTGATTTGTAGTTATCGGGCTGAAAGATGAGGGAGTTCCTATTTAGTGTTTTCATTTTTGGTAAGAAGCATAAAGCATTAGCAGAGAAGGGAGGGAGGGAGAAGTGGAAATTTTTATTTTATTTATTTTCTTTGGGACTAATGACTTGTAAACATGTGGATTTGTGGTTTTTACAATTCTGGAATATTCTTACCCACTGTCTTTCTCCTATTCACTTTACTCTCTAGAACTTCTCTAGAAAGTTCTTCTAGAACCTCCATATTGGACCTTTCTCTCACTATAAGATAGGGTGAACACAATCAATTTCAATTAGTTGAATCAATGATAATGAGAACACGGAATCAATTTTAAATCATTAGCAGAAACTAACACACCATTGTAAAGCAATTATACTCCAATAAAGATGTTAAAAAATTTTTTTAATCATTAAAATTTAAACTATTTGTAAACATTAGTACTTTGGGTATATATTAAATGTTATAGCTCACTATCCAATATCTCATTCCAGATCTCTGCTGTTACAAAGATGAATTCTCTTAGCACCTTAAAGTACATATCCAGGTTCAATGCCAAACACACAGATATTTCTCAAGTACTTTTCATCTAATCTTAACCTGTATTTTTAAGTTTCAGGACTTAATTTCTTTCTTGTCCAAGTCCTGAAACCAAATATAAACAATAATGTGTTTCCATTAAAATGTGTAAGTAAATTGCAAATTAAGACTAAGATTAACAAACTTCCTTAGGACAAAGAGTTATTTTTAAAGTTTCTGTACTTAAGGGGAGCTTGGAGCTTACCTATGATAAGCTTGTGAAGAGCACCCTTATCTCCATTAATAGCAGCAGCATGAACTTGGGATGCTAATGAGGAACCAGGAAAGAACAAGTTCTCTGACCTGTTCATAGTCTTCTCAACAACTGGAACAACCTGAAATGATGATGCAACCAATAAGTATCTGTAGGAAATCCATCTCATCAGTTCTAAATGGGTACATTATAAACATGGTTTACATTCATAGTCTTCTCAACAACTGGAACAACCTGAAATGATGATGCAACCAATAAGTATCTGTAGGAAATCCATCTCATCAGTTCTAAATGGGTATGTTATAAAAATGGTTTACTAGAAATATTTCACCAGGATTCAAAAAGTCTACAGTCCTAGTCTTAGAATTGCCATAATGGAGTAAGTTAGGTGACCCTTTGTACAAGATGCTCATCTGTAAAATGAAAGGATTAGATGCTTCAAGACCCTTCTCAGGGGCTGAGAAAAAAAAAAAAAAGGCTGAATATTTAACATTAGATACAGGGTCCAAAAGTCACAGTGACTTGCTAAGTTAATACAGGTGATTTGATTCCACATAATACTAAATACTAGAATTGATATTGGGAATAAAGGTGATGACCAAGATACAAAATAGGTATGATGTGAACTTAATTGTCAGGTTAGAATTACCTGGATTTAAGCACTAAATTAGAAGGTACCTCATTCTTCCTCTCATGCCCACAAAAGGAGGAATTTATATTTGTTCTCCCTTTGTGTCCACCAGGGAAATATACCTAGTTAGAGATCTTGACCTTAGGAACTTAACTTGGAAATCACATCATTAGGATAAACCATGTTTCATTAAGGAAAAATTTTGCTCTGGTAGTCTCATATGGTTTGATAGAACCTTCTAGAAATGTATTAGCTGCATAGGAAAATAGTGAATTCCTTATCATAAGAGTGTTTAAGCAGAGGCTGGATTATGTCAGAAATGCAGCAGGAAGAATTCAAGCATCTGATGGGAAGGAAAGAGGGGTAGTTTCATCAATGATCTTAAACTTCCATCCTAAAGCGAAGATGCTATATCAAAGTTCCAAAGTTGAATGCCTACAAGGATCAGGGAGGTAACAAGGGCAAGAAACACGGGGAGTCATGGAGAACATGGCAAACTGGAGCATACATACCTATCTAAAGGGAGCAGCTGTTAATTAGCTACAGTTAGTATCTGCAATAAGGGTAAGCAAGCCCTCTTCTGATTTTACCAGAAACTGACACTCCAATCTCTGTGACTACCAAGGATCTGAGAGCTTTGTAAAATAAATTTATCACAACTCATGAGCTAGTACTTGGCTGTCATTGATGAAGAGTTTTGGTTCAAGTTCTGCCTTAGAGTGAAAGCATTTTCTTAATTTTGGTAAAGTCAGCTCTTCATGGCTTTATTTTGCTGAGAATTTGAGTTAACGTGTTGGCAGAAATTATGGGCGTTTTGAGAGACTCTGTCATGTCTGAGCATGTCTGTCATGTCAGAAAAACCAGTCATATGCAGGATTATATTAAAGTGACTTGAAAGAAGCTACAAAACAGGGGTGGAGGTGGAAACACGGTAGAGGAGTAACTGCACTTGGGATCAAGATCCAGTTCGTTAATAATATGGAGTGAACACTTAGGCTGCCTCAGCTCTGCTTTTCTGTAAAATATGAAACATGAAATTGGTAGACCAAGTTGATCATTCAACAAGTTGAGTGCTAACTATGTGCTGGGCACTGTACTGAACTCTAATGCCTATCACTTTAGACTCTAGGTAATCAGAGTTTTAGGCACATCAGAATCACAAAAAACTTTTGAAAATAAACTAAAAATTGTCATGTTATATATTGGGTTGGCCAAAAAGTTCGTTCGCTTTTAAGTAAAAATAAAAGACATTTTTCATTTTCACGAAGAACTTTATTGAAAAACGTATTCACTAACCAAATGAAATTTTTGGCCAGTCCAATATATTTATATATACTTCATCTCATAATTCTTAGCATTTAGCACAGTAACAGGTGCTAGTGTTCATTGAATGTTTGTTGAATGAAAAGTCATAGGCTGAGTGCTAAGTCCAGAGGGTGAGCAGGGTCAAAGTTTAGTTTCTTGGAGTAATGAGTTCATACTCATGAGTCTCTGCTCTTTTTTAATTCCTCATTTCTATCTCTCTGTCAGAGAGGTCGCTGAGTGGTATAGAGATAAGAACACTGGACTAGGAGAGAGGAGACTTAAATAAAAATCTTGGCTCCATCACTGTTTAATTTTGTCAGCCTGAGAAATCCATTCTTTAAGGTCCCCCCCTTTTTTTAAGCTCAAACGGATACGTATCTTTTTTTAGCGCTAATGCTATTTGTAAGTTTTTTACAGATGAAAATCAAAACCACTGTTAATTATGAAATGCTATACAATGCAAGGTATAATCATCATTAACTAATTATAGAACAAGCCAGTGTAATAAATGCTCTAATAATTAAAACCATAGAAAACTAGTGGTGCTGTAGTCATAAGCAAAGGAAGAGAAATTTTGATTAGGACCAAATGGTTGGTTGTTTGGTACGTTCTCAGAGATGGCGACATTTGAGATGGCTATCCAGGTAGAGAAGGGGTTAGGGCCATTCCAGGCAGCAGGGAAGCTGAAGCAAAGGCAAGGAGTAGGGAGAACCACAGAAGAGTCAAATGCCTCACGGCTACTCAGTTGTGATTTGTGTGGCTACAATTGGGGGCACGTGGACCTGGCTGGGTGTTGCTAGATGAGGCTGGAGAGCTAACGGGGGCAGCCAGGTTGTTCCTCAACTGCTTGGCTAACGAATTTTTAAATTATCCTGCAGGTGTGATCAACGCATCAGTAGCAATCACTCTCGCGCTGAGCTTTTCAGTTTACAACGTGCTTTCCCAGTCCATCCCACATCTATTCCTTACAGTAGCCCAAAGAGACACTTAGGGGTAAGTCATTGACACATTCCACTGAAACCCAGAGGGGTGGCTCGGGCTTTATAATGCAAGAATTAGAGCAGAGAGAAGAGGCAGCAGGCGAGGAGGCCAGTGATGGGAGGTTCAGGCCACAGCCCAGGACAGGAGGGTCGTGAGTTTGAGGCAAGGGCCAAGCAGTGCAGATCGATAGGAGCCTCCCCAGCCAGGCCCCCTCTTACTCACCCTCGCCTCCTCCAGGACTCACGTCCTGGGGGCGGCTCCAGGAGGCACGAACCCCGCTGGGCCGCCCCTCCTGCCAGGTCCGGCCACTACATCCGGCTGGGACAGAGCCCACCACGCTGAAACTGGCGGAACCCCTCGGAAGGCCGCCCGAGACTCTCGACCGCACAGCCTTCTGGGAATTGTAGTTCCCGCCCTCCGCCCTTTCTATCCCACAGGGCCCCGCGCGCGGCGGGCTCGGTGGACCAGGGCCGAGAGCCTGATGGGAAAAGAGTTCTTGGTGCCCAATGACGTGCTCTTTGAGAATGGGGCAGGACTACATATTCCGATGTGCTCCGAGGTAGGCAGGACCCGGAAGTGAGGGTGTGTAAGGCCTCTCTGGAAGTTGTCCCGGGTGTTCGCCGCTGGAGCTCCGGGTCGAGAGGACGAGGTGCAGCTGCCGGGAGAATCCTGCCGCCGGCTCCCGGAGCCCAGCCCTTTCCTAACCCAACCCAACCCTGTCCAGTCCCAGCCGCCAACGCCAGTCCCTGCCGCGGACCCCGGCGTTACCATGAGTCCTGCCGTCTTCCTATCCTTACCCGACCTCAGATGCTCCCTGCTGCTCCTGGTGAGTGAGTGAAGGAATGACAGACCCTTCGACAGACATTCGGATGGCCTGCTGCCCTCGCCGAGGGGGACACAGTTGCCGCTATCCCTGCTTTCCTGTCTTTTCCCCTGGTGGCGAGGACTGCACCCTCCCCCGCTGCCTTCATTCTCGGCATCTGTCCGTCAGCTTCCCAGGCCCGGGGTTCCCGAGGCCTGAGAAACCGCGGTCGGAGGTGGGACCTATAAACCGGAGATTAGCCCTGGGAGAAGGATCTGTCGGAGGGTCATGGCGAGCAGCGCCCCTTCCCCTGGAGTTCGGAGGTTGTTTCATTCCAGAGGGCTCATGGACTTGGTGGTAACCTAAGTACAGAAGGTCGGGGCATAGACCTACTGTTCCCTCCCACCCCCTCTTTTTGGGAAGAACGTGAGGCCGACAGGTGCTGGGGTCTTGTGCATCTCGCTCTGGAGCCCAGAAACGGTGCCCGGGTCGGTGGAGCCCTCTGTTGTGGCTTGATACGATTGGCTGGGAACCCGGAACTGGAAATTGGTTTGGTGTCCACTGGGGGAGTAAAGGTTTGAAGGGTGGAGGCTGTGATTACCAGAAAGCCTCAGCTCGGAGCCTCCCTCAAATCTGGTTATACCTCCCGAAATTTAAGCAGAGTTGTTCTTCAGTGCTCCTGAGTTGTGAATGACCAGGTTTTCTGCATGCATGTGCACTTATTCCTTAACTTCCTCACCGGCTCAGCACCATCCCATCTTGTAAAGGAATCTTCCTCCAGTCCCTCTTCCTCCAAATACATCTTGAGGGTGCAGCCTAAGTAATCCAGGCTGCAGGTCAAATTGAGACAAAAGTGAAGGACTAACTCCAGGTGGTAAAATGATGTACCTTTAATTGAGCTAGTGTTATAATACGATATTTGAAGTACTGTAATTGTAGTAGGTTTTAAAAAAGCTAAATTTAAGGTGAACACTAAGTCAAAATCACTCTTGACAATGTAAAAAAAATAATTAAATGACTCAGAGGAAGGCGTATAGCTGGTTGCCGGCAGAACTGGGATTTGAAGCACATCTCTTGACTCGCAGTGCTTATTCTGCCATATCACGTTACATTTTTAATATTTGTGTTTGAAATAGTTTCTCTCTCCCTCTCCCTTTTCCCTCTCTCCCCATTTTCCCATCTCTCCCCTCTCCTTCCTCTCTCCCCTCTCTTTTCTTTGTGATTTTCAAGTCATATTCAAAGGCCATACACAGTATTTGGACCTTTTCGGAGGATAAGTGCTATAAAAACTAAGGGCAATGCCAAAGTACTTTTGAGAACTAAAAGTTGCATATAAACATGGTGGTGTTAAATGATGAAGTGTCTTATTGGGACTTCTTATAATTATGTGGTAATGAATGGCTTCTGTATAGAGGAAAATACTCTCTGTAGAGAGCTGTTTCTTGGTAATTGCATTATACTCTGCGGCTCTCTTCCTTCTAGCAGTACTGGAATAATACTCATTGTTATCAGAGACCACTTCTTCTTTAAGGATAATAGATACTAATATTTCCATATCCATAAACATGGCCTGAATTATGAGTTGTTTGCCAGAAATTACTTTTAGGTTACAAAAAATATGAAGGGCAAAAAATCTTAAGAGATTGGAAAAAAAGTTGAAATACTGAATAGGAAAACTACATCAGATGCACTGTTTGGTTGTAGAGCTAAGTTTAAGAAGGAGAAAAGAACTTATTTTGAAATAACTCATGCTTTTTATAGAAAACCTACAAACCGTGTTAAGCACAAAAAAGAGTTTTTTCTAATACTTTTAAAATCTAGTTAACATTTTGTATACTTATCTCTCTGAGTAAATGTAGAGGAATAGAAGACATTTTAGAGAATACCTGTAAAGGTTAGTAGGCTGGAAAATAAAGCCCAAGAAAAGGTTTAGTAAGCCAGAGTTACAAGTCGAGCTAGATTCAGTTTGAACACAGTATTTACCAAAGTAGTTTTAATAGTCATATACCAGTTAGCAAATATTTATAGAACATCTGTCTGATCACAGTTTGAATTACTTATCTAACTGGCAGTTCTGTTCTAGTGATGCAAACTGCTTACTCAGTATCCCACCTGTCTAAAAATATACCCTTTATCTTCTCCAATGGGCTTTCTTCCTCCTCCCTCCAACTTCCCCTCTCAGACTTCAAGTTTATTCCCTCCCACATACAGCCATTGAATATCCAAGTTTCCCCCTAGCTGAGGTCATTTTTTTCCTTAAATGGCCTGCTATGAAAAGCCATATATTCTCTTACCACAATAATTTTTTTTCAGGTAAACTCTACCTCAGCCCTAAAGAACTAGATCTATTGAGATTTAGTGGTGTTCATAAGATAACAGCAGAAACATAAAATCCTAAACTTCTGCAGGCAGGTAGTTTTTTTTTTCCCCCTGATCTCAAAAGCATGTTGGGACATATCATTCTATGCCTAAAAAGCCTTTCTGGGATGGGTAACTAAACACAACTTCAGTGTGATAACTTTTTTCCCCGTGAGCTTTTATGTATAGATATCTTTAAAGTCAGGGTCTTAGAGAATGAGTTCTTTTATTTCAGACTTGCTTTTTGAAACACCCCCATTGCCTTTAAATTATTTTTAAACTCCACTGAATTTGCAGCATGTCTTGGACAAAGTGCGGTAGTATAGGGTGCACTGATTTTGGATAAATCAGAAGAAAAATTTGAGTCACCTGGCAAATGCAAAGAGGCATAATTCTCCTGATACCTTTTCAGTACCTCACGAATATTTATTGTTTCTGTAACGGTTTGAATTGATCCATTAGGTATGTGATTACAACTTTAGTCTCTGAACTGTATAATCTCTGCCTCCATAACTGTTCATCATATTTTGTGGATGATTGGAATACTGGAGACAGCAATGTTTCTCTGCTAAAACCCCATGTATATAATGTCTGGATTGGGAAATTCCTTCCCAGTTGTGTGCTCTTTTAAGGAGAGCTGCCTGAATCAGAGGAAAGCACCTGGCCTGGCCAGATCGGCATTATCTTTTCATTTTGCTTTGTGCCAGTCATTACGTGGCAGCTTATAGGATAATTTAAAGGGACATTTCATTTATCACTAACCAAAGGATTAGTTACTTATTTTTTTTTATTTTTATTTTTTTTGCGGTATGTGGGCCTACTCACTGTTGTGGCCTCTCCCGTTGCGGAGCACAGGCTCCGGGTGCGCAGGCTCAACGGCCATGGCTCACGGGCCCAGCCGCTCCGCGGCATGTGGGATCTTCCCGGACCGGGGCACGAACCCGTGTCCCCTGCATCGGCAGGCGGACTCCCAACCACTGCGCCACCAGGGGAGCCCTGGATCAGTTACTTATTAATTAGCCCTTTTCTGCTTATCTTTCTACCTGAGATGGGTTTATTCAGGATTAAAAGTGATCATTTTCCCCTTAATTATTTCTTAGCAGTTGTTCTTCCTGCATTGGTTGTGTACAAAAGTTTTGAAAAGGTGAGATAAGAGAAATAAGACTAAATTGGAATGAAGTTGTCTGATATAGCCTAAATAACCTTCTGTGGTTCAGAGGTTTGTAACCTGCTCCAGTTGCTTTATTGAGAATGCTTTCTTGTTAATCTCTTAGTGGTTTATGTTTATAGATCATAAGTTGTTACTAGCTCTAATTGCCTTGTGCCTGGACATTAAGGCTTTTACCATTATTGCTCCTGGTTTGTTCAATATGTATAAGAAGCCAAGAAAAGTTTGCTTAGGAAACTAAGTAAATCAGAGAGCTAAGTAAACATTTATTTAACTTTATAAGTACCTTAAAAATAAGTACAGTAGAATTCAAAGATGTCAGTTTTAGCCATTAGTGCCAATGATAAATACTGATTCCTACCTTCAAGAAGAGTACTTTTGGAGACATGTAGTTCCATTCATAACTCAGTGAGTTATTTATCCTATTGATATGACTTGCCCCAGATCAGTGGTTTACAAAACTTGGTGACTCATTAGAACCACCTGGGGCAGTTTTAATACAATGATGTGTAGGCCCTATATCAGGCTAGTTGTATCTGTGGGATCCAAACATTGTTCTTTGTTTGTTTGTTTTTAATTCCCAGGTCATTTGTTTTTTCTTTAGTAAGTCTCTCTAAAAGATAAGAATTAAACAACAAAGCAAAAACCAGAATACCATTATCACATCTAGAAAAAGTAACTGAAATTTCTTTATGTCATCAAATATCTAGTCAATGTTCAGATTTTCATGACTGTTTCAAAGAAAAAAAAATTTTTTTAAACAAATTGAACGTTCAAAGCAGGAGCTATATAAGGTTCATACATCCCAATAGGCTTATATGTCTCTTATAAAACTTTACAAATCTATAGGCTCACTCTCCATCTCATTTGTTTTCCTTGTAATTTATTGTTGGGGAAACTGGGTCCTCTGTCCTGTAGAATTTGCCACATTCTGAATATTGCTGATTGGATCCTCATAGTGTAGTTTCATGTTTCTCTGTTCCTTTTGTTCCCTATAAATTTGTAATTAAATTTACGTGGGCTTAACCATCAACTCAATATATGGTTAGGTTCATTTGTTTCATTTAGCTTTCAATTTTCAGGTTTTAAAAAATATCTTCTAATATATAATTATGTAAAATTGACTGTTTCCAAAGCAAATCTTTAAAGCAAGTTATATTTACAGCAGGCTAACTTCTATCACTGTCTATTCTACTGTCTTAACTTCCTCCTAATATAAGAAACCTTTAAAATTAAAAAATTTTTTTTTAATTCTTCCTTTTAAAAAGAAAATGTAAGCAATCTACTTGTACTTATATATTTGTGTATATTTGTTTCTCCCTTCCCTTGATAAACTCTAGCATATTATTCATACTTTCTCTCCCCACCTCTTTCTCTCCCCTTTTAAACTCTATGAAGTGTATCCTAGAGATCAGGATAGAAATATTCCCTATTTCTTTTAAACTGCTTATTGCTCCTCTGGGTAGATGTGCTACTATTGTTTCCGTCCTTTTGCTTTAACAAATGTGTTAAACTACTTTGCAAAACTACTTTTGCTAGTGTATCTTTGAGATAGATTCCTGTAATTGACGTTACTCAGGCAAATGGTAAATGTATTTGTAACTTTGTAGATGTTGCTAGATAGTGCAAACTCCTCTCCACCTGGAGTTTTGCCGTTTTGAGTTCTCACCAACAGTGTAACAGGCCTTTCTCATATCCTTGCTAATAAGGTTGATGTCAAATGATTGGGTGTTTGTCAATCTGATAGGTGAGAAATGGTATCTCAGTGCATTTTTTTTTTTCCTTAGATGTTGGGGGTAGGAGTTTATTTATTTATTTTTGCTGTGTTGGGTCTTCGTTTCTGTGTGAGGGCTTTCTCTAGTTGTAGCAAGTGGGGCCACTCTTCATTGCGGTGCGCGGGCCTCTCACTATGGCGGCTTCTTTTGTTGCGGAGCACAGGCTCCAGACACACAGGCTCAGTAGTTGTGGCTCACGGGCCTAGTTGCTCCGCGGCATGTGGGATCCTCCCAGATCAGGGCTCGAACCCATGTCCCCTGCATTAGCAGGCAGGTTCTCAACCACTGCGCCACCAGGGAAGCCCTGTCTCAGTGCATTTTAACTTGATTCTCTTTTCATATGAGCTTTTTTATGTGTAAAGGCCATTTGCATTCTTTGACACGGAGTTCTTAACCCTTTATCTCCTTAGTTGATCCAAGGATGCAGCCAGATTGAGAAGCACTGGAATATATTACTCTATTCAGTAATATTTCTGATGGGTTAAAACTTGTAAAAGCCTTGGAAAAGATGTCTGATTGTCAGTTATTGAAAACATTTTCCACACTATAGTAGCTCAACTTTTAGATGCACTATATTTTACTCCATCGTATGTTAAAATACTATTATTTTAATATAAATTATGGTATTTTTAATATAAAATATGGTTATTGGTCATCTCCAGCTTTTCACAATTGTAAAAAAAAATGTACAAATGATACATATACAATGATGTTCACTGCAGATCTCCAGATACATCCTCAGGTTAATTTTCCAGAATTGTATTTCATAGATCCTATGGTATATCTTTTATTTAGGATTTCTGATACATTGTACAAATTTGCCCTACTGAAAAGTTGTACAGACATTTATTTCTGTCAACAATGTATGAGTGGCAGGGCAGGAATACAGACATAGACATAGAGAATGGACTTGAGGACATGGTGGGGAGGGGGAAGCTGGGGCGAAGTGAGAGTAGCATCGACATATATACACACCAAATGTAAAATGGATGGCTAGTGGGAAGCAGCAGCATAACACAGGGAGATCAGCTCCGTGCTTTGTGACCACCTAGAGGGGTGGGATAGGGAGGATGGGAGGGAGGCTCCAGAGGGAGGGGATATGGGGACATGTGTATGCATATGGCTGATTCGCTTTGTTGTGCAACAGAAACTAACACGGTATTGTGAAGCAATTATACTCCAATAAAGATGTATTTTTTTTAAAACGGGAGAAACACTTTGGTATTATGCAAACAAAGCAATTTTTCTGGAAAAAAAACCCCAAAACAAAACAGTGTATGAGTATGCCCACTTCCTTACACTCTAGTTACAGTGGGTGTTTTTGTAGTCTGTGCCAATTTAGTAGACCAAAAATATTATCTGATTTAAATTTACATTTCTGTGATTACAACCAAAGTTGATTTTTTTCATATTTATTAACCATTTATATTCCTGCTTGAGTATGTATTTATGTTAGTTGCCCCCTTTTCAAAAAATTGTTCACTCATTCTTCTTCCAGTAATTCAGAATAGATGTACTCACAAGATACAGTTTAAGAATGATGGAAAGCGTTATTTCTTCATGTAGTGTCCATTCATGAGGTAGCATAGGGCAAGGAATACTGGACTAGCTGTCAGGGCATCTCTGTACAAGTTCCACCTCTTCCATATACTTGTATCCTTGGATAAATCACCTAGCTAAATTTTTTAGTCTATAAGTTAAACATACTGGATTTGATGATTCAGTGATTCTTTGTGTAGTCTATTATGTTTTTTAAAAAGGATATTCCTCTAACTCCTCTAATTAATAAATTTATTATTTGATTGGGTATTTCCTCAAAAAATCTGCTAGCTTTGCAGGTCTGTGCCCCATCGCTCTGCTATCCAGTATAAGGAATAGCATGCTTTGGTCACAGCTTTTCTGATATTACTGCACTCTATTTCATTTAACCAAGTAAATGAAAAACAGTTTGACTTTTCACAGAATTCAGTGCTCTTTAACCTACCTTTGATTCCATAGAGAGGAACTACCTTTGGCCCAGGCTGCAGGAACTTTATTTCTTTGGTATTATCCTTTCCTTTACTCCTGGCGTTTGAATGCCTGTTTGCTGTCCGCTGTGGAAAAGAAAAAGATAATTGAGATTCATATCATGCTTCCAAGGAATTTATAATTCAGTGGGGGAGACAAGATGTATATGTAAATAATTAGAATTCCAAAATGAAAGTGATAGGTGCCTTAAGGTATTTGTAGAAGTGGGCTGTAGATCTTGCTATACAGAAATGTGGTGGTGAGCCTGGGCATCACCTGGGATCTTCTTCCAGTGTCCTCACCCCAGGCCTACTGATTCAGAATCTGCACTTTAACAGTGTACCCAGCTGATTCCTGTATGCCCATTAAAGTATGAGAAGTACAGCTGTAGATGTTTGAAAGGAAGCTAATTTATTCTCATTGGCAGAATCAGAGAAATCTTCTTGAAGGAAGATGAGAGTAGAGCCTTGAAAGGTTAAATTGATGGGTTAATTTTCAGGCTTGGGTGGAATGAATAAGAAGGCTTGTACCCTGCAATAACAGTAAATCGTTAACGTGAATTGGATACCTGCTTTTTTGGTTTCATTTTTTTTTAAGGAGTCTTGCTGTGTGGCTTACTGACATGGCCAGATGTCAGACTTGGCCCTAAAGAAGCTGGCAAACCCTTTGGCCAGTTTCCATTAGAACAGCTCATTATTATCTTAGCCAAAATAAAAATCATGGTCTTTAGTGGATTCTCACCAGCTTTCCGATTACTCCACTCAAGAGGAGAGGGACAAAAAAGGGACTTTGGAGAAGTTTCTTATGTAATGCCATGGATCTTAGGTCTTAGTTCTATTCTTGTAAAGATTGCAGTCAAATTCTAACTGCTTTGATTCCCACGGTAATATTGTGGTCAAGATCTCTGATTCCTCTAGCTCTGTAATTTTCTCATTATGTAGAACCTTGAACATTATATATATATATATATATTTTTTTTTTATTTAAAAAAATGTTTTTTGCGGTACGCGGGCCTCTCACTGTTGTGGCCTCTCCCGTTGCGGAGCACAGGCTCTGGACGCGCAGGCTCAGCGGCCATGGCTCATGGGCCTAGCCACTCCGCGGCATGTGGGATCCTCCCGGACTGGGGCACGAACCCGTGTCCCCTGCATTGGCAGGTGGACTACTCTCAACCACTGCGCCACCAGGGAAGCCCCAACATTATATTTTAATGTATCTAATTTTTAGTCACCTGAGTTTGTAGACATGAACATTACTAAAATAATAGAGAAAAACAATGAAAATGAAGGAAGAAATCATCTCAGAAAAACATTCTAGTATTGGAGCTAAAGAAAACTGCAGGGTGAATAGTAGAGTGCCAATACTTTACCCATTTCTTCCTCAAGATTATAAGGGTCTAGTGGTGGAAGCTTTGGTAACTGGATTTAAGAGATTTTAGAAAAAGGTCTTTAGGAATCAGAAGAATTTTTGACCCTGGAAAAAAGGAATTGGAGGCCTTTTTATTTCTGTGGGACTCTATCGTTAGTGTTTTGCTCAGTTCAGTAGGTGGGAAGGGATATAAGAACCATGACTGGGTCACAGGCAGTATAATGACTGAAGTTATAGTTATCTAGAGTTGTACTGTAAACTTAACTTCATTAAAATGGAATAAAATAAAAAATTCCGTTCCTCAATCACAGTAGCCATATTTCAAGGGCACAGTAGTCACATGCAACTAGTGGCTACTGTATTGAACAATGCAGGTGCTGAAACATTTCCATTGTTGCAGAAAGTGCCATTGGATAGGGCTGGTCTAGAGCTTTGCTCTCGCTGTCTGTCTCAGAAACCAAGACAAAGGTGAGGTAAAGAATGAGGAAAATGCCTCAAATAGTCTTTCATGGCTTGTGAGGAACACATATTTTACCTGTCCAAGGAATAGCAATAACCTGGAAAAAATGTCAATAATCTTATTAGCACAGATTTGGCTTTTGGTTGTTGCCTAATGGCAGATTTAGGGAGGCACCAGAGAATACTAGTTAAAACTTGAAAATAAGAGTTGGAGTGTTAGTATTTTTCTTTTACTAGTTCACAAGGTCATTTAGGGCAAATCTCTTTCCTTCTTGAGGCCTTAGTTTTTCAACTGAAAATTGAGTAGGATTGCATAGACTGTTTGGAGGAGTCTAGCAGACCTTCCAGTGGAATGTGACTGGGATGTTGGGACTTGATGGCCTACGGTTTGTCTCTGTGATAAAGTCCCTTTTGAAGTCTTCATTTTTAGAAATGATATAGAGAAAATTTTATTAAGTACATATCTACATTTTTAAATAGTAAAATTACCTGTAAAAAGATGGCCTGTTGATACATTTTGTTTGCCTCAGGTATCAGAAGGGTACCTTTGCCAGGAACTTAATCTTCTAATTTGATAAACTCAAATTACTGTGCATCTCTCTTCCTGCATACTGTAAAACGGCCAGAAGTTGTATGAGCTCATGAAGACAGGCTAATATTTAATACATATAGCAGTTTTCTAAATTTGAGCCCACTCCAAAATGTGAAGAAAGTATGATTTAGTGATGGAGTAGAGATCATGAATAAGTTTATAAGGTAAAATATTAAATGGAGTTAAAATTTCTTGGCCCTTTGGACAAGATACTCATATTTACATGCCTGCTGTTTAGGTGTTTTGTTGTATTTGAAGTTTTGTAAAATGTAGGGGGAAATGCCAACTCTTAAAATATTACTGACACAACATTAAAGTCTATCTGTGAGTAAAGAACAGTTTCAGTTGTGAATGTGATCTGAGAGAGAAATTTGGATATTTCTCAATTCCTTTCATTTTATTACTATGGTTCTGGCCCAACTGCAGTAGAATCCCAGCTAGCTGGTAAAAGCTCACGTTTCTGTAATGACTTCACATTCTGAAAGAGCTACATTTTTTTTTTTTGTAGTCAAAATAATTCTTTGAAAACAGCTACTCAAATTGACTCATTCCACAGTTTCTAGCACCAGTTTTTACTATAAGAATGGATACTGGGCTTCCCTGGTGGTGCAGTGGCTAAGAATCCTCCTGCCGGAGCTTCCCTGGTGGCGCAGTGGTTGAGAGTCCGCCTGCCTATGCAGGGGACACGGGTTCGTGCCCCGATCCGGGAAGATCCCACATGCCGCGGAGCGGCTGGGGGCCCGTGAGCCATGGCTGCTGAGCCTGCGCGTCCGGAGCCTGTGCTCCGCAACGGGAGAGGCCCCAACAGTGAGAGGCCCGCATACCGCAAAAAAAAAAAAAAAAGAATCCTCCTGCCAGTGCATGGAACACGGGTTTGAGCCCTGGTCTGGGAAGATCCCACATGCCACGGAGCAACTAAGCCCGTGCGCCACAACTACTGAGCCTGCGCTCCTGAGCCCGCGAGCCACAACTCCTGAAGCCCGGGCGCCTGGAGCCTGTGCTCTGCAACAAGAGAAGCCACAGCAACGAGAAACCCATGCACCACAATGAAGAGTAGCCCCCGCTCACCACAACTAGAGAAAGCCCACGCACAGCAACAAAGACCCAACGCAGCCCCCAAAAATTAATTAAATAAATAAATTTAAACAAAAGGTATTTAAAAAAAAGAATGGATACTGATTCTCATAGGAAGTCTTGTGATCTGTTCACAATTAACACAAGTACCAGTGTTGCAAAATACTTGGTTCTTTATTTAATCTTTGAATGAACAGTTTCACATACCCTAATTTTGCTTTAGAACTATAAAAACTGTGCTACATTTTAAAGCATGTTCTACTTATTTGTTTTAGAAATTGTCCAGTTTGTTTATTATTTAATTGTGCCTGTACTCTGGTCTTATAGAGTATCTTCCAGAGGTAAAGTGAAGTATTGGCTGGGCCAAAAAGTGCCTTGGGGTTTTTAAGTAAAAATAAAAGACACATTTTTTCATTTTCACCAAGAACTTTATAGAACAACATGTTCACCCTTTTGTTCCACTACCTTCTGCCATTTTTCAGGCAACTTCATAATTCCATCTTCCCAAAACTTTTTATCTTTTTGAGCAAAGAACTGTTACAGGTGCCTTTTACAGTCTTCCAGGGAATTGAAATTTTTCCCATTAATAGAATTTTGTAAAGACTGAAATAAATGGAAATCTGAAGGTGCAATGTCTGGTGAATACAGTGGATGAATCAGAACTTCCCAGCCAAGTCATAACCGTTTTTGCCTGGTTATCAAAGAAACGTGGTCTTGCTTTATCCTGATGGAAGATTATGTGTTTTCTGTTGAGTCATCCTGGATGCTTTTCGTCGAGTGCTGCGTTCAGTTGGTTTGATTGGGAGCACTACTTGTTAGAATTAATCGTTTGGCTTTCCGGAAGGAGCTCATGATAGAGGACTCCCTTCCAATCCCACCATATACACAACATCACCTTATTTGAGAGAAGACCAGCCTTTGGTGTGGTTGGTGGTGGTTCATTTCATCTGCCCCAAGATCTCTTCCATTCCACATTGTTGTACGATATCCACTTTTCATCACCCGTCACAATTTGTTTTAAAAACGGAACATTTACATGATGTTTCAGTAGAGAATCACATGTGGAAATACAGTCAAGAAGGTTTTTTTCCGCTTAACTTACGTGGAACCCAAACATCAAAGCGCTGAACGTAACCAAGCTGGTGTAAATGATTTTTAACGCTTGATTTGGATATTTTGAGTATGTCGGCTATCTCTTGTGTGGTATAAGAAGATTGTTATCAATTATTGTTTCGATTTGATCGCTATCAACTTCAACTGGTCTACCCAACCATGGAGCATCGTCCAGTGAGAAATCTCCAGCACAAAACTTCGCAAACCACTTTTGACACGTTCAATCAGTCACAGCACCTTCTCCATACATTACACAAATGTTTTTGTGCATTTCAGTTGCGTTTTTACCTTTCTTGAAATAATAAAGCATAATATGCCAAAAATGTTGCTTTTTTTCTTGCATCTTCAATATTAAAAAGGCTACACAAAAACTTACCAATTTTGATGTCTTTTTTAAAATGCACGCTGATATGATAGCTGTCACAATACAATCTAACAAAATTGTTTTGAATGAAGTTGAAGACAACTAAGTGCTACTAGAGCCATCTTATGGAAAAAACCAAATGAACCTTTTGGCCCACCCAATATTTTCCATTAATAATAACTTGAAAATATATCAACTAAAGAGAAGACTTTTAGGAGAATATTTAATTTAGGAGTCAGAGATGTGGGCTCAAATCTTGGATCTGCTGCTTTTCACCTTTGTTATCTTGCCTGTTAACCTCTGAGGAATAATACAGGTTTTGTGTCTGACTTATAGGAGGTGTTGTTTGCATGCTTCTATGATTTTGTGGAACAAAAAGCGTTAAAAAGGTATCACGCGTTCTTATTCTTAGATCTTAGTTTCTAGTACAATACCTTACACGGGTTAAGTGCTTAATAATAATTTATTGCGCGTATGGAAAAAAGAAAAGGTACAGCTAGGGTAAGGAGGATCAGGAATGCCCAGGGGAGTGGGAGTTTGTAAGCATCACCAAGAAGGTGAGCCTTGAACTAGGTGAGGAAGTTAGTCATTTGGATTTCTTGGGGGGAAGAACCTTCCAGGCAAGGGCATTAGCCAGTGCAAAGTTCCTCAGTGTCACAGGCATATTCAAGGAGCAGCAAGGAGGGCAGTATAGCTGTCATGCTGTGAAGAAGGTGCAGCGTATTAGAAGATTAAGTTGAGAATTCCCCGGCGGTCCAGTGGTTAGGACTTCGCACTTCTACTAAGATCCTGCATGCCACGTGGCTGGGCCAAAAAAGACCATGTAGCTAAAACACAATTTCCAAAACTGTACTTACTATGTATGTTGTTTGCTGATGTTTTCTTTTTTCTTGTTTTCTAAAATCGCTGATGTGACCCAGTAAGGTAGAACTCCATAACAGGGTTGCTGGTAATATTGATCTCCTCAGCCCTGGCCCAGTTGGCTCTGCTGGGAGTTGCCTTGGCTGCTTACCCCAGTGTTCCCCCAGTTTGCTATTTTCAAAATATTCCCTATGTGTGACAGGATGGGTCACAACCTGCAGTTGTAATAACTTAAACTGTGAAAACAAAAGATTTCCTGACATATTTTTTGATTCCTGAAAGCAGTATACTTTCATGGTACAGAAAAGCATAATGAAGAAAAAAAGTACATATCCCTACCACTGATAACATTTTAATGAATATCCTTCCAGTTCTTTTGTGTGCATATTGAAAGGACTTTTAACAGTAAAACGTACGTTTTGAACAATGTAGGGTTGGGCTCTCACTCTTGTTTGGTCGTGGTGTAGAGTGGTAGACTGCCAGCTACGTGGGAACAGAAGATGATGCCTGTGTGTATACCTGTGCTTGTACTCATAGAACTTGGAAATGGCACTGAGCTTGACCACTTAACTTTAGAAAGTTATTTAACCCTTCTGAGCTTCCTTTTTCTCACCTTTCAAATGAGGATACAGCCCTCTTTTGAAGAATTCTGGGAAGACAAAATGAGACTGTTTATGAACGTGTCCATGGTACGTTGTAGGCACTTAAACTTTTCCGACTTCTGTCCATCATAGGTGTTCAATAAATGTTGTTTAGATGAAGGAATCAGTGAGTGAATGAATGATTGAATACATTTGCTGTTTTGGGTAACCTTCAAATTGTCCACCCTGTGGTATTAAAATTGTGTGCACTGAAATAATGAGCTGGCGTGACTAGCTTCCAGCCCCCTGTGGTCTTCTGGTGATAATTGCACTGTCAGTATTATACTAACAAAAACAGCTTAAAAATGTGACCATGAAGTGAATAAATTATCTGTCTAGTTCTGTTTATAACTTTACTTAGTTTTGTACTTAAATTCAGTATATAATGATGAAAATAGTTTATGGAAACAGTTGTATTTTGTTGTACAGACCACTGGTTTTAGAATTAAGAGAGACCTGGGTTTGAACCCTGTTCTGCCACTAGTTTGCACAAGTCACTTAGCCTATTTGAGTCTTAATCCTTTAGCAAATATTTGCATATACTATATGTCACATACTGCATACTTTCATTTTCCTCATTTATAAAATAGGGATAATATAATTCCTACTTCAGCTTCAAGAGTTGATGTGATGATGTAAAAGAGATATGTGTTTGTAAATAGTAAATATATATGTTGTTACACTGAAATATTCTTGTGTGCTTCAAACGTATGTTTGTTACTCAGATTTTTTTTTTCCCCCAGAAGCCTAGATATGCAATGTAGTTCATCCCTTTCAGGGAGAGTTGATGCATTATGGAAATAGTTCTAGGGTCTGAATTTCCGGGATAACTGACAATAGTAGAAGTAGAGTGACTTTGAAGCTGGAAAGACCTAGTTCATTCTTGGTTCTACCTCTTTGTAGCTGTGTGATATTAAGCAAATTTCTTTATCTTTCTGACCCTCCAATTTCCTATTTTGCAAGTGGGGATAATTATTTTGCAAGGTTGTAAGATTAAGATATAATATATATTAAGTACTTTGCATCATGTCTGGCGTATAGAAGAGATTTTTGTTTTGTAAGGTAATGAATAGAGAAGGAAAGGTTGCCAAGTGGATAGAGTCGTCATTATAAAATGGAAGAAGTGCCTTGGAGGAGGATTGCGCTTGTTCTGACAATCTCTCTCTGCTTCTAGTGCCTTTTTGACCTTCTGAAATGAGTAAATGGATGAGGCTTTTTATTTTAAAAGTCTGATTCTAAATATTAGTGGTTTCTTAAAGTGCTTATCAACTTGTCTCTTTCCCCTGGTAAGTTATAGCATAGTCTTATCAAAATAGTGACAAATGTAACTGTGATTGATAAAAATAAAAATCTAACTTGATATGCATTTCTACCTTTAATACAAAAGCAAATAAATTCCTGTAAGTGGTATAAATGAAAGTAGGAAACATGCGTTATGCTTTGCTATTTGAAAGGTATCATTTGCTCCACATAGAAAGGCATCATTTCTTTTACTTTGTACATTCAAAAAATACATCCCTGACTGTTGTAGTTGACTAGATATTTGGAAAATGATGACGGTTCTTTAGAAATATATAATCTTTCTCTAGTAGAATTTAGTTAGGGAAGAGAAGATGATTATAGCATATTTTGGTCACTGAAAAGATGCAAACGTAAAAATCCTATTTGTGTAAGTGTGGAAGATTTCAAATTGCTGGTTATATAGTTTCATATGTTCCTATAAGCTTAACTTACATATACCATAGTTATCCCTTAAATATTGCTTCCAGTGAGGTGTGAAGTTATTTACACATAAGCATGTATGATATCTACTACTTTTAGTAAGTTTTGGCCGTTAATCTAAATCTGCTTATAGATTTGATGAAAACTGAGGATATAACAGATCTTCTTGAATTTAGATACTGTGATGAAGGTATTTGGTAAGAACCTATTGGCATATAAGGTAGTTTATAATGAGAATTTCAGCTTGGATCAAGAAAAGCTCATTGTACGGTTTTCCTTTTCTAATCTCATGAATACATCTACAAACCCCTTCCATTGGGAAGATGGGTACTTGGTTAGCTTTTAATTCTGAGAAGTATCCAATATTCTGTAGCAAAATAATCAGATTTTCAGTCTTCTTTTTCTCATTTGGCCCATGAGGCAAGAGAAACCATCACTGAAGTAGTTAATTGTACTCAAAGTATAGTGTTTGATGCCTTAATGTAAGTCTTTCTTAGCTTACACTATTTGGGGAATACTTACATGTACAGTGGTACTAACTTCCCTTGATCATCTTTAGCTGTTATTTCTAATGCAAAATAGATTGTGATATATGAGGAAATTAGCAGAGAGTTTGTCTATATTCCTACATGAGTTGATTTTCCAAGAGTATACTATTTTGGAATATTACTTTGAAGTACTAAGTTAATAAATATCCCTGAATAGTCTAAAGATGGGATAGAAAATATTTTCTTAATGGCTTAAAATGCACTTTTATTCAGGTTGTTTAAATGGTTTTTAGTTTAAGGAACAAGGGTGTCTTCTGGGCACATTTTCTTCTAAGAGAAATACAGGACACTTGTATTACTATCAAAGTTTATTATCCCATTGTTAGGACTGGGGTAATTCCTATCAGTAAGTTGTTTTAGGTAATTAAAGTCAGTATCATTCACACAAGCCAAATAAATGTGAATGTGTCCCTTTTTTTTTTTTTTTGCTGGAAATCATTAAAAAGTATAAAGAAAGATTTCTCTTTCTGCTTAGCTTCTGAAATGATGTTTGTTATACCTAGTTCATAAGTCCAGAGTGACACATCATACAAGGAATGGCTAATTTCATCTGTTGGTGGCAGGCAGGGCCTATGTGATTTTGTTTGATTTGCATCTTGTGAAAACAAATTTTAAATTTGTAGATTGAAAGTGTTTTAAGTAGAGGAGCGGGTGTCTGCCTTACTGGTGGCTACCAGACATGATTTAACTGTTTAAAAATGATGATTGTGATGTGTTCCCTAGGTCAGAGTAGCCTCCTAATTGTGAATTAGACTACCCTTTGGTAAGTCTCTCACTTACACCCTTACAACATTTCACTCTAAGTACCCTGTTTCTTCTTGAAATAGTGTTCCGCCTGCTTCTCTTATGCTCCAGTGGTTCACTCTGTTTCTCTCTTTCTCTGTTCCTCTTTCTGTCCCCCCTCCCCCTCACTGGCTGGAGAAAGGGAAATGGCCTACATTTAAGTGACAGAAGGACAGTAAGGAGGTAAATGTACTAAGAGCTTCTTTTCTCCCTTCCCATCACATCTTGTCATCCAGTCCTTTTAACTCACAGCTTTACCTATTGCCTCCAAAGACTGGAGTAGCTTGGGAGTCTTTTAGTGTTTTGTTAGTGCCTTGGGCGCAGTTGCTTTCTTGGTGTTTTAGTCCTTGGTGTGAAAAGTAGTCAAATACAGTTTCCAGACTCTTTCTGCTAGTTGGTAGAAGGCAATTCATCTTCTGTCAGCTGTCTTCTCATTGACTGGGCAAGGCATATAACTAATGAAATTGAAGTAGATCAATAACTGCATAGTAATTCTTTCTCTAAAATAGTCTTACTCTCCTTTCAGTTCCTCTAGTCACCTAGGTTTATAGCTTTGGCTCATTGACTTTTGCAGCCCTTTAGTTTGTCACCATGACCCATTTGTCTTTCTTTTGAAAGTTTCTCCAAATCTCCCCACCTCAGTCCAGGCCCTTGTTTCCCTTCCTTCCTTGTATTACCATTTCACTCTCTTAGCTGTATAGTCTTACTTCTCCCCAGTAAAGGGAGAAGCACAGTAATTTCAAGACTTAAAGATTAGTGCTCCCCCCTTACTGAGAAGTCTCCCATGGCTTCTTACTTTCTGCTACAGCAGATATCAGTTCTTCTATCTGGCTTTCAAGGGTATTATACTTACTCTGCTAACACCTTGGTTTTTTCCTTAACATTCTGGCCCCAACCTAACCTTCCAGCTTCATCTCCCACTACTGCACTACACGAACTTCCTTAGCCAGGCTTTCTCTTCACTTACTTCATCTATAGAAACTACTCTGCTCATTTAACCGATGCAGCATTCTCTGCCTTTTTTCGGCCCTCTCTCTAAATTTTTCTGTAAGCCTTACAGTACTTGCGTCATACATCTGGTAGGCTAACTTTTCATGCATGGTCATGAATTTCTTGAAGGACAGAATGTGCCTTTTATTCCCTGCAGGTCCTACCTGGTTCAGTGCTTCCATCCCCATAGGCTCTCATCGAAGGACTTCGGTGAGCTTGTGGGAGAGCAGGTGGATATATTCCTGGTGAGCTGTACATGATAGAATTGTGATGAATGTGTAGAAGGTAAAGGTGAACAGATGTTCAGCCCAGTAGGGTAAAACTTCCACTTTAAAGTGTATTGGTTCATCCTGTGAGTTCTCTATAATAGCTAGTGTTCAATTGAAGGCTAAATGGTCATTCTGCCAAGGATGCTGTCAAGGAGAGTCCTGCACGAGGTAGGAGGGGAGGGTATTATTCAATCAGATAAACTAGTGCCCCCTTCACTTTGTAATTCTAAATAAGTACTATTTTGACCTAATAAAATAGAGGCCAGAGAGGCTGATAGGAATTGAGGAATTGACAAAGGTAATGATAAGAAGTTAAAAAATAATACTTATAATTTATAGCTGAGTAATCTTTGTAGTTTATAGACCTGTTTTTCAGTGCTCTCTTTACATCTCGTGATGTTGAAAACAAAATTCAAAATTACGAAATATATTTTTGTGGCCTTCACATTTGGTTATTTCTTTGACTACTGAGAGAGTTCCATTTAGAAGACTATCTAGCCTACATAGATGCTTTATCTGAAAACTTTATTGTTTTGAATTACTGAAAACAAAATGTTCATCGGAACTGCTGCGTTCATTTTACTTATGATAAATAGGAAAATTATACTCCTTCTTGCAAGGATAGAGAATGTGAACTTTGGTTGACTGAAACTTGCCTTTTTCTCTCTTTTTAAATGAATCCAATGGTGACTCATTCTCTTAATTTGATTGTGAATTGATTTGTCACTTTTTTACTTGCTAGTTTGTCCTAAGGCAGGCCAAGTGTTCTTCTCAAGTCTTTTTCGGGGTGGAAGCTCTCTAGAATTATTGCTGTTTGATGAATTATATGTTTTTTCTATTTAAAAGTGATCCTTTTCACTGTCATAATTTGAGTTCTAGTCCCCAAGCAAAGATTTCAGAAAATGCCTTCTAACAGCAAAGTAAATGTCATTCATGTCCTCTCCCAGCTTTAAGTAGTTGGGCTTCTCTTGAGGTCTCAAAGAATTGTAGAATGTCTAAACATGGAAGAATTTTAAAGTTACTTGGTTAATCCCTTTGTTCATTAAACATTGTGCAGTCTCTACCAAGTAAATGAGTAAAACAGTATAAAAACTACACTTCATTGGCAAAATAAAATTTACTTAAAAATAGTAAAGTAGGGGCTTCCCTGGTGGCACAGTGGTTGAAAGTCCGCCTGCCGATGCAGGGGACACGGGTTCGTGCCCCGGTCCGGGAGGATCCCACATGCCGCGGAGCGGCTGGGCCCGTGAGCCATGGCCGCTGAGCCTGCGCGTCTGGAGCCTGTGCTCAGCAACGGGAGAGGCCACAGCAGTGAGAGGCCCGCGCACCGCAAAAAAAAAAAAAAAAAAAAAAAAAAAAGTAAAGTAAAATAAAATTTTTGCAGAGCAGAAAATTTTAATTTTAATGATGTCCAGCTTATCAATTCATTCCTTCATGGATCATGCCTTTGTTGTTGTATCTAAAAAGTCATCTCCAAACCTAAGGTCATCTAGATTTTCTCCTATGTTATCTTCTAGGAGTTTTATAGTTTTGTGTTTTACATTTAGGTTAGTGATCTATTTTGAGTTATTTTTTGTGAAAGGTGTATGGTCTGTGTCTACATTCATTTTTTTGCATGTCCAGTTTGTTACAGCACCATTGTTGAAAAGGCTGTCTTTTCTCCATTGTATTGCCTTTGTTCCTTCATCAAAGACCAGTTGGTTCTATTTATCTGGCTCTGTCTCTGGGCTGTCTATTCTTTTCCATTGATCTATTTGTGTATTTCCATTGATCTTTTGCCAATACCACACTGTCTAGATTACTGTGGCATTATAGTTAGTCTTGAATCTGTGGTGTTAGTCCTCCGATTTTGTTCTTGTCCTTCAATGTTATGTTGGCTATTCTGGATCTTTTGCCTTTGTCTATAAACTTTAGAATTATTTTCTCAATATCCATAAAATAACTTGCCGGGAACTTGATTGGGTTTGCATTAACTCTGTAGGTCAAGTTGGGAAGAATTGACCTCTCGACAATTTTGAGTTTTCCTGTACATGAACATGGAATAACTGTCCATGTATTTGGTTCTTCCTTGATTTTGTTCATCAGAATTTTGAAATTTTCCTCATATAGATCTTGTACATATTTTGTTAGATTTATACTAAGTGTTTCATTATGGGGGGCACGTGCCAATGTGATGCTGTGTCTTGAATTTCATATTTATCTTGTTTATTGATTTAGGAAAGCAACTAACTTTTGTATATCAACATTGTATTCTGCAGCCTTGCTATAATCGTTTATTTGTTCCAGCAGTTTTTTTGTCATTTGTTTTGAATTTCTACATAGATTATCATGTCATCTGCAAACAAAGACAGTTTTATTTTTTCCTTCCCAGTCTGCATGTTTTATTTCCCTTTCTTATCTTATCACATTAGGTAGGATATCCAGTATGATCTTGAAAAACAATGGTGTGAGGAGACATCCTTGCCTTATAACTGATCTCAGTGGGAATGCTTCAAGGTTTTCACCATTAAGTATGATGTTAGCTGTAAGCTTTTTGTATGTTCATTAACAAGTTGTAGAAGTTCCCCTCTATTCCTAGTTTACTGAGAGTTTTTATCATGAGTAGGTATTGGATTTTGTCAAATGCATTTTCTGCATGTATTGATATGATCATATGACTTTTCTTCTTTAGCTCATTGATGTGGTAGATTACATTAAATGATTTTCAAATGTTGAACTGGCCTTGCATACCTGGGGTAAATCCCACTTGGTCATGGTGTATAATTCTTTCTATTCACTGTTAGATTCGATTTACTGATATCTTTTGGAGGATTTTTGCATCTATGCTCATGAGAGATATTGGTTTGTAGTTTTATTTTCTTGCAATGTTTTTGTCTGGTTTTGGTATTAAGGTAATACTGGCTTCATAGAATGTGTTAGGAAATATTCCCTCTGCTTCTGTCTTCTGAAAGAGATTGTAGAGAACAGGTATAATTTCTTCCTTAAATGTTTGGTAAAATTCACCAGTGAACCCATCTGTGCCTGGTGCTTTCTGTTTTGGAAGGTTATTAATTATTGATTCAATTTCTTTAATAGGTATAGATCTATTTAGATAGTCTGTTTCTTCTTGTGTGAGTTTTGGTAGGTTGTGTCATTTGAGGAATTGGTCCATTTCATCTAGGTTATCATATTTGTGGGCATAGAGTTGTTGTTAATATTCCTTGATTATCCTTTTAATGTCCATGAGATCTGTAGTGATGTCCCCTCATTCATTTCTAATGTTTGTAATTCCTAATTATGCCAATGCTTTTTCCTTCTTTCTTTACCTCTATCTCATGGCAGTTAAGAAAAGGGAGACAAAAATGCACAAAGGAGATAGATTCCTAAATTCAGATTTCCTTTTAGCAAACCACGGTCATTTCCTGATTAATATTTTGGTAGACACATACTACATGGTAGTGATGGAGGTCATGAGATAATGACCCTTAATATATATGAAAGCTTTGAGATCATCTCTCGGGGGGGTTTAGACCAAATGAGGGAAAGACAAACCCATTTGCTTTACAAAGTTAATTAAAACAGTATGTGGCATATGAGGCAGCATTAAAGAGTCTCTCTTCTAATGATTATTTAATTAGTTTAGATGTCTCAGCAAGTATATGCCCTTTCAGGGCTTCCCTGGTGGCGCAGTGGTTAAGAATCTGCCTGCCAATGCAGGGGACATGGGTTCAATTCCCTGGTCCAGGAAGATCCCACATGCCATGGAGCAACTAAGCCCGTGCGCCACAACTACTGAGCCTGCACTCTAGAGCCCTCGAGCCCAAACTACCGAGCCCGCGTGCCATGACTACTGAAGCCTGCACGCCTAGAGCCCATGCTCCACAACAAGAGAAGTCACCGCAATGAGAAGACCGCACACTGCAACAAAGAGTAGCCCCCCGCTCGATGCAACTAGAGGAAGCCTGCGCACAGCAATGAAGACCCAATGCAACCAAAAATAAATTAATTAAAAAATTAAAAAAAAAGTATATGGCCTTTCGAGGACTACTTCTGATTGACATTTAGAATTGGTTTGGTTAGAAGTAACAGGACAGTTATTAAGATAACATGTTTTTAAAGTAAGCAGTGGATTAATACATTAGGCCTATATAATAATGGAATCATCCTTGGATTTGGTAATAAAAATATTTTTACCCTAGAACATAGTACTGAAGAATAAGAAACTAGAAAGCCCGAGTTCATTCTAGAACCAAATGAATATAGAAAGTAGGAAACCAGAGGTTTCACTGAAGAACAGTTTTTCACTGAAGACTGTTGACTCACCAAAAAAAAGTCAAGTTCACATGTTTAATAGTGAAATAAAAGCATTCTTTGACATATGTAGGAGATATTTCCTTCATATTCATTTTCTGCATTGTAGAAATGCATATGCTACCAGCAGAATCTGGTAAATAAGAGAGTTAAAGAATTTAAATTACATAAGTGAAAACACTGGTATTTATTTCACTATATTATATTATATATTCGCTGTCTTTCCCATCCTACTTCCTCATTTTTCTATGGGTCCTTCCTTTTTCTCCCAAATAAACTGCTTGTACTTTACCACTTGTCTCAGGGATCCACTTCTGGCGGGAGCCCAAATGAAGATAGGCTGTCATTTTTCCTATAAAATTCCCTTTATTTTGACATAGCTTCTTGCATCCTCATGGTGTCATTTTACATGTTCCTCTGTATTCATTGTTTCCTATACACTAGTTCTTGGGCTTGATTAGATTGTGGTCAGGTTCAGTTTTGGGGGGTTAAGATTACTTAATAAGTGGTACTTTTTATTTCCTATTGCATCCTATCAAGAAGCATTAATATATAATTAACACTGCTGAATGCTATATGAAAGTTGTAATGAAAGTAAATCCTAATCATTCTCATCACAGGAAAATATATTTTTTTCTTTTTCTTTTATTTTGTTTCTACATGAGATGATGGATATTTACTAAACTTACTGTGGTAATAATTTCATGAGTGTATACATCCAATGATTATGCTGTACGCCTAACACTTACACAGTGCTGTATGTCAATCATATCCCAAGAAAACAGGAAGAAAGAAAAAAGAAGTGATAATATGTGGTTGTCCCACTTTCAGAGATGTTAAGATTGTTCAGTGACAGTGTTGATGCAGTTGTTCCACATTAAGATTAACTCAAGGCTTCTTGAAACCTACGCAAAAAGGGAGTATGACATACTGTGTAATTCTCATTGTTCAGTGCCCAGCAGTTATCTTTTGGGAATAGATCATGACTTTGCAGGAATTATGGTGGCTCTTAAATTAAAATACTTGAGAGAGAATCTTCTCTTTCTCTTTTTTAATATGAAAGTGAAATTGTTAAGTTTGATGATATTGCCAGGTGTAATATAAATATCTATATAATGTTATTCACACCCCTTTCCCCAGTGCCTAGGACAGTGCCTAGCATGTAATAGATGACTCAGTGAAAGATTTGTGGAATGACCTAACAAAAGAATGCATGTACCAACATGTTTTTAGACTCTCTTAAGGGAACTTACTTTCATCAGGCACCCTGGGGAAGAATTACAGTGTAGCACAAGGCGGGCAGTCATAATTTTCTCTTGGCATATATGTATGAATGTTTGTTCTGGACTATTACTCAGAAGATCCAGTGCTGGGTACTAATCGGGAGACAGTGATGAATGGAACATTGTCTCACACATCCCCCCCCGACCCCCCCCGCCCCGTAGCCCTGGGTCCCAGAGGGTGTTCAGAAAAAGAAGAAAACAATTCTCATCTTGAATTTTCTCCCAGTTCCTGTGCTTTGTTAGTACTTTCATTGCTAGGTCTGAGTTTTAGTGAGATGGTCGTTTTAACAGAAAAATCCTTTCCACACACTGAGAAGCTCATTCCCAGTTGTGAAGAACTTTTTGTAATAAGAGCATCCTTTCCTGAAGGTTGGAGAAGTGCACTGTCTATTCCAGGTAAATTAATTCATCCCATTTTTAGGATACAGTGAAGAACAAAACACAGACAACATCAATTTTTAATGGAAATCCGTGCATGATTAGTAACTAATATACAAGAAAATGAATTGCAACAATTTTTTTCTTTGTATTTTCTATGGTTGTTTTTACTGGCAGAATTTGATTTTAGGGGTTATATTATTCATTTTTGAATTATTTGTTTTTGCATAGAATTTGTTTTCCCAAACATGTCTGTGCCCACCATATTTTGAGTTATTTAATGAAGAAGGTTGTGACTGTTTTAATGTTTCTTTATAAAAGCAGATTGGTTCTGACTTGTCCAAAATGGGTTGCCCTGATATTATAGGAAGGTTGTATCACTGAGCAATTTAAGGGTTAAAGTGGCTTTCCAGTGCTATTCTATACTTAGTCCTATTTTTCCCCTCTCTTTGAACTTCTGGTTCATTATAATGCTTCTGGGAATACTAACAGTGAGATGTGCCTTGATTGATACTCAGCTTCAATACAGTGCCTGTCAGCCTTTCTCTGGGGACCTTTCATATCTCTTAGCTCCTTGCAGCTAACTGCAGACCTCTGTGCTTCTGCTGCCTGCCAGCTTAATGCAAAACTGAGAGTGAGAGTAGTGGCCCCAGGGAGGAGAAGCTGCCTGGGTCCCATGGCATTGGGACTTCAGGTGGGAGGCTGATTTGTCAATCTGGATTAGAAATAGAAGGGAGCTGTTGCCTGGTACATTACTTATTTCTTGCTATAGAAGAGACATAGTTTGTAAAGGGCTTTGAGAATCTCCCAGCAGAAAGGCAGGTAAATGATAGATTTAGCAAAAATACACTAAGCTGTTACTGCAGAGCTCCTAGCAGATGTAATGGCAGTTGAGAACAGTAATGCCGTAGGGAAGGAAACATCCTCTATTGAAGCTTCTATTTTTTGCCAATAATTTTAGTGTAGAAATATCTATTCAAGCAGAAGGCAGTATACTTTGAAAAATTAACATCAATGTAGATTTCTAATGAGATTTTAGATTCCACGTTTTTCTAAAATCACAGTATTACGCATCTCAATACAGAATTCTCACGAATGAGTATTACTGTATTCATATTTGAGGACCAAAAACATTGTACAAAGTTTAAAATGAATTTACATGCTTGTAGAGTCAAGAGTTTTGTTCTCTAAGGCAGTGGTACTTAATATGCATAGGAATCACTTGGGGATCTTATAAAAATGGAGATTCTGTTTCAGTAGGTCTGGGGTGGGGCCTGCATTTCTCACAGACGCCTAGGTGATGCCAGTGCTGCTGGTTCAGGGACCACCATTTGAATACAAGGTTTTAAGTATTGAGTTTTAAAACAAACAAACTCACCGGAAATACTTTCTGTTTTCTAAACTCATTTATACTAAGATATTCTAATAAAACACTTAAAGTAAGGCCTAGCAAATGCTTTTGTGACTGTAAATCTTGCTATCAGAAATCATATTTAATAACCTCTTCTTCCTGGTACTTTATTAGCTTCTGGTCCTGAAAGTCTGAAATCATTTATTTTCATGACTGAATTAACAACCTTACAGTGGAACAATACAAGACGTATTGGATTTTATCCACTAACGTAGCATGGCTATTTTTAAGTGAGGGTATTCTATGTGCTGAAATGTCTGGAAGTCATGCCAAGGAATAGCTGGGGGGACTGGAAGAAGGTATTGCTGGGAATTCGTGACGGCTCTTAGACAGCAATGTAGAGGGGTTTCTGCAGTGGGTGGGAAGATCACTTCTGAGATTCCCTCTAAATCTGAGTCTATGAATCATCACCTAGTATTGTGCTTTTCATCATTACATTATTAAAAACAAATTTTAATACAGACTTCATTCCTATTGATAATCTTATTTTCCTCAAACATGTAAAAAATATTTATTGACTATTCCCATTTCTGAACCCCTTTCCCCTATTTCTTACTTCTAACACCCTCCCTCTAAATTCTTAGTTTATTACCATAATCCACCCATTCATTCACTTAGTACATATTTGAGTGCTCATTGTGTACTGGTAGGGTACTGTAGTAGGTGATATGTGGGGTACAAAATTGAATAAGGAACAGTCTCTACTTTCAAGGTACTCAGAGTCTCCTAGAGGAGGTAAGATGGCACAAATAATCTGTGTGAAAAATAATATGTTAACACCCTAAGAAAGTGCTCTGGAGGTTCAGAGAGAGAAGTTAATCACTCTTGTCTGGGACCATCAGGAAAGGCTTCATAGAAAAGATAGCATTTGAATTGGGTCTTGAAAACTAGATAAGTTTTCCTAGCTGTTTCAAGCAGAGGAAACTACATGAGCCAAGTATGGAGGCAAGAGACTAAGATGACACATTCTAGGAATTGCAAGTACTAAGACCCCTTGCATTCTTGGATTTGTAACTTAGAGGATTTGGACCATTTGTGAGTGACCCTTGAAGGGTCATGTAGTAATTTTTCTGAGTTACTGATTTTATTCCCTTCCTAAGAGCCTAATGTTTTAAGTCAATGACTGAGGCTAGTGATTGGTGTAGCTTAGCATTCATATCTTGGTCCATCTTTATTTTTCTCTATTCATTCTCATTCCATTCGCATTTTACCACATGTTATATGGGAGGACACTATATGCTTATTAATAATTTAGAATTTGTGAAGAGATTGTTATGGTTCCTCTCAGTTGCCAAGAGTCTACTGCAAATAGGGTGACCATATATATAATTTATTGCCCAAACTGGGACCCTTTTGAAAGAGAGTGGTGCTATTAATAATATTCCAGGGCAACAGGCATATCCTGGGTTTGTCTCAAGCAAGCTAGAGTATATGGCCAACTAGAAAGTATGGTTACTCTAACTATAGTTCTTGTTAGTTGGAGTATAGAATATGGACGGGGAGCAGTACCATGTGATTTAGGAAGGCAAGTGTGGGCTAGTTTGTGAGTGGTCCTACATGCAGGCTAAGGAGTTAGGCTTTTATACTGTAGACAGCGAAAAACGCTTGGAGTTTTTTTAGCGGCAGAGGAATCAATATATGCAAAGCAGCATTGGAAAAGACTAGTCTGGACTCTGTGGGCAGGTTGGATTGAAGGGAGATATCGATTCAGAGAGTGTCATAGTACTCCCCTTTAAGGGTCTATTCAAATGGTAACTACTCGAATGGTCTTAATGTACCAGGAAAATGTATTTATTTATCTTAAAAATTATGCTGAGAGCTTTAATAACTCGCTTCCAATATGTGTTATTATTGATGTTAGTTCGTACTTCTAAAGATCCTGTTAGGTTGGTGTCTTGTTCAACTAATGTTTTTTTCAAAAGAGGAATAGCACTGGGGCCTAGCAGTGAATGCCAGAGCATTTTATATGTGTTCGTATTATAGCATGTTTATGTGTTAATATTGTAACAATTAAAGTTTGACCTAACATTGAGAGAGAGTGCATAGTAAAAAATCTTCCCAAGATTTATTTCTAAAATACTTTTTTTAAAAATCATGTGACCAACTTTTCATTGTATCTTGTTTCAAACTGATGTCTAATTTAGAGAGAATTTTGATTTTGCAGTAACTCCCACTTCCCTAACCTACATTTATCCTTTTTCTATCCTCATGGAGTAGGTTGGCTTTTGGGAAAGAAAAGGCATTTTCTACCAGGAAAACCAGATAAGGCATCATGGAAGAGGGAATCAATCCTTGAAGGATTGATTATGCAGTAGTGGAGAAGAGGACATTCCGCAAAGAGGAGACCATGTATGCAAAGAGAAGGAAGCAGAAAAATTGTGGGGCATATTTTGGGAAAAGCAGCTGGCTACTGGGTGGCTTAAAAAATGCTGTGGAAATACAGCTAGTGCACTGGCATCACCAGCCAGTTAGGTGGTCATGAAGGATACAGGGAAATTAAAGGAAAGGAAAGCTTTTTTAGTTCCCAAAGATATCTCAATGTTTAAAAACCATCTAATGGAAGAAAATATACTTTACTTGCTAAAGAAGCTCCTATTTATTTATTAAATTTAAAAAAATTTATACAATTTTAAAGGTTACTTTCCATTTACAGCTACTACAAAATACTGGGTATATTCCCTGTGTTGTACAGTACATCCTTGAGCCTATCTTACACCCAATAGCTTGTACCTCTCACTCCCCCACCCCTATATTGCCCTGCCTACCCCCCAGGCCCCCCACTGGTAACCACTAGTTTGTTCTCTATATCTGCTGAGTCTGAAGAAGCTCCTATTTAAAGCTAGCCTTTCACTTTATTTATTTGTTTTTTAATGAATTTGGGTGCAGTGTTTACTATTTACTGTGTGCCTTTTATATAAGATCATATCAGTAGACATATCTCAGACTGAAATGTTTAACATTTTGTACAATAAATGCATGTGGAAGGAATTATCTAATGAATTATAGAAGATTATTGGAGATGCTTCTCGGTTTTCTTGGCAAGAAAATGAGCTAATGAACTGAAGAGAGTGACCAGTTTGTAAAATATTTCATAAGTTTATGTCTGTATATTTACATATGTTGTAATATTCCATCATTAGAGGCTAAATTCTCCATGACTATTAAGATCTACAGAAAATTTCTGTGTAGGTTTTTGTTGTTTCTTTAAAAAAAAATTAAAAGTTTACTTCAAGTCTAAATTTAAAAATTAAATGATTTCCCTCCTCCTTTCCTGGTTTAGAGCTACTTGTCTTTATTTTACTTAAGCACTATAGCATTTGACACATAAAGGTGTTTCCCCAGGAGAATATTGTTTCTGCCCGGGGCTGACATGAAAAGAAACGATTTGTCAGACTAGTGGAGCTTGCTAACAATTCAAATAAACAACTTGTCTTTCCTTTCATACTGCATATTAATAGAAATGTTAATGATAAATTGCCTCTTTTACACCCTACAGGGAGGAGAAATTATTGGGTCAGAGACAGTTTTCTTGCTTTGGGCCCTCTTAAACACAGCTGTTAACAGAATTCTTCTTACCAGTTGCATGCTTATTAGCACAATGTTTCTTACGTAATGGTTATGTTTAATACAGCCAAATTGATTGTGCCTCATTTTTGTCATTATCTAACATGTAAAAAGCAATTACATTTAGAATATACTTCCCTGGAAACGTGTATTTTGATAGGCAGTAAGTAACTCTTCAAAAATGGGCTTCCTTAGATTATACAGCTGAAGGCCACGATCATATCTGTATTTACCACTTTTTTCTCCCCTCCTTACCACCACCACTAGTTTGAGCTCCTTGAGATAGAGCATGAATGCTATGCCTTGTGCATTTGTGCCCTCAGTACGTAGCAGACATTGTAAATGACTGTCAAGTTATTTAATGACTTGAGTTTGATAATGGCCAACTTTGTTGCTTTATTTTTATGTGGTCTTCTTGAATTTTTCTTCAGCGTACAATCCACTCTAAAATCTTCCTTTATCAATATAATTGTTAGAAACAAGACAACAGGCCCCAAATGGAGTTGCTTATGCTAAGCCCCACATCACCAAACTGAGGCTTAAGTTACAGTTTAGGCTCTTCCAGAAATGGAATCTAAAGCAGTCAATCAGGAGTCTCCTGATCAGCACATGTTAGGTAATCTGCCAGATAGACCCCTGCCATCTTCTAAAGGAAATTAACTTTGCAATAACCAATCCAATTTTTTTGCCTAGTATAACGTCCTTGTTCCTGCTCCCCTCTGCCTATAAAAGTCTGATATTTTGTACAGCTCCTTAGAGCTCCTTTCTATCTGCTAGATTGGATGCTGTGTGCTTCAAATTGATTTCTGCTCATATAAACCCTTAAACATCTTAATACGCTTCAGTTTATCTTCTGACAGTTTATACAGTTGTCTAGAGCTGGTCATACACTGATGTGGGAAGGATCTGTTAATTGAGGTATGGGTAGTAAGTAATGACTAGTGAGGGAAGTCTGATCTTTCCAGTTGATTTTTGAGGTATTGAAAATAATGAAATTAGTTATAGAAGTAAAATATTCAGGGATTTTAAGTTATCTAGCTTACTTCTAGGAGAGTATAATTTACTGGTTGCTAACAGAAATAATGTCAGCTATTGGCTACACTATTATGGTAACTTGAAAATAAGACTGGTATTATTCTTAGGTTTTTTTCTAAGAAAAGAATGAATTTATAGCAATATTTCAAATAATTAGATGGGCTTATTTACCTACCAGCATCAACATGTCTCTTTATACTATTCAGAAATTGAATTGTTGGTGAATTATAAAATTTTGAGTTGTAACTGTTGTGAGTACCAAAAGTGTCCATGAAATGAGTGGGCAGAGGAGTGTCTTCAGTACCTTGATTGGGGCCTAATGTTAATTGTCACTTGATAAAGAGCAGTGGTTCAGCGAATGGATTTCCATACATAAACGGGATTGAGCAAAAAACTGTCCAGGCATCAAATGGGCGCAACCTAAATGTCCATCAACAGAGGAATGAATAAAGAAGATGTGGTACATACATACAATGGAATATTACTCAGCCATAAAAAAAGAACAAAATAATGCCATTTGCGGCAACATGGATGGACCTAGAGATTGTCACACTCAGTATAGTAAGTCAGACAGAGAAAGACAAATATCATATGATATTGCTTATATGTGGAACAAAAAAAATGGTACAAATGAACTTATTTACAAAACAGAAAAAGAGTCACAGATGTAGAAAACAAACTTAAGGTTACCGGGTAGTGGGGGATAAATTGAGAGATTGGGATTGACATATACACACTACTATATACAAAATAGAAACCTAGGGAATTTCCTGGCGGTTCAGTGGTTAGGATGCCACGCTTCCACTGCAGGGGGCATGGGTTCTATCCCTGGTGGGGGAACTAAGATCCTGCGTGCTCTGAGGTATGGCCAAAAAAAAAGAGAGAGAAACGAAAAAATAGATAACTAATAAGGACCTACTGCATAACTCTACTCAGTACTCTGAAATGACCTATATGGAAAAAGAATCTAAAAAAGAGTGAATATATGTATATGTATAACTGATTCACTTTGCTGTACACCTGAAACTAACACAACATTGTAAATCAACTATAGTCCAATAAAAATTTTAAAAAACAAAAAACAAATAGCAACATCAACATGGGTAATCCTGTTTATACTTTTGGGCCAAATGTAAGTTTCAAACCTTTCCTTATAGCTTGCTGCCAAAGCAGATGTGTGTCTCTTTTTGAAATTAAATACTTGCGCTTCTACCTTTATCCTCTATGCTGATTTTGTATGTATTCATTCCTTGCTTGATTTTATTTTTCATGGCCTTGTTCACCAGTCCCACCAAATATGATGCTGAAACATCTCTCTTTCACTCATTATATTAGATATTATCAAACTACTTACTGCATTAGAGACAATACACGATTTATTTGATTTTGTTGTTGTAACTTAATGCTTGTTTCTCCATTAGACAATAAACTTTCTGAGTGCAGAAAAAACAAAAACCCACAAAAAAACACATAATGTATTAAAGATGGAACCTAAAAATAAAATACACTAAATATTACTTTTTAAAATAAGTAAGCAGTTGTTAGTTTAGTTTAAAATCGTGCCTTTTCTTTGTTTTGCAGATGGCAAGCTGAGATTTTCTTTGAACACTAAGAAACACTAAGGTTTTGATAAAATTGAACTTAGCGTTTTAGACACGTTAAAGTGGATGCACTTTATTGCTCTTAACTCTCTTTTTAATAACCTCTCACCTAACACATCGTAACCACCTGTAAGTGAAGACCAGACAAGAAGGGCTTTTGGTTAACAATTTGAAAAGTCATTCTTGAATTGTTCTTTTTATTATTTTGTTCTGTCTTAGAGACATGGTGGGATAGAATCAGCAGACTTAGCTTTTGGTTTTATATTCTTTCAAAACTGTTAATAATCTGGCAAAATTTTTCTTGTGGCACCAGAGATAAATTTGTTGAGAATATTAATTTAAAACAGTGAGTACATTTTTAATTTTGAAAATTGTTTGGAAACAATCTCTTTTATGTATTTAGAAGTATAGGAAATCTATTGAACCAGTTTCTAGGCTTGAGAAATTGTACTTCTACTTCACTGATCTTGTGAAGGGTTAGAATAGATAATAAAGATTAAAACCAACTGATGGATAATTTTTTAAATAGTGGAACCAACTTAATTCATAAATTTTCTTTTTCTTTTTAGACTTTCAGCATTATTTGCCTTTTGTGGAAACATTTATTAATTTCACATTTTTTAAATTTCCAGGTAACTTGGGTTCTTACCCCTGTAACAACTGAAATAACAAGTCTTGATACAGAGAATATAGATGACATTTTAAGTAAGTACCTTGATATTTTTAAAGTATACTTTCTTCTCTCTAAAGAGTTAGTTTATATACAAAAACAAAATAAAATCTCAGTTATCTAGAACAATTGAGGAGCCAGCATTCTGATTAATTCCATGGTATAGGGAATTAACTAAGCATTTTTGGTTTTAGTTTTTAGTAAAGTTTCTTAAAATGCGTAAGTCTACTTTCCTGTGTTACAAGTAAGCTTTTAGTCTTGTTTTGTTTCTTTGCCTTGTCATGAATACCACTCTTAACAATTCAGAGTATTTTGTTGCTTAGAGGCCAGCAGTTTCCACTGTGCAGTATTACATGTTAATGACCTTAGGACACAGCCTACAATTTTTTTTTGTCTTTTTTTTTTAGCTTTTAACTAAATCACCTACTCTGATCTCTTTTATTGTCATTGGTCCAATTAAGTTCAATAAGTGTTTTGCTTGTTTGCTGACAATGTGATTGTAGATACAGTTAACTTGGGGGAAAACATTTCTTGTTTTTAAAAGTAGTAGAGGGAAGGTGAAGACGTGGTTGATAGAAAAATCACAACTTAGGAGTTTTAAGAAAATGTAGTGTCTTTAAGACAGTGTTTTAAGAAAATAATGTCTTTTTTTTTTTTTAAGCATTCCATTTCACCCACTGGTTTGAGCAAAACTAAAAATAGTAAGAGTTAAAAGGAGTTATTCATTGACCATCATATATTGTTTTGTGTTCTTGGAACTGGTTTTAAATGCTAGAAAGTCTATTCCCATATTATGGGATCTCTTTAGAGAAATGGTGCTATAAACTTTAGCCTGTATCAGTGTCACCTGGAGGACTTATTGTCAGTATTGCTAGGCCTGCCCCCAGTTTCTGATAGGAATTGCTAGACCCCGCCTAAGAATTTGCATTTCTACAAGTTCCAGCATGATGCTGGTGCTTCTGGTCCCAGGGATCACAGTTTGTGAACACTGCTTTAAAGTAAATGGCAAGTAGATAAAAAGTGCTTTGAAGGTAAACAAAGGAAAAAGAGAATTGAAACTTGCAAATCATCTTCACTCCTTTTATCTTTCAAATTCTAGAATATCTTTGTGGGTATGGTTTCTGTGTGTGTGTGTGTGTGTGTGTGTGTGTGTGTGTGTGTGTGTGTGAGTACTGAGTACTTGAGTTTATTTAAGTTTCTCTTTGTTAGGTTTAGGCAAAAGGAACAGATATATCTTTCTCATGTCTTCACATCTGGATATGCAAATAATACTGTTATATTTTACAACAGAGAATAACTGTTAAATGGGTAGGAACCAGAAAAGGTACATCTTATGCAACACTGTTATTTGTAGATTACTTGTTGCAACTAGGTGGCATCTGAGTTTTAGAAATAGATTAGTTATACAAGTCTATTCTCTGAAATAGGATTTTATTTGCAAAACTTGGTTATTCATGAATATGAAAGGTCAAAAAATGGATTATTAAAATCCAAATCACTCCACTTCACTTTTTATGAGAGTAGGCTATTTAGTAGCTTACTTGCCTGATCTGGGTTTGATTCTCTGTTTATTTTATATTCATTCAGTGGAGGTATTAAGATGGAGGACGATACAGAGAAAAGGAACAGGGACTCCCACAAATTATATAAGCTGTCCATGACTCTCTGTATGGGTTTCTGAGTGAGAGATAAGTTACTGTGTATTTTTAGTGAGCCTTTAAGAATGGAAAAAAGACCATGATGAAAACCATATCTTTAATTATGTCATAATTATGTAGGCATGAGTAACTTAGGTTATTTGGTTTTGTTTTTCAATTTCAGACAATGCTGATGTTGCTTTAGTAAATTTTTATGCTGATTGGTAAGTAATATTTTATTTTTTTGGCGGGGGGGGGAGTGCATCATTAAGTTTTTTTTAAACTTTCTAGAGGTGATTTTTCTTTGCTAGAAAGGAGTAAGTGGGGAAGCCTCTTTTTTTTGTGAGACAATATTCCATATACAAAAATCAATTAAGGTTCATTCAAAGATGAAACAGCTCAATTTGGTGAGCATTTGTCTTGAGAGAAAATATACCTGATTCCATTATCCCACATTTTAAAATAAAAGCAGGTAACATAAAAACTCAGATCTCTCTGTCTCTCTCTCTCTCTGTCTCTCTGTCTCTCTGTCTCTCTCTCTCTCACACACACACACACACACACACACACACACACACACACAATTACGTATTGCAATTCTCTATTTTTCCTGACTGAGGAGTAAGGCAGTGTTTGGAGGTGAGGATGTGGGTGTGGCAAGTTTAGAAGGAAAAATAATCTTGACATTTTATAACATATACCATCTACTACTACCTACTACTTCTAGGAAGCCTTTACTCCTTTCCCTGTCTGAATTGGATTCTGTCTTATGTGTTCATATAGTTCCCTATGTACCACATTCTTTTCTTGCTACATTGGTTTTTTTTTTAACATCTTTATTGGAGTATAATTGCTTTACAATGGTGTGTTAGTTGCTGCTGTATAACAAAGTGAATCAGCTATACATATACATATATCCCCATATCTCCTCCCTCGTCTCCCTCCCACCCTCCCTATCCCACTCCTCTAGGTGGTCACAAAGCACCAAGCTGATCTCCCTGTGCTATGTGGCTGCTTCCCACTAGCTAACTATTTTACATTTGGTAGTGTATATATGTCCATGCTACTCCCTCACTTTGTCACAGCTTACCCTTCCCCCTCCCCGTGTCCTCAAGTCCATTCTCTATGTCTGGGTCTTTATTCCTGTCCTTGCCCCTAGGTTCATTGGAACCATTTTATTTGTTTGTTTTGTTTTGTCTTTCATCTTTGTGCTCTAGCAAACAGAGTTTGAGAGCAGAGATGTCTTACTTAGTATTCCCAGCATCTACAAGGGCATAATATATAGCAGACGTTAAAGAATGTGGCATGGGGATAGGAAGAAGGGAGCTTCAGCTGGAGAGAAGTTTGAAACACTCACATGATCCTTATTCCTAGACAATCTGTATCTTATATGACCCTTTTAGGCTTACTACCTAGTAGATGCCACTACCCTACTTCAGGCCACAGTACTGCAATTTACCTAGATTCCTGTGACAGTCTCCTAGTTTATTTCCTGTGTTTCTAGTCCTATGTGTCTCCATTCTGTTCACTACAAAGTAAGCCGGAGTATGTTTCCTAAACTGCAAATTGAATTAGTTTACACCTCATCTTAAAACCCTTAAATGTTTTCTATTACCTTTGCCTAGGAGGCCCCTGATGACCTGGTCCCTTCCTTCCTCTGTAGCTGTATCTCTTGCCTCTCTCCACTCCCACATTCTGTTCTGTTATACTGAATGTCTTTCAGTTTATGTAATATTCTGTATTCTTTCATCATTGGACCTTTAGTCATGGTATTTTCTCTGTCTGAATGGATCTCTCTTCTCTTACCCACTTCTTTACTTCCTTAAGTCTGAATCATCTTTCAAGTCTTGGATTAGATGCCACTTTCTCCAGGTCACCTTCCTATATCAGTACCCCTACCCCTACTCTTAAGTCAGGTTAGGAACCCTTTTTATATCTTCTCATAACACTACATACTTACCCAGTCATAACACTTGTATGCTGTGGTTTAGTTGGTACTTCCCTACTGTATTAGTAGCTTTGTGAAAAGTTACTGTATCTCTTTTTTCAACATGAATCCCCAAGCACTTTGCATAATACTTGGCAGATAGGTATTAACATAATAAATAAATATTTATTTTTATTTATTATATTATTTATTTATATCATTATTATATTATATTATTAATTTATTTATTATATTTATTAACAAATAAATATTTACTGGATGAATGATGTATAGTATCTGTATTTGAAGAACTTCAGTAAAATGTTGAAGATATACAGAGAAAATACCATTTATAAAATGTACAACAAAAGGAAGCATTTTCCAAGGTAAATTAGGATTATCCAGATGTAACATTAGCCACAACATTTGGTAGAAGATTATTTAATTCAGTCCACTTTAAAGATAAAACTGAGATCCAGAGGAGTAAAGTATTTCCCCACAGTCACCTGACTAGATTATGGCAGAGTTAAAAAACTAGAATGCAGTTATTTTGATGGAGGGATTTTGTGTGTTATAAGAAAAAGAAATAGAACATGCCACTGACCTTCTTGCAAAAAGTGAATTGGAAATGTGGAATAACTGCAGTTATTTGAGAAACATATTACCAAAGAATACCTGGAATTGTTCATAAATTAATACTCTTTTATTCAACTGAAAAAACTTGGGTAACTGGCCATAGGACATAGACTTACACTGTGTGGCCTCAAAGGCTGGATTCTGAGTTCCCTCTGGAAGTTATGGATGTGGCACAGTTTAAGGAAGAATTCTCTAATAGACCTGCCTAAAAATATACCTGAGAGGACAATAAACCATAATAGGAACTTAATAATGCTGTTATGTGCCAGACTCTTTACATATATTGCTTTTAATGCTCAGAACTACCCTGCAGGTAGGTATTATAATTTCCATTTTAGGTTGAGGAAATTGAGGCTCAGAAAGGTCAGACGGCTAGTAAGTGGTGGAACTGGGATTTAAACTCAGGTATGTCTGACTCCAAAGCTTATTTTTTTCCCCACTAGGTTATACTATTAGCAGGTGCCCCTAAATTGTCCCTGCAGAGACTTTTACCCATTTGGTTGATTTGTAAAGGGTCGATTCAAGTACTAGATTGGAGATTGGATTCTGATGACCCTTAAGGCCCTGTTAATAGATCTATTTTCTTTGGTTGTGTTACTTTTATAAATGTAACTTTCCATATGTATGAAGGTACAGTAATATTGCAATTGAATTTTTATTTCATCTTCCCCTTTCACATTTTGGTATTAAAACCGATCCTATTTTAAACATTAATCTGTGCTTAAGTGCTTACTGGGCAGCAAACTGGACAATCCAGAAAGGAGCTGTTAATATCTGTCTTTACCTTGCCCATAAGCCAGGAGCCTGTCCACTGAGTCTTTACTAGGCCATATCCTAACTCTTCCAGAAACCATCAATCAGTCCTTACCCCTTGCCTCCCTGGCCCTCTAGAACGCTATCTTCAGCAAACTGTAAGAACCCACAAACCTGTGGTCCTAGCCTCTCCAGTTCCTCCAGTCTATCAGTTTATTCATTTAACAGACATCTACTGAAATGCTTATTAGAATATGTAGTCAAATAAGACACGGTCCCTGATATCCACAGACCCCACCCACCTATCCCAGATGGGAGAGATTTAAGAATGCTAAAAGAGGAAAGAGCCACTTGAAAGCGAGAGATTGAAGATACAGATTGTGTCTCCTTGGTATATTCTAGGACATCTCCTTAGGAAGTCAGGTGAGTGGGCTAGAAGAGTTACATACAGAAAGAAATAGGGAAGAAGTATAAAGTTTGTTTTCCTTTCACAGGCTTTAATAATATTTTTGTTGAATTATAGTTAATATGTATGACCTAATCACATGTGGATTAAAGAGCTCACAGGCTTCATTTAAGAAAATTTCTTGATGGCAAAGGGCTCAGGAAGCAATAGTAGCAATTATAGTTTTGTTGTTGTTGTTGTTAACAAATACTGCATACCTTTTTCATACGAGAATAACCATTCTAGCGCAGCTGCTTGTGTGCTGATTCTTATTCTTCTCTTTCTTATCAGGTCCCTTTAATGACCCATAGAATATATTTGTGAAGTGGTTGGCCTGATTAAGGGGCAGTCAGAATTAGAGGTATCAAGTTTCTGGAATATTATGGGGTTTGTGCCCCCTTTTAAAAGTAAAAGCAAAACAAAAACAGACAAAGGAAACATGGACAGGAAAGTCTCATTTGGGGATTAAAAAATTTTGCTCCTGAACTTAGTATATTTAATAGTTTATAGATACAAAAGCCCATTTTGACCAGAGGTAAATTTTGAGGGGGAAATTCACTCTATACCATATATCTTTTTTTTTTTTTTTTTTTTTTGCGGTACGCGGGCCTCTCACTGTTGTGGCCTCTCCCGTTGTGGAGCACAGGCTCCGGACGCGCAGGCTCAGCGGCCATGGCTCACGGGCCCAGCCGCTCCGCGGCATGTGGGATCCTCCTGGACCGGGGCACGAACCTGTGTCCCCCGCATCGGCAGGCGGACTCGCAACCACTGTGCCACCAGGGAAGCCCCCATGTATCATTTTTATAAAACTTATTTATTTAGTATGCTAACTTGCCTATGAGATTTGACTGAACTTGTCAGGTGAATCAGTCTAATATTTGCAATAAACTTACGATTTTAAAGATTTTGTAGTCTAAAAATATGTTCATTATTTGGAGAAAACTAATTTCCTTCATAAATGCCTGAGTCTTAGTAGTTACAAGTCCAAGTAGATACATCTTAGAGGGCTTATTTCAGACTTGTTTCATTGCCACTGTGAGAGGTCCTTAGCTTTGTGCTCCATAATATTGGCCATTTTCTTCCAGTGAAAAAAACCAGAATCTTTAAATTATTTGTCCAGTCTTTGAAATGGAATAGTCTTTGAATTCAAAATTGTTTTCCTCTCCAATGAATGACATCAGGATTCCTGAATTAACAGTGTGATTGTTAATTCTGTTTATTATTATATGCTAAATATGAATGGATAACAACAGAAATATCAATAGAATTTTATTGCTTCTGATTTTCAGTTTTAATTGGTATCCTCCTCTGTGCATAGGTGTCGTTTCAGCCAGATGTTGCACCCAATTTTTGAGGAAGCTTCCAATGTCATTAAGGAAGAATATCCAAATGAAAATCAAGTAGTGTTTGCCAGAGTTGATTGTGATCAGCACTGTAAGTACCTTATAGGAAGTCTGGAAGAAACTGTCCTGTCCCCACCTCTCCTACACACACACACACACACTTTTTTTTTTTTTCTAATGCTCTGTTTTAAGTAGAGAACAAGCCAAAATGTTCTAGTGACCTTGGTTAAAATGTTAATATTTCATCTTTATGTATTTACAACACTACTTTCCATTTTGCCTGTGTGAGGGATTCAAAAAATTTTTTTTCATTAAAATATAGTAGGGCAAGCATATAGGTAGTAAATCATTTTGGTTTTCTACCAAAGCAAATACCAAAATCAATAAATAAAATTGAAATACAGTTTTAGGAAAGAAAAGGATTTCTGTTAGTTTTAGAATCATGCAAAAATACTATTTGTAGTCATTTCAGATAAAACAATCTCAGATTTTGGGGTGGTTTCTTTTGTTTAAAAGATTATACTAAGATTGTCTTAGACTGTCTTTGAGGTAAAATTTGCTGTAGTTACTGATTAAAAATTTGTTGCAATGAGTTATTGGTAAGTTGCCCTGAATTACAGAACACTCCCATTGTGCAAATTTCCTATCCTTTATGTATCACCTGACAAGTAGAATTTCTGTGTGTGTGTGTGTGTGTGTGTGTGTGTGACATACAGATGGCCAAGAGGCACATGAAAAGATGTTCAACATCACTAATTATTAGAGAAATGCAAGTCAAAACTACAATGAGGTATTACCTCACACCAGTCAGAATGGCCATCATCAAAAAATCTACAAACAATAAATGCTGGGGAGGGTGTGGAGAAAAGGGAACCCTTTTGCACTGTTGGTGGGAATGTAAATTGATACAGCCACTGTGGAGAACAGTATGGAAGTTCCTTAAAAAACTAAAAATAGAACTACCATTTGACCCAGTAATCCCACTACTGAGCATATACCCTGAGAAAACCATAATTCAAAAGGACACATGTACTCCAGTGTTCATTGCAGCACTATTTACGATAGCCAGGACATGGAAACAACCTAAATGTCAAACGATAGATGAATGGATAAAGAAGATGTGGTAACATATATACAATGGAATATTACTCAGCCATAAAAAGGAACAAAATTGGGGCATTTATAGAGATGTGGATGGACCTAGAGTCTGTCACACAGAGTGAAGTAAGCCAGAAAGAGAAAAACAAATATCATATATTAATGCATATATGTGGAATCTAGGAAAATGGTACAGATGAACCTATTTGTAGGGCAGGAATAGAGACATAGATGTAGAGAACTGACATGTGGACACAGGGTGGGAAGGGGAGGGTGGAACAAATTGGGAGATTAGGTTTTACATAAATACACTACCATGTGTAAAATAGATAGCTAGTGGGAACCCACTGTATAGCACAGGGAGCTCAGCTTGGTGCTCTGTGACGACCTAGATGGGTGGGATGGAGGGCAGTGGGAGGGAGGTCCAAGAGGGAGGGGATATAGGTATACATATAGCTGATTCACTTCACTGTACAGTAGAAACCGACACAACATTGTAAAGCAATTTTACTCCAATTAAAAAAAATAAAAAAATGAAAGCTTGTTGCATTGAGTTATTGATAAGTTGTCCTGAATTATGGAACACTCCCATTGTGCAAATTTCCTATCCTTTACATTTCACCTGACAAGTAGAATTTCTCTGTGTGTGTGTGTGTGTGTGTGTGTGTGTGTGTATACACTAACTTTTCACTTTGCTGATGAGGAAATGGAAATAAAGTGGCTTAACCAATGTCATACAGCCTACTATCTAGTCATGGCAGGCTTAGAATCCAGAATCCTCCTGACCAAATGCCTTCCTAGACCTATTTGCTTCTTTTCTATTCAATTCAACAAACGTTTTGGGGATTTTCTGGTAAAAAAATCCCAGAAACGGCTAACAGCAGAGCATTTCAAAATCTTATAAGCCATACCCCACATTTCTGTCGGCCGTGGTTCATAACTAGATACGATGAAGGGAGCAATAAAAGGTTGTCAGTACAAGCGTGGCCTGCATTTGCACACTGCTTTCTGGATCTTTCCTCCCACCTTTCACTGACAGAGAACATGATGTTTTTGGTGTGGACTCTCATTTCAGATTTTTCTATTCTTTATGTATTTAATTAGACATTACAGTACAGACAATAGTGCCTACTTTCACTGAATTTGGAGTATAAGATCTGAAATTATGCTCTCAAGCTTACAGTTATCAGAAAGAAAAATTAACTATTGTTGAACAATACATATCATTTATTCTTCTAAACATATTAACATATGAGATAAATCTGACATCATTGCTAGTAATTAAGTTCTCTTTTTATGGGAGTAAATAACCATAGTTAAGATGTTTTTTTGATCCACCAGAGATATCTACAAAATTAGTTTTTTACTAATGAAAGTTATATCTGAGACATTGTGTATTTTCTCTAAATATTTTTTCCCTTCTGTGTAATTCTTCACTTTTTAAAGTGACATTATGAAATCCTTATTGATGTTTTGTTCATGTTTTCCACTCTTTCTTTGAGATTGTATGACAGACTGTATTTTGGGTAACCCCTCATGTGCCAGTTGAATTATAGAGGTTTTGAACTGGAAAGACCATAAGAGCCCTGTGGTCTGGAGAGAAATGCCTGTTAGGCACATTGTTCTTTGGTAGGATTTGCTTTTTTAAAGAAAAAAATGATTTATTGAAATATAATTGACATATAATAAACCATACAAGCTTAAATTATACAATTTAATGTTTTGACACATGTATGCAGCTGTGCAACCATGATCACAGTCAAGATGTCAACATATCTGTCATCCCCCAAATTTTACTTGTGCTCCTTTGTGGTCCCTCTCTTCCCCTGTCAATCCTCAGGGGACCATGGAACTTCTTTCTGTTACTATAGATTAGTTTGTATTTTCTAGGATTTTATATAAGTGAAATCATACATCATGTGTTCTGTGTGTGTGTGTGTGTGTGTGTGTGTGTGTGTGTGTGTTCTTGTTGTTGTTGTTCTTGACTCAGCATGGTTATTTTGAGATGGTTACATGTATTATTCATTTTTATTATTGAGTGGCATGCCATTGTATGGCTATATACTATAATTTGTTTAACTATTCACCTGTTGACAGACATTTGGGTTGTTTCCATTTTTGGGCTATTATAAATAAAGCTGCTATGACCATTCAGGTACGACTCTTTGTACACATGCTTTCATTTATCCTGGGCGAATACCTAGGTGTGAAATATATGGGTCTTATGGTAGGTGTATATTTAACTTTTTAAGAAACTGCCAAACTGTTTTCCAAAGTACTTGTATTATTTTACACATCTACTAGCAGTGTATGAGTGTTCAAGTTGTTCCATATTCTTGCCAACATTTGGTATGGTCAGTCTTTTTAATTTAGCATATCTGTTAAATTATTAACAGGTGTAATAATTTCTTATAATAAATTCTTACTGGGTTTTGAGAACTCTTTATACAAGTTCTCTTTTACACATGTAATTTGCAGATCTTTTTCTCCCATTTTACTCTCTTAAGAGTGTCTTTAATTGTGCTAAAATACACAGAGCATAAAATTTACCATCTTTACCATTTTTAATTGTACAGTTCAGTAACATTAAGTATATTCACACTGCTGTACAACCAGTCCCCAGAACTTCATCTTGTGAAACTTAAATGCTATACTCATTAAACAACTCCCTATTTCCCCCTCCCCCTAGTTCCTGGTAACCACCATTCCTCTTTATTTTTCTATGAGTTTGACTATTCTAGATACCTGGTAAAAAGTGGAATCATACAGCATTTGTCTTTTTGTGGCAGGCTTATTTCACTTAGCATAATGTCCTGAAGGTACTTCCATGTTGTCGCGTGTGTTAGAATTTCCTTCCATGTGATGGCTGAATGATATTCTGTTGTATGGCTATCCTACAACTTCTTTATCCATTTATCCATCGATGGACACTTAGGTTGTTTCCATGTCCTAGCTATTGTAAATAATGCTGCTGTGAACATAGGGGTGCAGATATCTCTTCAACATACTGTTTTCATTTCCTTCAGATATATACCCAGAAGTGGAATTGCTGGACCATATGATAGTTCTATTTTTTAATTTTTGAGGAATCACAATACTGCTTTCCAAAGCAGCTGTACCAATTTTTATATTCCTGCCAGCAGTGCACAAGGGTTCTGATTTCTCCACATCCTTGCCAACACTTATTTTCTGTTTTTGAGATAATGGCCATCCTAAAGGGTGTGAAGTGATATTTCATCCTGGTTTTGATTTGCATTTCCCTAGTGATTAGTAGTGTTGAGCATCTTTTCATGTGCTTCTTGGCCATTTGTATACCTTCTTTGGTGAAAAATCTGTTTGAATCCTTTGCTCATTTTTTAATCCGTTTATTTTTTGTTGTTGAGCTGTAGGTGTTCTTTGTATATTCTAGACATTAACCCTTTATCAGATAATAGGATTTATAAATATTTTCTTCCATTCCATAGGGTGCCTTTTCACTCTGTTGATTATGTCCTTTGCACAGAAGTTTTAAATTGTGACGTCCAGTTAATCTGGTTTTACATTTGTTGCCTTTGCTTTTGGTGTCATATCCACGAAATTATTACGAATCCAATGTCATGAATCTTTTCTCCCCTATTTTCTTTTTAGAGTATTAATCATTTAGGTGGTATGTTTAGGTCTTTACTCATTTCAAATTAATTTTCGTATATGGTGCAAGGTAAGGATCCAATTTCGTTCTTTTGCATGTGGACATTCAGCTTTTCTAACACCATTTGTTGATGGACTATCCTTTCCCTATTGAATGACTTGACATCCTTGTCAAAATTCATTTGACCATATACGTGAGGGTTTATTTCTGGGCTCTCTGTTGTGTTCCATTGGTCAATATGTCTATCTTTATGCCATTACCACACTGTTTTTATTACTGTAGCTTTGTAATAAGTTTTGAAATCAGGAAGTGTGAGATCTCCAGTTTTGTTTGAGAGTATCTTCTGAAGGGCATATACTCTTAATTTTGATGGAGTACAATTTATCCTTTTACAAAATGGATTATATTTTTAAATTCTGTATCTCAGAAATCTTTGCCTCACCCAAGATCACAAAGATTTTCTGCTATGTTTTCTTTCATACATTTTATAGTGTGAAGTTTTACATTTAGGTCTATTATGCATTTGGAGTTAGTTTGTACATGTGGCACAATGTATGGATTGGAATGCATTTTTTGCAAATAGTTATCAAGTTGTTCTGACATAATTTATTGAAAAGACTATCCTTTCTTCAGTAACTAACTTTGCATCTTTGTTAAAATCAACTGACCATATATATATATGGATCTTATTTCTAGTCTCTATTCTGTACTGGATATATTTGTCTGTGATTTATTTGTTTATTTGTCTATGTTTACACCAATACCACACTTTCTAGATTACTTTAGCTTTATAAATAAGTCTTGAAGTCATTAGTGTAAATCTTCCAACTTTGCAGTTTTTTTCAAAGTGGTTTGGTTACCCTAGTTGCTTTGGATTTCTGTATGACTTTTAGAATCAGCTTGTTAATTTTTAGCCAAAGGCGGTGCTGAGGGGGAAGACTGCTGGGATTTTAATTGGGATTACTTTGAATCCTTAGACCACTTTGTGGAGAACTGTCATTTTGACACTATTGAATCTTCTATTCATGAACATTGTATATCTCCCCATTTATTTAGGTCTTTTCAATTCCTCTTAGCAATGTTTTGCAGTTTTCAGCAATGTTTTAGTCTACATGTCTTTCACATCTTTGTCAGATTTATCACTATTTATTTTTTGATGCTGTTGTAAATGATATTTTTAAAATAAACTTTTTATTTTTGGAACAAATGTAGAGATACAGAGAAGTTGCAAAGATAATACAGTGAGTTCCCTTATACTCCTTACCCAGTTTACCCTAATGTTGACATTTTACATTACCATGGTACATTTGTCAAAACTAAAATTTTTATTTCTGTTGTTTGTTGCTAGTATATAGAAATACAATTGATTTTTGTATAATGATCTTGTACACTGGTACTTATTAGTTCTAATAAGTTTTATGTAGATCCCATAGGATTTTCTACTTAGGCAATTATACTGTTTGCAAATAAAAAGTTTTACTACTTACGGTCTTTATTTCCTTACAGTATTCTTTCCAGCCAAGTGTACCTACTTGCTGCTTCAGGATTAGTTTCTGTCAGGCAGAAGTTCTCTATGAAGCTTCCTAGCAGAACCAGAAGGTGATCTCAGAATCAAGATATCATCCTGCTCACATATGTGTTCTTATTAATCACCTGTCTGGCATTGTGGCAACCCACTCTGTCCTGCCTTCTGATACTTAAGTCTGTCTCTCTTGCTTCCGGCTCAGTGTGTCACCCAGAACTTCCATTCATAGTAATAGTGTTATTTCTTGGAAAAGGTCCTGTAAAAGGTTTCTAGTCAAATTGCTGGGAAAAACTATTGTTGACGTAGTGCTTACTTGGAGTTAGGCATGCTTTTTGAATGTATTATTTCAGTTATCTTCACCACTGAGATAGTGTTATGCATTTATTCCACAACATTTTTTTAAATATGCCTGCCCTTTAGAATGCAATGTGGGAGGTTCTAGAGATATAGCAGTGAGCCAAACACACCCAGAAAGGCAAGAGCAATAAATACACAATTGCTTATTGGGATAACTGTTTTGAAGGGAAGGTTTTGGGTGCTATGAGATAATAAGTCTGACTTAGTCTAGGGGCATAGAAAGGTGCTCTCTTGAGGCAATGATACAAGACCTGAAGGAAGAGTAGGAGTTTTTAAGGGAAAAAAGGGAAGAAGAGTGTTTCAGACAAATGGAGGAGTAGGTGTGAAGTTTCTGAGGTGGTAATGAACATTGGACTTGCAGAGAGCTGGAGTATATTATCATCTTATAGATGAAGACACTGAAAGACTTAGAGAGGCTGAGTGATTTACCAAGGTTACATAGTAAATGGGGGGAGCCAGCCTTGTCGCCAGCAGTATACAGCTTTTATCAGGTAACTGTACTATTTTGAAGGTCAAAGTAAAGTAATTTAAATTGAGGTTTCTCATAGAAACTGAGAACTCACGCGGTTCCTGCATAAAAGTGACTCAAGGGGACTTCCCTGGTAGTCCAGTGGTTAAGACTCTGCGCTTCCACTGCAGGGGGCGCTGGTTCAATCCCTGTTCGGGGAACTGAGATGCAGAATGCTGTGCTGCATGGCCAAAAAAAAAAAAGACAAAATGTTTGTTATGAATAATGTAATAGTCTGTTTAAATTATCCCTACTGGGTCAGTATATAAACAAAAATGTAATTACTTATATGTGGTATTATTGTTTCTATACTGTGTGGCCCAACCCTCTACTAAGGTAGAATCCTTTGTTCTGGTACCAGAGGCCTACTACTTACTAAGTCATATACAGTTGGGCAAGTTATCTAAAAAAACAAAAAAATCGCTAAACTTGATTTAGGACTCACCATAAAAAGTGTGTGTGTGTGTGTGTGTGTGTGTGTGTGTGTGTGTGTGTGTGTGGTGTGAGAAAGAGGGATATGGTAACCAAATGTGGTAAAATGTTAAATCCAGGTGAGGGCATACAGGTGCTCATTATATTACTTTTTCATCTTTTTTTAAGTTTGAAAATTTTCAACATAGAAAGCTGTTATAAAAATTCACAACCTGTAATTTGTCTGGTTTGGAAAAGAGGGAGGAGCACCTTGTTGCTTTAGAGTTTTTGAGAGAATATGTGTGAAAGAAGCTTGAAATCTGCACTGTACAGGTGTACTGTGATACTGTTAATTGTAATTTCTGTTACTTTCACTATGATAAGTAACCTTCAACATGATTATTGAATTTAAAGAGAATTTCCTTGGATAGACTTTTACTGGCATTTTGAGGAATACTTAGAGCCACTTGATGGCTTTTGGAAACTGAGCCCTGGTTCTCTCTGTGGCTGTCTCGATTTCTTAGTGAAAACCTCCTGTGTGCAGGGATGGCAGTTGAAGGCATTTTCTTGGTCATGAACTGCCTTCTCTCATAAGTTGCCATCTCCTGGACAGTAGCATGTCTGCATTACCACTGGGTGCTATGGAAGGTAGATGTGCCTTTTGTGAATATTCTCCCATTACCAAGTAGAATGCCAGTAACACAAAGATGGCTTAATGTTAGGAAATAGAATAAATCCCATCAGTATCTAAAATGGGGAAAACCAGCTTATCCTATCAATAAATGCTGAAAGACTTGATAAAACCCAACAAGGTTCTTGGAAGAAATTAATGTGGCAAAATGAATGAGCCATCCTTTGCTTGCATTGAATTTTTAAAGTCTTTAATGACTATGTATTGCTTCTTAACATTTTGCAAGCTCAAATTGAGGTGTGACACATGTCTGAATTTAGTTGTGAGTCTGTCTGTCTTAGCCACAAATCTGGTATATTGTCTTGCATTTGGGAATTTCTGCCAGTGCGGTGTTATAGTTTTTTACTTTATCAGCACTGCTTAAGAATTGAGGAAGAGGTGAGACCATAAAGTGAAGAAACAACATAATTATATAACAATATAAAAATGTAATGGCACTAATTTTCATAAAACATGCCGAGTATTTTCAAAGCAGCCCCTGTGGGAGGCAATGCATGTACTCATCCCTTAGAACCTGCTGGGCCTCCTTTTGGAGTTGTCCTCTACGCCAGTTTACTAGTTGATCAGGAAAAGCCATCTCAGTACATAATTCTAGGTTTGCTGCCCGCATTTCTTTCTATCTCTGTCTCTTTCACGTAGGAGCATCCCATGGAGTGCTGTCTGCCCTACCTTTATCTCACTTCGTTATATGCCCTTCCTAGGACTTTCTTTGTTGAAAGGTTCAGGTAAATAGGCTGAGAACTTGCAACTGGAGGAGAGAAGGCAAGAGTGGATGTAACAGGCTTATTTCACTCAGTCAGCCCTTTTGTTTCTGTGTATGAGCTGCTTGCAGCAGCTTTGATTTCCCTTCCCCACTCTACCGCCTTCCCCAAAAAAGGTTGGAAACTGTAAGAGAATTTTAAACTTAGACTGTTGCTGGAATGACATCAGGAAGCTTCCAACTATTTAAGCTTAGCTATATATTTTTTGAAATCCCAGTGTAAATCTTGTAGCTTGAAAAACCCTCATCTAGTGGTAAAATTTAGTTCACCTCCTAAGCCCCTAACTTCTCCATCTATTGTATTTAAGGTAGGGAACAGACAAAGTAGAAGAGAAGTAGAGGAAGAGAAAAAGGAAAAGGAAGTCAGGGCAATTAAAGAGACAGACTCAAGGTACACATAAAGGAGCAGCTCCCTCCTACAGCCCAGAGAGCATTTGCCGCTGTATCCCCACTTATCCTGCAGAGGACGGGTACTGTGTTTCATATTTGTCACAGATCTGACAATTGCCCTTTTAGTTTCTCCCAGCTGGGGGTCCCATAAAAGGAATCTCTACATCTCTGGTGAAGACATATTTATTATGGACTTATTAGGGGATTTCTTTTATACTGATCTTAGGGAATCCAAACTGGTATATCTTTTTGTTACATGCATTATACATTAAGAGTTTTAAGAATTTCATTTAAGATTCTAGTCTGTGGAAACAATTAGAAGTAGTAGCAGCAGCAGTAGTAATATTAATGATAATAATAATAATGATAAAATGTAAGCTCTATAAGAGCAAGAACCTTATCTTTTTACCCCTCTATCCCTAGCACTGGATTGGGGTGTCTAGCACATAATAGGTGTTTATTTATAGTTATTGAATAGATGGATGGATAAATAGTAGCCAGCATTTATGAACTATTAGTTTTATAGGTGCTTTGTTAAATACTTTAAATAGGTTATATCATTATCTCTCAACATACGGTAAAGTATTTTTTGCAGTATTTTGTCAAGTTTACTTGTCACTGATTATAAGGCACACTTTTATCTGTAACTGAAAAAAAACCAGAAAAATTGAACTATAGCACGTTTTCTTTCTTTCTTTCTTTTTTTTTTTTAAAGAAGATGTCGGGGGTAAGAGTTTATTAATTAATTTATTTATTTTTGCTGTGTTGCGTCTTCGTTTCTGTGCAAGGGCTTTCTCTAGTTGTGGCGAGTGGGGGCCACTCTTCATCGCGGTGCGTGGGCCTCTCACTATGGCAGCCTCTCTTGTTGCGGAGCGCAGGCTCAGTAATTGTGGCTCAGGGGCCTCGTTGCTCCGCGGCATGTGGGATCCTCCCAGACCAGGGCTCGAACCCGTGTCCCCTGCATTGGCAGGCAGATTCTCAACCACTGTGCCACCAGGGAAGCCCTAGCACAATGTTTTCTTATCATTTAGGATTTTTATGTCTATCATAAGAACTATTTTAGAATTACTTAGATAACAGATTTTTTGTCATATCATTCATTTGTATACCTAAAAAGGGTAGTAATTTATTCAAGTAATCCTGAAACAGTTTCACTTTCAGAATCTGACTTTTGTGCAATCACTTACCAATTCTGAGTCATTGATTTTTGTGGTTTTCCACACAATATTTATTGATTTCTGTGCCATTAAGAGTGTTGGTAACACTCTTGATTAAAGAATGTTACTCTACTTTTTCTAGGATTTTCTTCCAGGCTGCTCATACCCATTCTGCAAGTATTGATGCTGAGACTTTACTGTTTGACTAACCGTAGAGTTCATTTTTTCTCAATTGAAACATGTCAACTGCTAGTTAAGCAGTTTTTATTCAAAGTCAGCAAGATATAACCAAAATGTTAATAATAGTGGTTTTCCCCAGTGATAGTTGGATTACAAATGGTTGTTTCCTTTTTTTGTAGTTGTCTTTGTTTTCCAAAATTTCTACACACACACACACACACACAATTAAAACTTGCCTTTTCTTCAACTATGGATCATGATATCACTTTATCTAATCTTATGCAGCCTCTTTTGGAGAGTTTGAGAGTAGAATTCATCACTCTCTCTGGTGGTCATGCTGCCTTAGATGTAGAAAGTCCCATCCATCTGCCCCTGCTGGGACCAGGTTCTGTGCTGCCCTCCAGTGGCTATAGGCTGTATAGCACTGAGCAAGAGATGTTCTTATATTATTTGCTGGCCAGTGCAGAACATTGACTCCCACTAACATTTTTAGGAATGTACTTTGTAATTGTCCTTGAATTAGGCAGCACTTGCTCCCAAATACCAGAGTTACTCACACTTGTCTGCCTTCCAATGCAACTTGAACCTTCCACATTAGAAACTGAGAAGTTTTTATAAGAGCTATACACAAATGAGACATTAAGAATAGGAAAATAATTATAGACAACAATATTGTATTAACATCAAACTTACTAAGAGACTGGCTCTTAATTATTCCCACCACAAAAAAAATCATAATTATGTAAAGTGATAGGAGTGCTAGCTAACACTACAATGAGGATCATATTGTAATATTGCAATATAGAAATGTAGCAAATCAACATGTTGTACACCTTAAATTTATATACAATGTTATATGTCAACTGTATTTCAGTAAAAAAAAAAAAAAAAGAGAAAATATACAGTGAAGAATTCATGTGCATAAAATAGAACTTGGATGAACAGGTTTAGTCTGAATCCTGAATAAGCTTATAGGCTTTGTTTGTAATTTTTCTGTTTAGGGTTTTATTTTGCTGTTGTGTTTTTGTTTTGTTTTTTGTTTTGTTTTTTTTACCACATTGTGGGAGGGCATGGTTTGGGAATGGAAAAAGTACATAGGTGGCAGTGGTCTTTATCCTGGAACCAGAACAGTAAGACCTTCCTGTTGAAATCATCTGCCTCTTTTACTATCTGACATGGATAATCATGGCAGGGAGGGACATTGCTGAGACAAGAGGAGAAGCATTTTCCCATTTGGAACCCTGCTGGGCATTAGGCAGGCAGGCTGGCAGGCAGAACCCATCAAGGCAAAGTAAGTGGCCATTGAAGCAAAAGTACGTGCTAATTTTCCAGTCAGCGAGATGTTAACCTTCTTAAATTTATAATTCCTTTGACATCCATTTTAACATTTGATCCATCCAGTTAATAATAATAAAAAAACCCTCCATTTATTATACCCCTTAAGTCATTCTTTGTTATATTGTCAAAATGTCACATTGTAATTATCTTAAAATCACTTTTGACCAAAGCTTGTAAAAAGTCACCTTTATGTCTGAGATTATTGATCAATGTAATTTTAAGGTTTTTGCTTTTTCTAAAAATTTTTTATTTATTTTTGGCTGCGTTGGGTCTTCGTTGCTATGCGCAGGCTTTCTCTAGTTGCAGCGAGCTGGGGCTACTCTTCATTGTGGCGCATGGGCTTCTCATTGCGGTGGCTTCTCTTGTTGCAGAGCATGGGCTCTAGGCGTGCGGGCTTCAGCAGTTGTGGCTCGCAGGCTCTAGAGCGCAGGCTCAGTAGTTGTGGCACATGGGCTCAGTTGCTCCACGGCTTGTGGGATCTTCCTGGACCAGGGCTTGAACCCATGTCCCCCTGCATTGGCAGGCAGACTCTTAACCACTGTGCCACCTGGGAAGTCCCAGGTTTTTGCTTCTTAATAATTAAAAGCCACTTCATTATGCAGTATTCTTGTTGTCATGATGTTGTTTGAGAATTAAGCAAGCAAGTATCTATTCCTCTAATAGTCTTTAAGTGTTAAATCTTTTTCTATCCATAACTAGAATTTTAAGGCAACCTAAAGGTTGTACTTTTAAGTTGGTAAATAGACTTATTTCTCCAGGGCTATTATAGTGGCTTCCTTACTAGTCTCCCTGGTTCTCTACCACTGTTAGGTGAATATTTTTAAAGCCCAGCTTTGCTGCTCAGTGACCTTTTATCACATGTAGGATAAAATTCAAATACCATTAATTTAGCACTTAAGACTCTCTGGAGTCCATCTGTAGCCTTATTTATTTCACTTCTAGTTTATGCATATTTGCTATTAGCACAGTTTTCCGATTATGCCCACTAATTCACCAAGTTAAGGAAGTTGAAAGCATTATATTGTCTCTAGCAGTGCCTCTTGCTGTCCAATTTCATACTGATCCTTAGGCCACAAATAGAAAATGGATGTTTCGTATTACACTAGTTCATTTCTTTCTGGGTCTATTGCATATTTTTTTCTGCCAAATCCTTTGGGGATTAAATCCCTTGGCAAATCAGGCACCAGCTAGTCTAGTTTAGCTTTTTTTCTTTTTATTGGCTGTGTTGGGTCTTTGTTGCTGCACGCAGGCTTTCTCTAGTTGCGGCGAGCAGGGGCTACTCTTTGTTGCTGTGCACGGGCTTCTCATTGCGGTGGCTTCTCTTGTTCTGGAGCATGGGCTCTAGATGTGCGGTCTTCAGTAGTTGCAGCATGCGGCCTCAGTAGTTGTGGCACACAGGCCCTAGAGTGCACTGGCTTCAGTATTTGTGGCACGTGGGCTTCAGTAGTTGTGGTGCATGGGCTCAGTATTTGTGACTCGCAGGCTCAGTAGTTGTGGCGCATGGGCTTAGTTGCTTCGCAGCATGTGGGATCTTCCCGAACCAGGGATCAAACCTGTGTCCCCTGCATTAGCAGGTGGATTCTTAACCACTGTGCCAACAGGGAAGTCCCTAGTTTAGCTTTATTAACATTGAATGTGCACCTAAATTGGACCTAGTAGGATATATTTTCCCTTCATAGGGCTTGATAATATTGATTTTAAAAATTCTTTAAAAGTTATTGTTATTTTGCTGATAAGATGGGCCAAATGTGTTCTCTGGTAGCTTTAATTTGTTGCTTCTTAATTACAACTGAGCATGTTTTTACATGTTTATTGGCCATTTGTGTTTCTTTCATAAATTGACTGATAATCTTAGCCCATTTATCTTTTTGATGGTCCTTTTGTAACTGTTCTTTATATATTCTGAATATTAATAATTTGTCTCATATATGTCACCAATATCTTTCTTCCTGTTTGTCTTAAAAATTCATGGTGTTTTCAACATCTAGATGCTTCCTTGCCTAGGCAGCTTCAAAATCTGGCAAATGTCTTGGTTGTATGTTTGATGCTGATGCAGGCCTTTATACAATTAGACAGTATCTCCTAAGCACTACAAGGCCATGGGAGATTTTACTGTCTTTTTAGCTCAGTCCCCAGCTTCCTATGCCACCCCTGTACTCAGTAAATATCCTCTGGGGAAAACTTCCTGTGTGTTTCAGGGTCCCTTTCAGTCCACCATTCCAGCCCAGGTACTATGAATAGCTTCACTGATTTCTCTTTCTCTCTGCCTATGCAGGTGTAATCCTTGGCCCTAAATCTGCACAAGTTGCAGATTTAATTCCTAAAAAGAATATTGCATAGGAAACCTAGAGAAAAAAAAATGCCAGTGAGTGAGCTTTTGCTTACTTAGGAATGGTCCTTTCCTTTCTGGAATTTCAATTCACTTAGTCTTCATTGGTTTCATGGTCTCTGGTATCTTTAAAAATGTGATTTTAAAAAAAAGTCGGTTTTTTTCCTAGTCATCACAGCAGAAGCAGTAGATTTCTGCTACCTACTATATCCTGCTTGGAAGTGGAAATCCTTTCGTAGATCCTCTTTTGGGTTTTCTGTGAACTCAGTAAGATTGTCTGCAAATAATGACATTTTAATTCTTTACCAGTGTGTGTGTGTATTTATTTCTTTTTCTTATCTTATCACACTAAGAACTCCAGTACAGTGTTATGTAGAAGTGATGGCAAGCATTTTTATTTCTTTCTTGATATCAGCAGGATAGCTTTTAGTGTTTTACTGTCAAGTTGTTTGGTATTTGTTTATTTAGATACCCTTTATAAATTAAGGAAGTTCCCTTCTATTCCTAGTTTGATAAAATTTTTAAGTGTGAGTAGATGTTGATTTTACCAAATGTTTTTCTGTTTCTTTTGAGAAGTAGTAGAACCTTTCTCTTTCATTCTGTTAATGTCATGAATTACATTGATTGATTTTCAAGCATTAAACTGAAGTGCTAGGCTACATCCAGCTTGTGATGTATTATCTTTTGTACACAGTGCTAAATTCACTTTAATACTTTCTTTTCAAGTTTTGCATCTTATGTTCTTGATTGAGACTAACATGTATTTTTCTTTTCTCATCATTTCCTTGTCAGATTTGGCAGAAAGTTTATGTTGACCTCATATTTGGGAAATGTCCCCTCTTTTTGTTTTCTCTGAATGGTTGTATAAGTAGCATTATTGGCTCCTTAAATGTTTGGTAGAATTTGCTGGTAAAGTTTTCTAGGAATGGAGTTTTCTTTGTGAGAAGACTTTGGATTATGGGTTCAGTTTCCTTAATTGTAGGACCAGTTATATTTTCTAGTGTTGGTTTGGTGAGTTGTGGTTTTGTGAGAATTTTTGCATTTTATCGAAATCTCCATACTTACTGTCATTAAGTTATTGATAATATTCTCTTATTATCTGAGTTGCAGACTCCCGCTATATTCCTGAAATTGTGTTTTTTCTCTTTTTTTTTTTTCTGGGTTAGTCTCTCCAGGGCTTTATGGATTTTATTATATTAGCCTTTGTAAAGAGCCAGATTTTGGCTTTTTTGGTTTTTTATATTGTATATTTATTTTCCACTTCATTAATTTCCACTTTTATCTTTTTCATTCACTTCTTTCTTCTTTGTTTTTGTTGTTCTTTTATGATTTTTTTTAGATTAATACTTTTTTGTTTTTTAGCCTTTTCCCCCTAACATATACATTTTAATGTTACAAATTTCATTCTAAGCATTGCTTTGGCTGTAGGCTGCAAGTTCTGATATGTATTTTTCATTATCATTCAGTTCAAAATATTTTATGGTTTCCCTTTGTAATTTCATCTTTGATCCATGGCATGTAGAAGTTACTTTATTCTCATTATGAGTTGAATCGTTTGAAAGTTGTTGAGACTTCTTTTCTGATTCATCATATGTTTGTTTTTTATATGATATATATACCTGCAAAAATGTGTATGTTGCAGCTTTGGGATAGTGAATAATATATCTATCAAGTAATTCTAGTTTCTTAGTTGTATTGTTCAAATTCTCTATATTTTATTGATTTTATTTGTTATATCAGTTGCTATAAGAGGTGTGATAATAATCTCCCACCATGATTATAGATATTCCTTGTAGTTCTGTCATTTTTTACTTTATGTATTTTTAGGTTTTTATTTGACACATAGAAATTCAGAATAGTTACATCTGCCTGGGGAATTAAACTTTTTATTAGTATGAAGGGACCTTCTTGATCTGTAGTAATGCTTTTTGCCTTAATGTGTACATATTTACTATTAATATAGCTGTACGAGATTTTGTTTGATTCGTTTTATATAGAATATTTTCCCCATCCTTTTAATTTTAAAGTTTTTGCATCCTTATGTTTAGATGTATATTTTATAAGTAGTATATAGTTAGATTTTACTTTTGCACCTTTGTCAAAAATCACTTCTACATGTGTATGTGGGTCTGTTTCTGGACTCTCTTCCATTGATCTATTTGTCTGTCGTCTGTCTTTATGCCAGTATCACACTGTCTAGATTCCTGTAGGTTTACAATAAGTGTTGAAGTCCACTAGTGTAGGTCCTCTAATTTTGTTTATTGGGTATATTGGTCTGTAATTTTTTTATAATGTCTTTGTCTGGTTTTGGTATAAGGGTAATGCTGGCCTCACAGAATGAGTTGGGAAGTAATCCCTTCTCTTCAATTTTCAAGAAAAGTTTGTGTGGAAGTGGAATTATTTCTTCCTTAAATATTTGGTAGAATTAGCCAGTGAAGCTCTCAGTGGAAAGAGCTTAGAAATATGTATTTTTGAAAGAGAAAAACACATCATGAATTTTTGCTAGTAGTTTCAATTCAAACTAAATATTACAGGGTTTTTACTTAATTCCCTCAATTTTATATTTGTATCTTTTTTCCTTATGCTGAAAATCTTGATTCTTAATAGCATTAGCGTGATTACTCGTGTGCTTTATTTATAATTTGTGCATGTTTAGTTCAAAATAACAATTACAGTATTAGAATTTTTTTAATCTAATTTTGTTTTACTATTAAACATTTCCTTGGTCCCAAGTCAAAACTGTAACAAGGTATAGTCAGGGAGATATGAATTCCATTCCTGACTTCTCCTTCCATTGATGTTGTTTTTTGGAGGAGGTAGCGCCGCAAAGACACACACACACACACACACACACACACACACACACACACACACACACACACACACACACACACACACACACACACACACACACACACACACACACACACACACACACACACACACACACACACACACACACACACACACACACACACACACACACACACACACACACACACACATATTCCTACTTATTTTCCAGGTTTCTTCTCCATATTTCTTTTACCTTCTCTGCACCTGGCTTTTTTCACTTAACACAGTGTATCTGGAGATTGCTCCTTAGCAGCACAAAGAGATCTTTTTCATTCCTTTATATAACAGCCTAGTACTTCATTGTATGGGTGTACCATACTTCATTTAACCAGTCTCCTACTGATGGATATTTGGGGGAAATAGGAACTTTTAAAAACACATTTTCCACATTCCAGACCATAGCATTGTAGCATTGGCTAGTATTATAGAACTATTTAACCTAATTTTAACAGCATTTTTATTAAAAACTTTTTCATTTATATATCACTGCAAAAATTCAGTATGCTAGGTTTCAGTGTGTAGTGTTCTGGTGACTGAATGAGTTTTTTAGTTAGGAAGGTAAGGTTCCGTACTTTTTATTATTTCTTTGGGCTCATTTTCTACTAAGTAGGTTAAGCCTAAGCCTTTGTGGCCTTTGCCTTATAACAGGTGCCTCTGTTTATCTTAAAAGACTTCTACTTGCTTATACAACCACTCCTACCCCTGAATTTGTAGTACCAGTTTAATCTAATTAATTCCTTGATAAGGTAATAGAATCACCATTTTTACAACTCAAAGACACGTTTTCTCATTAATTTATCAGGTTGCAAAAGGGCTTATGGCTGATATATCCACTAGTGTTCTGCTTCAAAAAGTATTAACTCCTAAACCAAACAGATTAATGTCTATTTAAATACTTGTATATTAAGGTATCTTAATATTATTTCAGATTTCTGTGATTTGGTGAATAAAATATTCTCCTCGATCTCATGTATGACCAGTGATTCTGTCTGTTTGCTCATATCTGTCTTCTGTTTAAAGAATTTTAATAGTCAAGTATATTTCCCCTTTATAAATCCTCCATGGAGTTTAACAAAGTGTTATGTGATCTTAATTACATAGTCTTTTCTCCAAACCCCCTTCTGAGAACCCATATTCCATCCTTAACTTCTAATACACCGTTTTAGTATTCTTTGATTTCTTATCTTAGGAAAAAATGCAACCTTGACTTATCGAAATAGTATAAGTACTTTTAGCTCTTCCTAGGCAGTGTAAAGACCTTAGAATACTTAGAATCATTAACCTTCTGCTTACATTCCCTCCCCCAGTTTATATGTTGTTGTTGTTATTATATATTTTAATTTGTGTCAAACTCCATAAGGCATAATTATTGTTGTTTTGTATAGTCAGTATTCATTTAGATTTTTTAAAATCTTTTTTGAGGTATAGCTAACCTAGAATTAACTGTAAAATGTACAAATTAAGTTTGACCTATGTATGCACCTGTGAAACTGAGAGCACACATATATGTATATACCTTCTGGTACAGTTGTTTCTACCATCTAATCTCCTAGAAAATTAAGATGGTTAAGAGAGTTTATTGCAGTTCTGTTTGTTTTGTAACTACTAAGAATGGAGGTGGGGCTAGAGAATTTTCATGTGTTTTTTTTTTTTTTTTTTAGCCACCATTTTAGAATTCTGCCCTCATTTTAAAACTCAGTTAAAAAATTTCTTTTTTTCATCTGTTTTAAGCTACTTGTGCTCTCTCAGGTCCCCTTCACTCTAAAAAAGTAGTGTATCTTTTATCATTCTCATACATGTGACTAGCATGACATTTGAGCTTTACCAATGTCTAGAAACCATTGATTTCTCCTATTTGCTACCTCTTGGAAATAACAGCAGAAAAGTTTAAAGGCTATCCATTCTGATTGAGTCAGTATCTTAGTAATTGTGATTCCTAAAAGTGAGATCAGCATACATTTTTACTTAGTTTCTTATTTTGAGGCTATAAATCCTAATTTTAATGATTTGTGTGAGAGTATACCCATAGGTCATAATAAAGGGATTTTTCTTTTAGTGTATACTGCTGAGTTTTGCTCTTAATTGTATTAGCTTACACAAAATTTGCATATGTGGGATTATAAATTCTTCTACTAGCAAAGAATCTAATATTAGTTTTTAGCCTTTAAGAGTGATCTTAATTTACATTTAATTCCCTTTTATTAAATACTGTAAGAGATCCTCACAATATAAAGTGATTTGAATGACTGTTTTCAAAATTGGAATTTTGTACATTCCAATTTTTTTCTAGACTGTATCTATAATAATACTGACATTTATTTAGAGTTTACTCTGTCATGCATTTGTATTGTCTCATTTAGTCCTTAAAACAACTCTATGTAGTAGAAATTATTATCCCTACAGATGAGAGACTAAGGCATGGAGAGTTGATGCACCTTACAAGTTCACACATACAGTAAATAGCTTTGGGATTTAAACCAGGTAATATATGTCTAGAGCCTGGCCTCTTAACCAGTATAAACTCTTTTTTTCTCTAATACTGGAAAATAATTATATGAACCAAAATGTTCTCCCTAAATAATTGTAAGATTTTTCACTGTTGGGCTAATGGGCCCACTCAGACTAAGTTTGAGGATGACGTTACTTTTTTTTTTTTTTTTTCATTCTTTTAGCTGATATAGCCCAGAGATATAGGATAAGCAAATACCCAACCCTCAAATTGTTTCGTAATGGGATGATGATGAAGAGAGAATACAGGGGTCAGCGATCAGTGAAAGCACTTGCAGATTACATCAGGCAACAAAAAAGTGACCCCATTCAAGAAATTCATGACTTAGCAGAAATCACCACTCTTGACGTAAGTCATTAACTCTTGCTGGATCAAATGAAGCCTGCCTGATTAATGTAAACGAATTCTTATGCAATCAAAGAATCTGGCATTTTCTTATAGTTCATTGCAGTGGATTATATATATATATACACACACACACACACACACACACACACACACCCTTAACAAGTTGAATTTTTCTTGAATTCTCAAGGGAAATGCTAATATTTTACTGAACCTTTGGATAAAATGTATATAGCAATACAGTAAAGTTGTACTAATTTGAATTAATTGAGGGCAAAGGGTAGCCTGAATTATGAAGAAATAGATGTTAATGTCAGGCATACACAAACAAAGTTTCCATAGTTTGCTTAGTGGAGACCCTTATGTAGAAGCGTGAGAGACCCACGGTGGAGTCTCTACCAACAGTCACACATTACGAATTGATGTATTATTTTAACACATCTTAGAATTAGTCATCTTATTTAGGAAGGACTGTCACTGATTAAACAGTTATGTATTTCTTGAAATTTTAAAATAAAATGTTGGAAGGAAATTATTATATTAGATGATAATTAAGACTGTTTTCAACCTAATGTAATCTTTAATAGTTTTGGACTAGGTGTTAAAAGCCAATTATGCATTTATAGTCATACTTCATTTGGAGATAATTGAACAGCAGCTGGGTAAATGCAATAACATTATTCTTAAAGAACTATATATATTTATAAAGTAATTACATACTTTATTTTACAGCGCAGCAAAAGAAATATCATTGGATATTTTGAGCAGAAGGATTCAGAAAACTATAGAGTTTTTGAAAGAGTAGCAAATATTTTGCATGATGATTGTGCCTTTCTAGCTGCATTTGGGTAAGTAGCCTGAGAGTGTGTTAGTGGGTCGGGTCTGCTCAGCTGTCGTGTTAAATTCTTGTTGTGTGTGGTCGTTTTCTGAAGATGACCTCTCCAAAGATTATCTCAGTCCTCTTAAAGTCACCAACAAATTTTTACACCTATCTCTGACCTCCTTCTAAGAGTTTAAGTCTGTTAATTATTCTTTCTGTACTATATCCTATTTCAAAATGTGGGTAAGAGGAAAAGGTTGGACAGGTTAACTCTCATACTTTTGTTCAGCTCATTTACTAACACTATCCTGTGCCACAAAAAATGCTTATTAACCTGTGGGGTTTCCAAACTGAAACAACACAGTGTTTCTCATTAATGACCATGAGCTTCATCATCTTTACTCATCTCTGGCTCTCCACCACCTTTTCTTCTGCCTTCCCTGTCTCAGAGGAACAATGCTCCTTTCCCCGGCTAACCTCTTTACTTGTTTCCTTGTAATTGTCCCTTCAAAATCCTCTGGGGCTTTGATCCATCAGTTGTCCTTGCTTTCTCATGTTTTCAACCTGACGCTTTTCATGAACTCCTTTCCTTTTCCAAAAAAACATGATTCTCTTTCCTGATCTGTCCCTTCTATCTCTTGAGCTATAATCTCATCTCTTTCTTTTCATTCTCAATTTCTTTTCAGAGATTAGTTTTGCTTGGCTACCTTGAATTTCTCATACTTTAACCAGTTAAAATACCTTAACCTCCTGGAAGCTAACTTTTACCTCCATTACCCTAAAGGAACTTCTCTCTACACAGTCACGAAGTGACTTCTTAATTAACAAATCCAGTGGCCTTTTTTCAATCTTAATCCTCTTCAATTTCTCTGAAGGATGTGACCCTCAACTACCCTGTCCTTCTTCTGCTGTGTCTACATTTTATGTTGAACTCCCTGGTTTGATCCTTACCTTTCTGACTTCTCTGGCTTTATCTTGTTTTTTTTTTTTCTTTCTCTTTCAAAATGGAATCATTCTTATGGTTCTGTCTTTGACTCTTTCTTCTCATTGGAGGTTATCTTCCCCCATGCTTTGATGTTATACAATATTATTTTTCTCTTTTCTTTGGCCTATAGCTGGTAGACTCTATTGTGGTACCTGTCTTGAGTAGAGCCCAGATTTCTGGCATAGTATGTCCTCTTCATTTTGTGACCTCTTTCCTTGTTTTAAATGCTTCTATAGGTTTTCTATGTGTGTTTTATTGTAAACATTATCAGTGTTTTTTGAAGATCGTTGTAGAGAGTAAATAACGAAAGAACTTCTCCCCCATGCTTTTTGTAATACTGTTTCCAGCCATGCAGGCCCCTTGCTATTCCTCAAACACTGCAAGCACGCTTCTGCAGCAGAGCCTTTGCCCTTACTGTCTCTATCCAGAGTGCTTTGTCCAGATATCATCTCATCAGAAAGATCTTTCCTGATAGCTGTATATAAAATAGCACTATCATCATCCAACTTGTCATTCTTTATCCACTTATTTTTCTTCATAGCACTTTTTGTTTGTTTTTAACCACCCAAGATAAAAATATCTAGTTGTTTGTTTTTCCCCACAAAAATGGAAGCTCCATGAGAGGATGTTGTCAGTTTTGTTCACTCCTGTGTACCAAGTGCCAAGAACATAGCTGGTACAGAGGAAGCACATAGTAAATAGTGAATGAATGAATGGAGCATGTTCTTCCTTTCTGTTCCAGTGTCATCAATCTAGCTTAGTACTGCTTGCCCCTGTCTCCTGACTACTGCAGTCAGAACCTGGAGATAAATCAGGGTTCAATTAATCCAAATATAATTTAGAGAGAGAAAAAGTTACCCATTTTGACTTAGAATTTGTTGTAGAATTCACTCACCCAATATTTATTCACCTATTATGTGCCTGTACCAGGCATGGGAAATAGTAAACAAATAAACAAAAAATTAGTTATTTATGGAACTATATTCTAATGATGTGTAGGTTATTTCATTTCATCTATTTTTTTTAGAAGTTTTGGTTTTAAAAATAAAAAAGAGAATTCATGGTTGAGTCTGACTTAACAAGCAGATAATATGTTTGTGTGACTGGTTTATGTGACTACATCAATGACCTTGATCCTCAGTTACTAGAAACAATCTGGGGTCAAAAACAGCTATTTAGTGCCAAAACTGCCAATCCACAGATAAAATACTGAGTCACAAAAACAGCTAACTAAAATTTCCCTTTAAAAAAATCTGCCTCGTATTAAATTTTTCCTTTAAATGTATGCTTTTGTTGGTATTGCATAATCTTATTTATTTATTTGTTTGTTTGTTTATTTATTTATTTATTTATGGCTGTGTTGGGTCTTCGTTGTAGTGTGTGGACTTTCTGTAGTTGCGGTGAGTGGGGGCTACTCTTCGTTGTGGCATGCAGGCTTCTCATTGCGGTGGCTTCTCATTGCGGTGGCTTCTCATTGCGGTGGCTTCTTTTGTGGAGCACAGGCTCTAGGCGTGCGGGCTTCAGTAGTTGTGGCGCGTGGGCTCAGTAGTTGTGGCTCGCGGGCTCTAGAGTGCAGGCTCAGTAGTTGTGGCGTACAGGCTTAGTTGCTCCGTGGCATGTGGGATCTTCCTGGACCAGGGCTCGAACCCGTGTCTCCTGCATTGGCCAGTGGATTCTTAACCATTGCGCCACCAGGGAAGCCCGGTATTGCATAATCTTATAAGTAGAAAAGAGGATGGACAAGTATATATTTCAAGTTGTTATAGTTCATATGTTGCAAAACAGCTAGGGAATTCTTCTTCATTCAGTTATATTGCTGCTATTAGTTTTCTTAAAAAATATTATTACTGCTTCTCTCTTTCCATTAGAGCTGTTTCAAAACCAGAAAGATACAGTGGAGACAACATAATCTACAAACCACCAGGGGTAAGTTGCCATTTCTTAGTGTATAATTTTTAATATAATTTAAATACATATATAGTATAATCTGTAGTTTTGTACATTGTTAATGTTCACAGAACCATAAAGTTTTAATATAGGAAGGAACCTTAAGGCATCATTTTGTGCTAATCCAAACCTTTCAAAGTAAAGATGAGGACACAAGCCTAAAGTCACTCAGGCATTTAGTGGCAGAGCTGGGACTAGAGATCCCCTGATCCCCAGGCCTTTTTCACCTCTCTGTTTTGCCTTTGGCCTGGGACTCAAATTTTAAAAAAGGCTTCAGTGGTCTGTGATCATCACTCCAACTTGAGTGAGACTAGCCACGCTCCCAAATCTCTTGGGGTATAAGTTCACCTGGTACTTGCCAGATACTAAGGAGTGCTAAGTTGTTTTTAACCCTTGGCTAAGAAGTTAGGTGTGTCTAAACTTAGAAGTAGCTGTTTAGGCCCAGGTGATGGTAGCCACAAAAAAGACCGAAATCATAGTATTGTCACCCCAAATTGATGTAACTGTCTGTCATTGCAATTTTCACACACACACAAATAGAAATCTATGGATTTTTTTTAATTCATAGTTTTCATTTTAATGGGTTTTTTTTGTGGTGTTTTGACACACTGAAGTTTTTAACTTTTCTGTAGTCATATGAATGAATTTTTTGCTTAGAAAGCTCATTTCCTATTTTGAATTCATATAGGTATTTGCCTGTATTCTCTGCAATTGTATTTCTTTAATAATAGCTTACATAGTGTGACCATCTCTGGATTATCAGAATCTATGTGTCTCTCAGTGTAGTTTTCTTGTTAAGAGCACAGGCTCTGGAATGAGACTGTTTTAATGTCAAATCTGCTGCCTTCCTTACCACCTCACGCTGGTCAGAATAGCCATCGTTAAAAAGTCTATAAGTAACAAATGCTGGAGAGGGTGTGGAGAAAAGAGAACCCTCCTACACTGTTGGTGGGAATGTAAATTGGTGCAGCCACTATGGAAAACAATATGGAGGTTCCTTAAAAAACAAAATATAGAGTTGCTGTATGATCCAGCACTCCCACTCCTGGGCATATACCCAGACAAAACCATAATTCAAGAAGATACACACACCCCTATGTTCATAGCAGCACTATTTACAATAGCCAAGATATGGGAACAACCTAAATATCCATCGACAGATGAATGGATAAAGATGTGGTACATATATACAATGGAATATTACTCAGCCATAAAAAGAATAAAATAATGGCATTTGTAGCAACATGGATGGACCTAGAGATTATCATACTAAGGGAAGTTAAGTCAGAAAGAGAAGGACAAATACCATATCACTTATATGTGGAATCTAAAATACAGTACAAATCAACATATCTACGAACAGACTCACAGACATAGAGAACAGACTTGTGGTTGCCAAGGGGGAGAGTGGGTAGGGGAGGGAAGGAATGGGAGTTTTGGATTAGCAGAGGCAAACTATTACTGTATATAGGATGGATAAACAAGGTCTTACTGTATAGCACAGGGAACTATATTCAATATTCATAATGGAAAAGAATATGAAAAAGAATATATATATATATTCTTATACATATATATGTATAACTGAGTCACTTTGCTCTATAGAAAAAATTAACACAACATTGTAAATCAATTATACTTCAATAAAATAAAAAAAAGAATCTGCTACCTTCCTAGGTGTATAACTCTGGGAAAGTTTATTAGCTTCTCTGTGCTTTAGTTTGTTCATCAGTAAAAACATCCATGAAAATAGTGGTACCTGCTTTATGGGGATGTTTCAAGGATTAATTGAGTCAACACCTACAAGGTGTTTACAGTGGTAAAACAGTGCTTGGTCACAGTAAGTTGGCTTAGGTAACGTTAGCTATTTACCATCATTTTAGGCACTTCATAGATACGATTTTGAGTGAATATGGAAACAGATACTGCAGTTAATTAATTTTAGAGATAAACCATACCTTAGATTTATATAGTATCATGTATTTTTCAAGGCTTTTTCACTGGAAGTCTCCAAATTTTCTTCTAACATTTTTGAAGGGAGAGATAGCTAAATTAAATCATTAGGATAATTCTTTTCACAATGTCTGCCTGCTATTGATGAAGATACTGGTAAACATTTAATTGACGCAATCTAAGGGAAAGCAGAAGGCTTACACATCACAGGTTGGATAATCAGGTCCCCGATAATCACAGAGTTATCAGCTTATTACCATCTATAGCTAGCCCTCTTTCTTAGAAGTTCCATGTTTTTTGTTTCTTTTGTATCCTGTGTAGATTTTCTGGGCTTGTAGATGGCTTTAAGAATGCATTTTTGCTAGCACAGGTTAGATTTGTTTAATTTTTTTTCTTTGTTTTTATAACAGCATTCTGCTCCAGATATGGTGTACTTGGGATCTATGACAAATTTTGATGGGACTTACAATTGGATTCAAGATAAATGTGTTCCTCTTGTCCGAGAAATAACATTTGAAAATGGAGAGGTACGGACTTTCTAATGTGTGTTGTTATTTTTAATTAAGATTTCCGAAAGAGCAAGCTTCCTCCACCCATCTTACTATTTTACCACAGAATTTATCAGTTACAAAAATCATGCAGTGAACATAAGTACATATAGCTATTTCCATAATACAGGCCAATGGTTCTCCACCTCTGCTATACCAGAACCCCACTGTTGTATTTCCTGCAATAGCAGTGGTTCATGACAGCCTTGAAAATGAGTTTGAAAGTGCCTCTCAGGTGATTCTGATCCCACTCTTGGTTGAAGATCCTTGTTTAAGGGGATTGCTTTAGAAGCAATGCTCTGCAGATTTTAGTTACAATTAATTACATACAGTGAATAATCCTTTGGTATAAAAAGGTTTTTCTGATTCCTGTCTATCCTAAAAGAATGAAACTGTGTTCTCTTTCCATCATAAATAATGAAGGCAATTATCAGTTATCATGTAACTGTCCTCAGTCATCCCATGCGCCTGAAATAAAGCCCATCCCAAACTCTGAACAACTCCCACAAAACCAAAACACAAAAACCTAAGAAGTTGGAGGAGCAAGAACAAAGAGCTGTGTCTGTGAGGTGCATCTCTCTGTTCTTTACTGTATTTGAAACATATCTTTCATTTCATTTTACTCCTTCATTTTCAAAACCCTCAGTCTAAGAATGTAATTTTTAAAAAACATTTTAAAAAAGTTAAAAAAAACCTTTCTATACGCATACTTCAAAGAATTATAAGTGCATAGCTCAGGTATTGAATGCACAACTCAAGAAATTATCACAGAGTAAAAACACACCCATATAATCCCCACCAAGTCAGAGGTTGGCAATTCTGTAAGAAGTCAGATAGTAAATATTTCAGGCTTTGCAGTTCATATAGTCTCTGTTGCAACTACTCAACTTGGCAGTTGTGGCACAAAAGCGCCCTAGATAGTACATAAATAAGTATGGTTGTGTTCCATTAAAGCTTGCTTGCTTGCTTATTGTCTTAGTTTTTATCAAATGAACATCCCTTCTACTTTTCTCAGTTCTCAGGGCTTCAGGTATGTTTAGCTGAATTAACTTACATTTTTATTGTATCATTTAGTCCTTAGAGGCTCAGAAAGATCTAGTAACCTGTCACGATTATTCACCTGCTTTGACAGTTCTTACAGGGGTACTTTCAAAACAGAATTTAAAGTTATGGAGCTGGAAAATCTTAAACAATTAAACAGGGTTCTGTCCGTCCTCCCCCAGCCCTGCCTCCCGCCCTACGGTAGTTGGCACATTTAATAATTCTTTAGATTTATTACATGTTGTAACCAACTACCCATAAATCCTTTAAACTATAGGGAAAGATTTGTTAACCTCTGAATCTGGTTGTCTTGCTATCCCTCTCCTGAATCCTTTAATACCTGCTGGGTAAAGAATATGTTGGTATGGATGTGGACATGGGTACACTTGGAAGCTCTAGCAGCATAAACTACCAGCTACTATGTTAACGTACGTACTGATAAATTAGTTTAGCAAACTAATTCACATAGTTTCGAACTATTAATCTGTTTATTACTTGCTTCTTAACAGCTGTTATCTAATCCATATTTGTGTTTTTTGTTTAAACAAAAAATTTTTTGTTTACTTACAAAATTAGTACTTTTGTTTATTACTAACAAAGTAATATATTTGTTTCTACTTTTAACTTCTTAGTTCTTAAATTTTCCAAAAGGTAACTGCTGTCTTCTTTCCCAATTAGTATTTATTCAGCAACATTTGTGTCTTCATTTATTCAGTCATAGGTTGATTATATATTGTGTACAAAAATCTGTGAGCAAAGGAGAAGTGAAATAAGATTCTCTGTCTTTAAGGGGTTTTCAATCCAGTAGTTCACAAGTACAGACAATATGAAGACATGCCCCATGCCACATGATGGGCACTGAGAAAATGTTCTGAGAGTTTAGAGGAGAGAACTCAGTTCTACCTTTGGCAGAAATGGGATAGAATCAGGAATGGCTCTCTAAAAGAGGCATTTCAGTCCTGAAACAAAAGGGATAAAAGAGAAAGAGAAGTACTAATGGAAATAGGGAATTAAGAGGAGGGGACAGTGCATTTATGTTGAGCATTGAAGGTACTGGAACTGGACTTGGAGATATAAATAAGGGACCAATTTGAGTTGGTGACTGAGATTGTTGACCTAGTTGAAGTTGCCAGGCTAGAGCAGAGAGAAGTCCAAAGACAGAACCATGGAGGAGTAGTTGCAATTAATATGTTGGGAAAGAAAAAATGTGAGCACAAGAGATAAAAAGTGAGGAAGAAGAAATTCTAAATCAGTTTGCTAAAACATCATTGTGATGCCAGGAGCTGGGGGGAGGAGAGATGGGAAGTGACTGCTAATGACTGTGGATTTCTTTTAGGAGTGATGAAATGTTCTGGAATTAGATAGTGTTGATGCTTGCAACCTTGTGAATATAATAAAACCCACCAAATTGTACACTTTAAAATGCTGCATTTTATGGTATTTGAATTACAGTCATCTCTTGCTTTCTACTGGGAATTGATTCCCAGGCCCCCACGGATATCAAAATCCTCGGATGCTCAAGTCCCTTACAGTTGGCCCTCCAGTATTTGTGGGTTCCACATCTATGGATTCAACCAGTCGTGGATCCTGTGGATATGGAAGGCCGACTATATATCTCAATTAACAAAAAAAGGTGAACTTGATGAAAAGCTTAATCATTTATCCTGTGTATGAGTGGAACAGGCTTAAACATGGAGACAGGAACCAGAAAAAAACTCTTATCCTATAAAATAGGTTCCAGTTTCAGTTTTTTTAGGGTAAGGACATGTGTGCTTTCTGCTGAGGCAGTTCCTAAATTATAGAGAGATAGGCAAAAGAATTGTTAATGGAAATGATTTTATTATGAGGCCCTTTCTGGACTTTTTTTATGAGTCAGAACTTAGCATTTGTCAGAGAGAATAAATGATCAAAATATGCTGTCTACTTATCACATTTCTCTTGTATTCTCCAATAACAATAATAAATTTTTTTTAAGTAACAAAAATTTCAAGATGTTTTTGTGTATGTATACATACAAGATATATAAACATACACATATATAGTGGCAAGTATTTGTTAATAATGTTGATAAATTGTGTATTGGTTGAAAACTGGCTATGTTATGGGGTTTTTGTCTTTTGTTCTGAATCACACTTTTCAGCTTTTGGTAGGTCTCATGTAAGTGGAGTGGTTTTTGCAATAAACCTTAGAATAAGCATAAGTTTGCAAATCAGTTAGATTTATTTATTGCTGGTACACTCAGTTTTTCAGTGTTATCTGCGAAGACTGTTTATCCCCTCGTAAAATCAACATCTTGAAAAAGAATCAGCATGGTTCCTCCTTTGGTCAACTCACGTTTTAAATGTCATGGCTTCATCCAATACTAGCTAACAGGTCAGCCCAGTGGTTACTTTAAGGCAGGCCAGCATCTACAGTACAGTAGGACATGTGAGTCCTCTGAGTGCTTGGATACTTCAGGTGGAGGGCATGCGTTCCTTTTGCATTAAGGCATTTATTTACACCATTGGATCTCTTTCCTGGGATGTTGCAGCTGTTGCATGTTATGTGGGCTGGGTTTAAAATTGTTCCTACCTAGAAAATAGCTAGAGCTGAATGGAGAGGCCTGATAATTCTCACTGAATACTTCTCTATACAGGAATTGACAGAAGAAGGACTGCCTTTTCTCATACTCTTCCACATGAAAGAAGATACAGAGAGTTTAGAAATATTCCAGAATGAAGTAGCCCGACAATTAATAAGTGAAAAAGGTAGACAGATTAAGGTGTTTGTTTATATCCTTCCTTTCTCTATTTTTTTACCTTCTCCCTTTTCCATTACATTAATACTCACATAAACATATTTGGGTTAAAAACATAACAAATTATTTTAACTCTGCTCAACTCCTGAATTTACATGAAAACATGGGGATGGGAGGCATTAGTAGAGATAATATGAAGCAATAGCTTTTTAAAAAAAACAAAAAACAAAAAAAACCCTGACTCTTTTAGCTCTCTAAAATCAAACAGCATGAAAAGTGGGGTCATGGGTGGACAGTGTAAGTTTTAGGCACTTTCTTGCAGCACCTTGATACTTCTCTGGTCCTTTTCTAATAGTCCCAGAAATACTGCTGAGAGAACTTATACAGTCAGATTAACATTTACTATATTTCCAAGTGAAAGAAAGTTGAGTAGTTCTCTGCAGACTTCTCCAAAGCATCAAAAATGAATTTGAGGTATCACCAGCTTTCCCTCTGTAGTTAGAGAAGAAAGTCAAACAAAATAAACTGAAGGCTTTGTATAGAGCCATGCCCATATTAGTCACTGTAAATATTTTTGGGGTTGAATTGGATTAAAAATCAACCAATAGGGACTGGAGGGGCATCCTTGATGAAATGAAGATGCTCCCATGAGAACAGATCATATATCAGTTTCTGGAACTTGTTCCCAAGACCTGGGTAATCTGCAGAGCAAATGATTACCCACTTAAAGAAAATTTAAAAATTCACTATAGCATTTGAATTTGGGTTGAGTTCCTATAATTTTTAAGGAAATTATACTCTCTGCCCTAAGAATTAAGATCCTACCTTTTTAAAGTATAATATTTAGGTTTTAGTTTTTGTGGTCTACATTACTCTAGAGCATGTTGGGTTTTTTTAGTATGTCACTTTTTATGAACTTGCAAACTTACGAGAATACTCTGTGTGAGCGCTGACTGTTATGCTAGACAGAAATGTCTTAGCTGATTGCATGTCCTCTTCCTCTTTTGACCCTCAAAAGCATATTCTAATCTACCTCTCCAAATTCTATTTCTTTTAAAGGTACAATAAACTTTTTACATGCTGACTGTGACAAATTTAGACATCCTCTTCTGCATATACAGAAAACTCCAGCAGATTGCCCTGTAATAGCTATTGACAGCTTTAGGCATATGTATGTGTTTGGAGACTTCAGGGATGTATTGTAAGTATTCATTTTGGTTTTTTTAAATTACTGATATATGTCTCAAAAATGAACTTAAATTAATTGTCTGAATATTTTACATAATGCTATGTTGAAATACTTTGTTATTCAGAAGGAAGAGGTTTTTTTTTTCACTCCAGAGTATAGTATAATTGACTGTGGGGAGTTCCCTGATGGTCCAGCGGTTAGGACTTGGCGCTTTCACTGGTCGGGGAACTAAGATCCTGCAAGCTGAGCAATGTGGTAAAAAAAAAAAAAAGAAAAGAAAATGTTAATTGACTCTGAGAATTATGATATATCCCTATAGAAATGCCAGCATTAGATGATCCTAAATGCTTGGGAATTAATCTCTGAAAGAAAATTTTTGACCTATGAGAAATTCGTTTAGAATTGAGTTTGGTCTTTGTCAGCACATCAAGGAAAGTAGGTTAATCCTAGGTAGGTTAAAGGAAATGGGTAATATTGCTGCTCATTTGTGACTGTGTCTACCAAGAACATTAGTGGTATTGAAGACCCAGAAGATGGCTATGACAAGGCATTTATAAGGGCATACAGCTAGAAACCTTTCCAAGAACAGATATGCTTTCTGACTCTATTCTCACCTTTCCATAGTATTAACATATAAACCTTGTAACTACCACAGATATTAAATTTTTATCAGCCTTCTGAGATGTTAAATACAGTGATTAAAAATGGAAATGTTTCTTCATATATGAAAAATTTAAGCAATACAGGTATTAATTCAAACTAGACCTTTTCTTTTTAAAATTCATTTAAATAACCCCCTTTTTTAATGTCCAAAGATTAAACTTCACAGTTAGAGGGTGATTTGAAGTCCTATTGCAGGATGAATTACCTCACTCATTTCTAAATATTTTAATAGAGATGTGGTTGTTTGATAGAAGATTCTCAGTCCTCATATAGAGGAGGCCTACATTTGAGTCCTACCTCGGTCAAGTCACTTAACTTCTCTGTTCTTGTTTCTTTACACTTAAAATATGGTTGGTGGTACAGCCTCCCTAATGGGATTGTTACAGAAATTAATGAGAGATGATGGCTGTGTTATGAACCTTAAAGTACTTACAGATACTGTTTTTATTTTACCTGTACTCAAAAGAATACCACTTAGCATATTAACTCATTGAAAATTTATTCGGGTCTTCTATACGACAGTTGTATAACATAAACCAAGTCATATAAAAACCAAGGGTTTAAAGTTTACTAAGACTGTATCCCTGCCCTCAAAGAACTCACAACCAGGTAGAAAAAGGAGACAAGCTGGATAACAGGCAGTTGTTTTATAATGTGATAAGTGCTCTGACAGAGTTCAGTAGAAGGGGCACCTGATTCAAGATTTCTGGAGATGTTAATGCCTAAGGTAGGACCTAAAGTTCTCTAGAAGTTGTTCATGGAAGTGAGAAGGAGACAGGGCTTGGAGAAAGGTGATGTTGGCAGAAACAAGTACAGAGTCTCTTGGCTGAATATGAGTGGACAGCAGGGGTATCGCTGAGGGATGAGGTCAAGAGAAGTAAATAGGAGCTTGTTCATGAAAGCCCCTACATGCTGTGTTAAGGAAGTTTGATCCTGAAAACTATGAAGAGCCAATGAAGGATTTTAATCAGGGGATTGTTTTTTTAAAGATCACTCTGAATGCAAACTGGAGAATAGATTAGAGGGAGTCAAAATAGGATCTAGGAGGCTGTTCAGTAATCCAGGCAAGAGTTGATGATAGATACTTAAATGAATGAATTTCCAAAACTCTGGCAGTAGCACTAAGTAAAGCTAGAGAGAAGCAGGACTCTTGCGACTTTTTTTTAGGTGGAATAGGAGGACTTGGTATTTCAGAAAGTAGGCGAGGGGCCAGGCTAGCCCTGATGGCCAGGACTCTGACTTGGACAACTAACTGGGCTGTGATGCCACTAACTGAGCTGGGAACTTAGTGGAGAAGCAGCCTTGTGGTAAAGACGACGAGTTCCCTTTCTTGGCATATTGAATTTGAGGTGCTTGTGGGCTACAAAGAAGAAGAGTGTCCAGAACAGAGTTTACATGGCTCTGGGATTCAACAGAGAGATAAGGGCTGGGTCTTGAACACATGGGGATGTAGTTGAAGTTACTGAAACAGATGAGATGACCTAGAACAGGGTTGAAAATGGAACCCTGATGAATACCAACATTTAAGGAGATGATAGAAGGAACATGTGCAGAAGACTGAAGAGGAGGAGGAATCAAAGAAGTGAAAGAAAAAACAGAGAAGAGTAATATGGTAATTGCGGGAGGAGCACTTGTTGCAGGAAGGAATGCTCAACCAGAAGGTAAGGATGGAGCATCTGTTAGATCTGACCCTCAAAAGGCTGTATTGCAATGAATTGAAGAGTGTTTGGTAAGGAAATGAAGATTTGACATGAAGATTCTTGCAAGAAGCTAGCCTCTAAAGGGAAAGAAAAATAGGGAGATAGCTCCAGAGAGACATAGGGTGAAGTAAAGTTTTAGCTTTTCTTCCCCCCACCCCCCTTAGGGTAACAAGAAACTAAACATGATTAAATGCTTGTGGGACAGACTCAAATGGATTTATTGAAGAGATAGGGAAAAGAGGGGCTCACTGATAAACCAAAGCCGTAAGGAGCACAGAGGGAATGAGGGGCAAAGGAGAGGAAATAACCTACCCTTCCTAGTGAGAAAGAGAAGGAAGGGTGCAGCATTTCTTTGGGTTTTTTGGGGATTATGGTGTTAGTGACAGCAGCAGAAGACTGCTGAGGATCCTGTCTGATTCTTGTTTTTAACTATGGCTAAGGACGCAAGATCATTTGCTGAGTGAGGAGCTGGGGGATACTTGAGAGGGCAGGACTGTGCTGGATTTAAAAAGGATTTAAAAAGTAGTTGTTCCCAGAAATCCACCATAAAGATCCAGATCTCCCTAACAATCCAGCATTTATTTGGATAAAAATTGGAACTCATACAGTCCGCTTAGCAACTGTGTGAGCGTTGACTGTTGTGCTAGACAGAAAGAAATGTCTTAGCTGATTGCACGTCCTTTTCCTCTTACTTCATTGGCTTGCCTCCAGAGGCTGCAAGCTCAAGATAAAAGAACAAACTTTTTAGGAGAGGGGGCAGCTGTTCTAGTGGTTGAGCTCGCTGCAAGAGCGTCCAGGCAGTGACTGTGCTTGGCATTAAAATGTTGCCCTATTCATGGGTCATTTGCATGAAGTCTTATCAGGCCATTTCCCTACCTTTGGTAGTGGATAACTCTTGGGTTGATTATTTACTTCTTCCTTTCACTGGAAATTTACAGCCCTAATTATGAAGTCTCAAATTAGCGGAAGTCAATAGGATGTTGACTCAGGTTAGGTTTACCAATCAGCAACCAAACTATGCCCAACTTTGGCTTTTATTCCTAGGAATGTTGTTACACATGAAGGGAAACGTGACGAATTCCGTCTTGGCTAACTTAAGTTTTTTCCTCCAGTTCTGAAGTCGGGTTTAAAACACTCTAGCACTAACAATCCCATCTTGGTGTCTGTTTCTTAAGAGTATCCAAACTAAGATAAATGGTCATATTCTTTATCACATGACCCAGTCCCCCTATCCTCCAACCATAGTTCACTGGACCAAGAGATGGGCACTTGACCAAGAAAAGCTAATTTATCAGCTGGCAGCATTGTGCTTGTGCCCTGGTGCCAAAAGACACTGAGTCAATAAGATTCCCCAAAGAAATACGGAAATGGGAAATTATCCTCTCCCATCCTGAAAGTGGTTAGTCCTGTGAGCAGGGACGGAGATAAGAGAAGTGACTGTATTTGAAGCTCTGAAACAAATTACTTCTTTAATTTCTCCCTTAGGTGCCTGATTTCCCCTCCTAGGCACTATTTCCTCTAATATTTTTTTAATTGTAAGGAGGCACATGCTGTGTGAGCTACAAACTGAGCCTATGTGAATAGATAAGTGTTAAAAATCAAAACATGCAGCAAAGTGAATCAGACACATTTAATGGCTTGTGTAATTGTTATTGTTCTGCATGGTAATTAAGGCTTAAATGATCAACAGTTTCCATAAATTAGTGTAATTACTATTACTTTTGCTTAGTAGCACGGCATTTCCGGGTTTAAGTGGGGGACGTATGGTTGTGGTAATGACAGACAATGCAGATTTATGCTGCAGTTTCCTCCCAAGCTAGAGGCAGGCACTGCAGCATAGTGGGGGCAGGGCGAGGTGCTAACCAGTGTTGTATTCATCTCTTCCTTCTTGCAGAGAAAATGAGGGTTAGGGAGGTAAGGTAACCAGCAAGGCCACACAACTAATTAGTGGCAGGGCTAGGAGTCATGTCAGAGTATACTGAACCCCCAAATCCCAAGCTCATAACACTTGATACCAAAGCAGTTACATTTTCAGTATATATAAAAGCAGTGTAAGTGTGAATGTGAAAGATGTTTGAAGAGACAATATTGCTAGTACCGGAAACTAAGTCACAGATCTCTAAATCCTTAGTTTTTTTTCTATAGTTTGACCAGATTGGTTTCTTGCCAAACGTAAAGGAAAAACTTTTATATGGAGATGGGAATGGGGGGAAGTTTTGAAGCCCAAGAGCACATAAGGGTAGGTCTAGGAAATGTTCTCCAGTCCGGAGAGAAGAGAATAAATGATGGGGTCTGGTATAAGACTGTGGAAGGGCTTTCTAGAGAATCTTACCTTCTAAAAAACTGTGGCCTGCAAATACCCTACTATCTGTTCCTTTGCTTAAGGGTTCTTATGTAAGCTGCCACTGGAGCCCCAGTGATGGGAAAAAGCAGCAGGACAGACTTCAGGTCACTCCTAGGAAAATTAACAGGCTACTCTAATGCTAATGAGTTCCCCAACTCTGGGCTCTAGGTCATTTCTTCCAAATCACTAAATCACTGAGAATTATGATCGTAATTCCTTGAAGTACTCAGGTGAGGGTGGTTGTGGTGAGGAGCTGAGACGACACTGAAACTACAGGGGTGGGGTATCTCCCTAATTCAGCAATTTGCTTGTCTGACACGATGAACTAGCCTGTCTGGTTGAACTTAGAGGGAACCAACCAGGAACTGAATGAAATGGTAAAGAACTTGGAGGGACAGGTAAGAGAAATGTTTAAAATCAGGTCACCATTAAGTTCCCCTTTAACCCTGAGAATCTGGTTTTGTTCTTCATTGTCTAGGGGGTTCTTTTTTTTACCCAAATTAGGCTTTTCTTTTTTTTTTTTTTTTTTTTTTTTTGCGTTACACAGGCCTCTCACTGTTGTGGCCTCCCCCGTTGCGGAGCGCAGGCTCCGGACGCGCAGGCTCAGCGGCCATGGCTCACGGGCCCAGCCGCTCTGCGGCATGTGGGATCTTCCCGGACCGGGGCACGAACCCGTGTCCCCTGCATCGGCAGGCGGACTCTCAACCACTGCGCCACCTGGAAAGCCCCGGCTTTTCTTGATTGAAAAAAAAAAAATGGTGCCGAGAAATCTTTTTTTTATTATTTTTTTTAAATTTTAAATTTTATTTATTTTTTATACAGCAGGTTCTTATTAGTCATCAATTTTATACACATCAGTGTATACATGTCAATCCCAATTGCCCAATTCATCACACCACCACCACCACCCCCGCCGCTTTCCCCCCTTGGTGTCCATACGTTTGTTCTCTACATCTGTGTCTCAACTTGTGCCCTGCAAACCAATTCATGAGAAATCTTTCTAAAAGGCAAACCTTATTTAGTTATTATCTCTTGCTATAATAACTGCGTTGTAACGGCATTAGTAGATGTTCATCCAGTGCTTTGCTTTTAGTTTCATCTGCTTATTACAAGATTAAGAGTTTGACTACTTTGAATGTATATATCTGGAATATATCCTAATATTTATCAACTACCCATCTGCCCTATTCCCCACCTCTCCTATTCATCTGTATACTTTTGATTCTCTGAATTTGTCTCTCCTGTCAACCACTGGGCAATATACACAGTGGTCCAGGTCCCTAAACACCATTTTTATTTTCATATAACGTACTTATCGTACAACTGATATTGATACGTAGTATATTTATAAGTACTTTTTATTTTACAAATCATTCCAGTATATTTTACCTTATTTGGTCCTGCCAGCAAAATGGACATCAAACACTGACAGAGCCAGGCACTGTACCAGCCTTACTTTATACATTTGTATGTGTTTTCAGTTAATCTATAACAAGCTTAGAAGATAGGTATTATTTCCACTTTTACAATAAAGAAGTTAAGCTCTGAGAGATTTATAAACTTTACTGAAATGGAGTCACCATAGAGGTGATATAGCATAGTGGTTAGATGCACAAGACTCTAGATCCAGACTGCTTAGACTTAAATCCCAATCTGTTACCTATTAGTTATATCACCCTGGGCAATTTCTTACCACCTCTATGCCTCTGTTTCTTCATCGGTAAAATAGGAATAATAATAGCATCTACTTAATAGGGTTGTTGTGAGCATTAAATGAATGTATATATCTATAGCTCTTAGAACAGTGTCTGATACATGGCCAGTGCTATTAGAAGGCTAGCTATGATTATTATAGGCAATAATATATTTGGATTCAAATCCAAGTCTGTTAGACTATAAAAACAATACAGTTAATTAAAGCAGTTGTTCTCATTTTACATATCAGAAAGCTGAAGACGTCAAAGACGTTAAGTAACTTAAATGGCAAGATACAGTGATTTTACACTGTAATACACTGAATGAGTTCCAACTACATTGTATAAGTTGAGTCAAAAAGTAGAAAACAATATTAGGAAATTGAATCCAGCAATGTATGAAAGAAGAATAATATATCACAACCAAGTGGGCTTTATCCCAAGTGTGCAAGGCTCATTCAACCTTCAAAGATCAATGAGAGTAATTCAGCATATACTGATTATATCAACATATGCAAGAAGCATTTGACAAAATTCAATATCCATCATGACAAAAATGCTTAACAAACTAGGAATATATGGAAACTTCCTCAATCTGATAAAGGACATTTACAAAGAACCTACTGCTAATACCATATTTAATGGTGAAAGACTGAATACCTTCCCCTTAAGATCAGGAACCAGGCAAGGATGTCTACTCTCTTTGTATGTGTGTGTTAAGTATATCATTTGTTCCTTATTTCTGATTATAAAAATTTTATCTTCTTTGTGGATAATTCTTAAAATTGATAAAATGCCAAAGAATAAATTAAAAATCACCCATAAATCCACAAGAGCTCTATACATATATATGTTATAAAATTAGAGCTATGCTATTTTATGAATTTTCTTTTTATCCACACATTATAAACATCTTCCATGTCATTAATATTTTTCTGTTATTTCTAATGATCAGATAGCTTGCCTTTGAATGGATTGTTTCATGATTTGTCTAAATAACCCCTGTTGTTTGAAATCCAGGTTTTTCCCATGAAAAAATAAATAACACTGCTAGTAATGGGACTTTACCTGATTCATCTTCATGAACATTCTTGTAGTTTTGGGTGTGTGGAACACTTTGAGTTCTGTGACACCATCATGATTTTCCCTTGTTTTCCCCCCCTTTTTTTGGTGCTTTCATTGTCTTTTACTGATTGTGCTTCTTGTCTTTCACCCTTTGTAATAATGATCATAGTGCTGTGCTAATATGATAGTTACTAGCCCTATATGAATACTTAAGTTTACATTAATTAAAATGATATAAATTAAAAGTCAGTTTCTCGGGCACTCTAAATCCATTTCAGGTGCTCAATGGCCACATGTGGGTAGTGGTTCCTGTATTTGACAGCATAGGTATACAATATTTTTCCATCTTCACACAAGTGCTCCATCCTTCTCTCTGGATAGCAGCTTCTTCTGCTGCTGTGCTGTAACTTCTGCATGGATGTGGTTCTTTTTTTTTTTTAATTAATTAATTAATTAATTTTTGGCTGCATTGGGTCTTCGTTGCTGTGCGTGGGCTTTCTTTTTAGTTGCAGTGAGCGGGCCTCTCATCGCGGTGGCCTCTCTCGTCTTGGAGCACTAGCTCTAGGCGTGCGGGCTCTAGAGCGCAGGCTCAGTAGTTGTGGCGCATGGGCCTAGTTGCTCTGCAGCATGTGGGATCTTCCTGAACCAGGGCTCGAACCCATTTCCCCTGCATTGGCAGGCGGATTCCTAACCACTGCACCAACCAGGGAAGCCCCACGGATGTGGTTCTGATTTATCATGACAGGACTTAGCGTGAACTCTATATTTTATAACTCTTTGACTTTGTAACTCTAATCAAATCATCTGTGTTCCTTATATCTCTTAGTTCACATCCTCTAGGATCTGATTGGCTCAACACATAGATTGGTTCCCTCTCCACTCCAAATTATATGTCCTCTCTTTTTTTTCCAGCTTTATTGAGGTATAACTGACAAAATTGAATATATTTAAGGTATATTTTGATATATGTATACATTGTGAAATAATTACCACAGTCAAGCTCATTAACCTATTACCTCCCATAGTTATGTTTTTTTTTCTTTTTCTGGTGAGAACAATTAAGGTGTATTCTCTTAGCAAATTTCAAATATACAATACTAATATACAATATTAGTACTATAGTCACCATGCTGTACATTAGATCTCCAGAACTTACTCATCTTGCATAACTGAAACTTTGTATCCTTTGACCAACACTTTCCCATGTCTCCCACCCACTCAGTCCTTGGTGCCCACCAGTCTGTCCTCTGCTTCTGTGAGTTCTGTTTTTTCATATTTCACTTAGCATAATGTCATTCAGGTTCATCCACGTTGTCGAAAATGACAGGATTTCCTTCTTTGTTAAAGCTGAATAACATTGCATTGTGTGTGTGTATATAAACCTTACCCATATTTTCCTTATCCATTCATTGATTGATGGTCACTAGGTTATTTCTCTCTTGGATATTGTGAATAATGCTGAAATGAACATGAGAGTGCAGATATCTCAAGATACTGATTTCATTTCCTTTGGGTATACACACAGAAGTGGGATTGTTGGGTCATATGGTAGTTATATTTTTAATTTTTTGAGGAACCTCCATACTGTTTGCCATAATGGCCTTACCAGTTTACATTACCATGAACAGCATACAAGGGCTCTCTCTTCTCCATATTCTTGCCAACACTTATTATCTTTTGTCTTTTTGATAATAACCATTCTAACAGGTGTGAATTTTGTAAAATCATTGTGCATTTTGCAAATCATTGTGGTTTTTGATTTGCATTTCCCTGATGCCTAGTGATGTTGAATACCTTTTCATGTACCCATTAGCCCTTCATATATTGTCTTTTGAGAAATGTCTATTCATGTCCTCTGCCCATTTTTAAATTAGGCTTTTGTTTTCTTGCTATTGAGTTGTGTTAGTTCCTTCTGTTTTTGGATATTAAACCCTTACCATGTATATGATTTGCATATATTTTCTCTCATTCTGTAGGTTGTCTGTTCACTCTGTTGTTTCCTTTGCTGTGCAGAAGCTTTTTTGCTTGATACAATTGCATTGTCTATCTTTGCTTTTTTTTTTTTTTTTTTTGGCGGTACGTGGGCCTCTCACTGTTGTGGCCTTTCCCATTGCGGAGCACAGGCTCTGGACGCGCAGGCTCAGCGGCCATGGCTTACGGGCCCAGCTGCTCCGTGGCATGTGGGATCTTCCGGGACCGGGGCACGAACCCGTGTCCCCTGCATTGGCAGGCGGACTCTCAACCACTGTGCCACCAGGGAAGCCCTGTCTTTGCTTTTATTGCCTGTGCTTTTTGGGGTCATATCCATAAAGTCATTGCCCAGACTGATGTCAAGAAACTTTATGCCTATGTTTTCTTCTAGGAGCTTTACAGTTTCAGGTCTCACATTTAAGTCCTTAATCCATTTTGAATTGATTTTGTATATGGTGTGAGAGAGATATACAAAATAAAATTGGGTAGGGGTCCAGTTTTATTCCTCTTCATGTGATTCCCAGCACCATTTATTTAAAAAACTACTCTTTCTTGGGCTTCCCTGATGGCACAGTGGTTAAGAATCCACCTGCCGGGCTTCCCTGGTGGCGCAGCGGTTGAGAGTCCACCTGCCGATGCAGGGGACACGGGTTTGTGCCCCGGTCTGGGAGGATCCCACGTGCCACAGAGCAGCTGGGCCCGTGCGTCCGGAGCCTGTGCTCCGCAACGGGAGAGGCCACAGCAGTGAGAGGCCCGTGTACCGCAAAAAAAAAAAAAAAAGAATCCACCTGCCAAGCAGGGCACACGTGTTCAAGCCCTGGTCCAGGAAGATCCCACATGCCTTGGAGCAACTAAGCCCGTGTACCACAACTACGGAGTCTGTGCTCTAGAGCCCATAAGCCACAACTACTGAAGCCTGTGCGCCTAGAGCCTATGCTCCACAACAAGAGAAGCCACCGCAATGAGAAGCCTGCGCAACTCAACAAAGAGTAGCCCCCACTCGCCACAACCAGAGTAAAGCCTGTGCGCAGCAACGAAGACCCAACACAGCCAAATAAAATAAATAAATTAAAACTAGCCTTTCCTCATTGTGTATTCTTGGTACCTTTGTGGAAGATCAGTTGACTATGAATGTCTGGATTTACTTCTGGGCTCTCTATTCTGTTCCATTCATCTATATGTCTTTATAACAGTACCATATTGTCTTGATTACTACAGCTTTGTAGTATATGTTGAAATCAGGTAGTGTGATGTTTCCATCTTTGTTGTTCTTGCTCAAGATTGATTTGGCTATTCAGGGTCTTTTGTGGTTACATATGAATTTCAGGATTGTTTTTTCTATTTCTGTGAAAAATACCATTGGGATTTGATAGGGATTGTGTTGAATCTCTAGATTGCTTTAGGTAGTATGGACATTTTAACAATATTAATTCTTCCAGTTCATCAACACAGGGTATCTTTCCATTTATTTATGTCATTTTTCATCAGTGTTTTATAGTTTTCAGTGTACAGATATTTTACCTCCTTGGCTAAATTTCTTCCTAAGTATTTTCTTGTTTTTGATAAATATGCCCACTCCCACTAGTTCTATTTAATGTCATAGTGGAAGTCCTAGCAAGCACAGTAAGACAAGAAAATAAATAAAAGGTGTTCAGACTGGAAAGAAACTATCTTTCTTTGTAGATGACATGATTGTGTATGTAAAAACTCCCAATGAATTCACAAAACAGCTCCTAGAACTGATAAGTGCTTTTAGCAGAATACAAGGTCAACTTTTTAAAAATCACTTTTATCTCTATATACTAACAGAGAACAGTTGGAAACCATTAAACTTTTGAAGTACCATTTATAATAGCTCCAAAGGAAAAAATTTTTAAAGGACTATTTAGGTATAAGTCTAACACAATATGTACAGGATCTATATGCTGAAAACTACAAAATGCTGATGAAAGAAATCAAAGATGACGAAAAGAAATGAAGAAACATACTGTGTGCATGGATTGGAAGACTCAGTACTGTTAAGATACCAATTCTCCCCAAACTGACCTAGAGATTTAATGCAGTCTCAATCAAAATCTCAGCTAGATTTATTGTAGATACAGACAAGCTGATTCTAAAATTTATATGGCAAGGTAAAACTGGAATAACAAAAGCACTATTGAAAAAGTTGGAAGACTCATACCACCCAATTTTAAGATATACTGTAAGCTAAAATTATCAGGGCAGTGTAATATCAGTGAAAAAGTAGGTACATAGAGCTGTGGGACAGAAAAGAGAATCTAGAAATAGACACACAAATATAGTAACTGATTTTTTTTAAAGGTGCAAAGACAATTCAGTGGAGAAGGATAATCTTTTCAATAAATGGTGCTGGACCACCTGAACATGTTCATACCAAAAAAGAAATTAAGTCAGAACTGATCACAGACCAAAATTGAAAGGTAAAACTCTTACAAGTAAATGTAGGAGAAACTCTTCATGACCTGGTGTTAGACAAAGAGTTCTTAGATAGAGCACCGTCCATAAAAGAAAACAATTGATAAACTGGCCTTCATGGTGTTAAGAACTTTTGTTCCACAAAATATACTGTTAGAATATAAAGAAGATATATGAATGACAAATAAGCACATGAAAAAATGCTCCATTATTATTCATTATAGAAATGCAAATTAAAACCAGAATGAGATCCCATTATATATTTCAGAATGGCTAAATTAAAATACTGATAATACCAGGTGTTCATGAGGATATGGAGCAAATGGAACTCCCATACATTGCTGGTGGGACTGCAAAATGATACAGCCAGTCTGGAAGACAATTTGTCAGTTTCTTTAAAAGTCAAACATACACCACCCATGTAATCCAGTATTTTTCCTATAGAAATAAACTTACGTTCACACAAAAACCTGTGCACAAATGTTTGTGGTAGCATTGTTCACAATCACCAAAACCTAAAAAGAACCCAAAGTCCTTCAGTGGGTGAATGGATAAACTAGTTGTGGTATATCCACTCAGTGGAATTCTATTCAATAAATAAAAGAACAAACATTTTTATGCATGCAGCAAAATGGATAAATCTCAAATGTAGTATGCTAAGTAAAAGAAGCCAGTCTCGTGATGATATGCTGTATGATTCCATGTCCATGACATTCTGGAAAAGGCAAATTATGGGAACAGAGAACAGATCAGCAGGAGTTAAGGGGAAGAGGAAGATACGAGTTTAAAAAAAAAAGGGTGTTGGTTCTGTATCCTATTTGTGGAGGTGGTAACAAGATGCCATAAGCCTATGTTAAAACTCATACAACTTAAGCCCCCAAAATGAATTCTACTCTATGTAAATTTTTAAAAATAATAAAAATACTTCTTACCTTGTATGCATTTGTCAAAGCTCGTTTAAATGATACACTTAACATGTTTTGTGCATTTCACTGTATACATTTTGCATCACCTAAAAATAAATACTGTAAACAAAAAAGTAAGTGGAGGATGGGAGAGAAACACTTAGGTGTTCTGATTAGAAAAAGTATACCTTAAAGTGTGAAAATATAATTGAATTTATTACGGCAAGGGTCCATTTATTCTCCTTTTTTAGCAGATAACCATGTTGTCTGTTTTCTTGACAATATATTGTTGATTCACTGATTGTTACCTAATAATGATGGATAATTTCTAGCCACAAGCTAGGTAAGAGTTCTTTTGTAATCTGTTTTCTACCACATCAATTCCGATTCATCCTATCTCTCATCTTTGCTTTTTGCTCACAATTCTCTCATATGTTGACAAGGGGAAAAAACTCAAGCTGGGGAAAAATCTGTTTTGAGTGTACTCTATGAATTTGTTACACTTAAGATCTAATTATAAATTATTGCTCGACTAGCAGAAGCAATTCACACTGTATTGGTTGTGATCATCTTTGAACGTTGTAAAATAACAAATTAGCAGGGGCTTTATCTTAAACATTATAGATTCTTTGCAGTTCTTTGAATTGAATGGATATATTTTAGCACTTTGCTATGGGTGACAGTAGATGATGTCAGATTAAATTTAAATTGACATCCTCTCAATGTTTATCTCTAGTGCATATGCAATTTCTTCTGTACCAGAGAACCTTTCAGAGGCATTCTGTCAATACAGCTACCTGACAGTCATTTGTATTTGTAAACTGTGCATTTGGCACCTGCTGGCCTCTGTTGCACTGGAGCTAGTGGGGAGCCAAAATGGGTGTACAATGAAGTTATTGGCGTTACATCTCAGTGGGAGTTATTGAAGAGAAGAAACAGCACTTGCAGGACCTCAGGAGAGGATAAAAAGAAAAAGAAACTGGTAATATTAACACAAGCCAGGTATGCTACCAAAAAAGCAGTGATTTAAAAAGTCAGTTCTATTGAAGGAATTAAAGTGTTTGTGGACCTGCATTTTAATTCTTGTAATGGATATGAAAAACAAAGTGTTTCTATTTAAAAATATAATGAATTTTAATTGATCTCGGTAGAGGACAGACAATTCATATGAGCAGAAATATAAATTAAAACAATGGAAAAAATGCTTAATTTCTGAAGAAATGGAAATTAAAATGCTGTTGTCTTTTACTTATCAAATTAGTGAAACAAATTTTAATAAACAAAGACAAATGTGCTGGCAAGACTTCAGAGAACAAACAGGTAGGCAAGTAGCAGTAAATATTGATGTTTTGTGCCTATAATTTGCCCACACTTTGTTTAAAGTTCTTATTCTTTAACTTATTACTCCTACTTTACCAGATACAACTCAAGGAAATAATTATGAAGAAAAAACGGCTGCTATATAAATCTGCTTAGCTTTATATTGGTCTGTTTTGCTACAGTGCATGTTTCTGTACTGCAGATTTGCTCATTACAATGATTGGGAATTATGGGAATGATGTCAAGTGTATAGTGAGTTGTGTTGGTTCATGTTTTATATTCCTCAGAATAGTATGAAGCCACCAAAGAAAGCTTTTTCACCATAAAAGACAATGCCTTAGTGGTATACGAAGACATTAAAAAAAAAAAAAAAGCCACTTTCATGGCTTTGAGAAGTGCTTTGCTTTTCACAGTGTTAAGCTGTGAACACTGTGAAGCCGCCTGTGTGGTTGAAAAAGTTGTGAAGAAATTTCCTCCTCTGTTTAAGAAAAATATGCAAAGCTACACCCTGGTTTAGATTATTTTAATAAAACTGGTTGTGCTGGCAGTGAATGCCCTCAAGGACCTACATACATCTCAAAAGAGGACTAAGCTCCAGGTTAAGGTTACGTAGGGTCACCTGGCTGACACAGGGCTCAAATGCTGGAGGAGGCTGAAGGGTGCTAACATTTTTGCTCTAGGCTCTTAGTAGTACTCTGGTTACAAAGCTACATAGTTTTAAGTGGTTAGTCCCTAACACTATTTTTCCCTTGAGCCCCTATTATTTTTAGTGTAATTTTGCAGAACATAAAGTTCTGCAGTTATATATATTAAGGAAAATATATTAATGCCCAACAGTAAGGGAGTAAGTCTTAGGACAGCATCTTGATAGACTCTGATGCATCTGTTACAATAAGCATAGAAAAATGTCTATAAAACAAATGCAAGCATTAGAACACAAAATTGAGTATCTACATACCATGATTACAATTGTGTCAAAATGTTTGACATGTACCTAGCCTGTTAATAGTTACGGTAGGATGGTGGGATTGTAGGTAAGTTTTTTCAAAAATTGTTTTTAATGTTGTGAAGTTGGTAAAATAGATATAAGGCCATTTAAATAGTTTAAGCTAAATTTTTATTTTACTTTGGTTTTAGAATTCCTGGAAAACTCAAGCAGTTTGTATTTGACTTACATTCTGGAAAACTACACAGAGAATTCCATCATGGTCCTGACCCAACTGATACAGCCCCAGGACAGGTAGGACTCTTGTTTTTCAGTGGGAACTCTTTTTCTTTTTCAGTTAGTCTTGAGGAGACTCTGAAGCTCTTGCATAGGCTTGAGTTTCTGCCCCAAATGTCTTTGTAAAGAAATTCTGAACAAACTCTAGATAATATACAAATTATTTTCCTTTAAAAATTTTAAACCTTCAGAGAAGTTGCAAGAATATTATAGTTTCTTGATCATATAAATGAAGGTTGTCTGAGTAAGTCCTTTGTGGAAAATGGCTATGAAGGGGTTAAATACAGTTGGCTTCATACAGAAGTAGGAGGTAGGGATTAGAAGCAGGTAATTAGTGAAGAAATCAGTGGATTCCATTAATTGTTCAAGCCTTCCTCTGTGGCTGAGAGATTGACCACACTATAAAGAAAATAATGATTTGATATCCTAAGAGCCCTCATCACTACAGTATTCATAATGCTCAAAACTTAGTTTTATGCAGCTTTTCCATTTGAGATTTAGAATGCTTGACAACTATCAACACAACTTTATATTTGCTTGATATATAGATATATATTTTTTAACCTGAGAATTTTCTTCTGTTACAAGTAACCTTCTAAACTTCTGTATAAGTTCCACTTAAATATTCCTAAATTTGCCTTTTGATGCATTATTGATTTATATCATGTCTATTACCATTATACTGAGAGGGAAGATGATATATACCAAAACCCTTATTGCCTATGCCCAGAACTTCAATCCACTATTTTGTCCAAAGAACCGCATGTAAAAGAAAAATAAAAACTAAGTGAATTTTTCTTTAAGAGTCAAATTAAGTTCAGCGTTAAGAGTTCCTTTTAGGAATCTGATGACATGCTTTTTCCTTGAAATCTGAGGTCAGATTTTCTTTGATAATTAAGCAACTACAGATGCAGGAAAACTTTGTTGGCAGTAACCCAAAGTAGGCCTGCTTAGTATTTTATCAGATTACGAAAAGATGTAGCTTGCTATTATTATATTATCCTGATTTGTTTCAGCTTCTCCATTAGACACTGAACTCGTTGTATTTATTCATCTTTGCATACTAATACATAGTTGGCACCAAATACATGTTCGTTTCATAGTAATATAGCTTCAGCTTAAACAAAACATCTCAGCAAAAAAATAAAAAATATATTGGGGAAGGGGAACATGACTAATAAGGGAAGTTTGTGGACACACTGCTTCCGATTATAATGGGAATGTGCTTTATATATATATATATATATATATATATATATATATATATATATAATGTACTATGTGCCTATGTAAACTACAGGAAATATTAAAACAATGATAATCATGTTTGTTCTTGAGGAGCTCATGGTGTAGAGATAGGCTACACTGTCTTTTTTCTAAAATTATTGGAAGTCACTCTTATATTTCCACTGTATATTTTTATGTACTGTTGGTGTACAAGTAAAATACTACAGAAATTAACTTCTTGCAGTATTGAAGTGTTTTTCTTCCTTACGTCAACTGAGTTTTGATAATTGCTGGCATCCAGGTCTCTATCTTCAGAGTAGGTGTCTTTAATAATCTTAGCAGTCATTTGTAAGAGGGAAGGGTTCTGGCTAACTTAGGGTTATGCTGCCTCTACAGAATATTCTAGGAAAGCATCCAGGTGTCAGGTATTTTGTTTCTCCACCACACCTCAGAACTGTCATCAGGTTCATGGTTAATGGCTCTGTGGCAGCCTTGCCTTGGAGAATCTGAGTTAAGGGCATCTGAAATGGGGAAAGCAAGATTTCAAACTTAACTCTTGTCTTTGGTACATAATAGCTCTATTTTATTGATTATTAAGCAAATAATTAAAGGGCAATTACCATTCATCTAATATTCTTAAAATATTATAACTATAAAATATACTGATGTAAAAATGTTTTATTCTTTCCCTTATAGGAAGTCCAAGATGTAGCAAGCAGTCCACCTGAGAGCTCCTTCCAGAAACTAGCACCCAGTGAATATAGGTATACTTTATTGAGGGATCGAGATGAGCTTTAAAAACTTGGAAAAACAATTTGCAAGCCTTTCAAACAGCAGCATCAACTTACATGGTGGAAATAGTAAACCTATATTTTCATAATTCTATGTGTATTTTTATTTTGAATAAACTGAAAGAAGTTTTGGGCTTTTAATTTTTTTTTCTCCCTGACTCAAAATGTATTGTCATTTAATACAGCCTCTTTTAAAAAATCTGCTAGGGTTAAAAAATAAATGAAAATCAGAGGCCTATCTTTACTTTAAATCTGACGTCTATCTTTGCTTTAAATCTGTCTTGTAAAATTTTTATAAATCAAGTGAAAGGTGACATTGCCAGAAATATACCATTAACTTGCACTACTAGGTTAGGGAGGACTTAGGGATGTTTCTTGTGTAGTATGTGCTTTTCTTTCTTTTCTTTATATATGATCACCTCTGTTGGTTATTTTAGTTATCACATTTCTCAAAGCTAAGGGGGTACGTATTCTGGATACTTGGGGGGGGGAATAAATTAAAATTTTCACACCTGTGTACTGTGTTTTACTGATTGGTTGGATATTGCTTATGAAAATTCCATAGTGGGTTTTTTTTTATTCTTAATGTGTAACTTAAACATACTATGAAGAGGAGGAGAGCCATAAGCCAGAACATTTGGCAGGAATTGTCCTTATGAATTAAGAAAAAGAAAATGAAAAGTGTTATTAAATTTCTATGTGTTTGTCTAACAAAGTGTCATATGGATGGCATTTAAAACTTTGAATAATACCTAAATCTGGGAAAAGGAGATACTAGTGGAACAGATTACCAATATTGAACTAGATGACTTTTAAGGCTCCTCCTATCACGATACTTAAATTTCCAAAGAGAAAAACCAGCAGAGAAAATGTATTTCAGTAATTCTAACCTTCTTCTATCTTGTAGTCTTGTTCTAGTTGTATAGATCAAAAATGAAGACAATAAGGCACATAGGTTGTTTTGTTTTGTCCATTGTAAAATTGTTAGAGGACGCTGCACCCTATGGATTCCCTGATCTCCTAGGCCTGCGGTGTAGTCAAATGGGTCCCTGTGCCAGGCCTCAATACTGCCAGGGAACAAAACCAGAGGGAGAGGACCCTCAAGTGTCATATCAGGAAGCCCAATGCCAGAGGACAGGTTCAAAATTGGCTTTCCTCTGGGCCTGGGTTGGTGCTATAGGCCAAGAGTCATTTTATACTTAGAGTCTAAGTCAATCCCAGTTTGGGGAAAGATTATTTTTAAGCTTAAAAGGCTGACATGTGCCATTATATGTAGTATGTAATATATGTAACATCTTCCAATTCTTTTAAAATAAATATTTATAATAAATATTTAATTGTTATTTTTAAAAATCAGCCTAAAATTCTTAGTTATGCATGACTTACCCATCATTTCATTTAGAATAATAAATGTTGTTAACCAGGTAGTAAGGGGCATGTTTAGTAGAAGATGCTAGAAAAGCAGGACAGAGCTTCCTAAAGGTTGGGCCTTAGTTCTGTTCTCTTCATTGCTTTTAATCATTAACGCTGAAATCAGAGCTACAGTCTTCAGGTCAGAAGATGGACCAAATGTGAGGTGGTCAGAATGAAAATTTACAAACATTAAACTAGCACACAAAACCAAAAGCAGCACCTGCAGTTGACTGGAATAAATTTGTAATCCTGTAATTGGCTTTTAAAAAATAGTAAACAAAAGATAACACTTAAGAATTGTGTTGCACAGCATTGGTTTTAGAGTAGTTATTATGATAAAAGCCTCAAGGAGCACATGTTCAATGTGATCTAAGGTAACTGAGTGGCTGTTAAAAAAGTGAGTGGATCTGAGACTTTATTTAGCATTCATGCATATGGGGACTTAAGCTCTAGCCCTGCCACTATCACTGTCTTCTCTAGAGTGTGAAGCCACTGAGGACAAGGATACTGAATTGTATGCCTATATCTCCAGTGTCTAGCATTTCTGGACACTTAGTAGTCATCATCATATGTTTATTGAGTGAATGAGATATGCAGTGACCTTGGGTAATTTTGTATCCCTGAAAGGCTCAGCACTCACGAGGACCTGGTGCCCAATTTTATAAAAAGTTAACAAGCTCAAGTGCAAAACAGCAAAATGCATTAGATAAAATAAGTTCTTGCCACAGGGCTAGTGCAGGGTCAGGGTGGGGAGAAGGCCTGTGGCTAGAGCAGTGAGAAAGAAAGTTGGAGCTGATTGTGCAGGGCCTTGTATGCCAAGCTAAGGAAGGGGTTTTTACTGTATCTTATAGCCAGTACAGATCCAGCAACAAATTTAAGCAGGCAAGTACGTTCATATTTAAGTTTGAGAAAGAACACTGTAGCAGCAAGTCCAGGTTATGATTAAATTGAGTCCAGTAGAGGAGAGATAATGGCCAGAACTAAGACAGTGAGAGCAGAGGTGGAGAGGAACAAATACAAGAGATTCCATAGGGATTTGTCATCAGCTGGATGTAAAGAGAGAACTTCCAGGAATCTAGAACTCACAATTTAGACTTCTTCCCCTCTGAACCATGCACGAATCAGAGAATATTACAGGTGGAAGTCTTCTAATATTATCCAATCTACTCCAGGCCTCAGGCTCCTTAGCTGTGAAGAGAAGGGATGCTAGACTAGACTGAAAAACATAGTCGAGTTGCAAAACCAAAATTAGACTGCTCGTCAGCCCACTACCTTTTCCAGTTTTTCAAAAAGTGTTACAGTAGTGAGGGGGACCATAAAAGGATGAAAACTTACTTTAGACGAAATTCTGAACCTTTTTTTTTTTTAAGTTAAATGGACCTAGAGAGGAAGACAGAGAATGGGCATCTAAAGCATCTCATGGAGAGCTCTTTGATGAAGTCAGTTTGTCAAGATCACATATAAAAGAAGGAAAAACTGGCATGATAAAGCCCAAAAAGAGCAAAGTGAAATATAAAAAACAGTGTTTGAAATGTTAAAGCTCAGAATGAGCTTAAATTTGCAGAAAATGCTAAAGTTGCCAAGAAAGAATTAAAAACCTGAATCAGCAAAAAGAATAGAAAAGGAGTATACTGGATTAACAATCTGGAAACACAGAACAATTCAATGTTTTTTTTTTTCTCTGACAAGGAGGTCTAGTCTGCCTGGACAAAAATAAAATGACATAAGCAAAACTGCAAAAATGAGCAGTAAAAATCTTGTCACCTTGAATAGTTTTAGGATTCTTAGGCCCAAAATTCAGTATTGCAGAGAGCTGCTGGGTGTTGCAAATGCTCTGTTGGGAACTTCTGAGACACCATGGAGATTATAAAGTAACAGAAGACTAGAAATGGACAAACAGTATTCCAGTTTTCAAAATCAGTAGTTAAAGGGCTCTTGCTATTTTCTAAATAAAATATGAACCAAACTGAAATGTTAGTAGTCTATATTTGGGGGAATGATTTAAATAACTGTAAAGAATAATCAGTTTTTAAGCCCAATATTTAAAGACCCTGAAGACAGTAAGTTGTTTTAGGACTTAAATTGTTTTATGCTGATTATAACTTTTATGTGTTCATTAAAACAGGTTGGATAGGACTGCTGCTTGGCAACTGTTTTTTAGCTGTGTTTGAATTTTTGTATGTATTTCCAAGTAATAAAACTATATTTATAAAATATTTCTATATTCGAGACTTTTTACTAATTCGTCATAAATATGAACATTTTATTCAGAATCCAGATGACCAAAGTCGCAAGATTTTCCAGTTTTAAAGTTATTTTTTAGATTATTTAATAGTACATGACTCAGAATGGGAAGCTATATGAATCCATGTGCAGATAACTCAAACCTAGCCTTTAGCTGAAGCATCAAAGGTCCCTCTTGCACAGCACACTGGGGAAGGGCTGGCCTGCCCTTAGAGAATAGGTTTTGGAGTCACTGGAAGAGGAGAAGTGCAGCTTACAAATTGCTTCTCTAAAATGCTCCCTTTATTTCCACTCCCCACCTTGCCTAGTAAATTCCTTCTGTCCATCCTTCAATGCCCAGGATGAATTATCACCACTTGTGGTCCCACAGCCCTTTATTTATGTTTTAGAATACCCAGTCTAATAGAAAATTGGAAGTATATGTATCCCTTTTCCTTATCACCATGTGAATGCTCTGGAAGCAGGAACTGCTCCATCTTTGTATTTCCAGCAACCTAGAGCACTGTGATTAATAAGTCTCTGATGGAAAAAAAAAGCCAAATTACATAATAAATGAACAAATGAATGAATAAGGGACAAGAAAGCATCACCATAACTGGAATGGACTCGGTCATCTGTGAATCCCAATTATCTGATATCTAGTCACATTTAATCCTATACCCTAAATTGATTATGGGGTCTTAAGAGTTTTAGTCTAGAATAGATTAAAATTTTACACCAACCCAGAGATGCATAACTTTCAGAATGACACTGGAGTGCTCTTTTGGGCAGTGCAGAGTCCTGCAGAAGTGCTGGAAACTTTCCCATGAACACTACACATTTTCTGTGCAGTAGATTTGACCCCTAGCTTAGTCACTCAGCCTTGTGGAAGGACAGACTACAGTGAGTTGACAGAATGCCACATGTGGTTTACAAAACACCATACATTTACCGTTCGGCAAGCATTAATCTACTGTTGCCAGGCTAAGGATACAACAGTGAACAAGACTGCCCCTACTGTCAGCTCTAAGTTGAGCGAAGGAGCAAAATAGACGGGTAAAAAGATGATTATAAAAGAATGTTGTAGGTGCCGTGCTGTGAGTTAACCACAGGCGCCTGGAGGTGTGTGTGCAGCTGGGGGGTCAAGGGAGCCTTCCCACAAGAACTGGTTTTCTTGCCTAGGAATAGAAAGAGCTATACTTTCCTAAATTTCTCCCCTCCAGGAGAATTACAGTAATAGAGGCTGTTTTTATTCTCTATTAGTATCTTACTTTAATAGCAAAGTACTGCTAGGCCTTGCTGTCCTGTTGTTTCTTTCCTAACTCGGCCACTCAGCTGAAAGATCACATACTTGCCTATCTGCTGTCTCTCATGTGTTTTACTTACTGGGATGAATGCCAGGGAGGAAGCTGTATGCCCACTCTCATGATGCCATGTGTAAACTTGCCTAGGGAAGACCAGATCAGTCTTGGAAGCCTGATACTATGATTGTTTTCTTGCCCTAACCATTGCCCAAGCAGAGGAATAGAGCAGGGCATCCCTGGCTATGCACACGGGGATAAAAACAAGGCCTCTCTTCTGACTTATCAGTTCTTCATAATTCTTCATGTCTTCATAATGAGCATGGCTTTCTGATTTAAAATATTGTTGAATAGTCCACTTAAAAATTTTCTAGGATTAGAAGGTAAAGTCCCTGCTCTCTGGCTTCTGGAATACAACTTCATCCCTTAAATTTTAGACTTTTGCCCAAGCTCAGTGTTCTGGCACCTTCTCTGTTTCCTGGTTCCTCGAAGATTGCTGGTAGTACTTCAGGATCACATCTACACGTTCCCACGAACCTTAGGATGTTTTTTTTTCTCTGAGCCTAGAAACTATAAATTCTTTTAAAACACAGATGCTTTTTTTTTTTTCTGGTAACCCCACACTTATTTCCACTGCCTGTGTAACTAGGGTGACCATGTAATTTTTTTCATCCAAACCAGGACATCTGAGAGTGAAAGGGAGCATTAAGTAATAATTTGACCAGGACAAGAGATGTAAATCAAGACTGTCCCAGACAAGATGGGATGTATCATCACCCTGTTCCTAACCAGATCTTATACATTTTTATGTTTGGGTAGCATTCTTAATAGAGATAAAAAAGATTTACTTTCCACCAAGCATCTGTCACCATTATATCACCATCTTAATAACTAAGCCTATTAAAAAATTTAAGAATACTTGCTATTTTTTTAATCAAGTCTCCACTCATTTTAGGTGCCTCCCTAACACTATTCTTGTAGGTACATAATTTCTCATTAATGTGCCTTTTGTTTAAACTTTGGGGAAAAATAATAGTAATAGTTACAACAGTAAGAGTAGCAACTAACATTTGTACAGTTACTATGAGCCAGGCTCCATTTAGGCACTTAACATGTATAACTTTTTAAATCTTCATGAGTATCCTGTAAGATGGGTAAGGTACCAATGGGGAGGGGGATGCAAGGAGGGGAACACTAAGGAAGCCCTGAGTTGTTGGCCCCCATCCTCACCCAGATAAGAGGCAGCAATCTGTTATGAAAAATAAAACCTAGAGAGGAAAGAAAGGGAACTAACACCTATGGACTAATTCTATGGAGAATTAGTAAGTGACGAGCACTTTATTCCTTTTCATTCCTATTAACTCACTGAGAGGCAGTTTGGTGGAATAAGTACATGAATCTGAGTATTTGAAAACTTGGTTCAAATCCTGTCAAATGCCTACCTCTTAACTTGAACCTTGCCCTTGCTTAATTCCAATCTCTGTTTGCCTGAGAAACCATTTAAATTCCTGCCACTATTCTGTTTCAATACTAGACCATCGGATTATAGCCTTCTTGGGTCCCTAATATTCTGAGCCCACTAATCTTATGGTAAGACAGAAAATAACACAATTTTCCCACATCATTTCTTCAGTGATTCATATCCTCCCTCTTCCAAGTCATGACTTTTAATTGGAAAAAGAGATTGAAATATCTTTACCTCCAAATTCTGAAATTTTCAATTCATGACTTCCAAGTCTTAGAGATGTTATCCAGATTTGTTCTTTTGCTTCATTCATTCCTATGTTAATATACAAAAGTGAGGACTGAGCAAAGGTTTGATACGTCTTAGAAAGCTTTTTAACATTTCAGTACGTATCCCTGAAAACAGCAGAACACACATGCCATGACCTTATCACTCACCATCAGGGAGTCACTAATAGGGGTGTAGTTTCTTTTCCCCTTCTCATCACTGTACTTTGTGTTATAAAATACTCTTAAGAAGCAGATGATAGGTCCCTGCCCTGTAAGAAGCTTACATTCTAGTTATAGAGGTCACACTAGCACAAATGAAAGAATTTTATACCTATGAAGTTGTAAAACATTGCAGAATTAGCCCCAAGTGAAAATGGAAGCCACTGAATTGCAGTTGTCAAGAAATATTCATAGAGAGATGGAAAACTGGACCATGAAGGTCTTGGACACTAAAAGGCAAAAGTAAATTTCATGACTATTTTCTCAGTGGGTTTTCAATAAATATTTATGGAATGAATAACAGGATAGGAAGAAAGCAGGCATTCAATGTCAAGCAGGGGATCTTACAGCAGAGGCAAGAAAGCACAAATCATTTCTTACATGTGGGAAAGAAAAGCAAATATGCCAAATATACCAAGAGTCCAGGCAAATGTGAGGTTTATTACTAACTTCTCTGCCAACGAAGGCAAAACGAAGAACTCGGAGGCTTATAAAAGACTCACTTGACACAAAGCAATACATTAATCCCTTTAAACAAAGAATTATTAAGTATATACAAAAATATATACATAATACATATACACATACACGTATGAAAACTACCATAGCCTGTATTTTCATCTCACCAGCTTCATCACTCACATTCAATTCCTGTTTTCTCTAAGCGCACTAAAACATGAATATTTGTTCATGTTTTGAACCCTTTGTATGAGCAATTCCTCTGCCACTTGAAAGCTCACAAACCTGGTCTTCAGTCAGGCAGATTCTTCTTTATAGAGTACTGTTCAAATACCACCTGTTCCACAAAGCCTTCCCCTTCGTTTCCAGGCAGAAAGAGTCACTTCATTCTCTGTGTCCTCATATTACTTTGCTCTCCTCTTTTAGGGTACTTAACCATGTTTTACTGTGATTTACTTGCTTTGAGTATCTGAATTCATTAGCCTGAATGGTTTACATGGGTAGATCCTACAGGCCTAATATTTTTCTACGTATGGCACTGACACTCAACACACAACAGGCATTCAGTTAAATGTTTGTTGAATGAATTTATTGCGTATTTCCTTATATAAGCACCACTCAGCAACATAATAAGCGAATTCAGTAAGCTTTACAGAATTTGTAGAAATTCTCACCATTGGGCCATTTTTTTGTGCTGAACCTTGCTAACACCAAGGGTTTTAACAATAAAGTGGAAAACATCTTTAGGGGGTTAATTAAAGTAACCTTGGTAAACATCTTTTTTAGTGATTAACCTTAATAAAAGACAATCTCAAGTACTTGAGAAATGTATGGATAACATGTATGTACTCGAGTAATTTCCTCAAATATTTATTAGTCAAGTTTCTCACAGGAGCTGGACAATGGTCCATTCAAGTCTGGAGTATCTATGCTGCTAAATTAAAATCTTCATGCTTTGGCTATCCAATGTACAGGTGACAAGACTGACATTGTTTTGGAGGTTAAGAAATTGAATGTAATTTCCTCTGAGGGGACAAAAGATTTCTTCTCCTTAGGAAACAACTTCTAGACTTGTTCAAGAGCTTAAACAAAACTCAGTTGACTAGTTTTGTAAAACGTAGTATTACAAAAATTGCTTTAGTCTGGAAAAAACGTAAACATAGTTTACTACCAGTTTGTACCTTCACCATAGAAAAACCTTAAAATCATTCTTATGGAATGTCTGATTTTCAGTGGCATTGTCAGATGGTTGAGTAGTGAGTCTGAAGAGACAAAGCTGGGGCCAGTATGTGGAAGGCTGAACTTTATCAGGTATTCAACAGGATCTGCTGAAAATATTTCAGCAGAAAAATGAAAGACAGTTCTTGTGGCAATGATGTGAGGAATGGCCTAAAGTTGGGGAAGATGAGGTAGGGGATGTGAAGTAATAAAGTCTTTTACTAGAGTGATGGTTATGAATATATTTAAGAAATGAACGCAACTAATATTCAAACAATTAACAAGACCCAGTAAGAGGCTAGATATAAAGAATGGAGAATCCCTGGCTAGAATGGGCGAAAGCAGCCACGCCTGAGTAAAAGCTTACTATAAGAGACAAAGCCACAAGTAAAACTCTGATCTCCTGATTCCCCATCCAGTTCTCTTTCCACTATAGCTGTTGACTGATTTGGAATGTTAAAGCTGGTCTGAAAGACCACAAGCTTCAGCGGGCAACCTGATATGGTGTAACAAACTCAGTTAAATTACTTTGTGGATTTTTTTTTTCTTAAACCATGGTTATAATTCTAGGTTTTGGGCTAACTAGCTTTAATCTTGGGCAATTCATTTGCCTTTGACACCTTTTACATTTTTATATGAATTTCTTTCTTTTGTTAATATTGCACAGACGTTTTTCTTGTCTCCCACAATAAATAATTTCTTTGAGGGCAGTAATATGGACTATATGTGGATCTTTTACCATTGATTGTTTACAATACCCAAGAAGTGTCTCTGTAAAATGGTGTCAAATTAATGAATATAAATAGTTGAGAACATCTTGTTAGAAACAACGTGAAATGTTAATAAAAACACAAACAGAACCTGAACTGTTCACATTAATTTAGGCTAGGGGGAAGCCTCCCTACCGTTTAATAGGCCTCTGACTACTTAAAAGGGGTTTCTAGCGTTCGTAAGTACCTGATAGCCACCGCCATGTTATACTTTATTATGAGAAGACAATGTTCCATTCCCCAGGAGAACCATTTGCCCATGCTTTTCTTCATCCTTCCTCCCGAAGATTTCATGTGGCAGCAACAAAGGGCAAGGGGGACCCTGCACATGACTCTTCCGTTTTGCAGTGACACAAAGAATGGCTTGGTTTGGCTTCTGTGGCTTTCACTGGAGAAAACTGTTGTACATTTCATGTACAGCTTCCCGTGATTGATAGAGAACGCCAGTATTCAGTCCTCACTCCTGTGCAAACTACTTTAGGGCACTTACAGGCAGGCAGGCAACCCACAGAGGAAGGAGTTTGGACTCGCAGAACTCTCCCTATACAGCACTCGGCTTCATTATAACCTGAAAGTTCTTGCTCCAGGAACTCTGGCCAGCACACCCCTTTTCTGGGGCTTCTTAGGTTATTGGCTCCAGCTTAGGTGGGTAGGAGAGCTAAACCAGCAGAAGAAAAGCAAAACTGAGGAAGGAAGAGAGAAGAGGTCATAAGGACAAGGGAGCATAGGCTGTGACTGATAAACACTGAGATGGCTTTTTTAATGTGATTTGTAAAATGTCTTTAAAGGCAATTCCAAAAGAAGAGTTTCAAAAATATTCTAAGTAATACTAGCATCACTACAGTAAGTGCATGGCCTCCCAAGGGTACCATTTTAAAGGATAATCATTTGATTCTATGAGTTACGATTGTTTTAAAAAATATTAAAGTTTATTTTAAAATTCAATATAAAAAGCACTGTTTAAGTGATGGCTATGACTCACAAATATAAGGAAATCTGTAGGATGTGTGGGTGGGATGGAAACACTATTAATTTTATAGTCTAAGGACCAAATTCAGCACTACATACTTCTGCATTGGCCACCATTAAAAACTTCGAGGCTGCTGGCCATTTGGTGAGGACACAGAAGATTTTAAGAAAAGTGCAAATGAATGGTATGTGTAATTTCAAAGCAGGCCTGCCTTACAGAATATATGGGTGTTTGGGTGAAGCAGAGTGAATAGCCCATCTCAATTTTAATATACAGAAGCAACACAGTATGAGAGTAACAGAAGTTTTTGTAGTTCAACAGACCTAGTTTACATCCTGGCTTCACCCTTTTGTAGTTGAATAACCCTCTGCAAATTATTTACCTTCTCTGAGACCCAGTTTCCTTACCTGTAAAATGCCTAGTGAAGTGCCTAGCAAACAGAAAATACTCCATAAATATCAGTTCCTCTATAAGGGTGTTGTTTTTTTTTTCAAACTAAGGGTCAAAAAACCCTTTGGTAGATTATGAAATCAATTTAGTAGGTTACAACTAGAATATTTTAAAAACTGAAACAATAAAAAACATCAGAGTACACTGCACATAATGGCAAGCATTGTTCCATAATGCACATGCTGAGTTTTGATATAAATGCAGTTTTTACTGTGGATTACAACCAAAAAGTTTCAAAGTCTCTGCTCTACAGAGAAATTCTCAGATTATTATATTAAAAAGGCTTTAGGAGTGCTGCCTTTATCCAAATGAGACCCTGTAAATTTTAAGAACTTAAAGTGTTCCTTACCTTCTAACTCGTTGCAATAAAAACAAGACATGAATCATAGAGAAGATAAATTTAATCTGATACTGTAGGGCATTAAATTCAATTTTAAGATTGGTTTCTGTGTTATACTAATTTATACTTCTAAACACTTTATAGTTTATAGGTATATCATTTATAGTTGATTAAGCACATCTAGAATTTCTACAAAAAGTTGGCTATTAGGTTCTATTATGGGGAAATTAGATACAATTTCTAAATAATTTTAAATTATAAGACTTCTTAAAAGGATTGTAACTTGCCTAAGCATGAAGACTGTTAGAGTAATATTCAAATCCTGATGAGTAGTAAAAATCAAAGGTCTATATGAGCACATACAGTGATGTCCCACACTGGCTCAGTAAAAAGGAGAGCTCCCAAAACAAACTGTGAGGGTCAATAACAGGCCTCTTTTCTCCTTCATGTCTTGAGGTAAAACCAGCCTGACAGTATAATGAGTCCCTAGTGCTGTTAAGATGGTGAGCTAGCCAATTTTAGGTTGGCAGAATAGGAATTTTAGGTTGGCTGAAGGGTAGAATACTAGAAATTACAGAATTCAACGATACAGCTGAATCTTGATATAACTGTATCTTAAATTTATAATTTTAGCTGACCAGGCCAGATTGGCTATTATTAGAACCCATGGGACTGAAGTTTAGGAATCTTGTTTTAAATTAGCGCCCTGGGCAATTCTGATCCTCATTCTGGTTTGAACACCCTGTGTTAAAGGGACAGCAAGGATCAGAAAATATAAAAAGAAGGAGTCCAAAAGTATTTATCCCAACCTTACAGGTTGGGATAAATATCACATACCAAATACTTGATCAGAATCTGACACTTACTCAAAGTACTTGCCTTCTTGGTATTATATTAAAGATATGAGTCAGCAGGTAGCAATACTTGATGTTTTCCAGTTATTTAACAATGAGAAATGGTGTGTTGCCTCAATGGAATTCACTGGTGAGAAGCAAAAAGTATGAAAGAGAAAGGTCTCTTTAGATTAGATATAGAAGTAAAAGGTAGCAATCAATAAAAGTTATTAAGAGTAAACTCAGCAAGAGAGAAGTGATAAACCATTCAACTACTTGATGAATCCATTTGGCTCCTGAGCAGAGTTCACACCTTCTGTGGTGTAGGTGCCCTTTCCTCTGTCCTCAGAAAATAAAGAATAAGGCAAAAGGTGGTTCCTTCCTATTTCAAATCAGTTGAGGGTACAGGATGAGGCTGCCTATATAATCTTAAGTTCTTTTTTTCTAAATCTAAAACTTTTCTGCTATTTGAGACAGACAGTGGGTTGGGCTGAGCCACGCTTGCTGTCCATGTCAAGTGTTGAGATTAGCACCACAAATCCTCCACCAGGACTGAGTCTTGGCATCAGGCTTTGTCCATCATCAACCTTGAATGTGAGAAAAGGCAAGCATGAATGCCATTCTTGGGAAGAAACAGCAGCTGTGCAAAGTGAAGGAATCACAGGAGATAGCAAAGCCTGGGGAAAAGGATGGTAGCAACAGAAGTGAGGTAGAAAGCTAGTTCTTAGCTCCTCCAAGTGCCAGCTTAAGAGACTTAGGGTCAAACACTCCCTTGCACAGCAAGTACATGAGCCCCCTGAAATTGTAAGATGCCCCAAGAAATGATCTGGTGTTCCCTCCTTGCTTATTTTTTAGCTCAAAGTCTAACAGCGTTGGAAGTATTTGGAAATCGACACCTCTCTTTCTCTCACTTTCTTTTTTACCTAGAGGTTACAGGAGAGGATGAACAAAGATGGCAGCCAATACCAAAAAAAAAAAAAAAAACAAAAACCAAAAACAACAACAAAAAAACCAAACATTTGTTATAAAGCAGAAACTGACACATCACTGTAAAGCAATTATACTCTAATAAAGATGTTACAAAAAAAAAAACATTATGAGAGAAGTCTGCATTACACATGGGTAGAATTCACCCCATAAGTCAAAGAACTTTTCAAAATTACAAGAGAGGGAAGGCAGAGAGGACTAGATATTTGAGGTGTTAAAGAGACAGGCTGACAGAGCAAGCTTAGTGACTGGCTTTATAAGTCTACCACTTGAGACTCTGTGTTCTTTATTTACAGAGAGGCAGAAAAAAGAGTTCAGAGAAGAAGCCAGGGTCATAAATTAAGATATCTGAAAGAGAAGTTGGGCCTCTCTTTCCATTTTCTTACACTATTTGTTTCCTTCACTTGAAAATACTGTTAGACCAAATTGCAATAGGGCTCACCAAATGGACTCTGTTATGCAGTTTACTCATGCACCTTGCTAGATCCTGATTTCCCTATTTGATATGAAAAGCTGCTGAACTTCCATTCTTTTCTCTGCTAAAATGCCTTAAAAATCTATATTTAGGAGATAAAGAAGCATATTTACAATATGCTTAGCCTTGGAGTCTCCAAGTCAGGGTTATGGAAGAAACTATTCTGAAAACTATCCTTCCATAACACAACATGTTCACACATCACAAGTCCTTATCAAAGTTATGGTTGGGTTTTCACATTTCCAGGTAAAAAATCTGCTCCCTGGCAGTCCTTAAACTTTACCTGACAAACACTGTACACCCTCAGTCCAGGCTCCTCAATCTCTAACATCCCCATTAACACCCCAGCAAACAATAAAATATATCCACTTATCACAGTTCAATCCCACTTGAGCATCTATAGCCACTATTTTGATATAATCATGTTCCAAAAGCTGACTGAGTGTCCAACAGCAGCAAAGGACAGACATGTTGGCGCCAGTAATACTGAAGTTTGGTTTTTAACTGCATTTTTTGTCAGTTTGGCTGGGAAGATTTGGACAGCTGGAAGTGAGCTTCTCCATCATTTTCTGTTTCTTTCTTTGTAACAATTTTCCACCTGTGAAGCCCAACACCCCACCACCAAGTGCAGCTGCAATTCCTGCCACTTTGAAGCCTGCAAGGAGGCCAATCGGACCCCCCACCACTCCTCCGATGAGTGCACCTGCCACAGGCAGAGCTGCCAGCTTGTATTTTGCAGCCTGTAAAAAAAAAAAAAAATTCAATTTAGAAACTGAGTTGAGAATATCTCCCTGTGGTGATGTGCATTTTCCTCTCATTACTCCTGGCAATGCCTCTTTAACTCGTGGTACATAATTAACCTTAGAGATCGTTCTGGGGTCAGGGGAGGGGAGAAAATATTCCACAGGTACTACAATTGCTCCAGATCTCAGAACTTAAGAGAAATGAGCTACAAAGAGTAGACTGTAATAAATTGATTTTACTTGCAAAACAATCAATCCACTAACTATCTAGCTGGCTTAAACAGTTTCAGCAGCCACAGATACTCCCAAAGCTTTTAAATTGCAGAGATTATTTCGTGCGAATACCTGGGGTTAAAAGCAACATTCTATGGGAAACAAATGGACCCACTCCATGTGTGCTGTCACGTCCTTACAATTTTGCCCCTATTGGATTCTGGAAAGCCTCTCTATGCCTCTCCCTGAACTCCGGCAAATATCCCCTTGTAACACCAAATACCTTAAAGTAGGGCTTCAGTTTATTCTCTTTGAAAAAATTTCTCTCCCAACAGAATGAATCTTAGAGCAGAATATTACAAGAGCCATTGATTTCTTGCACTACCCATGTGTCATTTCTTCCTTATTTTCTTAATTGCTGGTTCCCTCAACATTAAAGAGAGCAGATCAATTGGGTTAATACTAGGGATTCCTGAGAGCCAGAGTACCATTGATTTGTCAGCAGGAGCAGAATCTTACCTTCCCCAAGTTTTTGGTTCCCTCTTCAACGTTCACAGCAGCACTGTTGACATGGTCTTCAACGCTGTCAATCTTCTCCTGCTGAGACTAGATGCAAAGGAATTATGAGTGAGCGTTCCTGCTGGGGAGCAGCAGTCAGCCAATACACACTACTTTAATTCCTGTAATCAGAGCCCTGGGTACTGCAGCCTTGCAGTCTTAATAGCATCTGATAAACGATGTCGAAAGTACAAATTCACTCATATGAAAAAAAGAGGGTGACTTAATTATTAGATAAGAAGAGGGTGGCACCTTTATAGAAAAAGGCATCTCACACTAAAATTCAATCAAACATACAAACATATTATTCTCCAAATGAATTTACTTTCCAGGAGGAAAAATATCTAAATAAGCATTTACATGTCATGTTGGGTTTTACAGAAAAAAAACAAAATCAAACCAAAAAGCCTTTCTAACTTACTTTCTTTGAAGATTCAGTTTAAAACAGGCAAATTTCCTTAGGAGTTAAATGCCCTTGATCCAATAAACACACATTATTATATTTTAGGAATAAGAATATGGCTTGATCTGCCATGCAACTGTTCCACCTGTGATATGCACTAGGGAGTAGTAAATGAATTTACTGTCCCATGTTAGACACCTGTACACTTTAACACATTTTAAAATCGTGACAAGTTAAAATGTTTCAGATCCAACATATTAATAAAGCATTCTACATAAAAAGGCAACACCTGTGCTGACACAACAGCAAACTCATGGAATCTCTGGGTAGAAGGAATGTTTACGTCACTGAGTGCAATTTTCCCCTCAGCTGTGTGAAGCCTCACTACACTTCCGACAAGTGGCTACTGAATCTCTGCTCAAACACCTCCAGTGACAGGAACTCACTACTTGACACAGGAACACACTTTTATCTATTTAAAAAATTTTTTATTTTATTTTATTTATTTATTTTTGGCTGTGTTGGGTCTTTGCTGCTGCGTGCAGGCTTTCTCTAGTTGCGGTGAGGGGGGGCTACTCTTTGTTGCGGTGCAAGGGCTTCTCATCACAGTGGCTTTTCTTGTTGTGGAGCATGGGCTCTAGGCATGCGGGCTTCAGTAGCTGTGGCACACGGGCTCAATAGTTGTGGCTCACGGGCTCTAGAGCACAGGCTCAGTAGCTGTGGTGCACGGGCTTAGTTGCTCCGTGGCATGTGGAATCTTCCTGGACCAGGGCTCGAACCTGTGTCCCCTGAATTGGCAGGTGGATTCTTAACCACTACGCCACAGGGAAGTCCCACACTCCCATTTTTAAATCAACTTATTTATATGGAATTTACATATGATAATACGCACCCAATTTTTAGGGCACATACTTTGATTAGTTCTTACAATGTATAAACCCACGTAACCACAATCACATCAATATATACACTATTTAGTTTTTGTTTTTTTTAATTCACAGAAAAAAGAAGAGAATCCCTCTTTGATCCCAGCTAAATTTCAACTTCTACAATGACTGTTAAATAATTCAACTTTAATCCTGAAGTATTTGATTGCCCTTATATAACTGACCTCTTCATTTATACTGAAGCGATTATAACTAACACACTGTTCTAATTCCAATCATTTCATTTGAGAACATGAAACGCAAACAACACATCTAATTTTTCTCCACAGTTGCTTCCTATCAGTATCAATGACATTCTTTCCCTTCTCATATCCTTTTCACTACTGGAGCTTTACATGGTATACCTTCATTCCCATATTCTCCACTACTATCTTGACATCTCTAACACAATCCCTAAAAAAGTTCTTTATCAGTTTTCCTTCCAACATCTCTGTCCGAGCAAATACAACAGTGGTTCTCATGCATGAGTGTGCACCAGAATCACCTGGAGGACTTCTCAAAACACAGGTTGCTGGGCCCCATCCCCAGAGTTTCTGATTTAGCAGGCTTGGGATGAGGCCTGAGAATTTGCATTTCTAATGAGTTCCCAGGTGATGCTGATGGTGCAACTCCATGATTCTCATACTTTAAAAACCACTAGTATCTATACACCATAGGATTAAGGGCACAACCATTGGTCAGATGTCCTGTGTTCAAATCCCAGCACTATCACTGTGCGCCCTTGGACAAATTACTCAAGCTCTCTAGCTGTCAATATTCTTATCTGCCAACTGAGGATAATGATACTTACACCTCACAGAGCTGAACTGAGGATAAAATGAGACAGTGTCTGTACAGTATGAGGGTAAAAATTTGAAAAGTCATTGTCTTCCCAAGAAAGCTTAACTCCCATCTTTTCTATCAAAAAATATATCAAAGTTTTTCCTGTGATGCTTGAAAATTTCTGGGGCACTAAAACATTAAATCTCTCCTAGCATTCACTCATTCATTCATTCAATTTTTATTTTCCTCAGACAATAAAACTTCTTTTATGTTAGCTTTCTTTTTCCAACCCAAAGAGGCATCAAGTGCCAGTGCTTATAATATTCAGCTTGTCTTGATTTCTGTCATTATTTCTATTGGGACACCCCCAACACTTTCAGTTCTTGCCGGAAAGTCTATGATAGCAGATAAATCACAGGTATAAAACATCAACCTTCATATCTTGACTAGTTGAGGAGTAGAGGGAAAAGCCAACATGTCTCCTTTCTCTCAGCCCCAAAATAATTCTGCCACGATGGTACAGGCTGCCAGGATTATTGCCATTTCTATACTCCAAGAGTGATTTCAAGACCTCAAGAAAAAAAATTTTTAATGCTTTTTTCTAAAACGGTTGGATACTGAAGCTCTATGACCTTTTTTCAATAAAGTGAAATTCAAAAAAGTTTTTAATATTTTTTTCCAAGGGCATGGAGTCAAGATGGCAGCATGGGAGGATGCGGAGTTCGCATCTTCCCACAACTAGGGCACCTGCTGGATGCTGGTGGGGGACCTTGAAGCCCAAGGAGATGGGAGGAACCCCCAAGCGACTGGGTAGGATGTGGGGGGGAGTGAGGGGGGAGGAGAAGTGGAGGCTGGACAGGACCGGTGCCCCTGAGGGGTGGCTGGGTGAGGGGAGGGACCCTCAGGGGCTTGGAAGACCAGGGGAGGCGCGGTGGGCATTTCCCCTACCCACTTGGGCCCCGGGAAGCCTGCTGGGTTCCTGAGCCTGGTCCTCTGCCTTCTGGGGCCCCCTCCGGCCGCATGGGTCCTAGGGGTGTGGTAGGGAGGGAGGGGGGGAGAAGAGGAGGAGAGGTGGACAGTGGACAGGGAACCCTCTGGGACCAGAGGATCAGGGGAAGCGCTGCAGGCATTTCCCCTGCCCACTCGGCCCTGGGAAGCCTGCTGAGCTTCCACGTCTGGTCCCCTGCCTTCTGGGGCCACCCTCTGGCCACATGGGTCCTAGGGGCATAGGAGTGGAGGGGAAGAAGAGAGGCTAACAGGGAGGGACACTCTGGGATCAGAGGATGGGGGAACACGCCTAGCGTATCCCCGACCCACTCGGGCCCAGGGATCCTGCTGGGGTCCCAGACCTGGTCCCCTGCCCTCCAAGGCTAGAGGCACTCCTGGGCCCCTCCTTTTCCAGCCCTGTGGGCCCTAAACATAGGTCCCGCCCACCACCTAAACCCCGCCCCTGCCTAAGCCCCATGCCCCACAGCCAAGGCCTTTTCTGGCTTTTTTTTTTTTCTCCTCTTTTTTGCTATTGTGGTTGTTTTACCTTCTGGTTGTTGTTTCATCTATATATATATTTTTGATAAATTTATTTATTTTATTATTTTTGGCTGCGTTGGGTCTTTGTTGCTGCACGTGGGCTTTCTCTAGCTGTGGCGAGCAGGGGCTACTCTTTGTTGCAGTGCGCGTGGTTCTCATTGTGGTGGCTTTTCTTGTTGTGGAGCAGGGGCTCTAGGCACACTGGCTTCAGTAGTTGTGGTGCATGGGCTCAGCAGTTGTGCCTCGTAGGATCTAGAGCACAGGCTCAGTAGTTGTGGCACATGGGCTTAGTTGCTCCGTGGCATGTGGGATCTTCCTGGGCCAGGGCTTGAACCTGTGTCCCCTGCACTGGCAGGTAGATTCCTAACCACTGCACCACCAGGGAAGTCCCTCATCTATATTTTTATATTTTTATTTTTTCTAACATATCTGTTAGTTTTCTAATTTATTTTATTTTTTACTCTTTGTTATTGTTCTGCTCCTTTTTTTTTTTTGCCACCCTGCACGTCTTGCGGGATCGAGGTTCACAAGCCGGGGGTCAGGCCTGAGCTCCTGTGGTGGGACCTCTGAGTCCGAACCAGTGGACTAACAGAGAACCTCAGACCCCGGGGAATATTCAACAGAGTGAGGTATCCCAGAGGTCCTCATCTTGGCACCAAGACCCAGCTCTACCCAACAGCCTACAAACTCCAGTGCTAGAAGCCTCAGGCCAAACAACCAGTAAGACAGGAACACAATCCCACCTGTCAAAAAAAAAAGGGATGACAAAATATATGTCACAGATGAAGGAACAAGGAAAAACCTACAAGACCAAATAAATGAAGAGGAAATAGGCAACCTACCTGAAAAAGGATTCAGAGTAATGATAGTAAAGATGATCCAGAATCTCTGAAATAGAATGGAGGCATGGATCGAGAAAATACAAGAAATGTTTAACAAAGATCTAGAAGAACTAAAGAACAAACAAACAGAGATGAACAACACAATAACTGAAATGAAAAATACACTAGAAGGAATCAAAAACAGAATAACTGCGGCAGAAGAACGAATAAGTGAGCTGGAAGACAGATTGGTAGAAATAACTGCTGAGGAGCAGAATAAAGAAAAAAGAATGAAAAGAATTGAAGACAATCTCAGAGACCTCTGGGACAGCACTAAACACACCAACATTTGAATTATAGGGGAGCCAGAAGAAGAAGAGAAAAAGAAAGGGTCTAAGAAAATATTCAAAGAGATTATAGTGGAAAACTTCCCTAACATGGGAAAGGAAATAGCCACCCAAGTCCAGGAACTGCAGAGAGTCCCATACAGGATAAACCCTAGGAGAAACACACCAAGACACATATTAAACAAACAAACAAAAATTAAATTCAAAGAAAAAATATTAAAAGCAACAAGGGAAAAGCAAAATATAACATACAAAGGAATCCCCCTAAGGTTACCAGCTGATTTTTCAGCAGAAACTCTGCAGGCCAGAACGGAGTGGCAGGATATACTTAAAGTGATGAAATAGAAAAACATACAACCAAGATTACTCTACCCAGCAAGGATCTCATTCAGATTTGACGGAGAAATCAAAAGCTTTACAGAGAAGCAAAAGCTAAGCGAATTCAGCACCACAAAACCAGCTTTACAAATGCTAAAGGAAGTTCTCTAGGCAGGAAATACAAGAGAAGAAAAAGACCCACAAAAATAACACCAAAACAATTAAGAAAGTGGTAATAGGAACATACATTCAATAATAACCTTGAATGTAAATGGACTAAATGCTCCAACCAAAAGACACAGACTGGCTGAATGGATACAAAAATAAGACCCATATATATGCTGTCTACAAGAGACCTGCTTCACACCTAGGGACACATACAGAATGAAAGTGAAGGCATGGAAAAATATATTCTATGCAAATGGAAATCAAAAGAAAGCAGGAGGAGCAATACTTGTATCAGATAAAATAGACTTTAAAATAAAGACTGTTACAAGAGAGAAGGAAGGACACTACATAATGATCAAGGGATCAATCCAAGAAGAAGATATAACAATTACAAATATTTATGCACCCAACACAGGAGCACCTCAATACATGAGGCAAACACTAACAACCATAAAAGGGGAAATTCACAGTAACACAATAAGAGTAGGGGACTTCAACACTCCACTTACACCAAGGGACAGAGCATCCAGACAGAAAATAAATAAGGAAACACAAGCTTTAAATGACACAATACACCAGATAGATTTAATAGATATTTATAGGACATTCCACCTGAAAGTGGCAGAATACACTTTCTTCTCAAGTGCACATGGAACATTCTCCAGGACAGACCACATCTTGGGCCACAAATCAAGCCTTGGAAAATTTAAGAAAACTGAAATCGTATCAAGCATCTTTTCTGACCACAATACTATGGATTAGAAATTAGTTACAGGAAAAAAACTGTAAAAACCACAAATACATGGAGGCTAAACAGTGCACTACTGAATAACCAAGAGATCACTGAAGAAATCAAAGAGGAAATTTAAAAAATACATAGAAACAAATGACAATGAAAACACAACAACCCAAAACCTATGGGACTCAACAAAAGCAGTTCTAAGAAGGAAGTTTACAGCAATTCAATCTCACCTCAAGAAACAAGAAAAATCTCAAATAAACAATGTAAACTTACACCTAAAGCAACTAGAGAAAAAAGAACAAAGAAAACCCAACGTCAGTAGAAGGAAAGAAATCATAAAGGTCAGAGCAGAAATAAATGAAATAGAAACAAAGAGAACAACAGCAAAGATCAATAAAACTAAAAGTTGGTTCTTCGAGAAGATCAACAAAATTGAAAAACCTTTAGCCAGACTCATCAAGAAAAAAAGGGAGAGGACGCAAATCAATAAAATTATAAATGAAAAAGGAGAAATCACAGACACTGCAGAAATACAAAGGATTATAAGAGACTACTACAAACAACTATATGCCAATAAAATGGACAACCTGGAAGAAATGGACAAATTCTTGAAAAGGTACAATTTTCTAACACTGAACCAGGAAGAATTAGAAAATATAAACAGACCAATCACAAGTAATGAAATTAAAACTGTTATTAAATCTTCCAACAAACAAAGTCCAGGACCAGATGGCGTCACAGGTGAATTCTATCAAACATTTAGAGAAGAGCTAACACCCATCCTTCTCAAACTCTTCCAAAACATTGCAGAGCGAGGAACACTCCCAAATTCGTTCTATGAGGCCACCATCACCCTCATACCAAAACCAGACAAAGATATCACAAAAAAAGAAAATTACAGACCACTATCACTGATGAACATAGATGCAAAAATCCTCAACAAAATACTAGCAAACAGAATACAACAACACATTAAAAGAATCATACACCATGATCAAGTGGGGTTTATCCCAGGAACGCAAGGATTTTTCAATATATGCAAATCAATCAATGTGCTACACCATATTAACAAATTAAGGAATAAAAAAACATGTGATCATCTCAATACATGCAGAAAAAAGCTTTTGACAAAACTCAACACTGATTTATGTTAAAAACTCTCCACAAAATGGGCATAGAGGTAACCTACCTCAACATAATATAGGCCATGTATGACAAACACACAGCAAACATCATTCTCAATCGTGAAAAATTGAATGCATTTCCACTAAGCTCAGGAACAAGACAAGGATGTCACACTCGCCACTCTTATTCAACATAGTTTTCGAAGTCCTAGCCAAGGCACTCAGAAAAGAAGAAGAAATAAAAGGAATACCAATTGGAAAAGAAGAAGTAAAACTGTCACTGTTTGCAGATGACATGATACTATACATAGAAAATCCTAAAGATGCCACCAGAAAACTACCAGAACTAATCAATGAATTTGGTAAGGTTGCAGGATACAAAATTAATGCACAGAAATCTCTTGCATTCCTATACACCAACAATGAAAAATCAGAGAGAAATTAAGGAAACAATCCAATTTACCATCGCAATAAAAAAATAAAATACCTAGGAACAAACCTACCTAAGGAGGCAAAAGACCTGTACTCAGAAAACTATAAAACACTGATGAGGGGCTTCTCTGGTGGCGTAGTGGTTGAGAGTCTGCCTGCCGATGCAGGGGACACGGGTTTGTGCCCTGGTCCGGGAAGATCCCACATGCCGCGGAGCGGCTGGGCCCGTGAGCCATGGCTGCTGAGCCTGTGCATCCGGAGCCTGTGCTCCACAACGGGAGAGGCCACAACAGTGAGAGGCCCACGTACCACAAAAAAAAAAAAAAGAAATGAAATCAAAGATGACATAAACAGATGAAGAAATATACCATGTTCTTGTATTGGAAGAATCAATATCATGAAAATGACTATACTACCCAAAGCAATCTACAGACTCAATGCAATCCCTATCAAATGACCAATGGCTGGGCTTCCCTGGTGGCGCAGTGGTTGAGAGTCCGCCTGCTGATGCAGGGGACACGGGTTCATGCCCCGGTCCGGGAAGATCCCACATGCCGCAGAGCGGCTGGGCCTGTGAGCCATGGCTGCTGAGCCTGTGCATCCGGAGCCTGTGCTCCGCAAAGGGAGAGGCCACAACAGTGAGAGGCCCGCATACCACAAAAACAACAACAACAAATTACCAGTGGCATTCTTGAGAATGCCAAATAGCCAAAGCAATCTTGAGAAAGAAAAACGGAGCTGGAGGAATCAGGCTCCCTGACTTCAAACTATACTATGAAGTAGCAATAATCAAGACAGTATGGTACTGGCACAAAAACAAAAATATAGATCAATGGTACAGGATAGAAAGCCCAGAGATAAACCTACACACATACTGGCACCTAATTTATGACAAAGGAGACAAGAACATAAAATGGAGAAAAGACAGCCTCTTCCATAAGTGGTGCTGGGAAAACTGGACAGATACATGCAAAAGAATGAAATTAGAACACTACCTACCTAATACCATACACAAAAATAAACTCAAAATGGATTAAAGACCTAAATATAAGACCGGACACTATAAAACTCTTAGAAGAGGGCTTCCCTGGTGGCGCAAGTGGTTGAGAGTCCGCCTGCCGATGCAGGGGACACGGGTTCGTGCCCCGGTCTGGGAGGATCCCACATGCCGCGGAGCGGCTGCGCCTGTGAGCCATGGCCGCTGAGCCTGCGCGTCCGGAGCCTGTGCGCCGCAATGGGAGAGGCCACAACAGTGAGAAGCCCGCGTACCGCAAAAAAAAAAAAAAAAAAAACTCTTAGAAGAAAACATAGGAAACACTCTTTGACAAAAACCACAACAAGATCTTTTTTGACCCACTTCTTAGAGTAATGAAAATAAAAACAAAAATAAACAAATGGGACCTAATGAAACTTAAAAGCTTTTGCACAGCAAAGGAAACCATAAACAAGACAAAAAGACAACCCTCAGAATGGGAGAAAACATTTGCAAATGAAGCAACTGACAAAGAATTAATCTCCAAAATATACAAACAGCTCATGGAGCTCAATAAGAAAAAAACAAAAACAACCCAATTAAAAAATGGGCAGAAGACCTAAACAGACTTTTCACCAAAGAAGACATACAGATGCTCAACATCACTAATTATTAGAGAAATGCAAATCAAAACTATAATGAGGTATCACCTCACACCAGTCAGAATGGCCATCATCAAAAGATCTACAGGGCTTCCCTGGTGGCGCAGTGGTTGAGAGTCCGCCTGCCGATGCAGGGGACGCGGGTTCGTGCCCCGGTTTGGGAGGATCCCACGTGCCGCGGAGCGGCTGTGTCCGTGCGCCATGGCCGCTGAGCCTGCGTCCGGAGCCTGTGCTCCGCGATGGGAGAGGCCACAGCAGTGAGAAGCCTGCGTACCACAAAAAAAAAAAAAAGATCTACAAACAATAAATGGAGAACAGTATGGAGGTTCCTTAAAAAACTAAAAATAGAACTACCATATGACCCAGCAATCCCACTACTGGGCATATACCCTAAGAGAACCATAATTCAAAAGGACACACGTGCCCCAGTGTTCATTGTAGCACTATTTACAATAGCCAGGACATGGAAACAACCTAAATGTCCAATGACAGACAAATGGATAAAGAAGATATGATACATATATACAATGGAATATTACTCAGCCATAAAAATGAACAAAATTGGGTCATTTGTAGAGATGTGAATGGACCTAGAGTCTGTCATACAGAGTGAAGTAAGCCAGAAAAACAAACATCGTATATTAACGCATGTATGTGAAAGCTAGAAAACTGGTACAGATGAACCTATATGCAGGGCAGGAATAGAGGTGCAGACATAGAGAATGGACATGTGGACACAGGCGGGAAGGAGAGGGTGGGATGGGAGATTAGGATTGACATATATACACTACTATGCATAAAATAGATAGCTAATGGGAACATGCTATAATGCACAGGAAGCTCAGCTTGGTGCTCTGTGATAACCTAGACGTGTGGGATGGCGGGGGGTGAGGGTGGGTTGGAGGGAGGTCCAAGAGGGAGGGGATATAGGTATACATATAGCTGATTCACTTCACTGTACAGCAGAAACTAACACAACATTGTAAAGCAATTATACTCCAATAAAAAAAATTTTTTTTCCACAAAAATCCTTTGGAATAATTGGAGAAAGGACCACAAAACAAAATGAAGCCTGAGATCACTGATTATTTGAACTGTAATATTCCCCATCACCGCAATCACCAGTACTTGATAAAGTCTATCTCACCCTGGACAGTAGTCCACACCTGTAAGGACATATTTACTGATATCAGGAAGCTTGCTTAAATAATGGCATGGAGGTAAAGCAAAGCACAGACCAGCCCCTCTCCCGGGATCAACAAACAGCTGGCCCTCTTTCTTTTTATACCTTCTTCTTCCCCTATTTTGCTTGATTTGAATCTCAAATTTTGCCCATATCTTCAAATTCTATTCCTTGAGTAAGCAGGACTCAGGGATATAGTTAGACAATTATAGTTAGGCAGCAAATTGGTGTCAGAGTTGTCTATCACTGTCCATAGAATGCCAAACTAGACTCCATTCAGAGCTGAATCTGGTCACCACTTGTCCACTATGACCTTGGCTCTTTATGCTGGGCCAAACCATACATACATAACTTTATCCTGGTACAGCACACCAAGCTCCTAACAACACTGGCAGCTCAGAAGCCTACACATCACTATCTACGAGCCTTCCCTTTTTGCTTCTGATTTGCTTATGTTTGCTTTCATCTCCTAGGCCTCCCAAATCTGACAACAATTAAACTTCCTTTTTAACATTTGGCACCTCATATATGCTCTCAACATCCCTTTAACAATGAGTTAAAACCATTTATGAGGGACACTGTAGTTTTCTCAAACTAGAGTAATATACAGACTTTTCCCTTTTTAAAGGAAAACAATTCTCGAAATACTCTAAGAATATGTCCATGGATTTTAAGAAACACTGAATTAGGTTTCCTTGTCTGCCTGAAAAAAATAACAGAATCTTAATAAGCAGTTATAGGAGCACCTAAGAGACTGAAAAAAATGTGATGTATTAATATTTGTCAAGTAGAATGCAATTTAGGCATTTGAAGTCAAAACTAATGAAGAATTGTTTTTCCCTTGCTGGTAGTTGTGCAGTTTAATCAATGTGCTTGGAAAGCTACAGGTTTAAGATGCTAATGCCAAAATTCCAGGTATGTTCCTTTATTCTTCACTCTCTAAATTCCAGCCAGCTTTCAAGGCCAGCTTTAGTCTTAGATCCCAACCAATTGAGCTATCTTGGTTCTGAACTCCAAAGATACATAATCTATATGCCTTAATTAACATGCAATCATATACAGAGAAAAGCCCAGAAACAAACACACAAACACTATGATATACAGGCAGAGTATACTGTCCTACGGTAGGCAATAAACAGAGTAGGTAAGTATGGTGTTGACATTAGGAGATTTTAGTAATAGGAAAGGGACTATAGGAACCATAGTACTAAAATGTCTAAAAATATTGGTGGTGGCAAAGCAGAATACCAAGCAAAGAGGGAATCTAATAAGGGAGGGACAAAAGAAAGAATGCAGTGGGTCAGTGTGGTAGGGAATGGAGTGGGAAATAACAGAAAATATCTCATGGAGTCTTCCCACCAACTTACAAAGCTAGTGTTGTTAACATCCTCAAGGTCGCATTGGTAATAAATGGAGGAATCTGATCTAATCTATTACAACCCAGTTTTTATGCATTGGGACTAAAACTTGATTATAAAAGCCATAAGGAATAAGACAAAAGGTAGAGACAAAACTGGACTAGTAGCAGTGGTGATGTGCTGTTGAGCGAATGGCCCAGAGTTCTTCTAATTCCCCTTGACTAGAAATAGGGCTGGTTCCACAGATACAGGAATAGAAGAGGGCACTTGAGCAATAAGGTTGAAGAAAAAAAGCAGGGTGCCTAGTAGATATTAATTTATTGACATTTATTGGACCACATGTGGATCTCTCAATGGCTTTGCAAGTACTTTTTTATTGTGGTAAAATATATATATAAAATTAACAATTTTTAAGTGTACAATTCAGTGGCATTAAGTACATTCACAATGTTGTGTAACTATCTTGACTAAACCATAGGTTCTTTTTTTATACTATTCTCTATTCTTCATTGAGTTTGGCACAGTGTTATGCACATAGAAAGCACTCCATAAATACATGGTTAATTAGCGTAGATACTATCATGACCATGTGACGATAATGAGAGGATGTGGTCACTCTTGTTACATTCCCAAATCATATGGTGTCTAAATGGAGTTTCTGTTGAGTGCTTGACAATGTGGTCATGAGAACTCACTCACCCTGGGAACAGTAATCAGGGGTTCTCCCTTGAGCTTTTGCCTAATAGCATTCTGTCTCATGTCCTTACACAGACTATTATAAATAGGACATTTGTATACAGCCATGGCTATACCCAAAGTTTTCCTGCACAAATCTTCCTCAGATTAGGGGTTAGGAGCTGCTTACATAATGTAATCAGAAATACAACTTGTTAAATGGCCACAAACCCTTAATTTCCCTTTCACATGCCTATTCCATTGGAAGAGAAATGTATTCCTTTTGAATGAGAAGAACTTTGTACATGTTTAGATTGTTTTTTATATCAACTTTGAGGTATAATTTACATACACTGTAACTTATCCATTTTATCGTGTACATATCTATGACTTTTGGCAAATGTAAATATTTGTGTAACCATACAGATTTTACAAACTATGTACAGATTTTACAAACTGCATTAGATCAGATTATGAGTTACAATAATTGAATAAATCTTGATTGTAAAAACAACATATTTTGGGATTTATATTGTACTATTCCCTTTTATATGCAAATATATTAACACACTATATAGATATCTAATTTAGAAATTTCAAACATTTTGCTGCTTCTGATTTAGAAGCATTAAAAAAAGGAAAACGCTTTTAACAATTTACTGTACTCAATTTTAGGCATTACATTTCAAGAAAAAAATCCACAAACCAGAAAACAAGCAGAGTGAGTCGCTAGTACTGAAAAGCTGAGAAATCATATTCTAGAAAGAACACATTAGAGAATCAAGGGTTCTTAAGAGAAGAAAATATGCTGAGGTGTGGTAGGGTTAGGAAGGATAATGTTGATCTCAAAGAAGTGAAAAACTTTTTGGTTTTTTTCCCATCTCCTTTATGGTTTATTACAGGATATTGAATATAGTTCCCTGTGCTATACAGGGAACTATATTCAATAGGACCTTGTTGTTTATCCATTCTATATATAATAATTTGCATCTGCTAATTCCAAATTCCCAATCCATCCCTCCCTAGCCCCACTTCTGCCTTGGCAATCACAAGTCTGTTCTCTATGTCTGTGAGTCTGTTTCTGTTTCGTAAATAAGTTCATTTGTGTCATATTTTAGATTCCACATATAAGTGATATCATATGGTATCTTTCTCTTTCTGACTTACTTCACTTAGTATGATAATCTCTAGGTTCATTCATGTTGCTGCAAATGGCATTATTTCATTCTTTTTTATGGCTGAGTAGTATAGAAAAAATCCTAATGACTCCATAAAAAAACTACTAGAAATGATAAATGAATTCACCAAGGTAGCAGGATACAAGATTAGCATACAGAAATCTGTTGCATTTCTTTACAATAACAATGAAATATCAGAAAGTAAAAAAACAATCCCTTTTAAAATCACATCAAAAAAACACAAAACCTTAGGAATAAACCTGACCAAGGAGGTGAAAGAATTGTATGCTGAGAACTATAAAACACTGATAAAGGAAACTGAAGATGATGCAAAGAAATGTAAAGATATCCCGTGTTCTTCAATTGGAGAAATTAATATTGTTAAAATGGCCATATACCCAAGGTAATCTACAGATTTAATACTATCCTTATCAAATTACCCATGACATTTTTCACAGACCTACAACAAATAATCCTGAAATTTATATGGAATCATAAAAGACCCAGAATTGTCAAAGCAATCCTGAAGAAAAAGAACAAAGCAGGAGGCATAACCTTCCCAGACTTCAGACAATACTACAAAGCTACAGTAATCAAAACAGTGTGGTACTGGCACCAAAAAAAGACATATGGATCAATGCAACAGAAAAGAGAGCCCCGAAATAAACCCACACACCTACAGTCAATCTTCGACAAAGGAGGCAAGAATATACGATGGGAAAAAGACAGTTTCTTCAGCGAGTGGTGCTGGGAAAGTTGGGCAGCTGCATGTGAATCAATGAAGTTAGAACACATCCTCTCACCATACACAAAAATAAACTCAAAATGGCTTAAAGACTTAAATACAAGACTAACCCCCGAAAACTCCTAGAAGAGAACACAGACAAAATATTCTCTGACATAAATTGTGGCAAAGTTTTCTTTCTAGGTCAGTATCCTAAGGCAATTGAAATAAAAGCAAAAATAAACAAACAAGACCTAATCAAACTTATAAACTTTTGCACAGCAAAGGAAACCATAAATAAAAATGAAAAAACAACCTATGGATTGGGAGAAAATATTTGCAAACAATGCAACCAACAAGGGATTAATTTCCAAAATATAAAACAGCTCATACAACTCAATAACAAAAAAACAAACAATCCAATCCAAAAATGGGCAGACGACCTAAACACATTTCTCCAAAGAAGACATGCAGATGGCCAATAGGCACACGAAAAGATGCTCAATATCGCTAATTATTAGAGAAATGCAAATCAAAACTACAATGGAGTACCACCTCACACCAGTCAGAATGGCCATCATTAAAAGGTCTACAAATAACAAATACTGTAGAGGGTGTAGAAAAGGGAACCCTCCTATACTGCTGGTGGGAATGTAAATTGGTACAGCCACTCTAGAAAACAGTATGGAAGTTCCTCAAAACACTGAAAACAGAGTTGCCAGATGATCCAGCAATCCCACACCTCTGCATATATCTGAAGAAAACTGTAATTTGAAAAGACACATTCACCCCAATGTTCATAGCAGCACTATTTACAATAGCCAAGACATGGAAGCAACCTAAATGCCCATCGACATAACATCATGTCACCTGCATACACTCACAATTTTACCTCTTCTCTTCCAATTTGGATATGTTTTATTTCTTTGTCTTGTCTGATTCCTGTGGCTGGGCCTTCCAATGCTATGTTGATTAGAAGTGGTGAGAGTGGGCATCCTTGTCTTATTCCAGATTTTAGTGGGAAGGCTTTCAGCTTTTCACGGCTGAGTATTATGTTGGCTGTGGTGAAAAACTTATATGGTAAAAAGACCAAACTTTTTCAGGATATGGCTCCAGACGGCAAAAGTACTAGAGGGAAGTTATTAAGGGTAGAGTTTACTTTACATAAGAAAAAACTTCTAAGAGTTAAGAGCCTCCAAATGGAATGGTTGTATCCCTGCACTGTTATTGTTCAAAAAGAAGCAAAAGACCATCTATTTGAGAAGTTGGTGCAAGAGTAGAAGGATTAGATTAGTAGGCCTCCTAAGTCCTTTCCAATTCCAATTCTGAGATTGTGTGATCTAGGAACTTCTTCTAATTTAAAGCCAGATGTCAGGGAAACCATAACTCAAAGATGTACAACCCGTAAATCATGGTTTGATCAGGAACAATGAACTAAAACCCAGACAGAAGCATACGCAGAAACAGACTTGCACCTGTATATACATACGTGTACACACACACACACACACACACACACACACACACACACACACACACACACCCCTTCCCACAATTCCTGGGAAGGAAAAATAAGAATAACTTATAAAAATAATGACAAAATCTGTTCCATCTTTCCCACCAAATCTACGTTCCCTAGTCTATGTTAGTAGTATCACTGGCTACCCGATTATGCAGAATAAAGCCTTAATGTTTATCTTCTTTGACTCTTCCATCTTCCTCCAATTCCTACTAAGTCTACCCCAGAAATACCTCTCAGCTGTCTTTTATCTTTATACTTGTATTGCCATGCTCTCAGTTAAACACCTGCAATTGATTCCTAAGGTCCTTCCACCTATAATCTCCTCCTCCCTAGGGCTATTATTCACACTGCTAACAGTGATCTTTCTGAAGCACAGGCTATCACATCACTCTAATCTGCTCAAAAATCTGCTGGCTCCTTGATAGCTACAAAGTAAAGTTCAAATTCTTTGGTATGGCCTTCAACGGCATCTCAATCTCCTTGCTTAGTTTGCCCATGGTATCTTATGCTTTGGTTACACTGTAGTTCTTGTCATTCCTGAAAGGCTATACCCTTCTCTACTCCATGTTTTTGTTTAGATGTCTTCAAATGCACCCCCTCATTCCCTCCTGTGGAAATTTTACTCATTTTCCAAGGCTCAAGCAAATGCTACCTATCTTGTGACACTATCCTTAATGCTTCTATGTCACAACCCCTGGCTCCCTCTATTGGAATTAAACAATTCTCCTTGGAGCCAATAATACTTCTTTTCACACTTTATTTATTTTTTCTTTTCCGTACACGGGCCTCTCACTGCTGTGGCCTCTCCCGTTGTGGAGCACAGGCTCCGGACGCGCAGGCCCAGCGGCCATGGCTCACGGGCCCAGCCACTCCGCGGCACGTGGGACCCGCCCGGACCGGGGCACGAACCCGCGTCCCCTGCATCGGCAGGCGGACTCCCAACCACTGCGCCACCAGGGACGCCCTTCACACCTTATTTTTGCATTTAACAATAATGCTTGAAATTTCAGTTTTGGGTGGGTCCCAGCTTATGGCGACCCACTGTAAATCCTTAAAGGCAGACAGCGGGCTTCATTTCTATATCCAACCTTGTCAGAACCCCAATACCAAGTACCTTTTTTATAAAAAGTGCTTAATAAATGTTTTTTTTAATTGAACTGGGATTTGAGGACAGTTAAGACTTCTGTCCATGGCTCAATACCCGTCTTAAAAATTGTAAATTCGGGACTTCCCTGGTGGCGCAGTGGTTAAGAATCTGCCAATGCAGGGGACACGGGTTCGAGCCCTGGTCTGGGAAGATCCCACATGCTGCAGAGCAACTAAGCCCATGCACCACAACTACTGAGCCCACGTGCCACAACTGCCGAAGCCCACGTGCCTAGAGCCCGTGGTCTGCAACAAGAGAAGCCACTGCAATGAGAAGCCTGCGCACCGCAATGAAGAGTAGCCCCCGGTCGTCGCAACTAGAGAAAGCCCGCGCGCAGCAACGAAGACCCAACACAGCCAAAAATAAAAAATTAATTAATTTTAAAAAAAGAATAAGGAGGCTTAATTTTTAAAAAATCGTAAATTCTATTAAAATTCTAATCAGAAGCCTAGTGATTGATAAAAGTCTCTTATCCTATTAATCTAACATCTCTGAGCCAAAAACAGTTATATACTTACATTCACTAGGAGAGAGAAATCAGTGACCAGTTGGCTAAGTTCAATTAAGTCCTTAAAAAGAAAGAGAAAGAGGAAGTTACTTACTTTCATACCTCACAGCTACCAAAGGAAAATCATTTTTAACATACCGCTTCTAAGGTTTCCCATGATTCTGCAGCATTTTGATCTCGAGGAATTTCAGGCAACACATATATCTGAGTCATACTCTGAGGATCAGCTTCATCTTCAGTAGTGTGAAATGTTCCTGGATGAACACAGCCTCATGTTTAGAGTTTATCTGCTTTGTTAGAAAGACGGTAGAATGAATCAATTCCATAAAACAACTACCATGTGAAAGGCTTACTAACAGAATTCAGGCTAAAAGTAAATTGATGATATATCTATGGGCAAGTTGGTTAACAAATATTTTTCCTTAATTATTTTACAAAGTCATCTTAAAAAATTGCTACAAATACAACTTACCCAATCTGAATAACTAGGGCTAGATGTGGAAGTAGCACAAAGTAGAACTATTCTATTTGGCCAATGTTCTATGAAGAGATACCCAGTAGATATGTTTAACACTTTTCATTGCTAAATCATTAACATTTCTTTGGCTATTTTAGTAATAAACATCAGATTCACAAGATTTTAAAAGTAGGGAACTGATGTATTTTTAGCAATGAAAATCAGTCATTTTTGGTAACAATAAATTTGTCATCAAACTAACATCTCTTACCATATGTATCTTTTTATACATATTGCCATCCTTCTTCTCCTCAGAGTAATTTTTCTGGCCCATGCCTCCATTGCTTCTATGTCATTTCTGGATTTTAAAAAGTCATCAACCCATTAAGGCTTTCCTCATTAAACACTGCTATAAAGATGAATTAATTTATACTCCAAACTCCACCTCCAAGTCTTTCTTATTTCCTTCTATTGGTTTTACCAATCCATTCATTAAACTGATATTTATAAAATGCCTACTATATGCCAATCAGTGTGCTAAGGTAAATCACAAGACATTTCCAAGTCATAGTGGTTAGGGGTATGGGCCTAGTCAGAAAGACCTGGGTTAGAATCCTAGTTTGGCTATTTACTAGCTCTTTGACTTGGGAAGGTATTTCACCTCTTTGACTTATTTTCCTCATTTGTAAAATGAGGTGGTATTTATTTTGCACTGTGGCTGGCTTATCTATTAAGAACAAGTGGTTAATAGTTACTATTAGGGCTTCCCTGGTGGCGCAGTGGTTGGGAGTCCGCCTGCCAATGCAGGGGACGCGGGTTCGTGCCCCGGTCTGGGGGGATCCCACGTGCCGCGGAGCGGCTGGGCCCGTGAGCCATGGCTGCTGAGCCTGTGCGTCCGGAGCCTGTGCTCCACAACAGGAGAGGCCACAACAGTGAGAGGCCCGCATATCGCAAAAAAAAAAAAAAAAAAAAAAAAAAAAAAAAAAAAAAAAAAATAGTTACTATTACTGTCACTGCTACTGCTGCTATTGTTAATGGAACTTACTGTATAATGTGTGATATAGACATGTTAACAGGCAAGTTCAGTATAGTCTGATAAGAACTATGATATGGGTAAGCATGGAATGCTATGTGAGCACCAAAGAAAGGTATTTAACCTAGACTTGTGGAGGAAGAGTGGTCTGAGAAGGTTCTGAAGCTGAAGCCTGAGGATGAACAGAAATTATATAGCTGAACTGGGGCAAGGGTAGAGGAGGAAGGAGAAAGTATTCAGGCCAGGGAGAACAATATTTGCATAAGTTTGGGAACTGAAAGGAGTCAGTATAACTGAAGCATAGACTATGACAAGAGAAAGCAAAGGCTGAGGCTGGAAATCTAAGATGACATCATTTATGGCACTGTAAACTATATTAAAGAGTTTTGTCTTTCTCTTAAGATGAATATGGAACTTTTAAAAGGAGTGGGAGACTACTGGGAAGCTGAGGGTGCCATATCAGATTTCAGATTTAGAAAGGTAACCACAGCTGTAGTGTGAACAACAGATTAAGGATGGAGTTGAAAGGTGAAAACTTAAAGAGTGAAAAACCAGTTGGGAGGCTTTTCAATGTGTCTGGTGCAAAATGATGATGGTGTGCTCTAGGATAGTGGCAGTGGAAATGGATAGAAGAGATCTGAAGGTCTACTTCCCTTTGTCTTCCTTACTGCAAGCTCAAAACACCTTCCACTTTAATATTTTCTGAGCACCCATTATGTATTGTGTTGAGTACCAGGGATAAAAAAGTGAATACAAAGTAGCTGCTCTCAAGGAACTTATATTCTAGCAGAGAAGACATACAAAGAGACAATCCTAAAACAATAAGAGAGTGCACTGATATCTAGATAAATATAGATACATATAGTATTTATGGCATCTGACCTAGTTTGGTGTGGTGTGCACCTAACTAAAAAGGGTGATCTTTTCTACTAGCCTAAGAAGATAGGAATAGAAATTCTAGGTGGAGAGACCAGCATGAAAAAGGTCCTCTAAAAAAAAAAACCAAAAAAAAAACCCAATATAGCTTAATATGAAATCAGCAGTCTGGTCTTGCCAAAGCATAAAGTAAAAGACATACAATATAAAAGTGGTATTTTATAAAACTGCATTACTATTTTATGTTCAAAATTTGAGAATGTTTTACCTCTTGAGGAAAAAAACCCATTTGAATTGTTTAGGAAGGGCACAGTCAGTTGATTAAAAGTTAATTTGTAGGCTTATTAGAACTGACAGTGTTCTTTTAATTTTGAATCTTCACTGAAATGAGTACATTTCCCTACCTTAAAGAAAGAGCAAAAACATCAAAAACAAAATATGTTTTACATTACAACATATAGCAAATATCCAACATTTTAAAAGCTCTGATTTTTACAAATGCTTAAAAGAGTTATTTACCCTATGTCTTAAGTTATCACATAAAAATACTTCTCACTTCAAAGTAATTAATTACTCTAAGATCTTTCTTCTACTTAATATTGCTTTTGTAATAAGAGCTCCCAACTTCTTTAATAGGATGATGAATAATGATAACTGTTATCATTAACAGATCAAATGTAAAGCAGAACTTTATAAACATAACACCACTCAAAAGATTTTTTTAAGCCATAATCTTCATTCTGTTAGAGAAGATTCCAATGAAATATGCCAGGATATATAACAAAATAATTATTATTATCTTGATTACATAAATTCTTGATCTAAAAAATGAAGGGATGGGAAATGTTTGACATTTGAAGCAAACACAAAAGATTTCCCTCAGTGAAAAAATAAAAAATGTTTAAGTCATTTATGTTTCACTTGAAACCAAACTGCGTATGCATCTTAGTTCAAATGGAGTCTTAGAACAAAGAAATCTGTTCTCTTCCATGGAAAATCCTGCTGTAAACTTACAACTCGGAACATCACTAATCAATTCGAGGCGTGACTAACAATTGAGAAAGGAATCTTTTAATTTCTACAACTTCCGTAATTCATTTATTCCAGCTTGTATTAAAAATCACTATATCTCAGTGATCATCCATTGACTTTGAACTTTTACAAGTTGCTACAGACATGATGAGGCAAAACACAGAGATAGATTATAGCTGCAGGAAAGATGGCTGAAGAGTTCTTATCCTGCCCACAGAAGTCAAAATTGCTATTGTTTTACAGGACCTAACAATCTCAGTTCCATCCACTTGCAAACAACTGCAAGTGTAAAGGGCACGTGGACTATACGTACCACTCACCAGTGTTTTTCAAATTCTGTTTATAAAACATTATTGACTATAAACTCAAATAAACATTAAGATATTTTTAGTTCATGTGAAAAATAAGCTTAATAACATGGACATAAGACTTCTCCCTTCTCTCTAGGTGTCTAAACATATTCTCTCTCTGCCCCCCCACCTTTCTCCATACATCACGAAGGGCAATGATTCTAGTAAGAATTACAACACATATTTAAGGAATTTCTACTAAATTTTACTATATTAGAAAAAGTTCCATTATAAATCTAAGTTAATTCAAAAGCATTTCTTAAATTCTTTCATGTTCTAACAGCTTTAACATAGTGACATTATTTTACTGCTCATCTACATAAACCTACCCATCGAAATAAGATGACTTCTAAGTCATGGCTTAACTAAGCTGCAGAGGAGAATTTTTAAGAATATTAAAACCAATACAAAATACACCTTCTGAATAATATACAAAAGCATCTACATGATTTACAAAACTGTTCAATACAAGTGTATATATATACCTGTAATAAAATCTAATATTTCATTAAATTCAATATGCTGGTCTGAAGTTCCCAGCAGTTTAAAAGGTTGGATTCTTTCCTTTTGTGAATATTTGTTTAAAATGTAATAAGATTCTGTTTCTAATGCACTGATGAAGTGTGTGTGCTGGATGGGGAGTAAGAAAGAAAGATAGAGAGAAGCACTGGTTTGCTCTGTATGCCTTGATACACCTTTCTAAATACAAAACAAATGTGTAGGCTCATCACTTCTCTTGGTGGGAGGCAATATGCTAAAAATGAACTAGACACACAGGAGAGAAAGAAGGCAGTTTCTCAGATCAAGCAAGATCGGCAGAGAAGATTTGCTTTAGGAACTCTCAGAATCTGGACAAAAGAAACAGCAAAATCATCACAGCTTCCCCCTAAACTTAATAAGCTTCTTTCATTCTCCAGAGAACATAAAACATTCTATTCTACTTGTTATTTCTATCTGTAAATGGAAAACTATTTTTGTATTTTGATCTCAGTCATGGAAATGTGGCAACATTGCTCCTGAATCTCGATGTCTCCAACCAATTTATTTATAATCAGATTGAATTTTTAAAGGAAAAAGTATTTTAAGGCACTTAATTTCTGTGCAAATCAAACACATATTTTCTGTATAGGCTGTCATTACTATTATGAGTGCCTAAAGCAAAAATAAGAAAAAAAGAGAGCACAGGATAAAAACATGTAGAATGACAGAAAAGAGTCTACAGCTAGAAGACCACACATGGAGCAAACCCAGTTCTTACCCCACTATTAAAGTCTTACGTATTAGTTGCTCTCTTTTCGTTATTCTTCTTCTTTCCCACCCTCTCAATTACTTGTTAATAATATTTATGGATTTAACGCAACCTAGTAGAAACTTCACATTTGGTGAAATACTCAGGCATTGGGTGAGACAGTTAATTTTAACTGCTTAATGTTGGCAATGGATTCAAAGTCAAAGCACAATCTGACCAGCAGACAGTTCAGAATTTGAAACTATACACACTGTTTTAGGTATAATTTAGGTATCTGATTTTATAAATAGAATGACTGTTTTAATTAAATCAGCACTAGATGCAGAGATTTAATTTTGTAGTTTCTCTCAGTGGCAAGTGATTAGCTCTTTAGCTAATTTGGTATTCCATGAATTGAGAAGTTTGAGAACCAACAGAGTTGGAAAACAAATTTTACCTATTTCTTCTCCCTCATCCTCTGGCTCTGCCCTGATCTTCTTCACTTCCTCCGTACACATGCTTCCTCAAATTTTGCCAACATTTCTTTTTTAACACCAGTCAGCTCCCTACAGAGAAAGTTAATTGCCAGCAAACTGGGTAAACTACCTTTTTCTAATAATCACCCAATTCCTCTGATGACATATAAACCCAAATTTGTTGAGCCCAAACAATCCTACTGGTAGAAACACAAACAATGCAATACTAAAATGCAAATTAAAGCTAGAATACTTAAACAGAACTCAAAATTTTTGTTTTCTAGGGAATTGCTGGTGATAGCAATTCAAAACTAAATAGCAGGGCTTCCCTGGTGGTGCAGTGGTTGAGAGTCCACCTGCCGATGCAGGGGATGCGGGTTCGTGCCTCGGTCTGGGAAGATCCCACATGCCGCGGAGGGGCTAGGCCCGTGAGCCATGGCTGCTGAGCCTGCGCGTCCGGAGCCTGTGCTCCGCAACGGGAGAGGCCACAACAGTGAGAGGCCCGCATACCGCAAAAAAAACAAAAAAACAAACAAAACAAACTAAATAGCAGAAGAGACTGATGCCAGTGACTCTTTCCAGAAAATCCAACATTATCAGTGTTATTACTGTCATCACAACTGTCACAATGTCTGGTAGACAAGATGACTCCTTAATCTCATGGAACTTATAAGGCCCAGTTTCTCTATACACAAACATAAAGTATAGGTTTGCACTACATGGTAAGAACAGCATTCAGCTGCATCATTATGGAGGTGATAATTACATATGAACAAGATGATGCAAACAGTAACTACAAACTATCAAAAAGCATTCGTCCCAAACACTCTTCGACCAAGGTTGAGTGCTAACATTTCCTTCTCCCCAGAACAACACTTAAGGCAGTGTTGCTAGGTAGTGGTTATCGACAGAGTGAAGTGATTAGAGCACATCTGAAATTATAAAATTGTCTCTAAAAAGACGTTTATTCATTCATATTTCTAAAACATTTATTAATGGTCCACTATGTGCCAAGTACTATGTATTATGTGCTTAGGTACTAAGGAGGCAATAAAAGCAAGATTACCCAGAAACTCTGCATGATGGCCTAAATGTTTCTTCTATATTTTACAAAAATTTCCCTGTAAAACTGGATCATTAGCACTGAAAATACAGCGTTAAAAATAATCTGGTTTTGGGGCTTCCCTGGTGGCGCAGTGGTTGAGAGTCCGCCTGCCGATGCAGGGGACGCGGGTTCGTGCCCCGGTCTGGGAGGATCCCACATGCCGCGGAGCGGCTAGGCCCGTGAGCCATGGCTACTGGGCCTGCGCGTCCAGAGCCTGTGCTCCGCAACGGGAGAGGCCACAGCAGTGAGAAGCCCACGTAATGCAAAAAAAAAAAAAAAAAAAAAAAAAAAAAAAAAAATAATCTGGTTTTGGAGACAGGGAGTGATACAGGAGCCTCCTAACTCCTAGGTAAATAAAAAGAGGAAAACAGGTCAGCTGTAACATCTCTCAGATTGTATTCTAATTTGTAATTTATTTATACTGCATCTTTTCCATAAAGTTTTAAGGTGGCTTAGAACACATATAAACTGTAACAAGATGGCATAAATTAAAAAGAGAAACTCTAAAACAAAAACGGAAATACAAGGACAGCAATTATAAAACAAAGCCAAGAAAGTTCAAAATTTGGGCTTTTGCAAATTAAAAAATTTAGATTTAAGTATTCCAGTAAACAATTCAAGTAGAGAAATCTTATTAGTTATGCCATTCAATACCCAGAAGAATAAAAAAGATTAATTGGGGCTTCCCTGGTGGTGCAGTGGTTGGGAGTCCGCCTGCCGATGCAGGGGACACGGGTTCGTGCCCCAGTCCGGGAAGATCCCACATGCCGCAGAGCAGCTGGGCCTGTGAGCCATGGCTGCTGAGCCTGCGCGTCTGGAGCCTGTGCTCCACAATGCGAGAGGCCACAACAGTGAGAGGCCCGCGTACCGCAAAAAAAAAAAAAGATTAATTGCTTTGAAGTACTACTACCTATTAAACCAAGAATTGTTTTCAGGGTTCCTTACACTGACATTATACAATGCAATCAACAATTATCAATTACATCCTTAGAAGAGTTATCATGACAAGTTTCATTGGCCTCTTTTTTAGAGTATCAGTTCATAAAAGTTAATGGCATGACCCCAATGCAGACTTTTCTGGGAGACAGATCTAACATGCCCTCTGAAAACCAGAATGCCTAAGAAAGAAGCATGCCTACCTAGGCCACCCCTGCACCTGGAGATGAGGGAGGAGTACTCTGCAGACAAGGATGACATTCTCCTTAGGAAACATTTTACAATTTATTTTTAATATATGCACAAATAGGTACTTGAAGCCTTTAAATTCCTCACTATACAGCATAGCCTCAATTTTTTTACCCTGTAAAACTTTTAGGATATGCATTTCCAAGCACACTCAGGGTCCAAGAATTCAGCATACTGGACTAGGAGGTGATCCCTGGAGATTTATATATAATCTGCAATATCAATACAATGAGGTAAACTTAATTAACTGCATTACTATACTATGATCAAGAATAAGACTTAGTACATTACCACCAACAGTCATGGATCTGGTCAAAGAAGGCTGTAATAAAGTTTCTTCATCATTAAATTGTTTCTTAAGTTCTTCTACAGATTCCAGATGGAGTTGAAGAAATTCTGCTGTTGCTGCTGATGCTTCTTCTTTAACAGGATCTATCATTCTCTTCAGAAGTCCAAGGTCATCCTTTTGGACTTTCAAACAAAGTTTCTCCATTTCTCGGATATTGGAGCGGAGTTGCTGTAAAAGAAAAAAAAATCATTAAAGCCACCATCTCTTAATATAAAATATCTTTATTTTCAGAGGTAATTTGTGATAATGGCTTTCAATGGAAATCAGAAGTATTCTCTACAACATACAGTATGTATTAATACTTTTCTGTTTTTTCATGTCTCTGGCCAAATCCAGCTTCTTTAGAGCTCACATCCTCATACTCTGAATTTATTTAGCATTTTTTCCTTCATTAAATGTGATTATTACAAAGGTAACAAATGCTCTTCACAATAAATGAAACACTGCAGAAACACATCAAGAAAAACTTAATGACTTTTTATTTTATATTGGAGTATAGCTGATTAACAATGTTGTGTTAGTTTTCCCCACTTCACCAATCCTACCAATTCTCTTAACTCAGTCCTTTCACATACTTATTGCTCATACAAACATTAGCATATACAGCTTTTCTTTTTATAAAAAACGAATTACATTATGCACAATAATCTACAATGGACAAACTTCCAGTCCCCAACTTAACAATATCATAATGGATATCCCTCCTGGTCAATGACTGTACCATATTCCATAGTACTGATGTAGTATAATTTATTCGATCACTCCTCCAGTGATTAAAATCATTCATGTTGTTTCCAGTTTTTAGTTATTACAAACTATGAAACAAATGTACTAGACTATAAACCCTAATATATGGTAACAGTATATATTAGTGTTCTAGCATATACTATTATACTACCTTTTGTAGGAATGATTCCCCAAAGTTAGAGTACTCACTCAAATGATAATATGTATTTTTATTTCAATAGCTATTATCAGTTCTTCCTCAAAAGGCTTAACAACTCACACTACCACTAAAGTCTGAGTTTCCATTTCCCCATATACTGCCAGTACTACATGTTATCTCACTGTTGTTTTACTTTGAATTGCTCTCTGAAGTTGCTAGATTTTTATGAAATGACTTTCTCTGCTGTTAAAAATCACCTGTTGGCATAATTTATAAATTTTTCTCGAATGTATTGATATAATAAATTATGGGCAAATTTCATGGTATAGGGCCATTTTAATATTTCTGAGATAGACCCTCCTTGGTCAATATATACAAATTTTTAATACACTGTGGGATTCAATTTGCTAATATTTTATTTGGAATTTTAGTACATCTGTGTGAGTATATGAATGTGTGTGTGTGTGCATGGATGCATACATGAACAGTGTGTGTGTCTATACTATCTTCACTAGGTTTAAACGTATTCTAACAGGTTTAAGTTTGTGCTAGCTTCATAAAATAAACTGGGGAGCTTTTCATCTTTTTCAATGGTCTAGACTTTGAAAAACATAAAAACCAATTCTTCTTTCACAATTAAACAGAGCTTGTAAGAATGATCTATATATGATGCTTATTTTAAAATTACAGATCTCTAGTCATATAATATTTTAAATTCTTTTCCCCTAATGTACTTTCACAGACACTAATGCAAATCCTGTACAGTAGACAGAAAAGTATTGATTTCTTCAATTTTTCAAGTGCCTACTTTGAGTGAAATGATATAGTCCATATTATTACATTCCACATTATTACACATAGAGAAATAAAAACAAATTTGTTCAGGGGCTTCCCTGGTGGCGCAGTGGTTGGGAGTCCACCTGCCAATGCAGGGGACACTGGTTCGTGCCCCAGTCTGGGAAGATCCCACATGCCGTGGAGCGGCTGGGCCCGTGAGCCATGGCCGCTGAGCCTGCGTGTCCAGAGCCTGTGCTCCGCAACGGGAGAGGCCACAACAGTGAGAGGCCCGCGTACCACACACACAAAAAATTTGTTCAGGATTTACTTAATTATCTAGCAGCAAAGCTCAGGTTAAAACCCAGGTATTCTTACAAGTCCAGAAACCTTTCTATTAAACTATAACCATGATTCCTAGCTATACGGTACCTTAATACAATCTAAAGTATCTATTGTATTCTTAAAATTAAAGCTAATTCTGAAAAAAAAAGTTTAGCTACCACCTAAAGCATCTTGTAAGATTCTGTGGGTGAATCAAAAAGTTATACCTCTATCCTATCATGACTCTATACTTCATTTAACTTTATGTCCACTCTTATCATCCCCATGTGAGCTGGGAAACCTAAAGATAATTGGACTGTGGATTAAAAATATGTGATACATAAGCATTTTAGATGTAAAATTCACGGAACCCTAAGGGGCTTATGTGATCATTCAATTCAACTTCACAATTTTACAATATGGAAACTAGAGTCCAGCTGAACACAGTGGCAGAATTAGGACTAGAGTCTAGTTTTCAAGTCCTGGAAAAATATTGTCTCCTACACACCACCTCTTGGCTGTGTGATTCCTTTCTGGACTACAGTTAAAACTTGGTTATGTACTTGCTACATAGTTCATAGAGGTATTTTAGGCGATGTTACTTTGGAGAAGCATTAAGAAGTTTCTGCAGCTAATGAGCATTTGCCTCTGACATATTCTTCCCCTCTTACAGATGTTACATCCCCAGTCAAATTATGGTGTCTAGCTTTAAGAACTCTTTATTACTATGGGTGAAGGGAAAAATGTTAAAGGAGAGAAAGAAAATACCCATTTAACTATAAAATCTGATACTGTAATAACAAAAACACAAATAATGGCTAAATTTGTATCAACACTACTGTAAGTTGTCCATTATGCTAAGTGCTTTACCTTCTTTATCTTGTTTTACCTTCACAATTTATTTTTGAAATAGATATTACTGTTATTCTCATTCTACAGAAGAGAAAATTAAAAGCAAATTAAGAAAATATCCCAGGATTACATTTCTAGTAAAAAGTAAAGCCAGGAATCAAATTCAGGCTATAGAGCATGTGTTCTCAACAACTTTACTATATAGCTATACTATCCAAAAGAAATATAATACAAACCATAAATGCAAGCCATACACTATGTAATTTTAAATTTTCTAATAGTCACATTAAAAAAGTAAAAAGGAAGAGATGAATCAGTTTTAATATATTTTATTTAACCCAATGCATCCAAAACATTATCATTTCAACATGTAATTAATATAAAAATTATTAATGCAATATTTTACATGATTTTATTTGTAGTCAGTCTTAGAAATTTGGCATATATATTATATTCACAGCACATCTCAATTCAAACTAGCCACATTTTAAGTGCTCAACAATTATATGTGGCTAAGGGCTACTATATTGGACAGCTACTATATAGCTATAGAGTCTCTCTAAAGTTAATATGTGAAGAATATAAAGTAGGTGTTTCTGCTTCTGGCTATAGCAGGCTGGATAATTCAAAATAACCCTCCCATCAGTGACTACTTAAAAAGCTGAAACCAACATAAATCACAAAACAAACCAAAAGAAAAATAAATTCAAAAGCATCAAAAAGCAAACAAGATAGCGAGAAATTTGTAGGCCAAGAATTGGGCAAAGATGGAAATCCAGAGACGTGAGTCTTGAATTTAGGTCACATTTGCTTGAGGGTATCTGCTTACCAGAGTGCTTGACGGCCTCACAAATCTCAGGGTAAAATATCCAATGCCAGGACCTGCTAAGGATAAGCACTATGGTGCCTTGGGCTGGAATCTTAAAAGAACTGCACCCTAGGAGCACAGGTGATCCTGAAATAAATCAGCCCTTGCATGGACTGCAGTTTGGCTTCCTGTCTTTTGTGCAGCTAATATAAATCTTTATCTCTGAAATAGTATAAAGATAATCTTGGAAGTTAGTATCCCAGAGGCTTAGAAGAAGCAAATGAACATCCTCTCTGGAGGAAAATCATTCCTAGCTATCAATAACTTCCATAAATTATGTTTCAAATATAATGTCCACCAATCAAAGACAATCAAGCACATGAGGACATACACAACATAATGAAGAAACAGCAGAAACAACAGACAATTGAAACATCCAAAAGGACATCTAATAGGGGAATTAGCAAATGTGACTTATAAAACTATGGTTATTTTGTTCCAAGATATAAGTATCAAGCTTGAAAATTCAGGAGATAACCGGAAACTATAAAAAGCAAAATACAGATTTTAGAAAAGAATGAATATCATTTAAAAATAGAGTATACAATCCTTGTACACTGTTGGTGGGAATGTAATTTGGTACAGCCACTGTGAAAAACAGTATAGAGGTTTCTTAAAAAAATAAAAATAGAACTACCATATGACCCAGCAATTCCACTCCTGGATATATATCCAAAAAAAACCCAAAAACATTAATTTGAAAAGATACATGCACCCCACCCAGTATTCATAGCGACGTTATTTACAACTGCCAAGATATGGACCCAAAGTAAGTGTCCATCAACAGATGAATGAATAAAGAAGGTGTGGTATATATACTTAATGCAATACCAATCAGCCATGAAAAAGACCGAAATTTTTCCATTTGCAGCAACATGGATGGACTTGGAGGGCATTATGCTAAGTGAAATAAGTCAGACAGAGAAATACAAATATTGTATAACATCACTTACATGTGGAATCTAAAAAATGAAACAGACAAGTGAATATAACAAAAAAGAAGCAGACTCACAGATATAGAGAACAAACTAGTGATTACCATGGTAGGGGAGGGATGCGGGAACAGGAGGCACAAACTACTGGCTGTAAGATAGGCTCAAGGATGTACTGTGCAAAACAGGGTATATAGCCAATATTTTGTAATAACTGTAAATGGAAAGTAATCTTTAAAAATTGTATAAAAAAATAATGTTTTTAAAAATTAAAAAAAGACTATGCAAAAGAAAAATAATAAATGAGTTCAGCTGCATATTAGACCCAACTCAAGAACGACAGTAAATTGGAAAGTAGATAGGAAGAAACTATGTAAAACTATACAAAAAAGAAACAAACAAAGTAAAAAAAAAAATACAGAAGAGAAGGTAAGAGACATAGAGGATACAGTTAGAGAAGGGTACAGTATACATATATTTAGAATCCTAGAAGAAATGGACAGAAAATAAATTTGGATAGATAGTGACTGAGTTTCCAAAACTAAGAAAAGACATCAATCCACGTTTCAAGAAGGTCAACAAATCCTAAGAAAAGTATAGACAAAGAAAAATACACTTAGCCAAAAAAGAAAAAAAGAAGAGGTGGAGAACTGATGTCTCAAAAGGAGCTCAAAAGGAGTTAAAGACAATACAATCTCTTGAAAAATAGATCCACCACCTCAGAGGAACCACAGCTAATGTTACACATGCTGTAGTTGCCCTTCAAACAAGATGCATGTTTGCCGTGTTATGTAACATCTGGTTCTCTCACCCAACATGCCTGATCCAACTTTTTTCCTTCCAATCAATTACACCCTGTGATTTAATGTATAAATCCAAATTACATGTATCATTCATAAATATTCTAAAGGGTCTTACTTTGTTTACTATACATATCAGAATACTATACACTGCATTATAGAGTAAAAAGAAAAATTTACTTATAAAAAATGCAACCAAAATCCAAGTGTCATACCAACAAAAACACCAAATAAAACTTGAACAAAGGGGGAAAAAAGGCATTGTCACCCCCAGAAGACCAGAATAAAGACCAAAGAAACAGTAAGATTATAATTTAACTTCTTAAAGTAATAATGAAAGCCAGAAGACAGAACAATGATATATTCAAAGTATGAAAAGAAAATTCTATTAAAAGACTATATAATTCCAAAACTAACAGTGGAAAAAATGGATCAATAAAAAATACGAGATCAATCCAAAAGAAAGTGAGAGGACCGTCAAGATGGCGGAGGAGTAAGACGTGGAGATCAACTTCCTCCCCACAAATACATCAAAAATACATCTACATGTTGAACAGTTCCTACAGAACACCTACTGAATGCTGGCAGAAGACCTCAGACTTCCCAAAAGGCAAGAAACTCCCCAGGTACCTGGCCGTGTGGCTGACAGGGTCTTGGTGCTCTGGCCGGGTGTCAGGCCTAAGCCTCTGACATGGGAGAGCAGAGTTGAGGACACTGGACCACCAGAGACCTCCCAACCCCATGTAATATCAGTGAGAGCACTCCCAGAGATCTCTGTCTCAACGCTAAGACCCAGCTCCACTCAATGACCCGCAAGCTCCAGTGCTGGACACCCCATGCCAAACAACTAGCAAGACAGGAACACAACCCCACCCATTAGCAGAGAGGCTGCCTAAAATCATAATAAGCTCACAGACACACCAAAACACACCACTGGACGTGGTCCTGCCCAGCAGAAAGACAAGATCCAGCCTCATCCACCTGAACACAGGCACCAGGCCCCTCCACCAGGAACCCTACACAACCCACTGAACCAAGCTTACGCACTGGGTACAGACACAAAAAACAATGGGAACTACGAACGTGCAGCCTGCGAAAAGGAGACTCCAAACACAGTAAGTTAAGCAAAATGAGAAGACAGAGAAATACACAGCAGATGAAGGAGCAAGGTAAAAACCCACCAGACCAAACAACTGAAGAGCAAATAGGCAGTCTACCTGAAAAAGAATTCAGAGTAATGAGAATAAAGATGATCCAAAATCTTGGAAATAGAATAGAGAAAATACAAGAAATGTTTAAAAAGGAACTAGAAGAACTAAACAGCAAACAATGATGAACAACACAATAAATGAAATTTAAAATTCTCTAGAAGGAATCAATAGCAGAATAACTGAAGCAGAAGAACGGATAAGTGACCTGGAAGATAAAATAGTGGAATAAACTGCCACAGAACAGAATAAAGAAAAAAGAATGAAAAGAATTGAGGACAGTCTGAGAGACCTCTGGGACAACTTTAAACACACCAACATTCGAATTATAGGGCCCAGAAGAAGAAGAGAAAAAGAAAGGGACTGAGAAATATTTGAAGAGATTATACTTGAAAACCGCCCTAATATGGGAAAGGGAATAGTCAGTCAAGTCCAGGAAGTGCAGAGAGTCCCATACAAGATAAATCCAAGGAGAAACATGCCAAGACACATATTAATCAAACTATCAAAAATTAAATACAAAGAAAAAACATTAAAAGCAGCAAGGAAAAGCAACAAATATCATACAAGGGAATCACCATAAGGTTAACAGCTGATCTTTTAGCAGAAATTGCAAGACAGAAGGGTGTGGCAGGACATATTTAGAGTGATGAAAGGGAAAAATGTACAACCAAGATGACTCTACCCAGCAAGGATCTCATTCAGATTCGACAGAGATATTAAAACCTTTACAGACAGGCAAAAGCTAAGAGAATTCAGCACCACCAAACCAGCTTTACAACAAATGCTAAAGGAACTTCTCTAGGCAGGAAACACAAGAGAAGGAAAACACCTACAATAACAAACCCAAAACAATTAAGAAAGTGGTAACAGGAACACACATATTGATAATTACCTTAAACATAAATGGATTAAATGCTCCAACCAAAAGACAGAGACTGGCTGAATGGATACAAAAACAAGACCCATATATATGCTGTCTACAAAAGACCCACTTCAGACATAGGGACACATACCGACTGAAATAGAGGGGATGGAAAAAGATATTCCATATGGAAATCAAAACAAAGCTGGAGTAGCAATTCTCATATCAAACAAAATAGACACTATTACAAGAGACAAAGAAGGACACTACATAATGATCAAGGGATCAATCCAAGAAGATACAACAATGGTAAATATTTATGCACCCAACATAGAAGCACCTCAATACATAAGGCAAATGCTAACAGCCATAAAAGGGGAAATGACAGTAACACAATCATAGTAGGGGATATTAACACCCCACTTTCACCAATGGACAGATCATCCAAAATGAAAGTAAATAAGGGAACACAAGCTTTAAATGACACATTAAACAAGATGGACTTAATTGATATTTATAGGACATTCCATCCAAAAACAACAGAATACACTTTCTTCTCAAGTGCTCATGGAACATTCGCCAGGACAGATATCTTGAGTCACAAATCAAGCCTTCGTAAATTTAAGAAAATTGAAATCATATCAAGGATCTTTTCTGACCACAAAGCTATGAGACTAGATATCAATTACAGGAAAAAAAACTGTAAAAAGTACAAACACATGGAGGCTAAACAGTACACTACTAAATAACCAAGAGATCACTGAAGAAATCAAAGAGGAAATCCAAAAATACCTAGAAACAAATGACAATGAAAACACGACGACCCAAAACCTATAGTATGCAGAAAAAGCAGTTCTAAAAGTGAAGTTTACAGCAATACAATCCTACCTCAAGAAACAAGAAACATCTCAAATAAACAACATAACCTTACACCTAACGCAATTAGACAAATAAGAACAAAAAAACCCCAAAGTTAGCAGAAGGAAAGAAATCATAAAGATCAGATGAGAAATAAATGAAAAAGAAATGAAGGAAACGATAGCAAAGATAAATAAAAATAAAAGCTGGTTCTCTGAGAAGATAAACAAAATTGATAAACCATTATTCAGACTCATCAAGAAAAAAAAGGTAAAAGACTCAAATCAGTAGAATTGGAAATGAAAAAGGAGAAGTAACAACTGACACTGCAGAAATACAAAAGATCATGAGAGATTACTACAAGCAACTCTATGCCAATAAAATGGACAACCTGGAAGAAATGGACAAATTCTTAGAAAACCACAACCATCTGAGACTGAACCAGGAACAAATAGAAAATATAAACAGACTAATCACAAGCAATGAAATTGAGACTGTGAATAAAAATCTTCCAACAGGGGCTTCCCTGGTGACGCAGTGGTTGAGAGTCCGCCTGCCGATGCAGGGGACACAGGTTCATGCCCCGGTCCGAGAAGATCCCACATGCCGCGGAGTGGCTGGGCCCGTGAGCCATGGCCGCTGAGCTTGCGCATCCGGAGCCTGTGCTTTGCAACGGGAGAGGCCACCAACAGTGAGAAGCCCGCGTACCGCAAAAAAAAAAAAAAAAAAAAATCTTCCAACAAACAAAAGCCCAGGACCAGATGGATTCACGGGAGAATTCTATCAAACATTTAGAGAAGAGCTAACACCCATCCTTCTCAAACTCTTCCAAAATATATCAGAGGGAGGAACACTCCCAAACTCATTCTACGAGGCCACCATCACCCTGATACCAAAACTAGACAAGGATGTCACACACAAAAAAAACTACAGGGCAATATCACTGATAAACATACATGCAAAAATCCTCAGCAAAATATTAGCAAACAGAATCCAACAGCACATTAAAAGGATCATACAACATGATCAAGTGGGGTTTATCCCAGGAATGCAAGGATTCTTCAATATACGCAAATCAATCAATGTGATATACCATATTAACAAACTGAAGGAGAAAAACCATATGATCATTTCAATAGATGTAGAAAAAGCTTTCAATAAAATTCAACACCCATTTATGACAAAAACCCTCCAGAAAGTAGGCATAGAGGGAACTTTCCTCAACATATTAAAGGTCATATATGACAAACCTACAGCCAACATCGTTCTCAATGGTGAAAAACTGAAACCATTTCCACCAAAATCAGGAACAAGACAAGGTTGCCCACTCTCACCACTATTATTTAACATAGTTTTGGAAGTATCGGCCACAGCAATTAGAGAAGAAAAAGAAATAAAAGGAATCCAAATTGGAAAAGAAGAAGTAAAACTGTCACTGTCTGCAGATGACAAGATACTATACATAGAGAATCCTAAAGATAGTACCAGAAAACTACTAGAGCTAATCAGTGAATTTGGTAAAGTAGCAGGATACGAAATTAAGGCACAGAAATCTCTTGCATTCCTATACACTAATGATGAGAAATCTGAAAGATAAATTAAGGAAACACTCCCATTTACCACTGTAACAAAAAGAATAAAATACCTAGGAATAAACCTACCTAAGGAGACAAAAGACCTGTATGCAGAAAACTGTAAGACACTGATGAAGGAAATTAAAGATGATACAAACAGATGGAGAGATATACCATGTTCTTGGATTGGAAGAATCAACATTGTGAAAATGACTATACTACCCAAAGCAATCTACAGATTCAATGCAATCCCTATCAAACTACCAATGGCATTTTTCACTGAACTAGAACAAAAAAATTCACAACTTGTACAGAAACACAAAAGACCCTGAATAGACAAAGCAATCTTGAGAAAGAATGCAGCTGGAGGAATCAGGCTCCCTGATTTCAGAGTATACTACAAAGCTACAGTAATCAAGACTGTATGGTACTGGCACAAAAACAGAAATATAGATCAATGGAAGGGATGTGGGAACAGATGTATATGTATGACTGATTCACTTTGTTATAAAGCAGAAACTAATAATTTAAAAAAAAGAAAGAAAGCCCAGAGGTAAACCCACACACATATGGTCACCTTATCTTTGATAAAGGAGGCAAGAATACACAATGGAGAAAAGACAGCCTCTTCAATAAGTGGTGCTGGGGAAACTGGACAGCTACATGTAAAAGAATGAAATTAGAACACTCTGTAACACCATACACAAAAATAAACTCAAAATGGATTAAAGACCTAAATGTAAGGCCAGACACTATAAAACACTTAGAGGAAAAGATAGGCAGAACACTCTATGACATAAATCACAGCAAGATCCTTTTTGACCCACCTCCTAGAGAAATAGAAATAAAAACAAAGATAAACAAATGGGACCTAATGAAACTTAGAAGCTTTTGCACAGAAAAGGAAACCATAAAAAAGATGAAAAGACAACCCTCAGAATGGGAGAAAATATTTGTAAATGAAGCAACAGACAAAGGATTAATCTCCAAAATAAACAAACAGCTCATGAAGCTCAATATCAAAAAAAACAAACAACCCAATCCAAAAAACCCAATCCAAAGCTCAATATCAAAAAAAACAAACAACCCAATCCAAAAATGGGCAGAAGACCTAAATAGACATTTCTCCAAAGAAGATATACAGACTGCCAACAAACACATGAAGGGATGCTCAACATCACTAATCGTTAGAGCAATGCAAATCAAAACTATAATGAGGTATCATCCCACACCGGTCAGAATGGTCATCATCAAAAAGTCTACAAACAATAAATGCTGGAGAGGGTGTGGAGAAAAGGCAATGTTGGTGGAAATGTAAATTGATACAGCCACTATGGAGAACAGTATGGAGTTTCCTTAAAAAACTACAAATAGAACTACCATATGACCCAGCAATCCCACTACTGGGCATATACCCTGAGAAAACCATAATTCAAAAAGAGTCATGTACCAAAATGTTCATAGCAGCCCTATTTACAATAGCCTGCAGATGGAAACAACCTAAGTGTCCATCATCGGATGAATGGATAAAGAAGATTTGGCACAAATATACAATGGAATATTACTCAGCCATAAAAAGAAACGAAATTGAGCTATTTGTAATGAGGTGGATGGACCTAGAGTCTGTCATACAGAGTGAAGTAAGTCAGAAAGAGACAAATACCGTATGCTAACACATATATATGGAATTTAAGGGAAAAAAATGTCATGACGAACCTAGGGGTAAGACAGGAATAAAGAAATAGACCTACTGGAGAATGGACTTGAGGATATGGGGAGGGGGAAAGGTAAGCTGTGACAAAGCGAGAGAGTGGCATAGACATATATACACTAACAAACGTAAAATAGATAGCTAGTGGGAAGCAGCCACATAGCACAGGGAGATCAGCTCAGTGCTTTGTGACCACCTAGAGGGGTGGGATAGGGAGGGTGGGAGGGAGGGAGACACAAGAGGGAAGAGATATGGGAACATATGTATATGTATAACTGACTCACTTTGTTATAAAGCAGAAACACACCACTGTAAAGCAATTATACTCCAATAAAGATGTAAAAAAAATGCCATAGTAATTAAGACAGTGTGGTAATGGTGCAAGAACAGACAAATACACCAATGAAACCACCCAGTAACAACCCAAACACATGTGCACTGAATTTATGACAAGGGTGGCAGTGCTAGGAAAAACGATCTTTCCAAAACATGGTGCTTGATTATTCAGGTATCCACATGGAAAAAAATAAAACTGGATACACCACCTCACACCATACACAATAATCAACTAGATGGATTATAGACCTAAATGTGAAAGGCAAAACAATAGAAGAATATCTTCACAATGCTGGGGTAGGAAAGACCTCTTAAATGTGGCACAAAAAGCATCAACCATAAAAGACTGATAACCTTAACTATATTAAGTGAACTTCTAGTCATCAAGGGATACAGCCCAGATAGTGAAAAGGTTAACCACTGAGTGTTAGAAGGCAATTGCAACACACATACTGATAGAGAGCCCTTACAAATCAGTAAGAAAAAGATGAACAACCTGTAGAAATGTGGGCAAGTACCCTAAATGGGCACATCTCATAAGTAATATTGTTACTTGATCTCACTAATAATCAGGTAAATGTACATTAAACCATAATTAGTTACCCACCAGAACAGCTAAAATTAAAATCCGACTTCACTAAATATTGGTGAGGATATGGCACCCACGGGAACTCATGTTTACTGCTGGAAGGGGTGTAAAACTAGTACAGTTATTTTGGAAAATACTGATAGTTTGGCATTATCCACTATAGTTGAAAATAGGATGCCCAATGAACCAGCAGTTCCAGTTCTAGGAATATACTCAACAGAAATATATGTTCATGTGTACCAGTAAACATACAGAAGAATGTTAATAGCATTTGTAACAGAAACTGAAAACAACCCAAACATTAATCAACTGTCGATGGATATTCCAATGTATTTCATACAATGGAATACATACAACAATGAAAATGAATGAACTAGTGTTATAGGCAATAATGTAGGTAAATTTCAAGCCAAATATAAAGATATATTGTTTAGTTCAATTTGTATGATGTTCAAACCCAGACTAAATTAAACTATAGTCTTAATGACGTATTTTGGTGGTAAAACCATACAGAAGAACCAAGTAGCAGTTACCATACAAATCAAGACGGTGATTACTTTTGCAGGGAGACGTGTTTATAAGTGGGAAGAGGCTATAAGGGGATTCTAGGATGCTGGTAATTGTCTATTTCTTGATCTGAGTAGTGGTTACATGAGTATTCACAGTACAATAACTTGTTCAGGTTTATATTTATGCTTAATGAATTTTTATAGCATGTATATTATATTTCATAATAGAAAGTTACAATAATAGTTTTAGAAATTTTTATTATAATATTTTCCACAAAGTAGCAAAGTGGTGGTCCAACAACAGGGATCTCCAACTATCAAGAAACCAGCTAGAACTTGCCGAGGAAAGCATAATATAAGTCACTAGCATATGAAACATTTCATCTTCCATTAGTTGGAAGAAATAATGAAAGGAACTACTTTTTGGGAATTAATTCTGACACAGAAGCATAAAATAGTAAAGTGGAAATGAAAACCATGAGAAAGCAACCTTGCCATCTTGGAGTTCATAAGAGTTACAAAAAGGAATACTGGAAACAGTGATACTTTAGGGAAGTGAGTCAAGTTTAGAGAAAATACTTGTATGATGCCATAGCAGAGATTATATTGTAATAGGAAAACATTTTGTAAAAGAGAGTTTCTAAAAAGTAAAAATTCTGACACTATAAAAAAAAGTTAAAAGTTAATCAGATAATGAAGAAAAGTGACATCTTAAAAAAATCCAATATGATTGGGTAAGGTGTGCTATAAGTTCAGAATTTTAAGATACTTCTTTAAAAAAAAAAAAGGAATGAAAAGAAAGGCATGTAAACAAGGATGAATACAAAAGAGTGATGTGAAACGAGGAGAACCATGTAAGTAAGAGCCCAAAATGAGCAGAGGCTGGCGAAAAATGTTAAGAACAATAAAAAAGATTTTTAAAAATGCATGTAGGGCAAGAGGAACAAGAAAGAAGGTACAGGCCTACTGCTTGGGGCAGATGGTATAATGTTAGCAGACAATACAGAGAAAGCAGAACTACTTAACTCCTATTTTGCTTTTGATTTTCCATTAAGAAGAAATATTCAAAATTGAAAGGGGCATAAGAAACATGCTCAAAGGACACTTGAAACATCTTACTGTAAGGATCTACACGGACTTCATGAAGGAGGTGAGATTTGAGCCACTCCTGATGAATAATACTGAAAAAACAGAACTTACTAAACAGAAAGAATAAATCAGGAAAAGATAGAGGTGGAGTAGAAAGGTAGAAGACTTCTAAATACTGTATTTCATCAATCTGAGGACACAACATCTTTCCCACATTTTGACATCTCTGAAATTGGAATGTATCTTAAAATAGATGGTTAAAAAAAAGCACTGTGCTATACTTAACTGGCAGCACTTTTCTCTCTTAGAGGTACACAAAATACTGGTGTATCTTACAAGTGATGGTAACTTAGATTCAATTTCCTCCCTGAGGTTCTATAGTTCCAATCAGAGTAAAGGCATAGATACTATAGGTATACTCTGCCAATCAGAGTAGAGGCATAGGTACTATACCTATTTAAAAAGGGCGGGGGGGCGGGATCCTAAATCCTGATTAATCGGCTCACAGATATTTCAAGGCAAAATTTAAGTTTAAATTCCTCTAAAGTCATAATAACCTAAAACAATTTACCTCCTAACAGCATTCACTTTGGAATCTACTCTTCTATCTTCTCTTCTGTTCTCTACCTGGCCTTGCTCCTGTCTAATCTTTTCTTCTTTTTTCCTAACTTTTGTCTACTATCCTCACTTCTCCCTCTCTCCTCCTTGTTCCCTCTCTTTTCTATTGCTTCTCCCTTTAAAATTTTCTTTTAAAAAATTTAAAAGTAGCTCAAGAATTCTATATTTCTCCTAGTAAAATCATGAAAGTCACATTCTACTTCTACCAGTTCCATGTCTGACTTTCTTTGTATTTACACTACCTATGGAACTAGGATAGACTCTGTAGAGCAGTATCTTTCCAAATGTGGTCTGACATCTACTGAATCAGAATCTTTAAGGCAAGTCCCAGAAATCTGTGTTCTCAGCAAGTTCTGCATCACCACTGCTACAGAGACTAGGCTGACCAAGTTTCTATAAAAGCCAAGTTAATGTTCTTCATTGAATTATTACAGTAGTTACAATTTCAACTTTTTCACTGTTTCAAAAGTTGATCACAAAATCTTTCTTATTCCTAATGATTTCTTATCTCAGAGAATAAAACTGTTAAACCTATTCTACTTGTAGTTTCAAAATGTAATAATAGATAGACTTCTGCTTCTGCAGAGTGTGTAGAACAGAGTACTGGAGAGGAGAGAGCTGTACAGAAAGAGAATGCTGGAGATACGCAGAAGGGTAACTCTCAAGTATTTGGCAAAGAACTGATCAGAACATGTATGTGAGGAAACTACTCAAGGCTGGAGAAAAAAATCATCCCAAAGGATTAGAGGGAACAGTGCCCATCACTCATTCAAAGCTGGAAAGAGTGTCTGTTCCCTCCAGCTAAACTGGAAAAACTCTTAATTCATAGGGCATTAGACAGAGCACTCAGAAAGGTTTTTACTTCAGTAGTGGGGAAATAATTAGCCCTAGACAAGCATTGCTCCAATCAAGCTTAGTAAGCCATAAAAGCAAGGCCCAAAAGGATCAAACTGTTTCCAAGTAACTTAACTATATTCCAGAACAAAGCTCAAGAAGATTTATAGGAATATGAAAATATCTAGCATCCAGCCATGGAAAGGTAACCCAAGCAAAGACCACCAGACATACAAAGAGAGAGGAAAATATGGCTTATAATGAAGACAATAATCAATCAATTGAAACTGACCCAGAATTGACATTGACGTTAGAATTAGCAGAGCATATTAAAACTATTATAATTGTATTCCATATGTTCAAAAAGTAGAGACATGGAAGATATTAAAATAAACCCAAATCAAAATTCTAGAGTTGAAAATTACAATATGAGATAAAAAATACACTGAATGGAATAACAGATTAGACATGGCTGCTGCTAAGACTAGTGAACATGAAGGCATAGAAAAAGAAACTATACAAAATGAAACACACAGAGGAAACAGAATCCAAAAGAATTTAAAAGAGCATCAGTGAGCTGTGAGATAACTTCAAGTAGCATAGCATATGTGTAATTAGAGTCCCTGAAGGAGAATAGAGATTGGAGGGGACAGAAAAATATTGAAGAAATAATGGCCAAAAATTTTCCTAATTTGATGCAAACTATAAAAGAAGAGATCCAAGAAGCTCAATAAATTCGAAGCACAACAAACATGAAGAAAACTCCACCAAGGCCCATAATAATCAAAGTGCTCAAAACCAGTTATAAAGGGAAAATGTAGAAGTACGCAGAGGAAAAAGACATATTACATACGGAGGAATAAAAATAAGAATAAAACAGATTTCTCATTGGAAATAGTGCAACTGAAAAGACAGTTGAACATCTGTAAAGTACTGAAAGAAAAAATTCAATATGGAATTCTATATACAGAAAAATTCCTTTTGAAAACAGAGGCCAGATGAAGCCTTTTTAGATAGATACACAAAGGAATTTATCAACAGCAGAACTGCACTCTAAGAAATGTTAAAGGAAGTCTTTCAGGCAAAAGGAAAATTACACCACAGGGAAATATGGGCTTACACAAAGGCATTAAGCACACCAAAAATGGAAATGACAGAAGTAAACAGGTAAGATTTTCCCCCTTTAATATCTAAATCACTTGAAAAAGACAACTGTTTAAACATTATTAAGTATATAACACATGTATAAGTAAAAGATATGACAACAATGGCATAAAGACTGGGAGGGGAGAAGAAGTATATTGTAAATTTCTTAAACATGTGAAATAGTAGAATCTCACTTGAAGATAAACTATAATAAGAGGTATACTATAAACCCTAAAATAACCACTAAAAAAACAAAGAGTTAAAGCCAGCAAAACAAGAAAGAAGACAAAATGGAATAAAAAATACTGAATTAATTCAATATGAAACAGAAACATCATTACTCAAATGAAAATTAAAACAACAATGAGATACCACTACAGACCTATTAGAATGGCTATAATTAAAAAGGCTAACCATATTAAGTGTTGGCAAGGATATGAAGGAACTGGTGGGAATATAAAATGGTACAATTATTTTGGAAAACAGCTTGGCAGTTCTTAGAAAGGTGAAGAATATGACCCAGTCATTCCATTCATAAGTATTTATCCAAGAGAAATGAGATCCTTTTTCCATACAAAGTCTTGTATTCAAATGTTCATAGTAGCGTTATTTGTAGTAGCCAAAAACTGGAAATACCCAAATGTTCATCAACAGACGAATGGATAAACAAACTGTGGTATATCCATACAACAGAGTATCTACTCAACAATAAAAAGCCATGAAATACTGATACACATTACAACATGGATGAACCTCAAAATATACACGCAGAGTGAAAGAAACCAGACAAAAAAGAAGTACATATTGTATGATTCTATTTATATAAAATTCTAGAAAATTCAAACTAATGTATAGTGACAGAAAGCAGGTCAATGGTTGCTTGAGTAGTGAGGGTGTATGTGCATGTGGGAGGATGTGGGAGGGAGAAGACAGAAGGAAGGTTACAAACGGGTATAAGGAAACTTTTGGGGGCAATGGATATATTCATTATCTTGACTGTGGTGATGGGTTCACATTATCTTGATTGTGGTGATGGTGTCATGGTGTATACATATGTCAAAACTTATCGAATTGTATAGTTTATTATATGTCAATTACACCTCAAGAAAGCTGTTTGGAAAAAAGCAGAAAGAAAACTGCAAAACAATATCATATATTATTTATATATAGTTATGTGCACAAAAATGATAAATACTTAAAACAGGGGAAAAGATTTCCTTCAGATGCAGACAGGAACAAAGTAAATGGAATCAAGGAAGGGTACACAAGGGACTTGCAGTGGTATTTTTAAAGTTTTCTTCCAAAAAAGGGGATGAAACTGCGGCAAAAAATGTTAAGAGTTGACAAAGTTGGGTGATGAGTGTTATATTATTTTTATTATTTCCTACATTTTTGTACATTTGAAGTGTGTGTGTGTGTGTAATTTTTGAAAAAGGTACTTCAATGTTAAGGTTGTTGTCAGGGTAGTTCCTTATTCCTCTCTCAAGCGTTTAAGTTCAGAACCATTTCCTAGGGCTACAGAGAGTAGGTAAAAATATAACATACTAGACCCCTGATATTCTACACAAAATTGTCTGTACATGGGTGTTTCTGCATTTTTCTAAAAAGTAGACCCATAGTATCCTGATTATTATATTAGCCACCTACCTGGTATTCTTGCTTCAATCCTTGCTCCCTTAGAATCTATCCTTTTCAAAACAGTCAAGTTCATCTTTTAAATCATATCAGGTTATCATCTGCTCAGGACCTTCCAAAGGTTTTCTATCCAACTTTGTTAGATATTCTGTTAGATATCTAACTTTGTTAGATATCCTTCCGTAATCAGGCCCAGCTGATCTCTCTGACCTCCTCTCCTGTGCTCACAATCAGCCACACTGACCTCCTTATTACTCCCTGAATATGCCACGTATCCTCTCACCTCAGAGTCTTCACACTTGATTTCCCTTCTACCTGGAGAAGTCTATTCCCAATGGTTTATGCCTCCACTTCCTTCAGGTCTTTGCTCAAATGTCATCAGAAACCTTCCATAACCACCCTATATAAAAGAACACTCATCACCTTCTGTGACTCTCTATTCTTTTTAACCTGCTTTTGCTTTTATTTCAAGGTACTTATAGCCATCTAAATATTACATATTTATTTATTTAAAATATATCTGTTTTCTTCACTCCTACCCCCAGAATATAAGTTCAATGAGAAAAGAATTTTCTTCTGTTTTGCTCACAGCTATATTTCCAGTGTCTAGAATGTGTCTAGGATGTAGTAAATATTCAAATGTTTCTGTTCTTCTAATAATCAGGTCAGAAAGGAAGATATTATGTCAAGTTCTGAAAATCTGCAAAAATATCAAGTTTGATAAATGGCACTATAACCAAGGAAGTTTAGGGAAAAAAAGAAAGTATACCAACTCAGTAATTAAAAAGCTTTGCAGTATGCAAGCAGTAAACAGCAAACTATGGCCAAACTTTCAGTAAAGGTGACATCTCTCTCTTTTTAGTTTTGAAACTAAATTTAATAACTAGTTATGGCTTTTTCCCTTCTTCCAGAAATATCCTGAAATTTCTGTCTAAAGATTAAAAGATATGTTTAAATGTATATTTATCCATACTGATAATTGTAAAAAGTAATTATTCTGAGTTAATTAAAATTCTGAAAAATGTTCAATTATGTATTTAGTGATTAAAAGAAGAGAGGCTATGCATATATTTGCCTTTGTTAAATATTGATTTAAGGATTTCTAATATGTTTTTACAACATGTAATTTTAAGAGCAAATGTACACAGCAGAAAACATTTGGTATCATAATAATTAATCTAATTTCTTTACAAACACAGAGCACAAGTCCACTGGTAAACATTTAAACAACTTAGAGTAAACACATTCTAGATGTCATATAATTTATCATTAAGGACTCCAGAGTCATAACTATTTAATTAAAATAAATCTGGACTTCTCCTTGCTTGTATTACCTAACTACTACACTAAGGTATTAATAGTAATGACTTCACACTTACTTCAAAATCAGAAGGCACCAAAAAGAATACATATAGCTTAAAAAATATTAAATGAACCACCAAAAGGAATGAAAACCAAAGGAGAAAAGGGCCTCCATTCATTTACTCAACAAATATCTAATGAAGACCTACAATATAGGTATTAAGCACAGTATTCCTGAGAATATTCCTGGATTGTCTATCCATCTGAGTTAATAGTAAAAATAATTCCAGATTGGATCCCTGCCCTTCCACTTATGAAGGCCTTGTGCTTTAGACAAACACCGAACTTTCTCTGTTCTTCAGCCTTCTTTCATCTGAAAAATAAGGATAACACTGCCCTTATCTAGTATCCAGATAGCTGGCACTCTTTCACTTACTGGTCTCTATAAAATATTTGACAATTAGTCATATACTGACTTATATTAACATTTTACTAAAGCTTTAAATTATTATTTAAATATTTAACATTTCATGAATTCTCATCTAGGTAAGTTTCTTCAAAGCAGAAACCATGACACATTTTTCAGAATCCTCTATTATCAACTAGTATTATTACCATATATTAACTGTTTGGGGAGAGGGATAGGGAGAGCTGAGTTTTAAAGAATATGTTTTGTACTTTTCTATGACAAGCCAAAAAAATGGTAAAAAGTGATGCAATTATAATGTGTTTTAAATTAAACTAACAAAAAGCCAAGAATCTTTTTAGCTTGATCTAGCAGTTAAAAATGTGAGTATCAAATCAAACTTACTCCAATTCCCCTGAGAGGAGCTGTGTAAGCACTTTGCACACATGGTCAACAATCCTTACAATGGTCAACAATCCTTACAACCATCCTGTCATACAGAATGAAATTTTACTTTCAGAAAAAAAATATATAAATAGCATTAAGAATTTTTTTGCAGAGGGAGCTGCTGTCATTTATAAGGTCTTTTTTAAAAGATAAATTTGGGGCTTTCCTGGTGCCGCAGTGGTTAAGAATCCGCCTGCCAATGCAGAGGACATGGGTTCGAGCCCTGGTCTGGGAAGATTCCACATGCCACGGAGCAACTAAGCCTGTATGCCCAACTACTGAGCCTGTGCTCTAGCACCCATGAGCCACAACTACTAAGCCCACACACCACAACTACTGAAGCCCACACGCCTATAGCCCATGATCCACAACAAGAGAAGCCACCACAATGAGAAGCCCGCGCACCTCAACGAAGAGTAGCCCTCGCTCGCTACAACTAGAGAAAGCTGGAGCACAGCAATGAAGACCCAACGCAGCCAAAAAAAAAAAAAAAACTCCTTAGAAGATAAATTTGAACAAGTTGCTTTATTAACTGTTTCTTTCAATAACCAGTGAGCCAGATTGAAAAAAAAACCATAAAGAATTGAAACAAGAAAGGAAAAATGGGTGATATTGTAAGACAAGAAAAATATCACCCTCCCCCCAAAAACCCTATTAATAGAAGGTGCAAAAGGGATTTAGACCAATTATTAGAAATAATAAGTTTAAAGATAATTGGCCATAAGATCTATATATGAAAACTAACTATATTTCTATATACACCACCAAAAGTTAGAAAACATAATTTAAAAGAAGGCCATATTTAACACCTCCCCCAAACACACACACACACACAAACCCTAAAACAATAAAGTACTTAAGAACAGATTAATGAAATAGACTGAAATAGAGAAACAAAGTTAAGTGTAAGCCCTGTATTCGTCATCTGTTGCTGCATAACAAATTCCTCCAAAACTTAAAGGCCTAAAACCGCCACTTAATTCTGCTAATGATTTTGCAGATCAGACATTTAGGAAGTCAGCTGAGGAGTTCTCACTTGGGGTCTCTCATGTGGTTGAGTCAGATGTTGGCTGAAGCTACAGTCATCTGAAGGCTCAACTGCACTGATGTCCAAGATGGCTCACTCATGTGCTGGCACCTGAGGCTGGAAATTTCTGAGCTCAGCTGTGGCTGTGGCTATCTCCCATGTGGGAGTCTTCAGATATTTGGACATTTCACATGATGGCTAAGTTCCCCCAGTGCAAGCATCCTCAGAGAACCAGTGGGATCTATCTGGCCTTTTCTGATCTAGCCTCAGAAGTCTGGTGGCATTACTTCTGCCTCAGCTCAGACACACTTATGCATATATGGAATTGTGATATGTAAATAACACTGCAGAAATCAGTTAATAATGAGAGACAACTGGTTTTCCAAAAGAAATAAAACAAAATTTTATTTATATCTATCTCATACCGTCAATACCAGATGGATTAACAACTTAACTGTTAAAAGCAAAACACTTAAAACATTCAACAGAAAATATAGGGAAATTATCTTCTTGTTCTTAGGATACAGAACATTCTTTGAACAAGATACCAACAGCATGAACCACAAGAGAAAACACTGATAAATTAGGTAAAGACTGACACATTTAAATTAAGAACCCCTTTTCAACAAAGACGCTATACCAAAAGTAAAAAGATACTCCTTACTATACAAATAATGATAAATCTAGAAAATTTATAGTAACTGTTCATGAAATTGTCTAAAAATAAGTTTTACACAAACTAGCAAAGAACAAGCCTATACAAAAAATTCAAGGCAGATATGAATAAAACTAAGCAAATACCTACATCTAACAACAGTTTCGATCTCATTATTTTAATGGCACACATGAAGCTTTTATGCCAGATGGAGATCAATAATGTAAATATATATATTTTTTTAAATCAGTAAACAAACACTTTGACCATACCACCGTCTCAAGAAAATCATAAGGGATTTTTAATGACATGTTAAACAGTGAAGATGGTAAGAAATGAAAGTCATAATAATCTCATTGACATTAACATGTACAGTACCATTCAATAAACTCTGCATCTTGCTGAGCACCTGGTACCATGACATACACAATTAGTGGAGACATAGTCCCTGATCTTTAGGGCTATCATCTAGGTAGCAAGAAATAAAACACATATAGAGAGGCAAGTCAAATTTCCACCTAAGTCTCAAATCAATCTTTTTTTCCTCTATCTTCACCATCTCTGTAACCACTCCTAAATGATCTTTTGCATTCATTTCATTCTATCCCAGTCTATTCACTATACTGCAGCTATAATAACCTTTTGAAATGTAAGAGGACCAGAGATGCATTTTTCGGTGAAAAAGACTATAGACTCACAAACACAAGAGAGGACCTTCAAGATGGCAGAGAGGAGTAAGACGTGGATATCACCTTCCTCCCACAAATACATCAAAAATACAACTACATATGGAACAACTCCTACAGAACACCTACTGAACACTGGCAGAAGACCTCAGATTTCCCAAAAGACAAGAAACTCCCCAGGTACCTGGCCATGTGGCTGACAGGGTCTTGGTGCTCTGTCCGGATGTCAGGCCTCAGGCTCTGAGGTGGGAGAGCCGAGTTCAGGACATTGGATCACCAGAGACCTCCGAGCCCCATGTAATATCAAACAGCAAGAGCTCTCCCAGAGATCTCCATCTTAACGCTAAGACCCAGCTCCACTCAACGACCCGCAAGCTCCAGTGCTGAACATCCCATGCCAAACAATTATCAAGGCAGGAACACAACCCCACCCATTAGCAGAGAGGCTGCCTAAAATCATAATAAGTTCACAGACACACCAAAATACACCACCAGACATGGTCCTGCCCACCAGAAAGGCAAGATCCAGCCTCATCTACCAGAACACAGGCAGCAGGCCCCTCCACCAGGAAGCCTACACAACCCACTGAACCAACCTTACCCACTGGAGGCAGACACCAAAAACAACAGGAACTGTGAACCTGCAGCCTGAGAAAAGGAGACCCCAAACACAGCAAGTAAACCAAAATGAGAAGACAGAGAAATACACAGCAGATGAAGAAGCAAAGTAAAAACCCACCAGACCAAATAAATGAAGAGCAAATAGGTAGTCTACCTGAAAAAGATTTCAGAGTAATGAGAGTAAAGATGATCCAAAATCTTGGAAATAGAATAGAGAAAATACAAGAAATGTTTAAAAGGACCTAGAAGAACTAAACAGCAAACAATGATGAACAACACAATAAATGAAATTTAAAATTCTCTAGAAGGAATCAATAGCAGAATAACTGAGGCAGAAGAACGGATAAGTGACCTGGAAGATAAAATAGTGGAATAAACTGCCACAGAACAGAATAAAGAAAAAAGAATGAAAAAAATTGAGGACAGTCTGAGAGACATCTGGGACAACATTAAACACACCAACATTCGAATTATAGGGGTCCCAGAAGAAGAAGAGAAAAAGAAAGGGACTGAGAAATATTTGAAGAAATTATACTTGAAAACCACCCTAATATGGGAAAGGGAATAGTCAATCAAGTCCAGGAAGTGCAGAGAGTCCCATACAAGATAAATCCAAGGAGAAACACACCAAGACACATATTAATCAAACTATCAAAAATTAAATACAAAGAAAACATATTAAAAGCAGCAAGGAAAAGCAACAAATAACATACAAGGGCATCCCCATAAGGTTAATAGTTGATCTTTCAGCAGAAACTCTGCAAGCCTGAAGGGACTGGCAAGACATATTTAAAGTGATGAAAGGGAAAAAGCTACAACCAAGATGACTCTACCCAGCAAGGATCTCATTCAGATTTGATGGAGAAATTAAAACGTTAACAGACAGGCAAAAGCTAAGAGAATTCAGCAGCACCAGACCAACTCTACAGCAAATGCTAAAGGAACTTCTCTAGGCAGGAAACACAAGGGAAGGAAAACACCTACAATAACAAACCCAAAACAATTAAGAAAATGGTAATAGGAACATACATATCAATTATTACCTTAAATGTAAACGGATTAAATGCTCCAACCAAAAGACACACACTGGCTGAATGGATACAAAAACAGGACCCGTATATATGCTGTCTACAAGAGACCCACTTCAGACCTAGGGACATATACAGACTGAAAGTGAGGTGATGGAAAAGATATTCCATGCAAATGGAAATCAAAACAAAGCTGGAGTAGCAATTCTCGTATCAGACAAAATAGACTTTAAAATAAAGACTATTACAAGAGACAAAGAAGGACACTACAGAATGATCAAGGGATCAATCCAAGAAGATACAACAATGGTAAATATTTATGCACCCAACATAGGAGCACCTCAATACATAAGGCGAATACTAACAGCCATAAAAGGGGAAATCGACAGTAACACAATAATAATAGGGGACTTTAACATCCCTCTTTCACCAATGGACAGATCATCCAAAATGAAAATAATAAGGAAACACAGGCTTTAAATGATACATTAAACACGATGGACTTAATTGATATTTATAGGACATTCTCAAGTGCTCATGGAACACTCCCCAGGATAGATCATATCTTGGGTCACAAATCAAGCCTTGGTAAATTTATGAAAATTGAAATCGTATCAAGTATCTTTTCTGCCCACAACGCTATGAGACTAGATAGCAATTACAGGAAAAAAAAACTGTAAAAAGTACAAACACATGGAGGCTAAACAATACACTACTAAATAACCAAGAGATCACTGAAGAAATCAAAAAATACCTAGGGGGCTTCCCTGGTGGCACAGTGGTTAAGAATCCACCTGCCATTGCAGGGGACACGGGTTCGAGCCCTGCTCCGGGAAGATTCCCACATGATGCGGAGCAACTAAGCCCATGCGCCACAACTACTGAGCCTGCGCTCTAGAGCTCATAAGGCACGACTACTGAAGCCCCTGCACCTAGAGCCTGTGCTCTGCAACAAGAGAAGCCACCGCAATGAGAAGCCTGCACACTGCAACGAAGAGTAGCCCCCGCTCACCGCAACTTGAGAAAGCCTGCGCGCAGCAACAAAGACCCAACACAGCCAAAAAAAAAAAAAAAAAAAAAAAAAAACACCTAGAAACAAATGACAATGAAAACACAACAACCCAAAACCTATGCGATGCAGCAAAAGCAGTTCTAAGACAGAAGTTTAGAGCAATACAATCTTACCTCAAGAAACAAGAAACATCCAAATAAACAAACTAACCTTACACCTAAAGCAATTAGAGAAAGAAGAATTTAAAAAAACCCAAAGTCAGCAGAAGGAAAGAAATCATAAAGATCAGAGCAGAAATAAATGAAAAAGAAATGAAGGAAACAATAGCAAAGATCAATAAAACTAAAAGCTGGTTCTTTGAGAAGATAAACAAAACTGATAAACCATTGTCCAGACTCATCAAGAAAAAAAAGGGAGAAGACAAATCAACAGAATTAGAAGGGAAAAACAAAAAGTAACAACTGACACTGCAGAAATACAAAGGATCATGAGAGATTACTACAAGCAACTATATGCCAGACAACCTGGAAGAAATAGACAAATTCTTAGAAAAGCACAACCTTCTGAGACTGAACCAGGAACAAATAGAAAATATAAACAGACCAATCACAAGCACTGAAGTTGAAACTGTGATTTAAAATCTTCCAACAAACAAAAGCCCAGGACCAGATGGATTCACAGGCGAATTCTATCAAACATTTATAGAGAAGAGCTAACACCTATCCTTCTCAAACTCTTCCAAAATATATCAGAGGGAAGAACACTCCCAAACTCATTCTATGAGGGCACCATCACCCTGCTACCAAAACCAGACAAAGATGTCACAAAAAAAGAAAACTACAGGCCAATATCACTGATGAATATACATGCAAAAATCCTCAACAAAATACTAGCAAACAGAATCCAACAGCACAGTAAAAGGATCATACACCATGATCAAGTGGGGTTTATCCCAGGAATGCAAGGATTCTTCAATATACACAAATCAATCAGTGTGATACACCACGTTAACAAAACTGAATGATAAAAACCATATGATCGGGCTTCCCTGGTGGCGCAGTGGTTGAGAGTCCACCTGCCGATGCAGGGGACGCGGGTTCGTGCCCCGGTCCGGGAAGATCTCACGTGCCGTGGAGCGGCTGGGCCCGTGAGCCATGGCCGCTGGGCCTGCGCGTCCGGAGCCTGTGCTCCACAACGGGAGAGGCCACAACAGTGAGAGGCCCGCGTACCGCAAAAAAAAAAAAAAAAAAAAAAAAAAAAACATACGATCATCTCAATAGACGCAGGAGAAGCTTTCAATAAAATTCAACACCCATTTGTGATTAAAAACCCTCCAGAAAGTAGGCATAGAGGGAACTTATCTCAACATAATAAAGGGTGTATATGACAAACCCACAGCCAACATCATTCTCAGTGGTGAAAAACTGAAACCATTTCCACCAAAATCAGGAAAAGGACAAGGCTGCCCACTCTCACCACTATTATTCAACATAGTTTTGGAAGTTTTAGCCACAGCAATCAGAGAAGAAAAAGAAATAAAAGGAATCCAAATTGGAAAAGAAGAAGTAAAACTGTCACTGTTTGCTGATGACGTGATACTACACATAGAGAATCCTAAAGATACTACCAGAAAACTACTATAACTAATAGGTGAATTTGGTAAAGTAGCAGGATACAAAATTAATGCACAGAAATCTCTTGTATTCCTATACACTAATGATGAGAAATCTGAAAGAGAAATTAAGGAAACACTCCCATTTACCACTGTAACAAAAAGAATAAAATACCTAGGAATAAACCTACCTAAGGAGACAAAAGACCTGTATACAGAAAACTATAAGACACTGATGAAAGAAATTAAAGATGATACAAACAGATGGAGAGATATACCATGTTTTTGGATTGGAGGAATCAACATTATGAAAATGAATATACTACCCAAAGCAATCTACAGATTCAATGCAATCCCTATCAAACTACCACTGGCATTTTTCACAGAACTAGAGCAAAAAATTTCACAATTTGTATGGAAACACTAAAGACCCCAAATAGGCAAAGCAATCTTGAGAAAGAAAAACGGAGCTGGAGGAATCAGGGTCCCTGACTTCAGACTATACTACAAAGCTACAGTAATCAAGACAGTATGGTACTGGCACAAAAACAGAAATATAGATCAATGGAACAGGATAGAAAGCCCAGAGGTAAACCCACGTACATATGGTCATCTTATCTTGGATAAACGAGGCAAGAATATACAATGGAGAAAAGACAGCCTCTTCAATAAGTGGTGCTGGGGAAACTGGACAGCTACATGTAAAAGAATGAAATTAGAACACTCTGTTACACCATACACAAAAATAAACTCCAAATGGATTAAAGACCTAAATGTAAGGCCAGACACTATAAAACTCTTAGAGGAAAACATAGGCAGAACACTCTATGACATAAATCACAGCAAGATCCTTTTTGACCCACCTCCTAGAGAAATGGAAATACAAACAAAAATAAACAAATGGGACCTAATGAAACTTCAAAGCTTTTGTACAGCCAAGGAAACGATAAACAAGATGAAAAGACAACCCTCAGAATGGGAGAAAATATTTGCAAATAAAGCAACTGACAAAGGATTAATCTCCAAAATATTCAAGCAGGTCATGCAGCTGAATATCAGAAAAACAAACTACCCAATCCAAAAATGGGCAGAAGACCTAAATAGACATTTCTCCAAAGAAGATATACAGATTGCCAAGAAACACATGAAAGGATGCTCAACATCACTAATCATTAGAGAAATGCAAATCAAAACTACAATGAGGGGCTTCCCTGGTGGCGCAGTGGTTGAGAGTCTGCCTGCCGATGCAGGGGACACGGGTTCGTGCCCTGGTCCGGGAGGGTCCCACGTGCCGCAGGGCAGCTGGGCCCGTGAGCCATGGCCGCTGGGCCTGCACGTCCGGAGCCTGGGCTCTGCAACGGGAGAGGCCACAACAGTGAGAGGCCCGCATATTGCAAAAAAAAAAAAAAAAAAAAAAAAACTACAATGAGGTATATTTATACAATCCAGTTGTAATTCTCACAGCAGTCAGAATGGCCATCATCAAAAAATCTACAAACAATAAATGCTGGAGAGGGTGTGGAGAAAAGGGAACCCTCTTGCACTGTTGGTGGGAATGTAAAGTAATACACTCACTATGGAGAATAGTATGGAGGTTCCTTAAAAAACTAAACACAGAACTACCATACAACCCAGCAATCTCACTACTGGGCATATACCCTGAGAAAACCATAATTCAAAAACAGTCATGTACTACAGTGTTCATTGCAGCTCTATTTACAATAGCCAGGTCATGGAAGCAACCTAAGTGTCCATCAACAGATGAATGGAAAAAGAAGATGCGGCACATATATACAATAGAGTATTACTCAGCCATAAAAAGAAATGAAATTGAGTTATTTGTAGTGAGGTGGACGGACCTAGAGTCTGTCATACAGAGTGAAGTAAGTCAGAAGGAGAAAAACAAATGCCGTATGCTAGCACATATATATGGAATCTAACACATATATGCTAACACATATAAATGGTTCTGAAGAACCTAGGGGCAGGACAGGAATAAAGACACAGACTTAGAGAATGGACTTGCAGACATGGAGAGGGAAGGGTAAGCTTGGCCGAAGTGAGAGAGTGGCATTGACATGTATACAGTACCAAATGTAAAAGAGATAGCTAGTGGGAAGCAGCCACATAGCACAGGGAGATCAGCTCCATGCTTTGTGGAGCACAGGGAGGGTGGGAGGGAGATGCAAGAGGGAGGGGATTTGGGGATATATGTATACATATAGCTGATTCACTTTGTTATACAGCAGAAACTAACACAACATTGTAAAGCAACTATACTCCAATAAAGATGTATTAAAAAAAAAAAGAAACACCAGGCACAGGACTGAAAAATGGAATTCATATGAAAGACTGTACTAAACAATGAAAGCACAGGAGCCTTCATCTAAGCTGCTTCTATAATTAGGAAATAAGTGCCTACTTACCCTGGGGGAAAATGAGGATTCTTCTTTGGAAAACTAAACCAGAACAACCTCTAGATACTGACACTTGGAGGTTGCTCCAAGGAAATTGACAGCCTACCAAAGCACCTTTGGTGAAGTCCACCAGGAGACAAGCAATCAGCTTTTTAGTGTCTCAGAAAAGCAGGAAATATTTTTATGTCCAAAGATAAAGTGCTACGAAAAATAAGAAGAAAAGAAAAAGCTCTTGGAAAATAAATATTGTAATAGAAATAAAGAATTCAGTAGAAAGAATTGAAAATAAAGCTGAGGAAATCTCTCAGAAAATAGAACAGAAAATTAGACTAGCAATCCAAGAGTCTTCCATCCAACAGAATAGGGATCAGCAAACTTTTTCTTCAAAGGGCCAGACAGTAGATAGTTTAGGCTTTGCAGACCATATGGTCTCTTGTTGCAAACAAACAACTCTGCTGTTGTACTATGAAAGCAGCCAAAGACAGTACATAAACAAATGGGGCAGACAGCAGGCAAGATCTGGCCTGTGAGCTATAGTTTGCTGACCCTTGCAATAAAAGAATTTAAAAAAGAGAGAGAGAGAATAACAAAAAACAAAGAGGAATAAATCATCAAATAAATTATTTAAGAAAATTCCCAGAACTAAAACCATGAGTTTTTAGATTGAAAGGGTCCAACACAAAGCACATAATATTATCAAACTTCAGAACACCACAATAAACAGATCACAAAAGTTCCCAAAGAGAAAAAAAAATTGGTCTTATACAAAGATAAGGAAACTAGATGATATCTGCTTTTTTAAGAGCAACACTAAACTAGAAAGCCTAGAAAGCCTTCAATATTGAAAGAGAATTCTATACCTACTCAAAGTAGCAATCACATGTGAGGGGAGAATAAAGGTGTTTATCAGACACATAATAAATTAAAAATTTACCTCTAAGGTACCCTTACTTGAAAGCTATTGAAAGATGTATTCCAACAAAATAACAGAGTAAGCCCAAAATAAAGAAGACATGATAGCCAGGAAAAACAGGAACCCCACACAGGAGGAGCTGAGGGAAGTCCTAGAACAACAGCTGTGCAACAAGCCTAGAAAGTGAGTCCAGATTGGAATTGGAGGAAGAAGGGCTTCAGGGAGGAGTCTTTAGGATAAAGAATGGAAGTGATGTATTTGAACACATGAAAAATATTGACAGCATGTGGCAGAAATGTGGAGCACTTAAAAAAAATTAACTAAAAATACATAAAAACCCCGGCAATATAAAAAAGTGAGAAAAGTATTAACTCCAAAGAAGCAAAAGGACAGCTAACATCATAGTTAACAGTAAAAAGAGGAAACCATTTCCTCTAAGGTTAGGAACAAGACAAGGATGTCCACTCTTAGCACTTTTATTCAACATAGTATTGGAAGTCCTAGCCACAGCAATCAGACAAGAAAAAGAAATAAAAGGAAACCAAACTGAAAAGGAAAAAGTAAAACTGTCACTATTTGCAGGTGACATGATACTACACACAGAAAATCCTAAACACGCCACCAGCAAATTACCAGAGCTCAATGAATTTGGTAAAGTTGCAGGATGCAAAATTAGTATATAGAAATCTGTTGCATTTCTATATACTAACAACAAACTATCAGAAAGAGAAATTAAGGAAACAATTCCACTCACCACTGCAGCGAAAAGAATAAAACACCTAGGGATAAACCTACCTAAGGTGGTAAAAGATCTGTACTCAGAAAACTATAAGATACTAATGAAAGAAACTGAAGATGATACAAACAGATGGAAAGATATACCACGTACATGGACTGGAAGAGTTAATATTGTTAAAATGACCATACTAGCCAAGGCAATCTACAGATTCAGTGCAATCCCTATCAAGATACCAAGGGCATTTTTTGCAGTACTAGAACAAATAATTTTAAAATTTGTATGCAAACACAAAAGGCTCCAAAAAGCCAAAACAATCCTGAGAAAGAACAGAGCTGGAGGAATCATGCTTCCTGACTTCAGGCTATACTCCAAAGCTACAGTAATCAAAACAGTACGGTACTGGCACAAAAACAGACATTTAGATCAATGGAACAGAGAGCCCAGAAATAAACCCACACACTCGTGGTCAATGAATCCACAACAATGGAGGCAAGAATATACAGTGGAGAAAAACAGCCTCTTCAATAAATGGTGCTGGGAAAACTGGACAACTACATGTAAAAGAATGACATCAAAACATTCTCTAACACCATATACAAAAATAAACTCAAAATGGATTAAAGACCTAAATGTAAGACCAGAAACCATAAGACTTCTAGAAGAAAAACATAGGCAGAACACTCTGACATAAATCATAGCAATATTTTTTTGGATCTGTCTCCTAAAGAAAAGGAAATAAAAGCAAAAATTAAAAAATGGGACCTAATTAAACTTAAAAGCTTTTGCACAGCAAAAGAAACCATTGGCAAAATGAAAAGACAACCTACTTAATGGGAGAAAATATTTGCTAATGATATGACCAATAAGGAGTTTATATCCAAAATGTGATAAACAGCTCATACAACTCAACATCAAAAAACCCCCAAACACCTCAATTAAGAAATGGGCGGAAGACCTAAATAGACATTTTTCCAAAGAAGACATACAGATGGCCAACAGGCACATGAAAAGATGCTAAACACTGTTAATCATCAGAGAAATGCAAATTAAAACTACAATGAGATATCATCTCACACCTGCCAGATGGCTATCATCAAAAAGACCACAAATAAATGCTGGTAAGGATGTGGGGAAAAGGGAACCCTCATACACTGTTAGTGGGAATGTAAACTAGCATGGTCACTGTGGAAACTGTACAGCAGTTTCTCAAAAATCTAAAAATAAAACTACCATATTACCCAGCAATTCCACTCCTGGGTATATGTCCAAAAAAATCCAAAAACACTAATTCAGAAAGATACATGCACCCCAATGTTCATATCAGCATTATTTACAATAGCCAAGATATGGAAGCAACCTAAGTGTCCATCAACTGATGAATGGATAAAGAAGATGTGGTATACACACACACACACACACACACACACACAAAAACACACACTGGAATACTACTCGGCCATAAAAAAGAATGAAATTTTGCCATTTGCAACAACATGGATAGACTTAGAGGGTATAAGTGAAACAAGTCAAAAGACAGAGAAAGACAAATACTGTATGATATCACTTATATGTAGAATCTAAAAAATAAAACAAACTAGTGAATATAACAATAAGGAAACAGACTCACAGATATAGAGAACAAGCTGATGGTTACCAGTGGGGAGAGGGAAAGGTGGTGGAGCAAGATAGGGGTAGGGGACTAAGAGGTACAAACTGTTATGTATAAAATAAATAAGCTACAAGGATAAATATATCCTTGTACAACACGAAATATAGCCAATATTTTATAATAACTATAAATGGAGTATAACCTTTAAAAATTGTGAATCACTATGTTGTACACCTATAACTCATATAATATTGTACATCAACTATATCTCAATTAAAAACAAAAAACACTAAACACGTTTAAAAAGTCATTAGAGTGAAAGTGACACTTTAAGGGAAAAAAAGCAAAAGGCTGTAGTGTATGTCACTATTTGGCTTAGCAAGAAACAATACCTTTATAATCAAAATAATGAGATATTGATCACTAATTTAACCAGAAATTATAATATATGTAATTATAGGGGGGAAAGGAATTAGGAGAGTAGGGTGGAAAGCTAGATCTGCATCTCCTATAGCAAGAAGTGAAGAGACTATGCCTAAACCTGATTAATGAAGAAATACCAGTCTACACATGGTATTTAGGAATAAAGAGCTAAATACCAGGGAAAATGGCCAAAGGGATTTAAAGTAGTCTCCTAAAAGTAGGACTTGGAGATGGAGAAGGGTAGGGTTCTATAAGGCTTTTAATTTTACTTGGCTGTTAACTATGTAAATATACAACTTTCAAAAATTAATTTAAAATAATTAAAATTTATTACAAAGCCAAAAGCTAGCAAAAAAATATTTGCAACACTACATTATTGCAACAATCTTATAAACAGAAGACCAATATCTTAAAATTATAAGGAACTCTGACAAAAGACAACAACATAATATAATATATGCAAGGGACATGAACAGGCAATTCACACATAAAACATTACTATCCAAGGTGCATATAAAAAACTTTCACCCTTCAAAGCAATAAAAGAAAAAATCCAGATTAAAACAACAAAGCAGTGTTATTTTAACCTACTAATTAGCAAAAATCTGAGGAATGAGTAATACTAGTGTTGTAAAATGCATTCATTGTGAAAGTGTAAGTTGATGTATCATTTCTGGAGAAAATTTTGGTGATATGAATCAAAATCTTAAAAATATGTATGACATCTGATTCAATAATTCCTGCTAAAAATGCATCCTTAAGGAAATAGTTACAAATACATATAAAAGGATTCAGCTACAAGGGTATATATATTTTAGCAAAATTTCCTTAAGACTGTCTTTTTCATACTGATTTACCTGAAACAATAAAATAGCCTTACCTGAACTGTACGTCCTGCATTGATATGCTCTTCATGCAACTTGTCCCAGATTCTGCACCTCTGATACTATACGAAAGAAAGGGGAAAGGTACTGAATTTTTTTTTATCACTAAGTGATTATTCTCAATTTACCTCAAAAATCCCCACTCACCCACCCAAACGTAAACATAACAGCTAAAAAAGTTACTGACTTAGTAGTGGAAATTAACTGTCCCAAGTCCATACAATAGGAAGTTTTCAAAAACATTACACACAAAATTCTGGTAAATGGTAAAAACAAACAAAAATCACTAAATACTCTTTATTTTACTGAAAAAGATTATGTATTTTGTCTATAATGCACACTCTTTGGAGGTGAAAAAAGTGAGAATGTAAAAGAGTGTGAAAAATGAAAAGATTAAAAGCATTCATCAGATATTCCTACTATACATGAAGACTTTGAAACGTTTGTTAATGATAGAGTCAAGTATTGAAAACTAAAATCTGATTTGAGAAAAAGTAACATGGATACTACAGACTAGAAAGTATATAAAAATGAGAATGAACATTTAATATATATGTCTTCATTTTTACCAAAGTAATGTTTAGTTTTCAGAGTTCATCCAAGAAACTTAATGAGCATGATAATGGAAAATTTGACAGGAAAATGTGATAACATTATGACGGAATACTTGTATAAAATATAAACACCACCAAATGTCACACATTATTTTTGGTTGAAATAAAAAACCCAAATAATTAAGACGTTAGCAGATGTGAATAATGACATTAAACACATTTTTGGTATAACCCACACACACACACTACTTTGAAAGCACAGAAACATGAAAATGCCCCATATGCACATGGAAGGAACGTAGAGCTCTAAAATTTTTTCTAGGGTATTTTTATATTCCCTATTCTGCATATTCTTTAAATTTGGTAGTGAATAATGCAGCGAAAAACTCTTGATACTCCTGAATTTTTGTTTTTTATATCATCTAAGAACTAAACAATAGCCATTAAGCTTAAAAATAACTAGACTATGGAGAACAATATGGAGGTTCCTTAAAAAACTAAAAATAGAACTACCATATGACCGAGCAATCCCACTACTGGGCATATACCCTGAGAAAACCATAATTCAAAAAGACACATGCACCTCAATGTTCACTGCAGCACTATTTACAATAGCCAGGACATGGAAGCAACCTAAATGCCATCAACAGATGAATGGATAAAGAAGACATGGTACATATATACAATGGAATATTACTCAGCCATAAAAAGAAATGAAATTGAGCTATTTGTAGAGATGTAGATGGACCTAGAGACTACATCTACAGAGTGAAATAAGTCAGAAAGAGAAAAACAAACATTGTGTATTAATGCATATATGTGGAATCTAGAAAAATGGTATAGATGATCTTATTTGCAAAGCAGAAACAGAGACACAGATGTACAGAACAAACATATGGACACCAAGGGGGAAGGAGGGTGGGATGAATTGGGAGATTGGGATTGACATATATATGCTATTGAAACTATGTATAAAACAGATAACTAGTGAAAACCTACTGTACAGCACAACTCTACTCAGTGCTCTGTGTGGTGACCTAAATGGGAAGGAAATCAAAAAAGAGCAGATATATGTGTACGTATAGCTGAGTCACTTTGCTGTACAGTAGAAACTGACACAACATTGTAAAGCAACCATACTCCAATAAAAATAAATAGACTACATTGAGAATATATTTACCAAACATAAACTTAAAACCACTATGCAATCAAATAAATTTAAAACCACTATCAAACTATTTTTGCTTCCAAGAAAAATTTAATTGATGCCTTCAGACCCAGTATAAATGCTCCTTTAGTGTTATATTAACAAAAAGAATGTAAGCCAAAGATACATGTCTGAAAATAAGTGACTTTAAAATTTATTACTTAATACTAATCTGTCACGACATTTTAAGAAAAATTAATGTTAAGGAAACAGTTGAAAGTCCAGAGAGGTCAGGGTTGCAAGAATCGTGGAGCAGAGTACCAGAGAGGAAAAAGCTGCATGTGAGGAGATAACTGAAAATGAGAGGACTATACTGAGACAGAGCTCCAGAGATCTGCAGCGTTTTCCTTTTGAGGCTTCAGCTGAGTACAGATCAGCACATGCACATGAGCAAACCACCTGAAGTCAGAAAAAGAACCACTGGAAAAGACCAGGTAAACTAATCCCCCAAAATCACACAAGGCCAGAAACAGTTCATGTGACCACAAGTCAGACTGGAAAAATCTCTCAACACACTAGACATCAGGTGGAGTACTCCAAAGCACTGTCCTACGTGGGGAAAAATTGGGCCTGGAATAAAGGCTATTCTGATCCTATGCAAGCTTAAAAGAGCCTCAAAAGGATCAAACTGTTCCCAAGTAACTTAAATGTGTCTCAGAATAAATAAAGCTCAAAAGTACTCAAAGTAATTTAAAAATATTCAGTATCCAACAAGTTCAGAACGTCTGGCATCCAATAAACAATTACCATGCATGCAAAAAAGCAGGAAAATATGATCTGCAATGAGAAAAACCAATCACTAGAAACAGATTCAGATATGATAGATAATGGAATTAATAGACAAGGATATTAAAAATTATTATGATATATTCCATGTTGTTAAGAACGAAGAAAACATGAGCATATTGAGACATGGAAGATATTTTTTAAAATTCAATTCCTAAAATTAAAAAAGGTATCTGAAATGAAAAATGCAATGGATGGGTTTAATTGAAGGTAAGACAATGCAAAGAAAAGACTAGTAAATTTAAAGATATAAAGTAGAATCAATCCAAAATGAAACACAGAGAGAGAAAAAAAGATGGACAATAAATGAATAGAGTATCAATGAGTCGCAGGCCAACTGAAAGCAACATTTTATGTATGCAATTGGGCTCCTTAAAGGAGAGAAAAAAATTTTGAAAAACTAATGAGACAGTGACTGAGATGGTGGAGGAGGAAGACCCTGAGCTCACCTCTTCCCATAGGTGCACCGAAATTACAACTAATTTCAGAGCAATTATGGATGAGAATGACTTAAAGGCTAGAAGAGATTTTCCACAACTAAAGATATAAAGGAACCCTACAGTTTATGGTCAAAAGGTACAAACTTCCAGTCATAAGATAAATAAGTACTACGGATGTAATGTATGCCATGATTAATATATATAATTAACACTGCTGTATGTTATATATGAAAGTTGTTAAGAAAGTAAATCCTAATTTAAATCTCATGACAAGAGAAAAAATGCTTTTCTTTTATTTTGTATCTATATGAGATGATGGACCTTCACTACTTTATTGTGATAATCATTTCATGATGTATGTAAGTCAAATCATTATATTGTACACCTTAAACTTACACAGTGCTGTATGTCAGTTATATCCCAGTAAGGAAGAAAAAAAAGAAAAATGAGTGGCCAAAGCTTTTCCAAATCTGGTAAAAATTATAAACCCACAGATCCAAGAAACTCAAGGAATACCATAAATAAGAAAAATGAACAAAACTAAACTAATGCACATCATAATAAAATTACTTACAATAAGTGATAGAAAAATCTTAAAAACAGCAAGAGGAAAAAAAGATATGTGTAATCCTTGTAACCTTTGCATCTAGAGTTCAAAGAGAGAGATGGCTGTTAAAAGACCGAAGAATAAAATTAATGCCTTTCCCTTGGGGGGGAAAAAAAAAAAAAAGATATGTGAAGCACAGAACAACACAGATAAGAATGACAGAAGACTTCTTGTGAGAAACAATGCAAGCCAGAAAACACCAGAGCAACATCTTTAAAGTACTGAAACAATCTAAAACTCAACCTAGAATTCTATACACAGGGAAAATATTTTTTTAAAGTGAAGGCAAAATAAACATTTTTTTTCAAACACAGAAAAGCAAGCAGAATTCATTACCAGCAAACCTGTACTATAAGAAATGTTAAAGGAAGTCCTTCAGGTTAATGGGAAAATGATACCAGACAGAAACCTGGTTCTACAAAAAAGTGACAGCACTGAAAATTGGCAAATATATAGATAAATATAAAATATATTTTTATTATTTTAAAAATCTCTTTGAAAGATAACACTGTTTAAAACAAAAATAACAATATTACATAGAAGTAAAATAAATTACAATAATACTACAAAGACCCTGAGAGAGGAAATCGAAGTGTACTGTTATAAGGCTATTTATTTATTTATGACTGCGTTAGGTCTTTGTTGCTGCACGCGGGCTTTCTCTAGTTGAGGTGAGTGGGGGCTACTCTTCTTTGCAGTGCGCAGGCTTCTCATTGCAGTGGCTTCTCTTGTTGCAGAGCACGGGCTCCAGGCGTGTGGGCTTCAGTAGTTGTGGCACATGGGCTCAGAAGTTGTGGTTCATGGGCTCTAGAGCATAGGCTCAGTAGTTGTGGCACATGGGCTTAGTTGCTCCGCGGCATGTGGGATCTTCCCAGACCAGGGCTTGAACCCGTGTCCCCTGCACTGGCAGGCGGATTCTTAACCACTGCGCCACCAGGGAAGTCCAAGGTTCTTATAATATACGTGAAGTGATATATATATATATATATATATGTATGTATGTATATATGGAAACACATTACTTGAAAGTAGACTGTCATAAGTTAAAGATAAATACTCTGAACTGTAAAGCAACCATTAAAAATAAAAATACAGAGGTATAATTAATAAGCCAACAAAAGAAAAAATGGAATCTTAAAAAATATGCAATTAATCCAAAAGGGAGTAAAAGATGAAAAAAGGGGACAAAGAATAGATGGGACAAACAGACAAAAAGAGCAAGATGGTAGATTTAAAGACAACCATTTGATAAACATCTGTTCATTATAAAAATTCTCAGCAAACTTAAAAAAGAAGTTAACATTAGAGGCATCTACAAAAACCCTACAGTCAACATCATGCTTAGTGGTGAAAGACCATTCCCTAATATTGGGAACAAGGTAAGGATGTCTGATCTTGCCATTCCTATTCAATGTTGCACTGGAAGCCCTAGTCAGCACAATAAGGTAAGAAAGGAAGTGAGGGAAGAAAGGGAAGGAGGGAAGGAAAGGAGGGAGGAGGGGAAGGGAAAGAGAGGAAAGAGAGGAAAGAGAAGAAAGAGGGAAAGAAAGAAAGAAGGAGAGGAAGGAAGGAAGGAAGTGGGCAGACAGGCCAAGACTGGAAAGGAAGAAATAAAACAGTGTGTCTTCACATGATTGTCTACAAAGAAAATATCAAAGACTAGATTCAAAGAGACTGAAGAGCAATGACGGGAGATTATCTGTCAAGAGATTGGGTAAAACAGCTTGTCTTTGCCAAGGGCTTCTCCTTCGGGCTTTTCTCTACCGGGTTTTTAAAGGTAATGGCAGCTTTGCAAGGAAATATTTTCTAGATGATGTTGGATTTATACTTTTATCTTCACAGAGTGGGCAGAAGGATTTGTCTCAGCACTACTTGCTCTTGAGTGGCTTCCAGGCCATTAAGCTCTGCCCCAACATTTCAAGGTAGGTGGAACTCAGAATGACATGCCCAAAGTGCATTGGATTCTGCTCTTTCCTCCACTGGATACTGAAACTTCTGATAAATACCTCTAATTGCTATGAATAAACAGGATCAAGAAAGAGGAAAAACAACTACAGAAAAAATTCATAGATACTGTTTTTCAGTCATTTCAGAAAGATGTATTTTCTCACTACATGCATTCATGTTGTTCTTCATTGACATGTTATGGCCCCATGGTCTACCAGTGGCGCCATGGTTCTCCTCTGGCACAGGCATAAGCAGAGAATCCAACATTCACAGAAACAGCCTTTCCCCTAGACTTTCCCATGAGACGAAAGCACATTCTTATCCTGGTGAGACAAAAGCCGTGTTCACCATTCTCATCCTGGTGAATACATTGTCTCCTTTTACCCACTCTTCTATTTTATCTTTTTGGATAACCCTTATTATAAACCCACACCATGGTGTGATGAACACCTCTGCACAGGTGTTTTCAGGCTTCCAACATTCATCCCTTTGTGCTCTTTGGCAGTGACACCCAGGTCTCAGTTTTGCTTTGCCTGCTGGGCAAAGAGAACAAATATTTTAAGAGTGGTTCCTGGACTAAAAGTTCTCTCTAGAACACCCCACCATTTATTTAATCAAGTTTATATATTTGTAGCCTCACATTTTATGTCATTTCATCTTCCAGAATATTTTGATTCAAAATTGAATAACAATAATAAATCTGCTTCATATTGCTTAGAGTATAAAAACATGAAAGCTACTCATAATTATTAAAAATAATTTTCTAAAATTATATAATGTTATTCACTAGAGGTTCAGGGAATTTGATGATGATATAACATAGAGAATATTCAGAATTTAGGAGTTTAAGGTATAAAAGCACTTTAATTTAAACTTTATGCTGACACTTAAAAGATTTATTTGAATTTACAAAGCATAGTAGGAAAAAAAGACGTTTCAATTGGAGAGAAAAAGACCTGGGGATACTCTGAGGTGTAAAGTCATGTGGAATCCAAAGGACTGAAGTAAGATCAATGTGTTTGTGGTATAATGTAAGATGGGAAGAGTGATGAGAAAAGAAGCAGAAAAAGTAGATGAAGGCTTCTTTTGCCAGGTATCAGAAGATATCTCAGTGATCAGAATGAACAGAACTTTTCGTAGGGAAGATGATGGTTTTGTGGGGGATTAATTAGGTGGGATAATAATCAGTATTGTAGATGATAAAAAGTGTAAGTATTCAATTCAAATAAATTTACTTTATTAAACTCAACAAAAGAGAAAATATCAAAGACTCTAAAAGTAAAGCTACATAATATTAATAGATGGCCCAATGATTATAAGCCATAAACTTAGGATTACTCATGTAATGAAGATAAATAATAATATCTACCTTATAGTGTAGCTAATGTAAGGCACCTTACTGTGCCTACCATGTATAAAAAATATAAAACCCAAAACAAACACAAAGGGTCTCAGGAATGCTGTGAATCTCCTAATGATTACAAACAATTAACTGATAGCACCAATGTTGACTGCCCGGGAACGATAACTTACTTATAAGTAACTCATTTCCAAGTATCAACCTTGCATTCAAGGGTTCTTCACATAATATCTCAATCCTCAGAATAACTCTATGAGAAAGATTTTAATGTTACCTTTACAACTCTCTAAAGATCAATCATGGGGTAGTGAACCTTAAGGTCTACTGCAGAGTGCTGTGTGAGGATGGTGCATTTATATCTGACCCAGGATGGAATCAACCAGGGCATGTTCCACAGAACATTACTAAGTTGGGATCTGAACAAAAAAACAAAGTTTGAAAGGTGAACAAATGGAGTGGATGTTGCTAATAGATGGAGGAAAGCCAAAGTATTCAACTCTATTTTTTTTTTTACATCTTCCTTCTTCATTGAGGAAAATGATCATAAAATAGAACTGTCCGCAATAAACATGACTAAGAGGAAAATGAAAACCAAGAAAGAGTAAGAACAAACTTAGAACACACTATGTTTCAAGCACAACATTAGAAGATTAATATATTTAGCAGCATAGTGATCTCAAGAAAGTAATTTAACCACTCCAAGTCTGCTTCCCCACCTAAAAAAGGAAGACAAAAATAAGGGTAACCTATAGGGATGTTGTGAGGATTAAATGATATGATATATATAAAAACCTTACACAGCACTCAACAAATAAACACAACAGCGACTATCTTTACAATTATTATTATTTGCTCACTTGTCAAGTAAGTTGTAGAAGAGATTAGTGTCTTGGATGAAGACTGAATAGATGATCTTATGTCTTATAATAATAAAATTCTAAGAAAAATAAGGAATAAAACAGGTCAGACTTTCTATGTTTGCTAAACAATGTTAAACCTAAATTAGGTTACATTATTAAAGGCTATTATTCCAAACACTTGGAGAGGAGTTCACCACCTGTGCTGAGGCTTTCCTATCCTGTAACACAGGAGAAAGCAAACTGAATCAGGAGTCTATCAGAAAAAAAGAATGAGGGGGAAAATGTGATTGTAAGATTGAAATAAACATTCTCAGACTAAAAAGAGAAATGGGAAAGGTTTCTGTTGTAACCACAAGAAAACAAATAAATGAAACCAAATCAATAAAATAACAAATCAATAAGACTGCTTATATCTGATTTTGTACCACATAGTTCAGGCTTCATGCTGCCTGAACAGTCCTGAACACTCATTTTCACACCTAATTATATGTTGCCCCATCATATCCTATCTTATTTCCTTAACTGGACTGTAAACTTCTTGCAGGTTAGAAAGCTAATTTTTTACATAATTTTCAATGTTAACAATATAAGAAACAGCAAACACCAACACTTATGAAAAGCTAACATGTATTTATATCCTGTAATAATTTCCCTTCTCATTAAACCTGGCAGACTGAACAGTCATCTCTGCTCTCTTCCAAAACTCAACTAAAATGACAGTAAAGAACTTTAAAAGGTATAAATTCACAAGAATAATGAGAATACAACAGAAGATATCAATGAACAAGAAATTTTAACAAAATTTTGGAAGCTGGAAAGACTATGGACATGTTACAGCTGAACTTAGCAGATCAGAGAAAGCTGAAACCTAGGGCTGCAGAAGGGGTGGATGGTGGGGGAGAAAGGCAGTGATAAGCAAACCAATGCATAGCACTACTCCAGAAAGACTCAGTAACCAGAGGTACCAGCTACCAGGTAACCAGGAGGATGTGTACGGTGGGGCTAAAAACAGAAGGATTAGTTGAAAGTTTATGTAAGGAATAGGTAGTCTATCAGATGTCCTCTCCATAGGCCCAAGCAACTGGACTGCCTCTATCATCACAGAAGACAACACTCCAGGAGAGTATCTGGTGGTTCCCCATCAAAACAGATCCTCCTCTGTTCACCTCTCCAGGTAATAAGGCCCCTACTACTGCCCTGCTACCCATTCTCTCTCTCTCTCTCTCTCTCTCTCTCTCTGCTACCCATTCTCTCTCTCTCTCTCTCTCTCTCTCACACACACACACACACACACACACACACACACACACACACCCCTTCCAATTAGCACTCTTAAATATCGACAGCTGGACAAGGAAAGCCTAAAATACTGTAGACTGACACAAAGAAAGGAAGGAAGGAGAAGAGGAAGAAAGGGAGGGAGGAGGGAGGAAGAAAAGGAGAGAGGGAAAGAGAGAGAATATATTTAAGAAATGAAAAGGGAAAAAGAGAGAAGAGAAGGAAGGAGGAAAGAAGGGGAAAGAAGGAAGGAAGAGAGAGGGAGGGAGGAAGGGAGGGGGAAGGGAGGGAGGGAGGAAGGAAGGAAGGGGGAAGGAAGGAAGGGGGGGGAAAGGAAGGCAGGAGGAAGGAAGGAAGGAAACACAGAAGGGGAAGCAGAAGAAAACTTTAAAAAATATAATAATAATACCACCATAGAGAGACTATATGATACTGCATCCATAAAACAAGAACAGGAGGATTCTCTTTAAAAGAAAAAAAAGAGAGAATTGAGAGAAAAAAGAACATATTCAGAAAAAATAGGATTCTGGTTCTTTCATCTTAGTTGGAATGTGGATGTGATAGCTAGAGCTGGAGCTGCTGTTTTACATGTAAGACAGAAACAAGTTGAGGATTGGAAAGCAAGATAAAAACAGCCTAAGTCTTTAATGACTGTTGAGCTGCCACTGGAGCCCTAGACCACCTCCAAAACTATGAGAGATTAAAAATAAAAGCAAAACCAAAAAACCTCTATCTCATCTAATAAGCTATTTTTAGGTTTTCTGCCACTTGCATTTTAACCATATACTAATACAGTACATGTTACACAGTAAGTTTTCCCCCAAACCCCTATAAAATGAAACAAAGAAAATTATGTTCCAAGCTTATGATATTGTTCCTATTAACTATGCTTAAGTCTATTTTACATTAGCCAAGAAAGCTGAATGCTAACACTTCAAATTTCAGGATTACATTCTAATCAAGTCTATCATGTGTAATAAAACATAATGCTGAAGGACCTATGGAATATAGTCCCAGGTGTCCACAGCACACTACTCTCATTGTTTTCAGATGTTGCAGAATCACTCCACTAAGGCTTACTTTCAATTTCCCTTCAGCCTGACTTTCTTCTTTTAAATTCATATTGGATGACTGATGGCTAACATAATAAATATTTTATCTTTCTACACCCTTCCCCCAGGAAAAACATGCCTTTTTGAAAATGAGGCACTGTTAGACACCTGGAGTCTAAATTTAGTTCTTAACTCTTTTGTCCACAGTGAACACTGTGGCTTTTAAATGTTTTTACTTTGCCATAAACTATCTATTAAAATATGTTATTCAATCTTACATAGATAAAAAAATTACTTTCATAACTAAACTAGAAAACCTAGAGACAGAATGATCAAGATTATGGAATAAAACATAGCTCAGTATGAGTTTAACTGCTTAGCTTCAGACAGCATCACCTATATTGTAAATTATAATTATTCTGATATTGTCTAAAAATTTCTTAGTAAGTAAAAATTTCAGAAAATGGTAAAGGAAAAATGTTCCAGCAGAAAAAGATCTATATAACTCTGGAATAATTTTCTTCTGAATTCTGACACAGCTAATTAAATCAGTAATAGACCTGTTTCTATCCCCACAGCTTTCTCCCAGGGTTTGGGCCTTTCCATTGACGACTTGGTGGTACATGTGGCTAGGATCTGAGGGTAATGACAGCAAGCACATTTGTATAGAATAAATACAAGGAAAGGGAAATTTGAAAAGGGAAAATGCCAAAGGTAAAATAGGACAATAAAAGAAATAGTCTTAATAGACCACAGTCCACCTATTTATTCCTTTCAGAATCAATTCACTTGCCAAATTCTTACCATCTTTGTAACTGAGCACTTCAACATAAGCTCAGGACTTTGACACACACATTATCAAACACAGATATGATTAATCAGAAGTAAACAACTCCATTTCTATATTGTTACAGTGCTAAAAGAACAAGCCCTCCTTATTAATCAAAGCATGGAACACTTTGTTTCTGCTCATGACAAGAATAATCAGTTTAGCAGACAACTTCTCCATCCTTAAAAGTCATCGCACTTATTGCTTATGGATAAAGAAGAAAGAAGTTAAGAGATGACTAAATATTAATCTTTAATTCTATTCATATTTGCATTGAAATTTTCATCTTATTTTTCTTGGCACTTATTTTCTATACTTTTACAAAAGACTTAAGTACTAGGAAGACAGCTGGTATCTATGAGAGAAAAAGTTGACACTCTTCTTACTTGTATAAGGTATGCAGTTGAGGGTGATAATTATTATTTATACTGAAAGGCTTAATGACCACTTCCACCCTCCCCCTGCCCCCCCAAAAAAATTAATGGAGGGCCACACAGCTTAAAATTTATACTGGGGGAGGTTCTTCTGAAGGATCAAATACCACTGACCTGTCCCACAGCAAATAAAACAAGGTAACCTGCCAAATCAATGCTCAGTATTTAGTAAACTTGACGTTCCCATAAATGCCACAACCACTCCATCAGACCCTAGCCAGAGCAGGTTCTATGAAACCACCACAGTCCCTGAGACTGGTTCTTCCTTCTACCTATCTCTTAAACTGACCTCTAGCTAATATTTCTCAACTTTGGGCTTTCCTCAAAGGGAAGCAGTGAAGTTGGGAAATTCCCTCCTATCAAACAGTGATTTTACCTCTTTAATCTACAGGCACCTGAAAAGGACAGGAACACACACTCACAGTTCAGAAAACTTGCCATGGGGTGAATGAAATTAAGGGAAGCCCTTTAACCAAAGTCCACTACCTTCACATTATAGTCAGCTATCAAACAGTTTGTATTTTAATTATTAACTGCTCAATTCATCACTGTGTATAACTAAAAAGGCATTGATTCTATTCTTTTTTTTTTTTTATCGGTACACGTGCCTCTCACTGTTGTGGCCTCTCCCGCTGCGGAGCACAGGCTCTGGACACGCAGGCTCAGGGGCCATGGCTCACGGGCCCAGCCGCTCCACGGCACGTGGGATCCTCCCAGACCGGGGCACGAACCTGTGTCCCCGGCATCAGCAGGTGGACTCTCAACCACCACGCCACCAGGGAAGCCCCTGATTCTGTTCTTATATCCCTTCCTAAAAAAGGAATAATGTGAGAGGAGTATTTGTAGAACAGAAAAACCAGATGAAAAAATGAATAATGTCATTAAATCAACAGGAGCTAGATGTTTTAGCAAAGACTCTTATCTAATATTCTCAATGTAGGTGAAATGCACAACAAATATAAATCAGAATATGTAACTGTTTCTTGTGGTAAAAAAAGAAAAAAATGGAAAAAAAGAAAGAAATAAAACAACTCACCTTCTCAATATTTATCTGGTGCTTTCTTAACCTCTCCAGGTCCGTTGGGATTACTATCTTAGTAAATTTCTGAATAGCTGGTTCAAGACGGCGTAATTTCACTTTTTCTTCATCTTCAGACATCCTAAAAAAATGTTGTATCTCTTCTACTTGCACTCTCCTTCTCCACTCATGTAGAAAAACCTAAAAGGGAAATATTTATTTAAGAATTTTAAAAATCAATTTCTATTATTTTTAAAAGCCAACAATTAGGTAATTTTACAATATATTCTAAATACATACTCAACTTAATGCTGAACTTCAGTGACTGTTTTTTTAACAAAACTTTTATTTTAAAATCTTTTTCTCTCTACAAAGGTAATGTATATTTACTTTAGAATGATTAGAAAATAGGAAAAAGAGAATAAAATAAAATCAACAATCATCTCCTCACCTATAGTTAACTACTCTTCCCATTTTTCCCCCTCCCACCCCCCTACTTCCATTTTGATGTATGTCTTTCCAGGGCTTTTTAATATAAGGATATATATATGTATGCATATATTTAAATAACTTTTTTCAAAAAACCAGAAATATACTGTTCAAGTCTTTATCTCCCAATGTATCCTGGACAGTGAATAATGTTTTCTAAAAAAGCGTCAAATGGCAAAATTGGAAGAAAAAATTTCATTCTTAACATTTCTGCTGTAAAAACTCCATTTCTAATATAACATATGTAATTATATACTTCAAATATATTATAAAATGCAACTCTTCTCATTGATGTCCTTTAAATTGCATCTTCCCTTTCTTACAAAGTGATTAGCATTGCCTACAATCAGTACACGTAACCAGTGACAGAGCTGGAGTAAGAACCCAGTATTCCTGAGAGTGCAATCAAATGCTCTTTCTAATTCACCAGTTTTTTGAGCAGTGTTCCAGAGAGTCCAGGGTTATGTCTTTGGGGTCAGGGTAGGTGATGGTAAAGGTTATCAAGTGGACAGGCTCCAGGACCCCACACCTGCTTCAGTTGGAGAAAATTTACTTATATCTATTTCATAAATTTGAACTTATTAGATTTTCTGTAAATAAAGGGCTCCACTGCTTAAGCAAGCTTGAAAACCACTGTTGTACATCATGTTTTCATGCCATCTAATTAGCCATAACCTCTCCCATATTAAAAATAAATAAGTTGACTATGTTAATTCCATTGGGTTATGGTATCTTAGACTTGGGTCCATAGAGATAGGGGTGTGGGACTTGAGAGTTCCTGAATGTTTGTTTACAAAAAATTATGAATATATTTTTGAATTATTTCAGAAGACAGAGTCCATTGCTTTCAGGAAATTATCAAAAAGCTCTACCACTCCAGAATCATTAAGAACTATTATTCTAAATAATGTTGTTTCTCTCTTTCACAGTTGAAAATCTTGAAGTGTTGGTTATACACTCATTGGTATATCTCATCTACCAGTAACTTGGTCTTTACAGTTAATCTAAGCGTGAAAGCAAAAAAGGAAAATCTCCAGACACCAAAAATAAAGAGTCTAACAGCTACAGTAGTTAGTGGGAATTAGAGATGATGGGGAAGTTCACCGTCAAAAGATTGGTCCACAGACCCAACAAAATGGGAAAATTTACAGCTAAGGGACTAGAGATAATAAAGTAACCTAAAAATAAAATTAAAATAGGTACATTTTAAAATAAAGATATAAAGAAAGAAACAGAATCTTTAAAAAAATAGATAATATTATGAAACAGTAACAGGTCAATCTGAAAATAAACCAAGTAAAAATTCTACAAATAAAAACCTCCAAAGACGGGTTAAACAGTAAATTTTGTAGCTGAAAAGGCAATTATTGATTGGAAGCTATCAGCATGAACACAGAGGAATAAGGACACATAAAAAGAAGATAAGCAACATTAAGGATAAAATGACAAGCTCAATAACAAGTAGGAGTCCCATAAGGAAAGAATAAATAAAGTGGCAAAAAGGCACTATTCAAAGAGAATATGCTGAAAATTAAGATGTAACGCCTCAAACTGAAAATGCACATAAACACTAAGTAGCATAAATAAAAAAACAAATTTACCTAAACACATGGAAGGGAAATTTCAGAACATTAAGGACAAAGAAAAAATATCTTAAAAAGCAAACCGGAGATAAAAGACAGATAAACTAAAACAACAAAAGCAGTAAACTTTTCATTAAAGCAACATATCAAAAGATAGGAATATCTTCAAAGTGCTGAGTTGGTGTATACCCAGGTTAATTATTATTCAGAAGTGAAGGTAAAATAATCATTTTCAGACATACAAAGACTGAGTTTATTACCAAGCCCTTCATTAAAAGAACTAGTAAAAAGGCATGCTTTAACAATAAAGAAAATAAACCCAAAAGAAAGGAATGTCAAGGAGCAAAAAAGTATAATAAAGTATACTGTTACTGGGTGAATAAAGGAAGCAATGAAGAACAAATAAAAGATTTATTTTGAATAACCTGATCAAATATAATAAAAATGTTTCCATGTAAATTACTATTTTTCTATAATGTATTTTTTATAGCAGCATGGTATCACATTGTACAGATGTTTGATAATTTAATCATCTAATGTTGGCCACTCAGGATGTTTCCAATTTTCCACTATTATAAACTAAACCACAGTGTAATTACTCTTCTTTCACACAAATCCATACTACCATCTATGATTATTTCTTTAAAATAAATACCTGGAAATAGAATTAATAGGTACACACATTTTTCAAGGCTCCTGATTCTAAATGTCCCAAAAAAGGCTGTGCCTATTTACATTCCCACTAGCAACATATCAAAATGTCCATTTATCTGGATTAAAGACTTAAATGGGAGATCCAAAGCCATAAAACTCCTAGAAGAAAACATAGGCAGTATACTCTTTGACACTGGTCTTAGCAATATGTTTTTGGATCTGTCTCCTCAGGCAAGGGCAACAAAAGCAAAGAAACAGGACTACATCAAAATAAAAAGCTTTCTCAGTGAAGGAACCCATCAACAAAACAAAAAGGTAACCTATTAAATGAGAAAAGATATTTGGAAATGATATATCTGATAAGGCATTAATATCCAAAATATACAAAGAATTCACACAACTCAATATCAAAAAAATAAACAATCCAATCAAAAACTGGGTAGAGGATCCGAACAGATATTTTTCCAGGAAAGACATACAGATGGGAAACAGACACATGAAAAGATGATCAACATCTCTAATCATCAGGAAAATGCAAATCAAAACCACAATGAGCTATCACCTCACACCTGTCAGAATGGCTATCATCAAAAAGACAAGAAATTTCAAGTGTTGGTTGTTGGCAAGGATGTGGAGAAAAGGGAACCCACATGCATGTGGTGGGAATGTAAACTGGTGCAACCACTATGAAAAACAGTATGGAGGTTCCTCAAAAAATTAAAAACAGAACTATCATATGATCCACCAATTATAATTCTGGTATTTGTCTGAAGAAAATGAAAACACTAACTGAAAAGATATATACACCCCTATGTTCATAGAGCATTATTCACATTAGCAAGATATGGAAGCAACCTTTAAGTGCTCAAAGATAGATGAATGGCTAAAGAAGGTGCGATACATATACACATACATACACACACACACACACACACACACACACACACACACACAATGGACTATTACTCAGTCATAAAAAAGAATGAAATCTTGTCATTTGCAACAACATGGATGGACCTAGAGGGTATTATGCTAAGTGAAATAAGCCAAAGACAAATGCTGTATGATTTAATGTACACGTGGAATTTAAAAAACAAAACAGAACGGAAACAGATCCACAGATACAGAGAATAATCTGGTGGTCACCAGAACAGAGGCAGCGTGGTGAGTGAAATGCGTGAAGGGGAGTAAGGGGTGCAAATTTCCAGTTATAAAATAAACAAGTCACAGGGATGTAAGGTACAGCGTACGGAATATAGTCGATAATATTGTAATGACTTTGTAGGATGATAGATGGTTACTAGACATCATGGTGATAAATTCATAATGGATAAAAATGTCAAATCATTATGCTGTATACTGGAAATACAGTATTGTATGCCAATTATACTTCAATTTAAAAAACTTTAAAATGTCCATTTATCCATACTCCAACCAATACCTGACATTATCATTCTTCTTAAGACATTCAACTGGTGACAAAAATGGTATCTCATTATTGTTTTATTTTGCATTCTTTAAATTACTAATGAGATTTATTCTCTATTTGCATTTCTTCTTTCATCAATTGCCTGCTCGTGCTACAGGGACTGTCTTTTTCTTATTATATTAACATATAATAGTCTCATAAATTATCAATATTTCCCTAACACTAATGTTCCCAGTTTATCACATTGCCTCTTGTGTTTTCTTCCATTATGCAGATTATATAAGAAGCTATCTTTATATCTATTACTATTCCTATCAAAATGTTTTTTAACATACCTGGTATTCAACAGATGCTAATGGAACTAAAACATTTCTTCACGTCTCTTCTACACTATATCTAATCCTATCACTCTAGTCAAACAGCACAATATGCATAGCACGTTACAAGTGTCTTATTTGGCCTGCGTTTAGACTCTCCCCTCTCCAATTTTTCCCCATAGATTATCACCAATGAATATATCTAAAACACCAAAGGCAACATGCTCCTCCTCTGAATAAAAACTTCTAAGAGTTCCCTATTATCTGAACAAGAAAATAAAATGTTCATAAGTAATCCACCCAATCTCTACTTTTGGCTTTGCAAGGTGTTCTCTCTGTCTAGATGCTCTTTTATATCCCATCTGCCTCTCAACTTTGTGTATCATTTGAGATACAACTCAAATGATTCTGCCTTCTCTTCCACTAATCAGTTTACGGTGTACTTGACAAACCCCAATTATTGACTATTTGGCTTGTTTTCACTGCTCCCCTATGCTATGATGATAGCTCTCTTTTCTGAATTCAAAAAGTAATATTTCCAGGTCAGAGTGCATGACTCTGCCCCTCAGCTTTTTGTGCTCAAGGAATAACCTGCTGCCTCACAAGGGCCATCTCTAGGGGAAGACATTCTGGCCCAAGACCCTCCCAAGAGACTTTCCCAACTCTTGGTCTCCTTCTAGAGTATTTTTTTTCTCTCCACCATTTCCATTTCTATAAAATTATAATAAAATACCCATATAAAACTAAGAAGGGAACACAGCATTCAAATAGTTGTATAAAGTACGATGTTACTGAAACAAAGTCATCCAACAGTGCCTCTGATCATAAAATAACATTTATAAGCTATAAGGGAAGGTCATAATTCAATATAGAAATTGTGGTTTAAAAGTGTGATTAAATAATGAGTTGAAAATGTATTTCAGCATTTCTTGATTTTTAAGTCAGAAAACTGGGAAATATTTCTGATATAAGTCAAACATAGGATTAAAAAATACATTTACATTAACATCACAGGTATTTAAAATATGCCCATGAAAAAACAAGAGAAAACACACAAAAATGCCTAATTTCTCAAACTTCTGTAAAGTTGTTGTATTACTTTTAACTTTATTTTTCAAGTGTAATGGAATATTTGGGGCGACAGAATTGTTTGTATCATGACAATGGTGGTGGATAAACAATTATATGCATTTATCAAAATTCACAGAACTGTACACCACAAAAGGTGAATTTTTGTATATTAAAAAACAAAAACAACGAGATGTGGGGGAACCCAAAATGAAATACAAACTATAAAAAATAAAATTAATTGTATTACAAATGAACAATATAACCATAATGAAAGAAGCAGGGGAAGAAAATAACTAATCTAGGTAACTTTGGAAAACAGATGCTGCATACTCGATACTAGTGTCTAGATATGGGATCCTAGATACTAAACTGGACACTACAAGGCTAAAGACAAAAAGAATTACACACAACTATACTGTACTCTAGTTAGTAAATTTGTTTCTCATAGGACTATGGGTTAGAAATCTTGAAATTACTTTATGTGTATACTAGGACTGAACAAATAAGGAAATATTTTGTAGAACACAAAAGCCAGATTTCTCACTGTTGAAGAAAGAAGTTACAAGTAAGAGCAAGACTAGAATGAACCCTGTGGTACTGTATTAGAAACAAAAGTATCAGGATAAACTTTAGTTTAGAAAAAAAAATCTTTATATAGATATATACAGACATATATCTAAAATACATGCGTGTGTATACATATATACAGATAAACACAAAAATAAATATAAATCTTTGCAGATGCATGAATATACACATATGTGTGCCTGTATCTCCATGAAATATATGGATTTACAGTTGACCCTTGAACAATATGGATTTGAACTGCGAGGGTCCACTTACAGTGAATTTTTTTCAATAAATACTATTTTTTCAATAAATACTACATGATCCACAGTTGAATCCATGGATATGGAACCGCAGATACAAAGGGCCAACTATGGGACCTAAGTGGCTTCGGGTTTTGCTATCCACTGCAGGTCCTAGAACCATTCTCTGTGGATACCAAGGGACGACTGTATATACAGCTAGAAATATATACATACGCTCACACATGCTTCTAAGATGTCTTCTGCCAGGCACTGGAAGTAATGATAACCCAGTAGCAATGAGCACACCTAGCGCCCAGATCCTTGGTGTTTAAATACTACCCTCCAAACAAAGAAAGCAAGGGTCTTTGGAGAAATGGCAGGGAAAACGCAAGAGAAGCTTGGAGCATCCAAAAAGCAAGGAAGTTCTCAAAAAAGGATGAGAGCCTATAAAAAGGGCACAGGAAGCAACCTGAAAAAACTTGAAATGGACGAAGCTGGAACAATTTGAGACATAAAACAAATAACGAAAGTGTAGGAAAATAACCAATAGAAAAATGAGTCCATACAGATAAAAAAAAATTAACAATAAATAAATGGGATGAAGATGCAGCTCTTCCTTACAGAAAAACTCCAATTAATAAATTATGAAGGAATGAGGGAAACAGAAAACCACCATTAGAACATTACAGTAATAATTACTGAAGGCAAGATCATCAATGGATGCTAAAATCAACAAATTAAAGTTTGAGGAGAAACAGGATATTTGCATTGTTTAAAAGTAGTTCTCCCCCCAAGATACTGATTAATTACAAAGGGAAAAATAGTTACTTTACATTAGATAATTCCAACAGATACCACCTTAACCAAGTGATCAAGAGCAATATCAAATGCAGTGTGTCATATCATGTACCCCTCATATGATGAACTACTGAGAAGGGCATATACACTTCTGTGGTATCAACAAAAGTACACAACCTTAATCTAATCTTGAGAAAACATCAGACAAAACCCAATTGAAGGACACTCTACAAAATAACTAACCAGGACTCTTCCAAAGTGTAACGATCATGAAAGACAAGAAAAGACTTAGAAGTTGTCACAGATTGGAGAAGACTAAGGAGCCATGCCAACTAAATGCAACGTGGGATCTTAGAATGGATCGTGGAACAGCAAAAGGACTTTAGTACAAAAAATGATGAAATCTGAAGAAAGTTGGTGATTTAGTTAACAGCGTTGTACTGAAGTTAATTTCTTACTTTTGATAATTGCATTATAGTTATGTAAGATGTTAACATTAAAGGAAATTGTAGAGAACTCTGTATTACTTTTGTAACTTTTCTGTAATTGTAAAATATTTCAAAATAAAAAGTCTCTTAAAATAATGTGTAGACTGATGTTTCCCATAAGACAGGTCAAATATTTTGAGGTCAAAGAATTGCAATCATATTCACTGCACTAACACTTGGGGTGGGCGGGGCGGGTGCCAGGTGCTTTACAAACTACCTTTAGTGCTTACAACTATTACCAGCTGAGTACCATACTACTCAGGTTTCCAATAAGGAAAAAGTACTGGGAGGTTAACCAAATTACTTAAGGTTATTTATAAGTGAAAAGCCCCATTTCTCAGGAAAAGTCCAATATCGCTGGCAACACCCCCTTCCAAAAAAGTTATGAACACCTTCCCACACTTCCCCACACCTGGGGCACCGAATTCCCTCAGGCACGTCGCCCCGTGTTTCTCACTGGGGGAAGGGGTACTGAATTTGGAAAGAAAATCAAGGCCCTCGGACCTACCTACCGTACGGTCTGCTCTCGGAGCCTCCCCGAATTGTAAAAAGGGGAGACAGACGTGGGGCCTTCTGCGAACCACTCTCCCCGGTATGGCTGACAGGAGGCTCCCCCCTCGCGCCCCAGGACTTCCCCTCAAAACCCTCGAGCCTCGCGTCATCCCTCGCAGCGTCACCCACCGCGCACCTGGGCCACATAAACCAAACGCCACCTCCCCCCACCCCCGCCCCCGCCCCCGAACGGGTGCGCGGGCCCCTCTCCGGACCGAGACGCGGGCGACCCTGATGACCTAAGACCCACAGTGCGTCACACGCAGGGCAGACGAAGTAAACTTTTCCACCCCGAGACCCCGGGAGGCCGTCAAGCTCGCCCGGTCGGCCGCCTCCCTATACCCGCTTCGAAAGCACCTCCAAAACCGAAACCACCACTTCTTCAAGCCGAGAGGAGCTCCCACAGCGTTCGCACTTCCAACCTGATGCCCTGCTTCCTGCGGGGCGCCCCTCCCGCGCGCGGGGCTGGCGCCCGGCCCACGACGCCTGCCAGGGCCTTACGCTCCCGAGGGGGCCTATCGCGATCCCCTTACCTCCCGCCGGGACGTTCGAGGCCGGTGGGTACGCACGGCTCAGGCGCAGGCGCGGGCGCGACGGGACTGGGCGTCGCGATAGGCGGGCTGGGCTGCGCCACTCCCCCTCCCGCCCAGTCCCGGCTTCGAGGGGTGTGGCTGGCGCCCCTGTGTGTACAGACGCGGTCGCCGCTCTGGACCGTCTTACTACGTGGTCTTGATTTATGTTGTGGGGTTGTAACAAGGGAGCCAAGAGGAAGGAGACGCACAAATGTTCTTTAAGTCTGTCTGTTCGTTGTGTTTTAAGTGTGAGACAATTCACATCTGTATAGCCCACTACATTTTGCAACTTTTTTGTCCATTTTCCTCTGTTCTTCTAGGAATTTTATTGGTGGGCTGTCCGGGCGTTCTTACCTCTTTACACTTGTAGAAACTGAAGCTCACAGAGGTTGTGCCTTCTCCATCTACACCCCCCTCTGAGGTAGATGGCACAAGTCTTAACTGTAACAGGCACAGAAACTGAAACTCAGACAAGTTGTGCTTTTTCCCCAAAACGGGTTGAACCAGTGTCAACCCAGTGCCAGTAACCTTATTCCAATTTTATAGATAATGACGCTAAGGCTCAAAAAAGAGTTCTAGTGACTCACTAGCAGTTCAGCCATGTAGTGACACAGTTGGAACTTCAACTGGGTTTCCTAATTCCCTTTTCAAGTTCTTCCAGTTATACCAGCTGATACCAATGAACGGCTTTGAAGCCCTGTTCACGTCACAAGTCCTCCTCCCTGGATGGCCTGACTTCCAGATCCAGCCTTTTTTTTTTTTTTTTTGCGGTACGCGGGCCTCTCACTGTTGTGGCCTCTCCCGTTGCGGAGCACAGGCTCCGGATGCGCAGGCTCAGCGGCCATGGCTCACGGGCCCAGCCGCTCCGCGGCATATGGGATCCTCCCAGACCGGGGCACGAACCCGTATCCCCTGCATCGGCAGGCGGACTCTCAACCACTGCACCACCAGGGAGGCCCAGATCCAGCCTTTTTAATATGCGTTTGTGAGTATTCAGATGACTTGCTCAGAACGTATCCACTGATGGTACTATCCTTAGAAGTCATAAGGATATTCAAGCCATAGCTAAGGAAACTCAGCTCTTAGGGTCTTCCAGTGGAGTGGGAGTAGGGGTAGAAATTGTGGACCAATGAATATTAGGGGTCTGTAAGAATTGCCTTGAAAGGTAATTTCTAAAATAAAGCATAAAATCTGCTAAGCGTTTTGGATTTTCTTTGTGAGTATAATGAATGCTGATTTCTTTTACTCTAGGAATGAGGTGTTTATAAGATTTTAATTCTAAGGAGAAAAATTAAAGTATTAGCCAATACCATGGGAAAAAATTTTTTATGCAAGACAAGAGCTTTTGAAGTAAAGGTCATTCAAGTTAAGCTCTGAAAAATCTACCTCAAGTACACTAGGGAGATGTGACACTCAAGGATTCTAAACTTGAACCTAGCCTTCTAGGTTATTATACGTATGTTTGCTATAAGTTAGGTGTGTCAAGGTAGCTAAATAGAACGTTTTAATCTAACAGTTTGTTAGCTTGATTTATAATCTTTAAATATTTAGATATATGGTGTGTGGACCTCTTTTTGTACTCTTGCCTGGGCACTGAAATTGTTAGGAGCAGGCCTGCTGCTACTAGCCAACATTTTCCTGAGGTCCTAACTGAACCAGGAAGGCCAAACAAAACAAACAGTAATAAATAAATAAATGGAGAAAAAGAAAAATTTTCTTTTTAGGTATTATGATTGCTTACTTAGAAAACCCAAGGAATGAATTGAAACACGTTCAGTAAAATGGCTAGAGCAATAGCTTTCCTAAACAGCAATCACCTATTTAAAATTGTAATGGGAGAAAAGATCACTTTCAAATAGCAGAATCTAATTTGTGTCTGTAAGGAATTGTGGGAGCTATTTGAAGAATTAAGAATAATAGCTAAATGGAGTAGGGGTGAAGGGAGGGATTTCCAAGAGGCACGAGGAAACTCTGGGGATAATGGATATGTTCATTATCTTGCTTGTGGTACTGGTTGCATGGGTGTATATATATGTTAAAACTTACCAAATTATACACTTTAAATATGAATATTGTTTATGGTATGTCAGTTATACATGAATAAGGCTGTTTCTTGAGGAAAGGTGTATATTATCATTTGCTTAGAAAGTAGCACATTCTTGGAACAGGCTAAGAAAACAATATATATTCACTCTATGAATTAAGACATAATTTTTCCAGTATTGTAGAGCAAGTATATGGAGAATCAAATTCAGATTTGGCACAATAATATAGACCTCCTAGGTTATCTTCCTAGTCCATTCCTCTTCTGGGAACTGCTTCTCCCCACCAGATCTGCAGGCTATCAGTTATGAGCCTCTGGCAGCCATTTTATACAGGCATGAACCCATGCTCCTGACCATAGTGAATTGGTCCAGAAGCAGACCCCTAACCCAAGCTGGAACAATAATATACCTGTTCCAGGAATCTGAGATTGGGACTAGGATTCTAGCTTTAATATGGCTTGTTTCTTGAATGGAGAAGATGCTCACAGCAGAGCTCCTGGTGGCTGTGTTTTTGACTCCATAGACTGGTGAATCAGAGGAAGCCATGCTGCCCATGATCCCGCTTAAAATTGTGGAGAGATGATTGTATGTATATCCTAGGCCATGTTGTTAAAAAATGTGGGGGGGGGTTGTTTTTTTTTTTACTGTAGGTCATGTTCAAAAAATATGTAAAGCCATTACCTTCACTAAGTTCTTTCTCTAGCATATGAACTATTGAAATATCTACTGCAGTTCTGAATGCATTCTATCTTTGTGCATTCTAACATTCCAACAATCTTGTGAACTGAGATGAAGAAAGGTTAAAAATAAAGTGATAATAGTGGTTACCTTTAATGTGGGATTAACTGGGAGAGAGCATAAGTAGCTTTCTGGGGTGCTGGAAAGTTTCTGTGTATTGAACCGTTGTGATTACATATGTGAAAATTCATCAAGCTGTACACTTACGATTTGTGTATATACTTTGTGTGAGTTACACCATAATAAAAAAGGAAAATAAGGAGCTAGTAATTCTTGATTTAGAACAAATAAAACCTCTTAGTAGACAAGGAATATATACTTCCTTAATAGCATTTCTCTTTACTACCTGTCTCTGAAATAGTGGTGAAATAGCAGCAGTAATCCCTACCCTTGTTAGAAACCTTCAACCTTTAGAATATAAAATGAAAAGCCATGAAAGAGACAGAAAGCGAGGTAGGTGAGAGTGACTAGATGCACAAAAAAGAAACAGAGTTTGCAGCACATTCAAATTCCTGGTTCCAGCTCATTCCTGAGGCTTAGCTTAACCCCAGAGTGGCTTAGCATTAACCACTTAGGTCTGGTTAAACCCCAAAGCCTCCTAATCCCCCACCCTACCCCAGCTCTCACCCAGCATTTTCTTTAATTGCTTAAACTAGCTCAAGTGAACTTCTACTTTCAATCAAGAGAGTTCTGTTATCAACACAAAATTCCATTTGTTTCTATTATCTTATGATATCATTTTAAACTTACACATAGTGTTCCCTGGCTTTAGTACTTAAACCTTTCCACTTTCTGCTTTAGTGGCTCCTGCCACCACACACATACACCATTACCAAACAATCTGTCCATATATATTAAGATTATAGAGACCTTACGTCAAACCAAAAGGAGTGAACTCTGCAGGCAAACAATAACACTAGAATTCTCTGCTTATCAACCTTTCACTACTTAGGAATTTGATAACCATTTAACATGTAGAATAGCTTAAATGCCCAGACACCTCTCTAAAGACTCCTTCCCCACCTTTTTGTTCTTTTAATTATCTTAATAATTCTCAGAACTTAGTGCTCCCAACAATTATTGCACAAGGTAGTATTTATAAAACCATGCTTAAAAGACCTTATGGGCGGGCTTCCCTGGTGGCACAGTGGTTGGGAGTCCGCCTGCCGATGCAGGGGACATGGGTTCGTTCCCCGGTCCCACATGCCGCAGAGCCGCTAGGCCTGTGAGCCATGGCCGCTGAGCCTGTGCTCCGCAACGGGAGAGACCACAACAATGAGAGGCCCGCGTACCGCAAAAAAAAAAAAAGAAAAAAAAAAAGACCTTATGGGCAATTTAAGCAATTTTCAAGAGTAGTTTTAACATGGTAATTTTGGCTTTATCAATGACTTTAATTCATACCCACACCTCTTACCATCCAACTCACCTTCAAAAGATGCAACTTTATACTATGCTTGCAACTAAGGCACAGTAAACTTACTTAGCATTAGAATCTTACTAAATATTGTTTAAACTTTGGCAATTTACAAGGCACCTTGAATTTTGTAGTACCTTAGTTATTGTCATGAATATAATTAATATCACATGATAAATATACAAATGTGCAAGTTGATAGATATGCCACATGCACCCAACCTTTCTTTCTGACTTTAGCTCCCATTATTCCTCTTCACTCATCCTCTGCTCTAACCAAATTGAACTCAGTATTCTTCATCCCAATCCTTTTCCCAATCCTACCTGTGCCTTACACCTGGAATATTCTCCATCGATTGCCCCTCCCTCTTTGCACATTCAAATCCTACTCATCTTCCCATGTTCACTCCAAATGTGACCTCTCGTAATTTTTCTAGAATTTCTAGATTTAAGGCCTCCCTCCTCTAAACACCCACCTTAATAATCCGATCTTTTTTTGACACATCACTGTCTGCATTTTATTATAGTAATTTGGTGTGTGTTTTGTTGCCACATCCAGTGTTTTTCACCCTTTTCCCTGTCATGACACAAATAGAAAATGATATTTATAAAGCAAAACTGAGAGAGAAAGCTGTTCTCAGCCTCTGCCACTGGCTCCGTTGCACTGGGAGCTCGGAAAGTTAACGCTTCCACATACCTATGACACAGTCAAGCACAGGGGTTGAGAAGCTGTCTTGTACCATCCCACGTTAGAAGATAAGCTTCCTGAGGACCGGCTCCATGTTTGCTTATGTCAGTATCCACCTATAGATTCTAGTTCAATACCTTGTACCTGTAATAAATGAATAATTGGATAAATGACAAAGCACTATTTAAATTTGTTTTTACAGAGTTCTGAGGGCTTCCAGTTTCAGCTCTGACTTGTAAAAAACTTGAAGGTCATCACCCCCATCCGTACAACAAGAAAAAAGATGAACAAACTTAAAGTAAATTACCTTTCTTTGACTCATAAAAGAATTGAGGTTCAGGGCAAACTGCCCCTCTCCCAGAAATCTGGAGAGACAGGCAAATACAGAGAATCACAACTAACATTAGCTTATCTGAAACAGAAGTCCCTGGAGCCTTAAGCTGGTGGAAACATTTACATGATAACTTTGACAAATCCTTGGAGGTGGAGTGTGGACTAGTGTGAGAGTGAGAAACTCTTGGGGCCTGCAGTCTTAGGGGGGAACTGCATACATTCATGAGCTTTACCTCCAGGAAGCTCACCAGGTTCTCATGGTGAAGAGCCAAGAAAAAAAACTCATGTTTCTGGCAGAGGAGGAGAAAATAACCTATGTTGAAATACATGGAGCCTTCTCTATAACAAAGGCCTACATAGCCAGAGACGAATGGTGGTGGGGGGAGTGGAGGTGCTGAGAGAGGGTTGCATTACCCACTCCAGCCTCTTCTTTACTTCCTGTCTCTCCTAAGGCAGGGAAGTGGCTGAGAAACACTTTTGAAGGTCAAAGCCCAAAGACACAAGACCACTGAAAGACTGAAAATTAATCATAGGTAAATCATAATTATTGAATGCTTCTGCTCCCCCTACACCTTAGCACCATATCTACAGGTCTTCAGAATAATCACAGCCGATTAGAACTGAAAGAACTGCAAGGTGCAGTCTCTATATAAGGAGTTTTTAGGTGAATCCAGACAACAAGGATGCTAGAGGAAATTGAAGCCTCTTATACCTACTGCAAACATTAAACACAGCCCAGCTCCTAGCCAGATTAATGTAAAACCTCACACTAAAAGCCTGTTCACCTCAGTTCCCACTACCTGATACAACATGTTTGGCTTTCAACAAAAAATTACAAGGCCTATTAACAGACAAGAAAAAGCACTGTCTAAAGAAACAAAGCAAGGATCAGAATCAGACTCAGATATGACATAGATTTTTGTAATTATTAGACAGGAAATTTAAAATAACTGTGATTAATATGGTAAGGAGTCTAATGGAAAAAATTGACAACATACAAGAACAGATGGGTAATGGAAGGAGAGAGATGGAAACTCTAAGAAAGAATCAAAAGGAAATGCCGAGAATGAGAAACACTCTAATGAAGATGAAGAACACCTTTGATGGGTTTTCAGTAGACTGGACATGGTCCCAAGGAAAGAATCAGTGAGTGTGAAGATATAGCAATAGAAACTCCCCAAACTAAAATGCAAAGGAAAAAAAAAAAGAACAGAACACCTAAGAACTGTGGGACAATTTCAAAAGATGTAACGTATACATAATTGGCACACTAGAAGGGGAGGAGAAAGAAAATGGAACAGAAGAAATATTTGAAGTAAAAATGGATGAGAATTTTCCAAAATTAATGACAGAAACCAAACCACAGATGCAGGAAGCTCACAGAAAACCAAGCAAGATAAATGCCAAAAAAATCTATACCTAAGTATGTCACAGTCAAACTCAAAAAAAACAGAGACAACGGGAAAATCTTGAAAGAAGTCAGAGGGAAAGAACATCTTATGTACAGAGGAACAAGGATAAGAATTACATCTGAATTCTCGTCAGAAACCATGCAAGAAAGAAAAGAGTGGAGTGAACTATTTAAAGTGTTGGGGAAAAAAGAATCCAAAAAAACACAAACCTAGAATTTGATATCCAGCAAATTTATGCTTTACAAGTGAAGGACAAATAAAGACTTTCTCAGATGACAAAAAAAAAAAAAAGTGAAAGAATTCATTTCCAGCAGACCTGCTCTGCAAGAAATGTTAAAAGAAATTCTTCCAGGGAGGAAGAAAATGTAATAGATTACAAATCTGGATATGTAAAGAAAGGATGAGCCCAGAAGAGGAATAAATTTAAAATAAAATATTTTATTTTTCTTCTTACTTGGTCTAATAGATAACTATTCAAAGTAATAATAGTAACAATACATTGGGTAAAATAAATGGTAGCAATGTTTTAAGGAATAGGAGGGAGGAATTGGGAAAACTCTGTTTAAGGTAACTGAACTACCCATAAAGTGGTAAGTGTAATATGAAAGGGGACTTAGATTTGTTGAAATATACATTATAAACTCTAGAGAAATTACTAAAAAAAAGTTTAAAAATAAGTATAATTGATATACCAGAGAGTGCAAAAAGGGGCCAGGAGAGAAACAAAGAACAAGTACAAACAGAAAAGAGTTATAAACATAGTAAATATTAAACCAACTATATTAATAACCACTTTAAATATGAATGCTCTGAATACACCAATTTTTTTTTGTCAGCATGATTGTCTGAGTGAACAAAAAAACATGACCCAGCTATATGTTTTCTGCAAGAAACCCACCTTAAATATAAAGACACAGAAAGGTTAAAAGTAAAGGAATGGAGAAAGATATACCATGTTAATGCTAATCAAGAGTAGCTATACAGGGCTTCCCTGGTGGTGCAGTGGTTGAGAATCTGCCTGCCAATGCAGGGGACACGGGTTCGAGCCCTGGTCTGGGAGGATCCCACATGCCGCGGAGCAACTGGACCCGTGAGCCACAATTACTGAGCCTGTGCGTCTGGAGCCTGTGCTCCGCAACGAGAGGCCGTGATAGTGAGAGGCCTGCGCACCGCGATGAAGAGTGGCCCCCGCTTGCCACAACTAGAGAAAGCCCTCGCACAGAAATGAAGACCCAACACAGCCATAAATAAATAAATAAATAAATATTTAAAAAAAAAAAAAAAAGAGTAGCTATACAGAGACTTCCTTGGTGGTCCAGTGGCAAAGAATCCACCCTACAATGCAGGGGACGTGGGTTCGATCCCTGGTCAGGGAACTAAGATCCCACATGCTGGGGCAACTAAGCCTGAGTGCCGCAACTACCGAGCTTACGCGCCTCAACTAGAGCCTGAGTGCCGCAAACTACAGAGCCCACATACTCTGGAGCCTGCACACCACAACTAGAAAAGAGAAAATCCACACACCACAACTAGAGAGAAGCCCATGCACCACAACAAAGGTCCTGCGTGCTGCAACTAAGACCAGACGCAGCCAAAAATAAATTAACTAACTAAATAATAAATAAATCTTCAAAAAAAAAAGTAGCTGTATTAATTTCAGACAAAGCAGACTTGAGAACAAGGAAAATTATCAAGAATAAAGAGGGACACTTTGCCTAATGATAAAGGGGTTAATTCTCCAAGAAGATGTAACAGTCCTTAATGTGTATGCACCTAACAACAAACACCAAAATACATGAGGCAAAGCCTGATAGAACTGCAGGGAAAAATAAAGTGCCTTGCAAATAGAATATGAGAGCAACAAAAATTAAGTTCATGAAAGTTGCCATTTCTTCCAGGGGCAGCAGGATTGTCATAGAAGAACTAAGAGAATATAACAATAGCGCAAAATGATTTCCAAGATACCAAATATTTCTAGATTCCTGTTGGAGAACCTGCCGAGGCTCTCTTTTACAGGATTATAGAATCTATCCTCAATCCTTTCATAACTGACACTCTCATCGGTGAACCTTTTAATCCTCCAACTAGCAGAAATACATTTAAGGGATTGGAAATCAACAAAATTCACAGAGTTCCACCCTCCCTCTTCTCAGCCCAGCAAGTGCCCAAATGTCATTGTCACACCCTTTAGGGGATTTTTTTCCCTTTTGTAGGCCTCAATGGATTACAGGAGCTTTTTGAATTGTATTTATATTTCCTCTAGCCAAAGACACATTAACTGTAATATTCCTTTGGCAGATTATTACTAAAGAAAGAAATATTGCTTGCTCCATGGAAATAAACTGATAGGTTCAGTAACTTTCACTTTGCTTATATAAATGAACGCTTCAGACAATAAATGTTTCAAGCCTGGGCAACGGGTTTTAAATATGGAAAAAATGTTCCTGAATCCCTGTACTTAAACATTACAGGACATAAATTGTAAGTCTGAATCTTTCTAACATCTGGTAAGTGCTTTCACATTCATTCAATCAGTCAGTCTGCACAGCCAATATGCCAGCCACTGTGCTGAGTCCTGGTGATTGAAAGTTTAAAAAGATCTCATTTCTGTCTTCTAGGAGCTCACCTTCTGGAGGGAAAGACAGACATGTCAATGAATACAATACAGTTAACAAGCCCTTTTAAGCTATCCCTACACAAGTGCTATAGAAAGAAGCACAGAGAAGGTGACTTCAGAGTTTGGTCAATACATAGGAATTATTAAAGAAGGGAGGACAGAGCATTCTGAACAGAGAGAAAATATGTAAAAGGCACAAAGAATGAAACAAAGGTGTGTTCAGGTCCCCAGAGTGCAGGTTCCAGGGGCAGATAAGCAGAGAAGGTTGCCTGAAGGTAGGATGAGTAACTACCTCAAATGTATTTACCAACACATGTTGATCATGTTCCTATTTGTTTCAGATCTGGTCATGGCACTAATTACTTTTAAACCTTTATTGTGGCCCCCTCCTTCTCAGACACGTATCATACAATCTTACACACACTTATGATTTCTTGTGGGGGCTTCTGAGGCTCTCCAAGTTTTCATTTAAATTTCCAGCTTCATAGCCCACCATTTTCTGAAGCTCCACAAGGTTCCTCTAATTTCCTAATATCCCATCCACTTTCTTTCTTCTATGCCTTTGCTCAAGCTGTTCTTTTCTTTGGAATGTTTTCTGCTTCCTTTCCATTGATCAAAATTTTACTTCTCCCTGAAGACACACCTCAAATCTCTTCTCTCCAGAGAAACCTTCCTTTATCCCCCCCACCTGTTCCCACAGTACCTTGATTTAATTTTACTCTGCAGTATAGTCGTTCACATATCTGTCTTTCCAACTAGAGCAGAAACTTATTGAGGGCAGGCACCTTGTGTCATTTATTGTGTGTTCCCAGCACATGCCCTGGAATGTGGCATTTGATAATATTTGTTTTCAATGACATGTGTGTCTCATCACCTTTGTAATCTGATTAGTCTTCTCCAGTTTCACAACTGAGTTCCCGCAGCCGCAAGCCTTCTTAAAGCTATTTGTCACTGAGGGTGAGATCAGAGGAAGAATAAGAAAACCACCTGAGGCACACAACAAAGTCACTTTGGGATCTTTAAAAAATGTAATTGCCTGGTCCCCACCTTCAGAGATTATGATTTCATTGGGCTGAAGTGGAAACCAGGCATCAATATGTTTTTTAAAGTTCTCTGGATAATTCTTAAGTGTGGTCAGTTTTGAGAACCATAGACTTAAAGGGCAGGTGAGAAATAGTTACTAGGCCCCATATAAGAATTAGAATAATTTCTAATTCATTTTTCTCAAATGGTGATGCTTTTCCCAGAAAAAAACATAACTACAGGAATGGGGCCACACAGTTTACGTGAAATTGACTTTTTTTTCCAGAGAAATCTTTGCCACAAGGAGCCTGAGTTTCTGTAGGAGGAATCACACGTTGGACATGATACTTGCCTTCACAGTCCTGATCAACTTGTCTAGAGAATCCCGTTGAACTGAAATCAAAATGCCAGGCATCAAACCATCAAATGAGTAAGAAAGCTTGAGAGTTCCCAGTTCTCTTGACAGTCCCCAACATGGATACCCCCTATAGCCCTCAGTGGAATGGGGAGGATCACATGTTGCACAACTCCAAGGGCACAACGCACATTGTATTCCATATGAAGGGCGCCCCCTGGAATTGGGTAATGCTACATCTTGGAGCAGGGCTTTTCCTGTCCTCCCAGGAGATTTCCGGTGGTGGCCTCCATCTTGCTTCTTCTCCCCAGCCTTCTTCTGGCTTGGAACTGTTACTCTGAACCAACGTGAGGAATGAAGAGCCTTCTCACTAAAATACTTCTGCTGGAGTCTTTTCCTACCTGATGATGTCTTCATTGGAAATTCCCATAAGTGGCAGCTCTTGTGAACACAGCCTTGATCCACCCAATGTGTTACTCTATCCTGCTGAAATCCACAGAATTGGTCCCTAAATCAGCCACTGCAGGAAAGTTTTCAGAAAGGGTGTCAGTTTCTTCTCAGCTTTGCCACCCCTTTTCTTTTTCCTTATTAGAGTATCCACAGAGAAGGAAAGTACATATTTTATTTCTAGATTTTGGCTGGGTTTTTTGGGGGAGGCAGGGAATCAAATTGAACAATCTAAAGGCAAGGAAGAGATAAATTGAAGCTGTACAGTCCTCCCTTGGAATCCAAGGGGGATTGGTTCCAGGACCCCCATGGATACCAAAATCCAAGCAGGCTCAAGTCCCTTATATAAAATTGCATATATGTAAATGCTATAGAAATAATTTAAAATAGAATGTAAACGCTATGTAAATAGTTGCCAGTGTGCAGCAAATTCGAGTTTTGGTTTCTGGAATTTTCGGGAATTTTTTTCAAATATTTTCAATCCGTGGTTGGTTGAATCTTTGGATGCAGAACCTGAGGATATCGAAGGCCGACTGTATTATTTATAAAAAATTATCCCAGCATCTGGCAGAGAATAGGGAGCTGAAAAGATGTTAGTTTCCGTTGGAGGATGGTATGGTGGTGGTAATGGGCAGTGTTAATCTACAGAGCAGCTTTCACTTTTTATATTTTTAGAGAGTGTGGGGAGAGCAGCAGGGTACTCAAGGTAAAGGATTATCTTCTCCTTAAATGAAATTGTTGTGAGAATGAAAAAAGAAACAGGTATTTAGCATAAGAAATTTTGCAAACTGTAACACCTGATATAAAACATATGGAGTTATTATTGTCATAAGAGATGTGCAAACCAAATGCCACCAGGATTTGAAGGGGAGGAAGAGACCACATCCTGCTGTGGAAATCAGGAGGAAATGGCCTCCACCACTTAATAAAGACATGCCTTCTACAAGACTTCGTTTCTGCATTGTAGGAAGGCCCATGATTCCTACTCAGACCAAAAAGCAAACTGGTTGTGAGAATACTTTTAAAATCTTTGTATCTGAACTTTGTTAACTGTGGAGCACTATACAAACGCAAAGTGATGTTACTGTAGCTGTTATTGGTGATGGAGATGTTATCGTTATTATTGACTTTGAAGATATCGGTCAGCATTCAACAGGGAAAGCTGTCAGAGGAAGGCCCTACGAGTACAGAAATGAGGACTGGAGAGGTTTCTGCCAACTTTCTTGGCTGGTTTAGAGTTCCTCTAGATAACATCTTTGAGTGTCTGTTGACACCTACTCTGTCACAAAGGCCTGTGACAACGTTGGTTAACACCATATTGAATAAGAAATGCTGTCTGCCTTCAGAGAGGTCACCTTGATTTGGTTTTGGTATTTGGCCTCAAATATTAGATTAAGACATTTATAGTTAATTTATAGGCCATGGAGAGCTCCTGAACTTTTTAGAGAAGAGGAGTGACATGGTGTGATTGCATTTCAGGTATTCCTGGCAAAAGGCTCAGTTTAGCTTTCAACCATCAGGAAATAGTTTAAGTTAGCAGATGATTGAGCTCCTCCACCCCCAGGCTTCAGAATCTAGAATGTTGTCCCCCTCTAAATAGACCTTTCCCCCCTCCCAAACTTTATGAACTATGGAACTGATTGTTTCCTTCTTTGCAACGGCTGTTAAAAAGCCTAAGTCAAATTTAGCAAGTGTATCGGACTTCAAATCATGAATGTGAATATTCACTTCAGCCCTTTCTTACTTTACCCACATTTGTTTTCTTTTTAATCCTTCCCTTGCTTTTAAAATTTTTTTGTTGAATTTAGAATGGATAGACAACAAAGTCCTACTGTATAGCACAGGGAACTATATCCAGTCTCCTGGGATAAACCATAATGGAAAAGAATATAAAAAAGAACACATGTCTACATGTGTATAACTGAGTCACTTTGCTGCACAGCAGAGATGGTCACAACATAGTAAATCAACTACACTTCAATAAAAAATAAATTAAAAAAATTAAAATTTTAGTTGAATTATATGTAGTTTTGTAAACCATCTTCAATCCTTTCTGGAATAAGGGTAAGTTATAAATAGATAAAGATCATTTCTTATTTTTAAATTTCTTATTCAATTAACTTCTGGTGAAGAGTATTTGAAATGTCTCCTGGGGAAATTTGCATGGATCAGGCAGATTGGAAAAATAACATTACAGGCGTTACTTTCTGGTTCTACTGCTGATCTCCTAACTTTTAAAATTTGGTTTAAGTCCTGTATAACAAAGCACTTGAACATAATGTGAATCTATTGGTAACTGAATATTTTTGCATTTAGAGTTAAAGTTTGAATTTTGTTTTCAAAAGAATTTAAGAAAAGATACAAACTTAAGACTACCTAAATCTTTGTTCCTGTGTGTTTAAAAAATTCTATTTAAGTTTAAATAAAAGAGCTAAGATTTACAGCCTATCAGAGCATTAGAAGATAAAATCTGTTATCTCGATTAAAAAAAATCATACATATAAAAATGCATTTGAAATGGAATGAAACCTGTTCTGTTACTAAAAGATATTTGTAATGCTAGAATTACATTGCTAGATCAGAAGAAAGGAAGATATAGAAAAGTCTGTATTCTTCCGATATTCAATCTCCCTTATCATTTTAAACTTGCTTTTTTTTAAAATTTATTTATTTTTGGCTGCATTGGGTCTTCGTTGCTGTGCGCAGGCTTTCTCTAGTTGCGGCGAGCGGGGGCCACTCCTCGTTGCGGTGCGCAGGCCTCTCATTGTGGTGGCTTCTCTTGTTGTGGAGCATGGGCTCTAGGCATGCGGGCTTCAGTAGTTGTGGCTCACAGGCTCTAGAGCACAGGCTCAGTAGTTGTGGTGCACGGGCTTTGTGGCTCCACGGCATGTGGGATCTTCCCGGACCAGGGCTCGAACCTGTGTCCCCTGCATTGGCAGGCAGACTCTTAACCACTGCGCCACCAGGGAAGCCCTAAACTTGCGTTTTTAAACGTTAAAAAGCAAGACAATCTTTAAGAATTTGAAAGTATTAAGGACATTTTCCTCCATTAAAAAAAACCCTGTTTAGAGATTGCTTTCAGAGCCAATTTACAAGACCCCTAACTAAATCAGTTTCCTTGGTTTATGTGTAGACAGTTAATCTCTGCCTTCCTCACTTCCGTACCCCCTCATTCAATTGACTAGGTGATCAGGTTCATCCTTTTTTGTTTCTAATAGACTTGATTATTTCTGAAAAAGTTAAAAACCCATTCTCCAAAGGGCAATGCCTTTCTACCTGCAAAGACAGAAAGTAAACTTCAGAAGAGAATTCTGAAAGTGGAATTAGAGATGTTCCAATGCAGGCAATATTATTAGAACTAAAACATTACCTTCAGGGTGACTGCAGGAGGTAGACTGGGTGCATGGTCAGGATGGACTCACTACTGAGTTTTACCCAGACTTCTGATGAACGAATAACTGCTGCTACATGAACTGATTTGGAACATAGAAAGAAAATTAAGTACCATCTGGTTGACTTTATGATCTAAATTTGGGTTTATCTTGAATCTGATAAACCAATACATAAATGTGTCTACTAATAACTCAGCCTAGAACGTAAATGATGAACTGGTTGAATGACTGATGCATTTGTAGTGAACTCATTTTACTTCCTGGTGATCACTGCATTCTTTTCTATGCTCAATAATCTCCCTGAATTTTTCCAGAGGTTTTCATTAGACTTACTTTTCCTGTCTTTGAAGGCTCAAATAATTTCTCTATTTAGAAAGTCAAAATATATGATTATTTCTAGTGTTCAAGCACCTCTTCTCATCTCTATGACAGCTCAGAGGATGATAAACAGTGTCTGTGTTTCTTGTACATTGTGGAATAGAATTTATCTCGGTCTAGAGATTTGAAGTCATGCAGAGTATTTAGAGCACTCTTTCTTCCTCCTCATATATCTCGAGCCACAGTTCTCTACTACTGTGGTTGGTCTTGACTCTTTTGATTTCCTTTATGCTTCCACTTGCACCAGAAGAAAATGGAAATCAAGTTGAAATTGAATATAAATGTCAGAACTAGAAAAGCTATTAGATCAAATTAAGGTCAAGAAACAAGTGAAGGATTTGATGTGTCTTGTTCCTTGTGGAGACAAGTACATTGGGCTTTATCAAAGTTAATGCTATTAAACATTTGAATCATGTGCTAATTCACCTTATGCTGAATGTATGCTTATGTGCAGCAGACTTCTGATAATAATTTGGCTTTCTGTGTAGATCTGTCTGTAGATCACAGGTAGAAATCAGAGGATCCAAGTTCCTAGTTATAAGTTAATAAACAAGCTTCCTGGTTTATATTTCAGAGTTTGTTAGTAAATGTTCACCTGAGAGAGAGAGAGAGAGAGAGAAAAATCCTCTGTCACCATGCTACAAAATCAGGTTCCCGAGGTATAACCCTGGAACATGGAGGTACTGCCACTTTAAGGCTTCCCCAGGCACCTAGCAACTCTTCACCATGGGGCACTTTGATTCCTACTTGTTGCTAGTTGTCCACAAACACCTGCTCTATAAAGACAGTCCACCTCTTGGTTTGCAAGGCCAGAAATGAACACGGCTACTTCTTAAGAGGCAATTACTGACCACGATAGACCTTTTACTCTTAAGAGCAAAAGCTGGAATCCTCCCATCTGTTAACACCTGTTAATCTTCTGAAATGCACCATGGAACAAAGACACTTGTTTTTTTCTTTAGACATATGATATGAAAATCCATTTTTACAGCCATGCAATTGTGTGGGAAGCTTCAGAAATAAAGATTACAACAGAGTCCCTTCCAAACCTTTTAGAGATTCTTCAGACGATGATGAGAGTTTGATGAATGTTGATGAGAGTTTGATACACGTTCCAAGGACTGAACTGTGGGCCTTTTCAACAAGTAGGAAAAAGGATAAAAAATGCCTAAAAGTCCTAACACCCGTTTTTAAAAAACACTGGCAAAATATAACTATTGAAAAATACAACTTGGAACGTTATCATAATTAAGGAAGCACCTGAAAGGAAAGTTGATTGACAATTTTGAGTTACTCTCCAACTAAAAAATCTGTTTAATGGACTTTAAAATGATTTTGTATTTGTGTTTAAGAAATATGCATTAAAAAAAAAAGAAGTATGCATTTCTATCTGGTTTGGCAGTTTAAGTACCAGGCCCTAGCCAGAAAAAAATCTGAAGTGACTAAGGCAGTGCTTCTTAAATAAGAGAAAATTTGAGCTGCCATCCCCAATCACTACCATCTCTTCTGGCAAGACTAGATTAGCACTAACTCTCGTCTGATGAAGGAGTCACCTCAAGCTTGGAAACAGCCAGTCGGGATCATCCAGCAAGTACAGGGTAAAACCGAAAAAAGATCCCAGAATTCTGTTCTTTGGCCAGTCCATAGAGAATGGAGAATCTTGTAGAGTTGATGTCATTAACACTTGGATACATTTAAGAAGAGAGAATGACTCTAGTTTCTTCTCTGTCTCTTTAGGTTAGCTCAAAATAACCAAGCACTTGCCCTCACTGACCTCTGAAGATCAATTACTCTTATCTGTCTTACCTGCTCTTGCTTTACACCTCTTTGTTTTATTCAGCTACCTGACTTTGGTTCTGCTTCTGGCCATTTGGAATTGGTGTTTGAGCTTAGTCTCTGTTCCTTTAGACCCTGGATTTTCCTAACAGATTCCAGTTTGGTTTATTCTGCTGGCTTTCTATGCTCTGGGCTATCCTAGTTCTTGCCCTTCTGAATCTAATTTCCAGCACAGTCCACTCAGCTGGCTGACTGGCTGTTTTCTCTGTGTGTTCGAGAGTATAAGTGAGTGTAAGGGGGGCAGGGGGAGGGTGTGTGCACAATTTGGATAATCACTCACTAAAATGAGAGAGAGAGAGAGAGAGAGAGAGAGAGAGAGAGAAGGAGCTCTAAACAGAAGCAAGGGGAGTGGGGAAGTTATGCATTTGTTACTCCTTATTAACCATCCTGAGGTTTGAGGCAAATTCTTAATTGTTTACTTTCTTGCCAAGAATTTTATCTCAGCTCTCAGATTTTGCTGCCACCTGGTGCTAAAATGTTCTAGGTAGTGATGCCTAAATAGTTTGACAAACTCCAGAAGTATAACCTAGACTCAGAGATAACACAAATTAGGATACTGGATGCTTAACATAATAAATAAAAGATATAACATTGAAAAATCCTTAATTTAATATCATATAATCATTTAAGAAATGAATGTAGTATACCTGTTAGCACAAATTTATAAGAAGCAATAGTAGTAATTACTATGTAGTTCTGAGATGTCACCATCTCTTAGAAGTATGGTCCCCATTTGAGCTGTCACTCCTGAATATGACAGAATACTTAGTGTTAATACACATTAACAACAAATAATTTCTCTCAGTTAATGTCCCCCCTAATTTAAAATGGGAGGGGGCATTTAACTTATACTCTTTGTAAGTCAAGATTGGCTGAATTTGGGGTTTCCCTGGTGGCACAGTGGTTGAGAATCTGCCTGCTAATGCAGGGGACATGGGTTCGAGCCCTGGTCTGGGAGGATCCCACATGCCATGGAGCAACTAGGCCCGTGAGCCATAAATACTGAGCCTGCACATCTGGAGCCTGTGCTCCGCAACAAGAGAGGCCACGATAGCGAGAGGCCCGCGCACCGCGATGAAGAGTGGCCCCCGCTTGCCACAACTAGAGAAAGCCCTCGCACAGAAACGAAGACCCAACACAAAAATAAATAAATGAATTAATAAACTCCTACCCCCAACATCTAAAAAAAAAAAAAAAAAAGATTGGCTAAATTTACCCAAGATTTATTTGTTTCACAGAAACTATTCTTTCCTTTTATGGTCTTCACTGGTCTGCTGTTTCTCCCCATTCTTCATCCTGCTACTATTGTTCTCCATTGCTTCTCCAGGCAGGATTTGCTTCTGTTGCTCCTACTTTTCCATAATTATGTTTGTCCCTGTTTTCCACTCACTGTGTTGAAAGTGGTTTTTCCTTCCAGCTGATAACATATCATGCAGCCAACTTTTCCAATTCTAACTTTTAAAGGAATGCTGTCCTATTGGACTGTCAAATAGAGCTTTGCTCATTTAGCTTTTGAGTCCCAAGTGTGGAGGGATGTTAAAAGAATTCCCCCAAAACCCAGGCAAGAGAGCAATTTGGTAGTGTCATCCATCTGTGGCAGATTATATTTTCTAAATATGACAAAAAGAATAACTCCCATTCCACATAGTCTTATTTATAATGTGACTTTGACAGTCCTTCCATAGAGAAGTGGAATCTATGTTCCCTTCCCTAGAAACGGTGGATTTGTGGTTGAAAGAAGCAACATTATGTGACTTCCAAGGTTAGATTATAAAAAGGAATCATGTCTCTGCCCAGTTCTCTTGGGAGACTCACTTTTAGAACCCAACCACCAAGCTATGAGGAAGCCCAAACTATCTCATGCTGAGACACCACATGGAGAGATCACTTGTACTTTTTCCAGCCATCAGTCCACCTGAGGTCCCAGCCACAGCCAGCATCAACTTTGAAGACACCTCTAGATGATCCCAAACCCCAGCCATCAAGTCACCTCAGCATTCAAGCCTTGCTAGCGGAGGCCCCACACATCAGAGACCAGAAACAAGCCAGCCCTGCTGTGCTGTGTCAAAATTCCTGACCCACAGAAACCAAGAGTATAATACAATTATTGTTTTATGACACTGAGTTTTGGGGTGGTTTGTTATACAGCAATACTGACAGAAAAAGTATCCTCTTCAGTGTGTTCCTCATAAGTCGTGAGCGGGTACCCCAAGATGGGTGCAGATCCCAACTCCCCTTTATCTCATACATAAGTTTCTTATCATCTTGAAGCATCTTCCTTGACCAGAGCTTGACAGCCTTCATATCTTGTTTTTTGGGGTCTTACTTCTGGTCAGAAGCCCCACTATTAATTTCAGAGACTGTTTCTCCATTTCCCCCAGAAGATCTGGGACTTCACTGTAAATACTTTTGCCTCACTCATTTCTGACCCATTTCTCATGTTACCTATCCTTGATTTCTCATTCCATCATCTGCTCCTGGAATCCACATCTTCTTGGGATGAGTGCCAGTAGGAATTTTACCTTTCCAGAAGAGATTCCAGCCTACCCAAAGGAGTGTGGCCTCACCTGCTGGTTCCTACAAAACAATCATAGCATTGATAGCCCAGTATCAGTATTTTCTTGATTGTTTTAAAATTTATTGAGATATTACTATATGCCAAGCATTGTGCTAAACTCTCTACATACTCATTTCAATCCTCTCAACAACCTTATAGAGTAACAACTATTATCCCTCCAACTTTAAAATAAGGAAAATGAAGAACAGAGAAGTTAGGTAATTTGCTCAAGGCAAGACGGCCTGTAAATGGTAGAGGGGGGGATTCAGACAAAGGTGATCTAACCCCAGAGTCCATGCTCTTAACCACATGTCCCATGTACAAGACATTAAACAGCTGGCATGCATCAAACCAAGCCCAGCTTTTAAAGACTATTCCAGGGTGAGGTGAAGACCTTACTTACATGTCCCCCCTGCCTTTCTTTTCCTCACAGCTCCTATTTCTGCACATAAGGGCACATGTATCTCCACAGGAGTAAGCAACCACTTCTAGGTGAAGAACTTCCAGTTTAATTGTCTACAAAGAAAATAAACACTTCTCCAAAAAGAAGCAACAAAATCTGTAGATGCATAATTTTGGCTGCTAAAACCTAGCCAGGACAATTTATATTATACCACAGTCATTTAGCTTTTTAGGCAAAAATATTTGCATTCATGTTACACAACAGATCTTCCCAAGAAAAACAGGTAGAAACTTTGGGTGACTAAAGGGCCAGTTCAGGGCTTTAGCCTCCTGAAACAAAGGACAATCTGCCTCAAAGTGTATTCTTGCAGGGCAGAAACTGCTCACAGCAATTTAATAACAGTGCTTTGCATTGGTTTTCGCCAATATAACAGGGGTGTAGCAGGCTTCCTGGGAGCAGCTTAAGCTGTTGCTCCAGGCCTACTATTGAGACTGCACTCAGCATTTTGATGTATTCCCACTGTAGGTCCACCTCTTCCATGCATGGATGAGAAATGAATATTTTACTGAAAATCCCGTGGGACTAGGGGAAGAGGTTCTCTATTGAAAAATTATATTTTAAACATTAATAAAATCTGTTAAATATCTCTGTTCTTTCCCCAGTTTTCCATTGTGGACAGCAGCTCTCTTTTCTCTTCAAAATTCTTTCCCCTCCCTCCAGAATTATTCTCTAAGCTCACACCCCTCTTCAGTCTCTCATTCCAAATCAACACCAAAAATACTGGCAGAAGTTGAAATTGGATGCCTGCAGCACTATAGCTCCACTCAGTGTGACTATGAAGGACAGTGTTGAAGAGAAATCTCTTCGGTGGTCAAAACTCCAAGCAGTACACCTGGTTGGTTAATTTGCCTGGAAGGAGAGAAGAACAAAAGTATTGCTCTACATTAATTCATGAGCAAATCACTAAGAGTTTGGATTGGAAGGAAGACGACTTGGAGAATTGGAGGCAGTGAGTTCTGGAGAAGAGGTATGAGGATAGACCTCTTTGAAAGAGCACAGAATATGATATTCGTGTCCCAGGTGAATGCTAACCAAAGAGCAAGATCTTAATCAGGTAGACAAGATGACCTGTTTTGTGGATGTCAGTCAGACTCTTTCCCCAGTCACTCCTGTCCTCGACCAAGGCATTCATAAATAAAGTGGCCATGGCTGTGGGATAGAGGTTGTCCATGTTGCTGGTTAAAGAGCCAGTCTGGTTACCTCCACTACTGAGTCCCTAACTGCCAAAAGCAAAGACCAACACCAGTCAAATATATGACATTGTTTCTCAGTTCACCTGGCATCAGGCTGAGTATACAGAGCCATTTCCATAATAGAAGGGAAAGTATATTGTTCTTACTAGAATAGATACTTACTTTGCATATAGATTTGCTTTCCCCTCCTCAGTGATTCCTCCCAAAACACCCATCTATCTATGGACTTACAGAAAGCGCTATGCACCGTCATCGTATCCCACAGAGCATTATTGCTGACCAGAGAACTCACTTTACAGAAAACGAGGGCAATACTAGTCTTCCCATCACCTAGAAACAGCTCACCTGATTGAATTATGTAATAGCCTTTTGAAGATTCAGTTTAGTGCCTGATGGATGGCAAAACTTTGCTCTTCAGGATAGATGAAGTGGACTTTGTGTATCTTTTGGTTAGGAGACGGTTAGCATGTTTTCAGTTGTGTGAAGTGTAGTTTAATCATGTTATACAAAAGCATGGTCTCATTGATGGTTTTATTTGGAAATTAAATATAGTTAAAGAGCGTGTGTAGACACCAAGTTGACAAGGGATGATCTATGCTGGATTGTGATATATCAACTTGGATGAACTGAGAGCTTCATTTCCTAGAATTCCATTTTTTGTATGAGTTAGAGTTGGCTAAGAGAGGAACTTGTGCTAAAGGTCTGAAAGGCTGAAGTCAACACTTTCTGAGGGTTATTGTGGTCAAATGTGGTGATGAACAGATACAGAGGTGCCTAGCAGGTCCATCTTGTCTTTTCCCATTAGCATTTAAACATGTCTTTCCAATCTTTAAAAATCTCCCCCTTAACCTTATGGCCCCTTCCACACTACCTTCTCTTCTTTCATGCTGTGTCCATTTTCACCTTTCTCCTCAATCCTCTGCTACTGGCCTATCACATCCTTCCCCTTAAAATTGCTCTCACTGTTCTTCTCTCTATACTCATTTTTTCCCTGGATTTCTATAACTATTATATGCTGATAGTGCTCAAGAATGTATCTATCTAGGTGTCTCCCGAGTTTCATACCTGCATATTCAGTGGTCTACCCAGTGCCGCCACCTGGATGATAGGCACCTACAACACAGCAGGTCTATAACTAAATGTGTCCTATTTCCCCTCAAAACTATACCTCCTTCATATCTCAGTGAATAGCACTGTCATCCACTCAGGTGCCCAAGCCAGAAACCTGTCACTCTCTTTGCTTAGGTTTCCTTTATCTTTTGCCTGCAATGATTATTGCAAGTCATTCTTCCTCAAGTTGTGAAGCTCCAGTTCAATAATACAGCTAGGTCTCGGGTCAAAATGGCAAGCAAGCCTGCTGTTGCAGCGTCAAGCAAACGGCTGGAGGGTATTTGAAAATGGTATTACAATGCTGCCGGGTTCAATAAACTGGGCTTAATGTGAGATGATACAACATATGAGAATGACGATGTAAAAGAATCCATAAGAAGGCTTCCTGAGAACCTTTATAACAACAGGGTGTTCTGCGTTAAGAGAGCACTGGACCTGACCATGAGGCAGCAGATCTTGCCTAAAGAGCAGTGGACAAAATATGAGGAGGATAAATTCTACCTTGAACCATATCTGAAAGAGATTATTTGGGAAAGAAAAGAGAGAGAAGAATGGGCAAAGAAATAATCATGTAGTTTAAAAATCTGTGGATGCAGCTGTTCTCAAAGTATTTTTATGAAGTTAGTTAAACCTGGAATATACAATGTAGAACTATCTGGGCTGTAAATGTATTATTTTAAATAAATGTCTATAATAATTATAAAAAAGTAACACAGCTATAACACAACTACAAACGCTATGGTTTATTTTCAGTATAGATCCCTATTAACCCTGAGAATGTGGGTCAATAGATCTCCATTTTATGGGAGAAGTTGCAGCTGATAGTGGTCTGAGATGAACAAAAGGAAAACATGCTTGCACGATAGTGGACATTGTCAGTGTGTTAGACATGGTGACAATGCTATTCTTTCCACAAATATTTATTAATTTCCTACCATGAGCTAGGGACTGTGCCTACAGGATATGCTTCCAGGGCATTGATTCACTGTGTACTTTTTCTGGGTACCGCACATGTAGGGGATACAAAGATGAAAAAGTCATGGTCCCTATGCTTAAGGGGCTCTCAGCTCTCTTCATCATGACCCACGTCAAATGATATCTCAGATGGCCCTTTCTAAAGCTGAGCTCCTCCCACAAAGAGTGCTGCAGTAAAGTTCCTTCCAGGGCCTATTATTTTCAAAGAATAAATTAATTTCAGAGGAAAATAAAGTCAGTCTAGAGACATACGTAGGCTGTTGTCCAGATGCAAGGATTCTGGAAAACCACCACCAATTTAAAAAGCTATATGCAAGGACTCTTTTTTTGGTGACACATAGGGATCGCCTCATTGGGACCTAAGCTAAACTGCAAGCAATCTCAGTAGTGAATTCAGCCTTGTGCTCAGCCCTTTTCCAGAACTTCTGGCTTAATTATGAGAAGAAAACCTATTTATTCTGAGACATCACCACTTTGGGATAAATTCCTGGAAGCCATCATAAAAGCAAAGGGAAGATCTTTCTCAGAGTCTCTTCTCTGGATTTCTGAGAAAGAAGTGTTTCGTGTTTAGCATGTCAAGTTGCTTTTCATTTCAGTCCATGGATTTGCCCCTTATTTGATTCGCTTTGAACTTAGTTCTCCCTGTCCATCCAGAGGCCTGGGTCTCCTATGGGAGGGTAATTCAACCTTTCTCGTGTCTTCCTCAGATACTATCTTTCTCTGAGCGCATTCTTCATATTATTAGTTACAAAATAATAAAAATAATAATACTTATACAGTACCTTACATTTCACAAAACTCTTTTCATGTGTTTTAGTTCATTTAATCCTAATAGCATCACAGAAAGGCAGAGCCATGAGGAACCTGAGGTTCAGTGAAAAGCAACCTAAGATCACATAGCTGTTGGATGACAGACCTCACAAAGAACCCAGATATTCTAATTCACATCTTCTTTCAACTATTTCTCCCTATATTCATCCAGTGGCCAAAGTCATTTCTAGCCCTGATCCATTTCATTTCATCCTTCATCCATTTATCCTGAAATCTGAACAAAACTATGTTCATACTGGGAGCCAAGGAACACTGATGTCTCTCCTGGGGCTGAGCTTGGTTGTAGGGACCCAGGAAGCCCCCATAAGCCAGGACTCCCAGGACCTACCAAGAACAAGAAAACCCAGGAGTTCTCCTGAGGCAGGGGTTCTCCACTTTGGCTACACATTGAAAACAGCTGGGGAGCTTTAAACACTACTGAAGCCTGGGTTCTAGCCCCAGAGATTTATATTGAATTGGTCTTGGGGGCAGCCAGGCCATTAGATGTTTAAAAACTCCCCAGCTGATACTAACATGCAGCCTAGTTTGGAAACATTGCCTGAGGGCTTCCACGTGTTTACCTGTTCCTTGTAGGTCCTGTGGACTCATTCTTTCTCCCTTTGCTAAATGCTTATTACACCAATCCTATACGGTCGTTTAATAAAATCTAGAAAATGCAGGAGGCAGGATCAAGATGGTGGAACAGGAGGACCCTGAGCTCACCTCCCCACAACGAACCCATCAAAACTACAACTACGGGCTTCCCTGGTGGCGCAGTGGTTGAGAGTCCGCCTGCCGATGCAGGGGACACGGGTTCGTGCCCCGGTCTGGGAAGATCCCACATGCCGCGGAGCAGCTTGGCCCGTGAGCCATGGCCGCTGAGCCTGCGCATCCGGAGCCTCTGCTCCGCAGCGGGAGAGGCCACAACAGTGAGAAGCCCGCGTACCGCAAAAAAAAAAAACCAATAAAACTACAACTACATATTGAGCAACTCTCACTGAGAATGACATGAAAACTGGCAGAATGACTCTCCTACGACCTAGGCTGTAACGAAAGGACCACACAGAGTCTGGTAGGAGGGAAGGAGAAGTGATCTAATGAGGACCTGCACCCCTCGCGGGTGACCCAGAACAGGACGGGGATATCACAGGTTTGGAGATCCTCCCTAAGGAGTGAGGGGTTCGAGCCCCATATTAGGCACCCCAGCCCTGGGGTTCAACACTAGGAACATGAGCTGGTTTGAAAAGAAGTGGGGCTTACCGGAGGGCTGTAAGAAACCGAGACTCTGCTCTTGAAGGTCACGTGCACAAACTTGGTTGCTCCCAGTCCCAGTGTGGAAGCAGTGGTCTGAAAACTGCCAGGTGCTCTGAGGGCCTGCCCCCCACCCCATACCAGGCTCCTGTTCCGCCGCTGCTCCCCGCTAAGGCCGAGGCCACCACTGCCAGTGAGTGTGCTCACACTTGGAGGGAGATGAACAAGCTTGGTCTGGCCCTGCCTCTAGCCAGGCAGGAGCCCGCCGCCATCACAAGCTCACACCCGGGAGGGAGCAGAACCAGCTGAACAGTGTGTCTCCAACCCCTTCACTTCCACCTCTGACCCCAGCCCAGCCTCTAACCAAACTCCACACATTGGGGGAAAAGTGGAACCAGCTCGGAAGTGCAGCCCCAAGCCCTCAGGCTCTGACCATGCTCCCAACCAAGGTGGAGACTCCACCACACCGGGTAGAAGCCCAACTTCCTCAGGGCTCCTGCTCCAGCCCCTCTGGCCTTGACCCCCACCACGATAGGGCGGTGACTGCCTTTGAGCCTAGGAGAAACTGGTGCTGGCACCTGGCTCTCTGCACCCAGCCCCACTGATTCCAGCCCTACCTCCCATCAAGGTGGTGGCTGCCAGTGCAGGGGGGAAGACATGGCCCATGCTCACTTCAGATCCAGTTCTTCCCCTAAAGCTGCTGGAGACACGCAGACTGCATAGGGACCCTCCCACACAAGGACATGCCTTCAAGACCAGGATAGGTAACTGTTTCACCTAATTTCACAGAGACAAACAGAGAAAGGTAAACAAAATGAGAAAACAGAGGCAGATGTTTCAAATAAAAGACCAAGATAAGGTCCTTGAAAAAACCCTAATGAAACAGAGACAAATAATTTACCTGATAAAGAGTTCAAAGCAATAGTAATAAGAATGCTAACTAGACTTGGGAAAAGAATAGATGAACAGAGTGAGAAATTCAAAAAAGTACTAGAAAATATAAAAAAGAACCAGTCAGAGGCTGAATACAATAACTGAAATGAAAAGCTAGAAGGAATTAATAGCAGATTAGGTGATACAGAAGAATGCATAAATGATCTCGAGGATAGAATAGTGGAATTCACCCAGTCGTAACAGCAAAAAGAAAAACAAATTTAAAAAAAATGAATCCCTCTGGGACAATATCAAGCATACCAACATTAACATTCAAAACATCATAGTGCTGGCACAAAAACAGACATATAGATCCTTGGAACAGAAGAGAGAGCCCAGAAATTAACCCATGTACCTATGGTCAATTAATTTATTACATAGAAGACAAGAATATACAGTGGGGTAAAAACTGTCTCTTCAATAAGTGGTATTGGGAAAACTGTACAGCTACATGGAAAAGAATGAAATTAGAACATTTTCTCATACCATCTACAAAAATAAACTCAAAATGAACTAAAGACCCAAATGTAAGCCTGGAAACCATAAAACTCTTAGAAGAAAACATAGACAGTACACTCTTTTTTTTTTTTTTTTTTTTTTTTGCGGTATGTGGGCCTCTCACTGTTGTGGCCTCTCCCGTTGCGGAGCACAGGCTCCGGACGCGCAGACTCAACGGCCATGGCTCACAGGCCCAGCTGCTCCGCAGCATGTGGGATCTTCCCGGACTGGGGCACGAACCCATGTCCCCTGCATTGGCAGGCGGACTCTCAACCACTGCGCCACCAGGGAAGCCCGACAGTACACTCTTTGACGTCAGTCTTAGCAATATCTTTTTGGATCTGTCTCCGCAGACAATGGAAACAAAAGCAAAAATAAATAAATGGGACTTAATTAAACTTAAAGGCTATTGCACAGCAAAGGAAACCATTGACAAAATGAAAATACAACACACTGAACAGGAGAAGGTATTTGCAAATGATATGTCTGATAAGGGATTAATAACAAGCTCATACAACTCAATATCACAAAAACAAACAAGCTGATTTAAAAAATGGGCAGAGGACCTGAACAGGCATTTTTCCAAAGAAGATGTACAGGTGGCCAACAGGTACATGAAAAGATGCTCAACATCACTAATCATCAGGGAAATGCAAATCAAAATCACAATGAGCTATCACCTCACACCTGTCAGAATTGCTATTCTCAAAAAGACAACAAATAACAAGTGTCAGTGAGAATGTGGAGAAAGGAAACCCTAGTATACTGTTTGTGAGAATGAAAATTGGTATAGCCACTATGGAAAACAGCATAGAGGATCCTCAATAAATTAAAAATAGAACTACCATATGACCTAGCAATTCCTCTACTGGGTATACATCTGAAGAAAACTAAAACACAAATTCAAAAAGATATATACACCCCAATGTTCATTGCAGCATTATTTACAATAGCCAAGTTTTCACCAACAAATGAGTGGATAAAGAAGATATAACGGAATATATATATTAATATATATATTATGGTATATTAGCCTTAAAAAAGAATGAAATTTTGCCATTTGCAGCAACATGGATGGTCCTGAGGTTATTATGCTTAGTGAAATAAATCAAATACTGTATGTTTTCACTCATATGTGGAGTCTAAAAATTAAAACAAATGAATGAATATAACAATACAGAAACAGACTCATAGTTATAGATAACAAACTAGTGGTTACCAGTGGGAAGAGGTGAGGGGGGAGGGGCAAGATAGAGAAAGGGGAATAAGTGGTATAAACTTCTAGGTTAAAAAATAGGGGCTGCGGGGGCTTCCCTGGTGGCTTGGTGGTTGGGAGTCTGCCTGCCGGTGCAGGGGACGCAGGTTCGTGCCCTGGTCCGGGAGGATCCCACGTGCCACAGGGCGACTGGGCCCGTGAGCCATGGCCGCTGAGCCTGCGCATCCGGAGCCTGTGGTCCGCAGCGGGAGAGGCCACAACAGTGAGAGGCCCGCGTACCGCAAAAAAAAAAAAAAAAAGAAGAAGGGGGGCTTCCCTGGTGGTGCAGTGGTTAAGAATCTGCCTGCCAATGCAGGGGACACAGGTTCGAGCCCTGGTCCGGGAAGATCCCACATGCCACAGAGCAACTAAGCCCATGCACCAGAGCTACTGAGCTTGTGCTCTAGAGCCCATGAGCTACAACTACTGAGCCTGCGTGCCTAGAACCCATGCTCCGCAACAAAGCCACAGAAATGAGAAGACTGCACAACACAAGGAAGAGTAGCCCCCGCTTACCGCAAGTAGAGAAAGCCCATGTGCAGCAATGAAGACCCAACACCGCCATAAATAAATAAATAAATTTAGAAATAAATAAATAAGACACCGAGATGTAATGTACAGCACAGGGAATACAGCCAATATTTTATAATAACTTTATATGGAGTATAATCTATAAAAATACCGAATCACTATGTTGTACACCTAAACTAATATAATATTGTAAGTCAACTGTACTTCAATTTTTAAAAAGTAAGAAAAAGAGAAAGAAGTAAAAAAAATCTAGAAAATATAGATTAATCTTTGGAGATTAATCATAATTATTCCACAGAGAAATAAATACTGTTAACAATTTTTTATATATCTTTCCAGAACTTCTTTCTATGTATATACACATAAGTAAATAAACCAATACTCTTTTTTAATCAAAAACTACCTGGGTAAACTCATTGAGGAGTCTATGAAATAATGCTAAAAATAATTACAACTAGCATTTGCATAGCACTTTAGAGTGGCTAATTCTCACATGAAAAAATAAGAACTAATTACCAATTATTCAGCATCCTTTTTGAGAATCAGTGTGCCAGGTGCTGAATTAGGCATTTACTTTAGTCCTCTGTTTGATATCTCTCATAAAGTCTGTACAGTCCCCATTTTACAGATTATCTAAGTCTCAGTGGAGTGCCTGAATTCACCTGTTAAAACATGGATTGTGTCATGGTTTTACTCAGCACTGTATCTCAGAGAATAGCTCAGTGCCTTGCACTGTGCCTCGCAGAGAGTAGGCACTCATACATAGTTAATGGATGAAGGAATAATTAAATCACATGCCTTTTCATTAATTCTTACTGCCTCTGATTGATGCAGAGAGGCTTTCTCCAGAGGAGATTTACTTCCTGGGCCTTCATTCTCTAGCAATGATTCCTCACCGATTAGGGATTTGACGGCTCATGGAAATGTGTCTATGTTATATTCATTATCTAGGGCAATGGTTCTCAAACTGTGGCCCCTGGTCCAACAGCATTGGTGTCACATGTGAGCTTGTTAGAAATGCAAATTCATGGATCCCATTCCAGACCACTGAATTAGAATTTCTGGGCACGAGTCTCAGGAAGCTGTGCTTTAAATTAGCTTTCCAGATGATTCTAATGAACGTTAAAATGAATGTTAAATTTTGAGAACGATGGGGAATAAATGAATTTCTTCTTGTCCTGAGACTCACAATAATAGTATAGCTTGGCTGATTGGATGGATGGAGGAGGCATTTACAGAGATTGGGAAGACAGGAGGGGCATGTTTGGATGGAGATTGGGGTTTGGTATGTTAAATTTGGAGTACCCGTGGGATATACAGGTGAATCTACCTGGAGGCATCTGCAAGGACTGAGTTAGAGATATAGATTTGGGAGTGGTAGTTGAAGCCACAAATAAGAGTACCCAGGATAGTGGGAAACACTGGAGAAGAGAAGGGCCATTGAGTAATAGCATTATTTAAGAGGAGGAGGGGAGAAGTGCTCAGAAAAAGAAGAATTTGAGGACAGTCATTCTTCCTTGTGAGTGACTTGCATCGGAATGTTTGTCTCATCTTCCCCTCTGGATTATAAGCTCTTTAAAGCCCGGAACGGTGTAAACTGTAATAGGTCCCTCAAACAAAAGTACATTGCTGCATAGCCTGTAAATAATCAATGAATTCCTACCAGGATTTTGCTTTGCAGAAATCCAATGTGATCAGAGCCGTGAGCAAGATGTTTCCCCCAAAAGACACATATATAATTTCCCAATGGACAGTGTGGCAGATTAAAAATAAGTGAATAAATAGAGGGCATCATGTGTAATCCACTGATATCTATGCTAATCACATTAATCAGAGTGAATTAATTACACCTGAAAACATGAAAAGTTAAATTCCTTAGAAAATCAATTCATTAAACTCATATTGGAATGCACAGTCAACAACCTCCATGTTTAGAAACTATCAGCATGATTTGTGGCAACTTCTGATTTACTAACGAAACTGCTTAAAACATTTTTAAAGGCAATTGTAATTACTGTCTGGCATTTGATGGAAAGGAATCTTGTCAGCATTGTCCCTCGTGTGTCAACTGTCACAATTTTCTAAAAATTTTGAGGTGAAAAATAGGCAGGCTCTACTATTTGCTAGCCTCGATTAGGGTTAATTCAATGTGTGTCTGCAAATAATAGTGTTTAATGTAATCTCTCTAATTACAGATAAAATGCATTTTCAGTCATGCTCATCACTGACAGTATTTTGGGATAAGTTAAACTGACAGCTGCTTTCTAAAGGGAAGGGAAAAAACAAACCTTCCTTGGGGTTGTGTTGATTTTCTCTCTCTCTCTCTCTCTCTTTGGCATTGAAGTTCAGAAAAATATGAGACCAGACACTTTGGCCCTAGATACCAACTTCAAAAATCATGACATAGTCTATCTCTTGGGAATTTGATGTGGTTTCCATCTCCCACCTCCATCAATGACTATCTAACTTGAATTCACTAAGTAAGCATTTCTAAGGGTTTCTGGTGAACCAGGCACTGTGCTAGGTACTGAGGATGATTCTACCAAAACTACCCTTCACAATGGCTTCATGAGCCAAGTCAAGCTTCCTACTATACTAGACATGATAGTTACAGTGCCACTATATTTACAGCCCCTTCAGATTTAAACTATTCAGGTCACAATATTTTCTGAAGGGTCAATGCATGTTCCTCTTCAACCACAGTTAACTGATGGGGTAGGGAGATGGTTCTACTTCTAGAGCAACACCAGAAATAGGGATGACATCAGCAGTACAGCAAGACAGTCCATTAACAGAGCTAAGCAAACAGGACTGGGAACCTGAAGCCAGAGCTAATGTAAAAATTGGCAGAATCTGCAGATATCTTGAGGAGGTCTTTGGACCTCACTATTTGTGGAATAGGGAGTTCAAAACAATCCCTTCTAGATCCTAAGGAGAAGAGGCCCCAGCTAACATGTGGGTTACAATACCAATCAGACATATTCCAGGACCAGCCCTATGTACAAGTCATCCTAAAATATCACCTATTATGATACTACTCTTGATTCTTCTCCAAGCTGAAATTTCTACCCATAAAGCCACTTTCTGGGGCCAAACAATAATAATGTTGTCTCTAGAAGGCCACTGTCAAATGCCATCTGGAAGGAGAGAGTGACATATAGGACATAGTACCCAGACGACAATTTCACTTATATCCCATTGACCAGAACACAGTGCCAAGACCACCCCTAGCTGCAAGGAAGTCTGAGAAACGTGTTTATCCTGAGTAGCTATGTGCCGGGCTAAATATTCTATTCCTATGTAAAAAGGTTTGACAGTTTCTTATGAAGTTAAACCTACCCAGCAATTCCACTCCTAGGTATTTACTCTAGAAAAATGAAGCATGTTCACACAAAGGCCTGTAGGTAAATAGGCAGCTCTATTCATAATTGTATAAAGCACAACATGGTGCCATTTTATAAATGCTGAGTTAGCAAAAATAAAAAATCCTGATGAATTCAAGTGTTGGGGAAGATGTAGAACAGATGGAACCCTCATACAATGTTGTTCAGAGTGTAAATTGGTACAACCACTTTTGAAGAATATTGGTATACCCAGTACAGGAGAAGATTTGCATACTTTATAACCTAGCAATTCTACTTCTTGGTAATCCTAGAGCAGTGATTCTCAAACTTTAACATGCATCATAATCACCTGGAGGGCTTATTAAAACACAGATTCTTAAGCCCTATCCCCAGAGTTTCTGATTCAGTAGGTCTGGGGTGAGACCTGAGAATTTACATTGCTAGCAAGTTCCCAAGTGATGCTGATGCTACTGGTCCTGGGACCACACTTTGTAAACCACTAGCCTAGGAAAATTCTTGCCTGTGTTTATCAAGAGATGTGTACAAAAATGTTCCTGATATTATAGCTTGTAATAGTAAGACCATGGAAACTTAAATAACAACTTAAGTAACAACTTAAAAACAACAACTTAAAAACAACTTAAATAACCATTGACAGGACAGTGAATAAAGAAATTATAATGTATTAAAAGAAGTACTACAAAGCAGTGAAAATTAATGAATTAGAGCCATATGATATCATGGATACATATATTTAAAAAATTGAAGTATAGTTGATTTACAATGTTGTGTTAGTTTCTGGTGTACAGCAAAGTGATTCAGTTATACATATACAGATTATTTTCCATTATAGTCTATTACAGTATACTGAATATAGTTCCCTGTGCTATATAGTAGGACCTTGTTGTTTATCTATTTTACATATAGTAGTTTGTATCTGCTAATCCCAAATTCCTAATTTACCCCTACCCCCTTTGATAACCATAAGTTTGTTTTCTATGTCTGTGAGTCTACTTCTGTTTTGTAAATAAGTTCATTTGTATCATTTTTTTTAGATTCTACATACAAATGATATCATATGATATTTGTCTCTGTTTGACTTTTTGCTTAGTATGATAATCTCTAGGTCCACCTATGTTGCTGCAAATGGCATTCTTTCATTCTTTTTTGTGGCTGAGTAATATTCCATTGTGTGTATGTGTGTGTATGTATATATATACCTCACATCTTCTTTATCCATTCATCTGTTGATAAATAAACATAATTTTGAGCAAAGAGAAAAACAAGTTGCAGAAAAATGTATACCTTATGATACAACTAATATAAAATTTTAAAAGTGTAACTCTAAACAGTAAATTGTTTAGGAATATATACATATGCAATGATAAACCAAAATTCAGGCTGTTGGGGAGAAGGGGGCAATACGATTAGGGAAGCATAGAGATTCCAACAGTTCTAGAGTTGGGTGGTAAGTTCATAGATGTTTGTTATAGTATTGTTTTGTATGTATAAATCATTTTATAATTATTTTTTGGTTTTAAGTCAGTTTCATTTTTTGTATATATGAATTACTTTACTTTTTTCTTTTCAATCGATTTTATTTTTCCAATTTTATATTATTTTAGTTTCCCATAGAATCTCTTGGCAATGTAGGAAGCAAAAATGCAAATATATAAGGATGTACTCTTTATTTTTTTAAAATAAGAAGAAAAACCTAAGTATGTTCATATGGACAATGAAACATATGAAAGCAGCTATGTTAGGTTAGTATATTTATGTGTCTTTCTTTATATATACTTAAAAACACCTTTGTATAATTCTAAACAATTGATTAGAAACTGGCAAGGAAAATGTTCAAGGATGAAATGATCAGGGGGAAGAAATTAGGATTTTAGGAATAAAAGGTGGAAAGTGTGTTAGGAGACTCATATGTTCAATGGGCAAAATGAAGGCCAGGCTGCTGGGAAGAGAACAACTCTGAGATGGTCAAGGACTGTCTGGTTCTCTGCATTGCTCCAGCAACTCTCTGCAGGGACAAGGAAAGCAGATTATGGGGATGATGAGGCTGGTCTTTGTGGGTTTACTGAACATGGTCAGAAGGGAACAGAGAGGTGGTTGTAGAATCTGAAGGAGGACAACCGTTAAGCTGTTGACTATAGCGCCTCAGTGTAAGTTTAAAATCAGCTGGAAATTGGGAAGTTGGCTGGGGCAGGAAAGAGTTGTGAGGGGTTGAATGATTGCAGTCCACTCTGAGTATAGAGAACATTTGTGTTTAGAGGGGAAAGCACCAGAAAGGGATTCCAAAAGTGGAGCAGGGCTTCATTATTACAAGGCTCTGTGGGTCTAAGGCTGGTGAGGGACGAAGTTAGAGTACCTGGAGAAAAAACGGTGGGGGACATGAGTCAAGGAATCTGAAGAATTAGTAGGACAGGTAATAAATTTGACAGAAAGAGAAAATGAGGTTGTGTCACTCTATAGGCTAGTAGCTCTGGTGCTTGGGTAGAGTTTCTTACCACTTGCTGATGAGCCAGGAACTGAGGGTAAATGCTCTCTCTGCTTCAGAGAGGAGCAGGGGTATAAAGACCAGCACCAGGAAGACTGCCAGGGGTTGCAGAGCCATATTGACATGTGTTCAAATCCCATGGGCTCTTGGGCAAGGTACTCACCCTCTCCTAGCCTCTTTCCCCATTTTCAGACAGGGAATAATGACACCTTCTCAGAAGTAGTGAGCATTAAGTGTGATCATGTATGAGCATATCTACTGGAGTATCTGGCACACATAATAGATGCCTAATAAATGTTGAGTCTCCTCTTCTCCTTGAATCAAATGCCCTTAGAGCCCCAGCCTGGAGGATGACCAGCATCATAGCAGGTAATTGGGTAAGGGGCCAGTGATCCTTGGGCTCCCAGTTGGAGCCATGAAGTGGGCAGAGTTAAAAAAAAACAAAACAGGAATGAGTGTGCTTGCAACACTAACCAAACAGAACACACAAACAAAAAGTATTGTCTATGTTAGTGTCACAACTCAGCGATGACCCTGAGGAATAATATTCTTAAATATCTTTTGAAGAATTTTGTTCATGGTGAGGGGTGTCATATAATAGAAGGTGCAAAAATCCTCTTTGAAACATGATGAGATTTTCAACCCATTGGGCTGAAAGTATGGGCTTTTTCAAAGAAAAGTATGGGCTTTTTCAAAGAAAAGTAGTTGGACAAGATGATGGACCACTTAATACTCTTAGATTTCAGTCTTTTCCGTTTTTGATTTTAGTCTTTCCCATTTTTCTCCTAGTCCTAGAACAAAGGTTTATAAGCAGCTTGCTCGTGGAGCTACCAGAGAGAAGGAAATGGGGAGGGTTTGAAATCAGTGCCTAAGGCAAAAAAAAAAAAAAAAAAAACACCTCAAATCACATATAATCAAGATTATCTTTGAAAATAATTTACATAATACTTAAGCTCAAAGGTCAACATTTAGCCAAAAGAATTGAAAGCAAAGTCTTGAAAAGATAATATTTGTACGCCTATGTTTATACCAGCATTATTCACAATAGCCAAAAGGGGGAAGCAAATCAAGTGTCCATTGACACGTGAATAGGTAAACAAGATGTGGTATATTATGTGGTATGGAATATTATTTAGCCTTAAAAAGGAAGGAAATTCTGACACATGCTCCAACATGGATGACTCTTGAGAACATTATGTTAGGTGAAATAAGCCAGACACAAGAGGACAAATACCATGTGATTCCACTCATATGAGGTACCTAGGGTAGTGAAATTCACAGAGACAGAAAGCCCTTGGTTACAAGTGCTGAGGGAGGGAGGAATGGGGAGTTCTTGTTAATGGGAACAGAGCTTCAGTTTTGCAAGATGAAGAGTTCTTGAGATTGTTTAAACAACATGAATGTACTCAACATCACTGGATACTTAAAAATGGTTAAAATGATAAGTTTTATGTGTGTTTTACAGCAATTTTTTTAAAGTCAACAATTAACTTCTTGCATTATCTTTGTGCATTTAACTTATGCAAATTCAACCGAAGGTAAATAAATGCCCCTTATCTAGGAACTGATCTTCCTTGCCTCCCTCCCCATTCAAACCAGACTTTTGCCCCTAGAGTCTCCGAAAAAGGAGCTTCCCCACTCCCCCTTTCTTTTTTCCCTTTGGGCCAAGCACCTATATTTGAATTTGTATGCAAGATGGTGCTCCGCTGTATCTCTCATTCTCTTCTTACTGTATTTTATAGTTGAGGAAATGAAGGCACTGGCAAGAGGCAGGGAGAAGGGTTTGGCTCCTAGACCACACACAGCACTTAGAAAATACTTTATGCATGAACTAATGAAGAAAATCATGAGAGCTCCCACGTTTCTAGTTTTGAGCTATCAGTGCACACAAAAAAACCATATTTGTACTAACTTGGAATATGTGTTTGGGGTAGAGCTGAATAAAAGTTGTATTTGCATTGCCCACAGAGGGGTTTCTAAGCAATTTAGTAGTAATGGCTTCAGCAAAAAGGCAGAGAGTACCAATCAATCTTTGAGAACTCTTACACTGATTCTTGTAAATTCTGGTTCACAAACAACTGATATCCTGTCATCTTGATATAGAAATAAATCCTTCATACCCCTAAATGATAAGTTTAGGCAACAGATTTTTAGCTCCACTTATGTTATATACAGTTGAAAGCAAAAACTTCATACACTGTGCATGTTTGTATCTCCTCAAAGCACCCAACTGTGCTTTGCCTGCAGGAAGTAGTCAATAAATGGTTATTGAATTTAGAATGTCCTTCTTCCCAATCAGTGAGGTTTAATATATTTCCAATTCAGAATGCCTATTAATTTTTCAGCATTAGTAAGCCTTTTAAAAAATCCATTTGGGATATGTTTAAGAGTTCACAGCAAATACCATTATATAAATGGTTAAGAAAATACTGTTAAATGAAGCGTGCTTATTCAACACACCAGTAGCCATTGATAAAATGTAATTTAATTTAATCATTTAACTTTACATTGTTGATGTACAAGAGCATTTCTTTCAAACACAGGTTAACACACACTAAAGAGCAATGCTGTTAGAGGAGCAGAGACACTTTGGAAAACTCTGCTGTCTGAAATGAAAGCAAGGCACTCTCCATTAACAGCTGGTGGATTCCTGATTTCCGCCCACAGAAGGCATGTTCGCACTGAGAGAGCTCTCCCACAAGGGAAGAATCACCTGCTTTAATTCTTGCTGCCCTCATCTGAGCTAGTTTGGTCATCCACTCTGTATAAACTTGTGTGTCAACATTAAGGTAAAAAAAGAGACTTGAATTGATAGATGACTTGGTGGGGGGGCTCTCATAGTTGTAATAACTATGGAAGACAGAAAGAAGAACGCTAGCTATAATCTTTATTTTCAGCACTCGTGTCTGGACCTATAACTAAAAACCTTCATTCCTTCCAACCAATCAATATCGGCTAAAAAGTCTTTTCCTTAAATCTGATGGGTGTAAAAATGAAAAGTGACAGCATTTCTCTAGGGCTCTGTTTTTTTGTTTTGTTTTGTTTTTCCTTTATAGACATGACAAAAAAACAAGGATTAATATTCCAAGACTAACAGTGCACAAAAGGGTTATATGTATGCACAGTATTTCTAATTTATCCAAATTCATTTTGAATTTGGTCTGAAGCTACCTTGTATGAAACGTTAGCTTTCCTGATATTTAATAGTTTATTGTGTTTGCATATAAGCTAAAAAAATTACTGCAAAAGTACTACTTTTTCAAGGTAAAATGTAAATAAATATTAGTGGTTATTTCTAAAAGCCTGTTTCCCTATAGGTGCAGTAAATTAAGTAAAAAGACCATGGAAAGAAGAATTAGGTCCTAGTCTTGATTCTGTTACCAGCTGTCTGACCTTGGGTAACTCTTTGCCTTTTGCTGGGCCCCAGTTTTCTACTCTATGAATTTCAGGGTGGGTGGACTAGTTGACAAGTCAGGCCCCTTCTAAGTCTAACATTCCAAGATCCTAACATTCCAGATCCTATCATCTTGATATAAAAATAATAATCTCTCACAAAAGCTCACACAAACATAATACATGATCAAATATCAGAATGACTCTTGGAAAAAAACATATATGATTTGCTATCTTGGCTATCGTTTGCAGCAATTAGGCAATTCATTTGGCATTTGTTTGATTGTATAATTTAATGACAATATAAACAGCATAGTTTTGTTCTTTTTCCTTTAAAAAGACTAAAGCAAAAATGATTTAAAGCTAACAAAAACTACTGTGACATCAGTTTGACATTCAAAGTTTGTTTCTTAGCAAAATGGCCAAAGATATTTTGACTTGATACAGAGTATATAATATAAAGACTTTTAGACCTAAAAATCTTCAAACATTATTTGAATTTAGCGAAACATACGCAAAATTTTAATATCAAAGTGCTAAACAGTACTGCCTTAAAAGTCACTGCAAATGAACCATAAAATAACCGCATGGGAAGTAACATTTATTGTACAAATGGTTAATAAAAAGACACATTATAAATATATATATGTAACCTGCTATATTTATGTATATATTTATTTAATTTCTAATTGGTGTATCCAAGTTCACTGTGAACACCCCATTTAAGTATTCTGTAACTCAGCTTCCAGGAGCTGGTGGTCTTGCAATAAATACAGGCAAAGCTATTACAATATAACGTGCATACAAATGTTTATACAAATAAGGACACTATGCAACAAATTATCTCATAATAATATGGCATTAACAGTATAAACATACAAAAGGGAGTACGAACACGGAATGTTGAAACGCAGCCCACTAATCCTTTCTAAGTACTTACATTCACACTATTTTTTTTTTATAATAAGACTTGCTTGTTCTCCAAAATTGTCTCTTTAACCAATAACAAAAATTAAATTATATATATTTTAAAAACCTTATTATCCCTGGTGCTTACCCTGTATGATCCATTCCTACTCATTTGCATGTTCTCATCTAGGGTTCAAATGCTTAAAACTCATTGAATGCTCCTGGGCCTTCTGAATGAATGTGTCAGTCGGGTTTCTATAATTGAAGAAAGTTTAGGGAACTCCGGCTGGATTTACAGAACATGACAAAAAAAAAGCTGTATGCAATCCATCTTATAATCTGAGCCCCCTTTAGGACAGTTGGACAGTCAGGGCAGGAATCTGTATCCATCAAGAATGGCCTAAATTCTTGGATGGACCATACCTCAGAAGGGTTCTAAAGGGCAGGTGGACAAAGCCTCTACTAGGAAAATTAGCCTGTGTCATTTGCTAACATGACTGCCTCCTTTCAATTTCCATATAAAATAAAGGAGAGTTAATAAACAAGACTTAGTAAGACAGCACTTTAAAAATTGCACTTGTATATGGAAGCGAACAGCCATTATCATTTTGCTATGTCTGATTTATAGGTAATCCTCCGTCTTTCACCATTTGTTAAAATAAAATAAGGAAGAAAGAAATTAGGAGGAGGGAATTTCTGCTTTGTTTGCACCACATACGTACCCTTGATACAAGAAGTGTGCTCTAAAGGGATCAATCTCAAGACACATCCTACCCTGGCGAACAACCCTTGGCTGTTCTTGTTTTTAAATACAAACCAACTATAACTGTATTCCCCAGAAAGAGTTTTAAAACAGTTATTATTTTTTTTTTTTCCTGCTGGGATAGCATTGTCCAAAAGTGCTTTGTTAGCAATTTCTTAGAAAACCCTCATGAACTATACCCCCCCCACCCCAACCCCAAAGCCTAAATATAAAACACAACCCCAACACAATACTCTGCAAGTTTTCTGGCTTTCAGTTGTAAGGAAAAGTGCCAGAAAAAAAAAAAAAAAAAGTCTTTCATTTCTACAGGAGCTTGCTTTTTCTCTTAAGGAAGGACAGAAAATGGTAGGTGTCCAGACCCATCCCTCCGCTGCTTAGCAAGCGGCTGCTAGCGGATAAGGCAGCTCCCTGCTCAGGCTGCTCCTGCTCAGAAAGGCAGGGTATCCAGGAAGAGCTTGTCGATGATGGAAGGTGGAGACACCAAGTCTTCCAGCTTCAGGTAGAAGATGCGCTGGAGGCCCAGGGTGCAGATCTTCCGCAGTTCTACCAGGGCACGTAGGACCTTGGGCTCAGTTGGCTCCAAAGCTTGTCCCTTACTCTGATGCTCTTTTAAGCTGCTTGTGATCTTGTTGCATAGCTCCTCCACTCTCTTTGGTTCTTTTAACCCATGTCGTTCTGCAGAGGGTTAGAAAAGGATAGAAAAATTTAGGAGGCAGTTACATCTTAATAAACCCGGAATCCCTGGACTTCCCTGGTGGCGCAGTGGTTAAGAATCTGCCTGCCAATTCCGGGGACACAGGTTCGAGCCCTGGTCCGGGAAGATCCCACATGTCGTGGAGTAACTAAGCCCATGAGCCACAACTACTGAAGCCCGCGCACCTAGAGCCTGTGCTCCGCAACAAGAGAAGCCACCGCAATAAGAAGCCCGCACACTGCAACGAAGAGTAGCCCCTGCTCAACACAATGAGAGAAAGCCCGCGTGCAGCAACAAAGACCCAACACAGCCAAAAATAAATTAAAATAAACAAACAAACAAACAAACCCGGAATCCCCAATGGAGACCTGTGTCCTGTTCTGCCAGTTGGGATGGCATTCTACAGTCAAAGTACCCTCCCTCTTAGAGGTAGTTCATGGCCTTTGGTATTAAACAACAGGGATTGAATCCCAGTCCTGTCACTTACTCACTGTGTCCCCTTGAGTAAGTCTCTTAACTTCTGAGCCCCAGTTTCCTTATAAAATGAAGATAATAATCATACCCAATTCAGGGTTTCTGGGAGGATCAGCTTGGGCGAATAATGCAGATGAAGTACACAGTTCCCGTCACAGAGCCACATTGAGTGAATAACAGGGTGGTTACTATTTTGCACACATTATCTGACTGAGGTCTTACAAAAGCCCCATCAGGAAGCAACTCTTTTTCGGAGTGACATGGAAACACATCCAGGCAAATGAAAAAATGTTCCCATCTTGACACACTGGGCTGGTAGTGCGGTTGTAATTTCCATTTGTTAATGCAAAGGCTGCCCTGCAAGACCTGATACAAAGCGCATTCTTGTATTTTCATGCTAACCAGCTTGAGAAGAATCCAGATTTTCTTTTCCTTGTTCTCCCAGCCCCATACTCCTACTGACCTACACCTGGCACACACCTACACCTGACCTACACCTGGTACAAAATACACGTTCCTCTGCTGTGGAGACGGAAAAGTCAAAGAGAAGAGAGGAGGCCCAGAGGAGGTGGTGCAAGCATTTTATAACGTGGCAAGACACGAACACCAGTATCTTATATTTTATAAAATAATATATAAATTATCCCCATGTTAAATATTATCTCTTATTCTGTAAATAAGGTTAAATGGTTTTCCCAAAGTCACACAGCTGCTAAAGGTTGGGATTTGAATCCAGTCTTCTGAGGCAGACTCTGTCCTCTTGCTCCAGAGCAGTGTTGCATCTCCTTGCAAACAGAAAGGAGCATGACATCCAGTACAAATCAATTTGCTCTCCCTCAGCATGTAGATATCAGAGTCTCTTTCTGAGAGAAGAGAAAGAGAGAAGAGCTTGGCCCCTGTTATCTTAGTCAAAGTTTTCATCTCTTGGTGTATTTACGTGTAAAATAATAATTCTTGAGAGATGGAAGATATCCATCCAATGGGAAATCAAGTACTAGTTTTTAATTTTTCCTACATTAATTTTTTTTTTAGTTGGGAATATTTTTGTTAGAAAAGTTAATTCCCAAAATCATCGGAAAAATGAAGCAACTATCTAGACAATTTTTTTTCTCTTGCCCTAAATAAAAGGAGGTCCAGGAACCAGGAGATCTGCATTCTTCCCCAGCTTGGCTAGTTGTGTATGACTCGGGGAGTGCCTTCCTCTCTAGAGCCCCTATGAAAAGGAAGAGATTGGATTTAATGACCTCTAAGGTCCCTTCCAGCTCTGATGCACATTTATATATATTTATAATTATATTAAAGTACAACCATGAAAATTGCCAGTGGGCTGTAACTTACAGGTCTCTCATCTCAATGCAACATAATATAGAGAAAAGGTGACTGAACTTGGAGTCAGACAGACCTGGGTTCCATTTTCGGTTCTGTTACTTACTAATCATGTGACCTAATTGCTCTAAGCCTCAACATCCTCCTAGGAAAATGGGGATTAAAGGGTGGTAGATACACAAGTCTTTGTTGTAGTCTTCTTCATTCTTTTCTGTGTTTCTTAAATATTACACAATGAATTGAGAGAAAAATTATGATTATGATAAAGCTCGCCTCCATGGTTTATTGTGAGGTTCAGCTAAGAAGATGCTACATAAAAGTGTTCTGCCAACAGTAGAGTGCTACATGCGTGGCACAGTCAGGCCCTAAGACAATACCTGACACATGGCAAATGGTTGGCAGCTGCAGGGTCAAACAAAGGCAATAAAGTCCCCTGACTCCCAAGCTTTGCAGTGCAGGATTTTGCTTTCCCCCAGGAAGCTATTAACTAATCAGCCCAGGTGCAAAGCTGTCCTCTATGGTTTATCTTTACTAAATACATAGTCCCCTTGTTTTAGTCTCAGAAGAAGCACTCAAGAGTGAACTTCAACTGCAGTGGTGCTCTGCCTAAAGTTTTATTTTCCCTCAAAAGCAAAAAAGCTGGCTGCAATTTGGCAGTAAATTTCAAGAGCTATAAAGTGTTCATAGCCTCTGACCAAGTAATCCCATTCTTGGGAATTTATCTGAAGAAAACACTGAACAGAAGAATAAGACTATATGCATGAAGACATTTGCGGTAGCATTACCTATTTTAAAAAATGGAAAAAGATAAAGGGAAGAAGAATAGGGGAACTGTTAAGGGAAAAATGGTATGTCCTCATAATAGAAGATTCTGTAGACATCAAAAAGGACAAATATGAAGGCTGTGAAGCGACATGGCAAAATATATAATATCACATTAAATAAAGATTAGAATATAAAATGGTATCTAAGCTGTGATCCCATCCATGTAAAAAGTATTTCTGCATATAGAGAAGGATGAAAGGAAACAGAAAAGTGAAAATATTCATGAGATTGTCAGATAACTCTTTTCCTTTCTTTTAAAATATCCAGGTTAACGCTATTGGTATAATAAACAATGTTAAAATAGAACAAACTGGGATTTGGTCCTCTGAGAACCCCTCTAGTTGCTGTAACACGATCAAACGGTCATCTTGCTGATAGCAAATTCTATTAAATACTGAAATATATCAAATTAGGTTCATAATGCAGGGAGAGATGCTTTTCCCAGAATAAAATACCGACCCACTGATTTAAGCTTTCCCTTCCTTTCTGTGCCTCATGCCTTGCAGTATATTCAAGATCCCATATTCATTATCAGGGTGAAGAAACTGAGCAATGTGTGGGCTGGATTTCAGGAGGGGGTTGATTATGGAACCTTGTAACCAGACTTTCTCATGGCCAGACTCACAGAAGGTGCCTCGGAGTTTTCCCGGCTCTCCAACCAGTTGTGACTGCTCGATAACTATGGCAACCATTATTTATTCAGTGAATTCAAGTGGAGATCGATACCTCCTGCCAGCTGGATCAAGCCTAGGCCTGGAATTCCTTGAGGAATTCAGAGACACTCCTGTTAGAAGCCAAGGGCACCTTCTTTGTTGTTTTGAACAGCTACTGGATTTGTGGCCTCTTTACTCTTTCAAAAGGGCTGAGATAAAATTCAGTCTCCAGGCAAACTACTGCCAGCAGTCAGCAAGATTTTCAAATCTCTTGGGAGTCACTAAGTGTCTGGGACCTTCTGAGTAATTTGAAATTCCTTAAAACCCCAATCACTGACATTTTAGTTTAAGGGACCCCCTTTCATCTTGCAGCTTGGTAAACATGGCTGCAGAGCTGATATACAGAGAGTTCATAAATTCTAGGGGAAATCAGACATTCGGATTTTCCCCCCCCTAGAGAATTATATACAGATTTCAGCTTAAGATCTTTGTCCACCATTAAATAAAACAAACTTCTCAGTATTTTTTGCATTTTGATCTACAACATTTTTACCCAATACTTCAGTATTTTAACTCAGCTTTATGTATTCAAAACTTTAAAATACAACTTATAGAAATGGTTACATAATGGATTTATATGTCGTAACCATAGAATACATGAATTGGAAAGAATTTGAGTTATTTAGTTCAAACTTTCTCCTAAGACAAGAATTCCCACTATGAGATACCACAAAGACAGTACCTGGCACCAGCTGGACTGGCAGTTCACTATTACACACTGATAATAAAAATATATTTAATAGCACTTCACATTGCATTTTTACTTAGATTATTTTACTGCACCCTCACAATAACCCTGTGAATTAGGCAGGACAAAGATGATTTTTATTTAATGAGTAAGAAGGCTAAGGCACAGAGAGTTAAGTGATTTGCCCATGGTCAAAATTAACAAGTGGCTAATTTCCTTCACACCAAGTCCAGAGATATTTCTATTGTACCTGGTTGCCTTGAACACTGTTAGAATGTTCTCCTCTTCCTGAGATTAACTCAGCCTCCCTGTAACTCCCTCCTACTTTCCCTGTACCTAATTAGCTAATTGACTAATTGCTTCTTTCAACAAATATTTGAGTATCTATTCTGTGCCAAGCAATGTTACAGCCACTTGGGTTAGAGCAGTGAACAAAGCAGACAGACAACAGACCGCACTCCTAACCTGCGTGGTGTTAGTATCTAAAGACACTGCTGGGTTCCTGTTCATTCTGGCTATCCATGCCATAGACATCTCTGCTAGGAGAGAGAGGAAGGCAGGCAGGAGGGAGGAGGAGAGACGGGAGGGAGGGAGGGAGAAGGGAGGAAACAGGGAGAGAGAGATGGAGAGAGAGGGGGAGGGACTGATTGAGTGAAATAATAAAGCTATTTAGGTTTGTGTTCATGTCCTTCCCTCTTCATCTAGTTAACATCTATGCATCCTTTACATTGCAGATCAAATAATTCTTCAGGGAAGCTTCCCTTTATACTCCCAGTCTAGATCATCTTCTCCTATGGCATTTTCTCTATTTTTTCCCTTTGAATGATATCAGGTTGAAATCAGATATTTTTATGACAATTGCCTCCTCCTCCATTAAATGTAAGCTCCATGGGGGCATAGACTGTACTTGCTCATCATTGTATCTCCAGCACCAAGCCTACTACATAGGAGGTACCCAATAAATATCTGTTAAGTGCATATGTTAATGGAGGGACCTGTAAAATATATTAAATGAATACTAAACAGGTGGGTTGCTCAGAATAAATATACAAGTTGGGAGTTATTACGAAGCTAACAACAGGAAAGAACTTAACAAACTCTAAAACCTACCACATCAGAAGCTTTGGAACCAGATTTCCTGGATGTAAAGCCTTGCTCTATCACTTTGTTAGCTGGGTGACTTTGGGTCTGTTTCCACATTCATAAAATAGAGCTAATAATGGTAACTGCCTCCTGAGTTGTTGTGAGAATTAAATGAATTAAGACATGTGAAGTATTTGGAACAATGCCTGGCATATAGTAAGTACCTAATAAACATTAGCAGTATCTTCCACGTCCCCATCTCAACTTTCCCTTCAACTTTCCTTCAAATCAGCCACTTCTGAGTTGGCCTATTAATGATTCCACAATCCTCCCCGTGACTCTCACAATCATCTCTAACAGTTTTTCTCCCTGGCTCATATTTAATCCACTGCAAGAACTTTGATTATTATCTCTGCAATGTTCCTTGCACCTATCTTCTCTCAGTCTCACTGCCTCTGGACCAGGTTTTCAATATCTGTTATCTATATTGTTTTAATAGCTTTTGACTGGTCTCTCTGCTTCCCATCTCTGCTGTAACCCATCTCAGGTCCTTCCAAATCTATTTACTAAAGAACATTAAACAGATAACACAGGCAGAGGCCTTGGCACAGTGCCTCGCACTGAGTATTTTAAAATGGTAGTTATTGTTAATTTCATGGAATGCTAATTACCAGTAGGTTCCCTTGTCCCTTGCTACCCAAGTGTGGTCCCTAGATCAGCGGCATCAACATCACCTGGGAGCTTCTTAGAATCTCAGGCCTTGCAGAGACCTACCTAATCAGAATCCTCAATTTAACAAGATGTCCAATGATTTGCATGCACGTGAAAGCTGGAGAAGGTCTGTTATAGTCAACCCCAGTCCCCATAAGATGTTTGACCCAGTCTACAACTAGCATTCATTTAGTCTCTGTTCTGTAAACCTCACTCCCCAAGGCAGGAACTCACTGTCCATGGCTGCTTATTCCAATTTCAAATAGTTCTGTCTTTTAGAAAGTTTTTCTTATGTTGAGCTAAATTTTGCCTTCCTACAGTTTCCAGGTCTGCCTCTTAGACCCACACAAGAAATGCCAAATCTTCTTCCTCACGGCAAGGATCAGGGGATGAGGAAAGGGGTGATGATACCATCAGGAGCCTCAATAAGGAAAAGCAACTTTTGATTTTGAGCAGGTCTCCACACAGGCCAACCCAGCAAGAGCAATAATACAGGTCCAGCCAAAGGAGGAGGAGAGGAGAGCAACTGGGGGAGAGATGTGTGTGTAACTCAAACACCAACTAACAAACAGGACTTCCTGCTCGGAGCTCTACTTCTTTCTCTGGGAAGTCATCTCACTGCTACTTCTCATGTCATAATAACATCCTTTACCGACGGGCAGTCCCGGAGACACTGAGCCCACGCTGATCAGGAAACCACAAGTCGGTCAGCAACCTGTGCTCAGGCTGTAATAGTGCTTTTCAGTCTGTCTGTCTGTCTTTGATCTATTAGAGCAGGTGTCTGTCCCCCCAGCGAGACCACAAACTCTTGGAGGGTAAGGGATTTTATGCCTGGCACATAGAAGATGCTCAATAAATATTACTGAGTCAATCTGAATTGAAATAAGGTAGTTCTCAGGAATTCTAATTATTTTCTACTAACAAAGTGGTGGGCTAAAAATAAATAATTCAGCTTTTCCTAATTTGGGAAACTTTCTGCTATTCACAACTAACCCATCCATTCAACCAATATTTGCTTTGTGCCAGACACCTTTCAATGCTAAAGTAATTTTAAAGATGAATAAGACTCTCCCTGCCCTTAAGAAACCCTGGGTCTAGCTGGAAAAGGAAGACACAAAGAAATCGCTTAATGTAATGTGCATAAACAATTGTAGGGATGCATCAACATTTTTATGGATTCTTAGAACAGCTAGCTCTTCCTGGAAGTAAAACTCCTACCATTTAGGATAATAATAATAAAGATTTGTCTAATATTTTTTTCTGCAAAGTATACATTAGCTCATTCAATCTTTACAAGAAACCTACAAGTAGACATTATTATCCCTGTGAAAAATGAGAAAACTGAGATTCAGAGAGGGTAAGGAACTTGCCCAAACTTGCAGAGCTAGGAATTAAGCAGGGTGAAGACTTGAACTCAGCTCTCCAATCTCCAAATCTCATGATAACCTTTCTCCACTACCTTAAAAAAAAAAAAAAAGTATGGCCCTGCCAAGTTTTACACTTAGTTTTCCTTGTAATGTAGCCGATGGCTATATGTGATATAAAAACAGAGTAACCAGGTAACCATTTAGAGAGAACAGTGGAGCTCTGGGAAGACAGGTGGTAGAGGGTGTGGCAGGATCAGCCACCTGCCCGGTTCTGCCATGTCACTGTTTCATTGCTTTCTGCCTCCTCCTCAGTCTCAGAATTCATGTTCCAATAAGACAAAGAAAAAGACTACAGAAAGAAAAGAGCATTTTCTACCTGACGGAAGACATGAGTAGGGAAAGAAAGCCACGGGGAACATTCTTTTAGTGTAGTGTTTTGCAAAATGGCATTTGGGCACTCAAGTTCCCTCCACCATCTGGTCCAAAACTGCCTTTCCAATCTTATTTCCCTTTTTACTATATGGGAAATGCATTTTACTCTGAGGTTAGGTCATAATCCTAGGCCATAAGATAAATATTACATAGAATCAATATTTTTTCCTGAAAATTCTTTACATTTCCCCAAAGTGGAGGACATGCTCTCAGCTCTCACCACCAGAAGCAGAGAGACCATGGCCCACAGTGGATTCATGTCTTCTCTCTCACGCTCATTCAAAGACATAGAATCATCAAATGTAATAACTTGTACTCTTTTAATTTTTCTGTTCTTTCTACTGAGATTATATATAGGATTTAAAAGATACATAATGCAACTCCACCATACTTGCTTTTCCCCAAAATGTGTTGAAGTGTTCCATTGCCATGCCCTTGCTATGCTGTTTCCTCCGTCTGGAACGTCTTTCCTCTAAATGGTCTCATTTCTTGATACTACCTCCTTGGGAAGCTATTCATGACCAGCACCTCCACTTTTCTTCACCTGCAAAATGCTAGCAGTAGTCTGAACTTCCCCTGCACTTTTAAGGACCTGAGCACTCACCACCACACACTCAGTTCACTACATCATCATCATATATGACTTCCTAGTAGACCATACACTTTCTGACAGCAGAATTCACACATGACTCACCTTTGCATCCCTAGGGACTGTCACCATGCCCCACATATAGTAGGTCTTCAGTATTTACTTAGCGAATGGATACTTATAAAATGGTAATTCCACACTAACTTTCTATTGGGGGGCCTTCTTATTTGTTACACATAATTAACTGCAACTAGATACCACCTCATTGATATTCCATCAGAAGCAAAGCATTTCCAGTACTCCTATGTCAGGAATATGTCACTGGAAAAGGGAATGGTTAGGGTAGATGAACTGGGGACCTAAAAACATTTGACAATCACAACTGTGGGGAAGTCCCTTTCACTGTGCGAAAGGAGAGTGATCTGAAAGAAACCATTTCCTGCCCCACCTGGCCACCTAGTTTTTCACCAGGGCACATAGAGAGAGGTGGAGGAAGAGGGAAAAAAAAGAATTAGGAAACAAAGTCATGTTTGTACAAACTACCAATATTGTCCAGATTCTCAATACCTTTCCTGGAAAGCAAGACTGGTTAAACGTCTAAGACCCCATTTCCTTTTCATGAGTTCTGTGTGGTTTGGAGCAGACGATTTTGGGATGAATTTTCTGCTGCCAATAGCCCAAGTGATATTCGACAAGCACCCTTTATGATCAATGGAGCTTATTTAGAAGTCAAGGTTTCCGGGTAGCCCATATTCAAATGAAAATTAATATCCACAACAATGTGCACTGCTGTTGCTCAGGCCTTGCCTTTTCTGCCATTTCCTGATGTTTCACACATTTCAAACCCCCTCCGAACCAGCAAATCACAAAGAGAGTTCTGCGAGATCCAGAAATGAGAGAAGAGGGTTTCTTTTTCTTGTGTGTTATAACCACAGCACCTGTAACACCCAGCTCTGCACAGGCTGCAGGACTGAGCACAGGATCTGGATACACCCCCTCAAGGACTGGGCCCATTGTAAGTGCCCAGTAACTGCAGCTGAATTCCTTTAATATCACTGTCCTTCTTTGAGCCTCTCTCAAGCATCCAAAGAGATATTCACCAAACACACCGCTTCTAAGGCCACCACCCGATTCCTCATGACACTGAGTTTGATTTTGGACCACCTAGGGTTTGCAGAAGGGGCAGGCATGTGCCTCATTTGAGGGAGTCCCTGTTATCATCCCTCCAGAGGATGGAACATAAGTGGATAAGAGTGCTTATTCTGAATCCAGTTTGGCTACATCACAAACCTAATTTTCTGTAATCCTTACTGCCACCTGAGGCAATAGATATTATTTTCCCCATTTTACAGATGGGGAAACTGAAGTTCAGAGAAATGCATTTCTCAATAGTACGTACTTATTAAATACACCATCCCAGATTCTAACCTGGGGATGGTGGTCTCCAAAATCTTTGCAATTTCTGCCATGCCAAACTGCTTCCTCCCTGAGCATGCCTCTACATAACTAGGCAGTGGATGAGCAGCTATAACTGCCAGACACACAGTAAACTGGAGGCAGAGACAAGACTAGCATCACCTTCTCCTAATTCCTAGTTTGTATTCTGTGCACTGAACTGCCGACCTCTCCAGGTTGGGATTGCCTGGCACCCGCATGCTGTGACCTCATTGTTGTCTATTAATTTCTACTTAAAGGGTAAAACAAAAAAAGATGTAGGCCTCGGGCCCTCCTCTTAAACCACAACTCTCACACCTGGACTGGCCTTTCCCCTCTTAGTCTCTTTCCTGCTAAAATCTGTGCTCAAAACCAGCTTTCAGGGTAGACCTTTCTAAAATGCAAGCCTGGCCATGATGCTCACCTCTGTGGATCCCCCACTGCTCTCAAGATAACCCCCAATCTTCTCACCTACGTGTGAAAGCTTCTTCATGCCATGCCCCACCCTAACCTATCACACCAGTCTCATTTCCCATCACTCTATTTTTTTACACATTTCCTTCCTGAAACGTATGACAGCCATATTTCCAATGGCTTTAGCACATTTTAATTTATGCCTAGAATTCTCACTCCTTCCATTTTAGCCTGGAGACATCCTACGCTTTTATCAAAGACCAGCTCACATTACCTCTTTCTTTTTCCCCTGGTTTGGACATATTTACTTCTTTTTAAAAAATTTGTATTGGAGTATAGTTGATTTACAATGTTGTGTTAGTTTCAGGTGTACAGCAAAGCAAATTGGTTATACATATACATATATCCACTCTTTTTTAGACTCTTTTATGTTACCTCTTTTGAGAACACCACCCCCTACCATGGGTCTCTCAGCACTTTGTACCCACTCTCACATCCCCACCACAGCACTCAGCACTTTGTATCACATGGATTCTTTTGCATATTCTATCTCTTCTAGGGATGTGTGTTATCATCTCTGAAAACCCACTGACTTGCAGCAGAGTACCTAGATCAGGGGACATTTGTTTATATACTAGACTCAAAACCCATTTCCATAGAGACATGGCAATGTGCTGGCTTTATTTACGGAAAGCGAAGGCTGGCTCTAGTTTTTGTGTCTGTTTTTCTAAATTAACTAAATTTCATACTTTCTAGTTTTGAAGGTTTAACTGTCCTAGGAAGAGGTGAATGGTTTTAAAATTGAACTGAAGAGCTTTAGTTGAAAGGTAGCCTTTGAGCCAATTTCATTTCAGTACTGCTGGAGTAATATGTCTGTGCCTTAAATGGGTTTATTTTCTTCAGGTGCTCCCTTACGTTGCCATTTGAAAGCCCCCTTAATCAAATCCATACTCTTGGAGACTGAGTTTCTTTTTGTTTTGTTAATGGCTCCCTTGGAAGTCTCTGGAACCCTCACAAAAGAAGGGAGTTTCTCATCTAGGATCAAAGACCAGGAGGAGTCAGGTTCCACTTGGAATACTAAGGGAACATGCTAGTGTCCTATTCCTCCCATGGAACATGCTTTTACTCTTCTTGACCTTCATGTAAACCATTAAATGATGAACCAGCTTAGCCTCTTAAGGTACTCAGACACATCTCACTTTAGCTAACAGATGTCCCAAGAAGGTGCATATAGATAATGCATCAGAAAGAAGGGCCCATCTGTGCCACAGGATGCATCTGGTCCTCTGTGAAACTCATCACCTGCCTGAAAAACATGTTTTCCATGGCCAAGAGTGTATCAAGAATCTGAAATTTAATCCTCAGTCCAACGGCCTAGCCTGTACTTGGGTCTGACGAAAAGGATGGGAGGTGCACCCCTGGTCTGGCTAGCCTCTTCTGGAGCCTCCATCTACTGTCACTGTCTCACCAGGCCCCTGTTTGATCAAGAAGGATGAGATCGAACAGGAAACTCTGAAAGTGTAAAGGCGCAAAGGGGAGCTGGGGCCTGCGGCCTCCAGCAGCCACAGGGAGATGGTATCCCCTCTCTTACCCACTGTGCCTTTCTCTTTCTCTCTCATTCTGCCTTGGAATCCTTTATCTCCCAAAGGATAGAGAGGGAGAGACACGTAGGGAGAGAACGGCATAACAAAGAAGTTGAATATATTTCAGGCTTCTGCTTTTAACCCTTCAAAATCGTTGAGTCAAACCATTTTTGCTTTATATGAATATCCATTTTCCTCAGTCCTCTGCCAATCAAAGTTGCTAAATAAAGCTGTAAATAAATAAAGGTGCGTTTTATGTGCGTGCAGTTCTTTGGTTTTACTTTGGGTTACTAGCCAAGGACTGGGGAAAGGGGAAGACTCGCCCCTCTGCCCCACAGGAACAGGCTGGTTAAGGTAATCTTCCTTCAAAACCCCCTGTAAAGATAACCCTGAAGCAGCGAGTCCAACTGCCCACAGAGGTCCTGTGGAAACTTAGATTTTCATATATTGGGTTTGTTGACAATAACCAAATAGACTGGGAATCCTCTTTCCTGGAAGTTCATGACAATAAGTTACAGGTGTATGTCTCTCTTTTTAAAAATTAATTAATTAATTTTTGGCTGCATTGGGTCTTCATTGTTGTGCACGGGCTTTCTCTTGTTGCGGAGCACAGGCTCTAGGCGCATGGGCTTTGGTAGCTGTGGCTCGCGGGCTCTAGAGCGCAGGCTCAGTAGTTGTGGTGCATGGGCTTAGTTGCTCCACGGCATGTGGGATCTTCCCGGACCAGGGCTCGAACCCGTGTTCCCTGCATTAGCAGGCAGATTCTTAACCACTGTGCCACCAGGGAAGTCCCTGTCTCTTGTTTTAAACTAGGGTAAACAGCAGATTTCAGCAAAGTGGCAATCAGCTTCCTAATTTCTTGTGTGTGTGACAGCCAAAGCCAGAATCTACCATAAGCCAGGAAAGAAGAGAGAGGGGGATGCAGTCCCTTCAAGTCACGGCAGGGTGGTGCTTACCTGTGATCATGCTCAGTGCTGACAGGCAGGCTAAGGCTTGGATATCAAGGTTCAGGCTCTGCAAGCTTAAGGAAAAGTCTTTAATGGAGTCGAGCCACTCCCCAAATCCACGAAGGCACTGAAGTCGATGCAGGACAAGTCCATTGCAGAACACAAACTTATCTTCAGCAGTGTTTGACCTATGAGAGAAAGTCGTGGTGGGTGAGGGACAGAGACACATTAAATAGGTCTGTTCAGTCTGTCCAGTGGGATAACATCATAACACACAGGCACCCACACAGCCTTGGGGCAGCGTCCAAAGCCCAGCGTGGTGCTGTGAAACCTGCCCAGACGCCCTCCATGAACAAGACTGTGCTCCTGGGATAAACAACCACCGCCAGTTGCCTGCTGACTTCCCTGGTGAGCCTCCGCCCTGGGGATGCTCGGGGTAGGGCGTCTGCTCTCTTATTGCTACAAGCAGTTGCTGGCTCATCCTGGGACTCATGGATGGTGGGAGTGAAGCCCAGTGCCCAGTCTCTCTCTGCAGTGAACACAAGACTGTTCCCTTCAGTGCTCCTTCGCACTTCGCTCCTTCGACTTCTCTTTCATTTCCTTAAATGTCAAAAACTGATAAGGCCCGAGGCTAGACACTACAATTCCATTGTGCAGACTCTAAAAACACCAAGTTCCTGCAAGCGCCAGAAGTCAATGACAAACTGAACAGTGGTCTAAAATACAAAGAGTCCTTATTTTGTATTACATTCTCTGCTTTAAACAGTGGGACTGTAGAGGGTTATTTCTCAACCCACCCAGATAGTTTATATTATGTCCATAGTCATCCCATTCTTTTCTAATGAAAGGTGCCCTGGAACCTCTAGTTAGCACCACTTCGCTGTGGGGCCTTGGGCACTCCTTTAATCTTTCTGAGTTTCCTTTTCCTTATCTATAAAACAGGAATTATAATTGCTACCTCTAAAGAATGTTGTGGGAATTGAATGAAATAAAGGATTTGAAAGCCCATGCACAATGCCTGGTATACAAGAGGCCAATGAGTGTTAGGTGTAACTTCATTCTGAATTCTAGGTGGTCCTTACCTTAATCTTAAATTCCTTTAATTTTCAAATCTCTTGCCACATATTTCTCTCTCTTGGCTTTCTGCATTAACAAGCTAATGTCTCTTTAATTGTGCTTCTCAGATGAACAGCTTTATTCATTCATTCACTCAGGAAGTATTTCCTGAGCACAGAGCCTGTGCCGTTCCTTAGCCAGACACTGGAGAATACCTGGTAAATAGGGTCTCTATGGTGCCTGCTCTCATGGAGCTCATCACCTACTTAATCCTTTGCTGCCTGCCTAATAGATGGAAGTCACATTGCTGGCTCAGCGTGGCTCCTGCACACAGAGGATTGTAACTATGCTGACTACTGGCAGCCTAGTAGCAACTCCACCTCAGTCTCTCCCACAGATCCCTCCCCAGAGGGACGCACGGGACCGAATGATTCAACCTCAGGGTTTAAAACCCAGACCTCATAAGCTGTGACAAAGCGAGAGAGAGGCATGGACATATATACACTACCAAACGTAAAATAGATAGCTAGTGGGAAGCAGCCGCATAGCACAGGGAGATCAGCTCGGTGCTTTGTGACAGCCCGGGGGGGGCGGGGTGGGTGGGATAGAGAGGGTGGGAGGGAGGGAGACGCAAGAGGGAAGGGATATGGGAACAGATGTATATGTATAACTGATTCACTTTGTTATAAAGCAGAAACTAACACACCATTGTGAAGGAATTATACTCCAATAAAGATGTAAAAAAACAAACAAAAAACAACAACAACAAAAACTGAATAAATAAATGTAAAAAAAAAACCCCAGACCTCAGAACACCGGCATCAGAATCGCTGGAGCATGACTTAAAAATGCAGATTTCTGGACTTCCTTCAAGGTAGATCCAAACCAAAATAGCTGGGAATGAGGCATGGGAATTTGCACTTTAAGTGAGAGTTTCTGGTAGTATGGTATGAAACTGGGGAGGGGGTGGTAGGGAAGACATAGAGGGGAAAGGTGATGATTTTTCCTATAAAATTGGTAAAATGTTGGTACCATCTCCTATAAATATATAACTAAAAGGAAGCAAGAAAGATGAAATTTAAAATGCTAATGTGGACTTTAAGAGAGAAGCTTAGATCCCAGGTTCTGGCTTTTAGAAAAATCAGTTCCTCTTTGTGTTTGGTGTCACTGAGTGTCATAAGTTGAACCAAATCTTTTGATCCAGAAGCTATTCTCTTGGAGTAAACACTGGGGGTTAAGCTGTGGGAACTCCAGCGCCCCGTCTGGTGTATGAGAACAGCAACTTGTTAAATAGAAACTTGGGAGGTAAATGCAATGTTCAAAACAAATACTTGCTCCCAGGAAATACCTTATGCACCATAAGAATCTTCCTGGAATCACAGAATGTGAGCTACAAGGGGCTTTAGAGAACACCAAATCCAACATTCTCATTTTACAAATTACAAAGAAGGAAACTAAATGAGGCAAGTGACCTGCTCAGGGTCTTAGAGCAAGTCTGTATTAAAACTGAGACTAGAACCCAGGAGTCCTGGCTGCCAGCCTAGGGCTCCACCCACTGCTCAGTTTTTTAATGCCTGGTCATATTTCATATGTCCATCTTGAGCAAACTTTTCACTGCTGACTTAGTTACAAACACAGCAGTTTTCAAACTTCTTCAAAGGAAGGAGTGGACTGAGGAAGATAAAATAAAAGTAATTACCTGATGGAAAGTCTGAGAACAAACAGCTCCAAAAAGGCTGATTCTATAAGTAATGTCTGATCTTCTTTGGGGAGATCAGTAAATCCAGGAATCTTTTCTGCCCAGCTTCTAGATACATCAATGGAGGCTGTTAGAAGGTTGTAGAACTGTTGTACATGCTCGGCATCTGTGCCTGCAGCGGCCTGGTCAGTGGGACAGTACTAGAATGCAAACCACAGATAGCGGCGTTATCTCAATCCAACAGGGATAACAGCATCATTTGCAGCTTGGCTCTTCCAAGATTTTCAATACCTAAATCCTTACTTTTAGGTGCCACAGTTTATAAAACCTTTTTGCATTCACAGTCTCATCAGATTCTCACAATAGCCCTGTGACATAAATAGAGTGGATTCTGTTACCACTTAATAGGCAATGAAATTTGCTTAAGTCCCATTAGTGCAGTGGTTTTCAATCCTGACTGCAATCATCTGGGGAGCTTTAAAAAAAACACTCATGTCTGGGTCATATCCACAGAGATTCTAATTTAACTGGTCTGGGATCGGGACTGGTCATCAGGAATTTTAAAAGCTCCCCAGGTGATTCCAAAGGGCTGCTGTGTTGAGAACCGTTGCCCCAGGGGGTTGTGTCTGCACCAGCCTCCAGGAGCCACAGATTCCCTAAGGCACAGCTGTCTCCAAACAAGATGCTTAATTAACCCCTGGTTCTCAAACTGTGGCCCCTGGCCCAGCAGCATCAGCAACACCTGGGAATGTGTTAGAAATGAAAATCTCCAGCTCTGCCCCAGACCTACAGAATCAGAAACTCTGAGGGTAGGCCCAAGAAACTGTTTTATCAAGATCTCCAGGTGAATTCTCATGCACAGTGAAGTTTGAGAATCACGGAATTAACCAATACGAGAAGATGGATGCTTGCTGCAGATGGATTTCTGAGAGATAAAACAAACAAGGAAGGGGTCGGGGAGGAGTGTATCCTTGGCAGGGCCCAGGCAGCTGTGTGCCATCAGACTCAGGGCTCGCGGCTACTAAAATTAATGAAAATTAAATACAATTTAAAATCCAGTTCTTCAGTCACACTAGCCATATTTCAAGTGCTCAATAGTCACATGTGTTTAGAACATTTCCATCACAGCAGAACACCCTATTGGACATCATTGATCTAGAGGGCCCCGGGAGAAGAAAGGTACAAACAGGGATAAAGTCTCGACACAGCTTTTAGATATGCTGGTAGAGTCTGGGTTTTGCTTGAATCACTGGAGGAAGATCTTTCCTGTGTCAGGAAGGAAGATTGATACAGCGAGATAATAATCAAGGGACAACGAACAACACAGAGACTTAGGAGATGTGCAAAAACATTCATGTAAATATGCACGTCATTGCCTTCACATGAACACTGCTGAGTGTGCTTTTGTCTCTCAGTTGATCCTCAAAGGGCATGGATTTTAATCCTTATTTTACAGATGAGGAAACTGAGGCTCAAAGAAGCTTGGAAAGGTTAATACACTTTCCCAAGTTACATAACCAACAGTGGTACAGCCAAGACTTAAACATGGCTCTGTGATTTCCAGTCATACACTTCCTAGCTGTTAATAGGTCTGATGTTACTAGCTGGTGGCATGTAGGATAGTTTTAAAAAGTATTTTGCTTTGCTTTAATTGGAGTTCTCCATGTATGTATACATTTGGTCCCATATTTTGTCAACACAGTGACTGGCACATAATTGATGCTCAATAAACCGTTGTTGAATATTGTTCCATGAAAGAACAGTCAGGGGAGTGCCTAGGTTTGCAACAATACTCTAACCTGGCTGGAGGACAAACAGCCAATAAGCAGCCAAGTGCTTACTGTAGAACTACACAGGTGTGAGGAAATGAGGCACTTGTCTTAACTGGTCTTTTTTTTTTTTTCTTTGTGTTTTCCCAAGAGGCATCATGAAATAACAAAAGAAACATCAGACAAGGAGCCAAGCTACTTTGATCCTAGATTTGTCTAGGCTCCTAATTTGTGAAATAATGTAGTTCTGCTGCTATAGTTATCTGGGGTAAATTACTTCACTTTTCTGAGCCTCAGTTTTCTCCTCTGTAAAATGGGGATAATATCTTCCTTAACATTTTGTTGTGATGATTAAATGTGATAATACATGCAGAGGACCTGACGCATAGAACGTGTTTAACACATGACGACAGTGATGATACTGATAACAGTTTTGATACTTGAAGTTATCACTGTCCCTCAGCTTCCATATTTATAAAATGGGGAAGGGGTTGAACCGGAAGGTTTCTAATTTTCAGCCCTGACTTTTTCTAGGATCCCATAATATCAGGTCCAGTTCAAAGCCCTGGCTCCTCTGTTCCCAATAATCCACCCAGGGCCTGGATTCTGTGAAGCCCTGGATGTTCTGCGTTGTAATGGACCATGGAAGCAAAGTCCAGGAGAAGGAAGCAGTCATCCTTCCCACAGATATTCAAGGATGATAGCATGATACTGGTGTCATAGACACTCCCCACCACTTCCTTCCAGCACACATACTATTAACTGGAGGAGAGTGGAAAAAAAAAAGATTTTATTTTTAAACTTTCTCTTCTTCTATGAATCTAATTCCATATGCTCTCCAGGGGCAGGATGAAATTCAGGGCAGCACCACCTTTAGAAAGTTGACAGCACTACATGTGAAACTCCCAGGTAATTCAGAGTGAGGAAAGAATGTTGGATCAGGCGGTAGGTCATGGGGACCTCCTCCAGACTCTGGCACTGACTTGCTGTGCAGCCCTAGACAAGGCACTTAACTTCTCTGGGTTTGTTTCTGCCTCTGAAGTTGGAAGTGACTAGACTAGCTGATTCCTTCTGGCTCTTGAATTCAGCTATCTTTCTGTTACTGATTTCTAGTTTAATTCCGTTGTGGGATTGACGGCAGACACTGTATGATTTCTATTCTTTTAAATGTGTTAAGGTGTGTTTTATGGCCCAGACCATCATCTATCCTGGTGAATGTTCCATGTGATGGCTCTTGCATTTGATGATTCTAAATGTTGCTAATCACACCAGGTATGATGGTATTGCCTAGAATTTGATACTGATTCAGCATTATTGTTTTAAAATAGTGTGTTAAATGGAGAAAAAAAGACTAAAGAATGTCAAGGAATGGGACCTAACAGCTCTCTCCTGCACTGAAGTCCCTGAAACCATGGCTCACAACTCAATAATCTCCCTGCTTCCAATATTTGCTCAGAATCCTCCAGAGCACTTAGCTTTCCCCCAGGGTCCTCTGCAGGCCTCCACCCCTGCTGGGCTCACATTTCATGCATCCTGCACACGGGGAAATGCAGTTGCTGCCTGTGTATGCGGTTTTCTCTGATAGAGTCCAGCAGGGAGGAAAGCCAGCAGGCCCTGTGTGCCAGACTCCAGCCAGACCCTCTGAGCTTCACCTGCAGTGATTCTGGTTCACATTTCAGAATTCTGGAGCCAAACTGGATTCAGCCTGAGCCACCAGTAACTTGGGGGTGACTGGAGGGTCAGCATCAACTGCTGGGGGGAAAAGACAAACCAAGTATCCCCTCTACTGAACATAAGATTTAAAGAAATGGAACAAAACGTTGTAGAGTCTTTCTCTGCCTGGACTAGCAGTTTATAAACACCTCGCTAAGGAATACTGTACGTGGAGTTGGAAGAACCAGACCCCCATCTCTGCTTGTTTGCTCCCCTACATCCCTCTGTCTCTGGGATAAGCAGCTTTGGGGTTCACCAAAGAAAAATCTAGAAATACTTGTTTATTGACCATTCTAATCAGACATAGGCCAAATAGAGAAAGACTTTAAAAATGAATCTTTTTTTCCTATTTATGCTTTTTATTCCAGCCTATATGGATAATCAATAATCAGGTTTTACCACTAGTCAAAGACACAGTATTGCATTTACTGATAGCTAATGTCTAATGCAGATTTCTCCGAAGCACTTAGATTGAGAATCTAGAGCTGCAAAAAACAATGAATACTATTTAAACTAAATTGAGTTGACACATTTCAAATGGCAATACCATGGCCATACAGGTCAGATTTCAGCCACAACCTAGGCCTAAAATAAGTTATTTGGGAATTACATGAGACCCTTGGTGAACACCAGCCCTAAAAGTTAGCAATGTGATGTTTTCATAGCAGAGTGGAATCTCCTATTTACTCTATCTCAGTGTCAGTCCACGCTAAATATGTAAAATGTCCTAAGAACACTTTGTTTCCACTTAGAATGTTACTTTTCCCTGGGTCCTTATATTTCTTTATATTTTAGATGTTATCATTCTATGAGCCAAACTATGTATACATATTCTTAGGTTCTTACACTTTAAAATGTGACACTTTAAAAAGTGGCAATGAATATATTTTATCCCAAATTTCTTCTTTTCTGATCTAATTGCCTCCCCTCTCTAAAAAACCAAACCAAAATCAAAAAACCCTCCTCTCTTCCCGTCAATGGGATCACTGCAGTTACATATTTGTTTACTTTCTGTCTCCTTCACTTGCGTATAAGCTCCATGAGGGCAGGAGCTGCATCTTGTTCAATAACGTGTCCACTGCTCTGGAAGAATTGTTAAATGAATCAATTACTTTCTGTTAAACTTATCTCTATTGCTCATTCCTTCTCAACCCCAAGAAAGTCGGGAAATAGGAGATACGAGGTAAAATTGAATTGTTCTTATTAAATCATATCGATCGTTCTCAAGGCTTAGTGTGCCAAAGAATCATCCAAGGTCCTCTTTAGAATACAGATTCCTGCCTGCCTTCCCCCGTCCCCCAATTCTGAGTCAGTAGGCCTGTGTGTGGTCCCGAGAATCTGCATTTTAAGCAAACACCCTGACTCCCTTCTGATACATGCAGTCTGGGCACCACACTTTGGGAAATGCAGACCTGTACCCACAGGGGAATCAGAAGGTCAGGGAAGGAGAAGGCTGGAAGGGATCATGGCAGTGCATTTAGTCCAATCTCCTCGGCCTTCAGATGAGAAAACAGAGGCCTACAGCGGGGCAGAACTTGCCTGAAATCATCTAGTGAATTGGTGGCAATTTGAGAGGGTCTTCTGAGTAGCTTCATGAAAGCACCCTCTTTGCAGAATCTTCATGATGTTTACTTTGTAGGTTTAACCCGTGTCAACCATGTTGTTTCTTAGGCTATCTTGTTAACATATTTAAATGCCACTTGCTGGTGCCTGGTTTTATCTGGGCAGTGTCTCTTGTATTTGGAGTCTGTTATTATACTAAGTGACACCATTACCAGAAAACATTCTAGTTTGCTGGAAAATACTTGAAATGACCAACTAATGAGGATGTGAAGTGCGTTTTCTCATTCGTAATTATGCAGGCTCTGAAGACAAGCCCAGTATCTATATATACTTGTAATGCTCAATTAAAAGCAACTGTGGGGTACAGAATAGCAATATTTCAAGGAGAAACAAATCAAATGTGACATGTTTTGACTGCAGTGATATACAATGATCTGAGCTCACTTTTGAAGGAGAGAAGTTTGGCCCAAAGGAGAAGAAAAGTTCCCAGAGTCAGGAACGCTTCACAGAGTGAAGAGCCCTCTTTCTGGCCTTGAAAACCCCCTTCCCTCTGTGACTTGGAACAACTCCTCACCTCCCTTTCCCACAAACGAGGAAAACACTCACTTACTACCTTAAAGGCACATAGGCAGGTACAAGATTAGAACATACCTGCCTGGCAAACATTTTCTCATTTCTCTGATTCACTGGGGGAAGGTAGCATCTTTTTTTTTTTTTTTTTGCGGTACGCGGGCCTCTCACTGTTGTGGCCTCTCCTCTTGCGGAGCACAGGCTCTGGACGCGCATGCTTAGCGGCCATGGCTCACGGACCTAGCTGCTCCGCGGCATGTGGGATCTTCCTGCACCAGGGCACGAACCTGTGTCCCCTGCATCGGCAGGTGGACTCTCAACCACTGCGCCATCAGGGAAGCCCGAGCATCTTTAATAAATTGTTTTGGCCAAGCCAACTGTCTGACTCAAAACTGACAGGGCATATTCTTATTTAAAATGTAAAAGTATGTATACCACTATGATATAGATTAGGCAGGAATAAATGAAGAAGAGACTTTCATTTTTCACTTTATTCACTTCTAAATGCTCTGCCTTTTATAAATTACTCTTATTGTAATTTTTAAAATCTAATAAAGCTTCTATTAAAAAAAAAAACTAGTACATTGCCATTAAACAGAAGTGGCAGTATGGTGAAAGAGAAACATATTACTTTGAGTGATGAGATTTGGGTCTAACCCTAGCTCTGCCACTGACCTGAGGCAAGCCACTTAGCCTTTTTAAGCCTTTATTTACTCTTCTGAAATATGGGTTTTGGATTAGGTGACCTCAAGATCACCTCCAGTTCTATGAATTAATAAATAAAAAACGTTAAGGAGAAGGTAATATGAACATTGAATTTCAATGAATGACATTAAAAAAAAATGACTGAAACCATAAATTGTACCACATAAACTGGGTTTAAGTGAAATTATGTAAGAATGTATGTGATGGTGCCTGGCTCAAAGTAGGCATTCAATAAATTCATTTTGCTTCATTCATTTTATGTTAATTTTTTTTAAAAGAGAAAGAAGCAAATTCAATCTTGTGAAGTAACAAGTTGTTTAACAACACATATTCTTATATGTATATGTATATATATTCACTTGCATTTGTGGACAGTAAGGTAAACCCTAGAATCATAAAATCTTAGCGCTGGAAGGAAATTAGTATCAGCCAAAATAACCTCTCTCCTTGTGAGGAACCCTGTTATGTGTTCTCCTTAGTTTCTTCTTGTGTTGATGAACTCACGCTTCCACAGCAGCTCTTGTAGCCAGGAGAGCTCTTCCTTGTCCTCAGAGTGAGCTGGAAGGGCCCCCTCCTTCACCCTCTAGTTCTGCCCTTGGGAGCAACAGTCCTCTTGGCGACAGGGTCAAAGTGTGACCTAATCCTGCCAAATCTTCTCCCTTTCTGTCTACGTATTTCCATTTCCTCCAACCATCCCTTTCGAGTTTCCAGAAACAGTGTATCCACATACACTGCGTCCTCTTAAATCCCAGCATGGAACTGAACTCCATCCTTGAAGTGTGGACTGACAGGACCGAGTCTGTGGGACACCATCAACTTGGTTCTAGTCCCATGCTTCTACTACTGAGGCCTAAGCTAATTTAGCATCCCTCCCTTCCACTGCACACTTGGTTGGTTCTCACTGAATGTGTATGGAATAAACTCCTGAGATCTTCTTAACATGAACCACTGACAGGCCATGCCTCTCCCATTTAAAAAAATTCTAAATGCTGAGCTTCACACTTATTTTTGTGACCTTTCTTCACGATGGTTTCAGCCCATCCTGTTCCAGCTTGTCGAAATCACTCTGAATGTTGACACTGACATCCATCATATTAGCGATCCCTCCCAGCTTTCTGTCATCCGCAAATGTGATCAGCATGCTTTCTCTGCCTTCATCCAAGTTTTTGATGAAAACTCACTGTATTTTATTTGAAAAGACTTTTAATATAATTGATTTGGGTCCAATTTTTGATAATTTTGTAAAGCTATCTAAAAGCAGGAGAATCCAAGCTATGAGGTTCAACCCAATTCCAAAACAATGCAATTAAAATAAATACGCTTTACAAAATTGAGCCAGGCCCCAAAGGTAGTATCAGTGTGACCCAGACTCTGGCATGGTCAATCTGTTATTTTGGGCAAAGCTAACAATTAAATTGGATAAATGTTTGTTGATGAGAATGATGACTCTAGTCTAACACCCTGAATGGTGCAGAAGCAAGCAAACACGGTGGATTGATTTTTCACTGTGAGGCAGTTACTAGCTGGGACAACTCAAAGTACGGGGTAGGGTTTGCCGCTGAATAACTAATTAGGCCATGTAGACCAATAATTGGATAATTTGGCCCCCCCCAACCCACCAAATCACTTCGTGGACTAAACCTCTGGACTGGCCATCAGTAGTGATTTCAAATGCCCCAGAACAATGTCAGATTGTGTGCTGTAGCCTCAGTGAAGGCAGTGCCAAGAAGCTTCATTAATTCGGATGAATTGCATAAGGGAAGGCCAGAGTTGGCTCATGGAAAAATTTTTATTCCCAAATGCTTTTCTATCACCCACTCACACTGAAACCAGAGATGCAAGGAATTATGGTTTTAAGAGCACAGGCTTTGGGGGCCAAATTGGGCCCACTTGGCTTCTAATTCTATCTCTGATACATATTACTATGTGACCTTGGGCAAGTCAGTCCTTTAGCCTTTCTCAGTTTTAATCTCATCTATGAGAGATCATAACACTTACCTTAGTGGTTTTGCTACATAGTACCTGACATGTGTAGTGTTTATATTCATTAGAACATTCAACAAAGGATAGAATAAGAAGTTTTGGTCAAGGAGATAACATACAGGGCACTGTGCTAAAGCTTTGACAAGTATCATCTTATTTAAACTTCCCTGGGAAGTTAAACCCTGGGAAGTAGATATTATTATTATTACTCCATAACACAGATGAGGAAACTGATGCATTAAAAGATTTAATCAGTTGCTCAAGATCACCCAGCTAGTACATGATGGTGCTGGGATTTTAATCGAGGCCTGCATGGTTCCAAAACCTAAGCCCTTAATCACTGCATTATTCTGTTAGACTATTATTTGAGACTTGACTTCAGTCAAGAGATGCTACTTGTAATCAGAGTAAGAGTCCTCAACCTTTGATGCTAAGGGTCTACCATGCTTCTCATATGAAGTCTTGTGCTCAAGTGTGGAGAGGAGGCTTCACAACCTACAATGAGGGAGGGGATGAGGGAAGGAAGATCACAGCAGATACACAAATCACCCCTTCACTTCTGTCAACATTGCAGCCTAAAAGGAGGGCATATGGCAGACACTCTCACACTCTTGGCCAGCCCTTCAACCAGAAGTTTGAAATACTGATTGGACCTGGAGAGGGCAATCTGGTAGCTGCTGCCAAGCCAAATCAACCAACTGGGGATCCCTGGACTGGTATCTCTCTTATCTGTGCGTAAACTGTGTTTCTAAGTTTTCTTGTCTTACGGTGGGATTAACCATTCGTACAGTTCATGCTTCTTTCAATAGTTAGATGAGACAAAGTACCACAATGCCTAGCATGTGGAAATTGCTCAATAATTGAGATCTTTTTCGTTTCTTTTCTTCTTTGGTGAGACCCTGTCTTACTAGAAGTCTGCTTTTCTAAGTCTCTTTTTAAACTGCCTTCCAGTAATGTTTATACCTTTGCTCAGAAAATCCTTTCTCATCATTCTTCTTTGTGTTATCCAAATTCCTGGGAATTTGCAGGGTTCAAACTGATGATATTTTACTATATCCCATATGAAATTAAAGTGTTAATATATTTTGGTTGGCTTAAATAACAACACTGGTAATCATTTACAATTTTCAAATGTTTTCTCAACTGTCATTCCTGTGTGACTGATGTTCAAAACATCCCTCTGAGGTTAAATATTGTAATCATCTCCACTGTAAGGATGAGAAAGCCAAGAGCAGGAGCCAGGTGACACAGGCAGGAAGCAGCAGAGGCAGCCTTCCATCCCAGTCCTCCTGACACCTCCCGATGTCAAGGCCAGAGTTTACTCCTCTCCGTCAATGGTTTAATCCCTCAGTATAAGCAGTAGGTCAGTCAATGCCCGTGCAATTGGGTAAACTGTTTAAGGATAACTTGAAGCTTACCCAGACGGTTCGGTCACAATATGGAAAAAAAAAAAAAAGTAGTCACTTTGTCTAAAGCATGAAAGAAATGTACAAATTGTAATTCACCTGTGCAGATTTTCATTGGCACAACCATCAGGAATCCTGCAACAATGGGTATGACAGGTGCAGCACTGTCAGGCTCATTTGTTAAGGCATTTAGAGATTCAATAAGGCAAAAATTATTTGGTGCAATGGATGCACTGGAATTGCTAAGTGAAGTGAAAAATAGAGAAAAGGTATGAAAACGGTTGAGCACAGTGCCAGGCACAAAGTCATTCAATCCACTCTTACTACTATTACCATGAATAGAGACCCTGACCATTCATTCAAGAGCAAGACATCATAAAACTTACTCTGGAATAATCGAGATCTCTGGGCGTTGAGTCTGTTAAAGCTCGGACGAGGGCATTCATCATACAGATTGGAGGAGAAGGTGGAGAGGGCTGAGAGGCTTCCTGCTGTAATGGGCTCTTTGGTTTGGAAGGCAGCCGACCTCTCCTCCCTTTCAGACTATCTGTACGGACGACTGATACCGAGAGAAACAGAGAAAAAATGTCTTCAAAGATATCCATGAACAGCCATAAATCACAAAAAGGAATCAAAACACTTCACAGTTGAGCAAATCATTAATGAGACCAACCATTTAAAAGTAGTAATAAGTTTGGAGTAATAGTCACACAATGATTTAATGCAAGTTGAAACAAGCAGCATAAAAGCCACCCATACTTACATTTGGTAATGAATTAGCCCTAAAAAGTCTCCTTCTCAAATAGAACAAAGATGTATGTACACAAGCTCTCTATTGATTTTGAGAAATTAGAATAAGTAGACCTCAGCTATTTTTGAATGTAAATACACACCATAAAAATAAAATGTTGAAAGAAAGGGAAACTAGGAAACTTCACCATTCTAATGTAAATATTAACTTTTTCAGTGATATCTGAGAATATTTATAAGCAAGCTGGACAAAAAGCATTATATCCATACCTTCTTTAACCATTCCGACACTGAGACACTTCTGAAATCGACAGTACTGACATCGGTTTCGACGTCTCTTGTCTACAGGGCAGTTTTTATTTGCCAGGCAAACATATTTTGCATTTTTCTGCACTGTTCTCTGAGGAAATACAATACATACAGAGATAGTCAACTAATAGTTTCTGGAAAGAGGTAGGACCTGACAAGATGTATTTTAATTACAATGTGAAAAGCGACAGTGCAATTTGTATAATTAGATAAATTTAATTTCCTAACACGCTAGCCTGCAGGAAAAACAATTTTATTAGTGTTAGCTGCTGACAATGAAAATCATCTCGGATTGTTCTGAAGCAAGTCTCAGGAGACACCCAAGTCTGAATGATAAAATCATATCTGAAATTACCAGGTCAACATATCATACCTTGGAGGATTAGATTATCTTCACTTTTAATATCCCTTTGGGAACAATTTTCTACTTGTTCCACTCCCCTGATTATTGCTGACCTTATTAAAATAAAATCAAAATTATCTGGGATGTACTTTGCTGGATATCACTATTGTAAGTCAAATATCACAGAAACTGGCTTTGTTCCCCAATAGAGATGAAATCATAAAAAGCAAAAACAAGGACTTGTCTAGTTTTAACATATAGGAAATAATGTTTTAATGCAAAAAAAATCACTTAATCAGCTTGTGTAGTGTATTTTATTTTTAAAAGAATGGTAAACTGTCCATTTCTCATTTTTGAAAGCAAAATTGTAAAACGGGATACTAAAAACTGCTATCATATCCAAGAAAGAAGACAAACAAACAAACAAACAAAAAGAATGAGATAAAAGAAGGAATATGAGAGCCATATATTTTCAATGAAAATTCCCATTAATTGGTTATTTCATAAATGACTATTGACACAGACACCAAATAACCATACTGTAAAAGACGTATTATAAAACTTGGGCCTGGTTATAAAATACTGTTGTATTCTTTAGAATCACGTATAATTTTAAAATGAAACATGAAATAATAAAGGATATTTTATGCTCCAAATATAAGAGAATGCTTGATTTTTTAAAAAAAATTAAAAACATTTGTGCAAATGGATGTGTATTTACCACTCATTCAGAAATTACCTGAATCTATTCAACTCCAAATAGAGCAGAAAGTTGGAATTTATTTGGTAAGCCTGGGCTGCATAAAAAAGAAAGAAATCCAGGTAATTTGGGATTGGTGATCTACTTTGTGTCTAAAATTCTAAATAGATTTACTTTCTATCTTTTTTAATTTTCAGCAATTCTCAACCCCCTTGTATCAGTTTTCACTCTATCACCTTTTAATTTCATTTTAAGAGATCATTTCTAAACTGCTTATATAAAATTTAAAGCCAGATACATTTTCCCTGCTTTAGCAGGTGACTAGTTTAAAATGCAAAATTTCCAAAACACAAACATACTTCTGAGGTTTCCACCATTTAAATTCGCAGCAGTTTGTAAGGGTAGGAAACTTGTGTTTCCTAAATGAAGCTCTCTTTCATTGAACATGAAGTAATTTAAAAAACTCTATTTCTTGCCATTGTCCTCAAGGATATCCTAGTTTCAGTGCTGGTGGCATTTTGCTTCAGGTATACGTTTTCCCAATAACCTCAAACCTTCCCCACATTTGTGTAGGCCTGCACAATAGTTTAAGGACAGGGAGAGATCGTTATGGTTCAATCACTGAATTCCCATCATTAACTGCACTTCATGTCACATTTTTAAAGAATTCAATTTAATGGTAGAAAGCCACTGGGTAAAACCTGCTCCGGTTCCCTTAATTAACAGATCTGTGGGGTGGTTCTCCTTTATCCTACCCCTACCCTTTCAAGTATAGATTTGTTTTCAAGATATTGCTACAGAAAAAGGATGCTGTTGGGGAACACTTAATTGACATTTCTAGACGAGGAATGTATCACCACTCCTGTATTTTGGTCAATTCAGGGGTGATTATATTTGTGGATTACTTGTACTTCTCTTGTTTTTCTTTCTTTTCCCCCTTTCAGCTGCCCATTTCACTGCCCTTCAGCATTTCCGCTGAAATGCTGTAAAAAGCAAATCTGCTAAAGGAATGCAGTTACTTGAAAGTAAACCTTGAGTAGTTAAGACAGAAAAAAACGGCTAAACCGACGGTTCTACATTTAAAACATCATAATCCTGCATATCTCCTGTATGGCAGTTAACATACTGCAAAATCTTTCCATAAGCATTTTCTCATTTATCTGCAGAAATTAATCACATGATTCCTATCTCCAGATCAAAAATAACTGTTGCTTGTTGGTATGTATACCAATGCACACGTGCATTTTTTTATAAATGTTTGTATTTTCATTTATAATGAACTATTCTTTTATGGCCCTTTAAAGCTTATAAAGTGCTTTCATAAATGTTTCTCTCATTTAATACTCACAGCCTTTCTCTGAAATTTATTCACCTGATAGGGAAACTGAGGCCTGCAAGGAAGTGTCATGCCCAACATCATAAAATTGTTAGGTGACAGATCAAGGACTCCTATTTGAGTGTTCTGACTCCAATTCCAGCATGCTCCCAGGTACATCCTATTGGCCTCCCAAATCCTCATTATCCAATCAGCATCCAGCTTTTCCTCTCCCTCCACCCTGCCCAGCACTGAAGGCTAGGAAGTGATTATTGAGCATTCGGGGGTTTGCAAATGCCTGACATAATAGCCAGAGGAGTGAGGAGTGGGGAGGGTGGCATAGAATTAAGTGTCTGAAGAAGTCTGGGAGTCAGTAGCAAAAATAGAGCTGCAAGAGAACAAGGCCTGTTCCCCCTGAGTGGTGAGAAGAGCACTGAACTCAAGAGTCAGGAGAAACCAGCTGGAACTGTCCCCATGTGCAACTAAATCACCTCTCTAGACTTCAGTATCCTCCTGGGCAAAATAAGGGGGAGGCTGAAGACCCTCCCACTATAAAATTCTCCTTTGGGTCTCTGAGATAATGAAGAGTGTCCCCACTCTGTGTGGTACAGAAGTGGAGTGGAATGGTGAGACCCCAGCTACTATCTTCTACAGAGCAAGCTGCCTCAAACTGCATCCACCAGCTGCCCCTGTCTATTCTGCAGCTGCAGAGCTGTGAAGAGGACATGCACGTTGAGGTTATGCAAACATGAGTTGGCATCCTGCCTTCATCTCACTCTCTGAGTGTGTGTCCAGGGGCAGTTAACCTCCCTGAGCCTCCATTTCCTCATCTATGAAACAAGGGTAATTAAACATTCAAGACGCTGTTAGTAAAAATAGCTAGTGGGTGACCAAAATTCAATGTCAGTTCTGTTTGAGTCTAGAGTCCTAGCTCTTCCTAGGATGATTAAATGAGATACAAATACCCAGGGCCTGGCACACAGACTCTATTCCCTCAGACATCCTGGATGGACAGAAGAGGAACACAGTGAGGTGTTTGCATTTTTGAGGTCACAGATCCTTTTGCGAATCTGCTGAAAGCTCTCTCCAGAAAAATAAGCAGGAGGTAACGCCAAGTCAGGAAGTTCACAGCCCCCTCAAGCCCGTCTGGGCCTCCTGTAATGGACTTCAAGTTAAAAAGCCCTGAGAAAGTGGGTGTGAGGGTGCTAGGAAAGGCTACTGAAATGCACAGTATAACCAGTACACCTCTCAAACCGGGAAGGGCCCGCTTAGACGCTCAGTCGAGCGGGTGTGTGGCGATGCTGGCTGCGGAGGGGAGAGGGAGCCGGAGGGGCGAGCGCTCACCTTAAAGAAGCCCTTGCAGCCCTCGCAGGTGCGCACACCGTAGTGCTGGCAGGCGGCGTTGTCCCCGCACACGGCGCACGTGCCCTCGCCCGACGCCGAGCTCCTGTTGGGTGGTGACGGCAGGCTGGGGCTCTCGCCCAGCAAGTTGGATGCGGTGGGGGAGGCCGTGAGGCCGAGCGGCGGGAAGGCCAGCGCGGCCGCCCTCTTGGCCAGCGGCAGCCCATAAGGGTGGCCCTCGAGCGCGGCTGCCTGGCTGCCCGCGGCGGCGGCGGCGGCGGCTCCCAGCGGCAGGCTCAGCGCGGCGGCGGCCGTCGGGTCATAGCCGAGGTGGTGGCCGCCTGCGGGGCTGGGCGCGGGCGGGTGCGGCGGCGAGGGCTTGAAGGGGAAGAGCGGGAAGCGCGCTCCTGCCACCGTGGGCACCGCCTTCATCGGCTGGTCGAGCAACGGGCCGGGTGCGATGCAGCCCTGTGCCGAGGACAGCGTGTCCTCCCACATCGCCCCCGCCTGCTGGGGGAAGCCCGGCGTGGTGGGGGTGGACGGCGGGGACTGCTTAAAGTACATGGAGGTACTGGGCAGCACCTCGTCCTCCGGGCCGGAGGGGGGCGGAATGGATGGCTGCTGGTGGTGGTGGTGGTGGTGGTGGTGGTCATGGTGGTGATGGTGGTAGCCGTGCGCGCGGCCCTCCTCCATCTTGATCAAAGGCCGGGGCCCCGACGGCTGCATTTGGTACAGGCAGGAGGGCTTGAGTTCGTAGTTGCTCGAGTAGCCCTCCATGAAGGTACTGAAGCTGGGCAGGGACGTGGTAGCCGTGGCCGTGATCTCGGTGCTGCCGAGGTCCATGGTCAGCTTGGAGTAATCAGGATTCATGATCTCCGTGGTGTATTCCGAGCCATATGTCTGTGCTGCATAACTGGAACCTGGCGGTGAAGGGCTATACTGGGCTTGCACGCAGGGCATATCTGCAAGGGAGAGGAAAAAGGTCTCTCAGAAGCAAGTCAGCACTCTTCATAGCTAATAGGTAGCAATGGACTTGTCGCTCTCTAATATGGGAAATAGAGAGGAAGTGACATTCTTTCCACATTCTAGTATCATAGACTTAGAGTCCTTCCTTCCTTCCTTCTTTCCTTCCTTCCTTCCTTCGTCCGCTGGGAAGAAAGTTGAATCCCTGACAAACTGCCAAAGGGGCCACAGGTTGCCAAAACCCAGCCTCCTGAGGACTTCTGTGCCCACCTTCCCTCCCTTGCCCTGTCCTCCACTATATCTGTGAATTTTGATATCTTCCCTCATAAGCCCAGTTGTATTTTTAAAAGTGGTTTTGAGCCCTAGAGATTAAATGAAGTGACCTCAGCCACAAATTGGGAGGACAAGAAGAAATCCAGTGAATGCCATGTTGGTTTCTTTTGGGTGAAAGAGACCACTGGTCCCCCAAGTCACACGCTTTGATTTGTAAACCTATGAGTTAGTAAAAGAAAAAAAAAAAAAGGTGTCCTACATGGGACTTACTGGCCCAGTGACATTCTAACATTTTATGAGTGCCAACTGAGGCTACCCACACACATTGTGGTTGCTTTCTCCCACCCTCTCCCTACTCCTCCAAGCAGGGCTAGCAGCCTGCTCAAACTGGACCCCTGTTGATTTCAGCCAGCTAGGTGGTGAGGTAGGAACCTAGGTCCAGGAAATGGACTCGGGGGAGTTTGCACCATCTGCAAAGAAAAAGATCAGCAGCTGCAACAAAACACCCACCAAACCTGCTCTCTGCCATATATGTGTGTGTGTGTGTGTGTGTGTGTGTATCCCCCCCCATTCTAAGAAATAAAATATATCAGTGGCTGCTTTATAACAGTAGTTTACAGTTGTCATAATAGGTTAGTTATCTACATATTTTCTTATGACAGAAGAATTAGCACCCCTAGAAAAGAAAGTAGTTTCTTAATAGGTTTAGTTTCTCTCAGCCCCCAAAGCAATGATATCTGGAGTGCTTACTATTGTTCAGAGAGGTTGAACTGGATGAGAAAGCCCTGAGAAATATTGGATCTAGTGGATAATTTATCTAATTATTTCCCTTTCTTTATGGTTAAATATAAATAGTAAACTGGGCAGTTTCTGGTGGTTGTTTTTTCTGAGCCAAAGGAAAACCACGTGCTTAACCTGTCTTTGGAGTCTATGGTGTAAAAGGTGTGACTAATAGAAAAGTGAACACTTTACATCTCCTTTGACATCTTTCTCTTACCCACATTTCCAAATCTGATTGAGTCATACATGTATGGGATGAAATCTTGACTTGTAAAAAGGTGTTGAGGGCCTGGTGGAAGAAGCAGTGATGAGGAGGGGCCAGTTCAAGCCTTTATTTTCCGAGCGCCCTACAAACACTCATTAGTTTGAAGTTAAAAGAGCACTTATCCTGCTGTCCAGTTGTTGGGGTGAAATGAAAGGCTAGTCATTTAAAAGAAAGAACACTGCCTGATGTTTCATTTGTTCTCCTCCCTTGGATTTCTCCATGAGTCTTTTCTATCATTCTTCTTTGCCAATCCCTACCTATTGCTCTTCTTTGTGTCTTTCTGAGGTTTCCAGATAGAAGATGAGCTTGCTGGGACTGAGTTCTATTTATCTGCATCTCTTTGGCCAGGCACCTGGTATCCCTTTACCAAATGCATAAAGAGGTATTACAAGCCAAACCTGCAATCCTTTCTTTTGCCCAAATCAAATTTACTCCTTGGTTTTCAGCTCAAATGCTTTCTCTCTTTCCCTTTGAGCTTCAATAATCCAAATGTCTGCACCCAAATGATTTACGTTTTATACAAACAAAAATGCTTTGCATTGTTCGAAATGATCCCATAACTTAAATGCGTTAGCATTAAAAGTAGAGCAAATATGAAGACATTAAAATGTATAAAAGATCCAAATCTGTTGGTGTATTTGCATTTTTCTCAGGAAAAATATCTTTGAGCAATACGATTAATTTAATCTGGCTGCTCCACTAGGTAGCAACAGGGTGTGGTATCCAGAGGAGATTCGTGCAAGGAAGCCACCTGTGCCATGAAATTCGCGGCCAGCAGTCACTCGCTGTCCTGGCGCTGGGCAAGTCGACCAGCCTGCTTGCTGGGTATGTGGCTCCCCCACCCACATATCCCAGCCCGGGAGGAATAAGGAGTCGCGCCTTCAGACCTACCTGGAGGATATCTTGCGCGCTGAATGGTGGGGCTGGGGGTCTCTCCAGCGGAGGCTGAGAGTGGAGGAGGCGGGGACGTCCGGCGGGGCGAAGCGGCGGAGGTGCTGCCCGGCTCCGCTGACGGTCCAGTCTCAGGGCTGGGGCTTGCCGGGCTGCGCTCTTCCGCAGTGGGCTCTGCGGGCACCAAGAGAGAGGACAAAGGTCACAGTGAGACCACGCTGGGTCACCGCGGCCTGGACTGGGCGTACAGAGGTGAGGGTTGAATAGATCTCTAGAAATGCATTAATTACAAAAGAATTAGAAGGGTAAGAAAGCAGTGCTTAAGGTGACCGGAGTCCCCGGGCAGCAAGCATCACAGCGCCTTGGAGGAGCCGAGGAAAGGCTGTCCGCGCTCACCGCGGTTTTGTGGTTCCCGAACCGAGGCTAAAAAAACGCGCAGCCAGTCGTCGCCCAGAAATTAATCCATCTGCCCCCACAATTGGTTCCAAGCTAACGATGTCATGAAAACCGAAGAATGGAGAACACTTGAGGAAGGAGTTCCGCCCGAATCGGAGTCTGTGAGTGTGCACGAGCGGAAAATATTTTCCAACTTCGCCCGCCCCCACCCCTCAAATACAAATTTGACACGTTGCATAGGAAAGGCACAGGGTACGGAACGAATGCATGAATGCCCCGAGGAATTAAGAAAGTCCGCGCTTTTCATTCTAAATGCTAATGGAGCTTCGCCTCTATTAGCCGTGAGTTTCGGGGGCCAGGGGTCAAGCAAACAAAAGGACACAGTGGAAATAGGCCGGCGCTGGAAACGAGGCACAAGGCGGTTGGCGTTTGCGGCTGGTGGTGAGAGGGAGGGAGGCCCCCTGCGCCCAGCGGGCGGTATCCCAGAGGGTGGGCGACTTCGAGGCTCGGGGCCATCCGGCGACCCGGAGGGGGGCACATTCCGGAGGGCGCCGAGAGCGGCTCTGGGGCGAGCGTCTCTGCGCAAAGCCTTAGCAAAACTTTGTAGCTAGAAGCGCATTTCGGCGGGCCTCGGGTAAGGATCCCACGGCCCCAAACTCCGGCGTATAGCGCCCCCTTTGCCCGGACCCACTCGCAGCTTAAGGGATGGGAACGGGGACTCGAAAAAAAAAAAAAAAAAAACCCAAACTACCAAAATTCCAAAAACCTCGGGAGTGCGCGGGCCGCGGGTGTCGGATAAGTTTCGTCTCCCGCCGCCCCTGCGCCCCGGGCTTGCCTGAAAGGAAAGAGGGTATCGGAGCCCCCAGATCCGGGGAGCCCTCGACGGCCAGGAAATGGGGGATTCCCTTGCCATCCCCAACCCCAGCCCCAGCTGATACTACAGAAAGCCTGCGCTCGCCCTAGCGCAGGCAAGGGCGGATCTTCCCACGGCTGTAGCTTGCGCTTCCCGTCCCTCCCGCATCTTCAGTGGGAGTCTCTGGCAACCTCCCACCACCTCCTCCAGGTGCCCGCATTCCCGCCCTTCTCCACGGCCTTTCAAGCGGAGTCTTTCTCCAAGGATAGGCCTCTGACTGGGGTGGGCGAGGGTAGCGTCTCCCCAAGGAAGGGGCTCCCCTCGAGCGCCCGGCGTTCGCGGGGAAGAGCCACACCGCACTTCCTACAGCCGCCGAGCCGAGCGCCCCTCGGCTATCTCCGCCCCCCACCCCCCCGCCCCGAAACGACCGGTTACCTAGGCAAAGCCTCAGAGCCTGGAAACACGTTGCTCCGCTCCCGCTCGCGGCCGCCGCGGCCGGGAGCACGGAGCCTCGGGGTTGTAAATTAGGAAGAAATAACTACCTCTGTCAAAGCCCCTTTCTTTCTCGTGGGCAGACGAAAGGAACACCCCCGTGTTCCCCTCCCCGTGGTGAAGTGTGTGAAGGAAACCGTGAAACGCACCATTGTGACCGGGGCTCCTCCACGGAGTTTCCAACCCTGGGGAGCGGGGGCGGAGGTTGGGCGGGGGCAGTAGGAGTGGAGAAGAGACCGACAGAAAGGCAAAGACAGAGATTCTCAGAAAGACAGAGGGAGAGGAGACAAACCGCGGGGGAGAATTTCTGCGAGCGCACGGTCCCAGGGAAGCGGGGGTGGGGGTGGGGGGTGCGGGGGGAGGGAGCGGGTGTGGAGGCTGCTGTGGCCTAAGGGGTCTTTGATATTCACATTACGAGCGTCTTGCTCAGATAAGAGAACTCGAATAAACTCAAACTTCATTCATTGTGCTCAGCAGCCGCGTTAGGAAGATGTTCCTTTCCCCAGCTCAGTTCTATAAAATATTTCTCCGTCGTGGGAAAAGACGGCTCAGGATTGGATTCGCGATGAAATGACTGAAGGGCGCCCTGTACCTCTCTCCTGGCACCCTAGGGCTCTGGGATAATAGCCCGAGATTTCTGATTACCCAACTCCTTGCAGCTCTTCCCTCTGGAGAATCCGTGGGCATAGTAAATAAATGACAATCTCCAAGAACGTTCTTTGGAATGAAGGGACAAATGCTTTCTCCCTCACGACTGACCCAAGCTTCCAACAGGTTCGAGAGGTGCCTTTGGAAGTCAGCCTCCGCAGGCTGCGCCCGCTTGACCGCTCTCCTCTCACCACCGAGAACTTTCATTTCTATGAAGAGTAAAACACTACGAGCAACTTCTCCAAAAGCGCGAGTTCTGTCAGTTAAGAGTAAAACACGCCTCTCCCATACTGACTTAAGGCCCGGAGGAGAGGGACACCGTTCCCACGCGTGTCGGGGCACTGGGGTCGGCAATTACACCCGATTACCTCCGAATGGAAAAGTGTAAACGGGCAAGTCGGCGACACAAGGCAGACGTGCCTGGTGGAGCCCCAGGCTCATTTCAATACAATAAGCCACATTCCTACAATTACGCCCTCTTTCCTGAGATCCTCGGAGCGCCGCTGCAAACTCCGGCCGCTGCTGACCAGGCCCCTTCCCTCCCAAGCTTCCTCCGAGTCAACCATCTCGGAGTCACCATTAGGCATATTAACTGGGACCCACCGGAGCCCCTATTTTCAATCCTAGTTAAAAGGCAGGAAAATTACTGCCGTTCATCACCGGAGCTGCAACTCCCTGCCGCTGCCGCCGCCGCCGCCTAGAGCATCATTACCATGACAACTAGAGCCGAAATACCCTGAATTACATCGCTGGAGCTGCTACTGCACAAATCCCGGTCCTCCTCTTTGTTAGAGGCTTTTCGCCTCTTTGGGTAGGGAGAGGAATACCACAAGCTCCAGAGATCCCCGCAGGCCCGCTACGGGGGAAAAGTTTCAGATCAGAACCCACCGGCGACTCCGCGAGCAAAGCCTGAGCGAGGAGGCGAGGGGGGAAAACCCCACACTCAAAGTTGTCAATTTCAGAAGCTAAGCTTCCCAGCACGCCAACTTTTTAGCAAGTCCCCCTATTAACTGAGCGAATCTCATACTTACTTGAGTGCTGTGGCGGTTCCGTCTTTAGAGCGAGTTTCTAGAAAGCTGCCCCGAAATCTGCACTGGGGGCGGCGGGGGGGGCGGGAGTCACAGTTGCTGTCCCGGAAGGGCTGCTGTGAAGAAGTCCAGCGGCTCCCAGAGGCAGTGAGCTGCTGGCAGGGGATGCTGCGATCCCGATTCATGGGAGAGCGCCGCCGAGGGGTTCCGCGGGCGTCCTGGCTCGGGCCGCGACCAGGGGGTAGGATGCCGCTTCTGTTCCCACCTCCACAGCCACCGCCGGCGCTGTCAGCGTTGCAAAGTGAGACCGGGAGGGGCGTCCGCCTGCCGCGCAGCGCTGCACCCGCGAGGGCGCAGGGCGAGAGGGGTGTGAACGCGCGGGAGAGAGTGGAGTGTGTGTGAGGAGCGTGTGTGCGCGCGTGTGTCTGTGTGTGCGAGTGAGGGAGCGGGTGTGAGCTTGTCTGTGTGTGGGGAGCGGAGGAGGAGCAGGAGCTGGAGGAGTGGGGGGCGGGAGGCAGGAGACTCCGCTCTCCCGGCTGCGCGTTCGCTCTCTCTCTCGGCACGTCATTTATGCCACAGGAGCCCTAGCGGCCTCTCCATAGAGTGCCTGGAATGCGAGACGTCAATGTGACGCCATGGGACGCTACGTCACCCTCCTCCTCCCTCCCCTGGCCCAGCCGGTTCCGCGTGTGCGAGGGAGGGGGTGTGTGTGCATGTGTGTGCGCGCGCGCGCGTTCCCCGGCTATTTGCAGGGCAGCGCAATGGAAACTGTGCCGCGCGGCCAGTCCCGGCCCGGGGGCCTTTCGGATCCGCGCTGCCAACCCGTTTGCAACCGCGCTGCTTGCCCAGGCGCTATTCTGTAAGACGGTGCAGCGGCCCGACCGCGGGTCAGGCGGGACCGCCCAGCTGTCAGACTCGGGTGGAGTAGAGTTGGAGGAGTGCTACTGGCGCGCCTCCGAGGCTGCCCCGAGGCAGGGAGCCAGGGCGAGGGGGTAAGAGAGAGGACAGCTCTTCCGAAAGGGAAGCCTCAGCCAGCCAGCTTCTCCGAGTGACCTGGCAGCGGGTGCAGGAGTCAGGCACCAGTCCGAAGACTCCCCGAGGGGCAGCTGCTCTTTCCCCAAGCAACAGTTCTAAAGCTGTTTGCGTCTCTCTGGCTCCCTGCGCCTAGGCTAATCTCTCTCCTCCCATCATTTGCTGGGTGCGTATTTCGCACAGGGATACCGATGGCTCTGGGAAGATAAGGTTGTATTTCTTTACACTTAAGTGTGGGTTTCCTAACTGGACTTTACAACCCAACTAAGTGCACATCCGTCATCCGCGCGCGCTGCAGCCGAAACTACTTATTGTGTGTAAAACAAACACACACGTGTTGAACAGCTGAGCAGGTCTGACTTGCAAATCACCTCCTCCCATCAGAAATGTAACTCTCAGCTCGCACTTTCACTTTTTGATGGTTGTAGACGGGCCTACCCTCCCACCTCCCAAATTAAACATTTCGAAATCAGTCAACAGGATTTATTAGTCAGTCCCTCGCTACGGGATTTGCTCTGGTCTCCTGGGACACATTTGTTATGAAATGGTGAGCTGAAAGCCTGGGCGATTCTGTTAGGGAGAGAAATTTCTTCCTGGAAGTGATGAATTTAAGTGTGAATTTCTTGCTGAAAACAAAAACAAAATTTTATCAGAATTAAAGTCTCCTAGTTCCAAAGGTTGCAGCTGGGTGAAAACAATCTCTTTTAAAAATGATTTTTTTGAGGAGGAGAAAGTATTTGAGTGAAACAATGCAGACAGACATGGTCCCCATGTGGTCCGCTTGAATCAGACGTGACATTTATGTCTTTGACCTGTCACAATCTTTGCGTGTGTGTGTGTGGGGGGGCGGAGCACACAATTCAGAATCGAAGGTTCGAGCTACCACAAGAAACTTGGAAACAAAACTAGAATTATACATATGGTATGGGTATATTTCTTCGCCTCCACTTCCACTTCAGACAGGGTGGTGTGGAGAAGACCTGGAAGGGTACTACGAAAGTTGACCTAGCGGACAGGAACAGAGCCTCTGCACTGCCACGGGTTCCAATCCAGTCTCACAAAGAAGGAGGGCGCTGCTACATTGCATCCATTCAAAGGCGGGCGGGTGGGGGTAGCAGGACCTGGAGCCGCGCGGCGCTGACGCACGCGAGGCGCGTGATTGACGCAGGCAATGTTACTAAATTCGGCGGTTGGCCGGGCCCCGCCGCCGCCGCGCGCGGCAGATAGCGGAGTAGGTTCCCCTCGGTCACCCCCGCCCCTTCTCCATTCAGAGCAGCTCTCGGCCGGGCGGGGCGGGGCGGGGCGGGGCCGGGCGCGCGCGGGGCGGGGCGGGGCGGGGTGCGCGCGGCCGCGCCGGGATCCGGCCGCACCAAATATAGTCGGGCCTGGCTATTTTTAGTCGGGCCTAGGGCGCCAGCTCGCCGCGTGAGGGGGCGCCCAGACCCCGCGGGGAGTGCAGAGGGGGCGGGGGCGGAGTCGCCATCTTGGACTCGGCTCGACCCAGTCTGGTGACCGGCGATGCTGGGCCGGGCTCGGCGCAGGGGGTCGGGGTGAGTGGGTGTGAGCTGTGGGATAGAGTGGGACGCGCGGGCTGTGACTTGAGCGGACGGCGGGTCAGGGCGCGGAGCCTGCCCTCAGGGGTGGCGCGGGGGAGGGCCCGGGACGCGCGGCCCACGGGGCGTGCGCGGGTGTGGGACGGCGATGCCCGCCAGTCGGCAGGCCCGGCCGTCCCGACACCCCGCGGCCCGGCCAGCCCCGAGTCGCGTGGGGGCGGAGCTGCCCGCGGCCACCACTTCCTGAGAGCCGGGGATACCCCTCCCGGACGTCACGGAGGAGCCGAGGCGGCGGTGGCGGCCCGGGGCTCATCTTGCACTTGCATCACGGGTGCAGCAGCAGTTGCTCTGCTCCTTTGTGGCTTTTTCCCCTGTTGAGTAACTGCTTTGTTAAATGAAAATACCATGACGGGCCAGTGTGATCACCAGCTCCAGACCTCAAAGAAAGTGAAGCTGTCAGGCAAGAAGAGGGAGACTCCCCTAGCCGGCTGCGATGGTATCTGGTGGGTGGATGTGTAGAGAAGCACTTGACAGTTTCCACGTATTACTTCTTGCCTAACTTTTCACCCCCAAGAAGGTTTAAAAATACTTTTATTTCCATGCTGTAAAAATTTCTTATGTTCTGTACCCCACCCATTCCCTCTTCAATTTGAAATCGCGTGCAGAACTGGAATCACTGAAAAGAACAGTTATTAGGTACCGTTTTTAGGAAACAGGACATCTTTCAGTGAATTTGTTGAGTAAACTACACTTTTAAATGTTAATATGTAAAAGATCCTTGCCCACTGAAGGTACTTATAAAGCTTCTAGCTAAGTTTGTTTATATGAATTGGGTTTCCTCAGTGACCGTTTCAAACCGGTTTCCTTATTTATCTTAAATTAAAAAAAAAAAAAGTCCATCCCTGTCTGAATATCTCCAGGTAAAGCATTTCTCCCTTTGACTCTTTGAGTGAATGTGATTTTCTGGACGTTTATGTTGGTTATATGCTTCCCTCGCCCCTTTTTCCCCTCCTCTGCCTTTTACGTCCTTTTCTTCCTGAGTATCGGGTCACCAATCTTTGTTCCTTGACTACTGTGAGGCTGAGGGCTGTTGTCTGATTGCACTGAGCCAATCAGCTGGCTTAGTGCTCCTCTGGGTAGGAAGCTGGACTGACTGTTGGAGAGGTTCCAGTGGTCACTGATAAGTGGCAACATTTTTGCACTCAAATGGAAAGTCATGGAAGCAGAGACAAGGCTCTCTTACAAACTGGGACACCATCCTCTGCTTAAACCTAGGGCTGTAGTCATATGCATTTCTTTAGGTGACCTCAAACCAAGTGAATCGTTCTCTTTTTCAAATTAATATCTATTCTTCTATACTGTTTCAAAAGTCTGATTTACTAAAAGCCAGGCATAATTTTCTGTAAGGCTTATGTAATATGACCATTTCAGTAATATAAAATACCTTTTTGATGACTTTTTTATTAAATGAAACAATACTTTATAATTAAATCTCTTCTTTTGGGAAATCAAATAGAATAAGACTATCTTAATCTGTGAAATGTGGAAAACTTAACCTGGTTTGGTCCTTTTTCTAGAAGAGGGACATTCATGTGTGGCCTAGTTTACACCCAAAGCAAAGAAAGCAGTTAGTTTCTGCTTTCATGATACTTATGGCAGCCAATCTGTTAAAAATTCTTTCTATGAAGTAACTATTACAGATTCACTGGATAATTATCTTACATTTTGTTTTGGTTTTGTAGGTGTAGTCTGTCTGCAAGAAAGAAAGTGCTCTTTCTCTTGGAAAATAAAATATGAAATTTGGGGGAAATTTATTGTGTATGATATAAAGCAGTTACTTTAACAAAATGGGATTTAGAATTGCTTTAAAGACTCTTCTGATTAATCACTGACATGTAAATCTTGTTGATTTTGCTAATATGTAAAGAATGATGACGAGTCTTGCTGATACAAAAATTGGGTGAGGAAAGGTGAAATGAAAATTCCAAGCCAGAAGTTGTTACCTAAGGTGAAGATAGGAGAGAAAATGAAAAGACTCGTGTGTAAGTCTATGTTTTCCTGAATCACTATAGAAGTTCTATACTACATTTAAGATATGTATATAAAATTTGGTAGCTTGGGCTGACATTGACTTATACACTTAAATTACTGGGCTCAGGAACATGGGACAATGGTAGTAGTTTTCTGCCTGACCTACCTGCATAACATCCCTTCCTTATCAATTCTATCATTGCCAGATTATTCTTCCTAAAATACGGCTTTTGTTATATCACTCCTGGGCTCAAAAGTCTTCAGCAGCTGGATATGTCTCCAAAATAAAACCCCAAAGCCTCCACATCCTGGCCTCTTTATTTCCACAGAATTTTCCTATCCTAGTCAAACTGTTATCCTCACTTTTCTTCAGACATCCTTTTACCCTTCCACGTTTGTTCATAGTTTTCCTTTTTATGGCGTTCCCTTCTTCTCTGCTTATTGAAATCTTACCCTTCCTCTAAAACTAGTTCAAGAAATGAACTCAGATTGTGCTTTAGTCTTTCATAAAGTTCTTATTTTACTGTCTTCTTTTTGTGCTCTTGTGTCCACAGCTTATTGCCCTGTTGAACTATAAGCTTCAAAATATGTCTCACATATCTTTGAAATTTCTGTGGCACCTAAGTTTAACAGAGATAGTAAATATCCATAAAATATTTCCCCATCTAAATTTGAATATGAAGAGAGAGCAGCCATAATATAAGTAACCAGTTATATGGATTAGGATATTTTTGACATGAATGGACAAAATGATATCATACATTAGTTGTTTTCTTTACCTCAACTTTTTTTTTTTTTTTTTGCGGAAACGGGGGCCTCTCACCGCTGTGGCCTCTCCCGCCGTGGAGCACAGGCTCCGGACGCGCAGGCTCCGGACGCGCAGGCCCAGCGGAGCCCAGCCGCTCCGCGGCACGCGGGATCCTCCTGGACCGGGGCACGAACCCGTGCCCCCTGCATCGGCAGGCGGACTCCCAACCACTGCGCCACCAGGGAAGCCCTTTACCTCAACTTTTAACACTCCTGATTGAGTATAGTGCCCACCACAAGCCCTGACAGCCACATGGTGATACAAGGAAATTGCAGCTTGGCTTGTACCTATTATAGCCATGTAGGAAGATTTGCTATGATTTTTTTTTTTCCCTGACAGACTTTTGGTTTGACTGTTCTACAGTCTTTCCCCCTCTATGTGTACTTCTACTTATGCTGCTTCCTCTCAATGAAGAATGGGATGCTGTAGGCTAGGAAATGTTAATACCAACTTCTTTTGGGAAAATTTCTTAAGGTTTAAAAAATTGAGAACCATGGCACCTATGTATAACCAGTTAAACACATAAATTCTTGAGTTTCTTATCTTTTCTAAGATATGTTTAAATAGATTTGTATAACACTACGTATATGCAGAAGTAAACTAGGCAAAGAGATTTTGGAATTATGATTTCTTAGAAGTTTTAGAAAGAGGCTCACGTGAATTAGAATATTAATATTTAACAAGGAAAAAGTAAATAATAGATCAGGAAAGACTTTCTATGTTACAGAAAATTTTAGAAAAGAGTAAACACCAGAGAGGGAAAGATTACTTAATAGTATAAGTGCTAATATTATTTTTTAATCTCATTAAATAATATTTTTCTATCCATTAGTAAATAACAGGACAGGCTTGCAATCTGGTTAAAAAGATAGTTTATTTCTTAGTCATGTTTTCCCCAGTCGTTGGTAAACTCTGGAAGGCCACAGTGATTTGGGAGAGAAAAGTTATTAACACATGTGTGATAAATAAATTCAGGATATTATTTATGCCTATGAAATGAGATCTGCATTTTAGCTAGGGTTGATGGAGCAAGTAAATATCTCTCCACATATAACTACATAGCCCTTTGCTATCACCCAACTCTGAAAAAAAAAAATTGCCTCACATGTACAAGATCAGTTCCTTCAGCATATTCTCCGGGAGTGGGATGCTGTATTTTACAGAAAGCACTAGATTGCTTCTCAGAGGCCTGGGGCTGGTTTTGCTGCCATGAAGCTGCCCAACCTTGGGTAAGTTAATTAATCTTTTGCAGGGGGCCTAAATATCATTATCTGTAAAAGGATAATGTTGGGCTGACTATATGATCTTTAAGGATCTTTCAGGTTCTAACGTTGAGTGCTTTTTAAGGCTGGTTAAATGTAAATCATGAGTCAGCTCTGGCCTGGTCTCCTGTCACTACTTGATTGCTGTAGTCAGGAGGCTCAGTAACTCTTTTGTATACTATACAAATAGTAGTAATATTCGTAGTAATATTATATTAAACTTTTTTTGCCTACTTTATAAATGACTGTAGCCACTGAGTGGGATCTTGGTGGCCTGAGAGTGTTAATGTATTGCCAGCATCACAGCCTTGTCTTGTCCATAAAGTGGAAACAAGCAGAAACCTGGATAGTCCAAAAGTCATTTTATATTTAGCTTTGGAATTTGTTTTTGTTCATTCATTTGAATATGGATGAGTCACAAATTGACTTCATACAAATTAATAAACTTTAACTGGAATGGATACTGTTGTTTGCTCCTCCTGTTCTTTTCTGATTCTCACTGCATGCTAAGCATGAATCATTTCTTCTTAAATGTAGCAGCTGAGGCAGAACTGTCCTTTTTGCTTTTTCCTAGAAAAAGACTGGTGATGGTGGGCTTGTAAGTCTTTACATCTCCTTTTAGAGTATACACAGATAGAGAAAGTGAAATATTGAGAAGGCAGGTCAAAAGGAAAGTACCAAGTTGGTATTAAGTTGGAAAAATGTTAGCAAATCAAACAGGAAGAATACAATAAATTCTGTTTGCAAACTTGCTGGTTTGCTGTTGGATACATTTTTATGGATAAATGAGAGCTGACTTTATAGGCATTGGGAAATACCCAAATCTTAACACATTGCAGATTTATGTATTATCTGAGTTAGGTTTGGATGGTAAAAACATTTGTCCATTAATTTAGGGCTACTTTTTAAATGCCTCTTCTACATATTTAGGTATCTGTTTTCTTACTTAGATCATGTAATTAGTAACTGATTCTAATTTTTTGCCATAATACGTTTTTCATTATTTGTTACTCATGTTTATAGTTCACTACTGGAAAAATTCTTCCCTGATATCTGTTCTGAATTAGTTCTCTTTTCCGGTTATGTTTTCCTGTTTTATCAATTGTAGTGATGAGAATAGAAAGCCATATTTTAAAGATTTATATTGATACTTTTAAGTTTAGTAAAATTATTAAATTTTACTCATTATTTCTAATTTCTGAAAATGATTGTCTTATTTTAAATTCATGTTGTCATTAATTTCACTTTTTTAAAACAACAGGATAACCTGTATACAATTTGAAGTCCATTTACCATAGTTTTATGGCACTTTATAGTTGCCAGTTAACTTTTTTTTTTAATAAGCAGATATTCATTTTTATTTATTATTTATTTATTTATTTACTTTTGGCTGTGTTGGGTCTTCGTTTCTGTGCGAGGGCTTTCTCCAGTTGTGGCAAGCGGGGGCCACTCTTCATCGCTGTGCGCGGGCCTCTCACTATCGTGGCCTCTCTTGTTGCGGAGCACAGGCTCTAGACGCGCAGGCTCGGTAGTTGCGGCTCACGGGCCTAGTTGCTCCGCGGCATGTGGGATCCTCCCAGACCAGGGCTCGAACCCGTGTCCCCTGCATCGGCAGGCAGATTCTCAACCACTGTGCCACCAGGGAAGCCCCAGCCAGTTAACTTTTTAGCGACTTTTTATATTTAAATTTTTTTTGTGTGAGAAGCTTCTATTTATCTCAAAATCTTTTAAAATGCCTTTTTGTTTAAATTATCTTGGACATATTTATTTGGGGTGATGAATTTACTGAGCCCACGGAGCAGTTCTTGGCACAGAATAGGTACTCTGTAAACATTTGATGAATGAATGAAAGCAGTTTTCAAGAAGCTTTATTCAAAATATTCTATTTTCTTTATCAAAACCAGCCTTGTGGCCTTATTAACTTTTCTGAGAGAGTTTCACTCAGGGGTTCAGCATGAGAGAGCAGCAGAGAAGACCTGCTGTACATCACTGTGCTGCTGCTTCTGAACCGCCTGTCTCTCCATTGCGGCTAGACTACAGACACATCTAGTTGTCCATATTGAGGGCAGTACCCCTGAGTCACAGCACTCTGTGACATCTGTGTTTGAACTAACGAATTCAGGTATCCTAAGGAATTATATCACCTTTTGATCGTAAACCCCCTCAAGAGTTAATCTCTGGCTTATCTCTTTATTTCGATGTGGCACTTTTGCTCCGATACTTTCACAAGATGGTGTCCTTCCCTCTTTTCTTTACTGTCTCTACCCTGGGTCTGTACAACCTGTTCATTGGTAAGTTCTTCACTTCTAGTCATCAGATTTCCTACTGTAACCCTCACTTTGCTTTACAGTTCAAGGCCTCTTGTCACTTGTCTACCATCTATCACCCATAGACTGAGGGGCATAAATGTAGAATATTATCTAGGAACTCAAATTATATTTTCTAAACATTTAATATATTAAATCTTAAGATTTAACTTTTGAAAAGGTAATGCATTCACATGATTCAAACAACAAAATGTTTCCCTTCCACTCCTATCCACCATCTACTCAGTTCCTATCCTCCTAGAGTTTTAAAATGCATACCCAAGCCAATACAAATATAAATTCTGTTTTCCTTTCCTTTTTTATACAAATGGAAGCTTATGCTTCCATTCTGCCTTTTTCACCCAACAGTGTATCTTGGTGTTCTTTCCGTAACAGTGGAAAAATATATGAGGTATATTTCATTTTAACAGTATGTCTTGGAGATCTCTTCCACATCATTGTGTGGCTATAGCATCATTTATTTAATCAGTACCATATTGATAGACATTTGGGAAATTTTCAATCTTTTGCTATTAGAAACAGTGCTGCAGAAATACTTTGGTTACATAGATTATTTCACACTTGTACAAATATATTTGTAGGGTAAATTCCTAAAAGTGGAATTGCTGGTCCAAGAGTGTATCTCATAGTGGTTTTATAGGTACTACCAAATTGCCCTTCATAAAGGCTGTATAATTTATACCCCCATCAGAAATGTATAAGAGTGGCTGACTACCCGTGTTCTTGCCAACAAAATGTGTAATTGAACTTTTGGATTTTTTCCAATCTAGTGGGTGAAAATTGTTATCTTAGTGTGGTTTTAATTTTTATTTCTTTTTAAGAGTGAGTTTGAATATTTTTTCATATGTTTAAAAGCCATTTGTATTTCCTTTTCTGTGAAGTATCTCTTATATTCTTTTCTTCTTTTGGGGGGGGGTCATTTGAAAATCAACTTGTAGCTGATGTTTATAATATGGAGGTTTGCCCTCTGTAAAATGAGTTGCATCATCCCCCCCAACCCCAGTTTGTCATTTGTCTTTGCTTGTAGTGTTTTGCCATGTAGATTTTTCCTAAAATGTAGTTGAATTTGTCAGTCTTCTCTTTTATGACTTCTGGGTTTTGTGTCATAGTTAGAAAAGCCTGCCCCACTACAAGGTTATAAAAGAATTCTCTCATATTCTACTACTACTTTTTTTTTTGTTTTTTTTAACTACTACTTTTATGGCTTCTATTTTACACTTAAGTTTTTTGATGCATTTTTCTTAGTGTATGGTATGAGACATAGGTCCAAATTAATTATTTTCCAAATGGCTACTCAGTTGCCCCAACACCATTTGTGAATAGTCCCTCTCTACATTGTTTTGCTTTTTACTAGAAACAAATTGATTCATCTATCTTGGTTTTTCACACCTACTTTGCTGTGACTGAATATAAATGCAGTTCTCTGTTTTCCTTCCTATAGAATGCCTTCTTCAATGGCACAGATGTCTTTGCCTTCTACCCTGCTACCTCTCTGCTTACCTCAGCAACACCAGCAGCCTGACAGCCAGTTAATATTTGAATGAATACAGGCTACTCAGAAAGCTCTCCAGGATTTTCCATGGAGCAGTAATGGGCTAAAAAGAACTCTTAACTGTAATCTTCCTTCGAAGACTGTTCAAGCCAGAGATGTCTTCTAACTCTCTCTGGCCATGCTAACCAGCTATTCTAGAAGCTGAAACCCACTACCTGGGTCTTTTACTCCTGAGGCAATCCAGTTCAGATTGCTTCTTTCCATGCAAGTTCACATCATCTGCTACCTCTGCTTGTCTGACAATATGGGATATTACCCTCTGTAATTTGGGATGGGGAACCGTAATATGCCCAAGAAGTGGTTTGGATTCCCCATCATGCAGTGGTCAGCTCCAGAACCTCATTTACTGGGAAAGTGATTGTGGATGAATGATTTGGGGAACATACATCCTCAATTTGAACTCCAAACAGATTAAGTTTTTCACCTAGGGAACCTGGGGAAAACCCAGCATTATTCTACCTAGGGGAGAGTGTCCAAGCAGGCAGCTGAAACTGAATTTACTTGATATCCTTACTAGCACTTTCTAAGCTACTTGGGTTAGTTTTATAGCTCCTTGAGAAACACTTCCTTCTACTCTGAAACATTGCCCCAGGTGATGTTTCTCTTTCAGACTTGCCTGTTCCTTATTATTGAACCTTTTTTGGGGGGTGTGCTATTTCTTATCTCTGCATGTAGACTTTCCTCTGATGCTGGTAGTATACTCTGTCCAATACCAATTTGACTTAAAGTTATTTTGGCCAAAATCAATTTTGTCCAAATACAATTTAGTTGAAAGTAAACTGGTCAACTGGACAATTTGGTTCAAACAATTATTTGGTGTGAATATCCTAAGTTATTAATTTTTGAGTAGTGATACTTTTAGTATATTATGGGGTGTTTAAACACTTTGGGTCCATTTTTTTAGAGATTTTTCTAATTTTTCTTCTTTTATATTTCAAATTAATTTTCAACTACAAGAGTACTTTGTTGCTTGTGATACCAAAAGGTTAAGACAACCTAGCTGCCCAACAATAGCATAGTTGGACAAACTTGATCTTAACTACAAGGCAATAAGAGGTTAACTGGAACAACCAAAACATCGAGGGATGAGATAAAAACATGTTTCCATTATTGTTTTTTTTTTCCCCTCATTAAAAAGGCAGTGTATGTTCAGTACAGGACACTCAGAAAAATGTAGATGAGTAGAAGGACAAAAGGGAAAAAAAGCCATAAATTAATTTACCCAAGAATAACCACTGTTGTCCTTTCCTATCTTTTCAAATGCATTTTATACACATAAACTCTGCATACTGTTTGTAATCTGCCATTATTTAAGCATTCTCCAATTATTGATTAATCACCTTTGTCCAGGTTTAGGCTTTGGTTCCTTTCTCCCTTTTGACCTGCAACTGTGGGCCAGTCCACTTTAATTGGGAATAGATTGCCATTCTCTTTTTCCTTCTGTCCCTGAAGCCTGCTGAGATCCACAACTAGCCTGGGCCCCAAAGACACCCCCCTGCTTTATTTAAGTGAGACAGTTTGTAAATTAAGCCATTCTGCCAACCCTTCCTATATATTTACAAAAGGGTCCCTGTGGAACGCTCTGATTATCTATAGAATAATTTTTGGAGTGCATGCTTGATGTATATTATGTGTATAAATATATAAATTAGATGGGAATAATAAAGAGAGGGTAGGAATTAGATTGGCTCCTGACTAAAATAAAAATAAGGCAGAGAGATCCATTGTCATTGGAGGGAAATTATTTAAATAGATTTTCTCTAAATCCGGGTTGGCAGATATGTGCTATGTGTTGTGTGCAAACCTGAGTACATGGTAGACATCACTAATCAGTCATGGCACTGTTACTTATTGGATCCAAACTCATCTTTGGATCTTTCTTGAAATGAGATTCTAAGTAGCTGTACCTACTGGAGTTGCTGTGACAAACCTATTTACCATTCTTGCTCTAAAATATTGCATTAAAGTTTTTTTTTTTTAAATAGTGGGTTGACCAAGAAAATTGTAATCAAATGTTTTATAACTGATAGAAAAGTTTATGATGGCAAATATGGAATGTGAGCAAAGAGTAACTATCTGAATTTTGGGCAAAGCACATGCCTCATCGTTAAGATCTTAGAAGCAACATAATAAATTATAGGTTTGTTATGGAGTGAAAACAATGTCACAATAATACTCATCATTATAACTTGCCCATGGTATGGTCATAGTGATTGACTACCCAGCATTAATTCCACCCTAGATGATGAGTCTAAGCAGTCATGGTAAATCCCATTTCCTCTGCTAATGAAGGGTTAGGAATGGCCTGTAACCTATTTTGGCCAATGAGATGTGAAGGGAAGCCTGAAGGAGGGCCGGGGTGCTTCTGGGAAAGGTTTTCTTGACCCTAAAAAGAGATAAAAGAAAGAGATGGTGCCTCTTCTTCCTCTGATGCTGTTATGTCTGAATATGATAGCTAGAACTGCTCAAGACATCTTAGGGTAATGAGAGAAACTAGCTTTGGAGGACGCTGATCTAGAAGATGGCAGAACAGAGAGAGGAAACCTGAGCTCTTGATGACCTTACTGAACTGCTGATTGTATTGTACTTGGTCTGCCTTACCTCTGAACTTCCAGGTCTGTGAGCTAATACAGTTCCTTATTGTGTAAGCCAGCATTATCTGGGACTTTGTCACTTGCAGCTAAAAGCATTCTGAGTGGTACACTCACTTTGTCCCAAGCAGATTCATGTCAAATGGTTTTGGTTTTATTTTGATAGATTTCCTTTTATTGGGGCTCCTCCCTCCCCTGTCTTATGGCTTCAGAAAGTGGGTGCAGATTTTAACTGGCCAATTCTTGTCTCAGTCTTCTCTAAGGGCCTCTGCTCTTAGAGGTTCTTCACAGAAGAACCAACGTTCTTCACAGAAAGCAGCAAAGAATCAGCCAGCCGCCATCATCTCTTCTGGAGCCTTTAAAAAAAAAACATTTATTTATTTTATTTATTTGGCTGTACCAGGTCCTAGCTGCAGCACACGGGATCTTCGTTGCCACATGCAGGATCTTTAGTTGCAGCATGCAGGCTCTTAGTTGTGGCATGTAGGCTCTAGTTACCTGACCAGGGATCAAACCTGGGCCCCCGGCACTGGGAGCATGGAGTCTTAACCACTGGACCACCAGAGAAGTCCCTTTTCTGGAGCCTTTTGGATCATTTGAATATCTGGTGGTGTGACTGCTGCTTTTTGTCATTCATTTGTTCTTTTGCTGATTCTGATTCTGATTCCTTGATGCATCTTGGTCCCTGTCCTTGCATACTTATTAGCATCTTATGCCTGGCCTCAAAATTGTTTAATAGATTTATTTTCATCTCTTCCTTCTCCCCTGAGCCTCTCTTTTCCTTTATCTCTCTCATCTACTCCTGTCTCACTTTGTGACTTTATGGCCAGTGGGGGCTAGTCTAAGATGTGTATAATCTTTGCCAGAAATAATAGTGAGTTAAGTAGTCACACAGCTGTTTGCTCTAGACTGGTATGGCAAAAGTAAGAGTAGGTCAGTCCTCAGTCCATTTTCTCATCTAGTGCCTTTTACTCATGGCACAGAACAGGTAGCACCAGAAATGTCTAGGGGTCAGGGCACTTGAGTCTTCATTATGGCTTCACTATTTGCTACCTGAAATCTTGGGCAAGTCACTTAAAGACATAGAGTTTCTTCTTTGGAATTTGTTACTAATTGTTCATTTCTTTTCTGTAGTTTTGCTGTGATTCAAATGAAATAATGTGAACATGGAAAATGAAAAAAAGCCTTTTTCCTGAAAAAGAATAAGCAAGGTTGGTTGCATTTTCTGATTTTTTTCAGATGAACTAATGTCAAAGTCTCTAGAATCAGCTCTGTGTATCTTGTTTGTTTGTAAAAAGGCAATGAAATATGACATGGGACATAATTGTACAGGTAATCAGGGATTGAAGTTGATATTTTAGTGGTAGCTTACAGCCTGAAATAAAAAGAAAGGGCCACACAGTATGAAGGGGAAATAAAGGTCAGGATGTTGATCTTGTGGCTTATTTCTAGTTGAACCAGAAATTCTGGTAAGCCAAATTAGGGGAAAGAGAAACCAATAGGAGAAACACCCCCCTCTAGTGGCGAGGAGCCAGGTTCTACACTTGGTTGCTAAGATGGGTGACTGGGGAATGGATGGCTTCTTAGGATGTTTTTTGTTTCTTAAGAAGTATTCTGAAGATCCAGAGTTAAAATTCTTTTTTTTTTTTTTTTTTTGCGGTACGCGGGCCTCTCATTGCTGTGGCCTCTCCCGTTGCGGAGCACAGGCTCCGGACGCGCCGGCTCAGCGGCCATGGCTCACGGGCCCAGCTGCTCCGCGGCATGTGGGATCCTCCCGGACCGGGGCACGAACCCATGTCCCCTGCATCGGCAGACGGACTCTCAACCACTGCGCCACCAGGGAAGCCCCAGAGTTAAAATTCTTAATGAAGATCGTTAGTTCCAGTTTTCCTGATCAGGAGGATTAGCGCATTTCACAGAATAAGTAGTATTTTGGCAGTCTCACGTGGGATCCGATTGTCTGAAAAATGTAGAGGCTAACGGTGTTGGAAGAGGTTCACAGTTTACTTTTATGTAGGTCATTTAGAGACCAGAGAGTTAGGAAACCACTGTTACTAAATTTCTTATTGATCTGAGGTGATATAGTAGGTACCTTTATAAACCCATTTGTAGGCGGGTAAAGCCTATATTTAAAGTTATGGATAATGCCATAGAGTAGTATTCATCTGTATTTATACAAAATAATGGTTGTGGATTTCCTAACTGTAACTTTTGATTTGAAATTTTTAGTGGTGATCCTGAGAACCAAGTGTTTAATTTACATCTTGGAAGTGATTTAATTTCTACTTATGGAAACGTAGTGTAGTATATTAAAATAACTTACTGCCCACAGTTCAGTGGCTCGGTAGGGACACCTAATGCGTTCTTGAAGGACATCTCATCTTAAGGATGTGTGTTATTGATAAGTGATTATTACATTTACAAATCTCAAAAGCCCATTCAAGTTTTTACTGTTTTGAACTTCTGTTTGGGAAAAATTCGTTTAAGTTACTCTGAAGAGACAAAATTTCAAAGAATAAAATGTTTATGGTACTCTGTGTTAGATCTAAGGAAAATTTGAATATCTTTCAATTCTGATATAGAAAAGAATGATTATGGCACAAGAAAATAAAGACTGCATCATCAGAGTACTATTTCTTTATTTTTAATGTCAAACTCTTGCACTGAAGGAAAGAAATTTTTTTTTTTGGTTGCGTTAGGTCTTTGTTGCTGCATGCAGGCTTTCTCTAGTTGCGGCGAGTGGGGGCTACTCTTCGTGGCGGTGCATGGGTTTCTCATTGCGGTGGCTTCTCTTGTGGCAGAGCATGGGCCCTAGAGCACGCGGGTTTCAGTAGTTGTGGCATGTGGGCTCAGTAGTTGTGGCGCACGGGCTCTAGGGCACATGGACTTCATTAGTTGTGGCACACGGGTTCAGTAGTTGTGGTGCACAGGCTCAGTAGTTGTGGCTTGCAGGCTCTAGAGCGCAGGCTTAGTAGTTGTGGTGCACGGGCTTAGTTGCTCCGTGGCATGTGGGATCTTCCTGGACCAGGGCTCAAACCCGTGCCCCATGCATTGCCAGGTGGATTCTCAACCACTGTGTCACCAGGAAAGTCCCCCGAAGGAAAGAAATTTGAAGCTTGCAGTAGAGCTAGCCTCTCAATAGTTTGGAATATGTTTGATGATGTTTCTTGTGAAATAAAAATGGAAAAATTCTCTAGAAAATATAAACTCGTACATGATAAAGTGAGATTATAGAGTTATGAAACTTTTGTGCTTAACTTGTGGAATGATATCCTTTGTTTATGGTTATACTTCATAAATATACTTGATTTCAGGAAAGGTGGAACTAGGTCTGGCAGTAGATCAGGATCCACCTATTGGCTAAAACCAGAAAATAGGAGGAAGAGGTTATTAATGATTCATTCTTAGCCAAGAAAAATTCAGTAAGGAATAATTAAGGTCAGCTAGAGAAAGAATTATGATTGTGTTAAGTGAGTTCACAGATATTATTGAAGGCAAATCAGTTAGAACTGATTTGTTAATGTATATGGGGGCAATAAACCAATTAGATGGTCTCTTTTCTAAATTAGTGTGACAGTAGTAGAAGATATCTGGAGGGAAGTGAAATGGATAAGGTTAGTGGTAATTACACCTTCTTCATTAAATCCTAACACTGAAGAGGTACTATGTATATTAGTGATAGTTTAATTCTATAAATAAAATTTAATATTAAAAATTGATATAATGTTGGCATTGCTAAAATTAGACAAGTGCCGATTTGTGTAAAGGGTTGCAGCAAGTGGGCTTGAATAAAGAGCCTGGGCTCCAAACCTCATTAAATTCCAGATAAAGTATAAGAATAGTAATTCATATTTGTAAAGGATTTTACAGTATTCTGAATGTTTTCACCTATATGATCTCATCTGATTCTTATCAGAACCCTGGGGGATAGCAGCCCAGGTTTGATTATCCCATTTTTACAAATAAGGTCCTGGAGGCTCAGAGAGGCTAACTAACTTACTAAAGAGCAAATAGGGACTGAATGACAGGAGTGGGACTTCAACCCATGATTCCTTACCAAAATGCCTTTGTTCACTGTATTAGCTTCCTATGGTTGCTGTAACAAATTACCACAAACTGGGTGGCATAAACAACAGATATTTATTCTCTCGTGGTTCTGGAGGCCAGAAGTCTGAAATCAAAGTGTTGTCAGGACTTCACTCCCTCTGGAGGCTCTAGGGGAGAATTCATTCTTTGCCTCTTTCACCTTCTGATGGCTGTTGGCACTCCATGGCTTATGGTCACCTCACTCCAGTCTCTGCCTTTGTGGTCACATAGCCTCCTCCTTCTCTATTCTGTGTCTTTTCCTTTTATGTCTGTCTCAAATCTCTCTTCGCCTTTCTCTTATTAGGACTCTTATAAAGATTGATTCTTATAAGTTCTGACTTTAATACTCCACTTGTTATTGGATTTAGGACCCACCTAGTAAGCCAGGATGATTTCCTCATCTCAAGATCTTTAATTACACCTGCAAAGACTCTTTATTCAAATAAGGTAACATTCACAGTTTCCAGGCATTAGGACATGTACCTATCTTTTCAGGGACCACCAGTTCAACCCACTATATTCATTGTATGCCATTTAATTTAATATCTTCCTTTTGGATTGAAGAAATAATCTTCTGTCTGAAGGTGGGCAAATGGGCTAGGGAATTTTTAGCTAGTATACAAAGAGGAACATTTAAAATATTTCTGGTTGGTGCTAAGTGCTTAGTAACTAGAATTGAACTAATTAACACGAGTTCCACCAAATCGTTATGCTAGCTTTGTATTTGCAGAACTATAAAAAAAGGGACTAAATTAAGTTAAAGTAACATATGACTATCATGATTAGCAATATTAAAAGTTAGCTTTTTTTGTTTCTTGTGTAATTCGACTAAAAGGTGTGTGTGTATGTTTTGGTAATGGCTTAAATCAGTAGGATAGGTTTCTTACATTACATGGGCATTCTCATTTGGGTCATATAAGTCAAGATCCATATACATAAACTATTTTTTTTTTTTTTTTTTTTTTTTGTGGTATGCGGGCCTCTCACTGTTGTGGCCTCTCCCGTTGCGGAGCACAGGCTCCGGATGCGCAGGCCCAGCAGCCATGGCTCACGGGCCCAGCCGCTCCGCGGCATATGGGATCCTCCCAGACCGGGGCACGAACCCGCATCCCCTGCATCGGCAGGCGGACTCTCAACCACTGCGCCACCAGGGAGGCCCTATTTTATTTTTTTTTAAGAATTGTTTATTTACTGAACATGGGGAAGATTAGATACACAACCAATTGTAAATTTACATCTTTTAACTCAATTTTGAAGTGTTTTCACACACACGTGCACACAAATTGGAATGCAACAGTCGTCCTAAGGTAAAACACAGTCACCTGAAACTGTTGCAAGTATTTTCACCCAAGGTTGAAAAATTGTTTATCCTGAACATGAAAACCTGTAACAAATTTAAATTAATTATATAAAACTCGTTACTTGTAGTTTTCCCCTTGCAAAGATCCAAAAAAAAAAAAAAAGCGCAAGTAACTAATATACATCAATCACAACATAATTCTGGATCATCCCCACACCAAAACCAGATGCTCCTTTAATTTTAAACCCATCATCAGAGAAAGTCATTTCGTTTTATACAGAACAAAATTCAAAAGAAAAGAAAGACCCAAGAAAAACAAAAGGAAGAAAGAAAAACAAAAAATAGAAAGACCCAAGAAAAACAAAAACAAAAACCCTAGTACTGACAGTGATGTTCAGTACCCTAATTAAACAGTGACCAAAATGCCACTGATCAAAAATGAAATAGTGGCTGTATATCACTGCAAAGAAATCCAAGAGGCTTTAAACCTTTGGCATCAGAAATCCAGATTTTTCCTAGTACTGAATGCATACCTCCTACGTGCCAAGAGTGGAGAAGTGGATGTGCCAGCACAGAAAGAAAAAGAGCTACTGTTCACTGAAACACCTAGAGAATTGGCTTTAAGAGAGACTTCTTACATGGTTAGGCAGAAACCAAAAAATGGTTATTAGCTGCTTGTGTCAACAATTTTAACTGGAGGTGACTGAGTTCTAAAGTTCAGAGTAAAACTTTAGTGGGGGGAAAGGTTGTTGGTTAAAGACTTATCTTTAAAACAAAAACAAGGTAGACAAAGTATGAAAATACCACCTGGTAGCATCTTCTAAGTCTCAGGGCTCTGCCATTTTTGGCTGGACAGAAAATGTCAAGATTCAGATTGTTGTTTCTCATAAGGACTCAACAAAATGAATCTTTAATGACTTGAACTGCAGGATTAGGGATCCCAAGAATGCAGTCATTTTAGTAAAGTGCTATCAGTAAAGTACTATCCTGAACAAACTGCATTTTATTATGAAAGCAAAAGGAAAGAAGATATAATAAGGACTATACACCTATATTCAGCTTACAGCGTCTGAGTTCTGGAAGGAGCTGTATAATGGAGGAAGAATTCAAATACGAAATTATGCCAATCAAATGTCAAATTTTCACTATAATTTTCCTGAAAAAGTGTTTTTCCCCGATATCTATTAATCACAAAGAAACATAAGCTGTGAATGTACAGTTCAGAAAATAAAAACGTAGAAACTAATGACATTATTATGCCCAAGATGTTTGGTAAACAGTGAATTATGGGTTTGGGACCATCAGGAAAAGGCTTTTTAAACAACCCTCTGGACTACAAAAAATCTCTTCAGGTAGTAGATCCGTCCCAATGTCATGGCAACTAGAACAAGAGCTTCAAAGAAGGACCAAAGGACTGCTCTGCTGTTTGTGCTGTCATTGACTGCCCTGTGTATTCTCTCCCGAACTTCCATGTATTCCTGTTCATGCTTTACAGCTGTCATTGCCACTGTGAGCTCATTAATCATTTCTTCTAGCTTGTTCTGGTGAGCTTCTGTTTCCATGTCTTGTCCTTCTGGGGCCTTCCCAGTATCAACGGTGAACATCACTATCTTTGGAGTCATGTTGGACATTCTATTGCTAAAACAAAACTTATATGTTCCATCCATGTGAGCAGCAAATGTGTATTTCCCACTGGACTCCTAGTCTCCTTTATAAATTCATTTATTATTAGGCCCTGTAATCTCCACATCGATGTCCAGGAAGCTGCCCTCAGCCACCTCGAAGATGAGGCCCATCTTGGTGCCCAAGGTGACCCTCTCGAAGAAGCACTCCTCGGCATGTGCATTGATGCTGACAGAGTAGCCTGAGGCTGTGTCCAGGAGGGCGGCCAGGAGCTCAGCGAGTGCCACCATGATGGGGCTGGGGCTGAAGCCAGGACTGGGACTGCATCTCCAGAGCTGCTGTTGGTGCTGCCACTGCTGCCTTCTCCACAGTATTGTGGGGGGTTTTCTTTCACATTTTTTTTTAATTAAAAAAATTTTTTTATACAGCAGGCTCTTATTAGTTATCTATTTTATACATATTAGTGTATATACGTGAATCCCAATCTCCCAATTCATCCCCCCCACACACACTTTCTCCCCTTGGTGTCCATACGTTTGTTCTCTACATCTGTGTCTCTATTTCTGCCCTGCAAACTGGTTCATCTGTACCATTTTTCTAGATACCACATATATGCGTTAATATACAATATTTGCTTTTCTCTTTCTGACTTACTTCACTCTGTATGACAGTCTCTAGGTCCATCCATGTCTCTGCAAATGACACAATTTCATTCCTTTTTATGGCTGGGTAATATTCCATCGTATATAGGTACCACATCGTCTTCATCCATTCCTCTGTTGATGGACATTTAGGTTGCTTCCATGACCTGGCTATTGTAAATAGTGCTGCAATGAACATTGGGGTGCATGTGTCTTTTTGAATTATGGTTTTCTCTGGGTATATGCCCAGTAGTGGGATTGCTGGGTCTTATGGTAATTCTACTTTTAGTTTTTTAAGGAACCTCCATACTGTTCTCCATAGTGGCTGTATCGATTTACATTCCCACCAGCAGTGCAAGAGGGTTCCCTTTTCTCCGCACCCTCTCCAGCATTTGTTGTTTGTAGATTTTCTTATGATGCCCATTCTAACTGGTGTGAGGTGATACCTCATTGTACTTTTGATTTGCATTTCTCTGATGATTAGTGATGTTGAGCAGCTTTTCATGTGCTTCTTGGCCATCTGTATGTCTTCTTTGGAAAAATGTCTATTTAGGTCTTCTGCCCATTTTTTGATTGGACTGTTTGTTTTTTTAATATTGAGCTGGATGAGTTGTTTATATATTTTGGAGATTAATCCTTGGCCCGATGATTTGTTTGCAAATATTTTCTCCCATTCTGAGGGTTGTCTTATCGTTTTGTTTATAGCTTCCTTTGCTGTGCAAAAGCTTTGAAGTTTCATTAGGTCCCATCTGTTTATTTTTGTTTGTATTTCCATTACTCTAGGAGGTGGGTCAAAAAAGATCTTGCTGTGATTTATGTCAAAGAGAGTTCTCCCTATGTTTTCCTCTAAGAGTTTTATAGTGTCCAGTCTTACATTTAGGTCTTTACTCCATTTTGAGTTTATTTTTGTGTCTGGTGTTAGGGAGTGTTCTAATTTCATTCTTTTACATGTAGCTGTCCAGTTTTCCCAGCACCACTTATTGAAGAGACTGTCTTTTCTCCATTGTATATCTTTGGCTCCTTTGTCATAGATTAGTTGACCATAGGTGCGTGGGTTTATCTCTGGGCTTTCTATCCTGTTCCATTGATCTATATTTCTGTTTTTGTGTCAGTACCATATAGTCTTGATTACTGTAGCTTTGTAGTATAGTCTGAAGTTAGGGAGTCTGATTCCTCCAGCTCCTTTTTTTTCCCTCAAGACTGCTTTGGCTATTCGGGTTCCTTTGTGTCTCCATACAAATTTTAAGATTTTTTGTTCTAGTTCTGTAAAAAATGCCACTGGTAATTTGATAGGGATTGCACTGAATCTGTAGATTACTTGGGTAGTATAGTCATTTTCACAATATTGATTCTTCTAATCCAAGAACATGGTATATCTCTCCATCTGTTCATGTCATCTTTGATTTCTTTCATCAGTGTCTTATAATTTTCTGAGTACAGGTCTTTTACCTCCTTAGGTAGGTTTATTCCTAGGCATTTTATTCTTTTTGTTGCAATGGTGAGTGGGATTGTTTCCTTAATTTCTCTTTCTGATCTTTCGTTGTTAGTGTATAGGAATGCAAGAGATTTCTGTGCATTAATTTTGTATCCTGCAACTTTACCACATTCATTGATTAGCTCTAGTAGTTTTCTGGTGGCATCTTTAGGATTCTCTGTGCATGGTATCATGTCATCTGCAAACAGTGACAGTTTTACTTCTTTTCCAATTTGTATTCCTTTTTTTTTTTTTTTTTTGCGGTACGCGGGCCTCTCACTGTTGTGGCCTCTCCCGTTGCGGAGCACAGGCTCCGGATGCGCAGGCTCAGCGGCCATGGCTCACGGGCCCAGCCGCTCCGCGGCATATGGGATCCTCCCAGACCGGGGCACGAACCCGTATCCCCTGCATCGGCAGGCGGACTCTCAACCACTGCGCCACCAGGGAGGCCCTGTATTCCTTTTATTTCTTTTTCTTCCCTGTTTGCCATGGCTAGGACTTCCAAAACTATGTTGAATAGTAGTGGTGAGAGTGGACATCCTTGTCTTCTTCCTGATATTTGAGGAAATACTTTCAGTTTTTCACCATTGAGAATGTTTGCTGTGGATTTGTCATATATGGCCTTTATTATGTTGAGGTAGGTTCCCTCTGTGCCCACTTTCTGGAGAGTTTTTATAATAAATGGGTGTTGAATTTTGTCAAAAGCTTTCTCTGCATCTATTGAGATGATCATATGGTTTTTATTCTTCAATTTGTTAATATGGTGTAGCACATTGATTGATTTGCATATATTGAAGAATCCTTGCATCCATGGGATAAATCCCACTTGATCATGGTGTATGATCCTTTTACTGTGTTGTTGGATTCTGTTTGCTAGTATTTTGTTGAGGATTTTTGCATCTATATTTATCAGTGTTATTGGTCTGTAATATTCTTTTTTTGTAGTATCTCTGGTTTTGGTATCAGGGTGATGGTGGCCTTGTAGAATGAGTTTGGGACTGTTTCTTCCTCTGCAATTTTTTGGAAGAGTTTGAGAAGGATGGGTGTTAGCTGTTCTCTAAATGTTTGATAGAATTCACCTGTGAAGACATCTAAATGTTTGATAGAATTCACCTGTGAAGCCATCTGGTCTTGGACTTTGTTGGAAGATTTAATAACAGTTTCAATTTCATTACTTGTGATTGGTCTGTTCATATTTTCTATTTCTTCTTTTTTTTAATTAAAAAAATTTTGGGGGGTCTGTTGGGTCTTTGTTGCTCTGTGCAGGCTTTCTCTAGTTGCAACGAGCAGGGTTTGCTCTTCATTGTGGTGTGCAGGCTTCTCATTGTGGTGGTTTCTGTTGTTGTGGAGCAAAGACTCTAGTAGGTGTGTGGGCTTCAGTAGTTGTGGTGCATGGGCTCAGTAGTTGTGGCTCGCAGGCTCTAGAGCTCAGGCTTAGTAGTTGTGGCACACGGGTTTAGTTGCCCCGCGGCATGTGGGATCTTCCCAGACCAGGGATCGAACCCATGTCCCCTGTGTTGGCAGGCGGATTCTTAACTACTGTGCCACCAGGGAAGTCCCCGTATATGTAAACTCTTTAAGGGAAGGGGCTTGGTGTGTCTTGTTCACAATTAGATCCCCAGTTCCTGACACATAGGTGTGCTCAAAGAATTTGCTGAATGAATGAAATAACTTTTTTTTTTTTTTTTTTGCGGTACGCGGGCCTCTCACTGTTGTGGCCTCTCCCATTGCTGAGCACAGGCTCCGGATGCGCAGGCTCAGCGGCCATGGCTCACGGGCCCAGCCGCTCCACGGCATGTGGGATCTTCCCAGACCGGGGCACGAACCCGTGCCCCTGCATCGGCAGGTGGACTCTCAACAACTGAGCCACCAGGGAAGCCCCTGAAATAACTTTTTATGACACCCAAATCAGGCAGCCACAAGTCCCATACTGTTTCACTTTTTGTAGAGTCCTGAATAACAGGAATACTGTAGGAGAGTCCTCACTGACTTCAAGAGATTCCACTGTGAGTCCATTTACTTTTGACAGAGCCTACAACTTATTCTTCTCTGATAATCTTCGCTCTAGGCCAAAAACCTGTTGTCATTGCCTTGTTCACATTAAACAATAATCAGTGAGATTCCTTCCGCCCATCATTTCACTTCTCACTAGCATGGAGCTCAGGTAACACTAGAGGCATTCTGGTGGGCTAGTCCAGCCAGCTCTTCAGGTCATTAGTGCCACACATTAAGCTCTGGGGAGGGGGCAGGCTTCTGTCCTCTCAAAAGTGTGCAGAGTTTTGACTCTCTGATATAGCTTTCAGTGTTAACAGATAGGAATTGGGTGACTCAAATGATGTGCCAGACCTTCTATGTGTTATCTCAGATACTGCTTCCAACCAACCTTAGAAGCTAAGTACTATCATTATCCCTGTTTTACAGAAGCGCAAAGAAGTTAAGTACTTGACCAAGTTCACACCAAGATCTGAACCCAGGTAGTCTTACTTCAGAGCCTACGTTCTTATCCGTGCCCATTGCCAGCCTCGTGCTCATTCGTTTGTAAGTAACCTGTTCTTTCTTTCTGAAAGCTTATATTTTTTCTTTATTCTTAAATTTCAGAAATTTCATGAGGATATATCTAAATGTATGCCTTTTTTCAATTATCCTGCCTGGCACTCTGTGAATGCTTTTGTTCTGACAACTCTAGTCTCCTCCTGAGGGTAGTTTTCTTGTATTGTGTTTGTTTTTTTTTTTTTTAAATTCTGTTGTACTGTGTTTTGATTATTGCTTTCTCCAGTATGGTCTTTGCTCTCCCTCTGGAACTTCTTTTATTTCCGCTTAGGCCTTCTAGGCCTGCCTTCTGTTTCTATTTTTTTTTCATTCAAGAATTCCATTTCTTTTTATTTTTGCCCTGGATAGTGTGTTAACTCATTCAGTTACTTTTCCAGATAGCAAATTTGTTCTTCAGAAAGGTCTCTTCTACTTTTTACTTCCTTAATTGAAATTTAAAATTTATAAATCATGTTTAAAGAATTTCCCAGTATATTATTTTGTTCTGGTTATTTTTTGCATTCAATATCATATAAAAATACCATAACCAAGTAAACCCAATTTATTTTAGAAATGTGAGGCTATTTCAACATTAGGAAATATTAATGCAATATCTCACTTTAATAGGTAAAAGGAAAAAATCTTAGGGTCATTTCCACAGACATTGTAAAGGTATTTGATAATCAATACCCATTCTTGTTTTTTTTTAAAAAAAGAAACAAAAAACAGCTCTTGGTAATCCAGGAAATGAAGGATACTTTCTTAATAGCCATTTTCATACTTAACATTGAAATACTTAAGCAGCATTTCCCAAGTGTATTCCTCTGGACTGTGGATCTGGTGTTTTATATAAAAAGGGGTATCTTGGTATATTAGTTAGCATATAGCAAGATATTATAACAAACACCAACATTTTAGCAGCTTAATACAATAGAAATTTATTTCTCCCTCATGTAATGGTCCAATGTGGATGTTTCTGGTTGATAGACAGTTTTTCTCTATATGGTGATTCAGGAACTTGGGTTCCTTGCATCATGTGGCTCTCTCTTTCCCTAAGGCCTTGAAATCTTCTGTTTCCAGCTGGTAGAAAAGCAAAGAAAGGGTGGAAAATGCGTATTCTCTTCTCAGTTTCTGTGGCCTGGATGTGACACACATTTCTGTTCACATTCCTTATTCCATTCACCAGACAAGTGACCTCACCTGTCTGTGTGTGGTCAGGGAGGGGAATGGAAAATAGTGTCTCGCTGGGCAGCCACAGGTAGGGAATATGTAGGCATTCTCATTTGTAGCTGGCAGGAGTAGAAATTAGGACCATCTGAATGGAGGACGCTATGGTAATATCTATGAAATTAAAAATATACCTATCCTTTGACCTTAAAACTCTACTTCTAGCAATTTTTCTGCAGATATATTCACAAATGTGTGCATGTTTATATTTTAAGGATATATGTAGCAATACTGTAATAGCAAGAGGTTGAAAATATTCTGAATATCCATCAAAAGGTACTAGATGAATAAGTTATTATATATCTGTATAATGGAACACTTCGCAGCCATTAGGAGGAACAAGGCAATGATAAGTGTACTGCCTAGGGGGAGAAAAGCAAGGTACAAAGCTGAGTGCATTGCTGCCATTTATTTAAAAAGAGAAATATATACACATATGCTCATATATTCATAGACTACTTGTGGAACCATCACAAGAAACTGGTAACAGTGGTTGCCTCTGTTTAAAACTATAAGATAATGGGGGTGGGGTGGGAGGGAGACATGCTTTTACTGTGTACTCTTTTTGTGATATGCACCTTTAAAATATAAAAGTCAGTTGCAGAAGTATAGTAAATAACATGGAAAGATGGTTGTAATACATTGTTGCCTGAAGAAAGCTGCTTACTGAAAAGAATGTAAAATATGTTCTTATTTTTATAAATAAATAAAAATTTTAAATGGCATATACTAAAATATAGTGGTTTATTTATGGTTTTTGCTTATCTGTATTTTTTGATTTTTTAATAATGAACATATATCACCTTTGTAATTTTAAAAAATTATGAAAACAAAAAAAGAAATACAATGAAAACTTTTCATAGGAGTCCCAGTTAACCCTGCCATGAAATCTTCCTCCATTTTTCCTGTTAAGATTAATGAATGCTTCTTTTTTGCTTTCGTGCTACATTTTTCATAAATTTATGACACTCTGAATTGCATTATCATGTACACATTTGGCTCACCTCTTCTGTGCATTCTTTAAGGGTCTGGATCATACCAGATTAATCCAGGTATCCCTGTCAGTGCCAACAACAGTGTCTTTCGCATTAACAGGTATGCATTAAATATTGAGTTGGTGCTTAAAGCGGGGAATACAATGAGTACAGTGGTTGTGAATTTTGTTGCATGATGCAGCCTGTATTTAATACTGTATCAGATCCACTGACTCTTTAGTAATGTCAGTGGCTTATTGGGTGGAGTTCAGAGTACATGGGTCAAAAGATTTCCTTTCTAAAATGATACTGGTTGCCTTCAGGGATCACTGTCTCTGCATCATAAGTTAGTGTGGGCCTGTTGTAGAAATTTATGTAGTAAAAAAAATGACATAAAGTTAAATAAATGTAAGAGTAATCAAACTGCTGATGACATAGTCCCTGATCTGATACAGATGAGACACTCCTATCAGCTTGGCATTTTAATTTTAGTGCCGTTTCCTTCTACTTTTCATACTATTTTCCTTTCCCCATTTCTATCCTTTTGCTACAATCCCTCCTTGTACACATCCCTGTATTTTTGATGTGGTCATCATGGGTTGGTTATGAATGAATGAGAAGAAATGCAAATAGAAGAACTGGGAGTGGATAACATTACTTGCAGCAGTAAGATTTTTTTTTAACATCTTTATTGGAGTATAACTGCTTTACAATGTTGTGTTAGTTTCTGCTGTATAACAAGGTGAATCATCTATATGTATACATATATTCCCATATCCCCTCCCTATCACCCTCCCTATCCTACCCCTCTAGGTGGTCACAGAGCACCGAGCTGATCTCCCTGTGTTATGTGGCTGCTTCCCACTAGCTATCTATTTTACATTTGGTAGTGTATATATGTCCATGCTGCTCTCTCACTTCGTTCCAGCTTACCCTTCCCCCTCCCTGTGTCCTCAAGTCCATTCTCTATGTCTCTGTCTTTATTCCTGTCCTGCCCCTAGGTTCATCAGAACCTTTTTTTTTTTAGATTCCATATATATGTGTTAGCACATGGTATCTGTTTTTCTCTTTCTGACTTACTTCACTCTGTATGACAGACTCTAAGCCCATCCACCTCACTACAAATAACTAAATTTTGTTTCTTTTTATAGCTGAGTTATATTCCATTGTATATATGTACCACATCTTCTTTATCCACTCACCTGTCAGTGGACACTTAGGTTGCTTCCGTGTCCTTGCTATTGTAAATAGTGCTGTGATGATCATTGTAGTACATGCCTCTTTTTGAATTATGGTTTTCTCAGGGTATATGCCCAGTAGTGGGATTGCTCAGTCATGTGGTAGTTCTATTTTTAGTTTTTTAAGGAACTTCCACACTGTTCTCCATAGTGGCTGTATTAATTTACATTCCCACCAACAGTGCAAGGAGGTTCTTTTCTCCACACCCACTCCAGCATTTATTGTTTGTAGATTTTTTGATGATGGCCATTCTGACTGGTGTGAGGTGATACCTCATTGTGGTTTTGATTTGCATTTCTCTAATGATTAGTGATGTTGACCATCCTTTCATGTGTTTGTTGGCAATCTGTATATCTTCTTTGGAGAAGCATGTATATAGGTCTTCCACCCATTTTTGGATTGGGTTGTTTGTTTTTTTTTTTGATATTGAGCTGCATGAGCTGTTTGTATATTTTGGAGATTAATCCTTTGTCAGTTGCTTCATTTGCAAATATTTTCTCCCATTCTGAGGGTTGTCTTTTTGTCTTGTTTATGGTCTCCTTTGCTGTGCTAAAGCTTTTAAGGTTCATTAGGTCCCATTTGTTTATTTTTGTTTTTATTTCCATTTCTCTAGGAGGTGGGTCAAAAAGGATCTTGCTGTGATTTATGTCATAGAGTGTTCCTATGTTTTCCTCTAAGAGTTTTATAGTACAGCAGTAAGATATTTTTAATTGAAAATTTCTTGAGAATAGATTTGATGATCTGGGTTCTCTGCAATTCCCAGTTTTGTTGCCTCAGTGACCTTATCCTCTCTGTTTTTTTCCTATGTTCTAGTCATAGAGGTTTACTTATTATGCTCCAAAGGTTCCTTCTAGGGCCTTTCCTCAAGGCTTTTCTTATTGGGAGGTCCTCTGCATGTATCCACTGATCCAAGCATTACCCTCCCATGAAGAGCCAATTCAGATGCCGCCTCTTTAAAGAAGTCACTGCAGACCCTCCCAATCTGTTTCACTCTTTACTCACTCTACCATTAAATTGTTATACCTCCATTAGAGCACTAATTATAGTTTACTAATGTGTTCATTCTATACACATTCATTGAATGTCTACCACGCATATGTTGTTTTGGGAGTTAGGATAGGAGACCACTACGGCAGTCTGTCCTCAAGAAGCTTACAGTATAGTGGAGGAGACAGATGAGCAGAACTGTTGCAGTACAATGTAATAAGTGCAGCGAGTGTGTGCAGGATTCTGTGGGAGCACAGAGAGGGAGCATCTAATCTAGCAGGGAATGGGGATTCCAGGCAGATTTGAGTTGGACAGCATGTTGTAGATCATGGAGATATGAAATGTCTTGCACTTCTGAAGAATGATAAGTAGCTCAGTTAGGCTGAAGTGTGGATGGGGAAAGTGGCAGGAGATGAGGCCAGAGAGGCTAGAAGGGGTGGAATCCTGATGGGTCTTTTGTGCCAAGGTAGGGATATGAGCTTTCTGAAAGCAACTTAGAGCTCCTGAAGGATTTTATGTGGGGAACGTGTGAGTAAGCCTTAAATTCTGTGAGTTTCTTGAGGGCAGGAATCAAGTCTTATACATCAGTATATCACTTTAGCATCTGATACAGAGCTTAATACATAATAGAGGCTCAGTAAAGTAGAATTGGATTTGCTGGGTATTGCTCCAGTTTTTTTTTTTAAGAATTGATTTATCTGAAATAGTAATAGTGTTGAACACTTTTTACACTCCATCAAGTCTGCAACCACTATCTTACTTAATCTTTACAACTATGGTCTGACGTAGGTATAGTAGCTTAGAGGGTTTAAGTGAGGGAACTGTAGTATAGTAGTTAAAACTACTTAGGTTTGAATTTCAGCTCCTCAATTTACTAGTTTTGGACCTGAAAGTTACATACTTGCCTCAATTTCCTCATCTGATAATGATGATAATGATAATAATGCTACCTACCTCATACCTCATAGGGTATTGTGAGGACTAATGACACATGTAAATACATGTAAAGTGCTTGGCTCTGTAGTTGCTAAGTGATTGCATGCTCAATAAATGTAATTCTTAGCTATTAAGAAACATACCCCAGAGTCACATGAGCAATTAAGCCCACAGTGAACAAGGCAATCTGATTTCAGAATCTTTACTATACTATGTTATAACTGCTTTTGTGTTATAGAGAGATGATTAAAGATGGGTTCTAAGCAGTGGAACAAAATGAATTTCATTCAACATGGGAAATACGATTTAGGGTAGGGAATTCTTCTTAGGGGCTCTTCACATTATCCCCACTTAAAGAACTCTTCTTTGCTACCTTGCCTGCATATAGGGACTTACGTGAGAAATACATCTCTATAATTTAGGTAAATGACATTAATTCCAGATTTATAAGGCACATGGCTAATGAACCTGAAGAATATCTTACAAAGGTCTCACTCTAGGAGTTGGTCTACTAGTGCTGACACCTGGGATACCATGTCAAGTCTTGTTGCTCTGTTCACCATCTCCATACTCCCTAGATTTTTCCAACTTTAGGACCCAAGTGGGAGTCTTAAGTTGGAGGATGTTGTGCAAACCACATGCGTAAAGAAAATAATTTACATTTTTCCTTTCTTAGCTTCTGGAACATCAGTGATTCCATCCTCCCACTTCTATTGGGCAGAAATTGAGGTATTCTCCTTATGGTCCCTCATCTCCAAAATCCACCACCACCACCACACATACACACACACAAGCACACACACAAACACACACACTCTCTCTCTCTCCTTGCTATACATGTCAGAGGGATCCAGCGTAACTACTTTTTTCTGATTCAAGGACCCAAGAATATGCAAAGTCTTTGGTAATAAAGGAGCACACCAACATTCTACCTTCTCCATTCCTATCCTTTCCACTCATGACTGTCTTTTAGCTTTCTTTTCTCTGTTTCTTTGCTCACCATTGTATCCCTCTATCCCTTGCACAATGCCCAATGCCTGGTATATAGTAGGCATTCAATAAATAGTTTTTGAAAGAATTAAAAAAACCAAGATGCATTGTATATTCAGTATCTTAATGATATTCAATTACAGAAAAATGTGCAAAAATATTGCCATGCTTTAAATGTTTTATGAGAGCAGACTGTTCTTAGCAAGCGGGCCCCACCTTCACCTCCACTGCCACATTAGAGCTCCCACAACTTCTAGATTTATTCAGTTACCCTGAATATAGCTCTGGTGGTAAAGAAACTGAATGGATGCCCCACAAATTTGGGAGGAGATCTCCAGGTTGGAGTCAGGTCTATCTCCAATGAGACTGGTTATTTTTCCAAGTTCTTTTGCCATTTCATGACTTCACAATGGAAAAGTTTCCACAGATTTAAGTTCATCAAGGAAATAAATAGATCATAGTAAGACATACTACTTACTGTTAGAAAGGGGTAGGAGAAAATAATCTGAGGAAAGTAGAAGATATCCAGAAAGCCCAAACAACCCACTTTTTAGGTCTAAAGCCTCCTTGGAAATCACTGGCTTCCACAGACTTCCATCCTGGAGGGCAGCATATTTAATTCTCTTATTTTCCAGTTTTTGAACCCCTTGCTTACATCGTCAGTTATATTTGAAACTGTAGTAATCTTTTCCCCTTGTTTTCTTTCACTTCAACCCTCGCATATACCTTTTCTCCCACCACTCTGATAACCTGATAGTTTTAGAATTTTAATTAGTTCAAATCGGTTGACATCACTTGTTTATCAGGGTGCTAAAACCTGCAAAATTGTAGCTGTAAATATCTGGGGCCACAGTCCAGAATAAATAACCGTCATAATTCTGGTACCTATAAAAAACTCAAATATATGTAGACAGTGATACTGAGGCAACTCTCATTTCACTGGTTTCCTAGGAAAACCTTTAGAAATGCGAAACAGAGGCTTGAACTTTAGGACCTTATCCTTGCCTGAAAGTCCAGACGTATGTTAGTCTGGACCATGATGATGCACCAGTAGACTGTCCAGACATGTTCAAAGCAGTCAAACTGGTCCTTCAGGACTTTGATTGGCCCTGGATTACAAACGATGTACTGCAATATGCAGAAACACTCAATCTGTGTCCAAAGATGAAGAACATCTGAACATCTACTACTAGAGACCAAGTATCGTGTGTGTGTGTGTGTGTGTGTGTGTGTGTGTGTGTGTGTGTGTGTGTCTACCACCTGGAGGTCGTCTCCAAGACTTCAAGAGAAAGTGATACTCAGGCTTGAATTTGGTGTCCTTCACACATAAATCTCGTTCATAGCTTGCTCTGTCTCCAAACCTCCTTCAGAAATTAGAAAAAGAAGACCAATTAAACCCAAAGCAACTCAACAAAGAACAGAAATAGAAAAATAGAAAAGAGACAATTAATAGAGAAAATTAACAAAGCCAAAAGTTTTTCCTTTGAAAGTACAATAAAATTGATGAACTCTTACCATGACTGATAAGGAGAGAAAACAGAAATTACCATAATTAGGAATGAAAGAGGAATATCACTATAGATCATACTGACATTAAAAGATTAATAAAGAAATATTATGGGAATTTGATGCAAGTAAATTCAAGAAATAAGATGTTTTCAAATTCCTTTAAAACACAACTTACCAAAGCTAATACAAGATGGAATAGAAAATCTGAATAGCCCTATGTCTATTTAAAATTTTGAATGTGTGGTAAAAGACGTTCCTGTGAAGAAAACTACAGGTCCAGATGGTCTCTCTGGTGAATACTATCAAACATTTAAAGAAGCAATAATATAAATGTTAAACAAATTCAGAAAATAGAGAAGGAGGGAACATTTTCTAACTCATTTTATGAGGCAAACATTACCCAGATACCAAAACAGAAATAAAAGTCCTTTAAAAATATCATCAGGTTGAATCCAGGACTGTATAAAAATATTAATACATCATGATCAAGTGGGGGTTAGTCTAGGAAACAAAATTGCTTAACCCCAAAATTAATCTATTTCACATTTTTTTTTTTTTTTTTTTTTTTTTTGCGTTATGTGGGCCTCTCACTGTTGTGGCCTCTCCTGTTGCGGAGCACAGGCTCCGGACGCACAGGCCCAGCGGCCATGGCTCACGGGCCCAGCCGCTCCGCGGCATGTGGGATCTTCCCAGACCGGGGCACGAACCCGTGTCCCCTGCATCGGCAGGCGGACTCTCAACCACTGCGCCACCAGGGAAGCCCTATTTCACATTTTAACACAATAAAGGAGAAAACCTATATAATCCTTTCAATACATACAGAAAGAGCATTTCACAAAATTCAATAATTTTTGACTCAGCAAATCAGGAATAGAAAGAAACTTCTTTAACTTGTTGAAGAGCATCTATAAAACACCTGTAGCAGCATCATATTTAGCACTGAAATATTGAAAGCCTTTCCCCACGACTGAGAACAAAGTATGGATCTCCTCTCTTAGTACTTCTATTTAATGTTGCACTGGAGCTCCTAGCCATTGTAATGAGGCAAGAAAAAGAAGTAAAAGATATAAAGCCTTCAAAAGGCATAATTCTGTACTTAGAAAATCTTAAGGAATCTGTAAAACAACTACTGGTACTTATAAATGAATTTAGAAAGGCCACAGAAACAAGTTCAATTATATTTTTATAGATCAGTTGCAAACAATTGGAAAATGCAATTAAGAATATAATTCTATATCAGATAACCCCGAAAACCATAAAATACTTAGGAAGTAGATCATCAACACAAATGTAAAATCAAAAACTATAAAGCTTCTAGAAGAAAACACACACCTGGGTTAGGCAAAGATTTCCTAGAGAGAGCATAAATAGCATTAAATAGAAAGGAAAAAAAAATGATAAATTGGAATTCAAACCTTTTGCTCATCAAAAGTTACCACAACAAGAAATGAAAAGGGAAGACACAGACTGGGCAAAAATGTTTACAATATACATATCTCCTGCAAATCAATAATAAATAGACAACCCCATACAAAATGGGCAAAAGACTTGAGCAGGTAGTTCATAAAGGAATGTGTACAGATAGCCATTAAGCACATTACATTGCTTATTACCATTAGTCTTCAGAGAAAATGCAAATTAAAATTACAATGAGATACCATTTCATATCCATTATAATGGCTAAAATTAAAAAGATAGACAACACCAACTGCTGGTGAGAATGTGGAGAAACTGCTGGCAGGAGTACAAAATTATACAATCATTTGGAAAATATTTGGCAGTTTCTTTTTTTTTTTTTTTTTTTTTTTTTTTTTTTGTGGTATGCGGGCCTCTCACTGTTGTGGCCTCTCCCGTTGCGGAGCACAGGCTCCGGATGCGCAGGCTCAGCAGCCATGGCTCACGGGCCCAGCCGCTCCGCGGCATATGGGATCCTCCCAGACCGGGGCACGAACCCGTATCCCCTGCATCGGCAGGCGGACTCTCAACCACTGCGCCACCAGGGAGGCCCTGGCAGTTTCTTGAAAAATTAATCACATACCTGTGCTGTGGCCCAGAAATTCCACTTCTAGGTATTTATCCAGAGGAAATGAAAACATATGCCCACAAAAGGACATGCAAAAGAATATTCACAGCAACTTTATTTATACTAGCCCCAAACTGGAAAGAACCCAAATATCCATCAACAGAAGGATAAATTATGGTATAATTCATATAAAAGAATACTACTCAGCAAGAAAAAAGAATGGACTACTGATATATGCAGCAATAAGAGCAAATCCCCAAAACATCATGTTGAGTGAAAGAAGCCAGACACAAAATAACATACTGAATGATTCTATTTATATAAAATTATAGAAGAGGGAAAATTTATGTTGATAGAAATAAGAATAGTGGTTGCCTGTGGGGGCATATGGTAACTTTCTGGAGTGATGGAAATGTTCAATATCTTGATTGGTGTGGTAGTTACATGGATTGATACATTTATCAAAACTTATCAAGATGTAGACTTAAAAAAAAAAAAGATGTACACTTAAGGTTAGGCATTTCATTGTATGTATATTTTACCTCTAGACAAACCAAACCAACAGTTAGCTGTATGCCATTATAACAGTGAGCGAGGGGTGTTAAATTTGAAGTTGGGCAAAAATTATAGTAAAGAACAAACGAATGGGTGGTAGTACCATCAGACATAGATTTCAGGGCAAAAGCATTATCTGAAATATTAAATAAAACAAAGTAATGCATTTTATATTGATAAAAGGTAGAATTCATAAGAGATATTTATATCTGGAGGGTACAACACTGCACTATATAAACCAAAATATTACAAATACTAGGGGGATTTGAGATGATCACAGTAACTGCAACTCAGTAATTGAGAAGATAAATGGATAAAGAAATGAGGATATATAAAATTCAGATGAGAAAAATTAATGATATATATTAAACTCTATGCCCTAACAAAGAGACAATATACATTGTTTCCCAGTGTCCATATTAAACACTTATAAAATGTGATTATATAATGGGCCTGATAGAAAACTTAAATTTCTAAAAGCAGAAAATGCATAGGCCACAGTCTCTGACTACAATACCATAACAATTAAATTGATTAAAGCCAAAAAAATCTAAACTCTTGAATAAATCAAAAGACATTCTCCTAAATCACTTTTGGGACAAAGAGAAAATGTATATATTAATGACAATGAAAACTGCTCCTAAAAACTTAAGGGTATGGCCAAAGCAGTACTTAGCAGATTTGTTGCCTTAAACATATAAATATATGAAAAAGGGAAGAATAAATGATTGATGAAATTAGAAATAGAACAATGAGGATGTTCTATTAACTGAGGATGTAGGAGATAGAAACAAAGTTAAATGCAAAAATTACAGAGTTGGCAAACATAAAGGGAAATGATAAATCCATTTAATCTATTGAGAAAAAGCAAACAAAACCTCTAACTAAGGCCAAAGAAGAAGAAAGGAAAACCAGCACCATAGAATTGTAAATGAGCATGAAACCACAGAGATGAGGGAGATAAGTCACAAGTGAACATGATGCTCATTTTCAAGCTAATGGATCTGAAAGTCATGATAAAATGGATGGAAAAAAAAATCAAGTTTCCAAAATTAATTAAAGAAGACCTGCATATACCAGGACCCGTAGAAGGAATTTTAAAGATTGTCAAAGATCTATTCCACCCAGAAAGCATGAGGCTTTGATGATTTTATGGGTAATTCCTGGAAATGTTCAAGGAAAAGATATTTCTTTTGTTAAGTAAGTATTTTAGATATTAGAAATGTATAGAAATCTCCTCAATTCATTTTTTGAAGGAGACATAATTCTGATACCTAAATCTGACAAAACTAATGTACACACACAACTGTATCAATCTAACCTATGAAAATCGATGTAATTAAACATATTATACTATAACCATGTAATGTAGGGCTTATTTGAGGAATTTATGGTTAGTTCAACATGAAATTTATTAATGTAATTCATTATATTAAATAGGCTAAAAGAGGAACAAACACGATGCCAGAAAGGCACTTAATACAATTTACTATCCATTATTGGTAAAACTCTTAGTAAGGTAGGACTTACTAAGGAGATTTTCTTAACATACTAAAGCCTAATCATGAGAAACTAAGAATAAACATTTAATGGTGAGAATTTAGAAACATTCAATTAAAGGTGCCATATACCACTGAAAATATTTAACATTATTATGGGGGTTCCTAGCCATTGTTTTAAACAGGAAAATAAGTATATATTTTGGAAAGGAAAAGACAAAATTATCATTACCCAGAAAATACTTAGGAAATATAAGCAAAACAATTGAAGAACTTTTAGAGTTAATATGAATTTTTGATAGGCTGTCTGGTTAGTGTGTGTGTGCCCACATATATACATACATATCATATCATATATACACATGTATGTGTATACATATATACATAATGCATGTTGGTTTCCCATGCATATATGAACCAGTACAAACTAATAAATGCCAACACAAACCAGCTAGAAAATTATATAGAAAAAAAAGATTTCTTTCACAATTGCAATAAAAAATAGAGACCAAGGAATTAATTTAACAAATATGCAGGACTGTATGAAGAAAGCAACAAAATTTCCCGAGGGCAGGAGAAGACTTGAATAAGTGGAGAGACAGACCATATTTCTGGATGAAAAGAGTCAAAATGATAAAAATGTGAATTTCCTCTAAATTACTCTATAACTTCTAACCAAAATAAAAAGGACAGGTTTTGGGAATTCGACAAAATGATTCTAAAGTTTAGATGGAATTACAAACATTTAAAAATATCTAAAAAATATTTTAAAAAAGTAATGAAGGGAGACTTGCCCTGTAAGTTATTAAAACATACGGTGAAAGTATGATTTGTTCTGTGTGGAACTGGTTCAGAAATAGATATGCAGATCACAAGAATAGAATCAAAAGTCTAGAAACAGTCACAAGTGTATATAACTTATTAGCGTATAATGAAGTTATAAATTCATTATAAATTCATCTAACAGGAAAGATGCTGTATTATAAAGAAATAGCATTGGGTGGGTACTAGTTAATTACCTAGGAAAAAGCATTTCAGAGCTTTCCTGTTCCAATTGCTCTGAAGATGTCAAATTCCTCCAACTTAAAATATCTTTTCCATCCTCCGCAGCCGCTTGCAATTAGCTCCATTACCTCTTTGTCCAAAATTTCTTTCATATTTTTTCTTGGACTTTATCTTTACAAACCAAACCAAAGATATCTTTATCTTCTTCCTCACCATCTATCTTTCCCTTTCCTGGATCTATTTCCCAGCTGGCAATTCCCTCCCTTTCCATTGTAATACTTCACAAGTCTTTTTGGCTTCACGCGCCTATCTACCTTAAAAAGGCCTTATTGGTGGATTGGACAAAACAATCTTTTCTTGAGGCATGTTGAGGGATGTGAGTGAATGTGGTCGGTTCTCATTAGACAACTGCAGAATTTTCTTTGTGGTCTAAAGGAGAAGAAGCTGTGAATACTCAGGTGTTATCACCATGTGAGTTACCAAAACTGTGGGTCATTCATGAATTGGAATGCATTTATTACAAACGGAACCAAGATAGTGATTTTCAGACTGCTGGGGTCCTATTAAGATGGCTTTGAGGCTGCCAGAGGTGGACACAGAGTAGAACTCATAGACAGGTGTGACTTCTTAAATATCCTTTAAGCAGAGCAATATTTGTATATTGAGGGTTCACATAAAATTTTGTTTCAGGAAAGGTTTTTGCTACTAAAAAGTTTGAAGATCACTTCTCATAAAAACGATTAAATAATAAATATGTTCAATAGAAAATAACTGATTTAAAAAGCAGCATGATTTGTAAATTAAAAAATACATGGCTACAAAAAGTACTTAACAGTAGTTATATCTGGTGGGAGTGAACAATTTTATTTACTCCTTTTGCTTATCTTTATTTAAAACATTCTGTAATAATAACATATTACTGTTATTTGTTTTTATTTTCATACTTTTTGAGGTATAATTTAGACACAGTTAAATGCACAAATTTAAGTGTACAATTTTATGACTTTTCATATATGTATACACTCAGATCAAAATATAGAATATTTCTAACACCCCAGAAAGTTCCTGCATTTCCTTTCCAGTCAATAACCCCATTCTCTATGTCCCATCAGAGATAACCACTATTTTGACCTTTTAGATTTGGTTTTGCCCATTCTTAAACTTCTTGTAAATGTAATAATACAGTATATACCTTTTGGATCTGGATTATTTTGCTGAACATAATATTTTGAGCTTCACTAATATTGTATATAAGTAAGTTTTCTTTAAATTCTTGGTTAATATTCTATTTTATGACTATCCTACAATTTGTTTATCCTTTCTTTTGTTAGACATTTGGGTTATTTACAGTTTTGCTATTGGGAATAAAGCGGCTCTGAAAAATCTTCCACTATTTTTTTGGTGGGTCTATTATCCACTTCTCTTGGGTGTATACCTAGGGATAGGATTATAGGATATGTGCATCTTTACTTCTTCAAGATTTTGCCAAATTTCTCTTCAAAGTGGTTGCATGAATTTACATCTCAATGAGGAGTGCTTGAAGGTTGCCCATTCTCTTTTCCCTCTACCACTATAAAATGAACAAACAAGGCAGACTTTTTTAATGAAAAAACCAAAGCTAAGCCTGGGGGAATGTGATAAAACCAACTCGCATCTGATTCCCTGTTGAATCCAAGAGAAACATGCAGAGAGCAACAGCAGGTCTTTGGGTCAGTAATTGTTCTTGGTGTCTGTGTGTGTCTGGGTTGCAAGCCCGGGAGGAGTATGGGAGACAGAGTGAGGGGTGTAGAAAGCCAGTCTCAGGAAAGGGCTACAGACATTAGAGAAGAGGTCATTAGTTCACAGAGGTTCCCCAGTGAACTGGTTAGGATTCCAGCTCCAGCGGGAAACCAGAGGATCTAGTGTAGAGGGAGCATATTCCTGAACCAGCTGTGTGCTGAATGTTTGGATGATTCAGGTTTCATTTGATGTTTACACCAGCATCAAGGTTGCTGTTGCTTTGTCTTTCTGGGCACACGGGGTAGGAAGCTCTTAATGTGCCACTAAATCTGGGCTGACTTGAACCTGCAAGTAGAAGAACTTACAAGCAGATAAGGCAGAACTGATACAGACAGAGATGCCAGTACCCCAAACCCAGTGTACAATTAAACCTAATCCTGGGGTCTGTGTGTCAGTTTTCTAGTCAGGAACCTGTCTAAGTGCATGGGGGAAGCTGGGACTGTAAATGTGCTAGCCAGGTAGGTGCTGCTTGCCAAGACAAGTAGGACCATCTGAACTAAGTAGCTGTTACTGGGTCCTAATAACAACAGTGACAATAAGGCCAAGTTTTCAGGTATGACCCCTCCTACAGGTTACTCACCTTGGTCTATTTCATGGTCAGAAATTTGTTACTGATGACCCAGATGACAGAGTTCAGCTGATTCTGACTGTACTTCCAACATCTATCTTGAATCCTTTTGCTTCTTTCCACTTTTATCACCGTCACTTTAGTTGAAACCACCATGATATATAGTCTTCGGTATATTCCAACAGCCTCTTTACTGGTCTCCTCCTATCAATGTCTGCCCCCCTCATATTCATTCCACACAGCATTACTCATCTGATCATATTATCCCCTTACTTAAAATCATGTTGGAATTTCCGGAGTATATATTCGAAGGTGGATAATATGGACACAAGAAAACGTGCCAGTTTGGAAGGTAGAAGACTTAGGTTCTAATCTTGGCACACCTGCTAGTTAACTGTATGACTGAGCAGTCCTTTCCCTATCCCAGGTCTCAGGTTTTTCTTCATCTGTAAATAAAAGGATTGGACCAAACTAGGAAGTTTCTACGGGCCATCTTAGGTCTAACATTCTGTGATACTTTGTGGGACTGATTCAGAGGATTTTTCTTGAGTTCTTTCCTGGGATGGAGAGAAGTGAGACCTTAAGATTGTATTTCAGTCAGCTCTCCTATCTTTCTTCTCAGAGATGGCTGGCATCTTTGAAGTTGTCAGACAGTTCCCATACACTGAGCATAAACCGTTTGAAAATGTTTCAAGAGAATTTCCCCATTTCAGCAGGTATGCCTCAAGGACTGAGAGTTCCCTGTGGTTTCACACTGCTGATATAGGCTCTTGTCAAGTTCTCTGTGCTTCACTGCATACTATATCTTAGGGTTGTGTGGATTCGTAGAAGCCACCCAATCAAGGCCTGTTGGTAGGTAAGTCCTTCAATTCCATGCAGTGCTGCTGCCATCTTTGTAGGATTCTGACCAAGTGGTGGACACAGACATATACATTTGTCTAGTTACGTTTTTAAAGTGTAAATCTCATGACATAGAACTATAAACACTTCTCTGTTTATATATGTTTATATTTGATACTTCTCATTCTATCTTTGCAATTCCCTATGAATATTCAATTTTTTCAAAATTAATAAGTCTTTACAAGGTGGTTAATAGGACTCTCTAGGGCTGATTCCATAATGTCTTCCATAATTGTCTGAATTGGGACTTTTTTTTTCCTAAAGCAAATGTAGATTACCTGACAATGCAATGGCTTTCATAATTTTCACTATGAAGTCTGTTTCCAAGGAATTTTCAGTTGAAGGCTCAACCCACACATTCAGTGGCCTGTGTGTTTATGTTATGTTTGATCAGCAACAAGGCCAGCCTTAGCAATAGCACTGCGTGTGCTGGTCTTTCTGGGTCCTTGGATTCCATGCCAGGTCCTACCTTTCTCTTCTCCATTTCCAGGCTCAGCCCTCTGTAGCTCTATGCAGACAAAGGGTTGTGGAGTGCCCTGGCCAATGTCTCTCCCAGGTCTCTGAGGAAAGAATCCCCAAATGACCACTGGGAACATCTCTCCCCACAAGCCCCAGTGGTCGTTTGGGGATTCAGTCGATTTAGAATCCATTCTTCTCTATATCAGGGTGGAGGGTGTCAAGGGATGAGGAGAGGTTGCTGAAGGGAAGAGGAAAGATTAATGGCCCCTCAAAGATGTCCATGTCCTCACGCCCAGAACCTGTGAATGCATTAGGTTATGTGGTAAAGGGGAATTAAGGTTGCAGATGGAATTCAGGTTGTTCATCAGCTGACCTTAAAAAAGAGGGGTTATCCTGGGTTATTCTGGTTGGCCCAGTGCAATCAAAATTGTCCTTAAAAGTGGAAGAGGGTGGCAGAAGAGGGGAGTCAGGGAAAGAGATGTGATGATGGAAGCAGGATCAGAGAGGTGCTATGTTGCTGACTTTAAGATGGAGGAGGGAGTCCATGAGTCGATGAATGTGGAAGACCTCTAGAAGATGGAAAAAGCCAGAAAATGAATTCTCTCCAAAACTTTCAGAAGGGAATGCACCTTGAATTTAGTCCAGTGTGATCCATGTCAGAATGTCTGACCCATACAACTCTACAATAATAGATCTGTGTTGCTTTAAATCGCTGACTTTGCAGTAATTTGCTATATCACAATAAAATACCAATATAATAGAAAACTAATATACTACTGCAGGATACAGGGTCTCAGAGTAAGAATTGATTGAAGGATGCCTGGGGTTTAGGAATTAGAGGAGAGAGTCCTGGGGCTGGGTGGAATGAAATCTGAGACAGGAGGTAGTCTTTGGGAAGGACAAGTAGCCCAAGGTTTAGGGGCATGGTCTTAGGGAAAGGACAGTGCTCCCAGGAGGGATTGAGTTAAGAATTGGGAAAAGAGAGTTTCAGCTCAAGCAGTCAGAGAAGCAGTTTTGGGGATTTGGAGTACAGGGGTAGTAGCATAGAGGTGAGACTTGGTTGGGCAAAGTGTATGTGGGAACAGTGGGTTTGTATTAGGCTGGGTAACAGAAAAAAGGAGTGGAAAGGGCACAGGGCTTGGAATCAAGGATTCTGGATTTTAGTCATTTTGCTATCTGAGCTGTTTGACACAAATCTCCTGGGTGTCAGTCTTCCCATGTGTAAGATGAGGGGCTCAGAGTCTCAGATTGCTTCCCAGATTCACATAAAAAATTACACGATTTGGTGAAGGACCTTAGTGAGCTCTTTACGAGTAACCTGACTGTGGTTATGGCGTTTCAGCTCACTATGTCACTAAGTCAATGTCCTTGGACGTAGCTCAATGCAGTGCATGTAAATGACAGTGGATTATGGCTTCCCCCTTAGCAGGATAACTTTGCTCCACTTCTGAGTGTTCATTGTGTTACTTCAAAACATAGAAATAATGACCTTGGCACACACAAGTCTCCTCATGATCGAAATACCTTGTATTTACAGACTTGTATGTATATGATATTTTTTATGGGGCAGGTTCAAAGTCTTTGCAAACTGCCATCTCTGATTCCTTTTGGGGTAGGCAGGTAGTAGCCATTTTGAAGTTGACCAAATAGAGAATCACAGGGATATTGGTCCCCAAATCTCTCTTAATTCTTAAGCATTAAGTATTCCAGAATCCTGAAATACCGAATTCAGTAAAAATGTCTTTGCATTCTATTTGATTTTGTACACTTTTCAGTTTCTCACAAACCTTTTACTGACAGAGCATCGTAGCATCTGCCAGTGATAGGGCAACCAGAGGGTTTGGCAGCTTGTGGGTGGGAGTTTCAGGGTTTGGGGACTTGGCGGCAGTTAGATTGGGCTGTTGGTGTGGGAGGATGGAACTGTGTATTGATGATGGTCTTGGCTTTTTCTAAATCACAATTGCATCATATGAGATAGCTGAATTTATGTTGAGCTTTACAAAAGTCTCCTGGGAAAAGGGCAAAACTGGTTTTAGTGCGTAAGAAATTTATTTATGGCAATTATGGTACCAAACTGAGACTGGAGACTGTTGAGAATCTGGACCACTTTCTGGTGGAGAAAAAAAAGAAGCTATTTTACTTTTTAAAGTAGGAATCATATAGTAGAATCACTTTGTAGTTACAGTGAATTTTGAAATTCTTCTTGTCCTTTCCATAGGGTGACAGGCTGGATATTCTTGTCATACTAATTCAGATAAGGATGGCTTCTGGGAAGAAATATGAGGGGAAAAAAAGGAGAGTGGAAATAAAATGGCCAGCTCCCAAGGAGGTAGTTTGAGGATGTCAGAGTATGGTTGGCCAGGTTTCTTATGACTCATCTGCACAGCAGAGCCACATGACTGGTCCTCCTGGAAACACAAGGTCACAGCTTTCCATAGTATTAAGATGACTCACAGAGAAGGGGGCTGTAGGTCCCATTGCAGGTTTATCTGATGTGCAAAAATGTGACTTATGTCTTTAGTTTGACTTGATTTTTTTAACTCCTGGTGCCCGGATTTCTAGTGATAGAATGCCACGGAAGGGAAATTGTATTAAGTGATTCTTTAATAAACAAGAAGGTTAGAAAACTAGCGTTAGGTACTGGAGTACCTCAGGCATCCTTGCACATTGTGCTCTAAAGTGGTAAGAATCTGGCAAGAGTTCTTCCAGTACAGTGTGGTGTAATGTAATTGATCTATCAACAGCACAGGTGGGATATATTAAGCACTTTAACTTTTTTCCAGTCAATTCTTTCTACTAAACTCTGTAGAATCTTCTTTTCCCTTCCTTTAATGGCATCTTAGTTAAGTATCAAAACATTCTGACCATTTTTGATGCATAAGCTCAGTCCAGTGCAGTTTAAAACTCCAGTATCATATCCAATTTAAAACTTTCCCCATAACCATTGCTGAAGGGACCCAAAGAGTGGGCTGGAAGGGGGATTGGAGAAAGAGAGAGGGAGAGAAGGAGAGGGGCAGAGAGAGAGAGTTCTAAGACATCTTCTCTTTTACTCTCTGTCAAGTAGACCATCTAGGATTGGGGCAAGGGGTGCTTGGATAGAGGATAGAGGAGGTAACAACAGTCCTCTATACTTGACCACCTGCCAGTTGTGGGAAGGTGCCCATCCATACTCACTCTGGTCACTTTGGTCTTATCTGCTTCTGGCAGCCTCTGCTGACGAAATGGTTTCTACATGATGGTTTCTTGTTCAGGCCAGCCTGGTCCACTCTGTCAACGAGGACTTCCTTAGAGAGGGCAGCCCTCTTGCGGTCCATATCTTCAGTCCTCTCTCTGGTAGAGTGTCACCTCACTTGTCCTGGGTATCTGGCTAGCCCTTTTAGTTTCTTTGTCCCTCCTCTCTTCTGTAGTCCTTTCTGTGGACCGATGGAAACCACTGAGGTTTTCTTCCATACATTCTGCCGTGAAACTGGGGAGGAGGTGCCACACATCCTTTCTTCCCAGGATTACTACTCAGAAATCTACAGTGAGAAGTGAGCACAAGTCTCTGTGTTCAATTACACGCCCCCGTCTTCAGGCCAAGCCCTCCCTAGAGCTCTCTCACCAGGCTCCCCTCTGCTCTACTCATGGCACAGTGAGATGCTAGCAGTCTCCCTTTCTGCAAGTTACTCCCAACTCTTGGAGCAGCACATCCCTCCTCCCTCCAGCAAACTTGGCATTGTAGGATAGGGAAAAGGCAGTTTCCTCACAATGAGTACTGTACTCTCTGCAAGGATGGGGACCCTGATCACTCTCCTCTCCCTGCCCAGGCTTCTTACATGGCCTGGGAAGAGGTGTGAGGGTCAGTGGATTGCTCTCAGTCATAGTGTTGGTTTTGACTACTAGTAAGCCTCGAGGGAAGGTGTCTGCCCCTTTTGATACGGAGACTCAGTGTCTGTAGATTTCATATGTAGATCGGTATCAGTTCTGGGCCACAGGAAAAGTTCCACTCAGCATCCTGGCATGCTAATATCTGGTTTTATATAAGACTGTATTTGCCTGTCAGTCAGTGGCCTTTCAGTGTTATGTGATGGTGTGGTGTTTTTTTTTTGTTTGTTTTGTATCTGTCAATTCTTATTACTAGAAAAGTCATAGAAAATAATGGCTTATAAAAAATAAGGCTCTATTTACTTCAGTAGTGACTTGTTTCCCAGGAGATATTTGATTTCCTTGGCTAGATGCTGTAAGATACAGTAGGACTTTGCATTTACATTGTATTATAATAGGGATTTATTCTGTAGGTCAAATCACGGTCTTCATGACGTGCTCTACATCATAAAAGCCCAGGGAGGCAGTAGAGTGTGTGCTGGAGTCAGATCAGCTTGGCTAGAATCAGCAGCTTTGTGAGGCTGATGAGTCACTTAACATCTGCCTCATAAGCAAAATAAAAATACTGCTACCTACCCACCTAAGAGGGTTATGAGGCCTCAGTTGAATAATGTATGTAAAGCACTCATGATTGCCTGGATCATAGGAAGTATATAATAAGGTTAGCTACTTTTATTATCTTTATGGTACAGATAATGCCATGTTATCTTTATGAGTATATGATTCCACTATAATTTGAATAAAAACATATCAGCTTGGGTGGGGGGCGCTGACACTGGGAATTCTGCTAGATATAAGGAAGTTTCACGTATATCATTTTAGTGGGAAAAGGAGTCAAGTTTAGAAGACTAGACAGCAGAGGTTAGGGACTCCATCTAAAAGATGGGGAGATACGAGATCAGGGAGTAAGGGCAAGGTGTGTGGAGAACTAAAATTTAGGCATAACACAGCAAGGATAAAGCTTGTTAGTTATGGATTTGAAAGATATAGTCCAGAACACATCTCAGAGGGTGGGCGACCTGGGATTGTAGGTTGGAACAAACCAGCTTGGGGTATGAGAGAAGAGAATTTCCTGTGGCATTTTTTTCTTTTTGCCAGAGGGATCCCTTAAATATTTTTTCCTATGATCATCAGGTCTCATTTCCTCTGTTAATTTCTTTTCTACTAACTCTGGTAGGGGTGAAGTAGAACTGAGCATTAAAAAATTATTGCTAATTGGATAGACAAAAAAAAATCGTATTCAAATTTCTACTTTTTGATAAGTGGAGTTTAACATATAACCCCTTATATGTTAGTTGTTTGCGTTTCTCCTTTTGTGAATTAATGCCATTTGTAATTTGTTTATTGAAATTGTAGGGTTTTTCTTATTAATCTGTGCATGCTCTTGATAGATTGACTCAGTCATATTTGCTACAAGTATTTTTCTCCACTTGTATTTATCTTTTAACTTTTCAAAACTTTTTATTATGGTAAATTTCAAATATATATATTTAAAAAACGAGACTATAATGATTCCCCCCCATGCACCCATCACCCAGCTTCAGTATGTATCAATTTCTGCCATTCTTGTTCATCTAACTCCACCCACTTCCCATTTACTTCCACCCACTCCTCCCCACTTGAAGTTGTTGTTGTTCTTTATAGTTTTTAAAATTTTAGGTATAGTTTATATACATATGCACAGATCTTAACCATTCAATTTGGATAAATGGATGCATTTGAGTAAAACATTGACAGGGCTAAGATCACACCCAGAGACTCTGGGGGAAAAGGGATAACGCCCCTGCCACTGCTACCTACAGAAAGGACAGAAAGAGCCAAGCAGGTTTCTCACATCCTGAGTCTCAGAGTCGCTGAGCCAGTGCTGCATAAAGTCACACCGGACCCAAGGAAGCAGGGGATCAACATGACTTGGGTTTGTCTTGTCTGGGACAGGGCCTGTGTCAAGAGACAGGTTCTTAAGTAAACCCGGATTTTGATTAAAGCCCTTGGGGTCTGGAGGAGGCCACCTTCTGCTCTTCCCCCAACTGCAGGTTCATTTCTTTCTTCTTTCACTGTGTGTGAAAAGCAGATCCTTTTGGGAGGATGTCAAGATGGGGGCAGGGTAGGCCAGGCAAACACTCTGAGCTTGGTACAGTGGGGGCACTTTGCACTTGTAGGGTATATGGAATCAGCAAAATGAAAAGGCAGCCTATGGAATGGGAGAAAATATTTGCGAACCATATATCTGATAAGGGGTTAACATCCCCAATATATAAGGAACTCTTATAATGCAATAGCAAAAACCAAATAACCTGATTAGAAAATGGGCTAAGGACTAAAGACATATAAATGACCCATATGTACATGAAAATATGCTCAATATCACTAATCATCAGGGCAATACAAATCAAAACCACAATGAGATATCACCTCACACCTGTTAGGATGTGTTAAAGATAACAAGGATAAGTATGTGTTAGGATAACTTAAAAGATACAACTGTGTACAAGAACGTGGGAAAAGGGAATCCTTGTACACTGTTGGTGAGAATATAAATTGGTACAGTCACTATGGAAAACAGTGTAGAGGATCCTCAAAAAATTAAAATAGAACTACTATATGATCCAAAATTCCATTTAGGTATATAACCAAAGGAAATGAAATTAGTATCTTGAAGAGATATCTGTACTCCCATGTTCATTGCTGCATTATTCACAAGAGCAAAGATATGGAAACAACCAAATGTTTGTTGATTGATGAACGGATAAAGAAAGTGTGATACATATAATGGAATATTATTCAGCCTTAAGAAAGAAGGAAATCCTGTCATTTGCAGCAACATGTATGAAACTGGAGGATGTTATGCTAAGTGAAAAAAGCCAGACACAGAAAGACAAATATTGTATGATCTCACTTACATGTGGAGTCCAAAAAAAACCCACCAAAGCCAACAACAAACACAAAAAGCTGAATTCATACTGACAGGGAGTAGAATGGTGATTACCGGAGGCTAGGGGGTGGGGGAAAGGGGAGATTTAAAAAAAAAAGGAAAGAAAGTAAAATGGTGCTTGCCAAGGGCTGTGGAGAGGGGGTCATGGGCAGTTATTGTTTAATAGGTACAGTTTCAGAGTTGTAAGATGAAAAGAGTTTGGGAGATGGATGGTGGTGAGGGCTGTACAACAGTATGAATACACTTACTATCACTGAACTGTATACTTAAAGATAGTTAAGATAATAAATTTATGTTATGTGTATTTTACCACAATAAAAAAATTGAGAAAAAGAAAAAGTTGGAAAAAAATGTGTTGAAACATAAAAAAGGGGCACCTGTGTTCAGACGTTGCAGAAATTAAACAGAAAACAGAAAGATATTATGGCAGAAAACAGTTTGGTGTTTCCTCAAAAAGTTAAACATAAGTTACCATATGATCCAGCAATTCCACTCCTAGGTATATACCAAAAATAATTAAAAACAGGGACTCAAATCGGTATATGTACACCAATGTTACAGCAGCATTATTCACAGTAGCCAAAAGGTGGAAACAACCCAAGTGTCCATCAACAGATGAATAGATAAAATTTGAAATGTACATGAAATGGAATATTATTCAGCCATAAAAGGAATGAAATTCTGACACTGTAACATGGGTGAACCTTGAAAACATCATGCTCAGTGAAACAAGCCAGACACAAAGGGACAATACTATATGATTCCATATATATAAGGTATACAGAATAGACAAATTCATAGAGCCAAAAGTAGAGTAGAGGTTACCAGGGGCTGGAGTGAGAGAAGGAAGGGCAGTTATTGCTTAATGGGTAGAGTTTCTATTTGGTATAAAGAAGAAGTTCTGGAAATAGTGGTGATGGTTATATAACATTGTGAATGTACTTAATTCCACTGAATTGTACACTTAAAAATGGTTAAAATGGTAAATTTTATGTTATTTATATTTTGCCACACTCAAATTTTTTTAAAAAGAAAAAAGGTATAACAATCTATTACTTTAAAAACTCTTTCATGATTTTTAAGATGACTTTCATGACTCTTCTCCAATGTACATTTTTTACATATAATTATATTTTCTTCTAGGTATTATAAAGTTCAATTTGTGCATATAACTGTTATTCATCTAAAATTTATTTATGGGCTACAGATATAAATTTATCACAGCATTATTTACTGTGTATTATTTCTCTTCTGCACTGATGAGTGGTCTTTATTATGTATTAAACTTATATATAATAAGCCCTTTTTATGTGTAAATTCTGTTATTGATTTCAAGAATATCAAAGGGACTTTTACCTCATTGTGTTTTGAGTATGGAAATGTGGATGCTGAGCTTCTGGTTGTGTATTTACCTAAGACATCTCTTTTGGGTATCATGGCTATCCCATGTTAGTGTAAACTCAGTGTTTTTAGAATATAATTATCAAGTGACACTCTAGCTCATTCAAATTTATTTATTAGGCTTTCTGCATATGGCCAAAACGCAACATCAGTGGTGTTGACAAGAAACAATACATATCATCTTCAGTTTCATTAGCAGGGAGAGATGAATTAAAAAAGAAAATCTGGGCTTCCCTGGTGGCGCAGTGGTTGAGAGTCCGCCTGCCGATGCAGGGGAGGCGGGTTCGTGCCCCGGTCTGGGAGGGTCCCACGTGCCGCGGAGCGGCTGGGCCCGTGAGCTATGGCCGCTGGGCCTGTGTGTCCGGAGCCTGTGCTCCGCAACGGGAGAGGCCACAACAGTGAGAGGCCCACATACCGCAAAAAAAAAAAAAAAAAAAAAAGAAAATCTGCTTCTATACCGTTTGTAGAGCCATTAGTTGTTATTATGTCATATTTGTTCTTATAAGTAATGCCCTTCTACACTATCCTTCCAACTGGGCTGGTGGCTGTTAATTCAGCAAATTTAATTTTCCAAGTGAGAAAAGTCACCCTCGCATCAATCTCATGAATATAATGCCTAGTGGTGAATATAATTTTTCCATTATCAGCCTCATTCATCACACTAAGGTAAGTGGTCAGAACTGTGAGCTTGAACATGGCAAAGACTGGTAAAGATTCCTCTAGCTTAATTTCGCTAATAGATTTTATTTCTTCACTTTAACTATGATATGTCTATCTACATATAGGACTGTGTTTAGAGGGTATATATTTTCAATATTAAGCCACTTCAGATCTTTTTTAGAATACTTTAATTGAAACCGTTCATCGATTGTACATTTGAGATGCTGGTCTCTGGGCTGCTTGCTTAATGATACTGCATCTGAGTTTAGTAACTGTTAGATCACCCTGGGGTGTTCAGGCTCATAGAATGGGGGCCTCTAGTACTATCATGTCTTTTTGGGGATTTGACCATCCTAGACAATTTCTACTTCCATTTGGATTCTTGTTCTCTTACATCTAAGGGATCCAAAGAAACATAGTCTCACTGTTTATTGCTACTGAGTACAGCATCAAAACTTAGTTGATTTTTTCTTAAATTTTTCTGAGCTTCCTTATTTTCCTGGTGTGGTGTGTACTGATTTTTCTGGACCTGACCAGTGACCAAACCATTCTACCTCCTCTTTCATTCCAGTGAAAGAAGCATAATACTAGACGGAGCAGGAATCCCAGGCCCAGTAGGTTAGGAAATCTGGCTGAGGCTTGATTCATGGATTCTGTAGAGGAAGGATATTTTATTGGAGTCAGTGCCTGCAGATTTGGTAGGTTACAGGAAAAGCAACAGAAGGTTTCTGCGTAAAACAGGCAGATTTTCTTGGAGTTTAGGAATCAGACAGAATTGGTATTTGAGATAGAGCTGTTGAGTGTTCAGGGATTTAAGTAGAAATAGGCACATATTTATGGAGCTTTGGCGATTTTCTAGGATTCATGGAGCAGGGAGGTTTTTATAACTTCATCTATGTATCAAAGCCTCCTTTAGTAGGTTCAAGACAGAATGGAGGAAACAGACAGAACCTAATGAGCAGTATGAGCTGTACTGTCCAAGCAACCCAGGAGGGATGGTTCCCAGCTCTTGGGGATATAACTGTGATTGGGCTCCTAGGCTCTGGTAAAGAAATGGCCAGAAGGGCGGCTAAGCAAGTAATGAGAGGGATGCATTGCTTCATAAGTTCAAATCTTGCAATTATATTTGATCTAGTAAAGAAGAGTGTTTTTGTTTTGTTTGTTTTCTCCTTTGTTAAGGGCTTACTCAGCACTCTATTCCATTGAAAGAGTCATCAGTTGAAGCTGTAAGGATCAGGTCTCAGCAGGGTCAAATCCCAAGAAAGGGCAGTAGGGATGGGATCCCAGGATTAGAGACTGAAGAATAAGTGTTTGAAGTAGAAAGGACTGCAGTACTTACATTAAAGTGGGACAATCAGCAGAATTAAGCAAGGTTATGCCTAATAGGCATAGGGTAGTAGCAATAAGAAGACAGGACTGGGCTTCCCTGGTGGCGCAGTGGTTGAGAGTCCGCCTGCCGATGCAGGGGACACGGGTTCGTGCCCCTGTCTGGGAAGATCCCACATGCCGCGGAGCGGCTGGGCCCGTGAGCCATGGCCGCTGAGCCTGCGCGTCCGGAGCCTGTGCCCCGCAACGGGAGAGGCCACAACAGTGAGAGGCCCGCGTACCGCAAAAAAAAAAAAAGAAGACAGGACTTTGGGAGACATGGATCTTGTTCAAGATTTTGATTTTTAGAAGGAAAGAGTAGTATGTATGAAATAACATATAACCCCATATAACATAAATTATCCATTAGATTCATCTAATGGATAATTTAAAGTAAAATTCTGTCTCTATTCAGGCAGTAGCAGTCCTGTGCCAGTGGAAAAAATATGGTCTCTAAAAGATTTAAGTATTAATAATACAGATTAAAAGCTAAAAAAAAGCCCCTTCAATATCACAACATATTTGTGAATATTGTTTGTAAAAATTTATAAAATTATAAGTATGTATTACACGCTTAAGACACAATATCTCTCATCTATGTATCTAACCATGGATGTATGTATGCATGTATGTTTATGTATGTATGCATGTTTTATGTTTATATGTATGTATGTTTAGATGTATGAATGTTTAGATGTATTATATGTATGTACATATGTATGTATGTATGCATGTATGTTTATATGTATGTATCTATCTATCTATAATACAAAATTAGCTTGATTCCTTTCCTGATGTTGTGCTTTTATTTTTGGTTTGCTATTTGTGCTAAATGACTCAGAAACGGAAGTGAAAAATCATTTTACAGTTTGACTAGATTTTTTTTTTCTGTCAGGGTTATTGTAATTCTTACATAATATGAATACAAACCTCTGAATTCTTATTAGATGTCTGGTGCTAGCTTTCTGTGTAAAACAACAGTACCAGCTCCCTAACTTCCATGCCTCTCTAATTATATGTAAACTAGTTTAAGATCATCAAGTACAATGATTCATCACTCCAAGGTGCTCTGCGAAAGCCTACATTGTTACAAGACTATTGTTCCCTACTGAATATATTTATTTTGAGCTTTGGTTAATTTTTTATTTTTAACATAAGCTCCAGATCTTTATCTGTACTTATTATGTAAGAAATAATAAACACTTGAATGCAGTTATCTACTTAAAAATTTTACTTCTTATGATAAAAAACAGAAGGCTACTGTGTTCTTAGAAATGTAAGTTTAGATTTATTGCTATCATGATCTACAGCATCATAATTATCATCATCATCATCATTGTCATTGTCTGTTAATATTGGTTGTTAACCATTTAGTGCATAGATTATTGTAATTTCCAACAGCATTTACAAATAATATATATCAAATAACAGAGCCCTTGTCCTTAGAAAAAAGAGAGGAAAATGAGTACTGGTAAAAATTATAAGAAGTTCCTAACTTTCAGATGGGTTGGTTGTCAAATTTTGTTTTTAAGGTAGTTTGCTTGAACTGGGAGCCCTTTTATTGATTGATCGGTGAACAATGTTATATATGGGGTATATGTATCCGGTTTTGCTCCCCAAAACCCATTCAAGAATTGAAACTCTGTGTATTTAACCCTATGATAGAGTATCTGAATGTGGGTCTGTTGGTAAAAATTTATCAAAACTCAACACAGAGCCTTCTACCAGAGTTGGTGGAGAGTAATTCTTCTCTTTCTGCTGTCTTTACCTACACCCCTAAGGAAGACATGAAAACATATTTATGCCTTCTGTTGTGGGTTGAATTGTGTCCCCCCAAAAGATATGTTAAAATTCAGGTACCTATGAATGTAACCTTATTTGGAAATAGGGTCTTTGCAGATGTAATCAATTTAAGGTGAGGTCATATTAGATTAGGACGAGTTCCAGTCCACTGACTGGTGTCCATATTAAAAGAGGGATATCTGGACCCAGAGACAGGAAGAATACCATATGACAATGGAGGCAGACGTCGGAGTGATGCGTCTACCAACCATAGAGTGACAAAGATTGCCAGCAACCACTTGACACTAGGAAGAGGCAATGAAAGAACCTTCCCTAGAACCTTCAGATAGCACATAGCTCTGTTGACACCTTGATTTGGACGTCTAACCTCCAGAGCTGTGGGACAATAAACCTCTGCTGTTTTAAGCCATCCAAGTTTGTGGTAATTTGTTTTGGCAGCCAGAGGAAACAAAAATATAACTTCTAAATAAATAAAACGTGACCATTAGAAATTTCTCTTTCTGCTCCACAGTAACTGAGAATGGACTTATTACTAAAACAAAACTTGACATGTGTTAAGGACCAAATGTTCGTGTCTCCCCAATATTCATATGATGAAATCATAACTTCCAGTGTGATGGCATTAGGAGGTGGGGCCTTCAGGAAGTAATTAGGTCATGAGAATGGAGCCCTCATGAATGGGTTCAGTTCCCTTACATAGGTACCCCAGAGAGCTTTCTCTCCCTCTTTTCACCAAGTGAGGATATATGAGAAGACGGTTTTTATGAACCAGGAAGCAGGTCCCCACCTGACATTGAATCTGCTAGTGCCTTGATCTTGGACTTCCAGCCTTCAGAACTGTGATAAATGAATGTTGTTTTGGCCACCAGTCTATGGTATTTTTGTTATAGCAACCTGAACAGACTAGGCATGCTTAAGTTTGTGTGTGTGTGTGTTTTTTTAACTTTTTTTGGAGAATAGTTGATTTACAATGCTGTGTTAGTTTCTGCTGTACACCAAAGTGAATCAGTTATACATATACATATATCCACTCTTTTTTAGATTATTTTCCCGTATAGGTCATTACAGAATTTTGAGTAGAGCTCCCTGTGCTATACAGTAGGTTCTTATTAGTTATCTATTGAATATTTATATACAGTAGTGTGTATGTGTCAATCCCAACCTCCCAACTTATCCCTCCCCCTCCTATCTCCCCTGTTAACCATAAGTTTGTTTTCTACATCTGCGACTCTATTTCTGTTTGGTAAGTAAATTCATTTGTACCATTTTTTAAAATTCCACATGTAAGCAATATCATATTATATTTGTCTTTCTCTGTCTGACTTACTTCACTCAGTATGACAATCTCTAGGTCCATCCATGTTGCTGCAAATGGCATTATTTCATTCTTTTTTATGGCTGAGTAATATTCCATTGTGTGTGTGTGTGTGTGTGTATACCACATCTTCTTTATCTATTTGATATGTGGTTTAGATTGCCATCTTAAAATATAGTTGTGGTGATAATATTTAATTACTATATTGATAGTGCTTTTAAAATATAACTTATTTAGTTCATTAAGAATTTTAAGATATGGACAATACATAGTAAGTACTATAATTTGTAGAATTACTATGACAAGGTATGAATATATGAAAAATACTACACACCCTGTACAACAGAAACCTGTACATATCAATTCTTGCTTTAAGTAGAGAACACATACTAAGTAAGGATAGATTAGATATAGTTAAATTTTTAGAAGATTCTTACATTTACTCCTCTTCTATTTTTTGCAGTTGAAACCTTCCTAAGCTCCAAATTTCCACAGTAGCAGGAGTCCATTGTATCTCTAGGGTTCCCCCTCCCTCCAAAATGATCTAAGAATCTAGGGACCTTAATGAGTTCAAAGAGGCCAATCATCTTTCCAAATACCTCTCAGAGAAAGAAAGAGAAAAAATTGGAAAATTTGATTAGTCTTTTGTTGGATTCCAATTCTCGTCTGTCATTGTTTCTATTGTCTACAAGTTACTGGTAACAACAGGTCCTCATGGTCTTATGCATCTTTTTCCACTCCTGTGATGATGCACTTTCTGGTCAATAATGCAGTGCAGCAGTGCTGTGTTTCACACTTGGACCACAGTACTTTAGTTCACACTCATTGGTTAAGAGCATGGGCTTGAAAGTCTGACAGTTCTGTGTATGAGTCCCGGATCTGCCACTTACTGTGTGGCCTTAGAAATTTACTTAAACTCACTAGGCCTCCATTTTCAGAACCATAAAGTGGTTATACTGTTGTATCTTCCTCATACACTAGTTGTAAGAATTGAATGAGAAAATTGCACATAAAGTATTCAGTACTTAGGAAAGTGCCTGGCACACAGCATTATTGATAATAGTGAAACAATGACTAAGTAACAGAGGGTCATATCTATATGTTTATGAAGGGATTTAATGATGTGGAAAAATGCTTATAATTTTAAGGGCAAAGAGAGGAATAAACTTATATATAGTGTGTGATTTTTAATGTGGAGAGTGGTGGTCACCAAACATTTCATTTTATGTCCTTGACATTTCCATCCTTCCCCCTATAGCTATGTAACTTGTTCCAGACAGTGGGCTGTGGGTAAAAGTTATGTGTCACTTCTGGGCTGAAGTATAGAAGATGTGGTGTAAAAGATTTCAGCTGTTGCTTTTTTCCCAAGGTGACTGAAGAGGTCATATGTTCCAAATGCAAATACAGGATGGTGGAGTTTCCTGATCAGCCTGGGTCCTTGATGGACAAAGGTCCTTGCTGACCCATGATGGACAGGTAGCTTGAGGGAGAAATAAGCTTTAGTTGAGTTAGGCCACTGGGATTTGGGGGTTAATTTGTTACCACAGCATAATCAGACCTATCCTACCCAATACTCTTTATTAAAATATTAAATGTTTAAATATAAAAGACTTGAAGGCAATTCATCAAAGTTGTAAAAGTGGCTAATGTTAGATAGTATGATTGTGGGTGATTTTAATTTTCTTTAAATTTTTTTATGTATAAAAAATCAATTTTTTTAAAGGGAGGCAGTGACGTATTTAGTTCATTTTAGAAAAATTTTGATCAAAACTGGTTAGATTAGAGCCACTGACTCAAAGGGTAGGTTTTAACTATTTAGAAACAACTTATCACTCTCTAGAATTGACAACTGAATGAGGATTTAGTATAGATTAGGGGTTAGCAAGCTACGGCCTGTGGGACAAATACGATCTGCAGCCTGCTTTTGTAAATAAAGTTGTATTGGAATACAGTCACAAGCATTGTTTTAAGAACTACTGTCTGTGATATTTTAGCTGTAGAATTGCAGAGTTGAGTAGTTGCAACAGAAAACACATAGCCCACAGAGCCTAAAATATTTACTATCTGGCCCTTTTCAGAAAAGAAATTTCCAACCCTTTGTGTGCTTGTAAACTCTGAACAGGGCCAGAACTAGGATGAGGAGAGTGAGGAAGTTGCCTAAGGTGCAAAATTTAAAGGGGCACCAAAAAGTCAGTAATCAAGATTAAGTAACATTTTAATGCAATTTAAAAAATATTAATGAGAAAAATCCATGATGAACAAAATGTCAAAATTTTAAACAAAGGCAGAATCAATAACAGTACTATGCCAAACCGCATTGGAGCCTGAGGCAATACTAATCCTGTCTTTATTTAGAATTTTGATATTTTGTTCATCATGTAGGGCAGAGGGGTACCCTAAATTCCCTAGCACAAAGCTTAGCATATAGCAGGCTTGTAGTAAGTTTTTTCATTGATTATGAATTCATTAGCCCATGACACTACAGGAGAATTAGGAAAACTGTGTTGAGTGAGAGCCATTTGACCTAGTTATTCTGGTTCTTATGTACTTATGTGCTATGTCTGTTCAGCAGTTTGGTGCACCAGCAAATATTGGCCAATAGGTTTTGCCTTAGTCCTAGACCTGTGGGCACCATCCTAATTTATATGACTGTTTTAAGGTGGTATTTGGGGGATTTATTATGCTTTAAGCATAATTTTGAACGTACTTTTTTGAAATTTAGATTGTCTGCAAAGACTTGCTTGTCCAATCTAAATGCTTTACATATTACTTTTTAGCCAGCTATTTCTGGCATCTTCTTCCATTTCTTAGTCGATGTATTCATCAGATAGACAAATCTCATCCTCTCCTTCCAGGCTTTTCTTGTAATATCTTCATTCTGACTGGAAATTGGAATGTCCATTCCAAAAGCCAGATTTGTTGGGATTGTAAGCCACATTTTTCAGAGTTCAGAGGTTCAAGTACTGTGTACACTTGAACTTTTCTCAATATGATATTTGGATGCAGCTGCTCCCAAGGAACGAACATTATACTGTATACTCTTTGGCACAGAGACCCCTGTTGATCAGTTCAGAGGCTCGGACTAGGAGAGGGAATGTTCACCAAATACCCACTATTTGGGAGAGAGGGATAAATTTTGGTAAAGATTGGGGAAGGAAGCACTATGTGAGTGGATGCTGAAGTTACATGATGGTCATCAGGCAAAACATTTTAAAGGGAGTATAATAAATGTAGAAAATGAGAACATACATTTAGCTTACCATTTAAAATCAAAATAAATATACCCAAATGGACTACCACTCAAATGCAAAGAGAAAATTATTCATGAAATTCTGATAAACTTACAAATGGTTTCATCTGAAGTATACTTAAAATGTTAGCTGGCATTTTGTTAGATGTCTTTGTTACCAGACTTCTATTACCTAGAGGTAGAATTTGTAGTTCTTCAAGTAGGGAAGCAGAGGAAGAACAAGAAACATACTCCTTCTTCACCTTAGTTCTTTTATGTGGATGGAAGAGGCAGGAGAGTAGTAGGAGAGAGAGAGGGAAAACCCAGAAATGAAGTTTGAGGAAGGAAAGAAGTAGAGAGTGAGAGGGAGAGGTTAAAGGAGAAATGTGGAGTGGAGAAGAGGTGGAGGGTAGAAAGAGGTTGTGAGGAGGGAACAAGAGACAGGAGTCTGAGTGTAATAGCTCCATTTTGAGTACTAGTTGGAGGTGATATGACGGAAACAGAGACTTAACAACCTTTGCCAGTGGCGACTCACCTGATTCACTATTTACTTTACAAGTGCCCTGCAAATCAGTTGTATAAAGAGGGGGAATAATTCAGGTCTGGTGCCATTATGATGATTTCTTCTAAAGGTACTAATAGCCTGAGGTTTGAGAAAATCCCTGGTCTTGTAATAAAATGAACTAAGAAGAACTAAACATTTATCAAGGACACATAGCAAGATCTGTGAGGAAGTTGCCTGAGAATTAAGACTTCTAACACTTAAGTTATTCCCACTATCCTAATTTTCCTTTTATTTTTCCAGTTTTCTGACATATATTTTGGTGAGGCCTGCCTATAGCATATTCTGGTATGTGAAAAAGTGGAAGAGTTTTTCTGAGGAAAAATTCACTGTTCTTTTAAACTTTACCTTATGGAATTAGTATCTTAATTTTCTCTATTTTTAATTTTTTTTGAGAGAAAACTTGATCTTTTATGCAGAGGCAGTTTTCTCACATTCTGAGTCATGTGGAGAGACTTTTTCTACTGTTGACATTATTTGTTTTCTTTATTATTATTTAGAAAGAATAAAAAGAATATTTCTTAGTACATCCTATAGCAGCTAGTCACATACTTTGTTTACAGAGGGTTCTCAATAAGAATTCACAAAATTATAAATTTTAAGGTCTTTATAGACAATGGTATATACAAAACGGATTGTTTTTCTACCTAAAATTTATAAGAATTGTTTGAATTTAAGCCAACCTGCGTATCTGTTATATATACACATATATATTTTTAAAATATTTATTTATTTATTTATTTGGCTGCACTGGGTCTTAGTTGCAGCACACGGGATCTTTGCTGTGGCATGCGGGCTCTTAGTTGCGGCGTGCAGGATCTAGTTTCCTGACTAGGGATTGAAACTGGGCCTTGCATTGGGAGCACGTAGTCTTAACCACTGGACCACCAGGGAAGTCCCTCTGTTTTATTTTTATATCTGAATTTTACTGCTGTTTTTATCTTTTTTTTACATATAAATTTATTTATTTTTGGCTACGTTAGGTCTTAGTTGCTGCAAGCAGGCTTTCTCTAGTTGCGGTGAGTGGGGGCTAATCTTCGTTGTGGTGCTCAGGCTTTTCATTGTAGAGGCTTTTCTTGTTGTAGAGCACAGGCTCTAGGGGTGCAGGCTTCAGTAGTTGTGGCACGTGGGCTCAGTAATTGTGGCTCTCAGGCTGTAGAGCGCAGGCTCAGTAGTTGTGGCACACGGGCTTAGTTGCTCCGCAGCATGTGGGATCTTCCCGGACCAAGGCTCGAACCCATGTTCCCTGCATTGGCAGGCGGATTCTTAAGCACTGCACCACCAAGGAAGCCCCTGGTTTTATCTTTTTAATTTAATTTGTATGAGAAAAGGAATCTTCTCTGCCCACAGCCCTGCTCCCAAGGTGTCCCAAGGTGTCTCTGAACCTGCTGGCCTGCGCATCCCCCATGTGACTAGTTCATATCTGACTGGAATTGATGGGCATCTGATCCAAGTGTAGACAATCTATAGGTTGTTCTGTGGCATAGCTGTGATCCAGCATGAAAAGGTGGACTAGGCCATCTGGACTCTGTAGGATTTGGAACTGGGAAATCAGGAGATTGAACCAATTAGCAGTGGGAACAGAAACTGCAAGGACATGTTGAGAGTTGCCAAGGTTCAGAAGGTATTGGGAGTGGTCGTATTGTGCTAGCTGAGACTATGAGGGAATGGAAACTGAATAACCAGAGGAAGCAGGGCAATAGAGAGAAGGGAAACTGAAAAGAGAAGCAGAGACACTGATAGAAAGAGTGGTTGAGTGTTAGAGCTTTCTTGTTTTCTGACAACTCTCAGTTGATCAGTGAGTATCCTTTGAAATATTTTCTTTTCTTGAGATAACTTGAGTAGATCTCTAGTCTTTCTAAGCATATAGGTATTTTGGGGGCCATATTATGAAGAACTTTGGATGCTAGGGCAACACGTTTTTAATTTTCTAGGCCAGGGATACATATTAACTGTTTTTGAGATGCAGAGTAGTGTCATTAGAAGTGTGTTAACTGAAGATTAATCTAGAAGGAGTATGTAAGAGAGATGGAGAAACTGATTTGGAAAGCTATTACAATAAGATATGTAGGAGGTAACTAAGGCCTTGGATTGAAGGTATGATAGAAAGAAGGTAAATGAGTAGACAGATATAAAAACATAACAAAGGAAGAGTCACTAACACATGGCAATTTATTGGCTGTAGGGGGCAAGGAGAAAGAACATGTCAGAGTTGGAGCTGCGATCTTACGGCTTGGAGGTTAGAAGTGGGTAATGTGATTAAGGGAAATAGGGAAGTTAGGAGGCTGGCTTGTTTTGGGTTGTGGAGGCCCAGATAGCTGTTTAGTTTTGTGTCTGTTCAGTTTCAGGTGTTGATGGGAAGTACTGTTTAGTTCAGCTTAAATAAGTTTTATTGAGTTCCTACTACCCTGTTCCTGGCACTGATGGTGGAGGTGGGGGATTGAAGTTCAAGAATGTATAAAACATGGTTTATGCCTTTGAGGTGCTCCTAGTGTTATGAATGAGATTGTCAGGTAGAGACATATGTGTGGAGCAGCTTGAGAGAGAGCTTTTGGACTGGAGACCCAGATGTCAAAAGAGCCTCAAATAACTAGATTATCAAAGGATAGAGTAAGGGGATGTAAAGAGGAGGTCCAAGGGTAAAACCATGGGGAATACCTGGTGTCAGAGGGCAGGAGAAGGAAGAACAAGGGGGAGGCATGGCCAGGACGTTCTTAGGAGAAACAGGATAGTACAGGATCAGAAAACCAAGGGGAGAAAGGGTTTCAGGAGATTCAGAGTCATCCACAGTGTTAAATACTACAAAAGCTTTAGGGAATGAAGTTGGATTTGATGTGTAGGAGGTCACTGTGATCTTAAAAGGTATTTGAGAGTAAGGGCTAGTGAAGAAAAGTAGGAAGCAAATGTAGACCACTCTTCTAATAATTTGGGTATTGATGAGATGATAAGAGGAGGAAACCTGGGGGAAAAGGCAAGGTCAAGAAAAGAATTTTGTTTGTTTATTTTTAAAGACTAGGTCTATCTGAGTAGTCAGAATAAGACATGACTGGTCAGGAGAGATTAAAAAATTCAAGGAGGAGAAGTGAAGGAGCAAAGAAGTAAGGAAACGGCGGGAGGTTTGGGATCAAGTGTAAAGGTGAAGAGGATAACCTTATCAGAAGGAGAGACATTTCATCCTGGAGCCAAAGATTAAAAGAAGGAATACAGTTTACAATACAAAGGAGTTCAGAGAGGAAGAGAAAGGAAGTAACAAGAAAAATACCTCAGCTGTATTCTATTTTCTCAGAATATTAATAGGCTAGAAGTAGAGTCTTGTGATTGGGGATTTTAGGAACAGAGAGGAAGAGAAAGTTTTTGAAAGGCCACTAAAGGGAATGGAACAGGGAATTAATAATAGGTGAATGAGAGGATTTTTGAGTGGTAATAATGAGACAAATAAGGACAAGGAGGTGAGAGATGAATGAAGAAAATTAAAACTATTTCAAGTAGTAGTACTCAAAGAATTTCAAAGAGTTCCTCCTTCCCCCACCCACACTATTTTACAAATAAAGAATTTAATTCCAAACAACTTACTCATGGATCTGTTGGAGTTCCAACCCCCACCCCTTCTTTCTTCATGAAAAGAGATGTGACAATTGATTATAAGGTTAATTTAGGGAATTGGTTAAATCTGAAATCTGTCTAACTCTGGAAAAAATATAAAATTGACCCAATAAAAGATCAGTGCTTATGTATGTTGAATAAGTGTGATAGCTGGTTAGTGAGTCACAGGAAGTGATTCAGGAATATTCCTTAAACTATAGTGTCGGTGCTGGATAAGAATATTTTTTCAAAATTCTAAATAATTCTGATTTTGCATATAAATATTTAAATGTTTGATTTATACAAAATGACTGCTAATTAACTTATTATCTAAAAGAAACTCAGTTGTCTTGGTGCCCATTCTACAATGAAAGACCAGTTTACAGTGTGAAGGCTACAGTTGTAGAAGGTAGTCTGGAAAAGTATGATACATTCAGAAGTAATCAATCATCTTAAGCAATGGAACGAGAACATTATTTAAAATGTTTTAAAAATTATTTAATTTATTCCAGATCTCAAGACTTAGTCCCTTAAGTTTCTATAAATCTTCTTAAAGATGAGACTGAATTTCTGAGGACTTGTGTTTTTCAGCAGAGCTCCAAGAAAGGTTGAATTCCCTTAAAGGTAGTAGTGAAGTAATATTCTTATTTGTCTTTGTGGACAGGATCAAATAATAACTTCATATTGAATTTCAGTAGTCACCATCAGGGAGCCTGATAAAGTTGATCACGTCACGATTTTTCTGTCATTTTCCTGTGTAATTTTAATAGCCACAGACAGAACAGACAGAATTGCCACAGCAAAAGGCAGAATACTCCTGACTAGAAATTCTCTAGACACTTTTTTTTGGTTGTTGAAACTAAAAATGATTTTAGAAAAAGATGGAAGTTTTGTGTTTTCAAAGCGTGTTGTGATTGTTGGTTACAATTTATCCTGCTGTGACAGCAGATGGGAATGCCATCAGTGATGTCCATAGGCTTCAGCGTGAAGTGGGGTCAGTGATCGTTTTGGCCTCTTGCCCAGGAGATGGAATGGAATGACTCAGTTTTATTGGTTGAATTCCAAGGAGGCCTCAGAAGAGCCCTTCACACTGAACTGGTACTAAAACCTTTAACACTTTTCTGAATTGGTAGAACTTGTCCTTGGGGTAGAATCAAAGCCTGTGATATACCTATCCCTAAGCGCGCACGCGCGTGTGTGTGTGTCTGTCCACAGCTGTTGGCAGTCCATACTCATAACCCCACAGGGAGACAGCTGGCCTCTGACCCTTACTACCTCTTAGGTTTCAGTTTAGGAAGGGGTTTTCTGCATTTCAGAGGTATTCCTAGCTAAAGAATCTGGCTTCTATGATGAAGTATTGGGTGGTTCTGTGGAAGAAGACTTGGTTTGGCAGGTCAGTCTCCCTATCTGACTCAAAAACTTGGACACTGTCCATGGATGTCCTTATTGGGCCACATTCTAAAAAGAATGCCCCTCTTAAACCGTCTGAAGTGTAAGCCAAGATTGCCTAGGAGCTACTTTTCACTGGATCTCAAGTTACTTTAACTCCCCACTAAATCTGCTCCAGACACCTTTTAGTTCACTTCAAATTTCTGCCATCCATGGACATATATACACTACCAAACGTAAAATAGATAGCTAGTGGGAAGCAGCTGCATAGCACAGGGAGATCAGCTCGGTGCTTTGTGACCACCTAGAGGGGTGGGATAGGGAGGGTGGGAGGGAGGGAGACACAAGAGGGAAGAGATATGGGAACATATGTATATGTATAACTGATTCACTTTGTTATAAAGCAGAAACTAACACACCATTGTAAAGCAATTATACTCCAATAAAGATGTAAAAAAAAAAAATTTTCTGCCATCAAGATTTCCTTGGTACCTGGCTTGTGCCATCCCATTTGCTACCTCTGTGCCAGGGATTCTGAACAACTTTACAATGTACAGGTAAGAATTCTCAAATGGGAAGGCAGAAGAGCTACCCTGGCCCCCATGTTCTGTGCCCATCACTAAGATGGCACATGGTAGAGCTGGAACTGGTGTTTCTACTGCCACAGAACCAAAGCTGTTCTTTCTTTTCAACCCAAGGCTGAAGTTCTTTTTGAGTATGACAACACTTACGGTGGTGGATTTATCAGCTTTCTACACCTCCTGCAGGAGCTATCTTGGTTCTCTTTAATGAGAAAAAGAGTGGTGTTTAATTTTTCTAGAATGACAACTGTCACTTTAGCATGCTCATATACACAGCCTGTACCAGCTCTCAGTAGAAGAGGCAATATAACATAAAGCAAAGACCACCACAGACAGGCACTGGAATCTATAAGATCTGGGTTTGACTTCTTGCTCTACCACTTTCTAACTATGTGACCTAGAAGAAGTCGCTATAAGCATTATTTATCCACCATAAGGCTATTGTGAGAATTAAATGAACTAACATATGTACAGTTCTTAGCATAGGGCCTGGCACATGATAGGTACCCAATAAATAGTAGTTATTATTATTATTATCATTGATCTTCCTGAACACGGGGCATAAATCTTTCTGAAATTTGACAGCCAGGGCAGTTATAACTTTGTTTTTTGGAGAAATGGCAAGTAAACACTATCCTTCCAGGCATATTTTGATGAGTCTGAATATATTGCAAGGCTGTTTGGCATCTGCACTCCTTGGCCATCTTCCAACACCCATTGAACAACATCTTGGATGACTGCTGGGACTGAGGAATCAGTCTTTTTGGGTGACATGATATACTTCTATGATTTACTGTCACAAAAGTCCCTTCTTTGGATAGTTTTTACAAGCCTCTTATAGTATCTCAAAGTCAACTATGAAAAATGTGTATTTGAGAACTCAAGGGTGAGACTCATTTTTCCCTTCAGAGATTTTCCAAGTCAGAGAGGTATATCATGTTAGTAAAAGAGTGGTTGGCTTTATGTCCATACCCAAATGTTACAACTATATAATGTAAACAATTCTACCCATCATTGAAGCCACTGATATCAGTCCACAAGAAGTTTGGGGACCTACCTTTCTTACTGCCATAGAATTCTCATGCCAGAGTTTCTGTTACTCCTTATGGCATTCAGTTCCATAGTAGCCATTACTTGCAGCCCTGCTAATTCCCTTCAATTCACTGCAGCTCTCATATCATGGATGTCTTCCATGACCTGGGCAAAATGCGGGCCATTCAGAAGGGCCTTCAGGACACTCTCTAGCTATCAAAGAACTAGTACAAGAAGTTAGCCCTTGGTCTTCAAGAAAAATATCTGTGTGGGTTATGCCGTCTGTCTATTCCTATACCCATTACCCACTTGAGCTGAAAGCAGAATATTTCCACTCAAGGTCCTTGGAGGGGGTTGCTCTGTGGAAGGTCATTACCCCCCTCTAAGTGAATCAACCGTATCTTCTACTGTGTGTATATGTGTGTGTGTGTGTATATATCTATATCTATATATAGATATATACACACACATATATATGTATATACATATATTTAATGTTTAGCTATTTATATTTTTCATATAAAAATTGTCCCTTTATGTCTTATGCCAATTTTTCAGCTAAAGTGCAATTTTTCTTATATTTTTAATTTTTATAAACCAGAGTATTTTCTAATTGAGAAATAGGCTAAAGTAAAAGCAAGTTGGATACAATCCAGGCTTCTGTCCTAGGGACTCCTCTTTTTTATTCTGCACACTCCCCTAGATTATTTCATCCAATTGCATGGCTTGAATTACCACCTTTCTTCTCATAGTTTCAAATCTCTTTCTCTAGCTCAGGCCTCTGTCCCAGATGATAGACATACAACTTTGACTGCTTCCTGGGCAGCTTCTCCTGGACCTACCACAGGAAACATACTATGTCCTAAACTGGGCTCATTATTGCCCCCTTACAAACATTCTCCTTCTATATTCTTGATCTTGGATTGTGGCACCAACATATTCAGCTGGGAACTTGAAGGTACTCCTAGTCTCTGCCCTTTCCCTCATTTCCAAGATTCAAATCCTATTATTTCTTTTGATGAAATATTTTGGAATGTCTCAATTTGGACCATTCATTATTTACCCCATGAATTAATATAATATTCACCTATAATGGTCCTCCTTAGCTTCTGGCCCAGATCTCTTCATTTTATCTCTTCAGTGCTTTCAGCAAGATTATTATAAAATGTAAAAACTGCAAATATGATCATTTTTCTTCTCCCTCACCCATTCCCAACTAAAAAATCTTCAGTCTTCCCATGTTTTCAGAATGAACATCTAATTAGTTAACATGAACTGTAAAACCCTTTATGATTCAAGCTCTGCCTACTTTTTTTATTGCCTCTCTCACCACTCTCCCATTTGTATTATCCATTCTTCTAATAGTTAACTAATTGGCATTCTCCTGCTTCTTCAGACCTCTGTTTTTGCACATACTCTTCCTTTATCTACAATTCCTTTACTTACTCCATCCCCTTAGTGAGCTCATGATGCTCTTATTGACCTCCTCCCTAAAGGAAGAGTTAAGTTTTTCTTTCTTTCTGTGCCTATGGGTGCTGTATTACTTATATAATAAGCATTTATTGAGGATTTACAATACAGGAGAAATACAATGCAATAAATCTATCCAGAATAGATTTATTTTGGATTAAAATTTAGTCTAACCACTTAAGAGTAGGATAGATTACCAAATTTTAGCCAAAATACCAACCTAATTCCTGTTTGATTCAACTGTTCCTACAAATTCAAATTTTTGATTTTGATTTTAAAAATCAAATTCCTGGTTGATACAACTATTTTCCTCCAAATCATTTATGATATGCTGGTGTCACTGAAGAATAAATGCAACCCATCTTTAAGGTAGTTATTTTTGTTTTAAGCAAATAATGAGTTTTAAAGTTGTGACTAACTTCCATCTTTTTACTTACTTATAATTTTGTCAGAAAGTGGGAGGTTGAGCTTGTTAGACTACACAAAATCTTGTGTGGTATTTTGGCATATTAGTTGAGGAGAAGAAGCATAAGGATAGACTGGATTAAGGGGATTAGGATTTGGTCTGTATGCACTGGGTGCTTTGTTAGGTATGGGAAGTGAGGAGCTGGGACATTTTAGGACTAATATTACATATCTAAAAATCTTTTTTTTTTTTTTTATTTATTTATTTTTTTTTTAATTTTTATTTTTTGCTTTATCACAAATTTAATCAGTTATATGTATACATATGTTCCCATATCCCCTCCCTTTTGCGTCTCCCTCCCACCCTCCCTATCCCACCCCTCCAGGCGGTCACAAAGCACCGAGCTGATCTCCCTGTGCTATGCGGCTGCTTCCCACTAGCTATCTACCTTACGTTTGGTAGTGTATATATGTCCATGCCGCTCTTTCACTTTGTCACAGCTTACCCTTCCCCCTCCCCATATCCTCAAGTCCATTCTCTAGTAGGTCTGTGTCTTTATTCCTGTCTTACCCCTATGTTCTTCATGACCTTTTTTTTTCTTAAATTCCATATATATGTGTCAGCATACAGTATTTGTCTTTCTCTTTCTGACTTACTTCACTCTGTATGACAGACTCTAGGTCCATCCACCTCATTACAAATAGTTCAATTTCATTTCTTTTTATGGCTGAGTAATATTCCATTGTATGTATGTGCCACATCTTCTTTACCCATTCATCCAATGATGGACACTTAGGTTGTTTCCATCTCCGGGCTATTGTAAATAGGGCTGCTATGAACATTTTGGTACATGTCTCTTTTTGAATTATGGTTTTCTCAGGGTATATGCCCAGTAGTGGGATTGCAGGGTCATATGGTAGTTCTATTTGTAGTTTTTTAAGGAACCTCCATACCGTTCTCCATAGTGGCTGTACCAATTCACATTCCCACCAGCAGTGCAAGAGTGTTCCCTTTTTTCCACACCCTCTCCAGCATTTATTGTTTCTAGATTTTTTGATGATGGCCATTCTGACTGGTGTGAGATGATATCTCATTGTAGTTTTGATTTGCATTTCTCTAATTAGTAAAGATGTTGAGCATCCTTTCATGTGTTTGTTGGCAGTCTGTATATCTTCTGTGGAGAAATGTCTATTTAGGTCTTCTGCCCATTTTTGGATTGGGTTGTTTGTTTTTTTGTTATTGAGCTGCATGAGCTGCTTATAAATTTTGGAGATTAATCCTTTGTCAGTTGCTTCATTTGCAAATATTTTCTCCCATTCTGAGGGTTGTCTTTTGGTCTTGTTTATGGTTTCCTTTGCTGTGCAAAAGCTTTTAAGTTTCATTAGGTCCCATGTGTTTATTTTTGTCTTTATTTCCATTTCTCTAGGAGGTGGGTCAAAAAGGATCTTGCTGTGATTTATGTCATAGAGTGTTCTGCCTATGTTGTCCTCTAAGAGTTTGATAGTGTCTGGCCTTACATTTAGGTCTTTAATCCATTTTGAGCTTATTTTTGTGTATGGTGTTAGGGAGTGATCGAATCTCATACTTTTACATGTCCCTGTCCAGTTTTCCCAGCACCACTTATTGAAGAGACTGTCCTTTCTCCACTGTACATTCCTGCCTCCTTTATCAAAGATAAGGTGACCATATGTCCGTGGGTTTATCTCTGGGCTTTCTATCCTGTTCCATTGATCTATCTTTCTGTTTCTGTGCCAGTACCATACTGTCTTGATTACTGCAGCTTTGTAGTATAGTCTGAAGTCAGGGAGCCTGATTCCTCCAGCTCCATTTTTCGTTCTCAAGATTGCTTTGGCTATTCGGGGTCTTTTGTGTTTCCATACAAATTGTGAAATTTTTTGTTCTAGTTCTGTGAAAAATGCCAGTGGTATTTTGATAGGGATTGCATTGAATCTGTAGATTGCTTTGGGTAGTAGAGTCATTTTCACAATGTTGATTCTACCAATCCAAGAACATGGTACATCTCTCCATCTATTTGTATCATCTTTAATTTCTTTCATCAGTGTCTTATAATTTTCTGCATACAGGTCTTTTGTCTCCTTAGGTAGGTTTATTCCTAGATATTTTATTCTTTTTGTTGCAATGGTAAATGGGAGTGTTTCCTTGATTTCACTTTCAGATTTTTCATCGTTAGTATATAGGAATGCCAGAGATTTCTGTGCATTAATTTTGTATCCTGCAACTTTACCAAATTCATTGATTAGCTCTAGTAGTTTTCTGGTAGCATCTTTAGGATTCTCTATGTATAGTATCATGTCATCTGCAAACAGTGACAGCTTTACTTCTTCTTTTCCAATTTGGATTCCTTTTATTTGCTTTTCTTCTCTGATTGCTGTGGCTAAAACTTCCAAAACTATGTTGAATAAGAGTGGTGAGAGTGGGCAACCTTGTCTTGTTCCTGATCTTAGTGGAAATGGTTTCAGTTTTTCACCATTGAGGACGATGCTGGCTGTGGGTTTGTCATATATGGCCTTTATTATGTTGAGGAAAGTTCCCTCTATGCCTACTTTCTGCAGGGTTTTTATCATGAATGGGTGTTGAATTTTGTCGAAAGCTTTCTCTGCATCTATTGAGATGATCATATGGTTTTTCTCCTTCAATTTGTTAATATGGTGTATCACGTTGATTGATTTGCGTATATTGAAGAATCCTTGCATTCCTGGGATAAACCCCACTTGATCATGGTGTATGATCCTTTTAATGTGCTGTTGGATTCTGTTTGCTAGTATTTTGTTGAGGATTTTTGCATCTATGTTCATCAGTGATATTGGCCTGTAGTTTTCTTTCTTTGTGACATCCTTGTCTGGTTTTGGTATCAAGGTGATGGTGGCCTCGTAGAATGAGTTTGGGAGTGTTCCTCCCTCTGCTATATTTTGGAAGAGTTTGAGAAGGATAGGCGTTAGCTCTTCTCTAAATGCTTGATAGAATTCGCCTGTGAAGCCATCTGGTCCTGGGCTTTTGTTTGTTGGAAGATTTTTTATCACAGTTTCAATTTCAGTGCTTGTGATTGGTCTGTTCATATGTTCTATTTCTTCCTGATTCAGTCTTGGCAGGTTGTGCATTTCTAAGAATTTGTCCATTTCTTCCAGGTTGTCCATTTTATTGGCATAGAGTTGCTTATAGTAATCTCTCACGATCTTTTGTATTTCTGCAGTGTCAGTTGTTACTTCTCCTTTTTCATTTCTAATTCTATTGATTTGAGTCTTCTCCCTTTTTTTCTTGATGAGTCTGGCTAATGGTTTATCAATTTTGTTTATCTTCTCAAAGAACCAGCTTTTAGTTTTATTGATCTTTGCTATTGTTTCCTTCATTTCTTTTTCATTTATTTCTGATCTGATTTTTATGATTTCTTTCCTTCTGCTAACTTTGGGATGTTTTTGTTCTTCTTTCTCTAATTGCTTTAGGTGCAAGGTTAGGTTGTTTAGTCGAGATATTTCCTGTTTCTTAAGGTGGGATTGTATTGCTATAAACTTCCCTCTTAGAACTGCTTTTGCTGCATCCCATAGGTTTTGGGTCGTCGTGTCTCCATTGTCATTTGTTTCTAGGTATTTTTTAATTTCCTCTTTGATTTCTTCAGTGATCACTTCGTTATTAAGTAATGTATTGTTTAGCCTCCATGTGTTTGTATTTTTTATAGCTCTTTTCCTGTAATTGATATCTAGTCTCATAGCATTGTGGTCGGAAAAGATACTTGATACAATTTCAATTTTCTTAAATTTACCAAGGCTTGATTTGTGACCCAAGATATGATCTATCCTGGAGAATGTTCCATGAGCACTTGAGAAAAATGTGTATTCTGTTGTTTTTGGATGGAATGTCCTATAAATATCAATTAAGTCCATCTTGTTTAATGTATCATTTAAAGCTTGTGTTTCCTTATTTATTTTCATTTTGGATGATCTGTCCATTGGTGAAAGTGGGGTGTTAAAGTCCCCTACTATGATTGTGTTACTGTCGATTTCTCCTTTTATGGCTGTTAGTGTTTGCCTTATGTATTGAGGTGCTCCTATGTTGGGTGCATAAATATTTACAATTGTTATATCTTCTTCTTGGATCGATCCCTTGATCATTATGTAGTGTCCTTCTTTGTCTCTTCTAGTAGTCTTTATTTTAAAGTCTATTTTGTCTGATATGAGAATTGCTACTCCAGCTTTCTTTTGGTTTCCATTTGCATGGAATATCTTTTTCCATCCCCTTACTTTCAGTCTGTATGTGTCTCTAGGTCTGAAGTGGGTCTCTTGTAGACAGCATATATATGGGTCTTGTTTTTGTATCCATTCAGCCAATCTGTGTCTTTTGGTGGGAGCGTTTAGTCCATTTACATTTAAGGTAATTATCGATATGTATGTTCCTATTCCCATTTTCTTAATTGTTTTGGGTTCGTTATTGTAGGTCTTTTCCTTCTGTTGTGTTTCTTGCCTAGAGAAGTTCCTTTAGCATTTGTTGTAAAGCTGGTTTGGTGGTGCTGAACTCTCTCAGCTTTTGCTTGTCTGTAAACGTTTTAATTTCTCCATCAAATCTGAATGAGATCCTTGCTGGGTAGAGTAATCTTGGTTGCAGGTTTCTCTCCTTCATCACTTTAATTATGTCCTGCCACTCCCTTCTGGCTTGTAGAGTTTCTGCTGAGAGATCAGCTGTTATCCTGATGGGGATTCCCTTGTGTGTTATTTGTTGTTTTTGCCTTGCTGCTTTTAATATGATTTCTTTGTGTTTAATTTTTGACAGTTTGATTAATATGTGTCTTGGCGTATTTCTTCTTGGATTTATTCTGTATGGGACTCTCTGTGCCTCCTGGACTTGATTAACTATTTCCTTTCCCATATTAGGGAAGTTTTCAACTATAATCTCTTCAAATATTTTCTCAGTCCCTTTCTTTTTCTCTTCTTCTTCTGGAACCCCTATAATTCGAATGTTGGTGCGTTTAATGTTGTCCCAGAGGTCTCTGATATTGTCCTCTGTTCTTTTCATTCTTTTCTCTTTATTTTGCTCTGCATTAGTTATTTCCACTATTTTATCTTCCACCTCACTTATCCGTTCTTCTGCCTCAGTTATTCTGCTATTGATCCCATCTAGAGTATTTTTCATTTCATTTATTGTGTTTTTAATCGATGCTTGATTCATCTTTAGTTCTACTAGGTCCTTGTTAACTGTTTCTTGCATTTTGTCTATTCTATTTCCAAGATTTTGGATCATCTTTACTATCATTATTCTGAATTCTTTTTCAGATAGACTGCCTATTACCTCTTCATTTGTTAGGTCTGGTGGGTTTTTATCTTGCTCCTTCTCCTGCTGTGTGTTTTTCTGTCTTCTCATTTTGCTTATGTTACTGTGTTTGGGGTCTCCTTTTTGCCGGCTGCAGGTTCGTAGTTCCTGTTGTTTTTGGTGTCTGTCCCCAGTGGCTAAGGTTGGTTTAGTGGGTTGTGTAGGTTTCCTGGTCGAGGGGACTAGTGCCTGTGTTCTGGTGGATGAGGCTGGATCTTGTTTTTCTGGTGGGCAGGTCCACGTCTGGTGGTGTGTTTTGGGGTGTCTGCAGACTTTTTATGATTTTAGGCCACCTCTCTGCTAATGGGTGGCGTTGTGTTCCTGTCTTGCTAGTTGTTTGGCATAGGGTGTCCAGCACTGTAGCTTGCTGGTCGTTGAGTGAAGCTGGGTGCTGGTGTTGAGATGGAGATCTCTGGAAGATTTTCGCCGTTTGATATTATGTGGAGCTGGGAGGTCTCTTGTGGACCAGTGTCCTGAAGTTGGCTCTCCCACCTCAGAGGCACAGTACTGACTCCTGGCTCCTCAATTTGGGATGATTTGTTGTCTATTCATGTATTCCACAGATGCAGGGTACATCAAGTTGATTGTGGAGCTTTAATCCGCTGCTTCTGAGGCTGCTGGGAGAGGTTTCCCTTTCTCTTCTTTGTTCTCACAGCTCCCGGGTCTCAGCTTTGGATTTGGCCCCGCCTCTGCGTGTAGGTCGCCGGAGGGCGTCTGTTCTTCGCTCAGACAGGAAAGGGTTAAAGGAGCAGCCTCTTCGGGAACTCTGGCTCACTCAGGCCGGGCGGGAGGGAGGGGCACGGAGTGCGGGGCGAGCCTGCAGCGGCAGAGGTCGGCGTGACGTTGCACCAGCCCGAGGCGCGCCGTGCGTTCTCCCAGGGAAGCCGCCCCTGGATCCCGGGGCCCCGGCAGTGGCGGGCTGCGCAGGCTCCCGGAAGGGCGGTGTGGACAGTGACCTGCGCTCGCACACCGGCTTCTTGGCGGCGGCAGCAGCAGCCCCAGCGTCCCACGCCCGTCACTGGGCTCCGCGCTTTCAGTCGCGACTCGCGCCCGTCTGTGGAGCCCCCTTTAAGCAGCGCTCTTAATCCCCGCTCCTCGCGCACCAGGAAACCAAGAGGGGAGAAAAAGTCTCTTGCCTCTTCGGCAGCTCCAGAGTTTTCCCGGACTCCCTCCCGGCTAGCTGTGGCACATTAGCCCCCTTCAGGCTGAGTTCTCGCCGCCAGCCCCAGTCCTCTCCCTGCGCTCTGACCGAAGCCCGAGCCTCAGCTTCCAGCGCCGCCCGCCCCGGCGGGCGAGCAGACAAGCCTCTCGGGCTGGTGAGTGCCGCTCGGCACCGATCCTCTGTGCGGGAATCTCTCCGCTTTGCCCTACCCAGGTATGTGGGGAGTTTCTTGCCTTTTGGGAGGTCTGGGGTCTTCTGCCAGCGTTCAGTAGGTGTTCTGTAGGAGTTGTTCCACGTGTAGCTGTATTTCTGGTGTATCCGTGAGGAGGAAGGTGATCTCCGCGTCTTACTCTTCCGCCATCTTACCCGGAAGTCTCTCTAAAAATCTTATCTAGAAGAAGACAGTGGAAAGAAATCTTTCCACATAAATAAGCTTTTGCTCTCATCATCACATGTTAAGTGTTTTCCCTCAATCTTTCTCTTCTTTTTGGCCTCTTTCTCTTCCTTCACCGGAATAGGTATTTTGGGGCTCAGGTTATACTATTTGTAGTAAATGTCTGTTATTTTGTCTGCCCACCAGGTTTCCCTTTTCTTCTGGGAACATCATCCACCCTTTCTGGGACATACTCCTTTTTTCACTCTAAGCAGTTGATTTGAATGTGAGCTGCTATGTTCTTACAGACCTTGCACATGGTCACAGTTGATGGCTAATGGGTGGTCAGAACTAATCATTTGGGTTTTTGAACTAGGGACTACTGAAAGTATGGGCTGTTCTTCTCTGGCTGTAAAGCCGAGATGAAGTATGGTAGCTGCTGGCAGCCATTTTCCTCATCATATGCTTGCAGCTAGTTTAAATGAATAAAATAAACTTGCAGAAAAAAGCAATGATGAGGTAGAAAATCCTGGTGGGACTCAAGTTTCTGGTTCCAAGGTTGCTTGTATTCAAGTCTCTGTCTCTGTGGTCCAGCTGTAGTCCTGCCCTTCTTGTAGCACCCAAACCAATACATTCCTCCTTTTGCCTAATTGAATTTGAGCTGGGTTTCTGTTACCTTGCAACCTAAAGAGTTACAACTTTTGGGCCTCCCTGGTGGCGCAGTGGTTGAGAGTCCGCCTGCCGATGCAGGGGATACGGGTTCGTGCCCCGGTCTGGGAGGATCCCATATGCCGCGGAGCGGCTGGGCCCGTGAGCCATGGCTGCTGAGCCTGCGCATCCGGAGCCTGTGCTCCGCAACGGGAGAGGCCACAACAGTGAGAGGCCCGCATACCACAAAAAAAAAAAAAAAAAAAAAAAAAAAAAAAAAAAAAAAAGAGTTACAACTTTTCTCATCCTTCCTCTATATAATCTGTTCCATGCATTTTGTTAATATCATTTTATTAATGTCCTTAAGATGTTAGATGACTTGTATTGATAACACTTTTGCCGAGTGTACAATGAGTAGTCCAAGTTAACAATGTCATTAGAAAATCAGGTAGAACAAGTGAGATGATTTAAGAAGAGCTAGAAGATTGGTCAGGAGGGCTGATTCACATCTAAGGCTGGTCAAAATTTGTTCTCTAGAAGACAGAAGACCAGAATCTTGTCTAGAAAAAAATGGAAAGACCTGGGGTTTGAACTCTGAAGTTCAGATAATCTAGGGGGAAAAAAAAGATTGTCAGAAGATTATAAGCACTGATTTAGAATGTGGGGAAGTGATAAGTGTTGTTTTATAGAAATGTTTACACAGACCAGGGGTTTTCACATTTGCCTAGGAGAGCTTACATCCCAGTCTCCAGTGTCACCACCTCTTTCTTTTGTCCCTTCACCCAGGGGTGGTAGTGGCTTCCTTTTGTTGCTAAGCTCTGAGTTGCTTCACTGTCCTCTGGCTTATCGGCTCATCTGTCACTTGTATAACCAATTCACTGCATTGCCTTCCCTCTTCTTTAAGTACTTAGAGTGGCTCTGTTTTCCTGTTTGAGCCCTGTCTGTTACATAATATAATGGAGAGGGATCATGGATGGAACATTTTTGTTCTTTAAACTGAGGACAGATGGCCATTTTCTGAAAGAAGGTAACTAAGATTCAGAAGCTGAAGTTTGCCTGGAAGTTGTGGGCATGTGGCAGGGGGATGACCCTGAGATTTCCTAGCCCTGAAATGAATGGGTGCAGGGCAAGGACACCCAGGCGACAAAGTGCAATGGAAAGAAATGTATATACGTTCATTACAGCACTTAGCACTATGGTACTACAGTCGTCCCTCAGTATCAAGGGGAATTGGTTCCAGGAACCCCCCCATGGATACTAAAATCTGCAGATGCTCAAGTCCCTTATAGAAAATGGTTTAGTATTTGCATATAACTTTTGCATATCCTCCCATATACTTTAAATCATCTCTAGGTTACTTATAATACCTAGTACCATGTAAATTCTATGTAAATAGTTGTAAATACAAGGAGGAACACCTCATAATGTTAAAAGTTTTAGTTAACAAGGAAGGTATATAAATCTAAATTTATATGCACATAACAGCCTCAAAATGTATAAAACAAAGAATGACATAACTAAAAGAATACACAAATTCAAATCAAAGATATTTGAAAACACCCTTCTCAGTAAATGATAAGCCCCCCAAATTTTCAAGGCTATACTTGTACATCTTCTCTTCAGAATTTTAAGATCAGTTTATCATGCTCCAACTTGCTTTTGAAAAAATTTATTATCAGCAACTTTATTTCTACATCTGTTAAGGATCTGAGACATTCTAGTGAGGGAGATGCTGAGACCTGGCCTAATGGAGGTGGAGGTGCAGAAGGAAGGCACAAATAGACACGGTAGAGACACCCTGTCTTGAAGATGTCACAGTTTAAATGCCTAAAGATTTTGAAGGACCGTTAAGTAACCAGAATTATTTTCCTTGATGATCCAGATGCCCCACCAAGGCTTGGATACCAAGATATCCAAGGCTGCGTACCCCACCTGGCTTCCTTGTTTACTGACAGGTAATAAATAGCTTGCCAAAGAAAGGAAAACAAAGTTTACTATTCCCAAACTGTGGTTTTTCTTCTCTCTCTCTCTATTTTTTATTTTTTGTATCTAAATCCTGTTTTTGGTGTGTTAAGAGGACATGAAAACAATCTTGATTGTTTTCCCTTGTATACAAGCAAATTATAGGCTAATAATTATACTTCTTTCAGTTGACAGATCATTATAGCTTTAAGAAACTGCTGTGATTTCAACTGGAGCTGGTAACTGTTTCAATTAAAAATTATTTCAGTTATATAAAAAATACAATGTAAATGCTATGTAAATAGTTGCTGGTGTGCAACAAATTCAAGTTTTGCTTTTTGGAACTTTCTGGAATTTTTTTTTGAATATTTTTGATCCAAAGTTGGTTTATCTGTGGATGCAAAACCCGTGGATGTGGTTGGCTGACTGTATAGTTATCTTAACTGCATAGTTCAAATGCAGCAGATTGAGATCCATCCAAAGCTCACAGTCAGCCAGAGCTGGTGAGTGGGACTCATCACCCTGTTTGCTTGTTCTTTCTATTATGATTTCCCTTTTCAACATTGTTTCCTTCTGGTAAGTAGGTTTGATCCATAAGGGTTGATAAAGGTGTGCAAGTAGAAGTGTTGAAGGTGCCACAAAAGTACTATGCTGGATGTGTAAAATGCTAATTCTCTGTAGTGGCTGATCTGATCAAGGAAATAAATGGTATAAGCCAGCAGTCCAGTAGGGCTTGCTGGAAATCCTCTCAAACGGAGGTGGTGAAGAGGACAGGTTCTACAGCCAGCCTGCCTGGTTCCAGCCATGGCCCTGTTGCTTTCCTGCTGTGTGTCCTTGTGCAAGTGACCTCTCTGCCTCACTTTCTTGATCCATAAAATGAGTGTAATCATAGTACCTACTTCATAGGGTAATTGTGAGAATAAAATGACTTAGTACCTGTAAAGCTCTTAGCACAGCTCTGGGCACTTAGTAAATGTAACCATCATCACTGTCATTATGAAGTGTTTCAGAAGCCTCACCATAGCCTAGGAGGAAGTAATCGACAAATGTCTGAACAGGTGTGGTAAGAAATTATGGCCTCAGGCATGTCATAAGTTCAGGGACTTTGAAGAGAATGAAACCATAATTGTCAATCTCTGACGTACGAAATGTGCCTTCATGCAACCCCTGCGGTAATGTCCCTCTACAGTGCTGATAAAATCATGGTCCCTTTTCTAGGAATGCATTCCATTTCCTAAACAGGATTAACCTGGAGGCCGTTACTAGATTTTGGAGACCCCCTTAGCTAGAAGATTCTCAGGTTGTAATTTTGTAGTAAATACATCTTTTTTATTGTGGTCACCCAGCATTCAAATTCACTTTCTGTGTTTGTGGAATCTTGTGTAGACTTGGGGAGAAGCAGAGCCCACCCATGGCGGAGGCCAAAAAAGCCAGTTATTTTTTTCTCCCTTGCAGCTTAAGTTTAGACTGGCTAACTTCAGCCATAGTCTCCTGCCCAAGAATTTGAATCTGCAGTGAGTTACCTAAAGAAGCAGGGACAGTTTAGCATTTCTTGTGGTGGTGGTGGTGGTGGCTGTGGCATCTAGTGTCCAGTCCAGTGATGACTGTGTCAGCAGTTTTAGCAGAGTTCCCTAAGCTGTAGGTGGTGGCAATCCAGCTGTGCCACCCAAAGTTCAGCGGTTATGGCTGAGCACCTAACCAGGCTATTCCTGGCATGTGACCTTGTCAGTGGTTCTGGTTACCTATATTTTCCTGGTTTCTGCTTATATTTTGAGCCTAGTTCTTCCGTCTTTGTGTTGATTCTGTGAATTACCCAGTAGTTTTCAGTGAATTCTTTTTTCTTTTTCTAGTAGCCAATGTCAATCTTGTTTGCAACATGAAACTCTGCCTAATGCACTGATTTTCTGTGATCCGCTGATACCTACAACTACAGTGGCTGTTTCTTTTTCTTTTTTTTGGAATACATCTTTGTTTATTTTATTTTATATTTTTATTTTATTTTTTTGACTGCATAGCACGTGGGATCTTAGTTTTCCGGTCAGGGATCCAACCCACACCCCCTGCAATGGAAGGGCGGACTCCTAACCACTGGACCACCAGGGAAGTCCCGTACAGTGGTTGTTTCTTTATGTCAGAGCCAACGTATTGATTGTAGGAAAATCTAACCTTTATCTGTTGCAGTCCTTTAAGTCTCAGTTTTTAAAGTATAGGCTTTGTGAACCCAGACATAACCAACTGTGTTTCTTGTCAGAAATTTGCTATGGTACTACAATATACATTACATTTATCCAACTCATTTCAATTTATCAAATACCTACTGAACAGTTACCTTGTGCTAAGCAATGGTTAGGTTTTGGAGACACAAAGTCAAATATGACAAGGTTCCTCCTTGCACATATTTAGAAACCTGGCTGTTTAATGTGTTATATCATGGTGAGATTTGGGCAAACCAATTCAGCTATATTCAAAGGGGGAAAAAAAAAGAAAGAAGGGGTAAGAGTAAGGCAGTGTGATGTGGTGGTTAAAATCTTGATATAGAAGTTTGACCAGCCTTGGTTCATATCCAGGCTCTTATTTGCTGTGTTAAATAGGACAAATTACTTAACCTATCTAAACTTCAGTCTGTTTATCTGTAGGGGTAATACCTATATCCTCATATTATTTTGAAGTTTAAATGAGATAATGGAATAAAGTGATTAGTCAGAAATGTATGTTTTCTTCCAGTATGGATAAACTAGTTTTAAATAGAAGTAGACAATGTTTTCTGCCTGTTTTTCTCTACTTGATGATGGTTAGCTGCATTTTAGTAAGAATTTTCACTATTTGCTATAGTAGAACTGACTTGTATGTTTCAAACGTCATTTATGATGCATGAATCTCCCCTCTAGCATTTTTTTTCCCACGAAGACCAAGAAAAATGATTCATTTACTCAACTGCTGTCTGATCTTTTTCCCTGAGTGTACCTCTTTTAGATGCTGATCATTAAATTGTTACGTAGATTCTTCAGCCCACTTAAAAAATGTGTATAAAAAGGGTTTTATTGCCTTTGGAGTCCTTCTCAAAGTACTTTTCAAATTATATTTGGTCTAGTTTTCAGTTTATGGCTAACCTGCTATGTTTTGTGGGCTTCCTTGTTTTCCTTAAATGGGCTAATTTTCTATTATTAAAAACTGTTTTTTTTAAATCTCTGTAATTGTTGTGGCTATCAATCAGGCAAGGTGGGAGTTTTGTTTGTTTATTCTTGGAAGAGTTTTTAATTAAAATTTTTTTTTGGTGTACTCCTTTTCCAATCTTGTATAAACTTTATTTTTGGCTTCTGATGAGGTGTTTGAAAATAGTCTCCAGGCTTCTATTTTATTTTCACTTTTCATTCACTTCTGTCCCCACCTCAACATCTGCATTTGCTTCTGTTGAAATCAGCACAAATGATACCAAACGAGGGGTTACAGACTGAAGTTCTAAGTGCTGGGACAGCTTCAAAGTTACTCTGTGACCTTGGTTAGGTCATCTGACTGCTTTGACCTCCAATTTCCTCATCAGTGTAATGAAGGGAGTTTATTCATTTATTACACAAGTATTTATTAGGCACATATTATATGGCAGACACTGTGCCAAATGCCGGAAAAATCTGCAATGAGCAAGAGTCGAGGTGCCTCCCCTCATGAAATGTACATTCTAGTGCTGTTAAACTATCGAAACTCCAAGACCCTTTTGAGTTTACAGCACTGTAAGTATAATGATACTTCCACTTAGTTCCAGTTCTCTTTTGAATCAAATAGAAAAAAAGGTGATATGTGTGAAGTTCGTTTTGGGCTTTTGGACATTCCTTTGACTTAAACACCTTGCAGTTTGTCCTACAGGGTGTTCCATGGAAACCAGGTGAGATGCTCTCTCCAGAAAGGATTCAGGTCCAAAGCTGCCTACTACATCCCCCTCTTAAAGTGAATCTTAAAACGCTTTTGGAAATACACTTTAGATCTCTGCTTTCTGAAGCACGTTAAAAAAAAAGAATTACTGGAATAGTGACCACTGACCTTTATTTAGTTGTGGGAGTCAGTCTCAGTCAAAGAGGAAATGAAACTTTTCTTGGTTGTGGCCAATATGAAAATACTTATTGAATTATAAAATTGTATGCAGTTATAAGACCATAAATCTCTTTACTGGGGATCAGTAATAATAATAAATAATAATGAATAGTAAAAAATATAAATTTTATTATTTGGCTGACAGTATGGTATGTGACATATGCCTTGGAAAAATAGTGGACTGGTAAACTTTTAAACTTACTTGCCAGTGGCTTATTAGTGTTACAGGAATTATCACAATAGGAGTCCTTAAAAGAATATTTAAGCCAAGTCTTCTTTCCCTTCATATTCCATTTAATTTAAAGTGGGCTATTTGTGGGATGATATATGCCAGGTAGTAAGAAAAGGTTGGAATTATATTGAGGTAATTTTGGAACTATTATCAAAATGGAGCCATCTGAAATGATTGTTTATAACAGATAATGGCTGTCAGGAAAAATAAAATAGAATGAAAGATGTAAGCAAAGTGACAGAAAATAACTGATGAGCTGGTGGAAAATCCAGAAACATCTTGCATGAAAATCAACTCATAACAGGGTTTTGCTTGATTTTATGGGAAGAAATTAAGTAGTAAATATTAACTTTTGCCTGTTTCTCAAATTCTGTCTTAACCAGGATAATAATTCTTGTTTCAACTCTCAATTATCACACTTGTATCTTTTCCTGTTCATGAATTCATATTAAATTTTCTTAATATAATGGTTCTAATTTCATTTGTCTCCTTAGATTAACCTTCCGACAGTTCAGGAACAATAATCACAGTTACTGAATCATGGTTCATGTATATACATATTTACACACATATAAAAATAACCATAAAATAACCATAAAAGAAAATAGAAGTTGTGCCAAAAGAAAATTGGAGGTAAAGGGCTATTAAGATTTCAGAGGAGGGGGCTTCTCTGGTGGCGCAGTGGTTGAGAATCTGCCTGCCAATGCAGGGGACACGGGTTCGAGCCCTGGTCTGGGAGGATCCCACATGCCGCGGAGCAACTGGGCCCGTGAGCCACAGTTACTGAGCCTGCGCGTCTGGAGCCTGTGCTCCGCAACGAGAGGCCGCGATAGCGAGAGGCCCGCGCACCGCGATGAAGAGTGGCCCCCGCTTGCCACAACTAGAGAAAGCCCTCGCACAGAAATGAAGACCCAACACAGCCATAAATAAATAAATAAATAAAATTAAAAAAAAAAAGATTTCAGAGGAGGGAAAGAGTGCATCCAAATTGGAGGAAAAGGGGGAATATTTGTGCCTCAGATTTGTACTGGCCTTAAAAGGCAGTGAAATTAGGGCCTTCAGAGATGCAGGGAACACCTTCCAGGTGGAAGGAATAGTAGCGCTATACAGTGGAAATTATATTGGCTTGGAGTTAACTGAACTTTGGTTCAGTTTTCTCTCATTCCTAGTTTGACCTGTAAAAATTGGAATAATAACCTCAAAACCTTGCTACAGGGTTGTTGTGAGGTTTAAATGGTATAATCCAGAGGAAATTCTTAGTAAAGTTCCCGGCAAAAAGTGGGTACTTGGGCAAAGACCCTCCCTTCCTTTTTCATGGGAATGCGGAGGCCATTCGATGCCAGGCTAAGGAGTTTGCTGTAGCTTTAATCCTGTTTCTACCATTTACCAGCTGCATGACCTTTGGCAAGTTATTTAACATTGCTCAGTGTCCATTTTCTCATCTCTAAAACTGAGCTAATAATAGTATCAATTTCACAGGGTTGATTAAGGAGTGAACAAGTTAGTTAATGTAAAGGGTTTATGAAATATGTGGCACAAAGGATGTACTTGTTAACTATTGTTATTTTTCATTGGCCCTGAAGAGCAAGTGGAAATTTTTGAGTTGGGGGTGGGGGAGAGTGACTCAATCTTTTCTTTAGAAAAGTCAATGTGTTGGTGGTTTATGAACAGGAATTGGGTGATGAGGGGTTAGGGAGAGACCAAAACAGGGGAAGAGTAGTTAGGGGATTGGTAAACGCTCAGGATCAGAGACACTGAGAGCCTGATGAATAACGGTGGTAGCAGGAATGGAGAGGGGATAGTCACTTAGACTAGAGATGTGCTTTTCAAACTTCAGTGTGCACATGAATTACCTAGGGATCTTATAAAAATGCAGGTTCTGGTTCAGTAGGTCTGGGTGGGGACTGGGATGCTGTGTTTATAATAAGATCCCAGGTGGTGCCAATGATGCTGGTTCATGACCACAATGAATAGCAAGGGTTTTGAAGGCAGGATAGGAGCCTTCAAAAATAGGAGGAGTTGACAGTTGATTGGCCTTGTGGGGAGGAGACAGAGGGATGGTGAGTTTTCAATAGAAGAAGCTAAATCGGGAAGGAAAACGATGAACTTAGTTTATCATGCTTTTAGGAGTTTTAAGAGATAGAACGGTGTAATGCCCAAGAAGTAGATTTATTGTCAGAAGACCTGGATTAAATCCTGACTTCAACAATTACTAGAAAGATGACTTTGAACTTTAGGTCTCCTTCTTCATCTCTAAATGGGAGACTACAATGACTACTTCAAAGGATTGTTAGATAGATGAAATACATTGCTGTGAAAACTTCTCTCATGGTGGCCAGCACCTAGGTGGCACCTACTGAATAAAAATGAAATTTATAGACTTTATGGAATTTATGGACTACTCCAGCTCCTCACAAGGCTGATCTAGGTTTTAACATATATGTTTTTTCCTACAGTGTGCATACTGGTACTTCAAATTGTACAGTAATTTGACAGCCTTCTGAACTTTATGTTTTCTAAGTATTCATTAGCTGACATAATTTCAGGGGATGTGAATGCCAGGATTGGCAGTGGGTCCACCAGAGCTACATCCATCAGAAACCTGCAATTGTCTAATTCTTCCTTTTAAGGCACTTCTCCAGGATAAACTGTCTGAATCAAAGAGGAAAATATCTGATCAAACCCATTTATAATCATAGTCCAATAATGGTAAATGGCAGGCTATGGGATAAATCCGTGGACTTTCACTTAGTTTTCCAACCAGAGGCAGCATTATTGATGATTGAAGAATTAGCTCTTCAGAGCTTATCTACAACCTCGACTTGGATATTTTAGACTGGTTGAAAGTAAATATTTTTCTCTTAAACTTAATCTGAACTTTCAAAATGTCCTTGCATCTGTCCCTACATGTAACTCAATCAGTGAGATTTTAGGAATGAAGTTAAACTGACGTGAAAAAATAAATGTATGACAACAAAGAATTTATGGCACATATTTTATTCTGGAAGTCTTCATGAATAACTATTTATAATATTAACAAATTGTGATTACACTACTCTGTCGCTGGACTATTCAAAAAACAAGTGCTTTTATTTCTTGCTTTATAAGAGAGATCAGAAAGAAAAAACGTTCCAGGCCATATTATCAAGATATTATCTTAAATATAACTGAGATCAAGTCATCCAAAGAGTCATTAAATTACAGTTCTTTTAAAAACAACTTGTCCTTTTCAAAAATTAAATTATTCTGGAATATTTTGGGCTTGACCACAGGGACACCAACATTACATTACACATTTGGGGACTTTATCTTCTTTGATATCACTTCAGGATGAAGAAATTCAGAATCATGTGCATGGATTGATTAGTAAACAAATCATTTTGATTACTACTTTGCCTCTCTGCATTTTGTTGTCCCCAGTATTCTCCATAGCCAGAATCCATTATTTTCATCAGCTCTAAAAAATCCAGTCTTTCAAGGCTGAAAAGAGCTCCAGAAGAAAATTTCTGCTGCCAGAATTATTTTGATCTTGCTTGAGTAGTTGGCTGAAGTCCTTGCCAAACTATTTACCTTAATTAACTCCGCAGGTATGGTTCCCTCATGATGATCTCTAAGAGTAGTTGACTCTAGATTTAAAAAGGGAAACCCTCCATCTCCTGAAATCACAGAACCATTAAGGCTCTTAGAGACTTCCTCAAAATAACATCACATTGTTTTCCCTTAAGTTGAAAGACTAAGTCTCAATCTAATATCTTGCTTGCATAAGGAGCTAACCAGCTCTAGGTATAAACTATTTTTTACAGATAATGGCTATTAAAATATTTGTTATATGAGTAGATTCTGTTATTTATCTCCTCCAGAGAATACCTGAGACTTTGTAAAACTTTTATATTTTATAGATATATTATTTTTTCCTCCTTAAATCTCTTTCTGTATCTAACCAGCATCCATCCAATAATCTGAACAAGGAACCTGGGAGTTATCCTGGAATCCTCCCTGCCCTTCTCACATCCATTCAAATCCCAACACTTGCTGACCTTTACACCCTAAATGTGTGTTGGCTGCCCTGTCGATCCCTCTGGCCATGTCTCGTCCAGGCCCTCACACTCCTCTCTGGGCTTTCACAGCAGCACCCTAAGGGCTTTATCTGCCTTCAGTAACGGCCTCCTCTGATTTACCCTTCAGAGCAATATATTTAAAATCCAAATTGATCAGGTAGCTTCCTTTCATTGGCTCTCCATCATCTGCACTAAAAAAAGACCCAAGCTCCTTGGCATAAAATATAAGGCCTCCCCCGATCTGGCTTTTTTTTTAATGAGCTTCTCGGGTTTATTTCCTACAAGCTGCTCACTGCCTAGCACTGCATGCTACAGCACGGGACTCAGCCTCAGCACTACTGACATTTGGGGCTGGATAGTTCTTTGTTGGGGGGCGGGCCTGTCCTGTGCCGTGGTAATATATGTTCAGCAGCATCCCTGGCCTCTACCCACTAGATGCCAGTGGTACTCTCTTCTCCCAGTTATGACAACCAAAAATAACCCCAGACATTGCTGAATGTCCCCCAGAGGACAAAATTGCACCTGGTTGGTAAATAGGAGTTGGATAATGAATCACTAAATCTTTGAACACACCAAGCTATGTAGTACCTCCACTCCTTTTTTTTTTCTTGTTATTTGTTCCTGGAAAGCCTTTCTCCTTCTTTGCCTAATACAGGGAGAGAGGAAAAGATTCTGTCCTTATGTCCTCTCCCTTCTTTGTTTCCTCTAAAGAGGAGGGACTAGTGATCTGATTCGTCAGATTCCAGGACACATTGGAGAACAGGTGAGAGCATTTCTTTAAAAGGACTGCATATGGGTATAACCCACTCTTCAATTTTTTTAAAAAGAAATTAACCAATAATGCATGAATCCATGCTTATAAAAATTGAAACAATATAGAACATAGAATTAAAAGTGAAAGCTTTCCAGGGTTAAAGCATTCCAATTTAAAAAAAAAGATTTGATATATACTGCCCCAACATTATCAACACCAGACATCCTCCCCCTTTATGGCTGTGGCCTCCTCAGGGTTCCAGGATTGTGTATAGAAGGCGGAGGCTAGGTCGGCTCACAAAAACACAAAACTATTACTTCTTTTTTTTTTTTTTTAAGTTATTTGTCCAAGGTCAAATCACCAGGATCTCTCAGACACAGAGTGCTTCTTTTTTTTTTCTTAAGAAGATGTTGGGGGTAGGAGTTTATTAATTAATTAATTTATTTTTGCTGTGTTGGGTCTTTGTTTCTGTGCGAGGGCTTTCTCTAGTTGTGGCAAGCGGGGGCCACTCTTCATCGCGGTGCACGGGCCTCTCACTATCGCGGCCTATCTTGTTGCTGAGCACAAGCTCCAGACGCGCAGGCTCAGTAGTTGTGGCTCACGGGCCTAGTTGCTCCACGGCATGTGGGATCCTCCCAGACCAGGGCTTGAACCTGTGTGCCCCGCATTAGCAGGCAGATTCTCAACCACCACGCCACCAGGGAAGCCCCAAAACTATTACTTCTTGATGCTTGCTAGGGTTATCCGAGCAGGTGATTCACATTTTGGGTCTACCTAGCTCAAAGAAGGACATTTCAACAAAGCATATATAAGTTGCATTCTTCTTCCATTCCTTATCCAAATCCTTATAGTCCTTTTCCCTACCATCCCCGTAAAAATCCACAAACCATAACAGTCAGAGCTGTTATCAAGAAAGACAGAGACTTTTTGCCATTTTAAGTGTACAGTGTTACAAACATCAGTCCAAAGACAGCCCCAGAGATTTTGCTTCACCTGATCAGTGGTGAGCCCTGGGGTCTGTATTTTTTTTTTTTATTGACTCCCCACCCCCAGAAGAGTGATGTGCAGCCTGGTGTGGAAGCCAGAGACTGAAGAATACAAGTTAAAATGTAAAAAGATGCATCCAGGTATCCAATGTTTTGACAGCTGCGTATATCACCTCATGTTCATATGAATATAGCATGGAGTAGTAGCCATACTTAAAAAATTCCAAGTTTCATAAATTCTTATAGCAGTTGGAAGAAAAGACGTCTCTATATGCCTATGTCCTAAATACTGTGCAGGCCTTAAAAACAAACTAGGTAAAGGGAAAATACCTGTGAGGGCTCTTTATTAATATAATGAAAACATGCCTGATGGTGGGGAAATACAGCTATTTTCATAAAGGTTTCCAGCTACGGGAAAAAAGGGTGAAAGAAATCCTTTCCATGCAAGTTTAATTCTAGAGACCCCATCCTTTACACAGGGAACTTAACCCTTTCCCCTAATTCTGTTGATCATTATTCTTTTCCAGCCTTCCTCAACACTTAAGATCCCACGGGAGGTCACTAGGAATGGTGGGGGTGAAGTGTTCCTAGTAGCAGAAATGAAGATGAGAGAGTGAACTGGAAAAACGCTTTAAAAACTCTATTTGAGACAAACCTGACTACAAAATTGTGTCTGTGCTATGATTACAACTGTAATAATTCTGTCTGCATATGGACAGGGACTGAAAGGGAGCATAAAAAGAAAAAAAGTAAACAGTTTGGTTTGTAGGATGGCAGAATTTTGGGTGGATTTTTCTTTCTTTTGAGTTTTGTCAATGTTTTGGTAATGTTTTGCAATAAACAATACTATAACAGAAACAGCTGAACCTGCTGACTAATTATAGAAAGAGCAGCCTAGCCTCAACTCCGTCAGAGCTAAACTCGCTGCATTTGGCAGATGCTCTCCAACGTTAAAGGTGATAATATCAGCTAACCTTAACCAAGAAGTCAACTCCTTCTGGTCCAAAGGAGCATTTTAAAAATTATTTTATTTTATTTTTTGCAGCTAACTCATTCTGGCAGGCATACCACGTATTAGTTCAGTGGGGCCTGTAGGAGGGTGTTTCATTTTGTTACTTTTCTTTTCTTTTTTAAAAATAGTTGAAATGGTTGATTGGTTACACCTGTCCTAAGAAAGGTCTTGGACCAAATCATCTGCAGTAGAGTGAAAAACTCAGGGTCCTTAAAGGTGTTTGTCTAAGTATGTGAGTGGATTCAAACTCCACTTTGAGGGAAATGCTGGTGTCACCTGCAGGAACCCCTGCAGCTTATCTTTGAGCAGAAATGATTCGAATGGCAAGAATACAAGTCAGTTTCTTAAAAAATTGACAACAGAACGTCAGCCTGACTTCCTGCACATCTGGTGTTGAAAGCGTATGGATAATCAACATCAAAGACTATTGGCACTTCAGGCACTTGTCAGCGAATTCAGTCCTCAAGTGACTTTAACTGTGCACTTGCCAAAGGCTCGCCTAAGACACATAATATTGGAGAGAGACGATTTAATGAATGGGTGAGCTCTCCATTCCTCTTCTAGGGACTCTAATCTCTGTTCTTGTGATTCGTTGTAGTATCAGGAAGCCACATATCTGGGCTGGATAACCTCTGTTCCTGATAGAAATGCTCTCACCAAGTTAAAAATCTAGTGTTATGCTCTGCGCCTTTATGAGATTCAGTATAAGAATTATCTATTGGAACATGCTTTTGCATTTTTTCTTGCAAATATTGCTGAGGATGTTGTACCTTATGTTACCTAAAATCTATTGTTAAAAAAATTAAGTGATGCATTCCTTCTGGATTTAGAACATTAGCTTTGCTTGTAACACAAGTTAGAAACCAGGTGTTTGTCTTTGTGCCTTAGGTACCGGGAAACTCATGCTTTATCCCTAGAACTCCTCCAATGGCAGTTTTGTACACATCGGAGGAAGTGGTGAACTCAGACAGCAGAGTCAGGCGCAAGAAGGAGGATATTATTTGGTGCCCATTCAGTTGCTGTGCCTGTTACGGCTTAGGTAGGTACAACACTTTCAATTTTAATGATCTCATTAGAATTTTTTTCTCCAAGAATTTGCTGTTCCTGAAGTGCTAGGTTTTCAGAAAGGAAGAAATGCATTTCATTTTCTATAAATATCAAAATTAATTACTCATCGTTATAACTGATCATTAAAATTCAAAATTAGATGAGAATGTTCTTAATAGATTTTTTTAAGCCTTGAAGAGGTCCATTTTATTATAGCATCTACAGCTCTACTATTTGTGGAAATTATGACATAAGGTTCGTAATTGAATTAAGCCAATACCTTTGCCCAAATCCTAAGAAGAAATTAATAAAAGATGGTGGGTAAAACTATGGTATCTTATTAGGAAAAGTGTAGGCAATTGAGTAGAATTGTTTTTGTAGATCTCACCCCAGTTTATCTAGTTGGGAACATATTCATTCATTCACTCATTCATTCTTTCCGTCATTCAACATGCGAGTCTAATATGTTCCAGGGGCCATTTTAGGTCCCAAGGATACATCAGTTAACAGAACAGATAGAATTCCCTGCCTTTATAGAATTTGCATTCTAATGGGGAGGGGGGAAGACAGTCAGTAGAACAAATAAAAAATATATGGTGTAACAGTTGGTATTAAGTGCTGTGACGAAAAGTCAAGAGGATAAGGGAGAGATAGGGTGCTTTGGGTTGAGGGTGGAATTTGCTATTTTAAATAGTGTGACCAGGTGGCATCTGAGCATAGATCGGAAGGAGAGAGTGATGTCTCTCCAGGAAGAGTTTCCATGCAGAGGGAACAGTTTGTGCAGAAACTCCAAAACAAGGTTGTGCTTGGAGTGTTTGAGGAAAGTGAGGCGACAGATGTGGCAGGAATGGAGGATGGGAGGAGAGTGGTGGGAGGCCATCGAGGGATGAGGGAGCCAGAGCATGCAGGCCGTTTTAAAGGGCTTTAAAAATGAGACGGGGAACAGCTGGAGGGTTTTGAGTGGAGGAACAGCATGGTCTGACATGTTTTAAGGGCATCATCTGGTTGCACTGTGGAGAACAGACTGCGATGGGGAGATGTGGGACCAGTGGGAGCAGGAAACCTAGCTGGGAGATGATGGTCATTTGGACTCAGGTTATAGTGGTGAAAGTGGGGAAAAGTGGTCAGATTCTGATTCTGTTTTGAAAGTAGAGCCACTAGGGTTGCTGAGTATTAGAGAAGGAGTTAACGAAAGAGAGAGAAGTTTTTGGTCTGAGCCAGAGCTTCAAGAAATGCAGTCTGGAGTTGCTGTACACTGGATGAGGAAGACTGTGGGAGGAAGATCAGGAGTTTGGTTTTGGACAGATTAAGTTTGAGATTGTCCAAGTGGTAATATCCAGTAGGTAGTTTGATAATATAAACATTAACTCAAAATTAATATTACAGTTACTAGAAATATTATATATACATATGTAGAAATAATATATTATTAATGATATTATTAAATTTTAATATGTTCGTGGTACTACATTTTAAGAGAGACACTAACAAGTTAAATATATTTTGAAGAGGATGACTGAGACGGCAAGCACAGGAAACCATACTGGATAAGCAGCCTTTGAAGGAAACGGAGATGTTTAGCATGAAGAAGAGTGGTCCTAGGGTAGATGTGTTTCTTTACATGCTGGAAGGGCTACCTTGAAAAGGGATAGCAAATGAACTTTACCTGTCATTCTCTGAGATGGATAGAAGTTATAGGAAGCCCGGTTTCAGGTCAATGTAAGATTATACACATGGACACATTTTTATGAGTAGGATTTCTGTGTTCTTCTGCAGCAGGATGGATTCTCTTCTGAAGTAGTGATGCATTATTGCTGGAAGTATTTGACTGGAGAGTTGCTGAGGATATTGTAGAGAGGACTGGATGGAGGGTTAGATTAAGGTTCATTTCTTTTTGTTTCTGTGTATTTTTCCTAGGGACCAAAGTACTCCATGTACCAATGCACCATCATGAATATTTTTTCTTGTATTGCATTTTAAGATTTCATGCGTCTATGAGTTTCTCCCAAATTAAACTATAAACCTCTTGAGGACTGGGACATGTTTTTATCCTCTTTGTATTCCCTGATGCACTTGGTACAAGATTTTGTATATAACGAGTACTCAGAAAAATACTTTTTGGTTGAATAATTTTGCTTCCAAGGCATCCTTATCCAAAATGCAAACACTACTGGGAAGGTGAGTTCCTACCCAGCCTACCACCTTATTGTGGCTGAATTGACAGGACCAGTTTAACCCTTGAAATTCTGAGGGTCTGGAGTGGAAGAAGGTTGTCAAATGAGGAAAAGAAAATTCACCAAAAATTCATCTTTGTCTAAGGCTGATTCTGCCTGCGTATAAAGTCTACCTAAAATGTCAACTGTTGTGGTATTGGAGTATTAAGAATATGTATTACAAAAATGGTACTGATGAACCTATTTGCAGGACAGGAAAAGAGATGCAGACATAGAAAATGGACTTGTGGACACAGGAAGGGAAGGGGTGGGTGGGACGAACTGAGAGAGTAGCATTGACATATATACACTACCATGTGTAAAATAGATAGCTAGTAGGAAGCTGCTGTATAGCACAGGGAGCTCAGCTCAGTGCTCTGTGATGACCTAGAGGGATGGGATGAGGGTGGGTGGGAGGGAGGCTCAATAGGGAGGGTATATATGTATACATATAGCTGATTAACTTTGTTCTACAGCAGAAACTAACACAACGTTGTAAAGCAATTATACTCCAAAAAAAAAAAAAGAATACGTATTAGAGTCCAAAATATCTGAATGATATTTTAGAGGTTTGGAAGAATTAAAGAATGTCCAAGACAGTTACTTCTTCTGCTTTCAGAGAGTACTTCCAACAGTGAGAAAATCTGGTTAATTCATGTCTCTTACTTCTATAGACTTCACAGAAAACTAGTAGCAGAGGTTCAATGAGGTCCTTGCCATAGAAGGTGTTAAATGACAGGATTAATAACCACTCTCAAGCCAGCCATCCATTCATCCACCCATCCAATGAACATTTATTGAACACATACTATGGGCTGAGCAGCGAGGGGTTCCGTGAAGGGCTGTAATCTTGAGGCGCTCACAGGTGAGTAGGAGAACCTATCTAACATTATGGTACACTGTGTTAAGTACTGTGCATTGGAAAAACAAAGTTCCATGAGGTCAGAGAGGATAGAGCAGCTAACTTCTCGGGGAAGTTGGGAGATTCTTCCTGTGGCAAATGCCATTTGAACTAGCAAAGCTTTTTTGTGATCCTCCCTCAACACCCCCAACCCAAGGCAGTGTATATCTCTCTGCTGTCTTCCTGTGGCACTTGTTACCTGCTTCTGATTACAGCAGTGCCCTGTTTATTGCAATTATCTGTTTACTGTCTACTTCTCTGCCTGGCCAGTACTCTTTAGTGGCAGAGACTTTGTCTTATCATCTCTGTCGCTACCCAGTATCCAACACAGGTCGAAAGTTGTCTGTTAACAGACTCAAAATAAATGAATCTTGAAGAATAAGTTGAAATGTGCCAGGTCCAGGAGGAGGGAGAAGGGCGTTCAAGACAGAGGCATGAAGCTGTGAGAAGTTATGGAGGCGTCTAAGGGTATAGTGTGTTAGGAAAATGGTGAGTGGGTTTGGAAGACTGACACGGAGGGAACATTCAGGGGAGGGTTGGGAGATGATGACTGAGGAATGAAGCACGACATTCTCATGGGTCCACTGGAGGTGAAATGACTCAGTCAGAACATAAAGCATTCTAAAAACCATCAAGCAATATATGTTGCAGCTGTCCCTGACCCCAGCTCCAGCCTCCGGACTCTGGTCTCTCTCCAACCTTCACTCCACTTTGAGCCTCACTCGTCCCTTGTGATCATGTTTGCTTTCTTCTGAGGGTTTGCAAAGCAAATTTTGCCTTTTAGTTGTAGGTTTAACTACATTCTATTTATATCTTTTATCCCATGGACAGAGAAATATCCTTTGTTCCTTATTGAAATGACTTGATTGCATCTACTTTCTAAATTATTCCATGAGAAACTAAACAGTCCTTTTTTTCAATCATTCATTGTTCCTAGTGATTGGCTGCATCACCATCCACCCAGTTTCCCCAGCTAGAAATCTGGACTTTATCCTAAGCCCTACTTTTCCCAAAGTGCTCTCTTCCGATCAGTATTAGGTCTTCCTAGTCTAATGTCCAAACGAATCTTGACTTTGTTTTCTTCTCTTTATTCATATAGCCTAAGTTCAGGCCACTTTATCTCTCACTGGATTATTGAAACAACCTCTTAAATGGTCTCCCTACCTCTACTTTTCTGTTTATCTCTGTCTATCTGTCTGTCTATCTATCTATCTATCTATATCAATAAAAATCCAGCCACTGCAGTTATATTTCTTTTTTTAATTTAAAAATTTAAAAATCGTGGTAAAATATACATAACGCAAGATTTACCATTTTAACCATTTTTAAGTGTACAGTTCAGTGACATTAAGTACATTCATGTTGTTGTGTTACCATCAGCACCATCCATTTCCGGAACTTTTTCATCACCCTAAACTGAAGTTCTAAACCCATTAAACACTAATTGTCCATCTTCCTCTTCGCCCAGGCCCTGGCAACTACCATTTTACTTTCTGTCTCTGTGAATTTCACTACTCTAGAAACCCCATATAAGTAGAGTCATACAGTACTTGTCCTTTTGTGACTGGCTTATTTCACTTAGTATAATTTCCTCAAGGTTCACCCATATTGTAGCATGTGTCAACATTTTTGTCCTTTTTCAGGCTTAATAATATTCCACAGTATGTATATATCACATTTTGTTTATCCATTCATACACTGATGTCTATGATATTTATTAAATATTATTACTCTTAGAACTTTACTGTAACTTGTCCCTGTTACTCTCAGGATACAGCTAAAAGGCTTTACTATGGTTTACGGGGCCCCCACCTAACGCTGCAGCTTTCATTCTATTTATGTCCCCTTACACTCTCCACTTCAGTCAGGCGACCTGGCCTTGCCTCCGTCTCTTTCATATCTGGGCCTTTGTCCCAGCTTCTTCCTCAGCTTACGATGCCATTTTTCAGGATGAGCCCAGCTTTTACCTCAGAACTCAGCTCAAGACATCACCTCCTCCAGGAAGCTTTCCTCCTCTCATCCAGGCTAAGTTAAGCATCTCCTTTTTTGTGCTCCTGGAATCCCCAAGTTCTCTCTACCAATACTCTTGTCACACTTAGAGCAAAGACAGTGTCTTATTTCCCATTTCATTCCTGGAGCCTAGTATATTTTGAACGCTCAGTTCATTTCTGTGGAACAAATGCATAACCGTGTAGGCAAGTATCTGGAGTCATAGAGGAGGTAGGCGCTGAGGCAGAGGTCTGTGTGAGTGACTAACTCAAGGCCACCAAGGCGTAATCCCATGCAGCCTGCCAAATGCTGACCGCCTTCATGCCCGTGGAACCACTGGATGAGGCACAGGGTGCACACAGTAGAATGATGGGTATGCACTGAGATGTGCATTCCCAGCCCTCAAATGAGAAACCCAGTTAGGTGTTTTGGTACTTTCGGCACAGTTTTAATCTTTTGCTCTTTTGGTCAATGTGCTTACACCCATCCTGCCTCTATTCTCCACCAATTCTCCCCCTCACTCTCCTCCCCCTACTCTGAACTTGGAAATAAATTCATATGTTTAGGTCAGTTAAACAGAAACGAGACTTTATTCTGTGAAGAAAATGTTTAGTTTGTAAAAGGATCAATGGGCTATTTTGGATCAAATAACTGTGTTTTCTTTAGCCATTTAAAATGGTCTATTTTCATTTTTTAAGCCATTGCCTTGTGAAAAGACCCAAGAATATCCCCAACTTAGTGTTAGATCCCGTAATTACATTTTCCCATTTTGAAAGCAGTTATGCAGTCCTTACAATAGAGTCAACGCGGCTAAAAATAAACTCCAGGCAGTTCATATTAACTGGGTAATAATAACAGGCAACAAGGAGGCTCCCTGTCCAAATATGATGAAAACAGGAAGTTCATTACACAAGCTGTTCTTTCCTGATAGATCTGAATTCTTAAAGCCTTAACTCAAAAATAATCTCTTCAGGTTAAAAATAAAAGCAGAGAGTTGTCTCTTACTTGTGGCTCAATGGAGATGATAACATTGTAGCTAAATAAATCCACACAGCCATGGGTAGACTGTAACTCCAGATCGCCTGTTTGGAGGAGGAAGGAGGAAGTTTGCAGACCCCTCTCCTGGCAGACAGGCGGCTGGATGCATTTGCCCCGGGGTTTACTGTTTTCTTACCCTGGCACAAGCTGCCAAGGAGATATTGCTTTACTTTGGTACGATGGCAGAAAGGCTTCCGGTGTGGAAAGCATTTTTATTTTTCCCTGGGGAGAAAATGGATGAACAGAACACCCCCAACTCTAAGTGTCTGCCAAGTATTGTAAATTTCAATCCTGGTTTCTCAGGGTGAAGTGGGAATGAGGCCCAAAGGAGGAGGATAAACCCCCTTCCTTATGGAACTCCTTTTCTCTAGTGAGTGTCACTGATTGTAAAGATTCAGATTTTCATGATTAAAACAAGGTGAGCATGGAGGAAAATTTTAATTTATGTAACTAGAATGAGCCCCACCAGCTCCCTTCCTGAAACCAAGTCCCAGTCCTCCAGGGTGTCACTGGACGCAGTGAGGGGGCCAGTGACCTTGCCATCCGCCTCCTCTTTGGGAATCTCACTACTTGTTACCACGGCCACCAGTAGGGTCACCCTGCTCCAAACAGTCATCACATCTTTCCTTAATTTCCTGTAACATAGTGGAGACCAGGTTGGAAGTTTCAATAAAGACTTGGCTATAGGATTGAGGTGGGGAAGAGAATGGGAGTAACAAAGAGTTGTCGATCACAGAGAGTGACAAGTGTGCACTGATCTGGCTCAGCAGATGCAGTTTTCTCTCCCCAGGCTAGGTCAGTAGCATCTGTAGGGTTTGCCTTGAGCAAAAGAGCATGCTTGGGGAGTACTCACCTTGCGAATGTCCCCAGACCCTTCCAGCTATTCTTATTCCACTTCATGGTGGCTGTACTCCATCTTCCTGGAGAGTGATCTTTGTTTCTTTAACTGCACAACAAATCTTGGAATACGTGCATCCTGGGAAGGGAGTTCTTGCCACTTTTGAAGTGATAACAGATAGGGCCAGTCACAGTAGGCATCAGGAGGGCCGTATTGCCAAGGCCTCACATTTAAGAAGAGTCTTACATGTAGACTTTTGATGTGATTTCCAAATGGGATTAGCATAGCCACAGACATACACTGATCTAATCATAGTTTTTAAAAGGTATCACACATGACTTTAAACTCTATTCTATGACCAGATCACATTGGCTATTGGGTACGATAAACTTTTGTAAGTTGTAAACCTGCAGGTAGCACAATTATATTGGACTATATATATTTATTGAGTGTAAACACTTAGAATATATCACATTTTTTGTAATGCTCTTTTGGAATTTCTTCATTTTTCTAAAATACTGCCGTTCTCAGGAATTGGAAGTGGTCTGGCCTCTGAGAGGCCCTGACCATACACCTTCTCCACCTGCGATGCTGCCCATGGGGAGCGGTGGACTTCTGTAAGAGAAGGAGGGAGGTTTATAGAGATGCTCTCTCGTGGTGGATGAACGCAGTGGTTCTTAAACTTGACCTGTGCAACAAAATCTCCTAGGAAGCTCATTAGAAATGACATACGATGCACTGAGAATTTCTGGCCCAGACCCAAGATCTTGACTCAGGGGGTTTGAGACTACTCCTTGAAAAGCCCTGCAACAGATTGTAGAGGAGCTTTTGGGGGAAGGTCAAAGGGTAAAAGAGGTCCCCTTTGGGAAATAAATAATGATTCCCTCGGGGGACAGTGAAGACTCTGTCAGAAAGAGAGGTTCCCCTGACTAGGATCAGTAAGGAAACAGAGCAAGGGACCTAGTAGTTGAGAGAGCAGAGGGTAGGCAGGGACGGCTGTTGAGCCTGGGTGCAGAGAGCATGGGGCACACTGGGGAGATGTTTGAATGGGCAGACCAAGGGACAGACAATTATGTCAGAGAGACATGGGAGGGGACAATTTCTGGGAGACCTCACTGGAGAGAAGTGGTGAGAAGACCTCAGGGTAGAGCCAGCATGTCCCAGAGGGTTGGAAAGCTGAGCACGAATCTAAAGAAGGGAGTGGAGGCTCTGGGCTTGGTGTAGCAGGAAGCCTGGAACCAACCACTCCCTCCACTAACTGTGAACAAGCTGTAATCCTCCCCACAGGTCCCTTAGCTAATACATGGACAGTGAAGACCGACTTCTTATGACATTTTGATTGATTTATCTTTTGTAAAAACAAGAGAGTATTAAGAGTACTGAGATAGCGGAGGGAGCTATCTTAAGCTGTGGGGTAAGGAATGTTTTTATAGATACTTTTTTTTTTTTTTTTTTTTTTTTTTTTTTTTTTTTTTTTTATTTTTATTTTTTGCTTTATCACAAATTTAATCAGTTATATGTATACATATGTTCCCATATCCCCTCCCTTTTGCGTCTCCCTCCCACCCTCCCTATCCCACCCCTCCAGGCGGTCACAAAGCACCGAGCTGATCTCCCTGTGCTATGCGGCTGCTTCCCACTAGCTATCTACCTTACGTTTGGTAGTGTATATATGTCCATGCCGCTCTTTCACTTTGTCACAGCTTACCCTTCCCCCTCCCCATATCCTCAAGTCCATTCTCTAGTAGGTCTGTGTCTTTATTCCTGTCTTACCCCTATGTTCTTCATGACCTTTTTTTTTTTCTTAAATTCCATATATATGTGTCAGCATACAGTATTTGTCTTTCTCTTTCTGACTTACTTCACTCTGTATGACAGACTCTAGGTCCATCCACCTCATTACAAATAGTTCAATTTCATTTCTTTTTATGGCTGAGTAATATTCCATTGTATGTATGTGCCACATCTTCTTTACCCATTCATCCGATGATGGACACTTAGGTTGTTTCCATCTCCGGGCTATTGTAAATAGGGCTGCTATGAACATTTTGGTACATGTCTCTTTTTGAATTATGGTTTTCTCAGGGTATATGCCCAGTAGTGGGATTGCAGGGTCATATGGTAGTTCTATTTGTAGTTTTTTAAGGAACCTCCATACCGTTCTCCATAGTGGCTGTACCAATTCACATTCCCACCAGCAGTGCAAGAGTGTTCCCTTTTTTCCACACCCTCTCCAGCATTTATTGTTTCTAGATTTTTTGATGATGGCCATTCTGACTGGCGTGAGATGATATCTCATTGTAGTTTTGATTTGCATTTCTCTAATTAGTAGAGATGTTGAGCATCCTTTCATGTGTTTGTTGGCAGTCTGTATATCTTCTGTGGAGAAATGTCTATTTAGGTCTTCTGCCCATTTTTGGATTGGGTTGTTTGTTTTTTTGTTATTGAGCTGCATGAGCTGCTTATAAATTTTGGAGATTAATCCTTTGTCAGTTGCTTCATTTGCAAATATTTTCTCCCATTCTGAGGGTTGTCTTTTGGTCTTGTTTATGGTTTCCTTTGCTGTGCAAAAGCTTTTAAGTTTCATTAGGTCCCATGTGTTTATTTTTGTCTTTATTTCCATTTCTCTAGGAGGTGGGTCAAAAAGGATCTTGCTGTGATTTATGTCATAGAGTGTTCTGCCTATGTTTTCCTCTAAGAGTTTGATAGTGTCTGGCCTTACATTTAGGTCTTTAATCCATTTTGAGCTTATTTTTGTGTATGGTGTTAGGGAGTGATCGAATCTCATACTTTTACATGTCCCTGTCCAGTTTTCCCAACACCACTTATTGAAGAGACTGTCCTTTCTCCACTGTACATTCCTGCCTCCTTTATCAAAGATAAGGTGACCATATGTCCGTGGGTTTATCTCTGGGCTTTCTATCCTGTTCCATTGATCTATCTTTCTGTTTCTGTGCCAGTACCATACTGTCTTGATTACTGCAGCTTTGTAGTATAGTCTGAAGTCAGGGAGCCTGATTCCTCCAGCTCCATTTTTCGTTCTCAAGATTGCTTTGGCTATTCGGGGTCTTTTGTGTTTCCATACAAATTGTGAAATTTTTTGTTCTAGTTCTGTGAAAAATGCCAGTGGTATTTTGATAGGGATTGCATTGAATCTGTAGATTGCTTTGGGTAGTAGAGTCATTTTCACAATGTTGATTCTTCCAATCCAAGAACATGGTACATCTCTCCATCTATTTGTATCATCTTTAATTTCTTTCATCAGTGTCTTATAATTTTCTGCATACAGGTCTTTTGTCTCCTTAGGTAGGTTTATTCCTAGATATTTTATTCTTTTTGTTGCAATGGTAAATGGGAGTGTTTCCTTGATTTCACTTTCAGATTTTTCATCATTAGTATATAGGAATGCCAGAGATTTCTGTGCATTAATTTTGTATCCTGCAACTTTACCAAATTCATTGATTAGCTCTAGTAGTTTTCTGGTAGCATCTTTAGGATTCTCTATGTATAGTATCATGTCATCTGCAAACAGTGACAGCTTTACTTCTTCTTTTCCAATTTGGATTCCTTTTATTTGCTTTTCTTCTCTGATTGCTGTGGCTAAAACTTCCAAAACTATGTTGAATAAGAGTGGTGAGAGTGGGCAACCTTGTCTTGTTCCTGATCTTAGTGGAAATGGTTTCAGTTTTTCACCATTGAGGACGATGCTGGCTGTGGGTTTGTCATATATGGCCTTTATTATGTTGAGGAAAGTTCCCTCTATGCCTACTTTCTGCAGGGTTTTTATCATGAATGGGTGTTGAATTTTGTCGAAGGCTTTCTCTGCATCTATTGAGATGATCATATGGTTTTTCTCCTTCAATTTGTTAATATGGTGTATCACGTTGATTGATTTGCGTATATTGAAGAATCCTTGCATTCCTGGGATAAACCCCACTTGATCATGGTGTATGATCCTTTTAATGTGCTGTTGGATTCTGTTTGCTAGTATTTTGTTGAGGATTTTTGCATCTATGTTCATCAGTGATATTGGCCTGTAGTTTTCTTTCTTTGTGACATCCTTGTCTGGTTTTGGTATCAAGGTGATGGTGGCCTCGTAGAATGAGTTTGGGAGTGTTCCTCCCTCTGCTATATTTTGGAAGAGTTTGAGAAGGATAGGCGTTAGCTCTTCTCTAAATGCTTGATAGAATTCGCCTGTGAAGCCATCTGGTCCTGGGCTTTTGTTTGTTGGAAGATTTTTTATCACAGTTTCAATTTCAGTGCTTGTGATTGGTCTGTTCATATGTTCTATTTCTTCCTGATTCAGTCTTGGCAGGTTGTGCATTTCTAAGAATTTGTCCATTTCTTCCAGGTTGTCCATTTTATTGGCATAGAGTTGCTTATAGTAATCTCTCACGATCTTTTGTATTTCTGCAGTGTCAGTTGTTACTTCTCCTTTTTCATTTCTAATTCTATTGATTTGAGTCTTCTCCCTTTTTTTCTTGATGAGTCTGGCTAATGGTTTATCAATTTTGTTTATCTTCTCAAAGAACCAGCTTTTAGTTTTATTGATCTTTGCTATTGTTTCCTTCATTTCTTTTTCATTTATTTCTGATCTGATTTTTATGATTTCTTTCCTTCTGCTAACTTTGGGATGTTTTTGTTCTTCTTTCTCTAATTGCTTTAGGTGCAAGGTTAGGTTGTTTAGTCGAGATATTTCCTGTTTCTTAAGGTGGGATTGTATTGCTATAAACTTCCCTCTTAGAACTGCTTTTGCTGCATCCCATAGGTTTTGGGTCGTCGTGTCTCCATTGTCATTTGTTTCTAGGTATTTTTTTATTTCCTCTTTGATTTCTTCAGTGATCACTTCGTTATTAAGTAATGTATTGTTTAGCCTCCATGTGTTTGTATTTTTTATAGCTCTTTTCCTGTAATTGATATCTAGTCTCATAGCATTGTGGTCAGAAAAGATACTTGATACAATTTCAATTTTCTTAAATTTACCAAGGCTTGATTTGTGACCCAAGATATGATCTATCCTGGAGAATGTTCCATGAGCACTTGAGAAAAATGTGTATTCTGTTGTTTTTGGATGGAATGTCCTATAAATATCAATTAAGTCCATCTTGTTTAATGTATCATTTAAAGCTTGTGTTTCCTTATTTATTTTCATTTTGGATGATCTGTCCATTGGTGAAAGTGGGGTGTTAAAGTCCCCTACTATGATTGTGTTACTGTCGATTTCTCCTTTTATGGCTGTTAGCGTTTGCCTTATGTATTGAGGTGCTCCTATGTTGGGTGCATAAATATTTACAATTGTTATATCTTCTTCTTGGATCGATCCCTTGATCATTATGTAGTGTCCTTCTTTGTCTCTTCTAGTAGTCTTTATTTTAAAGTCTATTTTGTCTGATATGAGAATTGCTACTCCAGCTTTCTTTTGGTTTCCATTTGCATGGAATATCTTTTTCCATCCCCTTACTTTCAGTCTGTATGTGTCTCTAGGTCTGAAGTGGGTCTCTTGTAGACAGCATATATATGGGTCTTGTTTTTGTATCCATTCAGCCAATCTGTGTCTTTTGGTGGGAGCGTTTAGTCCATTTACATTTAAGGTAATTATCGATATGTATGTTCCTATTCCCATTTTCTTAATTGTTTTGGGTTCGTTATTGTAGGTCTTTTCCTTCTGTTGTGTTTCTTGCCTAGAGAAGTTCCTTTAGCATTTGTTGTAAAGCTGGTTTGGTGGTGCTGAACTCTCTCAGCTTTTGCTTGTCTGTAAACGTTTTAATTTCTCCATCAAATCTGAATGAGATCCTTGCTGGGTAGAGTAATCTTGGTTGCAGGTTTCTCTCCTTCATCACTTTAATTATGTCCTGCCACTCCCTTCTGGCTTGTAGAGTTTCTGCTGAGAGATCAGCTGTTATCCTGATGGGGATTCCCTTGTGTGTTATTTGTTGTTTTTGCCTTGCTGCTTTTAATATGATTTCTTTGTGTTTAATTTTTGACAGTTTGATTAATATGTGTCTTGGCGTATTTCTCCTTGGATTTATTCTGTATGGGACTCTCTGTGCTTCTTGGACTTGATTAACTATTTCCTTTCCCATATTAGGGAAGTTTTCAACTATAATCTCTTCAAATATTTTCTCAGTCCCTTTCTTTTTCTCTTCTTCTTCTGGAACCCCTATAATTCGAATGTTGGTGCGTTTAATGTTGTCCCAGAGGTCTCTGAGACTGTCCTCTGTTCTTTTCATTCTTTTCTCTTTATTTTGCTCTGCATTAGTTATTTCCACTATTTTATCTTCCACCTCACTTATCCGTTCTTCTGCCTCAGTTATTCTGCTATTGATCCCATCTAGAGTATTTTTCATTTCATTTATTGTGTTTTTAATCGATGCTTGATTCATCTTTAGTTCTACTAGGTCCTTGTTAACTGTTTCTTGCATTTTGTCTATTCTATTTCCAAGATTTTGGATCATCTTTACTATCATTATTCTGAATTCTTTTTCAGATAGACTGCCTATTACCTCTTCATTTGTTAGGTCTGGTGGGTTTTTATCTTGCTCCTTCTCCTGCTGTGTGTTTTTCTGTCTTCTCATTTTGCTTATGTTACTGTGTTTGGGGTCTCCTTTTTGCCGGCTGCAGGTTCGTAGTTCCTGTTGTTTTTGGTGTCTGTCTCCAGTGGCTAAGGTTGGTTTAGTGGGTTGTGTAGGTTTCCTGGTCGAGGGGACTAGTGCCTGTGTTCTGGTGGATGAGGCTGGATCTTGTCTTTCTGGTGGGCAGGTCCACGTCTGGTGGTGTGTTTTGGGGTGTCTGCAGACTTTTTATGATTTTAGGCCACCTCTCTGCTAATGGGTGGCGTTGTGTTCCTGTCTTGCTAGTTGTTTGGCATAGGGTGTCCAGCACTGTAGCTTGCTGGTCGTTGAGTGAAGCTGGGTGCTGGTGTTGAGATGGAGATCTCTGGAAGATTTTCGCCGTTTGATATTATGTGGAGCTGGGAGGTCTCTTGTGGACCAGTGTCCTGAAGTTGGCTCTCCCACCTCAGAGGCACAGTACTGACTCCTGGCTCCTCAATTTGGGATGTTTTGTTGTCTATTCATGTATTCCACAGATGCAGGGTACATCAAGTTGATTGTGGAGCTTTAATCCGCTGCTTCTGAGGCTGCTGGGAGAGGTTTCCCTTTCTCTTCTTTGTTCTCACAGCTCCCGGGTCTCAGCTTTGGATTTGGCCCCGCCTCTGCGTGTAGGTCGCCGGAGGGCGTCTGTTCTTCGCTCAGACAGGAAAGGGTTAAAGGAGCAGCCTCTTCGGGAACTCTGGCTCACTCAGGCCGGGCGGGAGGGAGGGGCACGGAGTGCGGGGCGAGCCTGCAGCGGCAGAGGTCGGCGTGACGTTGCACCAGCCCGAGGCGCGCCGTGCGTTCTCCCAGGGAAGCCGCCCCTGGATCCCGGGACCCCGGCAGTGGCGGGCTGCTCAGGCTCCCGGAAGGGCGGTGTGGACAGTGACCTGCGCTCGCACACGGGCTTCTTGGCGGCGGCAGCAGCAGCCCCAGCGTCCCACGCCCGTCACTGGGCTCCGCGCTTTCAGTCGCGACTCGCGCCCGTCTGTGGAGCCCCTTTAAGCAGCGCTCTTAATCCCCTCTCCTCGCGCAGCAGGAAACCAAGAGGGAAGAACAAGTCTCTTGCCTCTTCGGCAGCTCCAGAGTTTTCCCGGACTCCCTCCCGGCTAGCTGTGGCACATTAGCCCCCTTCAGGCTGAGTTCTCGCCGCCAGCCCCAGTCCTCTCCCTGCGCTCTGACCGAAGCCCGAGCCTCAGCTTCCAGCGCCGCCCGCCCCGGCGGGCGAGCAGACAAGCCTCTCGGGCTGGTGAGTGCCGCTCGGCACCGATCCTCTGTGCGGGAATCTCTCCGCTTTGCCCTACCCAGGTATGTGGGGAGTTTCTTGCCTTTTGGGAGGTCTGGGGTCTTCTGCCAGCGTTCAGTAGGTGTTCTGTAGGAGTTGTTCCACGTGTAGCTGTATTTCTGGTGTATCCGTGAGGAGGAAGGTGATCTCCGCGTCTTACTCTTCCGCCATCTTACCCGGAAGTCTTTATAGATACTTGAGTTATGGTTTGAGCTAAGTGAAGTGTGACATTCCTTCGTAGATCAACCTGTGTCTCTCATACCATCAGCTTCTGCCACAGGGTCAATATTATACATTTAAAAATTACAGTTTAAACATATCCATTTCATTTTCACGGTCAACTTATAACTCACAGTGCTAACAAATCCAAAAATTCCTCTGTGTTACTTTTGTCCATTCCAAGAATCTACCACAGAACCCTTCCTATGAGTAATAAGGGAAATATAGCCACTCTTCATATGATTAAATAATTATTGGGCTTTCTTTGGTTTTAAGTATCAGTGATCTTTGCTACATGTTTTTCTTAACTTTAAATTTCACTTCTTTAATTTTCACTGCTGATAGCAACTGTGCTCCATATTTTGGAGTTATCTGTTTAGCAACTTGACTATGAGCCATTTGAGCTAACAGTACAATTCTCAAGCTTTCTGGATTGCAAAGCTCTATTGTTTCTTGACTTCCACATATTATCCATTTTTTCCCTAGTGGAACAACATTAATAGATTACAGCAAAAAGCTGTAACAACCCGACTTCTATTTTACTTCTGTTGTGGCCATCACAGGTAGTGGTTTCAAAGGTATAAAAAATAGAAACCATAGTGTTAATAGGGCTTTGAAATCAAAGATAGTTGTTGGATATGTATGTGTGTTTGTGTGGTTTGTGTGCAGAAAGTCAAAAGATAGTCTACTTTAATTCAACAAGTTTATTTATTGCCTGAAATATGCCAGACACTGTTTCAGTGCTGGGGATATAAGAGTGTACCAAGCACTGATCCCCATTCTCAGGAAACTTACATTCTCATAGGAGGAGACAGATAACAAAGGGAGTGACAGGAGGTGGGATATGTGTGCTGTTTTAAAATAGGGTAGTTAGAGAAGGCCTCTGTAATAAGTGACATTTGAACAGAGACTTGAAAAGAGTAAGCAAGCCTAGTAGATATCTGGGGGAAGAGCTTTTTTGGTGGAGGAAACATAGATACAAAGCCCTTGATATAGGAGATTGCAGAGCATCTGGAGGAATATCAAGGAGACCAGTGAGAGTGGAGTGGAATGGATAAGGGGGCAGTGAAAGAACTTAAATTCAGAAAGTTAGCCGGGGAAGATCATTTAGAGTCTTTGAGGCCATGGTAAAGACTTTGGAATTTTTTTTCCCTTGGTGAAATGCAAAGCCAAAGGAGGGTTTTTTCTTTTTTTGCGGTACGCGAGCCTCTCACTGTTGTGGCCTCTCCCGTTGCGGAGCACAGGCTCCGGACGCGCAGGCTCAGCGGCCATGGCTCATGGGCCCAGCCTTTCCGCGGCATGTGGGATCTTCCCAGACCGGGGCACGAACCCGCGTCCTCTGCATCCGCAGGCGGACTCTCAACCACTGCACCACCAGGGAAGCCCCAATGGAGGGTTTTGAGCAAAGGAATGACATAAACATTTTAACAGGACCACTCTGTCTGCTATAATGGGACTGTGTTAGCCTGAGTTCCCTAGAAGCAGAGCCTGAGATGGGGATGTGCATGTGATTTCCAGAGAAATTGGTAAAGGGTGAAGGAGTGGGCTAGAAAGGAAGAAGAATGGCGAGAATGTGATTTCGGGTTCTGCGTAGTAGCTTCAGCCTAATCCCATGGGGAGCTGTGGAGCATAAATTTCACCTTAGAATTTTTCCCACTTGAGACAAGGGAGAGAGGCTTTTTACCTTCACCCTGGTTATTGAGTAAAGACTCTGGGGAAAGGTATGGACAGTGTAAATTCCAGGCACTTCCAGGTGTGGTAGCTTCCGTTGCCCAAGTGCAATTCTCACTGATGCACCCACAGCAGCTGAGGGAAGGGCTCACCAACCAAATTGATAAAAGGGATTCCAGAGGGCCTGTTTGAGCTATTAGCAACTTCTACATGGAATAAGGGTGGAGTAGAGATATCAGTTAGGAAGCTAATGTAATACTCCAGAAGAGAGTTGAAGGTGGCTTGGACTAGAGTGTAGCAGTAGAGGTGTTGAGAAGTGGTTGGATTCTGGAAAATTTTGAAGGCAGAGCCCAAAAGATTTGCTAATGGATTACCTATAGCATGTGAGAGAAGGAGAAGAATCAGGGACGACTCTAAGATGTGTGGCCTAACCATTTATTGAGATGAGGAAGATTGTGGGAGGAGTGGGTTTTAGAACGGGGTGACTAGAAGCTCCATTGGAGACATATTAAACTGAAGATGCCTCGTAGATGTCCAGATTAAAATATCAAGGAGGAAATTGGATGTGAGAGTCTGAAGCTGTGAAAATATGTTTCAGTTCCTAGGTTCAGATGACCAGCTGCACATGATACTAAAAGAATGTGCATATTTGTTTGAGGTGGCACTGTTGGAAACTTTTATTGGGCTTCTAAGGATGGATGTGGAGTGAGAAAGCTGTAATTAGTTCCACTAAACCCCAAAAAGAACAAAAGGTAAATACTAGACATTATTGGTCAGTAAGCTTGATGACAACTTCAGCTACCATTTCTAAAACATATCATTAAAGAGATGATTTTTGAGTAATTTACCAAAAGCTGTGATGATTTAGAGGTAACATGGATTCACAAAGAACAAATCAGACCATACTAGCTTTACTTCCATTTTTGAAAGGTATACTTAGGCAGAGAGGTTTGGGAAATTCTGTTGTCTTAGTATATCCTGATTTTTATACAGTGTTTGTTAAATTTTGTTATCATATCCTTCTGACAAAAATGAAGAAATGTGGGGCAGAAAATAGCTATAGTTATGTAGCTTTCTAAGTGGCTAAGCAAGAACAAAGAAGGGTAAACCCTTAGGTTTTTTTTCGCTACCAATTAAGTTTTTATATTACTAGGCCCTTTGCTAAGTCATCACTTTTATCAGCAGCTTAAATAAAAAGCTAGAAAGCATATACATAATCAAATCTGAAGATGACATAACCTGAGGAAAACTAGCTAATATCTTGAATTAAAGAATGGAAGCTTAAAAAAGGAGAAACCCAAACTCACAGTCTGAAATTTAATAGAGATGGATGCAGAACAAAGCAAAACACTCCATTTTACAGGTTGTGAAAGATCTCCCTTCACAGCAAAGAACAGAATTCACAATTTTTTATTCAGAGGTTTATTTTTCATTAAGTCATTTGTGGCATTAAGTTAAGACTGCAGGCTTTGGAGCCATCAGCCTGGGTGAGAGTCCTGGCTCTGCCACTTACCAGCGGTATGATCTAGGGTATGTTTCTTAAAATCTGTGTTTTATTTTCCTTACCTGGAAGAGGAAGATGGTGATATTAGTTCTAACTAATATTGTTGGAATTGTTGTAAGAATTAAACACATGTAAAGTACTTAGAACAGTGCCTGGGACGTATTAAGTGCTCAGTAAATAACTAATATAACTTGTTCAACAGTGTTATCTGGTTGCTAAAAAGGTAAAGCCATTTCTCTGAACGATGGTAGAAATGAGGTGTCAAGATAAAGGGAAGCTCATGGCCCACTGTACTCTTCACTGCTGGGATTTTGTTCAGTGCTGGGTGTCTCTAATTAAAAAAGTGTCTTCAACCTGTGGGAGAGTGAGTGCTAAAGGTGGTCAGGGTATAGAATCATGCCAAGTGAAGAAAAATTGAAAAGATGGGGGTAGAGAACGTGGCTTCTTCTTTTGGAGAAAGATTCAAAAGCTGAATTAAGGCTTTCTTGAAAAATTTGAAGGGTTGTCATGTGGAAAAGAAATTAGATAGAGTCCCTGTGGCTCTGGAGACAGAGCCAGGAGCAAAGAGTAGGAATAAAAAGGGATGGGGTGGGGCACAGAAGTATTTTAACTTTTTTCTGGGCTGAGGGATGACAGAAGCCTGTTTGAGCTCTGCCTCTAAGTTACTGTATGATGTCAAGTCTCTTCTGCTGCAGGCCTCAATTTCATAATCTGTGAAATCAGTGTTTGGATTAAATGTGCTGTAAAGGGGAAATTATAGTTGGTCTCTCAATGGGCTGTCTTCCTAGACAGTGGGTTTCCTGTCAGTGGAAATGTTTCAGTAGAGGCCACAAGATATATTAGACATTATTGTATTTGATTGGAATTCAATCTAAATGACATCAAAGATCTCTTTCAATTCTGACTCTAGGGAAAAAATTTTTTTGTATGTTTAGATGGCCTATCCATCCCCATCCTCAGCCCTTAGCCCTACTTTCTTGATGGAGATATAGACTCTTAAGTGATTATGTAAGAACTCTATTGATTAGACTGAAGTGTGATTCTACCCCATTCACATGAAAACTCAAAGAGAACTGAACGACTTCCTGAAACAACTCTGTACTAATTCCCTTGGTGCCTAACATGTTGCAGCAGAATTTCTATCGTTTCTCCCATTCTTTGTCCTGAAAGTGGAAAAAGTGAAAAGTACCCACAAGCCACAGGCTCCATATTGCACAGCCCCTAGATTCATGGCTTTGCCTTGAGAATTTGCTGCTGGGGGAGGCTGGGATGTGCAGCTGGGGGGTGGGTGCAGCAGGGAGGGAGGGGCTGAGCACAGCAATGGCAGACTTGACAGGAGCCGTGAGCAGCAGAGATGTGGGACACCATCATCTGTTGCCTGCAGCTGCCAGGCTGACTTCATTCTTTAACGGCAAATGTTTATTGACTACTTATCATGTGGAGGACACACTACCAGGCACTCTGAGGGACACCCAGGAGTAAGACACACAGCCTCTTCTGGCAAGGAGTTTCTAGTCTGTTTGGAAGACAATTACCAGCTAGCAGCAAACACTTTGTATAGTACTTCATTGTTTGCAAAGTGCCTTCAGGCAAATCATTCTCTTTTCAAAAGCCTGTGGGATTAGACCCTTCAAGTACACTCACAGCAATCTGTGGGGTACTGTTATTCGCACTTTTCAGACGATAAATTGTGGCTCTGGACATTAAGCTGTTTATCTGAGATCACTCATTTGTGTTGTCTGAAGTGCCCTTGCTGTTGTTGAAGTAGACCTTGGCACATCTTCTGACTCCAATTCCAGTTCTTTCTACTACATCACACTAAAGAAATTTAAAAACCAATATATAGATTATAGTATATATCAAGGGAATTGCCTGGGTAAGATGTGTTATAGGAATTCAGGAATGCAGATCATTGTAACTGGGTACAGAAGGGAGATAGGACTATGGAGACGGGTTAGAGTTTGATTGGTGGAGAACAAGGGAGGGTATTCCAGACAAAGCAAATATTTTATCAAAGGTGGGAGGTAAGAGAGCAGAAATGTAAGGAGATGTTCATGGGGCTGACATGTTTTGCCACATATTTATGCTGTGCATAACTCCAGGGGTATCATTCACATAGACTGTGATATAAACAGAATTTCAGGGGTCATTCAGTGCACAACCTGCACAGTAGTATGGGGACAGCCATGAATGTATGCATCAGTGGAACTGAGTTGGAGGGTTTAGTCAAGAAGTCAGATAGAAACCTGGAGAGATGAACAAAAGACTGATCATGGAGAGATGAGAGGTTTAGGGTAAGGGTTTTCCATTTTAATCTTTAATCTTTGAATAATTTTTAACCAGAAAAGAGCCACAATGAAAGCAATGTTTTGAGAGATTGATCTGAGGATGTGCAGATTAAATTTGAAAGAAGAGAAGTTGGGGATAGGAGACCCATATAATATTTTGGTCACCTAAGCATGAGGTCAAAAAGGGTCTGAACAGTGGTGGTAGCAGTGGGAAGACAAAGGAAATGGCAAACATGGCAGACCTTCTTTCATTAATTCCACAAATGTTCTCTGAGCTTTTAGTAAGTGTAAGGCAATGTGCTGCATGCCAGAGATTTAATAGTGAGCCAAATAGGCATGACTCTTGCCATTCTGGAGTCTATAGACCAGTGAGGGAGTCAGACATTCATCAAGTAATCACATAAAGATTAATTACAAACTATAATAATGCTATGAAGGAAAAGTATAAGATGATATGGGAATGTATAGCAGGGTGGAATCTGATCTAGTTTGGGCCGCTAGAAATCAGGAATGTTTTCTTTGAATAAAATAAATTTTTTTTTGAACTGAGGGTGAAGAGGAGTGAACTATGCAAAGGGAGGTGAGGAAAGGGAGAAGAGCATTCTAGACAATGGGAACAGCATGTGCAAAGGCCCTGTGGTGGCAGGGAACATGCATCCAAAATGGTGAAATGTGATTAGTAGGGTTAGTCTATGGCAAGAAAGTAGAGAGTGCTGACATGAGACTGAAAAGAAAGGCAGGGGCAGATAATATTGGGTCCTTTGTTTTTATTTCAAGAACAGTAAGAAAACATTGGAATATTTTAACCTGGAGGTGACATGTTCAGTTTTGCATTTTGAAATGGATACTCTTGCTGCTATGTGGAGAATAGATGGGGGATGGACACTCAGGGAAACTGGTAAGAGCCTACTGCAGTCATCCAAGAGAGAGATCCTGGTGGATTGGACAATGGAGATGTCAGTGGAGAGAGAACACTATGAAAGAGGACTTACCAGGACTTGATGACTGACAGAATGTGGATGAAAAAATGAGAAAAATAAATCAGCAGTCAAGGTTTTGGAAAGAGAGTCTTACAGCCTGGTGATACAGTTAAGGGATATTATAGAAAATGGGGGGTGGTGCTGGCTTGATATGCAGTGTTGGGGGCATGATGGGTTATCCAAGTGAAAAGTAAGCAGTAGGATCTGAATTTTAAAAAGAGAGAGAAAAGGATTGCAGTTGTAAGATTGGAAACTATTGATAAGGTTGTGGTAGTTAAGATGTGAGTGGAGGGGTCTACAAGTGGGTGGGGGATAGTGAAGAAGAGTAATAGAAGGTTCAGGAGTTGAATTGTGTAGAGCAGCACCACTGGGTAAGGTGAACTGACGAAGTAAGGTGAATCTACAAAGAAGTGGTCACAGAGATAGAAGGGTATGATTATAAGAAAATCAGAAATTTAACCACTAAACATCATCCTTTTTTATTACAACCTCATATATACTTCCTTGAATTAAATAACAATAGACATCTACCAGGAAAAATATTACTCTTTGCACCGCAATGCTATAGTCCCCATAATGTGGTTGCTTTCAGAGTATAATACTTGTTTAGGGATGGATACAAATCAAGCTGAAGGCTAGGGCCTCCCCAACCCTGCATCTACTCATCACAGGCAGAGAAACTACATTTAGGTTGTAGCTTTTGTTAGTGAGGATTGTGGTTCAGAATTGGATTCCGCAAGACCTATCCATTTGTAAAAGAAATAGACCAAGGACCTAAAATCATCAAAACACTTTTCTTTGACAAAAATAATAAGTAATCTGCTTCTATATTTAAGTCACAGTGTGTTCTTGTGACCAAAGAACACCAAACTTCCATTCTTATTCCAAATGTCTCTAAAATCCAGCAACACTAGTCTCAGCCCTGAATAAGCATGTTCAAAATGAAGTTACCAGCTTTCTCTGCTGAACTTTTTCATTCACTTACACGTTTGCCCAAAGACTTCAGTTCTGAAGGATGGTAGCATGCTCAATTTGTGCCAGCTCTTGTCAGGAGTTATGGGCCAAACTGGTTATTTTTGGATATGAAATCAACTTTAGCCTGGCATCAATGACTTAATGCACTTGCGAGACAAAACATTTAAGTGAAAGTCAATTGTGTTCCCTTTTTCAGAAAGTCTTTTGTGAGAACAAAGATCAGGTGGCTTCTTCCAGCCAAGATTATATTCAAAGTTGAGTATTCGAAAGACAAAATGGGGAAGTTCAAGTCAATGAATTGGGTAATTCGTTTATTTTATAGTTAGTTGAAAAATTAAGGCAAGACATCGTTATTGCCTCTCTGCTTCTATGCACAGAGGGGTGGGTGTGAAGAATCATTCCTTGATAACCCCCTTATAGAGTTTTGAACCTGGTGAGTCATCTCTGGATCACTGTCCCATAGTAAGGTGGTAAAGGTCCCTTTCTTCTTGTAGTGTCCCTGAGATTTGTCTCACTCTGTTCTCGGAGTTTCTTCTGAAATGCTACTTCTCCCACTCCCCTGCCAAGATCTGAGGGCAGCATTTCAGCTGGGTAGGGGTGACCGCTCCTCCAACCTAAGTGCAAGGGGTTCATGGAAGTATAAGGAGAATCAAGCTCTATGTATGCCAGAAGTCAGTGCAGAGCCAGGACTTTAGAAAAAGTTTACATTTTTATAAATTACATCTAGGGAGGTACCACCTGAAATATAAACCTTTAGCAGCATTTATTAACCTTTTAAAAAATTAAGGTATAATTTATATAATGAAATGCTCAGATCTTTAAGTTCAATCAGTTTTGACAACTGCCTATCAAGACATAAAATCTTATCATCAGCCCAAAATGTTCCCTCATGCCCCTTGCTGGTCAGTTCCTATACTCACCCTTCAACTATTGAGCTCCTTTCTATCACATAGGTTCGTTTTGTCTGCTCTAGAATTTCTCATAAATGGAATTGTACAATATGTGCTCTTTTGTGTTTTGTTTCTTTTACTGAGCATAGTATTTTCAAGATTCATTCATGCCACGTGTATCACTAGTTCAGTCCTTTTTATTGCTGAGTAGTGTTCCATTCATTGAATGTACCACAGTTTTAAAAAACTTCCTTCCCCTGTTGATGGACATTTGGATTGTTTCCAGTTTGGGGCTACTATGAATAAAACTGCTATGAACATTCTTATATAAAGCTTCATTTAAACATACATTTTCACTTCTCTTGGGAAAATAAAAATATCTATGAGTAGTGTTTCTGGGTCGTAAGGTAGATAGATGTATTTTTAACCTTTAAAGAAACCGCTAAATTCCAAAGTTGTACTATTTTACCCTCCCACCAGAAGGTATTCGTGTGTGTGTGTGTGTGTGTGTGTGTGTGTGTGTGGTCTCTCACTGTATTTTACTTTGCAGTGGTATCTCATTGTATTTTACTTTGCATTAACCTGATGACTAATGATGTTGAATATTTTTACATGTGTTTATAGGCCATTTGTGTGTCTTCTTTTGTAAGCTATCTGTTCGAGTTTTATGCCCATTTAAAAAATTGAGCTCTTTGTCTTTTTATTATTGATTTACAGGATTTATTTTTATGTTCTAAACATACTTTCAGATATATGTATTGTGAATATTTTTTCCAGTCTGTGGCTTGCCTGTTTACTGTCTTGATGGTGTCTTTTGATGAGCAGTTTAAGGTAATACCATTTATCAATGTTTATCTTTCATGGTTCATGCTTTCTCTATCCTTCTTGAGAAGTTTTTGCCTACTGTAAAGATTTTTCTCCTAAAGTTTTTTCCCCCCTAACTTTATTGTTTTACCTTTACATTTAAGTCTGTGACCCATCTCTGCAATGATATTTGTGTATGGTGTGAGGTAGGAGTCAAGATTCATATTCATTCTCCTCTCTCTCTCTCTCTTTCATTTGCTGGCTCGCACTTGCTCTTTCTCTCTCTCTCAGTTTTGGTATGGATATCCAGTTATTCTAACCCAGTTATTGAAGGTATTTTCCTTTCTCCACTGAATTGCCTTGGTGCCTTTTGACTATATATATATGTCTATTTTTGGATTCTCTATTCTATTTCTAAGTCTTGTTTACTTTTCTAAGTGTTGGTAATGATTTTGAAATAGGAATAGACTGAGATTCTTAGGTATATAGAGGTGTATGAATAGAGTACAAGTCCCATAGTAAGCATCTTTTACCACTTGAAGATTTTGTGTGTGTGTATTTAGTGAACACAAGATCACTTATTTGATTCCCATGTGAGTGCCCAGGGGAAGTTGTTACAAAGAGCCAGAGTGTTGCTGTGTTTTGGCTTTTGTATACTTGCTGCTTACAGCAACATCTTTCAAGATTGAGATGAGCTCAGGCAAAGATTAGCTGATTTGAGAGCAGAAACAGAGGGAATAGAGAGTCTAGAAATGTAGGGCCTGGCAGGGTTGGAAAAGCCAACTATTCCTGAACCCAAGTAAGCTGCTGTCTTTCTACTCAAGCCTATTATTTCAAATGTTTGCAGTGTAGCTGCCATGAGTTGAAAGAGGTAAAATCTAACCCATACGTGAACTTTTGCACTTAGTTTAAAAATTTAGCTGAATTCTTCTTATCCGTTACATGGTACCCAGTGTCTCTTCTGTTGCCTTGGCTCAGATGAGGCAGTTCTCCTGTCCTGGTTCTCCAAGGAAGGTCCTGTCTTTCCTTAGAATTCAGGTTGCTTGTTTGTCTTGCAACTGCAGCTCTCTGATGGTTCAAGAGAAGTTATGATTTGTAGCCTGTCCAGCTTTTTATTGTTGTTAGGGGTGGACTGAGCTCTTTCCAGCTTTTTATATCCCAGGTAGAAACAGAGCTCCCAAGAGGGTGATTTATAAATGTATTCTTCACTGTGTAAAATAACTTTTTGTAATATTCCTTTGAATTGCAATTCCTATTACCATTCCACTCCCCATTACCACTCCAGTGTCTTTCTCTATTGGATCTTACTCATCTGCCTCTATACCTCTGGACCACAGCTCCTGGAGGGTATGACTTGGCATTTATTTATATTCCCAGTCACTTGCCCAGAACCTGGCACAACTAAAAGACTCTGTTTGTTGATTAACTGATGAATGGAATACCTTGACCAATCTCACTTCACAGATGCCTGTCTTTCAAGACCTAAAGCCATGTCACCTCCTCTGAGAAAACTCTATAAGTTCCTTTAGGAAGAGTCTCCTTAATACTTTGTACATTTCTCCACTGGCATTGTGTATGATGATAATTTGTATATCTTTTAGTCTAGATTGTGAATTTGTTGGGAGCACAAACCAGTTCTTAATCTATATCTTCAGGTACCTAGAACGATGTGTGGTACATATAACTGTGACTCTATTAAATGGATACATAAAATGGGTTTTCTAAATGTCTTTGTTGAATGATTATACAAAATGGGTTTATACTTATGCAACTTTTCTTTACACCATTAATAGCATAAAGAAATGCACTTGTAACAGGATGCGTATATGTGTATGAGTATGTTTTACCTCCTAGTGATGTAGATAGTTGCAGAATTTGCTTAGGGCAAAGATGGAAATCATGTGGCATCTCTGGCACCATTTTCTCCTTATGTGCCCGTGGCAGACAAACCGTTTCAGGTTTGTTTTTCCTATTTGATCTCAGGTACGAACTCGACACCCTACCTTCCAATAACAGCTCCACCAATGGGTCAGATTTGGTGCATGAAGTAAAGATTATCTTCCCTTCCCTATTTTAAGGGGCTCTTGAGGCAACAAGCTGGGAGGTCACCTTTGATGCCCTTGCTGGATTGTACCTAGAGGGAAGATTCTAATAAGCTGCATACTCTTTGCAGATTCCTGTCTCTCAGAACTTAATCACATTTGCATTTGGCTATGATCAGATGGTGGAAACACAAACTCCAAACTGTCAATCAACTTGGGCTTCTTTTCCAACTTTTCCTAAATCAATTTCTTTAAAAAAACCTTTGACCAAAATTATACAGCTAGTTTTAAAACAATTACAATGTTTTATATCTATGTACTTCATTATAGTTGGTAATCTAGAATTGTTAATTGTTGAAAATATAGTTTAGGAGGTGTGCATATGAATATGTGTATGAGTTCATGCATACATGTGTGTAAACTGAGCTATTCATGAGATTTGGGGGAGAAAATAGGGAAGATACTTACTAAAAATGTATTTTTTATATAGTCCGGTTTTTACCTTTAAATATCAGTAGAAAAATTTCTGAAGCATATAGATTCTGGCATGTAATTTATCTTCAAAACAGAAATTAAACCTAACCAGTTATAAATTTGAGTTTCTTTCTGAATTAACCATGTTGGCATTACCCCAGCTACCTCCTTATGTTCACATGGTTGCTTCCAGACTCTATGTAGAATTTTATGCCTCTGTAGTATCAAATTTGTTAAATGGCATATTTTTATATCAGTAATTTTTATAGCATATTGTTATTCCAGACTTTTACATGCCTCTAATTTATTCTTAACTCCAGTATAGCAGTATTGATTTTTTTCTTCTAAGTTTGATGGTATGAGCACTTTAGTTGTGATTTAGAGTCATTTAAACACCATCACTAATTTGTACTTCATTTCCTATTCTTTTGCAAACTTTAGACATTTGAACAGGTACAACAGTAAATATTAATGCTCCTCAAGTTTCTTCTTTATATCTCTTTGAGAGACATTTAGATTATTTCTTTTTTTTTTTTTTTTTTTTTTTTTTGGTATGCGGGCCTCTCACTGTTGTGGCCTCTCCCATTGTGGAGCACAGGCTCCGGACGCGCAGGCTCAGCGGCCATGGCTCACGGGCCCAGCCGCTCCGCGGCACGTGGGATCTTCCCGGACTGGGGCACGAACCCGTGTCTCCTGCATCGGCAGGCGGACTCTCAACCACTGCGCCACCAGGGAAGCCCTAGATTATTTCTTAATATGATTGAAATAAAGTGTTTCTGATAACCTTGGATTGTTCATGATACTTAAATGCAGGATGGTTAAAACAGTTTTGATTGCAAATCAAATAGAACCCGGTGCAGTTTCCTTAAATGATATTCCCTCTTCTTAGTCCCCTAATAGTGAGTAAGTTGGTCATAATGTTTCTTTTCTGTAGAATTAATATCAATGCCTTTTATAAAATGAGGTCATTGGGTTACAGAGTTGGCCTTAAGAAAGATTTTGTGACAGTGTCCTTTCTCAGCTGTCTGGGTACCATGTTTCTGTCAGGATTATGGTCAAAGGTAACATGGATGAAGAAGGCTGGTGAGGCATGTTTTGGTTGCTATATAAAGCAAGGTTCACAAGTGCAGCAATCATAAGATTGATTTTTTTCCTTGGATATTTTGTTTGCAGTTGAGATAAGCTGCCACCAGGTGAATAGTGGTATCTTGGTTATCTGGCCTATGGTCCAAATAGCTTTAATGGAAGGCCTGTTCATAGTATCCATTTTCTGTTTCAATTGTATCATTTTATTATTGGCACAAAATTATGACCGCATTAATGAAAATAAAAATAAAGATGAAAAAAATTAAACTAAAAATCAGGTGTCTTTTCTTTTCCCTTGCTGATATTATGTTTGTATCCATTTAAAACTATAATTTGTGTGTAGTTGTAAACATAGTTTTTTTTTCTATCTATCTACCCACCCACTCTATCTATCTATCTATCTATCTATCTATCTATCTATGTATCTCTAATTGGTAAACATAGTTTTTGATATGTAATCTTCTATTCTAATTTTAAAATAACATATCAAAAGCATGTTTACATGTTGCTACATAGTATAATTTATAATGGTAATTTCAATATGCATTTTCACATCAGTATATATTCTTTTAACTATTCAATGTTGACTATATACAAAAATTTATAAATAACATATAGGCTATAAAGAATCGGCAAATAATGAACACCCATATGCCTATTATTCAGTTTAAGATAAAGAACATTACCATTATCTTTGAAGGTCCCTGTGTGCCTCTTTCTTATCCTGTTTGTTACCTCCTGGAGGTCACATGACCACAATTCTAAAATTTGTGTTTATTGTAACTTTTGATTTTCTTTATAATTTTATCACATATTTGGTTGTATCCCTAAATAACGTATAGTTTTATGAATATTTTTAATCTATATTTAAATGGACTCATACTGAATGAATTTTCTGTGTATTTTTTACACCCGATATTAAGCACCCATGTTTTTTTCCATGTCATTGTGTGTTACATTGTATTCATTTGCATGATGTAAATTATTCTATTATATGAATATACCACAACTTATTGGCCATGATGAACATCTGGGCTTATTCCAGTTTTTCCCCATTATAAATGGTAATGTAAAAAAATTGTAATACACAATTTCTATTACAATTGTTCAAGAATTTCTTTATGGTGTATATCTAAGAGTGACTCTGCTGTGTCATAGAGTGACAAATAATAGGTAATTCCAAATTGTTTTCCAAAGTGGTTGAACCAAATTACACTCCCACTAGCAATGTGTAAGAATTCTGGTTGTTTTACACCCTTGTCAAAATTTGATATTGTCAAACGGTATAATTTTTGCTACTCTGGTGAGTATAAAATGCTTCTCATTGGGTTTAAATATGCAATTTTCAAATTGATAGTGAGGCAGAACATCTTTTCATATGGTTTATCTTCTAGTGAAGTGCTTGTACAAATCTTTTGCTTGTATTTCTCTTGGGTTTTCTTTTCCTTATTGGTTTGTAAGAGTTCTTTATATGTTCTAGATATTAATTCTTTAGGTTACATGGGTTCATATATCTTCTCCCATTCTGTTTTGCTGTCTTTATGGTGTCTAGTGGTAAACAGATAATATTAATTTTAATGTAGTCAAATTTATCAAAATTTCTTTTAAGATTTGTGCTCCTTCTGTCTTGTTAAGTAAAATCTCCCCTCTCCAAGGTGTTAAGAATATTCTCCTACCTTGTCTTCTGAACATATTATAGTTCTATCTTCCACAGTTGTTTTTAACTCACCTGGAATTGACTTTGTTTGTGATGTGAGGCAGAAGTACACTTCCTTTCTTTCTTTTTTCTTTTAAATAAAGATAACCAATTGTCCCAGCACAATTTATTAAAAATTCATTCTTTTCCCACTGATTTGCAGTACTAGCCCTATCATAAACCAAGTTTCTATATATGTGTGGGTAAATTTCTGGGATATATAATCTGTTTCTTTAGCTAATTTGTCATTAGGCCAGTATTACATTTTCTTAATTATGTCAGCTTTATATGAAGTTTTCATGTCTGGTAAAACAAATTTTGTTTTTCTTCAGGAATGTATTGGCTAATCGTTGCCCTTTATTCTTCCATGTAATTTTTAGAAACAGTTTGGCAAAGTCAATGAAAAAAAACCTGCTGGGATTTTATTTAGAATTTTATTGAATTTATAGATTAAATTAGGAGAAACGGACATCTCTGGAATACTGAGTTATCCAGTCCAATGAATGTGGAATATTGTTTTAATTATTTAGGTCTTCTTGAATGCTTTTTATAATTTTTTTGTTATAATTATTCACTTGTTTTATTTTTTCAATTCAACATATAGGTGATTATAACATAGAGTATGTCTTTTTCTGCCTGATTTATTTCACTAAGCATAATACCCTCCAGGTCCATCCGTTTTGTTGCAAATGGCAAAATTTCATTCTTTTTTATGGCCAAGTAGTATTCCATTGCATATATATACCACTTCTTCTTTATCCATTCATCTCATGGACACTTAGGTTGCTTCCATCTTGGCTATTGTAAATAATGCTGCTATGAACATTAGGGTGCATATATCTTTTCAAATTAGTGTTTTTGTTTTCTTCTGTTATACACCCAGGAGTGGGATTGCAGGATCATATGGTAGTTTTATTTTTAGTTTTTTGAGGAATCTCCATATTGTTTTTCACAGTGACTGCACCAGTTTACATTCACACCAGTAGTGTATAAGTGTTCCCTTCTCTCCACATCCTCACCAGCATTTTTTATCTCTGGTCTTTTTGAGGATAGTCATTCTGACAGGTGGGATACCTCACTGTGGTTTTGATTTGCATTTCTCTGGTGATTAGCAATGTTGAGTATCTTTTCATGTGCCTACTGGCCATTTGTATGTCTTCTTTGGAAAGATGTCTATTCAGGTCTTCATTTTTAAATAGAGTTATTTTTGTTATTGAGTTGTATGAGCTGTTTATATATTTTGAATATTAAACCCTTATCAGTCATAACATTTGCAAATATTTTCTCCCATTCAGTAGCTTGTCTTTTTGTTTGGTTGGTGGTTTCCTTTGCTATGCCAAATCTTTTAAGTTTGATTAAGTCCCATTTGTTTATTTTGCTTTTATTTCCTTTGCCTTAGGAGACAGATAAAAAAATTGCTATGGTTTATGTCAAACAGTGTTCTACCTATGTTTTCTTCTGGGAGTTTTATAGTTTCTGGTCTTCTGTTTGGGTCTTTAATCCATTTTGAGTTTATTTTTGATTATGGTATGAGAAGATGTTCTAATTTCATTCTTTTATGTGGTGTTGTCCACTTTTCCCAGTACCACTTATTGAAGAGATGGTTTTTTCTCCATTGTATATTCTTGCTTCCTTTGTCATAGATTAATTTACCACAGTGGGTACATTTTCTGTGCTCTCCATTCTGTTCCATTGATCTATGTGTCTGTTTTTGTTCCAGTACCGTCTTGTTTTGACTACTGTAGCTTTACGTATAGCTTGAAGCCAGGGAGCACAATACCTCTGTTCTTCTTTCTCAAGATTGTTTTGGCTGTTCAGGGTCTTTTGTGTCACTATTCAAATTTTAAACTTATTTGTTCTAGTTCTGTGAAAAATGCCCTTGGTATTTTGATAGGGATTGAATTGAATCTGTAGATTTCCTTGGGTAGTAAGGTCATATTAACAATATTAATTCTTCCAATTCATGAACACAGTATATCTTTCCATCTGTTTTTGTCATCTTCAGTTTCTTTCATCAGTGTCTTATAGCTTTCTGAGTACAGGTCTTTTACCTCCTTAGATAGGCTTATTCCTAGCAATTTTATTCTTTTTGATGTGATTTAAATAGGATTAATTTCTCTTTCTGAGAGTTCATTGTTAGTGTATAGAAATGCAACAGATTTCTGTATATTAATTTTGTATCCAACGACTTTACCAAATTCATTGATGAGCTCTAGTAGTTTTTTTGGTGACATTTTTAGCATTTTTCATGTATAGTATTATGTCATCTGCAAATAGAGACAGTTTTATTTCTTCCTTTCTAATTTGGATTCCTTTTATTTCTTTTTCTTGTCTGATTGCTGTGGCTAGGACTTCCACTACTATGTTGAATAAAAGTAGTGAGAGTGGGCATCCTTGTCTTTTTCCTGATCTTAGAGGAAATGTTATCAGCTTTTCACCATTGAGTATGATATTAGCTGTGGGCTTATCATATATTACCTTTATTATATTGAGGTACATGCCCTCTTCTAATTCATTGATTCTCTTTTCCACTCTGTCTAATCTGTTATTAAACCCCTCTATTGAGATTTTAATTTCAAAGATTATAGTTTTAATTTCCATATGTTCTTTTTACTCTTTTTCAAATCTGATTGCTGTTTGCTCATATTTTCAAGTCAATTTGTTTGACTTATTTCCTGAAAATATTAAATGTTCTTAGCTTTTGGTCTGTGTCTATTCATTTCAATACTTATTATTTGCAGTTGTATTCTGCTGGCTATTGTTTATTCTTATTTTATTACGCGTTTTGTGAATTTTGACTCTGATTTGTGCCTTGGAACTTTGGGTAAACTCTGAGACTGTGATAAAGGTGGTTTCGTTCAGAGAGGATTTTCATTTATTTTTGTCAGATGGCTGGGGAGTAACAGGTGTTTGTATGGCAGGGACATTATAAGGTAAATTCTCACCTTGAGATTTAAAAATATTATTTCTTTGAAACCTATCAAGTAATATAAATTTAGGTTGCAAACGTGAGTAAATGCTGGTTGTAATTACCAGTTCTCAGGGGAGATTTAAGTTTTGTTACTCTACTCATAATGAAGGTCTCACACAAGAAAATTTCTTTATAAGTTCTTTGAAGGTGGGAGTCGGGTTATTTCTGATTTATCCTTACCCTGGTGGCATAACCCTTTGAGATCTCAACTTTATGGGAAGAGTTGTCCATTAGATTTCCATCCTAGAACAATCCTCATGAGATTGTGAAAACCTAAAAGTCAAATTGAGCTGATTTGACAAATATTCTCATGATGAAAATGAGCTTTAGCACTCTCTTTTCTTCTCTGAGTTTTTGCTTTCACTTAGTCCTTGGATTGGGTATCTTATTTTCTTATCATATCATAAATTAATTTAAGAAGATATAAACATTTTTACCTTTCAGTTTTAGTTGTTTTTTTTTTAAACTGGTGGTGAGTTGTGGTAATTTTTTTAAAAAGTATTATTTTTAAATCTGATTTTATTTATTTTTTATTTGTTTATTTTTGTTTTGTTTGTTACCTTTTGTTTGTTTGTTTGGCCATGCTGTGCAGCATGGGGATCTTAGTTCCTGGACCAGGGATTGAACCCATGCCCCCTGCATTGGAAGGGTGGAGTCTTAACCACTGGACTGCCAGGGAAGTCCCTAAATCTGATTTTAAATGACTGCATCATATAATAAAGTAGCATGTGAACATATCATCATTTATTTTGCAATTAATATTTTAATATTTTAAATGAACTCATTCATCATGGTGATGTACCACAATTTACTTAACCACTCCTCTTTTATTGGGCATTTGCCTTGTTCCCAGTGTTTCTCTACTATAAAAATATTATGATGAAAGTTAAAAAATACTATATGTGTGCATAGTTCTCGTATGCCATGATGATTTTCCATTTTATTATGTAGGTTATGGTGACACATATACCTATTTTGAGCCAGGGAGTGACATGGTCAGATTTGCATTTTAGCAAGAGTGAAAGATGAACTGCAGATGGTTGAGATTAAAGACAAAGAGATTCATAAGGAAGCCATTTGAATAGTCTAGGTAAGATTTGATGAGGATATGAACCAGCCCAGAAGCAGAGGAAATTGAAAAGAGGGTCTAGGTTAGAATATACTTGGGGTTTTAGAATTTAGTGAATCATTGAATGAAAGGGGGTGGGGAGAAATATCAGAAGGACTCCAATGTTTCTGGTTTGAGCAATTTAGTGGATGGTAATATTCTTCACTAAAATAGGAGATACAGAGAAGGAGCAGATTATGGGTACATGTATATATATGTTGAGTTTTAAGTGCCTGTGGAGATAATCACCGGGCCTTTGAATATTTGTGTATAGGGTGGTCTGGCCTGGAGATAAAGATTTGTGAGGCATGAAGGAGCATGTGGTAGCTGAAATTTGGATCTTGAATGAGGCTGAGGAAAAATGGCTTAGAGTAAAACCAGGGGAAACACCAATATTTAAGAGGTCAGAGGCAAAGCCAACGTAAATGAAAATATAAGACTCATTGTTCAAAACACAGGAAAAAAGTGCTACATAGCTTTTTCTTTCTTCTGTGGTTTCTCTCTTGACATCATGGTAGCTTTTATTTGCTGTTTAATGTCATTCCAATAAAGAAAAAATAAAACTTCTAAATTATTAGCATGAATTTTATCATTCATCTTTACATTGTGCAATGCCAGTTTTTTTAACAGCTTTATTGAGGTGTAATTTGCGTACTATAAATTCACCCATTTAAAGTGTGCAGTTCTGTGGTTTTTAGTACATTCACAGAGTTACGCAACCGCCACCACAATCTAATTTTAGAACATTTTTCATCATCCCAGAAAGAAATCCCCCACACCCATTAGCAGTCCCAATTACCCCCTCCCCTAGCCCTAGATAACCACTAATCTGCTTTCTGTCTCTATAGTCCTGTCTATTCTGGACATTTAATATAAATGGAATCATATACTACGTGGTCTTTTGTGACTGGCTTCTTTCAGCAATGCCAATTTTAAATGCAAATATCAGAGCATTTAGCTTGTATGTGGAATTACTGAAATAATACATTTCATATTATTTCATGGCTCATTTATGGAGGGTGCCTTGAGCTGGGCAGAAGAGACAAATTCAAGCCAGACTTGGGAAGGTTGAATGAAGGAAGAGAGGGGATTCTCTTCCTTCCTCCCACCTTCCCACAGAGCTGGCTGAAGAAGTACTTCTGGGCAAGGGGATGCTTGTGTGTCAAGTGCAGGCCCTGTCCCACGATATGGGTACTCATTTGCTTGGGCCTGAAGAATGCTAATTCCTTCTGTCAATGTGGAATTTCCACACCACGCCCTGGCCAATGGTGGGTTTTGGGAAGTTAAACCAGTCATTTCCTTTATGCATGGTCTCCTGCCTCAACTCATGGCAAATGGGTGGCCCCCAAGGATCTTTAAACCTGTGTGCCACAGCACAAAAAAAGACCTGGATGGGGGTACCAAGAGTTTCATGGGCCAAGACTCAGCCTCCAGTTGGTCACCTGCCACACATGCCATGGTGCTGCTGGTGTGGCACAGGAATGGAATGTGTGCCCAACCCTGCTCCTCCCAGTATGGTGCCCAGGCCTTTTCCAGGCTCAGGGAGTGGCAACGGTCATGGGGGAGAGGTAGGGTGAGGGCGGCCATGCAAGGGGGCATGGCAGTGGGCAGGGAAAACCCATCTCTGGGAGGTAGAAGGAGGCGGACGAACATGAGCTGAGACTCCAAGCCCAGTGCGTGTTCCATTGTCCCATTGGACTTAACTTACAAAACAGAAATTCAAAGAGAAAATTATTCAGAATTTCAAGACAGTGACTATAGTATATTAAGCTCCAAGCAGGGGCCCTTCTGAACACTGGGTTTTGTGCAACTGCATCGGTCTCACTCCATGAAGCTTGTTTTGGCCAGAGAAATGGAAAACTCAGAAGCAGCAGAAAGATAAGTATGACAGGCGCTATAAGAGAGTGATGTCAAAGAAGCTGATGGAGGAAGATGTTCCAAAAAGATGATGAAGCCAACAATCATTGCAAGAGAAAAGTGTAGATAAGAAAAAGACTGAAAGCTATCATATGACAGTACTGATGACTTTGCTGAGATCAATTTCAGTGGAATGGAGTGGGTAGAAGCCAGATCACAAGGATTGCAGAGTAAATGGGAAGTGAAGTGGAAACAATGATTGGTGAATTGTTCAAGAAACTTTTTCTGTAAAAGGAAGGGATGAGAGTAGAACTCTGAGCAAGGGTCTAGAGCAGGGGGTTGTAAATGACAGCCTGCAGGCTCGTTCATGGCCTGGTTTTGTAAATAAAGTTTTATTTGAACTCAGCCATATCCATTCATCTACATAGTGTCTTTGGCTGCCATCACACTACAACAGCAGAATTGAGTAGTTGCAACAGAGACCATTTGTCCTGAAAGCCTAACCTATTTACATCTGGCCCTTAACAGAAGGTTTTTCTCCCTTGATTTAGAGCAGTGGTTCTTAAAGTGTGGTTCCTGGACCAGCAGCAACAGCATAACCTGGGAATTTAGAAATGCAAATCCTTGGGTCATACCTCAGACCTTTTGAATCAGAAACTTTGGGGTGGTAAGAAGCAGTCTATGTTTTATTAAGCTTTCCAGGTAATTCTGATGCACCTTAAAGTTTGAGAACCACTGGGATAGAATGCAGATGGAAATATTAGCTTTTCATGGGAGGAGAAAACCTCTTCTTCTGAGGCAAAGGGAAGGAAAAAAAGGATGGATGGGATGCATGAAGCTGAGTCCCACTCATTGGGTTCCATTCACTCCCTACACCATCTCAGGTTTGTAACATCCTGCTTTTCCAGATGCCATATTAGACAGAAGCAACCAGGACTGATTTCCAAGTGACATGTGCAACACCACCTAAGTCTAAAGTTAAACTTACAGGGGGTGGGGAGATTTCAGTTTAGGATATTGAAGGAAACTCTATTCAATTGTAAGGTGAGGCAGTCCTAGGAGAACTGCGTGCTCACCTATCTGGAATGCTGTAGAAGCCATTCATGCATTGTATAGGTACTTGGATCTTATGACAGCCTCTTAGGTCTTCTCCAATCTAAAATTCTATGATTCTTGCCTATGGTGAGCACTTTTTTCTAATCCCTGACTACGTATTTTATCTAGAGTCAAAATCCCTTCTTGGAACACATTCTGGTCTCCAGAGCTCTTTCCTTCTTTCTAGGAGTCAGATCACCCCCAGTTGTTCTCAGCTGCCTAGAGTTTAATTAAACCAGCTAGTTGGGGAATCCATTGGCCACTTACAGACCAGTCAAAGGGCAGGGACAAATTGGTCTTTTCTAATTGACCTTCTGTTCTATGCTAACAATTCCTGTCACTATTTAGTGAACGATTCCTGTGTTCTGAAAAATTGTGAAAGTGTGAAAGCCAGGGTAGGTCCTAGATCAACAGTATACTTTCTACATGCCTCAATGATTGTCTCTTACACTGCGTGAATTAGTAATTTAAATTCAGTTGAATCCTTAGGAAATCTGTTCACACAGTTCCAATCTCTTATACATTTGTTTTCTGCTATATGGTTAGAATTACTTTTTCTGAAAGAGCCAATGTGTTTTCAGGTATGAGATGCCTGATTTCCAAGCTTTTTTCCCCTCTTGCTATGCTCATTATGAAAGAATACCAGAGAAAGAGATAGAGGGTATTCAGTGGTGAAATAAAGCTGATAAACCTGATGTATCACATTGGGACCTATGGGCTCTGAGGGTTTCCTGAGAGCTCACTTCTAGGGTGGAGGGAGGGCTGGTGGCCCAAGAGGAAAAAGTCAAGCAGATAGTGACCTAGGGCCAGGGGAGGTAGTAGGGAGGCTCCAAGGGTCTCCAGTTGCTAATCAGTCACTAATCCCTTCTAAAGGAGCACACTCTGCCTCAATCCTAGCTGATCTGGGGGACTTTAGAAGCTCCCTTGGAATGCTCAGGATGATTGAAATTATGGTTCTGAGGCTTTGAGAAATATCATTAAAAACATTTTGTTGAGAGGCCAAGAAATAAGTAAAATGTTGTTGCTTGTCTGAATGAACATTTTTGATGGACAGTGTGTGTATGTGTGTGTGTGTGTTTTATAATAGTTGTATTTTCTATTTGGTTAATTGTCTTTTATGACTTTGTGTTTTCTTATCAATTAGTTTCTCAAACAACAACGATATGATCTTTCATTTTGCTGTAAATATTTTTCCCAGTTGGTTGTTTGCACTTTTATTTTGGCTATGATTTTATTCATAGAGTTAAAAAATATCGAGTAGTCAAGTCTGTTAGTTTTTCTTAAGTGTGAAGGTGGAGAAATATCATGCTCACCTGTAGGCTAAAGGAATCCCCTGTGTGTGGGAACTTCTCATGTTGTAGGAGTGCTGGAGTAAATGTACAGTATCCTGGCATGGGTAGAACTGCCATCTCTGATTAGGGAGAATGGAGGGAAGAGATTAGAGAGGGTCACATTAGCTGCTATTACTTGGATGTTAATCCCTTAGGTGCCCAGTTCTTGGAGGGTTTTGTCAGATCCTTCTTAAATAAGCTAGTATTGATGTCTTTCCAAGCTTGACTCCTTGTGTATGGTTATGGTTAAGAAGACAGTATGACCACTGTCCATTCCAACTTATCAGACCTGCTGAGGCCCTGGCACAGTCTGTGCCCTTGTATGAGGAAGAACCCAGACAGTAAGAGGGGTCCCTCCCTCCTTGCATGCTTAATGATGGGCAACTAGCATGATGCTCTATCTAAGCTGCAGTAATCCTAAACTCCTTGACCACTTAGCTACAGATGCTGGGTAATTTCTGAATTGTCCTCTGAAGGGGGAACTGATAAGGTTTAGCTTTGTGCCCTCCCTTCTTTCATGGCTGACAACCTACTCTAGTGTGTTTCCACTGGCTTTGGAATGATGAGACTGCAACTTGCCCCCTGACCATGGCTCTGATAGACTATAGCGTCTTGGACAGATTTTAAAAATTAGGCTCTGTTCTTACCAGTGTAGCTTCTGACATAGCTGAAATCCCATGGGGGTAAGTGAATGTATCAATGGACAGCTACTGCTGGGAAAGCTTGCCACGTAAATGACCTTGTTGCTGGATATCCAGGCAGAAGGTCACATGGAGCTGTTCATATTTGAATTCCCTGCTTCCCATATTACTGTGGGTATTGGGTCCAGCCTAGATTGAGGACTCTGGCCTGGACATGACTATACTACCTCCAGAACTAATAGTAGGTCTTGAAGGCCACTACATGGCCTGCCTTCCAAGAAGGTGGACTTTGGGTAGGTGTTCTCAGAGCAAGAAGCCAGGAGTGGGGTTGCCTCCCATTATCTGAGAGTGTGAAATTACCATTGCACATAGAATTGAATTCCAACCTAAAGGGGTATACTCCTCTTAAAACTAGAGCCCAAGGTCTCTGAAAACACATTGACAAAAGTTTGTGGTTAAGGTTCATTTGCCCTGCAATATCCCCAGGAGTTCTGTTACACTATTTGTAATAAGAAGTAGGATAAACGCAATTCTGGTGTGACTAACATCTATCTCCTGAATATGGTAATTATTCAAGATTAGAATTCACTTCTACTCATCCCTGATTTTTTGAAGTAACTGTGAAGGGCTAGGCTATCAAGGAGCCTGCACCCTGGACCCCTGCTGTGGGCTGGGGTAGGATGGTTAGAATTTCATGTCTATCCATATACAAGGGGGATGGATGGGCGGTCACCTTCAAATGATACCCAGACTAGCTTGAGACCTGTCTCAGGCTATTTGGTTTGTACAAAGCCCAGTTGTCATATTTTAACACCTAATAAATGGCAGTCTGCATTCTGTATCCTACACAGGCTTGTGTATCAAGGGGAATTCTTCAAATGTTTATAGTGTATAATCATTTCTCACCTGAGTTTTCTTTTCCTCAAGTTAAACAAACTTCTTTTCCTTCAGCTATTCCTTATGTGAAAAATTCCAAGGAAATGTGGTGATTTCCACCTCACCAGCCATGAATGTGCCAATAGAAGAATGGGCAAAGGACATAACTATCATAAAGAAATAAATAATTAAAAATGCTTGATAACCATGTGTGAAAAGTTTAACTCGCTTGTAAGCAAAGAACTCCAAGTTAAACAGGTTTACCTATCAGTTTGGCAAACGTTAAGATTATTAACTCAGTGTTGATGAAACTATGGGAAATAGGCAGTCTCAAATGGGGCTAGTGGGAAAGCGAATTGTACTTCCGGAGACAGTCTGGCAAAAGTTGCCACAAACTGTAAATATGTGCTTACCAGAAATTCCACATAGAGGAATTTAGCCTGAGGAAATAATCAAGCAAGCTGTACATTCAAAGATGTTCACCTCAGCACTGTTTACAATAGCAAAATAATAACAAATAATGTTCAGTATTAGGGAACTGGTCAAATAAATGATGATACAGCCACATAAAATGATGATGTAGCTCTGTACTGAAATGAAAAAGTAAATCAGTAAACTGATTTACTCCCCAATATGTTTTGGGGAATAAATCAGTTATGAAACCAAAAGAATAACATAATGTTGTTTTTGAAGGACATACATGAAAATGTGAATGGTAGTTTTTTTTTAACTGGTAAGATTATGGGTGGGATCTTTTCTGTATCACTAGTTCTAATTTTCTCTCTGTGAATGAGTGTTACTTGGATATTAAAGAAATATTAAAGATATAAGCAACAAGGATATATTGTATAGCACAGGGAATTATGCCATTATCTTGTAATAACTAATATAATATTGTAAATCAAATATACTTCAATAAAAAAGGAATATTAAAAGTTAAAAACATTTGCTAATTTTATAGGTAAATTGGCCTCTTGATTTGATTTATGGTTTTGATGACTTTAAACAATTTCTAAATAATTTTTCATGTTTATTAATTACTTAATATAGTGAGTTTAAACAATTTTTCATATTTATTAATTATTTAATAAAGTGTAGTTAAATAGGGACTACATTAAAGTCTTGCATTTTCAGAAATAATGCTGAAGGGAATTCAGCACTATCTAGTCTCAACCTTTCATTTCATAGGTAAGGACCAGTAGTTAGTCCAGAGAGGTTATATGGTTTGACCAAAGGTAAGACAGAATTATCACTGATATCTGAGCCCCCAGGCCACTGAACTATCTGTTATAGTTGGCTATAGTTATAGTTTGTTATAGTTCTCAGATGATGGTCTTGGTATTTCATATATGCTTCATGGCAACGTCAAGTGTTCTAGTGTATCAGTTCAGAGATTAATTTGCGATTCATGATTACTAATGATTTTATGATAGATGTTGCTTTACACAAGTTTGTGCAGGTTTTTGTTCGTTTGTTTTTGTGAGAAGAGTTTAAGAGGGGTATTCATTGTACAATTAAGTTTGTACAATTGAAGGAAGAATCTGGGATTTGGGTCAGAGGACCTTGGGTGTGACTCCATCAGTACCATTCCCTAGCTGTGGGCCTGGGTAAATTACTTATCCCCCTCTGAAGTTTGTGGTCAAGAACAGCTACTTCACACATTTGTAAAGAGGATTAAATGGGGTTCTATAGAGAATTAATGTATGGAAAAGACCACAAAATGTGCTAAACTGAATTTTATATAGCTATTTATTCTCATTTGCTTTGTTAGACCCCATTTTTTTTTTCCAAAAGGATTTGAGAAGGCAGATATATATCACTTTTTTTTTTTTTTGCGGTACGTGGGCCTCTCACTATTGTGGTCTCTCCCGTTGCGGAGCACAGGCTCCAGACGCGCAGGCTCAGCGGCCATGGCTCACGGGCCCAGCCGCTCCACGGCATGTGGGATCCTCCTGGACCTGGGCACGAACACATGTCTCCTGCATCGGCAGGCGGACTCTCAACCACTGCACCACCAGGGAAGCCCCAAACACTCTTTACTATGGGAAAAATGTTTCTTTTAGTGGAGAGGATTTTTGGGGGATACATGAAGGGGACTGACCCACCATTAACATATAAACTTCCAAAGTCCGGGATTATCTCTCTGTTTGCTGCAGAACCACCAATGCCTACTCCAGGTTAATAAAGATTAGTTGTCTGATTAACTTCTAACACTTGGGCTGTAACTTGCGAAGGGGCTGTGCACACTGTGTTGCGCTCTTTTCAACCGGGAATCTAATTTTCTTCAGTTCTAAGAAATTTGCCTGTGTTATTTCTTAGATAATGTCCTCTTCTCCGTTATTTCTGTTCTTTCTTTGTAGAATTCCTATTAGTTATTTGTTAAATACTCTTTATTGATATTGTCACTTTTTCTTTTTGTTCTGCTTTCTGGATGACTTCCTCAATTTTATCTTCCAGTCTTTCTATTTACTTTTTATCTTGTCATATTTTTAAATACTAACAACTTTTCCTTATTTTCTAAGTATTTGAATATTCTTTTTTTGTGGCATTTTATTCTTGCTTAGTAAATCTAATAGTTTTTTTAACAATCTCTCTAAAGGTATTAATTACAGATTTTGGGGGCAAGTTTCCTTTTAAAATTCCTTGTATTATTTTTATTTATTATTTTTTTAACATCTTTACTGGAGTATAATTGCTTTACAATGGTTTGTTTCTGCTTTATAACAAAGTGAATCAGCTATTCATATACATATATCCCCATATCTCTTCCCTCTTGCATCACCCTCCCTCCCACCCTCCCTATCCCACCCCTCTAGGTGGTCACAAAGCACCGAGCTGATTTCCCTGGGCTACTTCCCACTAGCTATCTATTTTAAATTTGGTAGTGTATATATGTCCATGCCACTATCTCACTTTGTCCCAGCTTAACCTTCCCTCTCCCTGTGTCCTCAAGTCCATTCTCTAGTAGGTCTGTGTCTTTATTACTGTCCTGCCCCTAGGTTCTTCATGACCAATTTTTTTTTGATTCCATATATATGTGTTAGCATATGGTATTTGTTTTTCTCTTTCTGACTTACTTCACTCTGTATGACAGACTCTAGGTCCATCCACCTCACTACAAGTAACTCAATTTCGTTTCTTTTTTATAGCTGAGTAATATTCCATTGTATATATGTGCCACATCTTCTTTATTTTTTTTTTACATCTTTATTGGAGTATAATTGCTTTACAATGGTGTGTTAGTTTCTACTTTATAACAAAGTGAATCAGTTATACATGTGTTCTCATATCTCTTTCCTCTTGCATCTCCTTCCCCCCCACCCTTCCTATCCCCCACCACAGGTGGTCACAAAACACTGAGCTGATTTCCCTGTGCTATGAGGCTGCTTCCCACTAGCTATCTACCTTACATTTGGTAGTGTATATACGTCCATGCCACTCTCTCGCTTTGTCACAGCTTACCCTTCCCCCTCCCCATATCCTCAAGTCCATTCTCTAGTAGATCTGTGTCTTTATTCCTGTCCTACCCCTAGGTTCATCATGACATTTTTTTTCTTAAATTCCATATATATGTGTTAGCATATGGTATTTGTCTTTCTCTTTCTGACTTACTTCACTCTGTATGACAGACTCTAGGTCCATCCACCTCATTACAAATAGCTCAATTTCGTTTCTTTTCATGGCTGAGTAATATTCCATTGTATATATGTGCCACATCTTCTTTATCCATTCGCCTGTTGATGGACACTTAGGTTGCTTCCATGTCCTGGCTATTGTAAATAGAGCTGCAATGAACATTGTGGTACATGACTCTTTTTGAATTATGGTTTTCTCAGGATGTATGCCCAGTAGTGGGATTGCTGGGTTATATGGTAGTTCTATTTGTAGTTTTTTAAGGAACCTCCATACTGTTCTCCATAGTGGCTGTATCATTTGACATTCCCACCAACAGTACAAGAGGGTTCCCTTTTCTCCACACCCTCTCCAGCATTTATTGTTTGTAGATTTTTTGATGATGGCCATTCTGACCAGTGTGCAATGATATCTCATTGTAGTTTTGATTTGAATTTCTCTAATGATTAATGATGTTGAGCATTCTTTCATGTGTTTGTTGGCAATCTGTATATCTTCTTTGGAGAAACGTCTATTTAGGTCTTCTGCCCATTTTTGGATTGGGTTGTTTGTTTTTTTGATATTGCGCTGCATGAGCTGTTGTAAATTTTGGAGATTAATCCTTTGTCAGTTGCTTCATTTGCAAATATTTTCTCCCATTCTGAGGGTTGTCTTTTGGTCTTGTTTATGGTTTCCTTTGCTGTGCAAAATCTTTGAAGTTTCATTAGGTCCCATTTGTTTATTTTCATTTTTATTTCCATTTTTCTAGGAGGTGAGTCAAAAAGGATCTTGCCGTGATTTATGTCATAGAGTGTTCTGCCTATGTTTTCCTCTAAGAGTTTGATAGTGTCTGGTGTTACATTTAGGTCTTTAATCCATTTTGAGTTTATTTTTGTGTATGGTGTTAGGGAGTGTTCTAATTTCATTCTTTTACATATAGCTGTCCAGTTTTCCCAGCACCACTTATTGAAGAGGCTGTCTTTTTTCATTGTATATTCTTGCCTCCTTTATCAAAAAACAAGGTGACCATATGTGTGTGGATTTATCTCTGGGCTTTCTATCTTGTTCCATTGATCTATATTTCTGTTTTTGTGTCAGTACCATACTGTCTTGATTATTGTAGCTTTGTAGTATAGTCTGAAGTCAGAGAGCCTGATTCCTCCAGCTCTGGTTTTCTTTCTCAAGATTGCTTTGGCTATTCGGGGTCTTTTGTGTTTCCATACAAATTGAGAAATTTTTTGTTCTAGTTCTGTGAAAAATGCCATTGGTAGTTTGATAGGGATTATATTGAATCCGTAGATTGCTTTGGGTAGTATAGTCATTTTCACAATGTTGATTCTTCCAATCCAAGAACATGGTACATCTGTTTGTGTCATCTTTAATTTCTTTCATCAGTGTCTTATAGTTTTCTGCATGCAGGTCATTTGTCTCCTTAGGTAAGTTTATTCCTAGGTATTTTATTCTTTTTGTTGCAATGGTAAATGGGAGTGTTTCCTTAATTTCACTTTCAGATTTTTCATCATTAGTGTATAGGAATTCAAGAGATTTCTGTGCATTAATTTTGTATCCAGCTACTTTACCCAATTCATTGATTAGCTCGAGTAGTTTTCTGGTAGCATCTTTAGGATTTTCTATGTATAGTATCATATCATCTGCAAACAGTGACAGCCTTACTTCTTCTTTTCTGATTTGGATTCCTTTTATTTCTTTTTCTTCTCTGATTGCTGTGGCTAAAACTTCGAATAATAGTGGTGAGAGTGGACAACCTTGTCTTGTTCCTGATCTTAGTGGAAATCCTTGTATTATTTTTAGTTCTTCAACTTTCATTCTTTATTCCTTCCTTCTCCCTCCCTTCCTTCATTTCTTCCTTCCTTCCTTTTTTTTTTCATGCTTATATTGGTCTTTGGCTTAAATATTGATTGGGGTTTTTTCTGAAATGCCTGGTAATCCTTGGCTGTCTGTTCATATTTTAAAATGAGGCACTAAAAAGCTAATTGAAGACTACATATTTATGGGCAGAGCTTGACAATTGCTGAAGTGAATTTCACTCTCCATTCAGAAAGAACCCAGCTGTTTAGTTGGTGATTCTCAAATGTCAGTATCTTTTTTTTTTTTAGGCATATTTCCCAAGAGTGTAATCCTTTAATCTCTTGCCGTTCTCAGGGGTAGGAGATTTAAGTCCTGCTCTCAGAATTTTGAGGGATGATTAGCAAAAGGGGGGCTGGAGGTTGTGCACTATTTAGACTGTTGATCTTCACTGACTCCCTTTGTTTTAGTAAAGACTTCGTCTTATTCTCAAGATTTCTAATTGACCTCGAAACTAATATAAGCCAATAATGGGATGCAGTGAGTAAAATTAAATGAGAGTATTTCTGAAAGCACATTGTAAACTCAAAATAAATTAATGTAAGTACTTATTTAAAAAAGTGACCATTTTGAACCACAACAATTGACTTATAGTATTCTATTCATGGTATTTAATAACCCTATTATATTTTTTACTGGTCCTGTCATCTTTAGAGCAGAGTGTTTAGCTTTCAATGACATATTTTAAAAGGGACATTGACAGGCTAAAAAAGGGTGGTGAGGACAGTGAAGCATCCAGTGCAGAGGTTGGCAAACTGTGGCCTGTAGTGAAACCCAGCCAGCCCTCTTGTTATAAGTCAAGTTTTATTGGAACACAGCCACACCATACCCATTTATTCACATATTCTCTGTGGCTGCTTTCATACTAGAAATGTAGTGTTGAGTAGTTGTGACAGAGATGTATGGCTTTCAGAGCCTGAAATATTTATGGTCTGGCCCTTTATAGAAAGTTTGCTGACCCCTGATCTATAAGCCACATTCTATGCTGCATGCTCGAAAGAAGTGGAAATGTAGTCTGAACACAAGGTGATGAAAGAGCTATGTAATAGTTAATAAGAATGGTGTCTAATATTTATTGAGTGTTTATATGTGCTTGGCACTTGCGACATGCATTATCATATTTAATAGTAATTAAGGATCATCTCCCTGACTAGATTATGTGTTCTTCAATGTCAGCTTTATAATTCTAAGTTTATAGCTCCAGAATCTAGCAAGTATGGACTTTTAGTGAATGTTTTTTGAACTAAGTGAGCAGTGCTAACATGTAGAAGAGATAAAAACCCCTTCTTGGGGGTCAAAATAGAAGCTTCAGAGAAGCTTCAGAAGATTTCAGGTCATCAAGCACTATCAGCTCCCTCCCAGGTAGTGAGACATCCACCCCTGGGAGGTGTTCACAAGAGCTGGGTCACCCACCTAGTTGTTCATGGATATTATGTAAGGGTTTCTTTCTTTGGGTGGCAAGTTGAACTAAATGAAGTCTTGATTTCTAGGATTCTATTATTCAAACTAGGAGAGAGAAGACTAGAACTCAGAATTTATAGTTGATAAAGTTCTCTTTCCACTGTATCAGAATATATCTGATATATCTCTTTCCTCTCTTAGAATTTCCATAAAAAGAGCCACGAAGAGATTGTTGTTGTAGTGGAAAGAATATCTCAGTGAGCATCAGGAGGTTTGGGGTTATAATTCCACTTCGGCAGCTAATTTACTGCATGAGCCCAGCAAGCCTTTTAATCTCTCAGGCCCTATGTGTCCTCAAGTGAGGGGGCTGGACTAGATAATCTCTAAATTCTCTTTCAGTTCTAAAATAATTTTATCCAAGGATTAGCAGGGCCCCTCCTATTGAAAGACCAGGACAGACTAGTTCAGACAAGATGCTTCCTTGTTATGTGTTGCCAGAGTACTGAGATTCTGCTTTTAAATATATTTTGTGTACCTCCTGATCTCAGCTGCTCAGTTTCCATCCCCTTTCTGTATCCCTGTTCCTATCTTGCTTTATGGTACTTCTTACTTGGGAAATTAGGCTTAAGCAGGCTGCAGTTTTAGCCTTTCTTTAGCATGGTGAAGGCAAGCTCTTTCTTGGTAAATTCTGCTCATTTGGTTGGTGAGGAACTTGGAGCTATTCAACTCTTGGAAGGTTGGGAATATTAACATTGACCTCAGAAAGGTGATGGGGCCTTCTTTATTTAGGGCACTAGACATGGGCAGCTCATATTTCTCATGGGGGAACATTTTATTCCTTGTGGAAGCAGTTTCAACTCCCAAAATGACCCTTCTACCCATTTCTTTATTAAGTTCTTTAACTAAAGAATTTAACCTAAATTCTTTTTAAAATGACGACAAGATTCAACCTTAATTAGACCCTCATCTAGCAGCCTTTCTCCCACATTCCACTCAAATAGCCATCAACTGTTGATACTAGCTGGTCTCCTATTACCTCTAGGCTTTTGTTTGAACAAGTTTTTAAAATTTCATTTGACTTAAGTGCTTAGTATTCAGCTGCTTTACAGTTGCCCATATATCACACTGTTTTTGACCATATATCTCTTATCTCTGAATAGCTCTGAAAACTGCAGTGTCATGTTAAGTACTCCTTTTGGTCCAAGGCATGTCAATACATGTTGCCAACTTCCAACTTATTCTCATCCAGAAGATTAGCAAGGCTGCCACATGGTGTTCTTTCTTACAAAATGTTATTGCCTGCATTATAGCTAGGGCTCGATGTGGTGACATTAATCCCAAATCTGCAGAATGGTACTCTTAATTCTACTTGGGTGGACAGCAACTTGAGCTCTCAGCATAAGCCTTTTATTTTGGGAATACCATTCTTTGTCATCATTTCTATAAGCAATCTTAGTCAGTTGTTAGGAATTTTATTTTGCTCCTGAAAAACAATATTTCCTCTCTTTTCACATTGAGATAACCAGATTTCACATCTTTAGTGAATAATCTCTAGCATTGATTAATTGCAGAATATCCTCCCCAGACATGTTTTAATTATTTATTAAGAAGCTACAGGAGTTCCAGCTAAAAATGGAGCCTGGCTAGAAGCCTCTGGTGAAGTCTTTCCCAATTTTTCTACTAAAATGCCTATGAAGACAAAGAAAAAAATAATAAATTAAATATCAAAATAAAAACCATGGACAGCATAATCTCAAAATTGGGGAAGAATCTATACTAACTATAAAGCAAGACTGAGATAAAACTACCCGAGTCTTTTTCTATGGCACACCTAATCAGCTTTACTACATGACACAAAAAAACCTTTGAAATGAGGAGGGAAGGCACTGAGTCCTCTCGTCTGTCCATTATCAAGACAACTGGGCAGGTGGGCTTTTACCCGTGTGGGTTGAGAGTATTGTCACATCATTCTACATCCAGAGAAATTAAAATTCTCAGAAAACAGCTTGGCTTCTCAGAAAACAAGGTCAGCTTTGGCCAAGTCAGAGGACTGGTGGAGGCATATCGCATTTTCAGGGGAAAATGTATTACAGATAAAGCTCCTTAGGTTTAGGTTGGGTCAGAAACAACCAAACCAACCAAAACAAAACAAAAAATAAAACCAAACCACCACCACCAAAACCCTGGTGACAGTGCATGCTGGGAATTGCCGATTTTTATGTACATTGCAGGTTCACAGGCCCAGGAAATTAGACGGTGTCATTGGAGCAATATGGAACCTCAGTAGAAGAACGGTGCATTAGAGGAAGTCATGCTGGAAACCAGGCCTCAGTCCAGAGGCTGTGTACATCTAATAGTTAGAGTGGAGCTGAGAGTATTTCAACTTTCCTGTCTTTTGATAAATATCAAATATGAATAGATTTCCACTTGTACAAAGATCAATAAAAGGGGGAAAACCACATGGAGTGTGTGAAAAAGACTTCATTTCAAGGGAAGAAAGAGTACCTAGGAGACCTAGAAGTCCTTCCTAGAGGGAGAACATGTTTCTGAAATGATTTACTGGAGTGTCCAGAAATTGGAGGATTTCAGGGAACTATTTGGATTCCTCCATAGATTACAAAATATAAGGATGTTAAAGAACAGAGAGTAAATATATAGATAATTGGTATTCTTGAAGGAGATACTTAAACTAATGGGAAAAAAGCAATAATTAAAGATATAACAGGAAAAATTCATGAGCAGAAGTAAGACTCATATTGAAAAAATCATTTTGTTCCAGACAAGTCAATGCATGAAGGCACACATAAGGATGTATCCTGGCAACAATTTTAATTCATAAGGATAAGAAAACTTCCACAAGCATATAAGAGGAAGAAAGAGACTACCTAAAAAAAAACAAAAAAAGAAAAAAACAAAAATCTGGCCATTTTCTGGCTTTTACTCTGAAAGCTTAAATTTAGAAGAAAATGGAGTATTATATACAGAATTTTGAGAAACAAAGTTTGTAACGTAGTGCTTTTATACCCAGCCTAGTCATCTTTAACTAGTGAAATATCAAAAAGACATCTCAGATAGTCAAGGACTCAGAAGTATATACCTTCCTTGAAAAAAATTACTTGAAGGAAAAGCTGAAGAATGGAGAACTTAGGCTAGAAAAGGGCTGTCCATAGGTCTGAAACCAATTAAAATAGTGATATGTCTGAATCTGTGTTTATCAAATGTGTTTTAGTATTTATCTGGAGATAAAAAATTTCTTCCTTGAAAACCCAAAATATGAGACACCTATAATTGTCATTCTCTGTTTAAAGAGGCATGAAGAACCAAGAGACCCAACCACAGGTAACCTGTGAGGGACCTCTTCAAAACCAGAGGACTCCATGGAACAAAGTTTGAAAACCACTGTTCAAAAATAAGTATTGTAAATCTGCCTATACAACTGAGGGCAGATGTCAAAAATTATTTTCAAAGGAGATTTATAATGGATAAATAAATTTGATAATAATCTGGATGTAAAACTCCAGTTAATTTTAAAGTAATTTATAAACTGATAGATTTACTCTCAGGCTACTTGTGAGAAGACGTACAGAGTAGAGAAAGGTAGCAGATACCATTTTATATTTGACTCTAGCAACTAGAGAATAGAGACTTCTGAAAAACTAAAAGCAATCATTAGAATTAAAAAGCAGGAAAAAAAAGAACATGATCCATGCGAAAAACCCTACAAAAAAGGGAACGCTAAGGAAGCATGAAAACAGAAAACATCAAACAAGATGAAAGAATAAAGATCTGATATATCAATTATAGCTGTAAATTACTGAGATAAAAACTACATAATGAAAGATTTGAACCTTCAGATTGCTTTAAAACATTCTATGAGATTCATCTAAATTCTGTTTATAGGAAATATATCTAAAGCAATGCAATACAAGTTTAAAATGAAAAAAGTTATTTTAATAATGGGTATAATTCCAAATGAAAATATATTTAAGCAGACCAAATATTCCTTGAGATACGTAGTGCAAAATTTGTTCAAAATATAAAGAAAAATTAATCATTGACAGAATATAGAAAAATATTAAAAATGGAATATTTTCTATTTTCACTTCTATTATATTTTTCTACTTTCTATATCTTTTATAACTATTTGGATATTTCAGGCGTCTTTTAAAAAAAATGTTAATAAAACCTTTATGGAAATTCATCATCCATTCACTCCAAAAGAAAAACCTTTATAAATATCAATAGCAGAAATTATACAAATTACATTCTTGACCACAATATACTAAAAACTAGAAATTAACAACTGCATTTAAATAACAAAAATTCATCTATTTGAGAACCACTAAAAAAAATACAGTCTCCTAAATAATACGTATGGCAAACAGGAAATTAAGAGGGTAACTTCAGACAATACTGCTTAGAACAAGTTTCTGAAATTTTTAAGGTTAGGCCTCTTCAGCTATAAAGATTTGGCCAACTTTTTTTTTTTTTTGCGGTACACGGGCCTCTCACTGTTGTGGCCTCTCCCATTGCAGAGCACAGGCTCCGGATGCGCAGGCTCCGCAGCCATGGCTCACAGGCCCAGCCGCTCCATGGCATGTGGGATCCTCCTGGACCGGGGCATGAACCTGCGTCCCCTGCATCGGCAGGCGGACTCTCAACCACTGCGCCACTAGGGAAGCTCAATGGCCAACTTTTAATTTAAAAAATTTATATTGCACTATCCATGCAATAAAGTATGCAGATATTAAGTATAATTTGATGTATTCTGACAATTTATGTACCTGTGGTATATATTTAACTTTTTTTAAAAATGGACAAAACCTTCAAAAGTAGTCTTTAAATTGCACCAGCAGTGAATAAGGATTCAGCTATTCCACATTTTTGCCAACATTGGCTATTTAGTTAAAAAAAACTTTAATTCTGTTGAGGAAAGTTCCCTGTATGCCTACTTTCTGCAGGGTTTTTATCATAAATGGGTGTTGAATTTTGTTGAAAGCTTTCTCTGCATCTATTGAGATGATCATATGGTTTTTCTCCTTCAATTTGTTAATATGGTGTATCACGTTGATTGATTTGCATATATTGAAGAATCCTTGCATTCCTGGAATAAACCCCACTTGATCATGGTGTATGATCCTTTTAATGTGCTGTTGGATTCTGTTTGCTAGTATTTTGTTGAGGATTTTTGCATCTATGTTCATCAGTGATACTGGCCTGTAGTTTTCTTTCTTTGTGACATCTTTGTCTGGTTTTGGTATCAGGGTGATGGTGGCCTCGTAGAATGATTTTGGGAGTGTTCTTCCCTCTGCTATATTTTGGAAGAGTTTGAGAAGGATAGGTGTTAGCTCTTCTCTAAATGTTTGATAGAATTCGCCTGCGAAGCCATCTGGTCCTGGGCTTTTGTTTGTTGGAAGATTTTTAATCACCGTTTCAATTTCCGTGCTTGTGATTGGTCTGTTCATATTTCTATTTCTTCCTGGTTCAGTCTTGGCATGTTGTGCAATTCTAAGAATTTGTCCATTTCTTCCAGGTTGTCCATTTTATTGGCATAGAGTTGCTTGTAGTAATCTCTCATGATCTTTTGTATTTCTGTAGTGTCAGTTGTTACTTCTTCTTTTTTATTTCTAATTCTATTGATTTGAGTCTTCTCCCTTTTTTTCTTGATGAGTCTGGCTAATGGTTTATCAATTTTGTTTATCTTCTCAAAGAACCAGCTTTTAGTTTTATTGATCTTTGCTATCGTTTCCTTCATTTCTTTTTCATTTATTTCTGATCTGATCTTTTTTTTTTTTTTTTTGCAGTACGCAGGCCTCTCACTGTTATGGCCTCTCCCGTTGTGGAGCACAGGCTCCAGACGTGCAGGCTCAGCGGCCATGGCTCACGGGCCCAGCCGCTCCGTGACATGTGGGATCTTCCTGGACTGGGGCACGAACCTGTGTCCCCTGCATCGGCAGGTGGACTCTCGACCACTGCACCACCAGAGAAGCCCTCTGATCTGATCTTTATGATTTCTTTCCTTCTTCTAACTTTGGGGGTTTTTTGTTCTTCTTTCTCTAATTGCTTTAGGTGCAAGTTTAGGTTGTTTATTTGAGATGTTTCCTGTTTCTTAAGGTAGGATTGTATTGCTATAAACTTCCCTCTTAGAACTGCTTTTGCTGCATCCCATAGGTTTTGAATCGTCGTGTCTCCATTGTCATTTGTTTCTAGGTATTTTTTTATTTCCTCTTTGATTTCTTCAGTGATCACTTCGTTATTAAGTAGTGTATTGTTTAGCCTCCATGTGTTTGTATTTTTTACAGATCTTTTCCTGAAATTGATATCTAGTCTCATAGCGTTGTGGTCAAAGAAGATACTTGATATGATTTCAATTTTCTTAAATTTACCAAGGCTTGATTTGTGACCCAAGATATGATCTATCCTGGAGAATGTTCCATGAGCACTTGAGAAAAATGTGTATTCTGTTGTTTTCGGATGGAATGTCCTATAAATATCAATTAAGTCCATCTTGTTTAATGTATCATTTAAAGCTTGTGTTTCCTTATTTTTTTTCATTTTGGATGATCTGTCCATTGGTGAAAGTGGGGTGTTAAAGTCCCCTACTATGATTGTGTTACTGTCAATTTCCCCTTTTATGGCTGTTAGCATTTGCCTTATGTATTGAGGTGCTCCTATGTTGGGTGCATAAATATTTACAATTGTTATATCTTCTTCTTGGATCGATCCCTTGATCATTATGTAGTGTCCTTCTTTGTCTCTTGTAATAGTCTTTATTTTAAAGTTTATTTTGTCTCATATGAGAATTGTTACTCCAGCTTTCTTTTGGTTTCCATTTGCATGGAATATCTTTTTCCATCCCCTCACTTTCAGTCTGTATGTGTCCCTAGGTCTGAAGTGGGTCTCTTGTAGACAGCATTTATATGGGTCTTGTTTTTGTATCCATTCAGCCAGTCTGTGTCTTTTGGTGGGAGCATTTAATCCATTTACATTTAAGGTAACTATCGATATGTATGTTCCTATTCCCATTTTCTTAATTGTTTTGGGTTTGTTATTGTAGGTCTTTTCCTTCTCTTGTGTTTCTTGCCTAGAGAAGTTCCTTTAGCATTTGTTGTAAAGCTGGTTTGGTGGTGCTGAACTCTCTCAGCTTTTGCTTGTCTGTAAAGGTTTTAATTTCTCCATCAAATCTGAATGAGATCCTTGCTGGGTAGAGTAATCTTGGTTGTAGGTTTTTCTTCTTCATCAGTTTAAATATGTCCTGCCACTCCCTTCTGGCTTGCAGAGTTTCTGCTGAAAGATCAGCTGTTAACCTTATGGGGATTCCCTTGTGTGTTATTTGTTGTTTTTCCCTTGCTGCTTTTAATATGTTTTCTTTGTATTTAATTTTTGATAGTTTGATTAATATGTGTCTTGGCGTATTTCTCCTTGGATTTATACTGTATGGGACTCTCTGTGCCTCCTGGACTTGATTAACTATTTCCTTCCCCATATTAGGGAAGTTTTCAACTATAATCTCTTCAAATATTTTCTCAGTCCCTTTCTTTTTCTCTTCTTCTTCTGGGACCCCTATGATTCGAATGTTGGTGCATTTAATGTTGTCCCAGAGGTCTCTGAGACTGTCCTCAGTTCTTTTCATTCTTTTTTCTTTATTCTGGTCTGCAGTAGTTATTTCCACTCTTTTATCTTCCAGGTCACTTATCTGTTCTTCTGCCTCAGTTTTTCTGCTATTGATCCCTTCTAGAGTATTTTTAATTTCATTTATTGTGTTGTTCATCATTGCTTGTTTCCTCTTTAGTTCTTCTAGTTCCTTGTTAAATGTTTCTTGCATTTTGTCTATTCTATTTCCAAGATTTTGGATCATCTTTACTATCATTATTCTGAATTCTTTTTCAGGTAGACTGCCTATTTCCTGTTCATTTGTTAGGTCTGGTGGGTTTTTACCTTGCTCCTTCATCTGCTGTGTGTTTTTCTGTCCTCTCATTTTGCTTATCTTACTGTGTTTGGGGTCTCCTTTTTGCAGGCTGCAGGTTCGTAGTTCAATTTCTTTAAAAAAACAAAACAAACCTGCCTGCCAGGTTTTTATTGGAATTGCGTTAAACCTAGTTGTTATTTTGGAGAGAATTGACAACTTAACAATATTTATTGTCTTCCAAATCATGAATGTGATCTGTCTTTTCATACTTTTAGCTCATCTTTAATTTTTCTTAGGTGTATTTTTTAGTATTCAGTGTAGATGTCTTGCATGTCTTTTGTTAACATTATATGTTTTTGACACTATTGCAAAAGATACTATTTTGGTTTTATTTTCAATTGCTAATATATAGAAATATGATTGATTTTGCATATTTGTATCTTGTTTTTATAAAATATAATTTCCCAACTGCTGTTGTATGGAAATGCGATCACTCTGTTTATATTTACTTAGTATACTGTGATCTTGGTAAATTCACTTCTTAGTTCCAGTAGCTTTTTGGGAGATTTCTTAGCAGTTTGTAATATACAATCATGTCATCTGTAAATAAATACAGTACAGTATAAATTCATTAATACAATTGTATACTACTTTCTTCTTTTTCACTATTACAACCAAAATTTTAGATTGAGCCTTCTTCACACTCAGTCTGAAATCCCTCCTGCATCTCTTTTTGCAGCCTTCAGTTTTATCTAACATTAGGGTGACACACTCCTTTTCATTGTTGTTCTTCTGAACATAACCACTATTCACCTTCAGAGTTGACAGTTTAATTTGAAAGCATACTGAAAGGGGTTTACTTGCTTTTCCACTGGGTTAAACTAATAATTTTTTTTCCTTAATTGAAGTACATATAGCTGGATGACAATTAGCATCACTAGAAATCAGCCAGCATTGATCACACTCCTGTTCCTAGCTTTGGACATCTTATTATCTATCTGAAAAATTTGTCATTTTCTACTACCTTTAATTTTACTGCTTTGTATGAGACAGAAAATCATCTGCATACACAAAAATTTTCATTTCAACTCTGCTACATGGCGTGATTTTGGATTGCATTTTAAGTAAAATGCAGAAACCATTTTTAAGCTAAAATTTAATCCCATGTTGGCTATCAATGTAAATAACTCATCTGAAGTGACAGGGGATGAATATACCTTCCATGCACGGTTAAGATCATGTGTATGTAGCAACTACAACTGTGCCTCAACTTGCTCCTCTAATTGGCCATTACCAAATGTCTTTGACATCTCTTGAAAGATATATTCAAATTTTAGAAAAGTTAAAATTTGAAAATAACACTAATGAATTGTAAAATGGAAAAATTATTGAATTGTTTAATAAATTAAAGAGCTCTTTTAAAGAAACAATAAATACACTTGCATCTTTGGCAAGTGTATTCAAGGAAAAGCAAAAATTCTTAAATCACTATAAAATGTAAAATGGTGCAGCCACTGTAGAATACATTTTTGGGGTGTCTCAAAAAGTTAAACATAGAGTTACTGTATTACAAAGCAAAGACTTGAAAACAGGTGTTCAAACAAAAACTTGCACACAAATATTCATAGCAGCACTCTTCACAAGAGTCAAAAGTTAGAAACAATCTAAATATCCATCAAATAGTGAATGGATAAACAAAATGGATAATATCCATACAATAGAATATTACTCAGCCATAAAAAGAATAAAGGATTGATACATGCTATAAGTTGGATGAACCTTGAAAATATCATGCTAAGTGAAAGAAGTCACAAACAAAAGGCCATGTATCATATGATTCCATTTACATGAAAAGTCCAGAATAAGTAAAATTGATAGAGACAGAAGCAGATTAATAGTTGCTACAGGTAGGGAGGAATGGGGTTTCCTTTTGGGATGATGAAAATATTCTGGAACTTGATAGTGGCTATGGTTACACAACATTGTGAATGTACTAAATGTCACTGAATTCTATACTTTAAAATAGCTAAAGTGGGGGCTTCCCTGGTGGCGCAGTGGTTGAGAGTCCGCCTGCCAATGCAGGGGACACGGGTTCGTGCCCCGGTCTGGGAGGATCCCACATGCCGTGGAGCAGCTGGGCCCGTGAGCCATGGCCGCTGAGCCTGCGCATCCGGAGCCTGTGCTCCGCAACGGGAGAGGCCACAACAGTGAGAGGCCCACATACCGGAAGAAAAAAAAAAAAGCTAAAGTGGCAAATTTTTATGTTATATGTATTTTAACACAATAAAAAAGGAAATTTACCCAAGATCACAGAGCTGGTAAGTGGTGCAGCCAGGTTTTTTTTTTTTTTAACATCTTTATTGGAGTATAATTGCTTTACAATGGTGTGTTAGTTTCTGCTGTATAACAAAGTGAATCAGCTATATGTATACATATATCCCCATATCCCCTCCCTCTTGCGCCTCCCTATCCCACCCCTCTAGGTGGTCACAAAGCACTGAGCTGATCTCCCTGTGCTATGTGGCTGCTTCACACTAGCGATCTATTTTACATTTGGTAGTGTGTATATGTCAATACTACTCTCTCACTTCGTCCCAGCTTGCCCTTCCCCCTCCCCATGTCCTCAAGTCCATTCTCTACGTCTGCATCTTTATTCCTGTCCTGCCCCTAGGTTCATCAGAACCTTTTTTTTTTTTTTAGATTCCATATATATGTGTTAGCATACGGTATTTTTTTTTCTCTTTCTGACTTACTTTACTCTGTATGACGGACTGTAGGTCCATCCACCTCACTACAAATAACTCAGTTTCATTTCTTTTTGTGGCTGAGTAATATTCCATTGCATATATGTACCACATCTTCTTTATCCATTCATCTATTGATAGACACTTAGGTTGCTTCCATGTCTTGGCTATTGTAAATAGTGCTGCAGTGAACATCGTGGTACATGACTATCTTTGAATTATGGTTTTCTCAGGGTGTATGCCTAGTAGTAGGATTGCTGGGTCATATGGTAGTTCTATTTTTAGTTTTTTAAAAAACCTCCTTACTGTTCTCTATAGTTGGAGCCAGGTTTTTAACCCCAAGTCATCTGGCTCCAAAGTCTGGGTACATAAGCCTACTCTATTCTGCCTCTCAAACATTTAATGAGGGTATTCTAGCAAGTATTATATACTTAATATTACCTCCAAGTTTTCTACCAAGTTGTGTTGTGTCTGGCATGTTCTTCCAACTCCAGCTCACTATACGACTGTCAACTTAAAAAATATTGAAAATATTTTCATCCATTGGAAATCTCAAAGTGCAACTTTTGAAACTCTTCTTCACCCTTACCAATCCTTCTATAATAGTCAGTACTCTTAATTTCATGTGATGGGAGCTCATCTAGATTAGCTGAAAAGAGAAACTTATTGGAAGACTCACAGAACTGCAAGATGGGCAGGGGTAGAGCCGGGCCTTTGGGACCCCTTGAATCAGGGACTTGAACATCTGCGGGGCTTCCGTGGTTCTTTCTCTTTATCTACTGTCTTTGCTTCTCACTATGTATTGAATTTATTCTCTCACTCTTAATTTTTTCCACTAGGCTTGAAACATAGCTACTAGCAGCTTCCATGCTCATGCTCCAACTTTGCTTTTAGAGAGGGACTCAGTCTCTTCTGCTAGCTCCTGTTTGAAAAATCCTGAGTTGGTCACATGCCCATCATTTGATCCAAAAACTGCATGGGCATGTGTGTGTATGTGTGTGTCCATTAAGGTTGGTAGCCCTCGCTAAACCTGTATTACTAGAGCAGTTTCAGTTGACCAAAAGAAGAGCCAGGCAAAGGAAACAATAACAACATACAACACTTATTAAAACCATAAACCCATAACTCATACATAAGGTCCATAAATAACTTATGCATTTGTATTATACTCTCTCTTGGACTATAAACCCTAATTTCTTGGTTCAACTAAGTCATATAGTACCTAACCAATGCTACTAGCAAAATCCTTTTCTTGATCCAGTTTTATATTCAAGTTGCCATCTCCCCTTTACCCCAATTACTGAAAAAGAAGAGCTCTGAATATTCCCTTACCTCCCTTTCATTTCTTAGTGCATTTCAATCAGACTTCCACACTCCCTGCTCTACTGGAGCTACTCTAATGTAGGTTGAGAATGTCTTCTAAATATCAAATCCTACAGCCTCTTCTCAGTCTTGATCCTATGTGATATATTTTTCAGAGGCCCTTGTCTGTTGACATGCTGATAATTTTCTGTTCCCTTGAGACCACTGCTCCTCAGCCCATGTTGCTGGCTCCACTTTTGTCTCTGCCTCAGACTCAGGTGTTCCCCAAGGTTCCACACTCAGTTTTCTCTTCCAGCTCTCCACTTCTGCACTGTCAAATGGGCCTCCGTGGCTTTGCTTATCTCCATAGGTATGTGGCTTTCATGTCTATACTTACAATCCTGAACTGCTAGCTGCCTCCTAGACATCTTCATGTAGACACCTGCAAACACAGCAATTTGAATGTTTATTTTATTTTGTATTCATATCACACCTCATTTCTAAAGGAATCTCAGAGGACTCAAACCTTTTCAATTCCGGTTGAAATCTTACTCCACCTTCAGAGTTAAGTTGAGAGTTGCCTCCAGCAGGAAGCCTCCCCACATTCCTGCAGCATAATGAATTGCATCACCACTGAGACCTTATGTCATTTTAATTGTGCCATGGTCACAAGTTTCTATTATAAAAAGTTGTGTCTGCATTCCCGATGATTTGGGCGTTGCTTGAAGGAAAGAACCAACATTTTTTTGTTTGTTTGTTTGTTTTTCTTTTTTTTTTTTACATCTTTATTGGAGTATAATTGCTTTACAATGGTGTGTTAGTTTCTGCTTTATAACAAAGTGAATCAGTTATACATATACATATGTTCCCATATCTCTTCCCTCTTGCTTCTCCCTCCCTCCCACCCTCCCTATCCCACCCTTCTAGGTGGTCACAAAGCACCGAGCTGATCTCCCTGTGCTATGAGGCTGCTTCCCACTAGCTATCTACCTTACATTTGGTAGTGTATATATGTCCGTGCCTCTCTCTCGCTTTCTCACAGCTTACCCTTCCCCCTCCCCATATCCTCAAGTCCATTCTCTAGTAGATCTGTGTCTTTATTCCTGTCTTACCCCTAGGTTCTTCATGACATTTTTTTTCTTAAATTCCATATATATGTGTTAGCATACGGTATTTGTCTTTCTCTTTCTGACTTACTTCACTCTGTATGACAGACTCTAGGTCTATCCACCTCATTACAAATAGCTCAACTTCGTTTCTTTTTATGGCTGAGTAATATTCCATTGTATATATGTGCCACATCTTCTTTATCCATTCATCCAATGATGGACACCCTGAGAAAACCATAATTCAAAAAGAGTCATGTACCAAAATGTTCATTGCAGCTCCATTTACAATAGCCCGGAGATGGAAAGCACCAACGTTTTAATCCTTTTCCTTTTACCTACCTAACTCTGAGCATAAGCTCTTGCAGATGGGGAGCGTTCAGAAACGGTTCTAATTCTGGCCTTTCTGAACTGAACTAGAACAGGAGGGCAGGGATCAATGCATCAAATAGGTAGTTTTAAAACAAATAAAAGGGAAGCGTTCTTTTACACAGCAGGGAGCAAACCTGTCATTCATCTAGGTAGAAGAATGTAAAAGATGAAAATCCACATAGATTCTACAAGAATTTAACCAAACTTAAATTTCAGTTTAGAGAGATGCATAATGTGTTACCAGGGGAAAGGAGGGACATGCCTTACCTTTCAAGTGTAGGCCATGCTTGACAATTACCATGATTTCTCAGGACTTTCCAGGCTCACACAGGACATCTAGTCACCCACAGATTTGGCAGCAGTTCAATTATTCTGTTCAATTCAGATCACCAAGCTGGCTAATGCATGCTTTCCACTTCACTGCAAGCTCTGGAGACACAAACGCTTGTCCACACCCCAGAATGAATCCAAGCTGAGGTTCAGCACAATTAGTTATTTGTTTCCTCTAATATCTGAACCTTGTGAGATTCAGCCACCTCCTGGGAACCAGCCGTCTGCCAATGAGGCATGAATAAAACAGAGAAGGTTCCAGCTGGCATCACCTGCTGTGTTTTGCCTTATTTCTCTATACACATTTCTAGACTTCTGAAATCCAGGGGCCTCTCTCAAGAGGATGAGACCTTGATTCTGTTGTTGAATTTAAAATTTTTGAGTCTCAGTCTGACTCAGGTATTAGACAATGGATCTGGCCCCTCATCCTCAGATTCTTACATGTTTCTGACCTCAGCTACCCTCACATTCAGACTCTTTCTAGGTAGCCCCCTGGATACTATTAATCTTCAGATCATATAAAATCTCTGTTTAAAAGCTCATCTTTTAAGGTACCTCTACTCTGCCAAGATTTCTCTATTGTCCTATAATATGGTGGTTGGGTTCATTTTCACTATTGTAAGCCAAGGCATTGCTGAGTTTCCACTGCTCTTCTTTCATTTATAGTATCTCTCTGTGAATACACTAATGACCCTTTCTCTTCATTTCCACTGACGTCATCTTAGTTTAGCCTCTTGTGACACCTTGCTTGCTCTTTTAATGACTGTGAAAGTTGTAGCGGTTAAATGCCTGGATTCTGGAGTCAGATGTCTAAGGCTTAAATCCTTGGTTTGCCATTCACTAGTTGTGTGGCTTTGGGTAAGTCACATAGTTTTTGTGCCTCAGTTTTCCCATCTGGGAAAGTAGTAATCATACTCATACCCATCTCTTATTGGGATGATTAAATGAGTTAATATGTAACATACAAAGTGCTAAGAGCAGTACCTTGCTTTTACAGGAGCTGCAAAAGTGTTAGTTGTTAGGATTATTTTTAGTGTTGTTATTATTATCCTTCATACAATTCAAGATACTGCTTTGGATGGAACATCAGTTCAATTTTTAATGAAAATAGGGTTATTTTATAGCCACTCTCTATGTTGGCAAAGAGAAAAAAATTAAAGAGAGCACCTCTTGTAGATAGGATGCATTTGAGAAGAATTTGTTAATCATGAGGTATTCTAAGCACAGGTGATTCTCAGAGATGATACTGGAGAGGAAGAGGCAGGATAAACTGCAGGGGACCTTTAACACATGGCAGAGTTGCTGGAGGTTATGATGAAGGCAGAGAGTTTTGAGCTGGGGAGAGAGAATGAACACTGAGAGATTAATCTTCAGGAGACGCCTGATTCATTTAAAGGAGAATAGGGCTCCTTTGCAAGGCCAGCTCAATAGAGTCTGAGTTTCATTCATTCATTAAAAAGTTTTAGTGGGCATTTACTACTAGATGCCAGGTATTTGCTAGGTCCTGGGGATCCAGTGACGAGTAATACTGGCCCAGTTTATGTCCCCATGGATTTATGGGCTAGAGGGGAAGAGACAATTAAAATAAGCAGCTACAACAACATGGTAAGTGCTGTAAAGGGCATGGAGACTGCCTCTTCCCCATTCGTCTCACCCATTCCTCTTCACCCTAGAGGAATTACTGGTGTGGGTGGGATTGACTCTACTCTTAACTCCAGGAGTGTGGTTTGATTAATGTAAACCAGGTGCTTCTAACTCTGATGCACATTCCAATTACTGGGGGAATTTAATAAAATTACAAATTGATCGAGGATGGGGCCTGAGAATTGGTAGTGCATACACAGCTCACTAGATGATGTGGATATGCAGCCAGGGCTGAGACCCATTGGTCTAACCAAGCTGGGCATTCTTATCCCTCTTGCTAGGATGTTTTGCTCAGGCATTTTTCTGGAGATGAAGAACAGAGACCTAAGATAGCCATAGCATATCATTGCCCTTGGTCATTGAGACTGGTTTAAAGGGAGTCATGAGAGTGAACCTTCGTAATTTTGTTTGGTGTTCTCTGAAGTGGCACTTTCTTTTCCCTGGATGTGAGAATTGACACAATTGCTTGTAACCACTTTGCAAAGCCAACTCACAGAGTAAAACATGCCAACAGAATGTCAGAGAAATGGGGCTGGAGTCCTGAGCAGAGCATACTTGCTCCTTCCCTACCTCTGAACTTTCTAGTTGCATGAACAAAACAAACTTCCTTGAAGGTTTAAGCCAGTTTGAGTTAGGTTTACTACTACTTGGAACAGTAGCATAACAGCAAAAGCATCCTAAGTCATTAAAGAGATATATTATGGAAAATTCAGGGTGCTTAACACTGAGAAAAGATCAGAGAAAGGAGTGGGCATTGGAGAGGAAGAGGATACTCTGTAGTTGGAGGGACAATGTGACACATTGGAAGGAGTATGGGCTTTAGAATTAGACATATCTGGGTTTCAATGCTAGTTCTGCTACATACTAGCTCTCTGACCTCGTTTCCTCATCTTTAACTTGAGGGTATTAATAGAACTTGTATGATTGTGATGAGCTCTAATTGAGATTATGAAACTGGCTGAGCCCACTGCCTGCCTGGTACATTGTAGATACTCAGAATATGAAGGCTGTTGCTTTTGTAGTGGTAGCTGCTGCCAAAAAAAAAAAAAAAAAATGGTGATGAAAGGTACCAAGTTCTAGGGCTAGGGACTGAATGACATACAGTAGGGTTCCATAGGTACTACAGCCAATGGGATGAGGCTCCTGAAGTCTCACTAGGCTTGGGTCTGATTGGGTGCAGCCATTATTATGAATAGCTGGAATAAGAAGGACAAGACAAAAATGGAACGGAAAGTTGTATGCTTTAAAGGGCTATTTCTGGGGGCTTCCCTGGTGGCGCAGTGGTTGAGAGTCCGCCTGCTGGTGCAGGGGACACGGGTTCGTGCCCCAGTCCGGGAAGATCCCACGTGCCGCGGAAAGGCTGGGCCCGTGAGCCATGGCCGCTGAGCCTGCGCATCCGGAGCCTGTGCTCCGCAACGGGAGAGGCCACAACAGTGAGAGGCCCACGTACCGCAAAAAAAAAAAAAAAAAAAAAAAGTTTAAAGGGCTATTTCTGTTAGGCAGAATTATCTGACTGGATTGCCCTTTTTGTGGTAGGTATTCTGTTGCTTGGGATGGCTTCTCCATTCATAAAAATAACGTTCCTTACCTGGTTCTGTGTAAGGAATCATTGTGGCTCATCTATAATGCAAACACCCTCTTCCTTGTATACTGCTGGATAAAAATTGATAAATTGATGTTTGTTATCTACTTCATTCTTTTATCACTTCTCTGATGTAACCTGTGCAAAGTAAGTAATAATATGATCAGATATCACTACTATCTTCACCTCTATTGCATTCTAGTCATGTCTTCCTAGAAATGTAGTCTAGTCATCATGAATGAGTTGGTGAAGTACTTTGGTATCTGATGGAGACTTGGGAAATCACTCTTCTTCTTAGCAACATATTTATAAACATTTTCTTAGGATGGGTTACTTCTACAGAAAGTTATATTATCTATTACATATTAATTATTTACTCGTAGCTGTCCCCTTCTCGTATTACATATTATTTACTAATCTCAATTTATTTTTAAATTTTTTTAAAAAGATTTTTTTGATGTGGACCATTTTAAAAGTCTTTATTGAATTTGATACAATATTGCTTCTGTTTTATGTTTTGGTTTTTTGGCTGTGCAACATGTGGGATCTTAGCTCCCTGACCAGGGATTGAACCTGCACCCCCTGCGTTGGAATGTGAAGTCCTAACCACTGGACAACCAGGGAAGCCCCACTAATCTCAATTTTAGAAGACATCTTTGCTTTGTTTTTTTTCCTAGATGCTGGGACAGCATTCTGTGCAACATCAATGGCCCAAACTTCGCACCTGGGTTTGGGCACTAGAGTTAGCTTGAGAGAGTTATGAAAGGAGAGATATCTGGAACCTACCCCAGCCTCCTGGATCAGTCTCTCCTATACACCCTACTGTTATGGCTTCAGCTGCAATTTAAAGTAATGTAAAGAGACATAAGCTGCTAAGAATAGATACTAATTTTTCTTAACTAAGCTTTAATTGTAATGTCATTGCCTGATCTAACTTTTAATCGTTTTTTTTTCTTTTCTTCACTCTGCTCTAAGGACACTTTCTGTCTTATTTTCTCATATTTAGGCAAGAGGACTTAAATCTTAGTAAGAGAATTTTCCCCTCAGCCTTTGGTATGAATCACCTTTCCAGCTCTTAGTATCCTGGTAAGAGAATATTTTCTTTGACATATACTAATCTTAGGGACACAAAATTCTTCTTTCATATAGGTGTTCTTAGCTCCAGGCTTGACTTTTGTGCTGAAGGAACAAGATTACTAAGGAAGGCACAGAGCTCCTGGCTGTCATTTTTCAATCAGATAAAGGTTATGTCTGGCTAACCATTTTTATGTTATTCCTCCCAATTTCACATGTCTGATATGGGGGAAAGATATGGGCTTTGGGTTCAAGACCCAGCATTGCAATTTGTCTTTGTGATCTAGGGCAGCTACTTTAACCTCTCCAAAACCTAGTTTTCTCATCTCTAAAATGGACAATAACTAAAATCATACGATTATTATGAATGTAAAGTAAGAAAACATGTAAACCACCTAGCATGGTACCTATACATAGTGAGTACTCAATAAATGTTAATTCCCTAATATCCCTTATTCCTCTCTTTTGAAGCTTATAATTGAGGTAAAATTATTTGCACAAAATATTAATTATTATAATGTAACTGGTCTCACAGCTTGTAACATACTTCAAACTTTATTCTCAAAAGAATGATGCCTAATTTTTCTTGGACTTACATATATAGTTCACTGCATTTATTACTTGCCCCAGAATACTGAGAGAACTGGCAGTTAAGAATTCACAGCTATTATCAGTGATTTTTGATAAGACATGGAGGATAGGAGGGATTCCAGAAAACTTGGAATGAGCAAATATTCCAGATTTCTAAAGGAAGAACAAAATATGTATCTCCCCACCCCAGTCTCAACAAATGACAGAGTAGCCAGCTTGATATCAATCCCTGGAAAAATTCTAAAAATGCAACTACACTTACAATTTGTAAGCATTTAGAAAAGAAAGCAGTGATTGTTAGGAACTAGTGTTTCACTAGAATTCAGTAGGACTAGGACATTTCCTCTTTCTTTTAAATGACCGTTAAGTCCTGTGGATCACATTAATGCTGTAGACATAGTGTATTTTGATTCAGCAAAGTATCTAACAAAATTCTCATGATATCCTTGTGGATAAAATACTTAGAGAAATGTGATCTGGATTATCTACCCATCTATGTTCCATCTTTATTTTTGTCCTAACAAGATTGTTTGGTGGCTTTAAGAGTATGTAAAATTTAATCAAATGAGGGAGAGAGAAGGGGAGAGGAGGGGAGGGAAGGGGAAGGGAGGGGAGAGAAGAGGAGAGGAGAGGAGAGGAGAGGAAGTTAGGATAAAGGAAAAACAAGATTAGGGAGAACAAGATGAAACCATGAGTGTGTGGTTGGTCCATAAAACGTATGCCATGTGATTCTGTTATTCTATGCTCTGTACTTTTTCTGGAGGTGGCTTACAGATTTTGCTGTGGGCTTCCTAACAGTCCAAGCAAAGAGAAAACATCATAAATAAAAGTGTCTATAAGAAAGAAAAACACTGAGAGCAGGAAGAAACTTCTATGGGTTCTTCCTAAAGAGGACATATGTCATATAGTAAGCCACCTGCTCAGTACATCCTTACATGAAATGCAGTGGTGAGTTTCAAGGGCTGCTTCTTATGAAATACCTTTGTGTAGGCCAAAGCACCGTCTTATAAAAAAAATTTTATGGAAAATTGGGAGTGAGGGGTCTTGAGAATTCCATCAAGACACACAATTCTCTGGCAGTTGGGGACTGCTTTTACCACTAGACTCTAGTTCAATAGCTGATTTATGAAACTCCAAAAATCATCGATTAAAGGATTGATGTCTCTCCCCCTCTGCTCTATCCTTGTATACCCAGAACTATCATCAAGATGAAGCCATTGAAGACACTCCTCACATTTTCAGAGAATGAGAATTTGGGAGGGACAGTGGGTATAGTTAAATGGTCTTAATACCTGAAATGTTGGGCCTACAAAAATAAAACTTGTACAAAGCTTGCAAGATAAACACTAGATAGCTATAAATATATAAAATACTGGATTTAGGTTAAAAAGAAAATCCTTGAGTTATAGAACCAGGGACAACCTGAAAGCAAAGCAGACTATTTGGAAAGGATCCCAGGAGCTTCTGTGACCATAAACTTAGATGGGCCAGTGGTTTCCAAGAAACCTATATTTGCATCTGTAGAAACATTGTGCCCACATAGTCCTGTCATACTGTGCTCTGGCTAGATTGCATCTGGAACCTTGTGTTAAATTCTTACACCATTGTACACTATTTTCCAAGAGAGACATTCAATCAAAGGAGAGTGTCTGAGATACTGAGGATGATAAAGTAAAATTTAGAGAAACTTCAAATGCTTATCCGAGAAATGAGAAGACGAAGCACAACAAAATCTGCCTTTGGTGAAGATGTATTATGTGGATAAGAGCATAATTTCTTCCTGGATTAATCTATAAGGAAATATAAAAGAACCAATGATTCGGGCTGGGGAGGAAGATGGCGGAAGAGTAAGACGCGGAGATCACCTTCCTCCCCACAGATACATCAGAAATTCATCTACACGTGGAACAACTCCAACAGAACACCTACTGAACGCTGACAGAAGACCTCAGACCCCCCAAAAGGCAAGAAACTCCCCACATACCTGGGTGGATGAAAGGCTCTTGGTGCTGCAGCCAGGAGTCAGTGCTGTGCCTCTGAAGTGGGAGAGCCAACCTCAGGACACGGGTCCACAAGAGACCTCCCAGCTCCACATAATATCAAGCAGCGAAAATCTCCCAGGGATCTCCATCTCAACACCAGCACCCAGCTTCAGTCAACGACCAGCAAGCTAGAGTGCTGGTCACCCTATGCCAAGCAACTAGCAAGGCAGGAACACAACCCCACCCATTAGCAGAGAGGCTACCTAAAAACATAATAAGGCCACAGGCACCCCAAAACACACCACCAGACGTGGACCTTTCCACCAGAAAGACAAGATCGAGCCTCAACCACCAGAACACAGGCATTAGTCCCCCCCACCAGGAAGCCTACACAACCTACTGAAACAACCTTAGCCACGGGGGACAGATACCAAAAACAACGGGAACTACGAATCTGCAGCCTGCAAAAAGGAGACCCCAAACACAGTAACATAAGCAAAATGAGAAAGCAGAAAAACACACAGCAGGTGAAGGAGCAAAATAAAAACCTGCCAGACCTAACAAATGAAGAGGTAATAGGCAGTCTACCTGAAAAAGAATTCAGAATAATGATAGTAAAGATGATCCAAAATCTTGGAAATAGGATAGACAAAATGCAAGAAACAGTTAACAAGGACCTAGAAGAACTAAAGATGAATCAAGCATCGATTAAAAACACAATAAATGGGGCTTCCCTGGTGGCGCAGTGGTTGAGAGTCCGCCTGCCGATGCAGGGGACATGGGTTCATGCCCCGGTCCGGGAAGATCCCACATGCCGCGGAGCGGCTGGGCCCGTGAGCCATGGCCGCTGAGCCTGCGCGTCCGGAGCCTGTGCTCCGCAACGGGAGAGGCCACAACAGTGAGAGGCCCGCGTACCACAAAAAAAAAAAAAAAAAAAAAAACACAATAAATGAAATGAAAAATACTCTAGATGGGATCAATAGCAGAATAACTGAGGCAGAAGAACGGATAAGTGAGGTGGAAGATAAAATAGTGGAAATAAGTGATGCAGAGCAAAATAAAGAAAAAAGAATGAAAAGAATAGAGGACAGTCTCAGAGACCTCTGGGACAACATTAAACGCACCAACATTCGAATTATAGGGGTTCCAGAAGAAGAAGAGAAAAAGAAAGGGACTGAGAAAATATTTGAAGAGATTATAGTTGAAAACTTCCCTAATATGGGAAAGGAAATAGTTAATCAAGTCCAGGAGGCACAGAGAGTCCCATACAGAATAAATCCAAGGAGAAATACTCCAAGACACATATTAATCAAACTGTCAAAAATTAAACACAAAGAAATCATATTAAAAGCAGCAAGGGAAAAACAACAAATAACACACAAGGGAATCCCCATCAGGTTAACAGCTGATCTCTCAGCAGAAACTCTACAAGCCAGAAGGGAGTGGCAGGACATAATTAAAGTGATGAAGGAGAGAAACCTGCAACCAAGATTACTCTACCCAGCAAGGATCTCATTCAGATTTGATGGAGAAATTAAAACCTTTACAGACAAGCAAAAGCTGAGAGAGTTCAGCACCACCAAACCAGCTTTACAACAAATGCTAAAGGAACTTCTCTAGGCAAGACACACAACAGAAGGAATATACCTACAATAACGAACCCAAAGCCATTAAGGAAATGGGAATAGAAACATACATATCAATAATTACCTTAAATGTAAATGGACTAAATGCTCCCACCAAAAGACACAGAGTGGCTGAATGGATACAAAAACAAGACCCATATATATGCTGTCTACAAGAGACTCACTTCAGACCTAGAGACACATACAGATTGAAAGTAAGGGGATGGAAAAAGATATTCCATGCAAATGGAAATCAAAAGAAAGCTGGAGTAGCAATTCTTATATCAGACAAAATAGACTTTAAAATAAAGACTATTAGAAGAGACAAAGAAGGACACTACATAACAATAAAGGGATCGATCCAAGAAGAAGATATAACAATTGTAAATATTTATGCACCCAACATAGGAGCACCTCAGTACATAAGGCAAATACTAACAGCCATAAAAGGGGAAATCGACAGTAACACAATCATAGTAGGGGACTTTAACACCCCACTTTCACCAATGGACAGATCATCCAAAATGAAAATAAATAAGGAAACACAAGCTTTAAATGATACATTAAACAAGATGGACTTAGTTGATATTTATAGGACATTCCATCCAAAAACAACAGAATACACATTTTTCTCAAGTGCTCATGGAACATTCTCCAGGATAGATCATATCTTGGGTCACAAATCAAGCCTTGGTAAATTTAAGAAAATTGAAATTGTATCAAGTATCTTTTCCGACCACAATGCTATGAGACTAGACATCAATTACAGGAAAAGATCTGTAAAAAATACAAACACATGGAGGCTAAACAATACACTACTCAATAACGAAGTGATCACTGAAGAAATCAAAGAGGAAATTAAAAAATACCTAGAAACAAATGACAATGGAGACACGACGACCCAAAACCTATGGGACGCAGCAAAAGCAGTTCTAAGGGGGAAGTTTATAGCAATACAATCCCACCTTAAGAAACAGGAAACATTTCGAGTAAACAACCTGACCCTGCACCTAAAGCAATTAGAGAAAGAAGAACAAAAAACCCCCAAAGTTAGCAGAAGGAAAGAAATCATAAAGATCAGATCAGAAATAAATGAAAAAGAAATGAAGGAAACGATAGCAAAGATCAACCAAACTAAAAGCTGGTTCTTTGAGAAGATAAACAAAATTGACAAACCATTAGCCAGACTCATCAAGAAAAGAAGGGAGAAGACTCAAATCAATAGAATTAGAAATGAAAAAGGAGAAGTAACAACTGACACTGCAGAAATACAAAAGATCATGAGAGATTACTATAAGCAACTCTATGCCAATAAAATGGACAACCTGGAAGAAATGGACAAATTCTTAGAAATGCACAACCTACCAAGACTGACTCAGGAAGAAATAGAAAATATGAATAGACCAATCACAAGCACTGAAATTGAAACTGTGATTAAAAATCTTCCATCAAACAAAAGCCCAGGACCAGATGGCTTCACAGGCGAATTCTATCAAACATTTAGAGAAGAGCTAACACCCATCCTTCTCAAACTCTTCCAAACAATATCAGAGGAAGGAACACTCCCAAACTCATTCTACGAGGCCACCATCACCTTGATACCAAAACCAGGCAAGGATGTCACAAAGAAAGAAAACTACAGGCCAATATCACTGATGAACATAGATGCAAAAATCCTCAACAAAATACTAGCAAACAGAATCCAACAGCACATTAAAAGGATCATACACCATGATCAAGTGGGGTTTATTCCAGGAATGCAAGGATTCTTCAATATACGCAAATCAATCAATGTGATACACCATATTAACAAGTTGAAGGAGAAAAACCATATGATCATCTCAATAGATGCAGAGAAAGCTTTCGACAAAATTCAACACCCATTTATGATAAAAACCCTGCAGAAAGTAGGCATAGAGGGAACTTTCCTCAACATAATAAAGGCCATATATGACAAACCCACAGCCAACATTGTCCTCAATGGTGAAAAACTGAAACCATTTCCACTAAGATCAGGAACAAGACAAGGCTGCCCACTCTCACCACTCTTATTCAACCTAGTTTTGGAAGTTTTAGCCACAGCAATCAGAGAAGAAAAGGAAATAAAAGGAATCCAAATTGGAAAAGAAGAAGTAAAGCTGTCACTGTTTGCAGATGACATGATACTATACATAGAGAATCCTAAAGATGCTACCGAAAAACTACTAGAGCTAATCAATGAATTTGGTAAAGTAGCAGGATACAAAATTAATGCACAGAAATCTCTGGCATTCCTGTACACTAATGATGAAAAATCTGAAAATGAAATCAAGAAAACACTCCCATTTACCATTGCAACAAAAAGAATAAAATATCTAGGAATAAACCTACCTAAGGAGACAAAAGACCTGTATGCAGAAAATTATAAGACACTGATGAAAGAAATTAAAGAGGATACAAATAGATGGAGAGATATACCATGCTCCTGGATTGGAAGAATCAATATTGTGAAAATGACTCTACTACCCAAGGCAATCTACAGATTCAATGCAATCCCTATCAAACTACCACTGGCATTTTTCACAGAACTAGAACAAAAAATTTCAAAATTTGTTTGGAAAAACAAAAGACCCCGAATAGCCAAAGCAATCTTGAGAACGAAAAACGGAGCTGGAGGAATCAGGCTGCCTGACTTCAGACTATACTACAAAGCTACAGTAATTAAGACAGTGTGGTACTGGCATAAAAACAGAAAGATAGATCAGTGGATCAGGATAGAAAGCCCAGAGATAAACCCACGCACATATGGCCAACTTATCTTTGATAAAGGAGGCAGGAATGTACAGTGGAGAAAGGACAGCCTCTTCAATAAGTGGTGCTGGGAAAACTGGACAGGGACATGTAAAAGTATGAGATTAGATCATTCCCTAACACCATACACAAAAATAAGCTCAAAATGGATTAAAGACCTAAATGTAAGGCCAGAAACTATCAAACTCTTAGAGGAAAACATAGGTAGAACACTCTATGACATAAATCACAGCAAGATCCTTTTGGACCCACCTCCTAGAGAAATGGAAATAAAAACAAAGATAAACAAATGGGACCTAATGAAACTTCAAAGCTTTTGCACAGCAAAGGAAACCATAAACAAGACCAAAAGACAACCCTCAGAATGGGAGAAAATATTTGCAAATGAAGCAACTGACAAAGGATTAATCTCCAAAATTTATAAACAGCTCATGCAGCTCAATAGCAAAAAAACAAACAACCCAATCCAAAAATGGGCAGAAGACTTAAATAGGCATTTCTCCAAAGAAGATATACAGACTGCCAACAAACACATGAAAGAATGCTCAACATCATTAATCATTAGAGAAATGCAAATCAAAACTACAATGAGATATCATCTCACACCAGTCAGAATGGCCATCATCAAGAAATCTAGAAACAATAAATGCTGGAGAGGGTGTGGAGAAAAGGGAACACTCTTGCACTGCTGGTGGGAATGTGAATTGGTACAGCCACTATGGAGAACAGTATGGAGGTTCCTTAAAAAACTAAAAATAGAACTACCATATGACCCAGCAATCCCACTACTAGGCATATACCCTGAGAAAACCATAATTCAAAAAGAGACATGTACCAAAATGTTCATTGCAGCTCTATTCACAATAGCCCGGAGCTGGAAACAACCTAAGTGTCCATCATCGGATGAATGGATAAAGAAGATGTGGCACATATATACAATGGAATATTACTCAGCCATAAAAAGGAACGAAACTGAGCTATTTGTAATGAGGTGGATAGACCTAGAGTCTGTCATACAGAGTGAAGTAAGTCAGAAAGAGAAAGACAAATACCGTATGCTAACACATATATATGGAATTAAAAAAAAAAAAAGTCATGAAGAACCTAGGGGTAAAACGGGAATAAAGACACAGACCTACTTGAGAACGGACTTGAGGATATGGGGAGGGTGAAGGGTAAGCTGTGACAAAGCGAAAGAGAGGCATGGACATATATACACTACCAAACGTAAGGTAGATAGATAGTGGGAAGCAGCCGCAGAGCACAGGGAGATCAGCTCGGTGCTTTGTGACCGCCTGGAGGGGTGGGATAGGGAGGGTGGGAGGGAGGGAGACGCAATAGGGAAGGGATGTGGGAACAGATGTGTATGTATGACTGATTCACTTTGTTATAAAGCAGAAACTAATAAAAAATAAATAAATAAATAAATAAATAAATAAAAGATATCTGTGGGAAAAAAAAAAAAAGAACCAATGATTCATATAGGAACACATTAAAGAAAATAGTCTAATGAGAGCTATCTGAAAAATCAAAATGTCCTCTCTTATGAGTAGTGAGCTTCCCATCACTGGGAGAAATCAAGGACCGTCTGTATAGTTGCTGGGAACATTATAATAGAGAATAGTTTGATGAGGGTGAGAGATTGTTCTAAGTGACCTCCATGTTCTCTTCCACTTCTAAGATTTTATGTATCTTTATCTGAAATGGCAGAAATTTCAACAGTTAAAAAAAATCCACAAGTTATTTAAGGAAGAAAATCAATCTAGTTTCAGACTATTGTTAGTGCCTCAGAAGATCAGCCCCCAAATGACTAAGTTAAAATAACACAAGCAGAAGATGATGAATCATGCTGCTTTTCCTAATGGTCTCTAATGTGCAAAGCCCAAGATCACAGCTGCCACTCTGAGTGACTTTGTGGGGAGGGAGAACTAAATTATGGTAGGTATAACACTGTAATGTTCCCAGTTGGTATCTTGAGTGGATGTGATTACCTGGTATTCCTTACCAGCTGTTTTTTAACATTAGTCATACTGATTTAAAAACAACCACCTCTTTTCATTTATCTCAATAAGCACTGTTCTTCTAGAAGGAGTAAGACAATTCATTTAAAAGTGGAAGCTTTTCTTAAGTGCACATGATGTGATTGGATATATATGTACTTTACAGGGTCATTGTGAGTCTCAGGTGAGGTTAATTATTGAGGGTCCACTCTCTTCTTATTCTTGACCCACGTCACTGAGGTTGGGCAGGGTCACAGGAGTGGGAAAATCAGTCTCTTCTTCTTGGGAAATAAAGGAAGGCTTTAGTGGGTGGACAAGCTTTTGGAAGGGGCCCATGGAAGGTGAGAAACCAGGACAGTTGGTCTCCAACTACCTCTCCCTGTTCCCAGTGGGAGGGGTCTTAGACAGGTGAGTTTTCTTTCTTGGTGCTCCTGAGCTTGAATGAGGGAAGACTCTGAGGTGTGCTGGACAGATAATAGGGATTTAATTGCACCGAGTCTGGAATGGGGATTGGGTAACCAAAGGTAAGCAGGGTTAGGGACTGGAAAGAACCCTGCAGCAATTTAATCAGGAGTGGAGGGGGAAGGAGTCTCTGAAAACCTAAGTCCAAGATCTAAAGCCAGAGTAAGAACCAATGGGGTGTCTGGATGTTAGAAGCTAGAAAAAAAATCAGATGAAGGCTGTTCCTACAGATTCTGCTAAAAGGGGTTGTGTACTTCACAGGCTAGCTTTGTTATGTCTCTCATAAGACACTTATACTCTATTAGTGAGAATGTAAATTGGTACAACCTTTATGGAGGCTAATCTGGAAATATATATTAAAAGTCTTAAAAATGTGCATCACCTTTAGTCTAGTAATTATACTTATAGAAATGTATTCTAAGAAAATAACTGTCTTCAGTTGTTTACAAGGATGTGTTTACAAGGGTGTTTATTAAAGTCTTATTTAAAATAGCCAAGAGATATAAAAACATAAATTCCAGAAATAGGAAATTGTTTAAATAAATAAATAATTTTATATTCATATAATGGAATATTAAGTGATTATTTAAATTACAATATAGTTGAATATTGTTAGAAGTGGCTTTAGTTGGAATTAACGGAGTTGTTCTGAAGTCACTGTTAAGTGATAGGGATGAGATCTTTTCTGGTCAGTGTTTCTTTTCTTGTCCAGGATCAGACACTGTTACAGTCCTGTATCATTATGTGTATCTCAGGGTCACTAAGCTGATAACGTGTAATTTCCTTTTTCTTAGGAACTTTTCACTTACACCTTTCCTAGAGTTAGCATAAAGGTGTTATGCATATTGGTATGTGACGCTTTTTCCCCCTTACTGGTTCTGCCACATGGGCTCTGCCCTCTCAACATTGGCATGCCCTCATGTTTGGTTCTCGGACCTGTTTGTTTTCTATCTACACTTACTACCTTGGTAGTCTTTTCTAGTCTATGGCTCCTGATACCATCTATGTGCTGATAACTCCCAAATTTCTAACCTGGACCTCTCCCCTAGACTCAGACTAACATATCCAACTATTTATTTGACATCTCCACTTCGATGACTAATCAACTCAGATGTCCAAAGCTGAATTCCTAATTACCTCTGCTGCAAACCTGCTCTTTCCACAGTGCTCCCCTTTTAAGTAAACAATAACTCTATTTTTTCAGTTTCAGGGACAAAACTTGGGTGACATCCTTGACTCTCCTCTCTTTCTCAAAACTGTCACCATATGCTGAGACTGCAGCTTCAAAATCTATGCAGAATCTGACTGCCTCTTCCCACCCACACTGCCATTCTCTGGCCCCAGCCACCATCTCCTGGATTGTTCCAGCCTCCTACGTGGTCTCTCTGCTTCCACTCTTGCCCTCTATAATCTATTCTCAACAAGATGATGTTCCAGAAACGCCAGTCATGTCATGTCCCTCTTCTCTGCTCAACACTCACCAATGGTTACCATCTCCTGCAGAGAAAAGTTCAAGATGTTCCATGATCCACAAGGCCCCATGTGATCTTGCCTCTGGCTACCTTTTCTGACCTCATCTTCTATTACTTTTCTCCTCACCCCGTTCCACCCACATTGGCCTCCATTCTGATCCTAGAACATGCCCGCCCAAGTACTTTCCCGCCTCAGGGCCACTGCCTGAAATGCTCTTCGCTTACTGCCCTTATGGTTCACTCCCTTCCTACTTCAGTCTTTGTTCTAAAGCCAGCTTTTGTGTCAAGGACTTTCCCGACCATGCTATTTAAAATCATAGTCCCCTTCCTCCTTCGTGTCACTACCTATCCTCCTTCCTTGCTTTTTTTGATAGTAGCTATCACCATCTAACATATTTAATTACTTTTTATTGTCCATTTCCTCCAAAAAGAATAAAAGCTCCACAGAGATTTTTTCCTCTTTTGTTCACTGCTTTATCCCAAATGTTGAGAACAGTGCCTGGTACATAGTAGATACTCAATAAATATTTGCTGTCGAATGAATCTACAGATGCTGTATCTGAGGAAATACTAAGGTATTACCTTTGGTGCTAAGGTGGTGAATAAAGCTCAGAGTCATTTGGAAACTTTTAAGTGCTCATGGAATGAATGACTGCTGAAATATAAGATGCCCAGAGGTAACAAGGGAAAAGTAAGATGAGACCTCTGTGGCTCAATTAGGATGACAGGTGTTTTTTCACTCTTTTCTGATTACGTTCCTGTCTTGACTTGGGATGTAACTTGTTATGATGATGGAGGGAAGGGTGCTGAAACTGGCAGTGGATTGTGAAATATTATATGGGAGATGGTTCAAAATATGCCTTTTAGAGCTAGGTGGGAGACACTCATGAGGAAGACATTATCTCATTACTTAAATCTCCTAAGACTATGTGTATCCTGCCAGTTTCTTGCTTATTTACATTACTCATTACTTCAAGGCTGTTATAGGGGCTGTCTATAGGGGGTTTCTGATTCTGGCAGAATATATAAATTGACAGCAGAATATATTCACCATACACTGAATTTTAAAAGAAGATTATAAAATACTATAAAGATAGTAATCTTGTCTAGTTAGAAAAAAATCTGCTTTTTATTATTTATCTATCTAAAGATATATGTGCCAAGAAAATGTAATGGAAGAATATATACCATGGCCCTAACCATGAGTACCTCTGGATGTTAGGACTATATTTTTATTTCTTTTCCTTTTGCTTACCTGTATCTCTATTTTCTAATTTCCTACTGTGAATATATTATGCTTTTATAATAAAGATAAATTGTTAACATGGTTATGGAGTTATTAAGCTGTCTGAAGGTATGGGTAACTTGTGAGCAATGACTGTGGAGTCTCAATTTTGGAAATGACTTTTAAGTTATAAAGTGAACCGCTGCAATATACTTGCCAAGCGGTTTTCTACTTGTATGCTTTTGATGGCTGAGAGCGCACTGCCTTCTGAGTCAGCCTATACAACATGCCTGCCTATGACTTCCACACAATGGAGGTTCTACCCTTTGGAGTCATGGATTCTGGATTTTTGCAATAGCCACCTACTTGGTCTTCCTGCTTCCACTCTTGCCTCTTTGTAATCTATTCTCAGCAAATTGATCCCCCCCAAACCCAAGTCATATTATGTCACTCTTCTGCTCAAAACCCACTTGCCAGCTCCTTCAGAGAAAAGTCAAGGACTTTCCATGACTTACCAGGCCCTACATCATCTAATCCTTCTCCTATATGAAAACCAGCTGCCTTAATAATTGCTTATGTTTTTGACACCCATCACTTTTCTGGGCATTTCACTTGGATATTATTCTCCTTTTAGTTTTCTTTTATAGTGTTTGTTTTTTGAGGTGAACACAGTATTCCTGGGATTACTGAACATCACAGAGCAGAGGATAATGTTTTCTTCCTTGTTCTGGATATTTTACCTCTTTTAATTCAGCCCCAATTTTTTTTATTAGTTTCTGCTTTATAACAAAGTGAATCAGTCATACATATACATCTGTTCCCCCATCCCTTCCCTCTTGTGTCTCCCTCCCTCCCACCCTCCCTATCCCACCCCTCCAGGCGGTCACAAAGCACCGAGCTGATCTCCCTGTGCTATGCGAATTCAGCCTAAATTTGAATTATCCTGTTTTGATGACTTGTCAAGAGTACAAAGAAAGAAAGATTGTGTTCTAGTTTCTCATTTACACATGGTTCATGGCTAGAGAATTTTCTAGATCTATCGCTCTCTGTCTCACACACACACACACACACACACACACACCCCTGTATATAGTACTGGAAGGGGAAGAAGGGGAGAAAGAGAGCATAAGGAGGATTTGATAATAGGGATTGAAACTTTGGAAAAAACAAAAGCTGTCTTGGTGCTAGAAGTATCACTGATACAATTAAATGTATTCTAGTTCTTTGAATTTTTTATAGCCGTAATCTATCTTTAATGAGATTAAATTGTCTTCTGTGGAAGGAACACTGTGGTAGGCATTGTTGGTGAAGATGAAAATTAAAAAATATGAGAGGAATTAAAGAACTTTTCCCCCAGAAAACACTTTGTCTAGTGAGGGGTAGCATAAATGCTTGAAACAGATATTATAAAACATCCTGAGAACAGACACAATGTACCATAAAATTAACCATAGACATAGGGCTTCAGAGGATTAGTAAATTAAGGGGTGATGAGAGGGCACTGGTGTTCATATTCCATGCAATAAATAGTTTTTGAATACCTCCCCTGCAAATGACTATGCTGAGTTCTACAGAAATATATAAAAAAGAATAAAACATTGACCTTACCCTTGGTGTCTGTGGTTCAGTGGAATGCAAGATTAAACAGATATAGGAGTTTTTAAAGGCTTGGGCAAATGTTCACAATAACTTTAAATAAATGGCACACAAAATTGCATATTCAGTATGATTTCAACTGTATAAAAAGTTCCGAGAAGATTAGAAGAAAATATGCTGAAATGTTAAAATTAAAAAAAAAATCACATTAGGGTGGAATTATGGTGATTTCCCAGTCCCCACCCCACCCAACTTCTTTATACTTTTATGTACTTACCAATTTTCTGTTGTAAAATGTGTCCTTATGTTTTGCAATCATTAAAAAGTTAATTCCACCCAATTTACTGGCATTTTTGTTTTGTACTTATTGATTGTCATAGCTTTTGACCAACTGTTCTTTTTTAACAAATACTTGATTTGTGCTTTTCTAATTCTTTCACATCTTGTGTTTCTCTTTCTGCCCCCCTAGCTCCCAACTTTGTGTTTCTAAGACTCCATCCTTAGCCCTTACCTCTCTCTGGGACTACTCTGTACACAGGCTAAGGGGTCTCTCTCTCTGGGACTACTCTGTACCATCTGTGACCTTGGCAGTACGTACAATTCCTGAATCATGACACTGGAATCCTGACCTCTCTAAGGGGTATCAGGAGCCAGAGTGCTCCTCTGTCTCACACACGTGCTCTGGCCCTTCCACAGCAGATCATTTCAAAGATAATGTGAGGCAGTGGGGCAAAGAGATGGAACTGGGTCTTAACTGATCTGAGTGTTTCTTCATTTGTAAAATTGTAGTGAGGGTTATTATGCAGCTTCAAAAAGTTAAAACATGTGATGCGCCCAGCATGGTGCCCACATGCAACAGCTGCTCTAGGAAAGTTCTTTCCCATCTTTTCCCCCTTCCTCCATTTCTACCATCTGCCTAAAGACAAGAATGACGATCTTCAGGGCATACTGTCTGCAATTCTTATTATATACATCTATTAAAGATCCAGTTAATCTGTTTTGGTTGCCATCAAAGCAAAGGATTGCCATCAAAATGTCTATTTATGCAAACAAAATGGAGTACTTTATTGATCCGCCAATTAGTAGTGTTCTACTGTTTTGGTCTAGTCTCAGCTTTTGGGAGTTTCTTCTGCAGTTAGCAGAATGTCAGTGAATAAACAAATAAAATAAGTGTATTTATGTGTGGGATTTATGTATTAATTTATGTATTTATGTATTAATGTGTGGGATTAAAACAGTAACAAAAGGGATTATTGAAATTACTTAGTCTCATTTTTTTTAACATCCTTATTGGAGTATAATTGCTTTACCATGGTGTGTTAGTTTCTGCTGTATAACAAAGTGAATCAGCTATACATATACATATATCCCCATATCCCCTCCCTCTTGTGTCTCCCTCCCACCCTCCCTATCCCACCCCTCTAGGTGGACACAAAGCACCGAGCTGATCTCCCTGTGCTGTGTGGCTGCTTCCCACTAGCTATCTATTTTACATTTGGTAGTATATATAAGTCTATGCCACTCTCTTACTTCATCCCAGCTTACCCTTCACCCTCCCCGTGTCCTCAGGTCCATTCTCTACGTCTGCATCTTTATTCCTGTCCTGCCCCTAGGTTCTTCAGAACCATTTTTTTCTTTTTTTTAGATTCCATATATATATGTTAGCATATGGTATTTGTTTTTCTCTTTCTGACTTACTTCACTCTGTATGACAGTCTCTAGGTCCATCCACCTCACTACAAATAACTCAATTTTGTTTCTTTTTATGGCTGAGTAATATTCCATTGTATATATGTGCCACATCTTCTTTATCCATTCATCTGTTGATAGACACTTAGGTTGCTTCCATGTCCTGGCTACTGTAAATAGAGCTGCCATGAGCACTGCCATGAGTGGTACATGACTCTTTTTGAATTATGGCAGGGTATATGCCCAGTAGTGGGATTGCTGGGTTTTATGGTAGTTCTATTAGTTTTTAAAAAATTTTATTTATTTATTTATTTATTTATTTTTGCGATACGCGGGCCTCTCACCGCCGTGACCTCTCCCGTTGCAGAGCACAGGCTCCGGATGCGCAGGCTCAGCAACCATGGCTCACGGGCCCAGCCGCTCCATGGCACGTGGGATCTTCCTGGACAGGGGCATGAACCCATGTCCCCTGCATCGGCAGACAGACTCTCAACCACTGCGCCACCAGGGAAGCCCTATTTTTAGTTTTTTAAGGAATCTCCATACTGTTCTCCACAGTGGCTGTATCAATTTACATTCCCAACAACAGTGCAAGAGGGTTCCCTTTTCTCCATACCCTCTCCAGCATTTATTGTTTGTAGATTTTTTGATGATGGTCATTCTGACTTAGTCTCATTTTAATTGTTTTCTTAGCGCCTGTTTTACCTGTTTTTCTCTATCATTTATGAAGTCTGAGGATAGTAAAGTTCTGGGAAACTGCCCCAACAATATCCACTAGAGTGTTGAAAATAATTATGATTTACCTTGCCAGAGGAGACTTTTCTTTTCCCCACCCTTAGGTCCCTTGGCATTAAAGTGAGAGGCGGTGTGGTATAGTGGGGGGTGTTTTGGACTTGAAGTCAGAGTAGCTAGATTTGCATTCAGGCTGCAAAGAGTGGGAAATAATTCCTGCTTCACAGAGCCATTGTGAGAGTTAAATGTTTACATCTATGAAATCTTTTTTTTTAAACACTAGGAATGTAAGTCATTATTATTTCTTAGGCTGCTACACAAATCATCCAGAAATGTCTGTCTCTAGCCTTCCTGATGTAGTTAAATATTTTTTCCCCGCCATGCTTGCCCTGTAAGCAATAGCAACAAAAGAAAAAGAGATAATTATCTTTAAAAAAAATTAGCAGCCAAAGAGCCTCAGCTACCATATCTTTCGTCATGTATGACTTAGCGTGGATGCTCAACAAATGTTTATTAAATGAGTAATGAATGAAACAGATTTATCCCTCTCTTGTAATAAGAATTAAGTCATGGTGACTTTTTAACACAGAGACAACCAAAATTCACTGAAGCTGTGATCAACTAGGACAAGAGCTCTTTGAATACTGCATACAATATATGCCATTAGATTGCAGCTTGGCTTCTAACTAATCTGTATTTTTTAACTGAGCTTTAACATTTGTTGAGTACTTTGTAGTTCTTGATGCACTTTCATTTCAATATCTCCTTTAACATTATAGTGTTGTCTTATTCGTGTATTAGAGATGAGAAAATACAATTTAAAGAAATTAAATAACTTGTTTAAGGTAACGTGGAAGGTAAGAAGAAGAATCTGGCTGTGAACATAGGTCCTTTGGGTCCAAGCCCAGGGCACTGTGACCTAGGACTTCTTTTGCCATGGCTGCTACTAATATGGTACTGGAGTGTTTTGCCTCTGAGTTTCCCCAGGGCCTGGGATGAGACACTGGGAGGCAATTTGGTTCTGGAGGTGTGGAGGGGGAAGCTGGCTGTTCTACAATTGCTTGCTGAGCCATCTGTTCTCTCTTCCTCTTCAGAAATGATGCAGTTGTTACTGTGGGCTGCTTTTGCTGAATACTTGGATTATGTCATTTTCCCTGTGTGTCACATGTGGGGCATTTGGTGACATGCAACTCAACCTACATTGGTTTCCCTACATAATGTGATAGGTACGCACATTTGCTTTCATTTCAGTGTCTGAGCAATTTTAATGCCATTTTGACAAGAGTCACATGTCTGTGCAACAATAGAAGCCTTCACATTTCCAACTTCCCTTTTTATATGATACTCACAGAAATTGGAGGAAAAAAATCAAACACACAAATGCACACACACATGCAACAAAAACAAATTAAAGAAACCTATCGATTAGGTAGAACACTGGTCCACCATGTATCATTAGCAATAATTGTGTGTGTGGTGCTGTCTGTTGTTTTACAGCTTAGTATCGAAACCTACTGATGTTTAGTAATAATTATTAACAATGGTCCTGGAACAATTTGTAAGTGAACCAGTGGATGAATGGCTTATGTGTGGGGGGGAGAATTAATTTTTATCACTGTAGGAATATTTGGTAAGATGATTAGAAATCAACAGACTTTGGTTATCACTGTTGCTGATTTGCTTTATGAACTTAAGGGAAGTGATTTCACCTCTCTAGGCCTCAGTTGTCCCATCTATAAGATAATGATTGCAAAAAATTTCTGATAGTTTTAACTCTGTGGCTCTATTATCAATCAATTTTGTGATATACAGGAATTAGGGATGGCATGCATGGGGCATGTTTTCAGGGAATAGAGAAATGGCTCCAAACATTCTATTTTTTCCTTTGTGATTAGAAGAAGAGTTACAAAAGTGTTGTCAGGTTGTGAAGATATCTCCAAGCATAGAGTATGGAATTTATTGTTTATATATAAAGCCTACATGAGGCAACATTTTGGCAACAAAAGATTGGAAAGATTCCACTTCTGAGAATGTATTTAATGCCCTCCTGGTTTATTAGGGTATTCAGAATCCCTGAATATTACCTGACCTTCTTTACCTGACCTCAAGGAAGAAACTGTGTGGGGAGAGGGGTGAAAGGTGAGGGATATATGGGAACTCTCTGTACTTTCTGTGCAATTTTTCTGTAAACCTAAAACTGCTCTTTAAAAAAGTCTATTAAAAAACTGATGGAGATTTATCAAAAGGACAGAGGTACCAGCTTGAAGGGACTCCCATTCTGGGACAATTAGAGCATCAAAATAATGACTTTGATTGATTATAATCCCTTGAATAAAATAGAAATCCATGAGTCCATACTGATTAGATAAATGAATAATTAAATGAGCAGGTGGAGATTGAAAAGCTCTCCCTTATATGCCAAGTAATAAATTTAGAAAGAATTATGTAATTAAAAGATCACCATTTGGCAATTATCAAAAAAAATGGGAGGTGGAAACTCATGTGCACTACTGGTTGGAATTTACCTTTGTCAGCCATTCCACAAAGCAATGTAAGTGTTTATTGTACATATGTACTATGGCCCAGCAATCCCACTCCTGGATAAATTCCTACAAAGATAAAAAAGGGTTGATGTAAAAGGATGTAGTAAACAATTGAAGATAAAGTTGACTTTCTTCCTGCAGAAGATGGATAAATAAGTTGAAGGTAAACTTGACTTTCTTCCTGCAGAGGATGGATAGGTATCATGGAATACTATGTGGTAAAAAAATCGATAAACTTAAACATATACAGCATAGAAATAGATTTTACACACACACAGACAATACATAGTGTTGAGTGAGAAGCTTCCAAACTGTTTTCCAAAGTGGTTTTGCCATTTTACATTCCAATCAGCAGGATGTATGAGCTCCAGTTCCTCCACATCATTACTCACAGTTGATATGGTCATTTTATTTAATTTTAGCCTATCTAATAGGTAAGGAATGGTATCTCATTGTGGTTTTCATTAGCATTTCTCTAATAACTGATTATGTTGAAGATTTTTTGTGTGTGCTTAATTTTCCCTCTATATATCTTTTTTAATTGTTCAGATCTTTTGTGCACTTTTAATTGGGTTATTTTCTTATTGAATTCTGAATGTTCTTTATATATTTTAGATTTAAGTCCTTGATCATATATTGCATTTGTATAAATACTTGTATTTATATATCCTATGTATACTTGTATTTATGTGTTTGTATTACTATATACTTGTATGTCCTAAATACAAGTACTTTGCAAATATGTTTTTGTAGTCTGTGATTTGTCTTTTCACTGTCTTAACAATGTCTTTCAAAGAGCAGTTTTCAATTTTGATGAAGTCTAAGTTATCATTATTTTCTTTTATGGATTGTGCTTTTGTTTTCCTATATAAGAAATTTTTACATAACTCAAGATCACAAAGATTTTCTCCTATCTTTTCTTCTCCAAGTTTTATAGTTTTGGGTTTTACATTTATGTCTATGATCCATTTTGGGTTAATTTTTGTATATGGTGCAAAATATGGATCAAAGATTATTTTAAAAATATATAATCTAACTTTTGTAGCACCATTGGTTGAAAATGATTTTTTTCTCCAGTGAATTACCTTTGCATCTGTTAAAAAATTAGTTGTCCATATTCATGTTGGTCCATTTCTGGACTCTTTATTCTGTTCCATTGATCTACTTTTCTATCTTTTCATCAATAAACACCATTTTGATTGCTGTGGCTTTGTAATAAGTCTTTAAATTAGGCAATGTTAAATCCTCAAATTTTCTTTCTCTTTTTAAAATTTGTTTTGGCTATTCTAGGTCCTTTGCATTTTTATATGAACTTTAGAATTGGTTTTGTCAATAACTAGAAAAAAGCACACTGGAATTTTCATTGGGAGTATGTGAAGTCTACAGATCAATTTAGGAAGAATTGATCTTAACAATATTGAGTCTTCCAATTTATGGACAAGGTATACCTCTCCATTTATTTAAATTTTCCTTAATTTCTCTCAACAATATTTTTTATAATTATTGCTCATATTTTTTTTCAGATTTAACTGTAAGTAAGAAATCCTTTTTTTGACATAGTAAAACCATCAATATATTTTTTCAATCTTATGGTTGTACATTTTGGATCTTATTTAAGAAAGCATTTCATATCTCTAGGCCACAAAGATACTCTCATATTTTATTCTGTTAGCTTTATAACTTTATATTTTGTAGGAAGGTCTTTAATTCATTTTGAGTTCACTTTTGCATATGGTGTAAGGCAGGGGGTCCAACTTTATTTTTATTGATATAGTGAGCCAGTCTTTCCAATGTCATCTAGACAGCTATTTTCCCCTTGTTTTGAAATGCACCTTTATCATATATCAAGTTTCCATACAAACATAAATTTATTTCTGAGCTCTCCGTTTGATTCCATTGACCTAATTGACCTTCACCAGTACCATATTGTTTTAATTCCATTATCTTTTTAGAATGTCATAATATCTGGTTAGAGGGACTCACTCCCTCTTTTCTCCTTTTCTTCAAAAATTTATAAGCTATTTGGGGACTTTTATAACCCCTTATAGAGTTTGGATTATTTGTTTAAATGTTTTTAAAATGCTGATGTTTTCTTTGTGACTGCATTGACTTTGCAGATTAAGTGGGAAGAATTGACTAAGTTAATCATCTCTCCATGAATCTGTTATATCATTCCATTTATTGAAATCTTTGATGTTTTTATTGGAGTTTTCCTTTGTTCTTTGTTAGGTTGACTGCTAGATACCTTTTAGCTCTTTTGTTGCAACTATGTTGTATTATTATCTAACACATAGTTGGTATTTGAATGCTATTGATTTTTATAGGGGTCTTGTTTCTGACAACCTTGCTGAATTCTCCATTTAGTTATATTTATCTATTTCATTCTACTGTGGTCAGAGAACATACTTTGTATTATTTCAATCCTTTTGCATTTGTTGAGATTTTTTTTTGTAGCCTCATATATGGTCTATCCTGGAGAATGTTTAATTTGTGCTTGAGAAGAATATATATCCTGCTGTCATTGGGTGGAGTATTCTGTTGATGTCTTTTAGGTGTAGTTGGTTGATAGAGTTGTTCAAGTCTTCTCTTTCCTTTTCGGTCTTTTATCTAGTTGTTGTATCCATTATTAAAACTGAAATACAGAATTCTCCAACTAATACTGTTGAATTGTCTATTTCTTCCTTTACCTTTGTCAGTTATTGCTTCATGTATTCATTGTTAGGTTCATTTGTATTTATAATTGTTATGTCTTTCTGATGAATCGACCCCTTTCCCATTAAAAAATTTTTTTCTCTGTCTCTATTAACTATTTTTGACTTAAAGTCTAGTAGCTGTTGTTTTTGTTTTTGTTTCTGATACTAGTATAGCCACTCCAGGTCTACTTTGTTTACATGGCGTGTTGCTTTCTATCCTTGTCTCTTCAACCTATTTGTCTTTGAATCTTTGCATGTATCTTGTAGAGAACATATATAGTAGGCTCATGTTTTTGTTTTTAACCATTTTGCCGATCCCAGCTTTTTAACTGGAGTGTTTAATCTATATATAGTTACTGTAATTACTCACACAGTAGGATTTGTGTCTGCCATTTTATGTTGCTATTTGTTTTCTACATGGTTTAAGTCTTTTTCTCCCTCTGTTGTTCTACTACTGCTTTCTTTTGTGTTAAATAGATATTTTTAAGTGTACCATTTTAATTCCTTTGTCATTTCTTTTACTGAATATTTTTTATTAGTTCCTTACTGGTTGCCCTGGGGATTAACATGTTATAACAATCCACATTGGATTAATGCCCACTTAATTTCAATTGTATAAAATTTTTTTTCTCCCATATAGCTTTATTCCTCACCCCCACCTCCTATGTGCTATTATGATCATACAAACTACATCTTTATACACTATAAGCCTATCAACACAGTTTTTAAATTACTGCTTTGTGCAGTTGTCTTTTACTTTTATATTTTTATACAGCAGGTTCTTATTAGTCATCAATTTTATACACATCAATGTATACATGTTAATCCAAATCGCCCAATTCATCACACCACCACCACCACCACCCCCCGCTGCTGTCCCCTCTTGGTGTCCATACGTTTGTTCTCTACATCTGTGTCTCAATTTCTGCCCTGCAAACTGGTTCATCTGTACGATTTTTCTAGGTTCCACATATATGCGTTAATATACGATATTTATTTTTCTCTTTCTGACTTACTTCACTCTGTATGACAGTCTCTAGGTCCAACCACGTCTCTACAAATGACCCAATTTCGTTCCTTTTCATGGCTGAGTAATATTCCATTGTATATATGTACCACATCTTCTTTATCCATTCATCTGTCAATGGACACTTAGGTTGCTTCCATGACCTGGCTATTGTAAATAGTGCTGCAATGAACATTGGGGTGCATGTGTCTTTTTTAAATATACATTTTAAAGTAATAACTAGAATTATGACTTATAACATTATACCGGAACATATAAGATTTTTAGAAATTTCATGTAATGTCTGAAACATTTATATTAACATACTTCCAGGGCTTCCCGGGTGGCGCAGTGGTTGAGAGTCCGCCTGCCAATGCAGGGGACACGGGTTTGTGCCCCAGTCCGGGAAGATCCCACATGCCGTGGAGCGGCTGGGCCCGTGAGCCATGGCCACTGAGCCTGTGCGTCCGGAACCTGTGCTCCACAACGGGAGAGGCCACAACAGTGAGAGGCCCGCGTACCGCAAAAAAAAAAACAACAAAAAAAACAACAAAAAAAACATACTTCCATACAAATAACCCAAAGAAAGTTTAGTATTAGTAGTTTTTTTTTGTTTTTTTGTTTTTTTATACTGCAGGTTCTTATCAGTCATCAATTTTATGCACATCAGTGTATACATGTCAATCCCAGTCGCCCAATTCAGCACACCACCATCCCCACCACACCGCAGTTTTCCCCCCTTGGTGTCCATACGTTTGTTCTCTACATCTGTGTCTCAACTTCTGCCCTGCAAACTGGTTCATCTGTACAATTTTTCTAGGTTCCTCATACATGCGTTAATATACGATATTTGTTTTTCTCTTTCTGACTTACTTCACTCTGTATGACAGTCTCTAGGTCCATCCATGTCTCTGCAAATGACACAATTTCATTCCTTTTTATGGCTGGGTAATATTCCATCGTATATAGGTACCACATCGTCTTCATCCATTCCTCTGTCGATGGACATTTAGGTTGCTTCCATGACCTGGCTATTGTAAATAGTGCTGCAATGAACATTGGGATGCATGTGTGTTTTTCAATTATGGTCTTCTCTGGGTATATGCCCAGTAGTGGGATTGCTGAATCATATGGTAATTCTATTTTTAGTTTTTTAAGGAACCTCCATACTGTTCTCCATAGTGGCTGTATCAATTTACATTCCCACCAACAGTGCAAGAGGGTTCCCTTTTCTCCACACCCTCTCCAGCATTTGTTGTTTGTAGATTTTCTGATGATGCCCATTCTAACTGGTGTGAGGTGATACCTCATTGTAGGTTTTTGTGTGTGTGTGTGTGGTATGCGGGCCGCTCACTGCTGTGGCCTCTCCTGTTGCAGGTCACAGGCTCCGGACACGCAGGCTTGGCGGCCATGGCTCACAGGCCCAGCCGCTCCACGGCATGTGGGATCTGCCCGGACCGGGGCACGAACCCGTGTCCCCTGCAACGGCAAGTGGACTCCCAACCACTGCGCCACCAGGGAAGCCCAATACCTCACTGTAGTTTTGATTTTCATTTCTCTAATAATTAGTGGTGTTGAGCAGCTTTTCATGTGCTTCTTGGCCATCTGTATGTCTTCTTTGGAGAAATGTCTATTTAGGTCTTCTGCCCATTTTTGGATTGGGTTGTTTGTTTTTTTTAATATTGAGCTGCATGAGCTGTTTATATAATTTGGAGATTAATCCTTTGTCCGTTGATTCTTTTTGCAAATATTTTCTCCCAAAAGAAGGTTGTTTTTTCGTCTTGTTTATGGTTTCCTTTGCTGTGCAAAAGCTTTGAAGTTTCATTAGGTCCCATTTGTTTATTTTTGTTTTTATTTCCATTACTCTAGGAGGTGGATCAAAAAAGATCTTGCTGTGATGTGTGTCAAAGAGTGTTCTTCCTATGTTTTCCTCTAACAGTTTTATAGTGTCCGGTGTTACATTTAGGTCTCGAATCCATTTTGAGTTTATTTTTGTGTATGGTGTTAGGGAGTGTTCTAATTTCATTCTTTTACATGTAGCTGTCCAGTTTTCCCAGCACCACTTATTGAAGAGACTGTCTTTTCTCCATTGTATATCCTTGCCTCCTTTGTCATAGATTAGTTGACCATAGGTGCGTGGGTTTATCTATGGGCTTTCTATCTTGTTCCATTGATCTATGTTTCGGTTTTTGTGCCAGTACCATATTGTCTTGATGACTGTAGCTTTGTAGTATAGTCTGAAGTCAGTGTGTCTGATTCCTCCAGCTCCGTTTTTTTCCCTCAAGACTACTTTGTCTATTCGGGGTCTTTTGTGTCTCCATACAAATTTTAAAAAATTTTTTGTCTAGTTCTGTAAAAAATGCCATTGGTAATTTGATAGGGATTGTGTTGAATCTGTAGATTGCTTTGGGTAGTGCAGTCGTTTTCACAATATTGATTCTTCTAATCCAAGAACATGGTATATCTCTCCATCTGTTGGTATCATCTTTAATTTCTTTCATCAGTGTCTTATAGTTTTCTGCCTACAGGTCTTTTGTCTCCCTAGGTAGGTTTATTCCTAGGTATTTTATTCTTTTTGTTGCAGTGGTAAATGGGAGTGTTTCTTTAATTTCTCTTTCCGATTTTTCATCATTAGTATATAGGAATGCAAGAGATTTCTCTGCATTAATTTTGTATCCTGCAACTTTACCAAAGTCATCAATTAGCTCTAGTAGTTTTCTACTAGAAACTACTAGTAGAAAACTAGTGGCATCTTTAGGATTAGAGGTTCCAAAAATGGTGGCATCTTTAGGATTCTCTATGTATAGTATAATGTCATCTGCAAACAGTGACAGTTTTAGTTCTTCTTTTCCAATTTGGATTCCTTTTATTTCTTTTTCTTCTCTGATTGCCATGGCTAGGACTTCCAAAACTATGTTGAATAATAGTGGTGAGAGTGGACATCCTTGTCTTGTTCCTGATCTTAGTGGAAATGCTTTCAGTTTTTCATGATTGAGAATGATGTTTGCTGTGGGTTTGTCATATATGGCCTTTATTATGTTCAGGTAGGTTCCCTCTATGTCCACTTCCTGGAGAGTTTTTATCATAAATGGGTGTTGAATTTTGTCAAAAGCTTTTTCTGCATCTATTGAGATGATCATATGGTTTTTACTCTTCAATTTGTTAATATGGTGTAGCACATTGATTGATTTGTGTATATTGAAGAATCCTTGCATCCCTGGGATAAATCCCACTTGATCATGGTGTATGATCCTTTTAATGTGTTGTTGGATTCTGTTTGCTAGTATTTTGTTGAGCATTTTTGCATCTATATTCATCAGTGATGTTGGTCTGTAATTTTCTTTTTTTGTAGTATCTTTGTCTGGTTTTGGTATCAGGGTGATGGTGGCCTCATAGAATGAGTTTGGGAGTGTTCCTTCCTCCTCAGTTTTTTGGAAGAGTTTGAGAAGGATGGGTGTTAAGCTCTTCTCTAAATTGTGCAGTTGGTCTTTTAACTCAGATTGGAGAAGAAAAGATTTACAAACAATGTACATTTATAGTATCTTTTTATTTACCTCTGTAGGTACCTTTACCTGTGCTTCTTTTTTCTTCTTGTGGATTCAGTTTGTGCTCAAGTGTCCTTTAAGTTAAGTCTGAAGGACTGACTCCTTAGTATTTCTCGTAAGGTAGGTCTGCTTGTGACCAATTAATTTGGGAGTGTTTTAATTTCCCCTTCATTTTTGAAGAATAGTTTTGCTGGATATAGAATTCTTGACAGTCTTATAGCACTTGAAAATGTCATACCACTGCCTTCTGTCCTCCCTAGTTTCTGATGAGAAATCAGCTGTTAGTTTTATTGAGAATATTTTGAATGTGATAGGTTCTTCTCTCTGCTGTTTTCAAGATATCCTCTTTGACTTTTCTTTGACAGTTTGATTATAATGTATCTTAGTGTGGATCTCTTTATTCTACTTGGAGTCCGTTGAGCTCCTTGGATGTGTAAATTATCATTTTTGGCTATTTCTTCAAATATTCTTTCTACTCTTTTCTGTCTCTTCTCTCCTTCCGGGAGTCTCATATGTGTATATTGGTAGGCTTGATGGTATTCCACAGGTCTCTGAAATTCTACTTATTTTTCCTCATTCTTTTTTCATTCAATTCCTCAGGCCAATTTCAATCAGCATAACTTCAAGTTCCCTGATCATTTCTTCTGCTAGCTCAAATATGCTGTTAAGCCCCTTTAGTGAATTTTTCATTTCAGTTATTTTACTTTTCAAAGCCAGAATTTCTATTTGTTTTTTAAAATAATTTCTATTTTTTTATATTCTCTATTTTATGAGACATTTTGTCGTACTTTAGTTCTTTAGACATGGCTTCCTTTCGTTCTTTGAACGTATTCATAATAGTTGATGTAACGTCTTTGTCTAGAAAGACCAACATCCATGCTTCCTCAGGACAGTTTCTATTGACAGTTTGTGTGTGTGTGTGTGTGTGTGTGTGTGTGTGTGTATGGACCATACTTTCTTTGCATGTATTATAATTATTTTTGTTAAAACTAGACATTTAAAATAATATAATGTGGCAACTTTGGAAATCAAATCCCTCCTTCCCCAGAGTTTATTGTTGCTGTTTGCTTACTTAGTGACTTTCCTGAACTAATTCTGTGAAGTCTGTATTCTTTGTTGTATGTGGCCACTAAAGTCTCTGCTTAGTTAGCTTAATGATCAAATAATGTTTGGACAGATATTTCCTTAAATGTTTTGCCAATAATTTTCCAAGCCTTTGCTGAGGGATTCAGTTTGGATGTTGGGCACACTTTTAACACAGCCAGACAGTTTACAATTCTGCCTTAGCCTTCACCTCCTGCTTGCACAGAACCTCAAGTTCAGAGGTGATAAATTACAGACTTCTTAGGTCTTTTCTGGATATGTGCATTGCTCTGTGTGTGCATGTAGCTTTCTGGATTCCAGGAATATGTTGTAGCTTTTCAAAGCCCCTTATGGATATCTTATTTCCCAGATTTTCCTTTTATGTCTTTTTAATTGATTTGTAATTAATGTACAATATTATATTAGTTTCAGATGTACAACATAGTGATTTAATATTTTTATACATTATGAAATGATTACCACAATAAGTCCAGGTACCATCTGTCACCATACAAAGTTGTTACAATATTACTGACTATATTGCCTATGATTATGTTATATCCTCATAACTTATTTATTTTATAGCTGGAAGCTTATAGCTCTTAATCCCCTTCTCCTATTTTGTTCATCCCTTCATCCCCCTCCCCTCTGACAACCAGCAATTTGTTGTCTGTATCTATGATTCTGTTTGTTCATTGGTTTTGTTTTTAGGATTCCACATATAAGTGAAATCATACAGTATTTGTTTTTCTCTGTCTGACTTATTCCATTTAGCACTAGAATAATACCCTCCAGGTCCATCCATGTTGCCACAAATGGAAAGATTTCATTTCATATATATCTCACATCTTTTTTATCCATTTGTCTATCAATAGACACATGTTGCTTTCATATCTGGCTGTTATAAATAGTGCTGCAATTAACATAGGGGTACATATATCTTTTCAAATTAAAGTTTTTTGTTTTCTTCTGATAAATACCCAGAAGTAGAATTGCTGGATTGTATGGTAGTTCAATTTTTATTTTTGGGAAACCTCCGTATTGTTTTCCATAGTGACTGCACCAATTTACATTTCTACCAACAGTGCACAAGTGTTTCCTATTCTCCACATCCTTGGCAACACTTGCTGTTTCTTGCTTTTTGTTTGTTTGGGGTTTTTTTTGGTTTTTTTTTTTGCGGCATGTGGGCCTCTCACTGTTGTGGCCTCTCCCGTTGCGGAGCACAGGCTCCAGACGCGCAGGCTCAGTGGCCATGGCTCACGGGCCCAGCCGCTCCGCAGCATGTGGGATCTTCCCGGACCGGGGCACGAACCTGTGTCCCCTGCATCGGCAGGTGGACTCAACCACTGCGCCACCAGGGAAGCCCTGTTTGGTTGTTTTTGTTAATAGCCATTCTGATATGTGTGAGGTGGTATCTTAGTGTGGTTTTTATTTGTATTTACCTGATGATTAGTGATACTGAGCAACTTTTTCATGTGCCTGTTGGCCATCTGTATGTTTTATTTGGAAAAATGTCTATTCAGGTCCTCTGCTCATTTTTTAATTGGGTTGCTTTTTTTTGATATTGAGTTGTATGAGTTCTTTATATATGTTACATATCAACCTATTATTGGATATATCATTTGCAAATAGCTTCTTTTATTCAGTAGGTTGCCTTTTCTTTTTCTTGGCAGTTTCCATCACTATGCAAAAGCTTATTAGTCTGATATAGTCCCATTTGTTTGTTTTTACTCTTGTTTCCTTTGGCTGAGGAGACATATCCAGAAATATATTGTTAAGACTAATGTCAAAGAGCTTACTGCCTATGTTTTCTTCTAGGAGTTTTATGGTTTCAGGTCCTACATTGAAGTCTTAAATCCATTTTGAGTTTATTTTTGTGTATATGGTGGTCTAGAAAGTGTTCTAGTTTCATTCTTTTGCATGTAGCTGACCAGCGAGCAGGGGCTACTCTTCATTGTGGTGTGCAGGCTTCTCATTGTGGTGGCTTCTCTTTGTTGTGGAGCATGGGCTCTAGGCACGTGGGCTTCAATGGTTGTGACACGTGGGCTCAGTAGTTGTGGTTCACAGGCTCTAGAGCACAGGCTCAGTAGTTTTGGTACACAGGCTTAGTTGCTCCATGGCAGTGGGATCTTCCCAGACCAGGGCTCAAACCCATGTCCCCTGCATTGGCAGGTGGTTTCTTAACCACTGCACCACCAGGGAAGTCCCTGCAATAGATTTCTGTATATTAATTTTATATTCTACAACTTTACTGAGTTCATTTATTAGTTCTAATAGTTTTGTGTGTGTGTATACGCGCGCGTGTGTGTGTAGTCTTTAGGGTTTTCCATATACAGTATAATGTCATCTGCAAATAGTGACAGTTTTACATCTTCCTTTGCAATTTAGATGCCCTTTATTTTTTTTCTTGCCTAATTACTGTAGCTAGGACTTCCAATACTATGTTGAATAAAAGTGGTGAAAATGGGCTTCCTTGTCTTGTTCCTGATATTACAGGAAAAGCTTTCATCTTTTCAACATTGACTATGATGTTAACTGTGGACTTGTCATATATAGCCTTCATTATGCTGAGGTATGTTCCCTCTATACTGACCCTGTTGAGCATTTTTATCAGGTGTATCACATTGATTGATTCGTGGATGTTAAACCATTCTTACATCCCTGGAATGAATCCTGCTTGATCATGGAGTATTATCCTTTTAATGTGTTGTTGAATTAGGTTTGGTAATATTTTGTTAAGGATATTTGCATCTATGTTTATTAGGGATATTGGTCTGCAATTTTTTTTTATGTCTTTCACTGGCTTTGGTATCAGGGTAATGCTGGTTTTGCAAAATAAATTTGGAAATGTTCTTTCCTCTTCAATTTTTTGGAATAATTTGAGAAGGATAGGTATTAACTCTTCTTTAAATGTTTGGTAGAATTCACCTGTGAAGCCATCTAGACCCAACTTCTGCTTTTGGGGAGTTTTAAAATTACTGATTCAATTTTACTAGTAATTGGTCTATTTAGATTTTATATTTCTTCATGATTCAGTCTTGGAAGATTATGTTTCTAGAAATGTATCCATTTCTTCTAAGTTGTCTAATTTGTTGGCATGTAATTGTTCATAGTATTTTCCTATGACCTGTTGTATATCTGTGCTGTTGACTGTAATTTCTCCTCTTTCATTTCTGATTTTATTTATTTGGGATCTTTCTCTTTTTTTCTTGATGACTCTGGCTAAAGGTTGTCAATTTTGTTTATCTTTTCAAAGTACCAACTTTCAATTTCAATGATCTTTTCTGTTTTTGTTTTTTGTATCCATTTCATTTATTTCCACCTGATCTTCATTATTTTCTTCCTTCTCCTAACTTTAGGCTTTGCTTGTTCTTCATTTTCTATTTCCTTTATATGTACATCTAGATTGTTTAATTGAGATCTTTCTTGTTTCTTGAAGTAGGCCTGTATTGCTATACATTTCCCTCTTAGGATGCTCTTGATACGTCCCATAGATTTTGGAAATTTCTATTTCCATTTTCATTTGTCTCAAGGTATTCTTTAATTTCCTCTTTGATTTCTTCAGTGACCCATTAGTTGTTTAGTAGCATGTGGTTTTATCTCCATGTGTTTGTGCTTTTTCAGTTTTCTTCTTATAGTTGATTTCTAAGTTTCATACCATTGTGGTTGGAAAAGATCTTAAATTTATTGAGATTGCATGTTAGGCCACTTGTTTTGTGGCCTAACATGTGATCTATCTGGAGAATGGTCCATGTGCACTTGGAAGGAATGTGTGTTCTGCTGCTTTTGGAAGGAATCTTCTGTATATATCCAGTAAGTCTATCTGATCCAATGTGTCCTTATTAATTTTCTGTCTGTGATCTATCCATTGATGTACATGGGGTATTAAAGTCCCTTGCTATTATTGTATTGCTGTCTATTTCAACCTTTATTTCTGTTAATATTTGCTTTACATAGTTAAGTGCTCCTATATTGGGTGCATAAATGTTTACAAATGCTGTATCCTTTTGTTAGATTGACCCCTTTATCATTACATGATGCCCTTGTCTTTTGTTATAGTCTTTATTTTAAAGTCTATTTTGTCTGATATGAGTGTTGCTACCTCAGCTTTCTTTTTTTTTCCATTTGCATGGAATAGCTTTTTCCATCCTTTTACTTTCAGTCTATGTGTGCCTTTAGATCTGTGGTGAGTCTGTTATAGGCAGCATATAGATGGGTCTTATTTTTTTATCCATTTAGCTACCCTATGTCTTTTGATTGGAGCGTTTAGTCCATTTACATTTAAATAAATTATTGATACGTATGTACTTATTGCCATTTTGTTAATTGTATTCTGGTTGTTTTTGTAGGTCTTCTCAGTTCCTGTCTTCTTCTCTTGGTTTCTTCCCTTGTAGTTTGATGAATTATTTTAATGTAGTGCTCGGACTCTTTCTTTTTTGTGTATGCATTGTAGGTTTTTGGTTTGTGGTTACTATGAGGTTTATATATATAGACCTGTATATATAGGCCTTGATTTTAAGCTGATAGTCACTTAAGTTTGAAAGCATTTTAAAAGCACTACATTTTACCCACCCCCACCAATGTTTTTTGATGTCATATTTTACATCTTATAATTTTGTGTGTCCTCTGACTGGTTATTGTAGTTATAGTTGATTGTACTACTTCTGTCTTTTAAACCTCATACTAGCTTTTAAGTGGGTGGTCCACTGTCTTTACTATATATTTGCCTTTACCAGTGAGATTTTTTTCTTTCATATATTTTCTTGTTTCTAGTTGTGGCCTTTCTTTTCTGCTTAAAGAAGACCTTTTAACATTTTTTGCAAGGCTGGTTTAGTGGTGATGAACTCCTTTAGTTTTTGCTTATGTGGGAAACTCTTTATTTCTCCTTCAAATCTAAATGAGAACATTGCCAGATAGATTATTCTAGGTTGTAAGTTTTTTTTTTCTTTCAGCCCTTTAAATATATCCTGTCACTCCCTTTCTGGCCTATAAAGTTTCTGCTGAAAAATCAGCTAAATATTGTATGGGGCTTCCCTTGTATGTGATTTATCTTTAATTTTGCCATTTTAATTATAATATGTCTTGGTGTGGGTCTCTTTGGGTTCTTCTTGGTTGAAACTCTTTATGCTTTCTTACCTGAATGTCTGTTTCCTTCCCTAGGTTAGGGCAGGTTTCAGCCATTGTTTCTTAAAATAAGTTTTCTGTCCCTTTCTCTCTCTTCTCCTTCTGAGACCCTTATAATGCAAATGTTAGTATGCTTGATGTTGTCTCAGAGGTCCCTTAAACTCTTCTCATTAAAAAAAAATCTTTTCTTTTTGCTGTTCTGATTGGGCAATATCCACCATTTCATCATCCAGATTTCTTATTCATTGTTCTATATCATCTAACCTGCTGTTGCTTCCCTCTAGTATATTTTCATTTCAGATATTGTATTCTTCAGTTCTGATTGATTTTTACTTACATTTTCTAAGTCTTTGCAGCCATTCTCATTGAGTTCCTCCATTCTGCTCCCAAGTTCAGTGAGCATCCTTATGACCATTTCTTTGAACTCTTTATCATGTAAATTATTTATTTCCATTTCATTAGGGGTTTTTTCCTGGCATTTTATTTTATTCTTTCATTTGGCACTCATTCCACTGTCTCCTCATTTTGTTTGACTTTTGGTGGTTGTTTCTATGAATTAGGTGAAACACTACTCCCAGTCTTGAAGAAGTGGTTTGTGTGGGAGTGTCCCCTGTGTAGACTGCTTGGGCTTTTTCGTTTTGGCAGGCTGGCTGCAGCTGGAACAGGTGCAAGCCAGGGGCAGTCCCTGGGAGTGCCGTGCTGAGGTTGCCTTGGTGGAGCTGGAGTGGGCGTGGGCTGGAGGCAGTCTTGGGGAGCATCGCATCAAGGCAGCCGTGGCAGGACAGCTGGAGCTGGAGTGGATGCAAGCTGCAGGGAGTCCAGGGAGAAATCCAACAGTGGTGCTTGCTAGTGCCTCTGACCCTGAAGAGAACTTCAGCAGTTCACTACCCATTTGACAGAAGCCCTAAAGTTAGTAAATGGATTTCCTTCCCGTATAGTCTAGGTACCCTTTAAACTGCTGTTTTTCAGTGTTTCCCAGGGTGAGCAAGTCTGTGCTCAAGCTCCTCAGCAATATCCCTCCCTACTTCAGGTCAGTGTGTTGGGGGTGGGGTTCCCATGGATACTGTGTCTGCATCTTTCGTACCATTTCTGCGTGGTCCTTCTATGTGTAGAAGCTGTTCAATCAGCCCTTGGGTCTTCTTTAGGAGGAATTCCTCTATATGTAGGTATAGATTTGGTGTTTCTGTGGAAGGAGGTGAGCTCACAGTCTTCTTATACTGCCATCTTGCACCCCTTCCTTCCTTTGACTTTTTTAAGATCAACTTCTTTTTGGCCCCAACTTTTATCAACATTACAGGCAGCCATTGTGTTAAATGATGGTCAATTGATACTTTTTGACAAATGGCTCAGGTAAAAGTTTGTTCTCATTGAGCAAGCCCTGAATCAAGTTGTATAAAGATGAGCTTTGAAAATGGGGGTTACTACAGAAATGGCTAGACATGGTCAATAGCAACAATTCTCTGGAGTTGGGGCTTTTGGGCAGCTTCAAACATGTCAGCCTTCTCCAGTGGCTGCAAAGCTGCTGTTTTTCACAGCTACCATGATTATGAGGTTTTTGGTTTTCAAGACTACCATGGAGATGGGAGAGGAGGATGAGAATAGAGCAAGGTAAAATACCACAAAACTCACTGTTTTTATTAAGCCTCAGTGATTTTGCTTGAATAAATGATCTTCAGATTGTTACAAATCTTTGGTTAATCTCCAGAGTTCTGAAAAAGTTGATTTTGACTTTTTTCCTGGTTTTCTCATTGCTTTTATGGAGGAGCAGATTTTCAGAGGTCCTTACTCCATCATTCTGGAAGTCAGTCTCTTCCAAATGCTTTTTAAATACTCATGATTTTTCTCTTTTACTTATTTAGTATTTTGAATTACAATGACAGATTTCCTTTGAATTCCTAGGGAAAAATTCATAAAATCATGATGTATAATTTTTAAATATATTTTTGAATTCAGGTTGGTTAATATTTCACTTAGGATTGTTTGCATCTGTTATTTGTAGAGGTACTGGGCCAACATTTTTATTTTCTTGTTCCAATCTTATCCAGTTTTGAAAGTTTGATTATATTGGGTTGGCCAAAAGGTTCATTCATCTTTTTCCATAAGATGGCTCTAGTAGCACTTAGCTGTCTTTAATTTCATTCAGAACAATTTTGTTAGATTGTGTATGACAGCTGTCATATCAGCGTGCACTTAAAAAAAGACTTCAAAATAGGTGAATTTTTGTGTAGCCATTTTAATATTGAAGATGGAAGAAAAAAAGCAACGTTTTTGGTATATTATGCTTTGTTATTTCAAGAAAGGTAAAAAAGCAACTGAAACGCAAAAAAAAAGATTTGTGCATTGTATGGAGAAGGTGCTGTGACTGATCGAACGTGTCAAAAGTGGTTTGTGAAGTTTTGTGCTGGAGATTTCTCGCTGGATGATGCTCCACAGTCAGGAAGACCAGTTAAAGTTGATAGCGATCAAATCGAGACATTAGTTGAGAACAATCAACATCATACCACGCGGGAGATAGCTGACATACTCAAAATATCCAAATCAAGCATTGGAAGTCATTTACACCAGCTTGGTTCTGTTCATCACTTTGATGTTTGGGTTCCACATAAGTTAAGCAAAAAAATCCTCTTGATATTTCCGCATGCAATTCTCTACTTAAACGTAATGAAAACGTTCCTTTTGGATACTGTATAATAACGTGGCATGGAAGAGATCATGGGGCAAGCGAAATGAACCACCACCAACCACACCAAAGGCCGGTCTTCATCCAAAGAAGGTGATGTTGTGTATATGGTGGGATTGGAAGGGAGTCCTCGATTATGAGCTCCTTCTGGAAAACCAAACGATTAATTCCAACAAGTACTGCTCCTAATTAGACCAACTGAAAGCAGCAGTCAACGAAAAGCATCCAGAATTAGTCAACAGAAAATGCATAATCTTCCATCAGGATAACGCAAGACCACGTGTTTCTTTGATCACCAGGCAAAAACTGTTACAGCTTTGGCTGGGAAGTTCTGATTCATCTGCCATATTCACCATACATTGCACCTTTGGATTTCCATTTATTTAGGTCTTTACAAAATTCTCTTAATGGAAAAAATTTCAATCCCCTGGAAGACTGTAAAAGGCACCTGGAACAGTTCTTTGCTCAAAAAGATAAAATGTTTTGGGAAGATGAAATTATGAAGTTGCCTGAAAAATGGTAGAGGGTAGTGGAACAAAACGGTGAACATGTTGTTCAATAAAGTTCTTGGTGAAAATGAAAAATGTGCCTTTTATTTTTACTTAAAAGCCGAAGGCACTTTTTGGCCAGCCCAATAGTACTGTTAGAAAATGAGTTAGACTGCTTTATCTCATTTTCTGTATTTTTTGAAAAAACGTGTATAAGATAGAGATGATCTGTTCCTTGAAGGTTTGGCAAAATGTACCTATAAGTTCAACTGAACCGGGCAATATTTGGGGAAATATGTTAATTTCCTTAATGGTTTTCATGAAATTTAGGTTTATTTCTGATTCTTTTGTAATGTTTTACTTTTTCCCTCCCTTTTTTATTACTCTCTGATCCCCCTTCATGGAGACCTAGATTTTGCATCTGAGCAAATATCACACAAAAATTTCTGATGATGTCTTCTGCTTCCTACAGAGGATTATTTTCAGAAAATTCCTTTTTCTTTTCATTTTTAGGATGATGGACTTCTTCCCTTCTTCTGCATTATTTTTTTACAGTCCTCATTGTGTGTGTGTGTGTGTGTGTGTGTGTGTATGTGTGTGATTTACTGATTTTCAAATGAGACAGTTATCCATATGGAAGTTTTTACAAAAGAGAGATGGCATGGCTTCTCCTTCTTCTGTCTTCTGTGCCAAATCCCTTCATAGTTCTACAGTTTGTTGCATGCAATTTTGAGCCCAATTCTAAGTATTTATTCAGAATTCATGTAGTGTGGCTTTGCCCACCAGAGGTACTATCTTCTCTTCTCTCTTTCAAGTTTTCTAATGTTCTGAAACAATGGAATAAATGAAAATTGTAGTTCCCCAAATGAACTGTACTGTACCAGGCCTCTTTCTTTTTTGCACCTCCATATAATCCTTTTCTTGAGAAGAATTTCCATTTCAGCATATAATCCCTGTTAGTTTTTCTTTTTTTGTGAAACATCACTCCCCCTTTTAACAATCTGTTCCTAGAAGTACCTCCTTTGAATGAATGTAGAAAGAAGAGAGGGTTGAAAGAAAAGTCATAAAATAGGAATATCATGATATCAGAAGGATGGATGCTCAACAATCTGGTTGGCCCTGATCCTAGTTTTCTGAGGCAGGGAGGAGATTGTGAATGAGAGACAAGTGTCTTCACATTTTATTTCATGTTTGAACTTTTAAAAACTATTATGTTGTTGTAAAGCAAAAGGAAGTCACCAGTTGTTTTTTCTCAATCCAGCTCCATAGGTCTTATAGATAATGAAAATTCCTCCCAGATTCTGGCATCCAGCTTGTCTGCATGTCTCAGTTTTCAGAGTTGTTTTTAATTTTGGACTTATCCTCTTTTTTGGTAATTTAACTGGGCTGCTAGAAGTAACTGCATCAAGGATTGCTAATTTGATTCCATTTTAAAAAGGAATTCCATTGCAAATGAATTTAAAAATATTTTTCAAGTTATATTAGGAATAGTTGAAGTTCACTTTCAAGTTGTTTTAATTTACAGATTAACCTATGAAGGATTTTCATTTCTGTGATATTTATATTTATTTTTCTATTCACAATTTAGCATAAATTTTACATTCCTTTAAAACATCTCGGGCTTCCCTGGTGGCGCAGTGGTTGAGAGTCCGCCTGCCGATGCAGGGGACACGGGTTCGTGCCCCGGTCCGGGAAGATCCCACATGCCGCGGAGCGGCTGGGCCCGTGAGCCATGGCTGCTGGGCCTGCGCGTCCGGAGTCTGTGCTCCGCAACGGGAGAGGCCACAACAATGAGAGGCCCACGTACCACCAAAAAAAAAAAAAAAAAAAAAAAAAAAAACATCTCTATTTTACATTTTCATTGTTGGAATGAATAAATTGTTTTTAATTTTAGTTTCTGACTATTTTAATGATATGGAAATTGTGTAGAGCAATACTATGGATTTATATATTTATGTTATCACTGACTATTTTGCTAAACTCTTTTAATAACTTTGATATTTCTATAGCTGATTTAAAAATATTGGTATACAATGATACTTCTGAAATTAACATTTTCTTTTTTTCTCTCTAATCTAAAATTATTTCCTTAAGTGTCATTGCATTTGTAAGAATCTGAAATGCAGTATTAATTAGTAAACAATGACAGTGGGCATTTGCACTTTGTTTCTGTTGTTAATGAGAACATATTTAATGTTTTCCTCCTTTATGTAGAAAGCTAGTTCAGGGGTTTAAGTAGATCCTCCTTTCAATATCTTTTCACATAGTAAGGATTTAATAGCATTTTTGTGAGGTTATAATGAAATATCTTTGTATTCCTGTATTTTTTGTTTAAATAAGTAAATTCTGATTTTTTTAAAAAACCCTATGAGCATATGTTTAAGTATGGGGTTTTTTTGTTTTGTTTTGTTTTTTAATTTAATTTAATTTTTTTGAATTTTATTTTATTTTATTTTTATACAGCAGGTTATTAGTTATCTATCTTATACATATCAGTGTATATATGTCAATCCCAATCTCCCAATTCATACCAACACCACCACCACCACCCCACCACTTCCCCCTCCCTTGGTGTCCATACATTTGTTCTCTACATGTGTGTCTCTATTTCTGCCCTACAAACTGGTTCATCTGTATCATTTTTCTAGGTTCCACATATATGCGTTAATATACGATATTTATTTTTCTCTTTCTGACTTACTTCACTCTGTATGACAGTCTCTAGGTCCATCCACATCTCTACAAATGACCCAATTTTGTTCCTTTTTATGGCTGAGTAATATTCCATTTTATATATGTACCACATCTTCTTTATCCATTCATCTTTTGATGGGCATTTAGGTTGCTTCCATGACCTGGCTATTGTAAATAGTGCTGCAATGAACATTGGGGTGCATGTGTCTTTTTGAATTATGGTTTTCTCTGGGTATATGCCCAGTAGTGGGATTGCTGGGTCATATGGTAATTCTATTTTTAGTTTTTTAAGGAACCTCCATACTGTTCTCCATAGTGGCTGTATCAATTTACATTCCCACCAACAGTGCAAGAGGGTTCCCTTTTCTCCACACCCTCTCCAGCATTTGTTGTTTGTAGATTTTCTGATGATGCCCATTCTAACTGGTGTGAGGTGATACCTCATTGTAGTTTTGATTTGCATTTCTCTAATAATTAGTGATGTTGAGCAGCTTTTCATGTGCTTCTTGGCCATCTGTATGTCTTCTTTGGAGAAATGTCTATTTAGGTCTTCTGCCCATTTTTGGATTGGGTTGTTTTTCTTTTAATATTGAGCTGCATGAGCTGTTTATATATTTTAAGTACTTTTTTTTGTTTATACTATTAATGTAATATATTGTTTTGGTAATTTTTCCTTTGTTGAATATTCCTTAAATTTCTGTGACAAATCCCACTTGTTCATAGTGTATTATTTTTTAGTAAATAGCTGAATTCTCTCTGTTAATATTTTGTTTAACATTTTTACATGTATATTAATAAATGAAATTGGCTTATAGTGGGGTTTTTTTTTGTACTATCTTTATCAGGTTTTATAGCCAAGATCAGAGTTTACTTATAGTTTTACCATTTTTGCTATGCTCAAAAGTGGTTTATAATAATTGATATTATTCCCGATCATTTGATATAATTTATCTATGAACTCATATAATCCCTCTGCTTTCTTTGATATTATCTCCAATTTGTTTTTCAGTTTTTGTTTATCATATTTTGTAAAAATAAATTATTCATTACGTAGAATTCATTTTCATACAACTGTGTATTCACTCTATTTTGTATTTGATTTTATATTCTTTCTCACTTCTATTTAATTTATTTGCAGTTTACTCTTGATTTACTTCTTGCTATTGGTCTATCTGTTTTTAGCAAGTAGGATCATGGTTTTATTTTTCAATTACATTTCTGTTCAATTTTCCAACTTGGCTATTTAATTTTATTTTTCTCTTTTCTTTTCTTTCCTTTTTTTTTTTTTTTTTTTGGTTTGGGTTGCCTTTTATCCTTTAAAATATTCAGCTGTTTTCTTTAACTTTCAAAAAAAGATGACTAACATCATGACTTCTTTCTCTGCAAGTTACTTTTGCTGCATTCAGTAGACACATTGAGTTTTCAAGGGCATCGTTTTCTATATTGTCTGCTATTGTATTCTTTTTTTTTTTTTTTTTTTTGTTGTACGCGGGCTTCTCACTGCTGTGGCCTCTCCCGTCGTGGAGCACAGGCTCCGGACGCGCAGGCTCAGTGGCCATGGCTCACGGGCCCAGCTGCTCTGCAGCATGTGGGATCCTCCCGGACCGGGGCATGAACCCACGTCCCCTGCACCGGCAGGCGGACTCTCAACCACTGCACCACCAGGGAAGCCCTGCTATTGTATTCTTAATTATTGTTCTATAAATACATTGTGTTTATGGGATTTTTAAAATATTCAGTGGTGTTCACATTCTTGCTATTAACTTCATAATAGCAATTTTTGTGGCTTGTTCTATATACAACTTTGTCAGAGCACCTAAAGTTTGTATGGCTTGGGGATGGTAAGCGCTCTTCAAAAACTGTAGAGAGCAATGATCGATGAAGAGCCTATTTAGCTCTCCTTTAGCTGATTTATTAACGTCAAGGTCAATAACCTTGTTATTATTTTTTTCGTAACCTTGTTATTAAAGTTAATGTGTGAAAAACAGAATTACCAATATATCTCTATGGGTTACACATACAATAAACTGTGGTAAATGGCTATATTATGCTGTAGGAACTTTCATATAAACCTCATTTTCTTAATTCTTTATTTCTGTACACCATTTCATAGTTTTACAGAGACATTTTCATAGATACTTTCATTGGATCCCCGTAAGAACCCTATGAAACAGGCAAGTAGGCATGCGGTGTTAATGTATTTTACACATGAGAGAATTAAGGCGGATGGAAGCCAATGCTTTATTCAAGTCAGTAGGTTAATTACTGGAATATCTGGATGTAGAACTCAAATCTCTTGCCTCCTAGTCCTATGCTTATTGCACAATGTCACTGTGCTCCAAGTTGATCCTAAACTTAAACACTGCAGTGTGGATTCTTTTCTAGTAGTTGGCTACAAATGGTATATAATTTTAATAACATATGTTTATTTCCAGAGAAAGGGTTTTACTCTCATTCTATGCCAATGTTATTTTAATGTGTGACATTACATAGCAGGCTGCATACTCTTACATGAAAAAATTCTAGGAAAAAATGTTTGCCTGTATCTATTTTTGCAGATCTATTCTAATTTAAGGAATCATGATGATTGAAAACCCATACTTCAGAACAATTTAGAATAAAATTTTTTGTTACATCTTGACTTTTACCTCCTTTGAAGCCAATGTAATTCTAATAGAAATCTAGGGAAATATTTTAAATTTCCACCCTGAATTTCATGAATGAAGTCACAGGACAGGTGTGTGTTGGAATCCTATAATTTCCTTCCTATCTCACCATACCAGAGAACTCATCAGTGGAGCTGCTTCTCAGGCATGAGACCTACTTTAACAATTGTAGCTGTAATAATACCTATTCATTCCTCTACTCAGCACTTCAAAGTTTACAAAGCCCATTCCCAGGTGCTCTTTTTAAACTCCTATGTGAAAGATTGGTCAAGGGTTATTAGCCCCATTTTACAGATGAGAAAATAGACTCAGGGGTATGAAAGGTCCTGCCTAAATTCACAATGGGTGGAGTTCTGGCTTAAACCCATGTCCTTTGGCTCACTGTTTGGGACCCTTTGTACCATGCCATACATCATTCAGTGTGGTCAATAGGGAGATCTCTTTGAGAACTGGAATGCTAAAGGTTTAAATTGTTCCAGACTATAGTAGCAAAGTCAGTGAGAACTTTGTAAGACTGAAGAACAGAAGGAAACAATTTTTTTACAAGATGTTATGAAATACCTTAGGATGAAAATGTAAAAGATTATGCAGTTCAATATCAGGACTTAAAAAACAAAAATGAAACACATGTATCTACCTGACTCTATTGGCATTATTTTGATAGGGAATAGTCCATTTTGATTTTTTTTGTATGTAATGTTTTAAGGTATCTATTTCATTACATCAGCTAATGTGTCCACATGCATAAACACATGCACACACATAAGATAGATGCATATGTACACATACTCAGATATGCATGTGCTCATATGCACTAAAACATTTTCTGTTGCCATTCCCCAGCAGCCCAAGAGAATTAGAACTGCCTCTAAAACAGAGTCAGAGGCTCATCTCCCAGGCCATGTCCATAGGCAACATGAGCACAAAGACTGCCCTCCAGAGTTTTAGAAAAAACCTGGCCAGTTCCCTGGACAGGCAAATAAATCAGGGCGTACTCAGCTTTGTTTGCATGAGGGTGAAGTGATTTGCGGAGGTGTCTTTCTCACTTCTGAATTCAGTCCTAGGGCTGCAAAGTTATTTCTTTTCTTTTTAAACTTATTGCTATCCCTAACTGTCTAGCTGGGTGCTTTTTTAAAGTGTACAATTGGTAACGCTCTACTTCACAATAATAAATGACAGAGAGGAGGCCCTCCACTCTCGAAGTCTTGGCTACACCAGCAGACAAAGACTGTCAGCGATGTGCAAGTGCTCTTGTCATTGTTGTTGTACCATTGTAATAGGCGCCATTGCATTCTTCTTCTGGTCTTTATGCCCGTGAGATCATTGATGTGGCAATCCTGACAGCTACTCAGTTGTCCACTCAAACAGCTGATAAGGTCATTCTCTTGAAGGTCAGTAATGATCTCCTAATTACCAAATCCAGCTCCCTATTCTTAATCTCCATACTCCTGGAAGTCTCTGTTTCTCCAGAGGAAGCAAACTGTAACCAAGAGGAGGAAACTTGGGTTTGGGAATGATGGAAAGTGAGAGGGAAGGCAAATCTCTAAAGAGCCAGTAATCTGAACCTTAAACATTATAAGGCAGAAATCAAGGACTCCAGACCATGTCCCAAGGTGGAGAAAGAAGAATGTGACAAAGGTTCCCTATTTAAAATCAGATACCCAGTAAGAGGAATGTGATTCCCAAAGCGTTGAGCACCAAAATTGTTAGCAGAAGTTTTTAGTTCCTTAATAAGAGTCTTTCCAAAGCATTCAATTTAATTTGCATGGAAACAACAACTCTCTTTTCATATTCATATTGGTTTATGTAGTATTTAATTAAATTATGTATTACAATGACAAATGCAACTGGCCTAAATAGGTTTGGCAAAAAAAACCCAGCTGGCTCTTCCTAAGTATACAGTTCATCTGGCAGAAGTACACGTAGGCAGGTGTCCTAGAGAGGCCTATCAGCCCTGAGTAGTCAGCATTTATTACAATATGTCTTAGAGACGAAATAGAGAACACAGACTAACTGGGTGAGCTGGTTAACAGATTGTAGTGATTGTCCTGTCAATCCCTATTGGTCTGTCTTGCTCCTGGCCTGTACCTCCTCCTGGAACCCTTTTCTTTTCATCTGTAACCTCTTGCTGTGGGCAATCTTTGGTGGGCAGAAGACGGGCCCCCAGCAACATCCACATACTAATCTCTGGAACCTGTTACTGTGTTACCTTACATGGCAAAAGGGACTTTGCAGATGTGATTAAGTTAAAGATCTTGAGATGGAGAGATTAATCCTAGGTAAGCTGGGTAAGCTGATGTAATAACAGAGAACCTTTTCTAGTTGTGGTCAAAGGAATATAAAAAGATATACTATATTGCTGGCTTTGCAGATGGATGAAGAGGGCCATGAGGGTGGTCTCTAGAAGCTGGAAAGGCGAGGAAGTGGATTTTCCCCTACAGCCTCCAGAAAGGAATGGAGTCCTGCTCACACCTTGATTTTAGCCCAGGGAGAGCCATGTTGGTCTTCTAACCTACAAAACTGTAAGATAATAAATTTGTGTTGCTTTTAAGCCACTAAGCATGTGATAGCTTGTTAGCAGAAATAGAAAACTAATATAAAATCTATTCAGTTGTCCAGGCTCATCTTAAATTCAAAATCCTCTGTGAAGATTTCCTTAATACCTGTGATTTGGTATGAATTTTTCCTCTTTTTGACTTTGTGTCCTTTTTATTGTACTTCCCATAATTTTCCTTATATTATAGTAATCACTGGCCTTCTCTTAACACTCTATGACTATAGACTTTTATCAGCAGGGACTATACTTATTTTTGTACCATAAATTCGGATAGTCTCTAGGTTTTGTCCTTGGATTAATGTAGACTTGTGCTGTACAGTAGTGTAGTCACTAGCCACATATAGCTATTTAAGTATAAATTAATTTAACTGAAATAAAATTAAAAATTCAGTTTCTTAGTCTCATTACCCACATTTCAGGAGCTCAACAGCTACATATATTTAATGGTTACTATATTGGGCAACACATATATGAAACATTTTCATCGTTTCAGAAAGTTCTATTGGATAGCACTGTTCTAGACTGTTTCTGTATACTTGAACAATATTTCTCACCTCTTACAGAGGTGTTTTTATTGGGATGTGGCTGAGGGCTATTGTTATGCTCTGACTTCTCTTTTGAGAAGTAAGCTTTTGAAATAAGACATTGCTGTAGGAATTCATCTGTATCAATCAGGGTCCTGGTAGGAAAGCCACACCATTCTTTCAAAGGAAGTCTTCAAGGACGAGCATGGGTAGAGTTAAGAGAACTAACAAAAAATGTTGAGGTGACCAGAGGTTAGCAAAGTGGGAAGCTGTTACCATTTTGGACTGAAGGGTTATTGGAGTTGTGAGAAGTGCCACCCAACATAGCTGTGGTCCTGAAGGAATGCAGCCTCTAACAGAAACATGGCCAAAGCAGAGAGGAGCAGGGAAGGAGTCTCTAACCTCTCTCTTCTCCTGACCTCCAGTCTCCAGACAAACCCAACCTGAAGCCAACCAGCAAGGAGCCTGGGAGGGACAGTGTCCTGCAGTACAGAACAGAGAGAAAGGCAGAGAGTGAATTTGGGGTGGAGGAAGAACTGGAAAGTAGCTAGCACCATGGTTAAGGGCATTACATCACATTCCTCAACCACATTTAGAGATATTTATTTTAGAGGTAAGTGATAAAAAAAGATAGCTATATTTTAGCATCATGAATAATAAAAATAATGCTTCCCTTTTGCCGTGGCATTCCAGAAGATTAGAGTGAACTTTATAGTCCACAGTGTGGGAGGGCATCGTGATTGCCTATCTGAGCTTGTTTTCCCCTAGCCTATAGCTCTTATTTGTATTTTATTTTGTCCTGTTGTTTTATTTTTAATTTATATTTTTCAATTCTATTGTAAGCATTTCTCTGTGTTTACATTGTGAAATGAGGCGAAAATAAAATAGACAAATAGATAAATGCCTGTTTTTTTTAATTCTCAGAATCATGTAGCATTGTGTCTTGCCTAGAATTGGCTTGTTTAGTTAAGTGTGGAGTCAACCAGGCAGATAAATAATTTACATGGTAATTTCTATTTCTACCCATAGCTAATGCTGATTATTTTATTCCACATCTATTTCTTCTACCTGAAATGTCTGGATAACTTCTAACTTTCTACATCCTCAGAGGAAAAAATAAAAGGAACTTAAACTGAAACTCTGATACTTCAAGTGAAGTTTTAACTATATGAGTCACAAACTCAAAAAAAGAGTTCTTCCATCATGTCCTGACTGTTTTGGTGAGAGTCAGGGACTTTTATGAGAGAATTTTACAGAACTAGGCAAGATGAAATAACACCTGCCTAATATATATATCATTGTAGCTTAACACTAGTAATTTCAACTATTTTCATATTCATTTTTTGTTTCACGATGAACTGTTCTGCTTAAGTCATGGATTCTTAGATGTAAAAGAATAAAATAGATATCCATTCATCTTCCTCCCATCTCTTCACTCCTAAGTGTTCTACAGATTCATTAAATTATGCTTTCATATTTTTTCGATGTTAAGAAACAACAAAAATTATCAAATTCAGAAATTTAGTAAAAATTATCAAAATCTCCCTTTAGTCATTTTTCTTTTGGGCAACATATTCTCAGTTCCCCTTTTCCATTTTTTTAATTGGTCATATATTATAAATAGGTTAGCATTTTAGACATTTGCATTTTATTCCATCTGGTCATAATTTTTTCTTTATTAAAAATTTGAGGGAAAATTATATTTGAAATACTTAATGGCAAGGCACATTCTATAATAATTCAGGTTCATCTTTTGGGAACTCATTGAAGGATTATTATGAACTATAATTCAGGTTTGTGAGATGGAATATTTGTAACACCTTGAATCTATACATAAGATAAATATATATTTTTTAATTACGAAAATACTTTACTTTGAAAAAAAGCAGTTATATTTTAGAAAATGGACTAGATAAATACTGTTTCCAGATTACAAAGTTACTTTTGTTTATGAATATAAAATATTTTATGCATAATTTCATTTATAATTTTACTTGATATATTTTGTATAAAATATTTCTATTAAGAATTTAAAATGGAATGATTAAATTCCCTTTTACATGTTTTCAATTTTGCTCTAAATGGAATTTCTAGCTGTTGAATTCTGAGGAAGAGGGTATTTCTTTGTTTTCCCTTGTTTATAGGAAGGCTTAAAAATTGAGGACAGTGAAAATCATCAACATTAGATAGAGTACAGCATGGTAAATTCTTAAGTTTGCTGGAAGTAGTGACCTTCATGGTATCAAACAGAAAGAGAAAATTTTCATCTACAGGAATAGAGTTGTAAAGAGAAGGAGAAAAATGTGCTTGAAGCTCATTGAAATTTGTCCAATTAATGTTTTTTCTGAGCTGACATTAGTGGTAATATCGATTTCTTCAAATGCTTGCCTATATCATCTTCACAGATGTCTGTAAATTACAGTGCCCCCTCTCACAGATTGTGATGAATTCCAATGAATTTTCAGCAGAAGACATTTGGATTTGGTTTCCTATGTAGAACTGTATGAAATTGCTGATATTTGACCATTTCTTTTGATTTTCAAAAGTGGTTCAAACTAATATTACAAAGTATCTCTTATAAAGACATGGAAGAAATAATGTTTTTTTTTGTAGGAGACTTACCTACAAAGAGGGATTTTAACTAAATATTGTAGAGGAGAATAAAAATGCTAAATGTAAGAGCAACACAGATTCTAGTAGGTGGGACCTAGAAGAAGCCAGTGGGAGACAGTGCAAAAATTCTCAGGGGAAAATGACAGGTCAGGTACTCAAATATTTCCATACACATGCACAGAAAATGTGTAACTAATATACTAACCTTGAAAGACAATACATAATTATTCTATAAACATCCCTCCAAGTTGGTACCACATTTTTAGGGTCTGAGAGAACTGTTAGGAGTTGAAGCTAGTTAAACAATCTTTTACACCAATGGAGCTATCTCTTCTGGTTGACCTTAGTACACTAAACAAGACTCATTGGGCAACTATATGGTCATTCAATCTGTATTTCTTCTTCCGATATATAAGTATATTATGAGACACTTGGTCAGATATAATACTGGTTGAGATATAATATTTTATATCTGTGGTCTTCTTCTGTATCAAAAAAGTAGATGAGATTTTCTGTGTCTTGTTCTTGGTGAACTTATGCCAGCTGTGTTCCACAGAGGAGACTGCTCAAAGTACAGTTGCCATCTTCTAACTCTTTCCTGGCTGCTAAGGTAGTAAATCCTAGCCATAGCATTTGACAAATTTGTCTTCCCCTGAGACCACCTAGCCTTTTGCTCTTTTGGGGTTTGCAATATCAAAAAAATTTCCAAAGTAATTATGTAAACCAAGGAAGATGTAGTACTTTTAATCAAAAGGATACTTGCTACAGAGGTGAGAAAATGCTGCGTAAGATAAAGATAAGGTCTCAGCAATGTCTCAGTGGATGCTCAGGAACTCTTTTTTTTTTTTTTTTTTTTTTTGCGGTACGCGGGCCTTTCACTGTTGTGGCCTCTCCCATTGCGGAGCACAGGCTCCGGACGCACAGGCCCAGCGGCCATGGCTCACAGGCCCAGCCACTCCACGGCACGTGGGATCCTCCCGGACCGGGGCACGAACCCGCGTCCCCTGCATCGGCAGGCGGACTCTCAACCACTATGCCACCAGGGAAGCCCAATGCTCAGGAACTCTTGATGATTTCATCTTTCTTTCCCATAGTACCACAAAAGTGAGACTGGCATTCAGCGTGCAGTTAAGGAAAGGACAGCAGGGATGGCACTATGCTTTGTTGATGAAGTGGTTAGTAGATCTCTACTTCCTAGAGCCAAGCAAGCCAGCAAATTTCTTTATGTGACTTGGTTTTATAATTTCTGCAGAGCTGGAGGGTTTTCATTCTGAGTAGCTTGAAATACAATGGCTCTCCTAATTGTTCACAATGAAGAGAGGGGAGTAAAGGCAGCTTCAGGGTGGCCTCAGAGAGCAGAGAAAGTGGCCACTTGCCACTGCTAGTACAATTCACTGGAGTCACAAGTGTGTGCAGAAAGTAAGAGGTAGTTATCTATGAATAAAAGTTGTAAGGAATCAAGACATCCTTTTTTAATTTTTTTTTTTTTTTTTTTTTTTTGTGGTATGCGGGCCTCTCACTGTTGTGGCCTCTCCCGTTGCGGAGCACAGGCTCCGGACGCGCAGGCTCAGCGGCCATGGCTCACGGGCCCAGCCGCTCCGCGGCATATGGGATCCTCCCGGACCGGGGCACGAACCCGTATCCCCTGCATTGGCAGGCGGACTCTCAACCACTGCGCCACCAGGGAGGCCCCTTTTTTAATTTTTTTGAGACTCCTTCACCCAGTTATATTTTCGAATTGATATCTATGGTTTTGCTGATTACATAGGCCCACTTACTAGGGAAAGGGTAGGATGAACATATCATAGGCATTCAAAATGACAAATTGCCGTGTGTGTGTGTGTGTGTGTGTGTGCGTGTGAGTGAGTGTGTGTGATAGATATGCATGTGCTAGCATTTTAAACATGGCTTCAGAACTTTTATGGAACTCATACTAGTTGCTGATGTTCACACTTTTCTAGTACTTTCAAACAAAAATATATGTAGTGATCCTTTGTGGGAGCTGATTACCTTTATTCTGTTTCTCTTCTCTTTTTCATTTTAGCTAGTTCATGTGATTAAAAGGCTTTATTTCTGTCTCCATGTCCTTACAGAAAGGCAGATGCCAATGTTTACAAGCTTGTATGATCTTGTGTACCCTTGTTGAGTGCCTTCCTCCAAATAAGATACCTGTTGCCTTGACTATCTTTCTTCATTAGAGAAGTTGAATTAGTGGGAAATAGGGCAAAGAAAAGTCCTACTGGCTCAACTTGCCTTGCTGCTACTGGGGAGGAATAACTTGGACCACCCCCATTTAACTGTGTTGATTCCAGTGGGGATCACCAGTATTTTCCAGATAGGATAACTTTGTCAGAAATGGTCTATTTGCTGAATGAAAATGCAGCTCTGTCTTTATAGCAACCATGTTTAGTTTTCTGAAAGTGATTTACTTTTAAAAGAATCCTTGATCCATATTTCTTAATAAGCTATGCTGTGTTTTAAAATATTCACCATCAATCTTACCTATTCAAGATACTAGCTTTCTATTCTTAATTTTGTACCCAGATAAATGTTTTCTTTCCCCCTTTGTACCTACAGTGTTACATGAGGTTGAGAAAGGATCTAGCATCTCAACAAAAAGAAACCCCTTCTGCAAATAAAGGAGATACAAAAAGGCATTTTATTAAACAAACAAAAATGCCATTGCACACTTGTGATTCTCCCTGGGAAACTTGTATTTGCTAGGTGCACTCTCTTGAAAATGGCATTAAAGAGGGTTCACACATAAGCCCCAGTAGTTCAAGTGGGACTTAGTTCTTGGCATGATTAGCAAAGTGGGTTTTCCAACACATTTATTTTGAGGACTTTTTCCCCCTGTGAGTCTTTAATTTGGTTGCCAGACCTTTCACTAATTTTATTCTGTGTTTTTTCTCATTGAGGATGTTATTGGGTAAAACTTACAGGCACATTACTCAGCCTGGCAAGAGTGAGGGATAATGACCATTTCCTGACATTCACTATTTAAGGAGATTTGCTTGTTTCCCTATTTGATCGAGTGCACTGACAATCTTCCTATGTGTTGCTACATAGTCTAACATTTAAGGAAGACTTCATTCTAAAACATGATAATTCATCCAAACACTCTCTTGGTGTAGCTATGTAAGCAAAACCTTAGGGCCCCAGCCATGGTACCACTCTTGAGATAAGAGCAAATCTCCTACCCTTGTCCTACCTCACCGTTTTCAGTGACCCCCCACCTTTTTGGTAGAACTTCCCCTTCTGAGGCTAAATTAAAATCTTTATGTATTTTTCTTCTGAATCCAGGTTCATATGACTGACCATAGACGGAAAAAGGCTCATGGGTTAGTGCAGAACCTACACCGAGTATCAATACAAGCTACTTCCTCCCTGTAGGACAGATCCTCTAAATATATCACCTTTCATTGGCTTCACCTTGCCCTCAAACTCCCTCAGCCAAACTAGTCATGAGTCTTGTCTTTTGGCTCAAAGAATTGACCATTTTTGCTCCTCTCCAAGTCCGCGCGTCTACAAGCTTTTATTTCCACACCCAGCTAAGTGCTACTTTATCCACAAAGCCTCTCATGAGCCTCCTTGTTCCTCATATGAAAGTAATCTGTTTCTTTTAAAAATTTTTAGCACTTAACAATTTTCTCATCTGTCTCTGAGTGTTTTCTCCCTGTTCTTGTAGTTATTGTACTGCATTATTTTCATATTAGAAACTAAGGTCCTCAAACAGGAATCATGCGTGATTCTCTGTATCAGTCCTGGTCTCTGGCACAGACCCTGATACATAGGAAGTGCTCAGATATGTTGAATGCTGATGAAGAGATGAATACAAGGAGCAGGTCAGACCTTCCCTCAAAAATAGTATTAGGTTTGATTAGTCATTAAGGGATGGATCAGGATCAGCTGTCTTCATTGAAGTTTTGTGAAGAGGGAAGGAGCTTAATCCATGCTGGAAGGATTCTGATGCAAAATTCAAGCTGTGGAAGCCCATCAACCAAGGCCCAAGATCCTTTACTAGAGAGGCTTGGAATTGCCTTTGTTAAGGTTTTTAAGGTAGGCTTTGGAGCTTTGGATGTGGACAGATGAAGCTGGGGTGAGGAAATTAGAACTATCTTCTGGTTTTATTGTTGTTTCTAGGAAATCAGTCCAATTCAGAGCAGAGATTTCCACAAATCAAAACTCATGGCCCAAATAGTCACAGAGGGCTCCCAAGAATGAATGGGAAGTTTGATTCTACTTTGAGGAGATAGCTCCATGTGTGCTCTCTTAAACACTGAATGAGATGAATAATGACAATTATTAATGACACTAGAACAGCAACCCATTTATAGTATTTCCAGAAGTCTCCACCAAAGTCATATGTTTCATCAAACCCATTGTCTTTTTCCTCAAATCTATCTTGTTGGTAGAATTGCTACTTTCCCCCAAAACAAACACAAATCCTGGTCTTCTTTGAGTCCTCCTCCCAACCATGTGCCTCCCAACCAAAGATTTCCAGATCCAGGTCCTACTTCTTTACCACTTTCTGTAGCAGTGAGGCCCTATATGCTGGGACCCTAAATCTGGACACTATATTTACCTCCTTCCTGATGGGTTTCCCTCCCTCCTATCTCTCCTCCCCTCTCTTCAGTGCAGCATTCCTAAAGTCTGCATTCATTGTTGCATTCCCACACTCAGTAACTTTTAGTAGTTCTCCGTTGCTTACAAGATCAATTCTAAACTCACTAAAATGGCATGCAAAAACCATCTGCAATTTGTCCGTTTGCTCTTGTTCTTTCCTATCAAAATTTTATCCATTCTTCAGGATCCACATCTCTATGTAAGTTTAAATTTAGTTGTTTACATGTTTGCCTTCCCCATTAGGTAGTAGCTCCTTGAGGGTAGGAACTGAGTCTGACTTATAGTTGTATTCCCAAAGTGGCTAGGGCAGTACCCGGCACAAAGAAACACTTATGAGGGTAGACTATGTCTTATTCACCAGGCACTCACACAGTGTCTAGCTCTGACAAACATGTGTCGAATTATGAATGGATGAAAAACAATGAATTTCCATGAAGGAAGGTGTAGTCCATCCTGCTCCCAGTTCCTCTTCAGAGAAGAGGCAGTATGGAGTCAAATGGTTGGTTAAAATGTTGACTCTTCTGTTGTCTTCTATTGACCTTGGGCTTATCACTATTCTCTGGATCTCAGTTTTTGTTTCTTTCATAAGAAAAAGTTAAGTCTTATATCTAATTGTGTGTGTGTGTGTGTGTGTGTGAGAGAGAGAGAGAGAGAGAGAGAATGGTGTGGGGGTAGAATGCCATTGGTATTTCCTTGGGGAAAGAGAAATAATTTTCCTCACAATTAGGCTTCATTTATATAAATTACCACAGGGTGATACCAAGGCCAAGAGAAGTTGAAGTTTAGAGTTCAAAGAGGTTCTTTTATCTCCTGAAGCTGGACAAAGCATTGATTTATGTTTGCAGCCTTGACTTGGCTCCACAATCTTGGGACCTAATAATGATAAATCACATCAACAACTAAACTCATCCTCTATAGTTTACAAAGTACCTTTGTTTGCCAGCTTCTTTCTGTCTTTCTGTTTTTCTTTCTTGTTTTGCTACAGATATTTTCCAAGCCCTTTCAAATGTTGAATCATTTCAATGGAGCTTCATAAACACCTTATGAAGTAGCTTGGGAAGATATAATGATCATTTTTAATTGTATTTTGGCTTTAGAATTAGTCTTTTAATTTTTAAAAATCTTTTTATTATGAAATATTCTAAGCAACCTTGGTTTGGGATGCTAGTTTATTTCTTACTAGGAGAATGACCTGTGGCAGATCACTTAATCTCTCTGAAACCCTGTCCCTCATCTGTAAAATGGAGTTATCAGCAGTACCTACTACACAGGTTTGTTGTGAGGATAGCCCCTGGAATTTTTTTGTTCTTGTTTTGCTTTCTTCTTGGAGCTGCTGTTAAGCACAAACTCAGAGCCAAGTCACTTTAAAGAGCTGAATCTCTTTATGTTGTTTTCAAGGTTCATGCAGAGTTTGGCCATTTTTATGTCACTCCGTGCACCCTAGATCACTCTCTAAATAAGGAGTTCAAGGAGATCCTTCTACTTTTTCTATAGATCCTGATTTCCTTGAGGACTCTTGCCTGGCAGATCCTGGCCCTTGTCCAAATCCAGTCTTGTCCCATTCTTTACCCAAGTATGATTCCTAAAGAGCATTGATTAAAAAGGTTTTTTTTTAGAAGAAATCGCTTCTAAAAAATAGGATTATGTAAAACAAAGGTGGAAAATGTTACTGCTGCAGTCATTATTGACGTATGACAAGACTCTGTCCTTGCTACTTGCTACTCAGAATTCGGCCCTTAGACCAGCAGCATCAACATCACTTGGGAGTTTGTTGGAAATACAGAATCTCTACCTGGCCCCAGATCATTTTAACAAGTTTCCCATGGAAATCTACACACATTAAAGTTTGGAAAATGCTGCTCTAAAAACATGCTCTTATCCTACCCAGTGATAGTTCATACCTGAAGGACACAATGCTCACCAGGTTAGTTCCCATACTGGCTATTACTAACTCACCTGATTCTTGATCTTATCTCATTTTGTTCTGTTTTGATACCTGCTCATTTCTTTGTCTTTCTATTTACACTATTTTGGCAACCCACTCAAATTTAACTTTGGGGGTACATGACCTATCTGCTTTGCTTCCCATTTAACAAAAAGCATTCCCATTTCTGGCATGGTTTTCCTGCAGATTGCTAGTCCTAAACCCTCCATGTCTATCTGTTCTCATGGGCTACTCTCTTCAGGCAATCCTTCAGGACTTCCTTGCTCAGACCTTAGTCAACAGGACCTTTCAAAAGGCATCTATTAAGAATTATTTGTGTGTGTTTGTGTAGTGCAAATGCAGCCAGATATACTGAGCCCCAAAGGAAAGGTGCAGATATTAGACAATTTATGAAAGTGGTGATAACTGTTTCAAGAGATGGTGACTATCCTGTATCAGCTAGACTTTCTAAAATGCAGATGCTACATTTGTCATACAGAATTTTTATTAAAGAGGACTTATATGATTGATGCTGTTACACTGAATTTTGAACATTCCATTCTGTTTTACTTAAATCAAGCCTCTGGGGGAAGTATATGATTTTTAAAGATTTTATTTTGGAGGAGAGAGACTTTGAATCTCTTCTCATTGAAATTTTTGTGTGTGCCCAGCAAACTACCAAAAGGAAATAAATTCAGTGCCAAAAAAAAAAAAAGTTAGTTGACCATTAAAAAAAAAAAAAGGAAATGAGGAACTTAATGGCCTTGGATGTTTTCATCATATTTTTTGAAATATTGTTCCTCCCTTTTGTAAGGTTTCAGAGTGAAATAACACCCTTGTCAAAATGTCTAAGCCCTTCAATAATAGGTGATGCAGAAATGGTGACAGAAAACAGGTGTTTTTAGCTCACTAATATAGCATGCAGGCAAAGATTTCCATTTTTACCTGCTCCACAAGAGTAAATACTTCAGAACTACAGTCTTGATGAGAGCAAAAATGACTGTGAATAATGCCCACTTTCTGTGAAGGAGAATTTTAACTTTAATATTAATACTTAAAATGAGATTTCACCTATTTTTAACCTTCTCTTTGGTTACCAAGGCTGTAAAACAAAGAATCTATTAATGACTATGTTAACACGTGCTAATGAGCTAAGAAATATTTTCTTCCCTCTAATATGGAAACCTCAATAAATATATGAGAAAAAGTTTTATATTAATGATTATTTATGTTTCTGTCATTTAATTAAATTAGGTGATATTAAGTGATCTGGTGATCCTGTCAAAACTTACAGATTTCTTTTTCCTTTCCCCAGTGCAATGATATATAATTATATTAGATAAATATAATAGGATAACAACAGAAAAATACTTGCAAACTCTACATTGTCATACAATGATGTTCTGTTCTGTAAAACTGAATGCATGATCTGATGAGGAAATTTAAGCAAATGCCTTATTAGCTGATGATGGCTTAATATATTAGAGTTGGGTAAGACTTGCTTTGTGACAGCCTCTTGCAATCTCTTACCCTAGAGAAGTGAGTAGTGTGGAGGTTTTAAGCCAAGGCACTCTAATTAGGAGTTGCTTTTTGTTCCGGGCAGCCTGTCTTATCATCCCTGAATTCAGGACTACTGCAGTCGCACAGCTCCACACATCAGCATGGTCTCCCAGATTCGGACAATCTGGTGGCATGGCCTGAAAGCCCACCACCTAGCAGGGGACGTTTTTTGCCCTGGTGAGAGGGCCCACATTTTCCTGTGAACCAGACTTTCAATATGCTGCTTTAAAGAAGCCAGTTCATCTTTTTGTTTAAAAATCTTGATACATTTGACTTCTAGAGTTTTCAAGAGTATACAAGTAAGCTACAGGTTAGAACTGTGCTGTCCAATATGGTATAACCTCTAGCTACAGGTGGCAGTTGAGGACTTGATGTGTGGCTAGTCCCAGATGAGACGTGCTGTTATTGAAAAATTCACACTGGATTTCAAAGAGTTAGAAAAAAAAGAATGCAAATATTTCATTAACAGTTTCTTTATGTTGATTAATGTTGAAATGATATTTGAATATTTCAAATGATATTTCAACTATGGTTGTCATAGTTCTTTCAGGCTGCTATAACAAAATACCATAGACTGGGTAGCTTATAAACAGCAGAAATTTATTTCTCACAGTTCTGGAAGTTATGAAGTCCAAGATCAAAATGCCAGCAGATTTGGTATCTGGTGAGAATTCACTTCCTTGTTCATAGACAGCTGTCTTTTCACTATAACTTCACATGGCAGAAGGGGCAAGGCAGTTCTCTCAGCTCTCTTTTATAAAGGCACTAATCCCATTCATGGAGGCTCTGCCCTCATGGACCTAATTACCTCTCAAAGGCCCCACCTCCTAACACCAACACATTAGGTATTAGGTTTCAATATATAAAATTTGAGGGGGCACGATATTTCAAACTTTTTCATTATTATGATATTTATTATAGTATCTGTGATCAGTTATCTTTGGTGTTACTACTATGACTCACTGAAAGCTCAGATGATGGTTAGCATTTTTTAGCAATGAAGTATTTTAAAATTAGGTATGTACATTGTTTTTATAGATGCAATGCTATTGTACACTTGAGACTACAGTATAGTGTGAACATAACTTTTATATGCACCAGAAGATTTGTGTGATTCGATTTACTGCTACATTCACTTTATTGTGGTGGTCTGGAACCAAACCCACATTATCTCTGAGGTACGCCTGTATTGCTCCTGACTTGCTTTATTATCAAAGATGATTTCAGGGGCTTCCCTGGTGGCGCAGTTGTTGAGAGTCCACCTGCCGATGCAGGGGACGTGGGTTCGTGCCCCAGTCCGGGAAGATCCCACATGCCGCTGAGCGGCTGGGCCCGTGAGCCATGGCCGCTGAGCCTGCGCGTCCAGAGCCTGTGCTCCGCAGCGGGAGAGGCCACAACAGTGAGAGGCCCACATACCGCAAAAAAAAAAAAAAAAAAAAAGATGATTTCATAAGTGTATTGGCTTCCTACTACTGCTGTAACAAGTTATCACAAACTTGGTGGCTTAATACAACACACTTATTTTCTTACTGTTCTAGAGGTCATAAGTCTGAAAATCAGCTACACTGGGCTGAAATCAAGGCTTTAGGGGGGACCCCATTTCCTTGCCTTTTCCTACTTTCTAGTGGCAGCCAGCATTCCTTGGCTCCTGGCCCCTTCAGAGCCAGCAGTATAGCATCTTGCTTCACTTGTCACACTGCCGTCTTTTTCTGTGTCTTTTTCTTTGCCTTCCTCATAATCTCCATATTTTAATATCCTTAACTTAATCACAAAGTCTCTTTAGCCATGTAAGCTAACATTCACAGGTTCCAGAGATTAGGACATGGATATCTTTGGGGACCATTATTCAACCTACCACCATGAGAAAAACAGAAGAGCAAATTTTAACTTCATATGATGAAGTCACCTGTCACCTAGTTTTGTTGTAAACGTTGTCTATGGATTTTGGTTTTGCTGTCTAGTTTCTCTGTTTTTATGTAGAGATTTGGGTATATCCAAAAATCATCCTACCACTGTCATCTTCATCTCCCCAGAATCCTCCCTTTCTTTCTAAGTTACATGTTGAAGCTTGTTTACATTATTGCTGTGTTCAAAGACCAGCTCTTGGGTTTATTTACCAATTCTGAGTACTGGGTACTTAGGGTTTTTTTTTTTTATCATTTTACCTTTTTTTATGCTCTTTTATGTTTATTCATTCCTTTTATTTTTAAAATATAAAAAGTTTACTATTTTTATACTGTTATACTATTGTTCTTTTTCTAGATTTTAATTAACAGATTAGTTCATTTTTCCCCCTCTTGTTACACACTGAAATATTTAAGACTATGGACTCCTTTTACTGAGAACTGTTTGAGTATTTCATATAAATTTTTATATATAGTTTTCTCATCTTCACTTAAAAATTATATTTATGATTTCTATTTCCTCTTTTTTTTTTTTTGCGGTATGTGGGTCTCTCACTGTTGTGGCCTCTCCTGTTGTGGAGCACAGGCTCCGGACGCGCAGCCTCAGTGGCCATGGCTCATGGGCCCAGCCGTTCCATGGCATGTGGGATCTTCCCGGACCGGGGCACGAACCCGTGTCCCCTGCATCGGCAGGCGGACTCTCAACCACTGCGCCACCAGGGAAGCCCTCTATTTCCTCTTTAACAGTTGTTTAGTAGAGTGATTTTTAAATTTCTAAGGGGCTGGGATTTTCTTTAAACTTTCATTATTAATTTAAAATTTTATGAAATCATATTCAGAGATACAGCTTGTGAAACTTTGGCTTTGGAACTTTGAAATTTCCTCTATATCCTAATATGTGATAAATTATTGTAAATAGACTATAGGTCTTAGAAAAGAAAGTGTATTTTCTGTTTGTGCAATATTGTTCACTTTTATAAAATCATATATTGTCAGTTTTAATAAATAGATTAATCAGCACCTTTATATCCTATATTTTCATTTATTTTGTCTGTCAAAAACAGATGTATTAGCATTTCTGAATATAATCATATTTCTGTCATCTTTCTCATTGTATTTCTAACAATTTTTGCTTTAGATTTGCTAATGCAGTGTTATTTGATATATAAATGTTCAAGACAATTACATTTTCATTGTAAATTGAACCCTTTACCAATATAAAAAATGATGGTTTCTTTTGCACTTACCTGGTATTCAATGTTATTTGATAGTACTATTGTAGTGATGCTTTATGATTTTTTAGCATTTACATAATATTCCTTCACCTTTTCTTTATATTTTTGTGCTGATTTGTATTAAGGTTTATTTGGTAAGCAACAAATAGTTAGGTTTTGTTTTTTGACCCAATCTGAGGACTTTTGAATAGGGCATTTTAACTCATTTACATATTCTTGTTAAAACAGATATATTTTATATATATTTTTTATCATCTTGTTTCATTAACTTTCCTTTTTCTACTTTTTCTTACCTTTTAGGGGGTCCTTTTCTATTTATGGTATATTGTTTCTTTCTTCTTAGCTTCTCCATTGTTTTGGGAAGTATGTATTTATTTTAAATTCTACATTACTGTTGTAACTAAAAAGCATTTTCTAACTTGTTTTGTCTAAGTTTTAGAGAAGAGAGTAAACAATATCTTTTGACTTTTTCTTCCTGGAGTCAAGGAACTTCACTCCTTAACTCATCTTTTATTCCTGCCTTCCATTCTCCAATTTTATTATAGATGTTATTTCAGGTTTTGATCCAGATTTTAACTGTAAGATATTCTTACATTACATATTTCTCTTAAATAATAATAAATATTTATTAATTTAAAATTTTTGATATCAATAATTTAAAAAAATGTTCAGTCCTGGCACAAAGGACTGGATAAACATCCATGAAGAAGATTCTAAACTTTATAATCTAGTAGGTGATGGAGACAAGTAGGTGATCATAATATATCAACTAGTGGCCTAAGTTCTGTGATTGGGTTGGTAAGAAGGTGCTGTAGGGGCACCTGGGAGGGACCCTAACCCACTTTTGATGGGTCAAAGACGGTATTCTTAATCCTCACAACCTTCAATTAGAAAAAGAAATGACTCCCCACATTTTTTAGTTTCTTTTACCTAATGCAGACATTCTCCAGATTTCTTCTGACTTCTTTGTTCTCAAGTAAACCTACAGGAATAGAGGAAGGACTCAGAACATCTTTGAGGCACAACTGTTTCAGAGGCATTATGCCAAGTGCTTTACATTAGTGGTATCTTTTGAAGCTCATAACAACCCTGTGTGAAAGATACTTTTTTTCCACTTCACAGATAAAGTAACTGAGGCTCAGAAAGGTTAGGTAATTTGCTTTTCAATGCATGACTTGAAAGTGATTTGGATCCAAGCCTGGATGGCCTCAGACCCCCTTCCACTATAAGCTGCTGAGACTGAGTGTTTGAGTCTTGACAGGGTTCTTATTTTTGGAGATAGGGCCCAGGAGTTTGATGCATCAGTTTCGGTATAGGAGGCACTTCTTGTTTTGGGAGGGAGGAGTTGTGTGTGTGTGTGTGTGTGTGTGTGTGTGTGTGTGTGTGTTAGAGGGGATGGTAACAAGATTCTTCCTATCTCCTGGTGCCTGAGACTCATTGAATTTGATATGAGGAATATAGATTGTTGCCTTTTTTAGAAAACTGGGACATTCCCATCATGGTAAGAATTGGTGGGAGTTTCATTCCTTTCTTCACCACTTTTTAGGCTACCAACATTGGTGTTGAGTCCCTGCCTCTTTGGAGTAATTTTATTTGTTTCAAACTCAGCTGTGTTCTTGACCATAATTTCCCTTACAGGACAGATATGCAGGAAGGTATTTCTTTGAGAGCCTTCACTGTGACTCCTGGGGATGGTGGGGGGAGACCATTTGTGGTATGGACCACAACAGAACACTTCTCTTCTGGCTTCACAGTGAGCTGGCCAACTTCTGTGCCTTCCCCCCACCAAAAATGTCCCTGTGTGTTGCCACAGAAAACTGCTCTGTCGGTCCAGTTCCTTGTCTTACAGAAGGGCTGATTTTAACCCTGCCTGGAGACTCTCCTTTCTTTGCTGTTATTCCTGTTAACCTGATGGTTTGCTAGTAATCAATTCTAATGAGTCCAACAGCAATCTCACCTTCCCTCCTCCGGTAAACATGGCCCTGGGTGTAAGTGTTACATTGCAGTCTCTCTCTTTCTCCACTGGAGACCAGTACCTTTGCAATGAGTTGAGAGGCAGCTGAGCTGTCATAGGAAGAACTGGGCATCCTACTCCTTCAGATCCTCCATCATAAAGGCTTTCTGGAAGAACTGACCTTTGAGCTCAGATCGGATCTGAAAGGTGAACTGAGGAAGCAGAAGGGCTGGAGATTGGAGTGGGTGGCACAGGGAGGCAGGTAGGAGCAGAGAAGAGTGTGTCAGACCAAGGCAGCTCCTGCCCCATGGGATTTTTGTAGGGATTCATGAGGAACGTGCCATGCCCTTGTCAGTGGCTAGGTCCCCACCTAGGTATCTATCGCGACTAGTGCTCCTGTGCCTGGCATCTGTGTATCTAGAGAAAATTGCAATTGTTTTGAAATTTTACCTCTAGAATTTTGGGGATGAAAAGGTCCTCTTTGGGGAGGGATCATTTGTTCGTTCATGCATTCATGGAGAGTGCGTGGGACACAAAGAAAGGAGGGCCAGTCCTGCCAGGAAGGCAACAACTCTTCAGTGTGTAACATTTTGCTCCAATCTGATAGGGCACTATCATGCTGCTATACACAGGGGGTAAATGCCATCTTGGTACACTAGTTTATCACTTACAAGCATCTTTCAAATCCATTTTCTCATTTGAATGATTATAGCAGTCATTTTATAGACGATGAAGCAGATATTGAGATGTTAAACAATGTGCTGGGGGCGCACAGCAAGAAAATGGCAGAGACGGGGCTGAAATTCAAGACTTCTGACTGCCAGTCTTATCTTTTTGGCCGCTGGAAGGATCAAACTCTTTTGATCTGGGGGGTCTTCACTGCCCCGGAGGATTCATTCATTCATTCCTGCCTCCATATTCCAGGCATCACACTTGGCTTTGAGGAGCCTGCCAGTCTTCAGTCAGGTGGTCAGGCTTGGTGGGGGCTGGCACACCCCGTGCCTTGAGAAAGGCATGCAAACTGCTGGAAAGGCGTGAGGCAGTGGGGGCAGTAGAGGAGCAAGGAGAGTGCCAGGCAGTGGTTGATGGACCGGGCTGAGCTGACTCCCAACAGCACTCAGGCTGAACGCTTCTCCTTGGCTCCCTTAATCACTGGGGCCGAAGCACCGTGGCTTCTGGGGGCCAGGTCTACCTGTCAGCTTCAGCCCTTCCTCACATCTGCCCTCTCCCCTCCCCAACCCATCCAACTGGGCAGAAGCTACAGAGTCTTCTCCCAGACACTCTGAGCTCAGCAGTGGCAGCCTGCTCTGGTCCCCTGTGACTGCCCTGTCTCCAATTTGGTGGAATATGCTGTCCCTAAAGAGTATCTGGAACTTCAGCATCTGGCTTTGGGCGAGGTAGTTAACCACTCTAGCCCTCTGTTTCCTCATCTGAAAGGTAGAGGATTATTAGTGCCATCTCATGGGACTAAATGAGATAATACACATAAAAGGCTTAGCTCAGAGGCTGGCATATAGATGGTAAGAATTAGTGGGTGTTTCATTCCTTTCTTCACCACCTTTTATCCTAGATAACTTAAAGAAAGAAAGAAAGAAAGAAAGAAAGAAAGAAAGAAAGAAAGAAAGAAAGAAAGAAAGAAAGAAAGAAAGAAAATGCCGGTTCCCGGTTCCACTTTTAGTGATTTTGACTTAGTTATACTAATAGTTAACAATTATCAGTGTCTTACTGTGTCCCAGGAAGGCCCCATTCTAAGTACTTTGCATGAGTTATCTCATTTCCTCTTCACAACGATCCTATAAAGTAGGTACTATTATAATATGATGTTCAGTTTACATGCCAGGAAACTCAGGCTAAAATAGATGAGGCAGTTTGCCTGAGTTCACCTAGCTAGTAAGTGTGTGGGATCAGGGTTTGAAACCATTACTCTGACTTCAGGGCCTGGATCCTGCTCTCCACCTCTATACTACTTACGAGGACTGATTCTGGGGCTGGGGCATCTACTTTTGTCACCATACCCTTTTGATTCAGAAACATATGGTCTGTGGATAATGCTTTAAGAAACACTGTGAAGGCTATTAAATCTATCTCCTTCAGCCTCAGCCTCTAACCTCCCCCATGTGCTCAGGGAGCTGGCTTCCTATGACCCATCTCCTGCTACTGCCTCTCACCTGACAGGCATTTGTGCCCACAAGTGCTTGACGACAGTTTATGCAGAGGCTTCTGGGAGCCGGAGTTGACAACTCCATTTATCTGTGGCCAGAGCCTGCAGGTGTCTTTTCTTTCTACACCCTTTCCTGTGTTTCCACGTCATTTTGTGCTGTGGCCTTTGGGGTTCCCTGCTTATCACTTCCTGTCCTGCTGTTTCCCTTTGGAGTTGGGTCCCTCCTGTTTACCTATCCCAATTACCTGGTACACCTGAGGGAAGAGAGCCAGAGGGAGGGTGGGTGGAGGGCTCCCTAAGGTCTCTGCTAGAATCTCTTCCCATAGTGAGGATGGTTACCAAAGCATTATTTGTGGATTCATGTTTCTTGGATACTTGGAACATTTGGTTGCTTTGGTACCCTGGGATACCCTTTTCCCTTGGGATGGTATATATATGTGGCCCTGGGAGGGGATGGAAGAGAGCTACAGGGGTTCTGACAAGTCCCTTAGAAACCTGACTTTAGACACAACAATTGAGAGAGGTTGATACCACTCTTCTGTCTGGTCACATCTCTTCTCCATTTAAAATGGATTAATGGCTTCCAATTGCCTTGAGGCACAGTCCAGAAATCCTAATCAGGCCTCCAGAGCCCTACATGAGTTGGCCCGGCCTACCTCTCTGGTCTCTGTTTGCCCATTTTCTGTTTATTCAAAGTCTTCTGGCACTTCGACCTTCCTTCCAGTCTTTGGATGTGCTGGGCTCCTTACCCCAGCATGTTGTGTACTATTTCCTCACCTTGTACTCTCCTCCTCCCATGACCAGCTTACTTCTACTTTAGCCCTTAATGAAAATGTCACTCAAGATGGCCTTTCTTGACCATCCAGGGTAAGTGAGGCCCCCCATCATGACATGACATATTTTTGCCATTTAGCACTTACCACGTTGTTATTTGGATAATTATTTGTTTGACATCTGAGTTCCCCGTTAGATAGTCAGTTCCATGCAAGCATGGCCTATGTTTGCCTTGCACAGTTCTGTGTTCCTAGTATTTAGCATTGTGCCTTGCACACAGTGGGTGATCAAGAGCTGAAAAAATGAGTCACAGGGAGGTCAGGGGCCTGGAGCATCTTCAGAGCTACTGAGTGGGGCTGAGGACAGCTGGAGGCATGTGTTATTGCGGTGCTGCCAGAAGGCTTTCTCTCAGGGATCTTCGGTGAGTTCCTCAAAAAGAGCTGGGCAGAACTGTAGCAGCCAGGGTAGGGGAAAACCTAGGAGCTAGCAAGCCAGGCCTTTTCCAAGAATGTCTTTTAGTAAGTTGGTTTCAGAACAACAAAGGTTATCCCAGGAAAGAGAAACTTATTTCTCAGTAGGAGCAGTAGGTATACTCCTCAGGCTTATACTATGATGGTCAGAGCTGGAAGGAAACTTAGAGATGTCTAATTTCACAGATACTGAGCCCGAAACTCAGAAAGGGAAAGCACCTCATTCAAGAGCGACCACAACCAGATTTCTTGTCTTTCAGAGCAATTCTTATTTCATTACAACATACTGCACTTTGATTTGGGACCACTGTTGGAGGTGAAAAGAAATCATTAGAAAATGAATGTTTCCTGAAATATCACCTGCAATTTATTGCACTCAGAATTTCACACTGATAAATAACCTCTTTCTCATTAACATGCAGGCTCCCTACAATTAGCACTCTCATTTGCACTATGTAAACAGCTTCTAACTGTGCCTTTTACCTCTTTGTTCAAACGAAGATTTCTGTTAGCAAAGAAACAAGAAGGAAATTAGTAGCAGGTGAGAGATTATTTTTAATTATATTGAGATTGACTGTTGTTCTCCAAATCTTCTCTAATTCCCCCAAGATATTTATTTGCAGACCAAATAATCTATTTCAATCTATTAAAGCAGCAGCCATTTCTGATCTTTATTTACTAAATGAAAACACAAATGGCAGCAGTGGATTTCTGGCTTGGTGCCAAGAGAGGCAGCTTTGGGGGATGGAGCTTGCATCAAGCTTTGATCTGAGAAGTATAGCAATCACGGTGAAGTAGTAAGTACAGAAGATGTTGAAGAGCACCAGTTGGGCATGGGATGGGCTTAGAGTCCCAAAGTCAAGGCTTTCTCAGTGGTAGCTCCCAAGGTCTATGAAGTCAAGTTTATGTTCTTTAGCAGAAGAATTTTAGCCTGTCACCAAGAATGAGAAACTTTGTGTCTGCCAGTGATGAAGGGACTGGCTTAGAGCCAGTCAGTCTTACGGTCAGAACGTTTCAAAGAATATCTATTGCATCTTCTCACTAAGGGCAAGAATCGCTTTTGAAATATCTGGCCATTGATGTTGCAGGAGCTCACCATTTCACTTGTTAATGTACTCTGTTCTGAAATTTGTCTTCCCCTAATTGACATCTTGTCTCCAGTAACTTTCACACGTTGGGGAATCCATACTGAAAGAAACAAACTTCTCTTTTACATGACAATTCTGTGTTACCTTATACATCTGAAGACAGGGGCCTGTCCCTTGAACTTGCTCCAGTCTGCGTTTACCAAGTTCCTTTAACTACTTTTTTTTTTTTTTTTTTTTTTTTTTTTTTTGCGGTACGCAGGCCTCTTACTGTTGTGGCCTCTCTCGTTGTGGAGCACAGGCTCCGGATGCACAGACTCAGCGGCCATGGCTCATGGGCCCAGCCGCTCCGCGGCATGTGGGATCTTCCCGGACCGGGGCACGAACCCGCATCCCCTGCATCGGCAGGCGGACTCTCAACCACTGCGCCACCAGGGAAGCCCCCTTTAACTACTTTTAATAGGACATTGTTTCCAGGCCCCTTATACTCTGGTTGGTTTCCTTTGGACATGCTATAGGTGGTGAAGGCCTCCTACAGTGAGCTGTCAAGGATTGAAAACAGTGCACCAAGCATTATCTGATCAGTGCACAGACAGTGTAAAGCTGAACACCCTGACAGCCAAAGGCCATACTCCTCACTGGGACCTCACTCTGCACACTGCCCTCTTGCAAGTTTTCATCTGTTTGAGGGGCATGTTAGAATACTCTAGATTTCTTTTTAAAACCTACCATTCCTTCCTTGAAATGGGAAAGCACTCTTTGATGAAGAGTCAGTTATCACATTTGAGTATATATACATATATATATATATATTTTTTTTTTGCGGTATCTGGGCCTCTCACTGTTGTGGCCTCTCCCGTTGCGGAGCACAGGCTCCGGACACGCAGGCTTAATGGCCATGGCTCATGGGCCAAGCCGCTCCGCGGCATGTGGGATCCTCCCAGACCGGGGCACGAACCCGTGTCCCCTGCATCGGCAGGCGGACTCCCAACCACTGCGCCACCAGGGAAGCCCATTTGAGTATATTTTATTTAGCATTTCTGAGCTATTTCCATTAGTTGTTAAATAATTTACATCTTATAAAGCATTTCATTTTACAAAGAACTTTCCCAATAACCCCAAGAGACAGGGAAGGTCAGGGTTGTTACCCCCTTTTCACAAATGAGGAAACTAGACCCACAGAGGTAATGACTTATGGAATGCCATACGGAGTTGGGATTCCAACCCCCATTCTCTGGCTGTAGGTTCACGCCTTGTTGTCACTACATCACAGCTGGCTCTCTTTAGCAGATAATTGGGTTGAGAGGGAACAAGTGAGCTCATAAAGCAACTGAACACGGCCTTGGTTCCTCCACTTTGTCAAGTTTAGCAGTCCTTCTGGGCCCTTTATCCTCTGTCATTTATCCAATGAGTAGGTCGACGGGAGCCCCATCATTGGTACGAAGTTGTAAAATGTGAGATTCACCCCCATTTATAAGCTGAATAGAGAAGGTATTTCTCTTTACCTTAAATTCTGAAATTTAAGGTAAAGTTTGAATTGGAATTATTTATATTGCACTAATTTGTAATTTATGCTTTGACTATTTCTATGTGACTTAATTTGAAGTTACATTTGAAAAGAATACTTCGAGAACCTAATAATAGAAAGGGAAACAGTTGTACCTAGAAATCTAAACCAGGAAGAGTTACTATCAGCTTTCAATTTCCTGGTGTCCACAGCGAGAATGGAAACACAGTGGGTTACTAAACTCTCCTTTTCTTGTAAAAGGAAGCAAACAATTAGAGAGAAGTGACACCTACACCAACTGGAATCTGTCCCTTTCATCATTATATAAACAATTCTGAACTGCAGAATGATCCATGACTTCAATTGCAATTTACAAACTGCTGGAGATTCCATTCAGGCGGTCTGAGAATCTACCCTTTGAAACTGCTCCCAGATGCTTCTGGTAATCAACCAAGTTAGGGAACTACTTAGGGATGCTCGTTAGAAATGCAGATTTCTGGCTCTGCCCCAAAGATCCATGTGCCCCGGATTCTTACCTCTCTTGCTAGGCTTTTGATTAGAGCAGTAGTTTGTAAAGCTAATAATTGAGGCTCTTTAAGTGAGGTCTAGAAGGCAGGGCATTCTTTTTTTTTTTTTTTAAGATTTTATTGATGTGGACTAGACCACTTTTTTTTGTTAAAGTCTTTATTGAATTTGTCACAATACTGCTTCTGTTTTATGTTTTGGTTTTTTGGCCACGAGACATTTGGGATCTTAGCTCCCCGACCAGGGATCAAACCTGCACCCCCTGCATTGGAAGGCGAAGTCTTAACCACTGGACCGCCAGGGAAGTCCCAAGGGTGTTCTTCAGAGCAGCAAGGAAGCAGCAGCAATGACATTTTCATCTGACAGTTAGGGATTTGGATTTGTAACCTCACCAAGACAGAAGATCACTCCTCCTTTTCGTGGACCAGTCAGGATTACCTAAAAGCATGGCCCAGGCTTGTCTTACTTAGGTAGCAGTTTTGGTTCTGATCAGTTGCTCAAGGTTTTTGCGGCTGAAGGGTCTTATACCACAAGGCACAAAAGAAACAGTTTCATCCAGGAGGATTTTGGAAGAGGGTCTTGTCAGTTACCTGGCTGTCAACAGAAGAAGCTTATTATGGATCCTATGGAGTGTTTGATACTGTGTAATACTGTAGTTATACGGTCCCTCTGTACAGCTCAATGCAGCTCTGCATAGCACAATAAATTCACCTGTTAGAGTTATTTAATGTTGTGCATCTGAATGCTGCAGAATGTCTGCACATTAGAATTAACGTCAGTCTTGGACATGATAAATATGATTCTAGTGGCTCCTCTGAGAAGCTTCACTAGGGTACCGTTTTATTGTCTGCTGTCTCAAAGGCTTAAATCTTTTTTTCTGTCTTTAGTTCATAGGATAAAAACATGTGAAATCACTGGGATTTATATAGGCAGATTTGGCAGCTCTTTCATTTTTTACTTGGTCTGTCAGATATAAATCAACGTTACAGCACTCTTTCCAAGAATGTGTTAGAATGTGCATGTGTTTAGGGAGCAGACATGGTATTTCTATTATAATTTTGTTTGTTAGGTGTGATCGGAATTGTTTGGCTTTGTTTTATAACATTCACAATTTGTGGTTATTTAATTGGTTCTCTTCTGTTATCCCTACCCAGTGACTGTCGAGTTCTTTTTTTGTGTGTCTCTGTGCCTTCATTCCTGCCCGAAAGTCCCACCCCTCCCTCCCATCCATTAAGACTTAACTTTGGCACCACTTTCTTGATAAAGGCTTTTCTGGTATCTCTACCCTATATTGATCTTTCCTTAAACTTCTTCATAATTTGTTGTCCTTATCATTTTACTGTACATTTTCTAGTTATTAACCATCAATCCAGCACTTTATTTTAAACTGCTGTTGGCCAACAGTTGCACATGTGTGTCTCATTTTCCCAATTAGATTTTGAGCTCACTGTGGATAGAGTCCATATCTTATGTATCTTTTTTATATCACTCCCTCCCCAGTGGTATGTACCCGTGCTGGGCACATGCAGATGTGACTTAGTTCAGGCTGCTATGAAAAAAAGACCATACACTGTATAGTTAAAACAATAGAAACTTATTTCTCATAGTTCTAGAGGGTGGGAAGTCCAAGATCAAGGTGCTAGGTGATTTGATTCTTCATGAGGGTCTGCTTCCTGGCTGTCTTTTTATTGTATCCTCACATGTTGGAAAGCAAAGAGAGGATGCAAGTCCTCTTGTGTCTCTTCTTATATGCGCACCCCACCATGAGGACTCCACTCTCAAAGGCCCCATCTCCAAATACCATCACATTGGGGGTTAGAGTTTCAAGATATGAATTTTGAGGAAACATAAACATTCAGTCCATAGCAAGATGCTTAGCAGGATGATTGATTGTTTTACTCTCTCACCACTACAGTTGGTGAAGATTTCTATTTTCAAAATCAATTGAAGGAGCAACAAGGACCATTTGATTATGAGCCCCACAAAGGCAAGAACCATGTATGCTCTATTTGTCATGGCATCTCCAGTATACATCCTCAACAACTTGAACAGTTGCTGAATTAATTGCTTGAATGACTTTTGTCTAAATCTGATCTCACATTTCGCATGAATCTTATGTGCAGAAATGGAAAGCAAGGTATTTATTTCTGTCAAGGTAGATGCTCCTGGAGTTTGAGATGAGCTGGAGCCTATTCTTCTCTTGCCACTTTCTAAGCCCATCCCTCCCTGTCACATCCCAAAATGGACAAAACAAAAGAGGCAAAGGGGAAGCTTTGATTCTATGCCATTATGAGGACAGTATCTTGTTCCTTGACAAAACCCCCAATAAAGTCATTTGTTTTTTTAAACATCTCTAAACATTTGGACTTTCCTGCACCCCATAGAATTTTAAATCCTTTTATATCCTCCCAGTATCCAGTATTAAAGTAACAATATGAAAGACGAAAGTAGTCAGCTACATCTTTGGTTTCTATGGCAAAGGCTTAAGAAATGACAATGACAAGAGTGGGGGTAAACCTTTCCCCTTTCAGAGCCTCAGTTTCCTTCCTTTCAAAATGAGAAGGCTGGGCCACGGACCCTCGAAGTTCAGGTGGGCCCTCCATTCTGTGCTAATGATAACAATCCAGGTAATTTACCATTCAGTTTTGAGGTCACATTGCTAAGAGCACATCCAGGTGGTGTGTCAGGTTCTTAAGTTCTTAATTCTTGTCCTTTGGGAGACGAGAGGGAGAAAGTTCATCCTTGTTCCCATGACCTCATACGCTGTGTATCAAAGGCCTCGGAGATTTTCTTGGCTGCCTGCCAATTTTCTTGGTCGTTTTTACTTCCCAGCTTTGTCTGTGTGCACCAGGGCCTCAGTGAAGCCCCAAGAGACATCATTGCCCAACATGAGGGAGCTAAAGTCTTCTCTGAAGCCATAGAGGACTGGCTCTGTTCTAATAGTGCTGGGATTTTGCCTCTGATCGTTTGACATGTTCGTAAATTGGAATTTATAGGAGCTCCTTTCGCCAGTCCTAGGATCAAGAGGTAGAAATGGATGAAAGAAAAGCCCCACTCTCTTTTCTTAAAATCTCAGTGCTGGCAGATTACTCAAGCACACCTTTGCTTATTAAACTTCTTTTTTAAAGGTCCTCAAAAAATCAGTCACAGAAATACAGGATGTGGGACATATACAATCCTCATTCACTCATTCATTTAATCAATACCTGAATGCTCACCATGTGCCAATTGTTGAGATAAGCATTCTCTTGGTTTGCCGGGGCTGCCATAACAAAATACCACAGACTGGATGGCTTAAACAACAGAAACTTATTTTCTCACAGTTTTGGAGGCAGGGAAGTTCAAGATCAAGGTGCCAGCTGGGTTGCTTTCTTCTGAGGTCTCTCTCCTAGGCTAGCAGACAACCACCTTCTTGTCCTCACTTGGTTGTCCCTTAGTCTGTGTGTTGCCTGTGTTCTAATCTCCCCTTCTTATAAAAACTCCAGTCATATTGGATTAGGGTCCACTCATATGACCTAATTTTATCTTAATTTCTTCTTTAAAAGCTCTAACTTCAAATAAAGTCACATCGTGAGGTACTGGGGATTAGTACTTCAGCATGCAAATTTGGGAGGGAACACACTGCAGCACAACACAAAATTGTGACTTAGTGGCAGATACAATAATAATGAAAATAAGATTTCAGCTGACAGGGAAGTCAATATGATTTAACTGACTGCCTAACGTTATGGCAATCTCAAGCTATGTGACGAGATATATGACACAATATATGTTCTCTTAATCAGTTTCCACTTAATTGACTTATTGGATTCATGTATTCTCTTGATTACTTTGGTGGCTATGCCAACCAAGGCCCACAGCATGCTGCATGCTGGTGGCCCGGGGGGTTCTTTTTTTTAATTTTTTAATTTAATTTTATTTATTTTTTTATACAGCAGGTTCTTATTAGTCATCCATTTTATACACATCAGTGTATACATGTCAATCCCAATCTCCCAATTCCTACCACCCCCACCCCCACCCCCATGCTGCTTTCCACCTTTGGTGTCCATACGTTTGTTCTCTACATCTGTGTCTCAATTTCTACCCTGCAAACTGGTTCATCTGTACCATTTTTCTAGGTTCTGCATATATGCGTTAATATACGATATTTGTTTTTCTCTTTCTGACATACTTTACTCTGTATGACAGTCTCTAGATCCACCCACGTCTCAACAAATGACCCAATTTCGTTTCTTTTTATGGCTGAGTAATATTCCATTGTATATATGTACCACATCTTCTTTATCCATTCATCTGTCAATGGACACTTAGGTTGCTTCCATGACCTGGTTATTGTAAATAGTGCTGCAATGAACATTGGGGTGCATGTGTCTTTTTGAATTATGGTTTTCTCTGGGTATATGCCCAGTAGTGGGATTGCTGAATCATATGGTAATTCTGCTTTTAGTTTTTTAAGGAACCTCCATACTGTTCTCCATAGTGGCTGTATCAATTTACATTCCCACCAACAGTGCAAGAGGGTTCCCTTTTCTCCACACCCTCTCCAGCATTTGTTGTTTGTAGATTTTCTGATGATGCCCATTCTAACTGGTGTGAGGTGATATCTCATTGTAGTTTTGATTTGCATTTCTCTAATAATTAGTGATGTTGAGCAGCTTTTCATGTGCTTCTTGGCCATCTGTATGTCTTCTTTGGAAAAATGTCTATTTAGGTCTTCTGCCCATTTTTGGATTGGGTTGTTTGTTTTTTTAATATTGAGCTGCATGAGCTGTTTATATAATTTGGAGATTAATCCTTTGTCAGTTGATTCGTTTGCAAATATTTTCTCCCATTCTGAGGGTTGTCTTTTTGTCTTGTTTATGGTTTCCTTTGCTGTGCAAAAGCTTTGCAGTTTCATTAGGTCCCATTTGTTCATTTTTGTTTTTATTTCCATTACTCTAGGAGGTGGATCAAAAAAGATCTTGCTGTGATGTATGTCAAAGAGTGTTCTTCCTATGTTTTCCTCTAAGAGTTTGATAGTGTCCAGTCTTACATTTAGGTCTCGAATCCCTTTTGAGTTTATTTTTGTGTATGGTGTTAGGGAGTGTTCTAATTTCATTCTTTTACATGTAGCTGTCCAGTTTTCCCAGCACCACTTATTGAAGAGACTGCCTTTTCTCCATTGTATATCCTTGCCTCCTTTGCCATAGATTAGTTGACCATAGGTGCATGGGTTTATCTCTGGGCTTTCTATCTTGTTCCATTGATCTATATTTCTGTTTTTGCACCAATACCATATTGTCTTGATGACTGTAGCTTTGTAGTATAGTCTGAAGTCAGGGAGTCTGATTCCTCCAGCTCCGCTTTTTTCCCTCAAGACTGCGCTGGCTATTTGGGGTCTTTTGTGTCCATAAAAATTTTAAGATTTTTTGTTCTAGTTCTGTAAAACATGCCATTGGTAAATTGATAGGGATTGCATTGAATCTGTAGACTGCGTTGGGTAGTATAGTCATTTTCACAATATTGATTCTTCCAATCCAAGAACATGGTATATCTCTCCATCTGTTGGTATCATCTTTAATTTCTTTCATCAGTGTCTTATAGTTTTCTGCATACAGGTCTTTGTCTCCATAGGTAGGTTTATTCCTAGGTATTCTATTCTTTTTGTTGCAATGGTAAATGGGAGTGTTTCCTTAATTTCTCTTTCAGATTTTTCATCATTAGTATATAGGAATGCAAGAGATTTCTGTGTATTAATTTTGTTTCCTGCAACTTTACCAAATTCATTGATTAGCTCTAGTAGTCTTCTGGTGGCATCTTTAGGATTCTCTATGTATAGTATCATGTCATCTGCGAACAGTGACAGTTTTAGTTCTTCTTTTCCAATTTGGATTCCTTTTATTTCTTTTTCTTCCCTGATTGCCGTGGCTAGGACTTCCAAAACTATGTTGAATAATAGTGGTGAAGGTGGACATCCTTGTCTCGTTCCTGATCTTAGAAGAAATGCTTTCAGTTTTTCACCATTGAGAATGATGTTTGCTGTGGGTTTGCTGTATATGGCCTTTATTATATTCAGGTAGGTCCCCTCTATGCCCACTTTCTGGAGAGTTTTTATCATAAGTGGGTGTTGAATTTTGTCAAAAGCTTTTTCTGCATCTATTGAGATGATCATATGGTTTTTCTTCTTCAATTTGTTAATATGATGTATCACATTGACTGATTTGCGTATATTGAAGAATCCTTGCATCCCTGGGATAAATCCCACTTGATCATGGTGTATGATCCTTTTAATGTGTTGTTGGATTCTGTTTGCTAGTATTTTGTTGAGCATTTTTGCATCTATGTTCATCAGTGATATTGGTCTGTAATTTTCTTTTTTTGTAGTATCTTTGTCTGGTTTTGGTATCAAGGTGATGGTGGCCTCATATAATGTGTTCTGGAGTGTTCCTTCTTCTGCAATTTTTTGGAAGAGTTTGAGAAGGATGGGTGTTAGCTCTTCTCTAAATTTTTTTTTTTTTTTTTTTTTTTTTTTTTTTTTTTTTTTTTTTTTTTGCGGTTAGGCGGGCCTCTCACTGTTGTGGCCTCTCCCCTTGCGGAGCACAGGCTCCGGAGCACAGGCTCAGTGGCCATGGCTCACGGGCCCAGCCGCTCCGCGGCATGTGGGATCTTCCCAGACCGGGGCACGAACCCGTGTCCCCTGCATCGGCAGGCGGACTCTCAACCACTGCGCCACCAGGGAAGCCCCCTTCTCTAAATTTTTGATAGAATTCACCTGTGAAGCCATCTGGTCCTGGACTTTTGTTTGTTGGAAGATTTTTTTTTTTTTTTTTTTTTTTTTTTTGCGGTACGCGGGCCTCTCACTGCTGTGGCCTCTCCCGTTGCGGAGCACAGGCTCCGGACGCGCAGGCTCAGCGGCCATGGCTCATGGGCCCAGCCGCTCCGCGGCATGTGGGATCCTCCCGGACCGGGGCACGAACCCGTGTCCCCTGCATCGGCAGGTGGACTCTCAACCACTGCACCACCAGGGAAGCCCCTGTTGGAAGATTTTTAATCATAGTTTCAATTTCATTACTTGTGATTGGTCTGTTCATATTTTCTGTTTCTTCCTGGCTCAGTCTTGGAAGGTTATACCTTTCTAAGAATTTGTCCATTTCTTCTAGGTTGTCCATTTTACTGACATAGAGTTGCTTGTAGTAGTCTCTTAAGATGCTTTTTATTTCTGCAGTATCTGTTGTAAATTCTCCTTTTTCATTTCTAAGTTTATTGATTTGAGTCCTCTCCCTCTTTTTCTTGATGAGTCTGGCTAATGGTTTATCAATTTTGTTTATCTTCTCAAAGAACCAGCTTTTCATTTTATTGATCTTTGCTATTGTTTTCTTTGATTCTATTTCATTTATTTCTGCTCTGATCTGTATGATTTCTTTCCCTCTGCTAACTTTGGGTTTTCTTTGTTCTTCTTTCTCTAGTTCCTTTGGGTGTAAGGTTTGATTTTTTATTTGAAATTTTGCTTGTTTCTTGAGGTAGGATTGTATTACTGTAAACTTCCCTCTTAGAACTGCTTTTGCTGCATCCCATAGGTTTTGGATCATCGTGTTATCATTGTAATTTGTCTCCAGGTATTTTCTGATTTCCTCTCTGATTTCATCAGTGATCTCTTGGTTATTTAGTAACGTATTGTTTAGCCTCCATGTGTTTGTGTTTTTTACGTTTTCTTCCCTGTTATTAATCTCATAGCGTTGTGTTCAGAAAAGATGCTTGATATGATTTCAGTTTTCTTAAATTTACCGAGGCTTGATTTGTGACCCAAGATGTGATCTATCCTGGAGAATGTTCTGTGCGCACTTGAGAAGAAAGTGTAATCTGCTGTTTGGGGATGGAATGTCCTATAAATATCAGTTAAATCTACCTGGTTTATTGTGTCATTTAAAGCTTGTGTTTCCTTATTAATTTTCTGTTTGGATGATCTGTCCATTGGTGTAAGTGAGGTGTTAAAGTCCCCCACTATTATTGTGTTACTGTCGATTTCCTCTTTTATAGCTGTTAGTAGTTGCCTTATGTGTTGAGGTGCTCCTATGTTGGGTGCATATATATTTATAATTGTTATATCTTCTTCTTGGATTGATCCCTTGATCATTATGTAGTGTCCTTCTTTGTCTCTTGTAACATTCTTTATTTTAAAGTCTATCTTATCAGATATGAGTATTGCTACCCCAGTCTTCTTTTGATTTCCATTTGCATGGAATATCTTTTTCCATCCCCTCACTTTTAGTCTGTATGTGTCCCTAGGTCTGAAGTGGGTCTCTTGTAGACAGCATATATATGAGTCTTGTTTTTGTATCCATTCAGCAAGCCTGTGTCTTTTGGTTGGAGCATTTAATCCATTCACGTTTAAGGTAATTATCGATATGCATGTTCCTATGACCATTTTCTTAATTGTTTTGGGGGTTTTTTTGTAGGTCCTTTTCTTCTCTGGTGTTTCCTACTTAGAGAAGTTCCTGTAGCATTTGTTGTAAAGCTGGTTTGGTGGTGCTGAATTCTCTTAGCTTTTGCTTGTCTGTAAAGCTTTTGATTTCTCCATCGAATCTGAATGAGATCCTTGCCAGGTAGAGTAATCTTGGTTGTAACTTCTTCCCTTTCATCACTTTAAGTATCTCATGCCACTCCTTCTGGCTTGTAGAGTTTCTGCTGAGAAATCAGCTGTTAACCTTATGGGAGTTCCCTTGTATGTTATTTGTCGTTTTTCCCTTGCTGCTTTCAATAATTTTTCTTTGTCTTTAATTTTTGCCAATTTGATTACTATGTGTCTCGGTGTGTTTCTCCTTGGGTTTATCCTGTATGGGACTCTCTGCACTTCCTGGATTTGGGTGGCTATTTCCTTTCCCATGTTAGGGAAGTTTTCGACTATAATCTCTTCAAATATTTTCTCTGGTCCTTTCTCTCTCTCTTCTCCTTCTGGGATCCCTATAATGTGAATGTTGTTGCGTTTAATGTTGTCCCAGAGTTCTCTTAGGCTGTCTTCATTTCTTTTCATTCTTTTTTCTTTATTCTGTTCCGCAGCAGTGAATTCCACCATTCTGTCTTCCAGGTCACCTATCCATTCTTCTGCCTCAGTTATTCTGCTATTGATTCCTTCTAGTGTAGTTTTCATTTCAGTTATTGTATTGTTCGTCTCTTTTTGTTTGTTCTTTAATTCTTCTAGGTCTTTGTTAAACATTTATTGCATCTTCTCGATCTTTGCCTCCATTCTTTTTCCGAGGTCCTGGATCATCTTCACTATCATTATTCTGAATTCTTTTTCTGGAAGGTTGCCTATCTCCACTTCATTTAGTTGTTTTTCTGGGGTTTTATATTGTTCCTTCATCTGGTACATAGCCCTCTGCCTTTTCACCTTGTCTATCTTTCTGTGAATGTGGTTTTTGTTCCACAGGCTGCAGGATTGTAGTTCTTCTTGCTTCTGCTGTCTCCCTTCTCTGGGGGGGTTCTTCTCTAGTGTGTTCAGGCAATTGTGCTCCATCCAGATGGGCCCATGCTCACCAAGAATCACTTGCATTTATTCACAAATATGGAAATGCCATTTATACTTTTTATTGTAATTATAGAATTTAATTGTATATTATGTAAACAAATGAAACATGAGAGCAAAAGAGAGTTGTTTCTATGGGAAATGTTTTAGACACACTTGATAATGTTTAGCCACTAAAAGAATTGGTGTCAGTGAGGATGTGGAACAGATGTGGTTCAAGCCCTGGCTCTGCCCCTTTCTAGCTGGTAATTTTGAACATTTTACTTTACCCCTGCAGGACAGTAACATGATTGTTAAGAGCAAGGGCTCAGTCAACTATAAAAGACTAGAAGGATTTTGTACTCAGAATCTGTACACTTGCTTCATAAGTATCTTTAAGTTCTTAGCTTAGATTAGTTCCCTAACCTGTGAGCTGTATGAGGGCATCAAATAGGTCCACTTTTCTTACCATACCTAATGAATAGCACAGTGCCTGGCATATGACAGGTGCTCAATAAATATTTCCTTAATGAAGGACCTCTGTTAGCATTTTGGTACATTTCCTTCCTGTGTTTTTTCTATGTGTATTATATACATATATTATATTTTTTGAATATATTATATGTATTTTTGTTCTGTTTTTTTCCACTTAACCTGATTACATCCTAAAAATTTTCCTAAGTCACTAGAAATTCTTAAGGAAAAAAACTTTGTGATTTGGACTGATAGCTGGTCCTCTGGGAATTGTACACAATATATACCACCTGTCTCCCTTAAGTTGAGGATTCTAAGACATCGTGGGTGTGGTTAAAGGGATTCTGTGTCTGTGAATGGCATCCCTCATATGTGTTGCTGCAGAAAAGAGGCTGCAATAGAATAGAACTGTTCTATTGGCTAGAACAGCTTACAAAGAGCAGATTGGTTTACTCAGTCCTGAAGGCTACTTAGGAAGGTCACTGCCAGAGACCAGGAGACTAAATAATTCTTACCTCCTGAAATGACTCTCTCCTGTTTAGCTTCACAGAGGGGTTTACATGTACCAGAAACTTGACATGACTAAAACTTTCTTATCCCTCTGTGTTACCCCGGGCATTTAAGAGCACCACCAGTCTCTTAGTCATTCAAGCTACAAACTTCAGGTTCCTCTTTGATTTGTCCCTCTCCCTCCACACTGGATAAGTCCTGCCAGTGCAGTCTCTGAGAACTCTCTTGAATCCCCACCACCACCACCACCACCATTCTCTGTTAACCATGACCTTGTCCTCTCTCAGACCTTCATCACTAGGACTTTTGCAGCATCCTCTTCATTGGGTTCCTTACTTCCTGCCTCACCCAATTCTCATTCATTCTTTACATTCTAGTGAGTTTTTTCCTACTCAATGCAGATTGAATCATATTGTTTTTAAAATTTTCTGCTCAAAATCCTTTGAGGATTTCCCTTGCCATGGAACAGAGTTCTAACTCTTTACGTTAAGGGCATTTTACTCCAATTTATATTTCCACTCTATTTTTCTAATATAAAAAATTTTTAATAATTTTTTAAGGGCATTTTTTTAATTACAGAAAGGCAGACATAGACCAACTCCTGCTCTGCCCTTTTCTGGGTGGTAATTTTGGCCACATTACTTAACCCCTACAGAGCAGTAACATGATGAACTCAAGAGCCCCTCCACCCTGCTTCACCGCTTAGTGGTGGTAAGACCTTAGGCAAATGACTTAAACACTCTAGAACTCAGGTTCCTTTTCTCTGAAATGGGCTTTGCACCTGTACAGTTGAATTGTTTTGAAGAGTAAATGAAGAAATGTATGTGTAGGTTTTAGAATAGCATCCAACACATGGTAAGTACTAGATAGGTGTTTGCTATTATCATGTGAGACCTGGTTTCCACATCTGTAAAATGGGGATAGTATTACCCATGTATCCCACAGGAGTATTTTATAATTAAATAAAATGATATGAGATCGTCTATGTGAAAACACCTAGAACAACCTCTGGAAGATGTTCAGTTCTCTCTCTTGTCCAGACCTCAACTTAGAATTTAGTTCCGCCTCTTGGGGTCTGCTACAGCCCTTTTTAAATGGTGCTAATACAGCACCAATCACTCTGTATTATAATTATATAATTTTATATACAGGCATACCTCAGAGATATTGCGGGTTTGGTTCTAGACCACCATAGTACAGCGATTATTGCAATAAAGTGTATCACAAGATTTTTATGGTTTCCCAGTGCAGATAAAAGTTGTGTTTCCACTAAACTGTAGTCTACTAAGAATGCAATAGCATTATGTCTTAAAAAACAATATACATATCTTAGTTAAAAATACAAAACAGAAAAACAATTAAAATAGTAACATCAAAGATCACTGATCGCAGATCACCATAATGAATATAATAATAATGTTGTGAGAATTACCAAATGTGGCACAGACACAAAGTAAGAAAATGCTCTTGGGAAAATGGTGCTGATAGACTTGTTCCCCGCAGGGTTGCCACAAAACTTCAATTTGTAAAAAACGCAGTATCTGCAAAACTCAGTACAACAAAGTGCAATAAAAGAAGGCATGCATATATATATTCTCTCTATGTAAAGAATATATATGTAGAGGAGGCTGTGTATCATTAATTTCCATATTACTAACTCGTGACTCAATACCAGGCACAGAAGGATGAGGCAGTATAAGTAATGATTACAAATGCAGCCTCTTGAGTCAGACAAATGTAGGTCCAAATCTCAGCCCTGCCTCTTGCTAGCTGTATGTAGGATCCTGGACAGGTTACTTGCCTTTCTGCTGATACTACCCTCCATATAGGGCTGGTTGAGGACTGGGAAAAGTAATTGAACATACAGCACAGTGACTTGATCCTAACAAGAACTCAATAAATCCTGTCTGGTCATAATAATTTATAGACATTTGTTCATTTTAATTATTATCTTAGGAATAGCATAGGTATCAGTACTCTAATTAAAAAATTTTTTGTTTTTTAAATTCTTTTATATTATGACATTAGATAGATGTGATCCGTGAATTTACCATTTAAGTTTCAGTTACTGGTTTTTGCCTCTTCCAGAAAGTTGAGACAAGAGGTAAGTACTGAAATGGGAAGCTCTGTAGTGAAGGGCACAGTGAGGAGAACCTTCCCTATTTTCCTTAATAAACAACAGAGAGAGGCCACCCATGTGATAAAGGAACAACCTTTCCTATAATTTCTTTGTTGAAATTGAAGAAACGAAATGAGCACTGACGGAGATGGGTGACGTCACCTTGTCATCTGCCATTCCTGAAGTACCACTTCCTCTTCGTGGGGGCATGAGGACCCAACACAGAAGTGCAGCTCAGTCACTCATGGAGGGGTTGTCATCTCTTCAGAGGTTCACTTTTAATGGAAGGGCGTCATTGCCAAACACCTGGCCCCCTGCTCTTGGGGGAGAAACAGACATAAGATTAAGAAACACATGACACCAGCATAGGAGCGGTTACTTTTCAGACAAATTATCCGAAAGGCCTGTTACATTATGTGCTCCCTCCATCACCCCCACACACATACGCTTCAATTCAATTCTACAAAAATAAATTCTGTGTGCCACATTCGTGCTAAGCATCATTCTGGATTCTGTGGGGAGTCGTGATGGGGCAAATGCGAAGATTTCTCTGATACAGTAATGTCCTCAAGAAAGTTTATGATCTAGTAGGAAAACAGAAGTATTCTAAAGTCATGTGTACTTTGTAAAATAATGCACAATAAACTAGTGAAGGGTAAACAGAAGCCATGGACACTGAGAGGGGAGGGGTCTCCCAGGAAAAGGGAGTTAACATTTGTTAGGCAGCTATCGTGCAGCACACGTTGTGCTAGGAATTTTACATATATTATATTATTTCCTCCACAGAAAAATCAAATGAGGTCAATATTATTAACTCTTTTACAACTGGCTGAGTTAAATCTCAGTGAGGTTAAGTAACTCGTCCACCCCATACAGTTAGCGTTAGTCAGGGTAGCATCCAGATCCAAGTCTGCTTGATGCCAGAGTTTTGGCAGTTCCCTTTCTGCTAAAGAGGACAAGAGGTGGCTTTTGATTGGTGCTTGAAAAAAATTTCAACAGGTAGAAAAAAATGGGGGAGAGGGAACAAGAAGAGACGGCTTTCACCTGAGAAAAGGGCGATGTGTCATGAGAGAACTTAATAACCATGTTAGAAGCCCACCTGTCTCACCTGTCCCATCCAAAGCATCCATTCCGTCAAACAAGTCATGCATACATTCTATGAGACAGGCGCGTCGTACTAGTTACAAAGAGATATAGGTGCATAACACAGAAACCCATGACCTCACTCGTGTCATGAGTCAAAATATACCCTGTGAAATGTGCAAACAATACATAGTACAGACAATGCCAATGTGGCACTGGTGTGTTATCGCTCATCATTATTTTACCTAAAAAGAATGACAGAGACTGAGATGACATATCATGAAAAGGCACTGGACTGGGATTTGGAGGATCTGAGTCTAGTCTTGACTCTGCTACTTCTCAACTTTGTGACTTTGGACAAGTCACATCCATTCCCTGGGCCTGAATTTCTTCATGGAAAGAGTAAAGGTTTAGTTTACATGGTTTTGAACATCTTCCTTCCAGCTCAAAGCATACACTGAGAAGCTTTGCTAAATTTACTTTGCTCTAGCAGGTTCCTTCTTCTCTTTCAAGTTTTCTCCTCCATGTCTTCCCTAAGATGGCTGATACTCCAGTTATCGTAACCTCTCGGAGTGAGGGAGCAGAAGGTGAGGAGGGGGAGGGGAGCCGAAGATAAACTATGTCTCTGAGAAGGAAGGTGCAGTTGGACACTGGCTCAGGGAGGTCAGCTCACTATGGCTGGGAAACCCCAGACTGGAAGATCTCTACAGCCCCTTCAGCTCTGACCATCTGTGTCTCTATGGATGGAAGTGACACTATGGGCCTACCTTATTCATCCAGCTAGTAACTGTGCTTACAAAACGTGACTGGTTGACCACTCCTGGGTAGGATAGAAAAGCCACCATGTCATTGTGCTTCAGCCCAGTGGAGATGACAGAGATGGAAAACAGATTCATTTGAGGCTAAATTTAAGCATTTATTTAAATTTAGGTCATTTATTATCATTGAATCTCCAATTCTTCCCCTTTCTGTGTTTATAATAAATGTCAACTTATTCTTGGACTGCTAAATACACAAACTAAATGATATCTTCCAAGGTACTCTTTTGGAAGGCTGGTTCCCTAGGAACCCTTGTTCCTAGCATTCCACTCTTACCTTGGACACTGACTCTCTGTGTCATTTTAGACAAGCTACTAGCCTTGTAGTGCCAAGGTTTCCTCATGGTAAGATGAGGAAGTATGGTTTCATTCATTAGCCTTGATTACCTCTTCTTACCATTGACCCCACATTTTAAAACATTCTTACTCTCAAAAATTTACATAAGTAACAATCTGGTTTTCCTAGTGCTTTCACTTATCGTAGATTGTATACCATTTCTTTTTTTTAATTAATTTATTCACTTATTTATTTTTGTCTGTGTTGGGTCTTCATTGCTGTATGTGGGCTTTTCTCTAGTTGTGGTGAGCGGGGGCTACTCTTCGTTGTGGTGCACGGGCTTCTCATTGCGGTGGCTTCTCTTGTTGTGGAGCACGGGCTCTAGGCTCGCGGGCTTCAGTAGTTGTGGCATGCGGGCTTCAGTAGTTGTGGCATGCGGGCTTCAGTAGCTGTGGCATGCGGGCTTCAGTAGCTGTGGCTCGCAGGCTCTAGAGCACAGGCTCAGTAGTTGTGGCACATGGGCATAGTTGCTCCATGGCATGTGGAATCTTCCCAGACCAGGACTCGAACCTGTGTCCGCTGAATTGGCAGGTGGATTCTTAACCACTGCATCACCAGGGAAGTCCCTTGTATACCATTTCTAGTCAGAACTTCTGGTCACAATGAAGTACCCAGCGTGACCACACTGAGATGATACGATTCCAGATGTCAGAGAAGAAACTTAGCTTTTGACCTCACCTGGGGAACCTTACCACAGGAACACTGGTGATCTCTGGAAAGATGTTGAAAGGTTGAAAAGAGCTGGGGGAACCAAATTGCCAAAAGCATAAACAGAGCTGGGTTTAGATCCTCATTTTACCCTTTGCTAGCTATGTGACTTTGGGAAAATTACTTAACCTCTCTGAACCTCATTATCCTCATTTATAAAATGGAGATAATCATGGAATTGTATCTACCCTGCCAACCTCACAAGTGTTTTTCTTCCCTATGAATTTAAATAATACACTTGGAAATTTGTTCAAAACTGCAAAACCTGATACAAATATAAGTTGTTATTCCTAGTATTATAAATCTTCCAATTCCATATATTATTAGAATGTTTTATTGCAACTGACAGCTTTCAGACTTAGATTCCACCATCCATCTTGTTAGATATATGAGATGATTTGCCTCATCCTTTTTCTTTCCCTCATTCACAAGTGGTTCTTTTTTTAAAAAATTGTGGTAAGGTACGTATAACATAAATTTACCATTTTAACTATTTTAAAGTGTACAATTCAGGGGCATTTCCTACATTCATAATGTTGTAAAACCATCAACACTAGTTCCAGAACATTTTCATCACTCCAAGAGAAACCCCATATCCATTAAACAGCCTCCTCCCATTATGCTTTCCCCTCCTCCTCCAGCCCCTGACAACCACTAACCTGTTTTCTGTCTGTTTAGGTTTGCCTATTCTGGATATTTCATATAAATGGAATCATACAATATGTTGCCTTTTGTGTCTAGCTTCTTTCACTTAGCGTAATGTTTCCAAGCTTCATCCATGTTGTAGCATGTAACAGTACTTCATTTCTTTTTATGGCTGAGTAATATCCCATTGTATGGATGGATATATCACACAAAGTGTTTTTTAACCGTTGAGTTGTTGCCTTCTTTGAGATGCTGACTATACACATAAATACACTTTTCTCCCCACACAATTGCATGCAATTTTAAGGCATTAACAGACACCCCTGGGCCTGTTCATGTATCCCAGATTGAGAACTCTTGCTCTGGTGGGTAAAATTAAGGGAGTCAAGAGGTACAAACTTCCAGTTATAGAATAAATAAGTCATGGGAATGCAATATACAGCATGGTCAATATAGTCAACAATATTGTATTGCGTATTTGAAAGTTGCCAAGAGAGTATATCTTAAAAGTTCTCATCACAAGCAAAAATTTTTGTAACTCTATATGGTGGTGGATGGGTAACTAGACTTATTGTGGTGATCATTTTGCAGTGTATACAAATATTGAGTCCTTATACTGTATACCTGAAACTAATATAATATTATATGTCAATTCTACTTCAATTTAAAAAAAAGAACTCTTGCTTGAGTAAGAGACCATTCTCTGAATCCTTCCATTCATTCATTCATTTTGATCATTCATAATTACTAATTGAGTGTAAGGCACTTTTCTATGCTCTGGGGGAAATAAAAGTAATTAACAAAGCAGACAAGAATTTCCTTTACCATGGGGCTTACTTTCTAGTGGTGGGTGACAAACAGTGAACAAATAAATCATATGGTTTATAAGAAGGTCATAAATGCTATGGGGAGAAACAAAGCAGGAGGAGAGGAAGATAGGAAGTGCTGAGGAGGAGTCATTGCAATTTTAAATAGGATAGTATGGAAAACTTCACTGAGAAGGTGATCTTTGGATGAGTATTTGAAGGTGTGAGGAAGTAGCATGGGTTCACTCTTACCTATAGGAAGACCTGATTACCATTTGCAGATGTCTTAGCAAAGAGGCCTAAGTAATGTTCCTGTTTCCTATTACAGGGGCAATTCCATCTTTAAATTATCAAGTAAGAATTCCCATGGATATGGATTTCCACAAGTTTTCCTTCCAAAAAGTCTAAAGTTTACTATGTTTCATGGTAATTTCGAGCGCAGACTTGGGAGTCAGACTCCATCTTTCCCACAAAAAATCTCTACTCCTTTCCAGAAAGTCAGTTACCTCTCTTGAGAGCCTTTTCATTTGTAAAATGGTAATACTAATCCTGTACATCTTATCCTTTTTACAACACCCTATTCAATGAAATAAGGTATCTAAAATACCTAGGACACTTCCTGGAGCATAAATTTTGCTCAGTAAATGGTGGATAATTTTACTTGTTTATAGAACACTTGCTGATTGCTCTTCTCTCCTGCAGTAAAACACTTTTGCATGTTGCTTGACCATGGGGAAAAAGGAAGTGTTCTGTTGCATGAGTTGTTTCAGTCACAAAAAGAAGGAAGTGGGGCAGTGTATTACCAGGCTTGAAGAGAAAGAGCCCAACTATTTCAGCCCCACAGATTCAAACTGTTGATGTCTCACTCTCTGTCTCTATTTTAGGAATCCTTGTGGATTTTCCTGGGATTTGAGTTCCCTGTGTCTTGTTTTGGACTCAAAAGTAGAATCTCACTTATCCTGCTCTCTCCCTTAATCATTCCAGGCCTCTCATTCAGAGACTCCTTCCCTGGACTGACTTTTCACCTCCTCCTCCCCAACCTAATTGCTCACCACCCTTTACGCTCGTTTACTTTTCTTCATAGCATTCAGTACAGTTTTTTTTTTTAATCCCCAGTACATAGAACAGAGCTTAGCACTAGCAGGCACTCAAGAAAATATTTATTGAATAGGGAAATTTATTCAAAATCTCAGAAGTTATGAATTTTGTTCTTGCTGCCCATTTGATGTTAGGTGTGACTAAATGACTTACTTTGACCAGTGGACTGTGTGAGTGGAAGTGACAACAAGGGACGAGCTTGGGTAGAAGCTTAAAGAGCCAGTGCATGCTCAGTTACCTTCTCTTTCCTTCTGTCAGGCAACTGGCAATGTTTGAGAGAGTGGCTGCATTGTCACCCTGGGTCTCAGAGTGATAACCTTGAATAGAGCCCCTCTGGATTTCTCCTGATGGGCATGTAATATGAGCAAGAAACAAACCTTTGTTATTTTAAGCCACAGAGAATTGTGGGTTGTTTGTTACTGCAGCATAACCTAGACTATCCTTACTGATAAAAGTACCAACGTTATAATTTAGTCTTATTATTCTCTCTCCCCAAGAGTGGGATCTGGGTATCATTTACCTTCAAATAAAAGACCCATGATTAGAAAAAAATGCATGTTGTATTATAATATTGTGTTGGGTCACATCTGACTTATTCAAAGACATCTACAGGACAACCCTTGGTCAGCTCCTATTTCACATGCATTTGAAATGGCACTGGAGAATGAGATTGAGTTTCAGAACTCAATCCCCTTCAAGGAGCAGAGGTCTCACCATATGAGACAGCCCTCACCTAGCTCCAGACCCTATGCCATTTGTTCTTCCCCAGTTTCTGCTGCACTGACCAAGTATGTGCTGCCTCTGATCCTTTTACTTCTTTTATGTTAATAGGATAAACAATTATCTTAATACTCAGTTTCAGATTAATTGAAGTTTTAGTGTGGTGGGGAAAATAAAACCCAAAAGATGTGTAAGCAGAGAATTTTGGTTTAAGTATATACTTACTAGCACTTTGATATTGGCTAAATTGCTTAGCTTTCCTGAGCTAATAAAATTGGGACGACAATGTGAGTCCATGATCTTTCCAACCAAAATTCTTGGGACAAGATGTATCTTAGAATCCTGAATTTTTCAGAATTTTTAGGAATGTAATATGTTGTATATGTTACATAGATTAACACAAACCCAGCAGGACCTGCTCAACCCTCCAAAAGCAATCATATTAATATTTATGCAGCAAAATATACCGATATTTAAGTAAATAGCATAAAGACTATGAATAGGCTCATTTTAGCTAAAATCAGGCTTTGTCGTCATATGAGTTTCCCCAAACTTTTGGTATTTAGAGTTTTTAAAAAATTATGGATAATGTGTTGTGGACCTGTACCTATTTTTCATGTTGTTTTAAGGAATAGATTTTAAAAAGTGTATAAAAAGGACACTGTGTACAATATCACCATAAAATGAGAATTGTTATGTCCTCACAGCACAGAACTGGTAGTTCATTCAACAACATTCAACATAACATTCAACAATAAAAATAATATTCAGTGAGCATCTACTGTGTGCTTGTCATTGTTCTAGGTGCTGGTACTGATGTCATTAATGAATCAAGGATCATTTCTTCCATTCAGCCTTTCCCAGAGGAAGTGCATGTTTCTATGCAATTCTTTCTCAAATGTGTGGGTGCATAGAGTCAGTCTTTTGATAATTTCTTAGGCTTATTAAAGCACTTCATTATTTGGGGCTTTAAAAATATGTCAGATAAATTAAATTTTCTACTTTTCAGAACAACTTAGCCCTAGAAGGTCTTCTGGTGAGTCACGTTCTGAGCCGGGAAATCTGGCATTGAGGCATAATTAACATTCTGGGTTGCCCCCAGTTTCTATGGAGATAAATGTAGCCCCTCAGGGGAGGAGTGATGGATGTGTAACCTCCAAGATAACTAACTGACAGGTAAGAAATTTTCCTTTCTCAGATGCATTAATTATTCACATTCATTATGCATCAAACATTGTGAGTTTCCATTTAGAAATTGGACCAAATAGTTAGAGAAATTGCCCCCTCTCCATCCCCTGTAATCAAATCCTTCCAGGGACTGCTGAGCATCTGAGTAGGTCTGCTGTTTGGTCTAGTTTAACAGCAAATGTTTGTCTATTGTCTCTGGGACATGGAATAAAGATTAAACACCTTGTTGACTGCAGTAGCAAAAACTTTTGGGGCTCTCAACTTTCACAGTCCCTGATATTTTCTTATTATCGTTTCCTCCTTCTAGAATGTAAGCTTGGTAAGCACCCAGACCTTGCCTGTCTTGTTCATTACTGTGTTCTTAGCCCCTCGGACAGGATATAGACACTTGTTAAGTATTTATTAAGTGAGAGAATGAGTGAGTGAAGTTTAGGTCTGGGGATGGCAGAACCCATCAGAGTAACTGCAAATGTAAACTGTAATATGGACGATCCAGCCTTAGTTCTTTGAGAAGGCTTGCTGTCCACATCCTCCTCTCTGTGGCTAAATGATAACCTACAGTGAGGCACAGAGAGAAGGCAGTTGGGGCAATACCCTCAGCCCATTCCAGGAGAGGTACTCCTTGGCACATCCTTTAAATCCTTTCTTATTGAGAACACTGCCTTTTAATCAATTTACTTGAACCTAGACCAGTTCTTTGCCTGAAGTGTATCCCAGAACTATGGTCAATCAAGAACTATGGGTTAACTCCATGGGCCAGGCTGTGAAACCCTGCACAGTGCCTAGTCCCAGTGTCCAGCCTTGGCTCAAGGTCAATTTTTCAAGAATTAGTTCACAAAAAAAGAATTGCTAAAGGCTAATTTGTCAATGACTAATTTTCCAAAAACATGTTTTCTATGATCAGCTTATAAAGTGGATAGCCACTGGCACTCGATGGGATGGTTTCAAAGCCCTTGAGTTTTTCGATGGTGTCTTCTTGTTCCAAATTACTGTTAGTTTCATCAGAGCCATTTATCTATGGCAAGTCAAGGTTTCTTGCTTTGTAGATTTTCTGTTCTTTGGATCTGTGGCTTTTGGGTATATTTCAAATCAGGCATTGTACATGTCTTAAATGTTAAAGATAGTATAGAAGATAGAACAGGTGTTTGCTGTCTAAATCCAGTTTACTGCCTAAATATTGCTGACCTGTTCAAACAAATGAATATTTTGATTGGGTTTTGAGCATTAGACACATGCCTCAGGATCTGAATTACTTAATGCTTAAGAAACTGAAGTTCAGTTCCCCTGAACTCAAAGGGCCAAGTGGCCGAGGAGAAACAGTTGCAGGAAAGCTAAAAACTAATTGTGCTTTGTAATGGCATCTCCTTTCATTCATTCATTAATTCGGCATGTATTGAGTCCTTTTTTAGTTCCAGGCTTTATTCTAGACACTTGGAATAAGAGAAAAAATAAGACATGGTTCCCTAATTTAGAGACTGGTCTGCTATTTGGGAATCTCTTGGTGAGATGTAGGGCTCATTGTGTTGAATTCATTTGACATTAAAAATTTTTTTGTGGTTATTCTTTTAATCCATTCTACCTTCTACTTTAACAGGTATAACTTAAGTGTCTTAACCTCACTGAATTAGATCTTCATGGCCTATCTTAATTCTCATGAAAATGGCCTTTCTCATCTTATAAATGCTGACTGTATTGTTAGAGACTTCAGTTTTATCCCCTCAGCCTTCTTTTGCCCTCCCTTGCCCTGATAGCCCTGTCCTTTCAGAGGCCACATGATCTGAAGACCAGTGTTCAAGTCCTGCTCTTTCACTTATCAGCTGTGAATTTAGCAAATCATTTGACCTTTGGAAGCTCAGACTTTGCATCTGTTAAGTGGGCTAATTAAGATTCACAGTGTTATTGCAAATATAATGGAGCTAAGTGGACTTTGTAAGCAATATAGCATTAATGTGAGAGACTGAAATAGATTAGTGAAAGTCAGCTTCTAATGCATTAAATAGGGAAAACACCACAGGGACACAGAGGAGAAAGCAATTAGGGAGATCAACAAGGTTTTACAAAGCAGGTATGGTGGACTGGGCCTGAGATTAGGGGCTCTCTAGGTGAAAAACATCATTCCAGGAAGAAGAAACAAACTCTCGGAGGCACCAAAAGCTTCCTGTGTTTTTGGCGACTAGTGAACAAGAGTAACTGTAGATTAGGTGGGACGTCATAGGTGTTGATAAATTAGGTCCAGACCAGTTCTGTGCACCACATTAAAGAGTTTGAGCTTTCTTTACGGAGCCACTGAAAAGTTTCATTCTACGACAATTTCTCGTGTGAGTCAGTATGTGCCAAGCACTGTTGTAAGCACTTGTGAAACAGAAGAAGAATAATAAAAAGAACATCCATGTACCCAATTTAAGAAATAGATTAGGGACTTCCCTGGTGGCACAGTGGTTAAGAATCCGCCTGCCAATTCAGGGAACACGGGTTTGAGCCCTGGTCCAGTAAGATCATTTTTCATTACAGTTTTATTCATATGTGAGGAAACAGGCTCAATAAATATTTGCGGGATAGATGAATGAATGAATGAAAATACATGTCCCTGTGTGGGTGGTCTCGCGTGTCCTTTCTTGCAGATATTGCTTCTATTTCTGTTATCATTGTTATTCCAGTGCTCTTAACCAGTCTTTATTCCTCAGGTTTCTTGATTTACATGCCATTGTGTGTTTTTATCAGATAGTTGTATTTACTGTCAAAACAACCTTATACAAATTACGCTCAGAACCCCTTTTCTTTAACACAGCAACTACTTATAATTCCTATCTCTTTTTCCCATCTTTATCCACATGTAATTGGAGTTATTATAATTGTAAACGTTGTGTTTTTTGCTTGAGCTTTTCACTTTGCATTATTCTGTAGTTTCTGTATTCCTAGATAGTCTTTGTATTAATTATTTTTATGACTTCCCGAATAGTCTATCAAGCAAATATATTATAATTTGCTTTATCATAATTAAATTGCTGGATATTCAGGTGGCTTTCAATTTTAAACTATTATAAGCAACATTGCTGTGAAAGCCTTTTTACTTATAAGACTTTTCTTCTTTTGAATTATTTCCTTAGGATACATTTTCATGAATGAGAATACTCAGTCAAAAGCATGTTTAATTTTGTGGTTCTTGTTACTTGAGGGGCTTGCTTTATATAAGAAAATTGCTTATTTTTCTGATTGTAAAAGTAATTAATGTTCATAACAACTGGAAGATACAAAAATGTATAATAGAAAAACAAAAATTTCCACTAATCTTATTCCACAAAGATTACTATCACTAACATTAAAATATTTTTAAATCCATCATTAACATTTTCTTCAACTTTTACAATATTGGTATCATATATTGTTTTGTATCCTGCTTTTTGAACTTGATCATCAGCTTTTCCCATGTCGCTGAATATTTTTCAAAGAAGTGATATTTTTTAATGGCCACATAGTACTGTGTTGTATGGCTAGCTATTAGTTCCTTCTTACTGACCTTTTTTCTGGCATAAATAATGCTGTAAATGAACATCCTGATATTAATCTTCATAACAATTCTGATTGTTCTCATAGGACAAATGTTTGGAGGTCAAGTGCTAGATGAAGAATACAAATATTGTCATTTTTTGATCCATGCAACACTCATGCATCTTGACTTCTGATATTCTTTTGCCAATCTGTGTTGCTGCTGTAAAAAATCACCACAATTTAATGACTAAACAAATGCAAATTTATTATCGTATAGTTATGGGAGTCAGAAGTCCAAAATGGGTCTCATTGGGTTAAAATCAAAGTATCAGCAGGGCTGCTCTTGCTAGACAGAGGTTCTAGGAAGGATTCGTTTCCTTGCCTTTTCTTGCTTCTAGAGGTTGCCCACATTCTCTGGCTTATGACCCCTTCTTCGGTTTTCAAAGACAGTAATGTTTGGCCAAATCCTTACACTACCATCTGTCTGGATCTCTCTCTTCTACCTCCCTTTTCCACTCTTAAGGACCTCTGTGAGTCCTTTGCGCCCAGCTGGACAATCCAGGATAATCTCCTTATTTTAGAGTCAGCTGATTAGCAACCTGAATGCCATCTGCAGCCTTAATTCCCCCTGTGTCATGTAATCTAATATATTTACAGGTTCTGGGGATGAGGTCATGAACATCTTTGGGGGTGGGGGCATTATTCTGCCTACCACTCATTTCTTCCTTTGGGTATTGTCATTCTCTTTCCCATTGCTTTGTTTTAGTCAAGAGTCAGTTCAACCAGGATTTAACAGAAAGCCAAAAGTTTTTGGTCCTTAACTATGTGTAAGACACTTTACCGGATACAAAGCCCTAAAAGAACATTTTTCTCTGTTGGAGGAAATAGTTACTTACGCAAGGACCTTAGTTCAAGGCAGAGTATGATTAATGACAAAACAGTGGTTCCATGTAACTCGAAGGAACACAGAGGACAGCAATTAATTTTTATTTAGGAAAGCTTCCTGGAAGAAGTGGCATTTGAATGGAAAATTTAACAATGTCTAGAATTCTTTTAGATAGAGATGGGGAATGGCATTTTAGACAGAAGGATCAGAATGACTAAAGGCACAGAAGCGAGGAATCAAAGAATGTGTTCAGAGACTGGTGATTAGTCTAGAAGGGTGTTGTCTGATAGAACTTCCTATGATGATGGATATGTTCTATATCTGTACTGTTCAACATGGTAGCCACTAGCTACATGTGGCCATTGGGCACTTTAAATGTGGCCAATACTACTGAGGAATTGGATCTTTAATTTAATTTTAATGAATTTAAATTGAAATAGTCACATGTGGCTAGAGGCTACCATATTGGACAACACAGATCTAGAATGAATGGAGCAAGGGATCTTTGGGGGATAGGGTTTTTGGAAGAATGCACTGGAATATTTATTGAGGCCACATAACAGAGGGCCTTGAAAAACATGCAGTAGGTAATGGGGAGTCACTAAAATGTTTTGAGCAGGAGAGTGACGTGATCACAACTATGTTAGAGTTAAGATACTATTCTGATGGCCTTTGGAGGATGGGAAGGATGGAAGTTTAAAGCCAGTTGATACCAGGACTAATATATGAGTCCTATTAAGTTCTACACATTTCCTAGTCAATGTTAACATTTTAGCGTGACTTTGTTTATGTCCATACTCTGGACACTGGTATGTAGATATCCAAGGATACCTGGGTTGCCTCTCCTATTGGATTCTCAGCACTTTTGGATACTTCCTATATCTTCTATGTAAAACTCTGTTATGATCCAATTTAGAATTCTCCTGGCATTTTTCTTCCTTTTCTTTGAAATTTTAACTTAAAGCAAGTGATTGTTAGGGCTGTGAGGGCATAGTCCATGTTATTCACTATTGTATCTCTAGCTCCTTGAAGGATACTTGACACAGCTTAACCACTCAGTAATTATTATATGAACTAATGTTTTATCAGGTTGATGAAGAATCTTGTGGTTTTGATAGGATTCCCTTGTACCTTTCCAAAAGCTCATTATCAACCAGATAATGAGAGTTATTATAAGAGTTAGGTCCTGAACACCTGACTCTTCACCCCTCTTACGTATCTAAATGTCCACCTCCTATAGTTGCTTGTCTTTCGTGGTTACACATTTTAACTGGAAGAAGACGTGGGCCCTCTAGTCTTTCAGTTTTTATCCAGCACTTAAAATTGACAGGAGAAATATCCATGGTCTTTTCGATACTTTGTGGATCTATAGACATGCATAGTAGTCAGTGAGCCTAGGAAGCCTGGTCATCTCTGTGACATCTCGTGACTGGGTATTCCTCACACCCTGTCCATCCAGGCCACCTCTATACCCCTTACCAGAGACAGGTCAACTTTGGTGATAGAATACTTCCTCCAGGCCGCTATGACTGATTTCTTTGCACTACTAGTACTTAAGAATCCTTGTTTTATCAAGCAATTGACCACTCATTTTGGCAGTGTTTTTTAACTCTTGTTTTGTTTCCTATGTATATATCTTGTTCTTTCTTCACTCCTCACTATAGTATAAGTGCCTTAAACACAAGTGTACAAATAAACAAAGACCACCCCTCCTAAATGAGAATAAGAAAAGCTATTTATTCAGAGTTTTCAATAGCAAGGGAGACAGCCGCCATCACTTGGGTTTAGCAGAGATTCAAAGGCAGGCAGGGGAGTGGAAAAGCTTTATAGTGGAAAAAAGAAAAGACTTGAAGCATGTCCTGATTGGAGGCTGTTGGCATGGGAAAGCTGGAGGCGGGCTAACTAGGGGTGGGGCTAATGGAACATATTTGGCTTTTTCTGGTTGATCCTAAGTCGGAAGTCAGAACAAAAATTAGGGAAGCTGTCAGTTATCAATCAGTTCCTGCCATTTGGGGCTGATTGCTACAGGAGTTGTTGTTTGACTTCCTAGTCTGATGGCTGCAGATTGTGGGTCAGAGTTCTATCTATGTTTGTGGTCTGGCCGTTGTCCATTTGTATATTCAGTTTCTCACAGGAACCATGTCTTATGCTTCTTTTACACCTGGCCTTCTTCCATGCTCTTCTGATCCTCCAATGTTTATCACATGCCCAGGTACAAAACAGGTGCATGGTAAACATGTGGTTGAATCATGTCGCAGCACATCAGGTAATGTGTACTGAGCTATGAGTTCTGTTGTTGTTACTTTCTGGCTTGGGCAAGTCACTCAGTTCTACTCCAATGTATTCCATTCCATTCACATTTGTAGTGTCCTTGTGATATGTCAGGCCCTAGGAAACATGCTGATGGCACATAGAAGAGTGATACAACATTCCTGTTGTCAAACAATCCTCAAAATATACCTCTCTAAACTTAAGGTTTCATTTAATAAAATGGCAACAGTAATCACATGGAGTTGTTGTGAGGGTAAGATCAGATAAAGTACATGAAAGCATGCAGTAAATTGTAAAGAGCTATAAAATGTGAGGAATTTTTGCTATTTTAAATGTTTAACAATTGTTTTCCTGAAAACACAAAGTAACTCCAGAAAATGATGCATCTTGATAAACTTTTCCTTCATCTTCTCTAAGTATAATTTATGATACAACCACACCATTTACAGAAAACCTCTGCATTTCTTTTTCAAGATGTTTACTGAGCAATCTGGGGTATAATTATTATACTTATGTCTTTTTAGAGGGTAATACACTTTCAAAAGCCTGTTTAAAGGATTTCTAGTTGCCAAGCTGTCCTGTGAACCGGCCAATACCATTTCTTGAATCATCGCCCAGTGCGGACCCAATCTATATTTGGAATTTCATGCCATCTTGAAGGAACATCATCCAGTGCCAGGGTCTTCTCTGAGCTAATTGGGCTTTGGCAGTGATGTCATTCCATAGTGGGCGTTTGTCGAGACTATGGCAATGATAACTCAAATCTCGTTTTCAGCAGTGTGTGCCCATGTGTGCAAAGAGGCTGCTCCCCTCCCTTACATGCAATTACTTCTCCTGCTGAAGTTTCACTTCTGGTCTCTTTCTGAAGATGGGAGATCAGTAGGCTATTTACACTCCATGGCTATAAGCATTCCTCTCCTTCTATTCTGTGTACAACTATTTCTCCGGTCATTAATATGGCTTAAAATAAAATTAGGGAGAGCAGTAACCTTATAAAAGCAGTAAACTTATCAAACTTTTGATAGGTAGGAAACAGTCATTGAACCATAGAGGAAAGTGTCTCCTAGGGTTAAACATTATAGGCATTGGAATTAAGCAGTTGTGTTTTGAATGGCTGCCCAACCACTTTTAGCTGTATATGTTGTTTGTTAATCTATATGAGCCTCAGTTTCCTCAACTGTAAGATGAGGGTGACACTTTTTGCCTCATGGGGTTGTGGATTAAACGTAACCAGATTTATGACTATTCCCCTATGTCTGCTGACTTTCTGACCTCAGATTCTCTTTCTAGCCTGTCAAATAATCCTCATGTCCCAAGAGCATTGGGGAATAAGGAAGAATTTTCTGGTGATTTCCCAGGAGAGATGGGAAATCCCACAGTCCCCAAGATTCCTCCAGAACACTGTCTTCAGCCTCTTCTCTATGATTTCTGAACAATTCAGTTCTGCCCCAAACTTGCACACCATTACACAGTCCAGAGTCATCTTGCTACTCAGCAGTTCAAAAGCCCTGCCATTAAGTGAACATCTGACTGTTCATCAGAAGAAAATTTTAGCACTCATCTGTTGTTACTTCAGAATGTCTTTTGGGGTCTCATCTCTCACTCAAAGTGTCCATCAAAATATTGCTTACAATTATATTCAAGTTTTCTCTCTGAGAGGTGTCCCAAGGCGGGATATAAAAACAACTTCCCTCAGGATTGGGAGTTTGGGATTAGCAGATGCAAATTACTATATATAGGACGGATAAACAACAAGGTCCTATTGTATTGCACAGGGAACTATATTCAATATCCTGCAATAAACCATAATGGAAAAGAATATGAAAGAGAATATATATATGTATAACAGAATCACTTTGCTGTACAGCAGAAACTAACACAACATTGTAAATCAACTATACTTCAATAAAATAAAAAAAACAAAAATGAACAACTTCCTTCATTTCACTACATTTGTTTTATATAATACACATAAAACACTTAGCACAATGCCTGCACAGAGTAGTACTCGACAAACAAAAGTTTGTTTTTTAGACAAAGTGAAAGCAATATAGTGAGATAACATAGTTTTGATATATGTGGAACAACTGCTTGATTTAAGAATTTGTGTCTTGTATTTGTCCCTTAATTAGTAACATTAGAAAAGGTATTAGCAACCCTAAGCCAGAGATGCCCAAGGCCTGAAAGGCATCAAGGGTGTGTCACCTCAGGCTCAAACTCCCATCTGGAGACCTGGCACATCCCCACACAGATGGCTAAGTAAGCTGCTGTCATCTTTTCCTCCTTATACGGAGAGGCTAAATGATATTCTTGGCTGGTTTAGTTGAGAAGTCTCTTTCTGGTTATATAGTAAGTCTGTTTGAACTTCTTCCTACCCCAGCATGGTTTGTCAGCTATTCTGCTGGCCTGGTGGTTTTTTATCCATTGAGCTATAGAGAATGTTGCTCTGGGTCAGACACTTAGCCAAAGGCTGGGGAAGTAGGGGAGAAAGCACCGTTCTCAGATGAACCCAACTATAAGTCACAAGGAGTGGTCAGCTGTATAACACCCGATGCACTGAGTGTTCAAAGCGGGGCAGGATGGCAGGGATTTATGGAGTAGGGAGCCAGGGAAGGTGTCAAGAGCTCTGACATTTGATGTGGGCCTTGAAGAGTAAGTAGGGATTTTGCTAGGCCACAAAGCAAATGCTGACAACAATTCTAGACTTTTTGGGCGTGCCAGCCAGAATCAAAGTGAGAACTCCAAGAGGAAAAGGAAACTCAAGGGACAGAATTAAGGGCTTTTATTATATCATCTCTTTCCATATAGAGACCCAGCTCAAGTACCAGAGGGCTTTTTACTTCCCTTTAATAGGGATGACCATTCCCTTAAAAATGAGGGCTCTTTTCCTTCTTATATGGAGAGGTTAAATGACTTGTCCAAGTTTGTATACTTTGTAGGTAACAAACAAAGCCTAAATCCAATGCCTGTCCAAGGCCTAGCCCCTAATTTGTGGTCAATAATGAGCATTTATTGCAAGAACAATGTATGAATGAATGAATAAACCCAGTTCTCCTGACTGCCATAAAGTATAATTTCCACTACTTGGCACTTGTTTTTGTTGTTTGGTACATTACTAGCTGGTTATTATCACCATCCACAGAGGAGTCCCATGGGATATACCTTGAGGCCTTTGTGAGTCCTCAGATTCATGAAAGCATCTATAACATATATTTTTTTCTTAATATGAGAATTTTACACAGGGCAGGGAGTCCACCAAACAGTTTTAAAAATTGATTTCTATTCTTTTTACCTTCAGTCTCAATACCTTTCCATCTCTCCTGCTCATAGCCATCAGGAGCTTGGCCTAGTTGTACCTTGAACCACACCCTTCATATGCTTTCCATGTGGCCTTTTTGTGGTTTAAGGCCTAAATTGCTCTCCAGCCCAGGGTTAGAAGCTCCAACCTCCTTTCTCATCCTTATCTTTCACTTATTTATTGTTGCATTCATTCAACAAATATTTATTGAGTACTTCTTAAGAATCAGACCCTGTGCTGGGTGCTGAAGATACAGGGATGAAGAGGAAAGACACACAGTTTCACTTCATGGAGCTGACTATCTAGTGGAAGAAACAGTAATAAATGAAAGTTATATTATATAATGGTTTATATTATGTAATGGTAGTTTGCTAAGTGCCACAAAAGGGAAGTATAGAATGGTGAGGTTGTTGAGCAGGGGAATCTAATCTATTTGGGAGGGTCAGGACCAGCTTCCCTGAGGGACTGCATTTAGGGGAACAGGAAATGGCTCAGCAAAGAGATAGGAGAGGATATTCCTGGCAGGGGGCAGAGCACAGGTAAAGGCCCTGAGGTAGGACAGAACTTGGCTTTGTACGGAGATTTAGAAAGGTTCAAGTGGCTGTAATGGCTTGGCCCACAACAGCTTGCAATGCTTCCTTTGGCGAGAGCAAAATCCAAAGTCCTTATTCTAGTGAACAAGACCCTACATGGTCCCGAGCCCTGCTACAGCTCAGATCTCACTTCCTCACCCTTCCCCTCCCCTGCCAACTTCATTTTGCTATTCTTCAAAATGGTAAACATCGTTCATTTTCTGGGCACCTGCATTTTCTCTCCCTTCTACCTATGACACCATCATACCAGATATCTTCACAGCTCACTCCTTCATTCCATGTGAGTTTCTGCTAAATGTTATCCTATCAAAGTGGCCTTCTCTGATCACTCTTCCTGTAACAGTGACCCTCCACCACTCTCGGTCCCATTACTCTGCATGTTCTTCATCACACTTACCACCATGTGGCATATAATTTTTACTTGTTAATGAACTGTATCTCTCCATTACCTTGTAGGGGTCATGAATGAAGCTGTCTTCTTGATTGCTGTATCCTCAGCACCTAGAACAAAACCTGACTAATAGTTGGCACTCAATAAATATATATTAAAAACAGTTGAATGGGAAGAGTGATACAAGACCAGACTGGAGAGGAGGCCAAGAGCCAGACCCTGGGACACATACCATGTACTTTCATGCCCAGAGTGGCCTTGTTCATGCTTTTCCCTCCACCTGCAATGCTCTTCTCTACCCACTTCCATCACCATCTCCACCAAGGGAAGTGCCATTGACATAGCCCATTGCCAGAACTTCCACATAGCATTTATTTATTTCCTCTTTGGATTCTGGTGAGTGAGGTATATGTTTGACTCCTGTCCCCAGTGCAGCATAGAGCATGACCCAGAGTAGGTACTCAGAAAAATCTTTGCTTAATTGGGTGGCAGGAGGGCAATAATCCAGGAGAGCTAATAATCCAGGTTAGGGATTTTAATAAGGTCAGGGATCTGAGCCAAAGTCATGACTGGATTTGAAGGAGCATATATAGTTAAGAGCATGAACTCAGAGCTTAGTTTCCTGGGTTTTGAATCTGGCTCTGTCAATTACGAGTGACTTTTCGTCTGTAAAGGCCTCGGTTTTTCTCTCTTTAAAATGGGCATAAAGAGTACCTCTGTCATAAAATCATTATGAAATTTACATTAATCACTATATTACAGTATTCAAAATAGTACAAGAAACATAATGAATACTATATACATGTATTGTTTAAAAAAGTAAATAAGAAGCCTAGGATGTTGTTTATGGGCAGGAAACCTCAAAGTCCAGGGAAGGCCTGAACTTGGCAGAGAGACAGCATTTGGAGATGCACTTGGGAACCTGGGCAGGGCACTAGGAGAAGGAGATCTTGGGAGCCAAAGCCCAATCCCAGCCGTTGCTTCAGCCCATTTTACAAAAAGCGAGACTGGGTTCAGGAAACACCTTAACTTCACTCCCACCACAGCACAGGAATGTTGATAACTCAAGTGGCTCCCAGAGTAACGCTCCCTGTGCTATTTCCTCACAATTTATCAGTGGAATACAATAACTGGCATCCCAGATGGTGGTTTATTATGTAGTTTATTATTTATTTCCTTCCTTGTTTCTCAGAGCAGTTGAGGTAGTTTATAGGAAGCAACAGAATGTAAACCATGGATTAAAAACAATATTAGGGGGACTTCCCTGGTGGTCCAGTGGCTGAGACTCTGCACTCCCAACGCAGGGGGCACGAGTTCAATCCCTGGTCAGGGAACTAGATCCCACACGCATGTTGCAACTAGGAGTTTGCATGCCACAACTGAAGATCTCACACGCTGCAACAAAGATCCCGCATACCACAACTAAGACTTGGCACGGCCAAAATAAATAAATAAATAAATAATAAAAAACAAACAAACAGTATTAGGTCTAGGAAAGGTATACATTAAAATAAGAGGCCAGCATGGTGGTAAGGTAGGCTAGGAGAGAGCACTGATGACAGGCTAATACAAGGGTCTGCACTGTTGTTATTTTCATGGGCAAATTAAGTTCTGAGCTTCCTAATGGCAAAAGTGAAAAGACACACCTGGTTAGTTACATAGAAGAGAAAAACAGTGTTTTCCTAGTTCTTATCCCTAAAAGAAATTTCTCATTTGTTCCAGGCTCTTTAGGAATGACACTGAATGCTGACGTTTCCATTCTTATGCCCTAGGGCTATCTTGGCCCATGGGTTGGCCAGATTTCTTCCCTAAGGTGGTTATAACTTATGAATTTGCTTGAAAAATCTTAGATCCTCATTCTGACTCTGCTGTGATTATGGGCTTCCCCTAATCAGCCAAGAACTACATTTGTGATTCAACCTCTTAGAACGTCATGGTTCTTAAAGACCTTAAAGGTCATCAGGTCTAACATCCCCATCTCACTCACCTTCTGATGTTTGAATCTTCTCTGCAACAACTCCATCAAGTGGCCATCCAGCTTTTTCTTGAATGCTTCCAGTGACAGGGAGCTCATTACCTTCAAAGACCTCTCATTCCATCTGTTCATGAAGTTTCCTGTTCTATTGAGTTGACATCTGGATCCTAGCCATACTTATTGAAAGAGACATTTCATCCCTGAGGAAAGAAATCAAGTCAAATTGGCCAGCAGGAAGCAACTCTGGGAATCCTAAGCTTCATTAGAAGTAGACTTTTGTTCAAATAAAGTGTTAAAATTAAAGCTGTATATATCTGAGTGGGGCCAATTGGCATAAACTCATCACAGCATATGGTGTGCTTCCTTTTATATGCACGTTTAGCAGCTAGTGGGTACCAAACCTCACACAGCTCCCAATTGCTAGCACTAATGAAGGATCTGTTTGCTTTGGGGGATAAAGATGGTATCACTGATTCACAGTTGTTTTTCCAGGAGTGATGAACATATTTCACTTCCCCATCTACACTCTCTTGCGTGGTCCTTTCTTGGCCTCACTGCCGCTGCCCTACTTCAGACCTCATTGTCTCTTGCCAGGACTGTTCACTTGTCTCTAACTGGCCTCCCTGCCTCAAATCTGGCCCTTTCTGGCCTAAGATCACACCGCCAGAGAGGTCTTCATCAAGCATGGATTTGCCATATCACTTTCAGCTTGAAATCTTCAGTGGCTCCTGTTAGCTCCAGCATGGAGTCCAAGCTTCTTGGCACGTAAGATGGGCAGGGCAGGGTTGGGGGTTACTTGTGGCCATGAATAGAACAAAGATAACTGTCCCTCATTCAGGACAGTTGAGACCCCAAAGTAGTGTAGGGCCTTCTGGAACAATAGCTCACATTCATATAGCTTCACAACAGTCACAGTCTATTCACTGACAAAAATTAATTTCATCTCTAGTTAACAGAGGAAGAAACAGAGATTCTCTCAACACTACTCCTACTACTGCTACTACTACTGTTAACAATAGTGCATGGTTTTATAGCACTATCTGTGTGCCAGGTTCTGTTTCTAAGCACTTTATTTCATTTAATCCTCATAACAAGGTAATTGCATGACCCTGAAAGTGAGCACCTCCTTAAGTCTGTGCCCTGCTGCCTCTCCCTCCTTGCCCTAGCCCCAGCTCTGGCAGGACTCGTGTGTCAATGACACAGGGAGCAGAATTTGGGGGTACCCAGTAGGGGGATCTCAGACAGAAAGTCTGGTCCTAGCAGAGGTCCAGCCTCACTGCTGGCACGGGGATCAGAAGGAACAGCCTAGAGTTTTGTAGTCAGGGTTGGAGAGCCAGGAGGCCATTACTACAGTGGGCAGCGTGGTGAAGGAAAAGACCGCAGGGCCCAGAGCCATGTTCCCATATGTGTGTGCCACGGGTGGGAGCTCGCATGCAGTGTTTCCTTTCTGGACCTCAGTTTCCTCCTCTGCACAATCAGAGTGTTCAGATCCCCGTCTCCTTCCCAGGTTCAGTGGGATGATGGCAGTGAAGGTGTCTGATGGACAGTAAGGTACTGACACAGCATGGGGTGGGGAGACGATAGCCACGTGGGTGTGAGGAGCCTGGGGCGTAAGCTTGTCCCCACACAGCTTCCCCTTTCTGGGGAAGACTTCATATCTCAGTAAGGTGGATGGCACAACTCAGCCTGATGAAGTCAGCTGTGCTCCATGCCCACTGTTAAGAGAATAGCTCCTATCCTACCATCCCAGCCCATAGACAGCCTGAAGCCGGGAACAGCATGGCCTTCAAATCCCAGCCCCAGCTCTGCCCTCGTGCTGAACACCTCTTCCAGCTCAGTCACAACGAAATGTCTCCTTCTTCCTTATAAACCCAGGGCTCTGTCCCCACCAGCCTACCCCATCACCCCACTTCCCCTGGGTCTTAAAACATGCCACTGCCTCAAGACTTGGAGGCCCACCTTAGGAAGTGTGAGATCCATGTTGATAACTAGCTAGGAGGCTAATTGAAAATATTTTGGAGTTTGCATGTTAGCTCTGTCAAATCAAGTAAAAAATCATTCTTATCTACTGCAACCAGCAGTTATGCAAATCTGCCAATGGCATTAATTAAAGGACTTCCTTACTTCTCAGAGCATTTATCATAAATGAGGAACAGGAACATTCAGGGGCTCATTTCATTCTCTCCCTCAGACACAGCCCCATCTGAATTGATGTCGTATGCAGAGAATCTGCCCTGGAGGGCGGGGTGGAGTTGGTTTCCTTATGGGCAGATATTTGAGTTCTGTATTTGTGTAGCACTGTATGTTTACCAGGTGTCAGCTTAGATGGGATGGGCCATCCCCTTAAGTGAATCTTCACACTTCTCACATCATCTCTTGAGATTTCCAGCCTCATCTTGACCCGGTGTGGTGGGCAGTGTGGATGCCCTCTACAGAATAATTTTACATCCACTATCCCTTTTGATCTTCACACAGCTCTGTGATGTTGGTTGTTGTTCTTGTTGCTATTATTCCTGTGTTGTAGATGAGAAAATTTGGACTTCCTTGCTTTAGGCTTTGCAGTCTGTGAGGTCTCTGTCATGATTCTCAGCTCTGCCACTGTAGCATGAAAACAGAAATAGACACTGAATAAACAAACAGACATGGCTGTGTCCCAATAAAACTTTATTTACAAAAGCAGGTGGTGGGTCTTGGTTTCTTGACCTCTGCTATAAAGCACTGACATTGTGGCAGGGAAAAGATACCTTTGGTAAATAGAAAACCTTAATGAGGGGATTTGTTATTATCTCAATAAACTTTACTGAGCATCCACTATATGTCCAGCACTGTGAAAGATACCTATGTAAATCACAGGTAAATCAAGGAGTGCATGGTATGGCAGGAGAAATATCTATATGAATTCACATCATTATCATTTAAGGCCCGGAGCTCTCAGGACCATTAGAGGAAGCAGATGAAACTCAGAATTCAGAACATCTGGACCATCAAGGAGCTTTCTGGAGGAGGTTATATGCTAGCTGGGCTTTGAAGAGCAACAGGATGAAACATGAAGCCTTGTCCATGGGGGCATACTTGGTGAAGGGTCAGTGTGATCGCGTTTCCCCTCCTCATTCTGCTCCTCCCACCAATAGAGACCAGGTATGTTCACAGTCAGTGCCCAAGCGAGGGCCCTTGTAGGACAGGTATGGTGGTGAAAGGGGACCTGGGCTCAGGATGGTGCTCAAGGCATATATATGGAAAAACAGATCCAAATTAGGCCATGCAAGAGCCAGTTGGAGTGAAACAGGTAGTTATGGGCCTCAGAGAAAGAGAAGTTGGGGTGAAAGGCGTCTCATGGCACTGAGTCACAGGGAGGGAGCTATGGCTGCTTGGAACCTTAGGTTGCAAGTTATGATGCTGTGGCTACAACCCCTGACTCCCCGTCTTGGGCCGGGGGAGTTCCCCACACCAATTATAATAAGCATGACCTCACTTTGGGCTAGTGCCTGTGATGCTTTGCGATCACAAGGCACCTTCAACAACCATTATCTGTTTATCTTCACAATAAATCCTATGCGGTTACTACTATCATCCCCATTTTACAAGTAGAGAAACCAAGGCTCAGAATAATGCACTGCTGTGCCCAAGAATTTGAAGCTAGATCTGTGTGACCTCGAAGCCAGTGCTTTTCTCACCGCTCTCTACTGCCCCATCGTACATGTGCCAGGAGTTAGAGATAGAAGATAAGAGAATAAGCAAATATAGATCAGAATCCTAATCAAGAAAGGCCACTCTAGTGGACTTAAGTCTCAAAAGAGTACTATGGGAGGGAGACAAATTCCCACCTGATCAGAAGCTCTGCGTTCCTATGAAATGTGCTTTTATTCTTGCCCAGTTGGCTGGAGGGACTAAGTGATTCAGCTCCAGGCTGTCTCCTTAAAGTCTCAGAACATATCCCCACCCATGTGGCTGCCAGCTGGTGGGTCTAGGGGTGCTTCTGGGCTCTACCCCCTTGGCTTCTTGCTTTTACTCTCAACCTGGTCTCTCTGGCTTCTAGGTCTTTCCAGCCAGCACCTTTGGATTAATTATTTCTTTGGGCGGTTTTTCAGGATTCGACATCCACATCCAGGCCCCCGTGTCTATCCAGAGGACTGCATGCCTAGGTCTCACATTCATGTCGAGCCCCCGATGTCTATTTTTAACCTCATCTCTAATCGGGGTTATGCACACAGTCTCAGCGAGACACTGCCAAGACTGAGAGAAGACTCTCATTGTACAACTGAAAAATGCATCTCTTTATGAGACCAAAGCCCTGATGGTATAATAAATAAATTGATAATTTCTATGATTGCCTTTGAAGAGTAAACAAACATGCATTGCATTGTGCATGCAGTTTAAAAGCCATAATTTTTAAAAAGGAAATATTTCAGAGGTACCATGGTTTATTTGGCCCTGTTTTTGCATTTCTATCTTTTTATTTAAAGCACCAAAAGCCTCAAACATGGAAATGCCCAGGATTTCTCTTGACCCCTGAGGAGCCCTGGTGTTCCAACAGCCCGGTTTTCTGGGAGTAGGGATCAGGTGGAGAATCCTGCCACTCGCCTTTGTCCACATCTTGGTTAACAGAACAGCTCTCAGCTCAGTCTCCCAAGTTGGGGCCCCCTCTTCAGTGAGTGCTTCTGCCCACACTGCCACTGCCTTCATCTGGTCGTCTTCATCCTTCTCTTGGACTGTTATTTAAACATTCTGGAATGTGATCTTTCTGTTACCAGTTTCTTCCCATGCACTCCATTTTCCACACTGCTCTTAGAGTGATTGCTATATAAAGCAAATCTAATCATGGCTGGAAAACCTCAGTACCTTGGTTTTACTCCCAGCTTAGTTGGGGAGGGGTTTCTTTGCTGCTATCATCGCCCAAGGTGACTTCTCTCACATAGGAACTCGGACGGGGAGGTGGAGAAGGTGGGGTGGTGCAAGACACAGCGCCCCTCCCATCCCAGAGAATAGAGGCACCTAAGGCCTTCACCAGACCCCGGGTTCCCCTCCCCAGCCTGCCCCACCAGCCTTCACCAGACCCGTCAGCCGGACAGTGGACAATGGTGCCATTCTATGAGGTTCTTTCCCAGATCTAAGAAGGGACATACAGTATCAAGACACAAAATCTGAATACTGATTCCTTGTTCTTTTACGCCGCACAGGGGGCCTTAAAGTCCTCCTGGACGATGTCTTCTTTCCACTGATGGGTTCCTGTCTCTGTGGAGTCCCCTTTCCCCACATGCTTTCCTCTGTGGTGTGGTGCCCTCACTGCACACCTCTGCCTGACAACCTGCTCCACCTCTCTCTCATCTCACAAATTTGAGCGACACCTCAGGTTTCAGCAGGCCCCAGAGTGAGAGGTAAGGGTGGCTCTGGTCCCCTGGGTGATTGCAAGTCCACAGTTCCAGTTCAGATCATCTTTGCTGAGAGCGGTGGCTAATCTCTTTATGCTTACCTACCAGGCAGATATGCCTCACCCAGGCAGCAGTGGGTTTTTGGTCTGTTTTTAAAATGAGTCCACCCCATTTGAAGTCCTATAGAGGAAAGGATTTTCCCTTCCATTAGCATATTTTGGCCTTGCCTCTTTTAGAAACCTAGGTGTCCTCACTGTTATGTCTGGTTTTGACTAACAGGCCTTGGCTTTCCTTGTAAAGAAGCCAGGCTAGCTGTAAGTGGCTGCTTTCTTTGCTACCCAGGAAGGAGAGCATGGCTCAGATCCACATCTGATAGAAAAGGGTAACAGAAGGGTCGCTGGGCACCCAGAAAAGCATCCTGAACGCCTGCCACAATGAACTTCTGTCTATCTGTATTAAGTTCCTAGGGCTGCTGAGGCAAATTATCACAAACTTGGTGGCTTAAAAGAACAGAAATATACTCTTTCATACTTTTAGAAGCTAGAAGTCTGAAGTCAAGGTTGAAAGGGCTGTGCTTCCTTTGAAGGCTCTAGGAGAGAATCCGTCCCTGCTTCTTCTAGCTTCCATGGCTCTGCTATGGTGGCATCCCTCCCATCTCTGCCTTCCTCCTCACCTCGCCTTTGTGGGTCTTTCCCCTCTCTCCTGTCTCCAATCTCCCTCTGCCTTTCTCTCACAAGGATACTTGTCATAATAATCCAGGGTAATCCAGGATGAAGTCATTTCAAGATCCTTAATTACATCAGCAAAGACCCCTTTTCCAAATGAGATCACATTCACAGGTTCCAGGTGTTAGGATATAGACATATTATTTGGGGGCCACCGTTCACCCACTACACCATCCCAAGGCATACAAGTCCTTTCACGATTGTGCCTTCACATAGGTTTTCTTCCCTCTACTTTTGATGTCCTTCACCATCCTCCCACCTGTCTGCCACCCCCATGCTTTCCTCACTCTGTAAACGCATTTGCACCTTAAAGTAAGAGCTCAGACATCCCTTGTGCATAAAGCCTTCTCCTCCAGGAGGTACTGTCATGTGTCCTTTCATCTAGGACCCTGTAGCATGTGCTCACTAGCCTGGAAGGCATCTGCCAGCCCCAGTCTGGGCTGTGAGTGCCGTGCCAGGCAGGAGTGAGTCATCCGACTGAAACCTCTCCTCTCAAGGTCACCAGGGATTTCCATTTTGCTAAAGCCACTGATCACTTCTCTTCCTTTTTTTTTTTTTTTTTAAATAAACTGCTTAGCAACACTTGACACAGTTAATTGCTCCCTCCTTCTTGATCACTTTCTTTTCCTGGCTCTTTGTGTGGCATTCCCCTTGTTTTCCTCCCACCTCACTGGCCACCCTCTCTTACTGTCCTTTGCTGGTCCTCCTCCACTGCTAGACCTCTGGATATTGGAGTGCCCTAGGGCTCTGCTCTTCCCTCTTTTTATCCTTTCTCCCCAGGAATTTCACTGCTGCAAGTAACAAGGATATATGCCAGTGACACTTACATTTATGTTTCCCCCAGACTGTCTGTTTACCTCTGGATTTGTGTATCCAGCTATTGACTTAATACTTTCACTTGAATGTCTAGTGGACATTTTACATGTAACACAGACAAAGCAAAACACTTGTGTTTCTCCCAACTTTGTTCCCTTCTTGTCCCCACTCAAAATGGCACCACCATCCACTCAGTTGCTCAAACCCCAAAACACAGAGTCATCGTTGATTATGTTTTTCCTATGTCCCATGTCAAATCAATCAGAAAGTGCTATGAGGTCTACCTCCAAGCTATGTCTTGAGCCTACCTATGTATTTGCTTTTCTACCACTACTGTCCCAGCCCCTCTTCTCTTGCCTCAACTCCCAATACTTTCCCTTTACTTGTATCTTCCAGCCTCCTGGGCCTTCTTTGTGTTCTGCAAACAACCATGTTCATTTCTACCTTTTGGATTTCCTCCTTCCTTTGTCTGGAATGCTATTCTCTTAGATCTTGGCATAATTTCCTTCTTGTCTCTAAGGCCTTGGTTCAAATGTGACTTACCACCAAAGTATCACTCCACCCATGTCACTTTCTATCCCAAGACTTATTCTGATTTCTCTCTATTACTAAGTTATCTGATTAATCTTGTTTATCTGTTTACTTGATTAACATTGTCTCCTTTCTCTAGACAAACACAGATACTTGCCTGCCTTGATCACTCACCATACCTAGGTAAGTGCCTGGCACCTAATAGCAACTGAATATATACTTGTGGAATAAATGAGTGTATGTTTTAGAAAAATCACTCTGGAGACAATTTGGAGAACAGACTTGACAGGGAGAAATCTGTGCTTTAGAAAATTCTCTCTGGCTAGAGTATGCAATGTGGATTGGACTTAGAAACCCCCCAGTCGCTTGGAACACCAAACCTTGTAGGATGTTTGGTGAGGTGAATTCAGTATGATTATAGCCTAGAAATGAATTGGAAGATTTCTTCATTGATTCTGACAAATGGGCTTCTTTCCCTGCACTGTTGCCTTTGAGTAGTGAAAATGCGATTAAAATAGACCTCCATATTTGGGTTGCTGACACCACAAGTGTGTGAAAGTGGAATTAGATACTTTTCCCGTGGCAGCTCCTGACCCCAAAACCATGGAGAATTGCTGTGGGGACAGAGTTCTCTGAGAGTGTCATCTGGCAGCGAAGATGCAAGGGGAATGAGCCTGTAGTGGGTATGGTTCACTCCTTGAGTCAGAGGTCCTTTTGGCTGGCCTAGTGGCGGATAATGTGGAGACAATTCTTTTCTTCCCATCTCTTCATTACTGCACAAAGGAGCACACAGAGCTTCACAGAAAAGGGGTTAGCCAGGCTCCGTAACTCTAGGATTCTTCTTTCTCTCTTTATCCCAGAGCCTGAGTCCTCTTGCACTCTTTTCAAAGCACAGTGGAAATAGAAAGGATGCTTAGAAAAGTGGATAAAAAGAAAACAGAATAGAAATCTCCTAAACCTGTTAAATTCTCCCCCTGAATCTCTTGCAGAATTTATATTCAGTAAAAATATTATTTTTCAGGGCAAATAAAAGCCATCCCAATGGCAATTGTTCCCTCTTCCCCGCTCCCCCACTTGTTTTTTTGGTAGATTTTATGGAGTGATTTGAATTCATAGGGCCTCTCTTTCATTGTGCAGACTGAGAAATTGTAAACCTCGTAATCGGGAGGGCTGGGTGATCTGAGTGGGTAAACCAGATTCGAGGAGCTGGCACAGTCCCCGCGAATCCGCATGGACGCTGAGCTTTGCCAGTCTGCATGGGCAGTCCCCGTTCTAAAAGGCATATGATGTTCTACTTGGCAGCACAATACAGCAGAAAAGTGTGGAGTTAGAAGGAGGAAATCTGGACTGTGGTCCTCACTACTTGGATGACCTTGGACAAGCTATGTAGGTTTTCTGAGTCTAAGCTTTCATATCATGAAGTGGGAGTAATAATATGTTCCTCCCCTATGTACAATGCCATTCTGAGAGTTAAATATATATGTGAGTGTGCTTAGGGAACTGGGGAGACCTCTGTGTATCTTAGTCATTATTTTCTAGTTTGTCAAATCAAAGTCTTAATCTAGAATGGATAAATCTATTCACAGTGAATGTTCATTCATTAGACAGACTGATTGATGATGAGTTGGGATTCTGGATTCAGACCAGAAGACAGAAATAATCCTACTCTTGATGATATTTTAGAGCCTCTCCAATTCAATATGACTTAATTTGCACATTTAGTATAGAGCTTGAGTATTAGATAGGGCTAAAAATGAGATTTAGTGAGAAAAGATGGTTTTATCCATACAACATGCACTCAACAAATATTTTGGGGTGCAGATAAAATGTATATAACAGTGCTTGGCACATGTCAAGTGCTCAATACATTCCCACTGTTATTACCGTTGTTGCTCTTGTTGCTGTTTGCCAGGTCCTAGGCTGAAATTTGGGGTTGCAAATATGCAAAGCCATGGTCTCTGCCCTCTAGCATCTCTGAGTCTGGTGTGGGAGATCGAGTTGACAATTACAGGAAAATGAAGCAAGTGGGGGCAGTCAGAGACTGATTCAAGTCAGCCTGTCTATATTTGAAATTCTGTTTCGTTATTTATTGGCTAGGTGAACTAGCTAAGTGCAAGTGACTTAACATTTCAGGCTTTATTTCCTTCATCTGTAAAAAGGGAGAATAATTGCACTGATTTTAAGGGATTGCTGAATGAGTGAAATTAGATAATTAATCATTCATTTATTTATAAAATATTTATTGAGTGTTGAGGTTGGCTGAATATTGGCACCCCTGGAGGTATCCATGTCCTTATCCCCAGAACCTGTGAATATGTTAGGTTGTGTGGCAAAAGGGAAGTGAGGTTGCAGACGGAATTAAGGTTGCTAATCAGCTGGCTTTAAAATAGGAAGATTATCCTGGATTAATGGGATGGGCCAAGTGTAGTTACAAAAGTCCTTAGAAGTGGAAGAAGGAGGCAGGAGGCAGGGTGGGGGGTGGGCAGGAACGAGTCAGAGACAGATTTGAAGATGCTTTGCTGCTGACTTTGAAGATGGAGAAACAGGGCCACAAACCAAGGAATACAGGAGGCCTCTAGAAACTGGAAAAAGCAAGGAAATACGTTTTCCCCTAGAGCCTCCAGAATGCACCCAGTCTACACCTTGATTTTAGCCCAGTGAAATCCATTTCAAATTCTGACCTCCAGAGCTGCACAATAACAAATTTGTGTTGTTTAAGCCACTAGGTTTGTGGTACTTTATTACAGCCACAAGAGGAAACTGATACAAACATCTACCATGGGCCATCAGACTCTGTTCTCGGTGCTGGGGCTAAGCAGTCGCCAGTGCACACAGACAGACACACGTACCCCAGTATTTGGAGCTTAAATTCTAGAACAATAAATAAATAGACAAATAAATATGGGTCGGAGGCTGAGACATGCTATGAAGAAAAATTAAAGCAGAGTCAGGGAGCCAGAGAATAAAGGAGATATTATTTTGCATACGAGTGGTCAGAAGGCCTTCGTAATGAGATAGCATTTGAATAGACATCTGGATTAAATGAGGGCTTGACCCAGGTAGATATCTGGGGAGAAGAGCAACCTTGGGTGAAGCAGCTCCTCTCTGAGGGCCATTCCCAAAGAGGGATGCAACTCTGAGACTTCAGCAGCCAGAACCCCCAGCAGCTGGGGGAACAAATGCCTCAGTCCTGAAGGGGGACCTGATTAGTACATCACAGAATCCATGACAGGGGCCTGTTACAATAGGCTGGCCAAGAAGTGATGATAATTTGTATGGGGAGAATTCGAGGAGGGAAGATGAGAAATAATCTTTTTCTTGTTGAATTATAATTGACATACAATATTATATTAGTTTCAGTTGTGTTACATAGTGATGAAATATTTTTATACATTACAAAATGATCAAGATGATAAGTCTAGTTACAATGTTAACATACAAAGTTGTTACAATATTATTGACTATATTCCCTATGCAGTACATTATATTCCCTGTGATTTATTTATTTTATAACTAGAAGTTTGTACCTCTTTTTTAAAATAATTTATTTATTTTTAGTTTTGACTGTGTTGGGTCTTCGTTGGTACACTCAGGCTTTCTCTAGTTGTGGCGAGCGGGGGCTACTCTTCGTTGTGGTGCACGGGCTTCTCATTGCTGTGGCTTTTCTTGTTGTGGAGCATGGGCTCTAGGCACGCGGGCTTCGGTAGCTGTGGTGCGTGGGCTCAGTAGTTGTGAGGCGCGGGCTTAGTTGCTCTGCGACATGTGGGATCTTCCTGGGCCAGGCCTCGAACCCATGTCCCCTGCATTGGCAGGGGGATTCTCAACCACTGCGCCACCAGGGAAGCCTGGAAGTTTGTACCTCTTAATCCCCATCACCTATTTAGCCTGTCCCCCCACCCCCTCCCCTGTGGTAACTACCAGTTTGTTCTCTGTATCTATGAGTCTGTTTCTGTTTTGTTTTGTTTGTTCATTTGTTTGGTTTTTTAGAGTCCACGTATAAAGGAAATTACACAGTATTTGTCTTTCTCTGTTTGCCTTATTTCACTTTGCATATACCATGAAGGTCCATCCATGTTGTTGCAAATGGCAAGATTCATTCTTTTTTATGGCTGAGGAATATGTTCTTTTTCCATTCATCTATCAATGGACACTTAGGTTGCTTCTATATTGTGGCAATTGTAAATAAAGCTGTGATGAACATAGGGGTGTATATATATATTTTTTAAATTAATGTTTCCATTTTCTTCAGAAAAATACCCAGAATTAGAATTGAGAAATAATCATTTTAATGCAGAGCTCACAGGATTTGCAGATGGATTTCCTGGAATGGAAAGAGAAATGTCAAAGGCTGACTTCAAGCAAGTGGAATAGGGTTGCTAAAATGGGGAAAAATGAATGAGGGACAAGTTTGGGGGAGAACAATCAAGAGTTTAGTTTTAGATATAAATCTGAGATGCATTAGCATCTTCAAGTAAGGAAATGTTGAGTTCATTGGAGAGATCAGGACTGGAGACATAACTGTGAGAAGGCTGTGGAACTGACCTCAGTCACTTCAGGTAGTGGGTATGGGCAAAGGAGAGAGCCAAGATTGAGTCCAGGGGCACTCCACCAGTGAAAGATTGGAAAGATGAGAGGAGGCTCTGGCAAAAGCACAAGGCCCGGCATGTGGTAAGTGCCTAGTGTAAGGTGGCTAGCTGCTATGGTCTGAATTGTTTCCCTCAAAATCCATACGTTGAAGCCCTAACCACCCTTCCCCAAAGTGACTGCATTTGTAGATAGGGCTTTCAGGAGGTAATTAAGGTTAAATGAAGTCATAGGAGTGGGGCCCTGAATTGATAGGACTTATAAGAGGAGGAGGAGAGAGAGCTATCTCTGTCTTTCTGCCATGTGAGAACACAGCTAGAAGGTGGCCATCAGCAAGCCAGGAAGAGGGTTCTCACCAGGAACTGAATTGGCTGGCATGTTGATCTTGGACTTCCAGCCTCCAGAACTGTGAGAAAATACATTTCTGTTGTTTAAACCCCCCAGTCTGTGGCATTGTGTTACGGCAGCCCAAGTGTCTGACTGAGACACTAGCCATGGAGGTTTGAGAACAGGCAGAGGTGACTTAGGCCAGAAAGCACTGGGAGAGCTGGGAGGACATGCTCTGCTCCTAACCTCCTGACTGACCCACATTCATCAGTGGCCCTCTTTGGGCCTCAGTTTCCTCTTCTGTAAACTAAGGGCTCCTTTCAGTTCCAGCATTCTACAAACTATGATTTAGAAATAGAATTGTTAGAAGACAGGTAATACTGCATTTATGTGGATTTTGAAAAAATATTTTTTAATTTTATCTTTTATTGTGGTAAAGTATACGTAACATAAAATTTACCATTTTAACCACTATCCATCCCTGGGACTTCTTCATATTCCTAACTGAAACTCTGTACCCCTTAAACAATAGTTACTCCCCTCCTCCTCCCAACCTCTGGCAGCCACCACATTACTTTCTGTCTCTATGAATTTGACTGCTCAAGGTAACTCATGTAAGTGGGATCATACAGTATTTTTGTCCTTTTGTGTCTGGCTTATTTCCCTTAGTATAATGTCTTCAAGATTCATCCATGTTGTAACCTGTGTCAGAATTTCATTCCTTTTTAAGGTTAAATAATATTAGTCATGTGGATTTGAAATCATAAGACCTGTGCCCAAATTCCAACTCTTCTACTTACGAGCTCATGTGACCTTGAGTGTGCCCTCTGTTTCTCATTTCCTCATCCTTAAATAGTGAAAATAGTACCTACCCCACAGACGTGTTGGGTGGTGAATTTGATATAATGGATGTGAAACCACTTTAGAAAGATTATGATGCTACGGCTATTTTTAGCTGTAAGAGGCCACTAGGTTGGCTGCTAGGGGTGATTTTTTTCTCTTGGTCACTCTAATGACATCTTTCCAAGCAATTCTTTGGCCCGGCTGCACAGCTGATCCAGTTCACTTATCATGGCAGTCAAATAAATGGACTTGGTTGTTTTCCTGTCAGCTTCTTCATGTGTCACATCAGCACAGCCAAAGATAAGGAGCCTCTGTCTCTGACCCAGACGCTTTGGACCTGGGTGCTTCCATTGTAAGCCAGGGAAAGTATCACCCTGATGGCTGGAGAAAACCCTCCTCCCCTTGGCTTTTTGTTACATTCTACAGCAACATCAGGCTCCCTGTTTCTGGGCCTGACTCGATGAGGTCATTCCACCCTAGAAAGGGTGGGAGGATGGATTAGAGGGAAGTGAGATGAGGCAGCACAGCCTGGGAGTCTGGGGGCTGAGGGCCAGGCTGGATCTCCTATGGAGTAGCTGTGGGACCAAGCGCAATGCACTTTCCCTTTCTGGGTTGGTTACCCTCCTCTGTGTGGTAAGGGGTGGGACTTGAGGACCTCCAAGGTCATTTTGAGCTCTGGCCTTCCGTGAATGATGAATGGTATGTGAATTCCCATTCCACTTTCTGTCAATGACACTAGATCTTTCCTTCACCCCCACTATTCATGTACTTGTCCCCAAGAGCTACTCACTTCAGGTTCAGACTTAAACTGGATGCTTACTCCCAGCCCTGAGCCTATCTCTTCCCTCCTCCCTCTTCACTTTGATTTCTTTCTGGTCCAATTTTCTGCTGTCTAGAGGAGCTGGCTTTAGAAACATCTGCTTTCCTAATGCATGCTGAAAGATCAATGTCAGATTATGGCTTCAGTTCTCATTTCACTTGCATTTTAGGAGAGGAGCAATACTTCAACCTCAAAAGAATGGCCCTCTCACAATAGAGTCTAGACACAGAGCGGGGAGACATGCTCAAAAAGTAAACAGGGGGCCATATTATGCAGACTTCCAAAGAGAAGTGAAGAGGTTTGGACTTCATCCAGTGGCAGTGGGGAGCCACTGAGGGGTTTTGAGCTGTATCTGAGCTATATCTTCAAGTCATCATTCAGGCAACTTTTTGAAGACTGGATTGAAGTGGGAAGAGAACAGAGGCAGGCAAGAGAGTGAATCCCAGATCCAGGTGAAAGAGACCAAGAAGAGTGATAATAGAGATGGAAAGGAAGAGACCCACCTGAGAGGTTTTAGAAAAATCACCTGGACTTGGGCCCCAGTGAATCTGGGGATAAGAGAGAGAGAGAGGAGTTGAGGATGACACTGACATTTCTAGCTTGCAAGTTTGATGCCCAGTTTTGTCTGTGGCTAATATAGAAAACACGCTTTGCCATTCTCCCCCAGCTCACTATGCTGTAGCCATGCCCAAATCTGCTCCTGCCTCAGGGCTTTTGCACTTGTGGGTCTCTGTGCCCAAGTTTAGCTCAAATGTCCTCTCTTTCAAGGGGCTTCTTTGATGGCCAATCTAAGGCAGTCTCTCTGCCCTGTTCATCTCCCACCTCAGTTCCTATTCACCTCACCCTTTATCCCAAGCTAAAATGAGCTCCTTCATCTATTAGCTTAGTTCCACTAGAATTTAAGTTCCACCTGGGTAGGGGTCTCATGTGTCTCATTCATGAGTGTATCCCTGGCACCTAGAAGAGGGCTTGACTCATAGCAGGTGCTTAGTAATTATAAGTTTAATGAACAGGAAGGAAGGAAAGAAGGAAGAAGGCTGGAATCAGATGTGGCAAATTATTTCCAAAGATGGCTGCAACATCTCCCATCTTGTATGCCTTTTGCAGTGAGACTTGCTGCTTCTCTCATCAGGTGGAGCCTGTTTCCTCTCTCTCTTGGACCTGGGCTGGCCCTATGACTTGCTTTGACCTGTAGAATGCAGCTGAAGTGACACTGTATGGCTTCAGAGTCTAGGCTTTCAGAAGTCCTTGTGGCTTCCATTTTCACACCCTTGCAATGATTCTTCTTCTTGTGTCTTGAGACACATCAGAAAGCCCAAGGCCCTGTGGAGGGAAATGGAGGCCTCCAGTCAACAGCATCTGCTGAGCCCAGCCCGCAGCAGATCTACCAGCTGAGTGTGGCCACATGAATAATCCCAGGCAAGAAGAGCCATCCAGACAAGCCACGGAGTTGTGAGAAACAATACATTGTCTTAAACCACTAAGTTTCATTCTCCACTTTGGGCTTTGAGTTTAAGGAACTGGTGGGCATCCAGATGGAGATGTACAGCAGGAATTAAATATAAGGAATTATAACATATAATCATATAATTGTATATGTATACATATGTGTATACTTACATATGTATCTGTGTATATATACTTATATGTGTATGTGTAAATACATATATGTAATATTGGTATGTGTTTCTGGCAGAAACAGCTTTGATGACCTTTGAATTATGTATATGAACCTTTAATGTGATTATGAAAAAAGCTCTATTGTTTCTTGACTAGGTTGTGAAGAAAGTTGTAACAACTGTGTATTTTCTTACTCTTACTCTGAAAATTTTTCAAATGGATGAATCAGGGCAGTTATAGGCAGATAAATGAAGGGTTCCCATCGGTGTGATTCAAAAAGCATTCAGGATCCTGCCTGCCCAAAGTTTCTGCCCCACTGCATTCTGCTCACTCCTTTGGCCAAGAGTTAGACAGTAGATGCAGAAGCATCAGTTCCAGCCCACCCTAGTATAGACAAATATGCATCTGGTGCTTTCCATCTTACAAAGCAATTTTCCCATCATCATCTTATTTAATCCTCATAGCAACTCTGTGGCATAGGTTCTGATTTTTTTTGAAAATGAGGAAACAGGGTCTAACTGAAAGTTACACAATGCATAGGTAGTGGAGTGAAGACAGACCCAGCAGACCCTCTAAACTCCTGGGTCAGCATGCTTTCAGCACCATCACACTTATTCCAATAGAACAGATTATGAGCTTCTTGGAAACTATTTACATAATAAAGAGAATGCCCTTGGTCTTGAAAGCCATTCATTGTCTGTCACAGGAGACAGGGAGATACCGTCTCTGGGCAAGGTCTCCACCCGTCTTGTAATTTAAGTAAAACTTTGATGCTAATTTCCTCTCCCTCCCAGAGTTAGCCCTGGCTCCTGGGAAGGAAAGGAAGTGCTTTCACCCTTTATAGACAACCTTGGCTTCAATCACATCATTTGCTCCATTTTTTTTCTCCTGTGAAATATGAAAAAGCAGATGTAAAGTCTTCCCTGTTTCTCTTTAAAAGAAGATAATAGTTGTTTGCACATTTTAACTGAACATATTTAAAAAGAATGAGAGTTGATTTTTTTAATTGCAAAATTTATTCTGGATAAAACATTAATGTGGGATGAGTTAAGAATACTTTTTTTTTTTTTCCTCCAAGTATTAGGAGACAAGAGGAAGGCTCTGGAAATCTGTTTGCAAACCTTTAGCAGTCCTCATGGTCTCCCTGAGACTAGGCAGACACTACCTGAGATGCTCACCCAGTCTGGGCCACAGTTAGAATATTTGATGGGGGGTGGGGTGGGGGAATATCTTCTAACCAGGCTTCTCATCTTTGCAATTCTCTATCACAGGATGAAAGGCCACACCTGACTCTCCTTTTCTCCTGTTGGTGTCCCTCTAATTACTTGAATGATCCAATCTTCCTCTCACTATTGACTTCCCACTTCTCTCCTCTGTGCCCTGGGTCCCTGCTTCACGGTGGACTGCTCCCCATCCACCCCCCTCATTTGCTGAGATCTGGATTGCCCTCTGTGGATTTCCCCAAGGGAAGCTACTCATTCTTCCATTTTTCATGCCCTATGAAGCTGGGAAGGGGGTTGACACACTCGCGGATTTTTTCTTACATTTATAGACATTACACTTTCACCCTAGTGAAAATTGCAATTTATTTTGTTTCATTCTGTTTGGCTATATAACCCACTATTGTTACTGGCCCTTTCCAGTTGGGACAATAAGAGTGCTCCTGCCTGGTGTCGTTCAAGCCAATAGAAGGAGACGGAGTTTGGTTCAGAAGCAAAGGAACGTTTAATTCTTTGATGAAAGAATAGAAAGTTGCAAGCTCACGCTCTACAGTACAAGCTCTCCCTGACAGGCAGTCAGCAGGTCTGCTTTATAGGGCTCTTGTCAGCGGGGAGGGGGCGGAGTCCACTGGGGCAGGCGCAGCTGTGCTGCTTAGGCTCCAGATCGCAGTGCCGGGTGCACGGCCCGCCGCCGCCATCTTGAATTGAGCGTCCTGTGCAGCGTCTCTGCGCACGGCCCGCTGCCGCCATCTTGAATTGAGCGTCCTGTGCAGCGTCTCTGCTCGCAGCCGGAGCTGAGGTGTCCGCACAGCCCTCTCACACTACTAATTCTGGTGTGAAGTGCCTGGCACCGAGGACCCTATGAGCAAGTGAAACTGGACTAAGCACAAAGGTAAAAAAACGGTTAGACTTTATTATTATTATTTTAAACTTTTTAATTATTATTTTTTAATCTTTACTGGAGTATAATTGCTTCACAATATTGTGTTAGTTTCTGTTGTACAACAAAGTGAGTCAGCCATAAGCATGCATATATCCCCATATCCTCCCTCTTGCGTCTCCCTCCCACCCTCCCTATCCCACCCCTCTAGGTCGTTAAAAAGCACCGAGCTGATCTCCCTGTGCTATGCGGCTGCTTCCCACTAGCTATCTGTTTTACATTTGGTAGTGTATATATGTCAATGCCACCCTCTCACTTTGCCCCAGCTTACCCTTCCCCCTCCCCTTGTCCTCAAGTCCATTCTCTACATCTGTGTCTTTATTCCTGTCCTGCCCCTATGGTCTTCAGAACCTTTTTTTTTTTTTTTTTAGATTACATATGTATGTGTTAGCATGCGGTATTTGTTTTTCTCTTTCTGACTTACTTCACTCCGTATGACAGTCTCTAGGTCCATCCACCTCACTGCAAATAACTCAATTTCGTTTCTTTTTATGGCTGAGTAATATTCCATTGTACATATATGCCACATCTTCTTTATCCATTCACCTGTCTATGGACACTTAGGTTGCTTCCATGTCCTGGCTATTGTAAATAGAGCTGCAGTGAACATTGTGGTACATGTCTGTTTTTGAATTATGGTTTTCTCAGGGTATATGCCCAGTAGTGGGATTGCTGGGTCATATGGTAATTCTATTTTTAGTTTTTTAAGGAACCTCCATACTGTTCTCCATAGTGGCTGTATCAATTTACATTCCCACCAACTGTGCAGGAGGGTTCCCTTTTCACCACACCCTTTCCAGCATTTATGGTTTCTAAATTTTTTGATAATGGCCCTTCTGACTGGTGTGAAGTGATACTTCATTGTAGGTTTGATTTGCATTTCTCTAATAATTAGTGATGTTGAGCATCTTTTCATGCGCCCCTTGGCCATCTGTATGTCTTCTTTGGTGAAATGTCTGTTTAGGTTTTCCACCCATTTTTAAATTGAATTGTTTGGTTTTTTGATATTGGGCTGCATGAGCTGTTTGTATATTTTGGAGACTAATCCTTTGTTGTTTCATTTGCAAAAATTATCTCGCATTCTGAGGGTTGTCTATTCTGTTTATGGTTTCCTTTGCTGTGCAAAAGCTTTTAAGTTTCATTAGGTCCCATTTGTTTATTTTTGTATTTATTTCCATTTCTCTAGGAGGTAGGTCAAAAAAGATCTTGCTGTGGTTTACGTCAAGGAGTTTTTTTCCTATGTTTTCCTCTAAGAATTTTATAGTGTCTGGCCTTACGTTTAGGTCTTTAATCCATTTGGAGTTTACTTTTCTGTATGGTGTTAGGAAGTGTTCTAATTTCATTCTTTTACATGTAGCTGTCCAGTTTTCCAAGCACCACTTATTGAAGAGGCTGTCTTTTCTCCACTGTATATTCTTGCCTCCTTTGTCGTAAATTAGGTGACCATATGTGCATTTCTGGGATTTCTGTCCTGTACCATTGATCTATATTTCTGTTTTTGTGCCAGTACCATACTGTCTTGATTACTGCAGGTTGTAGTGTAGTTTGAAGTCAGGGAGCCTGATTCCTCCAGCTCCATTTTTCTTTCTGAAGATTGCTTTTGTTATTCAGGGTATTTTGTATTTCCATGCAAATTGTAAAATTTTTTGTTCTAATTCTGTGAAGAATGCCATTGGTAGTTTGCTAGGGATTGCATTGAATCTGTAGATTGCTTTGGGTAGTATAGTCATTTTTGCAATATTGATTCTTCCAATCCAAGAACATGGTATATTTCTCCATGTGTTTATGTCATCTTTAATTTCTTTCATCAGTGTTTTATAGTTTTCTGAGTACAAGTCTTTGGCCTCCTTATGTAGGTTTATTCCTAGGTATTTTATTCTTTTTGTTGCAATGGTAAATGGGGTTGTTTCTTTAATTTCTCTTTCTGATTTTTCTTTTTTGTGTATAGGAATATCAGAGATTTCTGTGAATTAATTTTGTACCCTGCAACCTTACCAAATTCATTGATTAGTTCTAGTAGTTTTCTGGTGGCATCTTTAGGATTTTCTATGTATAGTATCATGTCCTTTGCAAACAGTGACAGTTTTACTTCTTCTTTTCCAATTTGTATTCCTTTTATTTCTTTTACTTCTCTGATTGCCATGGTTGGGATTTCCAAAACTATGCTGAATAAGTGTGTCAAGAGTGGACATCCTTGTCTTGTTCCTGATCTTAGTGGAAATGATTTCAGTTTTTCACCATTGAGTATATTCGCTGTGGGTTTGTCAATATACAGCCTTTATTATTTTGAGGTAGGTTCCCTCTGTGCCCATTATCTGGAGAGTTTTTATCTTAAATGGGTGTTGAATTTTGTCAAAAGTGGTTTCTGCATCCACTGAGATGATCATATGGCTTTTATTATTCAATTTGTTAATATGATGTATCACATTAATTGATTTGCATATATTGCAGAATCCTTGCATCCCTGGGATAAATCCCACTGGATCATGGTGTATGAGCCTTTTAATATGTTGTTGGGTTCTGTTTGCTAGTATTTTGTTCAGGATTTTTGCATCTATGTTCATCAGTGATATTGGTCTATAATTTTCTTTTTTTGTGATATCTTTTTCTGGTTTTGGTATCAGGGTGATGGTGGCTTCGTAGAATGAATTTGGGAATGTTCCTCCCTCTGCAATTTTTTGGAAGAGTATAAGAAGGATCTGTGTTAGCTCTCCTCTAAATATTTGATAGAATTCTCCTGTGAAGCCATCTAGTCCTGGACTTTTGTTTGTTGGAAGATTTTTAATTACAGTTTCAATTTCATTACCTGTGATAGGTCTGTTTATATTTTCTAATTCTTCCTGGTTCAGTCTTGGAAACTTGTAGCTTTCCAAGAATTTGTCCATTTCTTCCAGGTTGTCCATTTTATTGGCATATAGTTGTTTGTAGTAGTCTCTTATAATCCTTTGTATTTCTATGGTGTCAGTTGTGATCTCTCCTTTTTCATTTCTCATTTTACTGATTTGCATAATCTCCCTTTTTGTCTTGATGAGTCTGGCTAAGGGTTTATCAATTTTTTTATCTTCTCAAAGAACCAGCTTTTAGTTTTATGGATCTTTGCTATTGTTTTCTTCGTTTCTATTTCATTTATTTCTGCTCTGATCCTTATGATTTCTTTCCTTCTACTGACTTTGGGTTTTCTTTGTTCTTCTTTCTCTAGTTGCTTTCGGTTTAGGGTTAGAGTGTTTATTTGAGATTTTTCTTGTTTCTTGAACTGAGATTGAATTGCTATAAACTTCCCTCTTAGAACTGTTTTTGCTGCATCCCATAGGTTTTGGGTCTTTGTGTTTTCATTGTCACTTGTTTCAATGTATTTTTTAAATTTCTTCTTTGATTTCTTCAGTGATCTCTTGTTTATTTAGTAGTGCACTGTTTAGCCTTCATGTATTTATGGTTTTTACAGTTTTTTTCCTGTAATTGATTTCCAATCTCATAACGTTGTGGTCAGAAAAGATGCTTGATATGATTTCAATTTTCTTAAATTTCCTGAGGCTTGCTTTGTGACTCAAGATGTGATCTATCCTGGATAATGTTCCGTGTGCGCTTGAGAAGAACGTGTATTCTGCCACTTTCGGGTAGAATGTTCTATAAATATCAATTACATCTATCTGGTCTATTGTGTCATTTAAAGCATGTGTTTCCTTATTTATTTTCTGTTTGGATGATCTGTCAGTTAGTGTGGGGTGGTCAATAAGTGGGGTGTTAAAGTCCCCTACTATTATTGTGTTACTGTCGATTTCCCATTTCATGGTTGTTAGCATTTGCCATATGTATTGAGGTGTTCCTATGTTGGGTGCATAAACTACTCCAGCTTTCTTTTGATTTCCATTTGCATGGAATATATTGCTACTCCAGCTTTCTTTTGATTTCCATTTGCATGGAATATATTTTTCCATCCCTTCACTTTCAGTCTGTATGTGTCCCTAGGTCTGCAGTGGGTCTCTTGTAGACAGCATATATATGGGTCTTGTTTTTGTATCCATTCAGCCAGTCTGTGTCTTTTGGTTGGGGCATTTAATCCATTTATATTCAAGGTTATTATCGATATGTATGTTCCTATTACCATTTTCTTAATTGTTTTGGGTTTGTTTTTCTGGGTCTTTTTCTTCTCTTGTATTTCCCACCTAGAGAAATTTCTTTTGCATTTGTTATAAAGCTGATTTGGTGGTGCTGAATTCTCTTAGCTTTTGCTTGTCTGAAAAGCTTTTGATTTTGCTGTTGAATCTGAATGAGATCCTTGCTGGGTAGAGTAATCTTGGTTGTAGGTTTTTCTCTTTCATCACTTTAAGTATATCCTGCTACTCCCTTCTGGCCTGCAGAGTTTCTGCTGAAAAATCAGCTGATAACCTTATGGGGGTTCCTTTGTATGTTATTTTTTGTTTTTCCCTTGCTGCTTGTAATGCTTTTTCTTTGAATTTAATTTTTGTTAGTTTGATTAATATGTGTCTTGGTGTGTTTCTCCGAGGGTTATCCTGTCTGGGATTCTCTGTGCCTCCTGGACTTGGGTGACTATTTCCTTTTCCATGTTAGGGAAGTTTTCAACTATAATCTCTTCAAGTATTTTCTCAGACCCTTTCTTTTTCTCTTCTTCTTCTTCTTCCCTATAATTCGAATGTTTGTGCATTTAGTGTTGTCCCATAGGTCTCTGAGATTGTCTTCAATTCTTTTCATTCTTTTTTCTTTATTCTGCTCCTCGGCAGTTATTTCCACCAGTTTGTCTTCCAGCTCACTTATTCGTTCTTCTGCCTCAGTTATTCTGTTATTGATTCCTTCTAGTGTATTTTTCATTTCAGTTATTGTGTTATTCATCTCTGTTTTTTTTGTTCTTTAGTTCTTCTAGATCTTTGTTGGACATTTATTGTATTTTCTCAACCCATGCCTCCATTCTGTTTCTGAGATTCTGGATCATCTTTACTATAATTACTCCAAATTCTTTTTCAGGTAGATTGCCTATTTCCTTTTCATTTATTTGGTCTTGTAGGTTTTTACCTTGCTGCTTCATCTCTGACATATTTTTTTGCCATCTCATTGATTTTTTTCCTTTTTTTTAATGAATGGGATTGTGTTCCTATCTTACTGGTTGTTTGGCCTGAGGCTTCCAACACTGGAGTTTATAGGCTGCTGGGTAGAGCTGGGTCTTGGCGCTGAGATGAGGACCTCTGGGAGACCTCACTCTGATGAATATTCCCTGGGGTCTGAGGTTCTCTGTTAGTCCAGTGGTTTGGAGTTGGAGCTCCCACTGCAGGAGCTTCAGCCCAACCCCTGGCTCATGAACCAAGATCCTGCAAGCTGTGTGGAGTGGCAAAAAAAAGAAAAGAAAGAGAAAAAAAGGAGAACAACAAAGTAAAAAATAAAATTAGACTAGGAAACTAACAGATATGTTAGAAAAAAATAAAAATATAGATGAAACAACAACTGGAAGGTAAAACAGAACCACAATACTTAAAAAGAGGAGAGAAAAAAAAAAAAAGGTGGAAAAGGCCTTGGCTGTGGAGGGTGGGGCTTAAGCAGGGGTGAGGTTTGAATGGTGGGCGGGGCCTATGCTTAGGACCCACAGGGCTGGAAAAGGCCCTGGGGGGTGTGAGGGGTGGGGCTTAGACTAAACAGAACAGAAGGAGCCTAGGCATACCTCCCACCTCTGATCTCAGAGGGTGGGGGACCCCACCTGGGAGCCCAGCAGGCTTCCTGTGCTTGAGTGGGCGGGGCAAATGTTTTCCCTGCCCTCCTCTCCCACTCCTCCAGTCCTGGAGGGCCCCTCCGGCCTGCCTCTCCTGTTCTCTCTTGGGCCTCCCTCCTACACCCCCTTGACCAACCCAGCCCGGAGGGGATCTCTGAGGGCGTAGGACCCGGCCTGAGAGCTGGTCAGACTTCCCCGGCTAATTGGGCAGGGAAAACACTGGGTGCGCTCCACCCTGATCCAAGGCCCCGAGGGTCCCTCCAGGGGAGGGAACCCCTCCTCCCTCTCAGCCACTCCTCAGAGCCACCAGTCTTGTCCAGCTTCCACTTCTCCTCCCCCTTCAGTCCCCCCACGTCCTACCGGTTTGCTTGGGGGTTCTTCCCATCTCCTTGGGTGTCGGGGTCCCCCACCAGTATCCGACAGGTGCCCTAGTTGTGGGGAGATGCAAACTCTGCCTCTTCCCACACCGCCATCTTGACTCCACCCCCTAGACTTTATTTTATTACCCAGGCTCTATTTTTATTTCCCAGGAATTGTTAAGGAGCTTTGCCAGTGACACTATCTCTTCTGTATCACTGTCCTCTACTAGCCTCCCAGTCACTGTTGTTCATTTATTGAAGACTTTGGCACCAGATTCATGATCTTTCTCTCCATCTCAACAATTGCCATCACCATCTTAGGAGATTTCAGTGACAAGAATTGCACTATTCAACATCCTAGTCTCATAATTCTGGAACTCCCATTTCCAGAGACCATCACCTTGCCTCAACTTCAGTCACAAACTCAAGGACCATCACCAAGAAGGGCTTCCCCGTTGAAGTCTTCAACTCCCTTCTGGTAGCCTCATGCCATGCCTTTGCCTCCTCTAGGCTCTTGGTCCCTCCATTTTCTCCCCATCAGTTGGCTCTCTCCTAACATTTATTTCTGCTTTTTTCTTCTTGGGAGTCCATGATTACTCACCCTTTTCTTCTCAGTAACTCTCTGAACATTTACCACTCGCCTTGAGTTCCATACACAATGCCCCGCACCCTACATTTCTAGCAGAATATCATGTCTCTTACTCCACTGAGAAAATTGATCCCTCAGGTGTGATCTCTCTCAGCTATCAGTAGCTTACCATTTATTGCCTCTTCCTTCCTCAGCCTCAAAGGATGTGTATCCTTGATGCCACTTTCTCCTCTTATACATTTTTTTACTAGTCACCACCTCTTATTCCTTTCCATGAAATCTTTTTCCTCAGAATATGAAAATGGTCAAGATTTTCCAATCCTAAAAAAGAAACAAACTAAACAGAACAAAAAACCTCACCAAAACATAAATGCCTTTACCCCATGTTCACCTCTAACTGGGTAGCATCTTATCCAAATATCTCAAAAAGCTTGCCTGCACTCACTGCCTCCAGTTTCCCACCTCTCATTCACTCCTTAACCTGCTGCAGTCTGGCTTCTTGCCCAGTCGCTCCCCTGAAACAGCTGTCCCTGAAATCAATAATAACTTCCTAATTGCCAAATCCAATAGATTTTTTTAGTTTTTACCTCATTGAATCTCTTTCTAGTATTTGATATTATTAATCATTTTTTTCCTTCTTGAAAATCTGAATTTCCTTGCATCATCGTTCTGATTTTCCTAGTATATGGCAATTCTGTCCCTGCTTCTTTGTAGGTTTCTCTTCCTTTCACATATTGGAAGTCACGAGAGTTGCCCACTGTTTCACACTCTCCCAAGGTGAGCTCTTCTACCTGCATTACTTCTATTGATACCTATAAGTCTCCCTCAACTTCTCTTTCTCCTTTGCCAGCCACATGATATCACTGGTCAAATTCTGCCAAATTAAGTCAGGCTTCATCTCTCTTCTCCTAGACTGCTGCAATGGCCTTCGTACAGGGCTCCCTGCTTTCATTTCTATTTACTTCCTGTATATCCTCATCCCATAGTCAACACAATCTAATGAAATATAAATCTGACCAGGCCAAGCCCATGCTTAAAACATTAAAAAAATTCCCTAGTATCTATAGAAACACGTCCAGGCTCTTCTCATACAAGAGCTCCCATGATCTAATATCTGCAGATGTCTTTGGCCTCACTGATCAGGCCTCCCTGCCTGATCGTTTTTGCTTCTGCAGCAATTAACTGCACAGAGTCCACACCTGACACCACCCCAACCATGTAGGCCTTGGTGCCTTTGCTTGTGTTTTTCCCTTGCCTGGAATTCCTATCATTTTTTGCCTATCCTTTGCTTGGCTGAATCCCACTCATTCTCTAAGACTCAGCTCACAAGTCCTCCACAAGCCCCTTGGCTGATATATGAGCCTTTCCTCAGAGCTTCCATAACACCCTATGTACTATATCTTCTCAGATTGCTTTACACTGGCTTCTCTGCCCATCCGTCCACTGTATTGTAAGCTTCTTGAGGTCTCATTCAGCCTTCTGTCCCTCTTGACCAGTCAAGTGCCAGGTGTCTAGAAGGTGCTTGGGAAGAGCTTTGAATTTGGAATTAAGAACCAGGGATCAAATCCTTTCTTTTCCATGCATTATCCCTGTTACATAGATAAGTCTCCTTCCCTGTCTGTCACGCTTCCTTATCTATAATTATTCTACTTACCTTTCAAGGAAAAATTAAAAATCAAATGAGATAACATAAATTTTCTTTGTAAACTGCAAAGTACTATGAAAATGTTTTATTATTGATACATATAATTTGCAGAAATACATAGTGAAGAAAAGATCTAACACAACATTATGGATCCTGTACAAATGTTAACAAGATTTCATATTCATTCAAAAATCTACATAAGCATTTTTATGTCAGTGTGGTAGTCTGCAAAGAACAGTGAGGGGATTATCTCTTTGTTTTAAAAACCTGTTCAATGTGCCTAGAGGTGCTAGAATTGGACTTATGAAAATAATCAGCTAATGTTACTTAAGCTTGACAAGAGCACTTATTTAGCTTCAACATTAGCAGGTCATGAACCTCCTGACAATCTTAACTTACAGCATCACATCTTCTTTCCTCTGTGCCTTCAGACTGTGCCTTCTGCCCAACTCTTCCAACTTTTTACATGCTTCTCAATTCTCTGTGAAAGTCAGGCCATGGAGAAGGGATGATTCAGATGAGATTTCACACATCAATCTGACTTACCTTAAGTGAATACATGTCATTTATCCAATTCTTTCTTTATTGCTTAGCAAAAGAGAAGGAAAAATTGTTCCACTCTGCAAGAACAACTCCCAATTCAGATAAATGGAATTAGAAATAAATAACAAAGCAATCATTAGGACTAATCTGTCTAATGGGTCAAATCCTTTATAGAAAATTGGAGCTGAAAAACTCCTAGTTCCAGGTTGTGCAACAAAAAACTTCAAGGAAGTAAAAGCATCAACCAAGAGGAATATAAACATTTCACCTTCATGAGGAAGAGGGGGCAGTGCAGGTGCTCCCAGAAAAGGGGTAAGTTCCATGGGGGACAGGCAGAACCCCAAACCTGGGCTTTGGAGGTAGTGACCTGGCTCTGCCACCTACCAATCAGACAGTCTTTAGCAGGTTATTTTATCTGTTCGGACTTCAGTTTCCTCATATGTCCCATGGGGATCAATCATAAGGCATCTCATAGAGTGGTTGAGAGAGAGAGAGAGAGGGAGGGAGAAAACCATGCCTATATTCAATAAATAGTAGATATTATTTTAATTAAAGTTAAATTTATTTGAAGGAAAGTGAAAATACAGGGGAATAACAAAATATTAAATAGATACGTTGGGCCCAGATTATGCCACTCTTGAATTCCAGGTTACAAAGTTTAGATTTTGTTAAGGCAATGGGGAGACTTCGAAGGTTTTGAGAAGGAGTGTGTTGTGACACAATAACAGATGTGCTTTTTGAAGATTAATCTGGAAGAAGTGTATAGAGGGAGATTAAAGGGAAATATCAGGAGGCAGAAGAACCAGCTAGGAAGCTATCATTTTAATCCAGTGAGACCTGATGAAGTCTGACCTAGGGCAGTGGTAATGGGGATGGAGAAGAAGGATGCTACTGGGATAGAACTGGCAAAAGAGAGTTGTTAAAGATGGCTCCCGTGTTTCACACCTTTGTGACTGGGAGGACGGTGGTGCTCTTTATTTCAGAAACAGGAAGCATAGGCAGGGGAGTGGGTTCGGGAGGGTCTGTAATTTAGTGTAATTTAGCATTGGTCTTAGGTGTTGTAGGTGCTGGTAATCTATCAAGGAAGAAAGAGCTAACAGGCATTTGGGTATAATAACTCTCTAGCACCCTATGATCAATAGTTAAGTATATTTCATTGGACTATTTGTTCCTATTTCAAAAGAATCCATATCTGATTTTTTTAAAGTGCAGTCAGTAGGAATGTAGGATTCACCAACAGAAACACCCACTATAGAAAACCTGGCTGGAAGTGACTCCTTAGGACTTTCCAGCTCACTGCTGTGCCACCCAGGTTAATCATATTTGTTTGCTGCTAAAAAGATGTTTGAATCCAGGCAGGATCCCATGCAAACTCTTCTATCTCTTCTTCCTAGAGTGTCTGTGTTCTCCTCCCCACCCAAACTGGCTGAAAACATGAGCAAATCTGATCCTCGTACAACCTTGTTGAACAGTCTGTTCCTTCGTTCTCCTTATCAAAGAACTCAGCCTGATTATAGAGGCTCAGGCTCCCCAGGGAAAGCCATGCTGAGACCTAGTGTCACATCCACCTTATCTGTGTTGTACTATTCTGTCTTTCTTTAAACTCTTCATCTGTTTTCCTGATACTGAGGTGAGGCTTAATGGTCTGTAATCCCCAGGTTCCCAGCGGTGCCTCTGGGAGAGATTGGGCCCATATTAACAACTTTCCAGTTTTTGGCAACAGTGTCTCTTGTAACCCCATTTCTCTGTTGACCATTTCTCACTTCACATCCATCCAAACCCCAGAGTCCCACTGTCCTTGCTGGTCATGTCCAGCTCCCAAGGATATATATATATTGAAATATATATATGTTTTTTTTTGAGAGAAGCTTAGTGTATTAATCAATGTATTTTAAAACGTGTATTTGGATTTATTGTGTGCACAGCATTGAACTAGACAATGCTGGAGGCCTCCTCAAGATGAAGGAAACATATAGTTTCTGGTTTTCCAATGATGTTAAGATCCAGATTGACATGTACACAAATGAGACAAGTGAGGCTGGGTAGGGGTAGCATGAGGAGGAGGAGGGTGGAAAGCTAAGCATGAGTTAAATCTGCAATGTATCAGCTACAAGACTTAAATTTTATATTGAAGATAGGGTACTTATAGAGAAAGGCTGATGGTAAAGTCCAAGAAGGCTCTAGGGACAGGCAGAGGGCCCATTTCAATGCCATCTCTGAGACCTATTAAGTGTAGAGTATCCTCTTAGGCTAGAAGAGTAGTCCAGAGTTCTGGTCGAAAGGGACATTTTACGTAAGTGAAAACAGGGCAAACACATAAAGTAGCGAAATACCATCTTTAATAATATATAAAGGAGATCAAGACAGTGCACTGCTTAAGTAATTGTTTTTAGTTTTCAAGTAAGATTTCTGCTAATTAATTTTTTGTACTTTGTTTTCAGACTGAGGATCTCATTAATGCATCCTCTAATGGAAGACACATTTTATGTAATATTCCTTGTGTGCAGAATGTGTGTGAATTTATTGCACATGTAGTTTACGCTTTCTTTTTTGATCCTCATACCCACCTTGTCAACAGGGCAGGTCTTAGCTCAAAAAATTATGAGACTTGTTCCAGTTTCTCCCTAACCAGAGGGTAATTATCTGGAAGTTAAGGAACATTTTGTGTCTCTAAGGGCCATAAAAAGGCTGAACTGAAAAGTTTGAGACAGAGATGCTGCAAAAATCTCAAAAGCTTTCCTCAGTTCTGTGCTCTTATTAAAGAACAGAATAGCAACCAGTGTTTGGGTAAAGCAGGTCACCTGGGACTACATCCAAAGTAACACCTCTGATGCTAAAGACATTTCTAGAGCCCTGAGGTTCTGAGAGGAGGTTTCAGCATGATCAGAAATTCAGAAATTGCTGAGTTCATGAAGAAGAATGAAGACTCAAGTCCACAGGTCCAGGGCTAATGAGGGATGAAGCCAGAGGTAGGGTCAATGGATTCATAGCTGTGAGACCACCGATGTGTGCTCTTCCTTCAAAGGATGTCTTTAGCCTCAACTGCTTTTATCTTTAGATTTTTATGACCCATCTCATTGTCCTGACCCTGAGGACAGGGATTCAGAGACCTTATGGGAGTTTAAAGCAGTTAAAACATCTGTGAGTCGTCTTAAGTAGAGACATATCTTTATCAATGTCCATGCCCTCATAAGCCCAGCTGGGTTCTTTAGTGGGACTTGAGGTTCAGTAATGGGGACAATATCCACAGCAATCCTGATATACTGTATTCCAAAGGTGACAGTGAGGGCTATGCAAGGCACATCTTCTTGGGAAGAGTTCTCCTTCTCCAGGACAGGGTAAAAAAAGGTGGCAGGGGCTTCCCTGGTGGCGCAGTGGTTGAGAATCTGCCTGCCAATGCAGGGGACACGGGTTCGAGCCCTGGTCTGGGAAGATCCCACATGCCGTGGAGCAACTAGCCCCGTGAGCCACAATTACTGAGCGTGCGCGTCTGGAGCCTGTGCTCTGCAACAAGAGAGGCCGCGATAGTGAGAGGCCCACGCACCGCACTGAGGAGTGGCCCCTACTTGCCGCAACTAGAGAAAGCCCTCGCACAGAAACAAAGACCCAACACAGCCAGAAATAAATAAATATTTAAAAAAAAAAAAAAAAAAAGGTGGCAGCCAATTAAGTTTAAGGATTCTAACTTAACTTAAGACACTGGCTCTTAAACCAAATGAGACAAAGCATGGCAACAGTACCTGAAGCCTGTACTAAGCATGGACCATTAACGGTGTTAGATGTTATTTTGGCCTAGGACCCAGGAAAGCATAAATTTTGTCTTAGCTCAACCTCTTCTTTTTCTTATGTATTTACAAAGATATACATTTATAAAGAACAAAGGCAAACTTACATTTTACTGTTAGCTGGGATTGAGACCCAATCCAGCACAGAGAGCTTTGGCAGGCTGGGCTGGAGCACTTTTTTTCGAGCCATGTAGAACTCAGGAGTCTCAGCCAAGGGTCAGTTCAACATGCATGTTAACACAGGGCAAAAATAAGCAGAGGGAAATAGACTTATCTAGGTGCCAAGCTAAACCACCTGGGCAGTAGCCTCAGGACTCTTGCTGTTAAATTTATTAGGTTTTTTTTTTTTTTTTTTTCGGTACGTGGGCCTCTCACTGTTGTGGCCTCTCCCGTTGCAGAGCACAGGCTCGGGACGCGCAGGCTCAGCGGCCATGGCTGATGGGCCCAGCCGCTCGGCAGCATGTGGGATCTTCCCAGCCCGGGGCACGAACCCGTGGCCCCTGCATTGGCAGGCGGACTCTCAACCACTGCGCCACCAGGGAAGCCCTTATTAGTTTTTTTATTCTATGTTTCAAGCCTTTGTCTTGGAAAAAAAATCATTGCCTACTTCAAGGTCTCAAAGGTTTTTGTTGTTGTTGTTGTTGTTTTTAGAGCATCTGAATTTGGAACCTCTGGAATAACACCATTATTTATTTTATTTATTCATTCATTCATTCATTCATTCATGGCTGTGTTAGGTCCTCGCCGCTGCGCGCAGACCCCCTCCAGTTGCGGCAGGTGGGGGTCACTCTTCGTTGCGGTGCGCAGGCTTCTCATTGTCGTGGCCTCTCCCGCTGCGGAGCACGGGCTCTAGGTGCGTGGGCTTCAGTAGTTGCAGCATGTGGGCTCAGTAGTTGTGGCTCACAGGCTCTAGAGTGCAGGCTCAGCAGCCCTGGCGCACGGGCCTAGTTGCTCTACGGCATGTGGGATCTTCCCGGACCAGGGCTCGAACCCGTGTCCCCTGCATTGGCAGGCAGACTCTCAATCACTGCACCACCAGGGAAGCCCTCAAAGGTTTTTTCTTATGTTTTCCTCTAGGAGTTTTATAGTTTTAGTCTTATGTTTTGTTCTATGATCTATTTCTAGTTAATTTTTGGTATGATATGAGGTAAGGGTTGAGGTTCATTTTTTTCCTGTATAGATATTCAGTAATTCCTACAACATTTGTTGAAGATTACCCTTTCCCCATTGAATTACCTTGTCACCTTTTTGAAAATACATATGTGTGAGCTGTCTAATCTGGTCCATTGATCCATGTTTCTATCCTTACATCAGTATCACACAGTCTTGATTACTGTAGTTTTACAGTAAGTCTTGAACTCAGGTAGGGTAAGTCTTCCAACTTCGTACTTCTTTTTCAAAATTGTTTTGAATATTCTAGATCATTTGCAATTCCATATACATTTTAGAATCAGTGTGTCAATTTCTACAAAAAAAGACTGCTGGGGTTTTGACAGGGATAACACTGAATCCACAATCAATCTGGAGAAAACTGATACCTTAACAATATTGAGACTTGCAATTCATGAACATATATATATATCTCAATTTAGGTATTCTCAATTTATCATAGCAACATTTTGTAGTTTTCAATGTACAGGTCTTGCATATATGTATTAAGTATATTCCTATTTCATTTTTTCAACTGTAAGTGATACTGTTTCTTTTTGTTTTCTAATTTTTCACTGATAGTCTATAAAAATACAATTGATTTTATATATTTTCCTTATAACCATGACCTTGCTAGATTTGTTTATTAGTTTATTAGAAGATTTTTTTATAGATTTCTTAGGATTTTCTGCATACATAATTATGTTGTATTTCACATGGCATTTTTTAAAGCAATGATATTGCCTGCTTGAAAAAGTGGCCCAATTCTTGTCTTGGGAACTGACCAATAATGACTATTTCCTCATCTTTGGGAAAGTCATAGAAGATATCCATGGATGAGGGCATGTTGATTACACAATGACTCAGTAACCAGCAGTCACTGATTTCCCTGACTGAGGAGAATGTGAAAGAGCTTGGGAAATGCCTGTTGGTGTACCTCCTTAAGAAAGAGGTAGACAGGGTCGGAGAATAAAGACCAAAGAGAAACTCAAAGAGTAAAGGATTTTAAGGGACTGTGGGTTGTACCAGTCCTCCAATCAGAAGAGGACTGACTTCTTTTTTTTGCGGTACGCGGGCCTCTCACTGTTGTGGCCTCTCCCGTTGTGGAGCACAGGCTCCGGACGCGCAGGCTCAGCGGCCATGGCTCACGGGCCCAGCCGCTCCGTGGCATGTGGGATCCTCCCGAACCGGGGCACGAGCCGGTGTCCCCTGCATCAGCAGGCAGACTCTCAACAACTGCGCCACCAGGGAGGCCCGAGGACTGACTTTTTTTTTTTGCGGTACGCGGGCCTCTCACTGTTGTGGCCTCTCCCGTTGCGGAGCACAGGCTCTGGACGCGCAGGTTCAGCGGCCATGGCTCACGGGCCTAGCCGCTCCGCAGCATGTGGGATCTTCCTGGACCGGGGCACGAACCTGTGTCCCCTGCATCGGCAGGTGGACTCTCAACCACTGCGCCACCAGGGAAGCCCAGAGGACTGGCTTCTTGAAGCATGTGTCTGGGCTGTGGCAGAGTCTGCTCAGATATCCCACTCTTAATGAATCATTTGTGTGGGCAAATGTTATCATAAGTATCTCCAGGGATTCTTCTGTGCTAAATAGGACACTGCAGAACTTATGGGTGCTGGCACAACTCTCTCCTCTGCTTCTTCAGGTCATTATTTGCAAGAATAACTTGGAAGAAATAGGGTTATCTGGGAGGTGAATGACTGCCTAAGACATGTCTGAGAATGGAATTTGGATTTGGAGATCTACTATTAGAAATCATGAGCTCTTAGTTTGAGATACAGTTGTCATGGCATTTTGAAAAGATCAAGGGCTTTGGAGTTAGACAAACCAGGGTTCAAATCTCACTTCTGATGGATGTTCTCCATTTTCCTTCAGACCCACTTTCCACCCTTCACCTTGCTCTGTGTGCTGGGAGGCTGACCCAAAGTTTATTCTTTTGCTTCTTGTTGGGTTTAGCCAATGGGAGGTTCTGGCAGGTAATTTTAGGGTGGGAAGTGAGGTCAGGATATTTATTATCCCAGCTCCCCCTGTGCTGGGTTGCTCTTTGGCTGTGGCTGCTTCTGACAGGTGTCCCTCTCCTACAGCTTTCGCTCCAGGCTCTAGTAACTACTGACCCTTCTTTCCCTTCATGCCCAAGGATAGTGAAAGCTTTCTGCTATTTCTATCCATGGTTTGCTTTATCACCCCTTGCAGATTTTCTGTAACTCTGCTCACACCTTAAAATTGTTCCTTCATTAAACTTTCTTTAATCATCTCTTTTGAGGATGTCATCTGGGCCCTGTTATACCACCCCAGCTCCTTAATAGCTCTGGAACTTTGATAAAGTTATTTAGGCTCCTGAGTGTCAGTTTTTTCATCTATAAAGTGGGGATGAAAATACATATATGAGAGAATACATGTAAACAGCACATAGTAGCTACCTAGTAAGTGGTACCTGTCATCGTCATTGGTAGTAACTGTTATCACATGAGGACTGGCAAGCTCATGATGTCCCTATCACTATTCAGATAAAATTATAGAGCTGTTTATTACTTATCCAGAAGTGTATGACTGAAGGGAGGAGGGAATGAAAGGTGAAGACTGGGCAAGGGGTTGGAAAGACTTTTTAGTACTATGAAATAGAATAATTTTGATATTTTAATACCAGAAGGGATATAGTTTTAGGGTCTCAGAGACTTGATGGGAGGATCCTCATACCTGAATATGGCAATGGAGGTGTTCACTTTGTTGAAGAGGAGAAGATTTTCGGAAGAGTCATGGTAGTGCCACATATCACAAGACAAATCATTAAACAGAGATGCAAGAGCTCTGAGTCGCATCTTGAGAAAGGCAGGAGTATAAAAGAAAAGAAGTTATTATTGACACGGGGCATCCTGTGGATCTTCCAGCCAGATGGAAGAAATGAATCCCTGACCCAGATTGCAGGTCTGGTTAAGGAAGTAAGGTGTATGGGTATTGTATCTTGATTGTCCCTGCTTATATATATATCATCACTTGATGCCCACTGCTACTCCAGCTGGCTGATCCTTTCCTTCCTCCATGTCTCAGTCTCTTAGAGGAGCCCACAACCCATTTTTGCAGAAAGCTCTTTGAGTTGACTCAGTGTTCCCTTCTTTCCAGGCCACACATGTCTGCCTGGATAGAGGGGTCAGAGTGGGTTGAAGTAAAAACTCCCCATCTTGGTACTTGGAACCTCTCTCCTCGCAGACCCTCAGGCTCCATCAGTGAGTCTGACAAGTCATGCAAGGCTTCTCTTCTTTTGAAGTAAATGATCTCCAAGAGATCCTGCGAGTCCTCTTACAATTAACTTTCTGTTGAGTGCCCCAACCTCACCAGTTATTCTGACATAACCCAGATATCTGAGCTCTTCTCCCCAGGAGGCTCCTCAATTCCCATATAATTCAAAGGATAAGGTTAGAAACCAGACAGTTTCAGAGCTAAGCAAATCTCAGATTCTACCCAACTTCTAATAAATACTTACTTGCCCTACAATTTTTTCCCTCCCAGCAGTTAGATAAAGGGATAAGACCCTCTTCTGTATTTAATTGTGATTAGAAAGGAGAGAAAATTGAGAGAAAGAGCTTGTGTTAACCAAGGGGAAAAAAGAAATCTAGAGAAAAGATTTGGCTAGCTTGAAATTATAAAGCGATAGATGTCTCACAAGAGTTGGGAAGGTCCCTGTGTGGACATTTTGTCTGTGAAATTGCATACAATCCTGATGAAGAAGAAACAGAGTGGTCCCTGAATAGAAAGAATCCTCTGGCTTCACAGCAACTCTCTATGTGAGCTCGGATATTCAAAGGACATGACTAGAAACCAAAGAATGAACACAGAGGTTGATGAAGATGTGTGCAAATGACATCAGAAAAGCAAAAGCTCAGGATAAACTGTGACTTGTGGACAATGGTCAGTACGTCATAAAAGACACAAAATTCTGTTTGGAGCAAACTGAAGAGTAAAAAAAAAAAAAAAAAAAAAAATGGCAAAAGCAAATGCCTTGGGTAAATGCTTTCAAAGCTGTTTAAAAACTCTTGGCCTTCGTTTGCTCTGTCAAGGACAATGACCTTATGAATGGACAGGGTAGAACAAACAGGAGCATAAAAAAGATCAATGAAGGCCAAACTGGTGAAGAGACTGTGAATGAGCCCAAAGCTGATTCAAACCTCCTGCCCAGGAACATCGTATTTTAGGGAACTGTGAGACCTTGCAAATGAGATTACTGGGCCATTTTCCGTTATCCTGGAGGAGCTGTGAAAAATGGGGGATGTGTGTCAGAAGACTGGACTCAGCTAAGCACAGTCTTGATTCTCTAACAGGGGAAAAAGTGGGTTATGTAGAGAGATTGTAAACTTAAATGTTTATGGGGACCAGAAAATAACTAAAAAGAGTCAAGTGGGGCAGTTGGAGACTCTAGTGAGTGGGAAAGGGCAGGCTCCCTCTTAAAAGGGCAGCTGTTACTGAGCTCCAGCTGGCTGTTGCCATGCCCAGAAGTGCTAGAAGTTCAACATTTTTATGTTAACTTTTGTTATTTTTCAAATGGGAATAGCTATTTAAATTTAAAAAATATATCGCTTGGGCTAAATTAAAGATATCTGCAGACAGATAGGGCCAACAGGCTACCAGTTTGTGACCTTTGCCCATAGATGTGCTGTCTTGCAGCTAAGAAGCTAGGATAGTCTATTAAAAGATCACCTGGTAAACACTTTAAAGGAACTGATGGTCTTCAGAAGCTGCGTGGGTTTACTAGGACTAACATGCCACACGCTAACCTCTCTCACTTCTTAGATTGGCAGAGGGCTGTGGTATCCTTGGGTGCTCTGATTTCAGCAAGGCTCGGATAAGGAGAGCCATATTCTCCTTGGGAACCAGATGGAGCAGTTCAAATGGAATGTCAGTACTTCTAGGTAAATTCTTAGCTGACTTGAAAAATTATGCTCGAGGTTAATGGACTAATAAGCCAATACTGACCAATAGGAATGGCTCTATTGTCTTTTATTTTTTTTCCCCTCTCTCTTTGGAGAAAGTGATCATTATTTATTTATTTATTTATTTATACAGCAGGTTCTTATTAGTTATCTATTTTATACATATTAGTGTATATATGTCAATCCCAATCTCTATTCTCTTGTCTTGGACCAATTAAGTTTTAGAGCCCAGAAATAAACTCAAGAATTGGATTATGGCTTGATGCCTGCAGGGTACTGTGAGAATATCAACTACTTGATCGTGGCTCAGTATTTTGTAGCCCAGGGGTCAGCAAACTGACCCAGTTTGTATAAATACAGGTTTTTGTTAATTGAAGTACAGTTGACTTAAAATATTGTATTGGTTTCATGTATACAACATAGTGATTCAATATTTTTATAGATTATATACCATTAAAGTTATCACAAAATGATGGCTATATTTCCCTGTGCTGTACAATATATTCGTGTTGCTTATTTATTTTATACATAGTATTTTTTTTTTATTTTATTTTTTGCGATACGTGGGCCTCTCACTGTTGTGGCCTCTCCCGTTGCGGAGCACAGGCTCCGGACGCGCAGGCTCAGCGGCCATGGCTCACGGGCCCAGCCGCTCCGCGGCATGTGGGATCTTCCCAGACTGGGGCACGAACCCGTGTCCCCTGCATCGGCAGGCGGACTCTCAACCACTGCACCACCAGGGAAGCCCTATACATAGTATTTTGTATCTCTTAATATCCTACCCCTAACCATAAAAAAGAATGAAATTCTGCCTTTTGTAATTAAAGTTTTATTGGAACACAGCCACACCCATTATTTTACACACTTTTTCTGGCTGCTTTTGATAGACAACAGCAGATGAGTAATTGTGACGGAGACTGGATGGCTAGCAAAATCTAATATACTTACTATCTGTCCCTTCACTAAAAAACTTTGCTGACTTTCTGATGTAGCTAACATCATATTAGTAATCTTAGTGACCTTCTTTTTCTTTTCTTTTTTAATTTTTAAAATTTTTATTAGAGTATAGTTGCTTTACAATATTGTGTTAGTTTCTACTGTACAGCAAGTGAATCAGCTATACGTATACATATATCCCCTCTTTTCTGGATTTCCTTCCCATTTAGGTCATCACAGAGCACTGAGTAGAGTTCCCTGTGCTATACAGTAGGTTCTCATCAGTTATCTATTTTATGCATAGTATTAATAGTGTATATATGTCAATTCCAATCTCCCAATTTGTCCCACCCCCTCTTCCCCCCTTGGTATCCATACGTTTGTTCTCTACTTCTGTGTCTCTATTTCTGCTTTGTAAATAAGATTGTCTATACCAGCAAAATCTAATACACTTACTATCTGTCCCTTCACTAAAAAACTTTGCTGACTTTCTGATGTAGCTAACATCATATTAGTAATCTTAGTGACCTTTTACACTGTTGAATAATGTTGATTAACATTGGATTTGTCAGTAATGGTCAATAAAAGCCCAAAGTCTATGTCATATGAACTGCTATCAAGCCACATCTTTTCTTTTTTTTTTAACATCTTTATTAGAGTATAATTGCTTTACAATGGTGTGTTAGTTTCTGCTTTATAACAAAGTGAATCAGCTATACATATACATATATCCCCATATCTCTTCCCTCTTGCTTCTCCCTCCCTCCCACCCTCCCTATCCCACCCCCCTAGGTGGTCACAAAGCACGGAGCTGATCTCCCTGTGCTATGCAGCTGCTTCCCACTAACTATCTATTTTACATTTGGTAGTGTATGTATGTCCATGCCACTCTCTCATTTTGTCCCAGATTACCCTTCCCCCTCCCTGTGTCCTCAAGTCCATTCTCTAGTAGGTCTGCGTCTTTATTCCCGTCTTGCCCCTAGGTTCTTCATGACCATTTTTTTTTCTCTTTTTTTTAGATTCCATATATATGTGTTAGCATATGGTATTTGTTTTTCTCTTTCTTACTTCACTATGTATTACAGATTCTAGGTCCATCCACCTCACTACAAATAATTCAATTTCGTTTCTTTTTATAAGCCACATCTTCTTGACTCTTAGATTGAAACAATCAATATAGTTAATCAAAGAGCAGAGTTTAAATTTATTCTTGATAAAATTCAGCTTGTCATTTCATAATTTTTTGTCCGGTGTGTTGATAATGCCTTTGGCTTCATGTCCAATGCATCCCACTTTTGAGGTGGGCCAGGGTAAGCCCTCATGTGAGGTAAGATTCAGAAGCCTGGGCCCAGATTATAGAGTGGTCAGAAGTAGATCTAACCTGAGGACAAGTTCAATATGATGACCTATGAGAAGAGTTAAGGGTCAAGGTCAAAGAAATCATGTCCATCATCATTGTGATGGACAAAGGCAGAGCAAGAGGTCAGAGGATGAATTAATGCAGAAGTAGGACTGGAAGTGAGGTTAACATGGGGGCAAAGCAAGAGAGTTCTGGATTTTGTCTGTTAAGAGGGCAAGGGTGCCCAGAGCGCTCTCTTCCTGGATGCTGGCTACAGGAAGTAATTACATTTAGATGCGTTCTTGAGGATGGGGCCTCCATGATGGGATTAGTATATTTACAGGAAGAGGAAGAGACCAGAGTTCACTCTCTCTGTCTGGTGAGGACACTGTGTGAAGGCAGACATCTGCAAGCCAAGAAAAGGGATCTTACCAGGAATGGAATCTGCCGGCACCTTGATCTTGGAACCCCTTAGCCTCCAACACTGTGAGAGATAAATGTCTGTTGTGTAACCCACTTAGTCAATAGTATTTTGTTATAGCAGCCTGAGTTAAGACAGATGTCATCAATTTTACCTTTTAAAAAAAAGTGATAAAAATCACATAACATAAATTTTACCATCTTAACCATTTTTAAGTGTACACAGTACTGTAGTATTAAGTTCATTCACATTGTTGTCCAACAGATCTCCAAATCTTTTTGATCTTTCAAAACTGAAATTCTATACCCATTAAACAACTCCTCATTTCCTCTCAGGTTTACTTTTTAAAACAAAAAATTATCAAAGCAGCTAAAGAGAAACACCACCAGATATTTAAGAAACTGTACTTCAAAAGCAAAAAATAAAGTAGATGCAATTTGGCATATTTTCATTGCTTGCTAATTAGTATCCTCTTTTCCACTTAAGTCTTTGAAGAGAAAAAATGTAATTCCTTCTCCCATTTACATATTTGAGCATTGAGAGCTTCAGAGGCTGGGACCCAGAATTTTGACTCTTGGTAGAAGGATCCCACTTAGTGTCCTTCACAGCTGTGACTGGCACGTGGAAGAAACCTCAGAGCAGGACGTGTCTCTTCTCTGGTGGCACGCCCCAAAGGCTTGTTTTTAAAGAACTGACTCCTAATGTCTTCTTTCTTGCTACTGAAGAAATTCCCTAGGGTTTTAGAATTCTTCCTTCCCAGAAAAGGATTTTTTTATACTTTTTTCATATTCTTTATTATTCACACTCTTTTTTTTTTCATATTTCTTCCATACGGCTTGACCAAAGCCCATAGAGGAGATTGCTATCACATGCATTCCACATTTTCAAGCATGAAACATGGTCAGTATATTTGCCCTGATGAGAAAGGGCTCTCCAGTTCCTAAAAATTATTTGCAATTCTCCAGTTTATCTACTAAACAATTTCTCCATATGTGCAATTCTCCTGTAAATTTTGGTATTAAAAAAAATAATTTATTTTAAAATATTTATTTATTTAGGCTGCTCTGGGTCTTAGTTGCGGCATGTGGGATCTTCATTACGGCATGTGGGCTCCTAGTTGCAGTATGCAAACTCTTAGCTGTGGCATGCCCACGGGATCTAATTCCCTGATCAGGGATTGAACCCAGGCCCCCTGCATTGGGAGTGAGGAGTCTTACCCACTGGACCAGCAGGGAAGTCCCAGTGGTTGTTTTTTTAAAATATAGATTGCTCTTTGAAAGTGCTGGAAGTTATTGATCTTTACACACTGCAACTTTTTAAAGTAGAAATATTTTTATATTCTCTGAAAATATATAATGTAAAAAAAATTCGGAGGTTAGAATCCAAATAAAAGTCCTACTGCAATCATACTCTCAGAGATTATCCTTTATGCCTTAAAAATGAAAGCAACAAATATTTAAATAGAATTTAACAAGAGCTTTTGTGTATCAGTTCAACAGAATGTGTTTACCATGTCCATGAGCTGCTGTAGAATGTGACATTGTTTTTGAAGTTGTGTGGTTGAGGGCCAAGATTCCAGAGTCAGAGAGACGTGGACTTGACTGAAGTCTCTACCACTTGCTAGCTGTGTACTCTGGAGCAACTTACTTTATTTCTCTTATGCTCAGTGTCCTCATCTTTGATGTAAGGATGATAATAATCTTCAGTGTAGGGATAATTACTCACAGGCTTGTGGGATGATGTGATGTAGAACATCTGAGTGCCTAGCATTAGTGCCTGTGATATAGCAGATGCTCAATATTGGTGGTATCATAATTACTGTATCTGTTTTTAAATTTTTAGTTGCGGTAAAATACACATAACAAAATTTACACTTAGCAAATTTTAAGTGTAGAGTTCAGTGGTATTAAGAACATTCACATTATTATATAACCATCACCACCATCCCTGTACTAATTGTTAATATGGTTTTAATGCCCTCTCCTGAAAAAAAAAAAAAAAAGCATGAATTTACCTCTTCTGTGTGAGGCTTTGTCAGAATAGACTCCTTCCTTGTCTCTCAAAATCTTTTGAAACATGGTCAAATCTGTCTGTGTCTGTATTTTGAAAACCCCTTCGTGTGAAGTGTTCAAGGCATTGGACTGATTCTGGTGTTACCTTGTATTTGTAGCTTTAGAGGTGGGGGCTAAACAGACCTGCTCAGCTACTCTAGGGTAAAAGAAATTCCCAGATGCCCTCACTGACACTTTGCAGTGTCTTCCTCAGCTGACGTTTCTGACTGCTGCCGGCCTAGGCTCTGCTAATGGAGGTTTATAAAGGCCTTCACAATTCCTATGGTAACCCAGGAGAAAGGCTGTTGCCATGGGGACTAGTCAAGCCTATATAAACCTTCCATCCCCATCAGACAGATGAGAATGATGTGAGAATGAATCCTTTACTAGTTCACCTTCTGAAATTGCTAACAATTATCTCTGTTTTAGGAAAAGGATTCTTCATTTCTTTCAGGTGGAAATTCATTCACATTTTCAGCTTGAAAGAAGTATTATTTAAAAGCTTTCTTGATCTTGGTTTCAACCAAAGTCACCCAGAGAATGAAATGGCTGGTGATGGAACCACTTCAAAATTTCTGCACTGTTCCCAGCCACTAAATAACATTTGTCACAAGCATGTGAACTCCATTTTGTTTTAAAAGAATATGTTTTTTTGAAATATGTTAACCCTAAGCATATGTCTACTAATGCATTTTCACATTGTTTTATAATTGATTCTAGAAGACTCTGAGCTTTATTTTTAAAGAATCTATGCTTTATTTACCTCCATGACCCCAGCATCTAACCCACTGTGTTGCAATATGAGGGATTCGGGAAATGAATGAATGAATCACTCTTATCAGTGTACACCCTCATGTTGATGATGGCAGAGATAGTGGGTATTGGTGTTCAAGTGTGTAATAGAAGCTACCTCTAAAACATTTATTCATTTATTAAAAGACAGTTTGTTAATGCTTACCAGCTTCATTTATTCAACAATGGCTCAGTTCTTGCTTTTAATTCATGGAGCTGATCTTTAGGTATGTAACACTGAACAGGACAAAGTCCCCAACTTCCTGGAGCTCTTGGTCTGCAGGCAGAGACAGACATATACTGCTGTCAGAGTAAAATGAGATTGGTGTTAGAGTAGAAGCATAATCACCCAAACCGTATTTAATTAAGACTGGGGCTCAGGGAGAGAGAAGATGAAGTTTGAGCTGGGCCTTGATGGATGAGTAGGAGTTTTATAGGGAGATGAGGCAGGTAAAAGGTGGTTGTGTGGGAAGGATGAGATGGACCATTTAAGGCATCAGGAAGAGCATATGTTTAGGAACATAACGCATTCAGGGGTAAATATTCTGAGGTGACTGAAATATACATTTCATGAAGGATGAGGCAGGAGGCTGACCTGTAGCCGATTATTATGAGTCTAATATGCTATTCTTACCCGCATTCTCCTCCTGGGAAAGTGGGCACTGAGAGCCTGGGCCTGGTGTGGGGATCTGGACGTCAGGGCTGCGTGAGGACCTACCCCCAGATATGGGGTGGAGAGGGCCCACAGAGTACTTCCAGGAAGTGAGGCAGGCCCAGGCCCAGAGTTACAGCATGACAAGGTCCACCATTCAGAGGGTCAAAGGACCAGACCTGCCTGTGGCACAGCCAAGAGGAGTGGCAGGGTTGGAGGAGGTGGCCAGGAGGTTGCATCTGATGTTAGAGCCAGTTCTCTTTTAGAGGGTGCTTATGCTCCTGCCTGCAGCTGGCCTGAACTGGGACAACACTAAGGAATTTAAAGATTTTTTTCAGTAGAGGTAAGACATATTCACAGAATTCATATCTGTGTTTTACAGACATCCTTCTAATGCAGGCAATAAGTATGATGGGCAGAAGGGGAAAACCTGGAGCTAGGGGTAGAGGTCCAGGGAGAAATCAGTAAATAGCTCTAGCATGGAGAAGGGAGATGAGTTCTCTCCTTCTTTTCCTTCAAATATTTACTGATCACTTATTTGCTGTGGGTTGTGCTAGGTTCTAGGAATGCAGAGATGTATAAGATATGGGCCTGCCCAGGAGTTTCTCTGAGTCTGCTGAGAGAGATGCTCAAGTAAAACACGAATCATTATGTAGTCTGGTATATCAAGAAGTATATCAGGTGGGCTTGGCACATGGCTGGCTTTTAAACCCTTATTGAGAGAATGAATTAATTAGAATTGACAGTTGTTTAATGTTTGCTATAGAGGGCAAGAGAGAGGAAGTGGTTGAAGATGATCTGATGTAGTTTCTGTAACTGAGCAGATGGTGAGCCAAGAAGGCAGAACTATAGGAAGAATATTGGGCAGCAGGGAAGACCATGCTTCCAGTGCTACCATAATTAGGAAGCAAATTTCAGGCTGGTGGGAAAGATATCTTGGAGGCTGAGGTTCTTATGTGCTTACTTTTTGAAGTGTAAGGTAATCTGTGTCTTGCCTATATGAAGGACACATGCAGAAGGTGGCTATTAGCCATTCTGTCAGCAAGAGATAATAATTTTGCTTTGCCTTCTCTTGTCTATCCCTCTTTAGCGTTCATCTTTCCAGTTTGTATAACCCTGGATAGTTAAAGCGTTCCCATATGCATCACTTTCATTACTTAGCCATTTGAGGGTTGTGTGGTATTGTGGAAAGTGCATAAAATTAGGGATCAAAGGCATTAAGTTCAAAACCCACCTTATCAGACATTACCTGTGTGACTTGGGCCAATATTTAATCCTTTCTGAGTTCAACTTTCTTCCATGTAAAGTGGGAATAATAAGTGCCCTGCTTCCCTCCCAGGATTCTTACAAATAACAAATGAAAAATGTTTTGTGAAGTGTAAAGTTCAGTGTAGCCAAGGGTTGCCATCATTACTTGGGAAGCTCTTTCCTTACTTTCTTTAGTTGTGCTGCATCTTTCTCAAGTAATATGTAAAACAGACACCATGAGCTTTTTCCTTACCTTAAGCTGACACTGTAAGAGTCAGGGATTGGTGATGGTGTAAAGCTCAGGGATTGAGTAAGGACATCTGTGGTCTGTTTTGCACATTACTTGACCCTCCTCTCCATAAAAGGCAGAAAATTTGTTTTTTTTTTTAAACTACATTAAACTGTGCCCAATTTAAACTGCTTCATCCAAATGTCACACACTTAGAGTAGAAATAAGAATGATGGAAGGAAGCTACACAAAGGAAGATTTTATTCAATAATAAAAAAAAAAGTCCTCACAATTAGGGTAGCAAAAAAATTGGAGGGACTTCCTGAAGTGGCACTGAGTGGTTCCTGGCATATCATGGAGAGTTCTTAATAAATTATTAACTATCATTTATCTTACAGTTATTTCATAGACTTCCAGAGTAAGAAGGTACCAAGGATGCACTGCCCATATCAAAATGATTTAGAAAGTGTTACCTCTTTTTCTACACACCAGAAGAAATTATATAAAATTGGTGTCATTTCTTTCTTAAATGTTTAGGATAATTTACATCTGGGCATGGAGTTTTCTTTGTGGAATATTTTTTAAGAGCATATTCAATTTATTTAATAGAAATAGAATTTTCACATTTCTAAAATTTATTTTGTTTCTGTTTTAGAAAGCTGTGCTCTAGGAATTTATCTATTTCATTAAAGTTGTCAGATTTATTGGCAGAAAATTTTTCATAATACCTTGTTCCTATCATTTTTATTCCTGTAGGTTCAGTAGTGATGTACTCTCTTTCGTTCCTGATACAGCAAATTTGTCCATATTTCTTTTTACTTAATGAATCTTGCCAGGAGTTTATCAATTTTATCAGTCTTTTCAAGGAAACATACTTTGGTTTTGTTCATTCTGTTTTTTGTATATTTGTTTTCTATTTCATTAATTTCTCCTCTTTATTTTCTTCTTTTTAGAGTTTATTTTGCTGTTCTTTCTTCTAAGTTCTTGAGATAGATACACAGGTCATTGATTTTTAGTTCTTATTATTTTCTAATATAAGCTTTTAGATTTATTTTCCTCTCAGTACAGTTTTAACTTAACCTCTCCCAAGTTTTCATATGCTGTATAATTTTTATCATTCAATTAAACATATGTTTTAATTTCCATTATCATTACTTCTTTGACCCATGAGTGTTATAAGAATTATATTGCTTAATTTCCAAATATAGGGGAATTTTTGAGTCATCTTTTCATAACTGATATCTAACTTAATTCCACTGTGGTCAGAAAACATACTTTATTTCAATTCTTTGAAATTTGTTAAAGCTTATGGTTTAGCATATGTCAATTTTAGTAGCTGCTCCTCATGCACTTCAAAAGAGCATATATTCCATCTTTGTCTGCAGTGTTCTATATAGTTCAATTAGGTTAAATTTGTTAATTGCATTAGTTAGGTCTTTGTTTTTACTGATTTTTTTGTGCTATTTGTTATTATGAGAAGTATATTAAGTTTTCCATAATGATGCACATTTAGCTATTTATTTTCATTCTGTAAAATTTTGCCTTATTTTGAAACTATATTATTGGGTGCATACAAATTTAGAAATTGTTATATCTTCCTGGTATAACAACCTTTTATTATTATCAAAAGTATCTGTTATTTCTGGAATGATTTTTTTCTAAAAATTTACTTTGTCTGATATTTACATAGCTGTATCAACTATCTTTTGGTTAGTGTTTGTATGATATATCTTCTCTATTTTACTTTTTACTTCTCTATTTTACTTTTAATCTTTCTCTGTTCCTATATTTAAAACTCTTATAAGCACCTATGAATAGGTTTTATATTTTGTTTTTATTGTTTCTAATCTTTGTCTTCTAATAAAAGTATTTAGTATTTATATTTATGTAAATGATATATTTATATATATTTTAGTTTATGCCTATAATTAAAATTTTTTTCTATTTGTCCTCCCTGTTTTATGTTTGTTTTTTTCTTCTTCCCCACTTTTGGATTAACAAACTTCTTTTATTGTTACTGTTACATTTTCACTCTCTATTAGTTTGTATGTAGGATACTCTTCTATGCACCCTCAAAACAAACATCAAAATCCATAGGCTCCTTTAGAAATTTTCTAATTGTCTTAATAATGTCTTTTACAGATCCATGATACAATCAAGGTCTTGTGTTGCATTTAGTCATCGTGTCACTTTAGTCTGGAATAGTTCTTTACTCTTCCCTTATCTTTTACGACATTGACATTTTTGAAGAGTTTAGTCCCATAATTTTGTAGAATGTTTCTCAATTTGGATTTCTCTAATTCTTCTAATGATTAGATTCAAGTTATGTATGTTTGTCAGGAAAATCATAAAAGCGTTGACATGTTCTTTTCCATGCATCACATCAGGTGGCATGTAATGTTGATTTGTTCCATTACTGGTGATGTTTAGTTTTGTCACTTGGTTACGATGGTGTCTGCAAGGTTATCCACTCTAAGATTGATTAATAGTGAGGGACCTTCAAGATGGCGGAAGAGTAAGACGTGGAGATCACGTACCTCCCCACAAATACATCAAAAATACATCTACATGTGGAACAACTCCTACAGAACACCTACTGAACACTGGCAGAAGACCTCAGACTTCCCAAAAGGCAAGAAACTCCCCATGTACCTGGGTAGGGCAAAAAAAAAGAAAAAACAGAGACAACAGAATAGGGACGGGACGTGCACCTCTGGGCGAGAGCTGTGAAGGAGGAAAAGTTTCCACACACTAGGAAGCTCCTTCACTGGCAGAGATGGGGGATGGGCGGGGGGGAAGCTTCAGAGCCAAGGAGGAGAGTGCAGCAACAGGGGTACAGAGCGCAAAGTGGAGAGAATCCCACACAGAGGATCGCTGCCGACCAGCACACACCAGCCCGAGAGGCTTGTCTGCTCGGCCGCCAGGGCGGGTGGGGGCTAGGAGCTGAGGCTCGGGCTTCAGAGGTCAGATCCCAGGGAGAGGACTGGGGTTGGCTACATGAACACAGCCTGAAGGGGGCTAGTGCACCACAGCTAGCTGGGAGGCAGTACAAGAAAAAGTCTGGAGCTGCCTAAGAGGCAAGAACCATTGTTTTGGGATGCGCGAGGAGAGGGGATTCAGAGCACTGCCTAAACGAGCTCCAGAGACAGGTGCGAGCCGCGGCTATCAGTGTGGACACCTGAGACTGGCATGAAACGCTAAGGCCCACCAAGAAGCCTGTGTGCAAGCACAGGTCACTATCCATGCTTCCCCTCTGGGATCCTGTGCACCCCGCCACTGCCAGGGTCCCATGATCCCAGGACAGCTTCCCCGGGAGAACACACTGTGTGCCTCAGGCTGTTGCAACATCACGCTGGCCTCTGCCACTGCAGGCTCGCCCCACATTCCATACCCCTCCCTCCCCGCAGCCTGAGTGAGCCAGAGCCCCCTAATCAGCTGCTACTTTAACTCCGTCCTGTCTGGGCAGGGAACAGACACCCTCAGGCAACCTACATGCAGAGGAGGGGCAAAATCCAAAGCTGAACCCCAGGAGCTGTGCAAACAAAGAAGAGAAAGGGAAATTTCTCCCAGCAGCCTCAGGAGCAGCAGATTAAATCTCGACAATCAACTTGATGTACCCTGCATCTATGGAATACCTAGGGAAGAGACAAGGAATCATCCAAAATTGAGGTGGTAGACTTTGGGAGCAACTATAGACTTGGGGTTTGCTTTCTGAATCTAAATTGTTTCTGCTTTTTATGTTTATCTTAGTTTAGTATTTAGAGCTTATTATCATTGGTAGATTTGTTTATTGATTTGGTTGCTCTCTTCCTTTTTATTTTATACATATATATATATTTTTTTTTTTTCCTTTTTCTCTTTTTCTGAGTATGTATGTGTATGCTTCTTTGTGTGATTTTGTCTGTATAGCTTTGCTTTTACCATTTGTCCTAGAGTTCTGTCTGTCCGTTTTCTTGGGGGTTTTTTGGGTATAGTTTTCAGTGCTTGTTATCGTTGGTGGATTTGCTTTTTCGTTTGGTTGCTCTCTTCTTTCTTTCTTTTTTTTAAATTACTTTTTTATTTTTAATATTTTTAAAAATTCTTTATTTTAATAACTTTATTTTATTTTATTCTTTCTTTCTTTTTCTTTTTCTTTTTCTCACTTTTCTTCTGAGCCATGTGGCTGACAGGGTCTTGGTGCTCTGGCTGGGTGTCAATCCTGAGCCTCTGAGGTGGGAGAGCCAATTTCAGGACATTGATCCACCAGAGACCTCCCAGCTCCATGTACTATCAAACAGCGAAAGGTCTCCCAGAGATCTCCATCTCAACGCTAAGACCCAGCTCCACTCAATGATCAGCAAGCTACAGTGCTGGACACCCCATGCCAAACAATCAGCACGACAGGAACACAACCCCATCCATTAGCAGGGAGGCTGCCTAAAATCATAGTAAGTTCACAGACACCTCAAAACACACCACCAGATGCAGTCCTGCCCACGAGAAAGACAAGATCCAGCCTCATCCACCAGAACACAGGCACCAGGCCCCTCCACCAGGAACCCTACACAACCAACTGAGCCAACCTTACCTGCTGGGGGCAGACACCAAAAACAATGGGAACTACAAACCTGCAGCCTGTGAAAAGGAGACCCCAAACACAGTAAGTTAAGCAAACTGAGAAGACAGAGAAATGCGCAGCAGATGAAGGAGCAAGGTAAAAACCCACCAGACCAAACAAATGAAGAGGAAATAGGGAGTCTACCTGCAAAAGAATTCATAGTAATGATAGTAAAGATGATCCAAAATCTTTGAAATACAATGGGAAAATACAAGAAACGTTTAACAAGGACCTAGAAGAACTAAAGAGCAAACAAACAATGATGAACAACACAATAAATGAAATTAAAAATTCTCTAGAAGGAATCAATAGCAGAATAACTGAGGCAGAAGAACGGATAAGTGACCTGGCAGATAAAATAGTGGAAATAACTACCGCAGAGCAGAATAAAGACGAATGAAAAGAATTGAGGACAGTCTCAGAGACCTCTGGGGCAACATTAAATGCACTATCGTTCAAATTGTAGGGGTCCCAGAAGACTAGAGACAGGTGGAAGGAGGGAACCCTTTCAAGCTAGCCTTCTGTAATTCTGACATGTTCACAAGATTTTTGAGCACTTTCTTACTTTCTAGAACCACAAGATGTTCCTGGCTCATCTTGTATTTTCGTTGTCCTAGCCCCAGAATCCTCTATCTTTCCAATGGGCTCTGAATCCTTTTATCAGAGAATATTAATATGATCATTGCTACTGGTATGTCATGGATTCTAGACCCACTTGGTGGAAGTAGCTAGGAAATGTATTCATGCACACACCTTCACAGACTCACATAAATTATATCAATCTGTATTAAATGTCATGAGTTCACATTGATACATCCACCAACCCAACACCCTCTTCATATTTGAAACTCTTTTCTCTGACAGTGAGAAATCTGGGTCCCGTTATCCTCAATATATTTGCTTATTTACTAAATAACCCTGTATGTAACCACTCCTAGCCCATATGGTGTCTTTGAAGTAGAAAAATATGTCCCTTCTGAGTAAATTCCACGTGTTCCAGGATGCATGGCTTTTTGAGTGAGAAGCTGGATTTCAGGCCCCCCTAACCCCTCAGCTGGTTGCCTTTGTGCAGTGAACAACATTCATAACCTACAGCAGCCCTGTCACTTTCAGTCTGTCTTCCTGACAGTTGTTCCTTAATTCTTCTTTTAGTATAATTAAAATTTTTGTGTGACACTGACAGAAATGGCACAAATAAAAAGCAATTTGGTTCCAATAAGCTATTTTATTTTATTTTTACCTAACTAAAGTCTAGTGTGTGGTTTCTTCAAAGTTACTCGTATTCTTAGGAATAGAGGGCTCAGGAAAAATTGGATGTGTAACTCCGCTCCGCTAAGCCCTGATGTTACTGTAGCTGGCACATGGCATGCCTTTAGGCTGAGAAAGTTTAGAAAAGATAAAGTTAGGGGGAAAGCTCTGACAAATAAACAAGGTTGGGAAGATGTGACATATTGGGGTGGGGAGAAAGAACTAAATATACCCATCTGAGAATATATAGAAGGAAGTTGAAGGGACCATGATTGGTCTATAAAGAATTTTAAGGGGATTATGCAATCCTTTAATTTCTTCCTTTTCTAATTTTCTGATAAGCACTCAAATAGAAAGAAATTTTTTATTGTCCAACTTTAATGTCATTGCCTTCTTGAAATCTTTCCTAATGTCTACTGTATTTCCATAGTCCTAGCCTCAAATCATGGCAGAAATTTGGTTATGAGGTGACACAAACCTGAGATAGAGTGGAGAGGAAAGAGTCATCTAGGATCAAAGAGGGCACAGTGACAACAGTAAAAAAATAGCTAGTACGTATTGGGCATTTACTTTGTGCCAAGCACTGTTCTATATGCTTTCCATGTGTTCCCTCATTTTAGCTCATAACTGCACGATAAGTAAGGTATTATGACTATCATCCCTGTGGCACAGAGGAGGTAAAAGACTCAGAGATGTTGAGTAACTTGCTCAGGGTCAGATGGTTAGTGAGGGGTCACATGCATTCTCCAACCAGCATGTAAACCCAGGTAGCCTGACCCTGGGGCTTAATCAGTATACTGTGCTGCCTCTGCCAGTGGGCAGGGGAACTGAGGTCACCCAATAGTTACCTTTCCTCCAGGAATCCTTGACTGTCTAGAAGCAAAGTTGGTTTTCAGAGGCGGACCAAGCATGGGTATGGATGTTTGGGGGGCTGGAGGCAGGTAATGAGAGGATGTTTGCAATGACAGAACGAGGGCTAGACAGAGACGTGGGTGCTTTTGAAGAGAATCTCTAAATATTTAATATTTTAGGAGGTTCAGGGAGAAACTGATTTTCTGGTAGTAACAATGGTGTGCCTCTTTATGTTAAAAATGAGACTACTCAATGTATCCTAACACTTTTATTTATTTAGAATTGTCTAGGAATTATGATTGTTCAGAATCAGATAGCTTTTGGGGAGGTATATTAAAGTGTTTACTTTTTTTTTTTTTTTTTGATAGGTAAGAAGTGGATTTATTTAGAGAGAAACACACTCCACAGACAGACTGTGGGCCATCTCAGAAAGTGAGAAAGGCACCAGGGTATGGGGTTGTCAGTTTTTATAGAACTGGGTAATTTCATAGGCTAATGAGTGCTATTTTCATAGGCTAAAATAGCTGGAGGAGTATTCCAGCTATTTTAGGAAGGGGCAGGGATTTCCAGGAATTGGGCCACCGCCCACTTTTTGATCCTTATGGTCGGTCTTGGAACTGTCATGGCACCTGTGGGTGTGTCATTTAGCTTGCTGATGTGAGTGTATACTGAGGCTCAAGGTCTAGTGGAAGTTGACTTGTCTGCCATTTTAGACCCATTTGGTTCTGATCAGTTTATGTCATGTCCTCGGGCTATGTCATTCTTTCAAAGGTTGTGCCCTGGCTCCTTCCCTCCTGTTTTATTCCCCCCTCAGAGATTTTACTCCCATATTCTTATGGGAAGCAGAAGGGTGATGGTCTGTCTTTGGTAACTGCTTCAAGGCTGAGTAGGGGCACCAACCTTGTCTGTCAGGGAGTAAAAATCTCCGGATGATGCCTGATCTAGGGGCCCCAGGGGCAGGGCAGCTCCTTGTTTTAAGTCAGTACGGGCTGGAATCCTCACATAGCCATCATCTTGGTGTAGAACTGTTGTAATTGTTTCCATAGCCTTTCTCTGAACCTCCTTGATGATGAAGCACTTTTTGTAACAACATCAGAGTACAAAAATATCTATAAGTGACAAAAGACTTAAAAGGCATGGTTAAACATCTGATTACAGTATAATCGATAAAGAAACTTGGCCACAATAACCAGAATTACGAATGATTACATTTAACTTAACATACCAAATAATCCTAGTTATATATTTCTCTTTAAGATACTTCAGGGGACCTATAAAGTACCCTAAAGTTAGCTGGAAATCAAAAGAAACTTAACTAAAATTTGATATTTGGGAAGTTTGTCAAAAAGTTTTAAAACACTTGGTCAAATAAGATCATAGGTCACTGTGAGACAATACTTATTCCTGAACCAAAGTTACAAAAGATCTCAAAAGCAAATACAAGTCACTTAAAGGCAAAGAAACTCACACAATCTGTTGTCAAAAGCAGCATTTCAAGAATACTTTGGAGGAAGAAACCAAATCCAGTCTTGTGCTAGCCCATTCCTAACAAAATCCATTTACCCAACTAAATTCAATCCAATCTTAGAAAATCCTGATCATGCGTAACTCTTTTCAGTATTTTTCATTTTTCACACCTTCTCTTACTAAAAACACATATCTTACTTTTCTTAAAAGTTTTTTTCACATTGAGTTACTTTTCTTGTTGACAAGTTTGTAACAGATAGAATAAGGTCTTATTTGACCTCTAATAAACCTAGGTACAACAGAAGTAATATAGTTAGCATTGATGACTCTAACATGTCTATATTAATCAAACCAACAAGTTTAAGCCACCTTCAATACCAGATATCAATTTAGTATTGAATATTTTCCAGATGACATGAACCTGAAATTTATTCTGGCCAGGTTGTTTTCTATTTCTGAGTATTTACATAAGGGCTTAATTTTTAAAAACCAATTAAGTAGAGCTCTTTTACAAATTAATTTTTGGCAGTACCATATACCTATACCACACATATAGATACATATGAGCACACAAACAAACACAGAGGCCTCATAGTTCTCATTCCAAAATTTCATCCCTAAGTCAGGTACAACATAAAAGCCATCAGTTACAAGGGGTTGGATTCAAATTGGGCTTCTAGCAGATGGAACAAATCAAGGTCGCCTACCTAGATGGCTAAATCCTTTTTACTAGTGTTTACAGACAAGACACTTAAGATTTCTATTTATCCTTGACAAGTCAAGTTCTAAATTACTTTACCCTCTTCTTAAAATTTGCAGTTTAAAAAGATGGCAGAGAGAAGTGTTCCTGAGAAGACCAGATAGGACATTTGCATCTCAAAGGTACAGGCAAGTTCCTCCTAGGATGACTTTGTTTCCCCTTTGTTTAATATTTACAAGCCTCTTAAGATAAATAGGGGAGGTTTGAGGAGTGGTAAAAGGATTGGTGGGGAGCCACACCTCTGGTCCTATAAAGACTACATTTGTAAGACAAGGACAGTTTTGTTTTCTTTGTCAAAGAATTGGGTGGTTACCTCAATGATATTGAAGGACTGACATACCCATTCACCTATGTTGGAAAGTTTTACTTTTCCTCATTTAGCTTAGGGGAGAAGGCCTCTTCCAAAATTCCTATCAGGCTCTGAATATCAGCTCTGGTCAGTTTAGTCAGACCAGTGGCCTCCTATTTTGATAATCTACTTACAAACATTTTTGAGGATCTTCCCTAGGTTTAAGAAATTTGTACCTTATATTTAGACACTATGTAACCCTTTTTACTTAATAATCACCAGCTAGATATCTTTGGCTAAGCCCAGAACCTCGATATTCCACATTCCAGGGTCTACTATGGCTTCTAGTTTAGCTTCAGATTTTACCTGTTCCTTTTTGCTTTTTGTTAGAACCATTTGGTGATGAGCGTGGTTCCTTTGCCCCTCGAGAAACAGAGTGACCCCTAATATAGTTAATAAATCACTTCCCACTAAAGGGATGGGACAGTCAGGCACAAACAGAAAGGAATGTAAAAACAGCTGGCCATTGATCTTGCACAAAAGGGGTTCCAGGAAAGTGTGCCTGTGTCTCTTCCCTGACAACCCAATTACATATTCCTTATGATTGCTAAGGTTTCCAGTCCTTTGGGTTAAGACCGAGAAGGTTGCACCAGTGTCTATAAGAAATTCTATCAAGTGGCCCGCCACATCAGTGACCACCCAAGGCTCGACATTAGTTATGTAGTTGGTATCTCTAGGCAGAGCCACTTTCGGCTTTGGGCCCCTTCAGTCTTCTGATTGCAAAACCATCAATAGCCGAGGGGCCCCCTTCACTCTCTGGCATCTGGGGCATTCCCTCCTCCAATGCCCTGGCTGTATGCAAAGGGCACATCGATCACAATCCTCACTCCAGTGCCCTTTTTGTCCACACAGGGTATGCTGGCCTTGTATGAGTACCCATGGGCCTTGTGGTCTGCCAGGGCCAGATTGGTCCAGAAAAACTGCTTCCCCTTTAGTGGTCTCTGAGCGGACAAAGACACTGCAATTATTTGGGCCTTTTTCATACTTCTCTGGATGCGTTCAGTCTTTTTGGCCTATCACTGAAAACCAAATAAGCCAATTGGAACAAAACAATCACCGGAGCCTGAGGACCAGCAGTTGCTTTCTGAATTTCACGCCTGATGTCTGGGGCAGACTGAGCTATGAAATACATAGTCAAAAGGACCTGTACCTCGGGGGAGGAGGGATCCATGTTCGTTCAGGATCCATGGCCCTGTAGGGTGGGTCAGTTAAAATGTCCTCTGTGTCCTTCCTAGAGTTATCCCTCTGAGCTATACACACCTTACATTCCTTTTGGATTCCATTGCCTAGATACAAGGCCATGAAAATTTGAATATAGGGTACTTCACTCCATTTTAAATTTCCTAACTCATATTGTGGCCAAACCTGATTACATAACCTAATAATTTTTTTCCTTTTAATTCCTGTTGTCCACATCTTTCCCAATCCCAGAGTATATGGCCCAGAGGGGTATTGGTTGGGATTGATGCAGCCTGACCTACTTCATACAAGCCTGAGGTGACGTCTCTAACTCCTGGGCTATCCAAAATTCCACTCTAAAGTCAAAATCCACTGCACAGTTTGGTCAAAAGATTTGCACTTATGATTTTAGATGCTATCCCTTCCAAGGTAGTCTCCCAGCCAGGTGTTAGTTCCCAAAAAGTCGCAAAAAAAAGTCACAGAAGGCATCCCCAACAGTGTTGACGATGAGCAGGAGTTGGTCTAGCTATAAGCTGGGAATAAAGGGTCAGCATTTGTAAGGGTCAGAGGGAGGGGAGTAAAAGCAATAAAGAGTACACCTTGGTGGTCACACAGGTCTTCCGGGGTTAACAGAAGAAAGAAAGAAATAGAGCAGGAATGAATAAGAACGCAAGAATGTAGGAGAAAAACCTCAGAGTCAAGGAGAAGAGTATAGAGATTAACAATTCTGTCCTGGACCTGCTGTTGGATATGCATAAGTATACGGGGTTGACCCGCCAGTCAAAAATGAGCAGACAGCAGCAGAGCACCCTCCCCAGTGTGCCTGGTTTGCGGTGTCCCATGGGCCTCTGTAGGACCAAGACCTAACTCTCAAACATTTTCTTACCTTATCACTGTCCCTTCGTGGTCACCAGCTGAAACCATGCACCTCAGATTGAGACTTGAACCCACGCGGCCGGGACTCAAACCCGGCCAAAACCCAGACTGGGATTCGAACCCACACTGCTGGGACTCGAACCCGACCAAAACCCAGACTGGGACTCGAACCCACACTGCTGGGACTCGAACCCAACCAAAACCCAGACTGGGACTCAAACCCATGCTGTTGGGACTCGAACCCAGCCAAAACCCAGATTGGGACTTGAACCCATGCTGCCGGGACTCAAACCTGGCCAAAACCCACAGTCTTCCAACTGAGATCACACACCTGGTTTCAGGACTTAATGAAGCTCAGGTTCTTGATGTCTCATCGAAGAAAGAATTCAGTGAGAGACAAAGTGATAGGTAAGAAGTGGATTTATTTAGAGAGAAACACACTCCACAGACAGAGTGTGGGCCATCTCAGAAGGTGAGAAAGGCCAAGTGTTTACATTTTAAATAATAAAATGAATCACTCATTCCCAATGAATGGCACTGCACTGTGTACTATTCGGTTTTAGCTGGCTGGTCTCAGAGTTGGTGGTGTATCTAGGAGTTTCACTGTATACTTTGCACATGCAAAAAATGAAAATACTCACCTTGGATTGGTTAACGCCAGTTGAGAACACTTTTTAAATTTCTATTCCAAAGTGTTAACATTGTTTTCAGCGGGTCCAACTTACATTTTGCCAGTTATTTAAAGGATTCATGTAGAAACCTGAGTTTTCAGGTGCCATATTACTATTTTTCTAATGTTTTATCATCCCTTATAGATTGGTATCCCAAGCAGCTAGAGCTAGAACAGGTTATAGCAGGCTGTAAGAAGCCTCAATGTTAATCTCTTCTAACAAACTCATGAAAGTTTGAATCCTTTCCTTATAGATGATCAGTATTCTGAGCAACCTTAGCAGCTATGGTGAGCAGTGAAGTGAAACACTGGCTGAGAGTTTGAACTTCTTGACATGTTATGTCTCTTCTAAACATTAGAGTCTGTGAGTTTACAACTTTGTGTATGAATGACCTAGGACCAGGAAAAAGTGCCTCAGGGAAATTTCTAAGACTAGTTTAGTGTATGAAATCCAGTGATCATGTGATGAACAGCTGAGATGGAGATGAGCTAGGTAGCTCCACATTCATCGATGTTGAAATCTATTTGGTAAATATATGGGTGATATTTATCACAGGCAAAAGCAGGGAAAAGAATGACTTCCCACGTAGTTGGTCTAGGAAGATTGTGCCCCGTAATTCTTCTCAAGACTTATCTTCATCCAGCCGTCATCTTCAGGCAGCCGCATCAACATCATCACCATCATCACCACCACCATCATTAGAATTGGCAATTTTTGAGACTTCTAATGTGCCAGCTTCTGCTTACACTTATACTTGTGATTTCTTTCCTTGATTTTTCAGTATCTGAGAATTTATCTTTATTTTGAGACCATATATGTATTTTTAAATGTTTATTTATATTTCTCAACATATATGTGTTGAAAGTGAGGAGAAGAATCAGTTAATTACAGCTCAGTTTGCCACGTTGATGGTAGTCTCCCACAGAAATTCGTTTATCCATTCAACAATTATTTAGTAATTGCCTACTATGTGGCGGGTACCACTCTACATGTTAGGGATAAAAGGGACAAAGATCCTGGCCTTCATGAAGCTTAGATTCCTATAGAAATCTACTCAGCACTTACTATGTGCCAGGAGACTATTCCAGGTTTGACATCTATTAACTCATTGGATCATCACAGTCATCCTGTGAGAGAAGTGTCATTATTGTACCCATTTCACAGATGAGGAAACTGAGACAAAGGTTAAGTCACTTGCCCAAGGTCATGCTGATAGTGAGTATAAGAGCTAGGCAGTGCAGGTGCCATGTCCATGGCCTTACCACTATACTGTACAGCCTTTCTATATGTGAATCTATGCCTAGAATATGGTGGGCTCTTGACATTTATTTGGTGAATGATGAAATGAAATGATTGAATGACCACACTGTACTATATCACCTGTAGTTTGTCTATCCTCTAGCACATTCTGAGTTCTTTGAGGATAAGAACAATGTCTTCTTTGAATTTGTCTATAGTGCCAAAGACAGGGCCTGCATGGAGTACCTGCTCAGTAAAATATTGAACACTGGAATGAATGAACTGCCAGGTGGTTCCTGGAATGACAATGATTCTCAACTTTAACATGCATAAGAGTCACCTGGGAGTCTGGCAAAATGGAGGCTGCAGGATTGCACCCTCAGGTCTTGGAATCTTCATTTTTAATGGGCCCCAGAGTACCTCCCTCTGACCACACTCTGTAGGGGCTGTCAGTGAATAACTGAGAGCCATGGGGCACCACGGTTGGTTGGTAGGTCACTGAAGTCTTGACAGTTTGGAAGCTTTGAAGCCTCATTTCAGAGAAAACCCTTGAAAACCAGCAAGGAGTGATTTACTCCCCAGGGAACCCAGGGAAATTGCCTTCGATACACATAGTGACTCAGACCTGTGGAGTCTCAAGTCTCAGATTTGATGTTCCACAGATTGTCCTAAAGAGATACATTCTGCCCATGTAACATTGCTGAGCAAGGCACCTACAGGCTTATCTTAACACATACCAGTTCTTGTCATAAGTGATGGTTTGAACAGCAATGTTGATTTTTGGAAGTCTTAGTGTAGGCAACATCAGAGAACAGAAGTTTAAATCATGGAAGGCTATTATATAATAAAATGAACCATGGGTGAAGAATCCTTTCTCTTAACTGGTCCCCAGTGTTTTCATCTGCTAAATGAGAAGGTTGAATTAAATGATCTCTGAAGGTCTTTCCATAATATTTGTAATAATATCTGTCATTTATTGCATGCCTACTGTGTGCCATGTGCTATTTTGGGACTTTACCTTTATTGTTTCTAGTAGCTAATTCTCAGACTAATGTAACAATATAGTCATTATGCTCCCAGAGAGATGTGTTATTTTTTAATCTAATATCTATTGATAGCTTCCTGTGTGCCAGGCATCAGGCTACACACTGAGTACTTTGCCAGGCACTGATGCATAAGGTGCCCAGTGTCACAAAGCTAGGAAGTAGTAGGGTGGGAATCAACCTCAGGTATGTTAAACTGAAGTCTAAGCTCTTTCTTGTTGCTCTCACACATTTCTTCTAAGACTCCATGTCTATAAAGTATGTGTGAGATCACTGACATTTTTTTCCTAATTCCTGTGCTAGTGATTCCTGTAGGTATGCATTAGAATCATCCACGACTCTACTTCAAACTGATTAGATAACTATCTCTAGGGGAGGAGAAAGGGAGGGGGAGGGAAAAATCAATGTCTTGTTTTAACAATTCCCCAGGTGATTCAAATGTGTTTCCAGAATTGAACACCAAATACTGTAAATTCTAATTTTTGAAAAACACATTTATTTCTAATTGATGTAAAGTACACAACATAAAATTTTCCATCTTAACCATTTTTAAGTGTACAGTTTAGTAGTGTTAAGTACATTCACATTGTTATGCAGCTAATCTCCAGAACTCTTTTAATCTTCCCAAACAGAAGCTCTGAACCCACTAAATGATAATTGCTCATTCCCCCGCCTAGCCCCTAGCAACCACCATTCTATTTTCTGTCTCTATTAATTTGCCCATTCTAGGTACTTCATATAAGTGGATTACACTATTTGTCTTTTTGTGACTGATTTATTTCACTTAGCCTAATGTCCTCAAGGTTCATCCGTGTTGTATCATGTGTCAGAATTTCCTTCCTTTTTAAGACTGGATAATACTCCATTGTATGTATATTCCACATTTTGTTTAGCTATTCATCCATCAATGGACATTTCCAACTTTTGGCTATTGTGAATAAATGCTACTAGGAACATGGGTGTATAAATATCTGTTCAAAACCCTGATTTCAATTCTTTTGAATACATACCCAGAAGTGGAATTGCTGGATCATATGGTAATTCTATTTTTAACTTTTTGAGGAACTGCCACGTTGTTTTCCACAGCGACTGCACCATTTTACATTCCCAACGGTGCCCAAGGGCTCCAATTTCTCCACATCCTCATCAACACTTGTAATTTTCTATTTTTTGATGGTAACCATCCTAAAGGGTATGAGGTTGTAGATTCTAGTTTTTAAATCCAATTTTATTTATGTGGGGGAGCCTATCACATAGTTTTAGTTTTAGTTATTTGTCTCTAAATCTTTAAATGATTTCACTTTCATTTTGCATTATTTTTCTTCCCACATTTGGAGAATCTCTCCAAATTCAGTATTGACCACTTTTCTCAGAACTACGGGAAGGGGTTGATGTTGAGGAGGTACTGGATGGGATCTCTGCTTTCTAGTTGCTTATGATATCTGGCTGGGAGCTTGCCTGTAGCCTTACTGGATTTTTGTCCTGGTTCAAGTCATACCTGCTCCTGACTGGTGGCTAATTTGCTCAAGTCCTTGAAAGATGGAGATAGCTAAATACACACTATAGCCAAGTGAAGTGTGAGAAGCTATTCCATGTAGAATAAGTAGAGTGAACTGTGGAGCTCAGAATGGGTGTAGTATTTTGGAAGGAAGACTGGCCTGATTAGAACTAAAATTCATGTTGGTAAAAGGTGGGAAATAATGTCAGATCAGTCAAAGCCAGATTTGGCAGGATCTTGAAAGTCAGATGGGGCATTTGGAATTGTTGGGGCAGGTTGTAGGGCTGTCAATCAGGGCAGTGTGCGACAGGCCATTAGCAGTGTCTGCATTGGTGGGATGGAGAGGAGGATGCTGTACCAGGTGAGTGGTCACATAGACGAGAGCATCATCAAGAATGCTAGACTAGGGGCTTCCCTGGTGGTGCAGTGGTTGGGAGTCCGTCTGCCGATGCAGGGGACGCGGGTTCGTGCCCTGGTCCGGGGGGATCCCGCGTGCCGCGGAGCGGCTGGGCCCGTGGGCCGTGGCCGCTGGGCCTGTGCGTCCGGAGCCTGTGCGTCCGGAGCCTGTGCATCCGGAGCCTGTGCTCCACAGCGGGAGAGGCCGCAGCGGTGAGAGGCCCGTGTACCGCAAAAAAAAAAAAAAAAAAAAAAAAAAAGAATGCTAGACTAGAAAGGCAAATCTAAAAGTTATCTTCAAAGGAGAAACTGTAAGCTTTGAAGATAGGTTGAATATGAGAACTCTGAGAGGGAGAAGAAGCTGCTTTTAAAACTATGAATATTCTGGGGATGAAGTGTTATCTTTTCAAAGGAGATTGTAGTTGTGGGGAAAGAGCCCCAATATTGGTATGAGGCTTATATTTGACTGCAAGAGACAGAAACCCCAAAATATCAATGACTTAAATAAGGTGGGAGTTTATATTTCTGTCACTAAAACAAAGTCCAGAAATGAGAAGACCACGATTCAAATAACTGGCCAGGGTTCCCATGGTCACATCAGCCTCCTTGTTGACAAAATCAGACTCATCTTCCTGCCTACCTTTGCTCCTTCTCGTCCTTTCACTTTCATTGGCTGTTAAAACCCAGGCTTTATCCCATTTGATTCCCCACAATCAGCCATGAGTAAATGCCATTGTACATCTGCCATGTGTCTTTGATCTCCCCTTTCATTCATCCCCTCCCGCTTCAGCCCTGGCTTCAGCTCTCTCCTTTGGGCCTTTACCACAGCCTCCTCAAATTGTCTTCCAGTCTCTTCTCTAATCCATCCTTCTCGTGGCTGCCAAGTTAGCCTTTCCAGAGCGCACATCGCTCCTGACTCACGACCCTTTGATGATCTCTCCTGTAGCTTCTAGAACAGTTAGAACTCTTCAGCTTGACATTCAAGGCTCCAGGTCAGTTAGCTAAAATCTTGCCTCCTAAAACAATGGCTTAATTTCATTTTAACATCCTCGTTTTAACTTCATCTAATTTTCAAAACACTTTAAGGGAGATGACTTTTAGGTAAATTTCTCTTTAAGAGAATTAATGATAAGGAGAAACTACTTTTGTTGAAGTGTTTTCACATTCAAGGCCAAATAACAAGCTGACTGCGCTGTACTTTTTTCAAATGTAGTCCAATTTTGTCTTATTAGATCAAGTCTATGTTCCTAGTTTACCAAAGATCTGTGAGTTTTTTGGATTCTCTTTTGGTCCCTGCAAGTCAGAATTAGGAAGTTAGATCTAAGAAACCCAGAAACAGGCCTGGCTGAGGGGCTGGAGGAGCCTGAGAGCTCATGCTTTTGTGAAGTGTGCCCTGCCCCAGATGATGCTGGGAAAGAGATATGATCTTCCCCCTCTGTTCGGAGGAGGGAGCAAAGGATGGGCAATGGGAAGGGTATTTGTGTTTTGGGGCAGCACCTCGCTGGGCCTGACTTGAAATGGATGTCTCAGCTGTAATGCTCACTCTTATGTGACCGTGGCATTTTGTCTTACATCTCTGGCCTCAGTTGCCTAATCCATAAAATGGAGACTAATCAGAGGAATCCCCCACCTTCCTTCTATTGTTGTTATCAAGTTCAAAGATGCAGAATTTGAAACACTTTCTAACTTTATCTAGGTTGTAGGAGTTTTAATACTTCCTCTGTTTGTTTTCTGTTGCTTCTGTAACAAGCTACCACAAAGTAGATGGTTTAAAACAACGGCAATTTATTCTCTCTCAGTTTGGGAGGCTAGCAATACAAAATCAAGGTGTCAGCAGGCCCTTACTCTCTCCAAAGGCTCTTGAGGACTATTCTCTCTTGCTTCTTCCTAGCTTCTGGTAGGTGCCAGAAATCTTTGGCATTCCTTGGCTTGTAGATGGATCGCTCCAGTCTCTGCCTCTGTAGTCATATGCTGTTCTTCCTGTGTGTCTGTGTCTCTGTTTTCTCTTCTTTTACAGTATGATCTCATCTTAGCTAATTACATCTCTAAGGACCCTATTTCCAAATAAGGTCACATTCCGAGGTTCCAAGTGGACATGAATTTAAGGGGGGCAGTATTCAACATAGTATACCCCGTTACTGTCTGTTTTTAGAACAAAAATAGCACAGGCTAAGGGCTTAGCACAGCACTGCTACAGAAAGTGCAATGAATGGGTGCCATTACTTCGGTTGGTGGTGTTGCACTATTTACCCTTCCTCCTTCGTGATCTCCCTCTCCTTGTCCCTACCTCAGCTCCACAGACTTGGGCTTTGATCTGCTAAGACTCCTCTCCCCAGGCATGAAATGATCAGGTAACAGTGAGTCTAAAATTCTCTGCTATAGAGGAAAAATGTGTTTATTTTTGCAGGGAGAGAGTAAGAGGGGATGCTGGTAAGGTGCCTCATTAAAATAATCAGTGAATTGAAAATGGGAGGGGAATTAAGGATCAAGCTGGCCTAGGCAAAAATATTTTGGGGCCTCTAATAACTGTACATCCCAACTAAACTTATGTTTAACAAACAGTTGAGCTGGCACCTTTGTGTATCTGTAGTCTGTGTAGTGAGGGTAGGAATGGTTTCAAAAGGGGCAGAAGGAGCCATCCAGGGGTATGGAAATTGACTCAAGGAGACGTGGGAAGGAGGCAGCCCAAGGTGGATGGGTGGAAAGGACACCGATGCCCAGGGTCTAGTCCTGGCTCTGCCTCTGACTCCATGTCAGATTTTGGGCAGGTCACTTCTTCCTCTGTCTGGGTTGCAGTTTCCTCATCTGTAAAATAAGGGGTTAGGCCATGAGAGCTCTGGGAACACACACCTGTGAGGGGCTTGGAGAGGAGGAGGTGATAAAGAGAGCCACAAGAGAGCTCTGCTGTGGGGGTTAGGAGAAGTCACCTTCCTCTCATGCCACTTGTAAAAATTGGGCATTCACGGTAAGATGCTGCATGATATAGAAACTTCTCTCATTTATCTTTCTCATGTGATCTTCAGAACAACTCTGTGAGGTAGGTGTATTAGGTGTTTGTATTCCTGTTTTACAGATGGGGAAACAAGTTTGAAACAGGGTGTCCTGACTACAAATGCAGTGTTGTTTCCAAGATGCCGCAGTGGTGGCTGCCTCTTGGCTCAGTGCCAGCTCACTCCAGGAGTGAAGATGAGTTCCTGGGCTCCACATCACCCAACACGATGCCACACGTCATGCATGCTCTGTGAATAGCTCTTGGTGGTAAGTGATTCAGACCTTGGGGTGGAAGGAGAAACTAATGAACAGGGTGCAGTTCAGCCAACACCTATTGCTGTGTGCCAGGCACTGCCCTTGGCTCTGTGGACTCAGGAGTGAACAAAACAGATATGGTCACTGTCCTCAAGAAGTTCAGAGTCTCTCAGGAAGACAGACACTCAACCAGTAATTACCAAAATTTAATGGAAAAAGTAGAAGCGTGAGATATGCTGTAGAGGAGAGATTCCTGGTGCTTTGGGTGGGAACACTGAATAGGTCGCCTGACTCGGGGGGCAGCCAGGGAAGGCTTCCCTTAGGAGATGAGGCTGTGACTGAGACTTGTCAGAGGAAAGGAGGTGGGGCTGTTGCTGGCACTGAGGGTGGACCCAGAAGTTACAGGAAAGCTGGAAAGAAGACCAAAGCAAACTGTTTTACTTCCTTTGTTGTAACTCCAACCTCCCTAAAGGACACCTTGAAAAAAAGAGAAAATGGTTTCAGGAGCTGTTATGTTTTGCTACCTCACACTCAGAACTGGGCTCAGTGAAGTTTAATGTGAGACTTTTAATGCTCTGTGCATTAATTAATTACTCACCTCACAGTACATTAAATGTAAAATGCATTTAACGTAAAATCAAAGGCTCTAGTCCCTTGAATGGACTCCAGGCCTTTGTTTCTACTTGTGAGGCACGTCCACTTGCATTGGTCCTCAGAGATTTAGGGACTGGCCTTTTCCTCACCTTAGAAGCCAGAGGGTGTATCCAAGGGGTAAGAGCATGAGTGGACTTAACTGTTGGGTGGATAAGCAGTAGCTTCACTGCCATTCTTTCCCCTCTCTGCTAACACCCCTTCCTAGGCTTCTCACGCTGTGAAGTCCACTCCTGATCGGTCCTTTTCCTTCTTGGTCAAGGCCCGCTCAGGAAATCATGGTGTAGACAGGCACTAGAAATGTAATCTAAAAAATCTTATGTTGCCTTGGTTCTTTTCCTTATTAACTGTGTGGCCACAGTTTCCTCACCTGTAACATGGAGATGATAATGCCTACTTCATAAGATTAGTCCTTTATATTTTCCAGGTTTTGCATTCTATAGATGTAGCAACAGGACTAAGAATATTAGGTGATTTGTGCAAAGTTATGCAGCTAGTAGCAACAATCAGGAATACAGCCCAGGTCTCCTGTCTCTAAATCTAGTGCTCTTTCCACTAACAAAACTTCAGCCTTGGCTCATTAATGTGTCATGAATGTGTAGTCTTCGGTATGCTAAAATGTTGATCCCCTGGAGTGACCAGGTAAGGCCTAGGCTGGAGGAAAAAAGAATTCAGAAGCCCTGCACATAGGGCACTATAGTAAAAAACCAAAAAACCTTCCGACTTGCTTGTTTTGCTATTATGTGACATCGTTGGTCATAGCTTTAATTTTTTTGTTTTGTGCCAGTTCATTGGTTGGAGGCAGAATTCTCTATGAGAACGTTGCCCTAGGAGTGTCATGCTCTGCACGTTAAATGACACGGACTAGGTCTGTGGTATGCTCAGAACTCCACTTCCCTTTGTGCCGGGCAGCTGAAGGTTATGTGCCCCTGATCTCAACTCTTGCCTCCTGAAGTTGCCGTGCAGTCACCACGCTGGCCATCCTGGTGTCAGATTCAGATTATAACATGGTCTCAAGGAGTCACTGCCATCTCTCTTATTTCCATGACCTCAGTTCCAAATTCATCAGGAATAGCCTCTTGGCTTCCACTGTCCTTGCATGGACTCTGTTACATTTCATGGAAATTTATGGATGAGTGAGTCGGTATATTCTTATTTTTTCTCTTCACTGTTAATTCCCTTAAAAAAATGAAAGGATAGGAGAAGTTTAAGCATTTTGAAAGAGACAGCTAATCAATACACATTATTCTCCAAACATTCTAGGAAATTCAAGGAAATTATAAAGTACCTCCTAAAGGCTCTTCAGTTATCTGTATGCCTGCCCTTCAGATAGAAAGTTTCCTCTTGGCACATAAAGAAGTCAAATTAGGCCCAGAAGAGACTATCCTTGTTGGAGCGTGAATGTCAAAGAAACAATCTTCAGTAAAATAGCTTTCTCTCTCAGCATGCTCTGGAGAGAAGAATATCATTGGTTATTGGTAATGCCTGTGCAAAGCACAGTGAGAGAGTTTTGGAGATCATAAGAACTGATATTTGTATGAGATCAAAATGTCCTGATGAGGATTTTCATTTATTCTGTCATTGGTGAAGACAGTTCACTTCAGAGTGTGCTAGGATTTGGGAGCTACAGAAGGGACAGGACCCAGCCTCTCACAAGACAGGCGAGAAGTGCCTTTATCAAGGTTTAGTGGTGCCTTCATGAAAACATCTCCTTCCTTAGATATGTGGACAAACATTGACCCATCTCCTCTGCCAACTTCAGAGGACCTGGTAAGCCTCTGGAGTCAGGATGTTGTCTCTAGCCCAGAGGACAGCCCCCTTGAGGGATATTTACAAACATTTTCCTGGTAACCAGCTTTCACAGCTGAGAGATTTCAAGAGAATTAGAGGAAAGAAGCAGTCCCTAGGAGCCAAACGCCAGAATTTCACAATCATTAATCAAGCTAAAAGTTCACCTTCTCTCTGGATGAATTCCATGATACCCGCTCAGGCTGGACCAATAGGCTGGAATCTTCTTTTTGGAGACCCTCCTAGGGCCTGAGAGGAGACTACACTTCTCACAGCTTCCTGGGTGTCAGAGGTAGCAGCCACCAGAGGTCCCTGGCGTGGTCATCGTTGTCCAGGCTCAGTGTCTCTGCTTATCAGCTCTAGAAATTCTATGGTATCTTTTCATACTGCAGGAACTAACTCAGAGGTCCAACTCACCTACATCTGGGGGCTACTGCAGGAACGTTCAATTCAGTTTAAATGCATTAGGGAGGTAGCATTGTCTTCAGTATTGTTCTGTAGGCGAGGAAAAACTTTTCCTTTATCCTCTTAGGTTTTGTGGCTGGACCTGAGAATTAAACTGTCATAAGACAGGTTAACAGGAGAAAAGCATACAAATTTTATTTAATATTTTTACATGTACATGGGAGCCTCCATAAGAAAAATGAAGACCCTAAGAAGCTCTTAGAACCAAGAGCTTATATACCCTTTTAAACAAGGAATGATAAATTTGTGGAAAAGTGACAAGACAAAGGAAAAGGCATTTAAGCTTCTAGGGGCAGTGAGTTGTAGAAAAGTGACTAGGAAATATATTGGGGAGACTAATGGAATATAAAGATTATTTTAGTAGGTTTGTTTGTACAGATCCATTTTGGTGTCAACTCACCTGGTGATAAGAATGTTCTCTTCCTGGTGCAGGGAGGTCACCTTGCTTACAGGAAATTTTATAACCTGTTTTTAGGTCAAAAGGGGGAGGTCAGAGAACCCCTCCTGCATGTGCCTTTAGCTCAAAATAATCAATATGCCAAAGTGGCATATTTTGGGGTGGCATGTTCTCAGCCCCTTCAGTTCAAATATTAATTTTTCTATATTTTATCTGTAAGTTTGGGCAAGTTACTTAACTCCTATGAGCTAGGACTTTCGTGCTCTTCAGTCACTCCTTATTCCTCAGCTCCAGGCAGAATACCTTTTGGTTGATACGTTGTTCTCTCTAAACTTGATTATACCATCTACCAAGCTGGATTAAGCATGCCTGCAGGGGCTTCCCTGGTGGCGCAGTGGTTGAGAGTCCGCCTGCCAATGCAGGGGACACAGGTTCGTGCCCTGGTCCGGGAAGATCCCACATGCCGCAGAGCGGCTGGGCCCGTGAGCCATGGCCGCTGAGCCTGTGCGTCCGGAGCCTGTGCTCAGCAACGGGAGAGGCCACAGCAGTGAGAGGCCCACGTACCGAAAAAAAAAAAAAAAAAAGCATGCCTGCAATTGAAAGGCAGCCCTGGTCTCCTGATGGTTTCAAGGATGTGTCACACAGCCTCTGAAAGCATCTACAACGTACTGATTTAATCTAAATGCTGGTGATATGGCAACAAATGAAAGAGACCAAATACCTGCCCCTGTGGGGCTTATATTCCAGTAGGGAGACAAACAATAAACAATAATATAATACAGTATGGTGTGGCATAATATAATATGGTATAGTATAACATAATACGTCAGTGCTACGAAGAACAATAAGCAGCAGAAGAGATCAGGAGATTATTTCTCCAAGGAAATGATGTTTGTTGCAAAATCTTGGGTAAAGTGAAAAAAATGAAACGTGAGCATCTGGGATAAAAATGATCCATGCAAGGGGAATGACAAGCACATGTTTTTCCCAAAGCAAGAGGGTATTGGTGGACTAGAGCACCAAAGTGGTTGGATTAAGTGAGCAGACGAAAGGAAATGAAGTTGAGAGGTAGTGGGAAGCCAGATCAGCTCAGCTGGGGTCTTGTAGACTGTGGTTAAGACTTTGGCCCTTATTCTTAATGAGCTAGGAAAGGGTCTCTGTGATTGGCCTAACTTATATCTTTAAAGGGTCACTCTGGTTGCTGCAGGAATAGTAGACTGTAAAAGGGTAAGGGTGGAAAAGACCAGTGAAGACTGGCAGTATTCCAGACCAAGGGTACTTGTGGGGCGGAGTAGGGTGGCCCTGGTGGAGGAGGCAAGAAGAGCTTGTATGAGTGATGTATTTCAAGACAGAAGTGACAGGACTGGGGGATGGATTGGACATTGATGGGGAAAAGTGAATGGAGTTGCTGTCTGCTAAGGTGCGAGGAACTAGTGAAGGAACAGGCTGGAGAGGTTAGAAATCAAGAGTCAAGCTCAAGATGGCCGTCAGACATCTGAATGTAGTCTCTGTGTGGCCTTTTGTATAATGGTGCTTAGAAAACTAATCAAAGGGCTTGCTTTCTCAAATCAGAGATGCAGCAAATATTCTCAGGCCTGTGATCACAGAACTGAAGCCTTGGGAAACACCCACAGAAGGCACTCTGAATGTACATTCTTAGGACAGATGCAGCATGAGTGTGACCAAGGCTGGGGCAGCTGGAAGTTAGAGTGCATTGGTGATGAATAATATTTGAGCACAGAGAGATGTTCAACACTGTATTTGGATTTGAATTTCTTTTGTAAATAAAAAAGGAAAACTTGGATTCACATACTGTTTTATAATTTTAAAAGTGCTTTCAAATCCTCCATCATCCTATGAGATAGGGTTGATTATCTTCATTTTGGAGATGAGGAAATGGAAGTTCAGAGAAGTTCAAAGATTTTCACAAAGTCACACAACTAACAGGTAAGGGAATCCTCCAATTTAGGTTTTTCTGGCCCCCAAATCATTTCCATTTTATTGTGTTGTTTCCATTTCATCATGGTTTTTTTTGGAGTAGTCACGTATTGATTCTGCCAGTGTAAAAAATCCAAATCAATCGTACCTAATAAGGGTATAAAATGTCCTCTTTGCCCCCTACTGACTGCAAATGACCCGTGTACTCAGGTCCCCATCCCCCGTGTTCATCTTCAATCCAGGCTTCTCTGGCAGCTTCGCTTCCCTGGCAACCAAGTGGCTAATGAGCTTCACCCCAACTCCTGTCTCCCTTAACAAATTCCTTTTTATCAATGGCTCATTTGTGTTGAAAGAGGTCGTCATGCCAAGCAATATTTTGGGGAATATTTTACAACTCCTATTGCTTAAATTCTGAGAGAAACCACTTCAAAAAGGTCCAAACACTTTCCCCCACTGGATCACTTCAAAATGCAGTTAGAAGAGAATAGTTTTTCAATGAGCATTTCAGTAATTCCTGCAAAGTATCACTTAGTCACGATTGAGACCATAGCTGTGTCCACACGGTGCTAAACATCTGGATAAAAAATGAAAATGGAACGCATTGGGATGTTAATACTGGGTCAGAAGCCAGTTTTGATGTCCTCAGGCACTGAGGTCGCCCTCAATGGTTGCCCTTGGGTCATCCAAACCCCCTTTGGGTCTCATCTCAATCATTCCAGTGTGTGAGGGAGTGGGCAGAGCACTGGACTTGAAGAAAGAAGGTTGGGGTACCAGTCTTGACTTTGGTACTTCCTCGTATGTGACCTCACCCAGCCTCAGCTTCCTCATCTATGAAATGGACATGCTTATGCCTGCACAGCTTCCTAAGATGTTTGTAAAAAGTAAATAAAGCAAATTTTGAACTAAGCAGAGGTCATATTGTATTTATCTTTGCATCTCGAGAGCTGAACACAGGCATGTAGTAGAGACTGGATACATTTTTGTTGATTAACTTATGAATGAGTATAGTATAGGCAATTCTAGTGCTCTAGCACCTATTATTATATAGCTCTATTTACATTCGCCAATTCCCTCTGGTACTTAAGCAAACTTACCCTCCCTAGAACATGAAGACACATAGCCCAGAAAAAATATTTACTAAAAGCATAAAATGTACTGTGCTAGATGTAAATAATGTTTTCCAGTTAGTCCAAGTGGTGAATAACCCCAGCGTTTGTTCTATTTGGAGCACCTGTTTGTAATCCATGTCATAAATTTTTTCATGATTATTTCTTGGTAGTCAATGACTTTCTTTGTTGGCACAGAATTTAAGATATTTCCCTAATAAGGACACCCAATGTTAAAGCAAAGAATTTCTATAGCTATGCAGTTCAGAGAGTTACCTAGGAGATGAAAAGCTAATCTGTCTGGAATTTCTGCCCTTGAGACCAAAGATACTATAAATTTGCTCGGGAGGAAAATAATCATGGTAAGCATCTTAATTTCTTCCATCTCGTTTCCAAGCAGATGTCGCCGTGTTTTAGCCTGGAATTCATCATCTCTCTGATACATCAACATTGACATATTACATCTTCATCTCTTATTATAGAAAATGGAAATTAAACCAGAATGTGAACATGCTGAATGAATCGGACTCCCCAGAGATTTGGAGGAGAAGAAAACCTCCCACTCGCCTTTGACTTTTGGATTTCTTGTTTCCCTCATGTTTGGATTGCACTTTAAGAAGTCCATCTGGAAGTTCACTTTTTATATTTTGCAAATGCAAGTAGAGCTTATTATCAAAAGACAAACCCCTAAAGGAAGAAAAACAGTGGGCAGGGATTGGGGTGGGTCATAGAACCACCTAAAAAATCCAGTGATGGCATTTAAAGTTAAATTCCAGAGATTAAACTCCATTTATTGCTCGGCCTGACTTTGCCAGTCTGCTAGTTTGGATGAATGCATGGATATGTTTAGCTGCTTGCTTCTATCTATTAAGCTAGAAGATGAGTTTGGGTAGGTGTCAACACCTGCAAATGTCATCAACCCTGCAGTACCTCTGTAGCACTGAGTTATCAAAGTAGCACTGCCACAGTCTGCCTGAGACTTCAGTCATCCCACAGTGGGCACCAGTACACTTCTTTCCTTTTTCTGGCCTCAGGAAAATATTCTTAGGATTTCAGGATCCTATTATATGTTGAGCGAATTGCGTTCTTCTTGAATTCCTTACCAAGTCACTCTGGTCCTTGGAGATTAGAAGTTTAAACTTTGAAGGCCATACCTCATCGAGTTCTCTTCATTTTGGCTTCCCAGCCATTTCTGTTGCAGCCAGACTTAATCCTCTTCAGACGTATCAAGCCAACCATCAGCCAAGGTGGTCTTTATTTCCTCACACATGCTGCAGAGATTAAGGCTGCCTGATTTTCTCATATATTCCCTGGCACCCCAACTACAAATTCAGCTGCTGTCTGAGGTTGATGTAAATAATGTTTACAACTTGGCCCCAACTTGGCCCCAACTTGTTGGCCATTTACGGGAAGAATCCATCTTATTCTAGAGTCAAAAAGGCTAATGCCATCTTGGTCATAACAAGATAGCTGGATAGAGCATTAGCATCCTAGAATCTCTTTGTAAATTTCCAGACCAGGGAAGATTAAGAGTAGTTTGCTTCAGTAGGTCGGGGTAAAATTGTCAGCATTAGGCAGAGAGGCCCACGAAAATAGCATTGGATTTAGAGTTGCGACCCAAGTTAGAGGTAGCTGTACTACCTTCTAGCTGTGTGGTCTTGGACAAGTAACATAATCTCCCTGGACCCATGTTCTCATCTGGAAGATAGGAACCCTGTCATGAACCCTGCACATACCCCTGGATGATTGGAATAAAGGATATGAGACTGTCTTGAAAACAACGAAGTGCTATTTAAGTGAGAGCTACCACCATTGTCACCTAGAGCACATTGCAGGTTGTCTGATGACCATTTATTGCAAGTTTTATGACAGTCCTAAAATACATCAAGAAGTTTCTTTTCTCCGAACCTCAGTTTTCTTATTGTAAAATGAGGTGAAAATGATACTGCATAACTCACAGATTCAGTGAGATAATAATTGTGTGTGGGCCTGGAGTGCACAGGATGGTGGTCTTCTTTCTCTCTTGGTACTACCCTGAAACCTGGTAGAGCAGCTGTGCACTATGTATTTTTGAATCCACATCTCCCAAAAACACCTTCTTGGAAGCTTTCTGGTGATAGGGTCAATGACCTTGGTGTTCCACTGCTGAAGGCATCTGAGGACGTAGCAAACACTGAAGCAGGGAGAACTCCTGCCTGTCTTCCTGCCCCAACGTGTGTATTGTACCCTGGTCCCCCAGTCCTGTCCTAGCTGGGAGGTTCTGTGCCTTCCATTTCAAGAGGAACATTCAAGAGAGAGCCTAGTCAGAGAAGAGAGACCAAAGAAGGGAATGGACTAGAAACAAATGGACAAATACTGAAGAATACTGGGATATTGAATCTGGAGAACAGAAGACATAGGGGTCCATGACACAGATGTCTTAACCTATCTGAAGGAATTGGTGTTCTTCAAACTTTTCAGTGGCAACCCATAGCAAGAAAGACATTTTATATCAAACCTAGAGCACATTTACATAAATCTATAAACAACTGAAACAAAACCTTGAAAAAAAAAACCTGTCTCTCCCACATGCTCTAACTCTAATATTTTCTTTAATTTTTATTTATTTTTATTTTTTTGCGGTACACGGGCCTCTCACTGTTGTGGCCTCTCCCGTTGCGGAGCCCAGGCTCTGGACGCGCAGGCTCAGTGGCCATGGCTCACGGGCCCAGCCGCTCCGCGGCATATGGGATCTTCCCGGACCAGGGCACGAACCCGCGTCCCCTGCATCGGCAGGCGGACTCTCAACCACTGCGCCACCAGGGAAGCCCTCTAATATTTTCTATTCTACTCTTCTATTATTCTATCCTATCCTATCCTATCCAGTTGCATTAAATATAATGTTGGATGTAATTCCAAAATTTATTTTATGACCTATTAATTTAAAATATTGATGTAGAAGACATGTATTGTCCCAGAAGATGGAATTAGGACTTTAAGGTGAAAATTAGAGCAAATTTTAGCTCAAAACAAGGAAGAAACAGCTAATAATTAGACCCACTCAAATATAGAATGGATCTCTCAAGGTAGTAAGACTCTTGTCCTTGGGTATTTTCAAGATTATACCTAATTTATATGCCGTGTCTGTAGATTAGGGACCTTCCCACTTCAAAGATTCCAAGAGCCCACAATTCACACTAAGCTAAAAGAAAAACTATAGAACATAAAGAGATTTTTAAATTTCAGTTCAAAAAACCTGAAAATAAAGAGGCAGGGAGGGTGCGGGTGGGGCTGTTGGGAGATTATCTTTCCTTAGCTTCGGTCCAGTTAAAGAGAAAACATTCTCTGTCACATTTCTGTGCCCTACTGAGTGATCACCCTTCCTCAGAACAATTTTTGTTGCTGTTGACAGTAGCAGATCTTGAAGCTGTTGCTGCTAAGCTTCTGGGATGTTCCTTTTTCAGATTTTATGGTCACTTTAGAGTCACTAAGCCTTCATCACAGCTTAGGTAGTTGTCTTTTGAATGATCTCGCAGTCTGTGTGTCTCTGTACCCTGGGCTTAGTAATGTCAAATGTAGAGTCAGTACAAATGACTGCTTCTTGCATAAATGAATGCATGCATGCATGAATGAATGAAGATTCCACTACCCTCCTTAAAAGGAGCATCTTTGAGTCACTGATACTTATCTTGATTGGGAAAGTAGTATGTTCAGGAATAAAAAAGAATGATAACAGTTGTTGAAATGTTGGCCAGCACATGATTCTTAGGCCTTGTAGAAATTTTTAGAGACACGGACTCCTTTGAGGATCTCATGAAAGTTATGGCTTCTGTCCTCAGAAAAACAAATGTATGCAAATTACGTATACAATTTCAACAGTGCAGTTATTCACTTTCTGGCCTAATGTTAGGCTTAACAATTGGGTCTGACTCAAATGAGAATTTTTTGTACTTTTGTCTTTGCTTAAGCAAGTAGAATTTTGGAGAGAGCAGAATGCACCATTACTATGTACCAGGTACATGCTCAGTGTTTTATTTACATTAGTTCATTTACTTTTCATAGTAATCATATGAGATATTGTATTATATATATATATGATCTACATATATGTGTTATAAAATATATGTACACATATATACATATATATTATCTCCACATATGGAGATAATATGCATGTGCACACACACATACACCTGTGCAAAGAATGTCACATTTGTGCCACCCTATCTTCTTCCCTGTCCTTCCCTTCCCTTTAGCCTTCAATAAGTAGCTTCCATCCCCTGTTCCCTTTCAGGTTCAGAATTTAAAACACGAAAATATTGTTTAGCACTCATCTTTAGAGAAGCTCACTCACCTGGTGACTTCTCTGAAACAAAAGGCTGGTTAACTTCATGGGGCAGGAACATAGACTTTTTCTATTTTTTTCTGATGGGTTTGGGTACTGAGATTGACACAAGTCAATTTTTCAGCTGGTTATTCTGTTATATTCTCAAAAAAGTGTCCTGAATAAGTGAGGGCACAGAAATAAAAAGACCCAGTTCCTGCTCTCAGGAAGTTCACCACGTAGTTTGAGTTAAATTACATTGTTTGTTTAGCTTAATAAATAACTCTGGACCACTGGATCCCAAGTAAGGATATATTTATTAATATCCTTCATGAATAAATGGGTTACATCATTGGGTCTATTGAGTGTTGTGTGCTGATGAGTGCTACTAGTCCTGGGGAATGAGGTCTGGTGTACAGGATTTCAAGTCATTGACATAGACTGCTTAAACCAGGGTTATGGGGGAAATCACCCAGGAACACTTTGGAGAGTGAGAAGAGTTGACTGAAGCCAGAATACTGAGCAATGCCACCATTTATCCAGTGGGAAAGGAAGAGGATCAACAGCGGGACACTGAAAGGGAGCAACCAGAGTGAATGTAGGAGGAGAACAAAAAGAGAATGTTGTTAAAAGCCAGGGGGATTTTAAGAAGCAGGATGAGGCCAGCAACATCATGCCATAGGGAGAAAGTGAGAGAAGTCTAGAATAATTAATGGACTTGTCTCTCAGGAGTTCATGGTGATGTTAGCAAGAGCAATTTCCGTGAAGTGGTTAAGTGGCAACCATTGCTGTGGGCTGTGGACTAAATGGGAGGTGAAGCAGTTGAGAACTGAAATATGCACCAGTGGTTCCCAAGTGCTGAGCCATGGACTCAGCTGCATCAGAGTCACTTGTGGGGCATTAGGAAATGTAAATTCCTGGCCTCAATCCCACATTTCCTGATTCAGTAAGTCTAAGGTGTGTCCTAAGGATCCATATTTCTAAAAAGCCAGGTTTGAGAACCATTAGAATATAAAGTTCATGAGAGGAAAGATCTTGCCTGTCTCATTCACAACTGTACCTCCAGGAGCTAGATGAGTTTCTCTCCATAGAAATTTCTCAGTAACTATGTAGAATAGCAGCTCCCTAAATGAACTGTTGGCATCAACTACTTTATATAGAGTAGTATTAACGGTAACAGCATTAACCATGTAGATCAGTAAGGAGGCAACAGACCAATAGCTTCAAGTAGAGACTATCAAAAGTTGGGGGGCTAAAATCATAACTAAGCTTAAGACACTATTCCTTTAGGTTCATTCCTTCAGGACTGTAAAGTATGACAAAAGCCTCTGACTGGCAAATCGGAACTGATTGATTAGAATTGTTCTTTTAACAGAAGGGCTGTTTCTATGTCTGATAATAAGACCTACTGAAAGGCAATATGCTATAATAAACAGGACTCTTGGCATCTACTAGAGTTATTGTCATACCTAGCTTGTTCAGTGAGTTTCTGAGGTTTAGACCCCTGTGGGTTTATGCCATTAATTCTAGAAAGATGGGGGATAAGCATGAATCCATTTTCCACCAAACATTGTGCAAAGACTAAATAAATAACATACCTCCAACTATAAATATTAACATTTTCCCAATGAACACATATGCTATTATAATTACTAAAGTACAACTTAATCAGAAAGTGTTAGTAAATATCTGAGAACTTCTAGAGGTTAAAAATTAGGCTGAACCATATGAAATTACCAGTTTTGTGAGTCACAAATAGTCAAATCTGAGCAATTTCATGTAGTTTAATGTTTTATCAATAAAACAGATGATACAAAAATTATGATCTTGATCTCATGAGAGTCAACAAAAATTTTAGAATTATAAAGGTATCTTATGGTAACCAGTTTCCAGAATGGCCCTCATGCTCCTGATCTCATGATATTCATGTGTATGGGTGTAATCCTCTCCCGTTGAGTGTAGGTTGGACTTAGAGAATAGAAAACTGCAGAAGTGATGGTATGTCACTCTTAAAATTAGGTTATAAAGAGACTGTGGTTTCCATGTTGGGTGTACTCTGTCTCGCTCTTGGATCACTCAGTCTGAGGGAAGCCAGCTGCCACATCATGAGGACACTCAGGCAGCCTATGGAGATGGCTCCCCAACCCCCATGGGGAGGAATGGAGGCCTCCAGCCACCAACCACAGGAGACAGCCTGGAAGAGGATTCCAGCCCCAGTCAAGTCTTGAGATGACTGCAACTTTGCCAAAGTCTCCCAACTAAGCTGCTCCCATGTTCCTGACCCTCTGAAACTGGATGAGAACATAAATATTGTTATAAACTGCTACGTTTAGGGGTGGTTTATTTCCCAGCAATAGATAACTAATATAAGCCCTCATTTTCAAGATGCTGGGAACCGATGGTCGAGTAGTTTTTAGTTCAGCATACTTTCATATATATCCTGTAAGTTTTTCAAGGCAAGTTTTAATTCGTTTCATTACTGAGTAATTTGAGCCATATGAATTGGTGGAGAAGATATGTTATTTGGATCCAGAAGATGCCATTTATTAGTAATGTAACTTTGCAAATCACTTAGTTTCTCTGAGCTTCTCTTTCCTCTTAGACAAAATGCAGATTACCACAATGCCTACCTTATTGTAGGGATTACATTGTGAATACAGGTGATCAACCCTAAAGCGCTATTGAAATGCTAGATGATAGAATTAATCACCTTTCACCAATGATAAGTCAACCAAGGTCACATAGCTAGTCGGTTGCAGAATAGGAACTTACACCAAAGTCTCCTAATGCTAAGATCAGGGCTTATATAACTTGAAGCAGGTCACCTTTACGATATGAGCCTCAATTTCCCCATAAGTAAAATGAATAAATTGTACCAAGTGAGGCAGGGTTAACAGGCACTGATCAGAACCTAAGGAAAGGATGCTTGTCTAGGTGGCTGAGTCCCCAGAGAGCCAGGGTGAGGTGTGTATCTGACATCCCTGGGGTTTCAGGGCCCAGCCAGGCTGAGAGTTGATGCTGTAGGAAGCTTTGCGATGTGCTCAGTGTAGGCGGCAGCCTTGGTGCTGTGCAGAGGCTGTTGATGCCACTGCCAAGGAAGATGGGGCTCGCTCCTCTACTTGTGCTGCCAGCCCCCACAAGCCCCTGCAATAACATCCTATCATTTGTCACTTCAAACCCGTATACTTTGGATTCGTGCTGGTGCCAGGAGAATTCATAATGAATTCAGTTTCCCATTCATTCAAGAAATCAAGTAAGGCTTGGGGGGAAAAAATCTGAAAACATTGCCTTGGAGCTTCTGTAGAAGACGACAAACATCACATTTCAAATAGGGCTGAGAAAATCATGATTCAAGATAGTGTTTGGAATAGTAAAAGCCTGATAATAGTATTGTTAACTAAAGTTTGTATAGCACTCAACAGTTTACAAAGCACACTAGATATATGTTCTCATTTGAAGCTAATTATCCTAATTTTCAGCTAAGAAACTAAACCTCAGGGTGATCAGATAATTCATGGCAGAATCAACTCTTGAACTTTGGTGATCGTTTTACAAATTGTGTTCTCTTTCCACTGGCCTACCCTTGTTCCTGTCGTAGTACCATTTCTTGTTCCCAACAGAGGTGATTTTGTTATTGTTACTGGCCTTGTCCTCCAAGAGTATAGAACTCCTCAAAAGCAGACTAAAAAGAAGGATGTGATTATGGTCACACATCATGAGAGAAAAGATTTATAATCTGAGATGCCTGACGAGCGAGTGAGTGCAGAGCGTGGCAGGCAGGTTTGAACTCTGTCTGTATACCACTAAACATCTCCATGAATGTGGAAAGCTGGTGCTTGATTCCTGCAAATACATGGCTCTGCGGTTGGAGAATCAAGGACCTCTTTGTAGGAGCCAAAAGAGCTAGGTTTGCTCTTTCTCTCTTAAATTCTGATGCTGTCATAGCAGTCCCTGGGCTTGGGTGGGGGCAGTGTGGAGCAGGCTAAGGAAGGAGGTGAGGTCAGGAATAGGTTCTGGCAGGAAAGAGTTGGCCCGGGGCTGGAATCACTGACTGGGAAGGTAGCTGCTACAGCAGACATTGCTTGGGGGTTTGGAATCAGGCAGATCTGATTGAAATCCCAGTTCCGCCTCTGAAGGGCTGTGTGGCTTTGGGCAAGTCACTCCACCTTCTTTGTCCCTTGTTTTCACAACAAAAAGTCCTGTTCTATCTACCTGTTTGTTTTGACTGTCCCATGAGATCTCATGCTGTTGGATAGGGCTTTAGAGCAGAGGTTGGCAAACTACAGGCTGTGGGCCAAATCCAGGCTGCTGCCTGTTTTTGTATAGAGCATGAGCAAAGAATGGTTTTACATTTTACACTTTCAAATGGTTGAAAAAAATCAAAAGAAGGACAATATTTTGTGATACATGAAAATTTTATAAAATTAAATTATACATTTATATATAATTATATGTAATTATATAACATATTTAAATGTAAGTATATTATATATAACATGTAAAATGTTATTATATATATGTTATAACATACGTTATATGTAACTTATTAAAATGTAAATTTATTTACATACATAAATATATCTACATATAAATGATATGTTTCTATACAAATATAAAATTAAATATTCATAAAAAAGCTTTGCTGGACCACAGGCATACTCATTCATAGACTATCATTGTCTATGCTACTTTCATGCTACAATAGCAGAGTTGAGTAGGTGTGACAGAGACCATATGATCTATAAGCCCAAAATAGTTACCATATGGCCCTTTACAGAAAAAGTTGTCTGACCCTGATTTTACAAGGCTCACAGTTCTCATATAACACTGCGGGGTAAGTGGATAAGTGGTGTTACTCTTTTCTCCAAGTGAGAAAAGGGAGGCTCTAAGAGAAAAAGTGAATCAGTTAATGCCACATAGTTTAAAAAACAAAAAACACCAGAGTTTATACTGGAGCCCAAACTTCTAACTGCAAGTGACATTGTCTTAATCCATGATTATAAGTCCCTACCCAAGTCTGTAGACTTTGGTTAAACAGTAGACAAATATCAGATCAAGTGGTATCAGGGAGATTAGCATATAGGTTATAAAGCCAGAGCCAGGGAGAACAGTTTATAAATGCAGGAACCCAAACATCTAGACCACTAGAGCAAAAATTCTTGTGCTGTTAAAATATACAAGTTGCAATGTGGTTAGTAACAAACATAAAGGAAACCTTCCAACTCACCAGTAATTAAAGAAGTACAAAAAAAATTTAATGAGATACTACTATATATTCTAAATTAGTAAAAATGTTAGATAATCATGATACCTGATAAAGGTAATGCTGTGCTAAAACTGAAATACTTATTTACATATTGCTTATAGTAATGTAAAGTCTTTTAAAATACCCCACTAGTTTTGTGTATTGTGTAAGGAAGTGTCCTAATTTCTTTCTTTTACATGTAGCTGTCCAGTTTTTGCAGCACCACTTATTGAAGAGGCTGTCTTTTCTCCACTGTATATTCTTGCCTCCTTTATCAAAGATAAGGTGACCATATGTGCTTGGGATTATCTCTGGTCTTTCTATCCTCTTCCATTGATCTATATTTCTGTTTTTGTGCCAGTACCATGCTGTCTTGATTACTGTAGCTTTGTAGTATAGTCTGAAGTCTGGGAGCCTGATTCCTCCAGCTCCGTTTTTCTTTCTCAAGATTGCTTTGGCTGGGCTTCCCTGGTGGCGCAGTGGTTGAGAGTCTGCCTGCTGATGCAGGGGACATGGGTTCGTGCCCTGGACCGGGAAGATCCCACATGCCACGGAGCAGCTGGGCCCGTGAGCCATGGCCGCTGAGGCTGCGCATCCGGAGCCTGTGTTCTGCAACGGGAGAGGCCACAACAGTGAGAGGCCAGCGTACCACACACACACAAAAAAGATTGCTTTGGCTATTCGGGGTCTTTTGTGTTTCCATACAAATTGTGAATTTTTTTGTTCTTGTTCTGTGAAAAATGCCATTGGTAGTTTGATAGGGATTGCATTGCATCTGTAGATTGCTTTGGGTAGTATAGTCATTTCCACAATGTTGATTCTTCCAATCCAAGAACATGGTATATCTCTCCATGGATTAAAAACCTAAATGTAAGGCCAGACACTATAAAACTCTTAGAGAAAAACATAGGCGGAACACTCTATGACATAAATCACAGCAAGATCCTTTTTGACCCACCTCCTAGAGAAGTGGAAATAAAAACAAAAATAAACAAATGGGACCTAATGAAACTTAAAAGCTTTTGCACAACAAAGGAAACCATAAACACGATGAAAAGGCAACCCTCAGAATGGGAGAAAATATTTGCAAATGAAGCAACTGACAAAGGATTAATCTCCAAAATATACAAGCAGCTCGCACAGCTCAATATCTAAAAAACAAACAACGCAATCCAAAAATGGGCAGAAGACCTAAATAGACATTTCTCCAAAGAAGTTATTCAGATTGCCAAGAAACACATGAAAGGATGCTCAACATCACTAATCATTAGAGAAATGCAAATCAAAACCACAATGAGGTATCACCTCACACAGTGGCCATCATCAAAAAGTCTTCAAACAATAAATGCTGGAGAGAGTGTGGAGAAAAGGGAACCATCTTGCACTGTTTGTGGGAAGGTAAATTGACACAGCCACTATGGAGAACAGTATGGAGGTTCCTTAAAAAACTAAAAATAGAACTACCATACGACCCAGCAAATCCCACTACTGGGCATATACCCTGAGAAAACCATAATTCAAAAAGAGTCATGTACCACAATGTTCATTGCAGCACTATTTACAATAGTCAGGACATGGAAGCAACCTAAGTGTCCATTGACAGATGAATGGATAAAGAAGATGTGGCACATATATACAATGGAATATTACTCAGCCATAAAAAGAAACGAAATTGAGTTATTTGTAGTGAGATGGATTGACCTAGAGTCTGTCATACAGAGTGAAGTAAGAAAGAGAAAAGCAAGTACCATATGCTAACACAAATATATGGAATCTAAAAAAAAAAAAAAAAGAAATGGTTCTAAAGAACCTAAGGGCAGGACAGGAATAAAGACACAGACGTAGAGGATGGACTTGAGGACACGGGGAGGGGGAACGGTAAGCTGAGAGAGAGGCACTGACATATATACACTACCAAATATAAAATAGCTACTGGGAAACAGCTGCATAGCACAAGGAGATCAGCTCAGTGCGTTGTGACCACCTACAGGGGTGGGATAGGGAGGGTGAGAGGGAGACGCAAGAGGGAGGAGATATGGGGATATATGTATATGTATAGCTGATTCACTTTGTTATACAGCAGAAACTAACACACCATTGTAAAGCAATTATACTCCAATAAAGATGTTAAAAAAAAATGCCCCACTAACTTTAAATACTCCGTATTGTCTTTGAAAGCTTTTATTCTTTGATTCAATTTCTGAAAAATCTATCCTTGAAAATAATTTAAATTCAGAGAAAGGTATTCATTGCAGTATTGTTTATTTTCAATTTGGAAGTAACTAATTGTCCCAAAATAGAGAGCTGGTTAAGTAAATGGTGGTATATCAACCTGATGAAATATTATGCAGCCACTAGACCACTAGAGACTAGGTAACAAGATGGAAACAAATTTTTATAATGTGAAACAAAATAAAACTTGTAATTTTTCTATGGTTTTTGCTATGCAAAAGTTATGTCTGTACTAGAACAAGGAAAAATGAAAACAGGTGATTTCTTAAGGTGATAGCACTCCAAATCCATTGTTGTTACAGCATTGACTAGGTGGTAAAAAGACTGGAGGTCTTGTCTCCTGGAGATTAAGTCTGAGTTGGCTCAGTCACCGTGTTGGCTTATGCTTATACCGAGGCCTCATGCTTCCCTTTACCTCAGGACAGGATAGAGGTAAAGAGCTAGGGGCCAGGCTGAGCCCACAGGTAGGGTTGAGGAGGCCTTCCTGCCGGGGTTAGACAGGTAAGGGAAGAGGGGGCCAGGAGGTGGGCAGGTCTCTGTCAGCAGTTATTCATGGTGGTCTCTCAGCTAGCATGGTGGTTGCATTGTCTTGTAAAGATACTGGACTCAGAATCAATCAAATTTCTGCATCTCAAGCCCTGACCCTGAGGCTTACTCAGGTGTGAGAAAATGGTCCATCACCCAGTTATAGAGGAGGAGTCTGTGGCTGACCCTCTGCTGGTCACCAAGAAGACAGGCAGGAATCAAACTCAGCTTTGACCCTGAGGAGCCCGAGAAGGGGACAGCTACAATACATGCAGGGAAAAGGAATATTAAACACACTAAAAGTATTCAGAGGAGGAGAGACCTCTAGCACAGTTTAAACATCTCTACAGTTCTGAGACTCTCCAGTTGGCCTAATTGATGATAATTTCTGCACTGATTGAACAATAATGTGTATTCTATGTTCACATCTACCTTATTATTTATTAATATATTATATTTATATATTAATCATGGCCTTACAGAACATTGTATGTGGAAAGCCCTGTGAGGATATTTTGCATTTTTCCAGGGTAAAGAGTCCCCATAGCTCTTCTCTCATTTGGTTTCTTACACTAGACTGCATTTTCCCATCATGAAAATCCTGTCTGAACATAGGGTAACTCTTGGGTTCAAATTTTCCCTGACTTCAGTAATTGATCTTTCTACTTCCTGTGTAGGTCATTGGTACCATCTTCCCCATCTCCTCTTCCCCTTAAGCCCCACTCTGAACTTCCTCAATGAGATGGTAGCAGGGTCTCTGCCCTCTGGGAGGTATCAAGACAGAAAAAGAGATAGGACATGTTATCCAAGAACACCAGGGGAAGCAGAGAGTGTGAGACTTGGAAGATGGGCAGGATTGGGGCAAGAATATAAGGGGCTTATTTGGGGAACAGTGAGTGGTTCAGTTTGGAATTAATCCAAGAGTTATATTTGTCTTATTTCCATATTCTGGCGATATGGAGCATGGTATGAGAAATGGGATTTATCTTGGCAGATGTCCTAGGAGGAAAATTGGTCATCTAGGGGGATGCTGAAGGGTTTCCCTCCTTGGGCCTATGAATGGCACAGTGGTTTCAGGAAACCTTGGGACTTGGTTAACCAATTATTAAGAAGTATGAACAATCCCAGTAAAAGTAGCAGTAAAACTAGATGCTCCTTAAACAGATTCCTCACATTTCTGTAATATAAATCATCATCGTAATGATTACTATCAAGTGCCTATGTGAGATATTATTGTCTCCATTTTATAGATGAGAAAACTGAGGCTCACAGAGTTAAGAGACTTGCCAGGATCATACAGCTAGTAAGGGTTGATGGTAGAATTCAAACCCAGGCCCATCAAACCTCAAAGCCTTTGCCCTTTCAACACCGTTCTGTTGCCCCTAGACATGTGTGAAATGGCAAGGTGGTGAGGATGGCTCGGATTAACCACTTACCAGGTGCTTTTCTCCAGGGACTGAGAAGGAATAAGATGTGCCATGGGGACATTTTAAGAAATTATCTATGTGGCAGACCACTAGCAAACTTAGAGCCTTGCTGCAATGGATGAGGACCCAGCTGCACCCTCTATGAAATTAAAACTGGGGTCACTGGGACAGGCCTCCCTGGAGTAAGTTTTCAAGAGAAGAGATGAGAACATTGGGTCCTGTGGGTGGAAGAATTATACAGCTGCTAGCAGCTGCAGGGATGTTGCTAGGAGAATAACAGTTTACTTCTGGACAGTTCTTTGTGATTTATGGAGCTCCTTCCCTTTCATCATTTCATGATCATCGTATTCCAACCCTGGTTAATTGGGGTGATAATCTCCTTTTTACAAACCAGCAAATAGAGGCTCAGAGATGCTATGTGATTTTCCTTAGGTCACACAGCTTGTTAGCAATGCCATTTGCATTCAGGTTTTCAAAAGCCATCCTTCCCACTCCACCCTCCTTTCCATTATATTTATAAAGGAGTTTGGTGATTGATGGAGAAACCAAGATGATGCTTGTCAAGAGGAGCTGGGGGAAGTGAATAGAATGAGATGAAACAAGCAAACAAAATCATTAAGACTAAATACCAGATACAGCAAGGAGACAGCAGAATCAAAGGAGTCCTTTCTGAGGACAGTCTGCCAGAATGGGCTTAGATGAGTCAGCTGCATCTGAAGTCCACAGAGGAAATGAGGATGTGGGTGGGAGATACATAGAGAAATGAGTGGAGGACTCATCTAGAGGATGGGGTAGCAAGTCTACTTTAGGTGGAACCCACTTTGGAGGGACTAGGAAGGGAATGGCAGTGTTTAACAGAGCAGGGAGGTAAAAGGAGAGGCTACCTGGAGATCAGGGACTCTCATTCACTTTTGAGCAAAGTAGAGGTTCAGCACAAGTTTTGAAAGATAGAAATTATTACCAAAAATGGGTGAAACTCAACTGTGTAATAGAGATCACATAAAAACAGAAAGTGGGTAAGTATTCTTAAATAAGGCACAAGAGCATCAAAACTGGATTACTTTATTATAATAATTAAGCCTGACATTTTTTAAAGGGCACTATTGGGAATGAAAAATTGAATTTTAGGGTCACTTGAGCCAGATGACCATCTTTGGGATGCTGCGGGAAGTGTTTACTCCCATGCCCCCTTGAGTCCTATTCGACTCCTTGCTTGGACTGTTGAGGCCACAGACCAGACTGCCAGGTCTGGCTGTTTCTGGATATCAACCAGGCGTTGGTCCCTTGGCTGTGGTCTGATTGAATTCCACAAGCTGCGATGAGTAATATTCATGAATCCTATTCTAAAGATACTAATTATTCTTTAAGAGTACTATTACTGGATATCACAAACCTTTTTATAGAAATAGCCAAGTAACACTTGCAATCAGTCCCCTAAGCCCCATAACCTGGAAGAGGATGTTTTAAAAGTAAATTTGCTTTTTATATTCCATGAGAAGTTTAGCAATTTCAGTATCAGGGAGCATTAGTTGATTAATCTTCAAATTTGTTCTTTAAGACATCCCAAAATAAATTTGTTACAACGAATGAATGTAATCATTTAAGGAACTCTAATTCATGATGATATTTGGAAAGAGTGCTAACTTGATATAGATTTTCTTTTTTATAAATTTATTTTTATTTATTTATTTTTGGCTGCATTGGGTCTTTTTTGCTGTGAGCGGGCTTTCTCTAGTTGCGACAAGCAGGGGCTACACTTCGTTGTGGTGTGCAGGCTTCTCACTGTGGTGGCTTCTCTTGTTGCGGAGCATGGTCTCTAGGCTCGCGGGCTTCAGTAGTTGTGGCACCAGGCTCAGTAGTTGCGGTTCGTGGTCTCCAGAGCACAGGCTCAGTAGTTGTGGCACACAGCCTTAGTTACTCCGCAGCATGTGGTATCTTCCCGAACCAGGGCTCGAACCCGTGTCCCCTGCGTTGGCAGGCGGATTCTTAACCACTGTGCCACCAGGGAAGTCCTGATATTTTTTAAATTCAGCTTAATTAATGGCTTTTACTAAGGGTCCACTTTTACTCAGTGGGGGTTCTATGCATTATGGACTTTATCAGATAAATGGATGACATTATTCTTTAAAGTGTCTTATCTGGGGTTGAGTTCACTACAGACTATAGGTATCAAGATATCTGGGAAGGAGTATGGTCAGATTTTAGGGGGTATGCTGCACAGTGTCCAGATCTGGTTGGGAGGCCAAAGAGAAATCATTAATGGGCCCCAGCCCAGGAGAACTTAGGATGCGGGTCAGCATGGGAGTTGTAGTCATGGGGCAAATCCAGCCTCAAAGTGGGAGGGACCGACAGGGGGACAAGAAATAGGAGGGAGGGCAGGAAATTGCTTTGTATGGATGGGGAGCTGGGCAGGGTTCTGTAGCCTCACGGCCTCCTTTGAATGATTCCCACCCCCAGTAGTCTTAGATGGAGATCACTTGGACCCAGAGCCTAGTGTTTACATGTGGCCGGGAGCTGACATCTATCTGTGTGTAGGAAGCCTTGGACTGCAACTACATCATGTTTAGGGGCCCTTGGAAAGGGGTCATAAAAATAAGTTTAATTACAGGCAGTCATTCAACATTTCTCTGTGTTAATCTCACGTGTTTACCATTTTTGGTTGTGTTTTATGGAAGTCATAATAAAAGAAAACAATTTTAGGACAAAATATTTAGCAGGTGTATGTCAGTGTGCTGTGGTACAGAGAGTGCAGAGCAGAGAGTCTGGGCTCCAACCCCAGAACCACTGAATGCCAACTGTGGACAGGGGCAGGCCACTCAATCTCTGTGAGGCTCACATTCTTCACCTGCACCTGGGGAATGAGAGAATTCACAGAGCTAATGACAGTGATAATCAGTGAGCTGTGAAAGGTCCTGCATGTGTGAGGCAGTGATATTGGTAATAAATGACAGGCCGGGGTTCAAAATCCTGACTATAGAATTTACCAAGTCTGTAACCTTTGGCAAGTAAATTAGCCTCTCTTAGACTCAGTTTTCTCAACCGTTAAGTGGAAATAGTAATCTAACATCTAAGTCCTAGGGTTCCTGTGAAGGGTAAATGAAATAATGCACATGACATATGTGGCCCATAATATGTGCTTAGTAAGTGTGACTATAATTATATACATATTATAAAAAACACTTTATTAAGGTATGATTGACATAAAAAGCTGTACCCATGAAACCATCAAGGCTGTAAACATATCCATCCTCTCCAAAGTTTCCTTCCACCTCCATTCTTATTATTGTTATTATTATTATTTTGTGGTAAGAACACTTAACATAAAATCTACCCCCTTAGCAAATTTTAAGTATACAAAAGAGTATTGTTAACTAAGTCATTATGCTATATAGTAAATCTCCAGAACTTACTTATCCTGTGTAACTGAAACTTTGTACCCTTTAACCTTCACATCCCCATTTCCTCCTCTTCCCAGCCTCTGGCAGCCACCATTCTGTTCTGCTTCTATGACTGACTATTTTAGATTCCACATATAAGTGATATCATAAAGTATTTGTCTTTCTGTGTCTGGCTTATGTCACTTAGGATAATGTCCTCCATATCTATCCATGTTTTTGCAAATGGCTGGATTTCCTTCTTTTTAAAGGCCAAATAATATTCCATTGTATGTATATACCACATTTTTTTAACATATTTATCCATCAGTGAACATTTATGTTATTTCCATATCTTGGCTACTATACTATGAACAAGGCTGCAGTGAATGTGGAAGTGCAGGTATTTCTCCAAGATCTTGATTTCAATTCCTTTGGATAAATACCCAAAAGTAAAATTGCTGGATCATATGGTAGTCCTATTTTTTAATATTTTGAGGAAACTCTGCTCTGTTTTCCATAATGGTGGCACCAGTTTACATTCACACCAGCAGTGGACCAGGGTTCCCTTTTCTCCACATCCTTGCCAGCATTTATCTTATTTTTTTTAATAGCCATCCTAATAGGTATGAGGTGATATCTCATAGTGGTTTTCATTTCCATTTCCATAATTAGTGATGTCGAACATTTTTTCATGAACTTGTTGGTGACTTGTATGTCTTCTTTGGAAAAATGTCTATTCAAGCTCTTTGCTTATTTTTAAAGCAAGTTATTTGGTATACATGTACATTGTGAAGTGATTACCATATCAAGCTACTTAACACATCACCTACCTTAGTTACCTTTTTTTTTTTTAAATTCTGGTGGGAACATTTAAGATTTACTCTGTTAGAAAATTTCAAGTGTACAATACAGTACTGTTAAGTATAAACACCATTCTGTACATTAGATCCCCAGAATTTATTCATCTTCTAACAAAGTTTATATCCTTTGACCAACATCTCCCCATTTTCCCCAGCCCATTGCCCCTGGAAACTACTGTTACACTCTCTGTTTCTATGAGTTTGACTTTTTTAGATTCCACATGTAAATGAGATCATGCAGTATTTGTCTTTCTGTGTCTGGTGTATTTCACTTAGTATAATGTCATCCAGGTTCATCCATGTTGTCACAAATGTCAGGATTTCCTTCTTTTCTATGTCTGAATAGTATTCCATTTGTATATATATACATATATACATCACATTTTCTTTATCCATTCACCTGTCAATGGAACTTAGGTTGTTTCCATATCTTGTCTACTATGAATAATGCTGTAATGAACTTGGGAGTGCAGATGTCTCAAGATACTTATTTCCTTTGGATATATACCCAGAAGTGGGATTGCTGGATCTTTCATCAGTGTTTTATAGTTTTCAGTGTATAGATTTTTTCATCTCCTTGGGTAAGTTTATTCCTAAGTATTTTTGGGGAGAGGGTGCTATTATAGATAGGATTGTTTTCTTAATTTCTTTTTTGGATAATTTGTTGTTAGCATATAGAAATACAACTTTTTTTTTTTTTTTTTTTTTTTGCGGTATGCGGGCCTCTCACTGTTGTGGCCTCTCCCGTTGTGGAGCACAGGCTCCGGACACGCAGGCTCAGTGGCCATGGCTCACGGGCCCAGCCGCTCTGCGGCATGTGGGATCTTCCCAGACTGGGGCACGAACCCGTGTCCCCTGCATCGGCAGGCGGACTCTCAACCACTGCACCACCAGAGAAGCCCACAACTGGTTTTTATATATTGATTTTGAATCCTGCAACTTTACTGAATTCATTTATTAATCCTAACAGTTTTTTGGTGAATTCTTTAGGATTTTCTGTATATAGTGTCATGTCATCTGCAAACACAGACAATTTTACTTCTTCCTTTTTGATTTGGATGCATTTTATTTCTTTTTCTTGCCTAATTACTCTGTCTAGGGCTTCCAGGACTAGGTTGAATAGATGTGGCAAGAGTGGACATCCTCATCTTGTTCCCGATCTTGGAGGAAAAACTTTCACCTTTTCACCACTGAGTCTGATGTTAGCTATGGGCTTGTCATACACGGCCTTTACTAGGTTGAGGTATGTTCCTTCTGTACCTAATTTCTTGAGAGGTTTTATCATGAAAGGATGTTGAACTTTGTCACATGCTTTTTCTGCATCTATTGAGATGACCATATGATTTTTATCTTTCATTCTGTTAATGTGGTATATTACATTTACTGATTTGCATACATTGAACTAATCTTTATTCTAGGGATAAATCTCACTTGATCATGGTGTATGGTCCTTTTGATGTGTTGTTGAATGGGTGTGCTATTATCTTGTTGAGGATTTTTGCATCAATGTTCACCAGGAATATTGGCCTGTAATTTTCTTTTTTTGTAATGTTTTTTGTCTGGCTTTGGTATAATGCTGGCATTGTACAATGAGTTTGGAAGTGTTCCCTTCTCTTCAAATTTTTGGAAGAGTTTGAGAAGGATTGGCATTAGTTCCTTAAATGTTTGGTAGAATTCACCAGTGAAGCTGTCTGGTCCCGGACTTTTCTTAGTTGAGAGGTTTTTGATTACTGATTTAATCTCCTTGCTTGTTATTGGTCTGTTCAGCTTTTCTATTCCTCCATGATTCAATCTTGGTAGGTTGTATGTGTCTAGGGATTTACCTGTTTCTTCTAGGTTATCCAATTCATTGGTATACAATTGTTCATAGTAGTCTCATGATCCTTTGTGTTTCTGTGGAATCAGTTTTAATGTCTCATCTTTCGTTTATAATTTTAATTATTTGAGTCTTCTCAGTTTTTTTTTAGTCTAAAGGTTTGTCAATTTTATCTTTTAAAAAAACCAACTTTTAGTTTTGTTGATCTGTTCTAGGGCTCTTAATGGAGACTGCAAACTAGTTAATAGAATCTGTGGGTGGTTGTTGAGAGATGCATGCTGGTCGCTCTGAGCTCTCACCCCTTTTCTCTGCTTCTAGCTGTTCCCAGATGATTCAGCTGTGTCCATCCCCTCAGTGTTCTGGGTGGGACGAGACAGAAGTGGGCACCTTGGGCAGCGTCCTGCAAGGCTGGGGAAGCTGGATGCTCACTTTGCTCTCACTTTCCCTTGTGGGAGAAATCATGGGTCAGGGGGTTCTCTCTTGGACTTGAGCTGGGCCACCTTGGGGAAAGGTTGGCATAGGTAAAGGGAAACTGCTCTTCTGACACTCTTCAATGCACCTATTCTTGGATTTTATGCTCCGCCCAGGTGCTGGAACGTCTCTGCTATACTCTTAGACTCTAATAAAGGTATTCTCATCCACAAGGAGTTGTTAAAATCAATGTTTCTGTGGGAGTCATGAGGGTTAGAAATTCATATTCTGCCTTCTTGCTGACATACTATAATTATATTTTAAAGAAAATAAAACTAAAAGAGAGATTTCCCAAGGCCAGGCTGAGTTCTGGAAGCTTCCACAAGGCTCTAAACCTAAGTGGATCACATTGATCTTGGTAGGGAAGGCCAAGGGGGCTGGAACAGTCCAGAGAGGTGAAGGGAGGATGTTTGATAGGGTAAGCAGGCCAGCTGCCAAGTGGACTCATGGCCTGATTCACAAATTACTTCAAGTCACAGTAGGCTTGTCCTGGGCAGAGGGAGGGAAAGTGTGCTCAGGGGCTCAAGAGGGCACAATGAGGACCAGTGGCGGGAGCTGCAGAGCTTAGAGTCCTGCACAGTACAAGGAGACCCTTTCCAAATACTGGAGGGCTCCTCAGAGAAGCCAAGCCAGCCATGGGGGTGATGGTGTGGAGACACAACATGAGGCCTGCCTCTTGGGGCTTTTCAGGGCACAAAGGCAATGATAGGCCTAATCCCCTGAAATGGCCCCTGTGATTTGAGTCAGCTAATCCCCTCTTGCAAACTTACAGCCCTTTTTTCTTTTTCAGGTGGGTTCATAAATTCATAAACTTTTATCCTTTCTATGGCAGCAAATGATATCAGGAAGCTAATTAGCTACAGAGCTAATTTTCATGTCCGAGTGAAATTATAGGTTTCAAGGTATAGAACAAAATTATCTTTCTGTCCCTCCTCATCCTCCACTCCTGAACCCACTCTGGTTTCTTCTTCCAGCATATGTATACACGCCCCTCTTCTGTCTGGTCACAAATGTCAGCAGAGAGGGGTGGCCACTCAGGAGTCCCTTTCTCTTCTGTGTCAGGCATATTTGCATTTGCAAACAGCTTTAATTGAGTAGAGTTTTCATTGCTCTTTTTCCTGCTTCTGTTTTTAAATGCAAATGTTAATGTTTGGTTAGCATGGGTTCAGAATTAAGCCCCTGCTACCTGTGGCTGCCTCCTTCCCTGGGTTCTAAATAAGCACCAGTGGAGTATCACGACCTGCTGAGAGCTTGTGAGTCCTGGAAGGCTGGAGTCCAGCTAATTGCCAATCATGCTGAGAGGGCTGGGCAGAGCCTTGTCTCACTTACCACCTCTCATGGAGTCCTGCTTCCTACCAGCACCGAAGGAGAGAAAATTAGTGTGCTGGGAACAGAAAGGGAGGTGGAGGGAAAGGCTGCTCTTTGGAATTAGGTTCTATACTCTCTCTTGGCATCAGAAGTTTGTGGAATTGAGAAGGCCATTGGATGCCATTAGGTTTGAGTCCCAAAAGTTGGAATCTCATAGACCATGCTGTTAATGGCTTATTATCGAATCTCTACTTGAACACTCCCACTGGTAGGGGCCTCCTTCCTTCACAAGGCAGTCTTTTCCACTGAGAGCCAGCTCTGTTTGTTAGGAAAGGGGTACTTAACACTGAGCCCAAATTAACTTATCTTCAGCTGTTGGTTTTAGTTTTCACGTAGAACATGGTTGATCTCATTTCCGAATGACAACCTTTCAGATATTTGGAGGCAGCTCTTAAAGAGCCTCACATGCCCTCTTCCCTACAAGCTAAAGATTCCCAGTTTCTTCAGATCTGTTATATATCCCACCCTTTAGCCACCCTGCTCCTCTTCCCATTGTGGACTCAGGTTATCTGTCTTCTATGAAGGGACTTGTAATGGGGAGTGTGGTAATCCAGCTATGGAATGACCAGCAAAGGCTAGAATGGGGCTGCCCACTTCCCTCCCATTCATCTGATCTCTTCTCATTTACCAAGGCTGCCCATGTTGCTGGAGACTTGCTAAGCAGCCATGTCACTGTCCACCCTTGCTGAGCCTACAGCCAATTCCAACTCCAGGCTCTTCTCAACTGCACTCCTCATTTAGTGACAAAGAAACTATATTCTTCTAAAGTATCAGACTGAGCTCTGATCCAATGAGAGAATCTCACAGGGGATTATAAACATATTGCAGAGGATATGTGTGTCCAGTTTTCTCTTTCAGAAATCAGGGACCCGGATACTCAGAAGTCTTAGCAAGGGCAGTGTCCCAGGAACCTGGGTGCCTCCCTTGCCTTAGGCCTGCAGTGCCTTATTTGATAGAGGAGAGAAGTCAAATCTAAAATCTATAGCTAATCCTAAGAAGTTATCAGTCTGAAAGGAACCAATCAGAGAACAAGCATCTGTAAGTGAGCTTCTGGGTGGAAATGTGGGGAAGGGGTTGCAATGACTCTAAGATAGAAGGCTCATGGCTGTTCAAGGTTGACTTGGCAGACTGTGGTTAAGAAGAGAGAAGTGAAGAAGACATGGCAGGAGAGCAGAGAAGCCATAGCCTATAGCAAAATTTCCTGTTTCCCTCTAAGTTCAATGCCACTCCACCTATGAGACATGGTAATTGTAGGAGAGACAGGAGGAACCAGCTGTCACTGTGACCTTTACCCCCAGTTCAGAGGTGTTTGTCTTTCAAGGTCTCACCCAGTAATATTTTCTTCTGGACTCTGGGTGTATTGCATTATACAAAAGCCCCAGGAAAGCTCCACATAGATCTGGCCCTCCTGACATCTTGGCACCAAGTATATTTCTCTTAGACTCATATATGAGTTCTCCCATATCTAGAATCAAGAGATAAGATGAACACTCACATTATATAAATTCTACATATCAAATGGTGGAAAGATGAAGGATCCATGCTCTGTTTGTATGACCAGGCCCTATTTACTTAGCCATAGGTAAGGAAATGTGGGATGCTGGTGTGCTGGCAGCACTGTGAACCAAAGGAGAGAAACACTGGATCTTCACACAGGATACTCAGTATAATTTGCACCAATTCCATTTGCACATCCCCTTTTATTGTTACCACCTAGACATTCCTACCGCTAAGATAAATCCCTCCAGGGCATATTGACTCTCTATAACAATAGAGAGGTCATTTGATTTTTATCACTCCTTCTGGACCCTCATTGTAGATGCCAGCCGTGGCCCTGACCCTGGTATTTTTTTTTTTTTTTTTGCGGTATGCGGGCCTCTCACTGCTGTGGCCTCTCCCATTGCGCAGCACAGGCTCCGGACGCGCAGGCTCAGCGGCCATGGCTCACGGGCCCAGCCGCTCCGCGGCATGTGGCATCTTCCCGGACCAGTGCATGAACCCGTGTCCCCTGCATCGGCAGGCGGACTCTCAACCACTGCGCCACCAGGGAAGCCCTGACCCTGGTATTTTTGAATGATTCCATTTGCAGTTATAAAATTTGAACTTCTAGAGACTGCTGTTTGCTATAGGCAAGAGCATCTTGTGCTAGGGTGAATTTTGTGAATAGCAATGTTGTGGATAGGTCAGACATGGATGGAAAGAGAACAGAAAAATAGTGATGCCTGTAAATAGAGAAGGAAAAAGGTAATATTTACACAAGCACAAAGTAAGCAGTTTGTGTTTTAACTTGCCTGCAAGCTCTTTTGGGTATACTACTTCATTGAATCCTTAGAACCTATGAAGTGCAACAACAACTATTTTACAGTTGGAAAAAACAAACAATTTTTGCAAGAGATGAAATGACTCATTCAATTAGCGATTAATGAGATTGCACCCAGGACTCCTCCCCATCGGTTCCACACTCATTTTTCTACTTCCCCTCAATATGAGGGTCTAGAATGGTGACTTGTTTCAAAAGATCTATGGATAATAGCTGGATGCTCTGGGTTAGCTGCAAAAGAAATCTTGACTCAAATCCCAGAGTAAAGCTGCCCTCAAGGCTTGGATCTTGGCTGATCTTATTGATTCAACCAGAATTTCCTGAGTGCTTAGTGAATGCAAGTCACTAAAGAAATGGAGATGAATCAGACATGGCCCTTGCCTCAAGGAAAGCCTCATCTGGAGAAACACAGCAGATTCACATGAAAAATTTTATTACAACCTAAGGTATATATGGGAAGTGCAAAAGAAGTGGCACATGTACATAGACCATGAGCTAGGAGTTCTGAGACAAGTGAGACCAGAGAGAGCCAGGAAGATCAAGAAGGGTTCCTGGAGGAGGCAGAACCATTGGGTTTGGAGGTTGGGAGAGAGAGTTCAAGGGACAGAGGAAGCTGTGAGAAAAGATGCTGAGCTAGGCATGTTCATGGTGTGCTTACGCTGAGGAAGGCATGCTCCCAGAGCATGGCATACAAGAAAGAGATGGAATATCAATCAAAGGCATTCCCTACAGAATAAAACCAAGCCTGATACATCCAGAGCCACAAGTTAATCAACTTAAACTAATAAATGAATTAACTAAATTTGCAGGATACAAAGTCAACATACAAAAATCAGTTTCATTTCTACATATTAACAGCAAATTATCCAAAAAAAAAATTTGGTAAACAATCCTATTTACTATAGCAGCAAAAAGAATAAAATACTTAGGAATAAACTTAACCAAAGAAGTGAACGACTTGTACGCTGAAAACTATAAAACACTGATGAAAGAAATTAAAGAAGACACAAATAAGTGGAAAGACATTCTGTATTCATGGTTTGGAAGACTTAATACTGTTAAAGTATCCATATTACCCAAAGTGATCTACAGATTCAATGAAATCCCAATCAAAATTCCAATGACATTTTTTTTTGAAATAGAAAAAACCATCCTAAAATACATGTGGAACCATAAAAGACCCTGAAAAGCCAAAGCAGTCCTGAGAAAGAAGAACAAAGCTAGAGACCTCACACTTCCTGATTTCAAAATATATCACAAATCTATGGTAATTAAAACTGTAAGGTACTGTCATAAAAACAGACACATAGACCAATGGAACAGAATAGAGAGCCCAGAAATAAACCCACACGCATATAGTAAACTGATCTTCAACAAGGGTGCCATTCTTCCCATAATGGGGAAAGAATAGTCTCTTCAATAAATGTGTTGGGGAAACTGGATATTCATATGCAAAAAAATGAAATTAGTCCCTTATCTTACACCATACACAAAAATCAACTCAAAATGGATTAAAGGTGTAGATATAAAACATGAATTTTTAGAAATCTCCTAGAAGAAAACATAGGGGAAAAGCTCATGATATTGGTCTAGACAATGGTTTCTTGGATATGACACCAAAAGCACAGGCAACAAAAGCAAAAATAAACAAGTGGGATTACATCAAACTTAAAAGCTTTGGCACAGCAAAGGAAACAATCAACAGAGGGAAAAGGTAACCTACAGAATGGGAGAAAATATTTTTAAACCATATCTCTGATAAGGGATTAATATCCAAAATATATAAGGAACACCTACAGCTCAATAGCAAAAAACAAAACCAAAAAAACTGATTAAAAAATGGGCAGAGGGCTTGAACAGACATTTCTCAAAAGAAGGCTTACAGATGGGCAACGGGCACATGAAAAGATGTTCAACATTACTAAACATCAAGGAAATGCAAATCAAAACCACAATGAGATATCACCCCATACCTGTTTGGATTGCTATTAACAACAACGACAAAAAAGGTAACGAGTGCTGGTGAGGATGTGCAGAAATTGAAACCCTAGTACACTGTTGATGGGAATATAAAATGGTGCAGCTTCTATGGAAAATAATATGGAGGTCCCTCAAAAAACTAAAGCTACTGTATGATCCAGGAATCTCTCTTCTCAGTATATATTCAAAAAACTTGAAATCAGGATCTCTCAGAGATTTTAGCATACCCGTATTCATTGCAACACTATTCACAGTAACCAAGATATGGAAACAACCTAGATGTCCAGCATAAACATAAAGAAAATGTGGTCTATACACACGAGATATTATTCAGCCTTAAAGAAGAAAATCCTGCCAGTTGCCACAAGATGGATGAAACTGAAGGACATTGCGCTAAATGAAATGAACCAGCCATGGAAAAACAACTACTACGTGATTCCACTTACAGGAGGTATATAAAGTAGTCAAACTCATAGAAACAGAGAGTAGAAAGATGGTTGCCAGGGGCTAAGGGGAGGGGGAAATGGAGAGTTGCTATTCAATGAGTGTAAAGTTTCAAGTACACAAGATAAATAAGCTCTAGAGCTCCGCTGTACAACATTGTGCCTATAGTCAACAATACTTAAAAGTGTGCACTTGAGATTTTGTGACACGGATAGATCTCACATTGAGTGTTCTTACCACAATAACTTTAAAAAGACCATATACATGGAGGCCTCTTCTTCTCCCTGGACCTTTTTTTTTTCCCACCTCTAAAATGACCAGGCTGGACTTGGTGATTGTTAACTCTAAATGTTAACCTAAAAAAAATTCATCCCAAGTTGGCACGTTGGTGTTTTGGAAGAACAATGGCTCAAAAGCAGTATAATTATCATTCTTAAGTGAGACTTATAAAGATCTTAATATGAATTAAAAGGAGCAAAATGTCCCCCTTTGTTTTTAATGTTATTTTCCCCCCAATTAAAATAATATTACTAGAAGCAGAAAGAAACCACCATAATCTTGTTGCCTATAAGCAACCTCTGTTAACATTTTGACGTGCTTCCATTCAAGACTCTTTTTATGTTGGTGTTTATATTTGTTTGGTTTGGTGGGGTTTTTTCCATAGTTAAGTTCATACTGTGTATATATAATTTGAGTCCTAATTTTAGTTAATTTTTTTCCATTAATCCAACCAACAAGTATTTATAACCTGTTATGCAGGAGGCATTATGCTAGGCATCAAGGAAACAAAGATGAACAAGATGCAGTGGGAAAACAGATAGGTAAACAATTAAAATCGACTATAGCAAGTTCTTTGGGAGAAGACACCATCCTGTGGGAAGAGAAAAGCTTCTCAGTGGTTACAAAATCTTAAGTCAAAACAAGAATGAGTCAGCACGTGGCTACTCAGCAAAATACTGCATCTCATAGCTACCCTTGAAGCCAAGTGTAGGTAACTAACTTAATAATGGCCAATGGGATGTGGTTGGGTATAATATATTACCTCTTCTGGATCCTGCCCTTCACTGTTGGTTGAAAAGGGAAGTGATGATAAGAGCAAGATCAACCACCTTAGATGGAAGCTGCATAGTGAGGATAGTAGGATAGTAGAGCAATGGGTAGAAGAAATCGGGGTTCCTGTATCAGTCCTGAATTGCTTATGTTTGGATTGCTATATAACAGAGAGAAAATTGCCTGACTTGTTTAAAAGCAACTGTGATATTTGTATCTTTGTTTTAGCAGCTGGAACCTCAATCTTAACTAATACAGATGGCAGTAGATGGAGTCTAGAGGAGTAGGCAGAGAGGTGGGTGTTGGAGACAGAGAAGCTTGTAAGACATTCTCAGATGTTTGAACCTTATCCTGAAGGCACTGGTGAGCCACTGAAGAGTTGTAGACAGACTGACATGATCTAGTTTGCATTTTGGGAAAATCACTCTGGCTGCTGCATAAATATCAACCACTCGAAGCAGGCAAGAATGGAGGCAAAGAGACCTGTTAGAATGCTGTTGTCCTCATGCAGGTGAGAGAAGTTAGTAGAATAACCAAGGTATTTGAAGGTTACTGAAGGTGCTGAGGAAGAACCGACATGTATAAGATCACTGGATGTAACAGAAGGAAAGATATCCCTGGGTCTTGCTTGGATTCACTAGTAGGAGGCACAAGAGGAAAATCATGATTTGGAGGTGGGTTGACCTTGGGGATAAGAAGTTCAGCTTCTGACGTGTCGAGTTTGAATGTCTGTGTCTGTGGGACCTTCAGATGGAGGCGTGCAGTAGGAGGTTGGCTTTATAGATCTAGAATTCTTTCAAGATATCTGGGCTAAGGTTACAGATTTGGGAATCATCAGGATAGAAATGGTAAACAAAGTTGTGCAAGCCAATGAAATCATCAGGGAGACAGCCAGCCAGATAACAAGGGGCAGATGGGTAGAGCCAATGTCTATGGAGAAGGCAGAGGAAGAAGAACCTGCACGAGAATGTGCACAAGGAACCCACGGGTAGTCAGAGAAGTGTGTGTCACCAAGACCAAGGGAAGGTGGTGGTGTAGATGACAAGAGGCCAGCCATGCTAAGTGTTGCAGGGAGGCCAATTAAACTAGAAGCACTAAGCATGGTGTTCTTGAGCTCAGCGTTTACTCAATACATGTTGGAGTGAATTGCTAATTGGCAAACTACTAAATTGTTGCTGTTATTCTTAACTTAATTATTTGCTCTGCTTTGGTTTTCATTAGGGACAGTACATCTAAATCGTGTTTGCTGAGACAAAGTGGTAAACCCTGCTTATGTTAACTCTTGTTTCTTGGGTTAAGTAATGGACTTAACAGTTAAAAAAAACCCCAAAACTTTGTTGTTTCAAGTGACTATAAAGGTATTCCCTATTCACTAAAGTAAATTTGGTAAATATAAACAAGAAGAAAATAAAGGCCATGCCAGGCAAGGCAAACAGAGGGTGGCTATTTCTTTTGGTCATGGTCATGGTTCACAGAACCTGTTCCAGGGAACAGGACTTGGAAGAGGGTAATTCAGTGTGGAAGTCAAAGTGGCAGCTTATAACAACTCTTCTTTCCCTTCTGTGGATCAGGGATGCTTCTGAGAATCTGATAAAAGCATTGGACCTTCTACCCAGAAAAAAACCCGGTGCACTTATGCATATGATTTTGCATTCAATTTCTGTGGGACCCTGAAATGTCTGAGGACTTCCAAGCTCTGCAGGAATTGTTTTTGCTAAGAGCCATGTCCCCGCCAGAAATTATCCTCAAGGGCCTCTAGTTGCCTGGGATGGGCCTCCATTTATAGAGCAGCCATGGAGACTCTAGACTCAGTTGGGGCCCCACGACATTCACCCATGTCAAACACCACTGGCCACACAGATGGGATTCCTTTGCAGGCCAGAGGACCAACTTGGAGGGGTTGGCTCTGGCAGTGGCCTCTCAGCAGCTTCTTAAAGGGGAAAAAACACTGGGCTTAGAGGAGGAAGATCTGGGTTTAAGTTTCATCTCCACTACTTATTCACCATGTGACCTCGAGTAAGTCACTCCACAATTCCGAGCCTCCATTTCTTTGTTGAATAGGAATAATAATTCTTGCCCTGTCTGCCTCACAGAGTATAAATCCGAAGAGTTAACAGATGTGGAAGTGCTTCATATAGTGAAAAACATGACACAAATATGAGGGGTGATAAAAAACCATTAAAACAACGAATATTCATTGAGAATTTACTATGTGTGGCCATTGCATTAAGCACTTTTTCTCCATCTCATTTCATTCCCACAACTCTACGAGGTCATCGCTCATTGTTTTACCTTATTTTAAAAAAAGTGAGGTTCAGAGTGGTTAAGTAACTACAATACATAGGCTACACAGCTGCTAAGTGGTGGAGCTGGATTCACAAAGAATAAAGAAATTGCTGCACTAGAGCAGTAGGGTTTTGTGCGACATAAGGATAAGGGGTGCAGAGAGGAAGCTCATCTTTGTCGAGTGCCTTTTAGCCTATCAGGTACTTTAGCCAGTTGCCTTGGAAGAATCCTGAGAAGCAGGTTGCATGTGTTATACCCACGGAGGACATGAAACAACAGTGCCTGACACATAATATACCTTTAATAAATATTAGCCACTGGAATATTATTATTGAAATACCCATTGTACAATGAGAAAACCAAGGCTCAGAGAAGTTAAGTGCTCTGGCCAAGGATACATAGCCAGTAAATAGCAGAGCAGAGCTTGGTATTCCAGTGTTCTGGGACTCAAAGTTTCAACACACTGTCTTCTGCACAAGGGATGGCGTGCTCTTTCTGCAGATCCACCTCCCTTCCATAATACTCCATGGCCTTGAAGTTCTAAGGTTTGTGGCCCACCAGACCTCTGGAGTTTAGTATTGCCTGTTACCCCTGAATCTGGCACTGAATTGCCAGATTTGAGAATCGGTACCATCCCGCCTAGACATTTATTGGCCAGATTCCTTGTCTGTCAATGTGCCAACTGATAGGCTGACAGACACAAGCCTCCAACCCTGGGGACTGTCTGGTCTGAGCAGCAAGCCATCCTGTTAGTGGCTGGCTGGCCCCACAGCCAAGCCCGGAAGGCTGGAGGGGAGGGTTGGGGGAATCGCCAGATGACCCATAGGAGACAGCAAGTCTGCACAGAGCCTAGAGAGGCTTTCTCTCCAGCTCTGGTTTTATTAATGCATCATTTAGACCCCAACAATTTCCCAAAATAATTGGACATGGCTAATGGCTTAGGTCTATCTGGTGTTTCCGTTTACAGAGCACAGCTATTTAGTGATCTGATTTGAATCATGGAAATATCTCTGGAGGTGGGTGATATAATTTCCATTTTACACATGAAGAACACTGAGGTTTATGTAGGGAAGAGAATCTACCCAAGGTCACATAAATGCACAGCAGTCAGGGCTGAGGCTCAAATCCAGGACTTTAGACTCTAAAGTTGCTGTATGTCTACCACATGCGCTGCTCGCTAATGAAGCATATACTCGAGGGAGGGGAGGACGGGGAGGAGCTTAAAAGGAGGTGGAGAGACTCTACCAAGCCTGGGGCCAGCGTGGACTGGAGCAACTGTGCTGAGAAATGCCTGTCTTGCCCCTGGCATTCTTTCCTGGATTACTCTGTGCAGCTCCCAGGGCCTCTGAAGGCCTTTCCCCGGGCAAATATATATCCTCTAAGCAGGTAGCTTGTTAGCTGGCCTGGGAAACCTGGCCAATTCAGGAGCCAGCTTCCTCGAGGTTTACTGGAGCAGGGAGCTTCAGGAGCCATCCAAGAAGCCTGGGGGCTGCTCTTACCTTGTGTCCCTCTCTAGCTCAGCATGAAGTCCAGCTCACCATGAATTCTGAGCTGCCTTGCCCTCTGCTCCGGCCCAACCTTGCTTGTGAACAAGCCATTTTACCTACACCAGGGTCAAGAAGGGAGCCTTAGAAATCACTGGTTCTAATCTTCCATCTTTGACAGGGAAATTGAGGATGAGAGATGTGACAGCACATGTTCCTATGCCAGTCTTCTCAGATAGTGTGTTCATGAGTGGTGTTGCCAAGGCCCCCGAGCCATGTTTCCATGCCCTCAGCGTTGGCCTTGCCATCACTTGCACCCTATCCAGACCTCTAGCAATCTGCCCACAACCCCAGGTCCAGGCAGACTCTTGTCTAGCCTTGACTCAGACAAGTGTGCCAACAAGGGTGGCAGCTCTCCTTGCAGACCCAGCCTGCTACAGTCTCATTGGAGGCAAGGGTTCATCCCAGGCGTTGCCAAAATCCCTGCCTGAAACAGCCAAATGTCTTTGACCTATCCTGTTACCGGAGCCAGGGAATGAGATCAGCTTTGGTGAATACAGAATACAGGGATTGGAAATCCCTCCCTCCAATCCCTTCAGATCCCTTAGTATTTGAGCAAGGCACATGGGTTTTACTGTAAACACTAGTCTGAGATTCTTGCAGCAATGTATCACAGTCCCTTTAAGAGAGTCTGTGTGGCCTACCCATATCTCTCCCTTTGCTTTCAGGTGCAGGATAAGCCCCAGCTGAAGTCAAAAGCACTTGTCCTCTTAAGTATAAGGGACTGCTGTAGTTAGGAATTACTCCATAAAGGTGTGGCAAGCTTATTTACACCAGTACTTGAAAATGAGAAGGAAATTGACTAAAATGAGATATGGAAATATCTTGTAAAACATGGTATAAAATGGATTGCTGCTGACCGTATCCTCTTAATATATGAAATTGTTCCCAAGTAGTAACAAAATGTTGGAAAAGGGAAAATGATTATGTTGTTAGGGAATTTTTTTTTCTTGGAAAAATGCCCTCTTATTCAAACACATAATTAGTGATTTAGTTTGCCTAATCAGAAAAAAAAACACCCAAAAAACATGAGTTGTTTAAAATTATTTAAGGTCTACAAATATTTATTGAGTGCTGGATTATGTACCCAACACTGTGCTGAGTTCTAGGGATCCAGAAGCAAATAAGAACACTCAGTACCTACCCTCCGGGAGCTCAGTTTAATGGGGTGATAATGGGATGAGTGGTACATTGGTACACATTCACAGTCCAGCATCATGGGGGTGGTCATAGAAATAAGCACAATTTGTACCAGGAGTCAGGGAAGCCTTTCCCAAGAAGCTGATGGCTGAGTTGGGTTTTGAAGGCTGAAGGGTTTTCAGGGTTGATGGAGGGAGATGACAGGGCAGAGGCATTATCAGTTAAGAGTTTGTGCAAATGCACAGGAGCAAGAAACAACCTGGTATATTTATGACTGGGAATGTGAAGTGAGAGGAAAGAGCAATGACTGGAGATGAAACTGGGAGGCAGGGAGCAGAAGATGACATGATGTATATTTCCAATCAGCTATTTCAACTCCAACACTGAAGAAACCAGAGAAATTTTACCTTTTCAATGGTAAATACACTGTTGAACTGAGGAACTAGCATTCATTTTTATATGTATTATTAATACTATTATCATTATTTATTAATATTACTATAGATATTAGGATGTCAAAATGACAAAGCAAGGTTTTTTTAAATTTATTTTAAAGTTTACAGACAGTAAAAATCATACTTTTATGGTTTATAGTTCTATGGGTTTTGAAATGCATAGTATCCACCACCACAATCATGACACAGAGGGTTTCATCTTCCAAAAATATTCATTCATGCTGCTGCTTTGTAATCAATCCCTCCTCCCGCCCCTAACCCTTATTCTCTATCTCTATAGTTTTACCTTTTCCAGAACATCATATAAATGGAATCATAAAGTATGTAGGTATGCAGAAAGGCAAGTTGTTTGTTAACGTAGAAAAGAAATGATCCAGTTCATACCGTTTCAAGTTCAGAGATTGGAATGCTTTCACAAAATGGGAGGAAAAGGAAAATTAGTGTGATAGGTGAAAAGCTAGTGAATATTGAAAACCGGGCTTTCCAGTCTTCTTCCAAATCATTGATAAATAGGTTGAGCAAGAAAAGCACCCCCCGATTTATTTGTTAAAATACCCCTCCTCACCAACAAAAGAAAGAAAAGGCCCAAATCTGGACTACTTTTTAGGTGCCTCCGTACAGGTTGCCATACAGGTAGACATTTAGGTGCCTCCATACAGGTTGCCATCATCAGTAATCTATACCTTGTGGACATTTTTGTTAAATCTGTAGATCTGTCCCCTTCAATCCACTCTTTGTAGGTCCATGAGTACGTTGCAGATACTTGGGCAAATGCCTTGCTGCAGTTCACTGGCACCCACTAAGGAAATTCCCTGATCTGTACTTTTACCAAAAAGGAGAATAAGGATGATTTGGTTGGACTTGCTGGAGCATCTGTGCCATAGCTTTGTGATCATAGCTTTCTGGGCTCTGACCAGAGAAAGGAAGTTCCACGTTCTAGCTCTAGGTATCACAACGAGGTCCAACAAGTAGTCAAGGCTGGTGGCTGATGTAGAATGAAACAGGGGTGTGTGCAAGAGGCCAACAAAGCATGTGATTGTGGAATTTTACATGGTGTCAGCCTTCTAAGTTGCACGTGGTGATGGCAAGGATGGAGGGGATAAAGGGCTAAAGTCTTCAGGAAGGAAGAAAAAGAGGAATTTGGTGAAGAGCTCTGGATATTTCTCTTATATTCATTATTTCTTATGTTGTGGAAGAGTTATTAGTAAATTAAAATTTATTAGAAAAAAATCAATTCTGGATGATTTTTGTGGTTTTTAAAAAATATTAGATTTTTGTGGTTTATAGAAAAGATATTAGAAGGAATCTATTCTCATGGTAAAACCTTAACATCAAAAGGATGAAAGATGACAAATAAAAGCCTCTCATTCTCTTTCTCTTCCTATTAGCATTTCCCGACAAATAATTTTCTTGCATATTCTTCTAGAAATTTTCTGCTCATATACAAATGTATACATTTCCTGTTAGATCAAATGGGATCATACTATATAATACTGTGACTTATTTTTTACTGTGTAGTATCTTAATGTATATTGGACACCATTCTATGTTAGAACATATAGCTTAACCTTCTGTTTCTAAACAGCTTCATGATATTCCTCAGTAGGGAGGCACTGTAATTTATTCTAACCAGTCTCTTGTGGAAGGAGATATAGATTATTTCCATTTCTATTACAGATAATGCTGCAGTGAGTATCCTTGTACATATAGCTCCATGTACTCTTTCCATTTTGCTGCCAAGTATCAGCATGAAGGAAAACAGTTTCTCAAATTCAACTTCCATCTATGTTCAAATGCTCTTGTCTTTTGTTTCTAGGATGCTTCTCTCTTAGGATCCAGCCACCATTTGAAATTAATCTTTTAATAAGTCCAACTTCTTTTTAGCCTTTCCTCTTTGGAGAAAGACCTCATGCAGCCACATAGGTTTCCCTTGAAGACTTCATGTTTTTCTTCATCATTAGTCTGGGTCTTTTTAAAATATAAATATTCACAATTGTTTCATATACTTCAAATTTATAGAATCTAAAACAGGGGACTGTGTTTATCTGATGATCTATCTAATCCCTCTCTGAATAGTGGATCCTCAGTGGTCTTTGAACCTGGTTGGGCAGTGGGATTTAGATATAAGAAAGAATAACGGAGAAATAATTTTCAAATTTCTAGCAAGAGTGTTATGGAGCTTCAACTTCTCATCAGCTGGGGGAGGAGGAGAGTGAGGCTGGGAAGTCTGCCACAATATTTGGCATGGCTGGGCTTCCAGATTGTATCTATTTTTGTAGCTGCACAAGTTGGGAGGAGATTAGAAGGATAGTCAAATTTCCTGCTCCAGGTTGTAAATTGATCAAGAGGTGGAAGGAGCACTAGATTAGGAGTCAGAGGACCTGGTTCATGGTCCCAGATTTCCCAGATATTAGTCACAGGATCTCGGAAGTGTCCCTTCCCTTCTCCAAACCCTCTTTTCCTCAGCTCTGAACAAAGGAGGTTGGATTAATTGGCTCGAATATCCCTCCGTCTCTAAAATTTTATTGTTCTGAAGTTCTAAAATGTTTATCCATTTTAAAAAACTTTATGAACTGTGAGAATGTTTACCCATTTATAAAAAAGATTAATTAGGAATATCTTTGTTAACAAATAAATGCAGAGGTGAATTGGAAGTTAAATCTTCATCCCTGTGTCCTGTGTTTCAAAGCTTTGATTCCAGCAATAAAGATTGAGCTGAGGTGATGTGCAAACTTATGGAAGAAGGTCCTGGAGCCATGTAGGAGCGTCCAGATGAAACTGTCCAGATGCCTTAGAAGCAGAGAAGTCTGCTTGGGCCCCAAAGGGAAGCTGTGAGGTGGGTGGGTCTATGCAAGCCTGCATAGGCGTGTGGTCAATCTACCTTTTGAGGGTCCCTCTCAGAGCAGACAACTGGAGAGGGCCACCGCAAGCATGTGTACACGTCATGTTCCTGGAGGTTCTCCTCAGCTACACGTGTCTGAGGATACCTCTAGGCCTGGCCCTTCCTAAGCATATCCATCCAGGTCTCTTCAGAGGCCACAGCCACAGGGCTCCTTGATGCTTCCAGAATCCTTTCTACTCAAAGTATTCCCTGTGCACTCAGTAATAAGCATGCTTTCTTCAGAGATTGTTCTAAGAAGACCTTATACCTCTCCAGTATTCTTCGACCTCAGGAAATTGCCAGGCCTGGCCTGCATAGAAAATTTCACCTTTTTTTTTTTGTCTATAAGGCAACTCATACCTATTACTTTTAACAACAGTTTAAAAAAATTCACTATCTAAGCAAGAAAAAGATTTCTATTGAAAAAGACAGAATGTTTTCTAAGGAAAAAATGATATGGAAAAATAGGGCCAAATTCCAATCAACAAAAAATATAAATAACAGTAATAATATAATTATAAACAATTTATTGAGTACTTCTATAACATAAGCTCCATAGGATTAAGGGCCTTGACTGTCTTGTTATATGCTGCATCTCCAGCTTTCTACCAGTATCTGATGTATGGTAGTTGCTATGATCCAGTTGATATTATTACTGTCCCCATTTTACAGATAAGGTAACTGAGGCTTAAGGGTTAAAGAGGTGGTCTTGCCTAAAATTACAGAGCTAGTAAGCATCAGAGCTCCATACTCCAAAATGTTGATATTATGCTAAGTGGGATAAGTCAGACAGAGAAGATAAATACCGTATGATCTCACTTATATGTGGAATCTAAAAAAAAAAAAAAAAAAAGGCAAACTCATAGAAACAGAGAGTAGAATGGTGGTTGCCAGGGGCTAGGAGGTAGAGGGAAATGAGAGAGGTCAAAGGATACAGCCTTTCAGTTATAAGATTAATAAGTTCTGGTGATCTAGTATTCAGGGTGAATGTAGTTAACAATATTGTATTATATATGTAAATGTTCTCACCACACACACAAAAATTATGTGAGGTGAAGGGTGTGTTAAGTAACCTTTCTGTGGTAATCATTTCACAATATATATGAGTCAAATCATCACATTCAACACCTTAAATTTATACAATGCTACATGTCAATTATATCTCAATAAAGCTGGAAAAAGTTAATGGAACATGTCAAGCACTATAAAAATAATTTTAAAAATTTACCCTAATTTCAAGAGAAGAATAAAAGTTGAATCGACAAGAAAAAGACGGCCTCTATCGCTACCACATGTCCTTCCATGTTTCTGGGTCATTTTAAAGGTCATACTCAAGGTGAAAGGTCATATCTTGCTTTCTTATGTCTGTGGTGAATGATGGCTTACTGAGTTCACTGAGTAATCATCTTTTGTAAGTTTCCACCCTTGTAAAAATTCCACCAGTTAAAGCAAGCTTTTTCTTTAGAAATCAACAACATCCCACGTATGACCACTGTGGGGTATGTGAAATTGGAAAATAAGGAAGTGAACTTTACTGCTTTCTTCAGAATTATTATTGTTACAATTTCTAAGAGAAAACACTGTTAGCCTAGGAGAGTTTGATTACTAACTTTCTTGTGGAAATCCTATGAATGTTAGACGTTAGAAATGTCTCTGAAAGCTGGTATATGTTTTGGAGAGAGACTTATTAGAAATCTCATTCTCCGCCTCACTCCTAAAATGCTAATTTGATGTGCGCACTTACCCAGAAGATGACTGATTTGTTCGTCGCCTGATTGATATTTGGCAGCACCCCCACGCTGCTGCTCCTTACTGAAAATGCAGGAACAATAATCAAATGTTAAGTTTCTCAAGAACCTTTCTTCCAAAGAAAATCAAACCACTTGCCCTTTGTTATCTCAATTATCTCCAGAGCACCTTGAAAAGAGCTTGTTTTTACCTTTATTACGAGAGAGGGAAGAGAACCAGACTGAGGTTAGAAGAACTGATGTGAGTCCTGCTCTGTTAACTGTCCAGATTAATAAAAATCACTTTACTGCTCCTTTCCAGTATAATGGAATTACCTGCCTTGTAGAGCTATTGTGATGGTTGAATGACATGGCATATGTAAATAAAAATGAAATAGATGCTACAAGCTTAGCATGTTGCAACATGTTAACAAGCTTAACATGTTGTAAAGGGCATAGTCTCTGGAGCCAGCCACCCTGGGAGTGCATCCCAGTTCTGTCACTTATTTACTGTGTGACCTTGGGCAAGTTCCCTAACCTCTCTGTGCTCCAACTTTCCCATTTAGGGAGGAGTAAGGAGATAATAATGATACATTTGCCTCATGGAGTTACTGTAATGAGTAAATGAGATAATGCACAGAAAATTGCTAATAGCAGTGCTTAGCCCATAGTTAGTGCTCACTAGAAAGGGTTGTGACCAACATTGGGTTTTTGTGAGGAATAAATGATATGGTTTACATGAAAATATGCATAGACTGTCAAACACTGCACAAACATTCATTCAAGTAGGAGTCATTGAGCTAATGAGGATATAAAAATGCTCAAAGTCCCCTGCCTTCCAGTACCACTGATTGCAGCTGGAGTTGGAAGTGAGAGAGCAAGGAGTCTCCTGGGATAATGAATGAGAAGATAAGAGAATCCAGCTTCCTGGGGAGATATTCTAGTCTGGCTAAGCAACCTTCCTTCTGGCTACAGTAATCTTTATTGTCCTTGAAGCACTTTCACAAACTGTCTTGGTATTACTCCTTACCTTAGCTCTGTAACATGGCAGGGCAGATGGAAATATTTTGCAGTTGGGGGCATGAAGGCTGGGAGGTGAAGTGGCTTTCATGAGGGCTCTCTGCTGATAAATGATGGAGCCTGGGCTCCCTCTTCCTCCTCCCCAAGCTGTGCCTGGTGGCCATCTGTCCCAAGCCAGATCTTGTCAGTGTTCTAGGGTATTATTTTCTCTTGTTCTCTGCTGTACAGTAGTGACTATTAGATCCAGAGGTCTGCTCAAGGAAAGCTGTGTGTATGGTGGGAGAAAAGGGAGCTGGCAGAAAGGAGGTAGGGATTGGAATCCCATTGCTCTGGGAACTGCCCAGGTGGGAGTGATGCTTCACAGAGAGGTCGGAAGTCTCTGGACATGATGGATATTCACCTCTGCAACCCTCCATTTCAGTGAAATGGGCTAATAAAGATCTCCTTACTACTCCAATCTATTGTAAGGATTAAAAGAGAGAAACTACAAAGGGAGCTTCACACTTGGGGTCCCTGAAATGATTGAGTCCTTCTACGTTCTCATCTTTCATGGTATTCAGGAACTTCGCTCCTATCCCCACAGTCACCGCATGGGCTCCATCTGCTGAAGGGAATGAGAGTGGAGAAGAGTGTCTGTCTGGTCTCCCTGATCCCATAAAACACCCACCTGGGTTCATGTCTGGGATCTCATGAAGAAAGAGGAACTGGACTCTCTAATTTTTTCTTGACCTCTGGTTCCTTCTTGCTCTCTGTTCCTTTCAGCCAGGGTCACAAACCTAGAGGTTATCTGGACCAGCTGCCCTTACATCTACCTTCTACACACTCAGGTGATCCTTCCATGTATCTGGGAGCTCAGGAAATGCAGGTCGCTTATAAGAAAACCTCTCGGGTCAGACACCAGAGTGAAGAAATCCTTTCTATATCATCTTGAGGGAGTGGCTGCTTGAATAACTCAAATGATAAAGAGGCGTGTACAAATTTTAGTACTATTATTTTACATAGATTTCTTTGTTTAAGAATAACACTAAGACATTGTGTAGATAAGATATCAGGGAAACAGCTTCCTTCTCCAGAAATTTGGATTTACTGAGACGAGTCTTTGTGCCAACTTCCAGCCCCACCCACAGCCTCTTCAGGAGGAAGCAGGTAGGCATGACCCCCATTTCTCTCTGCTGTGGTCCTAGGCACTTCCTAGTGCATTGGTGGCCAAGCAACCTGGCTACTGCAGTCATAGCTGATTGGATCAGGGATGGGCACTTGACCCATAGACAGGCAGCCAATATTTAGGCTGGCCAATGACAAATGAGGAGGATGGTGAAGAATTGGACCAATCAGATTTTCTCTTTTGGGGAGTTTCATGAAAGAGTTTAGCATAGTAAGCCATTGGTATTTGGAGCCAAGGCAGAAAGACACATGGAGAAAACCGAAGACAGAGACAAAAGTCTGCTAAATGGGGAGGCTTAGGCTAAGGATCCTCTATTCCACTAGTGACCGTGTCAGTCCTGCTCTGGATTCTGAGCAACTTTCCATTTCTGAACAACTCTCATCCCATCTCAATAATGCAATTCCTCTTCTGTCTGGGAGTCTGGCTGGGAGTCTTTTCCCTCCATTTCCTTGGGACTTGGCCAAGGGTGATAATCTTGGTATCTTTGCTTCTACGTGTATCCTTTCAATAAACAGTTCATCCCTTAAAGTGACCTGAGTGAGTCTTTGTTCTTTGGACCAACAGTGTCAAACTGTCAAATGCCAGTGAGCCCCCTTTTCCTTTCTGGAGGGGACATGGCAACAGAGAAGCTGAATTGCGCTATCTTGTGTACATTGTCAACTGACACCCTTCGGAGTGGCCTTCCCTGACCACCCAGTTGAAAGCAGAAGCCTCTTCTCACCCCAGCTATTCACACTATCAGGTCCCCTTGTATTTTCTTCACAGAACTTATCATCAGCTAATATGATCTCTGTATTAGCTGTCTGTTGCTACCATAACAAATTACCACAAACTTAGTGACTTAAAACAACATACAGCTCTTCCTCGACTTTCAGTGGGGGTACGTCCCAAAGAATCCATCGTAAGTTGAAAATATCCTAAGTCAAAAGGCATTTCAGACTTCCCCGGTGGTCCAGTGGGTAAGACTCCATGCTCCCAGTGCAGGGGGCCTGGGTTCGATCCCTGGTCAGGGAGCTAGATGCTGCACACCGCAACTAAGAGACCCGGCGCAGCCAAAATAAATAAATAAATATAAAAGGCATTTAAAACACCTAACCTTCCAAACATCATAGCTTAGTCTAGCCTACCTTAAACATGCTCAGAACACTTACAGTTATCCTACAGTTGGGCAAAATCATGTAACACAAAGCCTATTTTATATTAAAAAAAAGTATTCAGTATCTCATGGAATTTAATGAATACTGTACTGAAAGTGGAAAACAGAATGGTTGGGTACAGGATGGTGGTAAATGTCTTGGTTGTTTACCCTCATGATCACGTGGCTGACTGGGAGGTGGGGCTGCCACTGCCCAGGATCATGAGACAGTATCATATTGCATATCACTAGCCAGGAAAAGATCAAAATGCAAAATGCAAAGTACAGTTTCTACTGAATTCGTATCACTTTTGCACCATCATAAAGTCGAAAAATTGTTAAGTTGAACCGTTGTAATTTGGGGGCTGTCTGTAACTTTTATTCTCCTATAGTTCTGGAGGTCAGAAGTCTTAAATGAGTCTGTGGAATGTTGGCAGGGCTGGTTCATTCTAGGGACTGTAGAGGAGAATCCATTCCTTGCCTTTTCCAGAGGCTGCCTGAATCCTCGGTTTGGGTCCCTGCGTCACATAGCCTTTTCTCCCTCTGTTTCTATCGTCCCATCACCATCTCCCATCTGACATTCCTGAACCTCTCTTATAAGAAGCCTTGTGTTTACATTTAGGGCTCACCTAGAAAATCCAGGATAATCTCCCCATCTCAAAATTCTTAATCAAATCTGTAAAGTCTCTCTTGCCATATAAGGTAACATTCACTGGTTCCAGGGATTAGGATATGGACTTCCTTAGGGGCCATTATCCAGTCTATCATAGTCTTGTTCATATATGTGTTTACTTGTTTATGTTTTTACTCTCCTTTCCATCCTCAGTAAACAGACCCTCCACTGGAGCAGGGACCTCATCTGCCTTGTTCACCACTGTGTTCCCAGGGCCTGGGATAGGGGCTAGCACACAGTAGGTGCTGAGAAATATTTCTGGAATGAACACATAAATGAATTAATGGAATGGCAAAATCTCTAATGTTCCAGAGACTCCTTTGGTCTGGAATCATATTCTCTTTTGGATCTTCTAAGCCAGTGTTTCCTAAGCCAAACTTTTATATGGGGTTCTATTTCTGTAAGATGCCTTATGGAAAAAAAAAAATCCTGTGGTCAAATAAGTCTGGGAAATACACTCACTGTATCTTCTTAGAGATATTCAGTGCACATTAGCATTAAATTCTCTGGGAAGTCCCTCAATAAAGAAACTTCATTAATCGATTGCACAATCCAACATATTTGACCACAGTTTTTCTTTTCTTTTTTATATCCTTTAATATCATTTCACGAAATTAATTTTCAGGAACTCATGTTGGAAAATGCTGCTCTCACTGTTGGATTACACCTTTTTTTTTCTGAGTTTGTTGAAATCTTTTTTTCTCTCTCTTCTTCTTCTTCTTCTCCTTCTTCTTTTAAATTTTATCTCTCACCTTATTTGATCTTAGCATTCCTAACTCTGTTCTTGCAAGTTCCTCTTCCCATTCACTTTCCCATCCTTCCTTACAGGTCCTTAGTGGAGAACACTCTATATATACTTCCTGGGCTCAGCCCTATGGACACTGTTCTTAAGTGTCCCCACCACACTTTTGTATTCATCTTTGGTTATGTGACCTTACTTATATCTTGTGGGCATTTTCTTTTAAGTCCAGGTTTTTCAAAGATAAAAGGAAGGTTTATCCTATGACTTTTAGCTATTTCACAGATAAGGGTTAAAAAATGTTGTCAATCCATTGACAATTTACCTACCAAATGTCCTTACCTGAGCCCTGGAGTAGTTACATTTTATGGGTTGGAGTATGCTTTATCTTCCAGAAAGACTAATCCTGGAGGCCTGGACACTCAACCTGGTGTTCTAGCCATGTGGTAGCCTGAGCTGGACTCCACCACCAGAATGGATTCAGAGAAACTATTGCTTGGATAGACATTCATTCTTTTGGAACCCCGTATCTGTTGAAATGTTTGTTCTCCCCAAATTAAACTACAGGCTTTGAACTAACTTTCCGTTCCTGGTATATCTCCAGGATCCAACCTGTATAATTTAAGTCCCACAGTAAGCATGTTTTGGCATAATCATCTCTCTCTATTATTTCATTTTTCATAGTACTTTCACATTCATTATCTTATCCTGTTCTCTCAACAACTCTGTGAGGCAGTACTACACCCATTTTACAGATGAGGAAACAAAAATGCAGTTTCATGTGGCCAGTGAATAGTGATATTCAAGACTCAACTTCAGATCTTCACTCTTTTATAGCTACATTTATACAAAAATAAAGAAATGAGCAAATATTTGTAAAGTGCTTTCATGTTTGCAGTGCATTTTTATATACGCTATATAGGATATAAAAATATATAATTATATATAGTATATATATATAAAATATATAGGATAAAATATATAGGATATGTATAAAATATATAGGATAGTTTATATACTTGCAAGGATCTTATTTAATTCTTGCAAGTATTCTATACAATAGGCAGAGCAGATATTTTAATCCTCATTTTATGAGTGACAAAAACTGAACTCCTGAGGCTCAGGTCATATAACTAGTCAAGGGATTAGATATAAAAACAGAGCTTCCAAATTCATGTGTCGAATACTTTCAGGTACCCCAAACTCGCTTGTATCCCAGAGCTCTTAGAGGCCACATTACCAGGCGAAAAGATACAAAATATATGGAAAATTGAATCTAACCAGCAAGCTAGAGGTAACAACTGGCTGAGATATTTAAGGTACTAGAATTAAATGTTAGAGACCTTCATTTTGTTACCTGAGGGCACTAGCTTTTAGAGATGGATGGTGTGTAGAAACACCCACAGTGTATTCCAAGGGCAGAGTCAATGAGTCAAGGAGATTTTACCCCTTATCTCGGTTCCCTATTCACTGTCTATCCTCATTGTCAGGAAGCTCTTTTTTTTTTTTGTAAACAAATTCCCTCTTGCTGCAATTTGAATCTTTCTCCTCTTGTTCTGCCCCAGGGGAGAGGAACCTGGTTTGTCTCAAACCTTTCCTTTCTGTTTCGCTCTGGCTAGAACAGAGTTGTCTGGGTTTTAGTTCCCCTATTACCTGCGTCCTTGCCTTGAATAGTTCAGTAGAGGAAGCCCTCTCCCTTTAGCCTTTGAGAATCACAGTAATGAATATGAAAGCCATCCTTTTTTTTAAAAAAAAAAGTTATTTACTACCACTCCAGGCCAGGCTGGAAGAACTCCAGTTAGTGACGGGGTATAGGTTTAAGGTGACGCCAGGACACAGAGCAGGGCTGGGGGTCTTTTGCCTCCCAGAGCTGGATTCTGACAAGGTCTTGGACAAGGCCATGTGGTCATGTCTCTGTCAGTGTGCAAGGTACACTTGGACCTGGCTAAGCGTGCCTGTCTCAGACCCTGGAGGGGCTAGCCCCCTCTGCCTCCGCGAGGATTTGTTCCTGAAGGGAAGTCACCTGGCAACTCATGATTTGGAATTTTCTCCCCTCCCCACATGGAGTAATTTATGGCAAGCCCCAAAATAAGCTCCTTAAAATATCAAAACGTTGTTGTTGTTGGGTTTTTTCTCCCCCGCCCCCCCAAGCGTTTTACATCCAGGCCTCCATCAGGCAAATTTCGGATAAAAGGTGATTAGTGTTTTGGCAGGATTTTCATGAGGCTTTCTCTTGTATTCCTGCCAAAGAGCTTGCCAGGCCCAGATTTGATTAAAATGGCAGTGGGCTCTGCTACTTGAATGTAATTAGAACCATTCATTAAAGCTTTTGCTGACAGTTTGGCAACCTGTGCATTTTTTCAGAGTATGGCCAGCAGCCCATGGAAACAGCTCAGGGGAGGAGCAAGGGCCCAACAGCCCAGGCCGAGCTCGAGGAACAGAACATCCTCGATGGCCAGGAACTTTTTGCATGGCCAGGCTAGCATTCACAGTGACCGAGAGCTCCTTTAATTGGATTAAGGGGGCTGGGAGGGCTGCCTCTTTATGGAAACCAAAGCTAAGCAGTAGGTTTTGCAGTGCATTTCATAGAGAATTCAGTGTGCTTAAGTTCTAATGACATGCACTCTTGGACAAACCCATCACACAAGCACGTAGCTGCCCTGGGCAGTCAAGGCAACTACCCTATTCTTTTTACCTCTGGTGCCTCATACAAGGTCTGACACTTGGTAGATACTCCATAAATGTTAATGAATAAGGAACAGAGGAGAAGTAGGAAAAGAAAATTATTTATTTTGACATCAGTTCAGGGGTGTGGCCTCCCTGCCTCCAGCCTTGCCTTCTCCAGTCCATTTGCCACAGTGAGCTTTCTAAAATGCCAGTCTGGCCATCTTTCTGCTTAAACATTTCAGTGGGTCTCATTATCCTTGGCATGGTATATGAGGTCCTACATGGCCCTTGATTACCTCCCTGGCTCTAGCTCTCACCACCTCCCCTGCCTTCTTTGCTTTGGTCACTACAAATTCCAAGCAGTTCCTGACATAATCTGTTAAGCCCTCACTTTTTCATGAGCTGCTGCCTCTACCTGAACACTCTTGTGCCATTCTGTCTTCATCTGATTCACTTCTGCATATTTGGAGTTCTTTGCTTGAACATCACTTCCTCCATGTAATCTTCCATGCGCTGCTCAAAAGTATTCCAGAACAACTTTTCTGGTTCCTATCACTGTGACCAGCACAATCTACTAAAATAGACTTGTGTGTGTCTCAGTCCCACTAAGACAGGGACTATGCCTTATTCACCTCTGAATCCTCAGAGCCTGGCTCAGGACTTCAATATGGTAAACTCTCAGTAAGAATTTTTAAATGAATGAAGAAATGTGGTTGAATAGAGTGAATCTCATTGATTTGATTTCTAGGTCTTATGCAAAATGACTCTGATGTCATAATTTGGCTCGCAGATGGTTGGTTCTACCCTTAGCAGGTGGTGCCTTTAAGACAGTTCACAGAATAATCAGGGAGGTATGTGCTTGGCTCCACAAAGAGGCTTCATGCCAGGGAACCACAGCCCAGTGCGATGATTTGGTTGGCAGTGCAAATCCTCCAGCGCCCATTCCCTGACTCGTCACTGCATTGACATTGACTCTTGTGCTTGGTTCTGCCCCTGGCATTGTCCATCCTGACTCCAGAAAATTTCTTTGGCTTTACTCTGGCACTCTAATCTGACCTCTCAGAATGCTGCTTGTCCGTTTCAGTCGCTCTATATCACACCCTGCAGTCCCATTTCGCAGGTTGCATAATCAAGTAACATAGAGGTTGGATGACAGCACTGAGAAAGTCAGTGATACAGCCAAATCTTCCAATACTATATGATGTTACATGTACCATGGCAACAAGGAGAAAGGTGGGGGTGGTGCCCAGTCATTCTCAGGTGCAAAGAACAAGAAACTTGAAAGATTTTAAAGAGTGATTCACAGTAGAATTGCAGTGAACTAACAGTGTTTGAAGTCACCTGCCTCTGGCAATAATTTTAATTACCTTTTGTGCCCCACTGCTATCCCTGTTGGCAGCAGTTGGGTTGCTTGCCCTGCTTTGAAAGCATAACCCCATCCAGTTTCAATAGCAAGATGGGATTGTCGATGGGACAATGTGACATGCAGTACTCAGAAATCTTCATACCAGCACAACAGATGTATTGTTCCTGTGAAAAACAAATTATCTAAATATATATATATATTTGTATATTTGTACGTATATATAAATATATCTATTGAATTATATAAATAGATAAATTATACAAATAGATACTTGTATATCTAGACATATGTCTAAATAGGTATTAAATAGATATTTCAAAAGCTTGGAAAAAATGTAGAATGGAGAACTCACATGAAGGGGACACTTTCACTTAGTTATATACTTACTTTGTTAAGAGAATTTGAAATGATTTTTAAAAAAATTTTAACGTTATTCTGCCTTTGTTTAGCAATTTTACTTCCAGTATTCTATTCTAAAATGATAACTGAACAATGTATGTAGATTGTGTATTATGTATAAGGGTGTTCATTGCAGCAGCATCTGTGTACATAATAGCAAACATTGGAAATAATTTAAACATTCAATAATGGGCACTGGTCAAGTAAATCGTGATATTTCCTTAGAATGAAATTCATGGAGCCATTAAAAATAATCTTGTAGAAAAATATTTATTGACATGAGAAGTCATTCACCATATATTGCTGAGTGAAAAAAAGATGAAACAAGATATATATCATGATATAATTTTCGTTTACTAAATGTATATGCATAGAGAGAAACAAAGTCTGGAAGGGATACAATAAAATGTTATCTGTGATTTATCTTTTGGAGATAGGTTGAAAAGTATCTTAATTTTCTTTTTTTTATATGTATTTTCCAATTTTCCTACAATGGAAAGAAATCACATTTATAATAATTTAAAAAGTTATAAATCAGAATTGTGCCGCCTGGAGTTTAGCACAAACATGGGGCTCCAACTGGGGCTTTGCCATTGCCAAGGAAAGCGGAGAAACCAACTGTTTGGTTTCACACATGATGTTGGTGAGACTGCAGCCAAGGGCAGCATTTGTGTTTGAGTGTGACCATTGAGACCAATGCCCGGGAACTTGATCATCACTCACGCCCACGTCCTTTCCATATTGTTCCCAGTCTGGTTAAGATGCTGCTCAGAAGATTCATATTTTACTCAGGAGAGAGAAGTCTGAATCAAATTGTTTTTTTGCTAGCTACACCATGTATTTGCACCAATATTTATCCCATCTGTTCTGAGAGTCTGCTCCCCACTACTTATCAAAACTTTCATGAGCTCCCCAACATTTATAAATTCTTTGGCCTGGCATGTAAGGTCTTATGAGGTCTGCCCCCAGCCTGCTTTCCCAGCCATCTCTCCCTCAAGTTCCTTTCAGGTAACTTCTGCTGTAACCAGTCATGACTGCTCACCATTTTCTAAGGGCTCGGAATGCTTTCAGGTGCTGTGATCAGAAACCCAAACTGACTTCTAGAAAAAGGAAGTATATCCTCTCACAGAACAGGGATTCCAGAGATTGGGTGGGCTACAGGGATGATTGACTTAGCAGCTCAGTGATGTGATCAAGGACCCCACCTCTCTGCTCTGCCAGCCTTGGTATTGGATTCAACCTCAGACCAGAAACAATTGGCTGCAGCAGTTCCAAGCATCATATCCAAACATGGTGACATCTTGAAGAGAGAGGAACACCATCTTTCCTGTGGTTTTCTCTTGGGATAAGAAGACTATTTAGCCCTCCTAGAAAACTCCCCCTCATATCTCATTGGCCAGAAACAGAACACATGCTGTTCCCAGACATCACTGACATCAGGAGTGGCATTACTCTTCAACCAGTCAGGGCCATGCTTAGAGCTGGGAGAGGAGTCAGTCTTTCTGACACATGCAGCTGCATGATGGAAGGGTGGAAGTCTGAAAGAAATCTGGGGTCCTTTTAGGAAGAAGGGAAATGCTGGATGGCCACTCCATCAAACTGACCTTTCTATCTCATGTATTTGTTCACACTGGTTCCCCTGCCTAGAATGCCCTTCTTGCTAATTCTTCCTGTTCAGATTTTAGCATTTTGTCCATCTTTCACAGCTTGACTTAGTCTACATCTTCCATGAAGACTCTGGTCTCCCTAGCTAGTTGTAATGTCTTTTCCTTTGGAATCAAAACTGCAGTATGTTTTATTTTTTTCCTAATTGCCTTTAACATAGTCTGCTATATACTGTGGTTATATGTGAGTGTGTCTGTTTTTTAAACATGCTAAGGATTATGAGTCCATGTATTTGATAGAATAATTATTACTCAAGGTCAGTGTGACCAACGTATAGTTTCCTATGCAAGGCATGGCACATGTGCCTCTATTCTCCTCTCCCATGTGTACAGCAGATAGAATTAATTGTAGCACTCTTTTTAACTAAGCCTGCACTCAGCGTCAGAATCATTCTCAACATGGTGCTCCAGGAAGCCATTATTAAACGATTAGGGCTAATGCTGCAAACAAAACCTATTAGCCATTTTTGGCCTAGTGTGTGTAAGGTACAGGTCAGTCTTCAGGGGCAAAGGTAAGAGTCATGGTGGAATAGATACAGGGATAAGCAGTACATGGTCCCCTGGATCCAGGAACTTAGAGCCTAGGGAAGAAACATACACAGACTCTTCAAAAGCAAGGCATGAGGTGAAGAGTGCCATGGAAAGGTCCTCACAATGAGCTGTGTGAATGTGGGATATTAGGGAAGACTTCTTGGAGGAGGGATCTCTCCAGTTATTCTGTGTTCAGTACGCACACTTAATCAATCGCCTGTTCTGAACATTTAGATTATGTCTTTAAAGAATTTTTTTTATTTTGAGCTTTTAATTTTACTGCACTCTTGTCAAAGCCCTGAGATAGAGGTGAGACAAGTACTTGTTCAATATGATTAATAATACTAGAATGAATAAAGTAGTCAAATTTTCATATATTTTAAATTATTCATGTAGTATAAATTCCTAGAAATAGAATGGTTAAGACAAAGAGTATGTACATCTTAAGGATGTACATATATATTATTAAGGATATACATATATATTCATTCCTTTTGGGGTCTCAATTATGCAAATATATCATAGTTTATTCAGTTGATTTTTGGGCAATACGCAGTGAGTAGCCTTGTACCTATATCTTTTTCTATTTTTTCCAGTGTATCTTTGGGTTAGAGTCCTAGAATTGGGATTTTAGGTCAAAGGGTAAACACATACATGACACATGTCATGTGTTTACCCTTTAGGTCAAAGGGTAAACACATACATGTTAATATTTATAGATATTAACAAATTCCCCTCAATAGAGGTGGTATCATTTTACATTCCGACCAGCAATGTATGACAATGTCTGTTTCCTAAATCTTGCCAATAGTCAAACATTTAGAATGGTATTTCAATGTCCTTTGCATTTGTTTCCTTTAATTCAAGTTACATTAAGCATCTTTCGTATGGTTAGGAACCACTTGCATTTTTTCCATGCCAGTCTTGCTCATTTTCCTATAAGTCATTTCTCTTTTTATTTCTATTTATGGTTTTCTATATTTAGGAATATTAACCTGTGTCTGTGATATAAGTTCATATTTTTTCAGCTTGTCATTTGTCTTTTACTATATTTTGGTGTGTTTTTGCTCTGTAAAAGTTTTATATGGACAAACATATCAATCATTTTCTTATGGCCTCTAGATTTTGAACCATAGGTTAAAACATTTTTCCCATTCCTGTTATAGAAGAACTGATCCATGCCTTCTTGCATATGGTTTGTCTCTTTTTTCTTCCTTCCTTTGTTTCTTTGTTTGTTTCTTTTTCTTTCTCTCTCTCTCTCTCTCTCTCTCTCTCTTTCTTCATCTAAAAGTCTGATTCAGTTAGAATTTATCCTGGTATATGATGTGAGGACTGGACCAAATTTTATCTTTTCCATCTGGCTGTCCTTTATCCCAGATCATCTTTTCTCTATGATTTGTTTTATCGTATAATAAATTTTCTTTTAAACTGGGGCTATTTCTAGATTTTCTATTGGCCTATTTATATGCCAATACCACAATTTAATTATCAAACTTTTAAAATATATCTAATACCTGATAGGGGTATCCCCAATCCCCAATTGCTCTTATTTTACAGAGATTTCCTAATTACTTTTGCCTGCTTGTTTTTTTCTTTTTTTTTTTTTTTTTTTTTTTTGTGGTACGCGGGCCTCTCCCTGCTGTGGCCTCTCCCACTGCGGAGCACAGGCTCCGGACGCGCAGGCTCAGTGGCCATGGCTCACGGGCCCAGCCGCTCCGCGGCATGTGGGATCTTCCCGGACTGGGGCACGAACCCGTGTCCCCTGCATCGGCAGGCGGACTCCCAACCACTGCGCCACCAGGGAAGCCCCTGCCTGCTTGTTTTTGAAATGAACTGTATGATCAACTTGTCAAGGTTTGGGGGAAAAAAACACCTGATGATATTTTTATTAGGATCATGATAAATTTGTAGTTTAACTTAGGGATAACTGACTTTTCTGAATTTGAGGCTTTCTAACCAAAAACATCTATTTACAAAAATATATTTTTGTGTCTTTGGGGAGTGTGTTTGGTTTTTTTTTTCATTTTTCTCATAAAGTTTTAGACATATCTGATTAGGTTTATGCTAGGTACTTGTTTGTATAAACAGGCTTTGTCTTCCCTTTTATGTTCTAACTAGTTTGTGTTTGTAAATATGAAGGTTCTTATTTTTATATATATGTTTTTACTTTGATGTAATTTCAGACTTACAGAAAACATGAAAGAATAGTACAAGGAACTTCCATATACGTTTTACCCAGATTCACTCACTGTTCATTACATTTTGCCCCATTTGCTTTATCGTTCTGTCTCTCTCTCTCTCTCTGCTTCCCTACCCACCCCCCCCATATATATGGTTTTGGTTTTGTCTTCTTGAAATTATTTTGAGAGTAAGTTGGAGATATCATGATCTTTTACCACTAAATATTCAGTGTTTCCTAAGAATGAGGACATTTCTTTTCATAACAACAGTATGGTTATCAAGTTCAGAAAATTTAACATCACAATACTACTATTTAATCTACAACTGATATTTAATTACTTGAGTCAATAATGTCCTTTATATTTTTTGCCCCTTCCTTTCCATCCTCCTCACCCCACCCCCTTCCAGTCTAGGACCTAGTACAGGATCACACAATGCAGCAGTGCATTCAGTTGTGTGTTTCTTTAATCTCTTTATTCTAGAACAGTTCCTTGGGCTTTTGTTGTTGTTGTTGTCTTTTGTCTTTCTTGACCTTGACATTTTTGAAGAGAACAAGACAGTTATTTTGTAAAATGAAAATTGTCAATTTGATTGATATTCAGTTTATTTATGATTAGATTCAGGGAAAGACAGCTATTGATTTTCATATGTTGAGTTTTATAATGTGCTACTGTACTACATTCTCCTATTATTTGTGGTAGTTTTTTCTGGAATCTCTTGGATTTTCCAGATACAGAACCAGACCAGCTGCATATACGTAGAGGTAGTTTTATCTCTTCCTTTCCAATTCTCATGCCTCTGTTGTCAGAGACACAGGAGGGCATTTGGATCTTGCCCTCTGAACAATGCTTAAATCTTTTCTGACTGCCTCCGACTGTAGGTTCCCAACTTGGGAAGGACTAACATTTCCAAGAGGAATTTGCTTTTCCCAAAGTATATATATGTGGATAGGCGGTGATGGTGGATGGCAGGATGGAGAGCACTTGTGCTCCTCAAATCCCCAAGTAAAACAGGGTCAGTGGGGGAAGAGGAGTGTTATTTGCTACAGAGTACAGAGATGCGTTCATTGATTTTAAAAAATTTAGTAAGAATACACTATGTGTCACAGCTTGTGCTGGGTGATAGAACTATAAAAAAGGTTGATTAGCAGTCGAGAAAAAAAATTCATTTAGACTCTATTTTATACCACAGGTGAATTATTCCAGGTATAATAAATGGTCAAATATAAAAGAAAGCCAAATACAAACATAAAAACAACAATCATAAAACTTCCAGAAAAAACTCCCAGGGAAAAGCAAGGAAGGTTACAAAGGATTAAAGAAGTCACAAAGAACAAAGACTGGCAGATTGACTATGTAAAAATTAAAACACTTTGGCATAACCAAAATTAAAAGGCAGACTATCAGAATAGATAGAAAGTTAACATTTACTTGGAAAATACACATGAGTTGAAACAAAAAAACCCCCACTAAGAATGACCTCAGTACCTAAATGAACAAAGAAATGCAAACTAGAACCATAATGAGGTTTGGACTTTTTGCTTATTAAAGTTAATTGTGTGTGTGTGTTATGGTAGAGAGAAATACTTTCATTTTAAAGTTAGATGCTGAAATCCCATAAATGGGGAAGTCATCTTTGTTGGAAAAATAAATCACTTTGGTAGGAAGGGAAGCCCCCAGGGCATGGTCTGAATGGGCCTGGGTGAGAGAAAGAGATGAATTACTCTGTAGAGCAAAGTGGGAAGGACTTTGAGTTTAGGGGACAGTGGGTGTGGGTGTGTGTTCGGGTGGGGAGTGGTTCTGAAGGGGGTGGGGTAAGAAAGACCGAAGAATGAAAGTCATAAGGAGAGGATAGGGAAGCAATTTGGTCTCTGTGGGAATGGCTTATGAAATTTGGGGACAGAGATGTGGTGTCTTCTGTTAAATTTTAAGTTATCTGCTGAGCTATGCTAGAATCCTCAGTAAACATCTACTTCACACAACTGCCTCATGAGAAATTACATTGCTTTAAGGAAATCAAGGAAAAGGGACTGTTTTCCCATTTGGGTTGAGACATAACTAAAAGAAGGAAACAGCCCCAAGAGGTGGGAGGCAGCTGAGATTCAGTGGCAAAACTGGCTGCTTCAAACAAAAAGAGATAACAGATAAAATAATTTTTAGATGAAAAAAAAAAACAAAAAAAACACAGCAATAAATGGCTATACTAGAAACCGAAAGGGAAAGTTTTTTTTTTTTTTTTTTTTTTTTTTTGCGGTACGCGGGCTTCTCACTGCTGTGGCCTCTCCCGTTGCGGAGCACAGGCTCCGGACGCGCAGGCTCAGCGGCCATGGCTCACGGGCCCAGCCACTCCGCGGTATGTGGGATCTTCCCAGACCGGGGCACGAACCCGCGTCCCCTGCATCAGCAGGCGGACTCGCAACCACTGCGCCACCAGGGAAGCCCCTGCGCCACCAGGGAAGCCCGGGAAAGTTTTAAGGGGCAGGAATAAGGGCACCCAGAGCGGTCAGGAATGGTTGAAGCCGTTTGGCCCGTGGAAGCTGGTACAGGGGCTGGGAGCACAATGCACAAAAGGCAGGAGTTCACCATGCTTCAGGCTCGGCAGGGATGTGCCCACCATCAAGCACATCAGTACAGCAATCAAGCTTGTGGTTCTCAAAGTGTGGTCCCTGAGCCAGTGGCCGCTGCCTCCCCCGGGGAATGTGTGATGAATGCCAATTCTTAGGTCCCATCCCAGAACTACTGGATCAAAACTCTGGAGATGAGCCCCCAAATCTGTCATAACACAGTGATTCTGTTGCACGTGAGAGTTTGAGAACTGGTTTAAACTATAGCTCAGAGTGGAGATTCCAGTAGTTATTATTTATTCATTCATCAGTTTATTTAACGGACATTTATTGAGTGCCTGTTGTGTGCCAGACATGGAGTAAAGAGAAGAACAAGGATAAAGTCCCACTTCTGGTACCATCCTGTAAAGATTTTAGCATTTTCCTTCAGTCATTCTCACATGCCCCACATGATGTTAATTATTAATTCTCCTTCCAGCTGGTCAAGGCTGAAATCCTCAGTGCCGTTCTTTTCTTCTCATACTCCACCTCAGGAAATCTTGTTGACTCTACCTTCAAAATATATCCAGAATTCAGCCTCTTATTATCACTTCCACTGTCCTTATCTTGGCCCAAGCCACTATCATCTACAATAATTGAGGTGAGAGATGATGAAGGTTTGAGCCAGGGTCAGAGAGAAGGGTAGAGCAGTAATCAAGTACAGCATTGCCTCAACACATCACCTGAGTGATATACATACAGTTCAAGTCACACTCTTCTGCTAAATAACCACGTGACTTTGTATTTCACTCAGAGCAAAAGCCCGTGTTCTTAGAGTAGTAGACAAGGGTCTCCAAGGCTATGCGTGATTATCCCCCACTCCCACTTCAGTGTTAATTCAGCAGCTATGTTGGTCGCCTTGCTGTGCTGTTTCTCTAACACAACAGAGAGACCCCTACTTCATGGCCTTGGCACTAGCTGATTCCTCTGTCTTGAACACTCTTCTCTCAAATATTTGCATGGCTAATTCACTTACCTCCTTCAGGTCTTGACCCAGATGTTACCTTCTCAATGGCCTTGACTATCTTATTTAAAAGTATAACCCCATGCTTACTGCTTGTAGTCCTGATTCCCTTCCTCCTGCTCACCATTGTTCCCACAGCACTAGCTTCGAAGGTATGATACAATTCACTTATGCCTTGTCTGTATCCGCCATTAGAACAAAAGCTCCCTGAGGCCAAGATCTTTGTCTATTCATTCTCTGCTGTAAACCAAGTACCCAGAATATTGTTTGGCAGGTAGTGGGCACTGAATAAATATTTACTGAATTAATAAATAAAATGTTTAATGTGTGTTGCTATTATAAATCAGCGTTCTTTTAGTTTATGGCTATTTATCTCAGGTTCTCAGGAATTAGTTATTATGTATCTACTTGACATTCTGCCACTTTGTTTACCTTACTTAGATTTTAGGTGGATTCCCTTGGATTCTTAGAAGGTGATTTTTCTATTTTCCTTTTCTATGTGAATTCCCTTTTGTGGACATCTCTATAGAGCATCTCTAATGTAATTAAAAACTATAATATCCTATTATTTCAGGGGGCATGGCTTTCTGTGGTTTCTCCATCAAGAATGATATTAACTGGCTTGTATATGTATTTTATCTGTGTGTGCATGTGTGTGTTGTGTGTGTGTGTATAACCCATTTTTGCTCTTCAGAAATGCACAAAGATTTTTACCAAGTACATGGTTTTGTGTGTCTCCTGAGAAGCGCTGTTGTCTACTAGAAATATACAAGCTAGTCAGTTTACAGCTGCTTCTGTCTCACTGAATGTTTGAGCTATTTCCCACCCCCATGCCAGATTTCCCTCATCTGTAAAATGTGAACTTGGATGAGCTACTCCAAAGAGAGCTGTTTCTTACCACTCTCATGGCAGGCACAAAACCTAATTTTTGCTTTGTCTATTGAAGTGATAGATTAAGCTAATAATTTTCCTTGTGTTGAACCAATTTTTCACTTTTGATGGAATCGTTCCTTACTACAGTCTCTGGCATGTAAACAATGGTCCATGAATGTGTGTTGAAGGCGGGAGGAAGAAAGAAATGGCAATGAACAGATCATGAGATTTTTGAATAGAAAGAAGTTAGGTTGAAATCTAATTTCTCCCAATAATATGCTGTGAGATTTAGAGTCTCAGTGTCATTTTTTGAAAAGGAAGATACTTATCTAAAATATTTATTGTGACAATTAAATGAGATTATAAAAGTGAAATAGCTTTGCAAACTGTAATATGCCATGAAAATATTATTATTATTATTATTGTAACAAAAATATAAGGGCTTACTAAATTCAGTGCACCCTATTAGTATTACCAATGAAAGAGCACATCAGATTTCTTCTGCTACTCTTAGCTCATGATGCGTAATCCAAATATATCTGGCTTCCAAGCACTACCACACCAATATCCACTGCCTAATCTGGTTTACCAATATTATTGATATGCTTTCTAGGACTTCATATCTCCTGTGACCCTATCATGAGAACCAAAGACTTCCACATTTTGGCAGATGTTGCGCCTGACATATAGAAGGACTTAATACTAATTAACCATTGATTGACTGTTTGACATGGGTATTGGCATTTCTTGGGACTTGTTTGAGGAATTGACAAAAATCACATTAACTGTAGTTATAATTCACTGCCTTTGTCTTTTTCATACAAGTTGGCATATGTATTTTCATCAAAGGCAGTGGTAGTGACTCTCAGAGTAAGGTACTAAGCTGGTGAAAGTATCTTAAAAGGATAAGCAGCTGTAGTGGAAATACCTTTTAATTGAGGGTTAGGAAACTGGATTTTTCTCGCCCCCAACTCCACCTCTGGCTGTGAGAATCTGAGCAAGTGTCTTAACATCTTTACATCAGTTTCTTCACCTTTATAAGAAGAGATTTAGCAAAGATCTCAGGGGCCTTCCTGGCTCTGAAAGTCTATGATTCTAGGTAACGGAATGAAATCTCAACACTGAAAACTCTTAAAACCACCCAAATAAAAGTTAATAAAATTTAAAAGATAAAATGGTAATATCACTCTAAAGCAGATTAAAGTTAAAAAGGAGTCTTAACACATTTAAAAAGTAATTAGTTGAAAAAAGCCACCACATGCAAAAACTAAGACCCAGCCACAACCTGAGAGCTATCAAAACAATGAAAAACTTCCCTGAGCTTCAGTTGACTTTCAATTCCATAAAGAGCTTAAAAGAAAAAGAAAAAGTTAATTAAATTCTTAGTTTTTTAAAACCAGGTAAAACAAATTTAGTATCACAGTAAACCACATTTTAAATAGTACACAGACATTAGAATTAATCTAGTACAGTCCATGGACTGCTGGCAGTGGAGGCTACCGGAGCTAAGCCTGCCCTTGGAATCACACATGTCATCTCAAATGACAAGGCACTGGGGGGGCTACGTTCAGCTGGCGAGCCAGGCACTTCTTGGCGGAAGTCCCCAGGCTGAGCCCCTTCCACAGCAGTTCCCCAGTTCAGCAGGAGCCTGGAGCTTTCACGAACTCCTGCTGGTCAGAGGGGAGGGGTATCAGACATGGCTGACCCCAGCACAACTTCTCCTCTCCGGTTGATCAGAATTGAACATGCTGACAGCTCCACATACCTGTTAGGTTTGGAACTCACAGCTGCTCATTTCCTGGCAGTTGATAAAAGCCTGGAGCAAATATGTCTGAGAAGAGCTTTGGCAATGTGTGAGAACACTTGATCTAAGCCCTCTGACAGCCTGGAGAAATGCTGAGAATGCCTTACACAGCTTGTTTGCAGGAATCTGCAGGACTTCCATCTTGCATCTAGGTTTACAAAGTGGTTACCTATGAACAGGAAGTATGAAAACAGTGAGGCAAGCTGGCAGAACAACTAGAATAAACACCCTGATTTATCCTGAACTATTCTCTCTTCTACCTGAACAGAACCTCCTGTCTCTGAATTACCTTTTATTTGGATACAGATGGACCATACTGTGTAGGAACATAAACCTCAAGGGTACACCAATCATTCATTTGTTCAACAAAACATTTATTGAGCACCTTCTGTGTGCCAGGCACTGACCTATGCACCAGTGAACTTTTTGATACAGATTTCCAGAACATCCTTTTTTATTACATGCCTTCATTATACTATTTGTGTTCTAGCACGAATATCCATAACAGACACAAACACAGAATACTTCAAAATCAATTCACAATGTGTATGTACTTTGACGCTAATATATCCAGTCTAGATTAGAGAATATTCACTTGAAAACTGCAGTTGTAAATTTGAATTCATTATTTGTTGTCCAATCAACATTATAACAACATTAAGAGAAATTAAGATGTTATTGTGGGAACTGCTAACCAAATATGAAGGGAGATTTGACATCCCAAGTGCAGGAAAATGGTATGGATGTAAACTGAGAGTGTTCAAAAAAGCGTCCTTTCACAAGTGATGTTTAAACTGAGACTGGAGTATAAGAGGAGCTGGCCACGCAAAGGGAGTGGAAGAGAGAGAGCATTCCAGGTAGAGAGGACAAAAGGTACAAGGGGACAGATTTCAGGGGGAGAACAAGTGAATGGTGTCACGTGATGCAGAAGGGTGAAGGAGGAAAAAGTGCAGGAAGAGGCTGGAGGTGTAGATGGGGAGCAGAATAAGGGGGTGATGTCATCAGATTATTATCTTAAAAATGCTACATTGGACTTCTGGTAAAAAGCCTGTTTACTATAGTGCCCAGTTTGTAACCTATTAAAATAATCCAAAGAACATAAATAGTGAAGAAAACTGCATCTCCAACAAATATAGTTAGAGCTACAACTTCCAACTCATAGGCAAAAGAGAATATCTGCCAAATCAGTGAATTCGGGATCAGTTTGAAGAAGGATGCTGAGAGACGATATGTAACCCTGCAGACCTCAATATGGTCCAGATTTCTCTAAAAGTAAACTAAATGGACACGAGTTGTGAGTTAGGGATTTTGTTGTGAGCCAGACCTACCCCCTATCTGGGTTATTTGCTCAGCTGAAATGGGCAAACAGTGAAAATTAAGAAAAAGATTCTCTTAATATCTTCAGAAACAATGTGTCTGTACCAAAGCTGTCAGCTGCTCCAGATCACTCCTGTGCCCCAACCATACACATCATTTTTGAGCAAACAGAAGACTAGGTAGAACTACCCCCTTCTCAAAGGACAGGTGAATAAAAGAGACCCACTGTGGGTCCTATGCATAGACACTACAAAAAATAAAAGAATGAGGAAAGTGAAGAAGTGAAAACCAGCTGAGAAATTCACATCTGACATAATCATTCCAGCTCTAAGAGAAAATTACTCCAGAACGTAGAAAAAAGTCAGATACTTTTTCAACCCTCAGAGAAGTTTAAAAAGAACACAGCCCCGTTGAAAAGGAAGGCACAACAGAGAGATAAGGAGCTCAAGGAAGAGATTCTAAGATGGCCAAAGGAGAAAAAGTGAGCTAACAATGTTAGGAAAGAAACTGAACACACAGTAACACTACTACGGAAAGATAAGTCACCTTTGAAACTGCAATAACCAGAGCATGAGTAAATTCAGGAAAATGGAAAGAAGATGTTTATAAATTGTTAGAAGAAAAAACTATGGGCATGGAAGAGAAACGCCAACCAACATAAGCATATTAGAGTTTCTGGAAAAGAGAACATGAGACAGACATGCATTGCAAGATATCATAGAAGAAAACTTCTATAAACCAAGAGCTGAACCTGCAGGAAAACAGCACTCATTCCAGAAAACAAAAACAAAAACCAAAATACTCAGAACAAAAAAACCTTGAAGCATATATTGAGTTACTGCGATGAGTGTTGAGTTACTGCGATGAGTATATTGAGTTACTGCGAAGAGTGTTGTCACTGTAATTTTTATTCTCTGTAAAGTATTACAAGTAAAAAAAATCAACTGGCCTCTGATTTCTCCATCATGACATTCAGTGTCAGAAAACTGGTACAGTGTGTGCACAGCTATCGAGAATATTCTACACAAACATGTTATATCCATCAAATTATTATTTACATATGAAGGTAATAGGCAGCTATCCTTTAAAAAAAAGAAACAGAAAAAGGATTCAAGGAATGTAGCAGCCATGAGCCCTTCTTGAGAAAAAATATCAATCTATAGACAAAATCCAGTGGATAGTCCTGGGACATAGACCACAGTACTGATTTTTTCCCATGTGTCCTTGTGTTCATTTATTTAATAATAGTAATATAAAAGCAGTGGGAGAAGCACTAGTAGTAATAATAATAGCAGCTACCATTTATTTGATGCTTCCTAAATGCTAGGCACTTTACACTCATTATCTCACTCAATCCTTACAGGGTCCTAAGGAGTAGTAATATTATCACCCCATTTTATAGTTGGAGAAACCCCTAAAACTCAGGAGAAACAGTTTTAGAGCTAGTAAGCAGCAGACCCACATGTTGATGCTTCATTTTCTGACTCTTCCATTTATATCTTTTATCACTTCAACCTCTGTGACTTTTTCTTGTGCGTTCTGAGAGACTGCCCCAAGTTTACCCTCCACATTACAGATCTGATTTTCTGAAGTTAGTTCTGTCCTTTACTGCCTTTGCCAATTATCATATTACTGTAGCACTGCCTTTACATATATTATTTAATTAACTATTTCATTACATATATATTGTCTTACCATCTCAACTTTCATCTCTTCTTTCTTAGAATCTTTGCTCTTATTTCCTCAAGTGTATAAGGCAGACTCTCTCTAAAATTTACTTCCATGACCTGAATAAAATATACATTTTAAGAATGGCCTTTCTGTATCTCTGAGTGCTACATTTATCTTCTATGTTGTAGAAAGTTTTTTAATAGTCCCTCTGTGGTGTGTGCGTGTGTGTTTATATCTGAGTATTTTGTCCTGTATTTGCCCAAAATTAAGGTGGATGAATTCTTAGGTCTTACTTGGATGGATTTAATCTTTAAGTCTTCAACTGGAGGGCTGGTTGACCATGTAATCCTAGCTCAGGGATGCAGCTATCAGGAGAGATCTTGTACCAGGGGAGCTTTATGTTGACAAAACTTTCTGCACCCAGATCTCTTTCTGTCTTGGCCTCCATTCCACATAGGTAGAGTGTCTGTGTCTGACACCCTTCCTGTCTTACACATCAGGGAATGTCTGGCCATATCAGAGAAGAGCAGAACCACTTTGGAGAGGCACCTGATCAGGGAGAAACCCTGCTCTTTTGGGCTTTGTGCTGGGTGACACAGGTTTCCTCTGGGCTGCCAGCACAGGTGATTCTCAAAGATTTTTCTGTTTTCAAGTGAAGATATCCCTGCTCTCTCATGGTCCAGTCTGGCCTCCAGCTTGAACCCCTCAGGAATTGGGGGTGCCCTTTGCCTTGGAAATTTCCTTCAATCAGATGCCCAGTTGTTCAATTTGAAGATCAGAAACTCCTCACAATTTGTGATATGTGCTTGAGATTCTACTCTATCATCACAAGCAATGTTAAAAATTTGTCATTAGATAATTTCAGCTGGTTTCTTAAAGGATCTCAATGTCTATGTACCCAGCAATATCTTTCTCTCCAACATCCTCCCAATATTTTAGCTTTTGACATCTGTTCCCGGTCCCTCCGTTGGGGCAACCTCATCAGATGTTCTTCTCTGGCTTACTGGATTCAAATCCGCACGTGACTCCTGGCTCAGTACAGCCTCCTAAGGCCACTGTTTGTTGCACTTGTGGAGAGAGCTCTGCCAAGCAGAGTTCCGTGGCACCTCTAACTGGAGAGTTCTGTCCTCGCTTCCATTCAGGCTTGGAAAGTTTGGATGGATCTCAATTATTTATTAAGATCTTAATTTATATTACATTTTGAATAAGATTTTATTTGAGATAGATCTTAATTCTTTGTCATATTTCCTTCAATTATTTCTCACTTATCTGTTTTCCTTTTTCTTCATTTTCTTTTTTAAAATTAATTAATTAATTAATCTATTTATTTTTAAATGTATTTATTTATTTATCTTTGGCTGCGTTGGCTCTTCACTGCAGCGCGCAGGCTTCTCATTGTGGTGGCTTCTCTTGTTGTGCAGCGTGGGCTCTAGGCACGGGGGCTTCAGTAGTTGTGGCACGTGGGCTCTGTAGTTTTGGCTCATGGGCTCTAGAGCACAGACTCAGTAGTTGTGGCACACGGGCTTAGTTGTTCCACAGCATGTGGGATCTTCCTGGACCAGGGATCGAACCCGTGTCCCCTGCACTGGTAGGTGGATTCTCAACCACTGCGCCACCAGGGAAGTCCCCTTCCTTTTCTTTTAAATGAAAGTGTTCAGCTCAGTTTTAAGATGCTTTGTGACCTAAAAGGGATCAGGGTCTGGAGGGAATCAAAGTTAATTTAGAAGTTGAAAGCCCATGTCTATGTTTCCTTGGCAGAATTGAAAGTGACTAAAAGGTTCTGTCAGTGTGATTCAACCCAGCTATTTTGTAAAGCCCCAGGCAGGGTGATGATGGGAGAGGACACCCAGAAATAGCAGCCTCGTCAATCATGAGTACAACTTATCAAGGCCACAGTCAATTGAATAAACCTGTTCTACTGAAGTCTAGTTGTGCTAGGGTTGTGACATGCCCATGGATAAGGAGAGAATTTTCTCAGTAAATGATCAGGGTGGAACAGTCTCTACCAAAGGAAAAGCTGATTCCCAAGAAGGGGAAAAAAAACAGGCTAATGTTTTATGTAAAGGCAAAACTGGAAGTTACTGGGCCCTATATATAGCTGTTTCTCTATTAGAATTGGATTCCAAAGAGAAGTGATTCAACCATTCTGGTGGCCTGAGGCCTCTGAACCAATTATCAAGGCAGGAATGTAATGAGTGATCAAGCTCTCTATAGTTCCCTGCTTCTTTACCAGGAGGCTTTGGCTGGGCTCCCAGCAGAAGCTTCTGCATGTTTGACAGGACGAAGTGTCTTGTGAGCACCAAAGGGCTGTTCTGTTCAGCTAGCAGAGAGAAGCAGCTCTTTGGAGTATAAGGAGGACAGTGATGGGGGCAGCTGATGTGACATCAGCTTTGGCAGGGGAGGTGCTGATAGCAGTGGTTGGGATATGGAGTTGTGTTGACAGAAGTCGCATCAGCAGACACCAGAGCAGCAGGCAGGCGCTTGTGTGAGTTGCCCCGGATAACATGCTCCTCTCCCAGTGAACTTCCAACATGCATGACATCTAGGTAGAAGTCAAGTGAAAATGCACTGATGCTGCCCACTACCAGTGGAGAAACGGCAACTGGCTATTTTGCTTTGCTACTTGCAAACAGTCTTTCAGAACCCAGCCATTCATAAGTAGTAGAATTTCTGTACTCAGGCAAAAAAACAGATAACTGAAGGCTTTTTATTACAGGTAGTCATTCATGTGGCAACCACCGTATTTCTTCAAATGTAAGATAATATTGGTTGTATGATACACAATTACTCCACTTACACTAAGAAAGAAAAATACTGCCATTTAAACTATGACATACTAATGATTGGAAATTGCATCCTGATTTCAGAGATGTTTAAAAGTAAAAAAAAAAAAGTGCATCTGAGAACTGGTGAAATACTGTGTATGTCAGGCACTGTGCTAGGCATTGAACTTAGGGCTACAGACAAGATAGATTTCAAGAAACTTAGAGTCTGGGGGGAAGATAGATGCTGAAAAAGCAATTACATGTGTGATTGCACTTGCCGGAGGAGCACAGGAGTCTTCTCCAAGAAAATGACACTAAAGTTGAGCCCTGATGGGGGAGCAGGAATTAGCAAAATGAAGGCAAAGGTAGAACTTTCTAGGAAGAGGGATTAGCATGTGCAAAGGCTCTGAGATGGGGAAGGTACAATGTGAGCAAGGGTGAAGGTAACTGGAAAGAGAGTCAGGCAAGGACAAATCACGTGGGGCATCAAACCCACAATAAGGAGTTAGGTTTATCTAAGAGCAGTGGGAGACCACAGAGAGGGTTTAAAAGTACAACAAGATCAGATTGTGTTTTGTAAAAATCACTTTACTTGTGGTGTTGATATGAGAGAAACATAAGAACAGGTACAGGGAGATGAGCTGGGAGATTTTTGCAGCACTTTGGATAAGAGCAGATAATGGTTTATAATGGCGTGCTGGCAGTGTGGATGGAAAGTAATGAGGACTCGAGCATATTTTAAAGGGACCAACAACTGCTCTGTTTTGCTTGATTTTTTTTTGGCAAGGGGGAGGGGAGTCCAGCTGGCATCCAAGGAAACAAGAATATGGACTAAAGAAAATTCCAGCTGCAGACGGAGTCAGCTTCTGATTTTCCAGTGTTAATTATGACTTGCTTGGAAAACAAAGGTTCTTTACATTTGGATTTTTCATAAACCAAGATACACTGCTCTACTGGGGCAAAAATGATTCCAGTGTTTCAATCAGAAATCATCCTCCTCAGATTTATTTAATTACTTCTCTAGAAATTATTGCCATGACCTTAGATAACTTCATGTTTATGACCATAAATTGTGAAGTTTTATATATTGAATTATGTTTTAAAAATTTTAGAAGCATCCTAACAGAAGCAGTCACTTAAGGAAGCTTTTAGCCAGGAAGTATTGCTAATTTGTATGGGAGTATTAAGGACATGTTTATAAAATGAGAGACAATTGTAGTGTCCTCAGAAAGCACTGCCCTAGCAATAAGAAGGTCTGGTTGAGTCCCAGTTTTCTTAACTCACTACCTGTGTGACATTGAGCAAGCCATCCAAATACATTTCATCTGTGAAAGAAAGGAAGAGGATCTCTCTACCTACCTTGCAGGGTTATATGAACACCAAATGAGATTCATAGCAAATAATCATGAGGCTCCTATTTTGTACCAGAGACTGTGCCAGGCAGAAGGGATACAATGCAATGGTGCACAAGACAGCCAGCCTCTGTCCTCAAGAAGCTTCTCATTGCAAAAAGGAAGTTGCACACTATAAACTGCTATAGACATGTAAGGTAGTACTATCATCAAATAGTAGTAGTAGTAGTAGTAGAATTTCTTAGCAGAGAGTGTTGGACTTTAATCTTGTTAAGGAATAATTTTCAAAGAGATAAAATTATGATTCTCAAATATGAAATAAACACAAGTCAAATATTTTATTCAACTCCCTAATTAATGAGGGAGCCACTAAGATGTTAAAACCATTTAGAAGAGCATTTGAGAAGTATTTATAGCAATGTTAAGATTGCTGGGTTAGATACAAAACCTGTCAGTATTCCAACAGGACCATAAATCATAACCCACTGAGGTATCTGTTCCACCAAACAAAAGTCATTTGCATTTCTGTCAGACAAAAATCTACCAATTGGTCTAAAAACAATCCACAGGCAAGACCCTGCTAAAAGGGTCTATGGCCACAGAGTGGAGACGATGTCAGGAGCAAACAGTGAGCACTGGGGCAGTGGCCGGATGAGGATATTTCAGAGACCAGATATGGCCACAGTAGGAAGCAGGAAGAGGAGTTAGCCTGGTGTCATCTTGGATTCCCCCAGGGAAGACTGCCTGGAAATACAATAGGAAGGGCCTCCAGATACTCAGGAGCTGAAGTGGTCTTCACTCACATCAAGGGACCACAGTATAGGCCACAGAGAGGATGTCTCTGAGTCACTCTTGAAAACATCACTCAGGAGACAGAATTAGCTATGGGACTCCACCCTGCCCAAAGGACACCACAGCTGATTGCATCTACATAGTTAGGGAGCACCTTCCCTGCCCCTCACTTCTTCTCTCTCCACCCCTCTCTCCACTTGCCCTCATCTTATTTCCAACCCCATGGAAGCCAGAGACAGCCCAGGGAGTGGCTAAGAAGTAGAAGAGCCAGGTGGGGAAAGACTAGGAATGAAGCCGATCTACCACAGCCCTCAGGCCTGAGGCAGGCCAGGACTGGGGGGAAGTGGAGAGCTTTCACTCTGAATGAAGCAATGTTTTGACAGTTACCTGTCAACTGGTCATTTTATTGGCTGAAAGGAAAACATCTTTGTGATTAAAAACATCAGGATTTTTTGTTACCTGAGAGTGCCCAGGAAGGCTGAGGGACTTACTTAGATTTTCATCCAGGGACAGAGAAGGAATAGCCCTCACACAGGCCAGTGCCTTGGCCCTGAATGCTCAGGACACAGTGGAGGGAGGCTGGGTGTGGCTTCAGACGCCTTCCCTTCCATCTTCTGGGTGCTGAGAACTTTTGGTGTGGGCGAGGGAGGAAGGAGAAGGAAAGGGCAGATGTCTCTTTATATAACTGGGTACAGTTGTGGCCTTCTGGGCTGGCTGTCTGCTAGTCTATCTCATTTTCTATGGTTTTGGTGAGGACAGTAGTGGCTCCAACATATCAGCTGGAAAGGGACTCATGCCCAAGCAGCAACCTTGTACATTAAAGATCTTTTGAAAGATTCAACAGAAAATTCCAACTGAACCCCAGCTGGTGGCTTTCCTACTATGTTCCTCTGATGCAGATGCCTCTTTGCCCTCTCTGTGGGGACAGTCGGGGCTGTAGCCCCCAGTTACACCTACACACATGGGGAGACTGTCTCTCTCTTTTTCTCATTCAGGTTACACAGCCTAAGCAGTGATAAAGCAATGAGATGCCAGCCCCTCTCCTTGTAGGCACCTCCTACCTTCGTGAATAATTAGAGAGGGGAAGCACATTGCTTCAAGATGGTCTGAGAACAGGAAGGACCTCCTTAACCTTACTCAGCAAAGGGAATAGCCTCTCTTTGTGAATACAGCGCCTCCCACAAGGCTGACCCTCTCTCACCTCCAGGTCCTTTTGCCGTGTGAGGCAGGGGTATGGGTGGAATGGGGATGGGTGGGACAGCAGATTGTGGAATAAGCACTCTCAATAAGCCCATGTTGCTGTGGCTGCACCCCACCACCCAAAGCCTCCTTGGAGAGATTGGGACTGAGAAAGTGGGACACGAAGTGCCTTTTGCTCACCACTCAGAGCCTTAGTTGCAATGCTGGGGCAACTTGCCAATCCTGTTCCAGTTGCCAATGAAGACTCCCAAAGACAGCTGTAAAAAGCCCTGCCTTAATAGTCATGTCTATACCACCCTTTGCCAGCAGTACCTGTAGCCCTTCATTCATAAAACCATCCAAACACTTTAAAAGTCCATTTGTATTTCTTGTTAGTAGTTACTCTTGAGTTAGCATGCACCGTACATTTATCATCTACTGGGTGAAATAAGAGCTACTGAGAAATAACCACGAAAAGAAATGATGGAGAGAATTCATCTTCTGGACAGTTCCTTTATATAAAGGTCAGTTGACTATCTCCTATGCCCTCCCTTTGCAGGTAGGAGCTGCTTGTTTTAAGAGGGCAACAATTCTTATGTTTGTATGTACACAACTTGAACAATAATGATTTCTTGGATTAGCTTAAATGTGCCTATTTCTCCTCTGTGACTAATTAAGCTGAATTCTGTGCATACAGGAAGCTGTTTGGCATTTGCCTGTATCTATGCAGACCTGCTGTGTTTGATTACCCACCATTAGTTCATAGCGGTTGGACAGACCAGCCAACTTCCAAGATTGTCTCAATTATCAAGATACATTGTCACCTTTCTGGCCAAGTTTTAACATCTTTACATAATCCTTATAGAGAGCATGTGTTTTAAACTTGGCCTCATCCGGAGGATTAGTGAAAACATTGGGTTCCTCCTTAGGTGGCTAACAAAGGCCCCAGAAACGACAATAGTACAAATTACTTTAAAAGAGTTCCTATTTTTGTGAATTCTAAAAATACTCTTTCATTTATATTTTCTTCCAGATTTACTATGTCCCTTTCCAAAGTGAAGAATTAGAAAAAGAAAGATTTTAAATACCAACCTTATTAGACTAACAATGCAACATTTAAGAAGATGGGTTAAAAATGCATCTATGAGTTATAAATAATGTATAATATGGCTGTATAATATAGTGCATACTATAAAAATGCTGCTTTTTTCTCAGGGGGTAATTTTTTTTTCCACTTGTGGATACATATTAAAGTCCTAAATCCTGGTGGTGAGATCGATGGTCAGAGCTCTAATTGGGGCTCTCTGGTGATTATCTAGATTGGCAGCTGCTGTCAGTCAGCTTCTGAAGAAGTTTCTGAGCCAATGATTAAGCTGCTCCTGGAGATGTTAGCCCCCTAGAGACAATGTTAAGGCTCCCATTCACAGGGGAACCCTTAAGAAGAGTAGAGCTGTAATTTTCCAAGTTGCTGGCTTACCTGGCAACATACATGCCCCAGTTTTCTGGCTGAGTCAATTCAGAAGGATGATATCATAGCATAGAGTGGATCCACATTATTTTATAAGCAAAACAATGCTACAAGTCCCATGATGGCTTCCATTAAAGTAAAACAGTAATACCCTATGTATTTTTATAGAGCACATCGCAGTTTTATTTTATATCATTGAATCCCACTGATAAAATAACAATGTATTGCTGTTCTTTTCTGGGTGGAAATATACAAAGTTCACAAAATTTCTCTCCCCTTGGTGCATATCATACTCTTTTAGAACCACTCTTTTCATATGAATTAAAAATCCAAACCATTTTTGGATTAATTTAACATTTTATAATGGCTTAATCTCATTAATTCAGATCCCACCAATTTAAACTTTATGATAACTCAAGCAGGATTGGGCTAAATTTATTTTTCCTTCATCCTTGAATTATGGTGAATAATGATAAGAAGTGTTCTATTGGTTAACAAATGAGCTGCCAGCTTCCTATAATATTAAATGTACATGTACTTTCCATATGACTTAGCAATTCCACTCATAGGTATTTCCCTAAGAAAATAGAAATATATGTTCACCCAGAAACTTGCATACAACTGTTGAGAACAGCTTTATTTGTAATAGCTAAAAACTGAAAACAACCCAAATATCCATCAGTAGGTGAATGGATGAACAAATTGTGGTATATCTCAAAGGTGGAATATTACTTAGCAATAAAATAAAATGATACATGGGGATGAATCTCAAAAACAATGCTGAATGAAAGAAGACTGGACACAAAAGATTATATGTGTTTTCATTTATATGAAATTCTAGAACGTGCACAATTAATTTCTAGTCACAGAAAGCTGATCAGTGGTTGCCTAGGGATGGAGGTGGAGCTATTGACTGGACAGGACACAAGGGGATATTTTGAGGTGGTGGAAATGTTCTATATATTGACTGAGGTGGTAGTTATATGGGTGTATGCATTTGTCAAAACTCAACTGTACACTTAATATGTGGAAACTTTATTGTATGTAAATTACACCTTAATAAATCACACTTTAAAGAAGGTACATGCCATTACATATATCTTCATTAATAACAAAAGTTCTGTTCTACCCCTTGTGCTTTCTGTGCTTCCCCTCTTTCCAATTCTTTTTTTTAGCAATACCATTTCTAACATTCAAAAGGTATAGGGAATTCCAGCTTAAATTTAACAGATATCTTATAAGACAAGAAAAAGAAGATTCAACCCCTTCCACCCTATACCTAATAGGTCCCCAAATTCTACTTATTCTGATTCCTAAATATTTCTTACATTTCTACCCTATTGCCTAGCTTCACCTCCACTGCCTTAATTTAGCTTTCCATTATCTCCTGACTGGTCTCCTTCCTGCTATCATTTGATTTGAACAAAAGTGTCCTCCACACCATCTTCCAGGTTCCAGAAAACAAAATGGTACCTAGAGGCCTTATGGTTGAAAAGGGCAGGAAACTTGTAGGGGGAGAAACAAGAGTAAGGGTAGAACTGGATAGGATGTTGGGGGAAGCTTGATGAAGTTCTTTTATACTTGCTTCTAGGATCAAGATGTGATCCTGAGTAAGCTGGATGGTTTTCAATGCTGTTGATGTTTTCCGTGTTTGTTTTCTTTAGTGTGTCAATGAAGCCCCTTTGGAAAGTATTAGCCTATTTTAGTATGTTCAAGAGAAACGGGGAAAGGGCTTGTGCTCCCTGTGGGGCTGGTAGGGAAGGGCCACAGGAATCAAAAGCAGAGAACCCCAAGAGAGAGAAGATACTCGGAGGGGCAGAACCAAAGCCCAAAGGTGCAGCATCCACCCACCCTTCATAAGTTTCTTCCGAGTCACTACTTTCTGCCTGTCCCTAAGAACATTCTGTCCTGTACGTATTAAGGGAGTGATTTCTTTTCTGTCTGCATCCTCACTTTCTTCTCCAATTGCCAGTAAGGTTGGTGATAGTGAATGCCACCCAGGAGGAAAAAGGTGACGATTTTAGCCCAGCTCAATCCATTGTAAAAGGTCTCTAAGAGCACTTCCCATTGCTGAAAGTGCCTTTTAGCAAGACTCAGGAAAGGATAGCCTCCAGTGAGAGACTTCCCATCGATTACACACCTGTCAGAAGAAGCACAGGCCCAGCTCAGAGATTTCCACCTTAAACTTTCAAAAGAAGCCACTTGCTAAAGGTCCTGGAGCTGGGGGTGCCAGAGGAGCCACTAAAAATCAAAACAGTGAGCAGAAACTGAATTTGACTTTTGGCCCCAGGGGTAAGAGAGATGGAGATGAAAGTTGACAGCCTCCTACTTGACAAGGCCTCTGTGGAGTAGAAATGGGTGACCCACAAATCAGAATGGCACTTCCTCTCCATAGGCCATCCTGTGAGCAAAGCCGAAACATCTCCACCAAGCCCCTCTATGCAGACCCTCCCCGGCCCACTGACTGGAGTATTAGCAGGCAGACTCTCCACCCCCAATGCAGGACAGGTCTTTGGGGTACAGCTTTAACCTCAAAGATAACCGTGCATTCAGCCCAGCAGATACTTCTCCATAGCCAAGGAAGCAGTGTACATTTTATCACAGGGAGTCCTTGGGCATGAACCCTATTTTTAGAATATCTTCTAGACCTGGCTCTGCTACTGATAAACTGAATGAACTTGAACTTGAGTAAGTCACTTAGACTTTGGGGGCCAGAGTTTCCCTAAGTATAAAATAAAAAGAGCTCTTTATTTTGTGTAAGAGGCGAACATGTTAGAAGTCAGTGATAATGTGCAGGGAATCCAGAGGAAGAATAGGCTAATTCCATAGAGAGGAGGTGACATATGAACAGGGTCTTGAGAAAACTGTAAAAGCTTTCCAGACAGGCAGAGAGAATATTCTGGGCAAGGTAACACATTCCTAAAGAACTGGAGGTAGGGGAGAGGGGAAGCTTTGATGGGGGGTTGGGGGGGAGAAGCAGTCAATTCGAGAGCATTGAGAGGGGGGAGGAAGCTAGAGGTATATTAGATGTAGAATCAGTAGGTGGTACCCAGTTGAATATGGCTTCTCACATTCAAGAGAGGATGGCCTACTGGCTCCTGCCTGAGTGACTGAGCAGATGATGGTTTAATTAAATAAAACACCCAAAGCAAAAGGGGGTGGGAAAATGATTAATCCAATTCCTGACAGGTTGAAATAAGAGTATCCATAGTTCAACCAACTGCCAGGTCCAGCAGACGGCTTGATAAACAGATGTAAAGAGCAGAGGTGTGGTTGAAGCTGGAGATGTAGGTCTGGGTGTCATCAGCTTACATCAATCTAGATCATTTCAAAGTTCCTTTCTAAACCTAAAGTCATAGGACCTGTGATTGTAAATTTTGTAAAAGGGAAAGTCCAAAAATAAACCTTTCTTCTCTTCCTGGAATATTGTTCTAATGAGATACTGGGTATGAGTTTCCCTGCCTCCCTTTTTGTGGTGTTTATGTGCCACAACAGGGTGTTTATAGGATTCTTGCTACTGAGTTTTGTTTTCTTGAGTTTCTTTCAGCTATTAGTTACAGGATTTTAGACAGCATAGAATGGTTTCAGCCCAGATAATTAAACAGCAATTGGACATCAATGATGAGTCCCAAAAAGGCTTTGGAAAAGTCTCAGCAATTCTCATTGGTTATCAATAACTCCTCATTTTATATGAAATAAAGTTCAGTCTCTTCAGTTTGGCATTCAGGTCTCTTCCTCTTTCTCTCTCCCTCTCTGGTCAGTGGCCTTGTCATGAGCAGCCCTATGGAGAGGCCCAGGTGACTTCCAGCCCCCAAACCACATGAATGAGCATGGATGCAGATTCTCCAATCCAGTCAGCCTTCAGGTGACTGAAGCCCTGGCCAGCATCTTATCTGCAGTCTTGAGAAACCCTGAGCCAGAAATACCCAGCTAAGCCACTCCTGGATTCCTGACCCACAGAAACTGTGAGTTCAATGTTTATTGCTTTAACCTCTACATTTTGGGGTAATTTGTTAAGGTCTGATGAGGAAAAGGAGAAATGTGCTCTTCTGATAATATGTGGGAAATGGGCCAGGAAAGGCCTGGAATGATTTCAGCAGTTTGGAAGGAGAGCCCTGCAGAGTGCTGAGAGCCTGGGTCTCCTCCTGATTCTTTTGCCTATTCAATGACCTTGAAAACATCCCATCTCCTGTTTGGGACTCAGTTTCCTTACTTGTAAATGGAGTTGGGAGGTTTAGTTCCGGGCTCCATTCTAAAACCCCTACATATGTGCAGCACTTTACAGTTTTCAAAATGTTTTTGTATGTTGTTCAGGACCTGGAAATGACAAAGAATAGTTTCCAAAACTTGAAAAAAAGGAAATAAGACTGGCTTTTAGGAGTTAAACTTCAAAATCGGCACATATGGATTAGGACAGAGATATACAAAATAACCTTAAAGCAATGTTTGTGTCCTTCTGACTTGGTATAAACTGAACCAAAAATACAATTACTTTCTTCTTATCAATCAATAATGGGAAATACCATGAATGCTCATTTTTTGATGCATGGAAAGCTCTTAGAAGTGTTCCTGGAATAGTAGTAAGTATTTTATTTATAACCAAGGGAAACTTAGTAAACTAATAAATGGATTATTAAAAGATATCAAGATTTGACAGTCATAACTAAAGGAGCATATTACCAGAGTTTATTAAGAACTCCAACTGGTGTCCTAATAAGATACCAAAGGCTGAGATAGGGAAGGGAATGCGGTGGATCGTGAACTCATTTCTGAAACTTCACTTCCGGTCGCATTTCATTGACAAAAGCACATTGTTTGACCACATCTAAGTTGAAGAGCTCACTGTATATTTATGGACAGTCCTAGTGTCTCCCTTTAAAATGCATAAACATCCTTTAAAAAGTCTACACCCTTTAAAATTGAACAGTTGGCTTTGCCATGAGAAATTGCAGTCCCCTGCTCCACTCCAAAGGGCTGCTCTCAAGTAGCAAGCACTTTGAATTATTATAGTGATTTTTTTTTTTAATGTATTTGTGGGGAGGAAGGTGATCTCCACGTCTTACTCCTCTGCCATCTTGAAGGTCTCGGAGGCATTATTTTTTTTAACATCTTTATTGGAGTATAATTGCTTTACAGTGGTGTGTTAGTTTCTGCTTTATAACAAAGTGAATCAGCTATATGTATACATATATCCCCATATCTCTTCCCTCTTGCATCTCCCTCCCATGCTCCCTATCCCATCCCTCTAGGTGGTCACAAAGCACCGAGCTGATCTCCCTGTGCTATGCGGCTGCTTCCTACTAGCTATCTACTTTACATTTGGTAGTGTATATATGTCCATGCCACTCTCTCCTCCACGTTTGTAAATAACACGTGTATAGTTCTATTTCCTGATTTTTACATTTTAGCCACCATTTATTAAATTCCTACTAAGGAAGATTCAACTTACCTCTCTTCCTCACATACAGTGTTTACGACATCATGATCCTATAAGTATTACATACAGCAGAACTATGTAGTATACTAAAGTTTCATTTTCTTTCTTGTACATTGTTTTCTTAGAATGAATAAAGCCCTCTTTTTTTTTTCATTTGCTTAGTTTTCTGTGTACCTATGATTAATTTTTCCCTGAGCTCTCAGACCAAACTGTAAAATTCCTCTCAACACATCCAGATACACCAAGCCCTTCATTAGTTTCTTTCTGTTCTCAGAAATATCCCTCGGCCCTCAGTCCTCCTGTTCCAGCTTTGTGACAGGTCACTTTTTAGTTCTATTTACATCTACAATTCCTATTTCTTAAAAGCTGCAGGTTTCCAATCAAGAAGAGAAAAAAAAAGACTAGATGCTTCTCTGTTGTAAAACTATGATACAGAGATGAAACGTTGTGAGAAACCCAAAGTTCCAAGGACTGGCTGTGCTTCATGCCCTTTAGCCAAGGCTGCTCACTCACCCCAGCATGGCCACTGGGTCTGCGTCTTTGCTGGTCCAGCTCAGCTTCAGATACCCTCCTTTGACTTCTTGTCTCTGCTGCTTTCCAGATCTTGATGATCTGCTGATCTCCATTATCCTGAAACCAATAATAAAAGAAGAAGAGAAGGGGTCAGCCTTTTTTGTGGGGATTCCTAAATTCCCGAGCTCTAGCCCTAGAAGCACCTCCATATTTCTTGCTCCTCCTTTGTCCCATTAGAAGCAAATTTACTAGACTTTACTCAAAAAGTGGAAAATCCAAATCATAGAGGAAAACAGTGTGAAACTTAATATCTTATGCTCCTATCTGCGAACTGATTGAATTTCCGAAAGCCCTTGAGGTGCTCCTGCCGGCAGCTGGGACTGAGGGTTCAAAGCAGAGAAACAGAGCATGTGGGGAAATGCTTTTACTTCATGATTTTCTTCTCATACCTGGCGATGGGATGCAGTATGCAAGGGTGGGGGGAGTGGAATGGGAGTATAAATCTTGCAATAATGATGATAATACTTTCATACGTGGTGTGGGAATGAGTTTGGTTAGGATGAGGCAGGGAGAATGAGGAAAATGATTCTGAGATGCTGATGAAACCCAGAGCCGTGTTGTTCTGTGTGGAAAGCGTGTTAAGAAACCTGAGAAATGTCTGCCTGCTTTAGTCCACCATCAAGGGAATTACCTTATCCTTTGTTCCTCTTGTCTTCTGTTTTGTGTAGCACAACTGGAGATTAGAGTAGAAAAGATGTTCCTGGGGCTTTCTCTGAAAACAGTGGCCCTACCCCACCAACAGGGAAAGGATTGATGCTAGGAATTACCAACTTGTAAATGAAAATTAATACTGCAATTAGCCAGGTAGGAAAATCCATCTCATTGTAAATAGTGATACTTATAGATTGTGATATTCCCCCTGGGATCACCAGGTTATTTAAAAGGAATAAATCAGGAACCACATTCAAGCCCATGAAGAATGCCAGAAATATTCAGAGCAGACATACACCTAAAACACATAATATTTTCGCCCGGGTTGTAAAACAGTTGATAAAATCAGTTTTTTTAAAAAGACACACATTTGTGATTTTTGACACTTCCTAGATGGAAAGTGTTTTCAGATTAGCTTTTGAATATCAACATTGTCACCTAGACAGCTTTCTAGGAAACAGACTGAAGACATTGGATAAAAAGATTAGTCTCACAAAAAAATGATGAGATGAATACTGCATTTCAAATAAAAACAAGGGTCTCCAAGGATGAAATATAAACATTCGATAAACCTGCAGTCTGATAAAAATCTATATAATGGCCTTACGTTTCTATAGCTGTCTAAAATATGGAGCCTGCCTTCACATCCATTAACTCATTTGATTCTCAAGTGTGTGTGGGAAGAGGTAAACGAGAGAGATGTAAAAAAAGAAAGATCCTCATTTCACGGATAAGGAAGTGCAGCCAGAAAGATTCAAGCTCACACTACCTCCCAGGTATTAACAGACTGTGTGTATTTAATGTTAGCTGCCCCTGAATCAGAGTTAAAATGCAGCTATACTTCTCTAGGCAGCCAAAACGGGGATGCCAACACAGGAATGGCATTCTAGCCATAGTAGGGTTGTGACTTCAAGTTTATGGGTTCAAGAATGAACCATTGCAAGAGATGTAGGAAAACTACTTCCCCTCCCCCCCATGAATATGGATTTAGGGATAGCAGAATTTCATCCTATTGTCCCCATTATTACACCCATATTTGACAGATTGATTAGGGCTCTGCTAGTTACAGTGCATCATAGCCTGCCTTGAATTGAGGTTCTACATTTATACGTGTCTTCCTTTCTGTACCGCAAGAGCCCACAGACCAGCAACCAAATACTTAATGTGTTGTTTCCATCCAGTGCCCAACCCAGTGCCAGTGCTTCATAAACCTGTAGAGTTGAATACATCATGAGAACAGATACTTTGCAACACCACCAATTGGGTCATAATGTAGGCATGCAGACTGGAAGACACAGTCGAATCCATTCAAGGGTTAGAATTGTCAGATGCCTCCCTTTTGAACCATGTGACCTGATTCCTCTCCTTTTCCATAGTTTGGTTCCATTTCTTGGGATGAAGTCAATTATAGATGACCCCCTACTTTCAAACAGATTGAAAGTGTGTCTGAAAGTCAAGTAACAAACTCATATGCTAAAAGGGAGTTTCCATTCACCAAAACTTTAAATCCTTTATCAGGAATGCCAGGCCCTGTGGCAGGGTTGGGGGAACCCTGCAAACCCCCATAAGTGGTGGCCCATGTGATATGATAGCTGCCACCCCCACCCCTGGTCCACACCCTAGACCCCACCCCCAGCCAGACTCATGGAAGGGCAGGACCGTCAGGGATTGGTGCATGAGCTTCAGGAACTTCCATGGAGAAAATCTTTGCAAACTTTTAAGGGAAAAGGCATCATGTAATAATTCCTATTTTGTGTAAAAAGGGAAGAAAAAGATTAAAATAAATATATATGCAAGTATAGACGAAAGGCAGGAAGGAATAGACCAAAAAAATTTTAATGGCTTTTTCTAGCTGGTTGGATTATGATTTTGGTTTTTTCTTTTCTATTTTTGTATGGTTTAATGTACTCATTTTTTTTAACATCTATAAGTACTTTAAAATTTATTTTTTTAATCTACTTGTAAGATATTAAAATCATTGCTATTAAAGCTAAAATCCTTTTTGACCACCATCCCTAAATTCCCCGAGGTAATCACATCACTTTGGCATGCCTCTTTCTGGATTTTTTTCAATATATTTAAACGTATGTATGTATGCACATAGAAATACAAAGTATTGTTTTGTTTCTACATGGATGGCATCGTATAATACATATTCTGCAATTTTCTTTCCTTGTCAGTTACATATAAATCTACCTCATTTAAAAAAAAATTATTCCATCAAATAGAGACTGAAGCATATTAGTCCAGTGGTTCTGCACTGGAATCATGTAAGGGGCTTTAATCAAACCAGTGCCCAGGCCCCATACCTAGAAATTCTGATGCAACTTTTTTTGCTTCCCCTACCACCCAGGTGACTTTAATTTTTTGCTGTTTTAGAACAGTATCATATTGTGTAACCTTGCACATATATGTGGGTGGTACTCCAGGAAGATTTTTTTTAAAGCACTTATATTGCAGTACCAATTTATACTCTTACCAGAAGTATATGAAAATACCCCATATGCTTCTCTACCTTGGATATTATCTAATTTAAAATTTTTTAAACTATTTGCTACTTTGATGGATTAAAAAATAGTATGTCATTTATTTTCATTTTACTGATCATTTGTAAGATTTATATCTTTTCATATGTACAGCGAGGGATTGAGGATACAAGGTACCCAGTTTTGTATCCCAGCTCTGCCACCAATGGGCTATATGCCTTCAGGCCAGTTGTTAACCTCTCCATGCCTCAGTTTTCTCATTTCTAACATGAAGAGAATAATAGTGCCTAGTTCAGAAGCTTACTGTAAGACTGACATGACTTAACATAGATAAGGTTTTAGAACAGTATCATCACAGAGCAAGCACACCATAGATGTTAGTTATTCTTTTTTTGTCATTTGTGCTTTTTTACTATTACTGCTTAATCAGAAAACAAAATTAATTTTTAAATATTGACCCAATCAGAGAAAGTTACCCAGGCAGGCCTCAAATCTCTCGTGGTTAGAGACCTTACATACCTTGTTCCTACTCTCCGTAGTAAAATGGGAATGGTAACTCTCCACCTGTTTGAAGACCAAGGAGGTGAAATGTGCCTTTTGGGGGCTTCAACAGGTCAGAGGTGATGTAAGTCTATCTGTTTCGTATCGGGAAGCAGAGTACTTTCGTCGATATCACCAGAGGAGTCTGCAGTGCTTCACTAGAAGCCTAGAAAGTTAGGCCTGGAAGGATGAACCGAAGGACTCTAGAGACCATCCACCAGGCACTGTATTTTATAGACGAGGACACTGAGTCCTTAAGAATTCGAGTAATTGGATAAGCTCCCACAACTACCCAGGGACAGAATCAGACTATAGCCTAATGCCCTGGAACTTTAGGAAGCTTTGAGCTGATGTTCTCTGCTGCCCATTTGGGCCTGGGTGAAAATGTTTGGGGGGCAGGCTCTGATATTAATATGTATGTGAGAAATAAACTGAAGAAAAACTTTAATTGTACATAATTAAGGCAATAGCTAAGAATAATTAGGATTTGCTATTTTAGACACACTAAAAATACAAAAATATTTTTTAACTGTAACACTACTGGTTTCTTAGCCTTAGGACAAGTTCCCAAGTAATATATCACCTAGAAAATGTTTTCATGCCACAGGATAATTCTTTTTTTAAAAAAGGCCCAACAAATCCATCCATACAATTCACACTGAGATATTTGGATAAACACACACATACAAATTTGGAGAAATATCATGATTTAAATAACCAGCTAATATTTGGGGTCCCAATGTGATTTTTAAAAAATCTCATTCTGACCCAAGGATGAAGGGGTTTGAAAAGCTCTTAACCCTTAAAAAAGAATGATAATTCAAAATAATTTTTCCCAAATGACTATGAAAGCAATTAATTTTATAAAAGTGTTAGCTCTAACAAAGAATTAATATATCCATGTCTGATTTTGAAGGAAAGGAATGATAAAAACCAACAAGAAATAAGATGTATATTAGCTTGTTTGATATGACTAATTATGTGAAATATTGACATAGTGTCATAAAGTTTTTTTGGTAATACCTGAAGCAGGTGAAAAAATGTGTATCTATTATTTTCTCTCCTAAAGTAAAGCCTTCAATTAGTGTATGCAAAAGTCATCAAGGTGATTCAGCAGGCTTAGGGTGAAATGTTAACAAGAAGCTGACCAGTCTGGATGCTAACACAGGCAATGAGGTCTCAGGGGTGTCATCTTGGAGCACACCATCTCAAATCCTAATTTCCATATACCACGGGTAGGGGAGATAGCGCTGGCTTCAGCCCTTTGCATTTCATTTCTGGGACTTGAGATTTCACATCTTCTGTTAGTAATGACTTATAGTGCTGGATTAATTTCACTACTCCCCACTTGCAGGAGAAACCAAGGGGAAAAGTCAAGTGACTTGTACAAAATAAAGTAGAAATGCAGTGACCTGAAAATCAGATTTTCAGTTGATACCAAAATTTTCCCTAAGATATATAAAGAGATAGCACTTTACAGTTATTATCTTATTTAATCGATATTAGTTCTCTAATGCTTCTTAACAAATTAGTCCCAAAAGTTAGTGGCTTAAAACAACAAACATTTATTATCTCACAGTGTCTTTGGGTCAGGAACTCAGAAGAAGCTTAGCTGGGTGGTTCTAGTTTGTCATTTCTCATGGGGCTGCTGTTAAGATATTGGCTAGAGCTACTGTCATCGTAAGGCATGACTTGCTTTGGAAGATCTGCTTTCAAGATGACTTACTCATTTGGATGGCAAATTGGTGCTGGCTGTCGGCATGAGAACTCAGTTCCTTGCCACAATGGACCTCTCCATAACATTGCTTGAGTGTCTCACAGCACGGCACTGGCTTCCCCCGGAGGGAGTGATACAAGAGAGAACAAGGAAAAGACAGGCCTCAAAATGTCTTCTGAGGCTTGATCATACCTTCTATGATCAAGCCTTAGAAGACATACACCATAATTATTCTGATGCTCTATGGTTACCAAGTCAGCCCTGTTCAATGTGCAAGGGAACTATTACATGGCATGAATACTCATCACTGAGGATCATCGGGGACCATCTTGGAGGCTGCCTACCTAACTTTTTTTTAAGAAGCTGTGAGTACACAGTAGAAGCATTAACATTCTGTTTTGAAGACAAGGAAACTTTTTTTTTATCCCTAGAGAATGAAAGCTACATTCACAAGAATGGGGATGTGAACCCAGGTCCTCTGAGGCGGGTTATGTGTCCACACCTCGCAAAATGGTGCTGGTAGGTCTCAGTGCAGCACAAATTCACTCCCCTCTGTGGCACTTTGCTAACTTCATAGGAAACTTTTTGATAGAGGTGGATGGATGTAGCTTAGAATGCAAGCCCTGACATACCGTAGAGCTCCCAGTTATTTGGTGGGGAGCTCATGTCCAGTCCCTCTTCCCATGGCCCCACTTCAATTCCTAAATATTACTAAATAGATAAATAGGTTTTCTCTTTCCTCCTGACCCACAAAGGTATTCCCTTTATTTCCAGTGTATTTTAAGCATTTCAAGTATTGTATTAGCTTTCCTATGAATTCAAAGACAAGAAAGGGATTTCATGTGCGCCTACTCCAACATCCCGACAAGGAGAGCAGTATTTGACCTGACTCTGATTCCTCATTTTTAAAACAGGAACAAAAATTGCCTCTATAAGATGGTTGTGAGGTCAAATGGGATGACTCACGCAAGGTGCTTAGCACAGTGCCAGGCACACAGTAAATAAATATTTATCGAGCATTTAGTAAACATTTATAGAGCAAAACATTATGATCGGTATTACTGGACACTTTATTCTCCTTGGGCCTCCGTCTCTTCATCTGAAAAATGAATGAGTTGGATGAGATCAGGGAAGGGGAAAAGGCTCCCATATACCCAGTCTGTCGTGAGCAAGCAGCATGGGCCGTCTGGAGAAGAATTCTAAGACTAAACCTCTGGTAGAAGGAATGATTCCAGAATAGGTTCGTGCTGTCTGTTGAGGTCTGGGAACGGAAAATGCTGACACTCATGCATTTCTTTGCTATCCTTGGACTAGATAATCAATTAAGTCTATTGAACTTGGGGAGTATAAGATTCCATAACCCACCAACACCTTCTCACACACAGGAGAAATGTTCTTAAACTGATCTCTAGATTATCCAGAGTTTTTGGTGACCAGCTCGATCATAATCAGTATGCCTTTAAAGGTTTTAACCTCTTTTGTAAATAGCTAGCAGGTTACTTAATTGAATTCACCCAGTTATTTTCAAAACAACCAGGAGTATGACCAAATTCAGTCTTTCCTTCAAACTAGTTTTGCGTGTCTTTGTGAGTCGCTACATGACGATATATGTTATTTTAGACTCGCCTTATTTTTAATGATATAAACAATGAAAGCCCAAGTAAGAGAAAGGAGCTAACACATTTATTCCCATTCTGCCATCTGTTTAAAGCTGCTGATGTAATTCCAGTTTGAAATTGCATTAGCGCTTGCCTCCTGGACTTCTTCCTTATTTCCTTTTGTGTTTCAGGCCTCCTGTACTTAAGAGAAAGCACTGCCTCTAGGATGTTGGTCAATTAATGCACAGCTACAGGATAGCTCTGGCCATTTTCAAACTGGTCTCCAATTTGGATTTCCTTCACGATTAGCTAGAATGACTGTAACTGGAGTGTTATTTGCTTAAATGTATTTGGTATTTAAGGTTTGATTAGTGATGTTTTCAGCAATACCATCAACAATCAGCAGGTTTGTTTACACTGCAGAGAATGGCAGAGATTACGGGTTGTGGTCATGCATACTCAATCATGATATATTGGCTTTTTTTGACTTTTATCTCTTGGATATGCCTCAGAATTCAATTTTAATTTTTTTTAAATGCAGCTACTTTACACTGGTTTGAATAATACTACGGTAGAGGGTTTTGTTGAATTGTGTGATGTTTCTTGGTGTGTGTGCATGTGTGTGTGTGTGTGTGTGTGTGTGTGTGTGTGTCTTATGAGGCTGGGTGTCATTTAAAATTATGTTTTACTGGATAACCAGAGTGTAATTTCTTTGCTTGGATATAAACTGTGTGCGTGGGTCAAGCCCTTTTTCTTTTCACTTTCAAATGAAGGTGAATGCCACCCTAGGGTCTTGGCATTGGGTGAGGTGGACAAGGTATGTGAGGGCACAAGGGATGGGGCAGGAAAACCGGAAACTTGGGCAGCTTCCTTCACTTTTCTGAGTCTTAATTTCCCCACCTGGGTTTATACTAGAGAATTCTAAAGTCTTTCTCCTCTAAACAACTTCTAAAATAGGCACCTTTCCCTTTTCCTGATATTGCTGTAGTAGGGGGTGCTCCTTTGGGTGCATGAAATTGAATCTCATGTCAAAAATGTCATCAGAATAATAGAAAGTTGGATTGGAAGTGACCTTAAGGGCTCTCCCCAAAGCTCTTTCAGGCTCTCAGTCATAACCACCCTTAAGGGCACGGCCAACAGAGAGGAGTGTATTCACTAGGTATCAAGAATGGAGCTCAACTTCAGCACGCTTATGTAGCGTGTCACTTCTACTCAGAATCCTGGCTCTGAACCATGGCTCATCACTGTGGCTCAGAACTATCCGTGGATTTCTTTTTTAATATTGGTGTCTGGATCCTACAACCAACATGCCAAATCAGAAATCTGGGGAGTGGAAACCCAGTATTTGTATATTACCAAGCTCCCTGGCTGATTCAGAGCCTCAGTCAAGGTGGAGAAGCTCTGTTCCAGAGAAACATTTCATTGAGATAGAGTCGAGTCATCAGAAGGAGATCTGATTTGGGAATCCAGAGACCAGGGGTTAAGCCTGACCCAAGTACCAAAGGAGCACAGAAGGAGGGAGGACTAACACAACCAGGGAAAATCAGGGGAACCTTCACAGAGGAGGTGACATTTGAGTTAAATCTTGAAGAATGAGTAGGAATTTTCCTTTTGGAGAAGAAAGAATGGGTTGAGAGAAATAATGTCTTGCTGTGTGTCGCAGAGTGTGTGCCAAAGCAGTAGCAGTAAAAGGCAAGATTTCTGAGTTTCTATTCATTCCTTCCAGAGACCATGTGAAATGCTAGCACTAGACGGAAGGGCCTCTCCTCCCACAGGGAGGTTCACTGGAGCATACGTGGGGAAGGAGAATATCCGGAGTTGGGTGTGTAAAAGTAAGCTGCATCAGCTTACAAAAAGTCATGACTCCCAGAAAATGAATTTGGAATTGATTCTGTAGGCCGCTGCTCACAGATGTAAGGTCACAGCACACTGGTATAGTTACAGTCAGCCGTGAGGGGCTGTGAGTAGTGTGTTAGTGCTGGCTATCAAAGATGCAGTAGAAGAGACTGGTTGAGAAGGCAGGCTCTGAAGCCAGACTGTGGGAATTCAATCCCAGCTCTGCCACTTACCGACTACAAGCCACCTACCTGCCCACTGGGCAAATTATTTAAGTGTTCAGTGCCTCAGTTTCTTCATTTGTACAGTCTTTTCTCAGTATCCATGGGGGACTTGGTTCCAGGATACCAAAATGCACCGATGCTCAAGTCCCTTATATAAAATGGTGTAGCGGTCAGTCCTCCATATCTGTGGATGCAGAGCCCACAGCCATGGAGGACCAACTGTATAACAGAGACAATCATGTTGCCTACCTCTTAAGGTTGTTATGAAGGTGAACATGCATCTGTAAAACACTTGAAAGTGTGCCTGGCAGTATAGATATAATTATTATTATTACCATTACTTTTATTTTTAAAAATTTCTACAGTAGTTTGAAAGTCACACACATGTTCGAGGAGACTCAATTTTATGTACAATTTATACTCATTTGTTTTGCTAAATGGCAGAGATCAAGGAGGAGGTGAGCCATCATTCAGCAAGCTACATATAGCCTGGGCTATGCCCAGACCAGTGAGACCCACAAATGTCCTCCAATAGGAACCACTGCCACAGGCATGCCACCTGAGTAGGGTTGCCAGGTAAAACACAGGGCACCCAGCTAAATCTGAATCTCAGATAAATAATGAAGAATCTTTTTAGTATCCTAAGGATACCCCAACTATTCCATGGGACGTACTTATGCTAAAAAAAAAAATTATAAGTATGGGGGGAGGGTCCATGTGACTCTGGTCACACTTCAGGAGCCAGAGCCCCTTCCAGAGAGGCTGGATCTCCATGGCCTCTCCGAAAAGGGATCCCCCACAAGTAGGGTGGGAGCATCATCCCTGAGAAATCTTCAGGGAAGCTGGTGTTAGACCCTGAAGGCTGGAAAGGATTTTGATAGGTGGGGAAACAGCAATCAGTGTTGCAGCCTGGAACCTAATGTGCTCTAAGGCACAGAGGCATGGAAGTTTGTGCCATGTCTGAGACCATTGAGAAAACGATGGCAGCAGGGGCATAGGGATGTGTGTGCGTGTGTGTGTGTGTGTGTCTGCATGGGGTGGTGCTCAGGAGGACATATGGTCCGGGAAGTGTTTGGGGGCCAGGAGTTCAGGAGTTTAAGAAATTAGATTGAATGAGTTACTACCCAGTTCCTGAATTAGTCATTTTGCTTCCTTTCTTAATGGATTTCATTACAGACATTCCAGTTTCCCTAAGCATTGCCATTTTTTTCTTATTATGATTAGTTTGTTTGTTTGTTTATTTGTTTTACAATTCTTCTGTGTTCAGTTAGTGAAAGGTTGTAAGATGGATAGGAACAGCAAGGCTCAATGATTATTTAACAAGTAATAAACTGACTGCAGTCAAACATGCTTGTCATGGAAGCGTTATTCTGTTATCTGAAGCAAACATGGCAGAGCTCGTTTACTTAATTAGAAGCTGTTTTTACTGGAGTCCTTCCAGGAGGACAGTGGGTGTATTCTATGGTTTTTTCAGGGCTCTTCAGATTTCAGAGGTCTCACAGATAGAAATTAAATAAAAGGGGACAGTTAAAATAAAACCCTGTGAACTGTTATTTCTCCAAGAGTGTCTGTTGACTGCTTCCTTCCTCTTCAGCTGTTCGGGGATGGAGACCTTTATCCTCAGACCTAGGCAGATAAAAATTACATAAAAATGTACTGAGTTCTTTTGGTGTTTTTCCCAGATTTAGAAGACACACATCTTGCCATTTCTTGATTAATTACTACATGGAAGTTGTTGAGAGGCAAGCTTGGCTCAACATAACGAAGGACTCGCATATGATTGTGGAAACACTGCCAGGCTGGTTGAGGAGGATTTGGGTTCTAGTCTTAAGAGCAGCAATAATTCTTTGTGAGATCCTGGGCAAGTTGTTTCCCTTCTTGGGGCTTCAATCTCCTCATCTGGGGAATGAGAAGTGGATCTTAATGTTTCCTTTTAGCAGCCCCATTCTGAAATGTTGGGGCATGCTGGCAAGAAGACTGTCCAAAGACGAGCAGCCAGGCAAGCCAGAGCAGCAAGGAAAGGCCTGCTGAATGAAGGAGCTCTGTCTGCATGGAGCCTTAAAAGAAGGACAAGGGAGGGACAGGGGAGAACTTTACAAATTTATTCTAAACAAATAATCATAGATGCCTACAAAGACTTATGTTGACAAAGGAGATAATGCTAGGAGGTTCTTTGGATATTACTATTTCAAGAGAATTAAGGAGTTCATGAGTGTGAAGATGTGAAGTGCTTGGCGTAATAGACCTTCTTGTTTCTAGGAACAGTGGAGTAGGTTATTTAGACCAATCCTCCCACTGAAAGCAACTAAAAATGTACATTAAAAAAAAATCTTCTTAAAAGCATCAAAGAGATGACAAGAAAATAAAGAATTACTGGATTAAAAATAAACGGAAAGTGAAAACCTAGTAAGATAAGCAAGCACTGTAACTGCTTTTGATCTGAACACACTACTCCCTCAAAATTAAAGCTTTGTTCTGGCAGTCTCAAGAGGTGAGAGGGACAGAAAGCAAAGCACAGGCCACACACAGTGAGGCGTCTCCTAGGAGACCCTTCCCACAATAAGCTGTGAGCAGAAGGGACACAGTCCCAAGAATTACACCCTGGTTCTAAACCTTTGGGTCCTGTTCCAGTCCCTTGCTTCTCAAAGTGTGGTCCATGGATCCAGGACATCAGTGGCACCAGGGAGCTTATTAAAAATATGGATTCCCGAGTCTCACCCCAGACTAACTGCTTATTCAGTATATATACTTTAATAAGATTCTTGTTAGAAGCAAACATGAATCCTCTCAGGAGAAATGTACTTTCATTCTAGGCCTCAAACTATTCCTGACAATAGCTTTTCTAATACAATTTTCAGTAAATTGTCCAAGATAAGAAGTCACAAAAGGAAATTGACCTCCACAAGAGAGAACCAGCAGAAACAACAGACAATAGAAACAGAACTACAGAGACTTTACATGGTGGACTTATTAGATGTAGTCTATAAAACAATAATTTATATTCATAATAGCTCTGTGTGAAAGGGATCATAAAAAATTTGAAAAACAAACTTGAAAGTGTCTGCAGTGAATAGAAAATATGAACTATAAAAAGTTCATAACAGATTTGAAAAAGGACCTTAGAAATTCTAGACATAAGTTTTTATCATGATTTCTGGAGCTCATGCATTTGTGGAGGACTGGCTTGGGGCAGTAAGCTACCTGTCACTGAAAGTGGCTGAACAGGCTAGACAACTGGCTATCTCTCCACTGAAATGGGAAGAGTAGTATTGACTTAGCATTAGCCAGGTCATCCTCAAGTCTCTTTCTGGTGCAGATACTATAAGATATTTTTCTAAGATGGGACATCCTCCAGTTGGCCAGGGCCCTTGGAAGTCCTTCTAACTTGACTTTTCCTTGTGTGGGATTGAGAATCCTCCCCAAGGTTGCTAGATCACCCACTGCCTTGGGGTAAGTAACACCACAACTGTGTAATACTTGCAGAGAGGTAGGGATCATCAGTAGAACCTCCAGATGAAACAGAGGGAGCCTATCTAGGGGACACATCAGGGGCCATGGACCCAGGAGAAGTTTATGAACTGTGATCCAGACTGATTATTTGCACATTTCTGCATGAAGCTTTACAAGCCCTCCCCACTTTCAAACATTCTCAGAACTTCATAATCTTCAAAAATAAAAGGAGGGACTTCCCTGGTGGCGCAGTGGTTAAGAATCCTCCTGCCAATGCAAGGGACACAGGTTCGATCCCTGGTCCGGAGAGATCCCACGTGCCGCAGAGCAACAAGGCCCTTGTACCACAGCTACTGAGCCTGTGCTCTAGAGCCCATGAGCCACAACTACTGAGCCCACGAGCCATAACTACTGAGCCCACGTGCCACAACTACTGAAGCTTGCACACCTAGAGCCCGCGCTTCACAACAAGAGAAGCCACCGCAATGAGAAGCCCGCGCACCGCAACGTAGAGTAGCCCCTGCTCGCTGCAACTAAAGAAAGCCTGCACACAGCAATGAAGACCCAATGCAGCCAAAAATAAATAAATAAATAAATTTTCAAAAAAGGAGAAAACACTAGGGTCCTTCTCTTGACCCTCTTCCCTTCTTGGTTCTGTTTATCCTCTCTCCTTGTTCTGCTCTATCAAACTCTCCAAAGGTAGGTCTGTGGCCATATTTTCTGTCCACTCTCACATTTTATGACTCCTTCACCCTAATTTCTCTGCATGCCATGAGCTTATTCAAGTTTGTTTTTCCTTTGGTTCATCCTCCCCAACTTCTCTGATCATCTCCTTCTTGAGGCTCTCTCTTTGGAAATCACAGTTACCATTTGAGGGGCACCTAAACCACTTTCTATATCATTTAATCCCCACACTAATCATGAAAGATAAGATGAGCATTTTTGTGATTCCTATTTTATAGTATTCATTATAGAAAAATTAGAGATTATCTGTAAACAAAAAGCAAATTGAAAGCTCCTCTAATTTTACTATCCAGAGATAACTTTACCACTGTTAATATTTGGTATATTTTATCCAGACTTTTTTTCCATGATTTTTTTGGAAAAAATGAGATTTTGTATGCTGAGCATATGTTTTTATAACCTATTTTTATTTACTAACAAGAGATAGTGAACCTCTTTCCATATTTGTAAATACATACCTACAACATAATTTTTTAATGTTTGCATAGTATGGATGTATGATAACTTATTTAGCAAACCCTCAATCATTGGGCATCTGAATTAATTCCAATCTTCACTATTAAAATAGCATCTTATAGTTATATCTTTGTACGTATCCTTAATTATTTCTCCAAGATAGAATCCTTGATTTGGAAATGGATTCATGCTTCTGATTTTGACAAATTTCCCCTGCAGAAAGTTTATACTAATTTAGACCTTCAACAGCAATGTGTGAAGGTGAGCATTTTCCTGCACCCTAACTTTTAGGTATTACTGTTTTATTGTCTTGATTAATTTTACAAGCAGCCTTTTAGTGCTGTTTTAATTTGATTACAAATAAGATGGAATACAGCCGTCCCTTGGTATCCATGGGCGATTGGTTCCAGGACCCCCACGGATACCAAAATCTGCAGATACTCAAGTCCCTCATATAAGATGGCATAGTACAGTATTTTCCCTTATGTTTCTTTACCATTTAGTTTTTTTCTTTGTGAATTAAACTGTTAGTGTTGTGTATATATTAACACACTGGCACATAGAAATGAATGTTAGCGTCATCATTATTATAGGTAGCAGCCACAGTATATTGCAAATAGTTTCCCCCAATTTGTCATTTTCTTTTATTCTAATTCAATTTCATTTTATAATTTAGGACATACAGAGGTTTAAATTTTTTTTAAATTTGTACTTGATTGTTTTTTTATTCCTTGTTTGTTTTGTTTGTTTGTTAATTTTTTATTATTATTTATTTTACTTATTTATTTTTGGCTGTGTTGGGTCTTTGCTGCTGTGTGCAGGCTTTCTCTAGCTGTGGAGAGCGGGGGCTACTCTTCATTGTGGTGTGCGGGCTTCTCATTGCAGTGGCTTCTCTTGTTGCAGAGCATGGGCTCTAGGCACCGGCCTTCAGGAGTTGTGGTTCATGGGCTCTGGAGTGCAGGCTCAGTAGTTGTGGCGCACAGGCTTAGTTGCTCCGCGGCTTGTGGGATCCTCCCGGACCAGGGCTCGAACCCGTGTCCCATGCATTGGCAAGCAGACTCTTAACCACTGCGCCACCAGGGAAGCCCCCAGGTTTAAATTTTTGATGTGAACAAACTTATGAACCTCCATCTTTATGGTTTCTGCCTATGGTTGCCTGCTTAGAAAGAACTCTTCCACTCTAAGATTATATAAATGTTCACCTTAGAGTATTTTTATGGCTTCATATGTTACATTTAGATCATTAACACATCTGGAATTTATTTTCATTTAAGGATGGGATAGAGATCAGTGGCTTTTCACAAAAGGCCAAACGGTTTTCCTACTCAACATTTTAAGTGTTTTTCAAATGGAACAGAGCAGAGACATTTTTGAATCAAGACCTGTGAATGGCTATATCTCTGAGTGGAAAGGAATTAATTACTGCATGTCAGAAATCAGCATGGGGCCAGAGCTATTAAACATACTAATGGCTTGGATGGAAGGAGAGCTGCAAAGCAGGCTGTGAGCCTCTCCCTGTCCAATGGTGATTTAAGTGGGTTACTTACAGCCCAAGATGACAGAGTGAAGAAAGCCAGACGGCCTTTGGTGTCGGGGGAGGGAGCAGCCATGGTGTCAACAGACAGAACTGGGTCTGGTTGTAATCTGCCTGCAAAGCTCACCCGACTCCTTGGCCCTCATTTTGAAGACTGGAAATGGAGCAGAAGGCCTGAGAAAGGCCTTCCAAAGCAGCATCCCTTCGTGGCCAGGCCTGGAAAGACCACACGTAAAGGTTTTTCCAGCTAGAACCTCAGCAGCCGCCTGTGCTCACGATTCCTCTCCAGCACGGCCATGCTCTCTGGTTTCGCTCCACGAACTTCTGGCTTCTAGTTCTGCTCCCCCACATTCCCCACTGCATTGTTTTCTTCAAAGCACATATTTCATAATAGTCATTTTTCTCTAGACTGTTTTTTAATGCTGTACGGCGGTCCCATCATTGCATGAGTTTTTCACCTTTAAACTTCTTTCATAATGCTCTATCTTCTGAAAGTGGACCTTGGTTATTCTATGGGCAAATAACATAATGATACTAGTTGACAATTACAACTTGCTCCCACGTGTTTTAAGGCACACCTCAGAGTAATCCTGACAGATAGGTGGGCAAGATTGGGTGGACAAAGCCCAAATTTGAGAAGGGGTTTTTCTGAGGGACACAGTGAATCAGGAGCAGATCTGGAGCTCCACACTAGGGATATGGGCCCAGCTTCAGAATTCCACCTACTCAGCTTGATGGCTCTTGGGAGTCCTGTGATTCAACAGAACTCTGATAAGCCCTGTTGCAGCCCTGTGCTAGGGTACCAAGATAACAGATTCATACCCAGTCTCTCAGCAGTTTCACTCCAGGAGTGATTTTTGTTTATTTCCTGTGTACAAAATGAGAGATGGACAAAGAGAGAGTGTTAACCACAGTCAGGCTGTTTGTCAGGGAGGGCTTCACAGAATACTGTGTTTGGGCAGTTGGGTGGCGGCATGTTGGATTAAATGAGCTTCGGGGTCTTTAAAGGAGATCTGTTGTCCTGGCACCCATTCCACACCCCCGCAAAGCTTTCCCCTCTTCTACTCTCAGTTCGTGCAATTTTATCCTCTGACCACAGGTCTAGGTTCAGGTCAGGACCCACACTATTCCAGTGACACTCAGCCCTGGAGTTTTTGTTATAATGCTATTGGAGGAAAAGATGCTGGTCTTTCCTTAGGGATAGCTGAGAGGCTGATGACCATTTTACCTCTGTGAGGGGAGAACCTGCCTGAGGGGAAGCCCACAAAGGAGCACAGAGCTGAGAGAGGGAGAGGGTAAGACTGAGTCTTCAGGACAGTGTCTGGGCTCTGAATCCAGTCACCCCTGAAAGCAAATACCTTGAATTTTACCATCATGTGAGACTAGCGATTCCTTTTCTTATGTGTGTATACCAGTTTGAGTTGGGCTTCTGTCACTTGCAACCCAAAGATCTTTGACTAATACAGAGTCCTGTCCAAATCCAAGGCTGTGAGTCTTTGGCAGACTTGGCGTGGGGTGGGGGGCAGAAATGGTGTCCGCACTGCCTCAGCATCTAGCTCCTCTGCCTTGCAGGTCCTGCTGCTCAGCATTCATGAAATGATTGGGTCCAGGGTTGTCCTGCTTTCAAAGCTGTTGATTTTTGCTCCTTGGTGGTGCGAGGTTCCAGACCAGGGCAGGACGTTCAGGTCAACTACTGAAGGATTTGCTTTTGAGTGAGCAATCCAGCTGTAGGAATCCTATATGAAGGTCACAGATGATGGCTAGGGAAACTCTCTTGTAGATCTTTCTAGAATAGTACCCCCTCCTTCTTCTGGAAAATAACCCCTTCCCCCACCCTAGCCATGTGGTTTGAATGGAGGCTGCCAGCATCTTAGTGACACAGCCATGTGACCAAAGCGATTGGCCTGGAGTGGGCACCTGCCCAAGGATGGGGGAGAAAGAAGTCACAGATCTTCTCCAACAGTGGAGATGTCTAGAGTCGGCAGTGACCAGGTCCCTTGTACTGGGGAAGAAACAGCCTGAGAAGGGAGAGAATGAAGTGGGAACACAGAACTTGGCATGAGGGAAAGGGGGCATGGAGATGGGTGAGGTGAGATTAGGCAGTTTTCAACTCCCACATACCATTTGTCTTTGAGATCCCACTTTATTCCCTATGTGCCTCTTGATTAAATGAGCCTTCTAGTAAATCCCCCTGCAAATAACCAAACCTATTTAGCTGAATTAGGTGTCTGTCATTTGCAACCCATAGGGCCTTATACAACTGCTGAATTCCCCAAGGCCGTCCAGGCTACACTTAGCTAACTAGCCACCCATTAGATCAGTGGTTCACAGCCCAGGCTCACATCAGAATTACCTCAGGGGCTTTTAAAACACAATGGGACCCCTGCCCAACTCCAGGAACTCTTACTTAACTGAATCTAGAGAACAGCCCAAGCAACAGGTATTTTTTAATCTCCCCAGGTGATTTTAACATATATCTTGGCTTGCAAACCACTGTAGAGATGACCAATTCACTCTAGTTGCCTACGGAGTGGGACATGTTGCAATAAGGTTGTGGTCCTTATTTGGTGGTCTTGGCATCTGAAGGGCTTGGTCCCAGCCCCATCTTAGTCACTCATTCTGTGAGTGTAGGCAAATCTGTTGACCGAGCTTCAGGGTCCCCACTTGTTAGATGAAACTAATAACTACTGCTCTGACCTCCTCACAGAGGTCTCGTAGGGACCAGATGTGAAGGAACCTAGAATTCTTGGAATCCAAAACCTCCTGGAGCGGAGACTGTATGTCCACTCCACACACTGCTTACACAGTGGAAGGGGATGCTGTGGCGTCTTCTTATCTTTGCTGGAGTCAGGACTGAAGCCTCAGGAGGGACAGAGGGCAACTCCACCTGTGCAGAGGAACACAACATAAATGGGTCTCTAACCTGCAGTTTACACAGTGTCTGTGTCCTCATTTCCTGCCTCACCCCCTGCCTACCCCACCCCCACTCTGCCTCACCGCCTGCCCCCCGCCCATCAGAGTTCCTATAGGAACACCTCAAAGATTCCTTGTCAACAGCCAGCCACCCATCAAGGCTACTTAATGATCAAATCAGCCTTTCTAGGCCTTTTCCTAAAGGATTTTTATCTCTGTCCTTGTTCTCCCCTGGATTTTTTTTCCACCACTCTTTGGCTTAATAAATGCCTTTCCAGAAGGCTTCAACCCAGCTGGAAGTACACTTGAACAGCAATTCTAAGTCCTTATTAGCTCTATAGTGATCAGGTGAAGGAATAATTGATCTCAATCAGGAACACCTGGTTTCATAATTGCACAAATGATTATAATTCAATAATAAAAGTCAATTTAACTAACTTAATTCAGATTGCTTTAACCTCTCACAGACAGTTAAGAAGTAAAGAAGCAAACAGAGGGAAAAAGAAAAGAAAAACAAAGCTCTGTCTAAACTGCCTGACCCAGTAGGGCCCAAATGTAACTGATTCATTTTCCCCTACCACAGTATATATACATTATCGCTTCTGGGCCTTTGTTCACTATATTCTTTCTTTGTAGAATATCCTTTCCCCATTTCCATGCTTCCAAACTCTATGCATTTTTTCCAGATCAAACTCAAATAACACCTCCTTCACCTCTATAAGGTTTTATAAAGTTTTGGGGTCTCAGTTGGGAAGATATCCAGTTCCCCTGTGGGCCTTGAGCAAGATAGTGACCAAGGGAAGGAAAGTAATATTTATTGAGCAGCTTTTGCAAGTCACTCTGGTATTTCACGTAGTACTCATAGAGCATAACAATTTGCTCAAATTCAAATAGCTGGAGAGCAAGCAGAGACAGAATCTGAACTCAGATCTCCCTGGTTTCAGATCCAGGTCAGGGCTAATGGCCACCAAGACTTGGTCATTCGTGTCACCAGAACTTCACTTATATCCCCAAGCTGCTAAGGCCTGAGAATATTTGAGCTCTAAGACACCCTCAGGAACATGAAAAAAACCCTCACACTTCAAAGAATGTTGCACCTCGGGCGATCACTGGCAGTACGAAATAAGTTGAAAGTGTCCAATTTTAAACAGAAGGAATAGGTCATCTTTACAATGTAAAAAAAAAAAAAAAAAAAAGTCAATGGATGGATTCATTATCAGGTTAGTTGACCATGGAGCCATGTTAGCCCTCAGCCATGCACGGTGCCCCCTTGGTCAAAGCTCAGTCAAACCTCTCAAACAGGCAGAAAGAGGGACCCAGGAAACAGGCGCTCCCATCTGGTCTCTGCATTGCCAAGAAGAGGTCCAGCTGCTCATGGCAACCTCCCCTTGGGGCTGGAAGAGCTGAGGCTGGGCCAGGGCAACCTCCCCATGATGGCAGAGAGCAAAGAAAAGCAACCAGGATGCTGAAGGGGCGCAGGGCTGAGCTCCCGATGCTGCTGGCTGACCCTCCTCCTGCACTGGGACTCAGGGCAGAGACCTCGCACGTAGGCTGGGAGAGAATCTCTATGCTCCTAGGAACCTTGGCCTGGGGGTGGGGGGGGGGCTGTCGGTCGTCAAAACCTCCAGCTATGAAGACCCTAAGGGATTATCTAGTCCAACCCCCTCATTTTCCAGATCGAGTTGCTGGGGCCCAGAGAGGGGAAGGAATTTGTTCTGCATCACTGGGAATGTCAGTGACGCAGGCTCCCCGTGCGGGGTTCAGTGTAGGATACTGAACCCTGACAGGCGACCCTGGGTTTCCATTGGGTTCATCAGAAAAATCAAAATAATCACATCGCTCAGTATTTTCCAGCCACTGGAAAAGTCTAACTTTAAGTCCATGAAGCATAAACATTTGCTAATAAAACTATTTACCCAAGTGATACTCAATTAAAGCAATATTAAGGGAAATAAAATGTGTACATGCTACTGACTATGCAGGATTTATATCACATTCTCTTTTTTTAACATCTTTATTGAGGTATAATTGCTTTACAATGGTGTGTTAGTTTCTGCTTTATAACAAAGTGAATCAGCTATACCTATACATATATCCCCACATCTCCTCCCTCTTGTGTCTCCCTCCCACCCTCCCTATCCCACCCCTCTAGATGGTCACAAAGAACCGAACTGATCTTCCTGTGCTATGCAGCTGCTTCCCACTAGCTATCTATTTTACATTTGGTAGTATTTATAAGTCCATGCCACTCTTTCACTTGGTCCCAGCTTCCCTTCCCCCTCCCTGTGTCCTCAAGTCCATTCTGTTCATCTGCGTCTTTATTCCTGTCCTGCCCCTAGGTTCTTCAGAACGCTTTTTTTTTTTTTTAGATTCCATATATATGTGTTAGCATATGGTATTTGTTTTTCTCTTTCTGATTTACTTCACTCTGTATGACAGACCCTAGGTCCATCCACCTCACTACAAATAACTCAATTTTGTTTTATTTTTATGGCTGAGTAATATTCCATTGTATATATGTGCCACATCTTCTTTATCCATTCATCTGTCAATAGACACTTAGGTTGCTTCCATGTCCTGGCTATTGTAAATAGAGCTGCAATGAACATTGTGGTACATGACTCTTTTTGAATTATGGTTTGCTCAGGGTATATGCCCAGTAGTGGGATTACTGGGTCATATGGTAGTTCTGTTTTTAGTTTTTTAAGGAACCTCCATACTGTTCTCCATAGTGGCTGTATCAATTTACATTCCCACCAACAGTGCAAGAGGGTTCCCTTTTCTCCACACCCTCTCCAGCATTTATTGTTTGTATAAATGACCATCATTTTTTGATGATGGTCATTCTGACCAATGTGAGGTGATACCTCATTGTAGTTTTGATTTGCATTTCTCTAATGATTAATGATGCTGAGCATTCTTTCTGTGTTTGTTGGCAATCTGTATATCTTCTTTGGAGAAATGTCTATTTAGGTCTTCTGTGCATTTTTGGATTGGGTTGCTTGTTTCTTTGATATTGAGTTGCACGAGCTGCCTGTAAATATTGGAGGTTAATCCTTTGTCAGTTGCTTCATTTGCAAATATTTTCTTCCATTCTGAGGGTTGTGTTTTGGTCTTGTTTATGGTTTCCTTTGCTGTGCAAAAGCTTTTAAGTTTCATTAGGTCCCATTTGTTTATTTTTGTTTATATTTCCATTTCTCTAGGAGGTGAGTCAAAAAGGATCTTGCTGTGATTTATGTCATAGAGTGTTCTGCCTATGCTTTCCTCTAAGAGTTTTATAGTGTCTGGCCCTACATTTAGGTATTTAGTCCATTTTGAGTTTATTTTTGTGTATGGTGTTAGGGAGTGTTCTAATTTCATTCTTTTCCATGTAGCTGTCCAGTTTTTCCAGCACTACTTATTGAAGAGGCTGTCTTTTCTCCATTGTATATTCTTGCCTCCTTTATCAAAGATAAGGTGACCATATGTGCATGGGTTTATCTCTGGGCTTCCTATCCTGTTCCATTGATCTATATTTCTGTTTTTGTGCCAGTATCATACTGTCTTGATTACTGTAGCTTTGTAGTACAGTCTGAAGTCCGGGAACCTGATTCCTCCAACTCTGGTTTTCTTTCTCAAGATTGCTTTGGCTATTCGGGGTCTTTTGTGTTTCCACACAAATTGTATCACATTCTCTTAAATGAGCATGAAATCAATGGAAGTTCTCACTGGCTGGGATTTGAACAGCAGGAAATTAGCAGGAGCCTTTAGAAGGATTCGACAGGCAGCAGGAAAGGCTCAGAATCAGGAGCCAGGAGATCCACCTCCTCCCTCAGCTCTGCCTCTCAAGGGCCCACTGACTTTGGCCAAGTCCTCTAACCTCTCTCAACCTCAGTTTCTTCATCCCCAAATGGAGAGTGCTACTCCCTGTCCAGGCCAACTGCCGCTCCTCACAACTGGAATTGTTGCAAGGGTAATGTGAGGTGGCCCTTTATGCATCTGATGCAAATCATAGTATTTTCTAGCCACCTTCAGTCTGAGCTGGTGATCAGCTACAGAAAGGAGAGTAGCTGAGCAGAGCAGGTCAGAAGCGGGGTAGGTAAGGGGACTGAAGACCAAGTTCTTGTTGGGACAGTTGCACTCCATCTGCAACTGGGCAGATGGAACTGAGGGCTCTGACTCTTCCTAACTCTGTGGCCTTGGGCAAGTCATGTGAGGTCTCTGAGCATGTAAAATAAGCCTGTATTAACTCATTTAAGCCTCAACAACCCCGAGTCAGATGTTATTACTATCCTCATTTTACTGATGAGGACATGCAGGCAAAGAGGGGTTAAATAACTTGCTCAAGGTCACACAGCTACTATGTGATAGAATCAGGCTTTGAATTTGGGCATTCTGGCTCCAGAATCTCTATACTTAACCACTACATCGAGTGTATTAGTTTCCTATGGCTGCTGTAACAAATTACCACACACTTAGTGGCTTAAAACAATACAGATTTATTACAATTCTAGAGGTCAGAAGTTCTAGATTCAACGTGTTGACAGGGCTGCTTTCCTTCTGGAGGCTTTAAGGGAAAAGCTTTTTCCTTGCCTTTTCCAGCTTCGAAAGTCCACCTGCAATTCCTTGGTTCATGGTTCCTTCCTCACATTACTCCAACATCTGCTTCCATTGCCACATTTCTTTCTCTCTACTCTGACTTCCTTTTATAAGGACCCAGATGATAGTCCAGGATAATCTCCTCACCTCAAGGTCCTTAATCATATCTACAAAGTCTCTCTTTCCATGTAAGGTAACATATTCACAGGTTGCAGGGATTGGGATATGGACATCTTTGGGGGGCCACTATCCCATCTACCACACAGGGCCTCTTGCACAAATAAGAAAATGTTTGTAAAGTGCTTAGCCCAGAGATGGGACATCGTAGGTCTGGATGCTGGTGATACTGAAGATGTGATTAACTGGCAAAGACTGGCTGCCCAGTGTCACAGCTGTCAGGAACCACTCTCCGCTGATGTGCAAGGAGCTTCACATGCACTGGGTCAGACAATCCCTCTCACTTCGTTTAGGTTGCCTCTGAGACCCTGAGAAAAGGATTCCAGTGCAAGTCATTTATTTGGGAGGTAATCCCAAGAAACAGGGAAAGTAAGACAGGCAAGGAAAGGAAAGCAATAAAGGGTGTTATCAAGTTACTTACCACTGTGGACACCTGGAGCTCGGTCTTGCTGGGACTGTGGGTGACAATGCAGAGCCTCGCCTTACAGTTCTCCTGCCCAACAGGTGACAGAGTTGGGGTGTGGATACACAAGTTCCCTACAGTCTTCGCTGAGGGTTAGTCTGGGTGCTGGGGGACAGTGGAATTAATTCATTCATCTTCACACATGCATAGGGAGCAGGCTCTAGTGCCCAGAGAAAGCCCACATGCAATGAGCTGCAGCTGCTGGCAAGTAGAACTTAGGCTATGGACGTGAAGGGCTGAGCCAGGGTGTCAGCAGTATCTGCTCCCCAACCTTGAGCCCACAGTCTACTTCCTATGGATGCTGGAGTAGCTGCAGTCGAGGAATCTCCCCAAACCCAGATAATGCAGAAAGGTTAGGAAATCAAGGAGCCACCATCTGACCAAAGTGAAGGTAAGAGGACTGCCTGGCACTGACAGCTAGAAACTGAGGCTGGTGGAAGACATGATCTGAAAGTTACTCTCCAGGGCTCTCGGCCCTTAGGACAGACAGGCTACGTGCAGGGCAGCCTTGGGGGGATGGTGGCCATACAGCTTATCCCCAACACCCCTCATATTGCCACTTTCCTGGGAAGCTTTTATCTACCTCTTACTTCGACTACCATGTGGGGTTATTGTCAACCTTTTGAGTAGTTGCTGTTATTTTATTAAGGAATTCTTTCCCCTCCTAATTGTTGCTTGGAAAGCTTCCTGGCTGTCTTTGGTGTATTTTGTATCGCATCTAGGCCCTTTCTCCCAGCAAGATGGAACAAGTCTCCTATAACTTGCCAGCTGTGTATCCTCTCCTCCCTTTCCTTCCTTAACCCAGTGCAATCTGGCTTTTACCCACCTCTCCATGGAAACAGCGCTCCCGAAGGTCACCAAGGAATTCTGAATTTCCAAAATTAATGACATGTCTCACTTACCCAAGCTGAAATCAGCTTTTGATGTTGTCACATGCCTTCTCTCTCCCTTCCTCCCTCCCCCTCTTCCTCCCTCTCTTCACTGGTTTGCCCGCTGCCTGGCTGCTTCTCAGTCTCCTTCTCTGAGTCCTCTTCCTCTGGCTGCTCCTTGTGTTGGTTCCCCTGGAGGTTCATCACTGGCTCTCCTCTCTTCTCTCAGTCCTCACTCTCCTTCATTGATCTCACCAGATCCACGGATTCAATGACCACCTGTTCACCTGCAGTGCCCACATCTCTAGCTGTCCCCCAAGCCACTCTCCTGACCCCTAGATCCAGATGGTCCTCCCCTCCCCCATGGGTCAGTTTCACATAAACATCACGCTCAACAGGCCCCAATCTGATCTCATCTTCCCCAAAACCTGGGTCCTCCTCCAGTGTGTCCCATCTAGGTGAATGATACCACCCAGCCCACATCATTGCACAAGACACCTGCCACATCTAGTTACTCACCAGGTCCTATCTCTGTTATTTTCTCATAACCAGCTCCTACATTCTTGCCCAGCTGTCTTATTCGTGGTTCAGGTCATTATCACTGGGCCATGGCAGGAGCTTCCCACTGTGTTCTCCTGTAGCTGAAATCAACCAGGACAATCCAATCCCACAATCCTGCCATTTTACGGAGCAGGAAATTGGGCTGCAGAGAGTGAGTTACAGGCCTAGCACCCAGGCCTCCTGGCCAGACATAATGGACGTCAAAGCCAGAGAGGCCTGCACTCAAAGCCTCACTTCTCTCCTTGCTAACAGGTATTAGTTTCCACTTGCTGCTATAACAAATTACCACCAACTGAATGACTTAAAACAACACAGATTTATTATTTTACAGTTCTGGGGGTCAGAAGTCCAAGATGGGATTTATGGGACTAAAATCAAGCTATCAGCAGGACTGTGCCCCTCTGGAGACTCTAGGGGAGAAGCTGTTCCTTACCTTTGCCAACTTCTCAAGGCTGCCTGCATTCCTTGTCTCATGGCCTCCTTCCAGCAATGGTATCACTCTGACATCTGCTTCCATGGTCACATCTCCTTCTCTGACTCAGACCCTTCTGTCTCCCTCTTAAAGGACTCTTGTGATTACATTGGGCCCTTCCAGATAATCCAGGATGACTTCCCCATCTCAAGGTCCTTATCTTAATGTCCATCTGCAAAGTGCCTTTTGTCATGTAAAGTAACTTATTCACAGGTTTTGGGGATTAGGATGTGGATAATTTGGGGGTTCAGCCTACCATACTAACTATGAGACCCACCCCCCAAAGTAACTTAATCTGTCTGAGATTTTGGTTCCTCATCTGTAGAATGGAAGTGGTATTTCCCACCCCATAGGGATATAGTAGGTAACAAACGAGAGAATGTATCTAAAGCACACACACACACACAAATGTAGGTGTTCAACAAATATCTACCATGAGAAACCTTGGTATTATGGCAGGTTGGGATGGACCAAGGCATCTAGGAGATGTTCCTGAAAGCCCTCCACCACTTTCTCAGGACTGCTGGAGGTAGACTCTTCCATGTGGCCCTGCTTCTTCCTCCTGATCCTCATCAGTGCTGACTGGGCCTGGGGCAGGACCCGCCATCCTCCCTCTGAACTCCAAGTTTCAGGCATCTTCTCTGGAACTTGAACTGTTCATTTGTCATAGGCAAGCAATGCCATGCTGGCCAGAATCCACTGGGACCACTCTGTACCCCAGCCCCGGGCTCAAGACAACTTACCTGCTGACTTGGGGCAGAGGTAGAGGAAGAATAGGAATGATATTCTAAAAATGCATTTCAATTCTTATTTTGAAAATACTAAGAGAATATACTACTTCAGACATAGCTATCGTGTTGCTGTTATTTTATAATATGGTAATCCCTCAGGAGCAGGGTCACATCTGTGATATAGTGGGAAAAACAAAGTTCAATGCTAATTCTGTCTTTTACAGGCTAAAGTGGACACAACCCATGTAGTTTATATACCTCCAACAAAGTTGACCCCTTCCAGTTCCCAGGCCAGGCCCAAGTAGTCTGAGCATAACCACTTTTCTCATCCAAATAAGTGGTTCAGAAATGACTCGTGAGATGGAAGGCATCACTGGGGGCAGGAGTAGGGAGCTTGCGCCTAATGAAGTTTTCCAACTATCCAGAAAGACCGAAGAAGCTATGTTCTCTCTCTTCTCCTGCTACTATCATGTCTGGATGACAAGTCTGGTACTCCTGTGGCTGTCTTGTTACCAGCTGTCTTGTTGCCAGCCTGAGGACAAAGCCAACCCAAGTATAGCAGAGATGTAGAGAGAGTGCAGGTCCTTAATGATATACTTGAGCTGCTGTTACAACCAAACTTGAAGCCTGCTTTACCCTAGACTTATGATCTATTAGAGAATAAATCCCTTTTCCTGTTTAAGCCAGTTTTCCAATATTTTCCACCCAAAACACCTGAAGTGATATATTAGCTGTGTGACCTTGAGTAAGCCACCTAACCTCGTTGAGCTTTATAATAATCCACCCCTGCATAGTCTCGATGAGGATCAAGTGAGAACGTACATATGAAAGCACTTTTCAAACTAACTATAGAGTGCTGGACAATTTAGGCTATTATTATTATTATTTTAAGCTTTGGTAAATGTGCATTGGCCAAATTGGGCCTGTTTAACAAAACTCTTTGCGTAATTGATTTATTCAAATCTCAGCTCTACTTTGACCAAGTCGATCCAGGTTCATTTTTTTAGAGCCATGGTAGCATCAGAAACACGTACAGGTACTCTTCCCTCCCTCTGTCTTGTTGAAGTTCAAATGGATCCCCTACAAGGAAATAGAAATGGCCCAAAAAAAAAAAAAAAAAAAAAAAAAAGGGCAGAAGACTTAAATAGACATTTCTCCAAAGAAGACATGCAGATGGCCATGAGGCACATTAAAAGCTGCTCAACATCAATAATTAATAGAGAAATGCAAATCATAACTACAATGAGGTATCACCTCATAGCAGTCAGAGTGGCCAGCATCAAAAAGTCTACAAACAATAAATGCTGGAGAGGGTGTGGAGAAAAGGGAACCCTCTTGCACTGTTGGTGGGAATATAAATTGACACAGCCACTATAGAGAACAGTATGGAGGTTCCTTAAAAAACCAATAATAGAATTACCATACGACCCAACAATCCAACTACTGGGCATATACCCCCAGAGAAAACCACAATTCAAAAAGACACATGCACCCCAGTGTTCATTGAAGCACTATTTACAATAACCAGGTCATGGAATGAACCTAAATGCCCATTGATACATGAATGGATAAAGAAGATGTGGCACATATATACAATGGAATATCACTCAGCCATAAAAAGAAACGAAATTGAGTTATTTGTAGTTAGGTGGATGGACATAGAGACTGTCATACCGAGTGAAGTAAGTCAGAAAGAGAAAAACAAATATCATGTATTAATGCATATATGTGGAACCTAGAAAAATGGTACAGATGAACCAGTTTGCAGAGCAGAAATTGAGACAAAGATGTAGAGAACAAACTTATGGACACCAAGGGGGGAAAGTGGCGGGGGGGGTGGTGGTGGTGGTGTGATGAATTGGGAGATTGGGACTGGCATATATACACTAATATGTATACGATGGATAACTAATAAGAACCTGCTGTTAAAAAAAAAGTAAATAAAAAAATCAAAAATTCAAAAAACAAGAACCTGCTGTTAAAAAAAAGTAAATAAAAAAATCAAAAATTCAAAAAAAAAAAAAAAGAAATGGCCCAAAGTGTGTGTAGGGAGAAAAGCGCCGAGGAAAGGAGAAACAAAGTTTTCCCAATCTCCCCCTTGAAAATCAGAGCCCAGGAACACCTGAGAAGAAGTCTAGGTGGTCCAAAGCACACAGGCACCCAGGTACCTGAGGCTTACTCTGCTGTCTCCTGTCATCTGTGCTTCCCAGTCGATACATTTGTCTGGGGAAACTGTAGTTCTGAGGGTTTTCAAATAGTGCCTGGGCGATCTGTTCCCTCTGAATATCTCCTCTCCAGTTAGGAACTCTAATTAATGAACCTTTGCCTTTATCGTTTTCACTTTTTCTATGAACAAGTAGGGATGGGAACAGACTGTAGCTTCTCTGTTCATCTGTAGTCTGAACCCCTCAACATGATGCACAGAAAAACAGAAAAGTCTCAGAGCCCCAAGAGGCAAGGGCACAGTGATGCTGGAGGGAACACATCCTGCTTGGGGATGGCTTCCAGCTGGTCCTTGAAAGATCAAAAAAGTGGGATACAGGGAGACCAAGCAGAGGACAAGCTTACAGGTAAAGGAAGCCATATGCAGGTGAGGAGGTGGGACCACCCAGTGGATTAGGGCATTGGCTAACCAGAACTGGCCTGCGGACCACACTGATCTGTGACTGTTTTCCTTCCACCAACAGCGAAGGTGAGAAAAATAAGGGCAAAGAGCAAGTTTAGAATAAAGCTAATTTATTAAACTTGAAGTTTTGCTTTTATTCTGATATGATGTCCTTCTTATGTTTTGGGTGCCAAAGTGCCATTCTTTTTAAAAAATGACTGTCATAGTCATCGGTAGCTGGAGGAGTCACGGGTGCTGGTCATAACTATTCTGACCCTCACCTCACAGGCACAGGGGAGGATTAATCTTCCCAGTCCCCATTTCAGTTAGGTCTGGACAAGTGACTTGTTTTCACCAATGAAATGTAAGCAGAAAGAGTGTGTCACTTTCAGGCAGAATTTGTGAGAGTCAGACAATTCCACTTCCCTGCCTCAGAGACTATGGAAACATGTGTCAAGACGCAGCCTCTGTCAACCTGGCTCCCCCAGCGACCGCAACCCTGCCAACCTCACTGGGCACGTAGTATGAGTGAACAATAAACTGTGGCTCTGAGACTTGGGTGCTGTTCCTGCAGCCCAGTCTGACTAATAGAGTAGCTGTTTATATTTTTCCTATCTTTATTTAGCAAAATGAAATGTTGCCAATCTTATGTTGGTATTCCTTTTTTTTTCCTTCTGGCATTTAACGGCCCCAGGAAATGGAAGCCCTTGGATATTCTGACATTCTGATAACTGGAGCATGGGAGGTATCCAGTTTGATGAGAACAACAGTTCTCAGTTTAAGGGCCACAATATGGGGCCCCTCAGTGCCAATTCAACCAGAGTCACCCTGTTTTATCCATGTAATGAATAAATGAATGAGTATACCACACTCCTGCATGGGATCTCAGCATGAGGAAAGAGTTTTATAGCTGAAAAAGAAAAAGTTAAAAGGTATGTGGCTGAGACTATGCTAGGCTCTGTGGACACAATACTGAACAAGACAGACACATAGTCTATGGTTTTCAGTTTTGTGGGATGCAAGAGGGGCCAGAAGGGCAGACAAAAGACAAGTAAACAAACAGATAAAATAATTAAAACAGGGAAAAGCACTGTGTAAGATATGGGAGCTGAGGTAGAGAATAATGGAAGGGGGACCACTTTAGGTAGGGTGGTAGGCAAGATCTCTTCTCGGGAGGTCATGTTTAAGTTGCAACCTGAAGGAGGAGATGCAGCCAACTGGAAAGGGTGGGGAAGGGGCAACCAGTAAGCCACGCTGGGAGGGCCATCAGGCAAGAAGGTGTGCCACCTGCACAGGAGCAGAAGACCTGCATAGCTGGACAGTAGGCCTGAGAAGGAGAGAGGCAGGAAGTAAGTTGGAAGGGTCAACAGGACCTGACCACACAGGGCCCTGCAGGCCATAGGAAGTGAGTGAAGGAGGGCAGTTGGGGTGAAGCTGCCTATCCCACGTCACCATTTAATAAACACTCAAAGAAGAAATCCTGATGCTCACTTGCTCACTTCCCCAATCTGCCTTCTCTCCCCATCTCATAAATGCCAGCTCCACTTTTTAAGATGCTCAGGCCCAAACCTTGGCGTCTCTATTACTCTACAGCTAACCCATCAGGGAATCCTAGTGCCTCTACCTTCAAAATGTACCCTGAATCAGACCACCCTTCATCACTGCACGGCGATTGACCTGGTCCAAGACACTAGCCTCTCTTACCTGGACTGGTGTGGAAGCTTCTTAACTGGCCTCTTTGCTTCTACCCTTGACCCAACATTCTTCTCTCTACACAGCAGACAAAGAGATCCTTCAAAACACAATCAGACCATTTTCTGCCCCAAACCTGCAAAGGCTTCACACCTCACTTAGGATAAAACCAAGGTCCAGTCCATTGTGATCTGGCCCCTCACCAGCTCCCCAGTTCCATCTCGATTTCTCTTCTCCTCACTCACTCAGCATCAACCCCACAGCCTTCTTGATTTTTTGTGGCATGACCTTTGCACTTGCTATTTCCTCTCTAGATCCCTTCCTCAGTTATCTGTCTCTTGAGGCTTGCTCCCTCTGCTATTCAGATCTGTCCTCAATGGTCACGTTATTAAGAGTATGCATCCAGAGACCCTCCTTTCTATCATTTCTGTCTTCACATCTGTTCATTTTTCTTCATGAAATGAATCGTCACCTGACATATACTTATTTTTCTAGGTCATAAGTTGGCAAACTTTTTCTATAAAGGGGCCAGATGGTAAATATTTTAGGCTTTGCAGGCCATACGGTCTCCATCACAACTGCTCAACTCTGCCATCGTCGTGTGAAAGCAGCCATAGACGGTACATAAATAAAAGAGCATGGCTATGTTCCAATAAAACTTTATGTACAATAACAGGTGGCAAGTTGGATTTGATCTACGACCACTGTCCGCAGACCCTTAGTTTAGGCATTTGTTGTCTACTTCTCTATTAAAATGCAGGGCTCCAGGAGAGCAAGGATTTTGTCATTTTTGTTCAGTACCTTCTGCAGCATATACCAAAGTGCCTGGCATGTGGTGGGCAGTCCATAAATATTTATTGAATTAATTCATTGATTTATTGGTTGATTAATGAACTCTTGGGAGACTTTGACTTTAAGGGCCTGACTAAGGAGTTTGGATTTTCTCTTTAAAAAAAAAAAAGTTTGGAAAGGGTCTTTGCCAGTTTTAACAATGTTCATGACTTGATTGACAGATCTTATCTGCAGTCTGCAATTCTCAGAATGCAGACATTTTGAGACAAATGACAGCCACTCGCGCATCTCACTGTTTACTCCTCTCGGAAGGGGAGTATGTATGATGCACATCGCACATTGAATTGGATGTGTGATGCATCAGACCACTGCCAACAAAAACACATCGAAATAAAATAATCATCTCTGTGAGCAAAGGCCTAGGGATGACACTCCAGACGCCCCCATGGAATAAAAGGGCCCTTCTGCAGCTCTGTAGGGAACAGAATTGGGGACAGCACTGTGTTGTTGGAAAAGCAGAGCGGTCAGGGTGTGATTGAATGAGTGGCAAAGGCTGAAAGAGTTATGGGGGAGGGGAGGTCAACTTGGGTTAGGCTGGAGGGAACAGGTGGAGACAAATGGAAGGATGATTCTAATTTTCTGGGATGAGATGGGCCAAGGTGTGGAGCTGGCTGTGAGCAGAATGTGCTCCTCCTGAAATCTGAAGAACCCGGTTAGAGTAGCTTGTTTCTTTGGCAAAAGGGATTTGGATATGAGGATCTGGACTGTGAACAGCCTTGAAAACCAGTCTGGAGAAGTGGTACCATCTGGGCAATGGGAAACCACTGAAGTATTTTGAGGTTGTTATGGTGATGGAAGTTCATATGCAATAAAGTTGAGAAATGGAATGAATGAGCACATGGATGTGAATGAATGAGAGGGTAAATCTCAGGTGAAGGAATCAGAACTGAATCCTGAGAGCACTGGGGAGCCACTAAAAGGTTGTTTTTGTTTTTGTTTTTTAACATTTTTATTGGAGTACAATTGCTTTACAATGTTGTGTTAGTTTCTGCTGTATAATAGAGTGAATCAGCTATACGTATACATATATTCCCATACCCCTCCCTCTTGCATCTCCCTCCCACCCTCCCTATCCCACCCCTCTAGGTGGTCACAAAGCACCGAGCTGATCTCCCTGTGCTATGCGGCTGCTTCCCACTAGCTATCTATTTTACATTTGGTAGTGTATATATGTCCATGCCACTCTCTCACTTCATCCCAGCTTCTCCTCCACACCCCACCCCGCCCCCGTCCTCAAGTCCATTCTCTACATCTGCATCTTTATTCCTGTCCTACCCCTAGGTTCATCAGAACCACTTTTGTTGTTGTTTTTTTCTTAGATTCCATATATATGTGTTAGCATACAGTATTTGTTTTTCTCTTTCTGACTTACTTCACTCTGTGTGACAGACTCTAGGTCCATCCACCTCACTACAAATAACTCAATTTTGTTTCTTTTTATGGCTGAGTAATATTCCATTGTATATGTGTGCCACATCTTCTTTATCCATTCATCTGTCACAGACACTTAGGTTGCTTCCATGTCCTGGCTATTGTAAATTAAAAGGTTTTAAGTAGAGAGTGACAGGACCATATCTCTCTTTCTAGATGAAATGGGCAGAGAGATTGGAAGGAGTGGGAGAATCTTCAGGGTAACAAGACCAGTTGGACTACTGCTTCTAAGAATATCCCTCTTTTGTACATATTGTCACATTGCCCCGGGTCCACCTCCACACTGAGGGTCACAAGTCAGCACAGTACGTTTAGTTGATAAATCTGGCAACCCTGCTCAGGTGCCACTTCCTCCATGAAGCCTTCTCCAATTTTCCTACCTGGAAGGGACCTTTCCTCCTCAGAGCTTTCACACCTCTTCAAATGTTCCCCTCTAATTGCAACAGTCACTTTTTATCTTAGCTCCTGACTGTCTGGATTCAAACCACAGCTCTACCACTTGCCAGTTCTGTGGCCGTGGGCAACTCCCTTAACCTTCATAGGGCTCTATTTTCTCATTGACAAAATGGGAATAATAATAATACCTTTCTCCTAAGGTCACTGTAAGGATTTAATGAGTTAATATATGTGATAGGCTTAGAACAGCGCCTAGAATATAGTGAACTTTGTATAAGCAACGGCTGTTATTGTTATTATTGCTATGTAAATTATTTGTGTCTGTGTTTTAATTCCTGTAATAGATTTGAGCCTTTTGAGCACAAGGATTATGACTTACTCATTTTTGCATCTTCTTCAGTGAGTAGCAAGATGCATTTACATAGTACTTGCTCAATAAATATTTGTAGAATGTATCAATAAATGGTCAAATGAATGAAAGAATGTAAGCTTCAGAATGGAATTTAACTATGGTGCTGCAAACAAAGTATTATTTGTATTCAAGGATACTTTGATCTTTAAAGGAAAAAACAACTATGTGTGTAATGACAGGAACCTAAGAATCTGAGTGCAGAAGGGGCACAGGGTAAGCCCTGCAGCATGTATTCTCAAAACTCAACCCTGTGTCTTGATTTTTTTTCATCTGCAAAATGAAGAGATTTGATTAAATGATCTTGAAATCCTCTATAGCCCTAAAGTTCTATTATTGGGATCACTAGGTTCTTAAAACTTTTGTTTGTTGATTAGAAAAGACAGTGGAAGAATATTTTTAATTGAAAAAATACTTGCAAATGACACTTAGTACTAGGGCCTAAAGAAAGATCTTATCAAATATAGCGAGGGCTTGTGTTAGAGATGGAGCCTATGTTCCCTCACTTTAATTAGGACTAACACATCAAGAAGAGAAATTGTGTCAGAAATATGTACCACAGCCACATTTACCCAAAAGACACAGGAGGCTTGAAAACAAAAATCAAAGCCGCTCAGAATTCTCCTGGGAAAATGAACAATGAGAAGCACCAGCAAAATGAATCCAAGTTCACCAGGAATCCATTGACCCTCCTGACTGTGGATTGGTATATTGGGCTCTGCCACTTTGAGTATTTTGGGGTTCAGCGTGAAAGGTGAAGACACTGTGGTTTCTAAAGATGTCTAGAGGCTATGGCAAAAGGATCCCTGGACCGGATGGCCCCATCTTCTAAGTCTCTCTCAGCACCCTCTTCAAGTCTTGGGCACCGTCTGCCTGTGCAGCTATCATTTGTGTCACTGGATGTTAAATTCTCCATAGATTGTGCTTATTTATCTCAGGAACCCCTGTACCCAGTACGCAATACCTAGATGCTCAACAAATACTTGTTGAATAAATGAATGTTGGCCATGCCTTAAACTCTGGCTCTGAGGAATGCTGATATGAGAGAGAAGTTGCAGATACCTTAACTTCCAGGTCATATGGTGGTTAACCAATATAAACTCATTTCTGGATTAAAATTAGACAAAGGTGAAGCAACCAGCACATGTTCTCCTGCCTTCTCTCTTGACTTCTCAATCAGCCTGGGCTGGAAATACAGAGACCTCTGGGCAATGAGCCTGTAGCTCAGTCTGTGGGTCTGCCCATGTCTGAGATGGTGCTGGTGATGGGGAGCAGCTGGCTGCTGATGATAACAAGAGCCGTGTGGCAGCCGTGGCTGATTCCTAGTGGGGGTTTTGCCCATCTCCCATAAACCCTGCAGCAGGCAATCTCCCCAAAAGAGCCCTGTACCCGGTTCTGTTCGGAAAGAGGGAAGCTAGATTCCTCCTCAACAGATGTCACCATAATTAGATAACTCATTATATCAAGGAATAAGGAAAGGAGATTGACATAGATACAAATGCGAACATATTGATAGCTTTTCTGCATGTGAGTTTGTGCAATCTTGGAAACTGATTTCCTGGACAAGGCTCAAGGGATGAGTCAGCGGTTGGAGCCTGAGGAGATTTTCCACAATGAAATTCTAGTCCCAGTCAAGTATTCTAAGAGCTTGCCATCCTGTAAGACCATTCCCAGGGGCGGCCAGGGCTCAAAGCCAGCGTAGGTGTGTGTCTGTGCCTTGTGCACATGGGAGAACCCCAGCAGGGATCCAGGGCCTGAGGGTGAAGGAGGGAGAGGGAGTAACTCTCTGGGTTAGGCAGACCACATGGGCAGTGGCTGATGCTGATCCACGAAGTCGTCGGAACTCCTGGGTCCCCTTCCTGCGTCTGAGTTGGAGAGCCTCCCTGGGAGGTCACCCTCGGTAGGGAGTAAGTGTCCTTCACAAGTGCTCCCATATGACCCTGTTCTTTCTGTTGGAGCACCCATCATTCTGTAATGTACTTGCCTCTTTTCCCTGTGGCAAAATAGAAGATTTGACTACATGATCATTTCCAGCTCAAACATTCTAAAGTTGGAAATGCCTTAAAAAAAAGTGGGGTAAAGGAAGGAAACCGTGAGTTGACATGCAATATATATATATATATGTCTGCTCCTTCTCTGGTCATTTCATATCCATCATTTTCCAACCACCTCCTGAGGCTGACCTTCCAGTTTTCAGGAGGCAGTGATCACTTCAATCACTTATGCCTTCTGAAGACCCCAGAGCAACCCAGGCTCTTCTCCTGTAGTTTAGCTGCTCATCTGTACTTAGCACTTTGTTTCTACAGGGAGACTTAGGGGAGTAGAGAGTGTGAACAGAGAGAGCCAATCCTGCAAGAGGCCCTAATTCCTGCTCCTGCCCCTGAGGTCTTCATCCTCTACCCTAGGCTCTTCCTCTGGGGCCCTCAGGTACCATCCATCCCTTTCCCACTCCCCACTTCCACCCCAGCATCTTACCCCCAGAGAGAATGATCTCCTGTACAGAGAAAATAGAATCGCCTAGAAGGGAACTCTCTCATCTTACTTCCGTGGAAGAGGAGCCTTACATCCTTCCTAAGAACTTTCCCTGTGGTTGGCGCCTGTCTCACCACTTTATTTTTTTTTTTTTTTTTTTTTTTTTTTTGGCATTACGTGGGCTTCTCACTGCTGTGGCCTCTCCCGTTGTGGAGCACAGGCTCTGGACGCGCAGGCCCAGCAGCCATGGCTCACGGGCCTAGCCGCTCCGCGGCATGTGGGATCTTCCCGGACCGGGGCACGAACCCGTGTCCCCTGCATCGGCAGGCGGACTCTCAACCACTGCGCCACCAGGGAAGCCCTCTCACCACTTTAGAGTCGTAGTCTGTTCTGGGCTTTATTTCTTTTTTCTTTTTTTAAAAAAATTTTATTTATTTATTTTTGGCTGTGTTGGGTCTTCGTTGCTGTGCGTGGGCTTTCTCTAGTTGCGGCAAGTGGGGGCTACTCTTCATCGCGGTGCACGGGCTTCTCATTACAGTGGCTTCTCTTGTTGTGGAGCCCAGGCTCTAGGTGTGTGGGCTTCAGTAGTTGTGGCGCATGGGCTCAGTAGTTGTGGCTCGCAGGCTCTAGAGCGCGGGCTCAGTAGTTGTGGCACACAGGCTTAGTTGCTTCATGGCATGTGGGATCTTCCTGGACCAAGGCTTGAACCTGTGCCCCTGCATTGGCAGGCAAATTCTTAACCACTGCGTCACCAAGGAAGCCCTGGGCTTTATTTCTTGAGTCTGTCCTTTGCTCTGCTCCCTACCTGGCCCGCTTCCCAGACATTCCTCTGGATATTTATGATATCCCCCAGGCCTCCCCCAAGTGGTCTTTCTGCCACTGCTCTCTTCTCCTTCCTGGGCCTTCTATTCCCTACCCCACATCTCACATACCTTCTCTTGAACCTATAGAGAGACCCTCCAACAGCCTGAACCTGGCATTCATACATCTTGGTTAAGAGTCCTGGGGAAAATTCTTTTTGAGTAAACTCGAGTCTCTAAGCAGATAACACTATCCTAAAGTGGGTGAAGCAGGTAGACTTTAAATATAAAGATTATGGATGCCACCAGCAGTTTATATACAGGAGCCAATGCTATGTTTGCAGTGTTAAAAGTGTGACAGGCTTTTAGCTCTACATTTTTAAAGAACTGATGGTCACTCTTGCCTGAACAGTCCAGGCCTGAATTACAGATGACTCTCGATAAAAATTAGAGCTACACCCAGCTGGCCCCATAAAAGAGAAGAGCTGAAGTCCATCCCTCTGGGACAGCCTGAGGCAATGATACTCACATTGATCCTGTTACTGGGTAAGTGAGGGGATGCAGAAGGACCCAGTCTCCTCGGGGACCACAGGCTGTTGGAATATCTCCATCCTCCATTGGAGTCACTGGCACCAAATATGCCTGGAGGAGTGAGAAACAGTGAGCCCTCTCTGACTTGCAGTACTTCTCTTTCTTCCCACTTGGTCTTGGCATTAAAGCTCTCTGGACTGGTTTTTGCTCATACTCTGTGAGTCTGTGCAGAAGTCCATTTAGAAGACCTGTTTGTAGCTCCAATTTTGGAATAAGAAAGTCAGACCTTAATCAGACTAATTCCCACCTTCCATCCGCTTTCCAGCCCTACCACCCACTCATTCTGTGTTTCAATTCTCTCTCCCTGTACAAGCACCACTCTCCTTTCCTCTGTTTTCCTTTGTGGTCAAATCTGGCCATTCAACAGGGACCATTCAAACCTCACCTTTCCAGGGAGACTTCTGGGCTCTGCCTATCCTCGCCTCTCTCACAGTCCTGTCCTATCCTCTCAGCATACTCTGCTTTCTATTAGTGGTGTTACTCTGCCTGACTTATCTCCCCTACTATACCATGGATTTTTCCAGAAAACAAATTCAGTCTGAGACGTGTGAGCGTATCCCCTAGGCCCCAGCCTAATGTTGTTGGCTGAATGTGACTTGCTATGGAAGAGATATATCATTTCCAGCCACATACTAAATGCCTCACATTCATTATTCCATTTAGTTGTTCTTTGGTAGCCGTCATCCTATTTTGCAAATGATAAAACTGAGACTCAGAGAAGTTAAATGACTTGCCCAGGATCACATAAGTAGCAAGTGGCTGAGCTGAATTTGAGCCCAGGCTTTGTTGTGTTTATTCCACCCTCCCTTCCCACCCCCCAGTGCCCCAAGCCCCTACAGGCTCCTTCAGTGTAAATTGAGGGGTGGGAGGAGACAGAAGTGCTCACTCACTTAGGTGAGTAAACACTGCTTTGCAAGCACAGTCTTTTCCCACCAAAACATGTATTTTATATGCCTTTGAACACTTTTTAAGCATCTCTTGAAAGAATGGAGTAAATGTGAACAACACAGTTAAAGGCAGGAGCAAGAAAACAGAGAATCAAGAGTTAGGTTTTTGGACTTCCCTGGTGGTGCAGTGTTTAAGAATCTGCCTGCCAATGCAGGGGACACGGGTTTGAGCCCTGGTCCAGGAAGATCCCACATGCCGCAGAGCAAGTAAGCCCCTGCACCACAACAGCTGAGCCTGCACTCTAGAGCCCGCGAGCCACAACTACTGAAGCCCGCTCACCTAGAGCCCGTGCTCCACAACAAGAGAAGCCACCGCAGTGAGAAGCCTGCACACCGCAACAAAGAGTAGCCCCTACTTGACGCAACTAGAGGAAGCCTACGCGCAGCAACGAAGACCCAACACAACCAAAAATAAAATGATTAATTAAAGAATTTAAAAAAAAAAGAGCTAGGTTTTCTTCCGATAGTTCTCCTCCTCATTAGAGAGTTTGGTTTATAGGTTTGGGAGGAGAGAAGGGGGAAGAAAGGAACTTCCAGCTGGGGAAATGGTGCAGCTAACAAAGCATGGCCAGCTTTGGGGAGATCCACAAGCAAAGAAATTTTGCTGTAATTCACTCAATGAAATCTCTTTATTTTGCCTACTTAAAAGAGGCCTCAGGGAAAATGTAAAAAGGTTGATATTGCTTTCTGGATGTCGGACTGATATTTCTTGTCTGTATGACCTAACGAGATGGGACTAGAGGTCACCCAGAATACTTAGGCTACGTGCCACTTTGTCTTTGACATGTCTCCTCCCAGTGAGCAGAGGTGCTGACACCTCCACTTCATGTCAAGTGGAATAGTGTGCTTCAAACCCAAATCTCCTCACCCTGCGCCAAGGCCTTCTTCCTCTGCCCGTTCTCCTGGGGTTTTGTCCTCATCACCTGAATGTGCTCTGTACATGCAGGAACTTGTGTAAGGAGAAGAGGCAACCTCTCGTTTCCCCACTCATGGCAATTTCCCACCAGCCCTCAGGGCTCTGGGACTGATGCCTCCTTATTATGGGGTACTGGCCATCTGTCTTGACAGCAATAGCAAGAGAAAGAACTATGGAATCCAGTTCACTGTACATTCAAGCTGCATCAAAGGTCAGGTGTCGCTGCAGAAACAAGAAAGATGTTCTAAAGAGCATGGTCCACATTTACAGGGCTAGTTAAACTGTATCTAGAGCACCATGTTCAGTTCTGGACCTCACACTGACATCCGCTTAAGCTGACCAGGTTGTGAGGGGACTGGAAACAATACTCTATGAAGGATGCTCAAAGGAACCGTGAATATGGCAGTGGTAATACTTAATCTCTAAAGCATCGTCTTGAAGGACTTCCCTGGTGGTCCAGCGGTTAAGACTCTGCGCTCCCAATGCAGGGGGCCCGCGTTCAATCCCTGGTCAGGGAACTAGGTCCCGCATGCTGCAACTAAGACCTGGCGTAGCCAAATAGATAAATAAATATTAAAAAAAGAATTGTCTTGAGGTAAAGGAAGCTGATGGGGCCTGGGATGGGGAGGCAGGGCAAGTGGGAGAAAGCTCTATGCAGGCAGCTTGCACTTGGTAAGATGACCCTGTGTGAGGCTCAGAACTTCCCAAAGATGGAATGAATGGTAGTGATCTCCCTTCCTCTGAGTGTGCCCGAAGCAGAGGCAAAAGGAGCATGGGACTGGGGGAAGGGTCAGGTTGGCACATAGCAGCTTTTACAGATGAAATGTAGCCCGTGGGGTTTTCATTGCAAAGATATGATCTGCCTTCTTATTTTGCATTTTCAATTCATGACGTGGGGAAACGGAACAGCCAGGAGCTTTTTGGAACATAAAAGAGTCTAAGGTAGCCAGTTGTAAATGACCCAGAAACCAAAGGCACCCACATTTAGCAAATTTGCTTGCAATAAACATTATTCCTATTTTAAACATTTATACATGCTTAACCAGAGACTGTCATTTCTGGCTCCAACTTCAGAAACAATAACATACCCTTAGGGCTTGTAATCCACACTAGAGAAATCATTAGCTCATTCATCGAGCACCATCTGAAAGAGTCGTTGTATCTCATTCAAATCAAACCAAACCTGCAAATATTTACCGAGCACCTTGCTGGTGCAAGGAGAACCAAGATGGATGAGATCTGGTCCCTGCCATCTAGTCACCAACAAGAGAGTGATGGAGAGAGAACAGGTTGGTGAAAAGCTTAATTATCATGTCACCTCTTCCAGCACTTTTCCCACCTATTGCGATTATTTCTTTAAAATTGCCAGCAGCACCGCTAGGCTGTGAGTTTCCTCAGAGACAGTAAAGCTTATTGGCTAAGACACAGCATTTGCACCTGTAGAAACTAAGTTCACCTCCTCACCTGGCCATGTGCCAGCTGTAACTTTGGACACATTGCTTTACTGCCTTATACTTCAGTTTCTTCGAACCTAAACAATAGAACCCATTATTGTATGAATTAGATTAAATACCACAGGCAAAGCGCTTAGCACTGTGGCCTGATCCACACATATGTGCTCAGTAAATATTTGCTGCTGCTGCTGCTGCTGCCGCTACTACTACTACTACTACTACTACTGTAGTGGGGGTTACTCTAATGTAGGGGTTAGTTTCTAAAGTAAATTCATAAGGTGAAATCCATACCTAATCAATATGATACCTCAAAATCCCACCTTGCATGTCCTCAGAAGCATATGCACTTTGAAAGAAAGCATATGCACTTGAATAGTTGCCAGCACAATGCTTTTCGTTCTCACTCTCTTTCTTTCTCATAGGCCCACTTAAATTAGTAACAGCTAATAATGAGGGCTTATTACATGGTAGGCACTGGTCTAAAACTTTACGTGTATTAGCCTATTTAATTTCATATCAACTGTGTAACGTAAGTACTAGGATTTTCTCCGTTTCACCTATGAGGAAACTAAAGCACAGAATACACATTCTTAACAACTGGTCTGACTATCTCTCCTAAGGTAAATAGGATATGACTACACCCTAATGCTAATGTCAGTATGCCCAACCATTTACACAAGTCCTGGGATACAGCAGGCGTTCAGTAAATGTTTGTAGAACGAATGAGCTCCTCAGGTTACTAGTTGTAGGAGATACTGCCTTTGTGCAGGGAACCCATATCCCCATAAACTCTCAAACAGCAGAGGGGAAATTGGACTGGGGTGAGGCCATCAGGCAGTGTCCCCATCTCAGAAGCCTCTTTGGTATTCTTTGCTCATGCTTAGCCAGTTCAGCCAGTTCCTAGGTCGAATCTCCATCCTTAATCCTCCATGAGGCCAGCTCATTCCCAGCTCACATGATCCCACAGCAGCAAGTCTTCATCCCATGCCATTGTCATCCATGACATCTTGGAACCACCATGTCACCACTGGGGTGATGGTGTGAAGGGGGCAGAAAAAGAGGCTTATAACCATTAGCACACTTCAGAGGAACTCCAATAAATCGATGTTTCTCTAACTGGAATGATGGAGGAGGTACAGAGGTATATTCTCAAGGGCCTGTGCGTTTTCTCCAGGAACTTTTAAGTGATGTGTTTTTGTTTCAATAATGATGTGACAAAATTTGGTATGAGTATATTCTAGAGGTTAAGACTGCAAAGCCTGGAGTCAGAAATCCTGTATGCAAATCCTGACTTTGCCGCTTGGTAGTGTATGCCCTTGCATCTAGCTTCCCGGACAAGGTGAGAAGTAGAATGAAGTAAGCGAGTCGCCCTCTTGACCTTCTTTTCCTTCCACCCAACCCAGGCAGATAGGAACCTGTTCTAGTTTGTATTTACAGTTAAGTCCTTGCCTTTGGTACAAGACTTTCTGGAGAAGGTGACTCCTGAGCTGATGCCGGAGAGAATGAGCTGGCATCCACCAGCACATATGTTTTATAACCATTAGATTCATTTCTACAATGCCTTATGGTTTGTGATGGATTCTTCCATGCATTTGGTCCTGACAAAAACTAAGTGAGGTAAGGTAGCAATATGTAAATGTATATAGAGTCAATCCTCATTATTCACAGATTGCATACGTGCAAATTCACCTACTTGTTAAAATTGATCTGTAACCCCAAAATCAACACTCGCAGCACTTTACAGTCATTTGCAGAAATGGGCAGAGCAGTAAAAAATTTGAGCTGCCCATCACACACATTCCCAGCTGAGGTCGAACAAGGTGACACTCTGCCTTCATGTTTCAGCTCTCAGACTGCAAACAAGCTCCTTTTTGCCATCTACTTTCACATTTTGTGCTCTTTTTCTTAGAGGTTTTGATGTTTAAAATGTCTCCAAGCATAGTAGTACACAAGGAGATTGTGATGTGACTTATAGAGAAAGTATGTGTTAGATGAGCTTCATTCAGGCATGAATTCCAGTGCTTCTGGCCAGGAGTTCAATGTCAGTGAATCAACAGTAATATTAAATAAGGTGTCTTTAAACAGAAACACACAGAAAAAAAGGTTACGTGTTTCCCCTCAGAATAGCAGTTCAAATATTTGTTAATGCAACATTCCCAGTCACTCTATAGGACAAACTATCACAAATAATGAGAACAGAGTGAAGACCATACTATATAATATATACAATATATAAAATAAGGGAACTGAGGCTCAGAGAGGTTAGAGAATCTGCCCAAAAGGCCCAAGGTCACACATCTAATGGGTGCCAGGCAGGTCCGAGTCCATACTCCACCCACTACCACCCTCTGCCTGTTGGGATTCATGGTCAAAAGAGTTGTATGAACACTTGCTATTTGTGGAGTTTGGGTAAGGAGAATTCACTCTAGCTGTTTTCAGCCTCTCCTTTGCTATGCTGGTCTTTATTTCCCCTCCTGTCCCTCTTTGTTTGTTTTTGGATCATCTGTAATGGTTTTGTCATAGCATGGAAGGTCCTTCTAAGCAAATGAATCTGTAGGTACCTCTTGCTACATAGCACAAGTCTTTCCAAGGAGGGACCTAGGAATAGAGCAGGACAACCAACCTGGGAATCAACTCCTATTCAAGTTCATACGTGAACCAATGAAAATTATCCTCCATTATTCTTTTTTTTTTTTTTTTTTTTTAATTTATTTATTTTATCGATTTATTTTTTGGCTGCATTGGGTCTTCGTTGCTGTGTGCGGGCTTTCTCTAGCTGCGGCGAGCCGGGGCTACTCTTCATTGCGGTGCGCGGGCTTCTCACTGCGGTGGCTTCTCTTGTTGCAGAGTACAGGCTTTAGGCACGCGGGCTTCAGTAGTTGCAGCGTGCGGGCTTCAGTAGTTGCAGCACACAGGCTCAGTAGTTGTGGCGCACGGGCTTAGTTGCTCCGCGGCATGTGGGATCTTCCCGGACCAGGGTTCGAACCCGTGTCCCCTGCATTGGCAGGCAGATTCTTAACCACTGCGCCACCAGGGAAGCCCCATTATTCTTAATAATATTTCAAAGTCTGGAGTGGGGCAGATGGGAGAAGAGGTGTTAAAGGAACCTCTGCACCCTCCTTAACCCTCACGCCCTCACCCCCGGCAGCCTTCACAAATCCTTGAGATGCCTACCCCTCCCCATTGAGGAGCAATGCCTCTTTGTAAGCGTTTTCAAACACTCAGTGTCATTTTGTGGGAATTTAGATCCAACATATCTCTTTTCACGGGTCCCACAGTGCTTCAGTGATGATGAGTTTGACAGGCATGACAGAAGAAAGGCAGGAGGGCGGAGGAGAAGAGAGAGGATTAACAAGTGTCTGCGAAGTGGCATTTATATTTAGAATTCCCTTTCCTTTCAAGGGTTGGTGTGCCAGTCAGGACTCTTGGTATAAACAACAGAACCCACTTAGCTCATTTTAATGGAAAGAGAATTTATTAAAGAATATTAGATAGTTCACAGAATCTCCAGGACAGCCAAAGAGTGCAGCATAAAGGGAGCCAGCCAGGAAAGTGCCCAAACCACGAAGTGAGAGTACACCTTCGAAGGCCCCACTGGCAACATGCCTGGGCATAAACACCACGGCTTTCACCAAACATGCTGAACACCGAACACCAAAACCTCAGGCTCTGACACTCCCAAGGCTTCCTGCTACACTTCTGAACTGGATTCTTCCATGGGTACATCCAATTGGTAGAGCCCAGGTCACATGACCGAGGACTGACCTGGTCTCATACGTGATGGATCCCCAAATGGGGACCAGATCAACTTGTTAACTTGCTGAGTGACCTCAGGGAAGTCACTGAACTCACTTGATCTAGTTCCTCGTCTTTAGTATGGAGGATTCAGCTCAGTGTGCTCTAAGGTGACTTTCAGCTCAGAAATGCTATAATTTGGTGATTCTAAGCATCTGAGAATGTTTTATTTAGCACTCAGCCACCCCAGGATGTTTGATAAAATCTGATCATTTGGACAAGTCCCAAGAAAAGAACAGATCAGAGCCTGCATTGGGTGTTGGGAGCCCACCTGATGGGAGAATGTGTGTTTGTAGTGGGAGGTGGGGAGGTGGATGATGAAAGTATGGAGAATTTTAGAACTTGAAGGAATTAAACACTTCCTTTTTTTTCTTTCTTTCTTTCTTTCATTTCAAATATGGAAACTGAGCCTCAGAGAAGGAAATGAGGAATCTAAGTTCACAGAGTTAGTTAAAGGCAGAACTGGGATTAGCATTACCTTTTCTGCTTTCCATTCCAGGGTTCTGTCCCCAATGCCAGGAATGACGAAAAGATTTCCTTTCCTTTCCTGTGTTAACTCTAGTGAATTAGCATGGCTGCCTTGAGCACTGTATTCAGGAAGTTTCCCAGGTCCTTCGGGGCTCAGTGGGAAAAGTGCTATAATTGATTAGCAATGTCTGTCACGGCCACAAGAGGGGAGAGTAGTCACCCAGGTTTTGCCATCCCTAATTTACCAGGCCTCATTATAGAATCAAATTGCCAGTGAGGAACTGGAGGCTCATTCTCCACAGAGAACCAATAGGTGAAAAGGGGTAGAAAACTACATAACCCGTTCTGCAGAAGGCTCTTACAAAGAGCCCAAAATTAAGAGGTGGTAGTCAATGTATGCTTAGGGAACCAGCTCACACCTACATTCAAAGTTTGCTAAGTTACATTGGGAACAAAGAGTATTGCAAACTGTGAAAAGGGCATGTGAAAACAAGGATATGAGAGCTGGGGGAACAAGTCCCTAAAAAAGCAGAATGAGATAACAGTTAAATTAGAGACACATTACATTGTACAATGTGCACCCAGAAGTTTTTTTTTGGGGGGGGTTATGTTATCCTAACTAAAATATCATTGCTTAGATTGAGACAGTAAAATTAATTTATTTTCATGAACAGAGTTATATGTAAAATCTGTATGAGCATATGGATTGGTCAGTCCCTCCATGCCTAAATTGAATTCTAGTTAATAATAGTGATGATGATAATAATAATAACTATCTCATTTAATCCTCATTACACACTTGTGAAATAAATACTATTATCATCACTGTCTTATAGGTGGAGAATCTGAGCTTTGGATGGCTGAGGGACTTCCCTAAGGTCACACAATTAATGCGTGGCAAAGCTGGGTTTCGAATCAAAAAAATCATGATTTTTTTTTCCCGTTCATGTTAATTAAAAGTCGGATCCAATCTGAGGCATGTTTGAGAATTTGTGGAAGTTACTAGAAGTGAGATATGAACCTTTGCAGAACTGGCCCTAACATCCTAACCCCTCTTGATAGAGAAGTGACATCATGATCTTCCCCTTGTTTTCATCTACTAAAATTCAGATCGCCAAACTTCTTAGCCTCTCTGGGAAAACTAAGCAACCCATCATTTCAAAGGAAGCTTGTGGGGTTTGTGCACAGCGATTTCACGTCTTCCCCAAAACACCGACATAGCCAATCCAGGTTAAAGGATATCAGCATTGCCACACACTCTTCTTTTTCCCAAATTAATCAAGAAGTAGGAATTTCTGACAAATGCCATCTGCTGATTTTTCAGAGAGACAAGTTTTGGTGGTGTGACCAGCAGGTGCCTCGGCTTTTTCTAGCATGCAGTACCAAAATAGTCACCATGGCAACCCTCAGAGGGCAGACTTCCAAAGAGATGCATTGTGAGCACAGAAACTCTAGAGCACTTTCAAGCAAGAAGGAAGGAGGCTCGGTGGGCAGGTTTCCAACGTGGGGAACAAGAGCTTCTCCCCACATCCCCAGGCCGGACCGCAGGCTGCTATGTACTTGGTACAGCCAGGCTCTCAGCCACCCTGGGGCTTTTGCTCCCAGGAAGAGAGAGGAAATGTGAATTTGTGGGGAATGGCAGGCAGAACAGGCAACTCCAAGATTCTTTGCAGGGACTAAAGTGGCTTGGGAGTGGGATAAGTCCCTTGGAGGAGGGACAAAAAAGGCATGGCCCTGGGCTGGGACTTGGCAGGAGACTTGGGTTCTAATTGCTAACCAAGTGACCTTGGGTGATTACCTCACCTCTCTGAGTCTCAGCTTCTCATTTGTGAAATGGGGGTGGTGAGCTCTCCCTGCCTCATCACAGGGGAAACTGAGGATACGATATGATGCTTGTGGAAGCTCTTGGTAAGGTGCTCAACGGGCAGCACAGATCAAAGAGAGTAGAGATTTGGGGTTCAGGAAGCCTGGGTTCCTGATCAGGCTCTGCTACTTTCTGATCCTATGAGCCTGGGCAAGTGACAGAGCTTCCCAGACCTCGGCCTCCTCACCTCACAGGGTCGATAATAAGTACTGCCTGGCAATGTGGGTGTGCAGGTTAATGAGGTATAACATTTGTGATCAGGGATGCAAGTCTGCTCCCTCCTCTGGGCTCCTGGGACTTCTGAATCCTGGGCTCCTCTGTGACCTGGGATTCCACACTCCCCTGTGGTGTTAGAAGCACAGCCAAGACAGGATTAAACGTAAGGATTTTACTTGGGGAAGCAGTTGAGAGAAAAGGAGGAGGGAGCTGGGAGAGGCCAGCGGGGAGAGCCACCACACCAGAATGCAAGTCTGACTTAAATGCAGGAGGGTGGGGAGAAAGGTTGGCCGGAAGCATCCTAGACCAGCTATGCACTGAGGAAGGCTGAGGAAGGCCGTGAGGGAGCCTTCAAACCACAGTCAACTCTCAGAGAAGCCCCTGTCTCCTGGAGACTATGAGTACTAGCACCCGGGACTCACTCAGTGGCTGACTGGGTGGGAGCGGCCCATAGGAAGTGTGGCCTCAACACAAATACGAGTGCACAGCAGCTGGGGCCCTTGGTCAGTTTGGCTCCCTGTCTGCAAGGCATGCCCCCACCCACAGTCCCTCATACAGAACATTATAGGAACTAGGACTCAAAGATGTCTCTGGACCTCAACTCTGGGAGAAACAACATTCTTGATTAGATTATATAGGAAAGCTGCACATGCCCTGTGTCTCTATCTATACTTAAATGCACACGTGTGTGGGTATACATGCTATTTGTCAGTGCACACATATATGAATGAGTATATCTGCATGTGTGGATAAGTATTTATATTTATGTGTATGTGTGTGTGAATTTATACAATAATACCATTAGAACTATGCTAAGCATTTTACCACAGTATCCCTCATCTTTACAACTATGTTTGAGGTAGATAAAGTAGGTAAATTTATGTTTTCCCCAACATGCCATTCCGGTAATACAAAGCAGAGCCAAGTACTGAATCAGGAATATTTTCCTTCAAGATCTGAGCTCTTGTCCTCTTCACCACACCCCCGCCCACTCATATGACCATTTATTACATGAAACCACAGATGTGTGCATATATAAGAAAAGTTAAGACACAGGAGGCAAATATACACAGAGAGGTATAGGTTGGTGGCTGATGAAGGGACATGCTTCCAGAAGCACACCCCCAATATAATTCTATTAGTGTATGCCATCTGGAAACATACATTGCATCCTAGCTGTAAGAATTTCTATATAATAAGCTACAGCACAAATTTTAGAGATTCTAAGCAATTTGAGGCTCTGATTCTTCTAGCACAGTCCTACAGGAGTCCCTTTTCTTGTCCTTCCCCCAAATCCTTGCTTCCATGGCAAGTTTTTCAGAGTGCTTTGTGGAGGTTTTTTTGTCCTGATTGAGAGGTGTTTAAAAAAAAAACACAATCAACTCCAACACTTTAGTTTTCTGAATTTGTCTTTGCTTGTTTCCTGGCAGTATGAAATACTAGTCTGGAGAAATCAATTTAAAATCAGTCGCAATTACCATTTAGTGAGCACAGGTACTGTGCTTGAGATTTCCATAAACAATCACCACATTTGAATTTGGTTCTTATCAAAATGATCCTCATTTTACAGATGAAGAACTGAGGCTGTAAGAGTTTAGGAGACTTGGTTGAGTTACTCTGTTCATAAGGGGGCAGAACAGAGACTGAAGCTGGGCTTTGCTGGATCTACAGCCCGGCTCTTTCCACCGTTTTAACACGCTGCATAGAAGCCATAATTTGCCCAGTGCTTGGTATTCCATGCTATGCTATTTGTTAGTTCTGCTGTATCCTGGGAGCCTGCAGGACCAGCCAACCCCAGGAGGGCCGCCTGGGGCCAGGGCAGGTAGACTTACCTGGAAGAGCACCAGCCTGGCTATCAGCATATCCACTTTCTTCCCATCTCCTTTTGCAGCCTCCTTCCTCCGTTCACAATGACAGTCCAACTTCTGCCAGTCCTGATTGCCATTCAAGCCTTTTTCCTTTTTAAGGATTTTGAGGAAGAAAACCATCGTGTGCTCAAAAGGGTCCTGGCAATCAGGAGTGTCTGGAGATTTTGAGCTGTTAACGCAGAGAGGTAGCAGAAGTCCTTTCTAGGACATCCTTAGGAGCCCAAATGGCAGCTAGAGTCAACATGGCTAGATCTGAACAGGTTTCCAAAGCACGGCCGTAAGTGGGTGAGGGCTGTAACGAAGGCCCCAATGTTTGGAGAGCACTGCACAGTCTGTCAGATGCTTACAGCCCCACACTGTCTCTCAGTCCTCACAGCAACCCCATGCAGTGAGTGGTGTTACCCCTTTTCACAGTTAAGGAAACTGGTCAGAGAGGTACAGTGACTTGCCCAATGGCAGATAGCTAAGAGGTGGAGCTGAGACTCCAACCCAGTTCTTCTGACTCCAGGCCCATCATCTCAGGATTGTATCTGGGTGGTCCTCATACCTGTACGAGGGGCCAGTGGCAGGGTCAGTGGAAAATAGCAGAGGAGCCTGGAAGCAGTAGGGGCCTCTGTAAAAGGTAAAGTTGTCTTTGTCAGCTTGGGTTGCCATAACCAGTACCATAGACTGAGTGGCTTAAACAACAGATAATTATTTCTTACAGTTCTGGAGGATGGTAGTCCAAGATCAGGGAGCCAGCATGGTTGGGTTCTGGTGAAAGCCCTCTTCCTGGTTTGCTATCTTCTTCCTTGGTTTGCTTGTCCTCATGTGTCAGGGAGTGAAAGCAGAGAGAGGAAGCTCTGTCCTGTTGCTTCTGATAAGGGCACTAATCCCATCATGTGGGCTTCACCTTCATGACCTAATTACCTCCCCAAAGCTCTATCTCCAAAGACCATCACACTGGGGATTAGGCTTTCAACATATGAATTTGGGAAACACAAATATTTAGACCATAGCAGAAATAGAGAGCCCTGGAGGCCCATTTCAATTGGTGCAAGGAACCAAGCACCATGCTAGGCACCGGGGATATGGCATGAACAAGGCCTCCCAGACCCTGCCCTTAGAGTGTCATAATCCGGTGGGGGAGACCAACAGTTAAAAAGACAACCAACACAGAGTGATAAATGTTCTGGGAAAGGAACATACAGGCTCTGTTGGAGCACATGGGAGGGCACCTCACCCAGACATGGTATAAGGCCTCTTGATTCATTTTCCAAGTATATAAAAGGGACTTAAGATTTGGGGTAGAAGTGAAAAAGGAGGTGGTGGCTGTAGGAGGAGAGATACAGGAAGGCTTCCCAGAAGAGGTGTATAGCCTTTTGGAGCTGTAGCCTTGAAGAATGGGTAGAATTTTCATGTGCAAAGATTTGGAGGAGAGTCATTTCAGCCTAAGGAAAGAGACTGATCCCTGATAGAGGCATGAATGGGGGATATGCCCAGTGGACAAGAGCACATCTCCAGAGTCTTTGGGTGGACTGCTTGGTGCAGAGTACCAGGCGACACAGCTGGAAAAGCAGATGGAGGGGGGGTCAAGTAAGTGCTTTCCAAGATGTGGACTTTGTCCAATAGGCCATGGGGAGCCATTGCCAGCATTTTGCGTGGGGCAGTGACACCCTTGGGCCTGCATCTTGGAAAGGTGGTTTTCAGGGCAGTTTGGATGATATTGGGGAGAATCTGGAAGCATAGGACCAGTACCGGTGTGTAGGTGAGAGATGATAAGGGCATCAGTCCTCGGGCAAGAGCTAAATCAGTGGGGTAGTCACCCAGACTGGCAGAACCAGAGCGGGCAGAGCCAGAGAGAAAGCCCCAATGGTGTCTGAGAAGAAGAAGTTGAAGATCCACCTGGAGGAGGCAGGTGTGTCTTCCATCCAAGGGGCAAGCTCAAGGTTAGGGATGAAAAGAAGCACCAGAGGGCTAAAGCAGAGCAAACAGAGGGACACAGTGGGAGTAAGAGGCCAGAGGAAGCAAGGGGTGTAAGGGCTCTTGCTGGAAATGGGCCTCAGACTGCTAACTGTGTGTATGTGTGTGTGTTTGTGTGCGTGTGCACGCTGGGCTGTGTGTATATGTGATATATGCACAAACATGTGCTGAGCAGGGAGGAGAGATGACCTGGGTTAAAGAGTGATAGATCAGGAGGATAATGAGGGTACCCTAAGAGGTTAGATGAGACAGGCAGCCAGGGGCAGGTCTTAGCATCTACATGGGCAATCGCCCCTCGGCACCTGAATCAAGAGAATGAAGAGCAATGAGCTTCCCACAGAACAGTTCTGTCTCCCTTGGTTCTACCCCAGGAGAGCAGCACCTTCAGTCACATGCAGCTGTACAATCAGTCATCCAACCACCATGCTCCGCATACCTACTAAGTGATGCCCAAGACATGGAGATGAAAACCCAAAGTCTTTTTTTTTTCTTTTTTTAAAGACTTGAATCAAACTCCTTTCTGGCACTTTCCACAGGTTTCTAGGGGTTTTGTCCCCTGCACTCAGGGCTGAGGAAACTGGTTTGTCCACAGCCTGGTCATCCCAGGGGGTTCCTTTGAAAACTTCCTGCGGTGTCCAGGAGCAAGCAGCCTCCTGGACACACTGCCTGGTGAAACTCCAGATGAGAATGAATGGCATTTCTAAGACAATCCTCCCCATTTCCTTTTCAGCACTGTGATTCCTTCCTTCCTTCTCTCCCCAGCTGGGCTAGCGTTTTCTTCCCATCGGAGCTCTGTGAGAGCATTTTAGGGCAATCCAGCCATCCCACTTCACCAGAGGCTGGCTGACCCCTGGCCTGCCGGTGGGTACTGTACGCACAGCCCAGGGCTTGTCTGTCTGCCCTCCACCCCCTCCCCTGCTGCTGACGCACGCAACCTATAATAAGCCTCTGTTACTTGGAGCTGGGGCGGCTAGTAGTAAGCTGAAACCGCTACTATATTTACACTCTTTCCACATTTAGACAAAGGCTATTTTTAACAGAAGGTCTATTTGTGGGGGATGCCCACGTCACACTCTGTTCACATGCATCTCACCAGCCTGAGTCTATTATTTTGATTTCACACTTGTACCAGGTCTCTTACCTTCCCTCTTCCTTCCATCATTTTGCTTTCATTTCATCTTTCTTTCTCCAGTTTCCTTCCTTTCTTTTCCCAGGGGGAAATCAGGATGAGAGGTCTTTGGCAGGCTGTGTTTCCATAGTTTTTCTGGGGATGCAAGGCGCCATCCTCACAGGGCAGAGTGGGCAGTGGACACCAGGCCTGTGGACTGTTCTCAGTCTGTGGCAGGGGGCAAGGACAGACCCCAATCCCAAGGGGCTCCGGAAGGGCCTGTTCTGCCTCCACGGTCTGGGCGGGATGCTGGGACTGTCACAGCCTGGCCTTCCTTCTCCATGGCATTCCAATTCTGTGAGTGCATGTGTGCGCACGCACATGTGCTTGGGGGAGCACGGCTAGCAAGGTCCAAGAAAATAAGCCAGTTGGTTCATCGTTCATGCAGAGCCTTTTTTTCAGCTTAAAAGTTAATTTTGTCAGACTTCTCTAAGACAGAGCTTTTGTATATTTTGATGAAAGAGGGTTTCATACTTTCTAGGTGAGTGATCCACTTAAGGGAAGGGGTGGGGGAAATCAGTGGAATTAGCACATATTAAGTCCTCAATGTGGTCAAGCCCTCTACAGGCACTGTGGAAACCTGGACCCTGACAATTGCACTAGGGGGTAGTCCTGCCGCACTCAGATTACAGGTGAGATTTAGAGAGATGAGTGACTGGCCTAGATTCACTTAGCTCATAAGTGGCTATGCTGGGACTGAAATCTACGTGTCTGGCTACAAACTGCATGCTGGCCCCAAATCTCACACCTTCCCTACTGCTTCCTTCTCACCTCCCCGAAAAAATAAACAGTCTCATTAACGCTGATTTTATTATTTTCTTTCCCTGGTTCTGCTCCCCTCCTCAGCCCCCTGCCCCGACTAGAAGAGACCTTACAACCTCAGAACCCTCAGCACTTGGCTTGGTCTGCTTCTTTAGATTCTGAGCAGTAACAGATCTGAGATACAGTCACATTGGAATCTAAAAAGCACACCGGCCCCCAGGCTCCTGGGACCTCCCTAAAGGGTCCCAAGAGAAACACCACGTTGTCGAATCTTATTTTATTTCTGCCAACAATTTGGATTGTGGCTTCAGAGTGACATATTTTTATTGTATTTCTAAGAGCAGAGGGTGCTGAGATTTGAACTCACATCAGACTACAGCAGAAACAGAATTGTAGGACACCCTGCCCTCCTTAGCCCAGCTTCTGTAGGTGTCAGAAAACTCATGGAAACCAAACGCCCCCTGGGTCTCTATCATCAAGACTTTTAAATTGCTGACTTGTCTCCGACATTTCCTGGAGACTCTGATAAGAGATTATTGTCTGTTTGGTGTCCTAGAGTCAGGAGCCCTAATCCCAGGAGCCTTGTGGCTATAACAGTAGTACAAGTTACATTGCTTATACTTAATTTGATTTCTTCTTCCTTAAAATGGAGATACTAATGCCACTTTGCCCACTCACCCACTTCACAGTTTGCTAAGAAGATTAAATCAGAGAATTTATGTGACTCTGCTATTGCAAAAGCTGGCAAAAGCTACAAGAATGTTAGTGCTGATGTTTTTGTCATTAGTAAAGATGTGAAGGAGGACTCAGCAAGGCCAAGTGACATGTTTAAGGTCACACAGCAAGTAAGTGGTTCGAAAAAGGGCTTAATAGCCCTGCTTCCCTCTGCAAAGGGCTGAAAAAAAAAAATCACAGGGCCACTGGAAGGCTCAGATACTGAGCTCTACAATGCTGGGCCGAGTTCAGCCCAGAAATGGGGACACTGATCTGGGATGGGTCCCATCGCTCTCCCCAGCTGACCCTCCCTGCACCTTTGTCCCAGAAGCTTCTCAGGCTTCTCAGCAGTGTGGGTATCCTGCCTCAGCCAGAGCTGAAATCCCAGAGCAGGGACAGAGGAGTCAGTGTCATGGGGCTTCTGGTTTCAGGATATACTGGAAAGGTGAGAAGGAAGCTTGTCTTCCCATGGATCTGGGCCAGGGCCGGGTGGCGGGGCCTCCCCTGCCAGGAGCTGGGACGTTCCCCAGGTGCCCGGGCATCCCCAAGTCAGCAGGGCCGCCAGCACTTTCCAAAGCATTAGCTTGGGTCTGAAAATAAGTCCTTCAGCCGTTTGCATGAACCAGATGCTTTGTCGTTCAGGCAAAAGCTGCCCTAGAATCTACAACCTTGGCAAGGCCTTGTGCTCCCCCAGCTTGGGGACCAGTTTGCAGAAAAGAAATTAAAGCCCCATGTAACCGGTTCTTGGAGGACTTGGTGAGAGTCCTCTTTGCGTCCTGTATCTCTACACCTCAACCTCCACGACTTTGACCTTTATGCCGTGGCCACACATGCCCCTCCACCTCCAACCACCACCTCGCCTCCCCACCCTGGCCAAATTCCCACCAGCTTTCAAGGCCGGGTACAGATAGTACTCCTTATGTGAAATCTGTTCTGGTCCTTCTCCCAGTTAGGAATAATAACGAAAGCCCCTCCTCTGCGTTCTCACAGAGCTTTGGGAACGTGGAAGCAGCACAGCTAGCCTGCACTGGAATTTCCCATACATCCAGCCCAGGACAGAGGAGCTGACCCACTGATCAATGGGACTGGAATCAGGCTTAGTTTTCACCCCTTCTCCTGAAGGGGTGGGGTAGAGCCTCTGGGCTGTTGGCCTGTAGACGGTAGAGGAGACACTGTGGTGCCCACCCTGGCCCCCTTTGCAGGGCCTATGCACACACCTCCTCAGATGCTACCAGTACGACCTGCTTGCCTATTACGGACTCACAGCTGCCCCCTTTCTTAGGAGAACTGCCCTCAGGAAACAGGAGCTGCCTCTCCAGGGGGTCACCCCACACCACCCCCCACCCCCCGCAACTACCCCCAGCACAGGGATGACTAAATAAAACAGGGATCTGAAAGGGCGTTGCCCTTCTCTCAAGGGGACACCTTGGCCAAGTGCTTTAGGCTCCAGAGTGTCAGTCCCACTTCCACCCCCTCCCCAAGGATTAGGCCAAGGCTAGGCTTTACCTGAGACCACAGTTAAGGGCACTGAAAATCTCACGTCCCAGGTAATCTCTCAGTTTGGGGCAAACAGAGCTGATTGGTTGGCCTAGACTGGGTCTCCAGATTTAGGACATAAAAATACAGGATATCCAGTTAAATTCACATTTCAGATCAACAAAGCACACATTTTTAGTATACGTACGTCCCATGCAATATTTAGAAATCCCTGTAGTAAAGAATTGCTTGCTGTTTATCTAAAATTCAAATGTAACTGGACGCTCTGTATTTTATCTGGTAGCCCTACCCTCAACCACATCTGTGTTTCTTCCTTTCCCCTCCCTATCCTGCTTCTCCATCTCCCTCCCTTGCAGGTTTTTCCCTCTATAAACCATGATACCTAATACCCTTTCTCAGCCTCTGCTTCTAAGGAACCTGACCTGAGACTGTCACTGCCTCTCTGCCATCCACAGTGACCAGAAAAGGCCCTCTATTTCCCCTGGACTTTGCAGAACATATCTCTTTGGCCCAGCCTCCTGACACAGGATGGGTGGGGCAGTTCTGAGGAGGGTCTCTGTGTAACCCTGGGGGAAGCCACTGCCTCTAACTGCATTCCTGCAGGACTGGTTTCCTGGAAACCTTAGGAAGACCAGGTGGACAGGAATCCTTGTGACCACAGCCTCTTTTAGGGAGCTGACTTTGATCCATCCATGACAGAGCTAGGGTTGGTGGCTTAATATCTGAGCCTGGATTTTTATACTCTGGAACATGAAGACTGGATGAAAATGACATCTGGGGACCTTCCAGTTGTGACCCAGTGAGATTTGGAGTTTTCCTAAGCCTGACCTTTGTATTTAGTTTATAAAGTACTCAACCTAGTGCCTGGCACAAGGTTGCTATTAATAGTAGTGTTGATCATAAGCAACCATAATAAAAAACACCTGATTCCCCAAATAACATGGGATTAATCAGAAAATGTCCTATGAGGGCACCAAGCACCCAACTAAACAGATTTCATGGCAAAACCACCCCAAGGTGGAGTGAGCTGTCTCGCTTCCTATCGTGCAAAGGGAGAGGGGAGACGTTTATCTACCTGCCAGTGACGAATCATTGCCATCCATCATCCCCTTTAATCAAAAACAGTGGCCACTCTGGTGTCCAGGAATTTGGCAAATGTTCCAGGACAATGTCCCAGACTCTACTCCTACACTTTTCAGAACTGCAAACACTCCCAGACCAATTGGAGGACCACCTGCTCTCCTGACGGGGGTTGGGGGGGGACTGACCCATGAACACTCAAACCTTGTGTCCCTTCGGTCCTCCAAACACAGGAGGCAGAGTCATGCCCTCCTTCCTCTCGCCCATCACCACGCTCTGCATGCCAGTCCCTCTTCTTGAGGGGCTCAACTCAGCCACAGACTACTGCTGAGACATGCTCAGCCACCAGCCCCACAGCTCTTTGGCTGAAGGAACTGGCTTTCTGTTCCCTCTCTCACAACCGTCACAAGGACACTCAGGAGCCCTCATTCACATAAAATCCCATCGTGGAATCTTTGCCCACAACCACAGAATAGCAGGGCTGGAGGAGACTCTGAGGCACCTAGTCTAGTCCTTAGCAGATGTACAAGCGGGGCCGCCCCAAAAACACCCCCACCAAGTGCTTCTGCTTGACACCTTCAAGACCGAGAGCTCACTCCCAGCCAGTGCCCCCCCTTCCCTTCATGGAACTACTCAGCCATTAGAAGCTTCTTCTCATGTCCGTGTGGAATCTGACCTCTTGCAGCTTCCTCTTGTTGGTCTTCATTCTTTCACTGATGGCACAGAAAGTCCAGTCTTGTTGGAAGATGGTGTGCAAAGAGGTTCAGGGAGGTGTGTGGGGAGAAGTATCGTGAGACAATGTCTGAGGTGATGAGAAATGTCAGAAAGAGAACTGGTAGAGATACATGCTTGCTAAAAGGGACCCGCATCCTGCATGCTTCCTATCATGCTTTTTAAAAGTGTGGTGCTCAAGAGGTAGCTCCTCAGCCCTCTGGAAAACTTGTCTGTCCCAAATAACTTACTCTCTGAGACTACAGACAACTGGAGTATTGTGTTACTTATTGTGGCGACAAGAAAAAGGTGATCAGGAAGGGAGGAGACTCAAAACTGTGTCACGGGAAAGACAGTTGAAAGACCTGGGTCTGGTTAGCCAGAAGGAAAGATTTGCGTAGTAAAGTTGTTGCCTCTGAAAATCTTTCCTGGGGAAGAAGGACTGGACCAATTCCAACTGGAGCAAAGAATTAGACTTAGGACAAAAGGGTAAACCATCAAAGTGACCAAAAGCTTCCTACTATTCAGGGCTATCTAACAGTGAGAGGTCCCTGTCACTGAAGGTGTCCAAGGGAGGTGGAGAAGGGGGCCATCGATGCAATTCAAGCTCTGGGTGGAGGTTGGACTTGACGGCTTTGGCATCACCACCACCATCCAAACACACACACACACACACACACACACACACACACACACACACAGAAGTTGGGGTATTTAAAGCCAGAGGCTCTTTATTTTTCAAAGTGCATCAGTGTAGGTTGTGTGTCTGTTGCTTTGCTTAGCCTTGGTCACCCAGAGATTTTCCCATCACTGACTTGGTTGTCAGCAAGTAATAAAAGCCTTTCCTCTCTCCTTGGGAGGAGTGGAGCAGATTGTCTGGATCTGCACGTAGTGCCCTGGCTCCAGTCTCAGCACCAAACGTGTTCCTTCTGCGCAGTCTGTTCTGTTTTGACAATGCATAGGGGAGAGCTGGAGAAAGTCCCGTAGCCAAGGGTTCTGGAAGCTGCAGGGTGGGGCTTTGCTCTGGGACAGGAGGGATGATATTTGCATTGAAGAAAGATGTGGTTGGAGCCCCTTGCTCAGAAGGAACACAAGCAGAAAGTTTGGCTGGGGTCAGCGTCTGACCTCAGTCATCGTCTTTCAGAGAGGAAGCTCTACCTACTACAGTCACACCAGTGTTTCCTCAAGGGCAGAGTCTGAAAGAGATTTCTTCACAGGAGGAAACTCCCCTACACCTCTCTGGCATCCTGGAGATTAAAATGATAATAAGTTGGTTTTCTTCTGCATAAGAGATGAGATTTGCTGTACTGCCTGAGGATAGAGTACTAGACTCCCTGCTTTATTAAGATCTGAAAAGTGGTCTCATTTGGACTAGAGCATTTTACATCCCGTGACCAGCTGGTAGTGACTCATTAAATGATATTACTCAACTAGGATTTACTGAGCCCACTTCTATGCTAGGCTGTGTACCAGGCACTGGGGAGCAAAGATAAACAAGATACAGGATTTGCTCTCAAGAAGCTTATAGTCCAGTGAGATAAAATTGCAAGCAAAAAAATAAAATCCGTGCAGCCAGGGCTCTAGAAGAGCCCCGTGAATACACTAGCTGGCCACAAGCCTCAGGGATGGTGTCCTCGAGGAAGGGATATCTTGAGATGAGTTTTCAAAGATGAGCAAGATTTTATGAAGCTTCAGAGGCAGAAGTGGGGAAGGACGATGGAGGGAGGGATTTGTGTATGCAAAGGTGTAGGAAGGGTGTGAAAAAGCTTTGTTTTTTTAAAGGAGCCACCTGTACTTCGATGCGACCAAAGCCACATATGATGCAGGCAGAGATGTTCAAAGGATGAAGCTAGAAAGGTGGTTTCAAACCAGGGGCAGTTTTGTCTCCCAGGGACATTTGGTTGTCTCAAGGAGAGGAGGGGCAGCACTACTGGCCACTAGTGGGTAGAGACCAAGGATGCTGCTAAACATCCTTCAGTGCTCTGGGCAGCCCCCTCAACCAGATAGACCAGTCCATCTGGTCCACACTGTCAACAGTGCTGAGATGGAGAAACCCTACCTCAGAGAGAGGCAGCAGCCACACCATAAGGATGCAGCTCCTTTAGGGCCACTCCGTTTTCCCAGGGTCATGCAGAGAGGGCACCCAGGGGAGAGAAACCAGGGTAGTGTAGGGTTTTCAGATCCTGCAACCCGAGGTCCCCCTTACCTGTGTCTCAGCCATCCCTCCCAGCTGAATTTTTCTGTGCACATGTGATAGGCCTGCATACAGTAGCTTCCTCCAACTTGCTGACAAAACTAGTAAACACAAAATTTCCTGGGGAAAATAATGCCTTAGATGCGTGTAACATCATTCCACTGCTGGGACACTTTTCATCCCTCATCTTATTTTACTCATTCTACAAAAGAGGAAAACGAAGCTCAGAGATGCTCTGCAGTCTAGGAATTATTTAACTGCAACACGCTCAGCTTCTACCTCTTCTCCCAACCGGTCCCTGAGTGCACTATGGACCCATCCCTCTGGCAGCAGGGGATGCTGGGAGTATCCTCCATCCTGACCTTAATGGCCTCCTTTCCAGCTTCCTGGATTCATATCTGTGTGAGGGGCCAAGAGCAGGCTTCCTGCCTCCCTCTGACCATAGCCGTGACACTCACATACCCTTCTGACCATAGGAGACCTCGCATTCCCCATGGTGAACTGGCTGCCTTGGTAAGAGGACCCCTCCTGGCCAGCATGTCAGGGACAGCTGCTCAGCTCGTGTACTCTGGCCAGGAGGCATTACTGACCCTGTGATTTGGCTCTTCATCCAAACTGGCAGATGGGCACAGGTGCCTTGTCGTGATGCTGCTCCCTCTTGACTGAGCAAGTCTGACCACTAAATCACCCAGCGGAGGACAGCACCAGTCAGCTGAAGGGTGGACTCTTTCCAAGTGGAACCCCAAAATGCTGCTGATCTGAAATTTCGCTGTCTCCAGGATAGCATTAACAACTGATGCCAGGTCACATGCTGCACAAACACTCAGTAATCAACAGTCATTCTAACAGCTTGTCTGAGGCCTGTTCATCTGATTTAGAAGTTTATATAATAGCATGACAGCCTTCTACCCCAATAGCTCATGAACTCATGGAGAACTGACTTCCTACATTCCCAAAGCCATTTCTCCAGTCATACAGAAAACAAAAAAAACAACCAGCACTTCCCCCTCCTCTTCTCCCACAACCCATCCATTACAAGCCCAAGGAAAGGAATAAAGGGCAATGGATCTTCATAAAATAATAAAACCCTGCCTGGTCTCAGGCCCACCTACATCATCCCAGCACTGCCTCCCCGTCCCACCCCGTGAGACCTCTTAGCCCAAGCAGGGTCTCAGGGCATCTCCCCACTCTTCTCTCCATGGTTCCTCCTCCACTGGCATGGCCCAGCAGCTCTCTCCTGCTGACCATGGCTCCATCCCTCTCCAGTAATATTGTTCCATCTCCAACTGTGTCCTGACACTTTGTCAAGGCTACAACAGTGGAGGGCACCTGACCCCTGGCTATAGAGTAGAATGAATAACAGGAAGCAAGAACAGAGGGAGAAAGGAGGTGGCTAGAGCAGGGCAGGTGAGAGATGATGCTGGCTGGGCCTAGGGTGTTGATTGCAGAAAAAGCAAAAAAGGAGGTGTGAGAACTGAGCCTGTGTTGGAAAGAATGTCAAAGGGGGCTCAAGCCCCAGATGAGGTAAGGGCCAGAGAAGGGGTCCCTTTCAACCTTGAGAACTTTAAATAATAAAGGGGGTACATTGACTGGAAACTCTGCTGTGACTCTGATCCTAGAGAGTATGCATCTCTTTCTTGGGGTACAGGATGACAGCACCCATTTCTCCAAGTGCTTTTGTGTCCCAGTGGAGTGCTCTCCAGAGACACTCCAGACCCCTCACTCTGTGCTTGTTCATCACGCCAAGACACTGCTGAGCATGAGTCCCACCTGCTTAGAGCAGAGCAGTGGGCTCATAGCACAGGGGTGGATCCAGGTGGGGGCTCCACATTGAGCCATGGGACACTGACAGCGAGGCTGCCACCGTGTCAAGTGGCTGCTCTGATGGGCTTTCTAAAAATACTCTGGGTTCTGCTGCTCACGGGCACCAACACAACCCTTGTGAGTGCCAGGCAGACAGGCACCCTCCTCACTCTCCCCAGTGTCTCCTCTTTAGCTCAGGTTCATCTACTCTCACCTGGATTATGACACGAGCCACTGGCTGCTCTCGCTTCTCCACAGGGACCACCAAATGGTGACCAGAAAACCCAGGAGACCACCCCATCACCAAAGCCTATCCATTCACTCACTCACTCACTCATTCATTCACTCAACATGCATCCAACAGAGCTTTCCTGTGCCAACGCAAAGTACCCTTTCTAGGCCAGGCCATGTAGTAGATGCCACAGATTGGCTGAGTGAAGCCAAACACAAAAGAATAAATACTGTGGGAATCCATTTATGTGATACTTAAGAATAGGCAAATCTAATCTGGAAATATGAAACTCAGAATACCAGCTACATCTTGGAGGTGAACATAGTTATTGACCGAGAAAGGGTAGGAGGGAGTTTTCTGGGATCTGAGATGTTCTATACCTTGATCTGAGTGATGGTCTCATGGGTGTAAAAATGAGACATTTTTACATATGTAAAAATGTACTGAGCTATAAACTTAAGATTTATGCCTTTTACTATATATATTATGCCTCAATCACTTTTTAAAATATATATATAAAGTATTACTCTGGTTTTACTTTTTATAATTTATAGATGAGAAAGCTACATACCAAAATTTGAGCAGTGGTTGACTCTGATTGGTGAGATGATGGTGAATTTTTAATCTCCTCTCTTTATACTTTACCGGACTTGCCAGATATTCTGCACTGAACATACCTTGCTTGTGTAGTGACATTAAATATATTAAATGTTATTTTGAAAGTAATAACCCTAGAGGTGAAACATTCGGCAAGCACAAAGTAGGTGGCTCTCTTCCCAGGGGGGACAGAGCCCACTCACGAGCTTTTGTCCTCTTGGACAGTGAGGTCATGGGCTTAGGAGTCCTGACCCAGGTCTGTGGGATTTCAGTACAACTAAATAAAGCTTCTGGCCCACTGGAGTCTGGGAGGTGGGGCTGCTGGAGGAACCCTGGGGCTTTCCTCTCATTCCTGAGGGGAGGAGCCTCCGGGGCATTCTGAAACCTCACTGAAACCCTAGCCTGTCTGCCTTAGAACTTGCCTGACTCTGGTCTCCTGCATTTCTGACCCCTTCAGCTGGGGGTTCTGTGCCCCAGGGTATGGAGGCCTCTTCCCTGGACTTAAGAGTGATTTCAGCACCCCTCACCTCGTCCCATCAGCAAGAAGGACCTGCCAGCTTGTGCTATTTGGGGCCATGGTGAGGTAGAGGGAGCTGACAGTGGGAGTATTAAAGCAAAAACTAGATTAAACCCTGAAAACCCTAAGGAAGGAAGAAAAGGGAAGATGGAGGAACCTCTTCAGGCCTTGGTTTTCTCACTGGGAAATGGGCTGTTGTGAGATTAACATACAAATAAGCATATGGAAAGCACTAGAACTGAGGGCTGGTTTTGTGCTCTGGGCTTTTTTTAATTTTTTGTTTCTTAAATTTATTTTTGTCTGCATTGGGTCTTCGTTGCTGCGCGCAGGCTTTTCTCTAATTGCGGTGAGCAGGGGCTACTCTTCGTTGCCGTGTGTGGGCTTCTCACTGCAGTGGCTTCTCTTTGTTGCAGAGCACAGGCTCTAGGCACATGGGCTCTAGGCATGCTGACTTCAGCAGTTGTGGCTCATGGGCTCAGTAGTTGTGGCTCACAGGCTCTAGAGCGCAGGCTCAGTAATTGTGGCGCATGGGCTTAGTTGCTCCGCAGCATGTGGGATCTTCCCAGACCAGGGATTGAACCCATGTCTCCTGCATTGGCAGGCAGATTCTTAACCACTGCACCACCAGGGAATCCCTTGTGCTCTGGTTTTGCTGACACTTTGGGAGACAGAGGCTTGTCGTATGGCTGGCTCCCCCACCTTCTCCTCCATTCCTAATGTCCCTCTCGGCTACCATAGCCTGCACAGAGCAGGAGGTGAGATACAGTTTTTTGTGCCTGAAGCCTGATTTCTGCACTGGCAAAGTCAGTGGGCTCATGTGATGAATATCTGCTTGTGATTCATAAATATATTTTGTATTTCCAGCCTGGATCCTAAAATCACTTCCCCCTCCCTCCAGTCTCCTCTCCCGCCCCTGACACACATATTCCCACAGAGAAGTCATGTGAGGCCTTCTCAGATTGAGCCCAGGAATGAGCCAGCGGCCCAGCTCTGCCCTGTGACACACACAGCCTCCAGCAGTCACATGGCCTCCAGCTGCCACCACCTGCCCTCTGTCACCAGACTGGTGCCCTCTCCCTGGCAGGCTTCCTGAGCTGACTCGCCCCTACAAGCTCTAAGCTTGGCAGACAGTGGGACTGAGGGACAGAGGGTACAGGGCCAACAGTCTTGGACAGTTCTGGTCTCAGCCGACCTCAGTGGGACCCCGTCCAGGAGTCTCCTCAGCACCACATGATGTGCCCCACAGGGGATTAGGTACCCTGCTGGCCTGGTGCAGAGGTGGACAGAGCTGTTGGCAGCTGGCTCCGTGAAGCCAGCCCCAGCCAGAGCCCCCATGAGCAGGGAGCTGGAGCCACAAGTGCTAAGATGAGGCCGTGTGGGGAGCCAAGGACACCATATATCTGTGTACCTAGTGGAAAGGCTGAAAGCCAGGCATTGCCGGGTTTTAGAAGGAGAGAAGAGAGCAAATACAGGAGGGGCCATCTGTATATATATTATACTCAAAAAAAAAAAAAAAGGAAAAGAAATGAAAGAAAAAAACTCTAGAAGAGCGGTCCTCAACCAAGAGCAGATTTGCCACCCAAGGGACAACATCTGGAAACAGTTTTGGTTGTCAAAACTGGGGGACTGCTACAGGCATCCAGTGGGCAGAGGCCAGGATGATGTTGCTGAACCTCCTACAAGGCACAGAACAGCTGCCCATAACAAAGGCTTATCCACCCCAGTGTCAGTAGTGCCACAGTTAAGAAACCCTGCTCTAAGAGAGGATGCCTAAAATCATAATAATTTCACAGACACCCCAAAACACACCACCAGACATGGTCCTGCCCACCAGAAAGACAAGATCCAGCCTCATCCACCAGAACACAGGCACCAGTCCCCTCCACCAGGAAGCCTACACAACCCACTGAACCAACCTTACCCACTGGGTGCAGACACCAAAAACAATGGGAACTACGAACCTGCAGCCTGTGAAAAGGAGACCCCAAACACAGTAAGTTAAGCAAAATGAGAAGACAGAGAAAGACACAGCAGATGAAGGAGCAAGGTAAAAGCCCACCAGACCAAACAAATGAAGAGGAAATAGGCAGTCTACCTGAAAAAGAATTCAGAGTAATGATAGTAAAGATGATCCAAAATCTTGGAAATAGAATGGAGAAAATATGAGACACGTTTAACAAGGACCTAGAAGAACCAAAGAGCAAACAAACAATGATGAACAACACAGTAAATGAAATTAAAAATTCTCTAGAAGGAATCAATAGCAGAATAACTGAGGCAGAAGAATGGATAAGTGACCTGGAAGATAAAATAGTGGAAAAAACTACCACAGAGCAGAATAAAGAAAAAAGAATGAAAAGAATTGAGGACAGTCTCAGACACCTCTGGGACAACATTAAATGCACCAACATTCAAATTATAGGGGTCCCAGAAGAAGAAGAGAAAAAAGAAAGGGACTGAGAAAATATTAGAAGAGATTATAGTTGAAAACTTCCCTAATATGGGAAAGGAAATAGTTAATCAAGTCCAGGAAGTGCAGAATGTCCCATGTAACAAGAGACAAAGAAGGACACTACACAGTGATCAAGGGATCAATCCAAGAAGAAGATATAACAATTGTAAATATTTATGCACCCAACACAGGAGCACCTCAATACATAAGGCAAATGCTAACAGCCATAAAAGGGGAAATCGACAGTAACAAAATCATAGTAGGGGACTTTAACACCCCACTTTCACCAATGGACAGATCATCCAAAATGAAAATAAGGAAACACAAGCTTTAAATGATACATTAAACAAGATGAACTTAATTGATATTTATACGACACTCCAGCCAAAAACAGAATACACTTTCTTCTCAAGTGCTCATGGAACATTCTCTAGGATAGATCATATCTTGGGTCACAAAACAAGCCTTGGTAAATTTAAGAAAATTGAAATCATATCAAGAATCTTTTTCAACCACAACGCTATGAGACTAGATATCAATTACAGGAAAAAGAATCTGTAAATAATACAAACACATGGAGGCTAAACAATACACTACTAAAATAACCAAGAGATTACTGAAGAAATCAAAGAGGAAATAAAACAATACCTAGAAACAAATGACAATGAAAACACAACGACCCAAAACCTATGGGATGCAGCAAAAGCAGTTTTAAGAGGGAAGTTTATAGCAATACAATCCTACCTCAAGAAACAAGAAACATCTCAAATAAACAACCTAACCTTACACCTAAAGCAGTTAGAGAAAGAAGAACAAAAAGCCCCCAAAGTTAGCAGAAGGAAAGAAATCATAAAGATCAGATCAGAAATAAATGAAAAAGAAATGAAGGAAACGATAGCAAAGATAAATAAAACTAAAAGCTGGTTCTTTGAGAGGGTAAACAAAATTGATAAGCCATTACCCAGACTCCTCAAGAGAAAAAGGGAAAAGACTCAAATCAATAGAATTAGAAATGAAAAAGGAGGAGTAACAATTGACACTGCAGAAATACAAAGGATCATGAGAGATTACTACAAGCAACTATACGCCAATAAAATGGACAACCTGGAAGAAATGGACAAATTCTTAGAAAAGTACAACCTTCCGAGACTGAACCAGGAAGAAATAGAAAACATAAACAGACCAATCACAAGCACTGAAATTGAAACTGTGATTAAAAATCTTCCAACAAACAAAAGTCCAGGACCAGATGGCTTCAGAGGTGAATTATATCAAACATATAGAGAAGCGCTAACACCTATCTTTCTCAAACTCTTCCAAAATATAGCAGAGGAAGGAACACTCCCAAACTCATTCTACAAGGCCACCATCACCCTGACACCAAAACCAGACAAAGATGTCACAAAAAAAGAAAACTACAGGCCAATATCACTGATGAACATAGATGCAGAAATCCTCAACAAAATACTAGCAAACAGAATCCAACAGCACATTAAAAGGATCATACACCGTGATCAAGTGGGGTTTATCCCAGGAATGCAAGGATTCTTCAATATACACAAATCAATCAATGTGATAAACCATATTAACAAACTGAAGGATAAAAACCATATGATCATCTCAACTGATGCAGAAAAAGCTTTCGACAAAATTCAACACCCATTTACGGTAAAAACCCTCCAGAAGGTAGGCATAGAGGGAACTTACCTCAATGTAATAAAGGCCATATATGACAAACCCACAGCCAACATTGTTCTCAATGGTGAAAAACTGAACCCATTTCCACTAAGATCAGGAACAACACAAAGTTGCCCACTCTCACGAATATTATTCAACCTAGTTTTGGAAGTTTTAGCCACAGCAATCAGAGAAGAAAAAGAAATAAAAGGAATCTAGATTGGAAAAGAAGACATAAAACTGTCACTGTTTGCAGATGACATGATACTATACATAGAGAATCCTAAAGATGCTACCAGAAAACTACTAGAGCTAATCAATGAATTTGGTAAAGTAGCAGCATACAAAATTAATGCACAGAAATCTCTTGCATTCCAATATACCAATGATGAAAATTCTGAAAGAGAAATTAAGGAAACACTCCCATTTACCACTGCAACAAAAAGAATAAAATACCTAGGAATAAACCTACCTAAGGAGACAAAAGACCTGTATGCAGTAAACTATAAGACACTGATGAAAGAAATTAAAGATGATGTAAACAGATGGAGAGATATACCATGTTCTTGGATTGGAAGAATCAGCATTCTGAAAATGACTATACTACCCAAAGCAATCTACGGATTCAATGCAATCCCTACCAAATTACCAATGGCATTTTTCACAGAACTAGAACAAAAAAATTCACAATTTGTATGGAAACACAAAAGACCCCAAATAGCCAAAGCAATCTTGAGAAAGAAAAACAGAGCTGGAGTAATCAGGCTCCCTGACTTCACACTATACTACAAAGCTTCAGTAATCAAGACACTATGGTACTGGCACAAAAACAGAAATATAGATCAGTGGAACAGGATAGAAAGCCCAGAGATAAACCCACACACATACGGTCACCTTTTCTTTGATAAAGGAGGCAAGAATATACAATGGAGAAAAGACAGTCTCTTCAATAAGTGGTGCTGGAAGAACTGGACAGCTACATGTAAAAGAAAGAAATTAGAACACTCCCTAACACCATACACAAAAATAAACTCAAGATGGATTAAAGACCTACATATAAGGCCAGACACTATGAAACTCTTAGAGGAAAACATAGCCAGAACATTCTATGACATAAATCACAGCAAGATCCTTTTTTGACCCACCTCCTAGAGAAATAGAAATAAGAACAAAAATAAACAAATGGGACCTAATGAAACTTAAAAGATTTTGCACAGCAAAGGAAACCATAAATAATATGAAAAGACAACCCTCAGAATGGGAGAAAATATTTGCAAATGAAGCAACTGACAAAGGATTAATCTCCAAAATATACAAGCAGCTCATGCAGCTCAATATCAAAAAACCCAATCCAAAAATGGGCAGAAGACCAAACAGACATTTCTCCAAAGAAGATATACAGATTGCCAACAAACACATGAAAGGATGCTCAACATCACTAATCATTAGAGAAATGCAAATTAAAACTACAATGAAGTATCACCTCACACTGGTCAGAATGGCCATCATCAAACATCTACAAACAATAAATGCTGGAGAGGGTGTGTAGAAAAGGGAACCCACTTGCACTCTTGGTGGGAATGTAAACTGATACAGCTGCTATGGAGGACAGTATGGAGGTTCCTTAAAAAACTAAAAAAAGAACTACCATATGACCCAGCAATCCCACTACTGGGCATATACCCTGAGAAAACCATAATTCAAAAAGAGTCACGGGGCTTCCCTGGTGGCGCAGTGGTTGAGTCCACCTGCCAATGCAGGGGATACGGGTTCATGCCCTGGTCCAGGAAGATCCCACATGCTGCGGAGTGGCTAGGCCCATGAGCCATGGCCGCTGAGCCTGCGCGTTGCGGAGCACCACGATGGGAGAGGCCAAAACAGTGAGAGGCCCGCGTACCGCAAAAAAAAAAAAAAAAAAAAAGAGTCATGTACCACAATGTTCACTGCAGCTCTATTTGCAATACCCAGGACATGGAAGCAACCTAAGTGTCTATTGACAGATAAATGGATAAAGAAGATGTGGCACATATATACAATGGAATATTACTCAGCCATAAAAAGAAACAAAATTGAGTTATTTGTAGTGAGGTGGATGGACCTAGAGACTGTCATACAGAGTGAAGTAAGTCAGAGAGAGAAAAACAAATACCATATGCTAACACATATATATGGAATCTAAATAAGAAAAAAAATGGTACAGAAGAACCAAGGGCAGGACAGGAATAAAGCCACAGACGTAGAGAATGGACTTGAGGATATGGGGAGGGGGAAGGGTAAGCTGGGAAGAAGTGAGAGAGTGGCATGGACATATATACACTACCAAATGTAAAACAGATAGCTAGGGCTTCCCTGGTGGCGCAGTGGTTGAGAGTCCGCCTGCCGATGCAGGGGACACAGGTTCGTGCCCCGGTCCGGGAAGATCCCACATGCCGTGGAGCGGCTGGGCCTGTGAGCCATGGCCGCTGAGCCTGCGTGTCCGGAGCCCGTGCTCCGCAACGGGAGAGGCCACAACAGTGAGAGGCCCGTGTATCGTGTATCGCAAAAAAAAAAAAACCAGATAGCTAATGGGAAGCAACTGCATAGCACAGGGAGATCAGCTTGGTGCTTTGTGTCCACCTAGAGGGGTGGGATACGGAGGGTAGGCAGGAGATGCAAGAGAGAGGCGATATGGGGATATATTTATATGTATAGCTGATTCACTTTGTCATACAGGAGAAACTAACACACCATTGTAAAGCAATTATACTCCAATAAAGATGTTTAAAAAAAAAAAAAAGCCCTGCTCTAGAGAGAAAGCAACCCTTCTGGGTTAGATTTGAGAAGGACCCCACAAATGAGTGAACTGGGAGTGTCACACCCAGGCTTGGAACCATTCAGTACCTACCCAGTGCCTTCAGATTCGAACCCAAACCCCTCGGCATGTGGCGCACCAAGCCTTACTTCCATAATCTGGCTTACCCTCCAGCCTCACCTCCTGTGTGGTTGTGGTCACATCAAGCCATTCACAATGTCCCAATACCCCAAGGCCTTTGCCCTTGAGGCAGGGGATTTCATGTCCTCTCTTTAGAATGGTCTCCTACTTCTATTTGGCCAGGATTCACCCATCCTTCTGGGTCCAGCTGTGCCATTTCCTCATCCAAGAAGCCCCCTGCACCCTCATGTCCCTGGGGTGGCAGATGGCACCTGTACCATAGATCATCACACAGGACAGGTGCTGGCACAGCTGTCTCTCCCACCAGACTGTGGGTTCCCTTTGACGTCCAGGTCTGTTTCCCCAGTGCCTGGGGTGACCTTGAACAAGAGGAGCCAGTCTCTCCTTGATCTTGGGGTGGGTAGGCAGGTCTAGCCTATTGTCCCTCAATGCAGAGGATCCATGGGGAGCTGGAGAATATGCAGAGAGTGATGTCAGGCCAACTGGGCCAGGCAAAGCAGGTGGGAATCAGACAGGAATGAGTCTGAGGGACCAGACAAACAGGGTCTGGTAACAAAATGACAGAGGAGCAGAGACCAGAAGAAAGATGGTCTGTGCCAGTTCTAGAGGCAGAGTTGTAAGCTCCCAGTTCCCCCCCGCACCATGGTGGGCCTTCAGCATCCAGGACTGGGATTGCCACCAGATGCTTGGCAAATGCATGTTATATCAACAGGGAAATTTGGTCATTCACACTTGAGAACCAGGTTGCTTACTTTTCCTTAAATTAGCTTCATGGGGAAGGCAGGGCACAAGAGGCAATCCCATTTAATAGATGAGGAAGCTGAAGCTCTAGGAGGTAAAGAGACTGTCTCCAAATTGCCAATACTGCATCCTTATCTCTTTTTCTCTTTGGCTACGCCATTCTGAGTCAGCCAAGACAAGATCAGTCAGCTCATTCCTTCACCATTGGTTTAATTTCCATGGGCAACCCCAAAAGACAATGCAAAAGAACAATTCTCCAGTGTCATCTCTTGTGGTATGCAGTTATCCACAGAATTTAGTTTTGTGTTTTACAGCTATTTTGAGATACAACTGTCCTACAATAAACTGCATATATTTAAAGCATACGATTTGATGAGAGCTGACATATGTATACTCCCATGAAACCATCGCCACATGGAGACAATGAACATATATCCACCACCCTTAAAAGTTTCCTTGGACTCCTTTATTATCCTTCTCATCCCTCTTTACACACACACACCCACACACACACACATACACACAGGCAACCACTGCTTTCTGTTCCTCTTATTGCATTTTCTAGCACTTATACAAATGGGATCATACAGTATGTACTTGTTTTTATCTGGCTTCTTTCAGTCAGCATAATTGTTTTGAGATTCATGCATGTTGCTGTATGTATCAAAAATTTATTCATTTTTATTATTGAGTGGTATTCCATTATATGCATATACCACAATTTGTCCATTCACCTGCTAGGTTGTTTTCAGTTTTGGGCTGTTACAAACAAAGTTGCCATGAACAATTATATACAAGTCTCCTAAGGACGTATGTTTTTATTTTTCTTGGTAAATACCTAAGAGTAGATTGGCTGGGTCATATGTTCAATTTATGTTTAACTTTTTATGAAATTGCCAAACTGTTTTCCAAGTTAATTATACCATTTTACATTCCATCAGCAGTGTATGAGAGTCCACTTCCTCCACATGCTCACCAGCATAAGGTATAGCCAGTCTTTTAATTCTAACCATTCTAGTAAGTATGGTGGTATCTTACTATGATTTTAATTTGCATTTTCCTAATGACTAATGATGTTGAGCATCTTTTCATGTGCTTATTTGCCATCCATATATTTTCAATTAGTGAAGTGTCTATTCAAAGAAAAAGTTTTGGAAGAGTATTATATTTGCTTATATCAGATGTAATAAGGTACATAATTTTGAGCATGACCTTTGGAAACTGTCAGACCTGGTATCACATTCTGGCTTGGCCACTTACCATGCAACTTAGGATAAATGGCTTACCTTCTCTGAACTTCATTTTCCTCTTGTGTAAAATGAAGGTAATAATAGAACCTGATAAGGTTTAAATGAGGATCAAATAATTAATGCCTTTAAAGTATAACTCAAGGTCTAACATATAAAACTTAATAAATATTATTAATATTTATTATTATAACATCTTCTGTTGGTCTGATTTGAATTGTGATAAGCAATACCCCTGGCATACCTGAAAAACTAATCTCTGTGAGAATTAAATGGTGTTTCATGTCCAACACAGTAGATATACAATATCTTTTTTATTGCTAGGTATGTGAAAAATGGAATTTAATAGAAGTTTAGTATGTCAGAGCTGAAAGAGTCCTTAGAGATATTTAAACCAACTCTATGCCTTAGCCCAGGTCCTCTGGAAAGCAGAGCCTGAGGCAAGGATATAGTACTGCGACTTTACTTGGGAGGTGCAAACTCAGGGTGGTTAGGGTGGAGAAAAGATTCAGAAGTGAGACAAGGGAAGATGCAGGGGCTCTCACGCAGGTAACCACTATCCAGCTACTCAAAGAGGTGCCAAAGAAACACAGTAGGTCTCTCGGTAGGCATGCTTTCTCAGCACCTGGAAATTCCCTGGAAAGTTTCCAAAGAGAAACCACACTTCACAAAAGTCCAAAGAGGGGGAAAGTAGGGCACATGTATCTGTCATTTTCCCTCCTGTGGTCAAGACTCAACCCATGGCAAACAAACTCCCCTGCACTTTCAGTGTGTGTCATCCACCACCATAGTGGTTATTCAGGAAAACATCCCTCATCCTGCCTTGTGGTCTTTCATCCAAGCCCAGAACTGAATGGGCAGCTTAGTGCAGATGGAATGCCAACCAGGGAAGAAAAAGAAGGTGTGTAAGACTCATGTCCTGCCTTAGGCTGGGCACCTGCAGAAGCAGATCCGGAGTCTAAGATTTGAGTATAAGAGGTTTGGGGGGAATGGAATCCAGGAAGCAGGGGTAGAAGAGTAGAGAGGGGAGACAGGGGAGGAAGCCAATACATGGTGTGGCGATGGGGAGGCTACTGTTGTAGGCATCTGGGGCTCAGTCCTAGTGGTGACATCTAGGAGACAATACGAAACTCATTTCAGGTTTGTCCCATGCAAGGTGAGGAAGCTGAGATAGCTACCTCCAACCATTTGTCATTGGCTGAGGGCTGCTCCCTGGGACATTAACTTCCATGACCCCTCCCTCCAAGAGAAAGGAGCAGAGTCCCAGCTGCTGACAGTAGGATGCCTTTGGCATGTCCTGGAACAGTGAAGGCAGTATCTGCTACATCAGGGGTCAACAAACTATTTCTTAAAGAGCCAGAGAGTAAATATATGAGATTTACAGGCCATGTTGTTTCTGTCACAACTAGTCCACTCTGCTGTTGTAGCTCAGCCACAGATAATATGTAAACAAATGGGATTGGGGTTTTGTCCCAATAAAACATTATTTAACAAAACAGGCAGCCAACCTGCAGGCCATAGTTTGCAGACCTCTTTTCTACGTGTATGAAGTATCCCATTTTGCAGACAGAGAAACTAAGGCCCAGTAGAGAAAAAGTGACTGGTTATAAAGGGGCCAGAGTCCCATCTCTTGACCTTCTGCCCAATATTTTCTCCACTATATCTTGTTACCTCTTTACTGGGGCCTTGGTATGATTTTTAGGAGACTTTCAGCCAGAACTCTTCCAGGGAGAGTCTGTGTAACCCATAAGTCTTAAATGGCAGCAGTTTGTTTCCTCTTGGTGGCCAGAGAGGCCTCAGGGACTCAAGCCTTGCAGCTTTCCGGAGTCATTCAGAGCAACTTCTGGGAGCCTCCCCGTGCCAGGCCCTCTTCCATCAAGCTCTGCCTTGGCTGCTTTGACAGAACATCTCCCAGCAGCGGCCACAAAGCACAGAGTGAAGGAGCAGTTAGAACTTTGGGGCCTGTAAAAAAATCTAAAAATATCCAGGAATGTGTGCACACATGTGGCCCTTCTGTGACCAAAACATCTGGGGAGAAGATCAAATGCTCCCACTTTAATTCGCCTAAAATTCTGCGAGGACTTGGGAAGGGAAGGGAAGTTGCAAGTCATTGACTTCACTGGGGGAAGGATGTCACAAGAGTTTTGTTTTTTTAAGACAGAATAAGTTATGCGCATGCAGAATCCTCCCCTGGGGGAAGTCCTGGACCTGGTTTCCTTGGGATTCTGAGGATTGTTTCTCAAAAGGCGAGGGCGGTGGGGGTGGGGGAGTTCATTGGCTACAGGCTTGAATTCCTGATTTGATGACATTTTTTTTTTAAAGAAGATAAAAATACCAAGTCCCTCCATCAGAACATTAGGAGTGGGTGATAATGTAGTGAATCATTAAATGTCAGAATTGTAGAAGGCCTGGTGTGAGCCGTGCATTTGTCAGATGAGGAAACTGAGACTAAAGAGAGAGCTTTCCTGATATTCCATGGAGTGTGGCAGAGACAGGGCTGAAATGCATGTGTCCCAACTCCCAGACCAGTAATGCATTGGGATGAAGAGTTGGAGGAAAGGATCAATCCTGGTTCCACTACTTCTAAGCCCTATGACCTTATCTATACACTACAGACGATATTGGTTGGTTTTGTCTGTAAGAAGCCAGGACTGGAACCTCTGGATCTTGTGCTGTGACCTATGGAGTCCTTGAAGGGTGAGCCAAGGCAGGTAGATATCCACTCTCTTCATTACTAATCATGCCCTCAAACCCTAATAGAACATCCTGGCAATTTGGGCTGGCTAATGTGTGAGCCTAGAATTCCATTCAGCCGCTGGCTTGAATCCTTGGCCAGAAACAGGCTAAATGGCCTGTAGGGTACCCTTTCCTCAGGCTGTGCCCCAACTCTGGAGCAGGGAAAGCTAGCCACTCCCTAAAGCTTAAGGCAGCCTGACTAAGCCACCCACCCACACTCTCTCCAACTGCTTGCCACACTGTGGTTTCCACTAGTCTGTGGAGGACAAGCAGTGGCTTCTTAGACACTCCTCACTTAGGAGGCGAAGGTTTGAAGTAGGATCCTTAAAAAATACGGTGCAAAGAGAGGAGGGTCTAAGCAGAGCCTGCTACTCAGACAACAGAATTTTTCAATTTGCCCACCATCCTGGAAAACTATAATCCAAGCATGTCCTTAATTTGATCTCCACCAGACTAGAGACCTAGTGTGCCCTCTAGAGGCCAACCTTTTTGTTTAGCTCCAATTAGTGCAATGGGCTCAAGGACCAGACCTATCAGACACATAGATGTTCCCCACAAGAGAGATAATCATGAATTACCACAACAGTCCTAGCAGTATCTTGGCAATGCTGTTTCTCTAATCCTTTCCACTGTTCTTATGTCCCACTTGGTCCTACATGGGACCACTGAGATGAGAGGTTCATACTCCCAAGGTCTTTACAAATGCCTCTCTCATGCTGCCCTACACTCTCCACACTAAGCTGAAAAGTCATGTTCTCTCACTTTAACCACCTGATTAACAAGCTGAAGGCTACATATGGACATCCAAAAGCAACAAACCGTGATCACAACAGACAAGGCCACATTTGCCACCACACTATAAGTCATCATTGCATCCCCTCATATTTTAATCAGTACCCCATTGCCACAGAGAGAAACATTCTCCAGTTATATCAAAAGCTCCTTCTGTACCTTGATTCTAGCTGTGGGAGCCACGGGAACTGCAGGAGCTGGGATGGAAACCGGGTTTTTTCTTCAGTAGCTGCAGGCAGGCATCTTCTGCTGCAGTAAAACTTTCATTCATCCTGAGTTGGGTCCATCCATAACTAGCTCTCTCACGTGTCCCACTTCTTCAACGAGACTAATTGCTGTGCCAGGACTCACCTGCAGCATCTGCAAAACACAAACTTATCTCAAAGCCAAATGCCAACAATATATGTTAGCTTCCAGGAGATAAAGACCTGGGACTAAATGAGATTAAAAGAACCCTCCTTAGAGTCCACCTCTGGGGACGGAGGAATATCCAACTGGCAGAGATCAGGTTCATCTTATCTCCATTTCTGGGGCTCTCCTGTTTTACATATTGGGAGGTCATGTGCTGTATTATTATTTTTTTAAATGGATCCCAGGGTATTCTTCATTTGGGAAGTAGGGAAATGGGACCAGAGAGCTATTGTATTTGGTTTGCTTCTAGTCTAGATATTAGGCTGGAGGGTAACTGTGAAGTCACATTAATCCTGAGATATGCTTGTGATTTCTACATTCTTTGGGTGTGGGACTGCTCTTCTTAGAGGTACTTTTGAATAAGTGAACTGACATCCAGGTTGGCTCAGGAAAGTCCAAGTTTATGCCTATTGTCCTGACTTCCTGTCTGGTTTGGCATTTATTCAGGATGTTATTAAAATTGGGGGGGGGCAGGGGAGTGTTACTTCATTCTTCCATGCATGCTGTGTGAAGCTGTCTGGTGAGCTTGATTGTACGAAATGACTTTCTATACGGAAGATGGAGTAGGTGAGATTATGTTGCCTAACTTAGCAGGTAACCATGAGGAAAACAGGCTGAGCTGCCCATTCATTGCTCCCAGGTCTAGACATAAGAGAAGAGGCAAGGATTGGAGAAGAGGCCTCGTGAAGAGTCAGGCAGGACTTTTCTGATACTCTTGTTTTTTCTGGCCTAGGGCCACATCCCTAAGTTAAAGAGAGACCCAAAATATGGGGGTATGTTGGCTGAAGGCCCCAACTTCTGGGGAGGAAAGAAAGCACCTTCTTACACAGTCTACCCACAGCAGGAGTTTTCTGACATGGGGAACAGGCACTGCTCTACTGAGGTGCTAAGATAATGATGGTGAAAGGATTTTAAACACTCACCATTTCCTGTCATCTAATATAACTGCTTAAGGCATCGTGTTGAGAAAGATTCTAGGTTTGGCAAGAATGAGAGCCGTCACTGATTGGGATGTTGGCCATGATTCAGGAGCAGGGAGCATCTGCACACATCTCAGTAATTTGCCATTTCTGTACTAACAAGAAAAGCTTTCAAAAGGAGGAACAAAGAACTTAAAACATTATTCCTTCCACATGGCATGCCCTATTGGATCCTTTTCCTTTTTGGATTGATTATGTCTGTAACTTTGGTTGGCCAAGAAGGTCTGGAAGCTGTTCTAGCTTATGAGACTGCTCTCTCCTACCATTAACTTTGTAAGGGTGGGTAGGGTGGGAGATACAAGCCTATTGCACTAGATCTTAGGAAGACACTCTTTCCCTTTATGCTCTTTCCCTTGAGTGTGTTCTTTCTTCTTTCTGCTTGTGAGAATGATAGCTCTTAGAATGAGCTAGGATGGTTTTTCATGTAGGACTTAGTCTATCCAGGAGCAGAAAATTGGTCCTTAGACATAGTCTAACCTATCTCACCAGTGTGGGAAGAGTTGGTACCAAAGCTCCCTTTGTAGTTATAAACATATTTCTTCTGACGAGCTTTGTCCATTTTTACCTTGTTCATGGAGCTAGCAGGACTGGTGTCAGACTGAGGTGGGCAGTTGGTCAAGGACCCATAGGTTTGAGATCTCAGCAGAATATCTTTCCATCTTATTACTATCACCAATAATACATATTTTCCTAGAGATGGAGGGATTTAAGACAATGCGTATAAAATGCCTGTGACTCAGGTAACTGCCATGTAGTTAACTATCACTATTATCATTATAATAATGACAAACGTCACTTGAAGGCCAAATCTTCCCTTACCTGATTTGATTTTTGGCCAAAGTAATAAGTACTGGAAAGTACCAGACAGGAAGGTAACTTTCTTGAGAAAATACCTGGACAACAGCAGGCAGTGCATATGTCCTCTAAAGATCCGTTAGTAAGAAATTCAATACAAATTCCATCCTAAACCCCATTGTTCAAGTGAGTGCTTTGAAACATAAATGGAAAGTTAGATGTTAGCCACTTTGCCTCCTAGGATTTGTACTTTGTGAGGTTTTCATTATTTCTTTCTTTACAAATATTCAGGAGGTCCTGGGTGAGCTTCTCCAGATAATGTTTGCTCATCAGTTGGCTGGGTTTAAGATGTACACAGACTCCAGATGTGGTGTATCCAACCATTAGGGAATCTTGAGGCTTTTTGGCAAACTATCTTCAGGATGGTTAGAAATTAGGGTATGCTTCCTAGCTCCTCCCATGAAAATGGTCACCTTACCATTACAGTGGAACAGTGTGGATGAGATAGCTCTTGGGAAGTAACTGGTTCACATCATTAAAAACAACTAAAAATATAGGATTTGCAGATTTTGGTAAGTTAGGTTTATACATTGGCTATTGGTAGGAAAGGAAAAAACTACTCTGTGTTGTGAGTGTGTACATTTTCAAGATATGCCAATAAAGATGCTGAAGACCCTGTTTTCCAAGGAAAACTTTAGTAGATAAGAAAGCTGGGGGTGCTGGCTAGGCCCTGAGCCATGTAAATAAATGTTGGGCCAAAGATGTTAAAGGGCTTATGCTTTACAAGGAGGGGAGGAACTCAGAAATGGAGGGCCCAAAAACATGGATGATGCCATGATATGAGGCCAGCAAAGCATCTGGTAGCTAGGAAAGGGGGCTGAGAAGGTGCGGTGTGAGCCCAAGGATGCACTATGTAAGTTTAAGGTTAATTTATGTGAGCTGAAGGGTATAGAGTGTCAGTGTCTGCTATATCAGAAGTTATAAGTTTGGAAGGTGATATGAAAATGGGATTTGGCCAGGGGAACCAGATATACCCTAAAATTTTCCTTGGCCTAATTACTTTCTTCCTCAAGTCCAAGGAAGACAGACCTGCTCAAGAGCACCAAAATATGACATTATTGGCCAAGACATTAGCACTAAAATCAATTATAGAATTCCAGTAAACTAGGCTAGACAAAGGGATCCCTTTTTCTAATCAGAGCAAGCCATATGATTAGTTAATATCCACAGTATCTAGGGAATTATCCCATCTGAAGCAGACATACCTGGAATTGCTGGTGTTTGTGTCAAACTTGGCTGTCCCTCTCTCAGGATTCTTCCCACTCTGGGTCCATCCAGCATCTGGGTCTGCTATTGCTCACCAGGGGGAAAACTGAAAAACACAGAGAAGAAGCTAAAGGGAGAAAGATTTTAGCTGGTTGAGGAAGAACTTTCTAATAGTCAAGCTCTCATGGTGGAAAGACTGCCTCAGAAGATGGTAAGCTCTCTGTCTCTGGAGGGAGACTACCCAAGATAGGTCAACTTTTATTGGAAATGCTGTAGAAGAGTTTATAGTCTCAAAAGAGGTTAGACCCACTAGGTCCCTTTCCATCTTTAGAATTATGATTCTGAATCATTTCATTCCAGGCCTCATCTTTAAAATAATGCCTGAGGTCCATTCCTGCTCTGTAATAATGATAGAGCCTTAATAACGTTGCCACATATTTTGGTTCTTTGTAGGTGAAGAGAACAGAATAAATAAAAGCATGACAAACAAAAGCTTAGGGAATTCACCCCCACTAGACCTGTCTTACAAGAAATACTAAAGGGAGTTCTTCAAGCTGAAATGAAAGAATACTAATTAACAACATAAAAACATATGAATGTAGGGACTTCCCTGGCAGTCCAGCAGTTAAGACTTCGCCTTCCAATGCAGAGGGTGCAGGTTGGATCCCTGGTTGGGGAGATAAGATCCCACATGTCTCATGGCCAGAAAACCAAAACATAAAACAGAAGCAATACTGTAACAAATTCAATAAAGACTTTAAAAATGGTCCACCTCAAAAAATCTTTTAAAACAAACAAACAAACTTATGAATGTGTAAAACTCACTGTTAAAGGTAAATATATAATCAAAGTCAGAATTCTCTAACATTGTAATGATGGTCCATAAATCACTTTCAACTCTAGTATAAAAGTTAAAAAAGTATTAAAATAACTATAACTACAATAATTTGTTATTGCATATACAATAAAAAGACATAAATTTTAATGTCAATAAACTAAAATTTGAGGGGGCAGAGAAATAAAAATATAGAGTTTCTGTATGCAAAGTTAAGTTGTTCTCAGCTTAAAGCAGGATAACTGTAAGATATTTTATGTAATTCTCATGGTAACCATAAAGGAAAAGCCTGTAGTAGATACATAAAAGATTAAGAGAAAAGAATCAAAGCATACCACTACAAAAAGTCATCAAATCAAAAAGGAAAACAGCAAAAGAGGAAGAAAGAAACAAAGAAACTACAAAACAGTCAGAAAACAATGAACAAAATTGTAATAGTAGGTCCTACCTATCAATAATTATTTTAAACATAAATGGTCTGAATTCTCCAGTCAAAAGACACAGAATGGCCAAATGGATAAAAAACAAGAGCCAATGGTATGTTGCCTATAATAAACTCACTGTAGCTTTAAGGACACATACAGGTGAAGGGATGGAAGAGATATTCCAAGCAAGTGGAAACCTAAATAGATCAGAAATAGATATACTTATATCAGACAAAATAGTCTGATATAGTATAGTCAAAATAGTCAAAAATGGTCATGAGACCAAAAAAAGTCATTATACAGTTGACTTTTTTTTTTGGGGGGGGGCGGTGGTACACGGGCCTCTCACTGCTGTGGCCTCTCCCATTGCGGAGCACAGGCTCCGGACGCGCAGGCTCAGCGGCCATGGCTCACAGGCCCAGCTGCTCCGCGGCATGTGGAATCTTCCCAGACCGGGGCACGAACCCGTGTCCGCTGCATCGGCAGGTGGACTCTCAACCACTGTGCCACCAGGGAAGCCCTACAGTTGACCTTTGAACAATGTGGGTTTGGACTGAATGGGTCCACTTATATGTGAATTTCTTTCACCAAATACACTACAGTACTACATGATCTACAGTTGGTTGAATCTGTGGATGCAGAGCTGCAGTTATGGAGGGCTTACTGTAAAGTTATATGTGGATTCTCAGTGGCACAGAGGGTTGGTGCCCCCAACACCTGCATTGTTCAAGGGTCAGTTGTATAATAACAAAGGGTCCAATTCATGAAAAGGATATAACAACTGCAAATATTTATGTCACCCAACATCAGATCACCTAAATATGTAAAGCAAATATTAATAGGACTGAAAGGAGAAATAAAAAAAAGCAATACAGTAATAGTAGGGGACTTTATTATCCCACTCGCAACAATAGATAGATAATCAAGAAGAAAACTAACAAGAAAACAGCAGATTTAAACAATGCTATAAACCCATATGAGCCTAACAGACATATAGATAGAATACACATGATTTTTAAGGGCACACTGAATATTCTCCAGGATAGAGCACATATTAGGCTACAAAATAAGTCTTTACAAACTCAAGAAGGTTGAAATCATATCATGTATCTTTTCTAATCACAATGGTATGAATCAATAACAGGAGGAAAATTGGAAAATTCACAATACATGGAAATTAAACAACATACTCCTAAACAACCAATGGGTTAAAAAAGAAATCAAATGGAAATCAAAAAAATATCTTGAGACAAAAATGGAAACACAGCTTACCAAAATTTATGGGATGCAGCAAACACAGTTCTAAAAGGAAAACTTGTATTTATAAATACCTACATTAAGAAAAAAAAGATCTCAAATAAATAACCTAAATTTACACCTCAAGGAACTAGAAAAAGAAGACCAAATTAAGCCCAAAGTTAATTGAAGGAAGGAAATAATAAAGATTAGAGCAGAAATAAGTGAAATGGAGAACAGAAGAACAGTAGAAAAGATCCATGAAATTTAAGAGTTTGTTTTTGAAAGATAATAAAAACGACCAGACCTTTACCTAGAATAAGAAAAAAAAAGAGAAGTGATCCAAATAAATAAAATTATAAATTAAAGAGAAGACTTACAACTGATACCACAGATGTACAAAGGATCATAAGAGACTACTATAAATAATTATACACCAACAAATCAGATAATCTAGAAGAGATGATGCTTAAACATACAATGTACTAAGATTGAATTATGAAGAAATAGAAAATCTGAACGGCCAATAATAAGTAAGGAGGCTGAATTAGTAATCAGAAACCTCCCAACCTCCCAGCAGAAACCAGACAGCCTCACTGGTGAATTCTAAAGAATTCAAACATTTAAACAAGAATTAATGCCAATTTTTCTCAAACTCTTCCAAAATTGAAGAGGAGGAAACATTTCCAAACTCATTTTATGAGGCTAGTATCATTCTGATACCAAAGCCAGATAAGGACTCTATAAGAAAAGAAAATTACAGGCTAATAAACCTGATGAACATGATGTAAAAATTCTCAACTGAACTCTAGCAAACTGAATTCAACAGCACATTAAAAGGATTATGATCAAATGGAACTTATCCCTAGGATGTAAGGACATTTCCACATATACAAATTAATATATATGATACATCATATCAACAAAATGAAGGATAAAAATCATATGATCATCTCAATAGATGCAGAAAAAGCATTTGACAAAATTCAGCATTCTTTCATGATAAAAACTCTCAACAAACTAGATATAGAAGTAATATACTTCAACATAATAAAGGCCATATATGACAAGCCCACAGGTAATATCATAGTCAACAATGAAAAGCTGAAAGCGTTTTCTCTAAGATCAGGAACTGGACAAGGGTGCCCACTCTCACCACTTCTATTCAACTTGGTACTGGAAGTCCTAGCCAGAGCAATTAGGCAGGAAAAAGAAGTAAAAGATATCCAAATTGGAAAGGAAGACATAAAATTTTCTGTCTGCAGATGACACGATCTCATATGTAGAAAACTCTAAAGACTCCACCAAAAAAGTATTAGACTTATAAACAAATTCAGTAAAGTTTCAGGATAAAAAATCAACATACAAAAATCAGTTGCACTTCTATACACTAACAACAAACTATCTGAAAAGCAAATAGAGAAAAAATCTCATTTAAAATAAAATACTTATGAATAATCTTAATCAAGAAGGTGAAAGATCTGATGAAAAAATTAAAGAAGACGCAAATGGAAAGTTATCCCATGTTCATGGACTGGAAGAATTGACATTATTAAAATGCCCATACTACCCAAAGCAATCTAGATTCAATGCAATCCCTATCAATATTCCAGTGACATTTTTCATAGGAATAAAAAAAAATCCTAAAATTCATATGGAACCACAGAAGGCCCCAGATAGCCAAAGCAATCTTGAGGAGAAAGAATAAAACTGTTGGTATCACACTTCCTGATTTCAAACTATATTTCAAAGCTGTGGTAATCAAAATATCATTCTGGTGTAAAAACAGACACAGACCAATGGAACATAATTGAGAGCCCAGAAAAATATCCACATGTATATGGTCAACTAATGTTTGACAAGGCACCAAAAATATACAATGCGGGAGGGATAGCCTCTTCTGTAAATAGTGCTGGGAAAATTGGATATTCACATGCAAAAGAATAAAACTGAATCCCTAAGTTACAGACCTCAGATGGATTAAAGACTTAAATGTAAGAGACCATAATACTCCTGGAAGAGGGACTTCCCTGGTGGTCCAGTGGGTAAGACTCCACGCTCCCAATTCAGGAGGCTTGGAGGCTTGGTTCAATCCCTGGTCGGGGAACTAGATCCCACATGCATGCCACAACTAAGAGTTCACATGCTGCAACTAAGAAGTCCACATGCTGCAACTAAGAAGTCACATGCTGCAACTAAAAGATCCCGCATGCCACAACAAAGATCCTGCATGCCTCAACTAAGACCTGACACAGCCAAAATAAATAAATAAATAAATAAATAAAAATCTTAAAAAAAGAATACTCCTGGAAGAAAACATAGAAGAAAACCTCCTTGACATTGGTCTTAGCAATAGTTTTTTGGATATGACATCAAAAGCAGAAGCAACACAAGCAAAAGTAAACAGTGGGACTACATGAAAAAATAAAGCTTCTGCACAGCAAAGGAAAAATTAATGAAATGAGAAGGCAACCTAAAGAATGGGAAAAATTTGCAAAACATATACCCAATAAGGGATTTATATCCAAAATATAGGACTTCCCTGGTGGTACAATGGCTAAGAGTACACCTGCCAATGCAGGAGGCATGGGTTCGATCCCTGGTCCGAGAAGATCCTACATGCCCCAGAGCAACTAAGCCCGTGCGCCACAACTACTGAGCCCTCATGCCACCACTACTGAAGCCCGCACACCTAAAGCCTGTGCTCCGCAATGAGAAGCCACTACAGTGAGAAGCCCACGCACCGCAACAAAGAGTAGCCCCCGCTCGCCACAACTAGAGAAAGCCCACGCACAGCAACGAAGACCCAGCACAGCCAAAAAAAAAAAAAGTATATATATATTTTTTATATATATATATTTTATATATATATATATTTATATATATATATTTTTTTTTCTTGAGTGCACAGTGACTCAATGCCAAGATTGGTTAAAAATGCATTTTCTTCCAATATGTCATGGATTCTCATTCAAGACAAATCTTCAATAAACCTTTGCTCAGATTTACTACATTCTGGGTGCTGGGTAAAAAAAGAAAGTAAACACAGCCCCCATCTTCAGGGGCTCACAGTCTAGTGAGGGAGACCGATCTCTCTCTCTCTCTCTCTCTCTCTCTCTCTCTCTCTCTCTCTCTCTATATATATATATATATATATATATATATATATATATATGTAAGGAACTCATACAACTCAATAAATAAAAAACAAGTCCAATTTTAAAAATAGGCAAAAGACCTGAATAGACATTTGTCCAAGAAGATTTCTTAATGCCCAATAGGTACATGAAAATGTGCTCAACCTCACTAATCATCAGGAAATGAACATCAAAACCACAAGATATCCCCTCATACCTGTTAGAATGGCCATTAACAGAAAGAGATAACAAGCGTTGGCAAGGATGTGGCAAAAAGGAAACCCTTGCATGCTGTTGGTGGTTATGTAAACTGGTACAGCAATTAAGGAAAACAGTATGGAAGTTCTTCAAGAAATTAAAGATAGAACTACCATGTGATCCAGCAATCCCACTTCTGGGTAAATAGCTGTAGGAAACAAAATCACTGTCTTGAAGAGATGTCTATACTCTCAAGTTCATTGCAGCAGTATTCACATGAACCAAGATATGGAAATCAGGAGATGAATGGATAAAGTAGATGTGTTGTATGCATATACAATAGAATATTATTCAGTCTTAAAAAAAAAGAAGGAAATCCTACCATTTGCGACAACATGGATGAACCCAGAGGATATTATGCTAAGTGAAATAAGTCAGGCAAAAAACAAAAAATACTGTATGATCTCACTTATATGTGGAATCTAAAAAAGTTGAACTCATAGAATCAGAGTAGAATGGTGGTTCCTGGGGCTGGGGCAATGGGAGAAATGGAGAGATGTTGGTCAAAGGGCACAAACTTTCAGTTATAAAATAAACAAGTTCTGAGGATCTAATATACAGTATGGTGACTGTAGGTAACAATACTGTGTTTTGCATACTTGAAATTTTCTGAGTAGATCTTAAATGTTCTCACCACCAAAAAAAAAAAAGGAAACTATCTGAGGTGATGGATGTGTTAACTAACTTTATTGTGGTAATCATCACACTACATATAATATATATAATTTTTTTTAAAGCATGATACATTTACTACTAGTGCTGGTATTCCACTTTAAGGAGAATCACTGGATTGGCCAGTAAGGGAAAATTACAGGAGAAAGTAAAATAGCAGACTTGCATTGTCAGTACAGAGATAAATATGAGGTCATTAATATTTTAAAGAATAAACCTATGATGTGTATCTGCATGTATCACTCATTCTGCCTAATGTTTTACCTACTCATGCCTCTCCCTTCAGAAATAGTTTGCCGGGCTTCCCTGGTGGCGCAGTGGTTGAGAGTCCGCCTGCCGATGCAGGGGACACGGGTTCGTGCCCCGGTCTGGGAGGATCCCACATGCCGCGGAGCGGCTTGGCCCATGAGCCATGGCCATTGAGCCTGCGTGTCCGGAGCCTGTGCTCCGCAACGGGAGAGGCCACAACAGTGAGAGGCCACATACCGCAAAAAAAAAACAAAAAACAGAAATAGTTTGCCTTCACGTGGTATATAATCCAGTTTCCCAACCAGCTTTAGGAGATGCCAAATATTTAATGATACCCCACCAACAAACAATAAATACATCTGAGTCACTCAGACTCCTGGGGAAAGGGATGTTGAAAATTTGATGAAAGGGATTAATAAATTATAACCAGGCTATTAAGATGTGAATCACTAAAGACTCCTGACACTCTTTTCTTTTCTCTAATTAGAATTAAGAAACAAATAAACAAAGTCACCTCCCTGTGCTCAGATTTCCTCCCCTTCCTTTCTGAGGCCAATTGGTTGGTCTAGTTCATGGACTTTCATTTAGACATTAAGATGGCTTTAACTGATCAGCAGTAAAGGTTTGACAGTTCCAAGGCTGTGCACTGGTGCTCTAAACCAGATGCTGTGACCATATTGGTGAGATGCCAGTCCCACAGCTGGGAACAGGGAAGGCCCAATTTGCAGGCCATGGGGTTTCTTCGCAATCAAAGTGCTCCTGCTGATGGATTTCAGGACCTGCTTCAAGCTGTCGTAGGCCGAAGCTTTCTGGAAGGAACCTTAGATGATCTGATCCCACCCCTTTTTGTATAAGCAGAAACTTACAAAAGTTTGAAACTTCTCTCAGAGGAGAGGGAGCAGGTTGCCCAAAGTTACACAACTTGTGATAGCAATCCTCATACAAGAACCTGGGTCTCCTGACCCCTGGACCGCTGCTGCTCTTTCTACATCTATTTCTACACATATTACAGGGGCCTGAATCCAACAGCTCTTTACACCCCTATCCAGTCACTAGACCATCTCTACGACACAGTGTCAGAGGACAGCTACAAGCCTCAGGTATCCGAAGACAATCCCAGCACCTCACTGTGGTGAAAGGTCTGTGGCTCCTCCCTCTGAATACCTGATGTGGAGCCCTGACGTCACACTCTTTTGGTGTGGGTGCAGACACTGACTGACTGACTCTCTTTCTCACCTTTGCATCCCAGAGCCTGGACCAATGCCCAATAAAGAAGTCCTCAGGGGTAAAAATTGTTTGAATGAATCATGAGAGTTTATCTAATTTCAGAACTTCTCTCTCTTTTTTTTTTTTTTTTTTTTGAGTGCACAGTGACTCAATGCCAAGATTGGTTAAAAATGCATTTTCTTCCAATATGTCATGGTTTCTCCTTCAAGACAAATCTTCAATAAACCTTTGCTCAGATTTACTACATTCTGGGTGCTGGGTAAAAAAAGAAAGTAAACACAGCCCCCATCTTCAGGGGCTCACAGTCTAGTGAGGGAGACCGATGTCTAGACAGTTGTGATCCGGGATGAAGGTACACCATGAGAGGGTGAATCATGGACGGACATGCAGACCAGAGGCAGGGGCAGAAGTGACAACTGAGCTGAGTGTTGAAGGATAAGTCATTTGGGGAGATGACAAGGAAGGGTGTTTCAGACGGAAGGAACAACATGTACAAAACCGTGGAATGAGATGGCATGAGAAAGCATGGCCAAAGATGTAGGAAGAAGGAAATTGGCAAATTTTAAGATGTTATACAAAAGAAGTTTAAATTTGTTTCTCTGCTTGTTTGCTTTCCCAGAAGAGGTCATTGTTGAATAGAGGAAGAAGCATTGGATTTGGAACACAAATAGCTCAAAAAAATAATGAGTCCATTTATAGTTGCTGAGTTTATATTGTACATGCCAGGCTCAATTACACAGTTACCACATGATGGAGGATATATTACACCTTCCCATTTACAACCGGGAAAACTGATGCTCAGTGAGTACTAGCAGGACTGTTTTCCTTTTTGGTCCTGTTTGTTGAGACCCTGGGGTGTACCATAATCCACCACCTCAGATACAGTACAAGGCTACATTATCCCTGTCTTGATAGGAAGTTTCCTTCTGCCATAAAGAGCTGCAATCCCTACTTCTCCCCTGAACTACCCCCATGATGACTCCTGCCAGAGCACTCAGGAATATCCCAGAACCTTCCAAAGCATGGGAAAACACTGCTCTGACCACACTCCTGCTCACACACCTCTCAGCAAGCTTCCCTCACACGCCTGGAAGTGTGCCCCCTCAGGGTATGCGTGGGTGTGGGGTATTGCCCAGTCGCTCCCCTTTTCTCAAGTACCTGCTCCCCTTGTCCCAGCAACTCGTGTCCTCTTCGTATACTCCCATTCATTCAGAGCTTCCCTCCACTCAGGGTCACAGTTACTGCATCAAACTTACAGCCTAGCACAGTGGCACCTTTTCCCAGGAGGCCCCTTTCCCTCACACACAGAGTCACTCCCTTTGGGCGTGCCCTGCCCTTGGGGGCTTCCCTGCCATTTGTCAGAGCTCAGTTTATTCTGCATTCCACAAAAGATTGAGAATCCTAGAAGACAAGGACACTTTGGACTCTTTTGTACCAATTGAGTAAGCGGTTGGCCCTCCAGGCATAAATGGGATGAATACCAGAGAGTCAAGCCCTGACTCTGTCCCTACTTGGGGCCAGGCTGTGTTAGAAGCTGGTGAAATAGGGTCCTTGTCTCACCCTGTCACCATGCAGGTTGAATGAGGCAGGCAGGTGCACCTGGGTGGACGTCTTGCTCTGATAAACGTCTAGAGGTTCCATGGCTCATTCTCACCTCCAGCCCAGCACTGAGCTGGGAGACGGTGATGGAATGTGACCAGTGTTCTTGATCAGCCCCACCGACCTGCTCAGTCCATGCATGTATATCCCCAGTGCATCCTGCAGAAAGCACTTGTCATTTCTAGGAAGTGGAAAGCACCACTCCCTATTTCCTGCATATTTATTTTCTCCCCTCTTAATTATATTCCTTTGGCCTGTTTAATGATATTTTGCCTGAGAGTGGAGTAAAATGTGTGTATTCATATTTCCATCTTGAACCCCACCAAAGCTTTTAAATAGGTAGATTTCTTTCAAGAAGCATTTCTGACTGAGGAATGCTCAATACTATGACCCTTTCAGTGCTAATTGGCTCATTCTCTCATCATTGGGTTTGAATCTCAGCTCCTCCAATTACTACTACCTGTTTGATTTTGAACCAGTCACTTAACCTAGGTCAGTTTTCTCATCTGTAAAATGGGAGTGATGACAGCTTTTCTGCAGCATGGTTGTAAACTTGAGAAATAATTACAAATTGCTCATAACAGGCACTCAATAAATCACTGCCCTACTGTGTTGAGGAGAGGTTTAATGTGTTCTCTACATAGACCTTACTTTCTGTACTATCTTTCTAATCCTCTGGAGAAGAATGGTCAAAACCCCACATATCCCAGAGATAAGTCAAGTAAACTAATACTGAAAAGTGCCTATTGGATTGGAAACTGGACTTTTCTTTTTAACCTTAGTAAAATCAGTTTCACTGAAAAGATTGGATAACAAGTCATAATGAGTTGTGTTGTAAACTTGCCACGACTTACACGTCCCCTCCATCCTCTGTACCAGTGTGTCCACATCCAATCTCCAAACTCAAATATCAGATAGTGGTTTTCTGGCAAAGATATCAGGCAGAGCTCATATCTCCCAAGTCCCAACCACCACCAGGCCAGAAATGATAATCACTTAAGAATGTTAATTGAATGCTATAATTACAGTCAGTGCATAATAGGCATTTTGCACTGACGTTGTGCACTGCCAAGAAAATATTTACTTGGCTAACTCAAGTCCATGACCAAGTCTATTTTTTTCACAACAGAAATAATGCTTTAATTTGGCATCACCAGACACACCAGAGTGAAGCATCTTGGATATTTCAAACATAATCAAGATGTCTCTTAGGCTTTTGCCTCTGTTGTAAGTCATATACCTTCTATCTTTGCAGGATCTGACCTAAGTCTTATGTGGATTCTTTTGTGTTCCTTACTGGCTTTTAATGAGATTAGCTATTTATTGAAGTTTCGTTTGGGGAGGGGCAGGAGAGGTGTGCTGGGGAGGGGGGTGAAACTTAGATTCATGTTTCTTGTCTCAAAACCCCTTTCATCAAATTCGCTATTTCCCTTTCACTTGGATGCGTATTTCCCTTCAGATTTTTAGCCAATACTGTTCGCGGAAAGCCTTTTAAGTCACAGGCTCTCTGGCAAATAGCAAATGCTGTCTTCTCAGCCTCCTTCCACCCATCCCACCTTTGGGCGTGATCAGAAGTCAGCCTCAGCTTGTGGAAATGGTAGATCCATGAGATTTGCCTTCATCACCAACTTCCCAATTGTTCCCAGGGATGCATTGGTCCTCTCCAGGGACACTGTTATCCATCTGTGACCCACTCAGCCCTGGACCAGGTCATTCTAACCAAAAGATCCTTTCAGGATGGTAATCCTCACATTTAGGAAATTTCTATCTTGCTCAAGCCCTGAGGCAGTCTCCATTCCTCTCTCATTTTCCTCCAGATTTCACAGTATTTGGTAGGTATGCTTCATAGTTTGTGGCCTTTTCCTTGTTTTATTGAAGATGAAGGGTCTTTTCCCTCTTTTAAAAAAATTTGTTGTTGTTTTCAGTGGGTTTGTAAGGAGAGCAAGAACTAAAAATGCCCTTAGGCTGCAATCTTTAGCCAGAGCCCTACAGGCCTTTTAAAACCCAACCCCTTCACTTATTTCTTAACCTTTTGTATTGTGTGTACTTCGGCAAAGTCTTTCAAAGCATGCTATGGAATAAGGTGAGGGTACATGTACATACATTTAAAAATTCCACATTCATCCATTTACCCCTCTCTAAACCTTGATTTCTGTTTATCTCTTTGGAAGTCTTTTCATTCTTTCTTTTCTGTCATTTCTCTCATCCAATCTGGAAACTCCTATTCTCTAAAAGAGCTCAAAGAGATATTATTTGGGCCCTCTCCTTTTCTCCTCTAGCCAGAAGAGCAAACTGCACTTGTCAGAGACGTAATTAGCTCTTTCCCTTCATAACCAAACTGTATGCCTTAAATCTCTAAAGAACGGTTCCCTCATTGTTCATGCGTCCTGAATCTCTACACAAACCACCGGTAATATGGCTCCCCTCACAACTCTCAACCACTGCCATGGAAACTGCCTTTTTCTGGTCTTGATTGAAAGGGCTTCTGGGAGAACTACATGTAGGCACTCCACACCATGCCCCCTCTCTGCAGACACACTATATATTACAGAGATGAGCCCCTCGTTAGCTGAAGGGCCCCTCATTTCTTTCACCCACATCCCTGTGGGGCCATTGAGCAAGATAAGTGTGGCATACCAGCATTCTGCTCACCGGAGTTCCCACCTGCTTCCTGCACCTGTTTTCTTGGGTTCCTGATCCAAGGGGAAAAAGAAGATGATTCAACCTTGCATGTATGTTTATCCTGCTGGTGGAATGTCATTAAATATGGAAAATCATGCAAATAGAGTTCCAAAGAAATGGATCACTGGATAGAAAATTCCCCCTGGATTCACTGTGTTCACAGCTGGGAAATGTGGTTCCTCAAAAAAGACACTTTCAGGATCCAGAATAATAGGAGGGAGGATAAAGCCATAACCTCTCACTGGTGTGAACAGAACAGCATATGTGAGAGCCTAGGTACAATGGCAATAACTTCTGCTGAGGCTGCCATTTACTAAGAACCTCCTATTCACAGCAATTGTGAGAGGAAACTTTTAAAACCTTGTCTCATCCAGTCCTCCCAATAATCCTTCCAACAATTACCTCCATTTTATGCATAAAGATATTGAGGATTCTGGTAGAGAATGGAAGGGACCATAGGAGTATTTTTTAAGAGTGATTACACTGTTGATGATTACTTGTTAAGCCAAAAATGTTTTCACATTTGGCTTTGAATAAGTTTTCCAGGAAGCTGCAGGTTGAGAGGTGAGGGCTGACCCTGAGCCTATATCTTTAAGCAATTTGAGGTTAGAGATCAATCTCTCCTGAAGTGCTTTTAAGTAAGAGAATAAAGCCTGTATCTCTCCCAGACCAACATGCCCTCTTCCCAAGGTCAGCCATTGACATGAAAGGTCCACTACACAAGTCACGATATCCAGACACACCATGGCAGTTCCATTTTTGCCACTGTGACTATAAATATGATTAAATAGCACTTTCCAACTATCTCAAAGATCACAAGACTTTTGAACCAGAGGAATCTTAGAGATTCTGATCCCTGCATTTCAAGGAGTTGACAACTGAAGCCTAAGCAGGCAACGTGCTTAACTCAGTTTCCTTTTTTGAACTAGGTAAAGACAAAAAGTTAGTATTATGACAAAAAATATTTCCTCCCTGATGTTTTCCTAACTCCCTATAATATTGAAAAAAAGTGTAAATAGTACATAAGTGCAGCCCCAGGACAGATACCTGCAGTCTGAAGGGAGTGAGGAGAAAGAGAGATTGTTCTGAGAAAGCTGAGGCTGAGTGGAAGAGGCACTGAGGGCAGAGTGCTGATGTGGGAAAGGCCAGGGAAAAGCAGACGTGCTGCACACTCTGGGGATGCAAGGAAGGACACATTTATATATTCTGCAGATTAAGGTAAAACTGTTTCATGCTCACATCCACCAATAGGTTCCTCCCCTCCCCTAGACTGTATGAAAACTGCAAAAGATTACACATTTTGAAACTCTTGTTGGGTAGGAAAAACCCCCTGTGGCTCTCTTGCATGGACACTGGAAATAACCATCCATTCAGTATCCCCCACCACCTATCCGTGTCCCCCACCATCTATCCAGTGTCCCCCACCATCTATCCGGTGTCCCCCATCATCTATCCAGTGCCCCACCATCTATCCAGTATGCTCCACCATCTATCCAGTGTCCCCCACCATCTATTCAGTATCCTCCACCATCTATCCAGTGTCCCCCATCATCTATCCAGTGTCCCCCACCATCTATCCAGTGTCCCCCACCATCTATCCAGTGCCCCACCATCTACCCAGTGTACCCCACCATCTATCCAGTATCCCCCACCATCTACCCAGTGTGCCCCACCATCTATCCAGTATTCCTCACCATCTATCCAGTGTCCCCCACCATCTATCCATAATCCCCCACCATCTATCCATAATCCCCCACCATCTATCCAGTATCCCCCACCATCTATCCAGTATCCCCCACCATCTATCCAGTGTCCCCATCATCTATCCAGTGTCCCCCACCATCCATCCAGTGTCCCCCACCATCCATCCAGTGTCCCCCACCATCCATCCAGTATCCCCCACCATCTATCCAGTGTCCCCCACCATCTATCCAGTGTCCCCCACCATCTGTCCAGTGCCCCACCATCTACCCAGTGTGCCACACCATCTATCCAGTAATCCCCACCATCTACCCAGTATCCCCCACCATCTATCCAGTGTCCCCCACCATCTATTCAGTGTCCCCCATCATCTCTCCAGTGTCCCCCACCATCTATCCAGTATCCCCCACCATCTATCCAGTGTCCCCCACCATCTATTCAGTGTCCCCCATCATCTCTCCAGTGTCCCCCACCATCTATCCAGTATGCTCCACCATCTATCCAGTGTCCCCCACCATCTATTCAGTATCCTCCACCATCTATCCAGTGTCCCCCATCATCTATCCAGTGTCCCCCACCATCTATCCAGTGTCCCCCACCATCTATCCAGTGCCCCACCATCTACCCAGTGTACCCCACCATCTATCCAGTATCCCCCACCATCTACCCAGTGTGCCCCACCATCTATCCAGTATTCCCCACCATCTATCCAGTGTCCCCCACCATCTATCCATAATCCCCCACCATCTATCCATAATCCCCCACCATCTATCCAGTATCCCCCACCATCTATCCAGTATCCCCCACCATCTATCCAGTGTCCCCATCATCTATCCAGTGTCCCCCACCATCCATCCAGTGTCCCCCACCATCCATCCAGTGTCCCCCACCATCCATCCAGTATCCCCCACCATCTATCCAGTGTCCCCCACCATCTATCCAGTGTCCCCCACCATCTATCCAGTGTCCCCCACCATCTGTCCAGTGCCCCACCATCTACCCAGTGTGCCACACCATCTATCCAGTAATCCCCACCATCTACCCAGTATCCCCCACCATCTATCCAGTGTCCCCCACCATCTATTCAGTGTCCCCCATCATCTCTCCAGTGTCCCCCACCATCTATCCAGTATCCCCCACCATCTATCCAGTGTCCCCCACCATCTATCCAGTGCCCCACCATCTACCCAGTGTGCCACACCATCTATCCAGTGTCCCCCACCATCTATCCAGTGTCCCCCACCATCTGTCCAGTGCCCCACCATCTACCCAGTGTGCCACACCATCTATCCAGTAATCCCCACCATCTACCCAGTATCCCCCACCATCTATCCAGTGTCCCCCACCATCTATTCAGTGTCCCCCATCATCTCTCCAGTGTCCTCCACCATCTATCCAGTATCCCCCACCATCTATCCAGTGTCCCCCACCATCTATCCAGTGCCCCACCATCTACCCAGTGTGCCACACCATCTATCCAGTGTCCCCCACCATCTACCCGGTGTCCCCCACCATCTATCCAGTGTCCCCCACCATATATCCAGTGTCCCCATCATCTCTCCAGTGTCCCCCACCATCTATCCAGTATCCCCCACCATCTATCCCGTATCCCCCATCATCTATACAGTGTCCCCATCATCCATCCACTGTCCCCCACCATCTCTCCAGTGTCCCCCATCATTATCCAGTGTCCCCCACCATCTATCCAGTGCCCCACCATCTACCAAGTGTGCCCCACCATCTATCCAGTATCCCCCACCATCTATTCAGTGTCTCCCACCATCTATCTTGTGCCACCTACCATCCATTCCATGCATCCCTATCTAGTGCTGCTACTATTTCCTGCAGAAAAGTCTTACAGGCCAAAATGGGCCTTGAAAGGGAGGTCATGACTTTCAGTACCCAATCCTTTTTCACTTACCTTCCAATACCCCCTAGCTCCAGAGGTGCAATGCCAGAGCTGGTTCAGGCGTCTACCCACTGTAAAATCTGCAACCATCTTCCCACGAACCCACCAGGGCTCAGGCTGCTCACCTCTTCAACCCCACTAAACTACGGGGACATTCCACGGTTTTCTCCCTCAGAAGTGTTTATTTTATTTGTTTTTAAAAATATTTATTTGGCTGCGCAGGGTCTTAGTGGCGGCACGCGGGATCTTCATTGCGGCATGCGGGATCTTAGTTCCCTGACCAGGGATTGAACCCAGGCCCCCTGTATTGGGAGCGCAGAGTCTTAACCACTGGGCAACCAGGGAAATCCTGGACCTCAGAAAAACAAAGCCTAACCCAGGTGAAACCGTTTTATTTAGTAGGTTTGGGTTTTTTTAATTAGGTATTTACAGAGTGCCTGGTACACGCCAGGTTATTATTCATATGCTATTCAATCCTTACAACAATGCTTTGCTGTAGATAGAGAAGCTTCAGCAACTTACCCAAGGTCACTCAGCTATAGCTGAGACTCAGATTCAAATGGGAATCCTCAGTGTCTGGGGTGTGAAATAGCACATTGCGGCTTTACTGTTGTGAACCACAGAATCATAGAGCTGCAAAGGCAGGCTTCATCTAGACCATTTCCCCTGCTGGTATTTCAATCCCCTCGCTGTGTTCAGCAGAGAAGTGGGACCTCTCATCCTTGGAGGGTCTCCTATGGCACAGACTGAAATCTACCTTCCTTCAGTTTCTCCTAGATATGCTGGCTCTGGCCTTACTTCTTCCTCTTGATAACATTTCAGAGTTTGAATGAAAGCTCTCTTCCATTACTTCCATTACTCTTTTGCAAGCTAGTCATCCCCAGTTTCTTCTATTTTTTCATCCATGGCTGATTTCAACCTTCTGCCTTTTATTTCTGGTGTGAAGCTGGGTCCTGAGGGAGTTTTGAAAGAAGTCTCAACTATTGTCAGTGACATTACTGGGCATTTGTGTTGAGTAAATCCTCATCCTACTCTTTGGGAGGCTCTACCAGGTGCCAGAAACTTTCAAACACGGCTCATAGGTGATTTAGGAACATCCTTGAAAACCCCGCCTGGTGGGTAACGAGATGTTTACCTGTAATTACCTCAGAGCAAAGGTTAAGTACTTTGGAATATTGAAGACATTTTAAAAGATTATTTGCAAAATTTGCAAGAGGGAAAAATATGAGAACATCTGTTCTTTAAAATCACTGTAAAATATTCATGTACAAGTAAGTTAAAAAATACTGAGTAGTGAATCTCTTTGGAGTTAATTGGGTACGTGAGTTCAGAAAGTCTCAGCTGGGAAGAGGATTTTCCCTCAGAGTCCCTTCCTGTTTTTATCTTACAATTTTCTTTGTAATACTACACCTTTCCTGGGGGGATCATTGCCATGATATTTAAATAGGTTTTTTTTTTTTAATAAGGGTTTTTAAAATAGATCTTTCTTGGCAAATGAGAGAAGCTCTTTTGGAACTGTTCTAGTCTCCGAGATAAACATTATGTAAAAGAGTGTTTGTGCCATGAACCCAGAGATTTACCTGAAGCACCATCGTGCCCTCTACAGAGCAGTTTAATTTTTATGAATTTCATTCTAGCCTCAAATATAGAAAGGCTCTTGGTTCTTTTAGTTGCAGCATGCAGGATCTAGTTCCCTGACTCAGACCCCTGCACTGGGAGCACGGAGTCTTAACCGCTGGACCATCAGGGAAATCCCTCCCACAGATGTGTTTATGAGTTCATCAGAGAAGGCCCAGACCTCAGAAAAACAAAGTCTAACCCAGGTGAAACAGTTTTATTTAGTAGGTTTGGGTTTTTTAAATTAGGCATTTACAGAGTACCTGGTATATGCCAGGTATTATTCATATGCTATTCAGTCCTAAAGGATCTCTGGGCCTCTTTTATATGCGATTCTGGTTGGCAGTGTTTGGACTGGATTCTACTGAAAGATAAACTATGTACCTAACCCACTTCATAAAATTTGTGATGCCCAAATAAGATTGCCAAGTTTAGAAAAAAATAAATAATGCCCAGTTAAAGATAAATTTCAGATAAACAACAATTTTTTAGTTACGTCCTGAAGACTGTATTTCATATGGCATCACTATATCCAAATTCAGTGTCAACTGCCCTATGTTAATTTTCCTTAATGAACTTTAGTGATATCTCCATCATGGAATAGAATAAAAACTGCATCTATTTTTTAAATCTCTATGAAAGACATAACAAATCCTTCCTTGACAAAAGAAATATGTGCCAATTGAGGCATATGGCTAGTCTCACCCAATGTATGTGCCTTGTACAGAATTGGAATCTGGGCCTCCACTCATTTCTTAAGAGCTGATAATTAGGAGAAACTACATATGAGCTCAAAACCAAAAAAAAGAAAAAGAAAAAAAGATGGGGGGAAGGAAATGATATGCACCTGAGGAATTGTGAAGAGGTCAGGGACCTTGTGCCTTACTGTTGTTTTCCCCTGCATCTAGCACTGTGTCCAAAACACAATAAACACTGTAAAATAATGTGTTGATGAAAAAATGAATGAATAAATCATTCTAAAGCCTCTTTCCCAAGCCATTGCTACAAGGTATCTAGGGGCCTTTCAGATCTCAGTGTTGTGTTAAGCTCCAAAAAGATTAACATGTGACTATGTGAGTGAATGAGTTTTGACAAGAAACAAATTTCTCTTCCTTAAATGGGACTCTGCTTCTTACCTGAGATAAAATAGATAAAACAGGCTGAAGTTTAAATGAGAAACCACTTTGCAGTTTCCAGTAGAGGCATTCATGATGAAATAGTCTCAAAAACATTGGATACTACCAATACCCCAACCCTGCCCCATAAATTTCCTACTAAAGGGGACACCCCATGTTGAAATGTTAAAGTGCACAGTAGAAGGCCAGGAATCAGCGAACCTGAATGGAACGAACTTAACAAAGTGGAGGGGGATGGGATGGGATGAGATGGGATGGGATGAGATGGGATGGGATGGGATGGGATGGGATGGGATGGGATGGGATGGGATGGGATGGGACGGGACGGGACGGGACGGGACGGGACTGGAGGGGACGGGACGGAACGGGATGGGATGGGATGGGATGGGACAGACAGAGGGAATGGAACTGAAACACCTAAACTGATGACACCTTAAAGGCACTGTGTCTCTTTAACAGGAGAATTTTGCAATAGAATGTTACAAGTATTTTTGAGATGTCAAAGTACTGACCAGAAAGTTTGCTCTAAGTAATTGGGCATTAGGGTGGATGTTATTTAACTACTATTAAATGGAGATTTATTTAATGTTCTTGTGCAAAGCCTGTGAAACCAAAGATGTTTTATGTTTTGATCACTTCAGCTGAGCGTGCACCAAACTTGTTCCCGCTCCTACCATTCTTTGATCCTTGAATTTTATTTATATCTGATCAATTTCATGAGATAAAACACTAGCTAGAAAAATGCAAGTAACTAATCCATATTTCTTTCCATAAAAGGGGAATTCTTTCCATATAAAAGAAACATAATCCCTATTTTCTATGATTCATATAGGTAAAGGTTTATTTTTATCATGTAAATGCATGTTTTAATAGATTTTTGTTGTTGTTTTGCTTATCCCAATTCATTTTGAAGCTTCTTCAGAAAAACTCAATGTGGATATTTTATTTCCCAAAGTTTATTGAAGCAAATAGGGACAATGAATGGTCTCTAATACTGTATATTAAATTTTAAGGATGTATTTTCTGTGCTGTACTGGGCAGAAAATGGCTATTATATAAAATCACTTAAAAAAGCAAACAAGCGGGCTTCCCTGGTGGCGCAGTGGTTGAGAGTCCGCCTGCTGATGCAGGGGACACGCGTTCGTGCCCCAGTCCGGGAAGATCCCACATGCCACAGAGCGGCTGGGCCCGTGAGCCATGGCCGCTGAGCCTGCGCATCCGGAGCCTGTGCTCCGCAACGGGAGAGGCCACAACAGTGAGAGGCCCACGTATCGCAAAAAAAAAAAAAAAAAAAGCAAACAAGCTTTTGTAATCTCTTCTGCAGCAATAAGTTCTTCAGGATTACACATATAATTGCCTTAATAAAATGAACCTCTGTTTTCATTTTATCTGAAGCTTTATTTGAAAATGAAAAACAAAATTTAAACTTAAAAAAGTATGTTGAACAGGTCGATCTGATCAATGTAAGGAATTGAATTGTATTGTCTTTGTTTGGAAATGTTTTACCTATCCATCCTTATCCAAAAATGTACATAAGGTAATATAACGCAAAACACATGTGCAAGGAAAATTTAAAATACTAACAGGGGGACAACCTTTTATATATTTGAAGTCAACAGATATGTTCTCTTTAGGTTTTGGGGGGTGGGGCTAAAACATACAGTTTCTTCAACCATTTGTTGAAGTGTCAGCACCTGTTGTAGACTAAACGTGTCCCCCCAAATTCATATGTTGAAATCCTAACCTCCAAGGTGATAGTATTTGGAGATAGGGCCTTTGGGAGGTGATTAGGTCATGAGAACAGAGCCCTCACGAATGGGATTAGTGCTTTTATAAAAGAGATCCCTGAGAGCCACCTTGTCCCTTCCACCACATGAGGACACAATGAGAAGATAGCTGTCTATGAAGCAGGAAGCCACTTCTTAACAGACACCAAATCTGTCAGCATCTTGATCTTGGACTTCCCAGCCTCCAGAACTATGAGAAATAAATATTTGTTGTTTAAACCACCCAGTCTATGGTCTTTTGTTATGGTAACTCAAAAGAATTAATATAGTACCCCTCCATTCTTTGTCCATACCTAAACATGCTCTGGTTTATAAATGACCCACTTACAGTGTGTGAAACCAAAACTTGGCCACAGAACAATGGAAAACTGGCAGGTCACCCTCCTTGTTCTGGGCGCCATATTACTGGCATACAATGCCATCTATTTTTGTTGCCTTTTTGGCATCCCTAAACAGCTATATTAAAGATTTATTTTATATTGTACTTTATTGTTGCTTATTATTGAATGAATATGAAAGTTAATATAAATATAATATAAAGTGTCAAGATAACATTTTAAAGTATTTTAATGTGTTTTTCTTTTACCCACATCTTTGTACATCACATTTGTCCTTTTCAGCCAGAGGGTCATTGCCTTGAAGAGAGTAAGGATTGTTAAAGCTGACTGCAAAAAGAAAGATGTCAGTTCAACTTTTAACTTCCAAATTAGGATCTGAAAATTGTGAGAATCAAGAATTTCATTTTCAAAAGAGAAGCTTTGGGGGGAGAAGAAAAGATGTATGGGCTCCAAAGAGCCAAATTTAGAAGGCTCAGTTTTCAGTGTTTTCCATAAACCAGTGAGCAGGTAGCATGCAGGATATGAATAAGAGTAGGAAATAACATAGCCTTTTCAGCAGCTGTGAGTCCTCCACTGAAGCTCAGGAAACATCTCAATTTCCTCCAAAGTATATGCAGGCATGGAGAGCTTGGAAGGGTGGTGAAGTGCTGTCCTTAAGTCCTCTCTGCCTTAACAGGTCATGCCTTCACATCTACAAATATATCTCAAAATACCTACTAGGTAATTTCCTGATGATAACTGGGGCACCTCTCCCTCCCACCCCAACATTCTGGGGTTACAAACGTATCTGGGGTTCTCTATCACCCCTGATTTTTAACTAAATTGTGTTAATTAACTAATTTAAGTATGTATACATTAGTAAAGTGCACAAAGCATAAGTGTACAGTTGGATGGATTTTCACATGCAGACAGATCAGGAAACAGACCATTTGCACCCCAGAACCCCCATCTTGTGCCCCTCCCAATCATTAATACCCCCTTCCCAAAGGTAGCCACCATTCTGTCTTCTATCACCATAGATTAGTTTTACCTCTTTTGGAACTTTATACAATATTTTTGTATTGTATTCTTTTGTATCCAGTTTCTTCCACTCAATGTTATGTGTGTGTTTTTCATCTATGTTGTCACCTGTAGATAGAGTCTATTAATTTTCATTGTTGAAGCATATCCTATTGAATAAATATATCACAATTTCTTTATTTTTCCATTCAGCTGTTGATGGATATTTGAGCAGTTTACAGTTTTTTAGCTATTGCAAATAATGCTGCTGTGAATATTCCTAATCATGTTTTATGGTGCCCATATGTCCTCATTTCTGTTGGATTTATACCTAAGAGTGAAATTGCTACTAGATCATAAGCTATTTATATATTAAGTTCTAATAATTGCTGACAAAGTTTTCCAAAATAGTTGTATTCATTTGAACCTTAGGAAGTTATAGTTTTTGCAGGTCAAAGTAGTTGGATATTAGTAATTTCAATGGCTTAACCTCCAATTTACACTTCTCCCAGCAATGTATGAGAGATCCAGTTGCTCCACATCCTTGTCAACACGTGATATTGTCAATGTTTTAGATTTAGCCATTCTGGTGAATGTAGTGTTACTGCTTTCTAATTTTAATTTCCATCTTCGTAATGGCTAATGATCCTGAGCCCTTTTTCATATCCTCATTGGTCGTTTGGATATCCTCTTTCTTGAAGTTCTATTCAAGGTTTTTTGCATTTTTAAACATTGGATTGTTTATCTTTTTCTGATTGATTGTACATATTCCTTTTACATTCTGGACACAACTTCATTGTCAAATACATTTATTGCAAATATCTTCTCCCACTTATTAGTTTGCTTTTCACTCTCTCAATAGTATATTTGATGAACAAAAGTTTTTAGTTTTAATATCATCCAATTTTCTAATATTTTCCTTTTTGTTTAGTGCTACTTCCACCCTAATGTTTAAGAACTCTTTGTCTACTCCAAAGTCATTAATGTATTCTCCTATGTTATCCTCTAGAAGCCTTATAATTTTAACTGTCACATTTATAACTATAATCCACTTGGAATTAATTTTTGCATAAGGTGTAAAGTAGGTGACAAGGTTCATTATTTTTCCATATGAATATCCTGTTGACCCAGAACCATTTGTTAAAGAGGAGAATCTTTTCTTATTGTACTGCAATGTCCCCTTTGTCATAAATCAGGTGACTGGACAAGTGTTAGTCCATGTCTGGACTTTCTATTCTATACCACTGGTTTATCTCTCTCTTACCACTACTACACACTTGTAATTACTATAGCTTTGTTTGGTAGTGTAGCCTTCCAATTTTATGATTCAAGATTGCCTTAGGTATTCTTGGCCCTCTGTGTCTTCATATAAATTCTGGAAGCAGCCTGTTATACACACACACACACACACACACACACGCATGCATGCATATGCTGATGTTTTGATTAGGCTTATAATAATCTATAAACTAATTTGGGGAGAAGAGATAATATTAGGTCTTCTAATCCATGAATGTCGAATAGGCTTCCATTTGCTTAGTTCCTCTTATGAAACAGCAAATGCTTTGAGAGAAAAAGCAATGCAGGATGGTTAGCTCAGTTCAATGAGTTCTCCTTCTTTCAAGGATCTTGAAACTTCAAGTCCTGGTTACTTGGTAACTCACCAGCACCTTCAAACAAATATTTTTCCCTAGTTTTACCTGGAAGGAGATTGTTCTGATACAGGTTTTTCCATCAAAATGGAAGTTAGTGTAAGAAGGTAGAAGTGGGGTAAGGCAGGAGTCTGGTAGCCAACGAATGATTTCAAATCTAGGTTTTGCTACTTACTCTATTTGTGATTATAGCAAGCCTCAATTCCCTTTAAAAACATCAGATTATAGACACAAAGGTTGGAGATGATGGGGTGTATTCATGGAACAGCTTTTCTTCTAGAAGACTGTGGGAGATAAGACTAAAAATGCAGGGGGAAGTCCACACAATATCAGCAGTTACTCTGTGTTCACCATGCACCAGGAATGTGCTATCAGACACTATTATCCTCATGTCGCAGATGAATAAACTAAGGATTAAACAGTAATTAGTCCCTGGTCTCCTAGCTAGCACCAATCAGTGATGGAGCCTGGATTTCAATTCATGCAGCCTGATTCAGAGCATCTGCTCCTAACTGAAGATTTCAGCAGTAGACTGTGAAAACTTCTTCACTTTCAGATGTCTTTAAGGCTGAATTGACATATATGATTTAGGAGGATCACTCTGGTCATGCTTGAAGGATAAATAAATCCCTCAACATAGTTTTTATATCTAGATTTCTATGCTAGTGACCTGTATTGTTTAAACTAAATAAAACAAACAAAAAATAAAACTCCTGCGATTTATTAAGTCATGTATCTAAAGAGACCACTGCCCAACTTGTTGCAAATGTTATCCATTTTCTTGGTTTTGTATTTCTGTCTTGAATTGCTAGATTCATAATTCCCACCAAACAAAACTACTTCTTGAGAAATGGATACACATGATGTATCATGTCTTCTATACATATTTGGGTTCCTTTCTGGCCTATTTCTCCATGTTTGAGATTGCTACTCTTACTAGATATATTTTTTTCATGTTTATTATTATTACTTTTTGATTGCTAAAAATAATCTCTCAATAGCATAATCTTGTCAATACTTCTGTGCATGTCTTCTGCTGGCATGGGGGATTTAGATGCTATAGATATTTTTAATAAATTATTTTAATTTCTCTGGTTGTGAAAATAGGGTGCATTTTTAAGCTTATTTTCATATTAACATCATCTTTTTGTGATTAATTCTTAATCTATTATTAGCTTTTTCTCTTTCCTTGTTGTCATCTTATCCCATTTGTTCTTTTCATTAAAACCTCATCGTTGTCTGCCTTTTGGCAGAGACATTTTAGCTTTGCATATTCTAAGTAGGTGATATTATCTAGCATTATTTCTTACATACTGAATACTGCATAAATTTATCACCTCTAAGCAACTGGGCCAATATTGTTGTCTTATTTTTTTGACTCCTATTGTCTTGGTGTCTTAGTCAGTTCAGGCTATTATAACAAATTGCCATAGACTGGGTGGCTTAAACAACAAACATTTATTTCTCACAGTTCTGGAGGCTGGGAAGTCCAAGATCAAGGTGCCAGCAGATCTGGCATCTGGTGAGAGCCAGCTTCCTGGTTTGCAGATGGTTGTCTTCTTGTTGTATCCTCACTTGGTGGAGAGCAGAGAGACAGGAAGCAAGCTCTGTCCCATCTCTTTGTCTAAAGGCACTAATCCCATTCATGAAGGTGGAACCTCTCAAACTACCATCACATTGGGGGTTAAGATTTCAACAAATGAAATGGGAAGTGGGAAGGGGACACAAGCATTCAGTCCGTAACACTAAGGTTTGATGTTGAAATCCTCTCTTGACTTACAGGGATGATTTCACTATATGCTACTTAATTTGTTGGCTTATTGGGATATTTACCAGGTCTGCTAATTTAATGGATTAGTTGTCTCTTGGGTCTCTTATTAAATTGATTTTTAAAAATCAGTTGACAGTGAGGATTCACAACATGATTTCATGCATCCTACAATAATAATGCTAACTATAATAGCAATAATAATAAATCTGAATGTTTACTACATGCCTGGCCCTGTGCTAAATGCCCTGCATACATCATCTCATTTAACCCTCCCAAAGTCGGTGTCACTAACCCATTTATCATATGACAACACCAACACAGACACTAAGTGGCAGAGTGTGATTCAAACCCAGGTCCTTCTGACTCCAGAGTCTGTGCTCTGCTCTGTTTAACACTAGCACCACACGACCCAGCTGCCTTTCAGTAACACGGACAGTTGGCTAAGCTCATCCTCGCTGGTCTTGACTTCATGCATAACTTTTCTGTTTATTCTGTTTTGCCATATAAGACCTTCTAACATTTATTTCTAGCATATAAAATAAAAGATCTATTGGGAATTTTATGGCAAGAATTGAAATAAAAAATCAGAGTGTCGAGTCACACTGTAATTTGAAGTGTATTTTAAAATCCACACAATGTATTGACTTCCTTGGGTTTAAAATCATTTCTGGGGCTTCCCTGGTGGCGCAGTGGTTGAGAGTCCGCCTGCCGATGCAGGGGACACGGGTTCGTGCCCCGGTCTGGGAGGATCCCACATGCCGCGGAGCGGCTGGGCCCGTGAGCCATGGCCGCTGAGCCTGCGCGTCCGGAGCCTGTGCTCCGCCACGGGAGAGGCCACAGCAGTGAGAGGCCCGCGTACCACAAAAAAATAAAAAATAAAAAATAAATAAAAAAAATAAAATAAAATCATTTCTGAAATTTTTCCATATAGGTACTTGTCTTTCCTTTAAATGTTACCCTGTGCTGTTTGGCATGTAGGTGCCTGGAGGTTTAGTTAACCAGAAAGACAGTTACCTGTCATTGTTTTATAGCTTGTGTTCCACCTTCTGGAAGCAACGGAGAAGATGACAAGAACCTTGAGTAGCACATGTGCCCCAATCCCCAGACTTGTGCCACCAGACAGACTACCGGGTGAAAGACAGTTGCTGGAGGACTACATGGAAATGGCCACCTCGCCCACCTGGGCCTTAGCCTCCCAGACAGAGGTCATACCGTGTCTGTGTGCACACTGTGGCTGCCCCCTGGGTCCCGTGCAGCCTGGGGCCAGCCTGAGCCTAGACTCTTGAACAGAAAATCCTCGTCCTAGCCCTTTTCCTTCCTCATCACTGAGCTCCTCCTGGCTGACCACTGGGCTCCTATCATTGCTAAATTTCATCCTCTTGGTAGGTCAGTCATTCCACCCTGTCAACGCGATTATGAGTTTCTGTAATCCAGTATTCTTGCTTTTGTTTCATCTTCAAAACTGTAAAACGCATTTTCAACATCTTCACATAGATTTTACTTACAATATTCAATAGGTCCAAAGATGGAGTTTAGAAGCATAGAAAAATCCTCCCTGCTGGTTTAACCTGAATAATTAACAGGTTATGGATACATTTGTGCTTAAAAAAAACCCAGCAAGAATATGTTGCTTTCCTATACCAGAGTCCCTCTGGTATAACTCTTGGGGACTCTTTTAAGGTGACTATTAAGCAATATTCAGGCATTTCTGGGTCTTCTGGACATGGGACCATCCACTAGCACCAAAATTTTGCCCATATTTTAATACCTCCCTTATTCTGGCATTTAGCATAGCTAGAAACAGCCTTTTATTTTTTTTCCCCTTCATTTTTGCAATTCTCAGATTGAGGAGGGTTTTATCTGCCACAACACATTCTTCTAAATCTCTTATTTTCAGCTTTGTTTCAGAGTCTTTTATAATGTGTGTTCATCAGAGAGACCACAGGGGTAGCTCTACTCATTTCTTTACATTTCTATAAGAATAGTGTAGGCCAAAAGAATCACTATCCACCAGTGACCTTTAGCCTTTGCTTCTTGGGTCCACTTCTCTCTCTCTCTCACCAACTCTGCTTGGACCATGGTCTGCCACGGTCACTCCTGGTACTTCTGGCTCTTCCAGCTTAATTTCAGAGAGCTACTAGCCTTCTCTCACCTCCTTTAACTCACCAAGCTCCTTCCTGTCTCAGGGCCTTTGCATGTGCTGCCCCTCTGTCTGGAACACTCTCTGTCCTCCGTCTCTACCCTGACACACATTTCCCCACTGTAGCCCCATCCTTCATCTGCCTCCCTTCTCCTCTTATCCTTCAGGTCTCTGCTTTCCTGTCCCTTCTCCAGTGGGTCATTTCTGGCCACAACTCCCCTCCTTCAGTCTAAATGACATCCTATGTCACTCTCAATCATATCACACTGTCCTTTTCCTTCATACCTTCTATCACATTTCCAATCATATACATCTTCATGTCTGTGTATTTCATACCCAGCTCTCCCACTTTTCCTCTAAGCCCCATGAAGGCAGAGGCTTGTTTGCCATTGGAACCGCACACCCAGCCCAAGCCATTAAAAAGCCCACAATCACTATTTAACTGGATGAGTGAATGAATGAGCAAATGTTGAATATTCTAGGAACATTTTCCTAGGAGACAGAAGAAAACAACAAACTTGAAAATTCAGTACCTGAAGAGTTTAGAGAATTCTCTATCTTAATTTTACTGACTGTCAAGCCTGATTAGCTTGCCTCGGTTGTCATGTGGAGGAAACCAGTGCTAGGGTGACCAGCCATCCCAGTTTGCTCAGGGCTGTCTTGTCTGTAGCCCAGCAGGTCCCTCATGTTGGGGAACCTTTCCATCCCAATACAACCAGGGTGGGAGGTTGCCCAACCTAGCACAGTCCTTCTCTTAACCCCACCTGAGATAAGAGAGTAACAAATTTCTCTGACCTCTGAATGTTTTCTTTCAGCACCAGGATTGATTAATTTTTGTGGACTTTCTAGGTGTGCAAACATCTTTTCTTCTTAAATGCAAAGACACATTTTGGCTGGAAAGAAAACCTGTGGCTGGGCTCTTATTTTGGTTGGTGTATTAAAAGGGACCATAATTGGGGACCATAAAAGGGTTTCTCTTTGCGGGTGTTGTTGAGTTGTTCCTACAAACCGTATTGTTGTAAGAATTTTTCTTTGTTTTCTTCCTCTTTTCCTCCTACTTCTTTTTCACTTCGTTCAGATTTACCTGTACCTCAGAGAACATTCGTCTTCTGCAAAACTTCAAGGTCCTCTCTTGTCTTAAAGCACAATTTATGGAATTTCTTGAGTCTGACTGGCTTTACCCTCTCATCCTCAAGCCTATTTTCTTTCTTCCCGTTCCCTGGTAGTGAGTTCCAGTTTGCTGGTTATTGTTTCTAATGTCCTTTTTGTAATTCTTTGAAGCATGTGATTATAAAGAGGGGTTAATTCAAAATCTTCCTGATTCTAAATTTCTGAGAAATGCTTTGTGAACCATTTCTTTTCTCTCTCCTTCCTGTCCGCTTCCATTTTATTCCGTCTTATAATAGTAATAACTAATAATACCATTTGAAGTTGTCTTCTTTTATTTAGTTGCCTTTTTTTCTTTCCTGAGTTAATTTATTAACTAGCCTACTATTTTTTTTCTTTAGGGGTTTGCCTGCCTTGCAACTCAGCAGCTGTCATAAGTCCTCCTCTGCTTTGAGTTTTAATAAAGTTCTATTTTTATAGGGAGAACCCCCCAAATTTGAATGCAAAGGCTTGTAATTCACTCTAACCCTATCTTTCCGCTTTTGTCATTTAGAGTTGGTTATTAAGGCAGAGTCTGTGGCAACACCATCCACCAAGTGCTGTCTGCTCTGTATTTTAGACATGGAGGTTCAGGAGCAGCCTCACCTTTGTGAACCCAGACTTATAAAGTCATATGATGTGATATGATACAGAGTCTATCCAGGAATGGGAGAAAAAATTCTATGGGTAGTTATCTGAAAATCAGTAAATAGGAGCTCTGTGTGATAAGGCGCAAAAGAGAAGCATTTGGCTACCAGAAGGAGTGTTTCCAGCTCATGAATAATCAAATCAATAGGAAAATATTAATAATCAAAATAACCTGCAAACACAACAGACTCAGAGGTTTGGTGGGGCCTCATGATTCCTCTTTAAAACATGCCAAACACTATTTTCATTGACTTCAAGAAACAGATACACACTCTTCAATAATGGGGAGCTTATTGGGAGGATGTAGTAGCAGCTCTGAGCCAATGCTTACCTCGTCTGTCTGTCTCTCTCTCTCTCTCTCTCTCCCCCTTTCCTGGGGTTTCTGCCTTCTCTTGGACTCTCCCGCTCAACTGTCCTAGGCAGAGACAATCTAATAGGGCCAGACAATTGACATTCAGTAGGAGTTTCTCTGTTAAGCAGCCTCTAGCTCCAGCTGGTCCAATCCAAACAGCAGAAGTTGTTCTGCTCAAAGCATGAAGCTTTCATAAACCATGAAAAAAAGGTTGCTAAGAGGCTACTTTACTTGGAAGGGAACTGCATAACTGGCACCTTGGAGGCTGTGTAAGGAAAAAAGTAAGAGTATGAACAGCTGATAAACAAACAAACTAGAAGTTCTGGCTGAGTTGGAAAGGAGGTAGAAGAGACTTTCTGGATTTTTCCTGTGACACTTAGTGCTGTCTTTTGCCCCCATGCCTTTTGCTTTGATGCATGAGGTTGAATTAAAAAGTCAATATTTGAACATTTTTCCCTTACAAAAATGGCTATTTCACTGTCTTTCATTTAACATCTATTATTTGAAATGCCATTGGCTTTCTCTGCCAATTTTTGTATCCAAATTCTACTTACCCTTTAGGTCCCAGTCCAAATGCCAATTCACCATGAACCCTCCCCCCACCCCGCCTTGAGTCTTCCAGCTAAAAGGAACCATGCTGCCCTCCCGAGTCTGATGGCTGATCTCAACTTCTAACCATTAACTTCATCTTTGAGCCCACCTCCCCTTTTCCCCAGCATCAACTAGCACCACATGTAGCACAGAGTAGGAGCGTATGGCAGGCAGAGTAATGATTCATAGGGTACCTTACTTTTGGCAAAAGGGAATAGAGGCTTCAGATGCAATTAAGTTTGCTAATCAGCTGACCTTGAGATAGGAACATCATCCAGGTGGGCCCAGTTTAATCACATGAGTCCTTAAAAGTGGAAGAAAAGCCAGAAGAGATGGTCAGAGTAATACAATGTGGAAAGGACTCAACCTGCCATGGCTGGCTTTGAAAATGGAGGAAGGGGCTATGAGCCAAGAAATGCAGGCAGCCTGTAGAAACTGGAAAAGGCAAGGAAACAGATTCTTCTTCCCTTGAGAGTCCAGAAAGAATACAGTCCTGCCAATATCTTGATCTTAACCCAGTGAGACCGTGTCTGACTTCTGACCTACAGGACCATAAGATAATAAATTTGTGTTGTTTTAAGCCATGGTTTGTGGTAATTTTTTACAACCACTATAGAAAACAAATATGAAGTGCAATAAATATTTGTTTAATTAGCCAATAGTAGTGATTTTTAATCATTTTTTATTTCTAAACAAGAATTAAACCAACTCAAATTTCACAGAATCTCACATTTAGAAGAGTTTTCTTTATTTATGGAGATGAGTAGGAATAGAAATCTTTAATTAAAACACACATTCAACATTATATTTTTTTAAAAATTTGAGAAAGGGGAAAGATCATTTATAACCTCACTGAGATGCAACTGCTTTCATTTTTTTCTTCTTTTCCATCCCTGATCATAGGCACATACAATTTTACACTGAAGTAATAGCAATCATAGCAGAAATATAATTGTATATTCTTTTACATTTAATATTGTATAATAAATGTTTTTCATAGTTCTGTGTGATCCTCACAATTGTCATTATAACCATTGCCTTACATTTTATTAAGTTGGGATACTAGAATTTACTTCCATTCCTATTTGGTGGATCATTGGGTTGTTTCAAGTATATTTCCTTACACTTAGAGAAAATACTAGAATTAATTCTTATCTTCATTTAGGCTTTTGTTTCTGGTGAGTTATCTGCACAGCAGATTTCCGTAATTGAGATAACTGAGAGAAAGGGTCAGAGTGGTAGTTAGTAGCTCTTGATAGCTGTCACTAGGGTGATTCGAGGAAGGCTGCAGAGAAGCTCACCAGTTCCACAACTATCTTTGTCAGCATTTGGGGTTTATCATAGTTGTTTATATTGCACTGCTTTGATTCCTAGTCAGAATTAACATTTATCCATTTGTTATATTTCATTAGTTATATTATTATTGAGCAAAATATGCTTATAGCATTTGTTCATTTACCTACTAGGGACTTGATTGTTTTCTTATAAAGAACACTTTTTTTTAAAAAAGCATTGATTAATTTAATCCTCACATCCACGGTGGCATTGGTACTTTTGTTTTTAATTAATTTATTTATTTCTGCTGTGTTGGGTCTTCGTTTCTGTGTGTGGGCTTTCTCTAGTTGTGGCAAGCGGGGGCCACTCTTCATTGCGGTGCGCCAGCCTCTCACTATCGTGGCCTCTGTTGTTGCGGAGCACAGGCTCCAGACGCACAGGCTCAGTAGTTGTGGCTCACGGGCCTAGTTGCTCCGCGGCATGTGGGATCCTCCCAGACCAGGGCTCGAACCCGTGTCCCCTGCATTAGCAGGCAGGTTCTCAACCACTGCGCCACCAGGGAAGCCCCTAAAGAACACTTTTAAAACACTCTTTAGAAAATGCAATTCTGAACTTTCTGTCAAATTTATATACATATGTTTTGTCATCTAGTCCGCTTTTTAATTTTAGCTATGGAGTTTTGAATCTGTTTGTTTGTATAATTTGGGGGAAAAACTCAACCAGACCAAAACATCAACAACAAAGTGAAACAACTTATATGTTATCTAAACTCTACATAATAGACAAGGCAACTCAGAATAAATAAAAAAGTTTGGAGTGTTGTATGAGTAACCTGTTATGGTGGCTTTAATTTTAATCTGGTAACTGATGATATAATTTATAACATTAGTAGCAGTTTATTATTTGTGGCAAATTTTCTGTAACTCATTTAATTTTCCTTTATCTCCTGACAAAGCTATAATTTGAAAATAAGCAAAAGCCTTAAAATCAACTCAATTCAAGGAAAACCAACCTCTATTTATTTCTTAACATTTTTTATGGTTATAAAAATAGTTTATTTATGAAAATTAAAAATGACAGAAAAGAATTTAAAAATAAAAAAATTTCAACTCAGATCTCATCACCCAGAAATAATTCCAGCTACACCGAGGTGTATTCTCTTTCAGTCTTTTTGCCAAGTGTGTATGTAACTATATAAAAATTTCAACAAATTTTTTTTAAACATCTTCATTGGAGTATAATTGCTTTACAATGGTGTGTTAGTTTCTGCTTTATAACAAAGTGAATCAGTTATACATACACATATGTCCCCATATCTCTTCCCTCTTGTGTCTCCCTCCCTCCCACCCTCCCTATCCCACCCCTCTAGGTGGTCACAAAGCACTGAACTGATCTCACTGTGCTATGCGGCTGCTTCCCACTAGCTATCTATTTTACATTTGGTAGTGTACATATGTCCATGCCACTCTCTCACTTTGTCCCAGCTTACCCTTCCCCCTCCCCGTATCCTCAAGTCCATTCTCTAGTAGGTCTGCATCTTTATTCCCGTCTTGCCCCTAGGTTCTTCATGACCATTTTTTCTTTTTTTTTAGATTCCATATATATGTGTTAGCATATGGTATTTGTTTTACTCTTTCTGACTTACTTCACTCTGTATGACAGACTCTAGGTCCATCCACCTCACTACAAATAACTCAATTTTGTTCCTTTTTATGGCTGAGTAATATAACATTGTATATGTGTGCCACATCTTCTTTATCCATTCATCTGTTGATGGACACTTAGGTTGCTTCCATGTCCTGGCTACTGTAAATAGAGCTGCAGTGAACATTTTGGTACATGAGTCTTTTTGAATTATGGTTTTCTCAGGGTATATGCCCAGTAGTGGGATTGCTGGGTCGTGTATGGTAGTTCTATTTTTAGTTTTTTAAGGAATCTCCATACTGTTCTCCATAGTGGCTTTATCAATTTACATGCCCACCAACAGTGCAAGAGGGTTCCCTCAACAAATTTTTGATTATACTATTTTGCATCATACTATTTTATCACTCAATATTTTTGGATGAGCATTTTCCCATTTCATTAAATACTTTTGAACCAACCGTATAATTGAATAACATAATCTACATGGGCTAATTGGGCTCTACCTTAGAAGCAGTTTGAACTCCTGAAGGAGGTCTTCTCATGCCTTAGTGGAAGGATGAGTCCAATTTTTCTGCCCCTGGTTCTGAGATCAAGTTTGTGGAGCCTCCCAGGAGCAGCTCACAATAGAAAAATGCCTCTTGTGGAGAATCAAAGCTCTCCCTGTGGCTCCTCTATGTCACACACCCCCCTCCACCTCCTAAAAGTCCATGTACATTGTGTTTCAAGGTACTACTTATTTTTAGGAGATGTTTTCCTCTTGTTTCTGCTGCTGTTTTTAATCACAAGCTTTGGGCACTACATCCCAAGGAAACCCTGGCAGAGGAAAAAGGTGTAAAAAAGGAAGAGACAAGGCACTTATCAGAACCGTCTTAGACACCCTGTTTACAGAAAGGGAACTTATCCACTTCACATTTATTAGTGTTCTGTGACAAAAAAAAGCAGAGGAGGCAAGGCCAGACAAACTTGGTTTGAGTCCCCACACTGCCATTTAATTGCCAGCTGAGTGACCTGGGGAAAATCCCTTAACTGAATTTTAATCTCCTCCTCTGTATAAAAATAAATGCACCACTAAATTATAAGGATTAAATGTTTATGGAAAACTGCTTTGTAAATTATAGTGACCATTTCTATACCTTGAGAAGAGAGGGAGAAGGAACTTCTAGGACATTCTTCTTCTGCCTCTATTTTTTATTCATTATACTTTCACAAATTATCAGCAACAAAATGAACCAACATGTGTGTGTGTGTGTGTGTGTGTGTGTGTGTGTGTGTGTGGTGTCTATATATATATATTTTAAACTCTACAAAGGAGATTAGATAATTCAGAAGGAATTGAAGCTTTGAGAAAAGCTATGCTAAGAGCTGTAACAAATATCCAAATTCCAGTGGCCCGGAAGAAAAGTTCTGTCGCTCATGGGAACATCCAACACAGGCTTTGCTGTTTGGTGGGCAGTCTTCCAGGGACCCAGGTTCCTTCCATATTGTGGCTCTGTCCTCATCCCCTGCATGCAGCCAGCAGATGAGGAAAATAAAAGAAGGCACACGTCTACTTCTTAACCGCCACAGCCAGAAAGTGACACCCATCAATTCCACTCACATTCCATTGGCAAGAATCTGTTTCACAGCACAAGAAGCTGAGAAACACAGCCTGGGTTTGGTGAGCCTGCCACATAGATTAATATAATTAATAGAAGGAAACAAATGCCAAGGATAGGTGCTAAGACGGAGCACTGCCTATAGTTCTGGGCTAAAAGTGAATGATATTGTTTTCTTTGTGATCTCATAGTCTTATTTACAACACACTCTTTTATAAGCATATAGTCTTATAGCATACTCTTTTTTTATATTGAAGTATAGTTGGTTTACAATATTGTGTTAGTTTCAGGTGTACAGCATAGTGATTCAGTTATTTTTTCTGATTATATTACATTATAGGTTATTAAAAGATATTGAATAGAAGTCCTTGGGCTATATAGTAAATCCCTGTTGCTTATCTGTTTTATGCATAGTAGTTTGTTAATCCCATACTCCTAATTGTCCCTCCCCCCTCCCCTCTGGTAACCATAAGTTTGTTTTCTATGCGTGTGAGTCTGTTTCTGATTTGTATTGTTTTTTAGATTCCATATATATTTTTGTAGAATATTTGTCTTCCTCTGCCTGACTTACTTCACTAAGTATAATATTCTCTAGGTCTATCCATGCTGCTCCAAATGGCAATATTTCATTCTTCTTATGGCTGAGTAATATTCCATGGTATATATACCACATCTTCTTAAGCCAATTATCTGTTGACGGGCATGTGGGTTGTTTCCATGTCTTGGCTATTGTAAACAGTGCTGCTATGAACACTGGAATGCATGTATCATTTCAAATTAGAGTTTTCATTTTTTCTGGATATATACCCAGGAGTGGGATTGCTGGATCTTATGGCTGCTCTGTTTTTAGCTTTTTAAGGAACTTCCATACTGTTTTCCATAGTGGCTGCACCAATTTACATCCCACCAACAGTGTAGGAGGGTTCCCTTTTCTCCACATCCTCTCCAGCATTTATTTGTAAACTTTACAGCATACACTTATGGTCTTGTTTACAAGGGTTGTCAGAGGAAGACTACCTTTGTTGATGCATTTATTCATTGATTTTTCATTCATTCAAAAAAGTATTAGTCAAGCACATACTATGAGCAAGTAACCTATACCCATGAAAAGTGGCACATTGGAGGCCTGTGCTCTCCCTTTGTTCTGTAAACTTTGAAAGAAGAGCTGTTATGCCCAAACACCTCTGTCCCATTCTAATACTGAACAAGGATTCCCAAGTCAGGCAGCTGGCTCAGATATGGCCTCTGCCTTCGACAGCTGTGTGGCCTTGGGCATGTTGTCTAGCCTCTCTGGGCTCCTGCTTTCTTATCTGTAAGATGAGGATGAATGAGGGAGTGCCTGTAAAGCTCTTAGCACAGTGCCTGGAACACAGCAAGGGGCCCGCACATATTAGCACTATGACCATCATCACCACACCTACCTCAGTCCACCCCACACCGGTCGACTTATAACAACCCCTGCTTGAATGTGCAGTTCAGGGAATTGGGCAGAGAATTTGTTATTCAAATAAATAACTTTTCCTGAGTGCTCTAGCTGTGAAATCTGCCAGTGAGGATGTGCGAAGTGTGATTATTTCGATGATGGGAAATTGGAAAGAGAATGTTCTAAATTATGGCTTGCCAATCCTTTTCATAGACAAATATAATATTAATAGATATCATTTATTAAATACCCACTTCTGTGAAAAATGCTAAACTGGGTTTTTTATATATTTACTTTGATCTAATTCCCACAGTAACCCCATGAAGTAGGTGTTGTTATCACCTATTTTACAGAATGAACAGCAATAACAACAAAGATGAAGATCAGAGGGGCTTGTAATTTGCCCAAAGTCACACAGCTGGTAAATAGAGTCAGGATTTGAGCCCAGGTCTGTCCAGCTCCAGGTCTATTCTCTGCCCAAGGGGCACACTACTTCCCTGGTTCCTTTAATGGGACTCTTTCTTGAACATGGCAGGCAAGAATCACATTATTCACATGACACCTCACTGTTTTCCAATTCCATGCTCATGATTCTCATATCACCCTGTGAAATAAGCAAGGCAGGGATTACCTTGGACAGTGAGGAGAAACTGAGACTCGGGGAGGACTCTCTGTGTTGTGTGAGGAAGTCGGTAACAATAATAGCAAGCATTTCCTGAACACTAGCTACCTACATGCCTGGCATAGTGAGAAGTACTTTGTATCCATTTCTCACTGAGTGCCCTTAAAGCTCCAAGAGATGAGTGCCTTTATTATCCCCACTTTGCAAATGCAGGGACTGGCACTTAAATATTAGAATCCTGTGCCAACCAACTAGCATGCAATGGGAAAGACAAAATTGAAATATGTTTCAAACCTAAATAGACTGAGAATTCTGTCTCCCAAGCCCCTTGCCTGGAAAAACAAAACACAACCACTCATCCATTCAGTATTTCCTGAGCATCTACTCTGTGACATGTGGCAGCACCTAGGGAGACAATGGCCCTGCTACAGTGGGGTGATAGCTTAGTAGGAAAAGACAGATAATAAACAAGGAAACAATTCAGTTAATAATATACTTTCTGATAGCAATAATGCTATGGAGGACATAGAACAGGTTAAAGAGGTAGAGGATGATGGGGGCCAGCGAGTTTAGTTAAGGTGGTGATATTTAGCCAGGTGTATCTAACATCCAGCCATGAGTGTGCTGTCTTTGAGGTGTTCGGAAAAGAGTAAGAAAACTGGAGTGGCCATAGATTATAGCTAGAAATAGAATAACATCAGAGACAAGAACAAGGAGAGTAAGAATCATAGGAAAGTGTGGCCAGTTGTCACTCAGGAACGGAGATGCAAATATCCTAAATTATAAATATTAACAAATCAAATACAAGAGTATATTTTTAAAATATATTTTGTCCAAAAAGAGCTTATCCAAGGGGCAAAGGGCAATTCAGTATTAGAGAAATTCATCTTGTAATTTATCACAGAGATGAAGTAATATTAATTATCTCATTAAATACAAAAAGGATTCAATAAAATTCAACATTCACAATTAATTTTTTTTAATCTCAGTAAGTCAGAAATGGAATATAAGTTCTCAACATGAAAAAGGATACCTGTCAGAAATCATCAGCAGTGAAATACTTAATGGTGAAATCTCAGAAGCATTCCCACTAAAGATAAGGGCAAGACACAACTGGTTGCTATCACTGATACGAGGCATTATTGCCCCAGAGATCAAAAGACAAGGAAAAGAGAGACATAAAGCTTGGAAAGGAAAAAAAACTTTCACTTTTTGAAGTTAATATGATTTCCCACCTAAAAAAATCCAAGGGAATCAATTGAAAACTATTAGAACTAATAAGAAAGTTCAAAATATGGATATACACATCAATATACTTAAATCAGTAACTTTCCTGTATACTAGTATTAATTAAGTAGTAATTTTAGAAGGATTCAACTTATAACAAAAAGCATAAAATTCCTAGAAAACAAATATAATTTTTAAATGTGTAAGGTCTATTTGAAGATCAAATAACATGAAAACCTTTTAAATATGTGAAGTGATAAAGCTGATTGGGAAGACTTAGTTATGAAAATACACTGATTTACCCCACATTTGTCCATCAATGCAATTCCAGCCTAAATTAACAGCATTTTTTATTCAGGTCTTATCCTTCCAGATGTCAAAACACACTGTAAGCTATAGTAATTAAAATGGTCTAGTATTGGTGCAGGTATTGACAAGTAGATCAATGGAACAGATTAATAAACCAAGAAATAAACCCGATTACATATGAAAATTAAGTATACAATAAAGGTGGTAGTTCAATTTAGTAGAGAAACAATGGACTAATCCACAAGTGAGACTGGACCAATTATCTATTCATTTGGGGAAGAAATTAAATTAGATTCCTAACTCACACCATCCATCCACAGAAAATAACCCTCAGATGAGTTAAAGAGCAAAACTATTAAAATATTAGAAGAAAATATAGGGCTTCCCTGGTGGTGCAGTGGTTGAGAGTCCGCCTGCCGATGCAGGGGACACGGGTTCATGCCCCAGTCCGGGAAGATCCCACATGCCGTGGAGCGGCTGGGCCCGTGAGCCGTGGCCGCTGAGCCTGCATGTCCGGAGCCTGCGCTCCGCAATGGGAGAGGCCACAACAGTGAGAGGTCTGCGTACAGCAAAATAACAATAATAATAATAATAAAATAATAAAAGAAAATAAAAAGAAAATATAGGTGAATGTTTTTTATGAATTTAGAATGTTAGGGCCTTCCTAACAAAAAGATAAAATCTAGAAACTATAAAAATTTCATAGATTTAAGCTCATAAAATTTATAAAATTCTGTCAGTCAGAATATACCATAAACCAAGTTAAACGATAAGCCAAGGTTAAAAGACTAGGGGAAAATATTTATAACACACTTAACTGGTAAAGGATTAATATCCAGAACATACAGAGTTTCTAACAAAGCAGAAAGAAAAAGACTACTCAATTGTAAAATTATGTAAAGGAAATAAACAGACAATTCACAGAAAATTAATAATTCACACACAATTCATAATCACACAAAGCTGCATTAGTCAGGGAAAAAAGAATTATTTTACAAAAGTAAAAAAAGATAGATACCAAGTGTTGGCAAAAATGTGGAGAAACAGACATTCTCATACACACTAAGTGTGTAAACTGGTGAAGCCAATTGATGAAGGCCATTTGAAAACATTCATCAAATCTCGAATGCACATATCAATTGACCCAGCTATTCCATTCCTAGGACTCTTCCCACAAGAAATAGTTGTTTGTGTGCCCCACACAACTCATTGTACAAGTTTTTGTACATGGATCCAAGAATGTTCATCACAGTATTGTGTGCGGTAGCAAAAAAAAAGTGCCTAACTTACTGTTAATAGGGAGGGGAATAGTTAAGTAAATTACCGTCTACCCATTCCTCAGAAAGCAGAGTGCATTAGAGATACGGCAGTAGGAAGATCTCCACAATATACTACTTAGTGAAAAAAGCAAGCAGCAAAAGTGATATGTGATTAATATATGTATGTGTGTAAATGCATCAAGAGGGGAGATGAGCATCCACCACACTTCCTCTAGAGGTGGGGAGAAGTGGGGGAAAGGGAGCTCACCTCCTTTTATATACCACATCTGTCTCCTTTAGCTCTTTTACAAAAAGTATTGAATCATTGTATCATTTGAGTAATAAAGAACATTTTAAAGCATGCATTACGTAGCATCACTCCATCTGTGTAGCTGGAGGATGGGATAAAAGGGAAAGAGGGAGCAGTGAACTGTAGATTCACATCTCAGGGTTTTAGGTCCCTGGCCTTGAGATTCAGGAAGAAAGGGAGGAAGGGGTACAAATCATCTAGAGAAGGCTCAGATGGAAGGTGACCCACCTTCTTGGTCACCTGTATTCCCCCTTGGTCCTGAGTGGATCTGCTTCAGTGTCACTGGTCAATGAGAAGTCCCTCCAATGGCCAGCTCCCCATCTGACCTATCTCAGACACCTCCAATTCATCATTCTCACAAGATACTTCAAGATGCCTTCCTATCATTTATGACATCGGCTTGCATGCTCCTCACTATATATAACTCAAGGATTTGGACTAAGGTATCTAGTCAGGCTTTCTCCAGACAGGTGTCTTCCTCAGATACTTCGATTTCCTGGTTTACCACCCCGGTAAGGGTGGTGTCACCCTTTCCCCAATCAGCACAGCTGGAAAAAAAATTTTAACTTACACTACAACCTCAATACATGGCAGCCAATAAATCATCCCTTATATAATTACAAGCCTGCAAGAATCAATATTTAGGACTCCAGAATAAAATTATGAATTGTGATGTCACTATTACCATTATTAAAATAATTAGTGTGCATAATATTTTGCAGTTATCAGGCACTTTCAATTGATTATTTAAATGACCTTTACAATAACCCTGTGAGTTGTACAAGACAGAAATTATTTGCCCATTCCATAAGTAAGGAAATCAAGGCCTGGAAAGGGGATGTGATTGCCAAAATCCCATCACTAATAAGAAGCAGAGCCAAGACTGAATACAGACCTTCTGATGCTAAAACATGTGCTCTTTCTACATAAATCTAGTTCATTGCAAAATAATCAGTAATATCACATTTATGCAGGCTCTAACCTGGTAAATTTAATGCTCATGAGCATTGTCCCTAACCCAGAAATAAGGAAACCTAATGCCCTGGGCCAGCCCCCAAGCCAGCTCACCTAGAGTCTTTGCTCTGGGCCCATCCTTTATTCTATTGATAGAAGCTCTCGCCTCAGCAAATCATTCCCAGTCCGACTCAATGGGCTTCTCTGCCCAGCAGACTAGAAATAGAGAATTGAGCGGGTGGTAGTGGGGGCAGGAGGAACCTTTGAGTCGCAAGCTGTGCTGTTCTCTTTGTTTTTACTCAAACATGAATCTTTGTTCTACGATGCAAATTTTGAGAAGTTGATGCCAATCTGCTCTGAACAAAAGAATTTTGGTCTGAAAAAACAAAATTTGAGATGGTAAGTCTGGCTTTCCTAGTTGCGCTTTTGAGCATCTGCCTCTACCCAACACCCCCCCACATTGGGCCTCTCCCAAAGGTAGGCACGAACTTTGAGGAAAACTTCTTGGGTAGCTTACCAGTTACAGAAGTCAGGGAGAGAACAGGGTGTTATATGTCAGGGGTACTAAAATAAGCATCCTTACAATGCTTAGGAAGTTGAACCAGCTGACCCTGAGGGCCCTCCCTCAAGACCTCAAAGATCTTTGGGTCCTTGGTTTCAATAGGGATTTATCAAAGGCTTGACCCTCTACTTCCTCCAAAAGAATTTTTCCATTGGCTTTATAGTCAATGTATTGTATTACTGAGACTATTTTAAATATGTATATATTTATTAAGCAAATAATTATTTAATTAAAGTGTACTTTTTCCACGTTCTCTTCTAATACTCAGCCATATACCAAAAAAAAAGTATAAATTGACCAAATTTTGATTCTGCTAACTTACATTGTCTGTCATAAGCATTTGTGCAAGTTGATGTGTAGTGTAGATTTTCTAATCACTTTAATAGCTGTATAATATTTCATTCATGGTTATATCTCAATTTACTTAATACCCTGTTGTTAGCACTGAATTTGTTCATAATTTTATTGAAACTATAAGTAATGCCTCTTTGAGCATCTTTGTGCATAAGGCTCCTTTATCTTCTATTGAACGATTTACTTACTCTAAAATTCCAGAGAAACTCCAGGGAAGGTATTGGATTGAAGGACATGAATACCTTTATAGTTCTTCCTAGGTTTTGACAAACATATTTAAAATTGAAGTTAATCCACTAACCTGAATATTGGACATTAACTTCAGTTTTGCTACTATTAATCACAACTATATTAGTGGGCTACTTTTTATATTTTAATATCTTCTTTCTCAATCCCTTGTTCAGTTTTATCTGTCTTAAAACAGCCTTACTGATCTTTCTCACAATCACAGAGATAGGGGCATTTTAAAACATTTAGAAGAAATGTATAGATACACACCTCATATTTTAAGTTCAGATGAAAAAATAAATATTACCTACCAGCTCATATGGTAAATATTATATAAAGAAGTCAGCCTATATCTGCCACTTTCAATAGTGGATGTTCCTCTTGTGTCAAAGGAGTTAATCTTTTTTTTAAATTGAAGTATAGTTGATTTACAATGTTGTGTTAATTTCTGCTATACAGCAAAGTTATTCAGAACATATATATATATATTCTTTTTTATATTCTTTTCCATTATGGTTTATCACAGGAAATTGAATATAGTTCCCTGTGCTATACAGTAGGACCTTGTTGTTTATCCATCCTATATATATATAATAGTTTGTGTCTGCTAATCCCAAACTCCCAATCCTTCCTTCCCCCCACTCCAGCAACCACAAGTCTGTTCTCTATGTCTGTGGGTTTCTGTTTTGTAGATACGTTCATTTGAGTCATATTTTAGATTCCACATATAAGTGATATCATATGGTATTTGTCTTTCTCTTTCTGACTTACTTCGCTTAGTATGATAATCTCTAGGTCCATCCGTGTTGCTGCAAATGGCATTATTTCATTCTTTTTTATGGCTGAGTAATGTTCCATTGTGTGCGTGCATGCGTGTGTGTGTGTGTGTGTATACACTACATCTTCTTTATCCATTCATCTGTCGATGGACATTTAGGTTGTTTCCATGTCTTGGCTATTGTGAATAGTGCTGCAATGAACATTGGAGTACATGTATCTTTTCAAATTATAGTTTTGTCTGGATATATACCCAGGAGTGGGATTGCTGGATCTATGACAACTCTATTTTTAGCTTTTTGAGGAACCTCCATACTGTTTTCCATAGTGGCTGCACCAACTTACATTCCTACCTGTATGAGGGTTCCCTTTTCTCCACACCCTTTCCAGCATTTATTATTTGTAGGCTTTTTAATGACGGCCTTTCTGACCAGTGTGAGATGGTACCTCATTACAGTTTTGATTTTTATTTCTCTTATAATTAGCAATGATGAGCATCTTTTCATGTAGGAATTAATCTTTGTATCCAAATGCCCCCTTCACTGATTTCATGTGCCTGAAGGGAATAAACATGGCTATTAAAAAAAAAATTCCCAAGCCCCATTGAATCAAAATCTCCAGGAATGACCCACGAATCTGTTTTATATGGATTAGAGTTGGGTTGAATTTTAAATAAGCCTCCCAGGAGATACTCGTCACCAGGGAAGTTTGAAAACACCTACTTTAGAGCTTGGGTCAGTGGGTGAAGACCACAGGGAGGCAGATTTCCACTCACCTGGGAGAATGCCTGAACAATCAGACCCACCTAGTGGTGAAAAGACTGCCAGGGAGTCATCCCCTGTCCCTGGAAGTGTTTGTTTGGAGGCCAGATAACCACAGCCATCTCTCTGGGAGACTCCAGGGTGCATCACAAAAGGTCTGGTCCCCTCTGAACTTGGGGGGCTTTCTCTCACCACAGTTCCGAGGCTCTACAAAACACCTGAATAGATGGAACTAGAGGCCTTTACATGTCCTTTCCACTCTAACACTGCTTGATTCAGAAATTTCGAATAATAACACAAATAGTTCACAATATAGCTTCAATATTTTCCTATTTGTCTTTCCAAGAAGACATTATAAGAACTTCTTATTTGTAATGGAACTGGAAAATGAAGGTTAGTTGAGACTTGTTATAACCAGGATCCTCTAAGTCTCTTTGCTGCCTTCCCCTCTGATGCTCAAATCCCCTTTAGGACACCCAGGAGGCTGCCCTCCCGCCTCCAGTGAGGAGTCAGTAACTGAGTGCTCCCTAGCTTCATGACACCCCTTCCACAGGATCATGAAAATCATTATCTTTACCAACAACGTATACTAAATTCCATCAATTACACTTTGGGAAACTGAGTCATAGGCATAGCTGGGGCTAAAGTACTGGCCTCTTGCCTCTTACCTAAGTCCCTTTCCACGAGTTCAACTTGTTATATCTGCTTGGAGAGTAAGGGGGCTCAAATCTGAGAACCTGTTCTCTAAAGAACTAACCTCCAAAGCGCTCTGGTTAGCCCAGATACATATGTAGACTCCAACCTTCTTGGAAGACTTCTTACTTAATCGTCGTTACACTAAATATTCAGCAAAATGTGAAGACCTGTGAACCATGGGGGCTTGGGGGCAGTGAAGAGCAAGGAGACAGGTCACAGCTTGCACCTACTCTCCAACTGTTCTCTATCACTTTGCTCTTCAAAGCATGGTATGGACCAGCAGCATTGGCATCCTCTGGGAGCAGATACAGAATGCCAGGGCAAACCCCAGACTTACTGAATCACAGGCTGCATTTTAACAAGCTCCCCAGACTCGCAGGCACAGCACGTTAACATTTGAGAAGCACTCGTAGAGAAAAAGAACATTATTTAATATTTTTCTGATTATAAAAGTAATGAAAATTCATTGTAGAAAATGTGGAAGGTGTTCCCCCACTCCACTCCAAGGCTCTAGGAAGGAGGAGTGGGCAGGAAGGTGGCCTGAACAGGAACGTAGTCAGGCTCTTGCACGTGGTGAAGGCAAAGCTTCTCCCAGATCTTCATGTAATTAGGCAGCAGCCATCCTAAATCCAATATGACTGGCCTGGGGTAGGGTGGGCGGCCAAGTGGTGAGAGGGACCATGGAGAGAGTTTCAAACACAACTCTGACTAATAAGATGCAGCACTCAACAACTTTGCAGGCAGGAGCAGTTTTGTAAACTATGGGGCAGGTAGGAACATATTTCTCTTCTTCCCCAAGACTTGCATCTGGACTGACTGTGGGAACTGGAGAGGAGTGCTAGGCGGGAGACTTTGGGGAGCAATCCAGACCAGAGAGCTCAGACAGAGGAGGGCAAAGGGACTCTGGAGGAGAGGACAGGGCCCCTAGGTGGGGTTTCCAAGACGGTGGAGATTTGAAGAGAGTGGTGAAAGGATGCAGGTGATTTTAGAGAGGGGAACAAAGAGAGCAAGGTCAGGAAATGGGATCCTAACCTTATCCTAATCTTCCCCAGAAGATGGGAAAAGCAGATGCTGAGCAGAAGGGGGTTCATCCCACACTCAGCCTCTCCCACCCCTTGCATCCTTCAGGGCTAAGGAGGTTGCCCAGTTATAACCCAGCCTCAGATTCTGCATACAGGTTCATGGTATATACTTTACTCAATTATCATTGTAATATTAAAATTCTCCCACCTAGTTAAAAATTCTTTGAAAACATCATTTTAAAGAGTATCAGTAACACTTTTATTTAAGTATTTAATAAAATACTTTTATTTAAGTATTTCCCATGTTTGGACTGTTAGATTATTTCTATTTTTCATTATTATACGTGATGCTGTGATAAAGCTCTTTGTTTACACATCTTTATCCATAAACCAAATTCTTTCCTTTTTTATTTAGGTAAACTTTTTTAAGTCAAAGTAAACCATACATATACAAAAGTGCACAATTCAAAAATGTACAGTTTAATGCTTTTTCACCAAGTGAACACTCCATAGAATCACCACCCAGATCAAGAAACAATATTACCAGAACCCCAGCTCCTGTTGTGCCCCCATGCAGTCACTACACCTCCTCCCAGGGTAACATTATCCTAACCCTCAACACCACAAGATTGAATTTTATATATTTACATATATCTTTAGATATATCATTTGTATTGAATTCTATATAAAATTCAAGTATAAAATTGTACAGATCTTGCATCTGGTTCCTTTTGCCTAACATTATGTTTGTGACATTTATCCATGTTTTTGCTTGTCGCAATAGTTCATTCATCTCCATTTCTTTTGTATTTTGTTCAGCATTTCTACTTCTTAGCAGAAGAATTAGGCTGCTTCTAGCTACTCCATCTTAGCCAGAAGGAGAAGTCCACTTATTTCTTTTTGTTAAATTCTAAGAAGTAGAATTTCTGGGCAAAAAGAAACAAGCAGTTTTTTAGGACATGGCATGCTGCATTCTGCTAATTACTTTCCATGAAAGCTGTGACAATTTACACTCAAGAAAAAACATCAAATTCTTTTGAGGAATAAGTGTCAGGAGTTGCCCTAATAATAATAATTTTTAAATCTTAGTAATAATATTTTATTAAGTATCATAACTAATGTATGTTATAAATATTAAAATGCTGAAATCACATTTTATAAGGCCCTATTAGCTAATTTATTACTTAATTCTTACAGAACTCTGAGAGGTAAATTTTATTACTGTCCCATTTTAAAGATGAGGAGGGCTTCCCTGGTGGCGCAGTGGTTGAGAATCTGCCTGCTAATGCAGGGGACACGGGTTCGAGCCCTGGTCTGGGAGGATCCCACATGCCGCAGAGCAACTAGGCCCGTGAGCCACAACTACTGAGCCTGTGCGTCTGGAGCCTGTGCTCCGCAACAAGAGAGGCCGCGATAGTGAGAGGCCCGCGCACCGCGATGAAGAGTGGCCCCTGCTTGCCACAACTAGAGAAAGCCCTCACACAGAAACGAAGACCCAACACAGCAAAAATAAATTAATTAATTAATAAACTCATACCCCCCAACATCAAAAAAAAAAAAAAAATGAGGAAACTATGGCTCAGAAAAACTGAAGCGACCAGCTAAGTCATGTGGCTAAAGAACAGCAGAGCATGGACTTGGGCCCAGCTTCTCTACCGCCACAGACAGTCCTCCTTACCCAGACCAGGGTGTCTTGCCTAAATTGCCGAAGAAGTACATTCCAGACATTGCAGGACAAAACTGGATGCCATGGAGAGGGGCATGTCACCCCTGGGTATGGAAATGAGCATCCATCAAAGCCCAGTTCAAATGTCACGCCCTTCCTCACCTGACTCTCCCCTCCATCCCCCCAAGTGGAGTCCCACCCCTATACCAGGAAGGGGCTCTTGCCAGCGGGATACTGAAATATCATTGCTGAGATTATTTAGTCCAGGGATTGCAAGTAGGAGGCACATGTTAGCAACACTCTTCCCCATTATGTCAATGCAGACATAACTAATCAGTCACCATCTAGGCACAGTCTACCACTCTGAGCCCATCTCCACCTCTCCTGATATACTGGCCTTGTCTCTGTTCCTTGGACATGCTCACTTCTATCCTACCTTGCAATCTGCACATTTGCTGCAACCAGATCATCTCATGACTGGACCTATTTTGTCATTCAGGTCTCAGCTCAAATACCACCTCCTCACAGAGGTTTTGGCTGACCCCCATATCTAAAGTAGCATCACTTTCTCTGATTTATCTTTTGTAATATCATCATTTTTTAAAGATTTTTTTTTGATGTGGACCGTTTTTAAAGTCTTTATTGAACTTGTTACAATATTGCTTCTGTTTCATCTTTTTTTGGCTTTTTGGCCATGAGGCATATGGGATCTTAGCTCCCTGACCAGGGATCGAACCCACACCCCCTGCATTGGAAAGTGAAGTCTTAACCACTGGACCACCAGGGAAGTCCCTATCATCATCTTTTAAATGTGATGTATTTAGTTGTCTGTTTTTGTTGTTATTGTTGCAGTTTCCTGAGAACAGAAGCTTCTTCTGATGTGTTCACCTATCCCAAGTGTCTAGAAGAGTCCCTGGTACTTAGTAGTTGCTCAGTTAATAGTTGCTGAATGAGTTAGTTAATCAAGATACATTTTTCTGCTGAGTCCAGGTATGGCATTAAAATCCTTCCCATCGCAGCATTATGGCCATTCGCTGCCAGCAATCAGAATTGAGACAAGGGATGAAAACTTTTTTCTATGCCTAACTTCTTTGATCCCCCATTTTACAGATGGGGAAACTGAGGCCCAAAACAAGAGACATTCCTTTCCCAAAGCCACAGAATGAAGGAGGGGCAGAGCTGGGACTGGTACCAGCTCCTTCCAACACTTTATCCTACCCACCCCTCCCCAGCACATAGCCATGCTGAAAAGAGTTTCATAAACCATCAACCACAAAGCAGAAGAGCAGGCCCAGTGTGCTCCAGGAGCTTGCCTATGAATTATGCACCTAATTACCAGCTGCCTTTTTTCCCCATTCTGTGGGTAAAAGTCTGATCACATATAAGATTCTCCCTGTGTTTCCGTGGCTACAAAGCGATCCTAATTTCAAACTCCCTTGTAAATGGCAAATGAGTGAACTTAATTTTAATAAAAACAAGGAAAATCATACGTGTGAACTTAATAAAATCTAATTTGGGCAATTTGGAGCTCATAAAATAAAACCTTTATATAAAAACTAGCAATTAGCTTTATGAAACAATACAGTGAATCTTTGGCATTGGGGAGGGTTGGGAGCCAGAAGACTCCAGAGATAAGGAAATGTGACAATACTATGGGAAAGCTAAAGAGGCAGGGGTACATGGTTCTCAGTGTCGGATGATTCAAGTTCAAGACCCCAAATTACCACTTTGCTCTGTATCCTCGGGCAAGTCACTTTCCCTCTTTAGACCCTGGTGTCCTCATTTTTAAAATGGGGTTAATAAAACCTACTTTACCTAGTAGGATGGTTGTACACACAAATAAGAAAATGAATGGGCAAGAGCTCTGCAAAAGTGTTTAACAATTGTTATTTCATCATCTCACCCATCTACACTCTCCCCAGCAAGGAGGGGAAAGGAGGTTCATGGACGTTATAACCTGGGTCAGGGGATACGGGTGAAGTGGGCTGGAAGGCAGGTGTGTAACCCTCCACATTCACCGTGCTTTAAGGCGTCAGGGACCTAGGACAGGCTGAGGGGGCAACTCCCAGAGGTGGTTTACCGGAACCAGAAGCAAATCCACAAGTCAGACTGAGCCTGGGGGATGTCTTGTCTCCTGATAAGCAGTCACCAAGGCCCCACACATCTGTGCCTCTGACAGATCCCCTTCACATACAGTTCTTTGCGAGCAAGCTATATCATTCCCATTTTACAGATGAGAAAAATGAACCTCTGGGAGGCACTGTGGTTAAACTCAGGTCCCACAACTAGGTGACCCAGTCCAGAAACCATAAACAAGACGAAAAGACAACCCTCAGAATGGGAGAAAATATTTGCAAATGAAGCAACTGACAAAGGATTAATCTCCAAAATTTATAAAGCAGCTCATGCAGCTCAATATCAAAAAAACAAACAACCCAATCCAAAAATGGGCAGAAGACCTAAACAGACATTTCTCCAAAGAAGATATACAGATGGCCAACAAACATGAAAGGATGCTCAACATCACTAATCATTAGAGAAATGCAAATCAAAACTACAAGGTATCACCTCACATGGGTCAGAATGGCCATCATCAAAATATCTACAAACAATAAATGCTGGAGAGGGTGTGGAGAAAAAGAACTGTCTTGCACTGTTGGTGGGAATGTAAATTGATACAGCCACTATGGAGAACAGTATGGAGGTTCCTTAAAAAACTAAAAATAGAACTACCATATGACCCAGCAATCCCACTACTGGGCATATACCCTGAGAAAACCATAATTCAACAAGAGTCATGTACCACAATGTTCACTGCAGCTCTATTTACAATAGCCAGGACATGGAAGCAACCTAAGTGTCCATCGACAGATGAATGGATAAAGAAGATGTGGCACATATACACAATGGAATATTACTCAGCCATAAAAAGAAACGAAATTGAGTTATTTGTAGTGAGGTGGATGCAGCTAGAGTCTGTCATACAGAGTGAAGCAAGCCAGGTTTTCTGATTTCACTCTCCAGGCTGTTCACCATCACCTCCCATGGCTACAAAAGCACCTGACTGTGAGACCAAGAACCTGGTCTCTGTTGTGTCCCTTCTTCTTCCCCAAGGGCACTTGCTGCTTTTATCAGAGCTGCTGGGAGCCACATCCCCAAAGAGTATGGTCTTCATCACAGAGGCTCCAGCAAGCAGCAGCTTTTCCCAGTCCCTCTCCTCAGCAACCACCACTCCAGGCAGAAAGCAATTTTTTCCTAGTGCCTTCCCAGAAGCAAAGTGGGTAATTAATTGCACTGAATAACACATTAAATGTACTAATAATTGGGTAGTCACAGCAAAATGATTACTTTGAAGAAATATTACCAACTCCCTGTTGTACTTAACATTTCTCCTTATTTATCATTACCATTTTAATCAATAATAGTCACAATACTAATAAATCCATCTTAATTTTAATTGTGTTCAATTGGATGTACCAGTACTTGAGTATTCTGAGCATACTTCATTATTTATATTAACTTAAGATCACTTAAAGGCAAATTACAGAGTTTGTACTTTCAAGTGGGTAGGTAATTATGACAAAGTTTCTCCAGATTCAGCATTTTCAAACACTGAGGACGGTGAGGTGTCAGCCACCTGTCCTTTTCTGTTAGCGTGAGGGTCAGAGATGGAGAAGGTGAAAGAAGACTCTCAAGCCCCCACTTGAATTAGCATACCCTGGTCTTTTTTTTTTTAAGGCTGGGGTCTCTGAAAGTATGATTAATGGCTCAGCAGCTTTGCCTTTGCTTATGCTGTCTCTTCATGAACTCAGCACTCATCCACCAACGACAGGGTCAACACCACACCAGGCACCAGGAGACAGGGAGAGCAGAGCGAGACGAGGTAGAAAGTGTCCAGAGGCCCTGAAAGAGGTTCACATGAAGAGTGGCAGCAGTCAACAGGCAGATGAGGTTGATACCATGCAACTGAAGGACTCAGGGAGTACTTCTAGAGCAGGGGCATCTTTCTAGGTCCTGAAATGGCTGGGAATGGGGCAGCAGATTCCAGCTTTGGCAAAGAGCCAGCTCCAAGGTTCCCAGCAGAATGAGGGTTTCCAGAGGTAATGCAGAGGTGGCAGTAGAGAAGGGTCAGAAGCATGGCAAGGGCAAAATTGTCCCTGGGACATGGCTCTGATTGGATGATTGGGGGTTAGTGATGCCAGAATGAAGAAGGGAAGCCAGGAGGAGGAAGCCAGGTGTAGGAGGTTAAGAAGATGAGTATTCTTAGGGACACGACTGAGCTTGAGGGGCCAGGGAGCAGCCAGGTGGAAACACCTAGCAGATAAAGCAGAGAAACTGGCTAAAGCCCAGAGTAGCAGCCAGCGCTAGAGAGAGAGGTCTGGGAATCCTCAGGAAGAGAGTCCCTTGAGAGAGAAGGGTGACACTGCGGGCCTCACTTCACAGGTAAGTACATGTTAATGTCCACAGCCCCACAGTCTGTGAGCCCCCTTAGAGTGCCCAGCCTAGAAAGCTCCTTCTCCCCTTCTCTGCCCAGGGCCTAGCATACAGGGCATATCTTTTTTTTTTTTTTGCGGTATGTGGGCCTCTCACTGTTGTGGCCTCTCTCGCCGTGGAGCACAGGCTCCGGACGCACAGGCTCAACGGCCATGGCTCACGGGCCCAGCCACTCTGCGGCATGTGGGATCTTCCCGGACCGGGGCACGAACCCGTGTCCCCCGCATCGGCAGGTGGACTCTCAACAGGGCATATCTTTTGAGTCAAGTTGTATTGAATTGAAACTACACAACAGCTGTTTTGTCATAAGCCCCCTTTTGTGAGGACATCCTGATGTCTGAGGGAGTGGGTACAGGGTTTACATGCCCTGAGCCGTGGTTCAGAGAGCTGTGGGTCTGTGTGGGCTGTGTCTCCATGGCCACTCTGCCTAGCTGGGGCCTTGAAGCCCTGGCACCTGCAACAATTTGCTAGGGTGGTTGCAGCTGATGCTAATGATTTCTAGAAACCTAGATCTTGTAGAAGGAGAGGAATTCAATGGGAAAGAGGCTCCACCTCCTGGTAATAATTCAAAACCAACATTTCTTCAGCGCTTTACAGTTTATAAGCTGTCAGCCTTTAAAATCTCATTTAGCTCTAAATCTTGATCTGGGTGATAGTTACCTGAGTGTAAACATATATGGAAAGAAAAATTATCAAGCTTATGGTTAAGTTTCAGGGCACTTTATTCTGTTAGTTTTATGGCAATAAAACACTCTAAATATATAAGTGGATAAATAAATAACATCTCATTTCATCCTTGTAACCATCCTATGCAGTCAGCATCTTTGTTATCCACAGTGAAAGAACCTGAGGGTGGGTGACTCACTCTAGATCGAGGGCTGGTGTGCGGAATGACGGGGAAGCTGGAATTGACTGGCACGAATCCCTCTGGTCTGATTTGGATGCTGGGAAAGATACCGACATGACCAAGGCTTGGAAGGGCTGAGGAGGGAGCACTCTTGGTGCCAAAAAGCCCTGTGGAGGTCTTTGGGGCTGAAATCTACCCAGGTTTGGCCTGGGAAGATATTTCTTCTACATACTCATTTCTGTTTGGATAGAAACTCAGGATGGGCAAAATTCCAGGAGTTTCAGCATCTCGCGAGTCCTCCAAGTTGCTCCCCACTGGTCTCTCAAAGCTCCCTCAGGAGTTTGTACACAATGAATAATACAAAAGAAAATCAACCTGAGGTTGCCAAAAGGTTAGACATCACGCCTTATTGTTCATTCAAAAGGGAGCAACAACCAAGCATCAGAATCTACCAGGTCCTTGGACTTCTGGAAGGGAATAGGGCTGGCTGCTTCCTTCTCTGCCTAGTGTGGGAAACAGACCCTTAAAGCAAACAAAGGCAATAGAATATGAGAAGTTGAAGAATATGCAAAGTGCTGTGGGAATCTTGAGCAGAAAGTATCCAGTTCTGCCAGGGAGAGTGCAAGGGGTGTGGCTTGAGCTAGGCTTCTAAGTATAAATAAAAGTTTAGTGGGCAGGAAGGAAGGATGTGCATAATAAGCACATCCTTGCTTAGGCAGAGCATAAGCAAATACCCAGAGGTCAAAGAGTATCAGATGAGGTTGAGGAGAGAGGAGCTGGGAGGAGGGTAGAAAGGAAAGGAGGGGGTCAGTCAAGAAGGGCCCAGGAGTCTGGTTCCTCTGCCTCTATCTATGAGGACCCATTCAGGGTACCCCTGTGCCTCCCAGAGGCTGGAAAAGAAGTGCCTATGGTCTCAGTGGACCCTTAAAAATGTCTGCAATCCAGATGTGGCAGGCTTCTGTTCTTGTCTTCATGCCAACAGCCAAGCCATGTCTTGCCACACACCGACGTGGAGCTGTCTAATAGTGCTGTTCATGCGGTTTATGCTGCTGCCTTTGATACTGGGGAACTTTTCCGTCTGGAGTCTGAAAAAATTAGTCCACTTCATTTCTCTCCGAGTTCCTAGCCTCATGATGGGATTGGATCTCTGTCGGGTAACAGCTTTCAGTGTGATGAATGGGCTCTTGGTTTCTGTCTACATGTCTGGAAGGTCCAGGTTCCCAGCTGGGGCAACTGATCCACCTGGGGAAAATGGTGTTTGACAGACATGAGGGACAGAGACTGACCCATAGCTCCCCGGGGATTGGGATGCAGTGGGGCTCTGACAACAAGAAAAAAAAATTAACATCTTTTTGCTGAAACTAGGTGCTCTTGTTTTCTCCTGGAGAAACAATATTCTCCAGGCTCTACAGACCAGGGATTTATTAAGATATCAGCAACTGACTGAAATAAATCACATTCATAGCTTTATGTTCTTTCTCACTCATGCTTCTCCACCCCCCTTCACCCAGCCTACCTCTCTCCCCACTTAACCTGATGCACACCAGGTAGGGCAGAGAAAACTCCAGACCTCTATTCTGAAGATCAGAGTTCAAGTCTCCTGTCTGCCAAGTTTAGTATGGGGTCTTAGGCAAGACCCCCTGAGGAGCCTGTTTTCCTACTTGCAAAATGGATGTGAAAGCAGCCCCCACCCAGGGTTGATTGATATGTTATTCATCTAATTCACTGTATGCCTCTTGTGTGGTAAATTACACCAGGGTGCATCTTAGTTACCAGTATTAATCCATGGATCTGACACTCAGAATGCTTGCGGGAGAAAACCACAATCATGTTTAGGAGGAAGGGCTCTGGAAAAAAAGAAAATGGGATCAATAATAGTTATTTTGGCTGAGGTTTGTTTGAAGGAGGAGTTGGAATAATGCACCTAAAGTAGTTTACAGGACTGGCTGGTACATCGTAAGCACCCAACAAATGTTAACATGATGATGAGCATTATTTTAAGAGCATAAGATCTAGTGCAGCTGCCTAAAACCACTTTCCTTACCCGGAAGGAGATGAGAGTCTGCGCGCTGGGCGTTGAGCAGTGCGCCTTGGGTGCCACGTGGTGACATGGGTTTCTCTGTTTATCCCTTGAGGCTTCCTTTCGGCGTCTTCTTCCCCAGCAGCTGCTCTGTCAACAGTCCATATGCCGCCTCAGCTACGGAGCAGCTTTCAACATAAAGCTGCCAACCCTGTAGGAGAACTTTGACGAGGAGTCCAGGGGCACGCGCGCACTGTCATCAATCACTCCGCCCCCTGCGCTTCCAGCCTCCGGAACCCCTCCTGGAAACGGAAGTGGGCAGGAGAGCTGCTAGCAGCTGGGCCTGGTTGCGGGCAGGGCGTGCACATGGCAAGGAGGCCAGCTGGAGGAACAGGAGGGGACAGATGCCATGGGGGCCCAGATTTGTTCCTGCAGGAAGAATGCGAGGAGCTAATTGTCTCATCTCCCTGTTGTGATCTCTCCATGGCCCTGCCATGCCGTGTGGAAAGAACTTCCCAGTGTGTGCGTGTCATAGTTGGTGGGTGGCCCTGGGGAGGAAGAGGAGGCTGTCCTGGATTTCTTCTAAGTGTGTGCTGTAGAGCAAGTTCTAGCACTGGGCCCCCAGGCCTTGGAAATACCGCTTCAAAAAGTTCAACCACGGCTCCACATCCCTTCAGCTTAGCTGACCTCCCCACTCATCACCCTTGACATGAACACACACACACACACCCCTCATACCCTGTCACTGGTCATTTACCCTGAGTGGTGATCTGGTTTCCAGTCCATTCTTTAACACATGAAAGTACTTGGGTCCTGGCCTACCTCTTTTCTACACTGGTTCTCAGCCTTTGCTGTCCTGGCCCCCCAGCTCTGTACCCTCCTGTGTACTCAGCCTTCTGTGTCTATCCATCATGGTCAGCACCATCCTTCAGGGGCCAGTTCAAAATCTGCCTCTTCCTTAGGCTTTCATTATATGTGTTTCCTGCCTTGCTACCTCTAATTTCAGACTGCCTGGTATTAAAAGAAAGTTAACTGACCTTCCTGCAGCTCCACAGCTTTTACAGATTTCCACCCACACGCTCCCATCTCCTCCTTCTCTGTGACAGCCCTGTGAAGTAGGCAAGAGGGTGCGTTTCCCTCCACCTCACAATGCAATCAGATGGTAGATGCAGAGAATATTTACAACCCACTACAACATGCTGTTTGCTTTGGGGGAGCCCTTGAAACATAGGAGACTAGACCTTACTTATCTGCCAGCCCTTGCAGACATAATTCTGGAGTCCTGGCTGTTGACCACTGCTGGGATCATCCTTTCCAGGCTCCTACCACACATTAAGAGAATTCTGCCCTCATAATCTCATGTCCGAGGCACAGGTGAGTTTATCAGTAGGGATTGCATGTAAGAGAGACACAGTTACTGTGTGTTTAACCAAAGAGAAGGGGCTAATTTCTTTCTCACGTAAGTCTGTATGTCCACCTCATTGCTACAAGACGGTGCTTCTAGTCTCACATTCACATTCTAGGAAGAAAGGGGTGGGGGGAAGAAACAACAAGATGGAAGGGGTAGCACCAACATCAGGAAAGCAAAACTTTCCTGCAATACCCAGCAGACTTCCTTACATTTCAGTGGCCAGAATGTGTCACATGACTATCCTCAGCTGCAAGGGAGCCTGGGAAATGTCATTGGTTAGTTGGACATATTGCCATGCCAAACAGTTTCAGAATTCTATTAACACAGAAAAAAAGGAAATGACACAGATGTGTGATTGTGACTTAAGATGTGTCTTCCTCACTAGAGGATAGGCTCCACAAGGTCAGGGAACCTGTGTGTCTAGGCCCACAGTTGTGTTCCCAGAATCAAGTGTAATGCCTGGCACACAGTGGGGGCTCCATAAATATGTGCTAATTGGTGGAATGACTGAAAGAAATGACTGCTGAAGTCATCATTTCTAAAGCCTTTTAAGATCTAGATGGACTCAAATGCCAAGCCCCAGGTTGACTCCTGTCAACCCTTCTATACATGCCACATTTGCCAGAGTTCAAAGGCCTCCTCCCCTCCAGGTTCTGACAGCATCCCCCTGTGTTCTTTGTGTGTTACCTGGATAACCTCTAATGCCCATTCTTAGATCACAATAAATCAAATCTGCAGCAGCTCATTCTGGGTTACCTGGAATATAGGCTCCATATTTTAGTTCATAAATTAATAGCTGATTATGAAGCACAAGATAAAGAGTACCCAACATTGGTACATATCATCTGTAATTACAAAGACAGGATCAGGTGTGTCTGTGCATAACAATTGACTGGAATTCAGGTTTTTAATGCAAGTATTTATTGCTAGATACATATCATTTTGAGGAAAGGCTGGTTTTATACCTCTTAATAGAAAAGACACCTGCGTAGATAAGAAATACCATCTTCATAAAATAACTGCAAATTTGATAAATGAATAGAAGGATAAAATTTAGCCAGAAGTGCTCTAAGATGAACAGGTTTCAAAATAGTTTCAAAAAATTTAATGACAAAAAGAATAGGGCATCAAATCAGATGTAGAGATCCTTTTTAAAGGATTAAGTTTTAGATGAACCGTTTTTGGGAAAAAAACAAAAACAAAAAACCTGCTTTAGTTTAATTAACCAGAACCCAGGAACTGGTTGTGTGAACTCTAGAAGGCTAGGACAGCCCAGGCCAGAAGAGGTCGGGGTTTGATGGCCTCTTGGTTCTGCAGTGGACTGCAGTGTCTCCAGGAGCAGGGTCGGAGCTGGGGCTTCTGTGTGTTCTTTTTTTTTTTACATCTTTATTGGAGTATAATTGCTTTACAATGGTGTGTTAGTTTCTGCTTTATAACAAAGTGAATCAGTTACACATATACATATGTTCCCATATCTCTTCCCTCTTGCGTCTCCCTCCCTCCCACCCTCCCTATCCCACCCCTCTAGGTGGTCACAAAGCACCAAGCTGATCTCCCTGTGCTATGCGGCTGCTTCCCACAACACCTGGCAATGTTGTTAACTTGACCCATTAACAGCACTTCGTTACAATCCATTCAGGATTTCATTGATTCCTCAGACTCTTGCTCCTTTGAGATAACGGAAGTGCAGCCTTATTAGCCTTAATTTAGGAAGCTTGGTTTCTTATCTATACAATAAGAACAAAAGCAACCATCCTGTCAGCCTTTTCAGTGCATAAGGATCACATAAGAGGAAGAATGTGAAAACACAGTGTAGAAGGTAACACACTGTATCTGTGAGCAGGATTTTTAGGGTTAGTAATGATTTTCATGGGGAACATCCTCAGTAGGATTGTTTAGTTGGGCGATTACATTCCCAGTACTAAACATGGGACATCCAGTAGATATCAGTGGCATGCAGGTTTATATTCATTCAGGCTCAAATAAGAAAGGACCATTGTCCACTAACAGAGGCTATGTGACGCCCAGGAGTCTGGAAATCTGAGCTCTCATTCTGCATCTAACACTCTCTTGCTCTGTGACTTTGAGCTAGTTGTTTCCATCCTGTAAACCTAAGTCTGCTCATCTGAACAATGGAACTAACTGATCTCTGAGGACTCTTCCAGCTCTACTTAGTACTTCTGATGTTGCAGAATCCAGAATCCCAGCATGGGGTGGGATTGGGAATGGTTCAGATGTACATTCACCCCGAGACACTCCGAGGCCCTTTTCCACTGCCCCTGCCCTGCCTATGTCAGTGTTTCTCCAATGATTTTCTCTAGCATCTCAGCACTACTCCTCTGATTAAGAACCTTCCAGAACCCCTGGGACAGAGCTGAAATGCCACCTTTGTCTCAAGCTGTGTGGGAAGGTTACTGCCCACAAACAGCATGACTGAGGGGTGTCAAGGCGACATTCAGGACTTCATCAAAGCAGTTCCAAGAGTGTGCAGACACGTGCTGGCTTGTTAAGAGAAATAATTTCTGTCTCCCCACTCTGACCACATTAGTCATTCAAGTGCCGAGGAACAATATAAATTCCTGTCATCCTGGTTTATGTGACCACTAAGATTTATTTCAAGTGACAGGTCATTAAGGTTTCTTCTCTTTCTTTTTTTCTTGGTTTCACTGAAAACTCATATTTCTGCTCCATGTTATGGACTGCTAACAGCTCTGTTTTTGGTCAGGGAGTTAGCAATAAATCTGAATTTAATAAACTGACAAAACGTCACTATCCCAGAGACAGTGTGAGCCCCTATTCCTTGTCTCCTTTTATAAAATGCTACTGTATTGAGACATCTTCCACATAAAAGTCACATTTGCCATCTAAATATTCACCTCCCCCAATAGATGTTTTGCTGTCCCAAGGCTGACCACATAATTACAGGTTGTTAGGGTCAGAGGCCTAGTAACAGTCAAGTGGGTAGGGCTCTGCCAGTCCCCAACTGTGACCTTGGCATGTCAGTAAATCTGAGTTTCCTCATCTATAGAACAGAAATCGTAATCTTCATCCTGTCTACTTCTTGGGGTACTGAGAAGATTAGATTCAAAGGAGGGCAGGATGGGAACCACAAAACTCTATGCAGCTGGGGAGGATTGTAACTGCTTTGTTAGTTTTAAATTTCAACTTGTTAGTGCTGGGAACATCTTAGTGTCTTCACTTTCCCCTAAAATAATTGAGTTATCAGCAAACGGACATATACCCCCAGGGACCCGATTCCCCTTTCTGGTGTTCTTTCAGCTACACCACATTGTGCCCCCAAGTCCCTCCTGCTTGCTCTAGATGCAGGGTTTAGTGGAAGCATTCTCTGAAGTTTTCTGGGAAGCCTTAACCTGCTGCAGACTGCTTGGCCACAGGGAGGCTCTAAGAACTTTCCGGCTGGGACTTGAGTCCTCACCACCCTGTCTTTGTCCACCCCCTATCCAGTCGTGAGTGCCTGAAATGCAGTTCTTCCATAGAGTAGGCATTTAAGAATGACTATTTGAGTGAATTTCAAATTAATCCATGGGGACTGATGTTCTGGCTAAACTCCAGAGAGCATTCTGGGTGGCTGGGAGGCACCTGTCCTAAAATCCTAGCATCCCTTCCAGAAGCAGAAACACTATCCTAGGAGATGAAAGTCTAACCCCTTTCTTACTGGGGCTTTCAAATATACCCTCAGAACTTGAACAACTCCACTTCCAAAATTGTGGAGCAGAAAAATAACTTTTAGAAGATAAGCATGCAAAAAAATACTCAAGTTCTCTATAAACTTCTGTCTTCAAGCCATCTATAAACTGCTGCCTTTGAGCCCTCTGTAAACTCCTGTCTGGATTTGTAAATAACAACCATATAAGGATTCTCCAGTAAACACTGGAGGCAGAAATGTAGAGACATTTCCAAGAGCCTGTTTCTGCCTAGTTGAGCAAAGCTTATAAAAGTTATACTGTGTGCTCTGTCACCCTTTTGATTGTTTTGTAACCTCAGCCATAAACCCAGAACAATCCTTATTTACCAGCTCTTTCCCTGCATGTTTCTGTAGTCTCCAGCCAAAATTTGATGCAAATGGTAGAACAATTAATTGTACTGGATACAATTAGAAAGTTCTAAAAATAGAGCTGTCTTTAAAAATAAAATAGGCTGGGCTTCCCTGGTGGCGCAGTGGTTGGGAGTCCGCCTGCCGATGCAGGGGACGCGGGTTCGTGCCCCGGCAGGAGGATCCCGCATGCCGCGGAGTGACTAGGCCCGTGAGCCATGGCCGCTGAGCCTGCGTGTCCAGAGCCTGTGCTCCGCAACGGGAGAGGCCACAACAGTGAGAGGCCCACGTACTACAAAAAAAAAAAAAGAATAGGCTGCCCTGAGCAACAGTGAGTCTCCCAGCACTGGAGGTATGCAAGCAGAGACTAAAAGAGTATCTTCTGAATGATCTGAAAAGGAATTCTTGAAATTAGGTGGGGAATTGGGTTAGACAACCTTCAAGTCCCTCCAAATCAGAAATTCCAGGAATCGAAGACGTCCATTCACTCAAAGCTCTTCTGAAGGCCTAGTCTGTGCCAGACTGTGTCCTGGGGAGAGATGAAGTAAACCCAGCCTCTGGGAACTCTGGGTGACATCCCAGATTTATAAGAAGACAGACAAGCCAGCAACTAACTCAAGTGCAAGGCAAGATGATGCCAAGTGTTAAAGGGAGGTGACCAACAGCCGGCAGAGGTGGCTGAGATGAAGAACCACCTGGGATTGGAGAAAGTTCTGGATAGCCTGCTTCCCTGGGCTGGAGGGCTCTGGCTGTGGGGAAACTGTCCACATATAATAACATATTTTATTGAGCACTTATTTGGTGCTGGGCACTTAACAAGATGTCAGTTAATCTGTATAACAGTCCAATGAAGTAGGCACTATTGTTTTCCCCCATTTTATGTATGAGGATATGAAGAGTAGAGAGGTTAAGTGATGTGCCCAAGGTCACACACCCTAGGAAGAGGCCAGGCCCCAACATGAAGCCAGGTGTCTACTTCCAGACGTTGCTCTTAATGCTGTTTTGTTCCCTGGGCTAGTTCCCATCATTCTCCAGGGTTCAGTGTCCCTATAAGAACAATGAAGGGTTTGCACTAGGCCCTATGTCATGCCCAGTATCCTGGAATAGGATACTGTATGTATTCCCCTTCCAGGATGGGACTGGGAGGGAAGGAGGGCTTCCTTGGCCAGAACAATGCTGCATCCAGGCTCTTAGGTAAGAACTCCTGGGCCTTGAGCTCCGTGGTAGCTCAGAGAGGCTCCTCACACATGGCTTCAGCTTCCTAAAACTGCCCATGAATCTGGAACAGAGAAGAGAGCCTTGCTCCATGAGAGTCAGATACCACCAGGAATTGTCCATAAGTTCCTCTGACTTCCAACTGGAATCAGGTCTGGTTTCCCAGAGCCAGGTCACAACAGGAATGATAGCTTCACAAGCCCTGGGAGGGAGGGCCAAGCTGAGAGTGCCTGGTACCTGTGGGGAAGAGGTTCCCACTAATGCAGGCAGGCATGGGGCCAGGTGAGGAGCCACAGGTGAGCTATGAGGCCACCGGGCAGCCCATGGCCCTGGGTCAGTGACTGAGCTGCCGCCTCAAAGGGAACAGAGGTTTATAATGTCAGTTTAGCTGAGCTGAAACTGTGTTTCCTAGAATTCACTCCTCTGTGTAGTTCTTGGTCAGCTTTGGTCACAGGAACATTTTCCCTGAGATTCGGAAAGTGGAAAGGAAATAGCCACATTCTTTCTTATGCTTAGAAGGGCAGGGCACAAGGCCTCACCCAGCTTGTCGCTGTCCTGAGGGCTCACCTGGGTGGCATGGGACAGCATCCAGACCCACAGTACAACCCTCCACACCTGCTAGTCCTGACCATTTTAATTCCTGATTCCCTGGGCCAGCTGAGGGTTGTGCTCCACAGGGAAAAGCAAAACTTTTCCTGTAAGTCATCCCTGTCATCAAAGTCGGAGTCTTGAAGGAAGTGAGACACCAAGTGGATTCCAGCCCATTCCTGCAGGTCCAATTTGTCCTTGATTCCCTACTTTCTTCCCAACTGTCTGCTCTGCTGACTTGAGGCTCCAGCACCAGACACAGAAGTGACAGCCTCCCTTAGACTGACCAGTTTCCATGCTTATGTAAGGTCAAATCCCTATAATTAATCCCTTATTGCATACATTTTGCTAGTGTCTCTGCTTCTCTGACTGAACCCCAAATGATATGCAGGGGGACAGGTAAGAGGAAAACAAGGCTGGGCCCTGGAGGGACTGAGGGAGGGATGGGCTTGATGCCAGGAGCAGAGCAGAAGTCAGGTTCCCAGAAGCAGGGCATGGTTAAGCCCCTGAGCTCCTGAATGTGGGCTAACTGGCTACCTCGTAGAAATAGAGATCTCAGGACTTGAAGAAAACTGAGCCTGTCAAGGAACAAGTGGCTTCAGTTGTGGGGAGGGCTGGACAAGCTGGGGTCACAGCAGGTCCTTGTATGGCTTAGATACGGCCCTATAACTGCTATAGATACACACGCACGTGCTCGTGCATAAATATGCAGCATGTATAGTCTTCCCTAGCCAAGCAGTACTTTCAGAGCTTTCTTTTATTCCTCCCTCCCTTTTCCTTCCAGTCAATGCTGGAAACTTTAATGACATTTTTAAGCCCTAAAATATAATATATACTGAGACTGAGATTCTAGCGAGGTAGCCTCTGGATAAAAGACTCTCACTCCCTTTCCCTCTCGCTCCCTTTCTGGAGGAAGGCAACAGCAGGGCAGTGAGGTGGGAGGAGACCGGACAGGGCACCTGAGGCCACCAGCTCACACGTAGAGGATGGCTTGTGCACCTGGAGGGGCCCAGCGTGTGTGGTCCTGGGAGGGCCAGCCGATCCTCCTGGCCTTGGAGGACCTGCAGGGGAGCAGGAAGCAGGATGACTACTCCTGGTCCCTGAGGTGGAGGGGCTGCTCCAGGTCCTGGGGAGAGGTTTGCTCAGAAGCTCCCTCCTTCTGCTCAGGATAAGCTACAAAGCCTGGCCATTGTGTTCCCCACTGCTTAATGAGACCAGAACCGCCTAGGCCTTGCCAGCAGGAGAGAGATTCCAATGATTTTACCCAACAGTAGATCCAGCGAAATCATGAACAGGCTGAAGAAAAGAGTAACTATTTTAACCAGCATTCAGTAACCAGAACAAAGTAGACAAAGCAGAGCATGAAGAGCAGGGGCCCCACTGGAGCAGAATCAAGTGTGACAATTAAACAGCTGTAAGAAGAACTCTTAAGGAGATCCAATTAGAGAATAAAAAAAGACTGTCTCGATCTAAAAGTATAGCTTTCTCATTGAAACTTTTAATACCTAAACTGAAAGAAAAGATAGTTTTTCTGAAAACAAATTTAGTAGCCTGTACAAGAAGTATCTCACAACAGAGCAACAAATTCAAAAAGATGAAAACCATGAAGGGAAAAGATATGACTCTTGGAGGACAGATACAGGAGACCTAACTGGCAAGTAAGGCAAGTTCCAGAAGGAGAGAAAGGTGTTTTTACCTAAAGAAAGATAAATTTCAAAATTAAGAGAGGTTTTCATGTCCCAGACACAATTTTTTCCAGTTTTATTAAAGTATAATTGACAAATAAAAATTATATATATCTAAGGTGTACAGTGCGATGTTTTGATTTACATATACATTGTGAAATGACTGCCACAATCAACCTAATGTATCCATCACCTCACATAGTTACAATTTTTTTGTAGTGAGAATACTTAAGATCTATGCTCTTAGCAAATTTCAGGGATACTATAATGTATTATTATCTATAGTTACCCTGCTGTATAATAGATCTCTAGAACATATTCATTCTGCATAACTGAAATTGTGTACCCTTTGACTAACATCTTCCCATTTCCTCTACCCCCAGCCCCCAGACACAATTGACTAAAGAAAGAAATAGACTTTGACATATCTTGGTTTAAAAACACCTGAGTTTCAGTTTCTCCACTGTTAACTACAGTCTTTTCCCTTGCAACTGACAGAAAGGAGAAATTAGATAAAAAAGGAAGAACTAAAACCAGACTAGAATCAGATTTTTCAATCACAAATAACGAGCTAGAAGAATAACACCTACGTGGTAAATAAAGGTATTTGAAGCTATGCAAGAATTCTGAGGGTGTCACCTGTCTGAGGAACATACTTAAGAAACTGTGCTAACCAAATGGCAGCTCCAGGAGAAAGATAAAAAATAGAGGGAAAATGGTGGTGAGCAACACTGGTAACCATGCTTGTTCATGGCTGCTATCGATTCTGCTAGGTTGTTAAATATTTTTAATACAACCTGTATATATGTATGAATGTATGTATAGGTAAATAAATAGCATGAGTGGAGGTTTTTATCGCAAGTTTTAAGTGAAGAATTTTAGAACAGGTAAAGCTAAACCTGATAATAGCCTTGACTAAATGTTTAAAAATCACTTGAGCAAAACCTAGAAATGAAAAATAAAGAGAAAGTTGCAAGTAAAGAAACAAAACCTTTCTAAATATTTCCTTTCATTTTGCTATTAGGAGAGAGGCATAGGTAAATAAAGCAATTTGGTGGAAGTAAGTTGATAATTACTATCATAGTCAGATATAAGAGGTAATACATGAAATGATGATCCTTGGGATGAAAAAAGTAACCACTTGCAGAATTGAAAAGCAGAGAAATGCTTCCAAATTAGCAAAAAGGAAAAAGGGAATGAATAAAAACTTGCTCCAGCAAGTTAATTAATTAATTGGTTAAAGAAAAACAGAAAGCAGTAGCAAAGTAAAACACATAGAAAACATAAGATTACATGGAAGGGTATTTCTTATTACCCTAAATGTAAATAGGCTGAATTCCTCTATTAAAGTACAATTAAAAAACAAGAAACACACTTAAAGAGATAGGGAAAGAGTTAAAATAAAGGGAAACCAGGCAAATTCAAACAAAATGAAAGCAAAAGTAGCAATATTTTATCACAAAAGTACATTTAAAGTCAAAACATTAAACAGGATAAAGTAACGAAACTTTCTGCCCTCCAAAATATTGCAGCTAAATATAAGGCAAAAACTAATAGAAATACAAGGAGAATTTGATTTTTAAAATGTAACTTTGGTGGGAGATTTTAATATGCCATTTTCAGAAATTGATATACTGGGAGTAAATGAAACAAAATACAACAATAAAAGACCTAGCAAACATGACTACAACCAATGATATACATCAGCAATTCAAATTATGCCATAGATAGAAAAGTCATACTTCTACAAATAGAAACAACACATTATCTCTTGAACACTGAAGTATTTCTAAAAGTCAACCATGTAGTTGACCAAAAAGAAAACCTTAATAAAATTCTAAAAGTAGAAATTTTATAAGCCACACTCTCTGACTGCACACCAATATAAAGATAATGAAAATTTCTTAACTACTTGGACATTGTAAAATGTCCTTCTAAACAATGACTGCATCAAAGAAAGTATGAATTATCTGGAAAGTAGTAAAAAATTACAGTAAGACTCAGTTGAAGCTATATCCTGATGAAAATATATAGCCTTAAATATCTTTAAAAACCTTTTCTGAAATAATTTTAAACTTAAAAAAGTTTCACAAAGAGGAAAAAGAACATCCATAAACGCTTTATCCAGGTTCATCTGTCATCACCATTTTTAATTTATCATTCTCTCTCTCTCTCACACACACACGCCTACACACACACAATTTTTTTCTGACACTCTTCACAGTAAGTTGCATACATCAGGGATATTTACCCTAAATGACCAATAAGAAATGATGCTTAACCTCAAAAATAGTCAAGAAAATGCAAAACAAAGCAATAACACTATGCCATTTTTTCACTGGTAAAACTGGAAAACATTTTAAATTAAAATGCCAACTTCTGGTGAAAATATGGGGAAATGGTCACATTTATACATTGATGGTGAGAATATGAATTACCACATCCCTCTCAGAAAATGATCTGCCAATATTTACTCATATTTAAAACATATCTGTATACTGACCCAGCAGAAAGTTTTCCTAAAGAAACACATAGTATATACAAGGACGTTTTGCGCAGCATTATTTGTAGTGGGGGAAAACTAAAAATAGGCAGTCATTAAAAAGAATGAATGACTTCTGTATCCATTGACCTGAAGGGTTGACCAAGAGGTATTATTAAATTAAAAAAAAAAGAATTTATAGAAAGATGTCTTTAATAAGGATCCAGTTTTATAAAAAGGAAACAACAAAAAATTCTATCTATGGATATATGTCTTTTCACAGGGTTATATGAGAATAGAGAAATGTATGAAAGGATATATACCAGGTCATTTCCATTGGCTGCCTTAGGGAGGAGAGGGAATTCAGAAGATGCCATGAGAGAAGAGAGGAGATGGGGAAGAAAAAAGTCTGTAGCAGAATAGAGTCTGCCAATGTAATGATGTTGAATATACCTGTATGATTTTGTGTGTATTTGTGTTTATATGTTTTGCTCTTTTAGTGGATTAAGCTTATCAGAGATTTGTTTATTTTAGAAAAATCCGTTCTTAGATTTTGTTTCCTAATTCATTAATATCTACTTTTAACTCCATTATTTACCTCCTGCTATTATATTTAAGTTTAATATTTTCTGTATCATTTTAAGAAGGTATAAAATTGCAATTTTCTCCATATCTGAAAATATTTATTTTTACAGCTGTACCTATTTAGAATATTTTATTTATTATTATTTCAATTAGAAATAGCACTGGAAGGAACATCTTTGAGTAATTATTTCAGAGGAAGTATGTATGGTATACTTTCTGAGACCTGTTATACAACTTAATATTTCCAGTTTCTTCATGCATGAACATCTTGACGGAGTTTAATTCTTGGGTCACAATATTTTTCTTTCAAACACTACATGTATTAGCTCATTGTCATCTAGGAAAGTGTTTCCCAAGTATTTTTGAAGGAACACTGGTTTTACATAATGTTTCTGAGCAAAAGAGTCTGACAGTCAAAAATATTTGGGAAGTGCTTCATGTGTGGTACCATGAAACATGTTCTAGTTCAAATTCTAGTATTCGAACATTTGGCATGAATGCAAAAAAATCTGAGAACCACTGACCTGGGACTTATATCTGGGAAATCCTCACCTTTTGGAGTGCATCACACTTCCCATCACCAGTCTCCTTTCATCTGTAACTGTGTCATTGTCAGAATGTAATTAGATGAAGGGAAGGAGATTCTGAGGTCTGCCCTGGATGCCTTCTTTAAAAAAAAAAAATATATATATATATATATATATATATTTATTTATTTATTTATTTATTTTTGGCTGCATTGGGTCTTTGTTGCTGCACGCAGGCTTTCTCTAGTGGCAGCGAGCAAGGCTACTCTTCACTGCGGTGCATGGGCTTCGGTGGCTTCTCTTGTTGCAGAGCACAGGCTCTAAGCGCAGGGGCTTCAGTAGTTGTGGCTCACGGGCTCTAGAGTGCAGGCTCAGTAGTTGAGGCAAACGGGCTTAGTTGCTCTGCGGCATGTGGGATCTTCCTGGACCAGGGAGCAAACTTGTGTCCTCTGCACTGGCAGACAGATTCTTAACCACTGCGCCACCAGGGAAACCCTGGTGGACTTCTTTTGGAAATTTTATTCCTCAGTCTGAGAGGTTCTACCCTGAGGAATAGTGTATACCTCAGAAACCACTGCAGTGTCTTTAGGAGAAATGACACTATAAATGCCTGGAGTATAACACAGTGAATGATAATTTGGTTTATATACCTCAATTTTCAATTCCAATGTATTTAAAGTTCCAAATATATCTCAAGTAAATATGCCAAACTCTACTAAAAGTTTGATCACTTTTTAAATTGACACAGTTGGTCTTTTCTCTGGCATTTCAAAAATAGGGCAAATGGCAGTCAATGATGAACCTCACGTAAAACAGGAGAACTTTGTTTTATAAAAGTAAATGTGGATAACTTTGTTATCCACATTTAATTTTTTGCAAAGCAAAGCAAATAACTTGATGCTTCTACCCAATTTTGTTAATAAAAAATTACTATCTTGATAGGAAGATTAAAATCCTTTCATAAATTGTTTATCAATAAAGTCAACATACATCCTAAAAGCAGATGAAATTTTTAAAGTTTTTTCCATTAAAAAAAAAGTCTAATTTCAGACCCAGCATTGCTGGTTCAACCATCAGGACACACTAAAAAAATTTTTCCCAATTTAGTTCATTAACTTTCAAATAATTTTGACACAGCTCAAAAGACATCATCAACTTCAATGATGGTCTCCAAGGCTTTAATTTAAAAAGTAGCACATCTTATTCAAATGTATCTCTAACCATGCATTAGGAAATATACTCAATTCCTGTCCTCTGTGGATTCATCACAACTAAAAGCAAAATAATTTATGATCACCTCTTTTGCAAAGCTTGAAGTTTTATATCTTCAACAGTACATCAGTTTGATTCTTGACTATAGAACAGAATAGAAAAAATATCCCAGTATTTTATCTACGAATAATTCTTGGCAGTATCCCAAATGCAAAATTAAGGAGAGTGTCTTCATTAGAGGAATAGTTTTTTAAGTTATTCTTTCTGATTAAATGAGCTATTTCATACAACAATTTCACTTTTGTGCATTCCTAATTCAATATTATATGTTACAGGGAAATCCAATTTGTAGAAAAATTCACTGCCTTTTTAATTATGTCAGTATGATTTTACTTGAGTGTTATTCAATTTGAGAGACTCTCAAGGCATACCTGCTCTTCATTTTTAAACTACTGATGCTAAGGAAGCTGGACTTCTCTTTTTCAATATATAAGAATCCATATGTATTAGTTATCTATTGCTGCATAACAAAACACAAAAACCAATTCTAATTCTCTTGCACTTGTACATCTTTTGGTCTTTTTGTTTATTGGCCTTAAGGACTTTTCTTTATGTTTAAAGTTTAATAGTTACACTAGAATATGTCATAGAATTGATCCTTATGAGTAAATTTTCCCAGGTACCTAGTGGACCCTTTCAATATGTAGATCCTGATCTTCTTTCATTTCCAGAAAGTCTCCTTGAATTATCCTCTTCAGTGACTCCAATTATATATATTGTTTCTTCTTTGCCTTCCAGTCTACCATTTCAACTACTTTCTCCCTAACCCTTTTTGCTTCTTTATCTTCTTTTCATTCTCTTATATGTTTTCCTGCCTTTCTTCAATTTCTCTAATTAAAATTTCATTTTAGTCTATTCTTTCTTGGGCACCTTGTAAAAGGGCACTTAATCTTTTTTTTCAAATTTCTTTTTTTTTAATTGAAGTATAGCTGATGTACAGTATTATACAAGTTACAGGTGTACAATATAGTGATTCACAATTTTTGAAAGTTACATTCCATTTATAGCTGCTATAGAATATTGGCTATATTCCCTGCATTGTACAATATATCCATGTAGTTTATTTTATACATAGTAGTTTGTACCTCTTAATCCCCTACCCCTGTTTAGCCCCTCCCCACTACTCTCTCCACACTGGTAACCACTAGTTTGTTCTCTATAACTGTGAGTCTGTTTCTTGTTTTGTTATATTCATTAGTTTGTTGTATTTTTAAGATTCCACATGCAAGTGATATCATACAGTATTTGTCTTCCTCTGTCTGACTTATTTCACTTAACATAATGCCCTCCAAGTCCATCCATGTTGTTACAAATGGCAAAATTTCCGTCTGTTTGTGGCTGAGCAGTATTCCATTATAGTAGTATAGTAGTATTCCAATATATATATTCCACAGCTTCTTTATCCATTCGTCTGTTGATAGACACAGATTGCTTTCATACCTTGGCTCCAAGTTCTTGAGGAGAATTTATTTTTATCATCCCATATTTTCTATTCAGTGCATCAATAAAGGCATAATTAATCATTCTTATAAATTCCTGGCAACTGATAAGTGTTTCTGTTGGATGTGACAGTAGATCAAGCTAGATATTTAATTGAAGACCTTTCCAGGCATGACTTGACCTCTCATGTCTATAACTCATTCAGACATTTTTCTTACTTGCTGACTTGTTTTGTTATCTATCGCCTATGTGTCTCTTGCCTTCCTAGGAAGATAGTAAATTTCTTATTTTTTTAAAACAACTTTATTGGAGTATAATTGCTTTACAATGGTGTGTTAGTTTCTGCTGTATAACAAAGTGAATCAGCTATACATATACATAGATCCCCATTTTTCCTCCCTCTTGCGTCTCCCTCCCACCCTCCCCTCCATATCCCACCCCTTTAGGTGGACACAAGCCACTGAACTGATCTTTCCTGTGCCATGTGGCTGCTTCCCATTAGCTATCTATTTTACATTTGGTGGTGTATATATGTCCATGCAACTCTCTCACTTCATCCCAGCTTACCTTTCCCCCTTCCCATGTCCTCAAGTCTATTCTCTACATCTGCGTCTTTATTCCTGTCCTGCCCCTAGGTTCTTCAGAACCTTTTTTTTTTTTTAGATTCCATATATATGTGTTAGCAAACGGTATTTGTTTTTCTCTTTCTGACTTATTCACTCTGTATGACAGGCTCTAGGTCCATCCACCTCACTACAAATAACTCAATTTTGTTTCTTTTTATGGCTGAGTGATATTCCATTGTATATATGTGCTACATCTGATGGACACTTAGGTTGTTTCCATGTCCTGGCTATTGTAAATAGTGCTGCAATGAACATTGTGGTACATGATGCTTTTTGAATTATGGTTTTCTCAGGGTATATGCCCAGTAGTGGGATTGCTGGGTCATATGGTAGTTCTATTTTTAGTTTTTTAAGGAACCTCCATACTGTTCTCCATGGTGGCTGTATCAATTTACATTCCCACCAGCAGTGCAAGAGGGTTCCCTTTTCTCCACACCCTCTCCAGCGTTTATTGTTTGTAGATTTTTTGATGATGGCCATTCTGACCAGTGTGACGTGATACCTCATTGTAGTTTTGATTTGCATTTCTCTAATGATTAGTGATGTTGAGCATCCTTTCATGTGTTTGTTGGCAATCTGTATATCTTCTTTGGAGAAACGTCTACTTAGGGCTTCTGCCCATTTTTGGATTGGGTTGTTTGTTTTTTAGATATTGAGCTGCATGAGCTGCTTGTATATTTTGGAGATTAACCCTTTGTCAGTTGCTTCATTTGCAAATATTTTCTCCGATTCTGAGGGTTGTCTTTTCCTCTTGTGTATGGTTTCCTCTGCTGTGCAAAATCTTTTAAGTTTCATTAGGTCCCATTTGTTTATTTTTGTTCTTATTTCCATTTCTCTAGGAGATGGGTCTAAAAGGATCTTGCTGTGATTTATGTCATAGAGTGTTCTGCCTATGTTTTCCTCTAAGAGTTTGATAGTGTCTGGCCTGTCTTTAATCCATTTTGAGTTTATTTTTGTGTATGGTGTTAGGGAGTATTCTAATTTCATTCTTTTACATGTAGCGGTCCAGTTCTTCCAGCACCACTTATTGAAGAGACTGTCTTTTCTCCATTGTATATTCTTGCCTCCCTTATCAAAGACAAGGTGACTATATGTGTGTGGGTTTATCTCTGGGCTTTCTATCCTGTTCCATTGATCTATATTTCTGTTTTGGTGCCAGTACCATACTGTCTTGATTACTGTACCTTTGTAGTATAGTCTGAAGTCAGGGACCCTGATTCCTCCAGCTCCGTTTTTCTTTCTCAGGATTGCTTGGCTATTCGGGGTCTTTTGTGTTTCCATAAAAATTGTGGGGCTTCCCTGGTGGTGCAGTGGTTGAGAGTCCGCCTGCTGACGCAGGGGACGCAGGTTCGTGCCCCAGTCCGGGAAGACCCCACATGCTGTGGAGCGGCTAGGCCCGTGAGCCATGGCCGCTAGCCTGCGAGGCCGGAGCCTGTGCTCCGCAACGGGAGAGGCCATAACAGTGAGAGGCCCGCGTACTGCAAAAAAAAAAAAAAAAAAAAAAAAATTGTGAAATTTTTTGTTCTAGTTCTGTAAAAAATGCCATTGGTAGTTTGGTAGGGATTGCATTGAATCTGTTGATTGCTTTGGGTGGTATAATCATTTTCACAATGTTGATTCTTCCAATCCAAAAACATGGTATATCTCTCCATCTGTTTGTATCATCTTTAATTTCTTTCATCAGTGTCTTATACTTTTCTGCATACAGGTCTTTTGTCTCCTTAGGTAGGTTTATTCCTAGGTATTTTATTCTTTTTGTTGCAATGGTAAATGAGAGTGTTTCCTTAATTTCTCTTTCAGATTTTTCATCCTTAGTGTATAGGAATGCAAGAGATTTCTGTGCATTAATTTTGTATCCTGCTACTTTACCAAATTCATTGATTAGCTCTAGTAGTTTTCTGGTAGCATCTTTAGGATTCTCTATGTAAAGTATCATGTCATCTGCAAACAGTGACAGTTTTATGTCTTCTTTTCCAATTTAGATTCCTTTTATTTCTTTTTTCTTCTCTGATTGCTGTGGCTAAAATTTCCAAAACTATGTTGAATAATATTGGTGAGAGTGGGCAACTTTGTCTTGTTCCTGATCTTAGTGAAAATGGTTTCAGTTTTTCACCATTGAGAATGATGCTGGCTGTGTGTTTGTCATATATGGCCTTTATTATGTTGAGGTAAGTTCCCTCTATGCAGGACACTTAATCTTGATTTCTGATATGATTTTGTCTTTGTTTACATTTCTTTTCTGTTTTCAACCAATTCTCTTTAATTCCTAGTTCAAGGGTGCCCTTTTTATGTCCATGTGTCAGTGCAAGCTATCTTTAAAAGGAGGCTTTTATTTTTTGTGGTTGAGGAAGGAATTGCATGTCCTTCAGTTTTTTGGTTCTCTCTTATTTGCAAGACTCTAAAATGTTCCCTTTACTTCTTTTCCCCATCACCACCCTATCTGTAAAAACCATGTTTCCTGGCCTTTTCACATTCTCTTCCCTCAGAAGCAGTGCCTTTTGAAAACTGCTACCTCAAATAACATACGTTTTTATATTCCTTCCTTATAGCAGGTACTGTGGTATACCAGGACTCTTTTTCAGAATTTTCCCAACTCAGAGTAGACTTTGTCTTTCTAAGAGTGATTTTAGATCAAGACTGGGCCTGTCACTATCTACCCTCTTCACTCTTCCATGTAGCATTTCCCCTACCACCCTTGGTCTTCGTGAATGCTAGTGGGCAAAGCATGAAAAATAACTTCCTGGCATTTGGAGTTTTTTTTTTTTTTTTTTTTTTTTTTTTTTTTTTTTGCGGTACGCGGGCCTCTCACTGTTGTGGTCTCTCCCGTTGCGGAGCACAGGCTCCGGATGCGCAGGCTCAGCGGCCATGGCTCACGGGCCCAGCCGCTCCGCGGCATATGGGATCCTCCCAGACCGGGGCACGAACCCGTATCCCCTGCATCGGCAGGCGGACTCTCAACCACTGCGCCACCAGGGAGGCCCCATTTGGAGTTTTTTATCTACTTGGGGATAAATCTGAAATTTATGCATTCTCTTTCTTCTGGTTATGCTGAAGACATGGATTTTGTGGTTGTATTTATCCTTCTTGTTGTTCTCTATTGTTTTTGAGAGATTCAGGTTTTTGTGGCCATCATCTCAGCTACCCCTAGGGCTAATTTAAAAAGATTTCTTATATCTTTTATATGACCCTATCATCCATAAAGATTTCATTGAGCTTTACTTCTTGTAGTTTTCACTGAGAATATGTTAGCTATTTTTTTCCAGACATAAAATTATATGATAATATTGAATATGTTCTCAAACTACATGCCCCTCAGCCCGTAGATTCTAATATTATCCTCCCCCATGAGACATGCTTCACTCTCCCCACTCCTTATTTTCTGAGAATCACTATTCCAGCTATTATACTTAAATCTGTATAATGCAGAATCTGTAGATAATATGTTACAGGGACCCTGGAGTAACCAACAGGGAAACTCCTCAGAATGACATGCCCTAGAGCAAAAGGATTTCATAAACCTTCCCGATTTTCGGCAGGAAAAATAATAACACTCTATGAATGTGGGGAAAAGGAATCATCAGATCAAATCCACACCCACTCTTCCCAGACTCTTCCCAGCACCTGAGGGTATTAACATCAGGACATGACTGTTTACATATTGCTATGAGAGAAATAAAAGCAGAGGTAATTTTAAAAATTGAAAGTGGTAAGAAAATATTGAATATTTCACTATGGATATATGTATGGAATAAGTAAAAAAATGCTATGTGTATCTTTCATTGTTATATACTATAACTTTACATCAGTGTATACACATTAATAACTAGTAGAAAGTCATTTTAGGCTTAGCAACAAATAGATTCATGAGCAGCTGTGCAAAATCCAAATTTTTTGTTGATGGAGGAGCTTCTGGATCCAGAAGCTGTGAGAATTTTCTCCATTTTTCAACCATCTATCTCTATACCTTTTCTGATGATCTCTTATCATGAAAGGTTTTTTTTTCAAACACTATAGAAGAGATCAAAAGGATTTTTGGAACATTGGGCTACAGGTTAAGCCTACAGACTATCAGACAAAGTCCTATTATATAGCTGTTTCAGACCCACTTCATTTGGCTTGTACTTGTTCTCTTTACCCCAGAACCAAATATTATGAATCATACCTTTGACTCCTCTTCAACCAGACCTAGCAATTAGCTATTGGAATCGACAGCTCTGCAAATTAAAATCCCACTGACAAACACTCAGGTTTTGTTGGTGGTGATAGTGTTAGTGGTGGTTGCTTTGGTTTTGTTTTGGTTTTTTTCTTTGCCTCTGAAATTAAAAATCATGGTTATGGAACTGGACTTATGATACTCAGGTACGAGGGTAGAAAAATAAGCCATCCACTGGGACATTGTTACTCTGTCTCCAGTCTCCTTGTTTGTATTTTAAACAAATAGCTCTTGTCTTTTGACACCCTAGCCCAGAGCAGCACTGAAGCATCCTTCCTACATGACAGGTGTAATTTATCATCTGCCAGGGTCTGGTGCAAATTATTACTTACCAGCCCTAAATGAGACAGAGGGGACTGTTAAGGGAGGGGCAGCGGGGAATAATGAGAAAATAAAGCACTGGACGGCAGGAGGCTGGATCATAGCCTCAGCTCTACCTCTGGCTCATTGTTTAACCTGGGGCAAGTCCCTGCCCTGCTCTTGAGCCTCAGATTTCCCATCTGAACTGGATGCTGTCTGGAGAGACTAGCAGCTCAGAAGAACGCAGCCCTCTTCTAAAAGAGACTTTGATTAGAAATTGGCCTCATGGCCAAGAGCTTTGTAGGTCTTGTGGAGTAGTGCCTACACAAGCAGGAGAAAGGAGTGGTCCAAGAGAATGGAGGCCTGACCCCTCACCCCACAGCTTAGACAGGTGAGAGAGGATGAGAGAACACTCTCTATCACCTAGTTATCTAGGCCCTGCCGTATCATTCACGCCAAGGAGCCAACCAGACTCTCTTTGTACACCACCACCAATGATGAGTTCACTTCCTGTCAAAGTAGCCCCTTTCCTTTTGCATTTTTAATGCAGTAGAGATGGAGAGAAGTGGGTACTTTCAAGAGATATTCACAGAATAAAAGTAACAGGAGGGAAGTGTCAGAGATGAAGCCTAGTTTTCTGACTTGTGAAAGCACATGGACGGGCAGTGCATTCACTTAGGTAGGAACAGATTAAGGGTACGTAGAAGATCATGAATTCAGTCTTGGACATGTGACCTTGAGAAGCCATTGAGACATCCAAGCAAAGGCAAGTGACCAGTCGGATATTCAGATCCAGAGCTCAAAGGAGACATCCAGACTGAAGGCAAATAAATTAGAGTTGTTTTCCTAAAGACTGATAGAGGTAGTCATTGAGGAAGACAGTATGGAATGAAAAGGAGAAAAAGGGCCTTAGATAAGAACTTGAGGAATGCCAATGTTGAAAGTGTGGATGCATTGGGAATTGATGGGCAACCAGAGAGGTGAGGGGAGAACCAGGAAGGTGGCACTTTGGAAATCACTAAAGGAGAGTTTCAAGAAAGACCAAGTTGTCAATAGTGTCAAGAACTGCTGAGAAGTCAAGTAAAATAAAGACTAAAAACAGCCATTGAATGCAATGGAGTAGTGATGCTTGATGACTCTATTAAGAACGATTTTGCTAGACTTATGGGACCAGAAGTTAGGGTAGAGGGTTGAGGACTGAGTGGGAGGTGAGGAAATGAGGCAGCAAGTATAAACAATTCTGCGAAGGCATTTAGCTGTGAAAGGAGAGGAGAGAGATGGGCAGTACTGGGGTGAGATGTGGAGCATTAGATGCTTTCTTAAATGGGAAAGGATTTATCATGGTTCCATATCAATGGGATGCTCCAGTTGAAGTAGAATGATTGACTGCATAGGAGAGAAAAGGTTACTGATAGTTCCTTAGAATACAGGAGGGGATGGGATCCAAAGAACAGAGGGAGGGGTTGCTTCATCAGTGTTTCAAAATTCTTACAGCTGGGTTTCGACCAGGGCTGTAAAGTAAATAACTGGTCTTTGGTTTTATTTTATTTGTAATACTAGGTCAATTTTTTTTAATTACAATTTTACATGTGTATTGTCCTCTTTTTTCTCTCTTCACATCTCAAAAGTATTCAATTCCTATGAAACATGTTTAAAATGAAATAAACATCTGCAAAAGTTATGATATCTAAAGAAATGTTATATTTATTCAGAGGAATGAAATTCAAATATCTTAGAGAAAATTCACAAAACTGTATTTTAGTATACTTTGTGAGAATATTCTCCAATCTCATCTTCTAATTGACTGAAGGAAATCTAAATGGAAAATAAGACATCAATAATTTGTGTGATTATCACTTAGCCATCTTTTTCTTCAAAGAAGAACCATTGGGCCAACAGTGATCCAGACTGCTCTGATCCCTGGTCAACACCCATGTGGCTACCCCAACTGTCTGACTCCCTGCAAAACCCCTGACTAGTAGTCTTTTATCCCTCATACACTGGCAGTTTATGGAACCTCATATAGCTTCAGAGCCATTCTCATCTCAACTCAAAAGAGAAAAAGTCTCTCCATGGGAATCATCAGTCAGAAGAATTACTTGCCTTTCAAGGTCAAGCAGCATGATGAGGACCTCTTTCTTTCCTACTGGGGACTGCGACTCATTTCTTCACAGCCCATTCATTTAGGAATTCCTTCTCTATTCATATTTCCTGAGACCCTTCATGCAACTCGTAGAGAAGAAGGCCAGAGACGGAGGAAGATGGCGGAAGAGTAAGACGCGGAGATCACCTTCCTCCCCACAGATACATCAGAAATTCATCTACACGTGGAACAACTCCAACAGAACACCTACTGAACGCTGACAGAAGACCTCAGACCCCCCCAAAAGGCAAGAAACTCCCCACATACCTGGGTAGGTCAAAAGAAAAAAAGAATAAACAGAGACAATAGGATATGGACGGGACCTGCACCAGTGGGAGGGAGCCGTGAAGGAGGGAAGGTTTCTACACACTACAAGCCCCTTCGAGGGCGGAGACTGCAGGTGGCGGAGGGGGAAAGCTTCGGAGTAGCGGAGGAGAGCACAGCAACAGGGGTGTGGAGGGCAAAGCAGAGAGATTTTGGCACAGAGGATCGGTGCCCTCAGGCACACACCAGCCCGAGAGACTTGTCTGCTCGGCCGCCAGAGCGGGCGGGGCTGGGAGCTGAGGCTCGGGTATCGGCTTTCAGTCGGAGCGCAGGGAGAGGTCTGGGGCTGGCGGCAGGAAGAGACCCTGAAGGGGTTAGTGCTAGCCCGGAGGGAGTCCGGGGAAAGGGTCTGGAGCTACCGGAGAGGCAAGAGACTTTTTTCCCTTTTGTTGCCTGGTGCGCGAGGAGAGGGCATTCCCCTCCCTCCCCTCTGCCTGAGTGAGCCAGAGCCCCCGAATCAGCGGCTCCTTTAAACCCGTCCTGTCTGAGCGAAGAACGGATGCCCTCCGGCGACCTACGCGCAGAGGCGGGGCCAGGTCCAAGGCTGAGACCCGGGAGCTGTGAGAGCAGAGACAGGGAAATCTCTCTGTGCAGCCTCCGAGGCAGCGGACTAAAGCTCCACAGTCCATTTGATGTGCCCTGCGTCTGTGGAGTGCATGAATGGACAGCGAATCATCCCAAATTGAGGAAGTGGACCTTGAGGACAAGATTTAAGACTTTCCCCCCTTTTTTTTCCCTCTTTTTACAACGAATTATCTCAAATTAAGGAGGTGGACTTAGCAAGATTTCAGACTTTTCGCCCTTTTCCTCTTTTTTACAACGAATTATCCCAAATCGAGGAGGTGGACTTGGAGAGCAAGATTTTTGATTTTTCCCCCTGCTCTCTTTTTGTGAATGTGTATGTGTAATCTTCTGCGTAAGATTCTCTCTGTATAGCTTTGCTTCCACCATATGTCCCAGGGTTCTTTCGGTCCGTGTTTTTTTTTTCAATAATTACTCTTTAATTTTAATAACGCTACTATATTTCATACTTTATTCTATTTTACTTTACCTGCTCTTTCTTTTTTTCCTCCCTTCCCTTCCTCCTTCCCTCCCTCTGCTCCTCCTTTCCTTCTTTCTTTTTCTTTCCTCCATCCCTCCCTCCCTCCCACCCTTCTTCTTTCCACTTTCTTTTTCTTTCCTTCCTCCCTCCCTCCCTCCCTCCTGTCTTTCTTTCTTTCTTTCTTTCCTTCCTCCCTCCCTCCCTCCCTCCTGTCTTTCTTTCTTTCTTTCTTTCCTTCCTCCCTCCCTCCCTCTCTTCTTCCATTCACTCTTCCTTTTGCTTTCATTCCTCCCTCCCTCCCTCCTTTCTTTCCTTTCTTTCCATCCTTCCTCCCTCCCTCCTTTCTTTCTTTCTTCCTTCCTTCCTTCCTTACTTCCCTTCTTCCTTTCTTTCAATCTCTCTTTCTTTCTTCTACTAATTATTTCTTTCTACTTTTTCTCACTGTTATTCTGAGCCGGGTGGATGAAAGGCTCTTGGTGCTGCAGCCAGGAGTTAGTGCTGTGCCTCTGAAGTGGGAGAGCCAACTTCAGGACACGGGTCCACAAGAGACCTCCCAGCTCCACATAATATCAAGCAGCGAAAATCTCCCAGGGATCTCCAACTCAACACCAGCACCCAGCTTCAGTCAACGACCAGCAAGCTACAGTGCTGGTCACCCTATGCCAAGCAAATAGCAAGGCAGGAACACAACCCCACCCATTAGCAGAGAGGATACCTAAAAACATAATAAGGCCACAGGCACCCCAAAACACACCACCAGACGTGGACCTGTCCACCAGAAAGACAAGATCGAGCTTCAACCACCAGAACACAGGCATTAGTCCCCCCCACCAGGAAGCCTACACAACCTACTGAAACAACCTTAGCCACGGGGGACAGACACCAAAAACAACGGGAACTACGAATCTGCAGCCTGCAAAAAGGAGACCCCAAACACAGTAACATAAGCAAAATGAGAAAGCAGAAAAACACACAGCAGGTGAAGGAGCAAGATAAAAACCTACCAGACCTAACAAATGAAGAGGTAATAGGCAGTCTACCTGAAAAAGAATTCAGAATAATGATAGTAAAGCTGATCCAAGATTCTATTTCCCAGATCCAAAATCTTGGAAATAGAATAGACAATATGCAAGAAACAGTTAACAAGGACCTAGAAGAACTAAAGATGAATCAAGCATCAATTAAAAACACAATAAATGAAATGAAAAATACTCTAGATGGGATCAATAGCAGAATAACTGAGGCAGAAGAACGGATAAGTGAGGTGGAAGATAAAATAGTGGAAATAAGTGATGCAGAGCAAAATAAAGAAAAAAGAATGAAAAGAACAGAGGACAGTCTCAGAGACCTCTGGGACAACATTAAACGCACCAACATTCGAATTATAGGGGTTCCAGAAGAAGAAGAGAAAAAGAAAGGGACTGAGAAAATATTTGAAGAGATTATAGTTGAAAACTTCCCTAATATGGGAAAGGAAATAGTTAATCAAGTCCAGGAGGCACAGAGAGTCCCATACAGAATAAATCCAAGAAGAAATACGCCAAGACACATATTAATCAAACTGTCAAAAATTAAACACAAAGAAATCATATTAAAAGCAGCAAGGGAAAAACAACAAATAACACACAAGGGAATCCCCATCAGGTTAACAGCTGATCTCTCAGCAGAAACTCTACAAGCCAGAAGGGAGTGGCAGGACATAATTAAAGTGATGAAGGAGAGAAACCTGCAACCAAGATTACTCTACCCAGCAAGGATCTCATTCAGATTTGATGGAGAAATTAAAACGTTTACAGACAAGCAAAAGCTGAGAGAGTTCAGCACCACCAAACCAGCTTTACAACAAATGCTAAAGGAACTTCTCTAGGCAAGAAACACAACAGAAGGACTATACCTACAATAACGAACCCAAAGCCATTAAGGAAATGGGAATAGGAACATACATATCAATAATTACCTTAAATGTAAATGGACTAAATGCTCCCACCAAAAGACACAGAGTGGCTGAATGGATACAAAAACAAGACCCATATATATGCTGTCTACAAGAGACCCACTTCAGACCTAGAGACACATACAGATTGAAAGTAAGGGGATGGAAAAAGATATTCCATGCAAATGGAAATCAAAAGAAAGCTGGAGTAGCAATTCTTATATCAGACAAAATAGACTTTAAAATAAAGACTATTAGAAGAGACAAAGAAGGACACTACATAACGATAAAGGGATCGATCCAAGAAGAAGATATAACAATTGTAAATATTTATGCACCCAACATAGGAGCACCTCAATACATAAGGCAAATACTAACAGCCATAAAAGGGGAAATCGACAGTAACACAATCATAGTAGGGGACTTTAACACCCCACTTTCACCAATGGACAGATCATCCAAAATGAAAATAAATAAGGAAACACAAGCTTTAAATGATACATTAAACAAGATGGACTTAATTGATATTTATAGGACATTCCACCCAAAAACAACAGAATACACATTTTTCTCAAGTGCTCATGGAACATTCTCCAGGATAGATCATATCTTGGGTCACAAATCAAGCCTTGGTAAATTTAAGAAAATTGAAATTGTATCAAGTATCTTTTCTGACCACAATGCTATGAGACTAGACATCAATTACAGGAAAAGATCTGTAAAAAATACAAACACATGGAGGCTAAACAATACACTACTCAATAATGAAGTGATCACTGAAGAAATCAAAGAGGAAATTAAGAAATACTTAGAAACAAATGACAATGGAGACACGACGACCCAAAACCTATGGGACGCAGCAAAAGCAGTTCTAAGGGGGAAGTTTATAGCAATACAATCCCACCTTAAGAAACAGGAAACATTTCGAGTAAACAACCTGACCCTGCACCTAAAGCAATTAGAGAAAGAAGAACAAAAAACCCCCAAAGTTAGCAGAAGGAAAGAAATCATAAAGATCAGATCAGAAATAAATGAAAAAGAAATGAAGGAAACGATAGCAAAGATCAACCAAACTAAAAGCTGGTTCTTTGAGAAGATAAACAAAATTGACAAACCATTAGCCAGACTCATCAAGAAAAGAAGGGAGAAGACTCAAATCAGTAGAATTAGAAATGAAAAAGGAGAAGTAACAACTGACACTGCAGAAATACAAAAGATCATGAGAGATTACTATAAGCAACTCTATGCCAATAAAATGGACAACCTGGAAGAAATGGACAAATTCTTAGAAATGCACAACCTACCAAGACTGACTCAGGAAGAAATAGAAAATATGAATAGACCAATCACAAGCACTGAAATTGAAACTGTGATTAAAAATCTTCCATCAAACAAAAGCCCAGGACCAGATGGCTTCACAGGCGAATTCTATCAAACATTTAGAGAAGAGCTAACACCCATCCTTCTCAAACTCTTCCAAACAATATCAGAGGAAGGAACACTCCCAAACTCATTCTACGAGGCCACCATCACCTTGATACCAAAACCAGGCAAGGATGTCACAAAGAAAGAAAACTACAGGCCAATATCACTGATGAACATAGATGCAAAAATCCTCAACAAAATACTAGCAAACAGAATCCAACAGCACATTAAAAGGATCATACACCATGATCAAGTGGGGTTTATTCCAGGAATGCAAGGATTCTTCAATATACGCAAATCAATCAATGTGATACACCATATTAACAAGTTGAAGGAGAAAAACCATATGATCATCTCAATAGATGCAGAGAAAGCTTTCGACAAAATTCAACACCCATTTATGATAAAAACCCTGCAGAAAGTAGGCATAGAGGGAACTTTCCTCAACATAATAAAGGCCATATATGACAAACCCACAGCCAACATTGTCCTCAATGGTGAAAAACTGAAACCATTTCCACTAAGATCAGGAACAAGACAAGGCTGCCCACTCTCACCACTCTTATTCAACCTAGTTTTGGAAGTTTTAGCCACAGCAATCAGAGAAGAAAAGGAAATAAAAGGAATCCAAATTGGAAAAGAAGAAGTAAAGCTGTCACTGTTTGCAGATGACATGATACTATACATAGAGAATCCTAAAGATGCTACCGAAAAACTACTAGAGCTAATCAATGAATTTGGTAAAGTAGCAGCATACAAAATTAATGCACAGAAATCTCTGGCATTCCTGTACACTAATGATGAAAAATCTGAAAATGAAATCAAGAAAACACTCCCATTTACCATTGCAACAAAAAGAATAAAATATCTAGGAATAAACCTACCTAAGGAGACAAAAGACCTGTATGCAGAAAATTATAAGACACTGATGAAAGAAATTAAAGATGATATAAATAGATGGAGAGATATACCATGCTCCTGGATTGGAAGAATCAATATTGTGAAAATGACTCTACTACCCAAAGCAATCTACAGATTCAATGCAATCCCTATCAAACTACCACTGGCATTTTTCACAGAAGTAGAACAAAAAATTTCAAAATTTGTTTGGAAAAACAAAAGACCCCGAATAGCCAAAGCAATCTTGAGAACGAAAAACGGAGCTGGAGGAATCAGGCTCCCTGACTTCAGACTATACTACAAAGCTACAGTAATTAAGACAGTGTGGTACTGGCATAAAAACAGAAAGATAGATCAGTGGATCAGGATAGAAAGCCCAGAGATAAACCCACGCACATATGGCCAACTTATCTTTGATAAAGGAGGCAGGAATGTACAGTGGAGAAAGGACAGCCTCTTCAATAAGTGGTGCTGGGAAAACTGGACAGGGACATGTAAAAGTATGAGATTAGATCATTCCCTAACACCATACACAAAAATAAGCTCAAAATGGATTAAAGACCTAAATGTAAGGCCAGAAACTATCAAACTCTTAGAGGAAAACATAGGTAGAACACTCTATGACATAAATCACAGCAAGATCCTTTTGGACCCACCTCCTAGAGAAATGGAACTAAAAACAAAGATAAACAAATGGGACCTAATGAAACTTCAAAGCTTTTGCACAGCAAAGGAAACCATAAACAAGGCCAAAAGACAACCCTCAGAATGGGAGAAAATATTTGCAAATGAAGCAACTGACAAAGGATTAATCTCCAAAATTTATAAACAGCTCATGCAGCTCAATAGCAAAAAAACAAACAACCCAATCCAAAAATGGGCAGAAGACTTAAATAGGCATTTCTCCACAGAAGATATACAGACTGCCAACAAACACATGAAAGAATGCTCAACATCATTAATCATTAGAGAAATGCAAATCAAAACTACAATGAGATATCATCTCACACCAGTCAGAATGGCCATCATCAAGAAATCTAGAAACAATAAATGCTGGAGAGGGTGTGGAGAAAAGGGAACACTCTTGCACTGCTGGTGGGAATGTGAATTGGTACAGCCACTATGGAGAACAGTATGGAGGTTCCTTAAAAAACTAAAAATAGAACTACCATATGACCCAGCAATCCCACTACTAGGCATATACCCTGAGAAAACCATAATTCAAAAAGAGACATGTACCAAAATGTTCATTGCAGCTCTATTCACAATAGCCCGGAGCTGGAAACAACCTAAGTGTCCATCATCGGATGAATGGATAAAGAAGATGTGGCACATATATACAATGGAATATTACTCAGCCATAAAAAGAAACGAAACTGAGCTATTTGTAATGAGGTGGATAGACCTAGAGTCTGTCATACAGAGTGAAGTAAGTCAGAAAGAGAAAGACAAATACCGTATGCTAACACATATATATGGAATTTAAAAAAAAAAAAATGTCAGGAAGAACCTAGGGGTAAAACGGGAATAAAGACACAGACCTACTTGAGAATGGACTTGAGGATATGGGGAAGGGGAAGGGTAAGCTGTGACAAAGGGAAAGAGAGGCATGGACATATATACACTACCAAACGTAAGGTAGATAGATAGTGGGAAGCAGCCGCAGAGCACAGGGAGATCAGCTCGGTGCTTTGTGACCGCCTGGAGGGGTGGGATGGGGAGGGTGGGAGGGAGGGAGATGCATGAGGGAGGGGATGTGGGAACAGATGTATATGTATGACTGATTCACTTTGTTATAAAGCAGAAACTAATAAAAATAAAATAAAATAAAATAAAAAATAAAATAAAAAAAAAAAAAAAAGAAGAAGGCCACAGGGGCAAGTGGATAATGCAGATGAGCACAGCCCTTCACCAGTAAGTCTTAGATTCATAGATTCTAAGATTCTAAGAAACCATGGGTTAGTGGGGATCATCTAGTCCAGTCTCTCACCCGTGGGGGTTCCCTTTTCAGCTTCTCTAACAATGGCACTGTGGCCTCCATTTGAACCCCTCAAGTGACGGGGGATTCTACCTCATGAAGCTGATACAAGAGAGGATAGAACTAACACAATATTGTAAAGCAACTATACTCCAATAAAAATTTTAAAAATAAAAGTCCTATATCAAGTAAAAAAGAGAGAGAGATAGGATACTCTCTTTGAGTTTCTAAAGGGTTCTCCTTAGGAAGAGGGGCCTGACCTCCAGGGACCTAGGATAGAACCTCAAGAAAAGCAGATTTCAACTTCATACGAGGCAGAAGACCTTGAGAGAAAGACCTGTCCAAACTGAGTTCATGGTCTCATCCTCAGTTGTTCTCTCTCCTTCCTTCTGATACAGAGGGTCCTCCTGCCTAAGCACTTACAATCCACTATTTTTTTTGGGAAAGACTTCCTGTTATGGAGCCACAAGTCTTCAGGGAGCTTCTTCTGGTTTGTCCTTTTTTATGCTCATGGAGAAATAGTGGCCATCCCGTTCTTTTAATATGAAGAAACCTTCAGAATTTGTTAATGGGGTCATGTCTTACTTTAAACCAGATTAACAAGAAAAGGGAGTCCCACATCCACCCAGCAGACTAAAGAGAGAAAGAATCCTTAGGCAAGAGCCCTCCCCTGACAGTGATGAGTTAAAAGCAAAGGATGCTGGTAACCGGGGCTGCCTCTCAGCTCTGCCAGCAGTCATGGCTTAGCCTCCATCAACAGGGCCCCCACCCATCCAAGCAGAGGCACACAGCTTGATTGCAGGGGTCATGGTTGTGTTTATATAAATGGATCAGACATCACCTAAAGTCCTGAAACTTGCTTTTTTTTTTTTAATTTTATTGAAGTAAAGTTGATTTGCAATGTTGTGTTAATTTCTGCTGTACAGCAAAGTGATTCAGTTATACATATGTATATATTCTTTTTCATATTCTTTTCCATTATGGTTTATCACAGCATATTAAATATAGTTCCCTGTGCTATATAGTAAGACCTTGTTATTTATCCATCCTATATATAATAGTTTGCATCTGCTAATCCCAAACTCCCAATCCTTCCCTCCCTTACCGTCCTCCCCCTGGGCAACCACAAATCTGTTCTCTATGTCTGTGAGTCTGATTCTGTTTCATAGATATGTTTGTGCAACTTGCTTTTTTAAGTAATGGTTATGGATATTATTCATGTTTTATAATTATGAACATCTTTCTCTAACTGTACATATAGGCCTATCTCATTCATTTTACAGGCTGAGTAGTAGTCTATTAAGTGGATACACATAATTTATTTACATAATCTGCTTTTATTGGACATCTGAGATATTTCCAAGTCCTTCCAAAACTACAGTGACAATTCTATGCATACATACATTTGTGTGCACTTCTGTTAGCATTCTCTAAAATATGTGAATATCTTTTCCTTCACTTTTTACTACAATAAACAGTTAGAACCTTTTTGCATACATCTCTGGGCACAAGTGTAGTATTTCTAAGAATATACCCTCCAAAGCAGAATTTGGATCAGAGAATTCCGAATATTCAGAGGGGATGAATATTTTTAAAATTTACTGCCAAATTGCCCTCCTAAAGATCCTACCAATTTATATACTTTCACCAGTAAGAGTATGAAAGTGTCTGCATCCCTCATATACACTACAACTCTGGTTATTTTAAACTTTTTAATTTTTGCTGATTTGTTAGGTAAAAAGGTGACTTTTTAAAAAAAGAATTGCATTTCCCTGGTCATTGGTGAGGTTGAGCATTTTAAAATATCTTTGTTGATATTTTCACTTTTTCTTCAGTGATTTGCCTGTTCAGAGACTTAGCTGGTTTTTGTCTTTTGTAATATTGATTTACAGGAGCTCTTTAAACAATTAATGCTTTCTTAATACTTTATCTGTTTTATATGCTATAAAAATTTTCTCCTGGTCTGTCACTTATCTTTTTTTTTTTTTTTTTGCGGTACGCGGGCCTCTCACTGTTGTGGCCTCTCCCGTTGCGGAGCACAGGCTCCAGACGCTCAGGCTCAGAGGCCATGGCTCACGGGCCCAGCCGCTCCGCAGCATGTGGGATCTTCCCAGACCGGGGCACGAACCTGTGTTCCCTGAATCGGCAGGCGGACTCTCAACCACTGCGCCACCAGGGAAGCCCTGTCACTTATCTTTTAAATTTGCTTATCTTTGCCCATTTTTCTGTTGACTTATTTAGATTTTCCCATTGATTTGTAAAGACTTTTTCTATCCTAAGGATATCCATCTTTGTCATAAATCTTGCAAATATGTTTGTTTTCTTTTCTGTTTTAGACTTTCTTGAGTGGAGGAGATGTTTTATGTTTATTTTGGCACATATACCTTTGTATATCATAAGTCTTTAGAAAGGTTTTCCCCACCCTGAGATGCGATATTCACCAATATCTTCTTTAGGTTTTCCTAGCTGTGATTCTTTAATCCATCTGGAATTGATTTTGTTGTGTGGTATGCCATAGGAATCTCATTTTTTTCTTCCAAAATAGTTGGTCAGATTTCCCAATATCTTTCATCAAATTAGTCATCCTTTCCTCTCTGGTTTGTAATCCCAACTTAGTCATATATTTTTTATTTGGACTTGAAAGAGGTAGAAATTTTTATTATCAGCAATCTTGACTTCATTTACAAGGGAGAGATGAATTATTTGTTTTGCATGGGAAAGAAGAGTGTGGTGGCCGATAAAATCAGGAGAAGGCAGTTAAGATAGTCATGGAATTTATTGTGAAAAAGGAAAGTCTGAGGGAAAAATGGGGAAAGAGAAAACTACTGAGTCATAGAAGGAATGTGTTATCAAAACAACAGTGGCCACAGGGAAGGAATATTCGTGAGTGTCTCCCAAAGGGAAGGATGCAAGCAGAACTGAGTTGGTTGTCCTGAGCTCCCAGCTGAAGGCAAAGGTCACCAGTCAGCTCCCCCTGCCACATGACCTCACTAGGCCTGGCACAGAGTGCGTGTTAAGTCAGGGCTGTTAATTAATTAACAACTATGAAGAACTGGCATTGGGGCTGTATATTTAACATATATGTGAAGCTTATCCTGTAACATTTACGTTATGTGTAAAATACATATAAAGCTTTACTTTAAAGCTGAAAGCTATTTAAACTTTAAAGTAATACCTGTCCCTTATTAAAGCGAGAGAGAGAAAAAATAGAGGACAGAATAATGCTAGGGTTAGGATTAGCTTTTTTGAGCACCTACTAGGGTCCAGAACGTTATTAGCTGCTTTACATATATTTTATTTCATAAAGAAGAGAATTAGAACTCCTGTAATCCCACCATTTGAGATTAACCACCATTAACACTCTGCTGTATTTCCGTCCAGTCTGGTTCTTCTGATAAATGTTTTATAACAATATCTAACATTTATTGAGCTGTTACATGCCAGAACTAATAAAAAACGCTTTACTAAACCTCATAACAATCCTAAGAGATAGGCACTATTATTATTTTAATTTTATAGATAAGGAAATGGGGACTAGTGAGGTTAAATAATGGACACTGGTTCTGTATAACCAGTTTTGTAGATTACTTTTTATCACTTACGCTTATATCAGGAATGTTTTCCCACATTATTAACTATCACGCAGAAGAGATCACTTAATAGCTACGTAATATTTCCGTTCAATCGTTAGTGATTTTTTAATAGAATAAATACTGCTGGTGGTGCTCATTTTGAAATGTACAGAAATATTGAATCACTATGTTGTGTGCCAGGAACTAACATAGTGTTGTAGGTCAATTATACTTCAAAAACAAACAAACAAACTCAGAAAAAGAGATCAGATTTGTAGTTACCAGAGGCTGGGGTGGGGAGGGGAGAAATTGGATGAAGATGGTCAAAAGGTACAAACTTCCAGTAATAAGATAAATAAGTGCTATGGATATAATGTACGACATGATTAATATAATTAGCACGTTGTATGTTGTATATGCAAAATGATAGGAAAGTAAATCCTAAGAGTTTTCATCACCAGGGAAAAAGGTTTTTTTTGCTTTTTTAAAATTTTATATCTCTAAGAGATGATGGATGTTCACTAAACTTGTTGTGGTAATTCTTTCAGGATGTATGTAAGTCAAATTATCATGCTATACACCTTAAACTTGGACAGTGCTGTATGTCAGTTATATCTCAATAACACTGGAAGAAAATAAATTAAAAGTAAAATAAAAGAATAAATACTGCTGTTAGGAACAACCTTGTACTTAAAACTTTGTGCGTATCTGAGCACTCAGATTAAAAAAATAATAAGTGGAATTACTGAGTCAACTTTTTTTCAGGCTCTTTCTACATATTGTCAAATTGCCTTCCAGAAAGCTTCAACCATTTTACACTCCACCAGCAATAAATGAAAGTACCCATTTAACGCCCTAGCCAACACTAAGTATTATTAATTTTAAATTCTAACCAATTTAAATAGGTAAGCAATTATAAATCATTTCAGTTTTTTTATCATAAAGGAAAAACAAAACAGGATTTTGTTTCTTTCAAAATTTTAATTAAGCCTCTCTCATATGCCAGGCACTCTTCTGGGGGCTGAGGATGGGACAGTGAACAGGACAAACCCTACCCCTGCCTTCGTGGGACTCAGACCTAACATAGAGGTACGTTCAACAGGTAATGAACAAATTCCAGGTGTTAGCTCTATAATAAGTACTTAGAAGCACTTAGTGTTCATCGGCCCCTTCTAAAGTAAAGCACTAAGAACTCATATGATCCTCACAACAATTCTTTTGGGTAGGTGCTATTACTATCCCCCATTTTACAGATGAGGAAACTGAATCACCAAGAGGTCAAGTAACTTGCCCAAGGTCATACAACAAGTAGCAAAGGCAAGATTCAGACCCAGGCAACCCAGATTCAGTGGCCTTTACCTCTGCTATCCCTCTATTGAAGGACAGAGTATAGGGCATGCTGAGACACTGAAGAGTAGAAAGAAGATAAACGAAAATAGAAAAATTAAAACAAAGTGGATTCAAATAAATAGTAAAAGGATCAGAAATGGAAGTCCATTTGGGTCAGAAATATTACTGTGACGTTCTTAACTGTGTCTTTGCCCTCCTTTATTCAGAGGAGTAGGTGAGAATGACACGTGGCAGAAACCTGCAGATCCTACACACATGGGACAATAAACCTGGAACAGTCCAAAGACAGGAAAGGAATGGTCTAAATTCTCCTGCTATGAGGCAGCAGAGGAGGGAAGAAGGGAGCAGCCCCTGCCTTCCTAGACCTTCAGGAATGGGAAAGATAAAGGGCTCAATCCCAGCAGCATTCAAAACTGAACAGATGAGGAGAAAATAGAAACTTGTACATTTCCTGGGCTTCTGGCTAAGTGATCTCCCAGCTTGGCCTGAGGCTACCACCCCCTGGCAGGACCTGCGGTTTTGCAGACCTTGGGGTGACGCTGCTGTGGGCTGCAGCGCCATCTAGCAGATGTGACAGTGAAATGGCACCCGAACCACTCGACCATTCTGAAGTCCTTCGAAAGACAAGTACTGTACCCCACTGTGCTAAGTGCTGAGGTTGCCACGATGAATAAACAAGCCTCTGTCCTTGAGAAGGTCACTGTTCATCTGAGGAGACCATCGCAGGTTCTAGAGCAGAGATTTATGCAAGTGTTTAGGGAACAGGGGCTAAGGAGGCTGACCTTCCCTGCGGTTCAGGGAAGGCTACACAGAAGAAACAATAATTCAAACCAGGTCTCAAAAGATGAGGAATTATTTGTCAAGCAGTAGACAATAGAAGGAACTTACAGGCAATGGGACCAGAAGTTCAAAGGCCCAGAGATGTGAAAGAGTTCAATGCATTCTGGAAAGGTTGGAATATTCAAACCACAAGCCACTGGCAACCTTACAGACCAGCTAGTTCCATGTTTAACGGATGAAGTTACGAAGATTCAGGCAAGGAGGGGACCTCATGCAGATTCACACCCAAGTTAGGAGTGTCCACACTGGAACCCATGTCTCCTGGCCACAGGAGATCAAGGCCTGCAACCAGCTCTCTGGAGAAGTCATGGTCACCTGGCAGGGCCCAGCAGTAAGGCTGGGCACATGGAGATTTGACCTTGAACTCAAGAAGAGCTGCTTGCATTCAGAACCTACCTCTACCCCTAGCTAGGTGAGGTTTTCAAGTTACTTATTCTTTTCAAGTCTCAGTTTTCTTATCTGTCAGATGGGAACCATCATAGTCCTCCATCATATGGTGGTTTTGAGACTAGAAAGAGTTAATCCATGTTAAGTGCTTGACGCGATGCCCAGTATATGCTGAATGCTTGGGGATCAGATACTAAGTCTGCAATTTTAATATTGTCACTTTTTATTGTAGTATTATGATATTTTTCTTATTTGAAAGCATTTATTATTATTAATTGATTGTTTACTATTTATTATTTTTACTGTTTCTTATTATGTACTAAGAACTTACTGAAGGAACTGGGGCTCTTCTGTCTGAATAAGGATAAACCCAGAAGCCACAGTCCTGTTTGCAAAACTTGAAGGGTTGTGCTAGAACAGAAGGAGTGGAAATCATCTGAGGGGCCCCGGGGGCCCAAGCCAGGCACAGTGGTTGAGAGCTGCAGGAAGGCAGATTTTCGTGTAGTGTAAAGAACTTTCCTACCCTTCAAGTGGCCCTGGGCGGAAGTTGTTTACTTGTTGTTGGAAATGTTCAATCTGAGACCAGATGACTATTGATCGCTGCCACGCCCCACCTTGCATGGGGCAGGAAGTCATCTAGCCCATTTCACTATCTGATGCCTTACATATCTAATTGAGCTCTGCTTTCTAGGGGAATATGATTTGGTAGGTCATCTGGGAAGACAGCTGTCTATGTTTATAAATTTCAAAGTCATGAGCAATGCTCAAAGAAGTCAGGATCCAAAATGTATAACCCTGTTTTTCAGAGTAATTCATTAGATTTCAGCTAAATGTGAGGAAAGGCTGAGATGCCCATGTCAGCCTGGAGAACAGGGGGAATGGTCCAGAGAAACTGAAGGCAGCTCAGCCTTATTCCCCAAGTGCTGCCTGGAGAATGTGTCTTCATTCTGAGGAGATGGGAAGGGCTCTTACGATCCTGACAGCCATAGAGGGTGCAGAGGTATCGCCTCAAATCATTAAATAGCAGAACACATCAAATGCTCCCTATTTAAAATTTATGCAAGGTCTGCTACGTGCGAGCACTTGGAATATAAAAGTGAATCCAAAAACCAGAGTCTAGATGAGGCCAGGAGGGGTACAGTCTAGGAAGGTAATAAGACCTAGGCACAGAATAATTTCAGTCCACAATGGAAAGGACTAGTGTTAATAGACAGGCCCTTGGGGTCACATGACTCTCACAGGAGGCAGCAGTGGAGGAAGTGATATTTGAGCTAGGCCTTGAATAACACGTAGTATTTGAACCCAAAATGATGAGAGGGAAGAGCTTCTCAGAGGAAACAGCAATGTAGGCAAAAGCGTGGGGGGGCCTAAAAGCACTGCTTAGGGGTGGATGGAGCCCCACTGTGGCTGGAGTTTAGGGAGTGTAAGGGGTAGTGCAGGATATAAGATCAGAGAAGGCATCATACAGCAATTCCCCTCCCTGGTGTGTACCCAAGAGAACTGAAAACATGCCTCCACGTAAAAAACATGTACACTAATGCTCATAGCAGTATTACTCAATAACAGCTGAAAAATGGAAACAACCCAAATATAATGTAGTATATGTACACAATGCAATGTTATTCAGCATTCAGCAAAAAAAAAAAAAAAAAAGGAATGAAATAGTGATACATGATACAGCATGGATGAAACTTGGAAATGTGCTAAATGAAAGAAGCCAGGCACAAAAAAACACCTGTCATATGATTCCATTTACATGAAAGGCCCAGAATAGGGAAACCTATAGAGATAGGAAGATTGGTGATTGCCTAGGGCCGGGGTGGGGGGTTAGGAGTTGATGGCTAAAGGGCATGGGGTTTCTTCTGGGGATGATAAAAATGTTCTAAAATTGGTTATGGTGATGGTTGCACAACTCCATGAATATACTAAGAACCATTGAATTGTACCCTTTAAATGGGTGAATCATGTGGTATGTGAACTGTATCTTAGTACAGCTGTGACAAGCAAGCAAACCAAATGGTCCTTCCCAGAGTCAGTGTGAGAATCAGTGGGATAGACCACAGAAAACACGTAATCGACCTCCCCCAATGGTACAGAAGGGGACATTAAGGCCCAGAGAAGGGAAGGATTCACCCAGGGTCTCGCAGTGAGCCAGCGACAGAGCTGGAACTAGACCGCACGGCTCTGCCGCCTGACTCAGGGTCCCTGCTATGCCCAGCGCTATTCTCCTTACTTTTCCACTCCTAGAAATACAACCCTCAAGCAGAATTCATAGCCACAGCTGCCTGACAGTCTACCTGGAGAAACAGGGAAAGAGCAGCAGAATCATAAGATTTGTTTCCTGACTCAGCGTTGGAAGAAAGGCCATAAATGAGGTTGATATCCCCTTTGTAATAGTCTCACCAGATGGTCATCCAGCAACCTTTGAACATCCTGGGTGACAGGGAAATTGATACCTCCAAAATATCCTCCTTCCATCTTTGAACAGCTTTGTGGTAAATAGAATTCCATCTCCCTTTACTCTGTGTATAGGGAGGTCTAAGGGGTATACTTTAGCCAGACTTCTGTGGGAGGCCTTAAAATGAACTGCAATTGTGTTTGCATCTCTTTCCCTCACTTGGTCAGGTGTTTCTAAGGGCAGGGGCTGGGTCTGAGTTTATATCCCAATGTCCCAAAATAGAGCCAGCACAGGGAAGGCAGTTCTGAATGTTTGGTGAAAGAATGAGTGAACCAAAAAGAGAAACCATAGGGTTTGATGCTCTCTAACCAAGCCCTTCACCTGGAGAGTTTCTCTTTCCTTGGTTTCAATGACATGACCCAATCTTGATGCTCCATGCACTTTGGGGCCCCTCCACTGTCTTCAACACTGTCTTCTGCTCATGAATGATAGCATTTTTCAAAGGGTACACTTCAGATTTTCTGGCTCTTCCCACTGTTAGAGAATTCCTCTACTCTCTCAGCTCACTCCAGGATGCTCAGCCAGACTCACCACTTGGGTGAACTTGGGTGGCCACCAGACATCCCCATTGAATGACCCTCATCACCACAGATGTCCAAACTGATTCATCATACCTTTGCCAAGAGACGTACCCTCCCAAGGTTTTCCTGCCTCTTATTAGTACCAAATACAGCCGAAAAATATTTCCTTACACTAGCAAGTACATTTGCATTCTCATTTTTTTAATGCACAGCGTTTCTCCCATTCAAACAAAATCAGGAGGCTAAGACATTCAGGACATACTGCCTCAGAACAAATCCGGCATAGCTGAAATGTAAAGGGAAAGCAAAGAATCAAATTCTTGGCTTTTGAAATTCATAGCAAGAAAAGTCTTAAAAGCCAAGATTCTGGTTTGGGAGAGCCAGGCTTTTTCTGATAGACTAGAGCTTCGTCTTCTAGAAGCATGATTTGGGGAATAAAAAGCAGAGTTTAAGGAATTGGGACTTTAAATTCCAGCCATTCATGGCTTTTCCTACTCCCTTTAAATATCAGCTAAGCTACTCTCACACCTTCATTCCCTCTCAACTGCACTGCTCCAAGCTGAGCCCTCCCAACTCCAGGCCTGGGATGTTGTCACTGCTCCTTACCGAGTGCAATGGCTCTACCCCATGCTCCCGCATCCACCTTACACAGTCTACTGCAGTGGTCCTTACACATCCTACCTCAGACCCTTCCAATGTCTCCTCTTTGCCCTCTAGAAACAATTTACATCAATTCAATAAATACTTACTGAACAGGATAAGTATTCTTATCAATCTAGCAGAGATTGGGGTTAGCCAATTAAAACCCCTGGACCAAGTCAGGCCTACCAACTGGTTTTGCAAATAAAATTTTATTGGAACACAGCCCCACTCACTCATTTACATGTTGTCTATGGCAGCTTTTGTGCTAAGAAGGCAGAGTCAAGTAGCTGTAACAGAGGGAGTATGGCCCAAAACACCTCAAATATTCACTACCAGGCCCTTTACAGAAAATGTTTACTGACCCAAGTGCTAGATGCTGAGGATTCCACAGTGGATGAAATACACATGGTCCCCTGCTGCTTATAGATGAGGGTGTTCCACCCCAGGCCCTTGCCTACCACTTCTGCCCTGTCTCCCACCGCCCTCTCTCCAAGTCCTCTGAGAGTACACCAGTTCCTAGATTTTGGAATTCACAGATCAATAAAAAACAATTTTTTTAATCACAGAGGATTGACATAGGATTATCAGATAGGTACATTTTTAAAAACCAACTACTATCTAATATTACCATCATTTTATAAGGAAAAAACATTTTAACATTAAAAAGCAGCAAGGATATCGCTAAAAATAAAGAAGAATTCCACAAGCTACATTAGTTTTACAAAATTCATCCTGTGGACTTTATTTTCCCCATTGCTGTGAATGATGACCCTTCTTCACTAATCATCACAGGTCTGTGGGCAGTCACATGGGACCTTTGATCTAGTCTAGGCAAACTGGTTTACTTTGTATTACCCAGATTTGCTATGGCTCTTCCCATGCAATTTTGCATCGGCAAAGCTCTTCCTCCTATTCTTCTGCTCATTGTTCAAAGCCCAGCTCATTAGCAGCAGAAGCTTAAGCTTCCCTCCAGCAGCAATCTAAAGACCCAGCTGCTCAGAGTTGCACGCAGGCTGTCGGCAGCGCGGATGAGTGATATGGCTGGGGTAGCTCTGTCGGCCACGGAGCAGGCTGACAGGAGGGCCACCTGGAGTGTGGCCCTTCCACTGGCACAAGCAGGTGAAGCCCTTTGACACAAGCATGCTGACAGCTCCACAGTGAAGGCTCGCAAATGCCCGAGAGGTGGACACCAGCTTCCTGACAAGTCTCTCATGAGGGCACCAGGCAGCAGCCAGCTCCCAATCAGCAGGTGGTGGCAGCAGACACTGAGAGAGGTCGCCTTACTGGCAGGCAGCCCCAGGATACTGGGTACTCACTGCTCACGTGAAGCTTCTGGAATCCCCTTATACAATCCTAAGGTCTGTGGAAAAACAAATTATGGCTCTGTGATGAAGATAATCCCAGCAAGGCCTGGTGCCAAGCATACTTTCCTGCCTGACTTTGCTTCAGGGACAAACATTCTCCAGGCTTCCCTGCTGACCCAGCACCTCCTCCCTCCCCTGATGTGTCTGTGTGTGATCACTTTTGCAAACCCTCCACTGTGGGTGAGATATGAACAGTGAGCACTCCATCTCTTTTTACCAGCGGGAGTGGGGCTGCATTTCTCTAACTGCTCTCCACATTAGGGTGAGAGGTCTCCTTGTCCTTCTGAGACGGTTTATAGCCAAGTTGTTTTGCTTCTCAGTCATTTAATCCCTGTTGACTGTCTCAGTCATTTGAGACAGACAGGGAAAAAAAGGTTAAATTTCCAAGGGGAAATTAGAGACCCTGAGGCAAAACTGGAAAGAAGTCTTGGGATCACCTGGCTCAAACACCTCCCACTACAAAGAAGGAAACTGAGGCCCAGACAGGGAAGAGAATTGCTCAAGACCTCACAGGGAGAGCTGGAACTAGAAATAAAACCTCCTTGGTCAGCCCAAACCTCTTCAACTAGACACTGAAATGTCTAGATTGTCATTCCCTATAATCCAGAATTAAGGTAGTATTCCTTCTAGAAAACAGGAGAATATGTACCAGCTCAGATTAGGACGTGGTAAGAAAAGGGGAGTCTGGGTGAAGAGGGAGAATGTCCCAGGCAGCACATAATGACATATCAGACACTCACCCTTCGTAGTAGCATTTCTGCTAAAGGCTGGAGGAACAGGGTCCCCAAATTTTAAGTAAAGACACCACAAAATTTGTTCTCTTAAGACCTTCATATTCAGCCCAGATGAGGAAGCCGAGGTCCGAAGAAGGGGGCAGGAATCAAGTGAAGGTCATGCACCATCAGGTGGAGGGTGGAATTAGGAGCTTGGCCTCCGAGGGTCTGGTCCAGCTCTCTCCTTGGCAGTTGGTCAGACTATCAGCCATCCCTGTCCTGGGGCTACCGGCCAGTCTTGAACTTGGGACTTCGTCTCAGCTTTCCCTACAGAGAGTCAGCTGTTCTTTTGGGCCAGTTGGTGCCAGGCTGATATTGCATTCCTCTCCTTGGCCCCCGAGCCAGGGACACGCTTTCCTGCAGCCCGATGCCATCCCCCATGGCGTGATTTCTGTGTGGTGGCCCAGGGAACAGCTGGTTGGAGGGTGGCAGGCTGAAGCTCTGAGTCAGGCCTGGCTAGTTCTATGAAGATCACCTGCCCACCAGGAGGGCTTGGGTTTTACTGCCTTCTGGCCATGTGTCACAGCAAGACATGCTAAACTCTCCCTGTGACTTGAGGACATGGCTTGGGCTGTCTGGGGCAGGTAGGGCAAGGACACTGAAAGCAATCCAGGCAGCACCCCTTTCCTGGGTCAGCCAATGCAGCAAGGAGGCACTGGTCCTGGCGCCTGCCCTCATGCAAGGGAAGCAGTCTTGACCTCAGAACCCCCATTCCAGACCCGTGTCCAGCATTGCCGGACCAGTCTAGGAAACCAGCAGACCAGCTCGGCAAAGGGGAGAGCAGAGAGAGGTTCCTTTCCCTAAAGAAAGAGTCCAGAGCATCAGAAAGTAGCACCCTGGCCCATGGCCCAGATCCCCCAGCTTCTGTGGGCCAAAGGACCTCAAAGATCTTCTAGCTCAAGTCCTTCATGGAACAGGAAAGAAAACAGAGGCCCAGAGAGGGGAAGGAGTTTTCCCTGGGTCACACAGCAACTTACAGCCAGGACTAAAATCCAGCCCTGCTGTTCATCCAGTTCTCAACCCACAAATGCTTTCAGAGCGTGGAGGTGACAGATGTCACTCTGGCCCCCAAAGGGTCATGAGGGAAACATTGCTAAGAGCCACCAGGTGCCCTCACGGGGTGAGTACTAAGTGTAGTTGCCCTGTACAGAGTTAGGATTGCACAAAGCATATATATGCATTGCCTTTTTTAATATGTTCAGCAATCCTATAAGGTAAGTGTAATTATTATCATCATCTACTTGAAAATTAACCAGGAGGCCTTCACTGGACCCTCTCTAGTCATCCCTTGTCCTTGTTATCCCCTCACTGTCACATCCAGTCAATGGACCAGTAAAACCAGACATCTCTAGAGCACCCTGGGAACAGAAAGGAAGGGAGCTATAAACAGAATTCCAGCTGCCCGAGGTCTCAAGGACCACAATACGGACTCTCTGCTAAACATCATTCCGAACCCTGCTCCGACCACTGAAGCAGAACAGCCTGGGAGCATCCAGCACTCCCCCCCGGGGGGCTCACCCTACAGCCAGCACAGGACCTGGTGGGCTCACCTGAACCAGTCTCCCTGCAAACATGTGCTGGGAAGAAGCTTGGCCCACAGTAACCCCAGCCCCTCTATTTTTGTTCCATCACACACGCCAGGGCTCTCTTTGCCTCTCCTCCCCACACCCCCGCTCTCTGCCTGACAGCCAGCTGCCTGTCTATTTGAGGAAGCTGCAGTTAGAGCCTCTGCAGTCTTTCTCCCTGCCAGCCCAGTGATGCCCTGTTATGGGTGTGCTCTCCGTGTGACTCAGACCCAGCCAATAGACAAACTGGAGGGAGGGAGGTGGCCTGGAGAGGGAGGTCTCTAGAAAAGCAGTGGAGGAACTTGAAGGCACTGGTGCCATACAGCCTGAGGAAAAAGACTCAGGGAAACACATGCACATCCCTGGAAGGGTGTTAGGAGCAGAGAAAGCAGATTCACTCTGAAGGGCTCCAGAGGCCAGAGTGGGAGGGTGGACACACTGGACCTATTTTAGCTCAAAACATGAAAAAGCTTCTTGACTATCCTAAGACTGCCCAGGATACATTAGATCAAATGGCAAGCACATCAAACTTGGAGTCAGGGAAGCCCAGATTGGAGCCTCCACTCCCCGCTGTGCCTCAGCGAGCAAGATACTCAGCATTCACTATCTCTAAAATAATCTCATGAGGTGTATCTCAGAGATGCTCAGAACTCCTCGTAACACATCCAAAGGCAAACTTCAAATTCCCCAAGAGAAAAGAGGCTCAGCCTCCACACACAGAGGCTGTGATCCCATCCAGGGCCGCCACAAAGAGCCAAGCCCAGCAGGGCGGTGGGCACAGAGAAAGGGGTCCTGGTCAGAAGCCAGACTGACCTGGGCTCAAGTCCTAGCTCTGTCTCTTACCATCTTGACCTCTAGCAAGATACTCAGCCTGAGTCTCTGAGTCTCAGTTTTCTTACCTGTAGAGTGGAGCTGTAAACCCCACCCTACCTCCCTTATAGGGTTGGGGTGCGGATCAAATGAGGGAGAAGAACACGCACCTTGGAGGCTATACGTTACTGATACAAAAAGCAATGGTGTGTTGAGAATTTCTGACTACAGTTATTTTTATCCCAGGAAGAACATGGATGACACAACAATTGCATTCGATGACAAATGTCCGTTCAACAAACATTCACTGGGCACCTACTGTGCCAGATTCTGAAGATGCAAACGTAAAGTAGACAAAACTCTATGACCTCCAAGACAAACTAAATGAGACAAGAAACATGTAAATTACTCAGGATAGCAGAATGTGGGACGCAGAGGTGTATCCAAGTTATGGTGAGAGCACAGAGGAGAGTGACCCTGCCCAGGATAGAGGGAGGCAGGGGTGAGGGCACCCGAGGAGGGAGTGTTTGGATAGAGCCTTAAGAATGAGGAAGAATATTTACACACCCAATAACAGACCATCAAGGTGTATGAGGCAAAAACTGACAAAGAATTGAAGGGAGAAATAGACAATTCTACAATAAAAGTTGGAGACTTCAATGCCCCACTCTTGATAGAATGGATAGAATAACCAGACAGAAGACAAGTAAGGAACTAGAGGACTGGGACAACGGAATAAACCAACTAGATCTAACAGACATAACTCAGAACACTCTGCCCAACAACAGTGGCATATACATTCTTCTTGAATACACGTGGGATACTCTCCAGGACAGACCATATGTTAGGCCACAAATTATGTCTCAATAGCCAAAAGATGGAATCAACCCAGTGTCCGTCAACAGATGGATGGATAAACAAAATGTGATGTATACATACAATGGAATACTATTCAGCCTTAAAAAAGAAGGAAATTCTGACACATGCAATAGCATGGATGAATCTTGAAGACATTATGCTAGGTGCAATGTCAGTCACAAAAGGACAAACACTGTATGATTCCACCCCTATGAGTTACCTAAAGTAGTCAAATTCATAGAGATAGAAAGTAGAACAGTGGTTGCCAGGGGCTGGGGGAAGGAATGGGGAATTATTAAGTGATGCAAGAGTTTCAGTTCTGGAGATGGATGGTGGTGATGGTTGCACAACCACGTGAATGTTCTTAATGCCACTGAACCATCACTAACCAAAAAAAATGGTTAAAATGTTAAACTTCATGTTATGTATATTTTACCCAATTTTTAAAGATAAATAATTGTAAAAAATAAAAGAATGAGGAGGGAGTGTTCTAAGCAGTCCAGGTTGGAGAGAGAAGTCTAGACAGAAGAAACATCTTGTACTAAAGCACAGACGTACGAAAGCAACTGGTGTTCTCTGGAAATAGCGAAAGTGCCCCCAACATGTGAGACACACAGAGGTAGCCTCAGTGGGCTGGAGAGGTTCCTGAAGAATGTCCTGCAACATTTGCATGCCACTCCGTGGGCTCCAGGGAAGATAGGGTCGCAGCGTGGCTGAGAGCAGTCAGACTGGGAGGAGGCTGGGAAGGGCAGACAGGACCACCTCTAGAGAGACATTAAAAGAGAAACTGCTTTCCAGACAGCCCCAGCTCCCCAGACCTGTGGTCACCCTCTGTGGTCACCAGCCCAGTGCTGCGGCCAGAGTGACTCAAGACCTTTGCCTCCCGGGGCCACCAGCTGAAGGCAGGAGGGATTCCCCTGAAAAACGCAACGGGGAGGCACTGGTGGGGGCCCTGTGTGGGAAGCTCCTCTCTGCCATGTCATTCTCCCTGCACTGTGCAGTCTGTTTGGGTGGCAGCCTAGTGATGATGGGGAGCTTATCTCCCTGCAGGCTCACCCTGTGGTTTTCACCAGCTCACAGAGAGGCAAGTTCTGTAGCTCAAATGTGCATTTGGGCATGAGGAGTGGGAGGGGGCCTCTGTGAAGTCTGAATCAAGTGAATCTGGGAAATCCCAAGTCTGCAACTTATGAACAGTGACCTTGAGCAGCACTGTGTCTATATGGGTCTCAGCTTGTCCATCTATAAAATAAAGGAGTTAGACCTATAAATCCATTGTTATGCCTTTAACATTAAGAAAGACAGGACATTACTGAACATGTTTTAGTAATTCAGCAATCAAGTATGCACACACACACACACACACACACACACACGGACGGGGCAAAATGTTCTTTCCTTTTCCCCTTGAGTCTCTCTCATCTACGTTAGTCTAGGTTTGACAACACTGAGTGAGTTTCCTCTGTGATTTCCATCTCTCTCTTCCTCTCTCTAGTTCCCTTGGTTTCTTCCTCTAAGTTGTCTTCCTTGTAAGAGTAGGGGGAGCATGAGAGGGGGCTTGGCATCCTGTGAATGGAAGGAAAAGAATGGAGGCAAGTCCTTCCTCATCTAACCACAGGGCAAAAAAATCTATAAAATATCTAAATCTATGAGTAAAATCAGCTCTTAGCTAAAACTGGTGTGTTATTCTACTCAAAACACCACTTGGTCTTTCCAAAGGAAGCAAGTCAAAGTTATTCACATATATATATATATATATACCCTCAAGGAAGAATTTGCTGGAAATTGGATTGTCAAAGGTCAATTTACCAAATGATCAAGTCACTTCATTACTGAAAATGTTCTTAACATAACGTTGTAGTTTCACCAACATGATAGCAAAAATTGTTCATGCCCTAGTTAGGTGGGCTAGTCCCGAGATATTGCAGGCTCTGCCATTGTCACCTACTGTCTCCAGGGGTCTCCATTCCAACCAGCTGGAAGGGGAGAAGCATGTGGATGAACCTGTGTGGGAGATGAACATCACTGGCGCTCACATTCTGTGGCCTGCCTCTAAGCCGCATGTCCACCTACAAAGCGGACTGGGAATGTAGTCCCTAAGCAGGCAGCCTCTCCACAGTGACCTTCCTGGGAGCCCTGCAAAGGAATGTAAGTGTTGCAAACACCAAGTTCTTCTCCAGTGCTCAACATCCTGCGTAGACACACGTGGGCCTTTTCTTATACATGACTGCCTCCTCTATTCTGTGCCTGCCCCTGCCCAGACATGGAGTATGTGAATGAATGGACTTTTCCTTAGACATGGCTCTCATGTGGCCTTGCGTTTGGCCCCAGGTTTGGCATCTTCATCTCTCGGGCCTTGGCCTCTGCCTCCACCTCACCTCTGCATCTGCCCTGGCATCTCCCTCAGTCCTGCCATTTCACAAATGGTGTCCCCTTCAACACAATCTTTTGTTTCTCTATTTTTAAAAACCTGCGCCCTGTCCACCTTGGAATGTAAAGCCTGTAAATCTCTAGGAAACACTGTCTGCGGGCAGAAAGCTTAGCTCTGAGAGACTAAGTAGCTACACAGAGAGGCCGCATTTTGAGTTCTTTGTGGTAACAATGGAAGAGGGAGCCACTGAGCTTTGAAACTGGGATAGCTGTCCTGGCCCCTCTTTGCTCTCACCACAGAAACCTCCCTAAACACACTGTTTAAATGAGGGAACAAAAAAAGAATGTGGGACTTCTGCTTCCAGCCAAGATGGAGTAACAGGGACCAATTTACCTCTTTTATGAAACAATAAAGAAAGAAAGAAAGAAAGAAAAGAAAGAAAGAGAAAAGAAAGCGAGAAAGAGATAAAGGGGGAGGGAGGGAGAGAGAGAGACAGAGAGAGAAAAGAAAGAAAGGAAGGATGGAAGGAAGAAAGAGAGTACATAAAACAGTGATTTTCAAGACATAGAAGTCACAAAACAGAAGACAACCATGCCTGAGAGAGCAAAAGCAAATTGGCCCAATGTACTGCCTATGACAGTTCTCTGGCTGTGGCACTTGAGGGGGAATTGAGGCAGAGCCTGCAGACTCCCTGAGTAGAGGAGATGGAGCTGAGAGTCCAGGGGACCAAAGCAACCAGAGTTCGTAATACAGAGCACCAGAGAGGAGAGAACGCACAGTGAGAGGACCTCAGAAATCTGCATAGAACCCTCCATGCATGCATCAACGACACATCATGTGAAGAAACTACCTGAAGTGGAGGAAAGAACCACCTGAAAGAACTGGAAGAAAAAAGGCCTAGCGCTCACACAGGACTGGGAACAGTGCCTACAGCCACCAGTCAGACTAAAAAAGCTCATAATTCACGGCATATGGGGTGAAGTGCTCAGGAGGGTCTTGCCTCAGCAGTGAGGAATGACTAGTCATAAACTGTGCTGCTCTAGACCCACCTAGCGAATTGTAAAAGTTAGACCTGAAAGAATCACAAAGTTTCCAATACTTAACTATATCCCAGAACAAAACTGGAGATATATAGGGATACAACATATCCAACACCAACAAGGTAAAATTCACAATGTCTGATATCCAATCAGAGATTACCAGACATGCAAAAAATCAGGAAAACATGACCCATAGTGAGGCCATCCAATCAAAACCAACTCAGAAGTAACACAGATGTTAGAATCAGCAGAGAAAGACCTTAGCAGGTATTAGAACTGTACTCCCAACATTCAAAAAGTTAAGTAGACACGGAGAATATTCAAAAGACCCAAATAAGACTTCTAGAGATGAAAACTATGAGATTTTAAAATACACTGATTGGATTAACAGTGGATTAGACAGTGCAGAAAAAAAAGATTAGTGAACTTGAGAAGATAGAACTTTTTTTTTTTTTGCGGTACACAGGCCTCTCACTGTTGTGGCCTCTCCCGTTGCGGAGCACAGGCTTCGGACGCGCAGGCTCAGCGGCCATGGCTCACGGGCCCAGCCGCTCCGCAGCATGTGGGATCTTCCCAGACCGGGGCACGAACCCGCGTCCCCTGCATCGGCAGGCGGACTCTCAACCACTGCGCCACCAGGGAAGCCCAAATAGAACTTTTAAAAATAAAAAGAGCATCAGTGAACTGTGGGACAACTTCAAGTGAAGCTGGACCAGCTTGCCTTGAGCTTTCACTCTTCCAAGCATCCCCTTTCAGAACCTCAAAGCCGGAGGATTACAACCAAGGGTGGTTTTGTCTTCCCACCGGTGCTTCGACTGAAAGGGTTTTTAAGGGGTATGAGAGTGTGTGTGTGTGTGCATGTGTGTTTTACATTTTTTTTTTTTGCGGTACGTGGGCCTCTCACTGGTGTGGCCTCTCCCGTTGCGGAGCACAGGCTCCGGATGCGCAGGCTCAGCAGCCATGGTTCACGGGCCTAGCCGCTCCACAGATGTGGGATCTTCCCGGACCGGGGCACGAACCCGTGTCCCCTGCATCAGCAGGCGGACTCTCAACCACTGTGCCACCAGGGAAGCCCCTGTTTTACATTTTTTAAATGTTTCATTTAAAGTGAAATACACCTATAGATAATTACACATATCATGAGTGTCCAGCTCACTTATTATCAAAAATATTTATAAAAACCTCTTATTTTGGAATAATGTTAGATTTGCAGAAAAGTTCCAGCAATAGTACAATAATGTTAGATTTGCAGAAAAGTTCCAGCAATAGTACAATAATGTTAGATTTCCAGAAAAGTTTCCTGTACTCCCTTCATCCAGTTTCTACTCATGTTAATGTCTTAAGTAACTGCAGTACAATTAACATGGGTACATCGCTATTAACAAAACTACATTCAGATTTTGCCAGGCTTTTTCCATTATTGTCCTTATTCTTTTCCAAGATCCAATCCAAGATACTATGTTGCATCTTGTCCTGAAAGGTTTAAAGTTGAAACCCTGAACCAAAGGGTTGCCTTATGAGGAGTTAGCAATCAGGAGTGATCAATAGTGGCCCTGTGGTTACACTATCCACTACCCACACTTTATATTCACAGGGACAGATGGAGACTAGAACTCTCTGTTGGAAATCCCCCAATATACATTACCAGAGTAGCATGAGCTCACTGGGAAAAAAAAATAAGACATCTGAAAAGAAAGACTACAAAACAAAATTACAATAAAAATGGCAAATGGAACACTGTGGACTATATGAAACAGAAGAATAGACCAAGAATTTAAAATAAACATAATAAATATTTGGATAATGAGACAAGGACAACAAATTATTTTAAAACCAAGTGGAAATATTCACATTAGATCAGATAAATGCAGATAAATGATAGGACAGGTTTAGCTGAAGAATATATTAGTGAACTGAAAGATCAAAATGAGGAATTCTTCCAGATGTCAACAGAAAAAAAAATTTTTTTAAAGAAACACAAAAGAAAAAAATCTAAGAAATAAAGAGATAGATGTAAAATTTTCAACATCCAAATAATAGGAGTTCTAACGAGCAAGGAAAACAAAAACAGAAAGGTGAAAATATTTGAACAAATAAATGGACATTAATTTTCTAGAATCAAGGAAAGATGAAAGACGTCACATTGAAAGTAGACAGAGAATGAAAACCCTTACTTAGATTGTAGTAATATTTTTTAATTGTCCCAAAGATAAAATTTGAAAAGATGTCCAAGGGTAGAGAATACCTACCTAGACAAAGCAGAGAAATACCTAGAGAAAGAGTAGACTATCTACAGAGAAGCATTAGTCTTTGCAGAAGTGTTGGATAAAGAAGATGAAAGTAATTTTTTTTAATTGAAAGAAAATAATCTGGAAGGTAGAACTTTATATCCAAAAATTGGCATTAACATATGAGGGGTAGTAAAAAACATTCTCAGGCATACAAGGTACCAAAAGGGTTACCACACACTGAAAATAATTTTGGAAAAAGTACTCAAAATTTTAGACACATAAATCTAGGAAGGTAATAAAAAAAATCTAGCATGATTGAAAAAGAAAAAAAAATCATTTTCATATAATGATGGCATAGGAAGGGGGTGGGGAAGAAACTGAAGGATATGAGAGCAGACTAGAGTATTTGTCTTTTTAGGGGAAAGATAAATACTGACAAGTTTAACAGATTAATAGGGGAAATTTTTAAAATATATATTAGTCTTAAGTTTAAAGCAATCATCAGATGCACAAAATAGAGTATAACTTTTAAACCAGCAGAAAAAAATTCAATACATCCAGTGATAAGTCAGAATAAAAAGAAATAAAAGAAGACATATAAATGGAAAATATGAAAAAAGATGGCAACTAAGTTTAAATATATAAAATAAATATAAATGGGCTAACTGTCCCAATTAAAAGAGAAAAAGAGTCAGACTGGGCTTTAAAAAAATAAAATCCAACAATATGTTATCTACAAAAGACAATGGTACAAAAAGTTGAAAATAGAAGAATGAAACCCTCCACAGTAATAAATTTGAAAACCTACATGAAACTGATAAATTGTAAAATATAGAAAATGCAATATTGATACAAAAAGAACTTGAATAGACCAAAGAATGTTACAGAAATGGAAATGGTAGCCAAAGACTTTCTCTCTACTTTTCTCCCAAATACACCAGGCATATTGTATATGTACTGTCTTATTTGTCTATTGTCTGAGTCTCCATCTTTGAATGTAAGCCTCATGAGGGCATGGAATTGTTTGTTCATTGCTATATCCCCAGTGCTTTAGAATAATGTTGAGAATGTAGACACCCAGTAAATAGTCACTGAATGGAAGGATGGATGGATGAGTAAATGGTTGGATGAAGTGAGTTGAAAATTCAATTCTTAAACTCTTCATCTATACTGAGAATAGAAAAGCTCTGAGATTCAAGGAGATAGAGGATAGGTACTGGGGATTGATTAGGGGAGCACAGCCTAATCAGCCATAGACAATATATAAATGAATTGCATGGCTGTATTCCAATAAAACTTTATTTACGGGGGGCCGGAGGAAGATGGCGGAAGAGTAAGACGCGGAGATCACCTTCCTCCCCACAGATACATCAGAAATTCATCTACACGTGGAACAACTCCAACAGAACACCTACTGAACGCTGACAGAAGACCTCAGACCCCCCCAAAAGGCAAGAAACTCCCCACATACCTGGGTAGGTCAAAAGAAAAAAAGAATAAACAGAGACAATAGGATATGGACGGGACCTGCACCAGCGGGAGGGAGCCGTGAAGGAGGGAAGGTTTCTACACACTACAAGCCCCTTCGAGGGCGGAGACTGCAGGTGGCGGAGGGGGAAAGCTTCGGAGTAGCGGAGGAGAGCACAGCAACAGGGGTGTGGAGGGCAAAGCAGAGAGATTTTGGCACAGAGGATCGGTGCCCTCAGGCACACACCAGCCCGAGAGACTTGTCTGCTCGGCCGCCAGGGAGGGCGGGGCTGGGAGCTGAGGCTCGGGTATCGGCTTTCAGTCGGAGCGCAGGGAGAGGTCTGGGGCTGGCGGCAGGAAGAGACCCTGAAGGGGTTAGTGCTAGCCCGGAGGGAGTCCGGGGAAAGGGTCTGGAGCTACCGGAGAGGCAAGAGACTTTTTTCCCTTTTGTTGCCTGGTGCGCGAGGAGAGGGCATTCCCCTCCCTCCCCTCTGCCTGAGTGAGCCAGAGCCCCCGAATCAGCGGCTCCTTTAAACCCGTCCTGTCTGAGCGAAGAACGGATGCCCTCCGGCGACCTACGCGCAGAGGCGGGGCCAGGTCCAAGGCTGAGACCCGGGAGCTGTGAGAGCAGAGACAGGGAAATCTCTCTGTGCAGCCTCCGAGGCAGCGGACTAAAGCTCCACAGTCCATTTGATGTGCCCTGCGTCTGTGGAGTGCATGAATGGACAGCGAATCATCCCAAATTGAGGAAGTGGACCTTGAGGACAAGATTTAAGACTTTCCCCCCTTTTTTTCCCCTCTTTTTACAACGAATTATCTCAAATTAAGGAGGTGGACTTAGCAAGATTTCAGACTTTTCGCCCTTTTCCTCTTTTTTACAACGAATTATCCCAAATCGAGGAGGTGGACTTGGAGAGCAAGATTTTTGATTTTTCCCCCTGCTCTCTTTTTGTGAATGTGTATGTGTAATCTTCTGCGTAAGATTCTCTCTGTATAGCTTTGCTTCCACCATATGTCCCAGGGTTCTTTCGGTCCGTGTTTTTTTTTTCAATAATTACTCTTTAATTTTAATAACGCTACTATATTTCATACTTTATTCTATTTTACTTTACCTGCTCTTTCTTTTTTTCCTCCCTTCCCTTCCTCCTTCCCTCCCTCTGCTCCTCCTTTCCTTCTTTCTTTTTCTTTCCTCCATCCCTCCCTCCCTCCCACCCTTCTTCTTTCCACTTTCTTTTTCTTTCCTTCCTCCCTCCCTCCCTCCCTCCTGTCTTTCTTTCTTTCTTTCTTTCCTTCCTCCCTCCCTCCCTCCCTCCTGTCTTTCTTTCTTTCTTTCTTTCCTTCCTCCCTCCCTCCCTCTCTTCTTCCATTCACTCTTCCTTTTGCTTTCATTCCTCCCTCCCTCCCTCCTTTCTTTCCTTTCTTTCCATCCTTCCTCCCTCCCTCCTTTCTTTCTTTCTTCCTTCCTTCCTTCCTTACTTCCCTTCTTCCTTTCTTTCAATCTCTCTTTCTTTCTTCTACTAATTATTTCTTTCTACTTTTTCTCACTGTTATTCTGAGCCGGGTGGATGAAAGGCTCTTGGTGCTGCAGCCAGGAGTTAGTGCTGTGCCTCTGAAGTGGGAGAGCCAACTTCAGGACACGGGTCCACAAGAGACCTCCCAGCTCCACATAATATCAAGCAGCGAAAATCTCCCAGGGATCTCCAACTCAACACCAGCACCCAGCTTCAGTCAACGACCAGCAAGCTACAGTGCTGGTCACCCTATGCCAAGCAAATAGCAAGGCAGGAACACAACCCCACCCATTAGCAGAGAGGATACCTAAAAACATAATAAGGCCACAGGCACCCCAAAACACACCACCAGACGTGGACCTGTCCACCAGAAAGACAAGATCGAGCTTCAACCACCAGAACACAGGCATTAGTCCCCCCCACCAGGAAGCCTACACAACCTACTGAAACAACCTTAGCCACGGGGGACAGACACCAAAAACAACGGGAACTACGAATCTGCAGCCTGCAAAAAGGAGACCCCAAACACAGTAACATAAGCAAAATGAGAAAGCAGAAAAACACACAGCAGGTGAAGGAGCAAGATAAAAACCTACCAGACCTAACAAATGAAGAGGTAATAGGCAGTCTACCTGAAAAAGAATTCAGAATAATGATAGTAAAGCTGATCCAAGATTCTATTTCCCAGATCCAAAATCTTGGAAATAGAATAGACAATATGCAAGAAACAGTTAACAAGGACCTAGAAGAACTAAAGATGAATCAAGCATCAATTAAAAACACAATAAATGAAATGAAAAATACTCTAGATGGGATCAATAGCAGAATAACTGAGGCAGAAGAACGGATAAGTGAGGTGGAAGATAAAATAGTGGAAATAAGTGATGCAGAGCAAAATAAAGAAAAAAGAATGAAAAGAACAGAGGACAGTCTCAGAGACCTCTGGGACAACATTAAACGCACCAACATTCGAATTATAGGGGTTCCAGAAGAAGAAGAGAAAAAGAAAGGGACTGAGAAAATATTTGAAGAGATTATAGTTGAAAACTTCCCTAATATGGGAAAGGAAATAGTTAATCAAGTCCAGGAGGCACAGAGAGTCCCATACAGAATAAATCCAAGAAGAAATACGCCAAGACACATATTAATCAAACTGTCAAAAATTAAACACAAAGAAATCATATTAAAAGCAGCAAGGGAAAAACAACAAATAACACACAAGGGAATCCCCATCAGGTTAACAGCTGATCTCTCAGCAGAAACTCTACAAGCCAGAAGGGAGTGGCAGGACATAATTAAAGTGATGAAGGAGAGAAACCTGCAACCAAGATTACTCTACCCAGCAAGGATCTCATTCAGATTTGATGGAGAAATTAAAACGTTTACAGACAAGCAAAAGCTGAGAGAGTTCAGCACCACCAAACCAGCTTTACAACAAATGCTAAAGGAACTTCTCTAGGCAAGAAACACAACAGAAGGACTATACCTACAATAACGAACCCAAAGCCATTAAGGAAATGGGAATAGGAACATACATATCAATAATTACCTTAAATGTAAATGGACTAAATGCTCCCACCAAAAGACACAGAGTGGCTGAATGGATACAAAAACAAGACCCATATATATGCTGTCTACAAGAGACCCACTTCAGACCTAGAGATACATACAGATTGAAAGTAAGGGGATGGAAAAAGATATTCCATGCAAATGGAAATCAAAAGAAAGCTGGAGTAGCAATTCTTATATCAGACAAAATAGACTTTAAAATAAAGACTATTAGAAGAGACAAAGAAGGACACTACATAACGATAAAGGGATCGATCCAAGAAGAAGATATAACAATTGTAAATATTTATGCACCCAACATAGGAGCACCTCAATACATAAGGCAAATACTAACAGCCATAAAAGGGGAAATCGACAGTAACACAATCATAGTAGGGGACTTTAACACCCCACTTTCACCAATGGACAGATCATCCAAAATGAAAATAAATAAGGAAACACAAGCTTTAAATGATACATTAAACAAGATGGACTTAATTGATATTTATAGGACATTCCACCCAAAAACAACAGAATACACATTTTTCTCAAGTGCTCATGGAACATTCTCCAGGATAGATCATATCTTGGGTCACAAATCAAGCCTTGGTAAATTTAAGAAAATTGAAATTGTATCAAGTATCTTTTCCGACCACAATGCTATGAGACTAGACATCAATTACAGGAAAAGATCTGTAAAAAATACAAACACATGGAGGCTAAACAATACACTACTCAATAACGAAGTGATCACTGAAGAAATCAAAGAGGAAATTAAGAAATACTTAGAAACAAATGACAATGGAGACACGACGACCCAAAACCTATGGGACGCAGCAAAAGCAGTTCTAAGGGGGAAGTTTATAGCAATACAATCCCACCTTAAGAAACAGGAAACATTTCGAGTAAACAACCTGACCCTGCACCTAAAGCAATTAGAGAAAGAAGAACAAAAAACCCCCAAAGTTAGCAGAAGGAAAGAAATCATAAAGATCAGATCAGAAATAAATGAAAAAGAAATGAAGGAAACGATAGCAAAGATCAACCAAACTAAAAGCTGGTTCTTTGAGAAGATAAACAAAATTGACAAACCATTAGCCAGACTCATCAAGAAAAGAAGGGAGAAGACTCAAATCAGTAGAATTAGAAATGAAAAAGGAGAAGTAACAACTGACACTGCAGAAATACAAAAGATCATGAGAGATTACTATAAGCAACTCTATGCCAATAAAATGGACAACCTGGAAGAAATGGACAAATTCTTAGAAATGCACAACCTACCAAGACTGACTCAGGAAGAAATAGAAAATATGAATAGACCAATCACAAGCACTGAAATTGAAACTGTGATTAAAAATCTTCCATCAAACAAAAGCCCAGGACCAGATGGCTTCACAGGCGAATTCTATCAAACATTTAGAGAAGAGCTAACACCCATCCTTCTCAAACTCTTCCAAACAATATCAGAGGAAGGAACACTCCCAAACTCATTCTACGAGGCCACCATCACCTTGATACCAAAACCAGGCAAGGATGTCACAAAGAAAGAAAACTACAGGCCAATATCACTGATGAACATAGATGCAAAAATCCTCAACAAAATACTAGCAAACAGAATCCAACAGCACATTAAAAGGATCATACACCATGATCAAGTGGGGTTTATTCCAGGAATGCAAGGATTCTTCAATATACGCAAATCAATCAATGTGATACACCATATTAACAAGTTGAAGGAGAAAAACCATATGATCATCTCAATAGATGCAGAGAAAGCTTTCGACAAAATTCAACACCCATTTATGATAAAAACCCTGCAGAAAGTAGGCATAGAGGGAACTTTCCTCAACATAATAAAGGCCATATATGACAAACCCACAGCCAACATTGTCCTCAATGGTGAAAAACTGAAACCATTTCCACTAAGATCAGGAACAAGACAAGGCTGCCCACTCTCACCACTCTTATTCAACATAGTTTTGGAAGTTTTAGCCACAGCAATCAGAGAAGAAAAGGAAATAAAAGGAATCCAAATTGGAAAAGAAGAAGTAAAGCTGTCACTGTTTGCAGATGACATGATACTATACATAGAGAATCCTAAAGATGCTACCGAAAAACTACTAGAGCTAATCAATGAATTTGGTAAAGTAGCAGGATACAAAATTAATGCACAGAAATCTCTGGCATTCCTGTACACTAATGATGAAAAATCTGAAAATGAAATCAAGAAAACACTCCCATTTACCATTGCAACAAAAAGAATAAAATATCTAGGAATAAACCTACCTAAGGAGACAAAAGACCTGTATGCAGAAAATTATAAGACACTGATGAAAGAAATTAAAGATGATACAAATAGATGGAGAGATATACCATGCTCCTGGATTGGAAGAATCAATATTGTGAAAATGACTCTACTACCCAAAGCAATCTACAGATTCAATGCAATCCCTATCAAACTACCACTGGCATTTTTCACAGAAGTAGAACAAAAAATTTCAAAATTTGTTTGGAAAAACAAAAGACCCCGAATAGCCAAAGCAATCTTGAGAACGAAAAACGGAGCTGGAGGAATCAGGCTCCCTGACTTCAGACTATACTACAAAGCTACAGTAATTAAGACAGTGTGGTACTGGCATAAAAACAGAAAGATAGATCAGTGGATCAGGATAGAAAGCCCAGAGATAAACCCACGCACATATGGCCAACTTATCTTTGATAAAGGAGGCAGGAATGTACAGTGGAGAAAGGACAGCCTCTTCAATAAGTGGTGCTGGGAAAACTGGACAGGGACATGTAAAAGTATCAGATTAGATCATTCCCTAACACCATACACAAAAATAAGCTCAAAATGGATTAAAGACCTAAATGTAAGGCCAGAAACTATCAAGCTCTTAGAGGAAAACATAGGTAGAACACTCTATGACATAAATCACAGCAAGATCCTTTTGGACCCACCTCCTAGAGAAATGGAACTAAAAACAAAGATAAACAAATGGGACCTAATGAAACTTCAAAGCTTTTGCACAGCAAAGGAAACCATAAACAAGACCAAAAGACAACCCTCAGAATGGGAGAAAATATTTGCAAATGAAGCAACTGACAAAGGATTAATCTCCAAAATTTATAAACAGCTCATGCAGCTCAATAGCAAAAAAACAAACAACCCAATCCAAAAATGGGCAGAAGACTTAAATAGGCATTTCTCCAAAGAAGATATACAGACTGCCAACAAACACATGAAAGAATGCTCAACATCATTAATCATTAGAGAAATGCAAATCAAAACTACAATGAGATATCATCTCACACCAGTCAGAATGGCCATCATCAAGAAATCTAGAAACAATAAATGCTGGAGAGGGTGTGGAGAAAAGGGAACACTCTTGCACTGCTGGTGGGAATGTGAATTGGTACAGCCACTATGGAGAACAGTATGGAGGTTCCTTAAAAAACTAAAAATAGAACTACCATATGACCCAGCAATCCCACTACTAGGCATATACCCTGAGAAAACCATAATTCAAAAAGAGACATGTACCAAAATGTTCATTGCAGCTCTATTCACAATAGCCCGGAGCTGGAAACAACCTAAGTGTCCATCATCGGATGAATGGATAAAGAAGATGTGGCACATATATACAATGGAATATTACTCAGCCATAAAAAGAAACGAAACTGAGCTATTTGTAATGAGGTGGATAGACCTAGAGTCTGTCATACAGAGTGAAGTAAGTCAGAAAGAGAAAGACAAATACCGTATGCTAACACATATATATGGAATTTAAAAAAAAAAAAATGTCAGGAAGAACCTAGGGGTAAAACGGGAATAAAGACACAGACCTACTTGAGAATGGATTTGAGGATATGGGGAAGGGGAAGGGTAAGCTGTGACAAAGGGAAAGAGAGGCATGGACATATATATATACACTACCAAATGTAAGGTAGATAGATAGTGGGAAGCAGCCGCAGAGCACAGGGAGATCAGCTCGGTGCTTTGTGACCGCCTGGAGGGGTGGGATGGGGAGGGTGGGAGGGAGGGAGATGCATGAGGGAGGGGATGTGGGAACAGATGTATATGTATGACTGATTCACTTTGTTATAAAGCAGAAACTAATAAAAAAAAAAAAAAAAAACTTTATTTACAAAAACAAAAAGCTGCTGCATTTGGCTCACAGGCCATAGTTTGTCTGCCCCAATGTAAAGTACCATATTTGCCATTACTAACTTGAGAAGAAATGGAAAACCCAATTGTTTTTATAACAAAATAAGAACTTGAATTAATAGATTTTCAATTTTCCCACAAAGAAATTATAGGTTACAGATGGCTCTCCAGGTGGATCCTCTAAACTTTCATAGAACAGACAATTCCAATTATATATAAATTCTTCCAGATAGTAAATAAAGATAAAACTCCTCAACTTATTTTATGAAGCCAATATAGTCTAGATAACAAACCAGACAGGGGGGAAATATGTACAGGCCCCCCACTTCAAACATGTACCCAAATACAAGAATTTTTTAAATACATACATAGATAGCAGACAGACAGCTGGATAGCAAACTTAATTGAGCAATGTATAAAAAGAAATACATCGTGATCAAATAGAGGATGGTCCTCTATCTTATCTTTTCCTTAAAAATATAGAATACTTTAACATTAGGAAATCTACTGATGTAATTTACTAAATTGGGAAATTAGAAGGAGAAAATTATATAATCATGTCAATAGGTTCAGAAAAAGAAACATAATGAAGTCAGTAATGAATGGACTTTGGGAAAAAACACCTTGGGCAAAATAGTACTAGGAGCGGGCTTCCCTGGTGGCGCAGTGGTTGAGAGTCCGCTTGCCGATGCAGGGAACACGGGTTCGTGCCCCCATCCGGGAAGATCCCACATGCCACGGAGCGGCTGGGCCCATGAGCCATGGCCGCTGAGCCTGCGTGTCCGGAGCCTGTGCTCCACAACGGGAGAGGCCACAACAGTGAAAGGCCCGCGTACAGCAAAAAAAAAAAAAAAATAGTACTAGGAGGTAGGTTCCTTAACCTGGTAAAAAGGTAACTACCAAAAACCTACCACAAGCATCATACCTAAAAATGCAAATCGTAAAATCTCTTTTAAATCAGAAAAAGAACAAGAAAATAATCCCCACTTGAACTCCTAGCCAACATTATACTAAAAATAGAAATAAGATTTAGGGATAGAAAGTAAGAAACAAAACGGTCATTATTCCAGGTGAGTTTATTATCTTCAAAGAAAATCCAATACACAAAGCATTAGGAATATTAAGAGTAACATCATATATCATTATAGAAATGTCATACAACAAAATACTGTCTTAACAGATAAAATGAATGAACTAGATCTACATTATTAATATCAATAAATCTCGCTGTTAGGCGAAAATCAAAAGCCAGTTGAAAACGGATATAAGCAGTATGGTAATGTTACTGAATTAGTCGTGAGACCCCGCACTCTTGGTGCCCTAGCTGAACCTAAGCTCTCCCTTCCCCCACTCCCCTATCAGACAGGGAGTTCTTTCCCACTCAGTTTCGAGCTCCCAATAATGAAATTGAGTTTGGTGCAAGCAAAACAGGCTTTTACCCAAAGGCCAGAGAATGGAGAAGGGAAGCTCAAGCTTTAAAAGCACCTTCTGGGCCTCCCTGGTGGTGCAGTGGTTGAGAGTCCGCCTGCCGATGCAGGGGATACGGGTTCGTGCCCCGGTCCGGGAGGATCCCATATGCCGCGGAGTGGCTGGGCCCGTGAGCCATGGCCGCTGAGCCTGTGCATCCGGAGCCTGTGCTCCGCAACGGGAGAGGCCACAACAGTGAGAGGCCCGCATACCGCAAAAAAAAAAAAAAAAAAAGCACCTTCTCCCCAAAGAGAGGGGAGTAAGGGAATTTTAGGGTTAAGAGGGAGAGGGTCATCAGGGCTCTAGGAAACGGGCGGAGATTTCCAGGGGCAGCCAGGTCATGCGCAGTTTTCCACGCTCCTTTGCACGTGGAACAAATTGTGCCTAGCGGAGCGCAAATCCCCGCTTTGGGCGGAGATGTTAGCAAGGTAATGAAGCGAAGGTAATGCTGGGACAGCCCGTTCGTTTCGTCTGCGCAGGCGTGTTCCCGTGGTCGTCAGAGCTGGTTTGGGATGGTTGACCACTGTGTATCTCTCAAAGTACAGCCCGCGAAGCATCTCTGCCAAACACCAGGTACTTTTGAAACAAACACAGAGATAAGTATCTTTCAGCTTTCAGGGGTTGGTATGGAAACACAGAGATAAATCAAGGCAAGGAAAGCAGTGACCTTTAGCCTACTTTGCCCGCCATCTTGGACCTAGCTGGTTCAGTCTGGTTTTGTCTCTGGCCTTCGTGGCTTCCTGTTGATAAAAAAACAACTAACCTGTATGATTGAAAAAAAACAAACAAACAGTTTCCGCGCCTGGAGCCTTGGCTGCATAGCGTGGGTAACAATACTGCTTGTGAAATGTTTTAAGTACACAAGGCAATACTATATATTGGTGTTTACCCACGTGAAAACAAAGTAATAGTGAGCACCGAGAAGCTGCGTACTAACTTGAGAGTTACCTCTGGAGAGAGAGGGAGAGCAATTGGGTTTCAACTTTATCTGTAGTTTTACTTTCTTTCTAAAAGGATTTAAGGCTAATGTTAACATTTCCTCCGTCTGGTGATGGGTACACTGGTGCTTATGACATTTTTATCTGTAACTTTCTGTAAGCTTAAAGTCTTTCCTAATTGAAATTATTTTTAATGGAAAGGAAAACGAGCCATGATCAAACCTGTCTTATCTCCGTACCTGTGAGTGTAGAAAGGACACCCCACCCACCCCCGTGTCCCCAGGACAGAGGCTTATCTTTCACCATCTGGGAGTTCAGAGTGACACGGTCCTCTGTACCCTGAGGCTTCCTGCTCGCTGCCGGCTCTGCAGGCTCCTTGGGAGGACAGGCTTGTGTGGGTCGGGGTCACCGTTAGTAAGGGCGGCAGTCCGTTCCATATTGATCTCCCGTTACCCCATCCCACAGATTTGAATTCCCGTTTCCCACCTAGTGTCGTCTGAGGCTCAGTTTGAAATTCTCTTCCATGAAATGGAAATCATGAGAAACTTAAGACAGTAGATTTGTTTATCCTTGGGATGAATTACAAGCACATGGGGGCAATCCTCTTAATCCTTTCATCTGAAGGTCAAGAAGGGTCATAATTTGAGGAGAAATCACTGTCTCCTCTGGCTCCTACAGTGGTTCAAGACTTAAATTTTTAACACTGGGTGGTATCCACCAGTTCTCAAAATACAGTGAGTTTAAGGCTGGGGCAGTGAAAATATGAGAAAAATGTGGAACACCTTTTTGTGCCAAGTAAGGATAGGCTCATGGACTTATGGGAACATGTCAAGAGGACCCAGGAGCCAGAATGAAGGGGTTCCCACTGAACAAGCACAGTCTGGTCATCGAAACCCGTGGAATAAAACAAAAACTCATTGAATAAAATAAGAATCCATGAGACTATAGTGATATAAATTAATAAATGAGTACACAAATAGATGGAGAAGAGAGGAAAGTCTTTGTAGTAGAACAACAACTACTAAATACAGATGGAATGAAAAAAAATGCTTGTGGGTAAGCTTTAAAAGCATGAAAAGCAAAGGGTAAGAAGGATCTAGTGAGCATGCCGATTGAAAAACAAAACGTACACCCTGCTATCAGAAGAAAGAAGATGACTGCTTCCCCATCTCTGCCTCACCGAGAAAGTCCATTTTCTTATTGACTGCCCTGAGTCATCATAGTGTTTTCAGCTGTTCCCCCTCCCAGTGACTGGCACCACTGCACCCCAATTGAAACAAAAAGTGGTGGATGGACCGCCACTTTGGGGAGAGAAGGCAACATGGAACTGTAGAATTCATATTACCTAGACTGAGAAATGGAAGCTGGCTTTGTGCCTTCCTTGCTGTGTGACCTTGAAAATCCCACATTCTTTATGCTCCAGTTATCTCATCTGTACAACAGGGATTCAAATGATTTCTGTACTTCACTGGGTGGTGATTAGGACCTAATTATTCACCACGTGAGAAGGTGCTTGTAAACCACCATGCCAGCAGACACTTTAGGGTATCACAGACTAAAGGGAACTTCTTAAGAAAGGGCAGGGGACGGGCAGCGTTGTCCATCTGCTGGAGACAGGCTAAGGTCCAAATTATTATTTTTTTCAACTTGAATGATGCACTGAACCCTTTTTAGAAAAGTCTCAGACTGCAAGCACCGACTTCAGTGACTCTTACTATTTCTTATACACAAAGAAACGTAAAACTAGGTTTTGATGTCTTATGTTTCCTATGGAATTTATAGTTGAGAGCATCATTTAGGAGCAGTGAGCTAGGACGTTGTGGATTGAAGGCCTGAGGAAAAGAGTAAAAGGGGAAGAGCAGGCTGTAGAAGGAGAGTGTCTGACCTCATCCTTGTTTTTCTTTCTCCCACGAAGAATATAACTAGCTGTATTAAGATCAGTGCAACTGCTATGGGCTGTATTAAGATCAATGCAACTGCTATGGGCTGAAATTCATGTTTTGAAGTCCTAACCCCTAGTACCTCAGACCATGAGCATATTTGGAAACAGGGCCTTGAAACAGGTGATTAAGGTAATCTGTGGCCATTGGGATGGGTTCTAATCTAATCTGACTGGGGTCTTTAAAGAGAAGATTAGGAAACAGAGAAGGAAAGAGGGAATACAGTGAGAAGGCAGAGGAGACGGAAACATGAGGAAACAGGGAGAAGGCAGCCCTTTGTAAGCCAGAGAGAGGCTTCAGTGGAAACCAAACCTACTGACTCCTTGATCCTGGACTTCCAACCTCCAGATCTATGAGAAAAAATACATTTCTGTTGTTTAAGCCACCCAGTCTGTGGTACTTTTTTATTAGCCTGGGCTGACTAATGAAATTACATAAAGTTCATGGTTTTTTTTTTTTAGAAGCTGCTTTGTGCTTTGCTTCTTCAGAAAGAATACTATGTCAGGACAGAAGATATTGTTGTAAATATTTATGATTTGCATATGTGACTATTAATAGGTTAACTTTCTCTGGACACAGGGTGGGGGTCAGGGGACTGGCAGCAGGAGTTGGGGTGTTTCAGTTGTTTCTATCCTATGACAACTGTCTGACGGGTATAAGGCTTGGGTGCCAACACAGGCCAAACAGTGATGATCACATCTGAAAGGTTTCTTTCTAGTGTGGGCTATGCCACGCTGCAGTATATTCATAAAATCGAATATTCTACAGCCATTAAAATGAACAAACCACAGCCACGTGACACAACATGGCTAATGTCCCAAACATAACGGTAAAAAAAATACAAGTCACAGGGCTTCCCTGGTGGCGTAGTTGTTGAGAGTCTGCCTGCCGATGCAGGGGACACGGGTTTGTGCCCCGGTCCGGGAAGATCCCACATGCCGCGGAGTGGCTGGGCCCGTGAGCCATGGCCACTGAGCCTGCGCTTCCGGTGCCTGTGCTCCGCAACGGGAGAGGCCACCACAGTGAGAGGCCCGCGTACCGCAAAAAAAAAAAAAAAACAAGTCACAGAAGACAAACAATATGATTTCATTCATATAAAATTCACAAAGAGGTGGCTCGACTCTACCATACTGGGACGGATACCTAGGTCATAAAACCAGAAAAGCAAGCAAGAAAGTGAGTCTCCCAAAAGTGGGGATAGTGATGACCTGGAATTGGGGGGGAAGACATAGGTGTCAGGGAGGGGACACGAAGATAACAAGGTGCTTACAGCATTCACTTGTTGCCCACAGGGGTTTGCTTTGTAATTATTCATTGAATTATGCAAATTTTTACAATTTTTTTCTTGTATAAATCACATTAAAAAAACGAGGAGAGCTGATGCGAATATGGCTAATTGTTCTCAATCCTGGTGGATCTGTGTTATGTCATTAATTATACTTCTCTGTAAGTTGTGAGGTTTGTTGGTGTTTTTGTTTTGTTTTGTTTTCATATTATTATTCCAAGTGAATGAAGCTAAACAAAAAAGAGTACATACATTGTACATGTTTTTATGGAATTTTATATTCCATTTGTATAAAATTCAAGAAAATGCAAAGGAATCTAGAGTGGCAGAAAGCAGCTGAGTTGATTCCTGGCAGGAAGGGGGTTGGCCAGGAAGGGGCAGGAGGGAGGGAGCACGAGGAAACTTCTGGGGTGACGGATGTGTTCGTTATGTTGAGGGTAGTGATGGATTCATGGGTGTACACTTATGTCAAAATATATAAAATTACACACTTGAAATGTGCACAGTTTATGATATGTCAGTTATATATCAGTGAAGCAGGCTTTTAAGAAAAACTTCCTTGTGCCTTTTCATATGGTTCAAATAGTCTTCAATATACATATATTGCTTAAAAATGAGGGAGATATTTTTTACATAATCAGAGAGCCCTGAGCAAAGAACTTTGATGCTGTCTCCCAGGTAGTTGTATATGTGTTTGGGTCAGACATAGGATTCAATTATGTCAATATATTTTTGTTTTGCCTTTGATAGAAAAGGGGCGTCCACTCTTCTCTCTCCCCATTTCCCTTCTCCCTTCACCCCTCCCCCTCACTCTTTCTCTCCTTTTCTCTTTGGCTCTCACTCTTGCTCTCTCTCAGAAAATCCTTTTCTTCAGCTGAGCACATGGCTTTAGAAGACGTGACAACACTCATAATAACGAACGATAAACGATCATTTCTGTTGCTGAATAGTGTTTTATAGTTTATAACATGCTGTCTCATATCTGCCTTTTGATTCTCACAACAATCCTTGGGTGTAGCAATAGGAAAATAAAAGGCAACTGTAACCGCTTCTGCCTTCTAAGGAGGGTGGTAAATTTCGTATCAGTGGGCAAATAAATCTCTTTGTTGCCTTCCACTTTCAGAGACTGTCAGTGAAGACAGCAGATGAAAGATTCAGCCATTTCTTTTACTCCAGCTCCCTCCCTTCAGCCCTGTGATGGCCTCAGGTTTAATAGAATAATGAGTCATTGGGATGCAAAGATAGGTCCAGACCTGAGTTGGGGGTTGTGGCAGACATTCTGTTTGCCTACCCAAAATTTATTCTTCTCTTCTTACTTACACAGGGCCCTGATTTTGTTGGAGGTAGCAATGTACCAACTGAAAAATTAGATTTCCCAGGCTCCCCTCCAGAGAAGAGTGCCCATGAGAGTAACTTCTGGCCAATTGAATGAAAGAATAGCTATAGTATGAGGCTTCTGGGAATGCTCCCTGAAAAGGGCACTGACTCTGTTGGCAGGCCCCTTATTGGCCTTCCCTCTTCCTCTACCTGAAACATGGATGTAATGACTTGTGCTGCAGCAGTCATTTTGCAGTCCTGAGGTGATCTTTTTGAGGACTGTAGGCTTGTGCTAAGGATGGCAAAATGGAAAGATGAGTGGAGGTTAGGACATTGATGAGATTGTGGCACTACCTTACCAGCCCTAGAATGCCTACCTCCAGACTTACATGAGAGAAAAATTGTAAACCTTATTTAAGGCATTGTTTTACAGGTCTCTGTTGCAGCAAACACAGTCCTGAGTGAAAGGGAATTGATGAGCTATGTTATTCTGTGTTTTGAAGTGGGGGAATTTCTGGGATGAATCCTACAGAAGCGTGCTCTAAAAAGAAGGGGAAACGAGCAACAACATGGTTACACAAACCTCTGTTTCCTCAAGTTTCATATAAAGCCTGCTGTACATATGTAGATGCTATGCGTGCAGCATGTGAGGGGAGGTCAGGGAGAGGGGGTTGTGGTGCCTCTTCAATGTGGCATGAGAGGGACAGCAGCCGTGAGCAGGCAAGTTGATCCTTCCACCAAGCTAATTCCAAATAAACAGGATCTCGGAGCTAGAGGATGAGGAAACATTAACACTTCCCTTTTATGCCAGAGAGACTGCTAAAGAAGCTTATCTCACAGCACGTGGGGTGAGTTTTGAACCAATACCATCTGAATTTTTAAAATCTAGACTTGAATCCCAGCCCTACACTTACTACTACCTGTGTGATTTGGGGAAAAACCTTTAACCTCTCTGGGCCTCAATTTTTTCATCTGTAACAGGAGGGATTGGTCAGATTAAGTTCTAAGGTCCAATCCAAACCTTCTAGGAGTCCATTTAAAATATATTATTGGGGCTTCCCTGGTGGCGTAGTGGTTAAGAATCCGCCTGCCAATGCAGGGGACACGGGTTTGAGCCCTGGTCCGGGAAGATCCCACGTGCCATGGAGCAACTAAGCCCATGCACCACAACTACTGAGCCTGTACCCTAGAGCCTGCGAGCCACAACTACTGAAGCCCGCACGCCTAGAGCCCGTACTCCTCAACGAGAAGCCACCACAACAAGAGAAGCCACCGCAATGAGAAGCCCACGCACCGCAACGAAGAGTAGCCCCCGCTCACCCCAACTAGAGAAAGCCCGCACACAGCAACGAAGACCCAACGCAGCCAAAAATAAATAAATTTATACCAAAAAAGAAATGAAATATATATCATTAAGGTAAAATTAAATCTATTAAGCACTAAATGAAAATTAATTCAGGTTTATACAAATATGTACTTCCTAACAATGAGAATCCACCGTCTCACAAGCCACAGTTCACAGTAGAACAGGACCTCCAGCTAGATGAGCCATGAATGCCTCATACAGTTCCTATACTGTAACCCTTCCCTTACTTCTGGCTCCTCACACCTAGCTGCATAGGTGCATTTACATTAGAAAATCTGCTTTAAACCTTGAAATTCATTTCCTTTAAATAAAAATGAAATAGACACAATGGGATATTTAAATACATTCTGGCACCATCCCAATAGCACAAGCATGTGCAACATGAAGCTGGTAACATCAGTAGGACTGTGGGAGGACTTTATTAAGCAAATCGGGTAGTTTGTTAAACACCCCAGGGCCTTCTCATCATAAATGCGGCTAAGCGGCCCTGGAGTAATGGGGATGGAGCCCCTCCTGAGCTCTAAGCTCTTTATTCTGATGTTTAATGAGCATGAATAACCAGGGATGGATAGTATTGTTTATGAGTCCTCGTGAACCCAGGAAAAGGGTGACTTCAAAGGTTCCTTTGGACCATTGTAAAGCAATTATACTCCAATAAAGATGTAAAAAAAAAAAGAAAGTTCCTTTGGGATTTTTGAGGCCTGGTCTATAAAACGTGTCGGAATTAACTGGGTTCTACCTCATTCTCAGGACCTTATCTTCAGCTGGACTGGACCCCCCCAGGAACTGGGTAAGCAGAGAGTCTAGAGCCTGAATCCTTCACCTGTGAGTATGTCATTGAGTTTTTTGCTGAATTATCCTCCAAATGATCGTTTGTGTCCTGTTCTCTGGCAGCCTACATTATTGTAGTTGAATAGGGGACAGCTTCCTGTTCCCTGCAACTGGAAAGCAGTTTAAATACATCATACCTGTAAACAGAGCTAATTGACATCTATAGAGTAACCCAAAGAAGGCAGGGATTCACCAAGAGCAGTGCTCCCCATCCCAGGAGGTATCCAAGCAGAGTCAGAGACCAAATAGAAATTTCATAATCAAATGGGTGGGGAGATGAGAGGGCTTAAAGGACTTCAGTTTTCTTTTCAGTCCTAAAAGTTGGGGATTCTGTGACATATAGGAGCAAATGCTACTCAGTGTGAGTAATACTACTTGTTTAAGGCTAATTACACACCAAGCATGTGCTGAATTCTTTACTTCAGTTGTTTCATTTAATCCTGACATACAGTAAAAGGCAGCCCTGTACCCCTTTCACATGGTACTATATCCAAATATCTGCAGACGAGGGAACTGAGGTTCGGGGCATTGGAGAAACAAGATCCCACAGCCTGTACGTGCCAGGCTGGGTCTGAGGGCCCCAGAGCCTGTGCTTTGTACCTCTGCGGGGTGCTTCACCCACACAGGGGCAGAGGGTGCAGCAACTAGCTCCTACAGGAAGCTTACTGGGTCCCACCCGGAACCATGCATCCTCCTCTAGCCACCGTTTTTCAGGGGTCTGTGCACAAAGACAGAGGAGAGTCTGGGGTGACAGAGCTGGGAAAACAGGAGTTTGAGGCTGAAAGGTCGAAAGGCTGCTGTACTGAGACCGTGAGAAAGGGGATCAGAGGGTGGAGCACTGGAGCTCTGGTTTCCTAAGAGGGGCGTTCGAGGGGGGAAGGTCTAGCCGGAAGTGCTTCCGTTCCTCTGAGACACCTTGGCTGGGTGCGATGCTTGAGGCCAGAGCCAGCCCCTCTTCCCCTCCGCACCATCCCAAACCCCTCCTGGCAGGGAGCCATCATCTCTGAAAACTGAGCTGTGCCCCTGGTGCCCCTCCCCACCCCCCCACCCCCCGCCAGGCTGTTCGAGAGTGCGCCTGAGTCACCTGGGGCTCTCTGACTACTTACAGACCCTGAGATTAGACTCAGTAGAAGGTGGGAGAAAAATTCAAGAGACTTGGCATCCCCCCCCCCGCCCCGCCCCCGCCGCCGGCCCCACCTTCCCTCCCTCTCTCCCTCCCTCCCTCTCTCTCTCCCTCCCTCTCTGCCTCTCTCTCTCTCTCCCTCCCTCTCTCTCTCTCTCCCTCCCTCTCTCCCTCCCTCCCTCCCTCCCTCCCTCTCTCCCTCCCTCTCTCTCTCTCTCTCTCTCTCTCTCTCTCTCTCTCTCTCTCTCTCTCTCTCAAGGCAGCCCCCAGCGGTGTTTGTTCTCAGAGAGGCCCTGGGAAGAAGGATGGTCACTTTCCTTTTTCCCACAGATAATTGAAGGGAAGTAAGAAAGTACCTGTGTTTGAAGGCAAAATGACGACAATTAATCTCTAAGCACAGGGCCTCACTGTTAAATTTGTTGGAAAAACAACTTCAGGAGTTTAAGGACAATCAAGAGAATGAAATTTAATTAAGAGAAATAGTAATTAAATCGGGAAAGAAGTTTTTGCAAAGGGGATGGTGCAGGAAATTAAAACCAGTAATGCTGAAAAATGTGGTGGACAGAGATGGGGGGTGCACTTGGTGGAGAAAAGGAAAGAGCAGACCGAGCGCGGCGGCTTGGGAGGGGCGGAGTGTTTGGCACTAAGGCAAGGTCTTTGGAAATTGGTCTCCTTGAGAGACCAGGTGTCTGGCTCTTCCAATTTGGGTCTAAATAGGCCACGTCCTAATGGGGACAAGCTCTCCCTCAGGAAAATAGAAGTATCTAGTTGGATAAAGTATAAAAAAAGCTGTGGGCTTGAAGTAGGGTGACCAGGTGTCCTGATTTTGCCCAGGACCGTCGCAGTTTTAGTACTCAGAGTGCCATGCTCTAGGAAACCCTCAGTCGAAGGCAAACTGGGACTGCTGGTCACACTAACATAGAGGCAGATAGCCCTGGTTCCCAGCTCTGCTGTGCAGTCAGGAGCTCCATGATGCTGGGTGAGTCACTCCATCTCTGTGGGCCTCAGCTTTCTCACCTATAAAATGAGCTGTCCTGGGCACCCCAAAACATTAAAGAAGTTGCTATATGTCAATGTCTAGAACAATGTGCATGAAGAAAAGCTTGATAAATGGTAGTTGAACTGAACAATATCAATAAAGAAAACATAAAATATTAGCAAACACAACCCAACAACACGTTAAAAAGTAAAACACCGTGACTCTTTCAGGGATTCCCCAAGACCACCCACATGTTCGTTGATTTTCTAGAATGACTCACAGGACTCAGCACATAGTTGTACTCACAGCATGGCTAAGGTTTATTACAGTGAAAGGATACAAAATAGGATCATGGAAGGAAAAGGACACAGGTGAGTTCTGGAGAAATCCATGCAGGCTTCCTATACTCTTTCCTTCCTGTGAGGGACACATCAAGCATGATCCTTTCTCTAGCAGTGAAGAATGCAACCATGTGTGCGATGTTTCTGCCCAGAAAGTCCATTAAAGACTCAGTGCCCAAAGATTTTATTGGCAGTGGTTGCCTAGGCACAACTACCAAAATTCCAGACTCTCAGAAGGAAAGCTCGTGTACAGGAGAAATCTCATCATCAATCAGCCTTAAATGCCAAGTCTGCAGACCACCAGCCAGGGGCCAACCTTAAAAACTGACCTCTCTAAAAATAGCAGTGTTCAGCCTGCTATGTTAACTCTTTTTATTACAGTGACAGAGTGGAGCTCATTCTAGGAATGCAAGGATAATCCACATAAGTGAAAACTTGAATCTGGACACCCAAGCTGCTGTATATACCCTCAAATCCTGGCTGGGTGTGCCAGGCCTTCACTGGTCCAGGCTTATGGTTACTGTATGAATGCCATCCACTCTGCTAAACAAGCTCTGGTCAGTACCAAATTCCCTGCCAAGAATTTACCACCAACCAAGGTCTTCTTGGTCTTGAGTCAGAACACTGGGGTTTTTTCAGTTCACCATGACATGAACAAGTCTCTGGACTAAACAATCCAAATAGAAATCGTGCTCACCTTGTGCATGAAATAGGCCATATTTACATTTACATTAAGGCTATCCACTTCCAGTGACCCAAAATGCTTGTGTTTCCAATTTGGGGCACCACCTTTCTCAAGGTTAAGTTACCAGAGCAATGAATCAAAGTTTGCTGATTTCTTGCTCCGCAGGAGAGGTGTTAGAAAAATAGAAGTCATTCAAGCTAGTGGTGGGGAAGGGTTTCTGGAGTTTAGAGATCAAGAGGTTCCACAGCTGCTGCAGATGTGAGAGAACTAGGAAGACAGGAGGGAGGGTGGTGGTTAAAAACATCGCTGAGAATTACGGACTGGCTTCCCCTTTAGTATGTATTGGTTTGCTAGGGCTGCCATAACAAATACCACAAACGGGGCGGCTTAAATGATAGAAACATATTGTCTCACAGTTCTGGAGGCTAGAAGTCCAAAGTCAAGGTGCTGACAGGTTTGGTTCCGTCCGAAGGCTGTGAGGGAAAGAGCCTGTTCCAGGCCTCTCTCCTTGGCTTGTAGATGGATGTCTTCAAGTTCACAAGGTGTTCTCCCTGTATGGCTGCCTGTGTCCAGACTTCTCCTTCTTAGAAGGATGCAGTTCATATCAGATTAGGGACCATGCTCATGTCTCAGTTTAACTTAATTACCTCTGTAAAGACCTCATCTCCAAATAAGGTCACATCCTGAGGTATTAGGGGTTAGGACTTCAATATATAAATTTTGGAGCACACAATTCAACCCATAGTAACTTGGGAAAATGTAAGTGAAAATCAGGATTACTTTTAAATAACTTTCATTGGAGGATTGTGTTTCTTTGCACAGTTTATTGTATTTGTACAAACAATAGCCCAGGAATATTCGAGCTGTGTAGAACAGAAGAGAGTAATGGGAGGGTAGCAGGGAGGGGGAGGGTCAAGAGAAGAGGGGAAAGAAGAAAACGAAAAGAAAAGGAGGAGGAGGGGAATGGGAAGGAGGAAAAGAGGAAGAGCAGTGAGCAAGGTCAGACCATCAAGCCTGCACCAGGTTGAGATCGGTGAGAATGACAGCTCACCACTCACCTAAATTTGCTTTAATTTCGGTTTACTAAACGCACCAACAAGAAGTGCAAAGGATATGCACACATCACTACAAATGTTTGCTGGCCCCTCCCACCATCACTTGTGTCTCATAGAAGTGTTCGCAAGTCTGGTGGACCCGACAGCTCTCCCACGGTGGGACGTGTGCCGGCTAGAGCCTTTTACACCATCCGGACGGACAGACGTGGGGGAGTGCCAAGCCAGTATCTAATGGCCCACCCAGTAAGGGAATCCCTGCCAGCACAGTCGTGAAAGACTTGCAGCACCTTTCATGTTTTTATTGCCTCCTGGAGCTGACTGAAGATTTCAGTGCAGCAAGGCTACCACAAAAGGAAGTCTGACAAGAGTTTGTTTTGCTCATTCAGGCAGCACATGCTCTCTGAAAAGAGGCACTGCCTTGAGTCAAAGAGAACTGAAGGGAGAACCAGGACTCTGCAGGCTCTCAGGGCCTTCCACTCCACTGCCAGCTGACCGTGTGTACCACCAGGTCACAAATACACAAAATGCAAAGCCACCCAAGGCAGGTGGATTTCCCCAGATGCAGTGCAGAGACTGCAGAACAAATAGCACCATAGTTAAAGCTTCAAAGAGAAAGGGGGACAACATTAACACACTTGTACCTGACATGGGCCTGGAATAAACCCCACCGTGTGACTCGTGTTTTAGAGAGCTGGGACGCCCAGTCTGGGGCTAGCCAGATCTGCCATGGAGCAGAAGCAGATTATCCCGAGGTGATTCCAGTGCATGCTAAACTTTGAGAACCCCTGTTTAAATTCTACAGCCCAAACCAGTTTAGATAGGGCCCTGGGAGAATGATCTTCCGTTTTCTTCCCAGCAACTACTGTCTATTAGAACAGCTTGAGACCATAGGGACAGGCAAGAACAGGATTGACCACCTGCATCACCTATGACCAGCGTTGATAGGGAGGAAAACAAGTACTTCGCAGGGCTAATTTAACCCTCTTGTGTGTAATTCAAGTTCTTCTCGTGTCTTCATTTGCTTTGTGAGGTACAAACTTCCAGCCCTTTACCCAAATGGAGTGATCTAGACTGTGTATGACTACACCTTTGATTTCTATTCAGTTAATTTGCATGTTTTATTTTATCTTTAGCATGGGAAGGAGACCTAGTTGCCAGAGCGGCCAGGAATAGTATTTAAAAGTTTAGCCTTTACTTTAACCCTGGTTGGTCAATCTCGCTGTGTTCTTGGCTCACCTAACATTTGTGGTCACAAGAATGCAAAACAGTGCAGTTCTGCTGGCTGCTTCTCCCTATTTTGTCTCTCCGTCAAGTCTTAGGAACTTGTTGACTTTCTCCTAAATTTACTAACATTATTCATTTTATTTTTAGTAGCTAACCTTGCTGCTTTTACTCCTCTCCCTTTCATTAACACTGACCCCTGAGCAAAGCCCATCACTTGGTTTACCTCGTTCCAGAGTCTAGCCTCCAGAGAGGTCTGCTGGCTTATGCAGAGGCCCTAAATAGGGCTCACAGTGCAGTTCGGAGGTGGGGCCCTGGCCTGGAAACAGGAAGCCTGGTTCTGGCCTTTGCTCTACTACAGACTTGCTGCACAATCTTGGGCAAGCCCCTCCTCTCTGGGGCCCCAGAACTCTGTTGTACAATGGGGAGAACACAGTGAACTCTCAGCCCTTCCAGCTAGAGTATCGCAGGGTTCCCCGGTCTTCCTCTGTTATACAAGTGGCCATACAGTATAGATTTCCTGGAAGGTAGTTCCAGTTTTGCAATCCCTGGCACCATTGCCCACACACCATGAGCATACTGGTTCTTAAACTGTGGTCCCAACTACTGATTTCACCAATAGTTGAGGGGCCCTTGAGGGGGGTCCCTGCCTGGTTTCTCCATAATCACAGTTATGTAGGACTTGTAGCCCCAGTAGCCCCAAGTGGGACTAGGATCCTAACATCCAAATGCCTAGCCTTTTGAAGCAATGAGTCACCTCACCAGGTCATTTCTAAAACCCCAGTAGAAAGGCATATCACACAGTAATCAGTGTTTGTTGAATGAATAAACAACTACACTTTCTCTACAAACACAAGCATTCCATAGACTGAACAAAGCTCAGGACTGAAATAGAGAAACCAATTCCTTCTGCAGAACCAAAACCTCAAACTGAAGCTATGTAATGTCTGGAGTACACCAAATGATGGCGCTTTTCTTGCAGTTGTGTCATTTTTAAAGCTCTGTGTGCAAGCTCTATTGTTATGACACCCTTCCCTAGCCCTCAACTCAAATACTTAATAATCCTATCTATGTGACTCCAGTGGGTAAGTGAGAGATCTGGAGTTAAATCCCAGACCTTCCACTTACAAGCTGAGTGGTTTAAACTTCAGTTTCCTCTTGTGTAAAATGGGACAAATAGTAAATTCCTCATTAGGCTGTTGATTTAATAAGAAACCTACATCTCCAAAATGACTGAGAATAAGCACGTGTTAACTGTTAGCTAATTAACAAAGCAACTCGGATCTTTCCTCTCATTTTAGTCTTCCTATTTGGTGGGAATTATCATATCTATAGTAATTTACAGCTGAGGAAAATGAGACCCAAAAAACAGAGGTGAGACACCCATGATCTCACAACTGGTAAATGGCAGGGCCAGCAGTTGAACCCAGGTCAGAAACCCTTCCAAGCCTGGAAGATGGGGTAGTAAGCGCAGTAAGTTTAGACCTCCTAGTAGAGTCAAACAAGCTTGGTCCTGGCCGGAACTCTCCTCCTGCAGCACTCGAGGGGCGGGGCAGTGCAGCTCTGGAGTTCCTGTGCGTAGGAACACCACATACTGTACAGTATTTCCTGTTGAATGAAGCCAGCTTTGTCGACATTTTCATCCATTTTTAACTTGATGCCAACATTTGCATTTCAGAAGGTTTTTTTCAATTCTTCCTATGAGGACATTAGCGCCTGGGAAAAAAAGTGGAGTCTAGACTAGGACAGGTGTGAAAACAGAAGGTATATAACGTGTTTCGCCTCTCCCAGGAATAGATCTTTTCTCGTCTACTCTTTTACTGGAATGTGTTCAAGGCACTGTTGGGCCCAGAGATCTTAGTCTTTCCATCCCTCACTAGCCTCAGGGACTCTTGGGCGCTTTCCCTAATATGGTTGTTCCCCGGTGACTTAAAAGGCTCAGCTCAAATTGCAGTTATAATGTAATTCACTTTCCCAGTTTTAATCACTTAGAGCTTCTGTTCAGCATGTGTTGGCTGTGTCCATTCAGTAATGGCTAGATTTTAGCCCATAGTCAAGGGAGCTTGAGGATTCTTTGGGCCAAGGTAGCCTCAATGAAGGTCAAGGTCTAATTTGTTAAGTTTTTGAATTTACTATAAATGGCTCATGATCCCCTAGGACTCAAGAAACAACAGTCTAGGAATCCCTATTTAAAAAGAAAGGAACATAAAATGTGATATATACATAAGTGGAATATTATTCAGCCTTAAAAAGGAAGGAAATTCTGACATATGCTAAAACATAGATTAATCTTGAGGACATTATGCTAAGTGGAATGAGTCAGTCACAAAAGGAAAAAATATTATATGATTCCACTCATATGAGGTACTTAGAAAGTCAAATTCATAGACAGAAAGTAGAATGGTGGTTGCCAGGGGCTGAGGGGAAGGGGGAGGGGGAGTAGAGTTATTATTTACTGAGCTTAGAGTTTCAGTTTTGCAAGATTAAAGAGTTCTGGAGGTGGATAGTGGTGATGGCTGCACAAAAATCTGAATGTATTCAATACCACTGACTTGCACAGTTTAAAAACTGCCAACATGGTACTTTTTATGTTATGTGTATTTTACCACAATTTTTAAAAATTGGAAAAAAAGAAAAAGAGAGAAAAAGGAACAGCTTGAACACTAAGACTCTCAGCTATGGTATTAGCATTGTCTCATCAGAGCCAAAAACAGCTACATAATAAATGTTGTACATTTTTATGCCCAACCCCCAATTTTCCTTCTGCTGAATGAAGCATCTTGCTCTGCCACTGAAAACTAGCATTTTCTTATAAACCACTAGCTCAGAAAAGTCAGTGACTTTCAACAATCAGTCCACTAGAGACCACTGCTAAGCAGAGGAGGCTAACAGCAGCACTGTGCAGTGAAGAGAGTGCTCCCCTTACAACCAAATAGCTCCCCCAAGTGGCTTCAGCTTCTCCCCCAAAGAAAAACAGACCCCTCCCGCAGAGGAGCAGATTTCTTTTCCAAATTAAATGTGTAACTTTTAACTGTTATTAGTATTGTCAACATGAATATCAGAAAAAAAAATTCCATTATAGATACTATCATCTTTAATTTCTTCCAAATGAAATTGACACTTTTTCCTCTGACTTTTCAAAATGAAGATACTTATTTCATGCAATAATCAATTCCCAAGATCAAAGGGAACCAGTTTTTCATCATTTTTTTCCCCAATAATTTGCCATCTGTACAAGAGCACACTCACCCATATATTGCCCTAGGAAATCATTTTTAAAGATACATACTTTCACCACTTAAATTTGGCACTTTGGACCTAAAATTACTTTTCAGCCAGGATTTAAGAAAAACACTTATGAAACTGTTCTAGAAATTTTTTTTAATAGGCTTAGAGAAAGATGTTTTCCAAATTATCGATTTTTTAAACTAATACACCTCTTCATCATTTTGTGATTCTGCTGGACAACTAGGGTGTTTTAAATGGATCTCAATCTTTAGAAATTGTGGCTTAGAGTCCTAGACTCTTGGAGTGTGCACCTTTGAGCTATTCTTGGTATTTCCTGTGGTCTACCAGAAAGTGCATGCTCATACCCAGAAGGCAGCATAAGCTAAGTGAAACTTCAAAAATTTTTATTTTTGGTTGGAATTGTATCAACTCAGTTTAGAAATGGTATCTCACACTGATTATTAAGGTCTTTAATTTCCAAAATGAAAACAAAATTTTATATAAGAAATCCAATTTATCAAATGAGTTCTTTCAAAAGGGGTTTAGCAACAAGTGATAAATAGATTGAAACCCCTCATCTACACCCACAGAATTAAGAACTGACAGAAAGAAGAGGCAAAAGTATTATGTATGGTTTGAAAGACAAAGAACAGAATGAGCAAACATTTCATCCAAGATTTCTGGATGATTTCTATGACGATTCCGCTGGGTACCAGCTGCCTTTGAACACAGATCTGCCTGATGGAGTCATAGGCACACTCCTTGAAAACCACAGAACACCCAAAATAACAATGACCAAGACAGAGATCCCTAGAAGAAAACAAGCCAGGGCCACTGACAGTATCGTGCGTTTGAATGACTACATGGTCATGTAAGAAACTGTCAATCCAACGAAAAAAAACAATCTCCACAAAACGCTTTCTACATATTTACTTGTAAACCTAAAGGCAGAGAGAGACTAACGGCCCTAGCAGCCAGGCATAAGCAATGAGACTTGGTATATGAATTTAAAAGTTTATTAGCCACAGAAAAAAAAATGATTCCTTAAAATCAATTTTCATTAAGTTCCCTGTAAAACAGTAAGCTTACAGAAAATTTCTTTCTCATGAACAGAAAATCACTATGCTTTTGGTCCAAGATATGTTGGGTTTTTTTCCTTTCTTCTTCAGATGACAGACAGATGGATGTAGCCGAATCTATGAACGAGTGTACTTGCCCCAAATGTGCAACATAAATACAGAAGCGATGAACAGAAGACTCATAACCAATACTGGAACAGGGCCACTGGAAATAAGAAAAGGCAGGCTTAGTTTCAGTAATAATACATTATTATATTTGTAATATTAAAGACTGCCTAGGGGAAAAGGGAAGGGAAAGCACCTAAGATCCATAGAAGAATATTATTTACATCATTTAAAAATATTCCAAAAATTATTACTGTGGATATTTTGAGGGTGACAGCATTGCGGTTATTTAGAAAGGTGGAATGCTTATCTTTTAATGAAACATACTAAAATATATACAAAAAAAGGATCTAACGTCTTAGAGACACTAGTCTCTTTAATTTTGTGCATTTGATATTCTCCATAATAAAAAGTAATTTTAAAAATTTCCCAAACTCTTTAAGTGCAAATGATCCAATTACCAAACTATTATTTCAAATTAATATTTAAAGACCACCTTCATCGTCTAACTACAATAAACTAGGCATAACAAAGATGAATATCCCATTATAAGTTATGAAGCATTTTCAAATATATGATCCCATATGATTAACAAGCTCAAGACACAGGCGAAACAAATATTAATCTTATGAAATGAGAACACAGAGCCTAAGAACACAGAGCCAGAATGGAAAGGAGGGATCTGAACTCAGGTTTTCTGATTCCACACATAGTGCTCATTTTACTGCTTTACGGTTCCCATATTTAGGGGAGCAAACATTCTAGGCAACATTAATTAAGTTTGATTTATATTTAGTTTACTGTAGAAAGGAAGTATATTTTACTCATCAGCCCTTCCCTAAATCAAATGCTTTCCAGGTTGAGAATTAGTACATGGGTTTCTTACAGTTAGAACTCCTTGATTTTACACAACCTGTCAAAAAATACATTTATCAAATGAATTCTTTCAAAAGGGTAAGTTTAGCAACAAGTGATAAATAGATTGAAACCCCTCATGCTGTCAATGCTGATGTCAGTCAAAGGCCTCGTCTTTTTGACTCCTCTTGCCAACAACAGTTTTGGAGAATTCAAGATGTCACTTCACCTCCCAGGTACACCTGGGGGTGGACACAGGAAAAGACCCCAGGAATCTTTATAATTAGGGCAGTAGAGTAACCCAGCGGAGCAGGCGGTAACAAGAGTCCATTAGTGGACAATAATCAATGCACAGAGATCCAAGTGCTTGCTACACTATTTTGTTCTTCCAAAATTTGTACAATTATGGGAGTAAACAAACTTAAAAGTACCTAGGAAGAGTTCGTCATCACGATGCACTGGATCATACTGCCTTACTTTAAAGCGCCGTTAGGTAACATCAGCCGTAAAGCATAAAGCTGAGAGTGCAGTGCTTAGAGTCCAAGCACTGGAGTCTGGAAACCAACTCTGCCCCTCACAAGCTGTGACTGTGGCCCTGTGACTCACCTTCTCCAAACATCATTTTCCTTGTCTGTAAAGTGGGGATAATTACAGCACCTCTCTCATAGGGCTGCTGAGGTATTAAATATATTAACACACACACTGTATAGGCTTCTAGTAAGCTCTCAGGAAATGCTACTATTATCAACCTGAAAAAAAATTCTAACTCCCAGGAAGAGCCAACAGCAAGCTCCAAGATGGTACCTGACTGCTCCAAGATGTGCATTTGAGGATACAATTTCCCAACTATGTCCTTTCACCAAAAACCTCTCTCTCTGGTATGATGAGACTGTGGTTTATGACACTGCAAAGGAATAGCTTCTATCGATTCCTAGGACTCACAACAGCAGCAAGAGAGCCTGGCTGCACAACAGCCCAAAGCAAGAACAAGCCAGATTCACCCACAAGAGAACAGTTGTTTCACCACCTCGATAAGGGTTTAAAATGTTGTCCCCTGGATACCCTGAAGAGCAAGGGGCTTCAAAATTTGTCTCTGAAATACTCAGAAAAATTACCTCTAACAAGGACCAAAATGCTGCCAACTCACACATCCCCAACCCCAAGAATTATTTCCTGAAATACATTCTCACCTTGTAAGTCTTCGTCATAACAGGGGGGAAAAAAAAATCAATAAATAAAACAAAACCTCAAGAATTCTAGGGAAGTCTTTCTAAATTAAATTTGTGATCTAAGTCAAGCTACTGGGCAACTTAATTAAACTAATCCAGATAAATCTGATTTTGTCTCTGTTACCAAACAGGCAGAATGGAAAGAGCGTGGAATTTAACAGTCCCAGAATATCTGGTTCCAGCTCTTGCTGGCTGTTTGTCTTTGACAAGTAGCTTTGCCTCTCTGAATCTGAGCTTCTGAACCTGAGGTGCTATACGAATGAGAGCTGCTGTCATTATTCCAATTCCTCATCCACTGGATTCAGTCAGGAAACAGCTGTAAGCAGTGGTGTCCTGGAGCCCACCTGGTCAGAAACCTGTGGGATTAGGTTTCACAGTACCAGAAAGTGAGGTGAGGCGTGGGGACAGGGGTTCCCCCAGATGCCCATATCCCATCACCTAATGAGCATTTGCAGGCCTAGAACTGGGGAAGTGATGGGGTCCAGTCACCACCCACCAACAGCAAGGAGGCCAGAGAACTTTTGGTAACACAGCCTAATGCAGAAACTCCCATTAGACTGCAATAATATCAGCTTATGCCTCCAGGAGAGCTTTGAAAAATCACCTAGCTCCTGTTCAAATGGTTACTCCTCTATTTCTCAGTGTGGGACAAGAACACCAAATGAAGAGCAATTTCACCTAATTAAACCGTTTTCCCTCCAGTTCTCTCTATTCCCATCATTTATTCTGACAGAGCTACATGAAGATGTTCCCTTGCTTTCACTCAAACCATGAACAGATGTCATACCAGGCCCTAAACTAATTGGCTGCTATATGGACAAACCAAACCCCGCCCACCCGGCACAAAGGAAGCTGCAGTGTATTATAGATCTCATCAAAGCAAACACCACTGGTGGCGGAAAGAGAGTGCTGCCAAAGGGCTCTGTGATTCTGGACAGAAACACAAGGTCTGCTCCCAGGACTTACACTTTGAGCCCCGGTGAATCTTCTGTGTAGAATCGCCACATCCCCCCAGTGCCTGCTGAGGTCGTGCGGCCTGTGCTCCTCGTTCCGCAGCTGGCATTTTTCCTGTGAGAGAAAAAATGTTACAAATGGCCTTTTTTTGGAAACCCTTATCAGAGCATTATAACATATGCTACCATTACACTGGTAAAGAACCAAAAAATTAACTTTTTCTTTACTAATACCTCCTTGCTTTTGCTTGCTTTTACTCCACTGACCATAACCAATAAGAACTGAGTACCCACCATACACTGATGCATACAATAACCCAGAAAAGTAGTTACCATCTCCATTTTATAAATGAGGAAAATGAGGCTCATAAAAGGTTAGGCAAAGTGCCGAAGACCACATAGCCAGCAGGCAGCCATGCTCGGCTGTGGACCCAGTTCTGACTTGAGCCCACCCACTTGCTCACACATATGGGCACCTCATTTGGACAGTGCACTTCAGTTTCACTTCACATGTATTTTTGTGAAGTCAAGTAAAAAAACTCCTGCTTAAAAATACCCTGAATCCATATTACCTGATTTTTAAATGACTACTTTAAAATGTTTTAAAATTACTGTACTTTCTACAAAAAACATAAGTTCTAATTGTAATCCAAGTCTCAAAACAGAGTATATATTTTATGAAAAATTATTTTGAAATCTGTTTTCACTATTTTGATATACTGACTGTAGATCTTGGACAGAAGTAGGACGTGAAAAAATGCAGGAAACACCCAACCAGAACTTGTCCCTCACAAGGGGATCAAGGCTTATGAAGTGAGCTGTGTGGTGCAGGCAGTCCTGGCACACAGAAGCAGCGAACAGCACTAATGCCACTGACCAGGAAGGAAGCCAGGGAATCCTTTCCCTCCTCTCCTGGGTCACTAGGAAACCCTGCCCAACAGCTGTTCTCCCACACAGCGCTCCTCCAATCCCACTTCTCATTTCCCCTCAGTGCGAAACTGGTACCACGTAAAAATAAGTAGTAAGTGTGAGACAGGTCAGAAGAAACCTTCTTCAGCCCATTTATCACCAACTCAGAAATTCTAGGGAAGGGGCAAGGAAGAGAGAGAGAAAGCCCTGTCCCATCACCACCCCTCGCCATTAACCAAATCCCAACACACCCTCCCTCAAAATCCCATTCCAGTTATCCGTGGACTGCTGGTTCTGGATTTTTGAAAAAAAGATGGCCATACAGGGAGAAACCAAAATACCCTATCCCCACCGTCTCTTCTTGCCTCCCAACTCTGGTTCCTAATCCCCACCTCACCCTACCACAGACTTTATTCCACACTCTGAATGCAAGAAGCACTGGTCTAGGGCTCAGGGAGCTTGCCCTGCTGCATGGAGTGGGAGAGTGGAGTCCCGGTTCCAGTGTGGGCTCCAGCAAAAAGAGCTGTGTTCATGCTAGAAATCTAAAAACAATTAGTGTCAAATGGTGATTTTGATGTACTGTACTAAAAAGATTACATTTCAGACACATTAATTATGGGCTACATGGTCACCTGGGAACTTGTAACTCCACCTGTATGACTGTTTCTATGGGAAAACTGATTGTAAACTGTACAGGGATTTACAGAGTAATTCATACACTTACAAGAGCTTTCACACACACACACAGATACACATCATCTAATTGGTGGAGTAGGTATGTGAAATTTTCCTCATTCATAAAAAGGAGCTTGAGCTAGATGATAAACCCAGTGTGGACATAATAAGTCATCGGCTGAGCCAAGACTAGGACCCAGGTACTTTCTACTATTCCCACACCCACCCAACTCCAGTTCCTGTCTTCAAAATCTCCAGGAGCCCCCAAGGAATCAGTCTGTGCTCTTTGAAGATTTCTTACATCTGCTGGCACACGGACACAGCAGAGGATTCAGGCCACCTAGAAATACCAAAAATGTACTCAAAATACCTCCCATCCCCCCTACTGGGAAGCTAGGTAGAAGTTAACAGAGCCCATTTTAATCTCCTAAATTTCTTTTTGGGGTCTATTTTACCCTTTCTTTCTAGCCACTGTGTAACTGCCTCCCTCCTCCTATACCCCAACGCAATGGTTTTTCGTAACCAACCTTTAACATACTTTGTTCTAACATGGTGGTCTTCTGGCTGTTCCTCAAAGAAGCCAAGCTCATTCCCACCTCAGAGTCTTTACACTTAACTATTCCTCTTGTCTAGGAAGCCTATTCCTCCCCGGACCGTTGCATAATTTGCTCCCTTGTCTCTTCTAGGTCTCTACTCACCTGTCACCTACTTTGAACACCCTATCCTCACCCACCCTCTAGTCTCCACACAACTTTATTTTTCTTCTTGGCCTTACTGCCTGAAATATTATCTGTTTATTTGCCTTGTCTATGGTCTCTTACAATGGAATATAAGGTTCATGAGGTCAGACCCTGACTAGCTTGTCCACAGATACAGCCTCATGACTGGAACAGTACCTGGCATGTACCCTCAATAACTATTTGATGACTTCCTTAATACCCCAGCTAGTCCATCACCTTACTATGCCTGATTCCCATTAATCCTGAACACTAGAGACTGTCATACAGAGTGAAGTCAGAAAGAGAAAAACAAGTATCGTATATTAATGCATATATGTGGAACCTAGAAAAATGGTGCAGATGAGCCGGTCTGCAAGGCAGAAATAGAGACAGAGATGTAGAGAACAAACGTACGGACACCAGGCGGGGAGAGCGTGTGTGGGGGGTGCTGTAATGAATTGGGAGATTGGGATTGACATGTATACACTAATACGTATAAAACAGGTAACTAATAAGAACCTGCTGTATAAAAAGAAATTCAAAAAAAAAATCCTGAACACTGCAGCATTTTAAGGCTTTACAGTTTACAATGTGTTATTGCTCCTTTTCATCCTAGCAACTTCCTTTTATACAGTAGTAACAGAGCAAGGACTCCAACCCTGGCCTGACCTTAAATCCCATACAGTTACTTCTCAAGGTTCTACTTCTATTACCTCATTGAACATGGAGACAGAATGCAAATCTGTGGACTACATAATCCACAGCACTATTATTAACTGTTAGCTTCAACTTTTTCTTACAGACTCGCAAAGAGGGAATATATTCTTGAACAGTCAATACCTATTACATTACACTCATGAAGTAACACTTAGAAGAGTACCAAGATTCTAGAAGGGAACTCTGTAGGGTCTCTCAGTACATAGAACCGTGGTCTGTTGAGTTACATTGGCCCCAGTGGTAGTGAATTCTAAAAGACGACATCAACACCCCCAACGTGATAAGCTGCATCTGTCCTCAAATGTTTGTTTCTCCATTTCACTTGTGCAGCAGTTATTTCAATTTTATTTATTAAGTAATTAGTTATTTCATTTATTTGATAAACATACGATTTCTCTTTTTTTTAAAGAGTTTTCAGATGATCAGACTTCTCTGCCACAGTGTTACCAATTCTCCTTAACTAGACCCACTCCCCAAGGAACTGTACCAACAGGACAGGTTTTCCATTCCAGCACAAAGAATCTTTGAAATCCAGGGTGGGAACAAGACAGCACCCCAAGCCCAAATAACCTACACCACAGCCTGACACACTTTCCAGCTGGTCCATCCCAGCCTTACCTTGAACACCTTGATGACAGGGAACTCACAATCATTCAGGGTCATCTTAGCATTTCTCACAGTTCTACTGGAATTTTTTTTGCTCAGACGAAATCTGTCTCATGTAAGTTCAAATCATCAGTTTTAGATTTACCTACTGTACCAACAAGAGAAGTCTCATCCCTCTTCACATCCTTGAGAATAGTTTTCGTGTATCTCTTCAAGGTCTTTTCCTCTCTAGATAAAACCCCCACTGGTTCCTTCAAAACAATCCCAAGATTACAGGGTGGCTTGATTCCTTCCCTCACTCATCATTTATTGTGTCAGCCTTATGGTAGGATAGAGCTGATGGGCAGTTTTTGTCAAAGTCTATCGTGTCAGCCTTATGGTAGGATAGAGCTGATGGGCAGTTTTTGTCAAAGTCTATCGTGTCAGCCTTATGGTAGGATAGAGCTGATGGGCAGTTTTTGTCAAAGTCTAATGAAGGAGATAAACATGAAAACATAAATGCTATTAGAAGGGTATGAACAAAACGCTTAGGAGTAAAAGAGAAGACTAGTAGCTGCTGTTGCCTTTGGAGTCAGGGAAGGCCTCAAGAGGAAATAACCCCTGAGCCTAGTCTTGGAGAATATACACAGATGACCAGAGGGGTGGGGGTTGGGGGGGGTGTCTAGTGAGTTCAGAAAACAGTAATAAGCTCACTGTTGCTGGATCACAGGAGAGAGAGAGAAGAGAAGCGATTAGGCTGGGGGGAAAAAACCCCCACCACCAAGAGCTTTGGTAACCCTCTCCCCCTCCCCACCGTGTTTAAGTTCAGCAACAAGAAACTAACCAGCAGTGTGCCAGAATCAGAGCAGAAATTTTGCTAGATGTGAGAAACTGAGGGCTAAACTGAGGCAGTAGAAATGGAGAAGGAAAGAACGGATCAGAAGTTCTTCATGTACAATATAAACGTACTGGATAAAGACAGCATTAAAAGAATCCAAGATGACGCTTAAGTCTGGCTTTGGGTGAACGAGTTTACAGCAGTGCTTTATGGACGTAGGGAGATATAATTGGGGGCGGGAGCTGAGGTGTGAAAAGAAAGACAGAACTGCGCATTAGACGAGTCATGTTAGACCGAGTGTGTATGGGACTTCCAGATAGAAATGTGAGTGGAGAGCTCAGGTCTAAAGACACCAGTTCAATGACGTCGGTTTTCTCAATGCTGTCTATGACCTTACTCCAGTTTAACTTTCCTTTTTCAAGAGTGGTACTCAAAGCTGAGCAATGCGAAGAAAATATTGCCTCCCTCTCGAGACGCAAAAGACCAAGAAGTCTTTAACTACCCCTACGGCCACATCACAGGCAGCTAGCTCGTTTTGCCCTTACGAATCTTAACATCCTGGGATCTCCTTCTCAGGACCAACGAATTCTTGGGCCCTGTCCCTCGGAGCCCACAGCCGAGAGGGTCGCAAGATCCTTACCTCTGCCGGACTGTGGATCCCGCCGCCCGAGCGGCCACTGCTTTGCTGGGAGAGCGCCCTGAGGAGCCCACGTTAGTGCCACTGGGGGTCGGACCAGGCTGTAGAGGGAGACAAGGAGAGAGACTGGTGAGCGCCGCCGGCCGGCCCCCAGACCCCAGGCTCTGACGGCCGAGACCGGGACATGCACGGGGGGCTAGGGAAAACAAGGGAGCCGCGGAAGCAGGACAAAGCGTAAGGCAGGAATCTCGGCGCCTGGGAGAAGCCGGGACAAGGAGGGACGGCTGGGGCCACAAACCATGCTGGAGACAGGAGGGTTGCAGGAAGCTGAGGTGGACAGCGGAGAAGCGGTGGAGCCCGTTGGCCGGAGGGACTGACTCAGGTCCCGCCCCCAGACCTGCTGGCAGGGTCCTCGCTGACTCCAGGGACGCTTGGGCTGTCCTAAGATATGCCTGTAGGAATTTTGCAAGAGGAGACCCTGTGAGCTGCTGTATGGGAATTACAGACCTCATGTATTTTTCCTTTGGATCACAGCGTCCTTCCTAGAGTCCAGTATCAACCAATAGGAGGATCTAGCCATGATGAGACGAGAAATTTCCTCCGGCAGTTACTAGGCACCCACAGATTCGCGCTGACGTGACCTAACGGACGCACGCGCCGCGGGGCGTGGTCGGTCCGCGTTTAGGGCCAGTTGGGAAGCTGGAGGAAGGAGCATGCGCGGAAGCCCTTAAGCGTGCTAGGTGAAGGTGCGGCTCCCGGGCTATGGCGGAGGAGCAGGGCCAAGATGAGGACCTGGGTCCTAAACCGTCCGTGTTGTTTCTGCACCCGGACCTGGGTGTAGGCGGCGCCGAGCGGCTGGTTGTGGACGCAGCACTGGCGCTGCGGGCGCGCAGATGTAGCGTGAAGATCTGGACGGCGCACTACGACCCCGGCCACTGCTTCGCGGAGAGCCGCGAGCTGCCGGTGCGCTGCGCCGGGGACTGGCTGCCTCGCAGCCTGGGTTGGGGCGGCCGCGGCGCCGCGATCTGCGCCTACGTGCGCATGATCTTCCTGGCTCTGTACGTGCTGTTCCTTGGCGACGAGGAGTTCGACGTGGTAGTGTGCGACCAGGTGAGGTGGCCACGGCCGGCCCTCGCCGCCCCTCTTTTTCTCACTACGGAGGGCGCGCCGCATGACCTCTGCTGACCTCTCCCTGTCTGTGGTTCGGAAAGATCGGAACTGATCTGGAGAGATCAAAGTGGGAGTGAGATTGTGGTTCTCAAACTTTAGTGTGGACCCGTTAAAGTGGCAGATTGCTTGCCCCCACCCTCAGGTGTTTTTATCCTGGGACCCTGAGGTGGGGCCCCGAAATATGCATCTTCACTGGATTATCGGGAGATTCTGAAGCATATGGGCCTTGGTGCTCTCTCTAAGAAACGCAGGCATTAGAAGTCAGCCTTCAGTCATGTTTTGTATGGCTTCCCTGTTTTGCATTATTCCTCTTGACACTAGTTCCAAGCCACATGCATCCCACTGTAGCATTTGCTGTCAGGCCACTCCGCTCCTCAACAGTGGCGTGTGTTTAATAAAACCCTAAGCTAAACATGTCATGTCCCTATCAAAACTTTAACATGGCTCCCCATTAGTCTTTGGAGAAAAGTCCAGGCTCTTTACCTTGGTAAATAATGTCCACCTGGATATGGGCTCTAGCTAGTCTAGACTCTTTCTGTGTTCTGTCTTTTTTTTTTCCCCAAAAATATTTATTTTAAAAAGTAACACCTACTCAGGACTAAAAATTCAAATAATAAGAAAGACTAGAATGTAAAAGCCCCATTCCAATTCTACTCCCTAAAGATAGCCACTGTTAACCGTTTCTTCTGTATGCTTTCAGAACTTGTCTGTGGCTATACCAGCATATGATGTCTGTTCATAGATACATCTTATTTATAATAATTAGGATTATGACACACCTACTATTGGACAGCTTGCTCTTTTTCACCAAAAATTTTTACTTGGGACATCCTTACATATCAATATTAGAGATTCACTTCATTCTTCATAGTGGCTGGAAAATTTGCTTTTGTTTGACTGTACCATCATTTATACATTCTTCTGCTAAAGGACAATATCAGTGTGACCAGTTTTTTGCGAATAGATCAGTGTTGTAATGAACATCTTTATGCCTTTTTTTTTGTACTTCTGCAAGCATGGTCTTTGAAATTCATAGAAATAAAATTGGTAGGTCAAATTGGTAGGTCAAAGAGCTGTACATCTTAAATGTCAATAGCTTTTGCCAACTTTGCCTTCCAAAGAGGTTCTGTCATTCTACTCTCCCACAGTGATAGAGCCTGTTACTCCATGCTTTTGTGCACATTGGATGTTATCAGCATTTTAATCTTTGCCAAGCTAATAGGTGGAAATGGCATCACGTTTGTATTTGTATTTCTTTAATTATTACTCCTGAGTTACTTTTGATCATGCTTGCTTGTGTACAAGCTATTTCTTTTTGAGAAACGTGGGCATTTGCCCAATATCCTGCATGTGTAAAATTAGTCAGTAAGCATTAGGCAGCTGAGACTGTAGTGGATAGAGAAAAAAACGAGCTTGGAAGTGGGAGACCTGGATTCAAGTTCCATATCAGCTATTTTCTAAGTAGCTTTGGATAAATCCTTCAATATCCCTAAAGCTCACCTTTTTCAGGTGTTAAGTGAGTCGGAGATTGACTTGTAAAGATTACCCAACAGGAAAGTCTTAGTAATGATTATGGTTAACATTTCAATAAATACTGAGCACATAGTGTGTGCTAAATTCTTACACGTTTTACATGCACCAGTGGATTTAATAATGACAAAAATTATATGGGTTTTTTTTTTAAACTGGAATTGTCACCAATTTACAGAAGAAACTGAGGCCCAGAGAGAGAGGTATATTACTTGGTCATGGTCACACAGCTACTACTAGAGCTGAAATTCAAACCCTGTCGATCTTGATTCCAGAGCCTACACTCTAAACTACTATAGTTCATTCATTCACTTCCTTAGGTCGAGGAAGATACTGGAGTGGCTCTGTCCAGTGTGGTAGCCACTAGCCATAGGTGGCTATTGAGCACTTGAAATGTGGCTAGTCTGAACTGAGATGTGCTGTAAGTGTAAAATACACATCTGATTTTAAAGATTTAATGTGAAAAAGAAAGAATAGAAGATGTCATCAACTTTTTAAGTATTAATTACATTTTGAAGTGATAGTATTTTAGATAAAATACATTAAAATTAATTTAACCTTTAAGAAGCTGTTAGTGTAGTTACTAGATTTTTATTTCCATTGGACAGTGCTGTTCTAGAGGAAACCACTGGACTTGCAGCTTTAAATATTTAGCACATATCCAGAAACTGTCTACCAGCCTTCTGTAAACCAGGCATTTTACCAGGTGAGAGTCTGGGGGCATACAACGCAGAACTAGACATTGCCCATGAAGGGCCCACAGACTAGCAGGCAAGGTAGGTATCTGTTTCTTTGATTTGGTTGAAGTTTAGTTGACCAGTCACTTCATCTGCTGTTGATTTTTGCTTTGGCTAGGTGTCTGCCTGTATCCCAGTGTTCAAGCTGGCCAGACGGCGTAAGAAAATCCTGTTTTACTGTCACTTCCCAGATCTGCTTCTCACCAGGAGAGATTCTTTTATTAAACGCCTATACAGGGCCCCAATTGACTGGGTAGAGGAATACACCACAGGCATGGCAGACTGCATCTTGGTCAACAGCCGGTTCACAGCTGCCATTTTTAAGGAAACGTTCAAGTCCCTGTCTCACATAGACCCCGATGTCCTCTACCCATCTCTGAATATCACCAGCTTTGATTCAGCTGTTCTTGAAAAGCTTGATGACATAGTCCCCAAGGGGAAAAAATTCATACTCCTCTCCATCAACAGATATGAAAGGAAGAAAAATGTGACTTTGGCACTAGAAGCCTTAGTAAAGCTGCGTGGAAGATTGTCATCCCAAGATTGGGACAAAGTTCATCTGATCATTGCAGGTGGTTATGATGAGAGAGTCCTGGAAAATGTACAACACTACCAGGAATTGAAGAAAATGGTCCAGGAGTCTGACCTAGGCCAGTACGTGACTTTCCTTCGGTCTTGCTCAGACAAACAGAAAATCTCACTCCTCCACGGCTGCACGTGTGTGCTTTACACACCAAGCAATGAGCACTTTGGCATCGTTCCCTTGGAGGCCATGTACATGCAGTGCCCAGTCATTGCTGTTAATTCAGGTGGGCCCTTGGAGTCCATTGTCCACAGCGTCACAGGGTTTCTGTGTGAGCCTGACCCAGTTGACTTCTCAGAAGCAATAGAAAGGTTCATCCATGAACCTTCCTTAAAGGCCGCAATGGGACTGGCCGGAAGAGCCAGGGTGAAAGAGAAGTTTTCCCCTGAAGCATTTACAGAACAGCTTTACCAATATGTCACCAAACTGCTGGTATAATCAGACTTTTTTCAGGTCTTTTTGCTGTATTCATTAACATCACATTTGTAGATTGTTGACCCAGTTTTGAAACCAAAGAAAAAAAGCCTAGTATCTAGGGCAGAAGAGATTTTTTTTTTTTAACATACTTGAATCTTGAATCTGAATCACCTTCCTGTACCCCATATCTCCCAGTCTGCTTTTTTAGGAAAAAATAGTATCTTTTAGGCTGTAATAATTCTGAGTCTTACCAGTGTTGATTAAGATGTAAATATGGTACAATTTCACATTCAGCAGAATATTTTGATTACATGTTCTCTAGATTGTTGCTCTACGTATAAATTTTGAGTTATTTTGTGCCTTATTTGGTTTTAACACTTTAAGTGTATCATCATCAAAGTTGATTAATTTGGCTTCATGGTGTAATGAGAAGACACTTATTGTAGTTTCCAGAATCAGTCCACCTCAGTGTTCAGTGACCTCTGTTAGGAAATTTTTGTTAGTCATACCTTTGCCTGGATCCATAGCAAGAATGCCTTGTATTTTTTTTTTTTAACAAAGATGATTTGTTGTGTTTTTGCACACAGACATGACAATAAATGATGTTTATCATAGGAAGAGACAAAATACTAGATTTTGGCCTCTGTGATCTATTATGGTGGTGTTAGGACTGTAGACAGCCAAGCCTGAATCAGAAACTAGAGTTAACTGGATATTGGAATGAATGGCTGTTGTCACGTGTGCAGTGTGCATCTTGGTTAGGGTTTGTTTCCTAGTGTTATCTGAGTCATCGGCTTCATTAATATTTGTGTTTTATTAAGTAAGCGCCTGCTAAGTATAAGACACAAGTGCTTTTTATCCTTCAAGGCCTGCCTCATGCCACTGCTGTGAAGCTTTCCTTGACCCTCTACCCAGCTCCCGAACTGGAAGTGACCTTCCCCTTCCACTTTCTCTGACCTTCTGGTGGCACTGACCAGTCTTAGAGTTCATTATTTACCTATTGGTCTAAGTACAAATAAACGTAAAGCACTTTCCCACATATCCTTAAAGCTAAATTCATTTTCAGAAATAGCAAAGATCACTAGCCAAAGGTTCCACATTAATCAACTCTAAGAGCACAGACTTGAGAGCCTAACAGCCTGTGTGACTTTGCGCAAATTGCTTAATCTCTGGGCCTCAGCTTCTTCATCTGTAAAGTGGAGTAACTACTCTTGTACTTTCCTCATAGGGTGGTTGTGATGGATTACCATAATATATGTAAAGTACTTAAAATAGTGGTTGGCACATAGTATGGGCTATATAAATACTAGCTATTTTGCAATTTAGGGTTATCAAAAATTACTATCGAAGTTCCGTGTGGTTTCATGCTGCACTACTGTATTGTCCTTTGGGGTTCTTTAGAGCATGAAGTTTCAGGTTGTGATTTATCACATCAATCTATACCACAGGAGTATTTTATTTTGTTTTATTAATGTTTAAATCACTACCAAATTTAATGTTGTCAGACTTAGTATTCATTAACATTTCATTACATTTGGAAAGATTGGTTTATCGCAGGAGCATTTTAGTGAAATGAAATGACTGTACCAGTAAGGAGTTCGCTAAAATGAGAGTGTCAGGTTTATTGAGTCTTTTATGGAATGAAAAGTTCAGTTGAGTTCTCTTTCCTTTGGCGTTGTGAAAGCTTGCCATCCAGTAAAGTAGCTCATCCCATCTTTTGTGGCTTGGTGCATGTATTTCTCAGGGAACTGCAGCCTTTCCAGAAAGGCCTGATGGCTCTGACCACTGGGTTTAGGACAGACAGACTCAGTCATGCACTGAGCCATAACTGATGCTTACCCATTCCAAGCACTAAAACTTTTGCCTATTTGACCATTTTTATGCAGATCCTTCCAAAATGGGCTACCTGGGTTCATGGGCCTTAAGTTTAACTTCCCTTCATTGTCTGAAGTCCCAGCAGGTGACAGTAAGACCACAGATCTGGAAAGGATGCAAAGCCCTGCCTGAGCTTCCAGCCTCTGGTGCATCTTGGACCTAGGATGGAGCTTTGCCCATAGGAGGTATTCACAGCTTCCAGAACTAAGGTGAAGTTAGGGGAAATAGAAGCATGGAAGACTGAAGTGAACTGTCCAGGACCTTAACAGAGGTAATTCTTCTGGCACTTAACTGTGGGCCATGAGACACATATCAGACAACTCATTTCATCCTAACAGTTCTATGAGGTGTCGGTACTCTTCCCGTTCGAGATGAGTATGGTTAAGCAGTTGCCTGTGTCACACAGCCTGGAGGGATGGGCAGCGTCTCAAGGCTTTGATTCCAAAGTCCAACCACATTACCGTTCTTCAGCCTGCCTCCGCCCTGACCAAGCTCCTTGTGTGTGTATTCAGTCAAAAGTCCTCTACCCCACGGCAGGCACACCTGTTCAGGTCCTCAGGTTTAGACAGACTTTGTTATTCATTTTCCCTTTTCATCTTCAGAGCAGTCTTGTGAGGTGGGTATGATTGTCTCTCATTTTATACACAAAGAAGCTCAGAGAGATGAAAGACTTGCTCAAGGGCACAATTGAAAAGTGAGTGAACCAGGATTCAACCCATGGTTACCTGATCCATCCAGGATGGCACATACCAGAATTTCTCAGCCAGCTCCCCTTGACAACCATAAATATCACACGTCCTTCAATACTTTATGAAATTCAACATAAATATAGCATTCTTTGAGTCAAATCAAAGCTGGGGTACAGGACACTTTTCTGTCTTCAAATTAGTGCTCTGACCCTAAAAGAGGTCCTGATGTCCCACACCCACCCCATTGCCCTATCCCAACCCCGTGAGAATTGCAGCTTGGAGGCCATGCCACCTCCCCTCACTGTTGCAGACATTGGGTCATTCAAAGTCCTAGTGGAGTTATCAGGGTCATTTTCTTGCACAAAGCAGAAATGCAAGCTGATGTAACTCAAAAGGTTTTAAGAGTTGGGTGTTTGAAAAAATCCACACCAGAAAATACTTTCACATCCCCACCCCCATCCAAGGATGGGTGAGCTGGAGACGGAAGCTTCTTTCCCATGCACTTTCTTTCAAAGAGGTCACTGTTTTCCTCTGTCGGCTCGCTCACCTGTGCACATGGATGCAACCCCTGGCCCTTCACTGCCTTCCATGGATCACCAGTTAGCTCAGATTTTACACACACACACACACACACACACACACACACACACACACACACACACACACACACACACACACACACACACACACACACACACACACACACACACACACACACACACACACACACACACACACACACACACACACACACACGATGGAGGTGGGGCTGGAAGCATGTACTTAGAAAAGACATCCATTCACTCAGCTGATGGGGAGCAGTAATGCTGACTAATGATACTGAAGCCCTATTTGGACAGCCTTTAGAGTTGGCAAAGCCCTTTCCAGGTTGTATCATTTGCCCTTCACAGCGTCATTCCAGGCAATTATTGTAGCTCTGCTTACTGTTGAAAAGCTGAGGCTTACAGCCAGGAAGCCCTGGACCAAATCAACAGTTCTTTCAGTTGTACTACAGATGCCTCATCAGTAAATGCCTCACCACCTTCTAACGGGCCTAGTATGCCAGTTTCTCTTTTACTGTCTTCTCCTTCCATAAAGAAAATGAGGCACCTGGACACTCCACTGCCCTACTCTCTGCTCATCCCCCATCCCTGTTCATGACCATCAGCCCTTCTCTGTCCACCTCTGCCAACATCACTAACTCCTGTGACCTCCTTTCTTTGCATTTCCAACTCCCAGAATCAAGTAGACTCAGAGCTGACTAGGACCCCAGAGATCACACAACCTAATTTACTATTACACAGATGGGAAAACAGGCCCAAAAAGAGAAAGGGACCTGCCTGAGGTCACACAGAGGGACAATTGCAGCCCTCCTCTAACTTCATTCTGAAGCCCCTCATGCCACCTCTACTTTGTCCAAAACCCCTTATATCCTGCGACTTCCTTTGAACTTCTTACTGCTTCATTCCTAACCTCAGTCCCCTGCAGCTCTGTCCCCAACAGCCTGTGAGGGTGCCACCACCCAGACACCAGTGCTCTCCTGCCTGCTAGCTGAGGGGTGGGGAGCTTTCTCAGTGACAACTGTCCTCTGATTAAACAGCAACCCTTGGCAGTGGAGGAGATAGGGAGAGATTTTACCACGCTGCCTCCGAGCCAAGGGGCTGCTAGAGCCAGCACTGTGTCCTTGTCCAGCGGACTGGGGATTGTGTGGAGCTCACAGTAAGGGTTAACTGGCCTTGTGACCCAGAAACAGGACCACAAGCAAATGCTGAACTGTCTTGTAGGAAGCACTATCACTAGGCTAGCCACTGATGTCATTTGAGACAAATATAGTCTAGAAGTCTCTCAGGGGTTGTGTGTATGTATGTGTATGTATATGTATGTGTGGGTGTCTGTGTGTGTTGGGGTTTTTGGGGGGAGGGCACAGGTGTAGCACAGGTGTGACTTACCTTTGTGACCTGCCACTCACCCAAGAAATTTACAGGCAGAATTAGAGCAGACTGCTAAGTTGATGAAGTCAAATCGGCCTTTGCTTTTCTGTGTTACTTAAACTAGTATTTCAGGGTTCCATAACTATTGAGAAGGTGTCCTGATGGTGACAATTCTAAAGTCTAGGTTTCCTTATCTATAAAATGGGTATAATCAGGTTCTAAGTAGCCCACCCCATAGGGAGGTTGTGAAGAGAGTGAGTGAGAGGACTGAATCAGTATATGAGTGAGACAGAGGATGTGAAGCTGATGTATAAACTGTAGAGTGCCATGAGCTTCTTAGGGATGAAGGCCATCTTTCACAGGTCAGGATGAATTGCCCCTGCCTGTTGGGATCCCAGTAAGAGTAGCATTGGAAGTCTGCCTTCACCATAGAAAGTCACACCATGGGGAGATGGACAGAATGTTTAAGCAACCCCAACAAGTAGTATTTCCCTCTCAGTTTGTGGAGTAACTCAATATCAGGTTTCCCAGCAGTCAGGACAGTGTGGTACTGAAGTAAGGATGCACAAATAGATCAATCCAACAGAATAGAGTTCTAAAATAAATCTGCACATATGTGGGCAGTTGATTCTTGCCAAAGGTGCCGAGGTAATTGAATGGGGAAAAGATAGTCTTTTCAAGAAATGGCGCTAGAACAGTTGGGTATCTGTATGGAAAAAAAAAAAAAAGAACCTCAACCTTTACGTCACACTATATACAGAAATGAACTTGAAGTGTATCATAGGCCTAAACGTAAAAGCTAGACTGCAGAAGTTAGAAAAGAAAATAGAAGAAAATCTCCATAATCTCAGGGGTAGGCAAAGATTTCTTTGATAGGACACAAAAAGCACAAAGCATAAAGGGGAAAATTGATAGGTTGATTTCATCAAAATTAAAAACTGCTCTTCAAAGGACAGTGATCTTTTTTAAAAAAAATTAAAGAACAAGTAAGTCAGCCTGGGAGAAAATATTTAATATATCTGGTAAAGATCTGCATCCAGGATATGTAAAGAAGTCTTACAACTCAATAGTAAGAGAACAAACAACCCACATTTTTTAATGGGCAGAGATTTGAATGGCCATTTCACAGAAGCTATACAAGTGGCCAATAAGCCCATGATAAGATGTTCAACGTCACTGGTCATTAAAGATATGCAAATTAAAACCACAATGAGATATCAGTGCACACCCATAAAATGAAAGACTCAGTAAAAATGTTGGTGAGACTGTGGAACACCTGGAATTCTCACACGTTGCTGATAGGAATGGAAAATGGAGTAAACTCTTTGAAAAACAGTTTGATAGTTTCTTACAAAATTAAATGTGACACTTACCACACGACCCAGCAATTCCACTTCTAGATATTTTGCCTAAAATAAGTGGAAACATATATCTAAACAAAGACTAACTCAAATATTCATACCAGCTTTTTCCATTAATAGTCAAAAACTGAAAATCTAAGTATCCATCAACAGGTGAATGGATAAACAAATTGTGGTACATTCATACGATGGGATACTTCTCAGCAATAAAAAGAAATGAAATGCTGATAAGCACAATGATGTGGATGAATCTCAAAAACATGCTGAGTGAAAGAAGTCAGACACAAAAGAGTTCATACTGTGTGATTCCATGGATGTGAAACCTTAAGGAAAGAAAAAGCAAAGCTAATCTATAGTGACAGAAAGCTGATCACTGTTTGCCTGTGGCCCAGGGAGAGAGAGAGATTGCCTAGGAAAGGGCACAAAGGAACTTTTTGACATGATGGAAATGTCCTATATCTTTATTATGGTGGTGGTTATAATGGTGTATAAATATGTCAGAACTAATCAAATGTATGCTTAAAATGAATGCATGTTATTGCATGTAAATTATACCTCATTAAGTTTTTTTTAAAAAAGCACAAGTGATGTAGTCCCATTTTTATAGAAAAGGTTTTCTAAATGAATAAATGTGAGAATATTTAAATATATATATAATTGTCCCCAGGTGGGTGTGATTAATCTGTAGGCATTAAATTTTTCTTTTGTTTGCTTGTATTTTCTGATACGCCATAAGCTGATTTTTCTCATAAGATAAAAAAATTCAAACATAAAAGCATAAAATAATCTTATTGGTCACTTACATTCTTACAGTGTATTTTTAGACATTTGTGTTACCAACTATTGCCCTATCTGGGAAGTATCGTCTGTTCTAATTAATCCCTTATTATTATATATTATGATTGCTCCAACTGTTTGCTACTACAAGCAACCTAGCAGAAAAATAATTGACTTTAAATTCTAAAAGTAAATATTTAAAATTTTAAAAAGCAAAAACAAGGAAAAAATCTGGGCTTCCCTGGTGGCGCAGTGGTTGAGAGACCGCCTGCCGATGCAGGGGACACGGGTTCGTGCCCTGGTCCGGGAAGATCCCACATGCCGCGGAGCAGCTAGGCCCGTGAGCCATGACCGCTGAGCCTGCGCGTCCGGAGCCTGTGCTCCGCAACGGAAGAGGCCACAACAGTGAGAGGCCCGCATACCGCAAAAAAAAAAAAAAAAAACAAGGAAAAAATCAGAAAAAAGTAGACATATGAAAAGGTTGCAAAACTGCCTAGCAATACACCAAAAAAAATAGTAATTTTCAAAAAAAAATCACTAACTGATGACGTTTATTTTCAAACCAAATTACCATGTTGTCCAGCTTGCTTTCAGCTTAATTATATGCTCCCTTTCATTGTGGGACCTGGAAACCTAACTTAACACTTCAATTCAGTAGACTAATACAATATCATATGTCAGGACATACCACTATTTTAAAACTTTAACAAGGTAACTGTATTAGCCAGAACTCTTTTGCTTGCAAGTGACAGAAACCCAATTGTAGCTAATGCAGAAAAGGGAAATTTTTAGAAAGCTACAGGGATAGATGATTCAAAGAAAAGTTACATAACTGAAACAGGGGAAGTGCAGGTATATAGCTAGGCCTGAGGTTCAAATGGAACCAGGAATTCACATGCCACTAGGAAACTATTTTTTAAAATATATAACGTCACTGTCTTTCATTATAGACTAGTTTCTTTCTCATGGTAGGAAACATGAGCACCAATAGCAGCCGAGAACCTCCATCTTACTTTTCCATCATCAAAGAGGAACCAGCCTTCTTTTTCAGTGTTAAAAAAGACATCATTGAAGATATCACCTTCTTGGTTCAGGTGCCTTCCCTGAAAGTAAGGAAGCAAGTCAGGAGGCAAGGTACTGTGGTTTGCCGGGCTCAGGTTGGCTCCCATCAACTGTGGGTAGGATCCAGGATCACACAGCAGCAGGAATCATATAGCTGGGAGAAAGGAGTCCAGGGTGTACAGAGGAAGGAGGAGGAAGCAGATCCCAGAAAGTGAGTTGGGAAGATAAAACAGGTGTCCTCTCTAGTTAAAAAATGATCTTACACTCAAGGGGCCCTGCCACACAAGCCATCCCTTCCCGTGTACATTTTGCCCATTACTTCCACTTCCACAATACTTCTTTTTTTTTTTTTTTTGTGGTACGTGGGCCTCTCACTGTTGTGGCCTCTCCCGTTGCCGAGCACAGGCTCCGGACGCGCAGGCCCAGCGGCCATGGCTCACGGGCTCAGCTGCTCCGCGGCATGTGGGATCTTCCCGGACTGGGGCACGAACCTGTGTCCCCTGCATCGGCAGGCAGATCTCAACCACTGCGCCACCAGGAAAGCCCCCACAATACTTCTTGCTAATATCTATTTACAACCTTCCTTTTCCAAGGGCCTGGAGATAAAGGAATGCAGTTAACAGTTTCATACTCTTTGACTTGTATAGCTCTGCATTGCTTGATATTAATGTTGGCAGACCTGACCTTATGTTCACATTTGAATAATTATATTTTACTCATATTTTAATTTCTGAATATTTCATTTTATTTTTGTTTGTCTAATAAGCAGAGAAACCTTGGATTTAAGGGTTTTTTTCCTCATATCTAAGAGTATTGGCCTTTAATGATTTATTAGATTTTTTTTTAAGTCTTTGTTAAAGATGACTGTGGTGGTTCTTTTTTTTTTTTTTTTTTAGTGACTTTAAACTTATTTTAATACTTAGGTATTTGCACTTTGGGCAGGGATTATCTGGTGTTGCTTGCCTTTGCTCCAGGAGGTTTTTTTTGTTTTTGTTTTTATTAGTTTCTGCTTTATAACAAAGTAAATCAGTCATACATATACATCTGTTCCCACATCCCTTCCCTCTTGCGTCTCCCTCCCTCCCACCCTCCCCATCCCACCCCTCCAGGCGGTTGTTCTTATTATACCTTTATTAAACAGAAGTGTATCCTTTCTACCTTCCTTTTCTTTTTCTTAAAAAGACACTTGCTTTTCCTTTCCCCTTTTTCATTCTTTTGATCTGCATTGATGTATGCCAATAGCCCATTATTTCAGTATAATAATTTCTTTCAAATGTTTTAATCTTTTGATGTCAGTTTTGACAAGATACTTGCTGCAGTTGTTTAGACTTATTTCAATACAACCAACTGGTCTCACTGCTTCCTACAAGTTGTTGCCTACTGTTCTTGAGTTCCTCCTTCAGAGCCATCATCCTCTTCCTATGGACACACATTGAGTACCATTTTCTCAGAAAGAATACATATATTTGCATAATTAATTCCCATTGCCTTCACATATGAATAGCTTGATCATATATAAAATTCCTGAATCACGTTCTTCTTTCAAACCTTTGCAACTGTCGTGTTATCATCTTCTAGGTAGATTTTCCTATACTATGTTCTAGGCAAAATAAGGTGTGAAAGATGCTCCAGAGAAAAGGCTTTCATGGTCAAATAAGTGTGGGAAATGTTCCATACAATTGTAAATGTACTAGGCAGAGTAGCATGGTAAAGGCCAGGAGACATCCTGAGATAACAAAGGTGGTTTAATTTTATTTCCAGTGTATCCAACCTATTGGACCACAGTAATCTCAAGAGAAAGCAAGTGACCAATAATATGTTTATAGTTAATATTTGTTGAACACTTACTATGAGCCAGGCAATGTTCTAGGACTTATTCTATGGATATCAATTCACTGGGTCCTCATGGCAGCTCTATATGGCTGATAGAATTTTTCAACCCATTTTAACAGATGAGAAAACTGAGGCAAAATGAACTTAAGAAAATACGCTCAAAAATGGCCAATTCAAACCCAGGCAGTCAGTTCCACATTACTCACAGCCCTAACAGTTGGCAAGTAAGGACACAATAAAGGCAACTTCTATAACTGTCCCAAGTCTGAAAAGCATAACAAAAACATCTAATTGCACCAAAAAGGAAAAAAGAACTTTCCACCAAATAGCCTCTGTAACAGAATTTGCCGCTGAATTACTGCAAAGGCACTTTGGGGGGTAATCTGATTATCTTCAGTGCAAGTGCTCAAACTCTGCTGTTGGCCAACGTCCAGGACCCATCATTGAATACTCATCACCTCATCAATTCAGCCTGCTAGACTGACGGGCAAAACAACATCCAAATATTCATTGCACATCTGTGCCGGGCAGATTATACATTAGCAATTCAAATCTGGCCAGTGTACCGGCCATTCCTGCAAACGCGTCTGTTTGGGTGAGATGCCTTGTTGTCTGGGACAGATAATAAGGCAACTCGGTCTAATCTTGAAGAACAATCAACCCATCTTGTGAAGGTGACTGGCTGTGTGTGTTCTTGCCCTGGCAGCATTGGAACAATGGCCCCATGATGCACTCGACTCAGCTGGCAGTGAAGTCCCATCCTGATTAGTAGCCGTGGCTGGTGTCAATCACCACGGGATGCACCATTGTCCTCTGGTCCCCTACACAGTTTATTTACAGGAAAACAAAAGCTTTGGGGGGCTATGGCTGCTTCCCAGAGATTGCAAAATAGATTGAGCTGTCAAGCACACAAAGTAGATGAAGATTAATGAGTTGTGCAGACAATAAATATGAAGAGATGACCATGAATATGCTAATGGGCATTACCATATACACCATAATTGCTACCAAAATTAAAAGGTGGCATGAAGAAGATGGGTCACAAGGTGACAGGGAGATAATCTTAGTTGCTTGAGACGCTCACCCCAGATAAGACCCTCTACAGGTTTCCTTTCCCCGATTAAACCATCCTGAAGCAGCATTGTTCACAAGCTGTCTGAATAGGCTTCTTTTATACGGGGATGTAAGGAGTGGGGTGAGGGGGGAAGCTGGAAGAGTTACTTTGGGGAAACGTGTAATTAGAATAAGAAAGGTGTTTATCAAAGGCAAGAGTTGTCAGGCTCTCTTCTCATCCCCAGGGACAGAACTGATAAGGATGTCACTTCATACTTTAGCCTCCCACATCTCCCCACCACCACTACCTCAGAGCCACAAGGACTATTATAAATAACTATGAGAATGTTAGATCACCTTTTAAGGAGGAGTGAGTGATTTTTCAGAGTATTCCAATACTCTGATGACTTACAAAACGTAAACCTAATAGAGACATTTGAAGTACAAAATGTTTAAAGGTGAATGTTTCCATGAATGATTTGATTTTGGAAATCTGTATCATGTAGAACTGTGGCATGGCTCTGGCATAGCTGATTCCCACCTAGCCTTGCAGCCTCTCCTCACAGTCCTCCATGTGGCAGGATGGTGTCCTCTGACCCTGTTTGCCCCCTGTCTTCCTTTCCATCTTCCTGTCTGTGGATGGCAGTTAAGTTAGCATAAGAGCATACTGAAGTAATGCGATCGGAGTGTGTATGAACATTAGAGAAAGTTCTTGTTTTCTAGTTTCTCTCCTCTGGAGGACCTGGGACAATGGATCTCATTCTCCAGAGGTCTATGGAGCATCACCACCAATTGTAAGAACACACCTTTGTTCCTTCAAGATAGAAACCAAATGTTTACTTCTTGGCCCACACCAGGTGAAGGGGAGCAGGATGAAACCAGGGTCCAAGAAGAGGGCAGAAGGGTGGAAGAGGAAGGGAAGTCAGTAGAAAGGGTCCCAGAGACTGTCTGAGGCTGACTCTACATGGACTGAAATCTGCCTACCAGGGAGAAAAGGGAATTTTGTACAAATGTATGAAACAACCTCACTGAAAGGGGTGGGAGAAAAAGGTGCCACCCTAGGTAACTCTGGAAATCAGTAGAGTCTACAAAACTAAAGGCACACAAGCACTTCACTCTAGTTGACAAAGTTGTTACCATGGGTGGGCGGGTTAACAATTCTGAAACCACTGGAACTGAACAAGTGAGTATGGATGGTAGATGGTGGAGCCAGGTGTCTCCTTGTTGGAGTGGGAGTTTTCACATAAGCAAAGGGAGATGGCTTAGAATGATCAATGTGGTGATGTGGTTGGAGATATCAGTATGAATTCATGTTTAACTTAATATAGACACAGATGGTTAACACAAAGAAATATTTATAGATTTGTGTATATACATAGGTTAGTGTACACACATCTATTTCCTTGTCTTCTCCCCTGAAAGAGGCTACAAAATGGCAACAATGACTCAGTAGCAAAAAGCAAACCTAGCACCAACTCTTGGTTTCTAATACCATACTCCAGTAAAAGAAAGCGTTCACAGGGAAATGGCTGAGCCTAGAATGGTGCAGGAAATATACAAGGTGAGCCTAGAGCTTCTTGTAATGCCCAAAAGTAAGAAATTGCTAAAAAAAAAAACCCACATCGATGGGGGGTATGTCAATGGGACATAGGAGCAACAAAATAAAGTAGTATTGGATCATAACCCAAAATACAAAACAAATACCCATGAGTCCATACTGATATAAATAAATGATTGAATAAATAAATAAATGGGAGAAAATAGAATAGACAAATTATTCATGTAGAAGAATTCCAAATAATTTATGTAGGTACCCCACCCTCAAGAGATGGAGTGTAACTCCCTCCTTGGTAATTTTGGGGCCTCGCATAGTTACTTCCTTCCAAAGGATACAGTATGAAAAAGGAGAAAAAGAGTAACTTGACAGTAGACAAATCTGAGAAACACTACCTCAACCGACTGATCAAGGTCAACATCAACAGTGATAAGTCATGTTGCTAGTATGTACCCTTGATATGATGTGATGAGATTGGCAATTCGCTTCTACGGCCTTCCTCCCCAAAACCCATAACCTCAGTCTAATCAAGAAAAAATATATCAGACAAATTTCAACAGAAAGACATTCTACAAAATACCTGACTAGTACTCCTCAAAACTGATCATCAAAAACAAGGACACTATAATGTAATATGTCAATTACATCTCATTTTTTTAAACTACAAATTAAACAAAAACAAGGAAAGTCTGAGAAACTGACACAGCCAAGAGGAGCCTAAGGAGACATGGTGACCAAATATAATGTATCCTGGATGGGATCCTGGAACAGAAAATGGACCCTGGTTTAAATAGGTAAAAACTAAGGAAATCTAAATAATTAAGATTATTAATGGACTTAACTTAATGGACTTAAGTTAATAATAATGTATCAATAATGGTTTATTGGGCTTCCCTGGTGGCGCAGTGGTTGAGAGTCCGCCTGCCGATGCAGGGGACGCAGGTTTGTGCCCCGGTCCGGGAGGATCCCACATGGCGGAGCCGCTGGGCCCGTGAGCCATGGCCACTGAGCCTGCGCGTCCGGAGCCTGTGCTCCGCAACAGGAGAGGCCACAACAGTGAGAGGCCTGCGTACCGCAAAAAAAAAAAAAAAAAAAAAAGTTTATTAACTGTGACAACTGTACCATGCTAATATAAGATGTTAATAATAGAGGAAACTGGGTATGAGATATACAAGAAGTCTCTTTGCTATCTTTGCAGTTTTTTTGTATGTCTAAAATCATTCTAAAATAAGAAGTTTATTTTTTAAAAAAGGAATTTAGCAGCATCTTTTGTGCTTAGTAGGAAGCTAGTAGTAAGACTACTCCTTCCGATGTCAGGCAGGCATCAGCCAGACTTCTTAGTTGCAAGTGACAGAAATTTACTCTAATTTACACAGACAAGGAATTTGTTATAGGACACTGGAAAGCACAGAGAGTTTATGAGAGGGCCCAAACCCCACCAGGGAGGCCATGCAATTGCAGAACTGGCCTGGTGGAGACTCCACTGCTGGTGTCATGGACCCACACTCCACAGTTTACATGGTTAGCCTTCTGATGTTAGATTCAGATTTAGCCACCAGATCGGCCAGTCCCTTGCCAGAATGGCTTCTGTGGGGTCCCCCCTTCTCTGCTTCACTAGCTTGCAGTTCAAAGTGATGAGTCAGCCTGGCTGAGCCAGGGTCATGGTCCAGCTTGGTGCAAAGGATATGGGGCAGTGAGTATCTGGTATTTTCAGCTTCTACAGTAGGAGGATTCAAGGAGGGGACTTCAGGAAGAAACTGAGGACTGATCTGGGTTTTTTTCTCCAAGCTGTGATAAGTTGGCACTTCCTTTCACTGGGTCTGCAGACATAGCCAAGTGGAAACTCAATTAAGGGGAGAAGAAATGGTCAGCATTGAAGAAAATAAGTAGGATGTGGATGATCCAAATGGCTGTCTACTCTGTGCTGAGTCAATTTAGATGGGACCAAAACTTTTGTTTTTCAGTAAAAACACTGAACAGGTCTTATGGACAGAATTGTGTTCTCCCAAAATCCATCTGCTGAAGCCTAAGCCCCACTGTGACTGTACTTGGAAGTAGGGTCTTTAAGGAGGTAATTAAGGTTATATGAGGCCATAACAGTGGGGACCCAATCCAATAGGATTGGTGTCCTTATAAAAAGAGGAAGAGACACTAGAGAGCTCTCCCTCTCTCTCTCTCTCTTTCCTCCCTTCTTTCCTCCCTCCCTCCCTCCCTTCCTCCCCCCCCACCGCCTTGAGTGTGCACACAGTAAAGACCATGTGAGGACACAGTGATAGGGCGGCTGTCTGCAAGCCAGGAAGAGAGGCCTCACCATAAACCAGCCCTGCTGGCACCTTGATCATGGACTTCCAGCCTCCAGAACTGTGAGGAAAAACTGTCTGTTGTTTAAGCCACGCAGTCTGTGGTACTTTGTTATGGCAGCCAGAGTTGACCAATACAGTAGGTTTTCAGGGGCAATTATTCTGGAGATACTTTTACTTTCTTTCAGTGCTTTTGTTTTCTTTAAGCTCTCCTCATGGTTTTTGTGGAATGCTACGAGAAGAATCACCACCATTGAGAAACCACCTGCACTGACCTGGGGACCATTTCTTGCTTAAGTGTCAGAGTTACTCACTGCACGGCTGAAGTCGCAGGGGGAGGGAGGCAGAGTTCTGGCGTGGTAATTAGTCGGCTTAGGCTTTGAGTCTCTGCTCTGCCACCTTCTAACTGGTGATGCCAGTCAGGGTACACTTCTGAGCCTTAGCTGTTCATGCTTCTGTTCATCTGCTCTCTGGAGCACTTACCACTCTGTACTGGAATCATCTGTTAATGAACTCACTGGCCTGTGTCGTCCTCATTCATCTCTGGCCGCCTGGTGTTCAGCCCAGGGTTGGCACACAGTAAGAACTCAGAGATTTTGAATAGAAGTATTCAGGGGGATGGTGACAGAGTTATGTGCCTTGTAGAGTACCCTCTGTCAATAAGAATTGCTTTCTGAGAAACTTTTGTGAACTTGAATCAAAGAAATGTGGGTTCAAATCCTTGGTCACTTATTAGCAGTGGGACCTTTAGTCAAGTACTGTGCCCAGTTTTTCTTTTGTAAAAGTGAGGCCAGTAATGAGTCAGATGCTGTTAAATGGCCGCCCAAAGGCCATTCCTCACTCCTTTCTCTCTTCTCACCACTGCAGAGGCTAAAAATGCTAACCACTCAGTTTCCTTGTGGTAGGAGTGGCCATATAACTCGCTTTAGGGCAGTGAGTTGAGAGGGGCAAGTTTTCAGGTGAGCTCCTGGGAAAGCCATTGTCTCGCGAAACAAAAGCACAAGAAAATAAAAGGCTCTCACAACTATGGCCTCTGCTCTGCTTCCTACCTTTGAACATGGAAGTGAGACCCAATAGCCATCTTGAGATCATGAAGGAATAAGCCCAAGGAAGGATGGCAGAGCAGGCTGGAGTCCTGATGCCGTCATCTGAACTAAGATGACATCCTCCTACAGACACCCTGTTAAGGAGAGGATAAATGTCCTCATGGTTCATGCCACTGTTGGTTGAATTTCTTTTTACTTACAGCCTAAGGCATCATAACCAATAAACTTGCTTCACAGGGTTAGGTGAGGGCTAATTAGAAGCATCTGTGTGCCTGGTATGCAGTGAGCATTCAATAAATGGGAATTTACTGTCATGACTATGGACCATGGCCCCATCCCCAGGAGCTCAGTGTGGTTGAGAAGACAGACGGGAAGGAAAAGGAGGAGGAAGGGATGAGGGAGGGCAGAGCAGGGGAGAGGAGGGCAGTAGGGGTGAGGTGGGGAGGTGGAGGAAGGCAGAGCCGGGGGAAAAAGAGGGGAGGAAGAGAGAACGGTTGGAGAGAGGGAAGGAGGAAAGAGGGCAGCGAAGGAAGACCCCAGTGATAACTGAAGCAGAAAGGTAAAATAATCATGGTAAAAGAACTCCAAGAGTCCAAAGTTGATTTAAAGGAAATAAAGAATAATAATATTTCTTGTACACCTGGGTTTCTGAGCTGAGACTCGTAACCACTATACTGCTCTGCAGAGTTTCTATGAACATTTAACAGTGTAATACATGTGAAAGGGCCAGTGCATGGTAGACACTTAATAAATGTTTGCCAAATTGAATGGTATCAGTATGAAACTGGCAACTGCAAAGTCAAAGAACCTACTTTGCTGCAACCCATTCATCCTCCCTGAGTGGATATTCCATGGTCCAGGAGATACAAGCCTAAGGTCTTCCTAGATACAGTTGGAAAGAGGAATTGGAAAGGGGCCTGCTCTCCTCATAAGCCTCAGTAATTGACGTTACTTAATAAGAGCATGCAGGGCAAGCCCTGCAAAGTCTGGTGACTTCCTTTCACAAAGGACCCTGCAGTGCAAGCAAATGCTGTGTGATGAACAGAAATGCCAATTACTACACTAATCAAATGTTGGTTTTACTCCAGGTAATTCCAAAAAACCACCACCACCACAACAGAGTAGATTAAAACCAAACAGCTATAAAACCCATTTTAGAGACATTTGAATGTAGACTTGATGTTAGATGATATTAGAGGATTATTATTAATTTTCTTAGTAATAATGGTATATGGTGATATAGGAGTATGTTATTCTTAGGAGAGTTGTGCTACAATACATAGGGATGAAGAGTTATGATGCCTGGAATTACTTTCTAATAGTTTTGAAAAAAAAATTTAAGAAGTAGATAAAGCAAATATGGGAAAACATTAGATAATAAGCTCATTGAAATTGGTGACCTCGATTTATTCATTTTTGTGTTTCTCTTCATCCATTCACCACTCCGTGCCCAAATCCATTCTCTAGCCTGCCTGGCACCTGGTGGACACTCAGTATATTTGGTGAATTCATACTAAAGATAAAATTCTCTTTACCTGCAAACATCTGCATAACTGAGTAAAGACACGGTTTCAAGCCATTTGCAAAGAAATATCCACAGCTAATTACTTTCTTAAGTAAACACAATCTGTTTAAAATCACAATTGAACACTGATTTTTCCTCCCAGTCTAGCATCAAGCAAAAACCTACCTGCCCTCTGTCCCAAGAGGCCCCCACCTTCCCCCGCCGTTCCCCAGAAGGCAGCTCCACACCCCCAGCACACCCCCACTAAGTGCTGCGCACCTGCTGCCCTCACTCGGAGCTGGGTTCAGATTTGCTCCACGTGATTCCATAGTCTCCTTGGAACAGCAGCTGCCAAAGACACATTCTTCATGTGGAAAGTCAAAGAAGGACTAGAGAATATAAAAAAGACATTGCCTCTTAAGGCCTTGGCTCTTCCATTCACATGTCACTGGTCTAAACGAGTCCCTTGGCCAAGTCCAAAACCAGTGAGGCAGGGAAATATATTCTATCATTCTGTGTACCAGGAGGTCACCAGACAGAGGGAGAGGGCAGTGTTCAGGGTTTACTAGAAAGTTGGAAGAGGAGAAACTATCCTTGAGAAGGCTTCAGGGACAAGATGACCTTCATGGTGTTTTTAAAAATCAGCAGTTGTTTACCAAATGGCTCAAAAGGATAGACATCTGGGCAGACACTGCAGGTTGAGGGACCAAGAAGTGGAGAGCATGCACTGAGTTCACAAAGCCTAGTGTGATGGGAAATGAGCCTGGAGAGAGGGGCAGTGTCAAATCACAGAGGTTTTATAAGCCTGGCTAAGGGTTCTGAGGGTTGGACTTTGTTCTAGAAGCCATGGAGAGTCTGTGATAGGTTTTTTTTAATCAATTTTTTTTAATTGAAGTATAGTTGATTTACAATGTTGTGTTAATTTCTGCTGTACAGCAAAGTGATTCAGTTATACATATATACATTTCTTATATTCTTTTCCATTATTATTTATCATAAGATACTGAATATGGTTCTCTGTGCTATACAGTAGGACCTTGTTGTTTATCCATTCCGTATATAATAGCTTACGTCTGCTAACCCCAACATCCCACTCCATCCCTCCCCCAACCCCCTCCCTCTTGGCAACCACCAGTCTGTTCTCTATGTCCATAAGTCTGTTTCTGTTTCATAAATACGTTCATTTGTGTCATATTTTAGATTCCACATATAAGTGATACCATATGATATTTGTTTTTCTCTTTCCGACTTAATTCACTAAGTATGATCATCTCTAGTTGCATCCATGTTGCTGCAAATGGCATTATTTCATTCTTTTTTATGGCTGAGTAGTATTCCATTGTGTCAGTATATATATATATGTACCACATTTTCTTTATCCATTCATCTGTCAATGGACATTTAGGTTGTTTCCATGTCATGGCTACTGTGAATAGTGCTGCTATGAACATAGGGATGCATGTGTTTTTTTCAATTATAGTTTTGTCTGGATATATGCCCAGGAGTGGGATTGCTGGACCATATGGTAATTCTATTTTTAGTTTTCTGAGGAGCCTCCATACTGTTTTCCACAGTGGCTACACCAACTTACATTCCCACCAACAGTGTAGGAGAGTTCCCTTTTCTCCACACCTTCTCCAGCATTTGTTATTTGTAGACCTCTTAGTGATGGCCATTCTGACCAGTGTGAGGTGGTACTTCATTTTAGCTTTGATTTGCTTTTCTCTAATAATTAGTGATGTTGAGCATCTTTTCATGTGCCTATTGGCCGTCTGTATTTCTTCTTTGGAGAAATCTCTGTTTAGGTCTTCTACCCATTTTTTGATTGGTTTGTTTGTTTTTTTGTTGTTGAGTTGTATGAGCTGTTTGTATATTTTGGAAATTAAGCCCTTGTCAGTTGCATCATTTGCAAATATTTTCTCCAAGCCCATAGGTTGTCTTTTCATTTTGTTTATGGTGTCCTTTGCTGTGCAAAAGCTTGTAAGTTTGATTAGGTCCCATTTGTTTATTTTTCTTATTTCTACTGCCTGGGGAGACTGACCTAAGAAAATATTGATACGACTTATGTTAGAGAATGTTTTGCCTATGATCTCTTCTAGGAGTTTTATGGTGTTATGTCTTATATTTTAGTCTTTAGGCCATTTTGAGTTTATTTTTGTGCATGGTGTGAGGGTGTGTTCTAACTTCACTGATTTACATGAGGCTGTCCAACTTTCCCAGTACCACTTGCTGAAGAGGACTGTCTTGCTTCCTTTGTCAAAGATTAATTGACCATGGGTGTGTGTTTATTTCTGTGCTCTCTATTCTGTTCCATTGATCCATGTGTCTGTTTTTGTGCCAGTACCATTGCTGTTTTGATTACTGTAGCTTTGTAGTATTGTCTGAAGTCTGGGAGGTTTATGCCTCCTGCTTTGTTCTTTTTCTTCAGGATTGCTTTGTCAATTCTGGGTCTTTTATGGTTCCATATGAACTTTAGGATTATTTATTCTAGTTCTGTGAAAAATGTCATGAGTAATTTGATAGGGATCGCATTAATTCTGTAGATTGCTTTGGGTAGTATGGCCATTTTAACAATAATAATTCTTCCAATCCAAGAGCATGGATATCTTTCCATTTCTTTGAATCATCTTCAGTTTCCTTTATTAATGTTTTATAGTTCTCAGTGTATAAGTCTTTCACTTCCTTGGTCAGGCTTATTCCTAAGTATTTTATTTTGGGGGGTTTGATTTTAAAAGGTATTTTTTTTTAACATTCCCTTTCTGATATTTCATTGTTGGTGTAAAGAAATGCAACCAATTTCTGTATGTTAATCTTGTATCCTGCTGCCTTGCTGAATTCGTTTATCAGTTCTAGTAGTTTTTGTGTGGAGTCTTTAGGGTTTTCTATGTATAGTATCGTATGTGATGGGTTTTAAACAAGGAAGAGGCCTGACCAAGGCTAACAAGTGGGAAGCAAACATGGGTCTTCTCACTCCCAAGCAGTGCCCCCCATGAGGACCCCCCACCCTCCTTCCAGTCACGCAGACCCCCAAATGCCCATATGTCTTCCTCTGCCCCTCTCGTGTGGAGTATCACTGATAGCTCCTCACCTGAACAGTGGAAGAAGCGTGAGGGGGCCTCTTTTGACGATCCTAGAAAAAAGAACTGCATCATTTCATATGACCTACTTACAAACCTGGGTGGCTGTAGACCATCGATATAAATTCCTAGTTTCTATCATATTTAGTTTAGTTGGTGACTATGAATGTTTGAACAGCATACAAATTTATGGTCAGAAAATATTAGCTCCTAAACACTGCAAGCCTGCCCCCCAGTCACCTCTTTAAATTCACATTGTTTCCCCATTCCATCATTTGCGATCAGAGTTTTCATCACGGGCAGATTTGTATAGGTCGGCCCTAGACCTGGGATTTATTTGTGCCCATAAACAAAACCCCAATATTAGTCACAAACTATTTCTGATTCTCAGTTAACGTTCTTAAATATCTTGTATCCCAGGGGACTCTTTGCCCTGTCATATGAAGATGATGTTTCAAGATTTATATTTCCCCAAAGAAGCAAGTAGATCATAAAACCTAATGTATTCCGTGGTTTTGAATGATGATTTCACAAAGAGGTGAAGGAATATTTCACTGTGGATCATTACAACATCAATGTAAGTTGTTAATATACTACTTACTACTTCCCTTTAAATATTCATCCAGCTCCTGTTTATGGAACGGCTTCTATGTCCCCCAGTATGGGCTGTGGGTCGGTCATGTAAAGGGGATGGGGGCAAAGCTGGGGACAGCTCCCTGACTGGGGTGGGAAGGCTGTGGATGGAGACAGAAGAGAAGCTGGCAGAGGCAAAATGACCAGTCGTGGGCAGCATGCTGGAGACCATGGCGGGGGAGAGCTTTGGCAAGGAGAAGGGGCAACAGCAGAGTCCAGGCATGATGCTGTACATGGCCACAAGGATGTCTGTCCCTGGAGACATGGCCGTGATGGACAGAGGTATACACAGAGTCCAAATGCAGAGAGGATGAGGAAGAGGGTAAGAAAAAGAGGTACGTGATACCGGGAAACTACTGGAACAGAGAAGGATTCAATTTAACCAATGTTTTCTGAGTATCTTTGCCTTGATCTCATGCTTGAGCTGTTTCTAATCTAGTAACGGAGCAGAGAGGCACACGGCAAAGTGTCTTTCAAGGAGGACCATAATAAGAAAACCTGGAGGCAAAGATGAAGGAACTTTGAATTCTGTCCCTTAGGAGTAATCTCAGAAAGCTTCTCAAAATGATGAGGTGGATTGTACTGTGATAAGGGGCAGTCTTTGAAAACAGGATTCAAATCTCGGCACCATCCCTTCCTAACTAAGTGACCTTGGGCCTGGGTCACTTCTCAGTGCCTCAATTCTCCCATCTGAAAAATGTGGATAATAATATGACCCACCTCTTAAGATGGTTATGAGGATGAAATAGAATAGCATACATACAGCACCTAGTGAAGAGCCTTGTGCAGAGTGAAAGTGCAATGAATGTTAGTCTTTGCTATTATTCTAAGTGGTAACAGCCTAAGGGTAGTGATGCTGGCTGAAGGCAAATAGGAGCCACCCTTATCTTTAGGCAAGAGAGTGATGGGATCCAGTCTTCATTTTAGAAAGGACCCTAGAGGAGGTTAATGCTGGTGTCACAGCTAGGGAAGAGGGAAGCCAGATTGTATCCTGATATAAGCACAGCAGCAAAGGAAGGCTTGTTTAGGGCTTCCCTGGTGGCACGGTGGTTGGGGGTCTGCCTGCCGATGCTGGGGACGCGGGTTCTTGCCCCGGTCCGGGGGTTCCCGCATGCCGCGGAGCAGCTGGGCCGTGGCCGCTGGGCCTGCGCATCCGGAGCCTGTGCTCTGCAATGGGAGGGGCCGCGGCAGTGAGGGGCCCGCGTACCGCGCAAAAAAAAAAAAAGGAAGGCTTGTTTGAAACTGGGAAGAACTGTACCTGTATGGAGCAAAGAAGAGGGAGAGGGTAGAAATGCAGATCTTGGGAGGAGAGGGGGGAGGTAATCCCAGTTCCAAGTGGGGACTTTTAGATGGATTCTCCTTTCCTACACTCTATAAACTTCAGTTTGCTTTAAATTTGCACTGCAATTTAAAAATCAATGGAGGGACTTCCCCAGTGGTTCAGTGGTTAAGAATCCGCCTGCCAGTGCAGGGGACACGGGTTCGAGCCCTGGTCCAGGAAGATCCCACATGCCGCGGAGCAACTGAGCCCACGTGCAACAACTACTGAGCCTGCGCTCTAGAGCCCACGAGCCACAACTACTGAAGCCCATGTGCCTAGAGCCCGTGCTCTGCAACAAGAGAAGCCACCGCAATGAGAGGCCCGTCCACCGCAACAAAGAGTAGTCCCTGCTCACCACAACTAGAGAAAGCCTGTGCAGCAACAAAGGCCCTACTCAGCCACAAATAAATAAATTAAATTAACTGAAAAAAAATAAACTGCATGCAATTAAACTACAAGATGCATGATTAAAATAAAAAGTATGAAAGAGAAAAAGATGAAGTAACAAATTTTACAAAAATCAATGGAAAGCATTAGAAGATAAAACTGAAGAAATATGGGCCACACAAGGTAAAAATGTTCCACGGGCCACCGGAGCCACAAAAGGACCAGGTGCCAACATGGAGCTGACAGAGCCTCAGTCTGCTGGAGACGAGGACACCAGAGACTGGACAAAGGGCAGCCACGGCCACAGCTTGAAGGTGGAGCTTAGCATCCAGGCCCTGGAGCATCAGGAAGGCAACCAGACCGTGGTTCTCACCGCCATCCTGTTAGCCCATTGTCTAGTTGGACTAAGTGTTCTATCATTTTACCTCTGATGATAGTGGGGGGAAGGGCCACGTGCACATAGTAATGTTCTTCAGCCATTGTGTAGCTGGGGCACGTTAGGGGTGCTGTAGAGGTCAGGAACAGTCCAAGGGCAAAGTGTTTGTTTGCTTGTTTGTTTGTTTTTCTAATGGAATCAGAATCAGGGAATTTTAGTATCCACATGGATTCTATGTGTATGTATTGAGACAGGTTAGGGGGAGACAATGGTTAGAGATCAACTAGTCCAATCTGTTGATTCCATAGATGAGAAGATCAAGGCCCAGAGAAAAAGAGTCCCAAGGTTCCCTGTGCATCAGGACTACTCTTCAGCCCCTTCCCTCCAGCTCCCCGGATCAGTGCTCTCTCTCTCCCTGCCACTGCCTCCCATGTCATAACAGCTCAGGGGACACAGAAGGGTGGGAGCTACTGGAAAGGCAGAGCTGGAAGGGCACAGAGATCCCATCTCCTGCCCACTGTACAGATAGAGAGACTTGCCTTAGGTAACGCAGCGAGTCAGGGTCGGACAGAACCCGTGAACCGTGACCAAGCCTCTCCCAGCTGCCCCGCCTCCCTTGCCCTTGAGGTCTCCTGCGCTATGGGCTCCTCGGGCTCCGCCTCCCTCCCCGTGACGGGAAGGATGCTGGCAACGAACAAAGCAGCTTTGATCAAAATCTCTTGCCTTCACAAATCCATCCTTCAGAGCTCCTTAACTTCCTTTGTCTCATTTAAACCTCATGACCGCTTGGTAAGATAGACACGACAAGTAGTATTATCCCCATTTTACAGATGAAGCAACTAAGTCTGGGGGTAAACACCGTCTGTGAGCATCAGAGCTGGGGTCTGAACCCAGTTCTCGTGTTCTGCCAGATCAAGTGTTTTTGTACCTCAGGAGTCATTCTTAAACTAGACTGCTCTCTAAGATTGGAATACCCCCCACCCTGAAAGGTTTTTAAAAGCTCTGAGGGTGCGGGAGTCCCTATCATCTTCCCCAGATCGCCCAGGCAGTTGCGGCACCCTGCCCCCCACCCCCGCTTTGCCACAGGAATATCCGATGTGTAAACTACCGTCGCCCTCTGGTGGCCGATGGACAAAGAGCTCCATCGTTGTAACTCCGAGAACAAAGACCCGCTCGTGTCCCAGCCTCCTCTCACTGGCCAAGCGAGAAGTGGTGGTGGCAGTTTTTTTATTCTGGGCGCCCTGGCCTTGGCTGCCTCAGCTTGACTGACTAATGAGATGCATATCAGCTCGGGAAAGAGCTGTTGAGTGCCAGGCTGAAGGGCCGAGGAACTGAGGTGAAAATGTGACTTCTGTCGGTTGCTTTGGCAGTTATTTGGCTGAGAAGTCACCAGCCACCAGAGTTGCTCCAGTGCTCATGAGGGCAACGCATGCATGTGGGTTCCCTCTTAGGACCCCCCCCAGCCCACCCCTCGGCTGTCACTGAGATCCAGCTTCAAGGCCCAGATCCTCCAGGAAATCTCGCTCACTCCCTCCTGCTCCCCCAAAGCAGGGACAGCTTGCACGCTGGCTACCAGCCCACACCTCCACATGTCAGGGCCAGCAGGACTGTGGCTGATATCTGCTCAACTCTTACATTTCTGAAGGCGGGGGCTGGTCTTGTTCAGCTCCTGGAATAAGGCCAGGCCCAGCCTGGAGCCACTGAGTGAGTTTGTTGAAAGAGAGAAAATTCAGCCCAGCCATCATCTCCTAGGCCTACTCGGGGAATGAGGCCACTCTGGAGAAAGGCAGGCTTTGCAGCTGTCATACCTGTCAGTGCTTTGCTACAGGTTTGAAGATGAGGCCACAGAAAGAACTTCTAGGGAGAATGGGGTAGACCGAACATCTGACCTGCAACGCTTATTTCTTCACCCGTTTTTGCAGCCTCTGCTTCTCCAAGGCACATCTCTTGGGCAAGCCCCCAGGGAGGAGCGAGTCCGCAGGGCCTGGGGTTGATTCTGGGGGAGTTATCTTGGTGCTTCTTTTTCTCATTTAGACAATAAGAGCAAATAATATTGATTGACAGAGGTTTCAGACATTAAATGAGAACTGATGAAGAGCTGTTATTATCACGGTCAGTCTTCTGGAAATTTCTGGGCTCTGAGCGCTGGGTAGGCATTTCCTCCCAAGTGATTCATTCAGTCACTGCTGCAACAGTACAGGATAGTGACCCAGAGTCTGGGCACTGGAGCCGGACTGCCTGAGTTTGAGATCTTGCTCTGATGCTTCCCAGCTCGGTCACCGTATGTGTGTTATGTGCCTCACACGGCCCATCTAGAAAAGGGTGATGACAACAGCACTCACAGGTGTTGTGAGCATTAAATACATGGACACAAGTAAAGAGATGAGAACAGTGCCTGGCACTTAGGAAATGCTCAGAAAAGTGAGCTCTTACTGCATTATTATGTAGAAGCCGCTTGTCATGAGGTTGGCTCAGCCTGGAATGGTGTACCTCAAAGTTGGAGCTGAGCCTTTTACATAAAAATTGATCTTTCTAATGCACATATTTGGTATAAGCTTCTTCACCCTGTGGTCAACATGCCACTGATGTGAGAGGAAAAGTAAAGGAGGCCTTAAGGGCATTTGCTGGTCTAATATTTATTGCATTAATTAATGGGGTTTTTTTCTACATAGATTTGCACTACATGTGTGGATTTGTAAATGAGAAAATGGTAACCTACAACTGACATATTGGGTGTGATCTCGAACCTATAACTGCACAAAGCAGAGGCCAGTGGCAGATATGGAAGCCATACATCTACTGAGAACCCTGAAGACCTTCGTACCAACCCAGGACCATTTAATATTTTCATTAATGACTTGAAGGATGGAATCGAGACCCAGCTAATCAGATCTCTGCACGATACGAAGCTGGAAGGGATCTTAGCTATTTTGGAGGACAAGATTAAAATACAATCCAAGCTTGACGAATTGCAGAGAAGGACCTAAATCAATAAAGAGACTGGCAATAAAGATAAATGCAAGCCGCTCTGAACAGAGCTGAGAAAATTAGCCAGATACCGAATGGTGATGAGAGAAATGAGTTTTGAGGGGGCCGGGAGGAGCTACCTGGATGTAAATTCATCAAGTTGTACTCTTCGTAAAGTGAAGGCTCAGCTCTGTCATCTAGTGGATCTCAAACTTCAGTGAGTACGAGAATTACCCAGAAACCTTGGGAAAATGCAGATTTCCAGGCCACAGCCCTGAGATTGTGATTCAGTGGGTCTGAAATGAAGCTAAGCTGGTTCTGATGCAGGTGTTCCATGGGCAGCGCTTTGAGAAAGCTAGAGCCCAGCAGACAAGGAGGCAGCCTCTGCCCACACCACTAATGCCCAAATATTTACTCTGGACACATCCCATGGGACACTGCAAGAAGTGACTTCCATCTCTACAAGCTTGGCGATGCTGTCTTTTAGAAAGAAAAGTAAAAAAAATCACAAGATAAGTGAGCATATTAATGACTCCAACATCTTCTGCAGCGAAATAAACAGCTTCACTTGGTTTAATCAAGAGTTTCCCAAACTTTGTGACCTGGGAGCCATTACTTCATGTAACATCCAACAGCATCTTGTGGAGCACACTTCAGAAAATGTGATGCCCTTCAAGCCCCTCCCCCATCAGATTCTCCAGGATTTCTCAGTCCTTTCACTGCCCTGTGTTAAAACTTGTCCAGGGGGCTGGAATTTGAAATCCTTTTAAATTCTGCTCTAGCTCCTCAACTTCCCTGGGTCTGAACTTTCCTCTTACATTTTAGGAGAAGCCGTGTTACCGAGTCCAAGCTCGACGCATGACAGGCTGAAAAATGAGAGACGAGGTGTTGAGGGAAGGAATAAAACTTTATTCAGAAAGCCGGCCGACCGAGAAGATGGCGGACTAAAGTCTCAAAATATCCATCTTATGGGGTCTGAATGCCAGTTTCTTTTATAGCACAGAGAGGGGGTGGAGATGAGGAAGTAAAGTAAAAAGGCCATAAGTTTTGCAAATATCACCTGGAATGGCCGGCCTTGGGGAGGGGATGTGTTAATTTCTTCTTTCTTGTAGCCATCCACAGGTGGACAGGGTCCGGATGTTTGCCTGAACAAAGGCACTTTGGTTTAACATTCAGGCAGAGGGGCAGGGTTCTCCGAGGCAGGCCATTATGTATAGACAGTATCCTTTTAATGAACAAAAGCAGCGGAAAGCAAAGGTTAAAGTAAAAGAAACAGATCCAACATGTAGTCAGATTTGGCTCTTCTCTGTTGCAGATGGAAGCAAATTAGTTAGAGCTTCCAGTCTTGGGCTTTCTCTTGCCTAGTAACAGTGCACCAGGCATCGCAGGTTGAGGAGGAGAGGGGGAGCGCTTTGCCTTCTTTGTTCATTGTCTTCCTTGAGCTTGTGTCACAAACTGCTACTTGCCTGGTCATCATCTATTCTCTCCTCTCCCTTGGTAACAGAATCCCTCTCATGGCTGAATGCGGCCACATGCCACGCTACAAAACCCCATGTCTCAGCCTCCTTTGCAGATGAGGTGGTCCATCAAAAGTACACAGAAGTCACTGGGGGGGTTTCTGGGGAATTACTTTAAAGGGGGCCGACACATTTGGAAGGCACCCTTTGTGCTCTTCCCCACATCCTTCTTCTTCCCAGCAGGAGCACTGGCAGCTACCTTGGGCCATGAGGTGAACTTGCAGAGGGAATCCACTTATGAAGGGTGGCAGAGCAGAAAGATAGAAGGTTGTGATAACATGGTGAGGCCGCTAGAGCAACCCTGCACTGCCCAGGAGGAAAAAGCACACTCCTGTTTCGTTTAAGCTGCTGTATCTCAGGTCACTGCTATCAGCAGTTAAATGTAATTTTGAACTCACACGGAGCAGAACCAACAAAATTTTGGTCCTTTTCCACAAATCTCAGCCACAGTGGGCTACCATCCTGACCATGTCCCTACGTGCCCTTGCTGCACCTCCTGCATGTCTGTGTGCACGTGTGTTCTTACTGCATCTTTGGCATAGAGCGGTTATGTTTCTCGAGGCTGGCACCATTTCCTGCGCAGCCATGCCTGGGCCTTTAGCTGCCTCTCTCTTTGCTCCTTTATTGGAATTAACTACGGAATGTTATTACCTCAGAATGACAGTTTTGAGAGCTTCACATCCCTCTATAATGAACTTCTCTTTTGAAATACGTCTTTAGTACAGTCTTTTTCCTAAAATTTTATAACCTACGTTCCTGTCTGAAACCAGTAAGCAACTCCTGAGAAGAAGTAGGTTGAGTGGAAACTTCCCCTCAAGAATTCCCTTTATATCACCCATGAGACTTGCTAAAAAGGAAAGAAAAATCACGCAGTTATAAAGAAAAACAAGAAATGAATGTAATCAAGAGTCAGAAGGATACACGTGATTCACTGCAGTGATGCGTCACAGGGCAGAAGGGTCCTCTCTGCAGCCACTGCCCTCACTCCCACCTGGCTGCCTCCCAGCTCCAGGGCTCCTTGGAGCTCTGGTCTGGGATGCTCCCCTCTGTTAGAGGTCCCACCCAGCCTGGGGCCTGAATTTGGCCATTTAGGTACCTGCCGCAGGACAAGAGGAGATGTTGCAGTTCCCTTCTGCTTCTGACCACAAGGCCTCAAAGCAACGCAAAGGTCTGAACTTCTCTCCTGTTCTTTGAGTGGGAAACCCAAAGCAAGGAGCTTTTTTCCAAGTTCAGAGCTAGTGAGGCTGTTGCATTTCTGAGGGCTTCAAGTGGGAGACTCTCCTGGGAGAAGGAGCTAGCGTCCAGTGAATGCCTGTGGGCTGACCGGCAGGTACCCATCACTGTTCGCCTTCAGTGCAGCCCACTCTCATCCTCTTTCTGATCCCTGAACTGGCTTCACTGACTTTGCCACCTGGTCTCTGCAGGTATTCACGTTGTAAATCCGGATGTACGTAACACAAACCCTTGCAAAGCACCTATTTTCGCCCAGTAATACAGGCGGCGTGTACGCTAAAATGGCAAGCTGTTTAAAACGGGCAGGAGCCTCATACCATGCATTGTACATCCCCATCGCCTCCTGGTGATTGAATGGATGAATGAACAAACAAATGAACGCTGAATAAATATTGAACAAATTAAATACTTATAAACATGTACAAACTGTGTTACTCCCATAGGGAAGAAGTTTAAGGTGAAACTCAAAAGGTTTCACTGGAGGATAATCAGACTCTCACTCCCTGATACTCAAAACAAAAACTACCCTGTTCTTTCCTGAGTAGCTCCCAGATGATATCCTCTCCTTGTAAATTAATCTGTTCCCTCTAAGAACTTCATGAAATAGAAGAGGTGGGTGTCTCTGAAATGTCAAGTCATTTTTTCAGTATACTCACTGGGTTGCTTATCAGATGCCTTGTGCTTCATCTTCAGCATCCTTTGGCCAAATAAACCAGTCAGTGCTCAATTCTCCAACTGACTGGATAGCCCAGGGAACAAGCCCTCAAATCTGATTACAGGAAAATTCATTACTTTAAGTCCTCCCTCAGGGTTCGGAGCTCATAAAAGAAACCTCCAGAGGACCTGGCTTAGGGGAAGAGAGGCCCCTGGGCTGCAAATCTACAGATTGGCAATAATTAACCTGAACTAATTATGGTCAAGCCCCAGGTCAGTCTTTCCAGATCAAGGCTTCCTCCTGACAAGTGGGCTTTCAGAGCAAGAACTTTTCACTCAAACACAAAAGGATCATTCAGCAGATTTTAATATAAAAGAACATGACCCAAAGGCATCCTCTACCAGGCAAAGACCAGCCGGGTAGGAGGCTCAGGGGCAGGGACACAGAGCCCCCAAAGGCAAATGCGCAAGAATGCTTTCCTTGGCACTGGTTATGAGATTCCTAAGGATTTTAAAACAAATACTACCACAAATATCAACACAGAAAGACAAACAGCAGGCTACGAAAGGTGTACTTTTTATTTAATATATTAAAGGATCACATGGAAAAATAAGAAAAAAAAATTTCCTAAACAAAAAATGGTAAATTATTCAGAGAGATAGTTCGCTACAGAAACAATAGCCAATCAACACAATCAACGTGGTTTTTGTTTGTTTGTTTTTTGGGTTTTTTTTGCGGTACCTGGACCTCTCACTGTTGTGGCCTCTCCCGTTGCGGAGCACAGGCTCCGGACGCACAGGCTGAGCGGCCGTGGCTCACGGGCCCAGCCGCTCTGCGGCATGTGGTATCTTCCCGGACCGGGGCTCGAACCTGTGTCCCCTGCATCGGCAGGCGGACTCTCAACCACTGCGCCACGAGGGAAGCCCCAACGTGGTATTTTTAATGTTCAACTTTAGTAATAAAATCAAACAATGAAAGAACTTTTTGTCTTAATAAATTATTAAATTATGGATATAATGCTCATATCTATAGAGTGGTAAATTGGGCACGCTCATACAGTGTTAGTGGGAGTATAAAGTGATAAGTCCTGCAACTTTTAGAAGGTGATTTGGCAATAGATAACAAAAGTCTTAAAATACCCATATCCTTTAAACTTTTGATTTAAGAAATTTATCCTTAGGGCAGTGGTTCTCAAGCAAGGGCATTTTTGCCACCCAGGGGACATTTGGCAATCTGGAGATATTGTCAGGACACTGGGGGAGGGATGCGCTACTGATACTGACATCTAGTGGGTAGAGGCCAGGTAAGCTGCTCAACATTCTATAATGCATTCTGCAATGAACAGCCCCCCAGGGATAAGAATTATTGGTACAAAACATCAACGGTGTCATTGTTGAGAAACCCTGACTTAGGGGGAAAAACTCAAGTAAGTACACAGGATATATATACAAGGATATTTAATGCAGCATTGTACAAAAAGTTAAAAATTAGAAACAGTGAACATCAATAGAGGACTAATTAAATAAATCATACTCCCTGCGTACACTAGAATACCATAGAGCCACTAAAAGTTAAATAAGTCTGTGTTGATTGATATAGAAATACATTCATATAGTGCTAAGTAAAAATATCTGGTTTCAGGGTTTCCCTGGTGGCGCAGTGGTTGAGAGTCCGCCTGCCGATGCAGGGGACACGGGTTCGTGCCCTGGTCCGGGGGAATCCCACATGCCGCGGAGTGGCTGGGCCCGTGAGCCATGGCCGCTGAGCCTGCGCTCCACAACGGGAGAGGCCACAACAGTGAGAGGCCCGCGTACTGCAAAAAAAAAAAAAAAAAATCTGGTTTCAGAATCACATGCCTAGTATGATGATATTTTTGTGTGCATGTATATGTATAGAAAAAGTCTTGAGTGCTTTCAACCACCATATCACACATTTGACAGTGGTTTTCTCTAGGTGGAAACATGATGGGTGATTTTAACTTTATTTTAGCTTATCAGTGTTTTCTATTTTTCTTCCAATAGCATGGCTAATGGGGACCTTATAATGTTTAGGAGCAAGGACTTTATGATCAGACACCAAGAATTCTGGCTCAGTCCTTTCCCAGCAATATGAATACCCGAAAGATCTAGTACCAGGGAGCCCACAGCCCACATGCCAACAAACAGCTGGGGCTGCCCCCCAGAGAGCTTCATCCCAATCCCCATAAAGTCCCCTCATGACACGATGTCAATTTACCCCTTTTCTCTTCCTGGAAATCATCCAATGGCAACAATTTTTATTGAAACTGGAGACAAATAAAACTTAAAATTATGGAAGGACTGCCCAAAGCAGTGGAAATAGAGCAGGAGAATGAACAGAGGAAATGTAGGAGGAGGTGGAGAGGCGGCAGACCTCCAGGAAAGCCAGCAAACATAATTCTGAAAATGAGGCACACCCCATGACATGCAAAACTGGAGTAGCTTGTTTATTGCAGTGGGAAGGTAGGGGTTATCAGCTAGCATGAGGGTGCTTTCTGGACATGGTTTGGTTTTAAGAAGCGGGGGTGGGGTGTGGGGGGCGGAATCTAAGCGAGAGATCACCCAAACTTGCTGTATTTGCAGGAAGCAGTCTTCCTCAAGCAGCCAAGGAGAAGAGGGAATTTGCATGGCAAAAACAAAACAAAACAAAAATACAAAACAAAAAACCCACCGCTCCCCCACAAAAACAAATGAAAACCAGCTTATCTCCATTGGCTTCTTATCTCCAATAAAGGCTATACAAACTTATGTGCAATACCTTGTATCGTTTAAAAAAAAAAATCATTGTGCTGGGGACATGGTGGCGAAGCAATCAAGCATGCTCCCCATCTTTGCAGAGCTCACAGTCTGGTGGTGGAGCCAGAAGTTAGTCAAATAATTTCACAAATTGCAAATGTGACATGGTGGGCAAGAGCTTGGACTTTGGAGGTGGACACAATTGCCCCCATAGCCTCTCACAGAGTTGTTGCTCATGTGCCAGATGGAGATGTGTAACAGCCCTGCCTCACAGGGCTGCTGTAAGTCATGCAAGACGCTTAGCGCCGTGCCCAGCATACAGGGGGCGCTCACTAGATGTTTGCTGTTGTTATTAGTAGTACGACTGACAGTAGCAGCAGCAGCAGTAGTAAGAGCACAATGAAGGGAAGACGAAATTTGTGGGGTGGGGCTGAGGGAGGTCTCATTTAGATGGTGGGTCATGAATGCTTCTTTGGGGAAGAGCTAGAGGGGACAAAAAGAAGACTAGTCTCCAGGAATTTACAAAAACCTTGGGAATGATTCAGATTCCACCCGTGCGTGGCACCGGTGACCGAGCCGAGCTTAGCTGGATCTCAGGGGCCGGGAGACCCCCCGCCAACATGACATCTGAGCTGTATGATAAAGCAGAGACCCCTCACCCCACCCCCCACCCCGTTCTGCCTCTCCGTCAGCAGGTGCGAGCAGCCTGGCAGGGGCTAATGAAATGTGTACTGAAAAGATTAGCTTGTCAGTGGAGCTGGACAGATGGCTATTGATCCTCTGCTCGTCCATCATCCCTACCCCATCTGAGACTGAGTGGGAGCAGTTCTCTCTGACCCAGAACTCAGGGTAGGGGCTCAGGCCCCAGGTACAGTGCACACAGGAAATGATGTCTGCAACGTGAGAAGGTCTCTTAGATCTGTGACATGGTCAGAGTGGTCTCTGAGTCACTGGAAGACCCCTTCTCTGCTCCCTTGGATTGTTGAGCTCTGGGATCATGGGAAGAGTGTGAGAAGTCTCAGGCAGGAGTTCACATCCTGCCTTAATTATTTTGTGACCTAAGACTCTGTGAGTTTCAATTATTCTCATCTGTTAAATGGGGGCAATAGTGCCTACCTCATGGAAGTGTTTCATGCCTTAAATCAAGAAATGGATATCAAAGTTCTAAGAACCAACATTGCTGAAGGGATGTTTGGATTTTTGTTTGTTTGTTTTTTGCGGTACGTGGGCCTCTCACTGCTGTGGCCTCTCCCGTTGCAGAGCACAGGCTCCGGACGCGCAGGCTCAGCGGCCGTGGCTCACGGGCCCAGCTGCTCCGTGGCATGTGGGATCATCCCGGACCGGGGCACGAACCCGCGTCCCCTGCATCGGCAGGTGGACTCTCAACCACTGCGCCACCAGGGAAGCCCAGATGTTTGGATTTTAAAAATGAGAAAATTGAGGCCGTGTTGCGAGCTTTTGTCTTAATCCATGGGTTTTTCCAATGTGTAGTCCCATTTGGCGGTCTTGAAGAGTCTGGCTTGTATGGTGTTCTAAAGAGCTTGACCTTTGACCTGGGGGCAGTGCTGAGCTACTGAAGTGTGCCATTTGATAAAATATGGGTTTAGCAAGATCACTCTAGCGGTAGGGAGGTAAGACTGGAATTTGTCACAGCTCAAGTCATGGCAGTGGGAATAGGCCCCTTGGAGACTGAATGTATAGGGCTTGATGATTAATTGATTGATTGGAAAGGAGAGATGGGGGGAGGGATGACTCCCATGTGCATGGGAAGCCCTAAGGGAGAAGCAGACAAAGGGAAGGTAATGAGCTCACTTTGAACATGGTGAGTGTGAGATGCTTATAAAACTCCCAAGTGAGATGTCTGCCTGGTGGCTGGAGATGAGCCTGACGCTCAGGAGCAGATCTGGACTCAGTATAATTCAAGAGTCATCGTCGTTACCACCCATCACCACCACCAGCAGCAGCATCTAGTTGGTAACGGACGCCATCGTCTAGAGTGGATGGGGCTGCCCGTGGAGAATGCTTGATGAGGAGACAGACAGAAAGGGATGGCTGGAAAATGAAGAGTGGTTCCATGGAAGCCAAGGGGCAGTGAGTTTCGGGAAGGAGGGAGGGAGTCATCAACCATAGAAAATTCTAAAAAAAAGGGTCATTTTTTTTAAAAACCCAAACTGAAAACATGTCTCCTGGATTTAGTAACAAGGAGCTTATTGTGAATCTAGGAAAGACCGTCTCTATGGGGCAATTGAGAGTGGGTGGGAGGTTGAGAATATACAAGGAGGGTAGATGGCTCAACACAAAAGAGGAAGAGGGAGGGAGGGAGGGAGACTACAGCTGGAGGAGGGGGGCTGGGGAAGCAGTGCCCTTTTAAGATGGGAGTCACTTGAGAGTCTTCCAATGTGTGGGAAGAATGCAGGAGAGAGTGAGATGGTCAAGTCAGAGAGGAGCAAGGTCCTGGAGGAGGCACAGACTCAGAGCCCAGGTGGGGGACCCAGGACACCTCTGCAACTAAAGGGCAGCCCTGTAGGCAGGGCAGGCCCAGTCCCAGCAGGAAGGAAGGGAACTAAGCAGAACCCCCTCCCCCATGGTGTCTACTTTCTTGGGGAGGGAGGTGAGGTTATCTGATAAGGACATGGAGGGATGGGTGAAGGGCTTGAGGCATGTCAGGAAATTGTGAAACAGTCGCTGGGGGGCATGGAAGAGAGAGAGAGGTGACCTCGGGCACTGCCAGGCCAGGAGGAGGCCCAGCTGGGATGGAGACCAGGAACGTGTGCAGGAAGAGAAGAGCTGGGTTTGAGTGATGCCCAGGATTCAAACGGGCAGGACGTGGGAACTGATGGCAGGTGGGGGTGAGGGAGAAGTGTCTGCTATGACCCTCGGATCGCTGGGCTGCAGGGTGTAGGTGCCATTCAACCCACGGCACACCTGGGGAGGGGCCGGGAGCGAGCCTTGAAGGCGTTTTAGAGCAGGCTGCCCAGGGCCACTGCGCCTGCTGCCCACCCTCCTCATCCCCTCCGAGAAGACTCTTGCTTCTCACCCTTCATCAGTCAGCATGAAAGCTGACAAACCTGATTGTCTGGCACCTGGGGACCAGAGAGGATGCTGCCTCTACATTCAGACCACCGCCAGGGCACAGGGCAGTGAAGAGAAGCCTGGCCAGGGAGGCAGCCAGCTGCTGTCGGAACCTGCGACTCCGGGCAGTTCTCTCCTTTTTTCTCCACCTCAGTTTCCCCATCTAGACAATAAGAAGATTGTTCGCAAGAATCTGTAAGGACGCTGGTCAGTGCAGACATTCTTCAAAGTGAGTTTCACTTACGAGTGTGTTTTTTATAACCTGAGGTGTGGAGGGGAGGGAGGGGGGAGCGCAGAGCCGAGTTCAGAAACACAAACCCAGGGTTAGCCGCGAGCCGTCCACACGAGACCTGAATGTGCAACGTTTCCCATTAATTAATGGCTTCTTTTGAGGTTATTAAGTTAGACTGGGTAGGTGTGTGGCCTTTCTTTCTAGTGCCCTTCCAATTAACAGGCAGTTTTCTTGGTAAATGTTAATGTAGAGTAATGGGGTGTGCAGATGAGGGACATGGGGGGGTGGGCAGCGCTCCCTTTAGTGTAGGTTAATAGCTCGTCAGTGTTGTTTCTGCAGCCCTGGTCCCCAATGATGAATGGCCTGAGAGTCCAGGCTGAAACCCCCGAGGGTCTGCAGAGGCTTAACCCCTCAGTGACCGAGATGAATGCAGAGAAAAATCCCAGCGGGTCTTCCTGGGTTTACGAACAAGCCGGTGGTGTGCTCCTCACCTGGGAGACCAGCCAGTCAGCTCTCTTCCCACTGGTCTGTTCTGAGAGGCAGCTATCCATGAAGATGTGCTGGCCATCTGCAGCAGCAGGGATGGACCTAGAGATTATCATACTCAGTGAAGTAAGTCAGAGGAAGACAGCAATATGATATCCCATGTGGAATCTGAAAAAAGGATACGAATGAACCTATTTACAAAACAGAAGTAGACTCACAGACGTGGAAAACAAACTTAAGGTCACCCAAGGTGAAAGGAGGGGGAGGGATAAATTAGGACTCTGGGTTAACAGATACCACTATAAATGAAATAAACAAGCAGCCCTCTATTACTAGATCACCTCTCTGCTCTGAGAGTGATCTCAGCCACCCCTCCCCCTTCCCAACACACACACCTTTTCCCTTTCCCCACCAACCCAGGTGGATTCCTCGTTTCTCTCTTCTTTTTAGAAAGCGTAGAAAATTCAGAGGAGGTGCTGTCCAGTCTCCAGTGCTTTCCCTCACAAGATCAATTCAGGGCACTGGAATCCAGCATGGGGACATGACAGTGGGGGAGAGGAAAATGGGCCGAGAGTGGACAGACCATTCAAGGAGCATTCAGCAGTCTGCTTCATTCTTCAGCTGTGACATCTGCATTCAGAGCTTCCACAGACAGCACCAGGTTTGGGCTAATGGATGAGACCACTGGGCAGCCACTGGAGCACCAAACCCTATCATACAAAGGCCCCAGAAAGATACCAGATGGGAGAAAAAGTGAATTTACTGGAACTCCACACAGATTATTCTGTGTGGTTGCAACATTTCAATAAGTCTTTCTTTTTAGGGAGAAAGGAATAACGAGTCCTCTGAGGAACATGCTTGTAAGAAACCATCACAAAGCAGAGTGAGCTGAGCTTTGGTTTTGTGGGGGGCGGTATGCACGTTTGGAGACAGAGCTCAAATTGTCAGCACCGAAGAGGAAAGGTTGAGCTGAGGGCTGTCACCAGCAATACTCCTTCTCAAACAGAGCTTGGCCTCTTCTCTAAAGAACAGCTTTTTGGTACAGCACCATTTACATAAAAATAGAGAGGGGCTACATGTGTGTATGTACATTTATGTATGTATGTGTGCACTCATGCACGTATGTATTAGTCTATGCATGAAATATCCCTGGAAGGATCCAGCAATATGTTCACATTGGTTGCTTCCAGGGAGGAGAACTGAATAGCCCAGGGACTGTCTCAGTTAGGAGATAGGATAGGCTGCTGCAAAAAGTGACCTCAGAATACAAGGCTTAGACAAGACAGCATTTCATTTCTCTCTCAGAAACCAGGGCTGGTATAACAGTGATGAAGTGTCAGGGACTCCCCAGGCTCCTTGCATCTGTTACTCTAACCATCCCTACAGTGTCGCCCTCCCCTGCATAGATGAGGGTGGGTCCCCACTTTGTCTGCATTCCAGCCAAGAGCAAAGAGGAAATCAAAGAAGCAGAGGCACATCCATGCCCTTTAGAGGAGCCAGAGTGAGACTGAGCAGCTGCTCTGCTCACCTGCCATTGGCCAGAACTCAGTCACTTGGCCACACCCAGGAAGTGTCCTCCTTAGCTGAGCAGTCATGAGCCCAGCTAAGATTTGGAGCTTTGTTTCTAAAGGAAGAAGGGGAGAAAAGATAAGGGGACAATTAGTAGTCTTTATCTGGAACAGGATGAAAGGGATATTTCCACTTTATATATCTGTCTTATACCTTTTGAATCTCATAAGTTAAGAAAAACTCTTAAGTTTGAAAAACATTATATCGGAAGTCACAAATTGAGTACATGCATTAACCACTCCACCATACCATGGTCCCATATAAGGTATTTTTTAAAGAATTATATCAGTGCTAGAAAATAAGCGAGGATGCCAGCAGATCAGAAAATCTGAGAAAATTCAGGAAGCTGGAAAGCAGATGGGATCGGACTGACAGAGAAAGAGCAAAGGTAAACCATAGCCCCGAACACCAGGACCAAGAACTTTCCTTCTCAAGGGAGTTCCAGAGAAACTCCCAACTCAGAGCCAAGAACTAGAAAACAGAAGCACAGGACCTCATCAGAACAACTGAGCAAAGAACTGCATACACAGTACCTGGGCCAGTTTGGGCTCCCACATTTCTCCTTCCCTCTACCCCCCAACATACTCTCAATCCATAAAAAGCAACTAGTAGTAGAAATTTTGTCTCTTGGGTCCCTAGGATCCAAGAATTATTATCCAAAAAAAATGTGGGTGATCTATCCAGAAAGGGATCTTAATATGGGTGTCAAAACTCAGGAGCAGAATAGAGCTTAAAATCGCTCTAGACATCTTCAATAGACACATATGTCAAGGGGAGGAGGGTGTTTCTCTGCCCAAGAAGAAACCATAGTGAAGTGCTCCAGTGCATTCTTTAAACCTCTCCATACACTGGCAAGTGTGGGAAGCCCCAGGTAAATCCTGCTGACGATGTGGCCCAACCACTGATGAGCCTGCAGCCAGCCCTTCCTTCAAGGGAGAGGCCTCCTGGGGAAACGGACCTTACCAGCTATCTAGACAGATTAATCTAGTCCTTCATTTATGAAAGTGGATGCACAGCTATGGGCTGCCAAACATTTCAGGGAAACCAAGAGCATGAAAGAGCTAAACAAAGATGAACAAACAGAAGTTATCTTGGAAAAAAAAAAAGACATGGTAGGGAATGTTCAAGAAGAAAATTCTATCTTTGGAGAGATTTGACAGGATTTGAAATCTCTAAAACAAGAGCTAGCTGCCATTAAAAAGGGAGGCATCAGAGAAGGAGAAATCATTTCTGGAAATTTAAAATTATTGTCAAAATTTTAGAAAATCCAGCAAACAGAGGAATAATAGAATGGTCAAGACTGAAAACCTGACCAGTTATCTAAAAGTCAACGGAATCCCCTAGAACACAGGAAAAACACAAAGCAGTGAAAAATGAAAGAAAAGTCCAGAGACAAAGGAAAGATCTAGGAGGTCAGCACCCATTCATTCAATACGAGTTTGAGAAAGAACCAAAAAAAAAAGGTGGGGCTGGGAAGCAGAACCAAAGACATAATAGAAAATTTTTCTGAGCTAGGGGAAAAGACAAATCTTCAGATTGAAAGAGGCCACCAGGTACCAAGCAGGGTAAATAAAAACAAGACCCATACCTAGACACTCGTAGAAATTTCAGAACCCCAGGAACAATGATAAAGTCTTAAAAGCTTCCAGACAGGAAAAAAAAAAAAGGTCAGCTACAAAGGAATAAGAATCTGACTAACATCAGACTTTCCATCAGAAACACTTTTAAACCATGTCTTTAAAATTCCAAGGGAATATGAATTTAAGCCTAAAAACTCTAGGCCAAGCCAACAATCAGTGGGGGAAAGATATTTTCAGCTCTGCAGAGAAAGCTTATAACAGATGTACTAAAATTTACAAATTACTCAGGGAGGTACTTGAGCAAAGCAAAAGGGAAAAAAGAATGAGATTTCAAGAAACATGAGATTCAACAAACTAATAAAAAACAGTGACATCTGAGTAAAAGTGAGGAAAATAAAAGTGAAATTAGGGCTTCCCTGGTGGCGCAGTGGTTGAGAGTCCGCCTGCCGATGCGGGGGATGCGGGGGATGCGGGTTCATGCCCTGGTCCGGGAAGATCCCCCATGCCGCAGAGCGGCTGGGCCCTGTGAGCCATGGCCGCTGGGCCTGCGCGTCCAGAGCCTGTGCTCCGCAACGGGAGAGGCCACAACAGTGAGAGGTCCGCGTACCGCAAAAAAATAATTAATTAATTAATTTAATTTAATTTAAAAAAGTGAAATTAAAAAACAGCTTTGAATCTTGACAATTGTATGGTATGGGTTAAGTACATGGATTTTCTTTTCTTCTCTGTAGATCTGATCACATTTTGTTCTGCAAGGATTAATATTTACATAACCACAATATGGTAAATGCTATTTTTATTGGGTTTAAGTATTCAGAAGTTCAAGCCTAGAAGACTTGACTATAGTTCCAGAACAGAATGTAAATGTCATAAACCATGAAAGTGGGAAGAATGAAGATCGTACGTATTGATGTGGAGGAACACACACTACGTAAAGAAGCAAATGTGAGTTGTAGAATAATATGAATAGTATGACCCCATAAATATATATAATGTCATATATGTATTTTATATGCATAGTAAAACACCTGGAAAACTTTCATTCACTTTTACTTTCTACACTTCTGTGTCTTTTGAATTTTTACAACCATGTCTAACTTTTGTAATTAAAAAATTTTAAATAGAATACTAGTTTGAAGATTTACTTAATTATTAGTCTGCCCAAGGGACTTAGGGTTTTTGGTAGGGCCCTGAACAAAAAAGACTGATTGAGTAAAAAGAACTACATTTTGTGGAACCCACAATCTAAGCTAGACAGAAACTTCAGCTGTTCTAAATCTTATAAAAACTAAGCAAAACAAAAACAACAAAAAACACCCCTAAGACCAAATACCGGTGAAAGAGCAACACTGCCATCTACTGAGTATGTTTGGAGAATAGGTTGCGTTGGAAGGCTTTTTGTTTTGTTTTATAAATATCATTACCTTTTGAGACCCACACAGACCTGAAATCTGGTTTATCTTCTCCAGGAGCATGGATTAGTAGCAATATAGTAAGAAATCAGGATCATTCAGAGAGACGCTTGGGAAGGCATGAACAGCAGTTTCAGAAGTGCAGTTTGTTCACCCAAGCAAAGAGCTGACCCAAGGGACATGGTCTTGATTTCTGACACGGCTGTCCTGGGGCAAAGGCTTGATGTGTGGGACCAATGAAAAGGAGTGGAAGTGTACCAGAAAGACCTTTTAATAAGTATTACTTCCCCAAAATCACATATTGTCCCATGAAATAGGGGATGCACCCCTGGTCACTGAAAATGGGTACCCCAGAGAGACAGGCGAAGCCTCTATCCTGGAAAGTAGCAAAAGAGTGTCTGCATGTCTGAGAGAAGTTAGAGCACGTGGCATTGACAGGCAGGCATCCAACAAATACTTAACGAGTGTCTATTATATGTCACATACTGTGCAAGTCTCCTTACTCCCTGAGTCACAGATCCACGGCCTGATTTATGGAATGACTCAGACATAGCCAAGGAACCAGAGTCCAAGAGGAATCAAACTATATCTGGTAAGCCATCCTGCCAAATCCAACCTGTATTTAGCAAGCGCTGGATTTCCATATCGCGCTTACCCACACCTAGGACACATTCCTTAAAAACCCAGCTTCTGCAGTCTAATGAACCAAACTCCTGTTCCTTTTTAAAGTAAAGATTGAAAATATTAACATGCCAATAAGATCAAAGCAGACTTCATTCACTTATTGGTTTAAGAAAGAAAAAAAGTAAAACCTGTATTAGAATCACAAAATATTAGAGCTGGAAAGGCTTCCAAAATCATCTGGTTCACTAAACTCATAAGCTGGACTGAGGTCGGGAATGTTATAAGAATTCTGGTTGCTTTTTAATTTGGTAGGTCAGTAAAAGAAAAGAAATAGAAGGTGAATAATAGGTACAGGACTTGTTATATATAGTCTATGTTCAATAAGTATTTATTGAGCATGTAAAAATATTCTTTCACTTTAAATAATTTAAGTCAAAAAACCCCAAGGTGCTGTGTTCTAAGGAGGGCCCACTGTTGTTGTTGTTTCTTTTTTTAATGATATCAAGTATGAGAAAAATAGAAAGTAACAACAAGAAAAGGATGATGCAAGTCGTTGATGGAATAAGTAAACAGAATAGCAAGAGGGAGGCCATCCAGAGGCTGATGAGGTGGTGAGTAAGGACAGTAAGAAAGGTCTTCTCTAGGACTTCCCTGGTGACGCAGTGGTTAAGAATCCTCCTGCCAATGCAGGGGACACGGGTTCGATCCCTGGTCCAGGAAGATCCCACATGCTGCAGAGCAACTAAGCCCGTGCGCCACAACTACTGAGCCTGTGCTCTAGAGCCTGTGAGCCACAACTACTGAACCTGCGTGCTACAACTACTGAAGCCCATGCGCCTAGAGCCCGTGCTCTGCAACGAGAGAAGCCACCGCAATGAGAAGCCCGTGCACTGCAACGAAGAGTGGGCCCCGCTGTCCCCCACTCAGCAACGAAGACCCAACGCAGCCAAAAATAAATAAATAAAATTTTAAAAAGCCCTGGGGACTGGAATGTCTATAAAAAGCTGGCAGGCCCTCCATTTGGGGATCACCGGAGTGAAGGACTTTGCTTTTGTAAAGTAAATATCCAGCTCCATAGCTGGACTCTGTCAGATCAGTTATATTCTTTTAGGATTCCTTTAACTGGATGTTCATTCATTCACCAAAGTCTTCTTGGGACCTGCTCAGCTCTGGGCTAGGCAAGAGGTTCAAATGGATGAGACACGTCCTCGTTCTTGAGGTATTCCTATCTAGCTGACAGAGATATACCTCAGAACCACTTAAGGACACAAAATTTATACAAGAGCTTAAAGGGCAGAGTGTGTACATATGACATGGCTTCGTAAACAGAATGTGGTGGGGACACAGAGACGACACCCCCAGAAGCGGTACTGTGATTGACAGGGCACGTCAAACTCAGGACAGGTTCCCTGAAAAGCCAAAGGTCCAGCAGAGTTAGCATCCAAATAATCCTGGAACCTATTTTGTTAGTCCTGATGTTAGGTGCTTGGAAAGGGAAAAGTGTGAAAACCATCTGCTTCCTTCAAGGTGAAGAGGAAAAGAGTTCTAAAAATCCCCAAGGGGGTTAAATCAGGAATGAAGCACAATTAGAATCTGAGGCAAGTGACTTGGAAATACTACCGGGAATCAGTGATCTACCAACAGGCAGCATGAGTGAAGGTGGAGAAATTGACATTTGAGCTGGGCCTTGGGGAATGATTCAGTTAGCAAGGCAGAGGAAAGGGCACACGTGGTCCCAGCAGCCAGCAGAGCCTGAGCACAGAGGCAAGAAGCAGGGTAGGCTAGGGGACATAGGGATGATTTCACAGGACTGGCACATAAAGTGTGCTGGGGCCAGGAAGAGTGGCAGAAGAGAGGTTTGGGGGTTTTTTTAAACAGATTTACTGAGGCATAATTTACACAGTATTCAATCACCCATTATATGTGTATAATTAATGATTTTTTATTGAATTTATAGAGTAGTGAATTGATCCCCAAAATTCAGTTTCAGAACATTCCCCTCATTGCAAAAAAGTCCCCTGGTTTCCACCTGCAGTCTTTGGTCATGCTTATTTCACTAGCTGTGATGGTGTTGAGGTCCATCCATGTTGCATCGTGTACGAGCAGTCCATCCCTTTTGATCACTGAATAGTAAGCCATTGAATAAATATAGCACTTTTTTAAAAAAATTAATTTATCAGCTGGTAGACATTTTGATTGCTTCCATTTTTGGTTATGATGAACAATGCTGCTGTGAACATTCACCGGCAATTCTTTGTGTGGGTGTCTTCAGTTTTCTTGAATTAGGGTTGCCATACTTAGCAAGTAAAGGCAGATACCTGAAACCACGGGTTAAATCCATTTCACCTGCCTTCTCTAATCAAGATCATTTAAAGACTTGAATGTTCTCCAAGTGGCAGGTAGTCCAAACAATAGGATGCTTGCCTCAGTTATTTTCTAGGAACTTGCGGTCAGCTGCGTCTAGTTCAAGCTAAGCCAGTTAAAACTGGATAGGACCACCAACTCTTCAACTGGGCATGCGCGAGTGTGACGTTTCGACTGCGTAGAGGCCTGTAGCCTGGTTACGCCTGCGCAGAATGACGTAACTGCTTCCTAGCGTCAGACCGCCCTGCTGCTTTCTTAGTTATCCCACGAACACCCGAGGCCCTTGCCTTCAGGAAGGCCGATTTGAGATTTGTCCTCTGATCTCTTCGCTTGGCTGCCTTATGAATAAGCCCTCTCTTTGCTGCAAGCCTGCGTATCTCAGCGTTTTGACTTGCTGTGTGTCCGGCAAGACGAGCCAGCTAGGAGGTAAGTCCAAATGGAGCTTTTGCCCGTGGTTCGTGGGCCCCTCGCCGGTACTGAGAGCCTGTGCGTGAGTCCAAGCAGCTGCCTGGTCCATTAGTTCCTGGGACCGTCCCTTGGACTTCCCAGGTGAGGTGCCGCAGAGCTTCGGCACTTAAGTTTTGTTTTGCAATGAAAAAACGGTTTGGGGGGGTTTGTGTTTGGAAGACGCGTTCTGGGTAACCTCGTTAAAGAAACGCACCTGTGCACGGGTTGTTTGTGCGATCCTGACCGAGTCGTGGGTTGGAGTCCCAGCTGGTGGGATGTGGGCAGACAATATAAAAGGTTACAGCTGCTGAGGTACCTGGGTTAAAGGCCCAGGACTTTTTTCTTTTTTTTTTTCTTTTTGGTCTTCTTTGTTCTGCTTTTGTTTGCCCTTGTCTATCTAGGTCTGATTGTCTTAATTGTTAGGAATTGGCTATTGGGGATTGAGCTTCTTGGTGCCCAAGAAGCACCAAGCAGAGAGGACGTGTAGAGAGGTGTCGTTGATGCAACTGGAAACAAAGCCCTTTCAAAATGGGCAGTGTTGATTCGGTTCCCTCTTGCAGCCCTCTAGCCTGCATTCTCCAGAAGTAGATGACTTTCCGTTACGAATCCATAGAAGAGAAAGAAAAAGGTGGTATTTTTTGTAACACTGTATAGCCACACTATCCTTTAGACTCCAGAGCAAAATGGCCTGAAAATGGATCCTTAAATTACAATAAAATCTTGCAACTAGATTTATTTTGTAAATGGGAAGGAAAATGCTATGAAATACCTTTTGTACAGTCTTTTATGTTATTGTGTCATAAAATGCAAGATAAAATGTAAGATTATGGCCCAACAGGAAGGGAAGGCAAGGCAAAGAAACTTGTTTCACTTGATTGTAAAGCAAAGGAGGAGGACTTGCTGTTAATTCATACACTTTGACTGTTTCTCTCCCATCCTCACACGCTGGTGCTGCTGCTGCTTCAGGCTCATCCCACCCCACTCCTGCCCCCGCTGGTCTCTGAGGATAGAGAAACAGGAAATAGGACCGGTCTTCCCCTCTCATACCTGCCAGGGTATTCGATTTGGCCAGGGAGCTACCCAAACTCAGGTGGAGTAAAATCCTTTAAGGCAAGTCCCCACTGGAGGTGTGATTGCTGAAATGGGGCAGCCGATGGGATTGATCTGGGTCCATTCTCCTTTTTCAATTTGATTTATTTAATTGCAAGAACAATATGCCAACTTATAGAGATGACCCAAAAAGAATGGAAAACTTTCTTCGATTTCTTGCAACCCACAACCCGACCTGGGCCGATGTTCAAAATTTATTAACCACCCTCCTCACTTCAGAAGTATGTAGAATGGTGCTGGATAGAGCTGGGGAGGAGGCAGGTGAGCTTCATTCAGAAACCCCTGGCGGCCCGATACAGGCTGCTTGCCAGCACAGCCGAACCAACAGTGCATCCTAACTGGGATGTGATGCTGGGGATAGGCCCAAACTTGGACATTATCGAGACTGCATTCTTGCAAGATTGTGAAGAGGGGGCCGAAACAAAGAAGTCTTAATAAAGCACAGAAGGGAATACAGAAACGGAATGAGGAGCCTTCAGAATTTCTAGAGAGGATCTTTAAATCCTATGGGCATATACAGACACAGTCCCTAAGACCCCAGAGTATTTAAAATTAAAGATGGTTACTATGACTTTTATTGGTCAGAGCATCCCTGACAGAGGAAAGTGCAAAAGGTGGAAGGGGCTTTAGGAATGCTTGTCTCAACTTTTGAAATTGCCTCCAGAATTTTTAACAGCAGGGACCAGGATCTTTTTTACACATCCTCTCCAACATTTGTTATTTGTAGACTTTTTGATGATGGCCATTCTGACAAATGCGAGGTGGTACCTCATTATGGTTTTAATTTGCATTTCTCTAATTAGTAATGTTGGGCATCTTTTCATGTGCTTGTTAGCTATCTGCATGTCTTTGGAAAAATGTCTGTTCAAGTCTTCTGCCCATTTTTTGATTGGATTGTTTTTTGATATTGAGCCGTATGAGCTACTTGTATATTTTGGAAATTAACCCCTTGTCAGTTGCATCATTTGCAAATATTTACTCCCATTCCGTAGGTTGTCTTTTCACTTTGATGGTTTCCTTTGCTGTGCAAAAGCTTTAATCTAGTCCTGTTTGTTTGGTTTTGCTTTTATTTCTTTTGCCTCAGACGGATCCAAGAAAATATTGCTATGATTTATGTCAAAGAGTGTTCCGCCTATGTTCTCTTCTAGGATTTTTATGCTTTCAGTTCTTACATTTAGGCTTTTAAACCATTTTGAGTTTATTTTTGTATGTTGTGTGAGGGAGTGTTCTAATTTCATTGTTTTACATGTAGCTGTCCAGTTTTCCCAGCACTACTGCTTGAAGAGTGTCTTTTCTCCATTGTATATTCTTACTTCCTTTGTCTTAGATTGATTGACCATAGGTATGTGGTATTTCTGGGCTCTCTTTTCTGTTCTATCGATCTATATGCCTGTTTTTATGCCAACACCATGCCATTTTGACTACTGTAGCTTTGTAGTATAGTCTGAAGTCTGGGAGGTTATGCATCCAGCTTTATTCTTTGTTTCTGAGGATTGCTTTGGAAATCTGGGGTCATTCGTGGTTCCATATGAATTTTAGGATTATTTGTTCTAGTTCTGTGAAAAATGTCCTGGGTGTTTTGATAGGGATTACATTAAATCTGTATATTGCTTTGTGTAGTGTGGCCATTTTAATATTCTTCCAATCCAAGAGCACAGGATATCTTTCCATTTCTTTGAATCATCTTCAATTTCCTTTATCAGTGTTTTATAGTTTTCAGAGTATGGGTCTTTCACCTCCTTGGTTAAGTTTATTCCTGGGTTGTTTTTAAGCAGTTTTTAAATGGGATTGTTTTACTTTCTCTTATTTTATTATTAGTGTATGGAAATGCAACAGATTTCTGTATATTAACTGTGTATCCTGCAACCTTGCTGAATTCATTTATTCTAATAGTTTTTGGGTTGGAAACTTTAAGGTTCTCTATATAAAGTATTATGTCATCTGCAAACAGTGGCAGTTTTACCTCTTTCTTCCTGTTTGGGTGTGTTTTATTTTTTTCTCATCTGATTGCTGTGGCTAGGACTTCCAATACTATGTTAAATAGAAGTCATGAGAGTGGGCATTCTTGTCTTGTTACTGAATTTAGTGGGAAGGCTTTTAGCTTTTCACCACTGAATATTATGTTGATGTGGGTTTGTTGTAAACGGCCTTTATTATGTTGATCCCTCTATACCAACTTTGAGAGTTTTTATCATGAATGGATATTGAATTTTGTCAAATGCTTTCTCTGCATCTATTGAGATGATCATATGATTTTTATCCTTTTGTTTATGTGGTGTGTCACATAGATTTTTTTGTTTTTCTTTTGTGTGTCTGATTGTTTTTTTTTTAAACATCTTTATTGAAGTATAATTGCTTTACAATGGTGTGTTAGTTTCTGCTTTACAACAAAGTGAATCAGTTATACATATATCCCCATATCTCTTCCCTCTTGTGTCTCCCTCCCTCCCACCCACCCTATCCCACCCCTCTAGGTGGTCACAAAGCACCAAACTGATCTCCCTGTGCTATGCAACTGCTTCCCACTAGCTATCTATTTTACATTTGGTAGTGTATATATGTCCATGCCACTCTCTCACTTTGTCCCAGCTTACCCTTCCCCCTCCCCATATCCTCAAGTCCATTCTCTAGTAGGTCTGCGTCTTTATTCCCATCTTGCCCCTAGGTTCTTCATGACCTTTTTTTTTTCATGATTCCATGTATATGTATTAGCATATGGTATTTGATTTTCTAACTTACTTCACTCTGTATGACAGACTCCAGGTCCATCCACCTCACTACAAATAACTCAATATCATTTCTTTTTATGGCTGAGTAATATTCCATTATATATATGTGCCACATCTTCTTTATCCATTCATTTGTTGATGGACACTTAGGTTGCTTCCATGTCCTGGCTATTGTAAACAGAGCTGCCATGAACATTTTGGTACATGACTCTTTTTGAATTATGGTTTTCTCAGGGAATATGCCCAGTAATGGGATTGCTGGGTCATATGGTAGTTCTATTTGTAGTTTTTTATGGAACCTCCATACTGTTCTCCATAGTGGCTGTATCAATTTATATTCCTACCAACAGTGCAAGAGGGTTCCCTTTTCTCCACACCCTCTCCAGCATTTATTGTTTGTAGATTTTTTGATGATGATCATTCTGACTGGTGTGAGATGATATCTCATTGTAGTTTTGACATGCATTTCTCTAATGATTAATGATGTTGAGCATTCTTTCATGTGTTTGTTGGCAATCTGTATATCTTCTTTGGAGAAATGTCTATTTAAGTCTTCTGCCCATTTTTGGATTGTTTGTTTTTTTGTTACTGAGTTGCATGAGCTGCTTGTAAATTTTGGAGATTAACCCTTTGTCAGTTGCTTCATTTACAAATATTTTCTCCCACTCTGAGAGTTGTCTTTTGGTCTTGTTTATGGTTTCCTTTGCTGTGCAAAAGCTTTGAAGTTTCATTAGGTCCCATTTGTTTATTTTTGTTTTTATTTCCATTTCTCTAGGAGGTGGGTCAAAAAGGATCTTGCTGTGATTTATGTCATAGAGTGTTCTGCCTGTGTTTTCCTCTAAGAGTTTTATAATGTCTGGCCTTACATTTAGGTCTTTAATCCATTTTGAGTTTACTTTTGTGGATGGTGTTAGGGAGTGTTCTAATTTCATATTTTACATGTACCTGTCCAGTTTTCCCAGCACCACTTATTGAAGAGGCTGTCTTTTTTCCACTGTATATTCTTACCTTGTTTATCAAAGATAAGGTGACCATATGTGCGTGGGTTTATCTCTGGGCTTTCTATCCTGTTCCATTGATTTATATTTGTGTTTTTGTGCCAGTACCATACTGTCTTGATTACTGTAGCTTTGTAGTATAGTCTGAAGTCAGGGAGCCTGATTCCTCCAGCTCCATTTTTCGTTCTCAAGATTGCTTTGGCTATTCGGGGTCTTTTGTGGTTCCATACAAATTGTGAAACTTTTTGTTCTAGTTCTGTGAAAAATGCCAGTGGTAGTTTGATAGGGATTGCATTGAATCTGTAGATTGCTTTGGGTAGTAGAGTCATTTTCACAATGTTAATTCTTCCAATCCAAGAACATGGTATATCTCTCCATCTATTTGTATCATCTTTAATTTCTTTCATCAATGTCTTATAATTTTCTGCATACAGGTCTTTTGTCTCCTTAGGTAGGTTTATTCCTAGATATTTTATCTTTTTGTTGCAATGATAAATGGGAGTGTTTTCTTAATTTCACTTTCAGATTTTTCATCATTAGTGTATAAGAATACTAGAGATTTCTGTGCATTAATTTTGTATGCTGCTACTTTACCAAATTCATTGATTAGCTCTAGTAGTTTTCTGGTAGCATCTTTAGGATTCTCTATGTATAGTATCATGTCATCTGCAAACAGTGACAGCTTTACTTCTTCTTTTCTGATTTGGATTCCTTTTATTTCTTTTTCTTCTCTGATTGCTGTAGCTAGAACTTCCAAAACTATGTTGAATAAGAGTGGTGAGAGTAGACAACCTTGTCTTGTTCCTGATCTTAGTGGAAATGGTTTCAGTTTTTCACCATTGAGGATGATGTTGGCTGTGGGTTTGTCATATATGGCCTTTATTATGTTGAGGAAAGTTCCCTCTATGCCTACTTTCTGCAGGGTTTTTATCATAAATGGGTGTTGAATCTTGTTGAAAGCTTTCTCTGCATCTGTTGAGATGATCATATGGTTTTTCTCCTTCAATTTGTTCATATGGTATATCACATTGATTGATTTGCATATATTGAAGAATCCTTGCATTCCTGGAATAAACCGCACTTGATCATGGTGTGTGATCCTTTTAATGTGCTTTTGGATTCTGTTTGCTAGTATTTTGTTGAGGATTTTTCCATCTATTTTCATCAGTGATATTGGCCTGTAGTTTTTTTTCTTTGTGACATCTTTGGTTTTGGTATCAGGGTGGTGGTGGCCTCATAGAATTAGTTTGGGAGTGTTTCTCCCTCTGCTATATTTTGGAAGAGTTTGAGAAGGATAGGTGTTAGCTCTTCTCTAAATGTTTGATAGAATTCGCCTGTGAAGCCATCTGTTCCTGGGCTTTTGTTTGTTGGAAGATTTTTAATCACAGTCTCAATTTCATTGCTTGTGATTGGTCTGTTTATATTTTCTATTTCTTCCTGGTTCAGTCTCAGAAGTAGTGCTTTTCTAAGAATTTGTCCATTTCTTCCAGGTTGTCCATTTTTTTGGCATATAGTTGCTTGTAGTAATCTCTCATGATCCTTTGTATTTCTTCAGTGTCAGGGTTTTTTGTTTTTTTTTTTTTACTTCTCCTTTTTCATTTCTAATTCTATTGATTTGAGTCTTCTCCCTTTTTTTCTTGATGAGTCTGGCTAATGGTTTATCAATTTTGTTTATCTTCTCAAAGAACCAGCTTTTAGTTTTATTGATCTTTGCTGTCATTTCCTTCATTTCTTTTTCATTTATTTCTGACCTGATCTTTATGATTTCTTTCATTTTGCTAACTTTGGGGGGTTTTTTGTTCTTCTTCCTCTCCTTGCTTTAGATGTAAGGTTAGGTTGTTTATTTGAGATGTTTCTTGTTTCTTGAGGTAGGGTTGTATTGCTCTAAACTCCCCTCTTAGAACTGCTTTACTGCGTCCCATAGGTTTTGGGTCATTGTGTTTTCATTGTCATTTGTTTCTAGGTATTTTTTTATTTCCTCTTTGATTTCTTCAGTGACCTCTTGGTTATTTAGTAGTGTATTGTTTAGCCTCCATGTGTTTGTATTTTTTATAGATTTTTTCCTGTAATTGATACCTAGTCTCATAGTGTTGTGGTCGGAACAGATACTTGATATGGTTTCAATTTTATTAAATTTACCAAGGCTTGATTTGTGACCCAAGATATGATCTATCCTGGAGACTGTTCCATGAGCACTTGAGAAGAAAGTGTATTCTGTTGTTTTTGGCTGGAATGTCCTATAAATATCAATTAAGTCCATCTTGTTTAATGTATCATTTAAAGCTTGTATTTCCTTATTTATTTTCATTTTGGATGATCTCTCCATTGGTGAAAGTGGGGTGTTAAAGTCCCCTACTATGATTGTGTTACTGTTCATTTCCCCTTTTATGGCTGTTAGTATTTGCCTTATGTATTGAGGTGCTTCTCTCTTGTGTGGATAAATATTTAAAATTGTTATATCTTCTTCTTGGATTGATCCCTTGATCATTATGTAGTGTCCTTCTTTGTCCCTTGTAATAGTTTTTGTTTTAAAGTTTATTTTGTCTGATACGAGAATTGCTACTGCAGCTTTCTTTTGATTTCCATTTGCATGCAATATCTTTTTCATCCCCTCACTTTCAGTCTGTATGTGTCCCTAAGTCTGAAGTGGGTCTCTTGTAGACAGCGTATGTATGGGTCTTGTTTTTGTATCCATTCAGCCAGTCTATGTCTTTTGGTTGGAAAATTTAATCCATTTACATTTAAGGTGGTTATTGATATGTATGTTCCTATTACCATTTTCTTAATTGTTTTGGGTTTGTTATTTTAGGTCTTTTCCTTCTCTTGCGTTTCCTGCCTAGAGAAGATCCTTTAGCATCTGCTGTCAAGCTGGTTTGGTGGTGCTGAATTCTCTTAGCTTTTGCTTGTCTGTAAAGGTTTTAATTTCTCCATCAAATCTGAATGAGATCCTTGCTGGGTAGAGTAATCTTGGTTGTAGGTTTTCCCCCTTCATCACTTTAAATATGTCCTGCCACTCCCTTCTGGCTTGCATAGTTTCTCCTGAAAGATCAGCTGTTAACCTTACAGGGATTCACTTGTATGTTATTTGTTGTTTTTCCCTTGCTGCTTTTAATATTTTTTCTTTGTATTTAATTTTTGATAGTTTGATTAATATGTGTCTTGGCGCGTTTCTCCTTGGATGTATCCTGTATGGGACTCTCTGTGCTTCCTGGACTTGATTAACTATTTCCTTTCCCATATTAGGGACGTTTTCAACTATAATCTCTTCAAATATTTTCTCAGTCCCTTTCTTTTTTCTCTTCGTCTTCTGGGACCCCTATAATTCAAATGTTGGTGCGATTAATGTTGTCCCAGAGGTCTCTGGGACCGTCCTCAATTCTTTTCATTCTTTTTTCTTTATTCTGGTCTGCAGTAGTTATTTCCACTATTTTATCTTCCAGGTCACTTATCCGTTCTTCTGCCTCAGTTATTCTGCTATTGATCCCTTCTAGAGAATTTTTAATTTCGTTTATTGTGTTGTTTGTCACTGTTTGTTTGCTCTTAATTCTTCTAGGTCCTTGTTAAACGTTTCTTGTATTTTCTCCGTTCTATTTCCAAGATTTTGGATCATATTTACTATCATTACTCTGAATTCTTGTACAGGTAGACTGCCTATTTCCTCTTCATTTGGTAGGTCTGCTGGGTTTTTACCTTGCTCCTTCATCTGCTATGTGTTTCTCTGTCTTCTCATTTTGCTTAACTTACTGTGTTTGGGGTCTCCTTTTCGCAGGCTGCATGTTTGTAGTTCCTGTTGTTTTTGGTATCTGCCCCCAGCGGGTAAGATTGGTTTAGTGGGTGTGTAGGCTTCCTGGTGGAGGGGACTAGTGCCTGTGTTCTGGTGGATGAGGCTGGATCTTGTCTTTCTGGTGGGCAGGTCCACGTCTGGTGGTGTGTTTTGGGATGTCTGTGGCCTTATTATTTTAGGCAGCCTCTCTGCTAATGGGTGGGATTGTGTTCCTGTCTTGCTGGTTGTTTGGCATAGGGTGTCCAGCACTGGAGGTTGCTGGCCATTGAGTGGAGCTGGATCTTGGTGCTGAGATGGAGATCTCTGGAAGATTTTAGCCGTTTGATATTACGTGGAGCTGGGAGGTCTCTTGTGGACCAATGACCTGAACTTGGCTCTCCCACCTCAGAGGCACAGCCCTGACACCTGGCTGCAGCACCATGAGCCTGTCATCCACATGGCTCAGAATAAAAGGGAAAAAAAAAAAAAAGAAAGAAGAAGATAAAATAAAATGAAGTTATTAAAATAAAAAAATAATTATTAAAAAAATTTTTTTTAAATAATAAAAAGAAAGAAGAGAGCAACCAAACGAAAAAACAAATCCACCAATGATAACAAACATTAAAAAGTACACTAAAAAAAAAAAACAAAAAAAACCGGACAGACAGAACTCTAGGACAAATGGTAAAAGCAAAACTATACAGACAAAATCACACACAGAAGCATACACATACACACTCACAAAAAAGAAAAAGGGTAAAAAATATATATCGTTGTTCCCAAAGTCCATCTCCTCAATTTGGGATGATTCGTTGTCTATTCAGGTATTCCACAGTTGCAGGGTACATCAAGTTGATTGTGGAGATTTAATCCACTGCGTTGAGGCTGCTGGGAGAGATTTCCCTTTCTCTTCTTTGTTAGCTCAGTTCCTGGGGTTCAGCTTTGGATTTGGCCCCACCTCTGTGTGTAGGTCTCCTGAGGGCATCTCTTTTCCACTCAGACAGGACACAGTTAAAGGAGCAGCTGATTCGGGGGCTCTGGCTCATTCTGACCAGGGGGAGGGAGGGGTACGGAGTTTGGGGAGAGCCTGCGGTGGCAGAGGCCAGCGTGATGTTGCACCATCCTGAGGTGTGCTGTGTGTTCTCCCGGGGAAGTTATCCCTGGATCATGGGACCCTGGCAGTGGCGGGCTGCACAGGCTCTGGGGAGGGGACGTGTGGATAGTGACCTGTGCTTGCACACAGGCTTCTTGGTGGCTGCAGCAGCAGCCTTAGTGTCTCATGCCCGTCTCTGGGGTCCTTGCTGATAGCCGTGGCTCACGTCTGTCTCTGGAGCTCCTTTAAGTGGTGCTCTTAATCTCCTCTCCTTGCGCACCAGGAAACAAACAGGCGAGAAAAAGTCTCTTGCCTCTTCAGCAGCTCCAGACTTTTTCCCGGACTCACTCCCGGCTAGCCATGATGCACTAACCCCTTCAGGCTGTGTTCATGCTGCCAACCGCAGTCCTCTCCCTGGGATCCGACCGAAGCCCGAGCCTCAGCTCCCAGCCCCCTCCCATCCCGGCGGGTGAGCAGACAAGCCTCTCGGGCTGGTGAGTGCTGATCGGCACAGATCCTCTGTGCGGGAATCTCTCTGCTTTGCCCTCCACACCCCTGTTGCTGTGCTCTCCTCTGTGACTCCGAAGCTTGCCCCCTCTGCCACCCGCAGTCTCCGCCCGCGAAGGGGCTTCCTATTGTGTGGAAACCTTTCCTCCTTCACAGCTCCCTCCCACCGGTGCAGGTCCCGTCCCTATTCTTTTGTCTCTGTTTTTTCTTTTTTCTTTTGCCCTACCCAGGTACATGGGGAGTTTCTTGCCTTTTGGGAGGTCTGAGGTCTTCTGCCAGCATTCAGTAGGCGTTCTGTAGGAGTTGTTCCACGTGTAGATGTATTTCTCATGTATTTGTGGGGAGGAAGGTGATCTCCGCGTCTTACTCTTCTGTCATCTTGAAGCTCCCCCGTGTGTGTGATTGTTGATTGATTCTCATGACCCTGAACTAAATCCAATTCAATCATGGTATATGAATCTTTTTATGTATTGTTGGCGTCAGTATGTTAATATTAATATTTTGAGGACTTTTGCATCTATATTCATCAAGGATATTGGCCTGTAATTTTTTTTGTAGTGTCTTTATCTGGTTTTGGTATCAGGGTAATGGTGACCTTATATAATGAATTTGGGAATATTCTCTCCTCAATTTTTTTGAAATAGTTTGAGAAGGATAGGTATAAGTTCTCCATATGTTTGGTAGAATTCCCCAGTGAAGCAGTCCAATCTTGGACTGTTGTTTGCAGAGAGCTTTGTTGTTGTTGTTGTTTTGGGGTTTTTTTGGTTTTGTTTTTATTACAGATTCTATTCCAGTTCCAGTGATTAGTCTGTTCAAATTGTTTGTTTCTTCTTGACTCAGTCTTGGCAGGCTGTGTGTTTCTAGAAATTTGTCCATTTCTTCTCGGTTGTCCATTTTGTTGGCATATAACTGTTCATAATATTTACTTATGATTGTTTTTGAATTGCTGTGGTATTCATTGTTTCTCCTCATTAATTTCTTATTTTATTTGGGTCTTCTCTCTTCTTGGTGAGCCTGGCTAAAGGTTTATCAATTTTGTTTATCTTTAAAAAAAAAACTTTAGCTCTTGAAACTAGTTCTTGGTTTCATCTTTTCTTGGTTTTCATCTTATCTCTATTTTATTTCCTCTCTGATCTTTTCTTCTGTTGACTTTGGGCTTTGTTCCCTTTCTAGTTCTTTTAGGTTTAGATTGTTTGAGAATTTTCTTGTTTCTTGAGAGAGAACTGTACCACTATGAACGCCCTCTTAGACCTGCTTTTGCTGCATCCCATAGATTTTCAGAAAGTTGTGTTTTCATTTTCATTTGTCTCGAGATATTTTCTGATTTCCTCTTTGATTTCATTGTTGACCCATTGGTTTTTTTTAGCAGTATGCTGTTTAGTCTGTACATGTTTGTTCTTTTCCTGTCTTTCTTTCTGTAGTTGATTTCTAGTTTCATGCCATTGTGGTCAGAAAAGATGCTTGATATAATTACTATCTTCTTAAATTTATTGAGGCGTCTTTTGTGACCTAGTATGTGATCTATCCTGGATAATGTTTCATGCACTCTTGAAAAGAATGTGTATTCTTTTTTTGCATATAGTTTTCTGTAGATATCAATTAAGTCCAATTGGTCTGTTGTGTCACTTAGGATCTCTGTTGCCTTATTGCTTTTTGTCTGGATGGTCTGTCCATTAATGTCAGTGGTGTATTAAAGTCACCTATTACGTATTCATTTCTCCCTTTAGCCTGTTAGTATTTGCTTTACATATTTAGGTGCTCCTGTATTGGGTGCATATATGTTAATGAGTGTAATAGTCTCTTCTTGTATTGATCCCCTTATCATTATATAATGCCCTTCTTTGTCTTTTCTATAGCCTTTGTTTTAAAGTCCGTTTGGTCTGATATGAGTATTGCTATCCCAGCTTTCTTGTTGTTTCCATTTGCGTGAAATATCTTTTTCCATCCCCTCACTTTTAGTCTGTGTCTGTCTTCCACCCTGAATCAAGTCTCTTATAGGCAGCATATTGAAGGGTCTTTTTTTATCCAGTCAGGCACCCTATGACTTTTGACTGAGCATTTAGTCCGTTGACACTTAAGTTATAGGTATGTACTTACTACCATTTTACTCCTTATTTTCCAGTTGTTTTTGTTCATTTCTTTATTGTTTTTCCTATTGTGGTTTGATTTTTTTCTGTAATATGCTTGAGTTCCTTTCTTTTTGGTTTTTCTGTATCTATTGTAGGGTTTTGATTTTTGTGGTTACCATGGGGTTCATATATTTTGACCCATAATTATGTCTACTTGCTTCAAACTGTTAGTCATTTAAGTTCAAACACATTCTAAAAGGTCTACATTTTCTATTCCCTTCCCCAATATTGTTTTCGATGCCATATCTTACATCTTCATGCCTATCCCTTTACTGTTTATTGCAATTATAGTTGCTTTTACTGCATTTTGTTTGTTTGTTTTTTAATCAATGTACTGGCTTATTTAAGTGATCTTCAATCCTTACTATATACTGGCCTTTCTTATTGGGATTTTCCCTTTCCTATAGATTTTTGCTTTTCCATTTGGAGAAGACCCTTCAACATTTCTTTTAGGATATGTTTAGTATTGCTGAATTCTTTTTAGTTTTTGCTTTTCTGAGAAACGCTTTATCTCCACCTCTATTCTAAATGATGATCTTTCAGATAGAACATCCTAGGTTTTTCCCTTTCAGGACTCTGGTCTGCAAATTTCTTCAGAGAAATCAGCCGATAGACTTATGGGGGTTCCCTTGTAATTAACTTTGTTTTTCTCTTGCTGTCTGTAGAACCCTCTCCTTATCTTTAACTTTTGCCATTTTAATTATGATGCCTTGGTGTGGGCCTGTTTGGGTTCATCTTGTTTGAGACCTCCTGTGCTTCCAGTACCAGATATCTGTTTCCTTCTTGAGGTTTGGGAAATTTTTAGCTGTAATTTCTTCAAGTACATTTTCTATCTCCTTCTCTCTCTCTTCACCTTCTGGAACTCCTGTTATGCATATGTTGGCACATTTTATATTATCCCATAGATCTCATATGTTGCTTTCATGTTTTTTTTCATTTGTTTGTCTACTGTTATGATTGGGCGATTTTCCCTTATTCTGTCTTCCAGCTTACTTGTTCATTCTTCTGTGTCACGGAGTCAGCTATTCATTGCTTTTAGAGTGCTTTTATCTCAAAAATTTAATAATCTATTTTTGATTGGGTCTTTATAGTTTCTAGTTCCTTGTTAAAATAACCAGTGTTTATATCAATACTCTTAATTCAGTTAGCATTTTTATTACTAATTTTTAAACTCAGTGTCTGGTAGACTGATTACCTCTGTTTCATTGTTTTTCAGGAGTTTTTTTTTTCTCTTGCTTTTTCAATTGGGAGTACTTCCTCTGCCTTTTCATTTTACTTTCTCTATGAATTTAGATGAAACAGTTCTCTATTGTGGTCTTGAAGGGGTGTTTTTATGTGGGAATATCCCTATATAGATGGTATGTGTCTAATGTTTTTGGTGTAAGAGCTGTATTTAATGTGGACACCAGCCACATCTTTCTTCAGGGTCTGCTGGCCACTATCACTTTGATAGAGAGTATGGCTAGTGTTGGAGGAGCTAAATCCTGTGCAGGGTGTGAGGTGGGATTTCTTCCCTGCTCAGTATCTGCCACAGCCCTGCCAGGGCTTGGCTCAGCTCCCAAGTTGCTGGAGCAGAAGCCCTCAGGGTCAGACTCAAGCAGGCTCTGTTCCTTTTAAGTGTTTTTCCTTCTCCCCACACTGGGGCTTTTGGCCCAAAGGAGGGGAGCAATGAATTAAGTGACACCTGCGTGCTTACAGAGGTCTGATGTGCTGCCTGTGCAGGCATCTTAGGCTCTGCTCAGTCACAGCCCAAGGTTGTGTCTTTTCCTGTTGTGGTTGTCCCAGATCTAGTGCAAGGTTGTGGCATGGAGTGAGCAGGGCCAGAGCGTTCACTAGGCTGGGACTGAGGCTTGGGGCATGTGGTTGCAAGAATTAAAGTGGCTGCACTGCTGTTGGAGGTCAGTGCTGCTTTCCTGGCGCTGTTTGAGTCAGTACCAACAATGGCCGCACCTGGACCACAGCCCAGCCCACCTCTGTGTCACTAGGTAAAGTCTTTTCTCAGGGCCTGGCTGCCCTAGATCCTGTGCCAAGCCATATGTGGAGTGGGTAGGGCCAGGGTGTTTGCCCAGCATGGACTGGGAAATGAAGTGAAGGAGCACCCACTAGGGCAGGCCTCTCTCCGCCCTGTCTGTTGGCAAGCCAGCATCCACGCACTCCTAGCAAGTGGAGTCTAGGCTTCTCCAGCCTTCCTCTCTGTCCCAGTGGTTGTCTCAGCAGCCAAGGGTGCTTGTCTCCTCCGTGTAGGACCCCAGGACTGGGACACCCAGTCTGTGGCTCAGCCCACTCACTCCCCAGGGCAAGAGTCTGCCTGCACAGTCTTTCTTTTCCTCTTAGACCCCTTTCGGAAGCACAAGTCCCAACCCAGTGCTTTTTTTCCTGTCCTACCTGGTAACTTGGGAATCTTTCTTTAAGCCTTGTTTGTATAGTTCTTCTGCCAGTTTCCAGGTAGTTTTCCATGAAACTTTTTCCACATGTCGATGTATTTTTGATGTGTTCATGGGGGAAGGTGAGCTCTACATTCTCTTACTCCATCTTGATCCCTGCCCCTTTGGCCTATATTTAACTTTTGAAGAAACTGTCCTTCAGAAAAGAAACTGTTTTCCAAAGGGACTGTAGTACCATTTTACATTCCATCAATGTATGAAGAGTTTAGTTTCTCATCCTCACCAACACTTAGTATTGTTTTTTTAAAAAAAATTATTACTATAGTCATTCTAGTATGGAGTAGTTGCTTATTATGGTTTTAATTTTATCAGTAGTCTTAAGAAATTGTTTATTAGCCATTCCTATATTTTAGCAAAATGTCTATAAAGCTTTCTGACCATTTTTAATTAGATCATTTGTCTTGAATTATAAGAATTCTCTATGTATTCTAAATACAAGTCTTTTATTAGCTACATTATTTGTAAACTTTTTCTGTCAATCTTTGGTTCATCTTTTCTCTTGAAAGTAATTTTTAAATTTTTTATTTCAGTTTAGTTGATTTACAATTTTTTGTTTCAGGTGTACAGCAAAGCAATTCAGTTATACGTATATTCATTCTTTTTCAGATTCTTTTCCCATATAGGGTATTACAGAATATTGAGTAGAGTTCCCTGTGCTATACAGTAGGTCCTGTTGTTTATCTATTTTATGTATAGTAATGTGTGTATGTTAATCCCAGCCTCCTAATTTACCCCTCCTCCCTCCACCCCCCGCCAATTTCCCCTTTGGTAACCATAAGTTTGTTTTCAAAATCTTTGAGTCTGTGTCTGTTTTGTAAATAAGTTCATTTGTATCATATTTTTAAATTAGATTACACATGTGAGTGATATCATATGATATTTGTCTTTGACTTACTTCATGTAGTATGATAATCTCTAGGTCCATCCATGTTGCTGCAGATGGCATTATTTTGCTTTTTTAATGCCTGAGTAATATTCCATTGTACATATGTACCACATCTTCTTTATCCATTTATCTGTCGATGGACATTTGGGTTGCTTCCATGTCTTGGCTATTGTAAATGTGCTGTAATGAACATTGGGGTGCATGTGTCTTTTCGAATTACTGTTTTCTCCAGATATATGCCCAGGAGTGGGGTTGCTGGATCATATGGTAGTTCTACTTTTAGTTTTTTAAGGAACCTCCGTACTGTTCTCCATAGTGGTTGTACCAATTTACATTCCCACCAAAAGTGTAGGAGGGTTCCCTTTTCTCCACACCCTCTCCAGCATTTATTGTTTGTAGACTTTTTGATGGCCATTCTGACTGATGTGAGGTGATAACCTCATTGTAGTTTAGATTTGCTTTTCTCTAATAATTAGTGATGTTGAGCACCTTTTCATGTGCATTTTGGCCATCTGTATGTCTTCTTTGGGGAAATGTCTGTTTAGATTTTCTGCCCATTTTCAAATGGGTTGTTTGGGGTTTTTCTGGTTTTTTTGCTTTTTGGTATAGAGCTGCATGAGCTGTTTGTATATTTTGGAAATTAAGACCTTGTCGGTCACTTCATTTGCAAATATTTTCTCCCATTCTGTGGGTTGTCTTTTCGTTTTATGGTTTCCTTTGCTGTGCAGAAGCTTTTAAGTTTCATTAGGTCCCATTTGTTTACTTTTGTTTTTATTTTTATTACTCTAGGAGGTGGATCAAAAAAGATATTGCTGTGATTTATATCAAAGAGTGTTATGCCTATGTTTTCTTCTAAGAGTTTTATAGCATCCAGCTTTACATTTAGGCCTTTAATCCATTTTGAGTATATTTTTGTGTATGGTGTTAGAGAATGTTCTAATTTCATTCTCTTACATGTAGCTGTCCAGTTTTTGCATCACCACTTATTGAGGAGGCTTCTTTTCTCCATTGTATATTCTTGCCTCCTTTGTCATAGATTAATTGACCATAGGCGCATGGGTTTATTTCTGGGCATTCTGTCCTGTTCCATTGATCTATATTTCTGTTTTTGCGCCAGTACCATACTGTTTTGATTACTGTAGCCTTGATTATTGAAGTCAGTAAGCCTGATTCCTCCAGCTCCGTTTCTCTTTCTCAGGACTGCTTTGGCTATTTGGAGTCTTTTGTGTCTCCATACAAATTTTAAAAGTTTTTGTTCTAGTTCTGTGAAAAATGCCATTGGTAATTTGATAGGGATTGCATTGAATCTGTAGATTGCCTTACATAGTATGGTCATTTTGATAATGTTGATTCTTCCAGTCCAAGAAAATGGTATATCTTTCCATCTGTTTGTGTCATCTTTGATTTCTTTCATCAGTGTCTTATAGTTTTCAGAGTACAGGTCTTTTGCCTCCTTAGGTAGGTTTACTCCTAGGTATTTTATTCTTTTTGATGTGATGGTAAATAGGATTGTTTCCTTAATTTCCCTTCCTGATCTTTCATTGTTAGTGTGTAGGAATGCTAGAGATTTCTGTGTATTAATTTTGTATCCTCCAACTTTACCAAATTCATTGAGCTCTAGTAGTTTTCTGGTAGCATCTTTAGGATTTTCTATGTATAGTATCATGTCATCTTACAAACAGTGACAGTTTTACTTCTTCTTTTCCAATTTGGATTCCTTTAATTTCTTTTTCATGTCTGATTGCCATGGCTAGGACTACCAAAACTATATTGAATAAAAGTGGCGAGAGTGGACATGCTTGTCTTGTTCCTGATCTTAGAGGGACTGCTTTCAGCTTTTCACTTTTGAGAATGGTGTTAGCTGTGGGTTTGTCATATATGGCCTTTATTATGTTGAGGTAAGTTCCTTCTATGCCCACTTTCTGGAGAGTTCTTATGATAAATGGGTGCTGAATTTTGTCAAATGCTTTTTATGCATCTATTGAGATGATCATATGGTTTTCTTCAGTTTAATAATGTGGAATATCACACCGATTGATTTGTGTATATTGAAAAATCCTTGCATCCCTGGGATGAATCCCATTTGATCATGCTGTATGATCCTTTTAATGTATTGTTGGATTTGGTTTGCTAGTGTTTTGTTGAGGATTTTTGTGTCTGTGTTCATCAGCAATATTGGCCTGTAATTTTCTTTTTTTGTGGTGTCTTTGTCTGGTTTTGGTAGCTGGTGATGGTGGCCTCGTAGAATGAGCTTGGGAGTATTCCTTCCTCTGCAATTTTTGAAGGCGTTTCAGAAGGATAGGTGTATCCTTTCTCTAAATGTTTGATAGAATTCATCTGTGAAGCCATCTGGTCCTGGAGTTTTGTTTGTTGGAAGTTTTTAAATCACTGTTTCAATTTCAGTACTTGTGATTGGTCTGTTCATATTTTCTATTTCTTCCTGGTTCAGTCTTGGACGTTTGTACCTTTCTGAGAATTTGTCCATTTCTTCTAGGTTGTCCATTTTATTGGCCCATAGCTGTTTGCAGTAGTCGCGCTTGTGATCCTTTGTATTTCTGTGGTGTCAGTTGTAACTTCTCCTTTTTCATTTCTAATTTTATTGATTTGCGTCCTCTCCCTTTTTTTCTTGATGAGTCTGGCTAAAGGTTTATGAACTTTATCTTTTCAAAGAACCAGCTTTTAGTTTCATTGATCTTTTCTGTTGTTTTCTTCATTTCTATTTCATTTGTTTCTGCTCTGATCTTTATGATTTATTTCCTTCTACTAATTTTGGGTTTGGTTTGTTCTTCTTTCTCTAGTTGATTTAGGTGTAAAGTTAGGTTATTTGAGATTTTTCTTGTTTCCTGAGGTAAGATTGTATTGCTACAAAGTTCCCTCTTAGAACTCTTATGCTGCGTCCCATGGGTTTTGAATTGTCATGTTTTTGTTGTCATTTGTCTCTAGGTATTTTTTTATTTCCTTTTTGATTTCTTCAGTGATCCATTGGTTGTTTAGCAACATATTGTTTAGACTCCACGTGTTTGCGTGTTTTACATTTTTTTTTCTTGTGGTTGATTTCTAATCTCATAGCGCTGTGGTCAGAAAGATGCTTGATATGACTTCAATTTTCTTAAATTTACCGAGGCTTGATTTCTGGCCCAAGGTGGAATCTATCCTGGAGAGTGTACCATGTGCACTTGAGAAGAAAGTGTATTCTGCTGCTTTCAGATGGAACGTTCTATAAATATAAATTAAGTCCATCTGGTCTAATGTGTCATTTAAGTCCTTGTTTCCTATTGATTTTCTGTCTGGATGATCTGTCTATTGGTGAAAGTGGGGTGTTATATATCCCCCACTATTATTTATGTTACTGTTGATTTCTCCTTTTATGGATGTTAGAATTTGCCTTAAATGTTGAGGTGCTCCTATGTTGGGTGCATATATATTTACAATTGTTATATCTTTTTCTTGGATTGATCCCGTGATCATTATGTAGTGTCCTTCTTTGTCTCTAGTAACAGTCTTTATTTTAAAGTCTATTTTGTCAGCTGAGTATTGGTACTCCAGCTTTCTTTTGATTTCCATTTGCATGGAATAGCTTTTTCCATCCCCTCACTTTCAGTCTGTATGTGTCCTTAGATCTGAAGTGGGTCTCTTGTAGACAGCATATATATAGGTTTTGTTTTTGTATCCATTTAGCTAGTCTCTGTCTTTTCGTTAGAGCATTTAATCTATTTACATTTAAGGTAATTATTGATAGATATATTCTTATTACCATTTTGTCAATTGCCTTGAATTTGCTTTTGTAGGTCTTTTTTCTTCCCTTCTTTTGTTCTTTTCTCTTGTGATTTGTTGACTATCTTTAGTGTTGTGTTTGGATTGCTTTTTCTTTTTTGTGTATCTATTGTAGATTCTCAGTTTGTGGTTCCTATGAGGTCTTGACATGGCAGTCTTTGTATATACATGACTGTTTTAAGTTGCTGGTCTCTTAATTTCCAATGCATTTCCAATATCCTGCATTTGTACTCTCCTCACAGTTGCTGGTTTTGATATCATATTTGTGTGTGGATGATTTCCTACCTTTACTTTATGTTTACCTTTACTGGTGAGCTTTCCCATTTGTAATTTTCTTGTTTCTACTTGTGACCTTTTCTTTTCTGCCTAGAGAAGTTCCTTTAGGATTTGTTGTAAAGCTGGTCTGGTGGTGCTGAATTCTTTAGCTTTTGTTCGTCTGTAAAGCTTTTGATTTTTCTCTTGAATCTGAATGAGAGCCTTGCTGGGTAGAGTACTCTTGGTTGTAGGTTTTTACCTTTCATCACTTCAAATATATTGTGCCACTCCCTTCTGGCCGGCAGAGTTTCAGCTGAAAAATCAGCTGACAACCTTATGGGGATTCCCTTGTATGTTATTTGTCAATTTTTCCCTTGTTGCTTTTAATATTTTTTCTCTGTCTTTAGTTTTTGTGAGTTTGATATGTGTCTGGGTGTGTTCCTCCTTGGGTTTATCTTGTACGGTACTCTCTGCGCTTCCTGGACTTGAGTGTTTCCTCTCTCATGTTAGGGAAGTTTTTGACTATAACCTCTTCAAATATTTTCTCAGGCCTTTCTCTCTCTCTTCTCCTTCTGGACCCCTATAATGTGAATGTTGGTGTGTTTTATGTTGTCCCAGAGGTCTCTGAGACTGTTCTCATTTCTTTTCATTCTTTTTTCTTTATTCTGTTCCACAGCAATGATTTCCACCAGTCTGTCTTCCAGTTCACTTATTCACTGTTCTGCCTCATTATTCTGGTATTGATTCCTTGTAGTGTATTTTTCATTTCAGTATTGTATTGTCCATCTCTGTTTGTTTGTTCTTTAAATCTTCTGGCTCTTTGTTAAACTCTTTAAATCTTGTAGCTCTTTGTTAAACATTTCTTGTATCTTCTCGGTCTGTGTCTCCATTCTTTTTCCAAAATCCTGGATCATCTTTACTATTATTACTCTAAATCCTTTTTCAGGTAGATTGCCTATCTCCACTTCACTTAGTTGTTCTTTTGGGTTTGTATCTTGTTCCTTCATCTGGAGCATATTTTTCTGCCATCTAATTTTGTCCAATTTTCTGTGTTTGTGGTCTCCTTTCCGCAGGCGGCAGGATCGTAGCTCCTCTTGCTTTTGGTGTCTGCCCCCTGGTGGGTGAGGTTGGTCCTAGGTCTTGTGCAGGCTTCCTGTTGGGAGGGACTGGTGCCTGCCCACTGGTGGGTGGAGCTGGGTCTTGTCCCTCTGGTGGACAGAGCTGTTTAAAGGGGTGTGTCTAGAGGTGGCTTTGAGATCAGTACGGCTTTAGGCAGCCTGTCTGCTGATAGGCGGGGCTGTGTTCCTATCCTGCTGGTTGTTTGGCCTGATGAGGTGTTCCAGAACTGGAGCCTGCTGGCTGTTGGGTAGGGCCAGGTCTTGGTGCCAAAATGGCCACCTCCTGGAGAGCACACACTGATCAGTATTTCCTGGGGCCTCTACCACCAGCATCCTTGCCCCCACCAGTGATCCACAGCCAACCCCTGCCTCCCCAGGAGACCCTCCAAGACTCACAGGTAGGTCTAGCCCAGGCTCCTATGGAGTTACTGCTTTGTGCTGGTTCCAGTGCATGTGAAACCTTGTGTGTGCCCTTCAAGATCGGAGCCCCTGTTAACCCCAGTCCTGTGGAGATCCTGCACTCAAGCCCTGCTGGCCTTCAAAGCCAAATGCTCTGGGGGTTCCTCCTCCCAATGCCAGACCCTCTGTTGTTTTTTTTTTTTTTTTTTTAATAATTCTGGCCGTTTTAGATACTTTGTATTTCCATGCAAGTCTTAGGATCAGCTTGTCAATTTCTAAACAAACAAAAAAGTCTGCTGGAATATTGATAGGGATTGAGTTGAAGCTAGAGAACAATTTGGGGAGAATTACCATTATAAGAGTATTGAATCTTTTAGTCCACAAATATGGGACATTTTTCCATTTATTTAGATCTTTAATTAATCTCAGCAGCTTTTTTTTAAATAAATAAATTTATTTATTTAATTTTGGCTCCATTGGGTCTTCATTGCTGCACATGGGCTTTCTTTAGTTGTGGTGAGTGGGGGCTACTCTTTGTTGCCATGCACAGGCTTCTCATTGCAGTGGCTTCTCTTGTTGCGGAGCACAGGCTCTAGGCACACAGGTTTCAGTAGTTGTGGCATGCAGGCTCAGTAGTTGTGGCCCACAGGCTCAGTAGTTGTGGCACATGGGCTTAGTTGCTCCGTGGCATGTGGGATCTTCCCGGACCAGGGTTTGAACCCATGTCCCCTGCATTGGCAGGAGGATTCTTAACCACTATGCCACCAGGGAAGCCCCTCTCAGAAACTTTTATAATTTTTCAATGAAATTTATTCTTGTATTCCTAGTGCTATCATGCGTAGAAGTTTTTTAATTTTAAGAGGATTGCTCATTGCTAATAGAGAATTTCAATTGATTTATATATATTGATCTTGTATCATACAACCTTGCAATTTATCCTAGTAGCTTTTTTGTGGATTCCTTAGGATCATACAAGATCATGTCATTTGTGAATATTTTCACTTTTTCAAATTTGAATTCCTTCAATCTTTGGCAGGGGTTGGGAGGAGGGAGATCAGGAGCTGGATAGAACCTCCACTACAGTGTTGCATAAAAATGAGTGGATATTTTTGCTTGCTCCTGATTTCAGAAGAAAAGCTCTCTTTTATCACTAAGTTTATTAGCTGTGGGATTTTCATAGATTGAAAAAATTCTTCACTTATGTTGAGGAAGGTGCCTTACATTCCTATCATGAATGGGTGTCAAATTCTGTCAAATGCTTTTTCCTGTGTCTAGTTGACCTTATGGGTTTTATCATTTTATTAATATGGTATACAGCTTTTTGGATGTGAAATCAAACTTGCAGCTCCAGGATATATCCTATCTGGTCCTTGTGTATAAACCTTTTTATTTGTTGCTGGATTCAGTTTGCTAACAGTGTGAAGGACTTTTGCATCTATCTTCATGGAATTTAAATGCCTTTTCAAATATAGGTATTTAAAACTAAACTTCCCTCTCAGTACTGCTTTAGCTGCATACCATAAATTTCAATATGCTGTTTTTTCATTCCATTAAAATTTTCTAACTTCCCTTGATTTCTTCAATACACAGGCATTTAGAAATGTGTTAAATTTCCACATATTTGGGGGTCTGCAAAATGTCTGTTGGTGACTTCTAACTTAATTTCAACATGGTTGGAGAATACACTTTCTATGATTTCAGTCCTTTCAAATTCATTGAGACTTGTTTTATGGCATAGTATGTGCTCTTTCCTGGAGAATGTTCCATGTGGACTTGAAAAGAATGTGTGTTCTGCTGTGGTGGTTGGTCTACACGTCAGGACAAGTTGGGTGATGACATTCTCTTTTTTGCTTTTTGTCGAGTTCTATCAATTATTGAGAATGTGATATTAATCTCCAAATATCATTGCTGAATTGTCCATTTCTCCTTCAGTTCTGTCACTTTTTTCTCCATGTATTTGTTTTTAGGTGCATATACATTAATAGCTGTTATATCTGAAACCAAGCAGGACCCTGCAGTCCCCTCCCAGGGACAGACCCCCATGTTCCCCACCCCTTCTTTGTAGAAAAGCTTTAGCCTCCAAGGCCTTCCCCAAGTACCAAAGGGCAAATTTAATCAGAAGTGAGAAAATGCAGAAACAAAAGAAAACAGTCAAGCAAGACAAAATAATATATCTATAAAACAAAGTCAAGGACCTTTAGTTCCTCCTCAAGGGCTATAGATAATATCCTGAGGCATATCCATGAATTGTTTTGCAGATACTAAAACCCCTACCAGCTGGAAGAAGTTAACTGCATTCTGACCACATGCATGTAGACCCCAGACCATTGGGAACCAGAAAGTTGATGATTGAGAGTCCCAAAACATCACCCTGTTGCTTCACCACCAATCAGTCAGAATTATGCACGAACTGATCACTGACCCTATGGCCCTCTCCCTCACTTTGTCTTTAAAAACCCTTCCTTAAAATCCACGGGGGGGTTCAAGTCTTCGTGCACGAGCTGGCCGTTCTTGCTTGGCCCCACACTGGGCGCCTTGCAATAAACACTGTACTTTCCTTCACGACAACCTGGTGTCACTAGATTGGCTTTACTGCATGCAGGCGAGCAAACCCAAGCTTGGTTAGGTAACGTATCTCCCTCATATACTGACCCTTTATCATTAGAAATGTCCTCTATTTCTAGTAATTTGTTTCAAATCCCACTTTGTCTGACATTATCCATTCTGGCTCCCTTATGGTTTCTGTTTGCATGGTATATTTTTTTTCCCATACTTTTATACTATTTGTCTTTGAGTCCAAAGTGTCTCTTGTAGACACCATATAGTTAAGTCTTGCTTTTTTATCCATTATGACAGTTTCTACCTTATGATTGGACTAAATACTTGAATCAAATTTAATGAAGTCATTGGTATGGTTAGATTTATGGCTACATTTTACTGTGTTTTCTAAATGTCTCACATGTTTTTGCATCTCCATCTTTCTATTGCTGCCTTCTTTTGTGTTAAATACTTTTTAGTGTGCCATTTTTTTTTTTTTTTTTTTTTTTTTTTTAGCGGTACGCGGGCCTCTCACTGCTGCGGCCTCTCCCGTTGCGGAGCACAGGCTGCGGACGTGCAGGCTCAGCGGCCATGGCTGACGGGCCCAGCCGCTCCGCGGCACATGGGATCCTCCCGGACCGGGGCACGAACCCGTGTCCCCTGCACCGGCAGGCGGACTCTCAACCACTGCGCCACCAGGGAAGCCCCCTAGTGTGCCATTTTTAAAAAACGTATTTATTTGGCTGCGCCGGGTCTTTAGTTGAAGCACACGGGATCTTCGTTGTGGCGTGTGGGATCTTTTGGTTGCGGCATGCAGGATCTTTTGGTTGCAGAATGCGGGATCTAGTTCTCTGACCAGGGATCGAACCTGGGCCCCCTGCATTGGGAGCATGGAGTCTTAACTGCTGGACCACCAGGGAAGTCCCTAGTGTGCCATTTAGATTTGTTTTCTTCAACTGTATTTTGAGTGTTTTAGTGGTTGCTGTAGGGACTACAGTATGTATTTTAATTAACCAAAATCTTCAGATTAATACTAATGTAATTCCAATAAAATACAGAATCCCCCTTTGTTCCAGTATAGTTCCATTTCCTACCCACTCCTTTGTGCTATTATTGTAATGTACATTGCATCTATGTAATAAAACCAACAATACAGTATTATTATTCGTGTCATACAATAACATGCCATTTAAAGAGAAAATACGTATTGTGGTAGGCAGATGTCTCCTCAAGAGTCCCATCCTTTGTTTATTCAATCAAGGTTCTGCTGTGAAAGGATTTTACAAATGAAACTGAGGTTACTAAATAGGGAGATTGGGCCTTTCTGGATAATCTAGGCTAATGTAACCACATGATCCCTGAATAAGCCAGAGAAGAAAGTAGAAAATTCCATTAGAGAGAGATGTGGTGGAAAAGAGAAGCAGAGGAAAGATGGAGAGAAGGGGAGATTAGAGAGATGAAGTGTGAGAAGGACTGGAACTGCTTTTGCTGTCTTTGAAGATGGCAGTGGGGACCAAGGAATATAAGTGCTTCCTAGAAGCAAAGAACAACCCCTGGCTGATAGTCCCCAAGGAAATGGGGATGTCAGTCCTACAACCACATGGAACTGAATTCTGCCAACAACCTGAATAAGCTTGGAAGTCAATTCATCCTGAGCCTCCAGAAAGGAATGTAGCACACCCAATGCATTGATTTTTTTTTTTTTTGGACTTCCAAAATATGCAGCAGAGAACAAACTGAGCCACATTATACCTGGACTTCAGAAATGTGACATCATCATAAGTAGGTGTTAGTTTAAGTCAGTACATTTGTAGTAATTTGTTACAGCAGCAGTACATTTATACAGTCTTTTACCTTTCCCATTTCCAGTACTCTTTATTTCATTCTGTGGATTCAAGTTAACCACCTGCTATCATTTTCATTCTGAAGAATTTCTTTTAGTATTTCCTGTAAGGTAGATCTACAGGGAACAAATCATTTTAGTCTTATTTTGCCACTTTTTTTCTTTTTTTTGGTCTTCATTTTTGAAAGCTGGTTTAGTTGTATCCAAATCCTGTAATTCTCAACAGTCTAGGGTCCCTTTCCCTTCTTTGAAATACTTAAGTTGCCAATATCCCTTTCTTATAATTCTTTTCTTTCATAATAGGAAAGAAAATAGTCATCTTAAGTTTCTTCTTTTTTCCATTTCTCTTTAACTCACACTAAGGATCCTTTATTTCCACAATGATTTAATATTGTTTAACTGAATATTTTCTAACTCGTAGAAGTCATACATGGCTGAGCCCTAGCTTTTGTAACATCAGATTTTCTATTCACTTTTTTGGAATAGCTCCACTGTTTTCTACATCCTCAATTATGAAACAAAAAAAGCAGAGTTGCAGGCCATATATGTAAAATCACTTTCTGCAAATTATGAAACCCCAGGGGCAGAAGAGGTGATAAAGAGATGAAGCTAGTTCTGCTTTCTCTGAATCTATGATGTTTTAATAATAATCTCACTTTCTTCTAACTTCCAACAGAAGCTCTACATCCTAGTGATATGTCTTTATTATGAAGAAAAAAAAATCCCTAAATCCAGTCTCTGAATTGAAGTGACTAGTCTTTAATGCAAGAACAATCTGATCTGCAAAACCTCTCCCAGAATCCATCGAGGGCTTGGGGATGACATCTCCCCTCTCTACCACTACTTTCTTAGTTCTCTTATCAGCCAAGTTCTCACTCCCAGGAGACTGACTGTTCAAATCTACTTAAAAAAACAAACAAAAAAAACAAAACAAACAAAACTTATTTCTACAAATTATTTCTCACAAATCCTTAAATTAGGAAAAGAAGGAAAAATAAGGTAAAACTTAGAAGATGAAAATACTCTAAATTTCCTTTGAAAATCATTGAAAAGCTTTAACACTGCTTTAACACAAACAGCAAATTTGCTGAGCCAGAGGCAAAGCAGTTCACATGTAGACATGTCCCATCCTGTCCACTGACAGATCAGTAACCTCCAAGCATGTGGAAAGAAGCCTCCACACACACACAGATGCACCTGTGTGCACCTGTGGGGACTTCTCAAATATGTTCTGATACTGTAACCTGTACCAGGTAGTCATCCAAAAATTCTAGTCTCTATTTACAGCAACTACATTTCATAACAGCATGGCTCACTCCAATACACACACTTTACTTTAAATTATGCCACTAGCACTTGGGAAAAAAAGTAATTTATTTGCATTGCTTCCATTTTTCTACTGTAGTGTTAGGACTTGACATAAGCATTATTCTTCTACTTCCTATTTACAGTTCATTCAGAATATTACTACAAATACAATATACAGTTTAAAAAAACTTATGGGGAACTGCAGTTTTCGTTTTTCTCTCCTCTTTAGAGGATTCTCAAAATCATCCAGCTTAAATGAAAATTTATATGGACATTTTCTGTACACATCTTATAGGCCAGAGATTACAGTGATAAAGCCAAAAGGATTTTGCACAAATACAATAAAATATAGAAATCAAAGTATAGATGTTATTTTGGGTACAAATATAAACAATACAGTACCATTTGAGTAATTTAGCAACATAATACTCATACTTTATAGAAATAAAACTGCAAACCTGGAGAATGCTCTGACAAATATTAAACATCATATATACAATGAGGTAAATGTACCTTGGTCTCTCAAGAGGTAATTTAAGTTTAAAGCAATTGACATTTTGAAGCATCTCCTTGACATATAAAGAAATACCAAACACCCCATTCCATTGGCACAATGTGAAAAAGGGATATCAAAACATGGTTCATGATATTCAATTCACAAAATTCATTTAAAAATAAAAACATTCACTGAAGTTCTTTTTAAGCTTTAAGAAACTGGTTGAATGTTATTAACCACATTTTTTAAAGTTTACAATTACAAATAAGACTGCATAATAGGGTTGAAAAGTTTAAATGTACTGACAATCCTCAGAATGTCCTAGAAGTCCAGCATTTCTAGAGAGAGGGCCCCTGGGTATCCCAGCATTGCAAAACACTCAAGAAGCTGTAGTACATGTCATGAGCTATTCTTTAGACTCTCAAAAACATCTGAATTGGCATTTTCTGCCAAGCTGTGACAGAACCAGTATTTGGACTCTCCACCATCTGGAGCCAAACACTGCCATGGTCAAGAAACAGTTTACTTACAACCACTCTTTCAGTGCAGAGGTAAAAATAAACTCTTGATATGACATGTCTAATGGAATACTAATTTTGTTGTGCATTTTAATTAGCACTTTGCCATCTTGTTTTACAAAATATTCTGTATGTGACAGTTCTTTAATGTAGAGGGGGAAAAAAGGTAACTCATGCATGAGCTGCAAAATGGCCGAGTGACCAGTGAAATTTTTTAAAAACTGAAATTTGGAATTCTTGATGACCATGGCACTGTATCCTGACTCAAGGCACTTCCTGAGCACTATCATTACAGCATAACTAGAGGCTCAGCTCTTTGGACCTTACCCTGTCCTATGGAAGATACAACTGGCTACTGCTTCATTGCCACAGCTACCACCTTGCTGCCATCCCACTCTGAGTCAGGGACCAGCAGGAAGGCAGTTTGGGAGAGAGAGAGCTGAGATATGAAGAAAGGACCAGGAATGTCTGCACCCCACTAGGTCATACCTGACCCCCATCCCCATTCCTCTGGGGATACTAACAAAGTGGACGTGGACAGATAATTTGCCTTAAGGTATATTTTAGCCAAGTTGAAACTTGGAAAGTGCGCATCTGAAGATCGGCAGTATAAACAAAGGTTTGTGTTTTTAAATAATAAAATTAATTCTCAAATTTTTCTGCAGTTATAGCCACAGTAATCATGATCTATAAATCTTTTAAGTTACTTTCGTTTTCAATACTAGCCAATTGGGGTTATCAAACCATCATTAGCCAAAAAAATGGAATTAGCTAGAGTAACATGTAAACCCAATTTAGAACTAAATTCCAACTTTTAAAAAATTCCCTGATTCATCAAAAGTACATTTTAGCCATTTAGGCAAGAACAGTAAAATTGTAACTTATTTTTTGACTTCATAAAGAATATCTTCAGCAAAAGTTGATTACCTTATATGAAAGTGAGAAATCATGTATCACAACTTTAAATCAGAGAAGAACTTTTGGTATGTTCTTAAAATTATATAAAAATAGCTTTAGTGATTAACATGCATTGGTCCCCTGGATTTCATAAAGCAGATCTGGTAGGCTTGTAAATGGCCAAAAAAATTTTTTTAAGTACCTGATCATAGAGCTAGAGATTATTAAACAGGAAATATAACACAATTATAAAAAACAAACCTCTCAAACTCACTCATTTGCTTTGATGAAATCATGGTAACTACAAAACCCCTCAAATTTGGACTCAAAATATTAACCTCTAAACATATTTTCCTCATGACGTTTTTAAACACATAAAATTGACACTAAATTCCTATGTAATATGTCATTCATTCTGAAATTACTTTGGCTTTAAGACCAAATAGTCTTTCAGATTTGTTCTATGTATAAGAGATAAGACATTAACAGAATGCAGCTCAGTCAGCATAAATGGCCACTATCTCTTACCAAAATACTGTACAGGTTATTCTGACCCTTTCATCAGGAAATTGATAGCACTATAAGGTGAACGTCTTGCCTCACAGCTATGATAGGTTCCCCACCCCCACCCCCAGATTAAGATCACAGTGATAAATAGGACTTTGAAAACTGTAAAAATCTTGCAGACTTTCTAGCACTGGAAGAAAAACCAGTTATTATAAGCTAGTTTCAACTTAATGTGAGAAGACCATGACAAATTTGCTTTAAACATTTAATTTGACCGAAAACATCTGTAAATGGAGAACCTCTCCTCAGAATATTCCTTAGCTACCACTTTCCCAAATATCAAGGGTGCACCGAATTCATTCCATAACCATGTGAATTAGGCATTTGCAGTATCTGCACAGAGAAGGAAAGACTGAATTAAAAGCTGCCTTCCTCAAAGTGTAGTGAGACCTCAAAACCACACTAACTCTAACCTTAGGTACAAAGACAGAAAACCCACAGAACGCTGACTCCTACACAACAAATGTGACTCTCTCACACACTGGTATCTATTCAAATTATTAACTACCTTTACCTTCCAAGAAAAAGGCCTATTATTTAACATTAACCATACTCTAATTTTAAACATAGTTCATTTCTTAAAAAAATAACACTGTCTTTGATCAGATAAACAAAAAAATGGCTTACAGAATGCCACACAACTTTTCACAAGCAGCTAGACAAACTTTCCCTTTTAGAAAATTAGTCTGTATGCTACAGATTTTAAATTATTAAAGTACTATAAGCATCTAGAGTGCCACTTGATTTTTTTAAAGTATACTTAGACAACACAATTAAAATGCAAAAGCTTGATGTGAGAATATTCAAACATGACCATGATAACAATTTACCAATTAATGCCACTTCATTTCTTTAGTGGTTTAAGCACATTTTGGTAGGAAAAAGGCATTTTCAAAATGGAATACCAAATGACATACCAGAAAAACTATTCCAAAAAAACAAAACAGAAGAAGTCTGGGTTATCCAGGTAAATAAACTTTTGACTTAAAACACTACACGTTTTAACACACAGAGACAGACTTTAAGCAGTTCTACTCATTTCCATTAGAAAGACACAGAGGTGGCACTTACTGGTATAGTACAATCCCATTTTGAAGGCATGTAGTGTTCTGAATATGTGAAAGAACAATAATAATATACAAAATACAATTGCATAAATTATGTTCCTCACTACTGTATGAGGTCATTTTTAGACTCAAGATAAGAGTTTTATAAGTGTTAGTTTTAAGATCCTGAAAATTATAGAACAGTACATTCAAAGTCTGCATCAAGGAAACTCTTTAGTGGTTCAGAATCCTCTGAGAATGTACTAACCAGGAGTAAATCACTTTCTTTAAAAATAAGAAATGTTTCATATAACTCAGCAATTCAGCTCCTTTACCCTTAAAGATGATCTTCAGCACAGCAGAGTTACCTAAAGTTAAGACCAGCAATCATTTAAAAAAACGTTTTGTGTTAATAAAAAATAAAGGTAGACCACACAACATTTTGTTAACTGTCCTGGGAAAGAATCGTTCATAGTGCACAGAAAGGACCCCACATGGCTGTTTCCTGGGTCCAAAGAAATCCTGGGACGTTTTTAATTGACTTTATTACATTGTTGCAAAAGGAAGCGATATCCTTCTGTTCCCTCTCAGTGAGGTAGAACAACTGACCTCCCAAATTAAAACCCAGGAGCAGATCTGAAGAAAAAGTAGAGTTCAGGCAAAGCCGCAGAATTTACATTTTGATGCCTTCCTGCTGACTGAGCTGTGATAATGTTTTCTTAATCCGCAGAGCTGTAAGCCTAGCTGCTCCATTGGCATACCAACATTCTCTCATAATTTTAGCCATCACTCTCAAGGCCTACAAGAAAAGACAAGAAAGATCATTAACACATGCACCACTTTTCACTGATGTGGATAATAATCTTTACCTGTAAATTTTCTTTTTAAATAACATACATACAAGTATTTCTGTTTCAGCATTACTTGTAATAGCAAATGAGTAGAAATGACCTAAATACCCATCAACAGGGTACTGGTGCCAGCAGCTGGAAAGCAGATGGACAAGGGGTGATTTACTTTGCAGACTGAAAAGGCTGAATACTAAAGCAGAGTTGTTCAAGGCAAAGAAGGAACCTGACTCACCATGAAATGCCCCCCAGAAGTGAGGAATTAACTGCATCAAGTACCCCTGGGGTGAAGTTCAGGCTAAAAATAGGATCAGCCAAAGGAGCTAGAACCCCAGATAGCTGCATCCCCCACCCCGCCCGCCCTCACACAGCTGGGCGACTGCCCCAACCCCACCCCAGCAGAAGTTGAGAGGTTCGCACCTGAGAGAGTAGAACAGAGATTTCTGTCTTGGGGAACATGGCGAAGTTCCACACTGACAACACACTGAACGCTAAGACCATGAACTTTCTTCCGAAAACACGGCCACTGACTTTACATACTCCTCCAGGTAAGAGACTGGAAGAGTCTTTCACCCAAGAGGAAAAGCCTGAAGAGACTGACATCAGTGGTTCCCCAAGGAAGCAACCCAGTTACATCATGCTCACATCACAGTTGATGACGATAAGCTCCATTCGTGTGCACAAAGCTTCCCATCAGCTTTCAGTGCCCCTTTTATACATGAAGAGTATGAGCCTGATCAAACATTTGAGGAAAGTAATATGAAATGCAGAAGTTGACACAAACAGAAAAAAGCACCTTGGAGAAAACAGAAGGTGTATAGAAAGAAGACAGTATCAACAATCTATCATTAATATCCTCAAAGAGATAAAAGAAAACACTGATATTGGACTTATCGATAATTTTTTGGTTTTTGTTTGGTTTTAGAAAAACTTTACAGAACTAGAAGATAAACCTGAATAATAATAATAATAATAATAAACTCAAAAGATAAAAGCTGATACATCTCCCAGAAAGTTGAGAAAAAAACCCAAAGAGATGGATAATAGGAGGGAAAAGAAAAGAAATTTAGAATGCCTGTTCAGGACATCTACATTCATAACCAGAGTTGAACAAAAAGAACAGAGGAAAATGAAAAGGAACAGATCAAGGAAATACTCTGAGGAAAATTCCCTAGAAATGAACATTTGTTTCCAGATAAAAATGACCAAGGGCCCAGCCCATACATAAATTCATCCAACAAACTGAGTGCCTATCATCTACTAGATAACCATCCTAGGTGTTAGGGAACTAACAGCAGTGAACTAACAGACAAAATTTCTGCTCTCATAAAGCTGATATTCTAGAAGGCTGAAGCATATAATTAATAAATAAGCGAAATACATGGACTGTCAATGGTAAGTGCTAAGGAGAAACATTGTTTAGAGAAGGTGATAAAATATGCCAGGGAAGGAAGGTGCTATTTTAAATAGGTTGAGAGGTAATGTCTCACTGACAAGGTAACATCTGAGCAGAGAGCTGAAAGAGGGGGAAAATGAGCAAACCAAGAAATAGGAAGATGTGGGATCCAGGAAGGAGGATTCACCATAAAAGAGGCAAAGGGGATCACAGATGAAAGGTGAGAGATATCCCAAGATGAAAGCTGGCCTAGAGAGCAACCAGTCCAGACTGGAAAAAGTCAGAGGGTTCCGAAGAGCTTCTGTAGGTATCCTATCAGTTTCAAATTCTTGATGTGTTTCAGCTATTGAGAGGAGATTTGTAAAACCCCAGAAAAGTGAAAGACTGAGTTAGTGATAAGTACATAGAAAACTAGCCAAATGGAGAAAAAAACAAAAATGCCAGTGATGGCATTAATTCAGCATGCTGTGACAGTACATGTGCATTTTTAATGTTAACTGCTAACTTTCCTTCATGCTTAAAAAGCCATCTGTTTAATACTAATCTGCTCTAATCACTGAATGACTGCATGAGTAATTCCAATTTGTAACTGCTTTGTAGTATCAAGATCAAATTTTTAAAAGACAAGATCTAGCCCAATTCCATTCGTTAAAACATGCAGATTCTGTGAGCACACAATATATTTTATCTGAGCCTGGATACTTGATTTGTTTGGAGGTAGCCAAGGAACTCTCTTGATGTCAAAGGTGTCTACTGAGGCCTACATTATTTTAAGATGTAAAATCAACTACTTAAGTAACCAGCTTTTTATTCTTCCTAAACTACAAAACATCAAATCTGGAGGGAAATGCTTTGTTTCACCAATATTATAATAGTATTATAATAGTATTATAATACTAACAGCTAGCAATTAAGGACAGATTAAATAAAATTTTTCTTATAAATTCTTTAAAGGTACAACTACAAAAATATTTCTAAAACTTTTTGTAAGAGCTGGGATTGAAAAGCTCAGACACTGCCGGAAAGCACTTTCCCCAAATTCCTGGTGAATAGTCATATGGGCAGTGAGATGAATAAAATGTAAAATCATCTGAACCATCTTCATAATCATCCAAATCCCTCATTTTACAAAAAGGCATATTAAGGTCCAGAGAACAGAAGTGGTTTGCCCAAAGTCAGACTCTGAAAAGGTAGCCAGGCTGATCTAGAATACAGGCCTCCTAATTCCATCCAGCACTCATCCCACTATTCTGGGCTGCCCTGATTGAAGGGAAGCTTTAATTAAAAATGTAGGAGCCTTGTTTCATTGGCAGGTCTAAACACTGTTCTGATACACTAATGGCCACTGAAAATGTTCCACAGCCCTTTCAATGTACTTAAAATTGAACATGAAAAACAAATTATTCTGTTTTTACTCACTGGTTTAACAGCCATGAAAAATAAAGGAATGGGAATTCTTAATGTCTGTTTTCCTTAAAGAAAAGTAGCAAATTTCCACTTACTAACCAGAAGCAGTTTAGAGAACTGTGTAGTATCCAAAATAAATACTCACTTCACAGCTCTGCCATCTGTTTGGAATATTTGGCCTTAACTTCTGTTCACAAACAACTTTTCTCATTTCTTCAACTGATGGATCAGAAGGTACAAGGTCATAATAAGGCAGCTGGTAATCTTCATGAATTCCTACATTGGTAGAGAAAAAAAATCTATTTTGAAGGATTTACTCAGATAATGTCAGAGCATTCTTTGACCAGACAGAAAGGAACAGCTGAGAGTCCTGTTACAGTGTCCCGTTACTAAATCAGGTAAGTGGAACACAGCTTACAGACTGCAGTCTCTCATCCATGTCTCCATCAACAACCCACCTCCCTGAGTCAGTACTGAGCCCACACCTTGAAACTAAGTATTGCCATGGGATCAGCCAAGGCTATTTTAATGATGGTTAACTATGAGCTGTGATGAGCAGATTGACATTTTCTCCCAGAACCCTAATGCGCAAGAAATTAAACCTTTTATTCTACAAGTGCACAGCCTCTCAGTTGGTACGGGGATACACACTCTGTCACTAAGGTGTGAATCTTACAAGGCAAGCCTGAGGTGCAAGTCCCTTCCTCTCTACTTGCATCTGTCAATAACCTGTCCTATTTGCTACTCCGCCCCTCACTGCCTCAAAACCCTGAGGCACTAGTCTCAGGTGAGCCTGGGCCTCAAGGATAAGAGACTATTTCTCAAGTAAACATTGAAAGTGCTCAGTCTAACACAAACTTACTTTAAAAAAGTAATGCAATGCAGTATATGTATTCTGTATATGTAATTTCCAGCTCTCAAGACTGAGAAAATAACCACAATCTCAGGGGGAAAAAATCAGTCTGACTCAGGTACATGCTAGAAATAGCTTCCTGGGCGGCCTCTCAAGTAGTCATCCATTCTAAATATCTATATTCCAACATAACAAGGGGTTGGTTTCTGTTGCTCCCCAAAATTCAAGTGGAAATAGAAAAAGACTACACTGGAATAAAGCTGTGTATTAGGATAAAACTATACAGTAGGATAAAGCATGTCATGTCATTTATCTCTTTCATTTTTTCTGGCACTCTCAGTGATCACCGGGTAAATAATTTCATTCAATAAAAAAGGCAATTCTTGAACAACTTGTCCATGACAAAATGTTGGGAGAGGGGAGAGAGATTTACCACCAATGGAACATCGTCGAGCTATTTCCCAGAATACTAGTCCCATTGCATAGATGTCAGCACGTTTGAAGGATTCAAAGTGTTTCATATTTATGGAATCATCTAGAACTTCAGGGGCCATGTACCTAAAAAAGAAGTCAGCATTTTACTTTATGTAACAGTGACATTACTTTTAAACTGTTTCATAAACTTTCTTTTACTCCTGGGTGGGGAGGTGGAGGGAGGGTCAATATTAATTTTGACTTTTTCCCCCTTTCACTATGCTTCTGCTGTTTTTTAAATTAAAAAAATTTTTTTAATTGAAGTATAGTTGATTTACAATATTGTGTTAATCACTCTGCTATACAGAAATTCAGTTATGCATATATATATATATATATATATATACACATTCTTATTTAAATATTCTTTCCCATTATGGTTTATCATAGGATACTGCATATAGTTCTCTGTTCCGTACAGTAGGATGTTGTTGTTTATCCATTCCACATATAATAGCTTTCACCTGCTCACCCCAACTTCCTGCTCCATCCTTCTCCCAACCCCCTCCCCCTTGGCAACCACAAGTCTGTTCTCTTTGTCCCTGAATCTATTTGTTTCGTAGATAGGATTATTTGTGTCATATTTTAGACTCCACATATAAGTGATATCATATGGTATTTGTCTTTCTCTTTCTGACTTGCTTCACTTAGTATGATAATCTCTAGTTGCATCCATGTTGCTGCAAATGGCATTATTTTGTTCTTTTTCATGGCTGAGCAGTATTCCATTGTACCTGTGTACCACATCTTCATTATCCATTCATCTGTCGATGGCCGTTTAGGTTGTTTCCATGTTTTGGCTATTATTGTAAATAGTGCTGGTATGAACACAGGGGTGCATGTACCTTTTTGGATTACAGTTTTTTCTGGACATATGCCCAGCAGCGGGATTGCTGGATCATATAATTCTGTTCTTGGTTTTCTCCATACTGTTCTCCATAGTGGCTGTACCAACTTACATTATTCCCACCAACAGTGGAGGGTTCCGTTTTCTCCACATCCTTTCCAGCATTTTTTATTTGTAGAGTTTTTAATGATGGCCATTCTGACTGGTGTGAGGTAGTACCTCACTGTAATTGTGATTTGCATTTCTCTAATAATTAGTGAAATTGAGCATCTTTTCATGTGCCTATTGGCCATTTGTATTTCTTCCATGGAGAAATGCCCATTTAGGTCTTCTGCCCATTTTTCGATTGGGTTTTTTTGTTGTTGTTGTTGAGTTGTATGAGCTGTTGGTATATTTTGGAAATTAAGCCCTTGTCAGTTGCATCGTTTGCAAATATTTTCTCCCATTCTGTAGCTTGTCCTTTCATTTTTTTAATGGTTCCTTTCCTGTGCAAAAGCTTGGAAGTTTGACTAGGTCCCATTTGTTTGTTTTTATTTCTACTGCTAGGGAGACTGACCTAAGAAACCACTGGTGTGATTTATGTCAGAGAATGTTTTGCCTGTGATCTCTTCAAGGAGTTTTTGGTGTAATGTCTTATGTTTAAGTCTTTAAGCCACTTTGAGTTTATTTTTGTGTGTGGTGAGAGGGTGTGTTCTAACTTCGATTTACATGCAGCTGTCCAACTTTTCCAATACCACTTGCCAAAGGACAGTCTTTTTCCCATTGTATATTATTGTCTCCTTTGTCGAAGATTAATTGACTGTAGTGGTGTGGGTTTATCTCTGGGCTCTCTATTCTGTTCCATTGATCCATATGTCTGTTTTTGTGCCGATACCATGCTGTTTTGATTACTGTAGCTTTGTAGTATTGTCTGAAGTCTGGGAGGGTTATGCTTCCTGCTTTGTTCTTTTTCTTCAGGATTGCTCTGACAATTCTGGGTCTTTTATGGTTCCATATAAATTTTAGGATTATTCTAGTTCTGTGAAAAACGTCATGAGTAATTTGGTAGGGATTGCACTAAATCTGTAGATTGCTTTGGGTAGTATGGCTATTTTAACAATATTCTTCCAATCCAAGTGCATGGGATATCTTTCCACTTCTTTGAATCATCTTCAGTTTCCTTTATTAACGTTTTAGAGTTCTCAAGTCTTCCACCTCCTTGGACAGGTTTATTCCTAAGTATTTTATTTTGGAGGGTGCAATTTTGAAAGTTTTTTTTTTTTTTTTTAACATTCCCTTCCTGATGTTTCATTGTTAGTGTAAAGAAATGCAACCGGTTTCTGTATGTTAATCTTATATCCTGCTACCTTGCTGAATTCATTTATCAGTTCTAGTAATCTCTGTGTGGAGTCTTCAGGGTTTTCTATATATAGAATCATGTCATCTGCATATAATGACAACTTTACCTCTTCCCTTCCAATTTGGATACCTTTTATTTTTCTTGTATGATTGCTGTGGCTAGGACTACCAATACCATGTTGAATAGAAGAGGTGAGAGTGGACATCCTTGTCTTGTTCCAGATTTTACTGGGAAGGCTTTCAGCTTTTCACCACTGAGTATTATATTGGCTGTGGGTTTGTCATAAATAGCTTTTGTTACGTTGAGCTATGTTCCCTCTGTACCCACATTGGTAAGAGTTTTTTTTTTTTTTTTTTTTTTTTTTGCGGTATGTGGGCCTCTCACTGTTGTGGCCTCTCCCGTTGCGGAGCACAGGCTCCGGACGCGCAGGCTCAGCGGCCATGGCTCACGGGCCCAGCCGCTCCGCGGCATGTGGGATCTTCTCGGACCGGGGCACGAACCCATGTCCCCTGCATCGGCAGGCGGACTCTCAACCACTGCGCCACCAGGGAAGCCCGGTAAGAGTTTTTTTAATCATGAATGGAATTTTGTCAAATGCTTTTTCTGCATCTATTGAGACAATCATGCAGTTTTTGTCTTTTGTTCCTGTGGTGTATCACATTGATTTGTGAATGTTGAACCATGCTTGTGAACTTGCAGTGAATCCCACTTGGTCATGGTGTATGATCTTTTTTGTGTGTTTTTGGATTCAGTTTGCTAATTTTGTTGAGAATTTTTGCATCTATATTCATCAGTGATATTGGCCTGTAATTTTCTTTCTTGCTGGTGTATTTGTCTGGTTTTGGTATCAGGGTGATGGTGGCTTCACAGAATGTCTTTGGGAGTGTTCTCTCCTCTTCAATTTTTGGAAGAGTTAGAAGGAGCAATGTAAGTTCTTTGTATGGTAGAATTCACCTGTGGAGCCATTTGGTCCTGGACTTTTGTTTGTAGGGAGTTTTTTTTTTTTTTTTTTTTTTTTTTTTTTTTTTTGTGGTATGCGGGCCTCTCACTGTTGTGGCCTCTCCCGTTGCGGAGCACAGGCTCCGGATGCGCAGGCTCAGCAGCCATGGCTCACGGGCCCAGCCGCTCCGCGGCATATGGGATCCTCCCAGACCGGGGCACGAACCCGTATCCCCTGCATCGGCAGGCGGACTCTCAACCACTGCGCCACCAGGGAGGCCCTGTAGGGAGTTTTTAAATTACAGATTGTTTCACCTCTAATGATCAGTCTGTTCAAATTATCTATTTTTATTGGAATGTAACTGCTTTACAATGTTGTGTTAGTTTCTGCTCTACAACAAAGTGAATCAGCTGTATGTATCTATTTTTGATTCAATTTTGGTGGGCTGTATGTTTTTAGAAACTTGTCCATTTCTTCTAGGTTGTCAAATTTGTTGGCATATAATTGTTCACAGTATTCCCTTATGGTTTTTTGTATTTCTGCAGTATCAGTTGTTATGTCTCCTTTTCATTTACTTTATTTGGATTCTCTCTCTTTTCTTCTTGGTGAGCCTGGCCAGAGGTTTGTCAATTTTGATTATCCTTTCAAAGAACCAGCTTTTGGTTGTATTGATTTTTTTCTATTTTTTTTAATCTCTATTTTATTTAAAACCTCTTATTTTATTTTTCCCTCTGATCTTTATTACTTCCTTCCTTCTGCTGACTTTCAGGTTTTGTTTGTTCTCCTTTTTTCTAATTCTTTTAAGTAGTAGGTTAGGATGTTTGAGATTTTTCTTGTTTTTTGAGCAAGGTCTGTATTGCTACGAACTTCTAAGAACTGCTTTTGCTGCATCCCATAGATTTTGTACAGTGGTGTTTTCATTGTCATCTGTCTCAAGGTATTTTTTAAATATTTATTTTATTTATTTTATTTATTTTGGCTGCGCTGGGTCTTAGCTGTGGCATGCAGGATCTTTAGTTGTGGCATGCAGACTTCTTAGTGTGGCATGCGGACTTAGTTGTGGCTTGTGGACTTCTTAGTTACAGCATGCAGACTTCTTAGTTGCAGCATGCATGTGGGATCTAATTTCCTGGCCAGGGATCGAACCCAGACCGCCTGCATTGGGAGTGCAGAGGCTTACCCATTGGACCACCAGGGAAGTCCCTCAAGGTATTTTTAAATTTCCTCTCTGATTTCATCATTGACCCATTGGTTTTTTAGTAGCATGCTGTTGAGTCTCCATGTAATCTTTTTTTTTTTTTTTTCTCATTTCTTTTCTGTGGTTGATTTCTAGTTTCATGCTGCTGTGGTCAGAAAAGATGTTTGAGATAATTTCTATACTCTTAAATTTGCTGAGGCTTGTCTTATGCCCTAGTAATGTGGTCAATCCTAGAGAATGTTCCATGTGCACTTGAAAAGAATGTTTATTCTGGGTTTGGTTTTTTTTTTAATGTAATGTCCTGAAAATGTCAATTAAGCCTAACTGTTCTGTTGTGTCATTTAGGACCTCTGTTGCCTTATTGATTTTCTGTCTAGATATGTCCATTGATGTGAATGGGGTGTTAAAGTCTCCTACTATTATTGTATTCCCATCAATTTCTCCCTTTATGTCTGTTAGTATTTATGTATTTAGGTACTCCTATAAGGTGCATGTACGTTGTCAAGTGTAAAATCCTCTTCCTGTATTGATCCTTTTATCCTTCTCTATCCTTCTTTATGGCCTTTGTTTGAAAGTCTATTTTGTCTGATATGAGTATTGCAACCTCCCCTTTCTTTTCATTTCCATTTGCATGAAGTCTTTTTCCATCCCCTCACTTTCAATCTATGTGTGTCCTTTGCCCTAAAGCGGGTCTCTTGTAGGCAGCATATTGTAGGCTTTTGGTTTTTTCTATCAAATCTGCCACTCTTTTTTTCTATTTAAAAAAAATTATTTTATTCAAGTATTGTTGATTTACAATGTGTTAATTTCTACTGTACAGCAAAGTGATTCAGATATACATACATACATATATATATATATATATTCCTTTTCCTATTCTTTTCCATTATGGTTTACCACAGGATACTGAGAGATCTCTTTTTTGAGAGAGTATATTTTTATTCTTATTTTTTAATTTAATTTTTTATTTTATACTTGGGTATAGTTGATTTACAATGTTTTGTTAGTTTCAGGTGTACAGCAAAGTGGTTCAGTTAATATATATACATATATCCATTCTTTTTCAGATTCTTTACCTATATATAGGTTATCACAGAGTACTGGGTAGAGTTCCTTGTGCTACACAGTAGGTTCTTACTGATTATCTGTTTTATGTATGGTATTGTGTATATGTTAATCCCAACCTCCTGATTTATCACTCCCCCCCTACCTTTCCCCTTTGGTAACCATAAATTTGTTTTCTAAGTCTGTGAGTCTGTTTCTACTTTGTAAATAAGTTCATTTGTATCATTTTTTAAATTGCACATGTAAGTGATATCATATGATATTTGTCTTTTTCTGTCTGACCGACTTCACTTAGTATGACAATCTCTAGGTCCATCCATGTTGCTGCAAATGGCATTATTTCATTCTTTTTAATGGCTAAGTAATGGTCCATTGTGTGTGTGTGTGTGTGTATATGTATATATACATATATGTGTGTGTGTATACACACACACACACACACACACACACACACACACACACACACCCCACATCTTCCTTACCCATTCTTCTGTCAGTGGACATTTAGACTGCTTCCCTGTCTTGGCTATTTTAAATAGTGCTGCAATGAACATTGGGATGCATGTATCTTTTTGAATCATGGTTTTCTCAGATATATGCCCAGGAGTGAGATTGCTGGATCATATAGTAGTTCTATTTTTAGTTTTTTAGGGAACCTCCATGGTGGTTGTACCAATTTACATTCCCAACAACAGTGTAGGAGGGTTCCCTTTTCTCCACATCCTCTCCAGCATTTATGGTTTGTAGATTTTTTTGATGATGGCCATTCTGACTGGTGTGATACCTCATTTTAGTTTTGATTTGCTTTTCTCTAATAATTAGCTGAGCATCTTTTCATGTGCCTCTTGGCCATCTGTATGTCTTCTCTGGAGAAATATCAATTTAGGTCTTCTGCCCATTTTTTGACTGGGTTGCTTCTGTTTTTGATAGTGAGCCATATGAGCTGTTTGTAAATTTTAGAGACTAAGCCCTTGTCCATTGCATAGTTTGCAGATATTTTCTCCCATTCTGTGGTTGTTTTTTCATTTTGTTTATGGTTTCCTTTGCTGTGCAGAAGCTTACCACTCTGTCTTGATTGGAGCATTTAGTCCATTAGCATTTAAGTAGCTATTGATAGATATGTTATTTATTGCCATTTTGACCTTGTTTTCCCATTGATTTTATATTTCTTCCTTGTCCTTTTCTATTATTTTTCCTTTTGTGGTTTGATGGTTTTCTCTTGTATTACACTTATATCCTCTTTTTTGTTTTTGTCAATCTACTGTATGCTTTTGATTTGTGGTTACTCTGTTTCTGAAATATGTTAACCCTGTTCTATATCTACTTGCCTTAGACTGGTAGTCATACAGGCTCAAACACATCTAGGAAATGAAAAAAAATCTACATTTTCTTACCCTCCTTCCCCACATTTTATGATTTTGATGTCCTCTTTTACATCTTCATGTTCATCCTTTTGCTGTTCATTGTGGTTACCATCACTTTCACAGAATTTTTTTTTTTTAAATCTGTGTGTGTACTGGCTTATTTAGGTAATTTGCTTTCCAATTGTGATTTTCTCTTCCCTATAGACTGTTATTCATTTTCTATTTAGAGAAGACCTTTCAATATTCCCTTTAGGATAGCTTTAGTACTGCTGTATTCTTTTAGTTTTTTGCTTGTCTGAGAAATTCTTTCTCTCTCCTTCTATTCTCAATGATAATCTTGCTGCTCAATGATAATCCTGCTGGGTAGAGTATCCTAGGTTGCAGATTTTTCCCTTTCAGGACTTTGAATATATCTTGCCAGTCCCTTCTGGCCTGCAACATCTCTGTAGAGAAATCAGCTGATAACTTTACAGGGGATCCCTTGTAATTTTCTCTCTCCTTCTATTCTCAATGATAATCTTGCTGCTCAATGATAATCCTGCTGGGTAGAGTATCCTAGGTTGCAGATTTTTCCCTTTCAGGACTTTGAATATATCTTGCCAGTCCCTTCTGGCCTGCAACATCTCTGTAGAGAAATCAGCTGATAACTTTACAGGGGATCCCTTGTAATTAACTCTTTGTTTTTCTCTTGCTGCCTTTAGAATCCTCTAACTTTTGCCATTTTTATTATAATAGGTTGTTGTGTAGATCTGTTTGGGTTCACCTTGTTTGGGACCCTCTGTGCTTCCTGTACCTGGCTATCTGTTTCCTTCCTTAGGTTTGGGAAGTTTTCAGTCATAATTTCTTCAAATACATTTTTGATCCCCTTTTCTCTTTCTTCCCCTTCTGGAATCCCTATTATGCGTAGATTGGCATGCTTTATATTATCCCATAGGTCTCTTTTTTTCGTTTGTCTGTCTGCCATCCTGATTGGGTGATTTCCATATTCTATCTTCCAGGTCACTTATTCGTTCTTCTCAATTATTTATTCTGCTATTCATTGCCTTTACTTCAGTTTTTGTCTCAGCAAGTGAGTTTTCTAATTTTTCTTGGTTCCTCTTTATGGTTTCTAGCTCCTTTTTATAGTACTCTGCATTTCTGTTGATAGCCTTTCTTAATTCCTTTAGTATTTTCACTGTTTCCTTTTTGAAATCAGTGTCCCCTAGACCTAAGAGGTCTGTTTCATTGTTTGTCCTTTCAGGGGAATTCTCTTGGTCTTTTAACTGGGAATGGTTCCTCTGCTTCTTCACTTTACTTGTATTTCTCTTATTCTGTGAGTTTAGGAGAAACAGTTTATGGTGGTCTTGGAAGACTGTTTATATGTGGGAGTGTCCCTGTGTACCTTGTGTAGGTTTAATACTTTTGGTGCAAGGGGTGTTTTTAGTATGGATGCCTGTCACCTCTTTCCTCAGCATGTGCTGGCAGTTATCCCCTTGATAGAGGGTGTGCAGATGCAGCGGCCGATGCGTGGTCCTGGGGTTGGTGGTGGTGGCAGCTCACGTGTGCCCCCAGAGCACATGAGGGGAGCAGAGGCAGCTCACGATTGCTCCTGGAGCCTCGGGTGGGGGTGGGGGGTGGGGCATGTATCATGACTGCTCCAGGAGTTTGTGCCTAAGAGCTCATGCCAGGAAAAAGGCCATAATGGCAGGTCCCAACCCTCCCCTCATGCACTGCCCACACAATGGCACCTGGCCTCTAAGGCAGCCCAGGCTTCCTCTGTGTATAACCTCAGGTGAAGTCAGTTGCACCAGCCTCCAGCCTCTTCAGACTGTTTCTACACAGCCCACCCCTGTCCTCTCCCTGGGTCTGATCTCTGAAGCTCAAGCTTCCACACATAACTGAGATCATATTAGACTCAAGAAAAATATTAAATATCCCAACTGGTTTGCAAATTAATGATGTCAACCAAATCCCATGAAAAGCTGAAACAACAATTTTATGCTATCTGCCTTATGATCTAAGTTTCCAATGACCCACACGTAATAACTGACTATCCTAGGTGACCTAATGTACACCACCTACTTGGCTATGTACTATGTACTATATTTTAATCTAGAAGTCTTCTCACTAATACAGGATAAAAGGAAAGACAAAGACATATTCTAGGGAACAAAGTAATAGATAAAAATGAATGCCAGTTCTCCTATTAATACCACCTTGCACAGTTCTGAGGTTTCAAAAATCCTAGGACTCACAAAGACCTGCAGCAACCACTGCCTGGAACACTGAGTCAAGAGATCTGAGAGTCCCTGTTGAATCCATAAATGACAAATACGACTGAGATAGAATAAAGTTTGGCTCTATTCAAGTCCAAGGTAGCAGTTTGAAGATATGTGGTGGCAAATGCTGTGATACACAGAGCAAAGCCTTTTGGGTCAGAAAGGCCCAGGTTCAAATCTCGGCTCTTCAGCTTACCATCCATAAGGTTGGTTGGCCACATTACTTAACCTCCACAAGGCAGTTTCCTCATCTCTGAATTGAGGATAGTGATACCTACCTAATTAGGTCCTTTGAGTACTCACAGACTCAACAAATATTTATTGAGGACTTACTATGTATTAGGCACTGTGATGGATGCTGGGAATACAAGGCTGCTCTCAAGCAGCTTATGATCCAATGGACTATACAGACAAATAAATGGACAGTTATAATGTGCTAAGTGCCTCAATGGTCCAAGTTTAGCATGCAGTGAGGGCCCTTGCCAGGGACATCTAACAGTCCAGAAAAGGATTTCTATGAGAAAGGAAGACTAACTACAAGCTAGGGAAATAAAAGCAGAAAGTATGCTCTAGGATACAGCACATGGGAAAGTTTGAAGAGAGAAAGGCATGTTTTCAGGAAATAAAAATATGAAAACAGTTGGGCTAACTATATAGCACAACATTTGAAGAGAGCAATAAATGATATACATAAAAGACCCATTAAAATGATTGGCACATAGTAGGTACCCCATAAACATTAGCTACTATTATGATAACTAACTAACAGTAATATTTTCTGGAAAGGCCACCTTCATCAGCAGTTACCTTTTTAAGTCAGGTAACCTTGGTTTCAGAGCAGGCAAGACCATGAGATCTTCTACCTGTGAGCAATCTAATAAAGTACAAGGTCGAGTTTCAGAAAAGATATGTATCTAGAAATGAGAAGGAAAAGAAGTCAATTTCAGAACATTATTCACTGTGTAGCCATAAGTATACCTTTTTGTTCCCACTCTGTGGTTTGGAGCAATATCAATTGTATCTGTGGCTGAATCATGTCTTACTGCCAGTCCCAAGTCTGCAATACAGCAAGTTCCATTCTTCTTTACCAAGATATTCTTTGATTTCAAATCCCTATGAGCAATGGCTGGTTTTCCTAAAGAAAGAAAAAAATTAAATATGGTTGCTTAAAGGGTAATACCTATCACAAATCTCACATTTAGGTTCAAAAGCTTCTCCTCCCAACCCAGTGTCGAAGCATTTCAACCCCCATCACCGCAATACCTGGGTCATTACTAAACCACCTTAAGTGAATCATTGCACATAAAGTTGCCTGAAATTACATTTCTTCAAAGAAAATGGATGATCAAAAAATGTAAGTCTAATACTCAAAGACTGGGGGGTTAAAGATACTAGTTTCTTGATACCCTATGAATTTTTTTACAGGAATCCTAGTCACTGATATTTGAATTCAAGAACCAAGAATCTCAATCACTTCCTTTGTCTATCAACTGGAATATACTTACTAAATGTATAATACCTTAATACTAACCACTAGAAAAAGTTGTACTATGCAGGGACTATGTATTTTAATCTAGAAGTCTTCTCACTAAAACAAAAAAAATAAAAATTTAAAAATAATTTAAAAATAATAATTACAATGTGGAAAACTTGGAACCCTCAGAGACTGCTGATGGAAATGTAAAATAGTACAGGCACTTGGAAAAAAATGTCTGGCAGTTTCACAAATCTTTAGAGTAACTATATGATCCAGTAATTCCACTCCCAGGTATATATCCAAGAGAACTGGAAACATCTCCACACAAAAACTTGCACAACAATGTTCATAGCAGCATTATTCATAACAGCCCAAAGTGGAAACAACCCATATGTCCATCACTGATGAATGGACACCCAAAATGTGGTATATCCATACAAGGAAATATTACTCAGCCATAAAAAATGAAATATTACTCAGCCATAAAAAAGAATGAATTTTTGCTAAATGCTGCAGCATGGACGAACCTCGAAAATACACTAAGAGAAAGAAGCCAGTCACAAAAGATCACATATTGTATGATTCCATTTATATGCTATGTCCAGAATAAGCAAATCTATAGAGATGGAAAGTATATTAGAGGTTGCCTAAGGCTAAAGAGTTTGGGGGGAAATGGGGAATGACTGCTAAGAACTACAGGGTTCTTTTAAGATGATGAAAATGTTCTAAAACTGATTGTGGTGACAGCTGTACAACTCTGAATATACTAAAAACCACCGAATTGCATACCAAATGGGTAACTTATAACTCAATAAAGCTATTATAATCAACAATAATAAAATTTACAAAGATGGGGCTGGCTGAGATAGTAAAACAGCATGTGTGTTGTAAAGTTGGGAGTGGGGGAGTCATCAGGTAGCAAGTGGATAATCATTAGAGCAGAGAATATATTGGCATCTGATATCTTATATGGCACAAAAATCAAAGCATAAAAATTTCATAACTAAAACTTAGTATTCAATTTTTCAACTGTAAAACTGTCTCATGCAGTCTCCTTATCCTAGGGTCAAATATAATTATTAGATAGCCAGATAACATTTATGTAGCATGTTGATGTTTACAAAGCTTTTTCACATTTCATATGGTACTGCACATAAACTAAATTCCAAAATCAAGATCCTCAAAAATCACAAGAAAGACTAAACGCTACTACTTTTAAGAACTTACAAATATATCAGTATTGTTACAATGACTGGAGAATCTCTGAACAAATTCCCAGATTCATAACTCCACCTTAGATTTTCAACAGAAAGGTAAAATATTCTCATCTAAAAACTCATTTTAAATAATCTCCAATTAAGCCGACTTCTTGCAAAAATTTTCTGAACAGACATTAGATCCATGGGAATTTAAAGCTTAAATAACAGGATTGCTTTGCGTTACCTTGGGTACCAACTATCTCCATGTGAAGATGGGCAAGTCCACTTGCTGTGGACAGAGCGAGTTTTATCATTCCTTCCACAGTAACTGTGTATCTGTTCAAGTAATCAAAAAGGGATCCATGCTCATGATAATCTGACACCAACCAGAGCTGAGTCCATGTACCATTATCTGTCAAGTAGAATAACAATATTTCAGATGGGCTATAGAACATTTATGATTTATTCAAAAGTTATCATTTCTTACTCTCCTGAATCACGCAACTGCAATACGTTGGTACCTTAAATTTGTATATATTTCTTTCATAGTTTCTTGTATTTCAGTTTTCTTATACTTTCATGTATGTATCCTTTAGATCCTTAAAGTAAGCCCCTTAATCTTGAGGTAAGGCAAGGATAACTAATCCCATTCAAGAGAGAAGGAATCATAGTTCAAAAATGGTGATGTTGGGGCTTCCCTGGTGGCGCAGTGGTTGAGAGTCCACCTGCCGATGCAGGGGACACGGGTTCGTGCCCCGGTCTGGGAAGATCCCACATGCCGCGGAGCAGCTGGGCCCGTGAGGCATCGCCGCTGAGCCTGCGCGTCCGGAGCCTGTGCTCCGCAACGGGAGAGGCCACAACGGTGAGAGGCCCGCGTACCGCAAAAAAAAAAAAATGGTGCTGTTGAGTCCACACAGATGGTAGCAGGGCTGGAATAACGCTTTGAGGAATGCCTGGTTCAAGTTAGGTGCCTGGTTCAGGTTAGGTGCTCAACAATTGTTTCTGGAAGTGGGGAGGGAAACAAGGGAGGAGGGAGGAAGAAGATGAGAAGTACCTGGAACCTAGTGTGGCTATAGTGGGAATGGAATATTATTGGACAAACCAAAAGGGAGTTTAAATGAGAAATGCAAGCTTTAATGACAAACAGACTGTGTATACCATTCACAAAGAAGCCAGAAAAGATTACAATTCTAAGGTTTCCAGATTAGAAAAATATAAAAATAGTGGTATCACTGACACATGGGGAAGCTGAGACAGGAGCTAAAAATGTCATGAGGAGAAAAGGCTAGGACTGAATCCAGTTTTACACAAGGTGATTTTGAACCTCAACAGCTAGGAATATGTGTTCTTCCAAAAGTTCATTTGTAAGCCAGTACATGAATTGGAAATGTATGTTCCCATGAGAATCATGGTAAAGGTTCTGGCTGGGCTTCTCGGCTAGGCTGGTCCACAAAAGCCAATTTAACCTAGGAGTAGCTGGAAAGTCATATATTTCACAAAATCATGAAAGCAAAAATATTAAACAATACTAAGAGGCAGGACAGTTCAGTAAAAGATGCACACTTGGAGTCATTCTGACCTGGGTTGGAATCAGGGCCTGGCTGTCACTGACTACATGACCTCAGACAAGTTTCTTAACCAGTGAGCCTTTGTTCCTTCTTTTACACAACAAGAATACCTTACTTTGCGAGACTACTAAGAAGATTTTAAAAATAGGATAATAGATTTTTAAAAAGCATTTAGTACAATGCATGGCACATAAGAACTTCCCCATTAGTTGTAAAACAAAAGAAAAAACTGATTGACATAAAATAATTTATATATTTTGAAGGCTGTTAATTGAAAGCAATTCTGATTAGAAAAGATTAAGGAATGAAATGTTTTCAGAAGATTCTGGAGGAGATTTCTGGGTATTTTCAAAAGGATTTAGATATTCATGATACTAGTTCTTTATCAACTTGTTTCTTCATAAACTTCGTAAACTGATTCTGTTCAAACTTATACCTTTCCTTGATACAGGTACATCACTAGCTTTATCTGCATTCTTATTAACCATACCTGAATTCTGAAAGGCTCACAAATACAAGAAATAAATAGGAACACAGCAAGATGGAAGAATGGGAGGTTTTCTGAGGTAACTGACAAGAGAGGTGGAAGGAAGAAGGACATATTAGAGGCTATGCCCACATAAAGGGTTGTCTAAGGTGGAATTAACTAAATCAGTATGAGAAAGATAAAGAAAAGGGGAATAGGGGGTGAGGGGCTAGGTTCTAGGCAAAGTCCATTAACCCCTGACAAAGAAGAAAGGAGGTGTAGGGAAGAGCCAGCAGGGTTGCCAGTTCCCATGGTAACCTCCAGATGACAGCACCAGCTTGGCTGCTGCCTGAGCGAAAGGGAAGAGTTCAGGGCACAGCAGCAGGAACATTTTGTGTCGGTTAGTGTAAACTAACTTGCAACAAGCCTAAACTTGGAACAACTTGGAACAAGCCTAAAACATGCTGGGCCTGGGCAAGGGTTGAAGCTCAAAATGCAGATTTGAAAGTCACCACTACCTACCATTGAGTTTGAAAGCAAAAATGTGGGTAAGTTCTTTGAGGGAGAAATTACTATTTGTAGAATTAGAGCCTTCATATGTATTAAAAAGAGTTTCAGAAAACAAAAACACCTATTAAGAAATAAGAAAGTCCAGAGTCACAGAATACAAAGGTTGTTTTAAGGGTTGGGGGAGAAGCTAAATGGTGTTGAAGACAGAAGAAAGTGAAAACTAAGGACTTGGTCAGACTATGATCACTGCTTTTGTTTATTTGTTTTGTTTTTAAATTAAGTAATACTGAATTGGTAGTATCTATTGATAATCCCTGCTTACATCCATCACCGCCCCTAAGTCACAAAAAGCAGATAATCACACGTATACACCTCCTGATTTGATGCAATAGAAAGAATATGTAGAAAGTATATAATATTTTCAGGAAACCAATAAAATAATCAGATTCAGTCTCTAATTTTAACTACCAGTTTTCAAATTTTACAAGGAGCAAGTTCAGAGATACTATAAGAATTCAATTAGCAAATCTAGAATATGATAAGCCCTATAAGACAAACAATCCAGTTTCTTCAACAGATAAACTGCGAGAAGAAAAAAAAAGACAAAGGGTAACCCTAGTGATTTTAAGGAATTTAAGATAAATATCAACCAAATGCAATGGATCCTAAAGTGAATAACCAATTGTTAAAAAAAAAAAAAAAGGGTGGGAGGGAGACCACTTCAGAAATGTGAAACTGACTAGATATTTGATGGCATTTTTAAAACTGACAATGGTAGTATGGTTATGTTTCACAAAAAAAGATTCCCCATAATCTAAAGATACAAACTGAGATATTTATGGATGAAAAGATATGCTATCTGGGATTAGCTTCAAATAATTCAGAGGGGGCAGAGTAGGTGTAATCAGAGCTCAAATATGGTTGGCAGTGAGCTGATAATTGTTGAAGCTGGGTGATGAGGGTTCATTATACTATTCTCTACTTTTCTATATACTGGAAATTTTCTATAAATAAAAGTTTAAAAAAACAAGTAATAAATGTTTGTTGTAAATAAATTTGAAAATACAGAGAAGCAAATAGAAAAATCAAAATCACCCATGAACACAAACTGAGATTAAACATTGTTAATATTTCAAAGAAATAAATATTGTTGAAGAAAATGGGAAGGGAGAGAAGTAAAAAGATGACTATGGTTATGGCCTTTAAAAAAGATATTGATAGTATTTTTTTTAAAAAATAGGAAAGCTGGGAAATACATTTGATTCAGGGTGGGTGTGATGAGAGTCGAGTTGTAATACTCGGTTGGCCAAAAAGTTCATTTGGGTTTTTCTGTAACATCTCACGGAAAATCCCAAATGAACTTTTTGGCCAACCCAATACAGGCCTCTGACAAAGGCTATAAAGGTAGGATTGTGGGCACTACTATAATAACTGAAGCCAGGAAAGTAAATGAAGTGCAGTCTGAAGTCACTTTTCAGTCACCTCTCATGCTGACTGTCTACTGACATGGCTTCCTCACTTGCTTCAGCATCTGATCCGCCCCCAGGCCTCAAGCACCTGTGTACCACAGGCAAGAAAAGGTCCACATGGTTACTAAGGGCAAGGTGGTTTTGGAGAAACCATTTCTCTATTTAAGTGAGTTTACTTAAAAGATTAATCTATTTAGCCCTTAGCAATTTAAACACAGAATACACTGAGAAGTTATTCTTACTCTCCCTATACGTAAGGTCATTAGGAAATATTAGAATGCCCTAATGGTCAGGAAGAGATTAAAAGGAAACATGTCTGAGCTCTAGCCTATCTCAAAACTCTGGGCAACCAGAGTTTATAAATTTTTTTTCTACGTTATGACTATCCTCAGTAACTAACTTCCTAGAACTGAACTAACAAAAGCATGTAACCTTTTTTTTTTTTTCTTTTTTTAAATAGCTCTTTACATTTTATAAAGCAATTAGAGGTTTAGGAACATGTTGTCAAGAGTCAAGAAAATCTTTAAGAAGTTCCTGTTTTTAAAGGCTTCTAATATATTCTGTTTTACTTAATGGGTCTAATTTATATGACAAACATCCATTTCTCATCAAATATGAAAATGTTTAATAGTCTTATTTGTGGAAAGGATTAGATATATTTTGTTACACTCAAAGGAGAAGCAAATGTTACTGACCTTTATTGTCTGCTGCTATAAATCCCAAGATGTTTTCATGACGTAACATGACGGTCTGATAAATCTCTGCCTCACGGAACCATGAACGTTCTTCTCTAGAGGAGAATATTTTAACAGCAACTTCTTCTCCTCTCCATTTTCCTCGCCAAACTTCTCCAAAACGACCTTTGCCAATACTTTCTTGTAACACAATAGTTCTCGCAATTGTCCTCTGAACAAGCAATGGTAAACCTAAAGATAAAAATAAATAGTATTCGACACAAACAATCAATATCGGTACCTGTTTCTAACACCACGATAGGCATTAAAAGAGTGACTCAGAAAGGTTTAACTCCTTAAAGGAACTTACAATCTCACAGAGGAAATATAGAGTAAATTTGCAAAAACAATAATTCATGATAAAAGGAAAATAATAAATACAATAAAAAAAATCCAGACACTCCTGCCTGGAGAGTCAAGGTAGGCTGAATTTACACTGTCCTTTACAGAAGGGATAGGACCAAAGAAGAAGACAAGGAGGTAAGATGTTTAGGTAAGAGAAATATGCAAGCAAAAGTAGAAGAAAGAAATGGATGATACATGTTTAGGGAACCAGCTTAGATAGATAAGCAGAAAAAGGATGTATGTAGTAAAACAGTAGAAGAGAAGAGAAGCTGCACCAGAATGTGAAGAGTACTGAATGCCCAGCTCAAGATGACCAATGAGAGCTGTGGGTGAAAGAGGAACTAGTAAACATTTCCATTCATTTCATGAACGGAAAGAAATAATTTTAAAATCTTATTTCAGAAAGATGAGTTTGGTAACAGTTTTACACATGGGAGGAGAAAAGTGTGTAAGCACAAGAAATGCAGAAGTAAATTCTGGTCTAACTTTTAATAAATCATTAAAAATTATCACAGAAACCATTTCAAGGCAAGCAATTTACCAATTTATGTGCCAGGAACTGGCTGCCTAGGCAACACTAGTATCTTAAGGAATGATGCCAAGTAACTTACCTTGCTGATGAGACATTGGCAATTTTCTCACCAACTGAACTTGCCTTACTATAAAATACATAGTTTTAAATATTACCACACTTATTTCATTTACATAAAAGTATTTACTAACTACCTACAAAATTTAAGTAACACTATATTTGGGACTATTCCAATTCCCCATGGACTAAGAACTGTCAAATTATACTGACACTGACAAAATATCAGTGTACATCGTGTTCTACAGTATTTTATTTATACAGTCTAATACACATAAATTTGTGTCACTTAAAATCTATCTTGAGTTGCCTGCTAGATCAAATTAAACTAATGGAAGTAAATAAAATTATCTGGTCTCTTTGATTCTCTGGTGTGAAATACTTATAAATCCAAATGTGAAATCTTTAAGTTTCTCAAATAGATCCTTCCTTCCCCTTGCTCTATCCATCCTCCCTACTTCCTGCAAAGTAGTTAGCAGTCTAATTGTAAACAATTGTTTTTATAAGGAGACTGCTGGTTAAAAATTGTGAAAAATCCTTATTTAAATCAAGGAGCTCTTTTGTATTATGAATAACCAATTCCTAATTATGCTGTTTACAGTAGACACTAACTTACTAAATTTTCTTAAAGCCTTTGAACAGGGCCACACCATGTTCTTAAAGATTTAAAGTATACTTAAGAGTTCATTTCAGGAGGCTGATCTGGAAGTTAGAAATGCAGGGAATAAAGAAGAAAGGGAATAACAAATGGGAAGTCTGAAAATGCCTGACACATTCAGGACTCAGGCAGGGTAAAGAAAGCCTAACAGGACAAAAAGTCTTTGTCTTCCCCTTCACAACTGGATTCTAGATGCAGAACGAGAATTAAAAATCAAATCTAGATTTATCATATTATCTGTATTTGATTACCATAACCCACATGAAAATCTGAGCATTTTTTTAAAAAGTAACAGTTTTCTTCTAAAGACAAAAATAAACAGGCCTAATTCAGATCTCTATATTCTCTACTTTACTTCTGTACCTTTTAGAACTGCTTGAGAGAAAAATTCAATAGGAAAACAGGGTCCAAGAACCTTTACATGCAGTGAACAACAGAAATAAGACCTGAAGGACATGCATGCATTAAAGAGAGCATGAATGAGACATAATAAACATTGGCCTAAGAGACGCACACTCTCAAAAACTGGCTAACAGGGGACTTCGCTGGTGGCGCAGTGGATGGGACTCCAACACTCCCAATGCAGGGGGCCCGGGTTCGATCACTGATTGGGAAGCTGTATCCCGCGTTGAGTGCCACAACTAGGGAGCCCATGTGCCGCAACTAAGGAGCCTGCCTGCCGCAACTAAGACCCAGCACAACCAAATAAATAAATCTGGCACATATTTGTGTGTTCCCACATACTTTGCAATCTAATGACAGCTTAAATATGGGCATGTGCACAACATGTGATTCAAATAAATGCAACAGGGATACGATTAGCTCTAAGTTTAGAGCTAGGTTCCAGAACCCATCTCTCCATTGTCTCCCTGCAATTCCTAAGTTAAAAGTACAGTCTTTGAAAGAGAGAGAGAGAGGGCCTTTCCTCAATTATGGTCCTGGTACTGAGTAATAAACATTTGAATTCATAACATAAAATGTTTTATCTTTTCCTCAGTGAGTGAAAGAACTAAAAAGGATATTATACACAGACATTTGACTTACTCAGAGGCATGAGTCCCATTCATGAAATGGCATTCAGGCTTTATAATAAATAGAAGGAAAAGCAGTGGAATTTTCTGCTGTCATTCAACAGAAGATAGCTTCTGTCTGGATAAATCTGAAAGCCATTAACACAGAATAAACTATGACAGGGGAGAAAGCCTTAAACTAGTTTTTTTTGTAAAATGCAGCAAATTCATACTGTATATCAGATTTTTTTTCCAAATATCTTTTCAATAAGAATAACACCTGTCATTTGGATATAACTTTACAATCTACCAAGTGCTTAAGTGCTTTCACACAAACATCTCGTTTCATTTGAACCTCACAACAATCCAGTAACATACACTGGGCAGGGTTCATTACTTTCATTTTAAAGATGAAATAACTCAGGCATGAGACATCAGCTAACTGCCCAAAGCCACAGAGCTGGCAAACAATGCAGACAAGTTTTTGCAGGGTGTAAAAGGAGGCATAAAAGGAGGGAGAGAAGCTTTCAGACAATAGAGCTGGGTCCCTGATGGATCTAGAAATATAGATAAAATGGAAAAAGAACAATTCCATTCTTTACTACAATTTCATTTTTTACTTCATGTCTGTATCTTAAAAGGTAAATAAATATATTCTTATTCAGAAACAAACTGCCATCCAGACAGCAATTTCTTTTAATCCTTTAGGTAGGTAGGCTTGCTCTCCTTGAGGCCTGATACATACCACTGTGCCAAGTGGCATGAGCTGCTTTGATTTCCCTGGGTGTAAGTGTGGCAGCAAGAGAGCAGGTCCAAGGGATTAGTTCCAAATGATCTAAAGCCACCCTAATTTTCTGTGACTTTGGCCCTTATATTTTTTTCGTCCAGGTTAGCTTCTAGAATGAGCCAGATATTCTTTGGGAACCCTTTGAACTAACTCAGAATCAAAGGGGAACCCTAAAATAATCTCTCTCCACTCCTCCACCACTCCTGCCCAAAGACTGTCACATCTTCAGTACTAAGGCTGCTCCATCTCAATCCAGCCAGTCACTGCCTTCCTCCTCACAACAGTCACAGGGATCCCTAAAGGCTGCCTTAAGAGACCCGGGCTCCACCGTAAGCCTGTATGTATCCTAGAAGTCATGGGAAGAACTCACTTACTGAATACGTACGGCCAAATTCTACAGAAGAAAACTTTATGTCATGAAATCAGTTTCTTCATATTTAAATGAATAAACATACATATGTATACATGAATATACCTTCATTCCCTTAAAGACATTTGTCATTATGTGAACTTTCTGTATCATCAGATGTGATTTTGTGCTTCAGAGTCATATTCCTCCCCCAGTCACAATTTCTGCTTTAAAGTTCCTTCAGGGACTTCCCTGGTGGCACAGTGGTTAAGAATCTGCCTGCCAATGCAGGGGACAAGGGTTCGAGCCCTGGTCCGGGAAGATCCCACATGCCATGAAGCAACTAAGCCCATGCTCCACAACTACTGAGCCCGTGTGCCACAACTACTGAAGCCCACACGCCTACAGCCCGTGCTCCGCAACAAGAGAAGCCACCACAATGAAGAGTAGCCCCCGCTCACCACAGCTAAAGAAAGCCTGCGTGCAGCAACAAAGACCCAACGCAGCCAAAAAATAAAATTAATTAATTAGTTTTAAAAAAACCAATAAAGTTCCTTTAATCATTTGATTATAAAATTCATGAAATTTTCATTATACATATATTTTAAAATCTTTTTATCCATGAATCTAGCCCTTATTTGAAGTTAATTTATACTTCTTAAAGGACAGTACATCTCATTTAAAAGTCCTAACAAACCACTTTAAGTATTATTATCAACAGTATCTGTCCCATATTTCTGATGAGGAAACAGAAGCCCAAGGAGAAAACATGGTTTAACCAAGATCAGACAGCCAATCAATGACAAAGTTTGCACTGGAATCTAGATCTCTTAATTCCTGGCTAGGGATTAAGTGTCAAATTACAATACTGTAGAGAATAGGAGTCTTCTTCTCTTAGTATCCTTCCAAAGCACATGTAAGAAAAAAGTAAAAAATAAATCCCTTTTTGATTTAAATACGAAGCACTGATTGCTATGCCAAAATTTGCTTCAGGTAATTAGATAATCTATTTCTGATGCCACAAAAATCAAAGAGAAATGAGAAAAGCAAATATCAGAAGGGCCATGGATCCATAAAGTGATATTAAATAACAAGGTGGTCAGACTTTTTTCTAAAGTGAGAAAATGACTAAAAATTCATTAGTTTAATAAAAAACTAGGCCTGAGCCAGAGACAGCAATTTAATGTTGAAAAAGCAAATAACCTTCACAATTCCAAACACACTCTCTGTCATGCCTGCTTTCAATACAAAAATAAAGCTGCTGAACAGTCCTGAAGAGAATGGGTAAACTGCAGATTATTTGAACATCTGTGAACTTCGGCCTCAGCTACAGAGGAATAACTGTCCTTATTCTCACAGAGTCATGAGAAGGTGAGAATGTTTTGAAAGTTACGCAAATGTGACGGTGACTTACTTTTACTGCTCAAATAAGTCAGTCAATTCTATTTGTCCTTACTAAACTAGCCGTGCTCAGATACAGACCTAGCTTAAAGACCTTTATTAGGTTCAAAGCTGGAGTAGTATTCACACTATCCCAAGTTTTAACATACTAAGCCAACTGGCTTAGCCAACTAATAAATAACACAGTTAATTTTAAAAACACATCTTAGGAAAAAGAGAAAAACAAATACTTTACCTGATCCAGAACCCGATGTTGTCATATCATAAATTAAATCTTTTAACGTAGTGCCCTCTGAAATAAAGGGACGATCTAATGAAGGATCCTCTTCATTTGGCACTCGATGGTGAATGACAGTGCGGTTATGGCAGATATAGACCATCAACATGAGTGAGATGCAGACGAAGCATACTGGTCCAGCAATGACAGCTGCCAGTTCGACAGGACCAAGGCCAGATGATGGCTTTCCTGGAAAAGGGCCTCAAGTGAAATAAACATCAACAACAATAACACTGTAGGCGGCATCCACAATTTCCTAAATCCTCCACATTTCCTGCAGCTGGCCACTACCACCATTAGTCAGAGCCTCATCACAGCAGCTCATAATGCTCAAACCCGTAACAAGTGAAGCACTTAATCTTCTCCCATTGGCTCTCCTTTTATGATCACCAGCTCTGTCAACATCCACTTAGTCTTCCAGAAGTCTTGAGCCATCCCCTAAATAACAAGGCCAGCTACCACAAACACTGTAGGACCACCCCCCACCCCACTTAGCCCTATCAGATCGCTAATAGAAGAACCAATAATGTGGAACAACTCCCATTAAATATTTAAGTCATTGTCTTCTTTTTCTTTTTTTTAAAAAAGTAGTTTGGCTTATCTTCTTATTCCAAGGCTAGTATATGCTCATAGTAGGAAAAAAAAATTAAAAAGTATAAATACAGATGAGCAAAATTTAAAAAAAGATTAACTACAGCCTCACCATTCCCCCCAAACTCACCTGTGTATATATCTCCACCAATTTTTTTCATGCAAAAATATATCCTCTTTTTTTAATAGTTTGCATGTGTATACTTTCTAGTTTATTTTAATCACTTAGACTTTTAATTAAAGATCTTTTTTAATAATCTCTTTTAACAATTAAGAATTTGCATTGTTTCAGAAACACATTAATTACAACTATTTTGGCATTCATTCTGACACGTGCTGGTTCATGACTCACCACCCTTTCTTTCACATCACATCTTTATCATTCTTGAGATCTTTATTTGGATTGATTTCATATGATAAGAATCCTAATTCTAGTAATTTCTTTCAGAAAGAGTATATGGGTCCTTATACACTGAATACTTAATTATCTAAAGATGCTTGTTGCCTTTATATATGAAAAATCTTGGCTCATCTAAAGAATTTTGGGTAACCAACAATATATGATATCCCATTGCCTTCTGGTATTTAAAAAAAGCAAAAAATCTGAACTTTTTTTTTCCTTTTATAGGTAACCAGCGTTCACTTGTGCTGAATGTGTGCACAATTTTTCTTTATTCTTGAAAACTGATAGTTTTTTCATTATATATATTTGGCTAAGTATTTTTCCATTAATTTTACATAGTATTTCTTCTCTCTTCTGTCCTTTTGCCTTTTTCTGGTTTTATGCTAAGCATATTGGATCACCTAGATCTGTCCTCTATGTCTCTTAATTTGCTCACCAACTGTCTTTTTCTCTGAATTGTAACACAATTTCTCAAGTTTGTCTTGCTTTAAGCTTGTCTCACACTTGACAATAAAGTTACAACATCCAGTCTGCTGTTCACTTTCAATACTGCATTTTTAAAAATAATTCATCAATTGAGCTTTTCATCTGAAAGCGATCTTAACAACTGTGAAATGTTCTCATTTCATTGTGAACAACTGAAAACAGACCTTGGACTGTCTGAAAGTTCTTCCCTAACATGTTGTAAGTGTATTTCATAGGATGACATCTACTCTCATTTATCCAGTTCAGTTCACTTCTTTTGAACCATGGAATCTTTCCATTTGGTAAATTTTTTTGCTCTCTGATTATTAGGGACCTGGGAATGAGGTATTTGTGTATTTTAGCATTAAAAATAAAGTGAGCTCTTCATAAGGTTTTGTGAGTCTCCATTCTGATATTTCAAGCCATTTCAAACAATGGAAATGGGAAATTCTGGAATTATCATTCTCCTTGTCATATTAGAATTGCAGATGCCTATGTGAAAGTCAGAAAAATTATAATCTGACAGAGCTTTGCCACAGGGACCTTCTCTATCATGCTGAAGATCTGGTTTTACTTTGCTGTTATCACTTGAACTAGGTGGAGGACTGCCTTCCTTCTACAACTGGCAGGACTGGCCCTTTTCCTCTGAGCTACAGCAGTGCTTCCTACTTTAATTAGCATGATGCCTAGACCAACTCTGAGTGGAAAATGAGCACTGAAAGCAGGTGCTTCCTAAAGGAGAATTGAGAGTTTGCCCCTGTAGCCTAGCCTCACACCCAGCCCCTCAGCTTAAGGTATTGGTGGGATTCTGCAAGAGGGTCTTTCACCTACTTCTTTTCCTATAGTTAGTCAGTTCTTCACTAGTCTGTTATAATCTGCACTATAAACTGCAGAGTTCCTCACAACTATAGGCATGTGGGTGGCATTTCTTCCATTAATTCTCTTAGCGTTAATATAGGTTTTCCGCATTTTTGTATTCCTTTGATTATTATAGTAGGTATTTTGGATTTGGGGAAAGTGCCAGAAGAGTTAAACAGATGAGCTCAGACTGGCATCTTAAATCAGAACCTTAAAATTAATCTAATCCTAAGCATTTATGAAGCTTTCAAATTCCTGGCTCTTCCAGGACATTTTAAAATGTAAACTATGGTGAAGGACCAAAAACCTAGAAATCGTATATAATAATTTATACACAAAGATCATAAGGCAAGGTGATATTACAAAATGAAGGCACCTGGACTGTTTAGTGCTGCCCTCAATTCCCGCCCATTACTGACTGCTTTAAAAGGCTGGAGCATTATACAAGGAAAAAATTTCACTCTGAGAACAAAGTAGGGATACTCTGAGGACATATTGCTATGGTGGGCTTTATCAGGATTCTCTAAAGGAGGCTACCCTTTTAGGCACAACAGACCTCAGAGAAAGCATCTTGGAACCACCTTCTCAAACAACACACACGCAGGAGTCAGGATCCTGGCTACCCTTATAACTCTACTACTTTGGACAAGTTACTTCTTGCCTCTATACTGAATAAACTGAGATAGACAATTTCTAAGATCCCTTCCAGCTCTAAAATCGTAGAGTCTAAGAGCTTTTCTTGTAGTATCAAGAAAAAACTTATACAACAACTTACCAACAGTTGGGAGTTCTATTTTATTGCAATGGTCCTGATTGCAGCAATATGTTGTAGTAACAGACCCAGTTTTTGAAGATGGTGCACATACAAATGGCCTGTCTCGTGGAATTAGGTCGATTTCAGCTATACACATGCTATTATGTATAACTTTGTCTGTGGTCTCTGTGACAGAGACAAAGCAGAGCCCATCTGTGACACAAGTAAAATTGTCTTTTGTACAAAGGTGGCAGAAACACTGTAATGCTGGGGGGAAAAGAAAAGATCCTATCAGAAAAAATTCTCAAGGTTAACAATTTTAAATTATCCCATATTCTCTGTACTAATACATTCCTGATTCTATTATAATTATACAATTTCTTTGTTCAAAAAACCAAACTCTTTGTTAACCTGAGAAGTTCCAAATTCTGTTAAGAAGCACACATATGTAGGAGCCAAACATTTTTGAAATTTGGACCCAGGCTTTTTCCTAAAACTTTTGGCTTCCAAGTATAAAAAAAACTGTTACGTGCAATTTCATCAATGTAAGGCAAGCATTTGCCCTCCCATTTGAAACAAAGTACACTGAAATTTATAAAGGTTATACTTATTCTTATCGGTCCAAAACTAGGCATTCATATATTCCCCCAACTGGGGAGCAATGTGAAAATACTACCACTTCCTCACTGTAGGTTGGAAATGTCGGGTAAGTTTATGGTAATGGAGTAATGGAAATAGATTTGTATTGAGCCAGACATTCCTTTCTCCTTTGAAAACCCCCAGAAGACATGTATCTTCTAAGTAGGATTAGGGTACTTTCTCATAAGCAAGGTAACAATACATATGTGCTCCAATCACACAGGCAACTGGCTACAGAAATGACTGGAGAAACACTAGCTCCATGCCCACTTTTATCTATTTGATCTTTATACTCAAGGGAAGTCTTCTAATTATCACCAACACCTTCCCATACACAAACACAACCTTTCACTAAGCTCTCCAACAAGATTAAGTGTTCCCCAAAGCATACACTGCTTACCAGAATTGTTATTTTTTCCTCTCCCTCATGGTCCACATCTAAAACTAGGCCTGGTACACAGCAACATTCAAAAAGTGTTGAATGAGTGACAGATCACTAGGATCTCATGAAACAACAAAGCACACATATGTCTTTGAGTCCAATCAGACTTTATAATTACATGTTGGTAAGGGAAAAGGAAGAGTCCAGGTTTGCAGAATGGCCATCTGTGATGAGAGGTCTACTGTAACTAGAAAAAGAGTGGCTAGGCGGGCAGGCCAGAAGAAAGCTAGTTAACTCTGAACAGCTAACTTGGTGTGCAGGAAAGGGTTCACTCAGCAGGCCCAAGTTGCTCAAACCTTGCACATTCCCCAAGAAAGGCCTGTCTTCAGGACTGGCCCTTGGCCAGTTCCTGGGAGATGAGCTCTGACACCTTGAAATATTCTCCCTGATAAGAATGCTGCAAACCCTTTGTGACTGAGCCCCAGTAAAAACCCTGGACACCAAGGCTCTGGTGAGCTTCCCTGGTTGGCAACACTTCACATGTGCTGTCATACATCATTGCTAAGCTATGGAGTGCACCTGTGCTACTGCACTGGGAGAGGACATCTGGAAGCTTGTACTGGGTTTCTCCTGGACTTTGCCCCATGAGCTTTCCCTTTTCCTTTAGATGATTTTAATATGTATCTTTCCACCATAATAAATAAAAACCATGAGTATAACAGCTTTTCTGGGTCCTATGAGTTCTTCTAGCAAATCATGAAGCCAGAGGATGGTCTTGAGGACCCCTAACTCACTTGCTAAACCCAAACTCAAGGAACATCAGCATTACCTCAAGCAGCTGCTTCCTGGTTGCTAGCTTAATTAGCATGCTTGTCTATTATCTTTACAGACCAGCAAAGTTTTACCTTAATCATTATAAAAATTCTTCTCTTTCTCCATAGATAATTCATTTCTTTGAACTAAATCCTCCCAAGCATGAAGAGAATTCAAGAAAAGTATAAGAAAAAGATACAGTTATAATCTAACATTTAAAAGACTGTTAAAAGAGACAGTAGTTTATTCATGGTGAGGTTTGGCGGTGATTGTAGGTTCCCTGGGTATAATTTCCTAAGGAGGGATTCTGAACCAGGAATCCACAGACTGGCTTCAGGGATACAAGGATCCCATGAAACTGTAGGCCAAATGTTGTACGTATTTACCTTTTCAAGGAGAAGGTTTATAGCTTTCAACAGAACCACAAAGTGGTCTATCACCCACAAAAAATTAAAACCACCACAGGAGACTGTCATTATTCTCTCCCGAATCCTCTTTACTCATGATTAGTCATTCAACCAATGTTTTCTAAGCATTAGCTTTAACAGCTGCTCTACCAAAAGCTTAGTATACAAAGATTTATAACTCATGGTCATAGCCCTTGAGGAGCTCCAACAACCAGTGAAGGAGAACATTACAATACACTGTGGTAATTGCTATATATAAAAATGCTACCATGAATACCTCTCCCTGTTCTACGATCTTCATGGCTCCCTTAGAGTATATGAAATAAGAGCTAAACAGTGGGTCTAACAATTAAAACTTCTACTTTGGGGTTCCAACTTCCTGCTCACATTACAAATGCTATCCTGGGCCATACACATCTCATCATTGTGATAATCATGTCTTTCATGACCTTGGTCTTTACACATACTATCTCTCTGCCTACTTGAAACCCACCCTCTCATCTTTTAAGACCCTATTCAAACAAGATCTTTTCCATGACGTGATCTAAACCTCTCCCCTACCCGTAAGACAACTGGGTGACTCCTTTCAATTTTTTCCCATAGCCCTCTTTGCATACCTTTAGGTTAGCACAAATCAATGTATTTACACTTTGCCGTTAAAGTGTCTCTCATTACATTAAGAAGGGCCAAGTTTTTTAAATGTTTTATTTTCCCATCTTTGAATTCTGTACTCCTAGACAGTGATCAGCAAATTATTTGCAAGGGAGACCTTCAAGATGGCAGAGGAGTGAGACGTGGAGATTGCCTTCCTCCCCACAAATACATCAGAAATACATCTACATGTGGAACAACTCCTACAGAACACCTACTGAACGCTATAAGAAGACCTCAGACTTCCCAAAAGGCAAGAAACTCCCCACGTACCTGGGTAGGGCAAAAGAAAAAAGAAAAAACAGAGACAAAAGAATAGGGACAGGATCTGCACCTCTGGGAGGGAGCTGTGAAGGAGAAAAAGTTTCCACACACTAGGAAGCCCCTTCACTGGCTAAGACCGGGTATGGTGAGAGGGAAGCTGTGGAGCCATGGAGGAGAGCACAGCAACAGGGATGCACAGGGCAAAGCAGAGAGATTTCCACACAAAGGATTGATGCCAACCAGCACTCACCAGCCTGAGACGCTTGTCTGCTCATCCGCTGGGACAGGCGGGGGCTGGGAGCTGAGGCTTGGGCTTTGGAGGTCAGATCCCAGGGAGAGGACTGGGGTTGGCTGCGTGAACACAGCCTGAAGGGGGCTAGTGCGCCACAGCTAGCCAGGCAGGAGGGAGTCCGGGGAAAAGTCTGGAACTGCCTAAGAGGCAAGAGGCCATTGTTTCAGGGTGCGCGAGGAGAGGGGATTCAGAGCACCGCTTAAGCTCCAGAGATGGGTGCGAGCTGCAGCTATCAGCGTGGACACCAGAGACAGACAAGAAATGCTAAGGCTGCTGCTGCTGCCACCAAGAAGACTGTGTGCAAGCACAGGTCACTAACCACACCTCCCCTCCCAAGACCCTGTGCATCCTGCCACTGCCAGGATCCCGTGATCCAGGGACAACTTCCTTGGGAGAATACACGGCGCACTTAAGGCTGTTGCAACATCACACTGGCCTCTGCCGCCGCAGGCTTGCCCCGCATTCCGTACCCCTCCCTCCCCCTGGCCTGAGCCAGAGCCCCCGAATCAGCTGCTCCTTTAACTCCATCCTGTCTGAGCGAAGAACAGACGCCCTCAGGTGACCTACACGCAGAGGCGGGGCCAAATCCAAAGCTGAACCCCAAGAGCTGTGCGAACAAAGAAGAGAAAGGGAAATTTCTCCTAGCAGCCTCAGGAGCAGCGGATTAAATCTCCAGTATCAACTTGATGTACCCTGCATCTGTGGAATACCTGAATAGACTGAGTTATCCCAAAATTGAGGCGGTGGACTTTGGAGGCAATGATATATACATTTTTTTCCTTTTTCTCTTCTTGTGAGTGTGTGTGTGTATGCTTCTTTGTGTGATTTTGTCTGTATAGCTTTGATTTTACCATTTGTCCTAGGGTTCTGTCTGTCCGTTTTTGCTTTATTGTTTTGTTTTGTTTTAAGTATAGTTTTTAGTGCTTGTTATCATTGGTGGATTTGTTTTTTGGTTTGGTTGCTCTCTTCCTTTTTTAAAAATTACACTTTAATTTTTTTAATTTTTAATAATTATTTTTTATTTTAATTATTTTATTTTATTGTTTTCTTTCTTTTTTTCTCCCTTTTCATCTGAGCTGCGTGCCTGACAGGGTCTTCATGCTTCAGCTGGGTGTCAGGCCTGTGCCTCTGAGGTGGGAAAGCCAAGTTCAGGACATTGGTCCACCAGAGACCTCCCGGCTCAATGTAATATCAAACAGCGAAAGCTCTCCCAGAGGTCTCCATCTCAATGCTAAGACCCAGCTCCACTCAACGACCAGCAAGCTACAGTGCTGGATACCCTATGCCAAACAACTAGCAAGACAGGAACACAACCCCACCCATTAGCAGAGAGGCTGCCTAAAATCATAATAAGGTCACAGACACCCCAAACACACCACCAGATGTGGTCCTGCCCACCAGAAAGACAAGATCCAGCCTCATTCACCAGAACACAGGCACCAGTCCCCTCCACCAGGAAGCCTACACAACCAACTGAACCAACCTTAGCCACTGGGGGCAGACACCAAAAATAACAGGAACTATGAACCTGCAACCTGTGAAAAGGAGACCCCAAACACAGTAAGTTAAACAAAATGAGAAGACAGAGAAACACACAGCAGATGAAGAAGCAAGGTAAAAATCCACCACATGTAACAAATGAAGAGGAAATAGGCAGTCTACCTGAAAAAGAATTCAGAATAATGATAGTAAAGATCCAAAATCTTGGAAATAGAATGGAGAAAATACAATAAACGTTTAACAAGGACCTAGAAGAACTAAAGAGCAAACAAACAGTGACGAACAACACAATAAATGAAATTAAAAATTCACTAGAAGGGATCAATAGCAGAATAACTGAGGTAGAAGAACGGATAAGTGACCTGGAAGATAAAATAGTGGAAATAACTACTGCAGACCAGAATAAAGAAAAAAGAATGAAAAGAATTGAGGACGGTCTCAGGGACCTCTGGGACAACATTAAACGCACCAACATTTGAATTATAGGGGTCCCAGAAGACGACGAGAAAAAAGAAAGGGACTGAGAAAATATTTGAAGAGATTATAGTTGAAAACGTCCCTAATATGGGAAAGGAAATAGTTAAGTCCAGGAAGCACAGAGAGTCCCATACAGGGTAAATCCAAGGAGAAACACACCAAGACACATATTAATCAAACAATCAAAAATTAAATACAAAGAAAAAATATTAAAAGCAGCAAGGGAAGAACAACAAATAACATACAAGGGAATACCCATAAGGTTAACAGCTGATCTTTCAGCAGAAACTATGCAAGCCAGAAGGGAGTGGCAGGACATATTTAAAGTGATGAAAGGGAAAAACCTACAACCAAGATTACTCTACCAGCAAGGATCTCATTCGGATTTGACAGAGAAATTAAAACCTTTACAGACAAGCAAAAGCTAAGAGAATTCAGCACCACCAAACCAGCTATACAACAAATGCTAAAGAAACTTCTGTAGACAGGAAACACAGGAGAAGGAAAAGACCTACTATAACAAACCCAAAACAATTAAGAAAATGGTAATAGCAACATACCTATCGATAACGACCTTAAATGTAAATGGATTAAATGCTCCAAGCAAAAGACATAGACTGGCTGAATGGATACAAAAACAAGACCTGTATATATGCTGTCTACAAGAGACCACTTCAGACCTAGGGATACATACAGACTGAAAGTGAGGGGAGGGAAAGATAGTCCGTGCAAATGGAAATCAAAAGAAACCTGCAGGGCTTCCCTGGTGGCGCAGTGGTTGAGAGTCCGCCTGCAGACACAGGGGACGCGGGTTTGTGCCCTGGTCTGGGAAGATCCCACATGCCGCGGAGCAGCTGGGCCTGTGAGCCATGGCCGCTGAGCCCGCGCGTCCAGAGCCTGTGCTCCTCAACGGAAGAGGCCACAAAAGTGAGAGGCCCGCGTACCACAGAAAAAAAAAAAAGCTGCAGTAGCGATTCTCATATCAGACAAAATAGACTTTAAAACAAAAACTATTATAACAGACAAAGAAATACACTACACAATGATCAAGGGATCAATCCAAGAAGAAGATATAACAATTGTAAATATTTATGCACCCAACATAGGAGCACCTCAATACATAAGGCGAATGCTAACAGCCATAAAAAGGGAGATCAACAGTAACACAATAATAATAGGCGACTTTAACACCCCACTTTCACCAATGGACAGATCATCCAAAATGAAAAAAAATAAGGAAACACAAGCTTTAAATGATACATTAAACAAGATGGACTTAATTGATATTTATAGGACATTCCAGCCAAAAACAACAGAATACACTTTCTTCTCAAGTGCTCATGGAACAGTCTCCAGGATAGATCATATCTTGGGTCACAAATCAAGCCTTGGTAAATTTAAGAAAATTGAAATCGTATCAGGTATCTTTTCCGACCACAACCCTATGAGACTAGATATCAATTACAGGAAGAAATCTGTAAAAAATACAAACACATGGAGGCTAAACAATACACTACTAAATAACCAAGAGATCACTGAAGAAATCAAAGAGGAAATTTAAAAATACCTAGAAACAAATGACAATGAAAACACAATGACCCAAAACTTATGGGATGCAGCAAAAGCAGTTCTAAGAGTGAAGTTTAGAGCAATACATCTCTACCTCAAGAAACAAGAAACATCTCAAATAAACAACCTAAACTTACATCTAAAGCAATGAGAGAAAAAAGAATAAACCCCCCCCCCAAAGTTAGCAGAAGGAAAGAAATCATAAAGATCAGATCAGAAATAAATGAAAAAGAAATGAAGGAAACAATAGCAAAGATCAGTAAAACTAAAAGCTGGTTCTTTGAGAAGATAAACAAAATTGATAAACCATTAGCCAGACTCATCAAGAAAAAAAGGGAGAAGACTCAAATCAATAGAATTAGAAATGAAAAAGGAGAAGTAAAAAAAAAAAACAAAAAACCCTGACACTGAAGAAATACAAAGGATCATGAGAGATTACTACAAGCAACTATATGCCAAAAAAATGGACAACCTGGAAGAAATGGACAAATTCTTAGAAAAGCACAACTTCTGAGACTGAACCAGGAAGAAATAGAAAATATAAACAGACCAATCACAAGCAATGAAATTGAGACTGTGATTAAAAATCTTCCAACAAACAAAAGCCCAGGAACAGATGGCTTCACAGGTGAATTCTATCAAACATTTAGGGAAGAGCTAACACCTATCCTTCTCAAACTCTTCCAAAATATAGCAGAGGGAGGAACACTCCCAAACTCATTCTACAAGGCCACCATCACCCTGATACCGAAACCAGACAAAGATGTCACAAAGAAAGAAAACTACAGGCCAATATCACTGATGAAAATAGATGGAAGAATCCTCAACAAAATACTAGCAAACAGAATCCAACAGCACATTAAAAGGATAATACACCATGATCAAGTGGGGTTTATCCCAGGAACGCAAGGATTCTTCAATATACGCAAATCCATCAATGTGACACACCATATTAACAAATTGAAGGATAAAAACCATATGATCATCTCAACAGACGCAGAAAAAGCTTTTGACAAAATTCAACACCCATTTATAATAAAAACACTCCAAAAAGTAGGCATAGAAGGAACTTACCTCAACATAATAAAGGCCATATATGACAAACCCACAGCCAACATCGTTCTCAATGGTGAAAAACTGAAACCATTTCTACTAAGATCAGGTACAAGACAAGGTTGTCCACTTTCACCACTATTATTCAACATAGTTTTGGAAGTTTTAGCCACAGCAATCAAAGAAGAAAAAGAAATAAAAGAAATCCATATCAGAAAAGAAGAAATAAAGCTGTCACTGTTTGCAGATGACATGATACTATACATAGAGAATCCTAAAGGGGCTACCAGAAAACTACTAGAGCTCATCAATGAATTTGGTAAAGTAGCAGGATACAAAATTAATGCACAGAAATCTCTTGCATTCCTATACTCTAATGATGAAAAATCTAAAAGAGAAATTAAGGAAACACTCGCATTTACCAATGCAACAAAAAGAATAAAATACCTAGGAATAAATCTATCTAAAGAGACAAAAGACCTGTATGCAGAAAACTATGAGACACTGATGAAAGAAATTAAAGATGATAACAAACAGATGGAGAGATATACCATGTTCTTGGATTGGAAGAATCAACATTGTGAAAATGACTATACTACCCAAAGCAATCTACAGATTCAATGCAATCCCTATCAAACTACCAATGGCATTTTTCACAGAACTAGAACAAAAAATTCCACAATTTGTATGGAAACACAAAAGACCCCGAATAGCCAAAGCAATCCTGAGAAGGAAAAACGGAGCTGGAGGAATCAGGCTCCTGGACTTCAGACTATACTACTACAAAGCTACAGTAACCAAGATAGTATGGTACTGGCACAAAAACAGAAATATAGACCAATGGAACAGGATAGAAAACCCAGAGATAAACCCACACATATATCGTCATCTTATTTTTGATAAAGGAGGCAAGAATATACAATGGAGAAAAGACAGCCTCTTCAATAAGTGGTGCTGGGAAAACTGGACAGCTACATGTAAAAGAATGAAATTAGAACACTACCTAACACCACACACAAAAATAAACTCAAAATGGATTAAAGACCTAAATGTAAGGCCAGACACTATAAAACTCTTAGAGGAAGAGACAGGCAGAACACTCTATGACATAAATTACAGCAATATCCTTTTTGATCCACCTCCTAGAGAAATGGAATAGAAACAAAAATAAACAAATGGGACCTAATGAAACTTAAAAGCTTTTGCACAGCTTAAGGAAACCATAAACAAGACAAAAAGACAACCCTCAGGGGCTTCCCTGGTGGCGCAGTGGTTGAGAGTCCGCCTGCCGGTGCAGGGGACGCGGGTTCGTGCCCCGGTCTGGGAGGATCCCACATGCCGCGGAGCGGCTGGGCCCGTGAGCCGTGGCCGCTGAGCCTGTGCTCCGGAGCCTGTGCTCCGCAAGGGGAGAGGCCACAACAGTGAGAGGCCCGCCTACCGCAAAAAAAAAAAAAAAAAAAAAAAAAGACAACCCTCAGAATGGGAGAAAATATTTGCAAATGAAGCAACTGACAAAGGATTAATCTTCAAAATTTACAAGCAGCTCATGCAACTCAGTATCAAAAAAACAAACAACCCAATCCAAAAATGGGCAGAAGACCTAAATAGACATTTCTCCAAAGAAGATATACAGATAGACAACAAACGCATGAAAGGATGCTCAACATCACTGATCATCAGAGAAATGCAAATCAAAACTACTATGAGGTATCACCTCACACCAGTCAGAATGGCCATCATCAAAAAATCTACAAACAATGAATGCTGGAGAGGGTGTGGAGAAAAGGGAACCCTCTTGCACTGTTGGTGGGAATGTAAATTGATACAGCCACCGTGGAGAGCAGTATGGAGGTTCCTTAAAAAATTAAAAATAGAACTACCATACGACCCAGCAATCCCGCTACTGGGTATATACCCTTAGAAAACCATAATTCAAAAAGAGTCATGTACCACAATGTTCAATGCAGCTCTATTTGCAATAGCCAGGACATGGAAGCAACCTAAGTGTCCATCAACATATGAATGGATAAAGAAGATGTGGCACATATATACAATGGAGTATTACTCAGCCATAAAAAGAAACGAAATTGAGTTATTTGTAGTGAGGTGGATGGACCTAGAGTTTGCTATACAGAGTGAAGTAAGTCAGAAAGAGAAAAACAAATACCATATGCTAACACATATATATGGAATCTAAAAAGAAAAAGAAAATGGATATGAAGAACCTAGGGGCAGGACAGGAATAAAGATGCAGACGTCGAGAATGGACTTGAGGACACGAGGAGTGGGAAGGGTAAGCTGGGACGAAGTGAGAAAGTGGCATGGACATGTATACACTACCAAATGTCAAATAGCTAGCTAGTGGGAAGCAGCCGCATAGCACAGGGAGATCAGCTTGGTGCTTTGTGACAACCTAGAGGGATGGGATAGGGAGGGTGGGAGGGAGACCCAAGAGGGAGGGGATATGGGGACATATGTATATGTATAGCTGATTCACTTTGTTATACAGCAGAAATTAACACACCATTGTAAAGCAATTATACTCCAATAAAGATGTTAAAAAAATAAATAAAATAAATTTCTTTAAAAGAAAGGGTTTCCCTGGTGGCGCAGTGGTTGAGAGTCCACCTGCTGATGCAGGGGACACGGGTTCGTGCCCCAGTCCAGGAAGATCCCACATGCTGCGGAGCGGCTGGGCCCGTGAGCCATGGCCGCTGAGCCTGCGTGTCCGGAGCCTGTGCTTTGCAATGGGAGAGGCCACAACGGTGAGAGGCCCACGTACCGCAAAAAAAAAAAAAAAAGAAAGAAAGAAAGAAAGAAAGATATTTGCCAGGGACTTCCCTGTTGGTCCAGTGGTAAGCCTGGGTGCCTCCACTGCAGTGGGGATGCAAGTTCGATCCCTGGTCAGGGAACTAAAATCCCACATGCTGTGCAGCGCAGCCAAAAAAAATAATAATAATTTTTTTTTTTTTTTTTTTTTTTTTGCCAAAGCAGTGTTTCCCAAACAGGAGGTCACAAATATGTTGGGAGAAGATGGGGAGTCCAAAATTGTGTACCAAAAAAATTTTTTTAAATTTATTTAATTTATTTATTTTTGGCTGCGTTGGGTCTTCATTGCTGTCGGCTCTCTCTAGTTGTGGTGAGCAGGGGCTACTCTTCGTTGTGGTGCGCGGGCTTCTCATTGCAGTGGCTTCTCTTGTTCTGGAGCACGGGCTCTAGAGCGCAGGCTCAGTAGTTGTGGCACGTGGGCTCAGTAGTTGTGGCGCGCGGGCTTAGTTGCTCCGTGGCATGTGGGATCTTCCCGGACCAGGGCTTGAACCCGTGTCCCTTGCATTGGCAGGCAGATTCTTAACCACTGTGCCACCAGGGAAGCCCCCAAAATTTTAAAAAATATTTTTATTTAAAAGATAATCTAAGATGATAGGGACGGTGGGAGGGAGGGAGACGCAAGAGGGAAGGGATGTGGGAACAGATGTATATGTATGACTGATTCACTTTGTTATAAAGCAGAAACTAATAAAAAAATAATTACAGTGTATTCAGGAAAAAAAAGATAATCTAAGATGAATGATAAACATTCTGGATCATGAGTAACTGCTATCTAAACAAGTACTGTCAGTAGGCTTTCACTGCTGCTTCTTCAGCTAGGTTAAGATCTCCTTCAAATGTCCTCATGGCACACTCTACGAGCAAGGGTTTCATAGTAACTGTAACTGAAAGAGTGAAAAGTACAGGGAACTTGAATCATCAAAGCATATGGTGATATAGGCATGGTATATTCATGGTATTTTCAAAAGCCAATACCAAATACACGCTACAAGTATTACATGGGTCCCACCTCTGTAGTACAATCTGCAAAAGCTCATTAGCAGTAAATATGGTTGTAAGTATGCAATGACATTTTTCCATTCTCACTTCCAGCATTAATTGTGTTAGAGAGCCATTTAACAAAGATTTCAATAATGTCATAATGTTAACCTCATCAGCAAGTGAACATAACAGTTGACATCTCATTAAAATTGGTATTTGAGGAATGTGTGCGGGCAAGTGTTTGGTTAGGTATGAGGTCTGATAAACCTGAACTTACAAAGCCTTGAAGAAATTAATACCACCTTGCACAACATTACATCTGAGAATCAGCACTTGCAGCTTTCAGTATCACTGAAGTTAAAATATAGGAACGGATTTAAAATGGAATCAGACCCAAGGCTATTTTTTTCTACTGTGAAACCTAAATATCATCTGTCACACTGAATAACTGTATTAATTTGAATTTTTTGGCTTTGTATAATTGTCTTTATATTTAATTTGCAGACTTGGTTTATAGTTGTCAATGAGCCAAAAACAAAGATTTTATATCTACTTTCATGTCTATACAACTACTACGAAAAATACATTTGTATTTTTCTTTTAAAAGGGGTCATTACATTATGGCAAGTTTGAGAAAGTCAGTGCTAAAAAAGGGCGTCTCTTAACAAGAGTCTTTCAATAAGAAGAACAGGTCTCTAGATAAATAAAAACATCATATAACACAATGCTTAACCAGGTACGGGTTTATTTCTTGAGAGAATTTAAAAATTCTATTGCAGTACTCTAAATCAGTCTGAATTAAATATAAAGTTGCTGTTAAATGTGTATGATATAATAATATAGTTTAGGGAAAAAATAAAATAGAAATTTTAAAATTCCCATGAATTCATAACCTTTAATTCCCATTATTTAAAAATCCAAATTTATTTCATTAATAGATCTGACCCCTAGCTACCTCCCTTTTATTAAACTAGGTTATTGTTTTGTTTTTTTCTTTAATTTTTAAATCCATGTACAGGGCAAAGTTTCTATCTAAAAAAAAAGTATACAAGATGTCTTATTCCCATCCCAGAGCCCATGTTTCCCCTCCTCCACAGCACCCTTCTAACACCAGCCCATCAACTGGGTTCTTTCATTTCATTCTGCAGTTTTTCATTGAGCATCTCTATATGCCAGGTGCTATGTAGGCTGTGGGGTGTAAGGTATCTGGACTTAAGGAGTTCACAAGGGTGAATGAGTAAGGCATTAAACAGATCATTCAAATCCAGAGTCCTGAGCATGCTGATCAAAGTGCTTCACATATGCTGAGGTATAAGAAAGATCAAGAAAAGCTTTGCAGGATATTCAAGTCAGAACTGGAGAATATGTAAATTTGCCAGATAGATGAAGGTAGGGAAGCTGTTTTGACAGGGTTTTCTTCCTCAGCGGCAAGATTTCATCCTCGCGACTAGTATCTCAAGTGTTAATAAGATCATCAAATTTAAATAACTATTCAATATGCTAACCACAATGGTTTCATTTCATCAGCAAAATGAATATAATACCTTCCTGACCTATTCATCATCTCATTGAGACTATCAAATGAGATACATTAACATATTCTGAAACTAATATAAATTATGTGAACATACAAAATTATCACATACAATACATAGCATTGTTCCAAACATGATTTTTATCTGTAGGCCACCAAAGAAACACCTACTCCCAAATGTAGTGCCTAAATTCCACTGTGGAATCCTGGACTGACAGAACCACACAAAACCTTGAAAATTATCTAGTTCTAATGCAGTTCTACCATTTCATTAATGAAGAAACCAAAACTTAGGAGTACAAAATTACTTATAACAATATTCTACCCAGCCTAAGGTGGATGTGAGTAAATTATCATCATGAACCTGAATAAGTATATGTGGTTCTTTTCTATACTGGTATCCATATATGAAGTAACTCAAAACTTTTCAATAGTACCGCTTCCTGTTGACTCTTCTGCTTGATTGCAAAGGTAAGAACTAAACTCCCTGTTTAGTGCCTTTCTCCTACCTTGGCCACCTTTTGATTCTGTGCCCCAATCTCTACTAGTAGCCACAGCTTCCTCAATTCTAAGATGCACATTTTCCCACACTTTAACATTTTGGAAATCTGCACTCATGTCACAATCAAGGTCAAACAAAAACACAAAACTCTAGCCTCTAGACAGAAAGGTAAGACATGATGTACTTGTTACAACCTATGCATGTGCAAACTTGCCTATGCATGGAAGGTATTTACTCAGTTAATCATCACTTTAACTATTTGCACTGGTAGCTCTCGTGCAACTAAAATTTAACTTAAGCTTGATCCCTATTAAAATGTATTCACAAAGGTTTCTCTGTGATTCAGCACTGCAATGAAAAGTTACTGTGTTCACAGAAAACTTTCAGTCCCAGGCCAGGAATACAATTATTAGCAGTAGAAATTTCCAAATACTGCAGAATAGATCATAGAATTATCAAGTTTGAAGATGTTGGTGTGACGTGAAGGACTGTCAGAAACCAAACATCTAGCTGTCAAGGGAAGTGGCAAGAGTAAAAAGAGCAGAACCCCTGGGGTTATCATTTTCACTATATTCTAGTATCAGAGGGATAAATTCCAAATTGAGATTCTGGCTCTTGGTCCCATCTATAAAGGAAATTTCCATGATTCCTTCATTTCTGTGTATCCAGCGGTCACATATCAAGGCATTATTACTTCTACCTAATACCAGGGCTACCAAGGGTTGATTCACGACCCCTTATATCTGACAATGGAGAGGGAGACAGCCTGTGAATAGTATATGGAACAGGCATTTCTATGAGCCTTGTTGATGAAATAAAAATTAGTACCAGAAACTTTGTCTTCCCAGGCCTAGAGTGACAGTGTCTATACAACTTACCCTTCTTTTCAGGCATACCCTTCAATACTCTCTCCTTTTTCAACCCTTGTTATTTGGTCTCTCTATCCTTCCATCACCCATCTTCCCCCATCAAGAACTAGACTGAAACATGTCATTGAAATTCACTAGTGATGCCCTTTTGATTGAATTCATTCTTTTCTAAATATTTTAGGACATGAGACACACTGACAACCTTCTGTCTCAGTCACATGACACTGCGCCCACCAGCACACTCAGCCCTTTGCTGCAGCTCACATCTGTCTCTAAACTTCCTGTTCCTTGCACTTGTGCTCCAAACTCCTTTTCTAACTGCCTTCCAGGGCGTACTTTGGCTTACTTGTTAGTGCAAAGTCAACACATTCAAAAACAAATACAGCATTATTCCTTCAAGAGTGGTATCTGTGATTAAAAAAGGCCCCTGGAAGGATTCAGAGGTTTTTTTCTTGCTAAGACATAAGACAGATCAGCAGCTAAAAAGGAACAGGAGGATGAAGACTGCTCTCACCAGACACTGGATTCCAATCTTTTCACCACTCTGACTTTGCTGGTAATGACACTTCTTTCCCTTACCCTGTCTATTACAGCACAGTTATTCTTTACAGCACAGTCAGTATTTCCAAATATAACAAATACACACCAACAGACAGGTAAAGGAACTAACACACACAATGCCTTTTATTCAGTCTGCTTAGCTAGCTTAAAAGCAGAAGATCATGCCATTGCTGGCAAAGGCAAAAGTTCAAAGTTAAATCCTTTCCAGTACTAATGTCAATTTACCATCTAGTCTACGGGTCTACTCGAGCTTCTCTGAGTAAACCACCTTTCTCTCTTCTCTCCACTCCCATCTCAAGGAGGCCTATCCTCTCCTCTTCTCCCTCTTCCAAGTCTAGGGAACCACATAGGTTCTCTTCCTCTTTTTAAAATATGCTGCATGTCTCTATAAACAAGGCTAAAACCCTGTCCACAACTCCCTCTAGCCTACTGCTAAGGGCTTTGTTCCTCAAAGGATTCAGTGGTTCTTCTTAACTCCACACCCTCTGGGTTGCTCTAGAGCAGTAATGTCAACGTGAGCTTATCAAAATAACAGCACCATACATTGTGAAAGTAAGTTCTCCTTTAGTCTGGGTAACATTTCACTCCTAAATGTTGGGCTTCAAAACAAAAACCTGACTTATCCAAACATTTCTTCAGATAAATTCCATTTACTTCTGTCACCTTTAAAGCACTTAAGAAGAATCATTTATATAATTCAACAAACGAATGAGGGCACTTTGAAATTCACAATCACTTGGTTTTCACAATACCTCCATTTTCTAGTCTCCAAAGCTCCACAGAATTAGCTGATATAATGTTAACTGTTATCAGAGAAAAGCACACTACGAAAAGGCTGCCTAAAGGGCAAGGTGAGATTTAATAGGGGCAATTACTACAAAGGCCTTCACTTAGGTTCAAAATAAACTGCACAAGTGCAGGATAGTTGCTTAGTAGATTCGGGGAATCTGTTTAAGAACAGATTTAAAAAGAGTCAACAACATTTACTGTTAACTGTAGCCATGGTGATGGGGGAGACAGAGGGAGAACTGGGCACAAAATCCCACAAATGTCCAATATAACAACTAATCAGTAAGTGTTACTTGAATATCAATCTGCCATGTAAATGAGTCAGAGAATCAAAGAATTAATTCAGCAAAGTTTGATCTGAAAGATAGCATAGCTGTGAAGACAATCTCATTTTATAGATGTAGCAACTGAGTCAATTTATCTTACTCCAATACTAAATCAAATCATGAGGTCAGGATGTGGTAAATTTTGTTTCATAAAGCATCATTTCCTAACTACAGCTCCTCCCTACAATGGAATTGGCTGCTCAGAAGGTTATGACTTCCCTGTCATTCGAGATATTTAAGCAGAGGCTTAATGACCAATAGCCAGAGTTCGTGAAGTAGGGATCTTCTGTAATAAATGAAAAGTTAGTCCAAAACTCAACAATCCTTTAAATAGTAAGATTCTATTATTTTACAAATTAAATCAAATATTAAATATCCATGTTTTCATTTTTTGACCTAGTTCAACTTAACATCTTCAAGGTACAATAACTACAGCAGTGCACCTCATTTTATAATAGTTTATTCTTTTTCCTCCATTAAACTATGAACTGCTTCAGGTCAGGAACTAGTTTAATGCTTTAAGCATCTCCGCATCCCTAGATCCCGGCACACAGGAGAGATCCAGTATGTGTTTCTTAAAAAAACATCCAAGGAATATCTCTTTAGTATGTGACTGGTTGCTACTAGCAGGGTCCTCAATAAAATGGCCAAGCAAGCAAATTTTCTCTTTTACTCCTTACTACCTTCATTTTCGAAATCCTTTCCCCAATTCTCAGTGCTCTCCTTTCAACTGTCCGAAATTCCCATGTAGGTACCTCTCAAGTCCATTTGATGTAAAATATCCCATTGCCCAGAATAACTTCTCTCATCATATAAATGGAGGACAACCCAACACTTTCAAATTTACAAATGAACATATCCTCTGACCCAGAAGGAATAGAGCTTATAGATAAACTTGTACATGTGTAAAGTGGCTTACATATACTTACATAATAGGTTATTAATTTCCTAATCAGTTATACTAGACTGTAATCTTTCCTATGCATCTATCAATAGAACTGGTAAAATAATGGTACCACTATGAAATGGAAGATCATATAGCCACACACACACAAAAATACGATGTTTTCTATGTATTAATGTAGACCGACCTGAAGACATACTAAGTGAAAATCCACATAGTGCACAACACTGTATTTGTTTTTTTAATATAAATTTTATTTTTTTTAATTGGAGTATAATTGCTTTACAATGTTGTGTTAGTTTCTGCTGTACAGTGAAGTGAATCACCTATATGTATATATTTATTCCCTCCCTCTTGGACCTCCCTCCCACACAACCCCATCCCACCCATCTAAGGTCATCACAGAGATAGTAACATTTGTGCTGGAAAAAGGAAGGAAGGAAGGAAGAAAGAACGGAGGAAGGGAGGAAAATGCATACACATATTGGCTTGCAAATATTACAAAGTATCTCCCTGGAAGGATATAAAAGAAACAGGTAACACTGACTTCCAAGTAAGGGAACTGGGTACCCAGAAGATAGGAGTAGGAGACTTTTCACTATAAACCCATTTGCACTTTTTGAATTTTGAAAAATGTGACTGTATTATATCTATTCAAAGTTATAAAAAATGTTTAATATGCCCCTCTGTGCTCCATCCCTCTTCCCTATCTTGTCTTCAAAACTCCAACTCAGGATATTTAACCCTAAGGAGTACAGTCACTTCATGTCAATTTCAAACTGTTCTTTCTGGAAAATAATTTGCAAAGATATAGTAAGAGCCTTTAAAAAGTCTATATCTTTTAATTCATTAATTCTACTTCCTAAAATTTAGTCTAAGGAAACAATAGATGATAGCAAAGATATAAGCACACAGATGTTTGTTACAGCATTTTATGGATGAAAACAAGCTATATGAGTGACAACAGGGTAATGACAGAATAAATTATGATACAGTTGTAAGTGGTACACTATATAGCCATTAAAGCTGATACTTTATAGAAGTATGTTTAAGGACAAAGGAATGATCTTACTATTAAAGCTGTATACAAAGTGATTATAATTCCATTCCTATCAGGCAATCTTCTTGATTTTGTTCCACTGCAATGAGTTGAGGGGGTATGTTAATATACAGAGCAGATGTGTGCACTCTGCCTCACACTAGCCCATGAAAAAAATGGACAAACTTGTATTTATGATGGTGAGTGCTAAAAAATAAATAAATGAATTTCTTATTTTCCCCAATCTAAACACACGTTTATACAGTTTCTCATTGGATTCTATGTTGACTAGTGGGTATTACAAGAGAACAGTAGTTCATTTCATTCTTTCATGAAATTCAGAGACCAAAAAAAAAAAACAAGTTCGAATCCTATCTCTGCCAACCAGCCTCTAAGTAATTCTGAGGAAGTTGCTTAACGTTTGGAGCCTGTTTCCTAAATGTATAACAATAGCAATCTCAGAAGGTTTGAGGGTTAAATGAGATAACAGAAGATTTAGTAACGGTGCCTAGCACATAATAAAATGCTCAAAAATTCATTTATGCACTCATTCAACAAGTATTTTTAACACCTGCAATGTACCAGTTCCTGTTCTAGATGCTGGACAGAGAATCAAAACAAACCTTTATACAGCTCTAGGAGGCAACACTGACACAATATAATGTAAACATGCGCACATACAGCACTGAGCGAGCATTCAGGTAGCTGTTTCTCTCTCCATTCACAAATATCCATACAGAGTTTTTCAGCAATGTGACTGTTTGAACAGGGTTAACCCAAGAACTTCACTCTTGTAGCATGTGAGAGATACCTACAGGGAAGTACGTTTTCAGTTCCAACCCAAATTAACAAAGTGTTGGGACACATCCAGTATACACATTTATATGTAATACCCCCAAATGATAAAAGATCATAATTCATTGACCATAAAATGTTCACGCTGGAAGGCAACTGATAATTATGTGATCCTAACCCTTTATTTTATAGATGAGTAAACAGGAGTGCCCTAAGAGTTATACCAATGTAATCTAGATTTATTCTAAAAGCACAAAAAGAAAAAAAGGATTATTAGATAATCTAGGGTGATCTCTCCCAAGTAGAACAAGACAAAGGATTCAACCCTTTCCCTCTGGAAAGCAAGAGTGACTGTAGGAGACATTGTGAGTTGGTTGCATACATACGAAGATATGGTGATGAACCTAAATGAAATTAGCATATCATTCTGGAATAGGGGAATGGGGTATGAAACAGAACTGTGGTAAGAGAAGGAAGTGGTAACCACCCACCAGCTGCCTTTGAAATAAGGGCAGAGGAGAGTTACACCTCGGCCAGCAAACAGCAAAAGACCTACTAGAGCCATAGTTGAAGATATGAGGCGAAGGCCTGTGTAGTTAGTAATTTTAGAAGCAGAGAATAAGGCCTGAACACCTTTTACCAGAAAAGAACACTGTGTTGTCATCTGTGAAGGAAGGAAGAACACACCTCTAGGAAGACAGATGATTAGGATGAGACTCCTACTCTCAAGGAGCTCACAATGTAATGTGGAGAACAAACATGGAACTGATAAAGGGTAACATGGACAAAGTGCAGAGGCAGCACAGAAATGGGAGACTTATCTCAAAGATGACACCTCAACTGAGGCTTATGGAAGGCTAAAAAAGGAAGGTCATTCAAGGGCGGTGATATACAAAGATATTGTATGTAGACTCAGGAATAAGAGAGGCAGTTTAGGAAAATGTGAATAGATCATATAACCAAAAATACGGATAAAATTCAACACCTATTCAAGATAAAGCAAAGTCACTATACAAAGAAGTTATCGCCTTTTCTTAAACCAGCAACAAATAGAAAACACAAATTATAAAATATTATCATTCACAAAAGCATCCCCCAAAATCAAATATCTAGGAATAAATCTAACAAACAACATGTAAGACCTTTACAGTGAAAGCTTCAAAACAATACTTGATAGACATTATGAAAAATATAAAATAAAATGTATTCATCTATAAATGGAGAAACATGCCAGCCTCCTCACTGGATGGTTCAATAAAAAATGTCAGTATTCTGCAAAGTGATCTGTACATTCAACAAAAATCAAAATCCTACAGGTTGGATTTTGTGTGTGTGTGTGTGTATGTGTGTGTGTGTGTGTGAACTGACAAGGTGATTCTAAAATTTATGTGGAAAAACAACCCAAGAACAGCCAAAGCAATCTTCAAAAACAATGCTTTTGGAAAACCTAACTACTAGATATCAAGACCCATTATAACATTATAATACTAAGACAGTGTGGTATTGGCACAATGGCAAATAGACCAATGAACTAGAATAGAGATTCCAGAAACAGACTCTCACATATACAACTACTTGATTTATAGTACAGGTGACAACACAGTGTACTAGGAAAAGGAAGGCATTACCAACAAATAGTACTGGGTCAACTGGGCATACATATTTTTAAAATGGAAAAAAAAAAAAATCTCGTACCATAATCAAAAATCAACTCCAAATGGACTGTGCATCTCAAAGTGAAAGGTAAAACAAGAAGCCTTTTAGATGAAAACACAGAAAAACATTTTCAAGACACTGAATCCAGAAATATTAATCAAATAGCATTCAAAAAGCACTAACCTTAAAGAGAAAAAAACTGAAATTGGACTACGTTAAAATACATTACAGTTCGGGCTTCCCTGGTGGCGCAGTGGTTGAGAGTCCGCCTGTTGATGCAGGGGACACGGATTCGTGCCCCGGTCCGGGAAGATCCCACATGCCACGGAGCGGCTAGGCCCGTGAGCCATGGCCGCTGAGCCTGCGCGTCCGGAGCCTGTGCTCCGCAACAGGAGAGGCCACAACAGTGAGAGGCCCGCGTACCGCAAAAAACAAACAAACAAACAAAATACATTACAGTTCAACAAAAAGACATCATTCTCCTTTGCCATTTTTCTATTCATGTCTTTCTGTTTTAGATTTACCAAATATTTGTCTATTTTAATAATGTGTTTACAAAGAACTGATTTGGGGTTCTATGTATCATATCTGTTTTTCTTAATTTTTTTCTAAATCCTTATTTTCTTTGTATTTACTTGGTCTATAGCTTGATTTTGAATCTTCTTACTTTCAGATTTTCCTTTGGGTACTCCTTCAGCAAAACTCCCACTAGGTTTGATATGCTCTTGTTCATTTCTAAATGGCTTGTAATTTACAATTGTAACTTCTTTAACCTGAGGATTATTTAGAAGAATAATCTTACCTTTCCAAGTAGATACATTTTTTATTTTGGTTTCTTTTTTTTGGTTGTTGTTAATTTTTAATCTGACCTTTCTTTATAGACTTCCAAATCATTAATTTCCTGGAAAATTGCAGAATTATTTTGCAAAAATATTATTCATGATTATGAAATTGGAATACATTATTTATTATTATTCAAGCACTGCTTTCTTAATCTACAAACAGTGAAATTATCAATGTCTTCTTGTATTTTTAACAATTCTGGCCTTACATATTTTGACAATATTTTATTAGTTGCATAAAGATTCATGATATGTCTTAAGAGATGGTACGTCTTATCAAAATAAAATATTAATACATCTCTTTCTTCCCTTTAATGCAATTGTAGTTTGAAATTTATTTTGTCAGGTACTAATCTTATCATACCTACTTTTTTTTTGGTCAGATTTGCCTTTTTCTATTCCACTCTTTCAACCTTTGACGTCACTTTAAATGTCTCTTGAAAAACTCTGTTAGATTGCAGGCCTCTGTGTCTGTATTAATCCTATCTAAGAATCTGTCTTTTCAACAGGGGAATTCAATCCTTCATATTTACTAAGCATTCATGGATTTATAACTGCCATATATTTACCATTAATTTTTTAACTTAGATTTATTTTGATCAAAGTTGTATATGTATAGAGTTTAAGGTATCAAATAGTTCTACAAGACTGTTACCAGGGCCTCCCTGGTGGCGCAGTGGTTGAGAGTCCGCCTGCCGATGCAGGGGATACGGGTTCGTGCCCCGGTCTGGGAGGATCCCATATGCCGCGGAGCGGCTGGGCCCGTGAGCCATGGCTGCTGAGCCTGCGCATCCGGAGCCTGTGCTCCGCAACGGGAGAGGCCACAACAGTGAGAGGCCCGCATACCACAAAAAAAAAAAAAAAAAAAAAAAAAAAAAAAAAAAGACTGTTACCAAAAAAAAAAAAAAATTAAAGGTAACAACTCCTGAACAATCAACCCTTCCTATTCCCCGCTCCACAGAAGCAATCACATTTTCTACTCTTAATTGAGTCTCTTGGTATTTAGCTTTATGTCATTCCCACCCCTTTGCAAAACAAAGGAAAAAATAACAGAATTTAGCCAAAAGAGAGATGATAGATACTGTTAGAAATCTGAGACTTGGTGAACCACAACTTACACAGGCTATAACCTTCTTGCCTTCCCTAGTCTGAAATGGTCATCTCCCTTGTCAAATAAAATGTCAAAGAAAGCAGTTCAATTCTAGTTACAGTCTCCTAGAGAAACCTGAACTAAACCAAGCAAGGACAGAAAAGCCCACTCAAAAGGAGAGGCTTTTATAGTAGTTATATTGTTACAATATTTCTAACCTTTGAATCCATGGCCTCCCTTTGGGGCATGAGGATGCAAGCAGCTAGAGTTGTCTGAACTCCTTTGAGGAACACTTACCCTTTTAAGACTAAACTATGTGTATATAAAAACTGGAGCTTGGGGATGTACTGTAATCAACCTAAAAGTTTTCAGACCTCAAAATCTAGATGTCCAAGACTTAGCATTAGGAATTCAGCTTTCAAATTACTAGTACCATTTTGGTTACTGAAGAAGGCCTCTCGCAGGGGCTTGGTTAGAGTCTGCTAAGGCTGGATGTTACTTATCCTTTGGAGAATAGAAGATACAGCACAGAATTATGTTGTACAGGATTATGTAGCATGTGTATATGGCGGCACAGAGTTATGATGTCTTTACATAAGTTAATAGTTATTAGGCCCTAGCTATGGTTTATAATGGTTCATAGGTGATTATACTCATTTGCTCCATGAGACTTTTTTTCCCTGTTCCAGGATCTCTAAGCTAAATTAGATGCAAGGACCCAATTGCTTAGAGCAGCTATTTCCTTAGGGCATACCATCTGTTTGCAATGCACAGCTAATTCTGAGTCTGCTGACCCTTGAAGAGTATCCCCTAAGGTTGCTGCCTGAGTCCTAAAACCCAATTTATTGCAACTCCCTCCTTCGCCTTCTCCCATCATAAGGCAAGGGTAGGCTGGATCTGACAAAACTTAAGTGATACATGAGAAAGGGCGGAAAGGCCCCAGCTAAAAGAATATTTATGTGGCCATGTTTTTGTTTTTGTTTTGTTTTTAAAGGATAAGGTGGAAGAAACAATTGTGATCTTGGGGAGAAAGATTATATAAGAACAGAAATACTCAAGATTATAAATGCATTAAAAATAAGAAGGACAAGAACAAAAGTAAAATTTACCATGGAAAGGGAGAAAGCAAAACAATAGAAAGAAAAAAAATAAGAGCCTTTGTTCATAGGAAAGTCATCTATAGTGCTAATTGTGTTAATTGGCTTGTTTGTTGGTGAGTAGGGAATTTCAAATCTGCAATGCACAACTATCACTTGTAATTTAAAAAAAGGATAGAGGGCTTCCCTGGTGGCGCAGTGGTTGAGAGTCCGCCTGCCGATGCAGGGGACGCAGGTTCATGCCCCAGTCCGGGAAGATTCCACATGCCGCAGAGCGGCTGGGCCCGTGAGCCATGGCTGCTGAGCCTGCGCGTCCGGAGCCTGTGCTCCGCAACGGGAGAGGCCACAACAGTGAGAGGCCCGCGTACTGCAAAAAAAAAAAAAAAAAAAGTATAGAGAAAAGAAAGAAAAGGACAGAAAAACTTGAAACAGACCTGTGGTTCTCAATCCCTGGAGACTGTCAAGGAAAGGGCCTAGAATGTGCATGCCAGAGGGCTCTGGACCCCCCGTTGTTTTATTTCCTTTGGCTGTAGCAAGTACTGCTGGTTGGTCTGTGTTCAGAGAAATCAGTAATAGAAACATATCTGGGGTGAGGAGATGGTAGAGATTTTTTTTAGTTCCCCCAACATTATATTATGAACATTTTCAAACATTCAGAAAAATTGACAGAAATGTGAACACCTCTATAACCACCATTTAAATTCCGTAACTGCTACTATTTTGCTATATTGATTTTATCCTTATGTATCCATCTATGCATCCATCTATTAAGGGTCTGACTTGATAGTATTTAAAGAAATCTTCCACAAAGTTAGGCGATTTTAAAAAAATCATTCTCCCTAATGGAGGTCTGAGTCAGAAAAGGGATGCTAAATAAAATTGTGAGGAAGGAGTGGATTCCTGTTCAGTCATTAGCTGAATTATTATCCTGCTTATCCTGAAATACCACGTAATGTCTGAGCTCCAGTTTCCTCACTTATAAGTTAGACAAAATGATAATCATGGTCTCATGGTCCTTTCTAGTCTAAAAATTCTATGATTCTATAAAAAAACAATTTTCTTAATAACTATCATTTACTTCATGTTTTCTATGTGCCAGGAAGTATGCTCCAAGTTTAGGAGCATAAACTCATTTAATCTTCACAGGTTCCTTAAAATTTCTGAGATACCACACGCATGAAAACTGTCACCTGTTTTAGCAGCATGTGGCCAGCCTGACCTATTTCCAGTTGCGCTTCCTCTCCACATGCTCAGTGCTCTTTACTAGCATCAACTATACACTTCTCTGGTGGAACCAGCTGGAACTAGCAATCAGAAATTAGCTTTCCTCATTGAGAAACAAGAGCAAACTGGTCTGTAATTTTTTCCCGAAATGTGAAATGAGATAAAATAGCTAAAACTACTTTAAGTTGTTTATTTTGGTAAAATAATTACATATAATTATTGTTGAAGGAAATCTACAATACACAATCTTGGTGTTTTTATTCAAATCTGTTGTACACTGAATAACAAAATTAAAATGTCAGTTTTTCAACTGGAGAAAGTACTCAAATCAATAGCCATGTGCTAAACAAAGAGACTCAATTAGAGCACATTATAGTTTGGTTTGGGAATGAATACACCAAGAAAAAAAAAAAAGCCCCATACACATATTGTGTGTGTGTGTGTGTGTGTGTGTGTGTGTGTGTGTGAGAGAGAGAGAGAGAGACAGAGAGAGAGAGAGAGAGAGAGAGAGGGAGGGAGAGGGAGAAAGAGGAGAGAGAGAGAGGGTAAGAGTTTGTGTGTTTGTATAAATGAAAAGCCACCGTTACTGCTTTTATCTCTATATTCCTCTTCAGGTTTATCTCCTCTATGTTCAGTGCTCCCAAATATGTATATTAGTCCTTATTTCTAGTAAAAAAAAAAAAAAATTTGTCTTTGCTTTTTTCCATGGGAGCTATTTGTTATTTCCATACATATTTAAAGATCTTATATTGTAGAAATGTAACAGGATGCCTGCACAAGGTGTCCTAGAACTATAAATATACACTATTATGCAATCAGTGAGGTTCACACCTCGGAAATCTAGATGGAATGGTTATCCTGAAGCAAGTGAACAAAAATAAGGAGGTTCAGCCTGTTGATTAGAACAAGGAAACACTGGAACAGGCCTACAGTAACTCTGCAACTGCAGAATACACAAGGCAAGTGAATTCATTCCAGTCATGGAGAGTGATAAACCCAAATTCTTCACTTTTTTCCCAATGCCTCTTATACAAAGACTTCTATAATAGATTCTGCTCAAGAGCAGGGAGAAACTTGTTTTCCCCAGTGAAATAAGCATGTCTCTAACCAAAGAATGTCCTTTATGGTAACATACGTGGGTATCTTTTATATGAATATTGGGTTACTATACAACCAACATATATAGGGCCATGCTCTCTAGGTAAGTGCAGTCTCTCCTAAAGGAAGTCATCATTCCCATAATTCATCAACCAGAAAGGAGGCAGCTCTTCAAACAGGAAACCCAAGCAAAGACACTCTCTGGACCTTGCTGAGTTGGGCCTGTGGGAAAAGAGGTAGATGTCTGGCTCAGTTCACTTGGTGGCAGTACTCAGACTCTGTCTGCCAAATGGAGACAGGCCAAAAGATAAGGACCTGAAGACAGAGTCTTTGTAAACCAGAATGAATAGTTTTATGTTGCTTTCTATCCATAGCTTTTAGGATAGCTTGATTTAAACATTCTAGCCTTATATCAGCTGTTCCACTGGCATTAAGGTAAAACTAGAGTGTCCTTAGAGTAGAGAATAAAAATGGTAGCAGCAGCACTAAACTGAATCCTCAAACATATTAAAGAGGAAGGCTGAGAACAAGAATCAGGGCTGCCAGGTCCTGGAACTCTTTTAACACTTGGAGATTCTCCCTGCATTGCAGTCTTCGTGTTTGGGGGCTCCATTTTATTAAGGAAGGTGGCAGCCTCCTCATGTGTTCTCAACAACAGGCAATCAGATCTACGCAAACTCTCAGGGTTCCCTTATTGCCCTCAATCCGAGAAAACTCAAAGCTAATTATTGTGCTCAACGACTAAAGCTTTCCTCAGGTGAAAGTTATAGCTAATTTTTCTCTTTCTCTTCCTCTTTTACTTATTGGTTCTTATCTTTCTGATCACTAGTTTTGGTCTTACTGCATATATTTTTTTTCAAGTGTCCTAAATTCTTTTATAGAAAATGGCCAGAGGACAAGCCAAGCACTGAATAAATTTTTCCCATACAATAAGATAAAGTTATAAAACAGTGCTCATCTTGAAGCCATGAATGCTAGGGAAGTTGAGAGCCTGTATGCTGGCTAAAAACAATGAGCAAGGAAGCCTGGACTACACCTGTTAAGTACAGAATTCTGGGATAGAAGAGGAGCTTGGAGATAATCAATTCCATACTCTCACCTAATGCAAGAAATGTGTTCTACAATTTCTTGGACAGAAGGTTATCTCTGCCTCCCACCTCTGCCTGAGTATTTCCAGTGACAGGGAACATAACACCTTATAATGTTCCACTTCATGACAGCTCCCATTGATAGAAAGTCCTTTCTTACATTGAGTGAAATCTGCCTCTCAGTCTACCAATTAATCATAGTTCTTCATTACACAGACATGTATTTCCTCTTCCAAAAGGCATTCCTTCACTTATTTAAATGTATAAGTCTCATTTATTGAATATTTATCAGTATCAGGCTATGTGCTAGGTACTCTATAAACACTACTATTGATACACATTATCTTCACAATCATCATTTAAGTTAGGTGTTATGCTCCTGCAAAAAGTGAGTCCCAGAGAGACACACCGATTAGAATCTAATGCCAGACAAATATGTGGGGGCTCTTATACCTGTTCCCATAAAGATTTTATTACATTTCTGGCAAACAAGTCACATGATTTAAATGCCTTCAAAATTGGAAGGAAAACAAATAAGTTAGATCAATCCAAAGAGAAAAATAAAGATGGTCTAGAGATACGTACAACTGCACCAGTGTTTGGTTCACGGAGAAAAACAGTAGCATGAAAAGGGTTTAACAATATTGCCATCAGGAAGCTCCAAGAGACAGTAAAGGTAACACCTATTAACATCACAACCGTAACGTGAAGCCAGTGGAGTAAATGCAGGCCTCAAACAAGAAACTCCCTCTCTTGCACCTCAGCCAGGAACCAGAGCAGATTCCCAGGAAGTCAGTCATATGACTGCAGAGAAAGCAGCATGGCCTAAAGGCCAACTTCAGTAGAACCAGAAGTTCACAAATGATTCTGAATATATACTTCTTTGGCTTGGGGGTCGGGGGGGATGGGTAACAAAACATGGACCTGCAACCGGGAGTGAAGAATCTAACAGTGAACTGAGCAAGGCTCCACATCTAAGCTAGGAATTCAGGATCAAAACAAATACTCCACTTAAGGTGGTTTGGGGGGCATGAGAATCCAAAAGAATAGGGTGGAAGGAAATGCTGATAATCATTTCTCTGCCTAAGGTCCTCTCCCATTCCAACCATGTTCCAATCTTATATTGTTGCTGCCTACTGAACCATTTCACTTGCCTATCCTACTTTCACCTCAAACTCAACATGCTCAAATCAGAATTCATTTCCCTTCAATCTTTCTCTCACCAAATTCCTTACTAGTTAAAGGCATTATCTAGGTATAAAAATCCTGGAGTCATTCTTTTTTTATTTCATGGAGTCCTTCTTAACTTTTGTACTCCACCTTTTTACAGTTAAGAGCCACTGCCATTGAATAAATATTTACTGAGTGCCTACGATGCACCAGGCACTTTCTTTGCACTCTAGATACACTGATGAACAAAACAAAGATATACACTTTTATGAAGCTTATATCCTAGTAGTCAGAAACAATAAACATAGTAAATAAGTAAATATGATAAGTAAATACAGTATTTCAGAAGGTAATGTTAAAAAAGAGAAAAAGCAGGGCTTCCCTGGTGGCGCAGTGGTTGAGAGTCCGCCTGCTGATGCAGGGGACACGGGTTCGTGCCCCGGTCCGGGAAGATCCCACATGCCGCAGAGCGGCTGGGCCCGTGAGCCATGGCCGCTGAGCCTGCGCGTCCGGAGCCTGTGCTCTGCAACGGGAGAGGCCACAATAGTGAGAGGCCCGCGTACCGCCCCCCCCAAAAAAAAGAAAGAAAAAGCAAAGCAAGATAATGACAATTACAAAAGGGTGGTCAGGGTAAGCCTCTTTGAGAAAAAGGTGACACGTGAGCAAAGACATAGAAGAGGTGAGGGAGGAAGCCAAGAGCCTGCAGGCAAGGCAACAGCCATGCAAAGGCACAGTCGTGCCTATTTCTTTAAAATGTCACAGAGCCACCCATTCACTCCATTCCCAAGGCCATCATACCTACTCCAAAAACTCCTAGGTAGCCATCCTGCTCCATTTCCTCTGTGGTGTAGTTAAACATTCTTTTTCCTGATTTTCAAGGCTCATAATTCTCTGAGCCCACCCTTTAAATCATGAACTTCCATTCCTCCCCTTAAAATTTTTAAACTTAGCATGCTCCTTCTTCACTCACATCATCCTCCCCTACCTCGGTGTACTTTCCCTCTGCCCCTCATCCTCTCTAAACCCTACCTAGTCTGCAAGGCACAAGATCAAGTCCTATCACCTGTAGAGCGCAATCCCTGTGGTTGCTAATTACTGAATCTGTATTCATATTTCCCCAGCATCATACTCCTTGAAAGCAAGTGTGCGTCTTTTTCTATACCTCCCACTGAGTTGACCATTACTAAATATTTGCTAAGATTAAATGAGCTATTTCTTCTACAGGCCAAAGCTCTGCCATCTTGAAAATATATTTATTAGCTTTGATAAACTATTGAGACAGAATGATTAAAGAATGATTATATTATACAAAAAAATGCAAAGGGGATAGAATAAGCCAAAATGTTAACGATGGACAATGATAGCTTTTTTCTCTTCTCTGATTCAAATTTTCAGGTCTGTGCCTATGTTAATTTGAGAAGCAAAGAGTTTGCTATGAATATAAATAAATCAACACAAATAGTAAGGGATCAACCATCATTAGAATCATTGGAGAGATTCAAATTACCTAAAAATATAATGTCAAAGAAAGACTGCAAGCATCTGAGTAAGCTGCAGTTGCAAAGAGGCAAACTGTAATAAAGACAAGCTTGAAGCATATTCTCACGGTGAAGGAAAGAAGGGAGGGAGGGAGGGAGGAAGGAAGAAAGAAAACCTTCCTGACAAAATGACCATTACAAGATATTTACTGTGTATGAAAGCAGCATGATGTAGAGCAAAGAGTACACACTCTGCAAAGGTTAAACACAGGCTCCACCATTCATTAACATCATGACCTCAGTTTCCTGGTCTGTAAAATGGAAACACAGAAGCTTTTCTATTTACAAACTTTCATAGGAACAAACTAAGTTCCAATCTGAGCAAAATCCTGACAACTCTGCCTACCCAGGCTGATGGAGTTAATGGTAATGTACAATCATTTGAGTCTCAGTGGTTGGACTACTGTTAGTCACTATCTGTTCCATCTGAAGCACGGTCTTCCTTTTACAAATGTATTTATGATTAAAATATGAATGACAAAATATTAACATCTTTAGATAATGTTTAAGAGAGCTGAAAAGAATCCTGGGTTAAAACCAATGTTATCAAAATCTACAGTTATCTCCTAGGCACTGGTCACTGGACCTGGGAACAAACGGACTTAAAAAAGTCTTTTGGAAATTAACTGGTACAAAAGTAAGAAGCTTTTGTACTATTACACAACTATCATCCAAGGCTGGTTATGCAAATTAAATGAGACAAGGCAGGTAGAATTCCTAGCACATTCTTAAAATATATTCCTTTCAGATTGATAAAATGATGCAAGGACCACTGAACCTTCACAGAAATGTCAAAGCAACCTGTGTGTATATCCTGCAAGTCATAATATTTTTGTTATAAATCATTCTGTACAATGTATATTGCTCTCAGATTGCCAAAATGAGGGAGCAGCTTTACAAAAGGCCAGATCTGATCTATAAAATTGGACCCATAAAACCAATCAGACTTACTCCACTAGTGTTTGAGAAAGTGTCTAAGGCAAAAATCCTACAAGTCAATCAATTGTTAAGTTCACATATAAAAAGGGTAACCATAAGAAACTTACTTGCAGTTTTGGACTAAAACTGTACAGCTAAACCTGGATCTAATTCAGCATAGCAGCAAATCTTAATGTTTATGGAAACTGCTTAGATTTGATATTGAGAAAATTACATTAAGTAATGCATTAAATATTATCCTAAGTATTGCAGTTAGGCTGGGTCAAAACAGACTATAAATTTTGAGAAGATTCCAAAAGTTTTCTTCAGCCAGTTCTATGTAACAAGACATGAAAATTCCTGAGAAACATGCCAGCATCTGCTGTCAATTCCAGAACCAGGAAGCGAAGATGTGACCCAATCACATGGTATCAAACCAGGGTCCATCTGTTCAGAAAATGTTGCATTATGCAAGCCATGACCAAGAAAGAACAGCAAAAGGCATGAGGTTTTCTGACATGTGCAGGGGATTCTGTGGTTTGAAAAGACGTTCTCATATCAAAAGGGCCATCCATAGGATACTGGCATTTTCAAAACCCACTTCATTAGACATGAACATATCTGATACAATACAACTGTACTAAAGAATAGTATTGAGTTCAGGCAACTGTTTCAATTAGGCCTAGGAGAAGCTGTCAACAAAAGTCTTCACAGGAGCATCCATCCCCACAGGAACAAGATTTATCTCCTTCTTCATTATTTTGAACATGTCAGTTCCCCATTTAATTTCTTTTTTTAAAAATTAATTAATTTATTCATTTATTTATTTTTGGCTGCGTTGGGTCTTCGTTGCTGCACAAGGGCTTTCACTAGTTGCTGTGAGCAGGGTCTACTCTTCGTTGCGGTGTGAGGGCTTCTCATTGAGGTGGCTTCTCTTGTTGTGGAGCATGGGCTTCAGTAGTTGTGGCTCACAGGCTCTAGAGCGCAGGCTCAGTAGTTGTGGTGCACGGGCTTAGTTGCTCCACGGCATGTGGGATCCTCCCGGACCAGAGCTCAAACCCGTGTCCCCTGTATTGGCAGGTGGATTCTTAACCCCTGTGCCACCAGGGAAGTCCCTCCCCATTTAATTTCAACAACAAAGTAGATCATCTAAAATTCTAAACCTAACCATGTGCTACAAGGCCTTTCAATTACATCCCACTTCAATTAAACCAAAATTTCTTCCAAACTACTATAAGCCTACTTTTCTCAATCAATAAGCACTACACGGGCTTCCCTGGTGGCGCAGTGGTTGAGAGTCCACCTGCCGATGCAGGGGACGCGGGTTTGTGCCCCGGTCCGGGAAGATCCCACATGCCACGGAGCGGCTGGGCCCGTGACCCATGGCCGCTGAGCCTGCGCGTCCGGAGCCTGTGCTCCGCAACGGGAGAGGCCACAACAGTGAGAGGCCCGCATACCACAAAAATAATAATAATAATAATAATAAGCACCACACCAGGCCCTTTTTTCAGCAGTATAAAAAAGGTACGGACCTTCTCTTGAGGACTTTATAACCTATAATTATTCCCCCTCCCTCCCACTTTCAGAACGCACTTTTCTTAAGCTTTGTGAAATTCAAGGTAACTTCACTTAGGTAAGTCACTCCATTAACTCTGTTCCTCCCCCCTCCAAATCCTTCACATTTTAAACTGCCATATAGGACACAAGATCTAGAATCAGAAAAATCAAAGTTCCTGTCCTGGTTCTGCCCAACCCTGAGAAATTCACCTAACCTCTAGAGTTATGCTTTTCCATCTGTAAACTCAGTGATTTATGACTTTCAACATTTGAATGCCTAGCCCCGGTGGGCATCCCATTATATTACTCTCCCTTACTCATCCCACTTAGATTACCTTTCTGTTTCCAGTCACATATTAGAGAATTTTTAGAATTTGGGAAAAAATAATAGTGGTTAATATATCCAAACCCCACATTTCAGAATAAGGAAATTAACTCTATAAAGAGTAACTTGCCAGCCAGACAATAGAAGCTTTTGCTTCCTGCCCTAGGGGAGCTGGGGGACACAGCTTACAAAGAGAGAGCTTAACACTCATCAAATCCCCCTCTCTGCCCAACTGAATTCTAGCCACTCTTCAAAGTCAGTTTAAGTCCTAAAGTGTCCAGGAAGCCTCCCCCAGTCACTTCAGTCTAGAATACTCACTTCCCTCTTTGAATACTGATGCCTCTCTGCAGGGGTGATATTAAAAGTATTAACAACTAGCACCCCAGTGGTACCAACCAATCAGAAAGGATGTCTAACCAACCAAAACACACGTGGCCCAGTGGGAATTGCTGGTTGAACATCAGCCCTCCTATTAATAACAATACAAAATAGCAACCTCAAATGCCAATACAATTTTCTCATTTGATCTTAACAATCTCATAAACTAGACAAAGTAGGTATCATCCCCATTTTCTGCATACCTAGAAGTTGGGGCTAATAACGAAATCTAATAACCAACTGCTTCTTTTTTTTTTTTTTTTTTTTTGCGGTTAGGCGGGCCTCTCACTGTTGTGGCCTCTCCCCTTGCGGAGCACAGGCTCCGGAGCACAGGCTCAGTGGCCATGGCTCACGGGCCCAGCCGCTCCGCGGCATGTGGGATCCTCCCAGACCGGGGCACGAACCCGTGTCCCCTGCATCGGCAGGCGGACTCTCAACCACTGCGCCACCAGGGAAGCCCCCAACTGCTTCTTTTACCACATCACATGACTTTTCCTGATTGTACACAGAATTCTCAATTAATATTGTATAAACTGTACTTACATATAACAGTATAAACACTAAAGGAATACTCAAGTCAAACAATTAATTTAAACAACAAGCATTTAAGTGGAACAGAATATAAAACATAGTGCTAGGTTCTGAGACCATAAAAGAAATAAAAGGCATGATCCTTGCCCTCTGGGTACTTATAACGTTCGAGAGTATTTTTAAGTAACAGTGCAACATGGTAGAAACAGACAACACAAAGTGTAAGTTCTATACAGTTCAGGGAAATAAAGAGTTCACAAACTAAAGCAGTATAGGAAGTCAGGACTGAGAACTTCTCTCCTCACACTCCCAAAAGGGGCAAAATTAAATATGTAGTGAAAAGGCTGAAAAGTGAGGAGTGGGTGGAAAAATAGAAAACGCTGGAATTGAGGGTTTGCAGTAGTGGGATGTGAAATCTCTGGTTGGATACACAGAGATGGCCCTAATCATAAGCCTCAAGTACTGCTCTAAGCACTGAATACAAATGGGAAATCTCGTAAACCCTTTGTGCGGATGGCTGAGGAAGATTAGCTTGGCAGCAGCCTATAAAAAAGCCTAGGTGAGAGAAACTCTGGAAAGCAAATGGATTTGAGGGATAACAGGCAGGACTAAGCTGATGGCTGCATATGAAGAAAGGACAAAACATTCAAGAGGCATTAATGTAAAGAAGAGTTGGGTTTTAGGAATGTTTTGAAAGAAAAAGTTACGACAAGGAAGCATTCTCACACAGGATATATATGTAGACATAGTGATACTAAACTGTGTACCACGGACAAGGAACCAATTTCCCTAGAGAAATCTATGTTGGAGAGAGCAGAAGCTGGGCAGAGAAATACAAAACTGATACCGAGACAATAAGGAACAACGGCAAACTCTTAAAAAGGAAGTCAAATTATAAACTTTAAAAAGCATTTGCGCTTCTTCAGAATATATGAAAGGATGAATGGAAACATCAACATAATCAAGGAGAACAGGCAGACCAGTTGAGGTAGTCTAGACTTAAGCATAATAATAGCTCCTGGATCGGCTTTGTATTGTAGGCATGCCAGGGTGGTCTGTAAGCTCCAGGGCATGGACTGAGCAATATTCTGTACATCTATTAAGTCCAATGCTAATGATTGAATACACGAACACTTTGAGTGCTAAGCTAGGTGGAAAAGAGTGAACTATGCTACTTGAGTAAATAGTGGTGTGGAAATGTTACTTATGCTTGATGCATAACTATATTGATTCTCCCACCTGTCCACACATTTATCTTTTCCTCCTTCTCAGGCCAATGTCAAAAATCCATTGTTTCCTTTAATGTAGGCCCAGTGTGAAGGGACTCCAAGAATGTACTAGGAGTGGTTAGGGTTCGGCACTTCCACTGGAGGGGACACGGGTTCGATCCCTGGTTGGGGAATTTAGATACCACAGCGCGGCAGGGCCAAAAAAATAGAATGTACTAGGAGTCAGAAAGAAGCCAACCTGTTTTTCTAATTGTGAGGACAAAAATCTAAAAGTGAATAATAAAGATCACTATTAGAGGACTAAAAAAGAAAAATGGGCTATGCCAGAGAGTGAGGTGTATATATTAAGGTTTATAGGTTTTGGAAACACTGAACCCTCAGTGTACTAACTCCAGCTCTTAGTAATTGAGTACTTACCCTCCCCACACCTCAGTTTTCTCATCTGTAAAATGGGGCAGGGCTTCCCTGGTGGCGCAGTGGTTGAGAATCTGCCTGCCAATGCAGCGGACACGGGTTCGAGCCCTGGTCTGGGAAGATCCCACATGCCGCGGAGCAACTAGGCCCGTGAGCCACAACTACTGAGCCTGCGCGTCTGGAGCCTGTGCTCCGCAACAAGAGAGGCCACGACAGTAAGAGGCCCGCGCACCGCGATGAAGAGTGGCCCCCGCTCGCCGCAACTAGAGAAAGCCCTCGCACAGAAACAAAGACCCAACACAGACAAAAATAAATAAATAAATAAAATGGGGCAAATGCCACATAGCCCTAAGGGTTTAGTTGTGAGGATTAGATAATGTACTTTGGTGTACTTTATGCATCTACATCATAGTAAGCTCTTAAAAGACAGTAGCTATTAATAATAATTGGCACCCTAAGTCTTGAATTTTTTGTTTTAAAAACATTTGGTGTTCAATTACAGACACAGAAACGTACTTTCACTTTATCTTAGTTGCTTACACTAAGGCTCTATATTTCAGTTTCTAGTATTATAACTTGGATGCTAACAAAGTTTTTCAATTCTCCTTCCGCGGGGTAGGTGACGACCACATACCCCATCCTAATTTAATATTTTGGAAAACGTAGCAAACACTCCCTCGAAAACCAGCTACACAGACGACTGATTCAAACTACTGTCACTCAAGAAATGGAACATCTCTAGCGATGTTCCTTCGAGGAAATAAAAGCGTTTGATCAATTCAGAGTCATTTCCATTCAAACATTCCAAACCCCCGCAGAGTGAGCAAACGTTCAAGTTTCTACTACGAAAACAATCTGTAGCCTCCTGGTTACTGGATTCACTTCAACACTTCCCCAGAAGCACGAAAGAAGAAGCACTCCGCACATGTTAGTGCCTCCTTGTCCTCACACAAAGCTTCACAGTAGCTCCCCTTCCAAAGCCACCCCTGGCTGGAGAAGCGGCCCCTCTCGGCGGGGTCAGGCCGGCGCCAAAGGCCAGGGCGGCCCTGCTGACCCGGGGGTCTCTGCCACACATCCCCCCCTCCCACTGCTAGGGGAGGCCCTGGAGGCTCAGAGCTCACACCCCGCCCTGGAAGCCTCCTCGGACCCCAATCCCTCCCGGGACCCCGGAGCCTGGAGCACCTACTCGTTCGGGGTGCGGTGCCCGGGACAACGCCACACAGCGCCCCGCGGGGAATGGGGAGTAGTCCCAGCTCTGCCGGTCCCGGCCAGCCTCACACCCTCCGGCTGTCGGCCCGCGCCCACTCGCTCCCCAGAGGGCAGCCCCCGACACCGGACGGCTTCGCCCGACGCCACCTCCCCCGGAGAGCCGGCAGCCGGGGCAGCCGCGGGCTGCCGGGCAAGTCCACCCGCGCTCGGACCCAGGCCCTAGCCCCGCCTCCGCTCCCCACCCGCGGCTAGCGTGGCGGCGGCCCGAGCAGGAAAGCCCGGCCCCGGCCCAGGCGCCGCCACCTGCGCCCCCGGCCCCGCGCCATGTTTGAGAAAGAGAAGGAGCGAGCCAGAGGCCGGGCCCGGTCCGCGCGCCCCGAAGCCGCCCGCCAGTCCCGCCGCGCCGCCGCTCACCCGTCACCTCCGGGACCAGCGTTGCCGCCGCCGCCAGCACGAGGAGGAGCAGCCGGGGACGCGGAGCAGCGGCCGCCGCCTCCATGGTCCCGCCGCCACCGCCTGTGGCCCGGCCCGGCCCGGCAGCCGCCTCGCCTCAGCAAACCTCGCCTCGCCCCACCTCCCCTGCCGCCGCGGCGGCCTCGCTTCGGCCTTTTGTGACTGCTCTGGGGCTGCGCGTCCATTGGCTGCCGGGCTCCCGCCGGCCCCGCCTCCCCGCCGTCTGCGAACAGCCGAGCGGGACCCAACCCAGAGCCCCGCCTACGGGCCCTCTGGGCAACCAATCCAGAGCCGCGGGCGCCTGGCCGCTGGCCACGCCCTCAGACTCCCCGCTGGGGGGACCCGCCAGACCCCTGCAGCTGTGGAAGCCGCTGGGAGTTCGGAGAAGGCCCAGTGGGAGCAGGGTCTAGCCAGCCCCGGTACTGCCTTGCCTCCAGCCACCGAGGGCACTGGGTGTGTCTGGGACGATGGGTGTGTCTGGGTGTGAGTCGCTTTAGGAAAAAGGCTGTGGCTGCTCGACGCTCTTTTCTTCTAGCCTCTTTACTTCTCACCTAAGATCTGGTACTGAGCCTGGTTCCCATTCACAGCCCTGCACCATCAATACCCCACACATTCACCCAGATCCTTAGTACCTTCAGGCACTAAGTAACTTCCACTCCCCAGATCCTCGCCTCAACTTTCAACGCCCCCCGCCCCAAGATCCTACCTCAGTGCCTTTCAGATACGACCCAGTCTCCTGTTTCCTCCCACTGTCAGCGTCCACCCCCAAACCTAGATACCCCGCCAAACCTAGATACCCCAAAAAAAAAATTCTGAAGAAAGTCTCCAAATCTGGCCTCAGACCTCAAATCCCGAGCTCCGTCACGCCCCCGAACTGCCTCCCGCCCCTCTCCGGAACTCAGAGCAGAGCCAGACTGGACTCCAAACCACACTCCTTTCCTCTTGTCCCTTCCTGATTCAGGTGGGAAAGGGAAGGTTCCCACCCCCATCCCCAAAGGAGAGGGATTCCCGCTTCTTAGCACGCAGCATCCCGAGGGCGGAGGAGGAGCAGTCATTATTTTGAGCCGCCTTTGACACGCCTGCACAATAATTCTGAGGTGTCACTAGAAACCCAAATGAACTCGGCTACGTTTTCATTCTGAATTCCTAATTTACTGTGAGACGCTCCACCCACCTTTCCTCCGGGACGCCAAAACGAGCTCCAGATTTATCACTATTCCTGTCAGACTAGTCCTCTCTTCAGACACAAACACAGACGAGGAGGCTGTTACATAGAACGGAGAACATTTTCCACAGAACCTTTTAGGGAGAAAATTTTATTTTCTGTGCGATTTGAACTTGGAGTTAAAAAAACCTTAGTAACAGGAATCAGAACCAGCCTTTAGCATGCTTTGTAAATTACTTTAGCACTACTTGGTGAGCATTTTACAACCCTGTGAAGACCTCCCTCCTGAGCAGTAAAGGGGCATGGTGGAGGTGTTGGAGCTGAGATCTGAGACGGGCACTATTCCCCTTCTGGCTTGAACATTTATTTGAGAAAGTCAGTTAACCTTTCTGAGCCTCCATTTCTTCATCTATAAAATGGAAATAATATCTGTCTCCCAAGGTTAGTGAGAGGATATGTTCAGATTTGGGGGCTCCCCTTCTTCCCTTTCAAATTCTACTCCTAGGCTCTCTCTCATCGACCCCTCACCTGCTCCTCTCCTCTGGGCAAGTAAGGGGCTGATAATACATACACTGAACCACCTAACCAGGGATGCAGCTACTGCAAGGTCAACGCCTGCTCTCTAGGGCTGCCTGAGACCACCAGCAGGAAGCTTTCTTCTTGCTCCCTGCAGCAGGCAGTCCAAGCCCAGGGAGGCTGTTTCTGCCAGGCTCCAGCCCCAGTCTGCTTTCTCAGTTCTGGTTTCTTCAGTGGAGACCTGGTGGGTAGGTCAGGGCCTTGTGACACCTGAGGTCTCTAGACTGCTTTTTTTGTTGCTCTAGTCTCAATATCTTGCTTAAGATAAGCCCTCAGGAGATACTTACTGTGTGAATGAGTTAATGAATGAATGATTCATCTCAGACAAGTGATTGTTCTTCTCTCATCAGTAAGTTCTTCATCTCTAAAATGGAAATATAATAGTACCTGCCCTATTTATAAATAAAAGGGATCGAATCACATGTCTTAGACCCCTTAAATGACATAATGTATCTGAATAGTGTCTGGAACATAGTAAATATATAGTAACGTCATTTCCTTTGCCCATCCCCTTCCAGCTTTGTGTGATTCTAATCAGCGTTCACATTCACAGTAATTCGTGCCTTTGCCTTACAGAGCCTCAATTAATCAGATATCTTCTATGACACACTTCCAGGTTCTTCACATTTCCATGGAATTGAGCGTGTTCATTAGGAAACTGAGGAACAGGAAGGAGAAACAGACTATTTTTAAATTTTATTTTCCTGATATTTGGAGGAAATTTCCATGAGCCACCGATCTATAAATAAACTACATTAGAATGGAGCAATACATTGTACGTTTATAATCGTGGTTCTCCAATTTAAAATGTCTCCAAATTACTAAGGGAGCTTTTTTTAAAAATTTTTATTCATTTATTTATTTTTTGGCTGCACTGGGTCTTCGTTGCTGCATGAGGGCTTCCTCTAGCTGCGGGAGCGGAGGCTACTCTTTGTTGTGGTGCGTGGGCTTCTCATTGCTGTGCCTTCTCTTGTTGTGGAGCACGGGCTCTAGACACGCGGGCTTCAGTAGCTGTGGCAAGTAGTCTCAGTAGTTGTGGCGCACAGGCTTAGTTGCTCCGCGGCATGTAGGATCTTCCCGGACCAGGGCTCTAACCCGTGTCCCCTGCATTGGCAGGCAGATTCTTTTTTTTTTTTTTTTTTTTTTGCGGTATGTGGGCCTCTCACTGTTGTGGCCTCTCCCGTTGCGGAGCACAGGCTCCGGACGCGCAGGCTCAGCGGCCATGGCTCACGGGCCTAGCCACTCCGCGGCATGTGGGATCTTCCCAGACCGGGCCACGAACCCGTGTCCCCTGCATCAGCAGGTGGACTCTCAAACACTGCACCACCAGGGAACCCCGGCAGGCGGATTCTTAACCACTGCACCATGCCACCGGGGAGGTCTCTAGGGGAGCTTTTTAAAATGCAGATTCCTGGTGTCAGCCCTAGAGAGTCTGCTCCAGTTCATCTGAAGGAGGTCCAGGAGTCTGCATATGTAATAAACACCCCCAGGGGAAGTATCACCAGGTCATGCTTTAAAAGACACTTCGTTTAGGAAGTGTGACCTTAAAACTCAGTAAATAAAAATGCATGTGCTTATTTCACCTTTTGGAAGCGGATGGGCAATGGAAGGAAGCCTCTGGCTTTGGAGTTCTGCAGGCCCTAGTTGGAATTCTGGCTCTGCCATTTACTAGATGTGGGATCTGTGCACCCTACTTGATCTCGCTGAGATTTCACATCTCTGGTGTAAATTGGGATAATGACACTGACTCATATATTTGTTATAAGGTCTAAATGTGCTCTTGCACATGAAGAATCTATCATAAATATTAATTCCCTTCACAGTCTCTATAGGCCCTCAAAAATGTATAGTTTGTTTACTCCAACGTCGTAATTTGAAGGGGAAGAAAATGAGGACCAGTCCCCCAGCAAGTCAGCTTCTGACTCAGGACTAGGAGACTCACTCTAGTGCCCTGTCCCCTGCACAATGCTACCTCTCCATCTCTAGGCTAAGTACATTGTTTGCTTTGCTTTTCATTTTGCATTATTCCCTCAAGGAAGATGTTTTCTCTTAAGTAGAGAGCAGAGACTGCTAGTTGCCTAATCTACATCCACTGCTACATTCACTTTATAACAGAATCCTCATTTTCTTTGGCAAAGCAGTTCACCTAACTAAAAATTTCCCAGGCTTCTGGCACCTCGATATCGCCATGTGGCAGATTTCTGGCCAATGAAATATAATCAGAGGTCTACCAGGTAGAGCTTCTGGGAAAGATATTGTTTTCCTCATAAAGAAGAGACAGACATCACATTTTCACCCTCTTTCTGCCTGGAACACAGTTGCAATGACTGGAGGTGCAGCAGCCATCTTGTGAACATAAGGATGTTGGCCATAGCTAGGAATAACAGAGAGAAAAATGGAGAAAGTCTCGGTCCTTGATAAATTCCTTAAGCAACTGAACCAGCTCTGAAATGCTTATCCCTGGAGTTCTTATTATATGAGAAAAATAAACATCTTTTCTTTTAACCCTAGAACACTTCAACTCTAGTCATATGCTATCTATCTATTGCTGTATATTTTATTTCTATCTTATTTTTTAACCCACAAGACATTATCAATTTATACCATTATTATCTATTGCTAACTCTTGGTGCTCCTAACTGAATAACAAATCACTTCAAAACTTAGTGGCTTAGAATAGTAACCATGTATTATTTCTCACAAGACTGTGGGTAGGCTGGGCAGTTTTTCTGGTCTAGGCAAATTTAAGCTGATCTCAGCTGAGCTCCCATATGAATCTGCTGTCGGGTGGCAGATCAACTTGATGCTGAACAGATCTATAATAGTCTCGGTCAGCTTTTCTATGTGGTTTTTAATCCTAGCAAGCTAGTCTGAACTTGTTAACATGACAGTTCAGGGGTCCAAAATAGTGAATGGAAGTTTACAACTGGCACAACATAATTTCTGCCACATCCCATTGGTTTGGCATGAATTGAGCTGAGCCCAGATTCAAAGGGTGGGGAAATAGACTCCATCTCTTGATAAAAGGATCTGCAAAATCACATTGCAAAAGGGCATGGAGACCAAGAGGGGAATAAGAGTGGCCATTTTTGAAAACACTTTTTACTGATTTTTCTGATCTTCATTCTTTTTACCTCTAGACTTTCCATCTCAAATCACCTTCATTCTGCCTGAAGTATATCCTTTTGAATTCCCTTTAGTGAGAGTTGACTAGTGGCAAACAATTTTAGTTTTTGTTTGACTGAAATGTCTATATTTAATCCTTATTATGGGACAGTGTTTTCACTGTATATAGAATTGTAGGGTGATAATTGTTTTCTCTCAACAATTGAAGACATCATCCCACTGTCTCTGGCTTCCACTGTTGTTTTTATGAAATCAGATATTAGTTGATTTCTCCTTTGTAGGTAATCTATCTTTTCCCTCTGCTTTTTTAATAGACTTTATATTTTATAAAGTATAAATAATAAATAAGAATACTTATTTTCTAGGTTCACAGCAAAACTGAGCAAAAATTACATAGAGTTCCCATGTATTTCCTGCCCTCTCCATGCACAGCCTCCTCCACTGTCAATATCCCCCATCAGAGTGGTACATTAATTACAGTCAGTGAACCTACAATGACACATCATTCTCACCCAGAGTCCATAGTTTACATTAGAATTCACTCTTGGTATTGAACATTTTATAAGTTTTGACAAATGTATAATGACATGTATCCACCATTATAGTATCATACAGAGTATTGATACAGTATCAATCCTCTGTGCTTGGCCTACTCCTCCCTCTCTCCCCCATCACTTGGCAACTACTGATTTTTTACTGTCTCCATAGCTTTGCCTTTTCCAGAATGTCATATAGTCAGAATCATACAGTATGTAGTCTTTTAAGGTCTGCTTCCTCCACTTAGTAATACGCATTTAAGTTTCCCCCATATCTTTTCATAGCTTGATAGTTAATTTCTCTCTGGCACTGAATAATATTCCACTGTATAGGCTTACTACAGTTTATTTATGAATTCACCTACTGAAGGATATCTTGGTTACTTCCAAGTTTTGGCAACTATGGATAAAACTGCTATAAACATCTGTGTGCAGGTTTTTGTGTGGACATAAGTTTTCAACTCATTTGGGTAAATACCAAAGAGCATGATTGTTGGATCATATGATGAAAGTATGTTTAGTTTTGTAAGCAATTGCCAAACTATCTTCCAAAGTGGCTATACCATTCTGCATCTCTACTAGTAATGAATGAGTCCTGTTGCTCCATATCTGGATGCTTTATTTTGTTGAATTTTTCATCTCTAGACGCTTCATTTGGTTCTTTAAAAAATCTTCTATTTCTCCTCTCATTACGTCCACATATTTCTTTACATCCCTAAGCATATGAAGCATAGCTATACTAGCTGTTTTAATGTATGTACTTGTCAGATAACTCCATCATCTCTGTTGTTTCTGGGTCTGTTTCTGTTTACTGATATTTTGGGCTCACATTTTTCTACTGCTTCGTATTTCTAGTGACTTTTTTTTATTGGATGCCAGACATTGCAAATTTTAGGGTGTGGCATGCTTGATTTTCTTGTATTGCTTTAAAGAATCTTGAACTTTTTCTGACAGTGAGCTAGGTTACTTGCAGATTAATTTGATTCTTTTGAGGCTTATTTTAAAACTCCTTTAGGACAAGTCCGGAGTAGCCATTAATCTAAGACTAATTTTTCCTCACTTGTAAGGTACGGCCTTTCTGGGATCTCTGTTAAATGCTCTATATATTCAACAAAGTGTCTCTACTCTGGCTGGAGAAAGCTCAAATGATTCCTGACCTGGTCTGAGCTCAGAATTATCTGAGAACATTATAGCGTCTCAGTAATTTTTCTTTCCTCTAAAGTTGTTATTGCTGGCTTTGTGAGGTTTCCTTCCCTGTGTGCATAGATGAACATTCAACCACAGACTCAAACAGACCCCCTATGCAGCCTTCTAAACATTCTACATAGCTCCTTTCTCTCCTGAACTCTTGCCTTGCAAATTCTAGCAGCTGCAGGCTTGCTGAGCGCTGGTCTCTGTTGAGCGTCTGTTACTCATTTGCATATCATCTTTTATGATGTGTCTGTCCAAGTCTTTCACCCAAGTCTTTTATTAATAATTGATAGGCGTTATCTATATAATCTGGATGTGAGTCCTTTGTCAGATGTGTGTATGGTAAATAGTTTCACTCTGACTGTTATTTTATTGTTATCCTCAAAGAGCAATAATTTTAAACTTTTTCTTTTATAGTTAGTTCTTTTTGTGTTCTGTCCAGAAAATGTTTGCCTACATTCAATCACAAAGATATTCTCCTATACGTTCTTCTAGATGCTTTATAGTTTTAGCTTTTACATTTAAGTCTTTGAGCCATCTTGAATTAACTCTTGTGTAAGATGTGAGGTATGAATCAAGGTTCAATATTTTCCATACTGACATTCGGTTGATGCATGACTTGAAAAAAATGTTCTTTCCTCATAAAACTACGCTGGTACACTGGTACATCAAAAATCATTTGATTGTGGGTTTGTTTCTGGATCCTCTTTTCTTTTACATTGGTTTATTTGTCTGTCTTAAAGCCAATATCACTGTTTTGATTACTACACTTTATGGTACGTCTTAAAATCATGTAGAGTTAACCCAACTTTGTTCTTCTTCAATGTCGTTTTGCCCATTCTAAGCCCTTTACAGTTCCAGGTAAATTTTAATGATAGTTTGTCAATATCTCCAAAAACCCTGCTAGAATTTTTATTGGAATTGCATTGAATCTATAAATCAATTTTGGGAGAATGTACATCTTTATAATATTGATTATTCTAATTTGTGAGCATGGTATATTTCTCCATCTATTCAAGTCTTTAATTCCTCTCAACAATGTTTTGTAGTTTTTATTGGTAGGAGCATTTTGTAACATTTGTTAAATTTATTTCTAGGTAAATTTTTACATTACTGTAAGTGGAATTAATTATTATTTTTGGGGGGGAGGGCCATACCACACAGCTTGTGGGATCTTATTTCCCGGACCAGGGATTGAACCCCGGCCTTAGGCAGTGAAAGCACAGAGCTCTAAACACCGGACCACTAGGGAATTCCCTGTAATTAATTTTTAAATTTCATTTTCTAATCATTTGTCATTTTCATTAAGTTTTCACTTTAATTATTTTATTTTTCATTTGTAAAAGTCATATTTGGACCTTTTCCAAATCTGCTTGATCTTTCCTTATATCTCCTTGTTTTTCAATTTGTTCTTTTTAAAAAAACAATATAGCAATCATAGTTATTTCCTATTTTTGTTTGTGTATGATATTTCCAGTATTTGAATTCTTGTGGGTCTATTTCTTCTGTCTGTTGTGTCTCATTTACAGTGCCTCTGTGTACAGATAGTTCCTTTTTATTGAAAGCTGTGCATTTCCTTGAGATTTTATTTGTGGAAATTCTTTAAGGTCTGAGATAAAGGTAGGTTCCTCTATCAAGGATTTGCACTAGTTCTTGCCACCTGTACCACTACCAGTCTCAGATTAACCTAACAAATTATTGGCTTGAGTTTGGGGGGCGGGGGTTGTTTGTTGTTTACTGTTTAGAACACACAGGTAATATGAACTTGGGCCTCAAACTACATGAGGGGCAGATTATGGTCCCACAGGCTCCATAATGACATTAATTTCCCTTTTTTTGCTTAGCACCTAGGGTCTTGCAACCCCCTGGTGGTTGATGGGGTTAGTAGCTATTTCCGGTTTACACAAACCGGGAGTGTAGACATTTGGGGGTCTCACCTTTACGGATGAGGTGTCTAGGGGCCTTGGATGGCCCTGGTCTCTGTACTTCATGATTCCCTGTCCTCTGTGAGGCCCGACAACAGAAGCTCAAGTCCACCGGGTTCAATCAATGTCCTCAGAGCCACAGCCAGCGCAGTCCTTCTTTCACTTAGTACTCACTTAGGATTTTTGCCTGAGACTCTCTTACTTTCTTGCCAGCTCATAAATGCATTTAGAAAGATATATTGCCTCTGCATTTAAAATTTTTTCCTTGGAAGGGTCAATCCACCAGTTATCAGGATGGAACGCCTACTACCTAACATCCTGCGGACAACTTAAAAATCGCTATCCAGTTATCGTTACAGCAGAATACAGTCGTAACTGTTATAGGTCTCACAGGGGTTCAACCAAAAGCTGTTTTGCAATACAGTATGCGAAAAACCCTGCTTCTGGCAGTGTCTCTACCCATTCTCCAACATTAAAAACATACTCACAGTCTGTCTCTCCCCACTCGCCTCTGTCAAGCTGGTTTCCCCAAATGCTTGGGTTACTTTTAAGAAAATGTTTTGGTTTTTGTTTATTATTGTTTTGTTTTCACTTGGACTTTTGTTATGAAAGTCTAATTTTAAACACACTACCGACAAAGGATTGCCCTGTGGCAAGTTTCTCTGCTTTGAAGAATTTATTTATTTATTTAGATTAATTCAGCAAAAGTCCCACAGATACTGGAAAACAGAAGTGGCCTCTTTTTGCTCACGTGAATTTGTGAGTGTGTATGTGTGTGTATATTTAATCCTGGTAGTTTACCTTTGCTCATTTTTGACTGCTTGATCTGCAAAGACAGATACAGGTATATGAAGCTCTCCTTCCTGCCTTCCTCTTTCCCCAGAGACACATCTTCTGGGCCTGACCACCCTCCTTCCCCCATAAGAGAGCCAAAAAGTAATGCCAATCTCCTGGCCCCTGTGAGTTAGGGCTGGGGGCTAGCAGGCTGGAGCTGTCTTCTCTCTGGCCCTGAGAAACAGTCCCAAGCTGCAGACTGTGGCTCTGTTTGCACCAGTCCTGACCTCAGACAGCTGGACGTTAAGCAGTCCCGGCCTCCCTCTCCAGGACTCGGCCTCCAGCGGGCTGATAATTAGGTTCTGCCTTGTTCCCTAGTCTAGGCTGCTGCACTGGTCACCTGTGTTGCCTACATCCTCCGTCTGGCCCAGACTCCTTTTTATCACCCCCCTTCCAAGACTGCAATCTCTGGCCAGGACCGAGCTCAGTGGATGAGTGTTTGCTCCATGCAGACGGACCTCCTAATGTGGTTGCCTCCGCTTTTCAAGTACCCATTGCTGCTCTCTCTTCGTCTGCGGAAACATCTTGCTCCTTGTTAGAATCTCCAGAGCGGACTGTCTGCACATGGTCATGTGTCACTCTTCCCTTGGTTGCTGCCTGCCCTGACTAGACTCGGTGCCTCACTAAGTTCGCTTACCCTTCCTCTGGGTTGGTCTTCCCTACCCAGTTACATTGTCTCAGAGAGAGCCCAGCTTTTCCCCCTGGTCAGCCAGGAAGATTCCCTGGAGGCAAGACAAATCGAGGGTTTTCAATAGGTTGCCCCTACCCCTTCCCCTTGGATCAAATTTCCCTTTAACCACACGTTCTTAAAAAGTACAAAGAGAAAAAAAAGCCAGAAGATATGGAGCACATAGCCATGTGGCCTCTTTGTAGGAGATCTGCACAAGTTTAATTTTACACACACACACACGCACACAGACACACACACACATACAAATTCACTTGCACATTTAGAACTATACATCCAAAAAACAGCACCCACATTTCATGAGAGAATTCAACAGAAACACAGCAGCACTGGGGAGAGCTTAATACAACGCTAAGTGGCAGATCAAGCAGTCAAAAAACAATCAAGGATAAATACCAAGGCTGAGTATGCGCTCACACTCCCCCCCCCAACACACACACGGTCACTTGCACAAAATGCAGAGTACTTCTGTTTTTCAGTATCGATGGGACATTTACAAAACTGAATCATACATGAAGAAACCTCAACAAATTACTCCAAAGCAGCAACAGTAGAGGATAAATCCCTGTCTCTGGTGTGTTTAAAGTTGGGCATTTGTAAGAAAAGTTCAAGTGAAAACAAATTCAAAAACCACTTACAAAGATTTCCTTAAGTAACCCAAGCATTTGGAGACATCAGCTTGAAAGAGGGAGGAGGAGCGACAGCCTGTGAGCATGTTCTCGCAGTTGGAGAAAGGGAGATTAACGCCAGAAGCTGAATTTCTCCTGTACTGTATTGCCAATAGCTTTTGTTTGAATTCCCTTCGATACCAATAGCAATGAAGACTATTTTAGTGCCAGAAAAAACTGACGGTGACTTTTAAGTTTGTGCAATGGGTGGGGAGGCGGGGAGTGGGAAGGTGGGGGGCAGAGTGGAGAGTGGACATTCCAACGGATCAGGTCTCCCAACAGGTTGGGATGGAAGTTTGCACTTACAGGCAAGCAGGTGGCCCACAGCCCCCAGGGCAGCCTCCACCCACCTAAGTCAGCAAGCACCAGCCCTACATAACTCCTTCCTACCTACAGGGCAAGGGCAAAGGATCCCATTCATCTAATTATAGTGTCTTGGCCACATGCAACCTCTAAAAATTCTCTGGGCCCAAGAGGGATGCCGACTCTCTCCTGAAGGTCTTTTGCAAAGGAAATGGCAGAACCTACAGACCTGCTAAGTTACCTGAACTGGAAAAACTAGGATGAAGGAGGGTGAGCCTTAGTGGGCTTGAAATTCCCTGCCCTTTAGTTTGGGTGCCCTGTGTTTCCAGTTCCATCTGAATATGCCACTTTTTAAGCCAGACCAACAGGATCCAAGCAGCCATGCTTGCCCCAACCAGGTTGAAATTTCCTGGTGAACCTCCCCTTGGTGTCTCTCAGCATTCCCCTGAATGTCAAATGGCACGTTAAAGACATAATCGCACCCCCAACTCAATAGCCAGAGCTTAGATTTGATCTCATTAAACAAGAGTAGGCTGTTCTGTTCTTTTCCGAGCTTTGAGGCAGAAGACTTGACATATTGCTTTTTGACCCTTCTCTGGATCTGTTTCCTTATCTGTGGAAAGTATGGAGGGATGTTTGGGAAGACTAGAGAGAGAGTTAAAGCTGCTTTCTAAAATCTGGATCCCCTACACCTGTGGCCAGGGAGGAGCAACATTGCCTCCTAAAGCCTCTGGTAGTGGAGATTCTTTGGTTTACAAGAGAAAGCCAACTCAAAAGCATTAAGCAAAAAACAAAAGAAGAAAAACTTGGCTGAAATACCAGAAAAGAACAAGGGCAGATGATGTCACTAGCTCTCAAGCTCTCTTTTTCTCCATCTCTCATCTCAGCCTTTTCTCTGTCTAGTCCTCATTCTCTCCTCCAGACATACTCTTGCATGTGTTGGGGTAGAGGGGATGACCACCATCTTCTCCTGCCAGATGTTCTGAAACAAAATCCCAGGGATAGACTCTGAATGGCCCAACTGGGGTCAGGTGCCCATCATTTGGGTCAGGGTTTCTCAACAGAGAGGCTACTAGCTTTTCGAGTAGGACAATTCTTTGTTATGGAGCACTGTCCCGGGAGTTGCTGATGTTTAGGACCCCTAGTCACTAAATGCCAAAGTGTTCCCCAGTCATTGTGACAACAACAACCAAACTGCACGCCCCTCACTTTCCAAGGCCAGGGCTGTGGGGTGCAATACTGCCTTATGTGGAGAACCACTGCCCTGTGCCAAACACTGAAGCCAGGGTCTCGGGGCATGGTGATTGGTGCCCTTGCCACTTGCCCTTTCCTGTGGTGGAGATCAGGATGGATGGGCCATTAGGTTTGACAACCCTGCCAGACACATAAGGCACCGGTGGTTGGGCAGGAGTCATTCCCCAAAGGAATTCTCACCAGGTTCCTACTACCAGAAGGGATGCTGTGCAGACAAAGCCCCACGGCTGTTGGTTGCAGGCCTCTGCCCCCATCTTTCAGGGGAAACGTGAGTGCTCCCACGGCGAAGCATTACCATCCTCCTTCCACCAACCAGTCCCCAGGCCTCAGTCACTCCACATCCTAAATCTCAGGACTCCAGCTCAAAACCGATCCCCCTTCACCTGGCATGGAGGCCCTCCTGGTCCCTTGTGTTTTTGACTCCTCTACATGCTCCCTGGACTTTGTCCCCAAGAGGCTGAGGGTCCCTATGTCCCTAGTCAGCACCAACAGTCAGCTGGACCGAACTTGCTGCACCAAACAAGAGCCACGAGGTAGGTTCTTCAGACCAATCACACCAGGGCAAGTGCTGTTTCTCTTGTGTGAGCCCATCAGAACCAGGCCATGTGGCGTTCCCAGAGCCCTGGCCACCTTCAGAGTTCTGAGAAAGAGGGAAGGAGGGGCTGTTTCTTGAGGAGCCCCAGTGTCTTCATGGCTCCTCAGCTCAGCTGAGGCATATGGTTGCAGGAACCAGGTTCTGGGAAGCATCTCGTGTGAGTCAAAAGCAAAGGCTAGGACATATTTTTCGAAGAGATTTCAGAGAGCTGAGCATTGGATGAGCACTGCTCAGGTGGAGACAGAGCATGCTAGCATGGCTAACTCCGCCCCCAGGGTCTCACACCCAGCACCCCAGAGGACAGTTCTTGACTCCTCCTTCAGACTCAAGAATGTAACTCAAACTCCTTCCTCATTTCCATTAAGATAGTTGAGACAGCGTGGTACTTTCCAAAGAAATTTAACTGTGAAGCTAAAGGAAATGAAAGAAGAAAATGCTGTAAATCCACCAAGCTTATAGAATCTGTGTCTCAGCTTCTGGAAGTTTCTATTCCACACTCTATTTGAGAGTTCCTTTTATGCATGACTCCATAGTATTTCTGAGGTGGGTTTCTTCCTCCCAATTCCAACCAAAAGCCAGTATGGGGTCAGGTCTCCTGGACGCAGTGCTTTCTCTCTCCTAGTCCTCATGGGTAGAGTTGAGTGGGGGAAGGGCGGGTATCCCCGGAGGGGCGAGATTTCAGCATAAGATCTTTCCACTCAACTGTTCTTTCCTTCTCAAACATAGGTAGGTCACCTCCTCTTAGCCTAACTCTTTTTTCCTTCTAGGAGCTCATAGTATAGGGAGGGAGTTGGCTACACATGATTAATACCTATTGTAGTGTCATAACTCCAGTAGAGCTGGACCACCTCCTAGCCCCCTTATCATAATGTTTCATCAAAAGAAACAATGGTCTGACTTCCCCACACACGCAAAAAAGTCATATAAGTTTTTACTGAAAATAAAAACTGTTAATGGTGCCGGAAGGATTACATTGAAATCTCACAATGTATCCTGTGCCACCCCACGCTCTTCCTTCTTTCCGAGAGGCCCTCTATCCGTTCTAACGTATATCCAGTAGCCTCCTCCTTCCACTTCTCCCACTACCCAGATCTCTATCCCAAAAGCCTTGGGAATCTGGCAGGCAAATGTGGACCAGGTCTTGGCAGGTGGCCAGAGATGGCAGGAGGGACAATTTGCTCCTTTTTGTGTCACCACGATGCAACAGTACAAGTGTGGTGGTGGCGGCCTTCTCTCTTACCACTCTTCTCTCTGCCCATCCCCAAGCATTATTGCTCTCCCTGGGGTCTGTCCCACATCTTCTCACTTCGACTCAACTTACAGTGTTCTTCCTGGACAACCTCAAATGCTCCCCTGCCTGCCACCCACCCCTGGCATGGACATGCAGCTGATTCCCAAACCCCTGTTTCCCCAGGAATTCAGCCTCCTAAGTGTCCAGGTTCTTCCAGTATGTAAAGTACTCCTTAGGGTTACCTGGAGCTTGAGACGGACCTGTGGCTGCCTACAAAGCTCTCTTTAGGGCAGCAAAACCATGACTTTTATAAGTAGGTTACTGATGATGTAACTTGGAAATTACCCTGTGTCTTATTTGTTTGCTCTTGGTCTCTCCTCCCTCCCCAGCAAATTTTGACCTGGGATGGAGGTGGGGTGAACAGTGAATAGCCCTTTTGTGTTTCAGACCAGATTGGCATCTCCAAAGTATTTATTTGTGAAATTTCCAGGCCCGTCAAAGGATTTGGTTGGATTCCCTAAGAGACAGATCCTTGGATTAATTGGGACGTGTGTCCCCCCACTGTGGCCAGGGAGTGACACATCCTAATTGGCTGAGGCCGAGGATTACTGTACATCCCTGAACCAATCATATGGCAACTGGCTGGGATTACGGTAATTGTTAAGGTCAGTCATGGACGCTCAAACACCTAGAGCCCATCCAAACCACAAGGTGATCCCTCTGTGAACTTCAAGATAATATTTACCCCTTGCTACCGGGAACACATGCTGATATTTTGTAATCCTAGCTTCTTGACCAGATAATGCTCAATTCTATTTCAATTTTTAAAAATCCTGGTCTGAGCCCAGTAGATTGACTTCACAACTCACTAATGGTTCATGGCCCACAGTTTGAAAAATGCCACTCTTAAGGTTTGCAGAAACTGCTTGCATTGTTTAAATGGTTGTTAAAATGTGTCATAAATTCCCCAGGAATTTAAGAGGGAAATGTGTAAGGAAGTGCAAGTTGGGTTAATAGAGGGTACAAGGTCATTAAGGGGTGGTACTTGCCACTTGTGACTCAGAAAAAGCCTTGAGAGAAGACACTTTTGAGCTCCAAAGTGGGACTCCAGCTTCAAGTAATGAGACAGTCCATTGGGACTATCCCCCTGAATAGATCAGATTTGGGACTACAAGGGACTCCCCTGGAGTGGCAGTATGGGCATGCGACACAGCTGGATGCCCTGAGCTGTTTTGTTCTACGATTTTTCTTAGCCAGAACCCAACTCCAACCTCTGAGCAGACTTCTTCAATTCTTTGGAGAGCATGGTGAGCAGACAGAGGCTTTCTTGGTCACGCTAGGGCCAGGCTAGTCCAAGCACCTGCTGTGAGCAGGGCAGTGTCTGTGTATGTGGAGGATGTGCAGGAGGAGTGAGGATAAACAGGCCATGTACCCATTTATATAAAGTTAAATGACATCCACAAGTAAATCATATATCTTTCAGGATACATTCATATGATAAAGACAAAATTCAGAATAGTGGTTGAGATTGAGATAGAAAGATACAAGGAAGGGACATAGAGGGTCGTTCAACAGTTATGGCAACATTTCATTTCCTAATCTGGTAGATAGATACATGGCTGGTTGTTTTCCTATTTATTAAACATTAACAATGCAATGTAGATACATTGTGTATATACATATACACACATCTATTAGGTATGTATGACAAAAAATATAATAAGCCATGAATCCTATGCTTAATGAGCTCACAGACTTAAGTGGAAGACAGCCATAATCACAATGAATATATTACACAGTGAGATCATAAGAAATATAAAGAAGCAATTCATTCTGGCTAGACTTATGACTTTGGGTAAGTTATTTTATTTCTTGAAGCCTCAAGCTTTTCAGATACATTTTACAGATAGATAGATGTTAGATAGATAGATAGTAGAGAGATGATAGAGAGATGACAGATATATACATATACACATATATAATAGGTTTATTGTGAGAATCAATTGATACATGATGCATGAGAAAATCTTTTTTTTTTTTTTTTTTTTTGCTGTAGGCGGGCCTCTCACTGTTGTGGCCTCTCCCCTTGCGGAGCACAGGCTCCGGACGCGCAGGCTCAGCGGCCATGGCTCACGGGCCCAGCCGCTCCGCGGCATGTGGGATCTTCCCAGACCGGGGCACGAACCCGTGTCCCCTGCATCGGCAGGCGGACTCTCAACCACTGCGCCACCAGGGAAGCCCATGAGAAAATCTTTGACAAACTGTGAAACACTTTAAAAAATGTGAGGTAATATTATCACTTTGGGCATATTTTCAACTGTGTATTTCTTCTGTGAAAGCGCTACCCCACACAGTTTTGGGCTCAAGTGGCAGTCTAAAGGAAACAGGTTGTAAGTAACTGTAAATTATTCTTAATCTAACAAATTTTGTGTCTAGCACGATAAAGATGCAAATAAAGACAAAACTGGCTACCACTGAATAGCTTGTGATTGTCAGAACAGGGACTTGGAGCTTAAGGGCTCCACTGGGACCCAGCACTTGGACTAGTGTGTTATTGGGGGTGGGGGCAGGGTGTCAGAGCTGAGAGGAGAGTGCGCTGAGAGGAGAGTGCTGTGCTTCACCTTCCCTGGGGGCTTTTTCGGTCAAGTCAGCAGACCCCTGCCTCCGTGACCACACTGGGCCCTGGCAGGTGCTGCTTCTCCCCAGCGCTCTGGCCTGAACGTGGACACAAATGCCTCCTCCCAGCTCTTCTCAGCCTCTGAAGGCACAGGAACACTGGCTTCTGATGCTGCCAGAGTAGGCTCTCTTTCAGGATTGCTGGACCCTGTCCTCTATTTTTTTTTTTTTTTTGGCGGTACGCGGGCCTCTCACTGCTCTGGCTTCTCCTGCCGCGGAGCACAGGCTCCGGACGCACAGGCTCAGCGGCCATGGCTCACGGGCCCAGCGGCTCTGCGGCATGTGGGATATTCCCGGACCGGGGCACGAACCCGTGTCCCCTGCATCGGCAGGTGGACTCTCAACCACTGCGCCACCAGGGAAGCCCCCTGTCCTCTATTATATGACACACCTAACATCAGCCAGATGCCCAGCCCAGCTCTGCAGGTCCTGATTTCTGGCTCCTTGCCATCTCCTTTCCACCTTAAGGTCTCAGAGGCTTGTTCTCCAGAATAAGGTTAGAATTTGTTGTTAAGACCTAAGAGTTCAGGCTCAAGGACCCTACAGACAAACTGATGCCTAAACTGAGGCTCCAAAGATTCTCTCTCCCGGGATAGAATATGTCCCAGAGCTTGGGGGAGACTGAGACCCCAGGTTAGAATCAGGTAGTTTATCAGTCAGAGTCCCAGCTGAACAGGTGGCACACTCAAATGGGGTCATTGGAGGGGAGTTTAATAAAAGGATTATTTTCAAAGAGATGGCCAGGTATGGAGAAACCACAAGGGAGAATGCAGAACCCCAAGGGCTCATGGAGGCACTGGTAACAGAAGGTGCTCTTACCAGCACAGGCCTGAAAAGGGGAGGAAGAGCTACTGGTGCCTGGAGAGACAGTCCTGTGCAGGGAGCTGCTTGATGGGAGCTGAGCTTTTCAATGGGGGAATGCAGCCAGACCTAGAGATCCCATAGACAGGGAACCCGGCAAATAAGTACCCTAAGCTCACTCTTCTCCCTCCCTCCCATCTCCAGCCAATGGCCTAACCTAACTGGACACCACAGGGCAAGAGAACCCACTGCTGTATTCCAGATGGATCAGGTTGCAGGGCACAGAGCCAGGTGGGTCTGGAGGAGCAACTGGCTCACACAGCCTCACTGTGAAAGTGGGGGCAGCTCTACAGGCCTGCAGAGACCAACAGTCAAGATGGGGAACCCAGAGGGTACCAGGTAACAAAAACACAGCCAAACAGTAGATTTGGGAAGACTACCTTCAGACCACAGGAATTCAGAGACAAAAGGGCCATTGGGAGGTGAGGGCACATCCTTGATGGCTGAATTCAAGTGTCCCGTGTTTAAACCAGGACGAAGTCACATCTTTGCAGAGATATTTTTGGCATGCAAGAATCGAATTCATTTAGCAATTTCACTTGAAGCAGCAGGCTGAAATTTCCCATCAACTGCTTTCAAGGACATTTAGAAGCAAATTTGTAGCAGACACTCCCTTATAAGCATCCTTGAGTGACTTAATGGAAAGATCTTCGTGCAACAATTCAGAAGACCTCAGTGATAGACTTCACTCTGCCTCTAACTCACTGGGTCCTTTAAATCACCCCCCTTCCCCTCTCTGGGCCTCAGTTTCCTTCTCTGTAATGTGAGAGGGTTGGCTATGATCTCTAAGATCCCTTCTGATTCTGGCATGCTAAGATTTTAATAGAAACTATACGATCAGGACAAGTCTTGACACATTGGTCTTGGCAGCAATTTTTTTTTTGGATAGGAAACCAAAAGCTCAAGTAACAAGAACAAAAATAAACAAGTGGGGCAACATCAAACTATCAATAAAAAGCTTCTGCACAGCAAAGAAAACAATCAACGAAATGAAAAGGCAACCTATGTAATAGAAGAAAATATTTGCAAACTATGTATATGGTACGGGGTTAATATCCACAATTTATAAGGCACTCATACAACTCAATAGCAAAAAAAAAAAAAATACAAACCCCAATTTTAAAAATGGTCAAAGGACCTGAATAGAAATTTTTCCAAAGAAGATATACAAATGACCAATAAGTACATGAAAATATGCTCAACATCACTAATCATCAGGGAAATGCAAATCAAAACCACAGTGAGCTACCACCTCACACCTGTTAGAATGGCTATTATCAAAAAGACAAGAGATAACTAGTATCAGAGAGGATGTAAAGAAAATGGAATCCTTGTACACCATTGGTAGGAATGTAAATTGGTGCAGTTGTTATGGAAAACAGTATGGAGATTCCTCAGAAAATTAAAAACAGAACTACTGTATGATTTAGCAATCCCTCTTATAGGTATATATCCGAAGGAAATGAAATCAGTACCTTGAAGAGATGTCTACATTTCCATGTTCATTGCAGCATTATTCACAATAGCCAAGATATGGAAACAACCTCAGCATCTTCCAACAAATGAATGGATAAAGAAATTATATATATATATATATATATATATATATATATATATATATAATTCAGTCTTTAAAAAGTAGGAGATCTGCCATGTACAACAACATAGATGGACTTGGATGACATTATGCTAAGTGAAATAAGCCAGACACAGAAAGACAAATACTGTATGATCTCACTCATATGTGGAATCCAAAAATGTCAAATTCATAGAGGCAGAAAGTAGCATGTGGTTACCAGGGGTGGGAAGGTGGGGGAATGTTGGTCAAGGGGTACAAAGTTGCAGTTATATATAATGAGTATGTTCTAGAAATCTAATGTACAGCATGATGACTATAGTTAATAATACTGTATTGTATTGTATACTGGAAACTTGCTAAGAGAATAGATCTTGGGTTCTCTCATCTTACACTTACACACACACACACACACACACACACGAATGGTAACGATATGGAGAGATGGATATGTTAACTAGCCTGACTATAGTAATCATTTCACTATGTATATGTACATCAAAACATGTACTTTTTTTTTTTCTGGCCGCACCACTTGGCTTGCGGGATCTTAGTTGCCCGACCAGGGATTGAACCCAGGCCACGGCAGTGAAAGCGCTGAGTCCTAACCGCTGGACCACCAGGGAACTCCCAAAACATGTACATTTTAAATACATACAATGTTTATTTTTTATAGAAAGGAGAACCAGTCATGATGTATCAGCACAGCCAACTTGGCAGTTACTATGTGATTCCATTTTGCAAGTTACAAAATTGTTTCTTTGAATTTGTTTCTTTCAATTTCTTTAAAATTGCTCAATTTCTCTAACGCAGCAAAGAGGCAAGAGAAAATAATTGCTTTCCAGTGGACTCATGCCCATGAAAACAAACCCGAGTGTACTGCTGCTAAAAAAGAATCCAGTCTGCCACACTTCCTATTTATTTGGCTTTGGAGAATTGGGCAGAGCAGAACTGAGGGAGGCGTGATACACCGCACTGAGTCATCACCTGAAATGGCTTCCGCCTCCAAGAGCCTCCCGCAGGCCGGGCTGCAGGGTAGGCCTCCTCTCACAACTTCCCCCTTAGTGCTATTTCTCCACAGAAGAAGACCCCTGCGCTCACTTCCTCATTACAGTTCCTGCTCACAAAGTTCATTTCTCTCGTCTCACCTAGAAAACAAAACCAGCGTCTGAATGTGTACTCTTTCTTTGGTTCCTGGCATTAAATCTGACTTCCGGTGAGAGGGATTTGTTGTGTTTCCCTGTCCACCTCCTCCTCTCTTGTTTTTGTTTTTTTTTTTGCGGTACGCGGGCCTCTCACTGTTGTGGCCTCTCCCGTTGCGGAGCACAGGCTCCGGACGCGCAGGCTCAGCAGCCATGGCTCACGGGCCCAGCCGCATGTGGGATCTTCCCAGACCGGGGCACGAACCCGTGTTCACCTGCATCGGCAGGCGGACTCTCAAGCACTGCGCCACCAGGGAAGCCCTCTATCCTTTCTTTAAATTACAAGTGATAGTTGTGCACTGCAGATTTGAAATTCCCTACTCACCAACAAACAAGCCAATTAACACAATTAGCACCATAGATGACTTTCCTATGAACAAAGGCTCTATTGTTTTCTTTCTATTGTTTTGCTTTCTCCCTTTCCATGGTAAATTTTACTTTTGTTCTTTTCCTTCTTATTTTTAATGCATTTATAATCTTGAGTATTTCTGTTCTTATATCATCTTTCTCCCCACTGCGCCACCAGGGAAGCCCCACCTCCTCCTTTCTTAAGGGAGAGCACACTCACCTTCTTCCTTTAGAGATCTGCTCCTCCCCTGCTGCAGCCAGGCCGTAGATTTTACTGAGGCTGCCAATCACTGATTCTTGACCCCTGGCCGCACAGATGATGATGCAACCTGAGCCTGACCAATCACAGAACCCCATCCCCCGGCCTCCAGGACTGAATGAGGAGATTGATAACAGCTGGGGCAATCAGCTGGGACTTACAGCCAGTAAAGCAGGGGGAGGAAAGAGACACCTTCTCATTGCCTAGGCATAACTGAGCTAAATAATATAAGCCAGGAGCTTCCGGTGGTCGTGCCTTCTGTGCCCTGTCCTTGCCAGGATGAAGCCAACTCAAGTAAGAGAAAATGAGGCCCCAAGCACAGAGAAAAGTCAAGGTGAGTGATGGAGGCAAAAGGAGGGGAGCAGGAGGGAGAGGACTTGACAATAGTATTTGTTTACTGGACACAGTGATCTCAGTGCCAGGCCCACCTTTTACAGGAGCCAATACCTCTTCTTTTTTAAAATTAAGCTAGGTATAGCTTGATTTCTGTCCCATAACCAAAGAAGTCTGAATAATACAGAAATTGATACCTGCAAAGGGGGACTTGTAAGTAATAATAGACTCTAAAAGGTGGAACTGGCCGAGGCAAGGTGGTAAGGAGCCAGGAGGATGGGGAGAGGCTGGCCTTGCAGGCCACGGGCTGGTAAGCAGCCTGGCAATATTTGCCAGCTGTCAGGAAAGGTCTAGGTCCAAAGATGTCAGGATGTCAGAGTGGGTGGGCTTTGTGCTACCCAAAAGGATGCTTCCGTCAAAGCCGGGCTGTTTGAAAGCAGTAGGGAACAGCAGGGAGATAAAAGAGAGGTCCTTCTCCTTGCAGCAAGATTTCCAGGGTGCAGAGATTCTGATGATTTTTCCTTAAAGTAATTCAACAGCAGAAATCTGTCGTTGGGAAGACGGTACCCTGGGGGAGCTGGAGTAAGAGGGAGAATCTCATCCTGAAACCCCACTGAGTGGAACACAGCCCAAGGCCTGTGGGGACCTTCATCACCTTGTGGAGCTTCAAGTCAGCTCAGGCCAGGAGGAAGAGTCCCAAGAAAATGGACCCTGTGGTGAAGAGCAGAGATCCCTCCACTCTGGGGTCCAGATTGCCACTGCTCAGTGGAAATCTCCCAAGTCCCCCAAGAGGTAGGACCAATAGGAGGACAGAAGGAATTTGCTCCTCTGCCAGAGAAATGAGTTTTTGCTGTCCCTGTGCGGAAGAATGGGATGTTGCTACTTGGCAAATGACGACTCACTGAAATTGTTTCCCCTTCACCCTTTTAAATAGAATTTCACAAACATATATGGGGTGGTTCAATGTACCATTTAATCACAGGTGGCAAGAACATGAGTACGGCCAATTGGCCTCTCAACTAGAACCGGATCAAACTATTGCTTTTTCAATTATTCAACACATAGTTACTGAGCACCTACTCAGATACTCTTCTAGACCCTGGAGATATGATAACAAAGAAAAACAACCAACCGAAACCAAATCTTGCCCTTCTCTTCCTTCCCATACCATGAATAGTACCACCATCCAGGCAATGGGCCAGGCTCAAATCCCAGGAATCATTCTCTCATAACTGAGACCTTTCAGCAAGTCTCCTCCTAAATTCATCCCAAATCTGCCCACTTCTCACCATCTCTCCTGCTTCAGCTGTAGCCCAGGACATCATCACCAATCAGCTAAATCATGGCAACAGTTTATTAACTGGTCCATTTGCCTCCACAGTCCACTCAGTGCACATAAGTCACAGTGGTCTTTTCAAACAAAAATCAGTTCATATAGTTTTAAACCTCATAGATCTGGTGAAATCAAAAATCTAGATAGTTGTATCTATCTCAATAATAAAATGAATGCTAGCTTCAGGAGGTATGTGTTTGTGAGACTCTCTTTGTGTACTTAAGGGGTCCATGCTGGTTTTGTATTTTCTGATGGTGGATAATGTCATGATGATACTACTGCCTCAAAAAATAAAAATAAAACCAGTTCATGTCCCTCTCTCACTTAAAATCCTCCAGGAGCTTCTCAGAGCAACCAGACATAAAGTCCAAAGCATTTACCTTAGTCTACAAGAGCCTAGGTGATCTGCAGCTGCCTACCTAGACTCCCTTGTCTTGCTCTGCCTTCTCTCCCATTTACTCTCCCTCCAGCTCCTTCCAGCTTCTTTCTGTCCCTTAGACACACCAAGTGAGCTTGCATCTCAAGACCTTTACAAAATTTGCTGTTCCTCCTTCCTGGGACACTATTCCCCCAGGTCTCTGCCTCCCTTCCATTGTTCAAAGGTAACAGGATGGGGACTTCCCTGGTGGCGCAATGGTTGGGAGTCTGCCTGCCAAAGCAGGGGATGTGGGTTCAGTCCCTGGTCTGGGAAGATCCCACGTGCCGCGGAGCAACTGAGCCTGTGCACCACAGCTGCTGAGCCTGCGCTCTAGAGCCCGTGAGCCACAACTGCTGAGGCCACGTGCCAGGACTGCTGAAGCCCGCACACCTGGAGCCCAGGCTCTGCAATGGGAGAGGCCACCGCAGTGAGAGGCCTGCGTGCAGCAACGAGGACCCAACGCAGCCAAAAATAAAAATAAATAAATTTATGAAAAACAAAACAAAACAAAACAAAACAAAGGTAACAGGATATTCACTGGGACTTTTCCTGTCGTCCGGGAATTCCAGCTAAAGCCCAGAGATGAGAACTGGAGAATGGCCCTTTCTCAAGACAGCGGCCCACCATGACACCAGGTTCCTTTCCCAGAGCTCATGGAAAGGTGTCAGACAGTCCCTACCACCCATCCCTCCTTTCTAATCTTCATGAGGTGACGGGGAAGGAGAAAAGAAGGGGAGTTAGAGTAAGAATCATCTGCCTTGTGGGGAGTGCAGTGTTTGTGATGAGAGGTGACCTCCCCCTAAGCCAAATATTGAGGAGGCTCCAAAGAATCAGCAATAGAGAAGGGTCCCTGAGAGAAGGGGAAATTGGCATGCTGTCCCCAAGTCAGTTATCCTTTTCTAATTTGCCCTTGGACTTAGCTGAGTAAGGTAGAGGAAGATCGACTTTGTTTCAAGATGGGAACTGGGGCAAAAGGGGAGCTACCTATACTCTACTGTTGCCCTGGTGAGATTCCCAGTTGGGCTAAGTGGACATTACAGAAGGTAGTTGGTCCCACCTCCTGTAGGAAGGTCCTCCAGAGGACTCACCAGCATTTGAGTGCCTGCCACAGAGAGGGTGTCAGTGGCCACTGTAAGCTAGAGAAGTAGGAACAGCCAAGCTGGAAAGGACGACAGCCCTGGCCAGGTAAGTAAAGAAACGCCTGTCCTGTTTCCTCTCCTCCCTCCCACCACAAACACGCCAGAAGGGCTGAGCCTTGAAGAATGAAGGGGAGAATGTACCTCAGAACTTGATCAGACTCCTTCCCCATCTTCATTCCTAGAGGTCAGGATCTCAGCTCAAGAATGCTCTGCGTGAGGGCAGGGGAAAGGGAAAAGAGATTGAAATACAGTTTGTGACTGAAGTCTTTTTTTTTTTTCCTATTTATTTATTTATTTTTAGCTGCATTGGGTCTTCGTTGCTGTGTGTGGGCTTTCTCTAGTTGTGGCGAGCAGGGGCTACTCTTCGTTGTAGTGCACGGGCTTCCCATGGCAGTGGCTTCTCTTGCTGTGGAGCATGGGCTCTAAGCGTGCGGGCTCAGTAGTTGTGGCTCGCGGGCTTAGTTGCTCCGCGGCATGTGGGATCTTCCCAGACCAGGGCTCGAACCCGTGTTCCCTGCATTGGCAGGTAGATTCTTAACCACTGCGCCACCAGGGAAGTCCCGTGACTGAAGTCTTAAAGTAGACTTTTAATACCCAAGAAGTCATGGAATCTTCCTGTGTCTGTCCCGGGCCTGTTTGCCCTCAAGGTGCATTTCTCACTCTTTCCCAATTCTGCCCTGTGTTGGGGGTGGGAGCCTGATCCCTGCAGGCCATGCTGCCCAAGCTACTGGCTCAGATGACTTCAGACTACCTTTGGTAGGTGAGGGATTGGAAAGCAGGAGGAAGGAATGAATCAAGGCATTTTTCTTCCACCCTATCTGCCTCTAGTGCAGTTTCTGGCTGTGGGCTCTTCCTCCTTTATGACTCCAGGCTCAGCCCGTTCCAACTTCTGCTGCCTGATGCTCGTTTCTAAGCTCTGGTAACACACTCTCCTCCCTTTGTACCTCTTTTGCTAATATCTGGTTAGTCTTACTGTGTCCTATTCTGTTCCTCAGCTTTCCCAACACTCATGTAACTAATTGTCTGCATCAGATTCCCTCTCTTTCAAATACTGAGAGTGCTTTTTGTCTTTTGGATGGACCTTAACTCATATACTTCCCCAGAGGTTCTATACTACAAAGGACTGTGCCCCAAATATAGCATGGCCAGGGATAGCATCTGTAGGAAGTCAAATAGTTCTATGTTTATACCTTAATCAAGACATCTCAATACACCAGTTGCTAACATCTCAACTCAAATGTCATCTCTTCAGAAAGTTGTCTCAGCATCCCTCTCCCCAAATCACACCTCATTATTTTGTCTTCTTTTAGATATTTTCAGTACCTGATTTCATCTTATCTATTTATTTGTTTGCATGCTTATGATATATTTCCCCTCCCACTGGAATATAAGCTCTTCAAGGGCAATTACTCTTCTTCTATACCCCAATTTGCTCAATAAATAATAATTTAATGCCAGCATCAGGACCTGGTGGAATGGAATTTACATCATCCAGAGACCCTCAATTTGCAGCAGCTAGATGTGATAGCTGAATGTCACTTTGGTTATCAAATCTTAAGGAGGGGGTGAGTGCATTTTTATTGTATGTGAGTTAATTGTATTGTACATAATGGGAAAGAGAGAGAGAGAGAGGGATGGAGAGAGAGAGAGAAACCCAAGAGGGCGAATGTAATAGGCATCTTTCATTTTCATTTGCCAGTTTACTTTTTCTTTCATCTGTAGCATCATCCTTTCTTTGAGGATGCTCCTATTCCGGCCATAAAACTATCTAAGAATACAGAATTTGGGGAGATGAGATTTTTTTATAATCTTTTACATTTCATTTGTGGTTAGAATATTAAGATTTTCTATGTATTTTTGCATCAGTTTTGATCATTACATTTTCATAGCACATCATTGATTGTGATACATCCATAGATGGACTTTTCCCCCTTCTCTGTATCACTCTCCCCATTCCCTCTCTTTTGCTTCCTGGGATCACCTGCATCACATCTTGTCTTAGGCTGTGCATTTGGGGACACCAAAATACTCATCATCACAGTCTGGGAAATGTTTGATGGGGACACAGAGTAGGATTAATGGTGGAACTTCTAAGTCAGCCTCCCTCCTGCTTGTGGGGATGCCTTGAAGAAGATTGCAGTATGGATGAACACAAAATGCCATACTATTTAAGAGCTGTGACACTGGGGACACCTTAAATATGAGAATATTGTGAGAAGAAGCATCCTTGCCTGAGTCCTGAGAAAGCACCATGGCATGGATTGGCAGAGATCTGTATCAGTGGCAGTGGACGGGGGAGGTGGTCTAGGTGTCAAGACACCAGAACAGGGTGGTCATGTCAGAGCCCATCTCTTCAAGACCAGCATGACTTCAGCACAGTTCTCAGCATCATAAGCTCCCTGCTAACTGCTGGTGGAGCACTGACACCGGGGAAGTGAGTCTGGCACAAGGGACATCTCTGAGGTCCCCTCTCCCAGCAGGTACCCACAGGTAAAAAATGAGTAGACCTGATTCCTGGGAAAAATATAAGCAAACCTGGACTATTTGAAGGTAGAATTATTGAAGAATATTTGGGGAAGAAAAGGACTTTGTGTTAATTTCCCACCTAGGAGATCAGACTCATAATTTGGGTTTTAAAGGAAACATGAACCTATTTTTATCATCACAAGTTGGTAAAGTCTGGAACATATTTTACAACCACACTATCAACAATTATTTAGTCCAACCTTTCCCCAAACTCACTCATTTGCCTACTATCTTAAAAGTATACCGTTTGTACTGCTAGTTACCTAATATTTTTCTTTAAACCAACATATTTTTAAAAACTTAAATACCCACTTAAGCTTCATATTGAATAAAAACAAACACGAAATTATTGATTTGGTGCTCCCTATATATTTCTAACACATATGAAAATAAGTATATAACCATTAAAGGAAAAATCACCTCAATCTAGATGTGGTACACATATTACAAATTGGAAACACTGATTAGACACAACTATAAATTACCCTGACTTTCTTATTAGATTTCTAGTGTATTACAATGCCCTCTACTTTGTGAGAGCCTAATTCTCTGTTCATTTATATTGGGTTATCATTGTTCCACTAAGTTTGTTTCTCACAAAGGGTACTTGGGTGTTATAATTTCGAGTCTTGACATTTCTGGAAGTCTCTCTCCTTTGTTCTCAGTTTGGCTGCAAATTTTTAATGTCATAATTCTTAATCTATAGGATTACTTACACATTGTTCCATTGTATTCTACTTTTTAGTATTGCAAACAAGAACTCCAATGCCAGTCTGAATTTCTTTCTGTAATGAAAATTTATAGGATTTTTACACTATGCTTGAAATTCAGAAATTTTACCAGATGTGCCCTTAGGTGAAGTTTTTTGCAACACTTCTGCCCAGGACTAGTGAATCACTTTAATCCATAGCTAAAACTCTTTCAGCTCAGGAAGTCTTTCATTATTTTGTTAATTGATATTTCACTTCTTATCCATTCTTCTCTCTTATGCTATGACTCCTCCTGCTATATGAATATTGGGACATTATATCTCACTCTCTTATTTTTAAAAAATTAATTAATTTATTTTTGGCTGCATTGGGTCTTCATTGCTGTGTGCAGGCTTTCTCTAGTTGCGGCAAGCGGGGGCTACTCTTCGTTGTGGTGCGTAGGCTTCTCATTGCAGTGGCTTCTCTTGTTGCGGAGCACAGGCTCTAGGCGCGTGAGCTTCAGTAGTTGTGGCATGTGGGCTCAGTAGTTGTGGCTCGTGGGCTCTAGAGCGCAGGCTCAGCAGCTGTGGTGCACAGGCTTAGCTGCTCCACGGCATGTGGGATCTTCCCGGACCAGGACTTGAACCCGTGTCCCCTGCATTGGCAGGTGGATTCTTAACCACTGTGCCACCAGGGAAGCCTTCTCTCTTATTTTTTTATCTCGTGAATTTATCTTTTTGTCTGTGTTCTGAGAGGATTGTATTAATTCTTATGAATTTACTGATAATTCACTAAATCAGTTTTCAATAGTATATATGCTGCAGTCCTATTTTATTTGGGGGCTCATACAATCATGTATTCTATTTTCAAGTAGTGTTCCTTGTTCTCCTAGTATCCCATCTGATGCTTCTTTTACCCTCTGACATTTCACTGAAACACAAATTTGAATTTTTCAAGTTGGCTCCTGTTTTCTGTAATAATTCTTTTTGATAAAAGCCATTGGCTCTGATTGATCTGCTAGTTCCCTTTTTGAGACTGCTTAATCTCCTCAGATGACTGAGGAGATTCATCAAATCAAATATATGTTGCTATTTATAAATATGAAAGCCTGTATTGAAAAGGATTGATAGCTCTTCTGAGTGCTGGCAGCAATCGCCACAGGTCCCCATAAGTTTCCCTCACAGGTCCCAGAGTATCTTTGCCTCCAGCCCTGGCTGGCATAGTGCTGTGGGCACCAGCATCTGGACAGACTCACAAGCAGGCCCTGCCTTTGTAAGATATCCAATCACACTAGGTTCATTCTTCCAGAAATTCTCAAGACTTCTGCCTGGTTGATGTTGTTCTGCCTTTATAACAGTGGTGTTTCAGAGCTTTTTACTCCTCTTATTTTTATTATTTTCATCATTTCAATGAGATTTGGAGAAGTTACTGTAAGCTCAAATTATTATCTTGAAATAAAACCTGCGTGACTTCCCATTAGACTGAGCCTGATGTAACTGGCTCTGTGGTGCCGGCCCGAAGACCTCCAACTTCCGATGGCCAGCGTTTACATCTCTTTGCCTGAGAACTTTCTCTGGCAGCCCGAGCCCACTGCGACCGAGCATGGCAGGTCAGAGGTACTGGAAAGTAACGCCCCTCCGCCTTTCAATGACTGGTGGATGTTGGTGTATAAATACCACAGTTCCTTGTCCCTTAGGTGGGAAACTCTGAGGTGCCTGTTCTACACTGGATCCCAGAGTTCCTAAAAGGAGAGGATGATCTGGTCACCCGCAGTGGTGACTAGATGCCCCCTTTAAAGCCTGCCTTCCCTTCCCTATCTCACTTCGCCATTCCCCTACTGGTGTATCCTGGATCACCTCCCACATAAACTACTGGCAAATGAATCCTCATCTAAGGAGGACCCCAAATCAAAACACTGACAGTGTGGCAAGTTTTTTTTAGAAAGTTCTCTCTCCTGGTGTAGAGAATGAACTGGAAGGGAGAAGCTGTGGGCCAGGAGATCAGCATGGAGATGTGAGACGCAGTCCTACAGAGGTAAGACAGGAGCCCGCTCTTCGTCTCAAAGGAGGAACAACACATGCAGCAAAGCAAGAGTGCCCCGAGATATTTTAAAAAACACTTTGACATTTGGAAGAGCAGAAGTAACCACCATGGAAATACCCAGACTTTGCTGAACTTCCTCGCACCTACTTTACATCTCATTATTATTGTTGCTGTTATTGCTAAGAAAGCACTCAGAAAATAATTGTTGAATGAGTGAGTAAGTAAATGACTCCTAGGCTACTGGTTGGCTGGTGGAACCATTCCCCGAGAGAAGGATCAGAGGCAAAGGAGCAAGTCTGGAGGAAGGGGTGGGGCGGGCAATCTCCTATGAACATATCAGATAACAGGGCATTCTGGGTCCTGCTTGGAACTCAGGGTGCTGGGCAGGCTTAGGCAGGGGAATAATCAGATTATTTCACTGTCACTGTGGCACATGCTCCTGTCAATCAGAAGGAATATAACCCCAGTGCCAGAGTGGAATCATGGAACCCGTACTGGGCCAGATGATAACATTTTAGTTGTAGGGTTATGGGGAGGATGAGCAGAGGGGCAGGGGAGCCAGCACACCCAGGGGCTTGGGACAGTGGATATTCACCAACAGGTACAGCTTCACTAGTGTGTACAGGTTGAGCCAGAGCTCTGGGCTTGAAGGCAGACAGAGGAGCCAGGCAGATTGGAAGACGCCATCCAGCAAGTCTAGAGAAAGGGCCCCCAGCTCATCTTGAGAGACATCTAGGGCAGGCCAAGGACAGTGAGCACTTACTCAGGGTCACAACCCCACTCCCAGAGCTTCTGACAACTTAACTCAGTGGAGAGTAGTTTCCTTTACTACCTCTATTTTACAGATGAAGAAACTGAGCTGCAGGGAAGTGTTGAGTGTAGGGCATGATTTTCAGTAACTTGCAGATGATTACACGGCTAATGGGTGGCAGAGCCCAAATTCAAACCCAGACAAAGGCCTGTCTACACTCGACTGCCCTGTAAGTTGGAGTACAAGATGGAAGACAAAGGGGAGATCAGCCAGTGGTGATCAACGAACTTTGAGGATGCTCAGCGGTATCTTGGTGACTCAGGAACTCAAGGAATAACCAGAGAGGTACTCCCCCAGTGCTGGGTTAGGCAGGGATTGCACACATACGCTTGCCCCAGCTGGTAAGGTCTTTGAGGAGTTGGAGGAAGAGGAGATACACATGGGATTTGAAACAATCCGTGGCAGGAGAATAGGCTTGGTGGATCTGAAAAGTGGGGGCACCATTTCTCCAAATTCAAACATGGCGCTGGCTACAAAAGCATTATTGAAGAAGTATCTCTGAATGGATGAATGAATAAACAAAAGACCTGCTTGATCTTTCTCAAACACAGAACTGATCCCCATCCCATATCTCAGCTTCTTAAAATCTTCCCAAGCTGCTCCACCAGTAGCAGGATGAAGTCCACATACCTTATCCTAGAATTCAGGGCCAGCATCTACCATCACATCCCCTGCACTCAGCCCTTCCTGCTGCTGGGTGCTGGAATCTCTTTCTCTCTCTTTGGTCTTTTTCTCAACCTCTTGAGCCCTATTTTCTGGTCATTGCAAACCTCCTCACATTATGGGTGGAGGAATTATTTCTTTTGCAAAACTCATCTTGGATGGAGCTGCCACCCACAGTCATAGACACACAACACTAGTGGGACCAACCAGAATCCTTTTTCAGGAATTAATATAATCCCAGAGGGGAGAGGGAGTCTTCTCTTTCCTCTGAGGCCACCCTCTGGGGTCTGGAGTAACGTAAGCCTGGAGCTATGAACAACCCCTGGCACACAAAGGAAACTTGTTCTCGCTGAAGGGAAGGAAGACACATACAGAGAAAAGCAGAAGCAAGACAGACAGACACACACACACACACAGAGAGAAAAAGAGAAACAGACTAAGTGACAATGTTGCTTGAATCTCTTGGATTCCCTGTCCTTCTTCCTGGTTTCATGAGCTAATACATTCCTTTTTGTTGTTGGTTGGTTGTTTTTTGGCTTATGAATTTGCCTTGTGTTTCCCTCACTGATGGCTATTCAGCTGGACTGGACTGCTGCCACTCCCTGAGGTCCATGCGGTCTCCTACTTGCACTCCCTACAGGTTCAAGCAACATGGTCCAAGCCATCTAAATGCAGAGGGTGCAGAAAATTTGAGACCGGCTCTTGTGATCCATTCTCCTCGTTCCCTTGCTGCTTCTGAGGCACCACCACGCAGCCACACTGACTTTGGCAGAGAGCTTGCCCTGGACTTCCCCCTTCATTCTGTGTCTCCCCCAACTCCCCTTCCTTCCCAGCTTCTCGGCTCCTTCGTGCCCTCCAGAGTCTGCCTCCCCCATGGAACCTGGCCCCTGATGTGAGTGGATATGGGACAGCCGCTTCTGTCTTTCTGCTTCTGGACAGGGGACCTTGGATGCTGCCGGCTCCAGACCTTGAGACTCCACAATACGGACTCAGAGCAAGTACCCCAAGACCTCTTGCACTGTAAAGACTACTGTGGCCTCTCTTCCCTCCCCTATTATGCCTGAGAGCGCTAGCCTGCTCCCCAGCCTTGAAGGACATTCAGGGATAAAGTGAAGGCTGGAGACCTTTCAATCATTGCGTTTCACTTGTGTGACAAGATCTAGGTGTGAAATACACCAGGTGTTCCGAGGAAGAAGCATGACAAAAGGTAGGCAGGTTCAGAGGACTGGGGGATGTCACAGAGGAAGCAGAGTCTGCATTGGCTGTTGGCAAGAGGGCAAGGCTAGACCAAGAGTGGCTAAGGCTTTCCCAAGACGGGGCAGGGCACGGACAGCAGCCTGGTAGACGGGCCTATGTGGCTCACTTAAGTTGGCTCACTTAAGTATTCACGAGGCCTTCAGGCTAGTGGCCTTTGGCAAATGACAGGAAAACTGATGTTCAGTGAAGGGCCTTGAATGCCAGGCCCAAGATTTTGACTGTCATTCTCAGAGTCTAACCAGGACTGGGGTTGATGCAAGGCCTCTTCTGGGAGGGCTGGTTGGTCATACCCTCCTTCGGTGCAGAAAGAGGACTGAGAAGCCAGGGCATGAATGTCAACCACCTTCCTGGGGTCAGCAAAAGAGGTCTCCCCTCCTTTTGGCTCCCCCAAACCCCAACACCACCCTGTGCCTTCTGGGGCCCAGGGCCGCGGCGGGCTCTGGCTAAAACGGAAGGCACCTTCTTTTCATGACCTCAGCACCTCCTGCCCTCCTCCCCCCTCAGGTCCTGTCCATGCTAGGCACCCCACCCCCCAGCCACTGGGTGGGTGAGCGAGTCCCCAACAATCCCTTCTGGGGCTTTCCAACCTGTAACTGTCTTCATCCCATGACTCAGATTTTCATTGCTCTTCCATTTAGGAAGCCCCTAAGTGGAGGTTCTGGGCTGTCTGCCTCTTTTTGGTCCTCCATTTTCTTCCTACCTCAAGGACTATTAGGGTGGATTCACTTCGCTGAGTTTCTGGGCCGGCCCAGCTGAATGGGAGGAAATATCCCAGCATGCCACTTGCCTGGTGATTCTGTTTCTCCTGCAGCATCAAGCCAAGAGCCAGAGAGTCACAGCCTGGGAGCTGGGAGGGAGCGAATACGCAGCCTTGTGCAGTTGCTCCTTGAAACGATCCTGGGCACTGGAGTGAGACGGTCCCTGGGCCTGAAACCAGACCCACCATTCAGCAGGCTTGTGACCTGGAACAAGTGACTTCCTGAGCCTCAACTTTTTTTTTTTTTTTTTTCATTTGTGAAGTAGAGATAAAACTACTTACCTTGCAGGGTTATGAGGAAAGATAAATGGGACTTATGTTAAGTCTGATATTTAGGAACTGAGAGCTGATATTACTTATTTTATCGCAACCTCCTTGAGAGGAAAAGGCAGATTTGCCCAAAGTCATGTGTTGAGACACAGTTGATCCTGTTTGTCACACTGGGGCTCTTCTGCCCCCACTGAGTGGAAGACAACAGGCAGGAGCAGAGGAGCATGATGGGAAAATCTTCCTGTTCTCTGATCATCTCCTGAGGGGTAGCACAAGTGGCAGTGACAGGGTTAGCAAACCCACCCCAGGGCCGCTTCCACATCACTGGTGAAGAATAAAGGAACTGGGGGAAAAAAGTCAAACAGAAGAAAGCGCCTGGAAAACCTGTTTTTATGTTCACTTACATGGAAAAAAAAGAATCAAAGTGTACAGCATGAAGGTATATGTGTCTCAGAAAATTCATCCTCATGAACCTGTTTGTTGAATCGCAGTTATAATTCAAGCATTGCCAAATGGAAGTTATAAAATCAGGGTGGGGTGCGGGGAAAGGGCCACCACAGGAAAGGTAGTAATTATGTGCTATTTCTTCTCTAGTTTCAGATCACTGGGAGTTTAAGCTGTTCCAGCAAGTCATTTATATAAACAGATGCCATATTAAAATATGTTGTGTCAAAATATAAAACTCCTAAAGCAAGATGGCAATAATATTTTAGGAAAAAAACATTAAAGTCTGGTAATATCAGAAAATACAAATAGGATCATTTTGAGCAGTTCTGTTTCTCTGTATGAATAGCAGTTGCAAACAATGGATGTATATTAAAGTACAACATTTGGTCTGCACGTAACTTAGAAAGGGGTACACTTCTAAACACTGACTTTGTAAGAAAACATGAAGGACATCTTACAGTCAACAACGGTTAAAAGAAGGAAATCACTTTCTGAAGGATGCAGTGGGCAGAGTGCCAAGGCCTTTGTTTTCAACTTGCTGTTTAACCGTGTTGGGATGTGTTTACACTGCATGGGTTTCCTGCAGAATCTAGCACCAATAGATGGATCAGATTTTATCTTTGATCTGAGTCCTTTATGTCTTCAGTTTTGAGTGTATTGAGGTATGTTTTCTTTGGTTGCTGTTGTGATGAATGTGTAATAAAAAACTAATATTTACAATGTTTAAACATTTTAGGTTTCAGTGTCAACTCTTCACATAAAAAAAATTGGAAAACTCTTAAGAATCATGGGAAGGTCATTACTTCCTCACATCTCTCATGAAACTGTTTTCGATACACAGAACAATTAGCCTATTAGCACAGCTGTATGCTTTCTGGTCCAGAATCTTCCCCGTGCTCAGCGGGGAGGCCAAGCCCATGACTGCCATGTCGGCGGTTCGCCACGCTTCACAGTACTGATCCACAAGACGGACTCCGTGGGTGCTGGAGCCGTGCCAAACGACCTTCTGGGGCCTGAAAAGGAATTTTGTTGTGTTACTTTTTGAAATGACCCTTCTTTGTGGCATATCTCGGTGAGCAAATTGGCATAAGTCTGGTGAGTTAAGTCAAACTCCTGAACCCTCCAGGGTCTGACTGCACATCACCTCTCTGTCTTTATCACTGTTTCCAACTTTCTGAACACACTGCATTCCAACCATATCCAGCTTGTACTTGCTCTGAAATCATACTCTCTGCTTTCGTGAATCTGAACGTTTGCTCATGAGGCCCCTTAGTCTGGAATGGCCTCGCTTTAATTTTCAGTGATTCCTTCTCATCTTTCACAAGTCCGTTAAATGCCCCCTCTTACAGGAAGCCGTCCTGATTCTCACCACCAAGGAATAATGACTCTTTCCTCTGTGCTCCTACCATCTTATCTGTTTCTCCATTTTCCAATGACAATATTACGTCTAGAATTGTAGCTAGTCTGTGTCTATCTTCCCACAGACTATGAGCTTTGAAAGGAGAGGGGCTGGGTAGGTTTATTACTGTGCCTTCCAGGCCTGGCATTAGGCCTGGCATAGAGTAGACACTGAGGAAAAGTTTACTGAGTTGTTCTATTCTTAAAAGCATAAATAATTTTCAAAGAATGAGAGTGCAACTCACAGTATAGGGTTAAAGAATCACCAAGAATAGCATTACTTACCATTTATTAAGTGCCTACCGTATGCTAGATGTTCTCACACTTAATTCTCACAACAGTCTTATCCATATGGATATGATTATCCTGCCCATTTGACAGGTGAGGCAACTGAGGCTCAAAGAGTGGAAGTGCCTTGCTCAAGGTCCCATATTAAGTTACTGGACCCAGGTCTCCCGGTTCCATGGCCAGGCTCTCTCCATGGCCCCTGGCTGCCTCACTGAGGCTTTACGCTGGCAGCACCCCAGAGGAGCAGCTGATAAGGGCATTCCATTGTTAGACTGTCTCCTAAAACTGTATATATCATATGATATACTTCAAGGGCTTCCATCTCTACTTACCAAGAAGGATCTGTCATTACGTCTCGGCCATCAAAGGAATATATTGGAACATGTGTATTGAACTGACCTCCATGGCCAGAAAAAATTGAGTCCCAATTATTAAAAAGTACTTGGCCCTATGGAGACAAAATGTCATGTTAGAATCATTATACAAACAGCCTGCAAATATTTATCCATTCTTCAAGGCCCAGAAGTCCCTAACCCCAATCCCAGATCCTGGACAGAGTGAGAACTCAGGAAATACTTGTGGTTTGATTTTATAATCTTTCCTTGAACCCTTTTGGCTTTACGGTCTTATTTCTTGAGGTAATTTCTTTTACTATATGTGTATAAAGTCTCCTCCCTATCAAAAGTGTGTTTTAGGTCTTTATCATTGCTTTTTTTTTTTTTTTTTTTTTTTGCAGTACACGGGCCTCTCACTGTTGTGGCCTCTCCCGTTGCAGAGCACAGGCTCCGGACATGCAGGCTCAGCAGCCATGGCTCACGGGCCCAGCCACTCCATGGCATGTGGGATCTTCCCGGACCGGGGCACGAACCCGTGTCCCCTGCATCGGCAGGTGGACTCTCAACAACTGTGCCACCAGGGAAGCCCTATCATTGCTATTTTAAACGTATATACTGGGCTTCAAATTTGTGCCAAGCCTTGTGCCAACCTACAAGTGGATGATGTGGAGATGAATTTCTTACTCCTTTTCCTTCGGTTATTTGTATTCCAAGAATACAATCTGAGTGGGTGAATGTGGTAGAACAGAACCTTGGAAGATGGGATGGGAAGTGCTGGGTGTGGGGTCAGGATGGACTTGCCAGCCTCAAGGTTCCAAACTGGAGTACTGGGGTTCACAGGGACCAAAGGGTCTCGAAACACCTTTGAGGTCTGGTTAGGGGTCAGGACCCAGGATGTGTGTGAGCAGCAACAGAGCTGCCCCTCTGTGGCCTTAAAGGAGTAGGCTATTTCCATGGTGTAACTGAGGGATGATGCGGGGCCCTGCCTTGCCAGTGAATGAGGGCAGAGAAATATCTGAGGGTACCAAACCAGGGTGCAGGACAGAGTGGCTCTGCTTTGGGACCAGTGCTCACCAGCTGTTCTCTGGTGCCACTGAGCCAGTGCTCTACAGAAGGCATCCTCAGGTGGAACCAAGAGGGGGTCAAGGAAACTAATTCCAGTTTGTAGTGACTTTGAGTAAACTGCTTTCTCCCTGTGAGCCTCAGTTTCCTCATCTGACAAACAGAAAAGAATAACTCCCATTTTTATCGGGTGTATCTATTACACCCGATATGAAGTGCATTGTAAACAAACACAAAAGCTATATAAATGAAAGAGGTCATTACTATCCCTCCTGTCTGCTCCAAGGGTCATAAACCATCCAAACAGGAAGGGCCATTGTAAATATAAGGCAACTGAGGTCCAGAGAGGGAAAGTAACCACCCAAAGTCACACAGCTAATCAGGGCCTTGAAACAGCATACTTCTGATGATGTCAGGAGTGGCAACTGCCTCTAGTCCCTGGGGAGACCAGTCCATCCAGGAGGCAATGGGAACGATATTTATTTTTACCTTAAGGTTCACTATTGGAAGGCTATATCTCTCTGCTTTCCTCACAACTGTAGAGAGATCTTGCAAATGGGAAGATAAGAATGCTTCATAGGTGGACAACAGTCCTGCTGCCCTGGCCTGCTGGAAGCACTGAAAATCAGCTCGAATGTCCCCAGAAAATGGTGTGTTCAGAGCGACCAAGTGTAGCTGAAAAAAGTGAGAGAAAAGACAGTGCAATTGAAGAATTAAAGCAAACTCCAACCCCCATAACCATCACATGTTCCTAATAAGATCCCAGACGCTGCAATGGAAGGCATGCTAGAGGTCACCTTACTCAACCTCTACCTGACATTGGAATTTTAGCCCCTGCTGGACCATCTCCAGGGAAGGAGAGCTCAGGTCTCCCAAAGCAGCCTGTGTCAGCAATCTGAACAGATCTAAATAGTAGAAATTTCTTCCATATATGAGAAAAACAACAAAATAAAGCACTTCAGAGATCTGAATCCAGCCTGCAGGCAGGCCATCTGTGGGTCTGCCCCTCATTGAGTTTCTAGGAGGGGTTTTCTAGTTTTGTTTTGTTTTTTTTTTTTTTTTGGTGGTACGTGGGCCTCTCATTGTTGTGGCCTCTCCCGTTGCGGAGCACAGACTCCGGACGCGCAGGCCCAGCAGCCATGGCTCACGGGCCCAGCCGCTCCGCGGCATGTGGGATCTTCCCGGACCGGGGCACGAACCCGTGTCCCCTGCATCGGCAGGCGGACTCTCAACCACTGCGCCACCAGGGAAGCCCGGTTTTCTAGTTTTTAAGCTGGCTTTGGTCCTAGATCTCAGAGCTACATCAAGCTATCTGCCTCCTGCCCTTTCTTCCACCTCCTGAATAGGGCTGGGGCTGATCATGAGGGACCAGAGGGAAAAGGCATTGAAAGGAGGTCATGACATTTATTACTAAGACTGCTGGGATAGACCCTTTTGGAAACTAGGGGTCATACAGTAATTCTAGCCTAACATTCCTGCCACCTTGATCAGGAACCCAAATAAAAGCCATTCCATAATCTGCTTTCTCCCATTCTTTCTCTCCCCAAACCCAGCCTTCTTTTGCAGCCCTCTCTCCCAGCCCTTTCTGCTGTACCCTCTGAATTATACTCCATAATCAAGGAGTAGCCATCTCCCTCCTCAGTCTCATGCCAGGAGTAACTTCTATCTCATTAGCGTAGAGCTGGTGCAGGACCCGGGCCCAAGTCGCCAGAAAAGGAAAATATTGTTAAATATCTTAAACCCATCTTCCTCCCTCTTATGTGTCTGAAGACCGTGGCACCCGAGGGAAGAGGCCCTATGGTCTCATCACCTTTCTGCTGCTGTGTTTCTGGGGGCTACACCCAAGGGTGGTCGCAAGAGGACTGCGCTTCCCTGATACCAGGGGACACCTAGGAAAAGGGCAGCGGTGAGCGCAGGTCTCCCTGCCACACCTCCAACCCCACCACCTCCACCTCTCCTTCTTTAAGGAGATGCACAGAGAAATGTTTGCAATGATGGCTGCTTCTGAATGGTGAGATTGGGGCTCTTATGTTCTCATGTTTCTATACCTTTAACCGCTGGAACATTTCTATCATGAATAGATATCATTTTTATGAAGACAGTGACATTTCCACAATCAAACGTTAAAATGGCTTTTTGAAGATGGTTGTAGTTGTGTAAAATTATAAGTGATTTACTATTTTCTTTCCCATTCTTTTTTTTGGCTGCGTTGGGTCTTCACTGCTGCGCGCAGGCTCTTTCTAGTTGTGGCGAGCGGGGGCTGCTCTTCGTTGCAGTGCGTGGGCTTCTCGTTGCGGTGGCTTCTCTTGTTGTGGAGCATGGGCTCTAGGTGTGTGGGCTTCAGTAGTTGCAGCACACGGGCTCCGTAGATGCAGCACATGGGCTTAGTTGCTCTGGGACATGTGGGATCTTCCTGGACCAGGGATCCAACCCGGGTCCCCTGCATTGGCAGGTGGATTCTTAACCACTGCACCACCAGGAAAGTCCCCTTCCCCATTCTTTTTATTCATTGTCCAAATTTTCTACAATGAATATGTATTGCCTTAGAATTTATTTAAAAAATTTGTAGCTACTTCCCTAACGTCTCCCCTCATAACTAAGCCTTTTGAAGGGTTACCTATACTTGCTTCTCTATTTCCTCACCTCCCATCTACTCTGCAACCAACTAGAATCTTGTTGGCATCCCTCCATGCTACAGAAATGCTTTTCTCTAGTTTCTCAATTTGAACAACACCTTTTATTTCTTTCAGTGGGCCTCTTGGCAGCATTTGACACTGCTGGCTTCTATCTTGTTTGGCATCCTTTCTTCCTCTCTGGCGATGGCTTCCCAGTTTCCTTCTCGTATGTCTTCCATCAGTTCCTTTTTGTTTTTGCTCCTCGCAATCCAATCTCTTCTCACCGTATAGATTCTCTTTTGGGAATCCTACCATCCCCAAGACAATTTCCATAGCTCTGCTGAAAACTCCCAAGTTTGTATCTCCAGACCAGACCCACTGCAGGGTTGCAGACCTTCTGATCCTGCTTCCTCCTGGTGCTCTCCACTCAGATATCCTACAGGTACCGCAGGCTCACCAGGCCCTACATTAGTTCCTGCTCGGTGGATGGCAGCACTAAAGGAAATGTGTTTCTGGTGTTCGCCAAGTCCACGCCTTCTTCTTTGAAAGTGTCCCCACAATACCTGCTAAAAAGAGTGGCCTCAGGCCATTCAATTTCATTCTCTTGGCTGCTCCTTTTTTTTTGTTTTTACATTTTTAAAAAATTGGGGTATAGTTGCTCCACAATGCTGTGCTAGCCTCTGCTGCACAACGAAGTGAACCAGCCATGTATACACATATCTCCTCCCTCCTGGACCCGACTCCCACCTGCCTCCCATCCCACCTACCTGGGTCACCACAGAGCACTGAGCCGAGCTCCCCTCACTACACAGCAGGCTCCCGCCAGCCATCTATTTTACACATGGCAGTGCACATACATCAATCCCAATCTCCCAATTCATCCCCTCCACCCCTTGTGTCTACAAATCCACTCTCCACATCTGCATCTCCATTCCTCTCTTGGCTACTCTTTTTTTAAAAAATATATTTATTTATTTATTTATTTTTGGCTGCGTTGGGTCTTTGTTGCTACGCACGGGCTTTCTCTAGTTGCGGCGAGTGGGGGTTACTCTTTGTTGTGGTATGTGGGCATCTCATTGTGGTGGCTTCTCTTGTTGCAGAGCATGGGCTCTAGGCATGTGGGCTTCAGTAGTTGCAGCACATGGGCTCAGTAGTCATGGTACGCAGGCTCAGTAGTTGTGGTGCATGGGCTTAGTTGCTCCGCAGCATGTGGGATCTTCCCGGACCAGGGCTCGAACCCGTGTCTCCTGCATTGGCAGGTGGATTCTTAACCACTGCGCCACCAGGGAAGTGCCTTGGCTACTCTTGATTTGACTGGGAGTAGGCAACTGACCCATGTAGACTACCTCTCCCAAGGCTCTGAATTGAGTCAGGTGGTATTGAGCTCTGCAGCTGTAAGATCCCATAGCGTTGAGGCCAGGATCAGTGCCATGGCAACCCAAGGCTGTGCGCAAGCTTTGCAGATGTAACCTATGTCTGTGTGCTGGGGTGGGGGTGGAGGGGAAGCAGGAGGAAAGACCTTTGCAGAGGCTGGTCTGTAGAGATACTAATAGCAGGAACAAGAGTCCACAGGCCCTGTTGTACTTCCTGCAATTGAGTTCCATGAGGTTCCTGCAATTATCTGAATAAAATCTTCATTTAAGCTAGTGAAGAAATAGAGTGAGAGTCTCAGGTCTAAGCAACAAAATGATCCCTGGGAAAAAAAAATCTATCACCACTCAGTTACCCAAGCAGAAACCTGGGCATCATTCCTGATCACCCTCATCCTCACTGCCCCATACCCAATCAATGACCAAATTGTCACTCCTGCCTCCTTAATTTCTCTCCCATCTGCCCACTTTTCTACATGTTCACTGCTGTGATCCTAGTTCAGATAATACAGTAACTACTTAACTGTCCCTGGTCCTGTGCCCTCTAATCCATTTGTACATTATAAGCAAGGTAATTTCTCTGATGCCCTTCTCTTATTTACCCTTGTCTTCCTTAAAATCCTTCATTGTTCCCCCACTGCCCAGTGGAAAAGGCCAAAGCCCTTGGCTTGGCTTTCAGGTCCTTGATGACTGACCTTGCCCTGTGCAGACTATACTTTTCCCTTCCCTGCCTTGAACCCTACTCCTTCAGCAAGACTGAAATACTTGGAATTAGAGAAATGTACAGCACTTGCCCTTGCCTCCCTCTGTTCCACACTCCCTCTGCCTGGAACTCCCATTCCCCTCCCCTTACCTGGCTCTCCCCTGCTCTCAACTGTCCTTCAGGTCATGATTTAAAGGTCACCTCCTCCAAAGAAGGCAGACTTCTTTGACCTTCCTTACACTCCCAGTACCCTGCGTTTGCCTCGCCCAAACGACTTCTCACACTGTATTGGAATTACCTATTTTTTATTTGCCTCTCTGGCTAGTCTATATGCATCTTGAGGGTAGGAACTGTGTGCCAAGCATGGGGCCTGGCACATGACAGACACACTTTCGGCATCTGTACAGTAAATGCATGAATTGTACTTACTGCAGGGCTGTCATAATTAACACTTGAAATAGACGCCAGTGGAAGCTGAAGCTGATGAGACTGTCAGGTAAAAAAGGAAAAAAAAAAAAAACAGTCCTGAATATGCATTCAATCTGTTCTTCACCGTACATTAAGGTACAAGTGCAATGTTTCTTGAAAAGCTGCTTTAAACAGTTTGTCATGGTCTTTGGACCACTCTTAACTGTGAAGAGTTTCACACATGAACAAAAAACTATCCTCGGAAAGGGAGTGGATATTCTCAAGACTTTTAGAAAGAGTGCTGAATCAAGGAAGAAGTCCATGTTTTACAACCAACTCATTCCCTTAATAGAGCAAAGCACCTCTTCAGAGCCTCAGCTTCCTCACCTGCAAAGTGGGAATGCTATCACCTGCCTCAAAGGGTAGCTGTAAGGTTAAAATAGTGGACAACGCAAGCCGCTGTTGTTCTTATCAGGCAAGGAAGTCTCAGTGTCAAATATTAAAGGGCTCTCCTAGATTGCTTATGCCAACCGTGTTTTCACAGATCAATAAACTGAGGCCAAGAGAAGGGAATTCCCTTGCCCAAGAGGATTCAGCTACGACATGGGAATGGCAGGCCTCCAGCGTCTGGGTCCAGCTCTCCCTCCAGCTGTTGTGAGAATGTTCTGTTGGCACTTGGTAATTTTGGGGCTTCTGCCAGATAGTGAACCATGCAGAGCTGGCTGTCCAGAGTCTGGAGAGCTTGATACTGGATGCCAAGGGGATTCAGCAAGTGCTGGTGAATGAAGGAGCTAGAGGTAAGGCAGGGAAACGACTCACATTGCTGGAAAGCGCAGGGGGTGGTGGGCTGTCCTCCGGAATGGGGATCAGTTCTCCCAGCTTTAAGGAAAAGAGCACGTTGAAAATGAAACATCAACTAGAAACTGTTCACCTATTTTCAAGTCAGAAAAATGGCATTTACAGGAGTAGAATGTTATTTTTAGAGGGTACTTGGAGGCAGTTTGTTAAAGAATTACCTGCAATTTTTTCCAACCATCTCTGACACGAATGAAAAACTCAGTGCTGTCCTTCAGGTAGATGAATGTCCCTTCTATGACCAAATGGGCTTTCTGCAACATGTCAGCCATGCTGCTAAGTGCTGTAACCTGTCAGATAATTTTAAATTCCAAGCATTACGGTAATCATCACAGCGATGGCACAATTTGAAAAACTGGCCTCTTTGTAAAGTCAAATATGAGCCATCCCCTCACAGTCAGTGAAAAGGCTTATTGTGCCACAGAGAGATATATAACTTCATTAATAACCAAAGGACTTTCTTTCCGATAAAATAAAAACATGCATTACCTTGAAACACAAATCTCAATTACAATAAACAAATTAAAACAAAGAAGATAGTATCCTGAGAGTTCAAAGACATTTAAAAACTGTTAGCAGAGTTGGCTCTGTTGGACATTGGTATTGGCAAAATCATTGGTAAGTTTTGCCACTTCCGTTTGTGTGAGCTGCACAATGGCACCAACATTGTTACATGTGTTTTGTTAGCTCATGCTGCTCCAAATTTCTTTTCATTTGGAGTAAGAAATGTAAGCAAGTGAGTTACTCTACCTACGTCTTAAATCTTTTTTGCCTGGCTGGGTAGTTCCAGTATTAAATACACAGCAGAAAATGGGGGTCTGTAATTCCTCTGTCTAGAAAATTGCCAAAGATCAGACAGCCATCTTGGCCTATCCAGGCACAGGCATAAAAGCTGGAAAAATCTATTGAGAAGTGTCAAGCCTCAAAGAAATATCAACCAAGGAAGCTGTTATTTTTCTTTTCAACTGAGAAAGATTATAAAAACTTAATTTTCACCTAGCTTTGAAGATGACTTTGTAATTAAAATGACTTAGGCATCCCCCAAAGGTACCAAATATTGAAATTCCATCCACTGTTGGACAGTTCTTCATCTGGCAGCCCAAATTTCCAAATAAAATCTATCAAAGCCCAAAGAGCATTCCTAGGACTCCTGACATCCTAATGAGGTATTTGTCCCTCTTTCTGTGCATCACAATAATCTCTGTGTGCCATATCCTGCTCCAATGATCTGCAGAGTAACAAAGTACAAGAGACATCCTTTGGTAGAATGGAGAAGGCTGCATTACCCAGGGGAAATGTAACCAGCACAGGGCCTCCTGTGATGTTGTTTACAGTCTTGTGCCTGTGTTTTTTGATGTAATATGATTGGCTCTTGTTACAGTTTAGTCAATTAAGGATTGGAAAGGTGGAACTTAAATCATAAATGATTTTGTAGTCTGTATCTTTTTACTTAATAAGTCATCCAAAGAGATACTAAATACCCTGTTTGTGAAATTATACCATTTCTATTGTCTTGGAGGCCTAACTCCAACAGAGAAGGTGTGCCAGCCCCTAAACACTGCAGCCAAAGTTCTAAGGAAACCCATCCAAAGCAGAAGGATGAAGACACACTGATGATAATACTGACCAGGTTCCTGGATCCGGGAAGCCCTGGCTGTCCTGGAGGGCCAGGTGGGCCTGGAATGGCCACAGCTAAGACAAAGCAGAAAAAAGAAGTTACAGAAAAGCATACTCTCTGCAAAATGCCTCCGACATGCAGCTGGTCACTGAGGGGAGCGTTCACCACCCCACTCACAGTGCTGCAAAGTGTTGCACCTCGTAACCGAATCTTAGGAGCTCTGTGCCCAGCATATGACTCAGCCACATTGACTGGTATGGGGGAGAACTGAGATTCTTGACTGTAGCCCTGGATGAAGTCATGCCTAAGACTTTCCAGTTTTATAAGTGAATAAATTCCTGTTGTTTCAATTGTTTGTATAAGTCAGTCTGAGTTGAATTTTCTGTCACTTGCATCCAAAAATGCTCTGACTCATACAACTTATTTCCCCCAAGAGACAAACAGGTAATTACTGAACAGAGGAAGCAGGCTCAGAAAGAAGAAGAGAAGGTGCTAGGCTACAGGGGGGCAGGGTAGGGCAGTGACAGGGGCCCTGGCCATCCAGCCAGGAGACTCAAGTTCCTGATTTGTCAGTTCTCAGCTGTGTGATCTTGGGGAAACAACAAGCTCTCTGAACCCCAGCTTCTTCATCAGTGAAATGTAAACAGATATTTCTTCACTAGCCTGTGTTGAGAACTGAGAAGAACACAAACTAGGAATGTGCTTTGCAAATTGTATAGCATCCAACCAGAGATTCTTACCTTTTGAAGAGTCAAAATGCCCTTAAAAATCAAATCAAGGCTATTGCCCTCTCCCCTAGAAAAATGCATATATGCATATCTGCAAGTGCCCGCACACACACACACCCACACACACACTTCTACTTAGAATGTCAGTGGGATGATAGCTCCCTGAGGCACATCTTTGACTTTTCTAGGAGTTTATGGTTCCCAAATGAAGAGTCCTTACTTTAGGCAAACATAAAGAAATGTTATTATAGCAATTCCACTGCTCTCCTTCTACCTCTCTGATTTCCAGTTCCCCCCAGAATCTGCAAAACTCTTGGCAGAGTTAAGGATGTTTGTGCAAGTCCCAGTAAAATTACTGTATGAGGTTTTTGAGGTCACTGCAAATAAGCCTGCATTCTGACACAGGACCTGAAAATTCATACACAGGTGGTGAATGTCTAGTGGAGACAAGGTCTGAGGACTTGGATTTGGACCCCAGCCATGCCTCTTCCTAGGATTTGTGACCTTGAGTCAGACTCTTAACCTCTCTGAGCTTTGGTGCCTTCATCCATAAAATGAGTTTTATAATCTTATGCATTTCATCTCCCTCTTGGGGTTGCTGTTAAGATTAAATGGGATAGGGGCTTCCCAGGTGGCGCAGTGGATAAGAATCCGCCTGCCAATGCAGGGGACACGGGTTCGATCCCTGGTCCGGGAGGATCCCATGTGCCGCAGAGCGACTAAGCCCGTGCGTCACAACTACTGAGCCTGCGCTCTAGTGCCCGTGAGCCACAACTACCGAGTCTGCGTGCCACAACTACTAAAAAAGCCCGTGCACCTAGAGCCTGTGCTCCGCAACAAGAGAAGTCACCGCAATGAGAAGCCTGCGCACCGCAACGAAGAGTAGCCCCCGCTCACCACAACTAGAGAAAGCCCACGCGCAGCAACAAAGACTCAGCACAGCCAAAAATAAGCAAATTAAAAAAATTAAAAATTAAAAAAAAAGATTAAATGGGATAATGGATATGGGAGTGTTTTGTAAACTGTGAATTGCTATATATTATGTGAAGGGTAATCCTTTTCAATGGAGCAAGGAGTCCTAGGGCCCCCTAGTTTAGGGCTACTATGGACAACAGAGTCTCTGAATCCTGTACTCACCCTGCAATGCCCCTCCACCTCTTGCAATTCCTATATATCCCTCAAGGTTGTATAGGCACCTATGGTTTTATCCACCCAGCACCTTCTCTCTTTACAGGACCACCATCCTCACTTGCTCCTGAGATCTTCCCCTTCACCTCTATGACCATTCAGGTCCAGAAGGAGCTGTCATGGTCTCATGTGATCCCACCTCCTGGCCACAGATGACTGGTCCAAGGTTGGGCGATTGGTCCAAGGTTGGGCATCTGGCCCAAGACAGGTCAGTCAGAGTCCTTCCCCAGAACATCCCCACCCCAGGGCTTTTCAAACTAAAACTGAGAAACAAGGCCAAGATTTCTAGATGATGGTGGAAGCTGTAGGTTGTCGGTTTTTCTCGCCATGCAGAGGATATGGTCTATGGTGAAGAAGCGTGATGCTGCAGTCAGAGAGCAGCTGAGCAAGAGATGGCCAGAGAATCCTCGCAGGGACTGAATCCCTGGTTCCGGCTGCACCTGAAGTCTCACTGCATGCCTGCCCCTCTTACAAATTGATTGTTCACACCCTCCTGCACATCCAATAAGTTTCCCTATGCACTTGAGCTAGTTTGAGTTCCATTTCTGTCACTTGCCCCAAAGTCACCTCCTGTGTAAAGTTCTCCCGGATGCCCCAGACATTGTAGGTCTCCTCCCAGGTGTGCTTCCACCACACCTGGTTCATGCCAACCCAAACAACAAAAAATGATGCATTCATGCTATTACTGCTGCTGCTGTTATTTTCCACCATGGGCACAATGGAAAGAACACAGGCTTCGGAGCTACGCTGATCTGGGTCCTAATCCCATTCATGCCACTTATTAGCTGTGTGACCTTGGAAAGGTTCCTAAACATCTCTGGGTCTCACTTTCCTCCTCTGTAAAATGTGGATGCTAATGCTTTCCTTGAAAGGCTTTCTGAGAATCCAGTAAGATAATGTAGTAGAGTGACCAGCAGAGTGCCTGGAACTTGGTAAGTACTTGATAAATGGAGATTTTCTTCTACTTCACCCATTTTTCATTTGAGGAAGTGAGGTACCAAGGGGTAAAGAAATTTTTACATAGAAGGGTAGAATCAATGCTGGTCCTTAAGTCCCTTAAGGCCCAGGCACTGACAAAGCAGCCAGGAAGTTTCCACCCACATGTGAAAAGATGTTCATCATTAGTAGTCTTTAGGGAAATGCAGACCAAAACCACAATGAGCTATCACTTCACATGAATGAATGATGACTAGAATAAAAAAGATAGGATAATAACAAATGTTGTTGACAATGAGGAGAAATTGGAACGTTTTGTACACTGCTAGTGGGAATGCAAAATGCTGCAGTCACTTTGGAAAACAGTCTGGCGGTTCCTCCAAAAGTAGAGTAACCATGTATATGACCCAGCGATTCCACTCCTAGGCATTACACTCAAGAGAACTGAAAACATAAGTTCACACAAAAAGTTGTACAAAAAATGTTCACAGCAGCACTATTCATAGTAGCCAAAAAGTGGGAACAACTCAAATGTTCATCAGCTGATGAATAGATAAACAAAATGTGGTATATCCATACAATGGAATATTATTCAGCCATAAGAAGGAATGAAGTACTGATACATGCTACAACATGGGGGAACTTTGAAAACATTATGTTAAGGGAAAGAAGCCAGTCACAAAAGGTCACCTATTTTGTGATTCCATTGATATGAAATGTCCAGAATAGGCAAATCCATAGAGACAGAAAGTAGACTCATGGTTTCCAAGATCAGGGAAAGATCAGGAAAAAGAGGAGTGACTGCTAAGTGGTACAGGGTTCCTAGTTAAGGTGACGATAATGTTCTGGAATTAGAGAGAGGTGATGGCTGCACAACCCTGTGAATATATTAAAAACCATTAAATTGTGTGCTCTCAATGGGTGAATTTTATGGCACACAAATTATATCTCAATTTAAAAAAAGAAAAGAAAAGAAAGAAGGCTCCATCCAGGAAACAGCCCTCTGTCGGACAGTGTGGCTCTGACATGCCACCCAGGTGTGGTGACGCTGGGCACCACTCACAGTACTGACCTGCTCCTAGGATAGCCGGAGGTCCTGGTGGCCCCGGGGGTCCCTGTGGCCCAGGGGAACCAGGTCTCCCAAAACCAGGTGGCCCAGGCAGGCCAGGAGCACCTGGGGGTCCCTGGGGCCCGACGATGGTCTCCCCTTTCTGGCCCTGTCAAGTGCACAGTAACAGAAGAGAGAAAGCACCATTAGTCACTAGAAGTCCCATCTGTTCTTTTTGTCAGGACATTGATAAGAAGTCAGTAAACACCCTCTATTGTTATCATCATCCTCAATCCTGGCACAAGCCAGGAGGTGGAAGACCTAAAGAGCAGTGGCCCAGTTGTTATGTTGAATGACAGCAGAGAAGCCTAGGGAGCCCTGGACTCAGAAGTGCCCCTGGAGCTCATCTAGTCCAGCCTCGGCATTTCATAGATGGAGAAACAGAGGCCTAGAGAGGGGCAGGGCTTGCCCGAGGTCCCAAAGCAAATCAGCAGCAGAGCTGGAAAGAGAATCCTGGTCTCCCGGCTTTGCTCGGTCTATGCTCATGGCGAGTTCCAGGTCCAGAATTTGCTCCTGGTCCCTGAGGGTCAATGATCTGATCATAATCTCAGTGGAGGCATAATTTGAACTTCTCTTTTGTGATCTGGAGAAACTTCTCATCCTAAGAAGACCAAGCCGATCTACGGGCTCCTTCTTTGATGAAATTTCAAAAGAATCAAAATAGCCCCCTAAAAACATCAGCCTCACCTTCCCTTCTGCCTCTGTTATCTGATGTGTTTATCATTAACCACTCTTTGTGCTGAGTGAGTTTTCCACCGCTGATGTGAATAAGGCACGGTGGTGGGTTACCTGGAAGCTACCTGCGTGCATGTGGCCTTGGCTAGCTCCCTTTCCTCTGTGGCCTCTGCCAGGCTCCCCACCCGTTAACAAGTATGGGGGAGAGAGGCCAACGCCCAAGGCCTGCCTGCAGCCTGTGGTGCTGTGACTGGCCCTTGCTCCCAGCTGCCTTGTCACACTGGGGGGCTTCAGGGAGTGCCGTGACTCCCCGAGGAAGGGGTGTGGAGGGGTCGCTACTCACCGCCAGGCCTGGACTTCCCGGCAAGCCCGGGGGCCCTGACACAGAGGAGCCACTGTCAGAGTCTCCTTTTTCTCCTTTGATCCCCCTGTCTCTGTTCTCCCCCTGGAAGCAGAGAACATCCAGTAAGAGTCAGATGAACCAGTCTCTGACATAAGCCTGAGAACTTGGAAACACAGGCCAGATGTTGAGAAATGCTCACCTTCAAGCTGTTCAGAAAATGTCTCAGGTAAGTTGGATCCACAGGAGGGCCTGAAAAAGAAACGCTTTTTAAAAATCCACAATCAATCTCAGAAATTCAAACACCAAAGCCTCCAAGTTGGCAACCATGATGAGTTCCTAGCAGAAGTGACCCCACATTGGTTTAGCTGACAGAGGGGGCACTGGGCTTGGAAACAAGCACTAGTCCAGATCCTGTGACCCTGTGGCATCCTAGGCTTGTCCCTGGTCCTCTCCCGGCCTCGTTCTGCAGATGAAGCTGGAACGATCAGAACTTCTGGTCTTTCTTGACAATGTTCTATCTTGCACACGTGTTGCCCATGACTGGGTCTCTGGAATTCCATGGAGCTTGTAGACAGGGTGGTAATGTAATTAGCCTTACTTACTGGCTCAATTGGATTTCTCAGAAACAAAAATCAAGGGCAAGATCCAGAACAAGAGTTGGGATACCTGGTGGTCCCTGGGCCCCCTGGTCGCCTTTTTCTCCTTTTGAGCCGGGAAGACCCCAGGATCCTTTCTCTCCTTTAACACCTGCCACCAAATACACACACATTAAAAAAAAAAAAAAAGATAGTGGAAAATCACCTTCATTCTATATAAAACATTTTTGAGTCAAGTTTTGAAACTGAGCCCCTTGAGCTAAGTCTACTCAACACCAAAGGCCTATTGAGGGTATAAAATCCTTTGCTATACGATGGAGAGGCAGAGGTAGATGCAGCAGACACAATTCCTGACCTCGGAAAGCTCTCAAGGAGACAGACACAGTGAGGGTAGTGTGAGGCAGGGTGGAATAAGTACCATCCTGAAGGTGCCAGCAGTGCATCATGGGAGCCCAGCAGAGGCTACAGTTAACTCCCCCAGACGGCTTCATGCACGTGGACTGAGACTCAACACCAAGTCAAGCTCCCAGTCCCATCCCACCTAAGCCTGGGCAGCACGGTGGTGTAAGGGGAGGGGAGGACTCTCCGGGAGTGCCGCAGAGGACAGCTAATGGTGCTACTAAGTAGTCCACTGCCAAGTGCAGTAAGTCACTCCCCACAGGACTTGTGAGAAGCACTGCTTCTGCAGAACCGGCCTTACAGTCCTCTCTCCTCCCCCAACTCTTTACCTGGGAGAGGGGCTCAGAGAAAGCCTCCTGGGGGTACAGAGTTTGGGGAGGGAAGCAGTTCCCTTTCCCCACCTAGATGAGTGGGTGGACACTAGATCTTTGAGTTCCCGGTTCCCGAGGGAGATCAGCTGACCAATGTGTGCCTACATACTGGGGATCCAAGAAAGCAAATCCAGCTCCACCCCACCTCCTCCCCAAGGTCCACCTTGCACCAGGGGAAGGGAGAGCCTTGAATTGGATCTGAACAAGCAGTTTGAGAACAGCCTGGACTTTGTAACCAAAAGTGACCAAAAACCCATGAAGCCAGATAGCAGCAGGGACACCACCACCCAAGCAGGCCAGGAGTGACAGAGCTGAGCCAGAGATCAGTACTGGTTGGGGGGGTGGGGGGTGGGGGAAGGCCTTTCCCTGTTTAAACTGCAAGCGTTCAGACTTCTCAATCAAAAAGGGCACACATGGTGTGACAGTATGTGTGGGGACAGGGAACCAGAGTCACTGCTTGCCTGCAGGCTCCCGTCTCCTGCCCTATCCCCCCTCTAATGTGTGGCAGATAAGCTCCTACAGGCCACGAACATGCTGATGTTTACTAATCACGAAGAGCCAGTGTGTCTCACGCTGCACTGTGTATACACCCCAGAGGGAGCTTGTGAAAATGCAGCTCCTGGTCTAGCAGGTCTGCGATGAGGCCTGAGATTCTGCATTTCTAACAGGCTTCCAGGAGGTGCTGACACTGCTGGTCCAGGAACACTCTGAAGCAAAGGCCTTCTGAGCTCCCACGGCCTCCCCTGCATTAGCTCTTGGCATACTGCAGTGTAACGACTTTTTAAATAGTTTCACCCAGCAGAGTCTAAGGGCCTGGGTGACAGGAAGAGCATGGGATCCATCAGTCTCAGCCCAGTGCATAGGATAGCACCAGGCAAGGAGAAGCTATCAGTGGATGTGTTATGAACAAACTAACACATGAATGGAAAAATGGAGTGCAGCCTGCTAGCTAGGAGGCTCAGCCAAGATGCACAGAATAGGCAGATGGGTGACACAAGCAAACAGAGGTGCCCAGTCCCACAGCCTTTGTCCAGCTACCACCCTTCCCATGACACTCAGACAGATCTTCCTGACCACCAAGTCTACGCCCAGCACTGGACAATTGGAAACCACCTCTGCAGAGATAGGAGGGTCAGGAAATGTCCCAGAGAAACAAGGTGAAGACAGGAGTGCGTACCATGAAAAGTGATGAGTTCTGAATTTCCAGGATACGTGGTGCCAACCTAGAGAGAGAGAGAAAGCCAAGGTCATACACTGCAACCCTGTTCTGCTGTTTGCATGCACAGGGAGCCACAGTCCCCTGTCCTGGGGGTGAGGGGTGAGGTCATGGAGTCAGGCCTTCCTTGGGTGTTGTAGCCTCCAAAGGCCCCGAGTTTCCTGGCATCCCTCAATGCAAGGCATCCTAGGCCTTCAACAGGGGCAGGGTCGGGGGGTGGGGGCAGGGAGGGCATCATGTAGCTGAGCTGGGCTGAGACCTACTGGCCGGACAACTCTGCAGAGGGAAAGCCCAAAGCTTTAAGACAAAAAGTCATGGCAATTTTGGTCTGGTCAACTGTGAGTGTTCTTGCCCTCCCTTCTGATCAATCAGGATTGATTCATGTGAGAGGTCAAGCACTCGGGCAAGTGATGTACTCAAGCCATGAAGCTGGGCCAGCCATTAGCTTTGCTGCCATGTGTAATCAAAGATGAGCACACTGAACAGGAGTTGATGGTGGTGATAATTAATAAAGGGGAGTTATCATTAGATTGGGGAGCTATTCTAGACTTCCCATTAAGTGCCAGGGGTCTGGAGTCCAAGCTATTCAAGATAATATTCCTTCACAGTTCATCCCCAGATTCCTGCATTTCTTTCTTTTTTTCTTTGTCTATTAAAACAGAGCCACCTGCCACCCTGCTTTTAATAGTTCACCTTCACCTTTTTCCCAGTTAATATGCAGAATCAAAATGATCCCTCTCACACCAGATCCTCCCATGCTTTTGGGTGCAGGGTCACAAGATGCTCAGGGGTCACCAAGAGAAGATGAGGGGAGGGGACAGGAATTTTCCAGGAAAAATATTTCTAAGTTAACGATAAAGGCAGCAGTGCCCAGCTGCTATCTTACAGCTATGCTGATAAAGTTGCTCCACTCCAGGGGTGGATTGTTAAGGGTAAATTGTTAAGGTATTAGAAAGGGGCTGAAATGAGAAGGGGCTTGTGAAATTCTGGATGTGAGAGGAAGCATTTCTTTTTCAAATGTCCATTTTGAGAGCTGGTCAAGAAACATCCATGCCCCAGCCTGCATGGTGTCCAGCCAGGCAACATGAAATCAAAATCCAAAATGCTCTGAGTTCATCTTTGGCTTATTTTAAGGAACGTCATGACCCCCAAAGGCCATGGTCACAGCAAAGTGTCCTAGCACAGGTCACGGTAATTGCAGTAGCATTTTTACAACTCTTGAGTTTTTCAAGTACTGTCCCATGGCCGGTTCATTTGAAGCCTGATATCATGTTTGCTGGGAGGGGCTTCGGGCACTAACTCACTGAGGGACCTTGCCTCTCTGGGCTGAGAGGTCTCCCCTTCTCTATGGCTGGGAGGCAGCCATCCCTCAGGAGGGTCTCTCCAGCCCTGACGTTTTAGGATTCCTTTCAGGCCACTGATGTAAACGTGACCTGGTTAGCTGTTGTCCTTATGTAGTTCTGGGAGCCAGCAGGCCCCTTGGTCACCTTACACAGGAGGGTCCTATCCTCTGCCTTCCATGCCAGAGTTCCCAGGCCCTGGGCTGCAGACTTGGGTGTCTCAAAGTTTAGACATGGACAGATGTCTGGGCAAACACTCAGCCAAACTGCGTCATTTTAAAGCCTCTGACCCAAGTCTCATCACCACCTCCAACAGGCATCAGTTAAGAACCCACTTCAAAGAATCTTCTAAACTGTAATTTGCAAGCTCCCGAGAACAGAGGCCACGCCTGTCTAGTTCACCCCTGTGGTCCCAGGGCCTCACTTGTACTTGACACTTGGTAAGTCCTTGATAAATATTTGTTGAATGAATGAGAGAACAGTTATGCACAGTTCCATGACTAATGCCTGCGCATGGGGAGAGGCCCACTCTCCCTGGGTTTCCCCACACCTAATACGGGTGACACCCCGGGAACACCGCACTGACCAGCTGGGCGACCAGGCACGTGTCTGACCCCTTGGGGTGCCTGTACCTGCTGCCTGGTGGTCAGGGAACCTGCACGATAGCCCCAGCTCCGTCCGTCCTGTGACCTTAGACAAGTCAGCGTGCTTGTCTGAGTCACAGTTTGTTTCCTCATTACAAAGGGCGAGGGAAAGTCCCTCCTCTCAGGGTTGTGTGCTGTGCAGTAATATGACAGTTGAGAAAGGACAGTTATAGATTTTAGCCCAAAGCTCCCAATGCAAAGAGCGCTGGTTAGAATTGCCTTTTTGTTCTCATCTGTATTTTAAGGGGTCTATTTCCCCCCTTCTTATACTGCTCCAAGCATGAAGCTAACAAAAGACACTGGTTTTTTTTTTTTTTTTTTTTTTTTTTTTTTTGCGGTACGCGGGCCTCTCACTGTTGTGGCCTCTCCCGTTGTGGAGCACAGGCTCCGGACGCGCAGGCTCAGTGGCCATGGCTCACGGGCCCAGCCACTCCGAGGCACATGGGATCTTCCTGGACCGGGGCATGAACCCGTGTCCCCTGCATCAGCAGGTGGACTCTCAACCACTGCACCACCAGGGAAGCCCAAGACACTGCTTTTTGACTGCATTAAAAGACACACTCTGTCCACATGTGTGCCCTTAGAAGACCCAGTACGTTTCAGTGCCACAATGTATTATCTAGAAACCTCGAGCCACTCAAGGGTCTATATGCAGGTGATAGAAGACATCAAAGAGGACACTGACAGACAGAAGGGGCTCAAGACAAAAACTCATCTTCTCTGAGTTGCTTTCTATGCCAAAGCCTGCTCTGTAAGGCAGTGACTATACGCTACTTACTGGCGTTTTGCAGTGTGGCCGGGCTGGAACTGGGAAGACGGCCTGTGGGAAGTGAGAATGAGAGGAGGGAGTCAGGACACCCGACTCCAGCTCAGGCTGGCCTGGGGCCATTCCCTGCTCCTCCTTTGGGTCTCCCCCACCTCCCCACTGCCAACTTACTCCTTTGATGTTAATCACAGCTCCAGGTGGTCCTGGGGGGCCTGGAGGACCAGGTAGGCCAGGTGAGCCCTAAAGGGAGGAAAGAAAGGCCATCCCTGAGTTCGGGTTGTTATGAATGCAGAGGCAGCTGCAGGACACTTCCCCAGGGTTTGGAGACACAACGAGGAAAGGAGGGTCCTCTAAAGCCAACTAACTCTTCCCGTGGGTAGGCCAGCCTCTTCTCAGAGCACACCTATACCCGTGGCCTCGCTGCAGCTTCACAACAGCAGAGCAAGTATCGCTGGTTTACAACTGGACACAATGAGGGCCAGAGAGGGGAAGTGACCTGCTCAAGGCCACACAGCAATTCATGGCAGAATGGAGGCTGGAAGCCAGATTCTGACCCCAAGAGCAGTGCTCAGAGGATACTGAGCCCACCACCTCTATCGACGCATCCCTCCTATGGAGGGGCGGGTGCAGCGAGGCCTTCCTAGGATACAGTGCCTGGGAGAGCCCCTCATAAGTGTAACAATAAACGCCGACTCCTGTTAGATGGCAGAGTCACTTTCAGAGCCAGGTCAGCCTGGCCTTGACACCATGCAATGTCTTCTCTGCCAAGCCTGGAGCCCAAGCTGGACCTGCAGCAGAAGCTGCAGGAGGGGAGGGGGAGGGGGAGGCTACGACCACAGGTGAGAGGCCTCCGGCCCATGAGGAAGCTCCACGTGATCACTCAAGTGCAGGCACCGGTGTCTGCTGTACCTGGAGCCCCGGTAGGCTTGGTGAGTGAGTCGGTGCCCAGTGATTCAATACGATTGCATTTCTGCATTTCTAGGCATACAAAGCGGCGACCATGGGGTGCAAACAGAAGCAGCAACACACTTTGAGCTGCATGGGACCTTCAGGGGGTCACTAACTTGTACAGGCCCTAGTTTCCTCCTGTGTAAAACAAGAACACCACTGAGTTTCTCTTAGGAGAGTTACTATCAAAACTGTGATCCTGTCCTCAAAAGCACTTTGTAGAGTGTCTGGTACACAGTAAGTGCTCAATAAATGCTGGCTTCCTTATTGCAGACGTGGGACCCTGCTGATGCTCCGGTGTCTGTCATCTTGTGAGGCCCTGCCTACACAGCTGATCGACCTTCCGCGTTCTTTCAAGAGCGCTCACCGAGCACCCCCAGCAACATGCGAAACCCCCAGGACTGTGTAACCCAGGAAGGACGGGATATTACCCGAGTCAGAAGACCTGGGATTTGAAACCAGACTTCTTGAGAAAGCCCAGATCATGTTCTCCCACCCTCCCTCTGGGGTCTGGACGAGGAAGCTTATGCTCCACTAAGGTGGATTTGGTGGCAGGGACCTCCTGAGAGCAAGCCGGAGGCTAGGGTTGGGCTGGAGGATCTTTGGAAGTGGCAGCAGAGGAAGAAGAATAACGTTCCTGAGCATTCTGTCCATGAGCCCTGCCCACTGGACCTGGCACTCATCCGCCCCTCGTCTGGACACTGGCCCTGGGGCCACGTCCCTGGGGCAGCATGGGGCTGGGTCCCTGGTGTGGCACTCACCGGCATCATGACCCCTCGATCTCCTTTGGCGCCTTTGAGGCCATTCAGTCCTGGGCGACCCTGAAACCCACGCGAGAGGCCTTAGTAAACCCACTGCCCGCAGGCCAGCCTGGCCCGCCTGTCCTCCCTCATATGCAATACGAGAACCCCCAACACCTACGGGTCGTCCAGGGAGGCCAAGTTCTCCTTTGTGTCCTGGTGGTCCTTTGGGCCCCTGGAGGCAAAGTAAACACCAGATTAGAAAGAGAAAAATACCGTATGATGTCACTTATATGTGGAATCTAAAAAAGCCAAAGTTGTAAAAACAGAGTAAGATGGTGGTTATCAGGGGTAGGAGGGTGGGGGAATAGGAGAGGTGAGGTTTAAGGTACAAACTTGCAACTAGTAGACAGCTAGATCCTGGAGATCTAATGCACGGTATAGTGAATACGGACAGCAACACTGTATTAATATTATAATCCTCAAACTGCTAAGAGTCTAGATCTTATTTATTCCAACCACAAAAAAGAAATGATAATTATGAGATGTGAGAGAGCTGCTATCTCCACAACAGCAATCATATTACAATACATAAATGTATCAAATCAACATGTACACCTTAAATGTACACAATGTTGTATGTAAAATATATTTCAATTAAAAACGAAGGAACAGACACTCAAGGGCTAGGGAGATGGGGGGCGTCCAGCCTACCTTTGTGGGCAGTGATGACAATGAACCACTAATAGGAGGATGGAAGGCAAGGAGAAGTTATGAAATGTCCACCTGCCTGGCTCCTTGTCCCCTGGCCTCTCTGTCCTCAGCTGGGCCCACTTGCTCAGTCCCTCCTGCAGGGCTCTACCCCAGTCCAGACGCTGGACCCAACCCTCTCAGCCAGTCAGAGCTAACAAAGAAGCAAGAGGTCAGTAGCTCCTGGCCTTAGCTCCCAGGTAGCTGTGTGCTGGGCCAGCTCAGAACGTGGACCTTTGCCTTAGGTCTTATGTCCCAGGGTTCTCCATGTCCCCCGTTGGAATAATGCAGCCCTGCTTCACTCCTCATGTCAGCCAAGCCCAATAACCTGCTTCAGGATTTGGTTCCTGCCTTGTTCCCACCTGTCCCTAAGGACCAGAATCTTGGCCTGGCTCCCCAGTTCTCCAGATGAGCCCCTGCCCTTGGACCACATTCCAGTGCTTGCTTTCTGTGTCCCCATGCTCCCAGAGCCACTGCCCTGTTCCAACCTCCTGCCAGAACCCTCATGCCTTCCAGTGTCTAGGATGCATACAATGTACCACCTCTTCCCAGAACAAGCTCTACTTCCAGGTGACACCTTTCCTGTTTTGTAACTGGGTCTGTCCTGTCTCCCAGGGGAATGACTGGTTTAAGCCTGGGGCCTATCAAGTCCCTTCTTCCTGCTCTCTCTATGTAAGTCTGTATGCAGACTTACCCTGAAAAATGGCAAATAGACTGTGTTGAGACAGGCTCTGTATGTAAAGTACCCAGACCAGGTTACTCTCAGGAAAAGAAAAGCAAGGAGTTAACAGGCCACAGGCCACGTGGTGGTACATACTAGTGCAGGGCTTCTCAAACATCACTGTGCACAAGTCACCTGGATCTCATCAAAATGCAGATCCAGTGGATCCGGGGTGGGGCATAAGGCTTCGTTTTTCCAACGAGCTCCCAGGTGATGCTGATGATGCTGGTCCATGGGCCATACTTTGAGTAACAAGGCTCTAGTGTTGTAAGCTATACTAGTCATGAGGGCCATAGACAGCCCATATGACACCTTATGCAAATTAGAAGGTGCCCCCTTACTGTCTGTGCTTGGCAAGCTATGCACAGATGGGCTTCAGTGGCAATAACTACCCTGGCCATCTGCAGCAGCTTGCCGGCCACCATTGCTAACAATTAGTATTTCCCACCATACTGGGTATTAGTAAGTGTTACTCAGTGGTTAACACAAGACTCTCCCAGTCTGCATTAGCCTGCAGCTAGGGCCAAGGACACCTCTCCAGGGCATCCATTCTGCCTGGCTTAAGGGACCAAAGGCTTTAGAAGGTCCTTTGAAGGATGCACCTTGGAGGTTACGGGCCATTCAAGGACACGTGCCTGTTAGAGAAATGTGAGGTCCTTTCTCCCCAGGCCTGAGATCCAGCTTCAAACAAACCCCGCATTCAAACCCCAAGGTGCAGTTCTCCAGCTCAAAATGTTTCAGAAGAATGAAGGTGTCAACTGGAGGCAGTGAGGTGTGCTGGGAAAAACCTGGACACAGAGTTTAACAGGCTGGGCTCAAATCCCTGCTGTGTCACTAACAAGCTGTATGGCAGTGGGCTAGTTACTTAACCTCTTTAACCTCGGTTTCCTGGTCTATAAAATGAGGGTTCTGACATTAGCCTCTTAGGGTGGTGAAAATGAAATGAGATGATCTGTCTTGAAGCATCACTGTCTGACCCATGGTGGATGTTCTATGAGTTTTCTTTGTTCTTTGGGAAGAAATATATGAGGGGCAAGTTTAGGGTTCATCTGGAGAGAACTGGTAGCTTAAAAATTGTTCAGCAGCCCCCCAAAATTATAGATTCCTGGAGCAGTAAGGCAAGAAGGACCCTATCATGTCATCTAGTACTCATTCAATACCCTCACTTATAGATGGGAAGACAAAAGCCCAGAGAGAGAAGAGGACTTGTTTGAGGTCATACAGCAAATGGGCAGCAGATCCAAGACCAGAAGCCAAAAGGCCCAGGTTCCCTGGGTAATGACAATCTTTAGCTGGCAAGACCCATACAACTGTGGGTCTCATCACCATCCGCTTCCCCTCTCCTTCTGGACACACAGCTAAACCACATTTCTGAGACCTATCCCCACCCCCACTCCCCCCCCCACCCCGCCTCCTGCATCAGAGGTCTGGCCAGAAGTGGAGTTCATCATCTTCCATGGTCTCTTTCCCCTCCCCAACCTCAGCCTATCAGCTGGAAGATGCCATTGTGGCCCTGAATCCACCAGAGGGCAGAGTCACAGGATGCAAGCATCCTGGGTCCCCGAGTCACTGCTTGGAGGGGAGATGCCCAACTGGGAACCACCACAGTGGACTCTGCCTAAGTGAGAACTAAGCTGCTATTGTGCTGAACCACTGAGATCTTATTTAATTGCAGTTAGCCTACCCTTGACACAGATACATTTTGCCACATCCTTTTTATTTTCACAGCTGGGACAACTCAATCTAGTTGAGCCAAAGTACGATAAATGCTTCAAACCCCAGTCCAGATGCAGGGGCGAGCTGCTCTGGCTTACCATCGGTCCCGGGGCTCCATGCTCTCCAGGTTCACCCTAAAACAGGGGGACACGGACTTGTCACTCAGATGAACACGGTTTGCGACAGAAACAAAGATAGGATGTAGAAGATGTGTGCCTTCAGGGTCTGGTGACATAGTTACCTTTCGGCTCCTCAGCCTTTCCAGAGGAATATCCCCCGTCAGGATGGCGCCCGGCTCTCCCTTCTCACCCTGCAATTCAGAGAACCTTTTGATGAAGCCGGGCCTCCGCCTCACCGCCTTATCCAGAGGCTCATCGCCATGATTTCTCTGGCCTTCACGCTGCCTCTCTGGCCCCACGGCCCGACATGACCTCTTGCTAGAATACTGCACAGCCTCCTAAGTCATTAAATGTTCTCTGGACTGTTCCCTCCATGTACATCAGTTACTGTCCGAAAGCACAGGTTGGGGTCCTGCAAGCCCCTCTGGGGCTCCCGCTGCTGCCAGATCAACATCCCTACTCTCAACCCTCCAGGAATCAGTCCCAACAAGGTCCGTCCCACCTCTGGCTGTGTGGCTCCCCCCTGAGAACCTCTGGCTCCTAATATATTTGGTGGCTTGCTTTCGTAACAACTCGACTTGAGATCTGTTCTCACCTGCAATCCTTAGTCTTGTTAAAACATCTAAAATTGGGAAAGTGACGACAGCATGAACAGTGGAGGCCTCTCCAACACAGGGGCCCTGAGTCTCCATGTGGAACTTTGCCTCCAAACTCCAGGCTCCTGTGCAAATGCTCACTTGATCAGGAAAAGTTATCTCAGTTGCTGGGAAATGGGGGAGATGGGTAGACAGGTGGCAGGGACACAGGATCCTGCCCCCAATCCTGTACTCAGCAGGGCCATCTGCTATCCCAGGAGGCTTTTCCAAGAAGATATATGTCCAGAGAAAAGGCCAGGGAGAGGAACCATTCAAGGCTCTGGCCCCAAACTTCAATGCTAGCCCCTGGGGAACTGGGCTGGACCACACAAAAGTCTCCCTTCAACAGGGCTGGAAGCAGCCAAGGCAGTGGTGCCAAAGCAAGCCAAGCAGCCTCTCCTCTCCATCCCCCAAGCCCACACCTGATATTTGGATCTTACCACTTCGCTGGTGAGGAAAAGCAGTCCTGAGCACGCCAGCAGCAAGAAGAAGCAAGCACAAAAGCATTAGAGGCAGAGAGAGAGAAAGCGCGTTGGCTGCGAGGATCAGAGCAGACCTGCCTGGGCGCTTTTCCTGGTTTTCAAAGTGGCAGGGGATTAGGGGAGAGACGGCTCGTAGGTCCCTCTAGATCCACCCAACCTCGCCATATAGAAAACAGAGCGTTTAAAGCAAGAGCCAATCCTGCTTGACCAGGCCTTCTCCCAAGCCAGAACTGCCCTGACCCCACGCCATCTCTGTAGCCCCGGGACAGCAAAAGGCATCCCAAGACATGGTCCCATGTAACGCTAAACTCAGACCCAGCACACTGAGCCCTCCACTCCCTGGAACTGTGGCCCAACAGACACTGGAGACTCTCTCCCCCTCTGTGGGGCTAGTGGAAAATGGTGGGGGGAGGAAGGAAAGAGAGTAGCCTAATGCTGCCTCCACTTAGAGACACACACACCCTCCTTGACTCCCCAAGGCAGGCTCAGGGCTGCTCCCACTGGCTTTATACAGACCCCCGTTACAGCAACGACCATGCACTCTGCTGGCTGTCTGCATGTCTGTTCCTCACATCTTATTTCTCTATCTAGTGCCTAGTATAGGAAACTGGCTGGCACACCTTAGGGAATGGTTGTAATCTGGATGAGTATATAAATGGATGGATGAATAAATGAATCCAATCCAGAATAACTGCAATCCATTTATGGACGTCACTCTCCCCTTATCTATAAAAACCAACTGGGAAATTAATTCTAAGAGGCAAAGGTGGAAGGGTACAAAGGTCATTTCAATGCCCTTGGAATTTTCAGGAAGTGCTCTGTATGCTAAATATTCCAAAACTTCTGGACCAAGACTGCCATCCAAGTGCAGAATGCCCCCGCTTATACTAATAATAGTTTAATAAAATAATGATTTCTAAATATTAGCATCATTGTATTCATTACTTATACATCTTTTCATCCAACAAATGTTTTAAGTGCCATGTGTGTACCAGGCGCAGTGCTAAGTACTGGAGCTACAGAAAAGAAAGTGGATGTGCCTGCCCTCGGGCAGTGCACACTCTAATGCAGGTGCCCGCGGGCAGTTAGACAAAGCACAGCGTTCAAGGGAGCGTTGGGTTGAGTTCTCTTTCCAAACTATGATGAAAATCTGTTTCTCCACCCACCCCACCTTCACCCTGGAAGAACCTTGAGATCATGAAAGTTAACAGCCCAGGAGTGACTGCTACTAGATACAGTGTTTCTTTTGGCATGATGAAAATGTTCTAGAATTAGGTAGTGGTGATGGCTGCACAACCTTGTGAATATACTAAAAGTCACTGAATTTCACAATTGAAAGGGGTGGATTTTATGGTGTGTGAGTTATATCTCAAATTTTTAAAAAGTTAACAGCTACTTTCAGCCCATTTGAAATATTTACCAAATTCTAGAGCACAAACCCACCCAGATAGCTGGGCCCTGCTTACCTGTTCTCCTTTTAGCCCTGGAAATCCAGGCACACCAGTGTCACCTTTTGGTCCTCTGGGTCCCTAGAAGGAATCATTGGAGGGTAGTTGGTGGTTTGTTAAGATCAAAATGCTTTAACTAAACAAAGTTGTTGTTCCAGAAAGTAAAAGAACACAGAGTGCCAATGGAAGTCACAATTAGTCACGATGTTTTCCTAATATTAAGTGGTCTAGAAATAGTGGTCTGGTGGAAAGAAGACAGCACTGAGTGTTAGGCGGCCTGGAGGCCCCACTCCTCTTTGAACTGTGGTTTCCTCCAATGGGTACCACTGAAACTGCCTGCTGCCTCTGCTCACCCATGGGTCCTCGGGGCCGTCCTGCAGCCCACCGCCCCCATCATTCACCCTCCATGAATCCTGCCCCTTCTCTGGCTCCCCACTACCTACAGGATGGGATCCAAACATCCTAGCCTGACACCCAAACTGACCCCAGCCGGCCTCAGCGCCTCATCTTCCACTTCCGTCACTCCACCAGGGGCGAGCCTATCCCCTTAGCCTCCCTGCACCCCTCACCCGCCCGCCACCGCCATTCCCTCTGCAGAACCAAAATTCTGCACACCCGGTCAGAGGTGACCTCGTCTCAGCTCCAACATACACTTAATATCTGTGACAATGACTCACACAGCCAGACGTCTGCCCCTAAAAAAGAAGTTCAACACTTTATTGCAATTTACCTTTCCATAAGTCCCTACCTTCTGGGTTAACGCAGTGGCCTTCAAATATTTGTTATTATTATTTTTTAGCAGTGAAACTCTTTTCATTCTCCTTTTTCAAGTAAAGTCAAAGAAAAGCCCAATGTATAAAATACGTCAAATGGAGCCTCGGCAGTGGCCTGGATCCTGCCTACTTAGCCCCCTCCTTGCTCCTGAAGTGGTCCCAGAGGCTCTTCTGGGGAGCCTAGGGCTCCCTCAGGAACACAGAACCAGTCATTTAGAGAAAAATGTGTCTGGAACATGCTCTGGCTTTGGAGCTGCCAAGCTGGGGCCGGAGCTCAAGCTCAGAGTCCTGGCCTCTCCTCTTCCTAATTAAGAGGCCTTCTCCATGGCTGCCACCCTCTCCTGTTTTTTAATGTCTAGTTCCCATGTATTTTTAGTGTCAACATAGCACATGCTCCTTTTAAAAAATGTAGAAGTTCAGAAAAGTATAAAAAAAAAAGAAAAAGAGATCATTATAATTCTACCATCAACAACAAATTTCTATTACATTTTTTGATAAATTTCCTTCATTTATCCTGGAAGCAGCGCATGTCACCATTGGCATTAGGCCTTTCAGAGTTGCAGTGTATGGAGAAATTGTGCAGATTTCACTCTGGAGCCTTGGGCTTCACTGCAGGCTCAAACTTTGAGACTAAACTGATCACTTTCGACACAGAAATGCATTTTCACCTTCCATGGTGGAAGCCCCACAGCGTGGTGCACACAGACTATTAATTGTGGACTTCCAGGCTATGATTCCCCTCTCTCCATCCTCCATCGCCACCATCCTCTCTCTCCAGGGACTTTATCTACTCGGACTCTATCTATTTGAAATGCTTGATTCATCCACTCATGTATAGGAAGCCAACCACCGACTCCAGCTCTGGCTCTGGCTGCCCTGGGCTAGAAAGAGATGAACAAGACCTGACCCCCTGCAAGCTGGTCACAGTACAGTTGAGGAAAAAACGATAAGGGTACAAATAACTGTTATTCAAGGCAGAAAAGAACGACAGCAGAGGTGAAAATAAAGCCCTATGGGATTCAAAGGAGGGAAGGATCACTCCAGATGGGGGCAACGAGGAAAGGCTACATGAACAAGACGGCGCTAGGGGTCAGTTGTGCAGATGGAGAGGAACAGCATTCCAGGTGGAAGGAACAGAATGCACACCGCCTCGGGACACAAAGGAAGATGGCTACTGTGCTACTCACTGGAAATCCTGGCAGCCCAGGCATGCCCTCGGGGCCCTGTGACACAGACAGACAAAGCAGCCAGGTTAGGAGCAGCATTTCCAGGCCAGCAGGAACCTGTACCTCAGGGGCCCACTCCCTCCAGCACCATCCAAAGGCCCAAGCACGTTCCCACACAGTGGGGCTCAGGATCCATTTTGCAGAGGATGCCGAGGCCCGGGAGGGGAAGGAACCGTGCAGTCACACACTAGTTAGCACAGAGCCAGAAACTGCTCAGGAGTCTGGAGCCTCCGCTCCCCCGAGCCAGGACTCTCGGCACTTTAAGTCCCAGCCTCCTCTTCTGTGAAATCACTCAGCGTCAGAAACCTCTGCGGCAATGAATGCAGTGCTCAACCTCCACAAATATTCTCAGAAAACAAGTTCCTAAACTCTGAGGAGTGGGCCCAAAGGGTGTGCTGGGGTATTTGGGGGTGGAAGTGGGGGCAGTTGGTGAGACTCAGTTCTTTTCCCTCAGTAAGAGGGAGAATTTTAAAGGACCAGCCATTTTAAAGGCTCCAGGAAACAGAAAATTTGTGGTTCACTCTACATGGGGCCAGGACTCTTTTTCCTCCAAGCCCAGATACCCACATACCTATTAAAGACATAGAGTTTGGCAGAATATATATATACAGAGAGATATAACTGAATGGCAACAACTTTCTCAATATACTGTACAGTCGTCCCTTGGTATCCGAGGGGTATTGGTTTCAGGATCCCCTGTGGATACCAAAATCCGCAGATGCTCAAGGCCCTTATATAAAATGGTGTAGTGTTGGCATATAACCTACATCCATACTCCATATACCCATACACTTTAAATCATCTCTAGATTACTTATAACACCTAATACAATGTAAATGCTATGTAAATAGCTGTAAAACCAATGTAAAAGCTATGTAAATAATTGGCAGCATGCAGCAAATTCAAGTTTTGCTTTTTGAAGCTTTCTGGAATCTTTTTTTCAGCACTTTTTATCCAAGGTTGGTTGAATCTGAGGATGCAGAAGCAACAAAGGACTAATACATACATATATATATATATATATAATGTATATGTGTATATATATATATATACATATAATATACTATATACATATATCTATATGGTGTACATATAGTAGAGTAGAAAAGTATAAAGGTACAGCTGGGAGGGAACTGCCTCTGAGTAGGAAAATCTTGATCTTCCGTTAGGGACGAAGGGGACCCTTGAGGGCCTGGATTTGCCAAAGAGGAGGCCAGGGATTGGGACAGAAGGAGGATTCTCGGGTGGGGAGAAGAGAGAAGGGGTGGGGGCAGACAAGGCCCAAGGGCTCTTAGAACAGAGATGTTGACTCTTAGATCTTGGGCTGTGTTTTGCTTTAGAATTAAGCCACCTAACACTCTAAATCCCCAATAGTTTGGGAAAAACTTTTGTGAAATGACTTGTTTGCTTTAGGGTTTGCTTACTGGGGTGTTTTGGATGATTTTAGTAGAAATCAAGGAAAGGGAGACCCACTGGATGTAGTATAGGAGAGACAGTGAAATGACCCACCAACAGAGGCCACTCAGCAGAAGGAGATACTGGCTCTAAAGGAATCGTGCGGATATTTGCAGAAGCCTTGGGGAGGGCACTGAATTTTCCCCAGGATGTGGACGGCAGAGGTTCAGGCCAACCTCACTGGGGACTGCAGGGCGGGTGGCCCCGGCAGACATCTGGACTGCGCAGCTGTGGAAGTATAAGCCTCAATCTCCGGGTCGGCTTCCACAGAGTGCCACAGTTTGCAAAGCAGTTTCACATCCATCACCTCTTACAAGCTGCCCCAAAGGCTGGTGAGGTGCTATCAGAGAGATGATGAGAGTCTCAGAGCATTATGTAGAGGAGATGGGGCTGGAACCCAAGGCTCCTACGGCCAGAGCTCTTTCCTCTCTCCCCAGCTGTCACCAGCAGATATAGAAGATGCAGTGTGGATTCGTTGCACAGACTGCAGGAGAAAGCTTCCTTCCTCTTAGGTTCTGTTGTGTCATGGACAGACTCTGTGGACTTGCAGAAATAAGGTAGCTTCTTTGTGTGTTCCTGATCTCTAAATGGGGCCAGAAAGACTGAAGCCAGTCACATTCCCTCCTCATGCGCCAGTTTCCCCATAGGTCTCTCTAGGCTCCTCCCATTCTGGGAAATGAGATCATGTAAATAAAAGCATGCCCAAAGCACTGCTCAGACATCTATCAATTTGTTACTTATGATTCTCTGATTTCCATTACACATATTTCTGATGCAAGGGACTGGAAGCTTCCACTGCATTGGACAAAACTCCCTGCACAAATTAATGTGACAGCAACTTCTCAGAAATGCAAAACTCTCTTTCTATTCTACTACTTCGAGACACTCTAGCTCTATGCTTCAGGAGCTCAAAGGATTCCAAACCAACCCAACTTAGTTTCAGCTGGGGCGTCTGGGTAGGACCCTCACTCTAGGGCAGCTGTGGATACACACCGGAGGCCCGACGAGCTCAGGAATGTCCGAGAGATTCATGAATCCATGGGTGATGTTGATCAAAGGCTGAAAAGAGAAAAAATCAGACAAAGAGACAGAGGGTGGCACGCATCCCACCTTGCTCCTGGCAGTGAGGCTTTAACTGAAGTCACCCCACATGGCAGACACAAGCAGACACTGACAACACCCACCCACTGCCAACACACCCATCCCTCCCACTTACAACACAGTCCTGAGCTGCCTTATCACTTTCCTCTTTGATTAATCTTAAAATTGCACCATACATAAATGCCTTTTTTCTTTTATAATTTTAAATATATTTAAATATTATAGTTATATGTTATATAATTATAAATTAATATTAATACCCACAGAAAACAGTGTTGTTGGGTGTGTGTGTGTGTGTGTGTTTGTCCATGTGGTTATTTTATATAAATGGCATTGGGCTGTAGGTATTATTCTTCAACTTGCTTTTTTCACTCAATCATACAGCATGGAGGTCTTTCCATATGGACGTTTTCGGTATGAACATTTTTAGTTTTAACACATTGCCGAAGAGCTGTCTAAAGGGGCCGTGCAACTTACACTTCCAACAAAGTACGTGAGATTATCTATTTCACTACACCCTTACCCATACTTGATATTTTTTAATCATACTTAAAAAAAAAAACAAACCTCTAGTCATTCTTTTTTCCACTTATTTGGGACTTTTTGTCTTTCTGTCATGTACCAGTATGACATTATTTCTCTTGGAAGGGCCACAGTTTTTCACAAATGTGATGTTCTAATATTCAGTGGACTGTGATCATGTCCCAGCCCACATCCCAGTCTTCTCTCCAAATTTCCATTGCTTTCCACCCACCCCGTGCCCATCAACTCCCTGTGCCTTGGACACACCCATGTTTTTCTCTTCTGTGCTTCGGCTCAGAGTGTCTTGACCACCTGAGTTCTGGAAGTCCTGTCCTCCATACTTACCTGGTAAATCCTTCTTAGCTTTCAAGTCCCTGCTCAAGGAGACTTCTTCCAGAAAATCTTCCTTGATTTCTCATAACCTAAACCATCTTTCCTCCCTCATTCCCCCACTTATGTTCCTTGCCTCTTGGTTACAGCTCTGTTACACTCAGTCTCCTGACTGCAAATGCTGCCAACCAGAACAGAGGGTTCTGGACACACTATGTGTGACAATAGAGGTACCAGGGTAGGAGCAGACAGGTGGGCCATGCTGGCAGGTAGGAACTCCAACAGCAGATGCCAGCTATGTGCCCCCTGCATAAAGAGCAGCCCTGAAGGCCCTGAAGTTGTGGACAACCTTCCCTCCCCTTTAGCAAAAGCAACCATGCTGGTGATACCTGGTGATACTCACACTAGATAAGACCTCGATGCGCCCTGGTAGCCCCCTGGGCCCAGGGGGTCCCACAATGCTGGCTCCATCCATCCCTCTTTCACCCTGGATATAGCAGTGAGAGTGGAAAAAAATTCACTGTATGTGGATAATGCTCCTAGAACCAGGCTGAAAATTTCTCTCACCCCCACTTCAGATCTGTGACCTCACCTTGGGTCCCTGGTCTCCTTTTTCTCCTTTGGGACCCTGGCAAAACAGACAAACAAATATTCTTTGGGTTTTTTTCTATTCACTTTGCCCACTCTCCATCTATCCTCCCATCTTGCCGTCTCTCCCTAAGCTCTTACAAGGATTTTGTCCCAGATAATGGGAGCAAAAGATGAGGGGCAAATTCCCCTCACAGAGTCAGAAGGAAGGAATATCTCACAGACAATAAGAGGACCAGAGGCCCTCTCCCAGCACGGGGTGAGTGTCCTTTTGACCCTGAACCCAGAGCACTCTGCATCTGGGGTGTGGGGGAGGTCTTCCTATTCAATCATGGAGGGGGCTGTGCTGCTCCCCTTTGCGAGGCTCAGAGCCTCCTGCACTGGTGTGCTCAGCTCTGGGTACCACTTGGATCTCAAATATAATGAGATCCTGGGGATTGGTCCTCTTGAGAGCAGGTATCATAGAAGAAGATGGACAACACCTCCCTGGGGGGTAGATGTAGTAGGGAAGGGTACTTGTTAGGAGCAAGGGATTCTGAAATGGGGCAAAGTGTGAGTCTTGAATGGGCAGCAGGAAGGAGGCAACGAAGCAGAGATGCTTGATGGTAAGGGACTGTGGAGAGAGAGAAAGATAATTTTCAAGTTTTCCCACATGATGTTTTGTGCAAAACCTCTGTGCTACTCCTCAAAGAAACAAGCTATAAAGAGCACCTGGTCTCCCCACCACACAGCTGGAAGCTGGAGGCGCAGAGAGGGTGAATTAGTGAAAGTAGCGGAGCCAGGATGGCACCCCACAGCTTCTCCACTCCAGTGTGACAGCATGACAACCCTCAAAATGAAGGTGTAAAAAGTCAACCTACACTTGAAGCCGTTGGTCCAGAGATTCTGGGCTCATGCAACAGCCTGATGCTCCCAGAGCCTTCAGTATCCTAGGGAAGGAAGAAGAATGAGAATTTCAGTACTGATTCCCGAGCACCTCCCTGTGCCAGGTGTGGTGCTGGGGCTCAGTGGGGAATCAGCACCACTTTGGCGTTCAGTTAGCTGGCCTTTCCAGTAGTCCTTAGTGCACGTTGTTCTTTAACCACAGAAAGGAGGAAAAGTACCTCAAATCCAGGTCCCATTGTACATCCAGGGCCTCGGGGCCCAGGGGGCCCAGGGGGCCCTGGGGGTCCCATGACCCCAGGAGCGCCAACTTGTCCATTTTTCCCTGGGGGTCCTGGTAAGCCTCTGTTGCCGGGATCACCCTGTAAGGAAGGGGACAGGCTGATTATCTAGCCTTGGAGTCACTCATGGAAGGAACAACATCCGCAACCGAGTCAGAAAATTGTTCTTTGAACTTAATTAGATCGTTGGATTCTCTGATCAGCGCTACTTAATTGTACAGAAACAGCCATCTTGCCAATTGACATTTCACTTGGAGATAAGCTAATGGCGCTCATCGAGTGAATTAGGGTGGAGTGGGTGAGAAAGGAGAAAACCTGGTGGGTTATTCACTCTGCTTCAGCTGTTCTGCCTTCCCCAAGCAGTTCCTTCCACATGTTTCTCTCTGATCCATGACATTTATATATTCAATACTCTAGCCCAACAGTTCAATTATACTAAACCCAGAGAGAGGGGAGGAAGGAGGAGAAAGTTTTTTCTTTTTCATTTTCATTTTTTACCTTTTCACCAAATGAGCCATTAGGTCCTCTTGCTCCCTGAAAAAAAAATGGGGGCCAATTAATATATATTTCATTAAGTATGTTTAAAAGAAAATGCAAGATTGCAGACTCTTAAGTAACAGGACATTAAAATGGGACCCTTCCTGCTCAGTTCTGACTGATGTCTCAAACCTGAGCCCATTACAGTAGTTGTGAGTTTGCTAAGCAGGTCATGCTGAAAGCTTGTGAAACCCATCTTCCAACTATTATCTCATTACCTACCTCAAGAGTGAAAAGAAGTTGAAGATTAACCAGGAAGAGATTGTAGAGGAAGAATTCCCTTGGAGAGCTGTCAGTGTACTGGGTGGGCCCGATTCCCCTTCTCGAAGCCAAGGGAAGGGACTTCAAGAATTTGATATGTATTCCCTAGGTTTTTGGAGATATGTGGATGATGGCTGGCTCTCTTCTGGAAAAATCTAAAGACCAAAAGCTGGCTGGAATAGCCCCAGAATGGGGGTGGGGGGGTCTCTAAAGCAGGTTGCGTGTCCACCACCAATGGGAGACACAGTACAGGTTTCCTGGGGTGTTAGCTGTGGATCCCAAGGAAAGGAGCCAGCTGTGAGCTCAGATAGAGGGGAGGACCAATGGGGGATGATGGTCGGGAGTGGTCAGCCACAGGAGACACTGCACTTCAGTCGGGGGCCCCCAGCTAGAGAACCTCCAAGGAAACCACAGAAGCACCCGCAAGAGAAGCCAGCAACTGCATGGCCACACAGAAGGCCCTGACACGATGATACACCCACCATCTAAGGCTGTGCTTTCTCCCAAACCCCTCTTTCCCTGGGCCAGATTCCCCTTCCTATATCAAATCCATAGAAATGACCAAGTGGATAGTTCCAAAATAGCCATGCTCGAAAATAAGATGGCGAGTGATACTGAATCTGAAACAGTGAGGAATGGCAAAGAGAAAACATGGGAAGCTGAAGCCAGAGGCTTCAGTGGTGGAGAGAAACCACAGGTAGAAAAATATCAGGCAAGGGAGGAGTGGAAGCCGGGAGCAGGGTGTGGCTCTGACAGGGAGATAGGTTGAAATTCTGGAGCTAGATAGCCATGGAGCCCTGCCCGTCTCCCCTCACCTCCCACTTCCACTCCTGCTACAACGATAATAAGAGTTGTTTACTGGAGCAAAGGGATAGGGCAGAGCCCCAGGTGGCTAGTGGACCCTGGGAGGTCCAGGGGTACCCCAAACACCTAAGATCAGCTGTTGAGGTGCCCTGCCTGATGGCACATCCTACTCTTCCCATCACCTTCCTGAAACTTGCAAAAGTACCTACCACCCAACTCCCTAGTAATTTGTACAGAGGCAGGAAACAGACTAAAGAGGGATTCCAATTTCTAAAGCAAACACACAAACAAGAAACACTACACATTTGAGGAGAGGCAACACTCTGAAAGAGAAACAACAACATCAACCATGGAAGGTTTCCTGAGGAAACAGCTAAGAACAGGATCCAATCAGGAGTCTAAGTAAATACTATATATTCTCAGGGAGAAAAGGGAGGATATAACAGCCAAGAAACAAGGACAAACTATTATGAAATAAGAACAGTGGTTATGGAAAAGAATCAGGGCTTCCCTGGTGGCGCAGTGGTTAGGAGTCCGCCTACCAATGCAGGGGACCCAGGTTCGAGCCCTGGTCCGGAAAGATCCCACATGCTGCAGAGCAGCTAAACCTGTGCACCACAACTACTGAGCCTGCGCTCTAGAGCCCGCGTGCCTAGGGCCTGTATTCCGCAACAAGAGAAGCCACCGCAATGATGAGCCCGTGCACCACAATGAAGAGTAACACCTGCTCACTGCAGCTAGAGAAAGCCCGTTCGCAGCAACAAAGACCCAACACAGCCAAAAATAAATAAATAAATACCTTTTTTTAAAAAAGAAAAAATCAATTAGAGACCTTAGAGACAAAAATATATAACTGCTGAGAGAAAGCACTCTACAGAAGGGTTGAATAACAGAAGAGACACACCTGAAGAGAGAATCACAGAAAGAATCCCGTTACTCTATGGGGTGGTGGGAGGAGAGGGTTGCTTGCAGAGGGAAGCAAGGCTGGCTGGCTAGACTCTGTCACTTCCCTGCCTGCTGGCCTGACATGGGAAAAATTAAGTGTGACCTTTTATCCCGGGCAGAAACAGAAAGAATCGGGTTCCAGTTTTGTTGCCCAATCTGCAGGCTACAGTTTCTGTGTCTGCTTTTCTCGGGTGTGACCAGCCACACCATCTTCTGCTGCCTGACGCAATCTGTTCTTGAAGGAAGTACGAACCTTATGCATTTTTCAAGTAACAAGTCAAATCACGGTCAGGGATACTGTGAAATAGAAGTTAACTTAGTCCCATCTCTTGACTTCTGGACTCTATCCTCTGAAAACATTATTATTGTGTTGCCAGTTGACCCCATTCAAGAAAAAGATGTTCATAAGGTAAAAAACTGTACTTTTTCAATTGCCTTCCTGACTCTTTTCAAATCAAGAGTATACCTTGTAGCAGTTTCAAAGGAAGTTCTAGAAGATATGTGGGACCTTGATTTATCTTTCTCAGAAACAGATGATTTTATCCAGCTTGTACATATGAAGGCAGAAGATGAGTCCCCTGTCACTGGAGGTGTGTAAGCTGAGCAGAGACTGTAGAGGGGCATCAGGGATCAAATGTATCATTGGATCTTATGTGCTGTTACATCCCTGAGATTATTCATTTTCTTTAGCAAATTTTGTTATTTCACATTCAGACTATTCTCCTTGGTTTACTTTTTTGGGGGGCATGGGGGTGGGGGGGTCAATGTCATGTGCGAGGCTTTCCTCCAGCTCTCCAGATGCAAATTTCCAAGTCCTTCTAGAGTCTACTTTTCCTTGACCAGAAAACATCATACACACACAGGGCAACAAATTAGGCCTCACAGCAAATTCCAGGAAGAAAAATGTGATTTATCTGCCACAATTAGTCTGGGCAAGCCTGCTGCTCTGTGCACAACCGAGTGGCTGAGCAGCTGCAGAATACGCCTGTGAGGGTGTTTGTGTGCGGATGTGGGCATGGGCATGGGTATTTTTAAGTCCGAGACCAGCCAGGGAGGGGTGTGTGGGGAGGGGTGTGTGGGAGAGGGGTGTGTCGGGGAGGTGTGTGTGGGGAGGTGTGTGTGGGGGAGGGGTCTGTGGGGGGAGGGGTGGGTGTGGGAGGGGCGTGGGGGGAGGGGTGTGTTGGGGAGGTGTGTGTGGGGAGGGGTGTGGGGGGAGATGTGTGTGGGGAGGGGTGTGTGGGGGAGGGGCGTGGGGGGAGGGGTGTGTTGGGGGAGGGGTAGGTGTGGGAGGGGTGTGGGGAGGGGTGTGGGGGGAGGGGTGTGTGGGGGAGGGGCGTGGGGGGAGGGAGTGTGTTGGGGAGGTGTGTGTGGGGAGGGGTGTGGGGGGAGATGTGTGTGGGGAGGGGTGTGTGGGGGAGGGGCGTGGGGGGAGGGGTGTGTGGGGAGGGTTGTGTGGGAGGGGTGTGTGGGGAGGGAGTGTGTTTGGGAGGGGTGTGTGGGAGGGGTGTGTGGGGAGGGTGTGTGAGGAGGGGTGTGTGTGGGAGGTGTGTGGGGGGAGGGGTGTGCAGGAGGGGTGAGCGGGGAGGGTGTGTGGGGAGGGATTGTGTGTGGGAGGGATGTGGGGAGGGGTGTGTGGGGAGGGGTGTGTGGGAGGGGTGTGTGGGGAGGGGTGTAGGGGAGGGGTGTGTGGGAGGGGTGTGTGAGGAGGGTGTGTGAGGAGGGGTGTGTGTGGGAGGTGTGTGGGGGGAGGGGTGTGCGGGGAGGGGTGTGTGGAGGGGTGTGTAGGGGAGGGGTGTGTGGGAGGGGTGTGTGGGAGGGGTGTGTGGGGAGGGGTGTGTGGGGAGGGGTGTGTGGGAGGGGTGTGTGGGAGGGGTGTGTGGGGAGGGGTGTGTGGGAGGGGTGTGTGGGAGGGGTGTGTGCAGAGGGGTGTGTGGGGAGGTGTGTGTGGGGAGGGGTGTGGGAGGGTGGTGTGGGGAAGGGTGTGGGGGGAGGGGTGTGGGGGGAGTGGCGGGGGCAGGGAAGCTGGTAAGAAGAACAAGGAAGATGAGAGTAAGTCTTGTGACGTTTCCTGCAAAATTTAATTTCTTATGAAACAGTCAGTACATGTAAAATGAGTTCTATAAAGCTCGACAATTGTTTCTTCCTTTTCTGAGAAATGAGCTTTGCACGAAAATCAAGTTACTGTTTCAATAAAAATACTCCTGAGAGCTGACGGAAACTGGAAACTCAGTGACAAGGATGGTGTCTAGGGAGTCAGCACTTTCCACAGCTCCGTCCAGGTGGGGTACACAGAAGGCCTCCAGTCCCCACCCCAGAGGGGAGGCCCCTCCCTCCTCTGAACCCCAGTGAAGCTCACGACTACATCCCTAGAAGGAAGCTCACCTTATCTTTATTGCCCCCGTTTGCAGAACATGGGAACGCAGTAGGGGCAGGAACCCCGCCCCCACAGCACCACGTGGCTTAACAGAAGACTACAGGGGCTTACAGAGAAGGGAGAGACTGAGGGCATGTGAGACTGAGGATCGGAGGGTGAAAAGGGCACCTGAAGAAGTTTCATTCATGCATCAAACTGCTCACAGAAGACTGGGCTAGGTTCTAAGGATACACAGACAGTGCTTGCGCCCTGCTTGTAAGGCTGGGAGCAGACTGGTAAGCAAACAGCTTCAGTGACCCTGGCTGGAGGGGTCCTGCAGAATCAGTACTGTGCTAATGGGAAGCAGAGGAAGGAGGGGTACTTTCTGCTCACAGAGTCCAGGAGAGCTTCCCAGAGGGTATATCTGAACTGGGCTTCTGAGAATGAGGAAAGGGAAAGGACAGCCCAGAGGGGAAACCACAGGCCAGGGCCAGGAGGCTGTGCAAGCCCAGAGCCTTTCAGTAGGGCTGGCTGGCTGGCCTGGAGGCCCGGTGTGTAAGGGAGCGGCGGGAGGTGGAGCTGGAAAGGTAGGTCGGGAAGGGCCTTGAAGGTCTGCACGTAGTGAGGGCTCTGTCCTGCAGGCAACGGGGGGGCCGCTGGCGCTTTCTCAGTGGAGAGGGCAGTGAGTGGTGAGAGCCTGCTCTAGGAAGATGGACTGGGCAGGTAGCTGGAGGCTGGATTGTGGGTGGGGAGAAGGGGGCACCAGCGAGGAGCCTGATGCCACACTGCAGGCGAGGAGAGATGAACGTCAGGTCAGGGCGGAGAGAGAGGGGGCTGGGTGGATGGCAGTGCCATTCACGGAAGCTGGGGACATGCAGGAGTGGGCAGGGGAAGACGCTGAGTGCAGGTTTGGGCATAAAGAGCTCCAGGAGGGGGAGACATCCAGCAGTGCGGACCAGGATGGGATCAGAGGCAAGGTCAGGCTTAGACGTCAGAGAGGCAGGCTGCGCCTGGTGACTCCCCGTGTTGGAACCCGCCCCCCTCTTCTCCGTACCTTCTCCCCTTTCATTCCAGGAAGGCCGGAGGCTCCATCAAGTCCAGGCTTTCCCTCAGGGCCCTGAGGAACATCAAGGATAATCAGCCCACAACATCTCTGAGAAGAATCAAATATGAACCCTCGGGCTTCCCTGGTGGCGCAGTGGTTGAGAGTCCGCCTGCCGATGCAGGGGACACGGGTTCGTGCCCCGGTCCGGGAGGATCCCACATGCCGCTGAGCGGCTGGGCCCCCGTGAGCCATGGCTGCTGTGCCTGCGCCTCCGGAGCCTGTGCTCCGCAACAGGAGAGGCCAAAACAGTGAGAGGCCCGCGTACCGGAAAGAAAAAAAAAAAAAAAAAAATATATATATATATATATATATATATGAACCCTCTTTGGAAAAGGAGGCCAGGGCTGGGAAGACCAAGCGGGTGAGGCCAGTGGGTCCAAAGCCTTGTGTCAGCCCATAGCAGAACACCTGTCCTGGCCCCAGTTCAGCCACAGCCGGCTGTGCATCTGTGGATAAGGGTCCTTCACTCTCTGGGTTGCATTTTCTCTTCTGTGGGGAGTCGGGGGCAGGGCTGGACGAGGTAGCTTCTGGGGGCCTCCCACCCCGGGCCCAGCACTGGTGCTCTACGATTCCGAGATTCTACACGAGCCTGCAGTTCCTATACTAAGATAAAGCAGCAAAACAATGTGTAGGGTGATTTTTTTTTGGCTGCTGCTGCTTTTTTTTTTTTTAATAAATTTATTTAATTTATTTTTTTATTTTTGGCTGTGCTGGGTCTTCATTGCTGCATGCGGGCTTTCTGTAGTTGCGACAAGCAGGGGCTACTCTTCGCTGCGGTGCACGGGCTTCTCCTTGCGGTGGCTTCTCTTGTTGTGGAGCATGGGCTCTAGGTGCGCAGGCTCAGTAGTTGTGGCGCACGGGCTTAGTTGCTCTGCTGCATGTGGGATCTTCCCGGACCAGGGCTCGAACCCGTGTCTCCTGCATTGGCAGGCGGATTCTTAACCATTGAGCCACCAGGGAAGCCTGGCTGCTGCTTCTTATGAGTCTTAGTAATGTCTCAGCCGAGGAGGAATTTGTTTACAAACGCTAGCTAGCTCCTCACTCTCTGTCGTAAGCCTTAGCGCTGCGGTCTGCAGTCTGTACCCCCTCCCTGGCTAAAGGAAGCCCCATAGGCACAGAGTGGGGGCAATGGCTTTGGCAGCTCACCGGGGGACCAGGTTCACCAGCAGGTCCATCTTCTCCAGGGGATCCAGGGGGTCCCATGAAAACATCAGTTCCTGGTTTTCCTGGAATCCCAGGTAAGCCAGGTGGGCCTGGGGGACCTGGAGGACCCTAAAAATAGACACCTTGTTAAGAAACAGTGCGGGAGGAGGGGACAAATATATATGTTCCATTCACTCCATTTCTGAAAACAACTCTACAAGTAGAGAGTGGTATTCCTACTTAGAAGATGGGGAAACTGAGGCTTAGTGACATGATGTGACTTGCTCAAGAGCTCACACACAGAGCTAGTTAGAAGAAGAGCTGGGATTTGAATCCAGGTCTTTTTAGGCGCATTATATCATGTTTTCTCCCTAGATGTATGTACATAATAAGAATATAATTTGTTGGAATTCTCAGAGGTACTCTACTTTAGTTTTCTGATTTCCTGAGAGGTGAGCCCAAAACTGCCTACTGTGAACCCTTATTAAAAACACCCCTGCAATGTACTAGTCTCTTTAGCCTCGGGCTGGGTTGGCTGATGCCACCACCTTGGAAGTCCCAGCTGGGTCCCGCTCCACTCATCCAGTGAGTCCTGAACCCTTCCAGCCCTGTCATGGTAAGTGAGCATATGGGCAGCTGAGTGGCGCCTTCTAGGTGGGGATTCAGCACGAGGGCTCAGAGGAAGGGATGGAGATGAGGTTGGGGCCCTGGGGACAGAGGCACGAGATGCAGTTGAGAAGAGAGGTGCTCCCAGGGGAAATCTAGAGGGACCAGTGGGGGCCCAGCCTTGGGCAAGAGGCTGGGAGAGCAAGAGGTGCCAAAGAGGCAGAATAAGTGGTCTGGAGAGGTAGGGAGGGGGCCACCTCAGGGTAGGAAGGATTTTGAGAAGGGTCTGGAAGCCAAAGTATGAAATGCTATCTAGAGAAGAGGCCAGCAGGTCTCTGTAATGGGTAAGGGGGTGGGGGGCAGAGCCAGGTGGTAGAGGTGAAGGTCATGGGCATACCTGCTGTGAAAGAGCCTGCTGGAGAAGGCTACCGGGGGAAGGAGGCAAGTGGCAAAGGGGGGCTCCTGACTATAAACTAAGGCTCAGACTCACTTAAAACTGATGGAAGACGGAAATGCCAAACATATACAAATATAGAGGGGAAAGTATAGTGAGTCCAGGAGCCCACCATCAGCCGCAAGAGTTATCAACGGTGGCAATCTGCTTTCATCTGTTATCGGCCCCTGTGTCCCTCCCTTCCCTCCCTCCTGGATCCTCGTGAAGGCTGCCCCCAACACTAGGCTGTTTAACCCTTCACACTTACTCTTAACAGCTCCTCGCTGGGCACTGGGTCACCAGAGCCGACGTCCAAGCCCCAGCCCAGGCTGGAGCCCTCAGCCTCCGCTCCCACCTGTACAGAGAAAAAGTTCCCACGGCTTAGCTTCACCTGCTACTCTCCAAGGACAGCTGTGTCACTGAAAGTTTTCCCATATTCTGTGGCCCTACAACTGCTGCTGCCAACTTTCCTTCTGGCTTTTTCTCCCGGTCCCCTGTACAGCTGCCCTCCTCCCTCTCCCCCTCCCAGCTGTGTGGCCAACACACAGCCCGTCCTCAAACACAGGACACTCTTTCACAGCCTCTTCTGCTGCCTTTCAAATCCCTACTCATCCTTCAAGGCCCAGTTCCATGGTCACCTCCTCCATGGAGCCCTGCCCAACCCCATTTTCAGAGAGAATGCACCTCTCCTACTCTGTGTTCCCACCAGCCACTGCGGGGGTCTGGATTTGGCAGTAGGACCACCTGACTTGAAGCTCAGTTGTGCGTGTGTTGGTCCCACTACGCTAGGATTTCCTCCAGGGTCGGCCCAATCCTGAGATACCTCTGGGTGCCCAGTGTCCAGCATGAGATCTGACACTGAGAAGGCCCTCATTATGTACTTGTTGAATACCATCAAATTCCTCCAAAGAACAAAAGGAAACTTCCAAAACACCTTTCTGGTACTCAGTTCCTGAAGATGGGAACCAGGCAAGGCCTAATTCAATCATCGAATAAGGAAGAGCTGGGTTAGGGGTTGGAGCTGAGTTTAGGCAGGTTGTGGCAGTGTGGGCATGTAGGTGGGAGAAGGGAGGTGATGATATAAAGGTGAGGAGACAGGAGGCTGTTGCCAGCATCCAAGGGATGAGGAGGTGCTGCACAGCTAGACTCGGGGGCTTCGGGACTGACTTAATTGAGGGGGGGCACTTGAGGATGTTTCCTGGCTTCTCTCTTCATGATCAGGAAGATGGGGTACCATTCCCAGAGCAGGGGAACCCTGGGGGGAGAGCAGGCCTGGGAGCATGGTGACAAGCTCAGTTTGGGATGTGCTTAGTTTGAGGGACCTGGGGGTCTTTCAGGGTACAGGATATAAATGGGATGTAAATAGTTTCTGCTTCTGGACTCTATGAGAGAGTCCTGGTACAGGAGAGAGAACTGAGCTCTGACTGGAGGGCACTTGGGGGCAGACGGGAAGGATCTGCCTATGGCTGTTTTGTGCATCCCCATCCCCTGCACACTGTGCATGTGACAACCCTGGGTGGGAATCTCACCGTGGGTCCAGCAGGTCCAAGGGAGCCAGGAAGCCCCTCCCCAGCTTCACCCTAAAGAAAACAAGATATCAGTGGAACACTGGGCACCCCTTCCCACTCCCCTCCTCTCTCCAGAAACTGTGCTTATTTCAAGAGGAGGCTTATGCAGCAGTTCTATATACCTAATTTGTTGAGCGTGTACTATGTGCCAGGTAAAGTTTTCCATGTATTAATTCATTTAATCCTCACCACATCCCAGAGAGAAGGTTCTACAATCCCCATTTTATACATGAATAAACAGAGAGAGGGGTGTGGCAGAGCCAGACATGAATGCCCCTCTCATCCACTGCCTTGGGTGACTCTGAGATTCAAAATGATCCAAAAGATATTCCAGAGTGGGTACTCCCATGACTGTCCCTATTGTGTTATTAAACTGTCTGCTCAGGAATTGGGGCACACATTTCAATTCATCACAGATTCCTGACACAGGCACTTAGGGTGATCTATCTTCATTACTTATGTGCCACGATGAAATCCTGCATGTTCGTCTCTCTCTTTCACCTTTCTCCCCACACCTCTCTCTCTCTCTCTCTCTCTCTCTCTCTCTCTCTCTCTCTCTCTCTCTTCTTGGAGCTTTTAAAAAATCTCATTGGATGGGAATTCCCTGGTGGTACAGTGGTTGGGACTCTATGCTTCCGCTGCCATGGCCCGGGTTCAATCCCTGGTCGGGGAACTAAGACCCTGGCAAACATGGAGAGGCCAAAAAAGAAAAATTAAAAAAAATTTTTTTTAAACATCTCATTGGAAAAGTCAGAAGCCCCCTTGACGGAAAAACCACCATGTATTAGGAACCTACCAACCCTCACAGTTCTACTACTTTAAGGCCACAACTGCCAACATTTAGGGAGGGTATTTCCTTCCAGGGTTTTTGCATGTGTCTATTTTTAAATAGTTAAGACCACAGTGGAACCACCTGACTTGAAGCTCAGTTGTGTGTGTGTTGGTCCCACTAGGCTAGGACTCCCCCAGGGTCGGCCCAGTCAGTATACTGAAGTTCATAACCAGCTTTTTTTCCACTTAGCATTATATGGTAAGTATTTTCCTCCATCATTAAATACTCCTAATAAGTATAATTTTAATAGCTGCATAATGTTCCATTATTTGAACATCCTTTAATTCAATTAACTCCCCTATTGTTGGCTAGTTAAACTGTGTCTAGTTTTTTTCCATTATGGACAATACTGAGATTAACAACCATGTACACAAAGACTTTTTACATAACAGACTATCTCCTTTAGGATTGATTCCTAGAACAAAAGTGTCTGGGTCAACAATATGCCGTTTTATGGTGTTGATATGTGTTGATCAAGAACTTCTCAGCAGGGCTTCCCTGGTGGCGCAGTGTTTGAGAGTCCGCCTGCCGATGCAGGGGACACGGGTTCGTGACCCGGTCTGGGAAGATCCCACATGCCGCGGAGCGTCTGGGCCCGTGAGCCATGGCCGATGGGCCTGCGCGTCTGCAGCCTGTGCTCCGCAACGGGAGAGGCCGCGGCAGTGAGAGGCCCGCGTACCGCCAAAAAAAAAAAAAAAAAAAAGAACTTCTCAGCAGTAGTAAACCACTGACACTGTCACCAGCATAGCTGGTCTCACCAGGCCCTCACCAAGTGCCAGGTCCTGAAAGCACAAACTATAAAGGATCTAAGGACAACTGGACCAGGTTTCCCAATAAATCAATGGCAAAAAGAACAAAGTAGGTGGGAAACAATCATAGACCAAAAGAGACTTAAGAGACACATCAACCAAACACAAAGTAGACCTTGTTTGGATTCAGATTCAAACTAAGTGAAAAAAGGCATTTTTAAATAATTAGGGTATTAGATAATATGAAGGAACCACTGTCAATTTTGTTAGATAGATAATGACATCCATTATTACCACTGATGGATGACCCTGTGGCTAAGGGGAAAAAAAGGTCCCAGATCAACCTATTAACAATACACATTAACATGTTTATGAGTTAAATGATACAGTGTTTGGGATTTGCTTTAAAATACTCCAGTCTTCCCCTTCCCTCCACTCCAAAAAGATGGCTGTAGGAGGTGGAACAGATAAAGCACGACTCGCGTAATGTTGCTGAGTGATTTGTATGTGGGGGGGTTATTATACTATTCTAAGTCGTTTTGTGAATTTTTAGAGTTTCCATAATAAAACGTTTTAGAAAAAGAAAAAGGAAAACTGGCTCTGTGTGAAGGTGCATCGCCAGCCAGTATTGCTGCACCTGGTGTGGCATCACCGTGGCGACATGCAGTCTTGGTGTGTTGTGTGTCCCTTGGGTTGAGGAGCGGAGGAGCAGGGGGACTGTTCAGCGAGCCCAGGGCCACAGGCATCACAGCCGGCCTGGGGGGTTCCATGTTCGCTGCCCAGTACAGTCTCCTGGGAGCATGAGCCCCAGCACCAGGGGCTCCTCAGCTGGTCTGGCAGTGAACTCGGACACCTGCAGCGGCCTAAGCTTCCCAGGTGTCTCTAAGATGAAGAAAAGGTTAAAAACCAGAGCTCTCGCTCGCCTTCTCTTCTTTTTTTTTTTTTTTTTTTTTTTGTGGTACGCGGGCCTCTCACTGTTGTGGTCTCTCCCGTTGTGGAGCACAGGCTCCGGACGCGCAGGCTCAGCGGCCATGGCTCACGGACCCAGCCGCTCCGCGGCATGTGGGATCTTCCCGGACTGGGGCACGAACCCGTGTCCCCTGCATCAGTAGGCGGACTCTCAACCACTGCGCCACCAGGGAAGTCTCCTCCTCTTTTTATAGACAGCAACACCAAGACTCACCACAAGTCAGAACCTCAGCCTCCCAGCTCCCATTCTGGGACCTCTCCACCATACCACACTCTCAGGGATGCTCTAGGGCATGAGCTCTGCAGGCCAGCATGCCTGGGTTCAAATCCCAGCCCTGATCTTAAGGGTGTGCCACAGCAGGCAGGTCCCTTTACCTAAGTCTCACTCCCCTCATCTGGAAAATGGAGACGATTCTCCTTGTACCAGAGAGTGGTGGTGTGCATAGAATCAGATCAAGTTGGAACCCAGAGTGCTTAACAAATGTCAGTACAAAAGGCTTATTTCCCACCCCTTGACTGTGAGTTCCTTGGGGACAGGGACGAGGTCATATTCATCTCAATCTCCAAGTGTATGGACTGAGGGCCCTGAGTTGCTATGCACTGAGTCAGTGAGAACATCAATGAGTGAATGAATAAAAAATAAAGAGACCAAGCAGTGCTTGATGACCACTGGGCGCTGCAGCCGTGGGCATTCAGGATTCACAGCCAGCTCTCGGATGTCCTGTCCCACAGCCCTCCCATCCCAGGTCAGCCCTGGAGCACTGTGGCCAAAGGACCACATGTCTGTAACTTGAGTCAAGGCTCTGAAAGCATGTGTGACCAAGTGCTGCTCGGGGAACTGGCAGGCCCAAGCTGGTCACCAATCGAATTCTTTCCTTTAAAAATATTGACACTTAAATGTCAATTTAATTCCCCAGTTCACACAAGCCCATGCTGAGGACCAGCTCTGGGTTTCCCACTTCTAAAAGACAAAGTCACAGCCCTTAAGTGGTGACAACGTCACACCTGTGCATAGAACTTTCCGAACATTCCCTGACCTGCATTCTGACTTGACCTCACAGCCACCCTCTTCTACAGATGAGGAAACTGAAGCCCAAAGAAAGGGATTTGCGTGAGGTCGTACAGTTGCAACCCAAAAACTCGTGTTGGAAGGGACCTGAAGGTGACCCTCTGCTGCCTCCCCCCCAACACACAAACACACCTCTGATGCTTCTATTTTCTCTACAGTCCCTGCCACGTCTTACAAGCTTCCCCACCTCCAGGATGGAAGCTAATGACATTTGAGATGGGCCTTTGTATCTTTAGGCAGCTCTGCCTGTTAGAAAGCTCTCATTCCAATTAAAGAAGTGGGCAATTTGGGACACAAAGCCAGGTGCCCCAGGTTTTTACCTCTTGCTTCTTCTTCTCCACAAACTGCAGCTTCCTTGTGTGTTCCTAGGTTGGAGGACCCTCAAAAGCCCAAATTCCGCATCTTGTGAACCAAAATGAAAACCTCCCTCTAGGAAAGCCAGGAGCAGGCCCCTCC